>NW_028270140.1:60513495-63143495 GCF_037043375.1 Chiloscyllium plagiosum
AAACAACGCTGTTACAAAAGGTTGCATAAAATACACATGCTAAGAGAGAGTGATGCGAACATACAAGCATATGTGTTGGGAGCATGAATAGTCTATTTGGCTTCTTGAGATTGCTTCACTATTTACTAAGATCACTACTGATCTGACTTTAGCTTTAACTCTACATTCCTGCCTCCCCCTATAACCCTGTTTGCCAACATCAAGCTTACCAACAATCTATCCACCTCTGCCTTAAAAATATCCAAAGCCTTTGCTACCACTACCTTTTGAGAAAGAGAGTTCTAAAGACTTACTATCCTCTGAGAGAAAATTTTTGCTTAATTTCTCTCTTCAATGGATACCCCTTTATTTTTAAATAGTTACCCTAATTCTAGATTCTCCTTCAAGAGCAAACATCTTCTCCACATTCACCCTGTCAAGCCCTCTCAAGAGCTTGTATGTTACAATCACGTCACCTTTTACTATTTTAAACTTTGTGGACAGAAACCCAGCCTGTCCAACTTTGCCTTATTAGACAACATGCTTGTTCCAGTGATATAGACTGGTAAACCATCTCTGAACTGTTTTCAATACATTACATCCTGCCTTAAATAAGGAGACAAATACCGTACACAGTACTCCAGATGTGGTCTCTCCAAAACCCTGGAAACTGAAGCATAGCCTCCATTACTATCATGTTGAATTCCCTTCACAATAACCAATGCATCCTATTAGCTTTCCTGCTGTAGCTGTATATTAATCTTTTGCAATTCATGAATTAAGACTGCCAGGTTATTCTGCACCTCAGATCATTGGAATACCTTCTAAATAATATACTTCTTTTCAATAAAATATAATAATGTTCTTGCCAAAATAAATAATTTCACATTTGCAAGATCTTTGCTCACACAGTTGATCTGTCTATATTCCTTTGTAACTTCCTTATGTGTTCTTCACAACTTACATTCTACCCAAGTTTGTGTCATCAGCAAACTTGGCAGTCACACTTGTGAGCTAGCCAATCTTCTATCCATGCTCTCCAGAGGGTTGGTATGACTCGATGGCCCGCTTCCATTGTGACTTTGTGGTTCTATGTAGTTTGGCTCAATTTCATAATAAGTTTCCAAAAGCATTTCTTGAAAAGTTAGAAGTTTCCTACATCCTTTTTAGCTTATACTTGTCAAACAATTCAAATTTTGTGTCATTCTTTACATAGCTCTCAACATTTTATTATTTTTTATCTTTTTTTTCTTAACTTTTTTGGACTAATTGAAATATCAAAATTAGTCATCCCATAGATGTTTGTCAGGTTGTATTAACAATGGTGTGGAGCAAAGACAAGTAAATGGAGTTGAGGCCCAGGTAATTCACAACTGAATTAAATAGCAGCATAGGCTCATGTGACTGAATGGCCCACTTTTGCCCCATGTTTATTTTTATTTCCTTTATTATCTTTCCTTGCAAGACACTTAACTATTCTCTCTCCAGAAGAGAGGATGGGATGAGCTGAGCATTGTTGGAAGTGTGCTGCTGGAAAAGCATAGCAGGTCAGGTAGCATCCCAAGAGCAGGAGAATCGATGTTTTGGGTAAAAGCCCTTTATCAGGAATGAGGTTTGTGAGCCAAGCGGGTGGAGAGATAAATGGGAGGGGGGTGGGGCTGTGGGGAATGTAGCTGAGAGTGCGATAGGTAGGTGAAGGTGGGGGCAATGGTGATAGATTGGAGAGGAGGGTGGAGCTGATAGGTGAGAAGGAAGATAGACAGATAGGACATGTCATGAGGGCGGTGCCAAGTTGGAAGGTTGGATCTGGGATAAGGTGTGGGTAGGGGAAATGAGAAAACTGGTGAAATCCACATTGATCTTGCATGGTTGGAGGGAATTATTCCCAATTCCTCTGCCTCCGCCACATCCGCTTCCAGGAGGACCAGTACCACCACAGAACACACCAGATGGTCTCCTTCTTCAAAGACCGTTATTTTCTCACCCATATGGTCAATGATGCCCTCCAGCTCATCTCACCTACGTCCCACACCTCCGCTCTCAAACCCCACCCCCCAACTGCAACAACAGAAACACCAGGTCCTCACCTTTTACCCCACCAACCTCTGTATACATTGTGTCATCCTCTACCATTTCCGCCACCTACAAACGGATCCTACCATCACAGATATATTTCCCTTCTCACCCCTATTTGCATTCTGTAAAGGCCATTACCTCGGCACCTCTCTTGTCAGGTTCACGCCTCCCAATATCCAAGCCTCCCCTCCTAGCACCTTCCTGTACCACTGCAGGAATTGCAAAACCTGCACCTAACCTCGCCCCTCACCTCCATCCAAAGCCCAAAGGAGCCTTCTACATCCATCCTCCTTGCAGAATGCTTCAGAAAACATCTCTGGGACACACCAACCAACCAATGCCCCATTGCCAAACACTTCAACTCCCCCTCCCATTCCACCAAGGACATGCAGGTCCTGGGCCTCCTCCATCGCCATTCCCTCATTGTTCGCCTTGGGAGCCTCCAAACACAGGATAAATGTGGATATCACCAGTTTCCTCATTTCCCTTTTCCCCACCTTATCCCAGATCCAACCTTCCAACTCGGCACTACCATCATGACCTGTCCTACCTATCCACACCACCCTCCATTCTGACCTATCACCATGACCACCACTTTCATCTACCTATTGTACTGTCAGCTAATAGAGATCAAATAGTGCAAATGTTTTGAAAACACACTAAGTTATCTCCAGTGCTTACACTCCATTTTGTGCTAAACTCCTGAGAGTCACCCTGCCACTTAATTCTCATTCAGTACACAATGCAAGTACATCTGTGAAAATAAAGCCAAGTTGTCTTTATTACCTGTAGGTTCCACGTTTGTTGGACATATTCCCTGATCAAATGGTCTTTCAGGTCTTCAAATGGCCCAATTTTTGGTTCAATTCCCTTTGGTCGATTGCATGGGGTTTTCAGAAGACAAACAAGACCATCGGTCTCTTCAGTATGGTACTCGACAATATCTACTGGACTCTTATGGGACTTTCCTCCAGTTATGAGATAACTTCCACTTAATTCTCTTTCTATTGTATAGTGATAACACTTTCCATTATATGCCACAGACAAAGCAAAGCCCCCAAGATAGTTGCGACTCTGACGCAAAAGGTAGAGGCCATTGATCAGTCCAGCCTGCTTCAGAAAGTCCTCTGCTTCATCTCGTGTAATGCTGCCATAGAAGTAAGGTAGATGATTTACTCTCTCAGCCATTTTATTAGAAGTAAATTATATTTGGCACAGCTGTTCCTTTGATCTTCTCAGCTGTGATCCTTCCTTTGAAAAAAGAAAAAGGACAGTTTGTAAATAGAAATACTTTCTCATTAAAAATTGAAGGATTGAAATGTTACCTTTAAATTATAATGAACCTTAAATATTATTTAAAAAAAATAAGCAACATAAACAATGAAAGCATGCATATAATGGAATGTTTTGTTCATAGTGGACAGCATATTGTTATTAGAGATGGAAATGTGTTGCTGGAAAAGCGCAGCAGGTCAGGCAGCATCTAGGGAACAGGAGAATCGACGTTTCGGGCATTAGCCCTTCTTCAGGAAGGAGCCCGAAACGTTGATTCTCCTGTTCCCTAGATGCTGCCTGACCTGCTGCGCTTTTCCAGCAACACATTTCCATCTCTGATCTCCAGCATCTGCAGACCTCACTTTCTCCTCCAGCATATTGTTAATAGGCATTTAATTCAAATAGTCAGAAAAAGATGCTTGTAATGCAGCTAACAATGATTTTGTATCCGTGTTATTGCAGATATTTTTAATCAACCTAGTCAGATGTGATCTTTGGCACACTTTTAGAGCAGGTGGAATTTGAATCTAGGCCTTCTAGCCCAGGGGTAGGGATACTCCCATAATTCCTGATGATTGCACCATGTTTAAGATGAAGTCGTACATCCAGTCAAGCACCGTCTGTCTGGAGCTGCCCTGCACAATTTGTGGCATTTGCCCTGGACTTGGAAAAAAGTAAACTGGCGCTCCTTTTAGTAGACTGTGACCCAGAGGTCCTGTTGGGTTGGGGTAATGCAGTTGTGGCCATCCTCTTTCCCCAGGACAAGCAGTGGAGGCCATGACACTAGACCTTACCAGCCTGATCCAAGATTACCACCCAGGTCAGTGCAATCTTTACTTCATCCAAGTGAATGCTTAGCACTGTAGGGAGAAGGAAATTACTTCATTACTCTGCCAGGGTATGAGTCACTATAATTCTCTCTGCTACCTTGCAATCACTCACTTTACGCACTGCACAAATCTTCCAACAAGGCGCATGCTGTGCCACTCCTGCTGTTGCATGCAACATTGTCCTATGCCCACCAAATCCACACGTGACTAACCCTGCTTGGCCTTTGTGCTACCTACTCAGAACTTCAACACCTCTCCTTGACCTGCATGAGCACTTATTGCTGTGCCACTTACAGCATTTAATCCTTCCCTTTGTCTCTTTCGAGAAGAAAACAGTGTGCATCAGGGAGGCAAAGACCCTGGTCTGTACTGGTCCAAACAGTTGAC
The DNA here is from genome assembly GCF_037043375.1 of Chiloscyllium plagiosum. Taxonomy (NCBI): domain Eukaryota; kingdom Metazoa; phylum Chordata; class Chondrichthyes; order Orectolobiformes; family Hemiscylliidae; genus Chiloscyllium; species Chiloscyllium plagiosum. The sequence continues at coordinate 60,518,043 of NW_028270140.1, forward strand.
CAACAGTTTTTCCACCCCTGCATTGACGTTGCCTTTGACCTACTGGGACAAGATCCCTAACTGGCAAATGTCACGCTGGATCTCACTGAGGACTACTCCCTATAGATGTGGAGACATGGCTCTTTGCTCAAAATACATGCAGTGTGTTTACTGCATAAGCTGCTGTCACATAATGTAGATGTGAGTCTGATCAAGTATTGTGTTGTTGTCTTGACTGATGACTACTGGCCGGAGTGACAAGCTGGCTGCCTTTAGGTCTGAGTAAAACTGCAATGTAACAGTGCATTAGTGTTGTGAGCCTTTAAACTCAAAGCATAAAAAGGTAAGGCAGGAATGCTTTGAGCATCCAGGTAGATACCATAAGCATAGCGCTAACAAAGTAAGAGAGCAGCCCTGAGATGTCTGGTCCAAACTGTGAACTGTGTACTTGTCCCTCCATATAAAGTGTTCTTGCAGCAGCCTTGTAATGAGAGTTGTGACCATGCTCCAAGTGCAACACTAAAATGCAGAACCATACTGTAAGTGAATTGGAGATTTGCCAGTGAGGGTGCGGATTGGCTTGTACATGTGGAATGCCAATATCTGCGGATCTGGGCTGAGTGACTGTTGCACTGCTATGTGCCCTACGACATTAGTGTTGGACTTCCAAATAACAGACCTGGAGGAGTAAGTGCAAACTGGAGTCACTGGGTATTGTTTAAATTTTCAAGAAGTCTCATTGTCTTCTTTCTAGTTGGCAGGTGGAAGAATTGGAGCCTGCATATAAATGATTTAAGATTAAGTAGTTGTGAAGGATGATAATAAGCAATAATCCTTTTTAATAGCTGTGACCTTGTTAATTTCATCTAGACATACAGAATTCTGTTGGAAATTATGGCTTGTTGCTTTCAGTATCAAGAAAGTATATTGTCCTTTTTTTTTGAAGAGACGTTTTAAGGCAGAGGTGATGAGCAGTCTACCACAGCCACTACAGCAAACACATTGTAAGGACTTGGTTTTATTTCAAATTTGGAACAAAAGAAGCAGCCTGAATGGGTGTGGTTAAGGTCCACAGAATTAGGATTTTTAGTTTTAACTTTCAGCAGTTGTTGTGGGGTCTTGAAGAAGAGAAAACTATTTTTCCCTCAAAAGTTGGGGGTTCTCTTCCTGCTCTGGAGTTGTATATGAGACAATCTGTTTTCTGAATTTGCCTTTTGCCAAGGGTATGTTCATGGGATTTTATTATATTAGAACAGTTCATTAATAATAGTTACTATATCTATTATTCTGCTATTTTTACCTGCAGAGTTAACTTATTCTAATTCCTTCTTTTTTTTGTTGTATTTTGATTATAGTGGATGAATAAAGTGTGTTTAAATCTGATAGTTTGATGAATCAAATTGCATCTGGAATGCAACTTACCTTTAAAATAAGAAAAAGTTAGGGTTTAGACTATCTTCTGAATATTTTGAGGGGGTTTGGTCTGGTCTATAACAAAAGACCTTACTTGAATTTTCATGCAATACTCCCAGATTTCCGAACACAGCCAATGTTGTCAGGGCTTGTTAAGACTCTGTCCACAAATTAAACATGAAGCCAGAATTTCTACTTCACAAATTTCCCTGCTCATTGAGAATATAAAATACCTTAGTACACCACATTTAGAACTTTATGACATGTCACAGATTAATGTAGGTGAAATTATATGCTTGTGTTATTTTCTTGATATAACTGTACAGATTTATTCCCTGCTATTTAATTCTTAAACATGCCTCCATCTTAAGAGTATCAGATAAATTTATAAATGTTGGGCTTATATTAAAACTGTATCCAAACTTATTAAGCTAGCATGTCATTTTTCTCTCCCATAATGATCAGTATCCAAATTATTCAAGTCCCTTTATTTCCATTTAGAATTCACAAATGCTACTAGTATTAATTCTTCAACTGTTATGTTAAGCAGTTATGAGTCAGAAAGAAAGTAATTGCACTTTACTGCTACAGCTCTTAAAATTAGAGCTCTTCAACTTGCCTCCATTTTATGAAGCCATACTCGGCAAATCGTTCCCTAAGTTTACATTCGGTCTCCCCGATATAAAGAACACCACATCGGGAGAATCTGATGCAAGAAACTAGATTGGAAGAGGGGCAGGTGAACTTCTGTCTGACCTGGAAGGACTGTTTTGGGCCCTGGATGGAGGTGGCGGAGGTGGAGTACAAGCAGGTTTTGTGTCTATTCCGGTTGCAGGGGAAGCTATCTGGGGGTTCAGGGGGATTGATGGGGAAAGAACCCCAAACTAAGGACTGTTGAAGGGAACAGTCCTTGCGGAAAGCAGAGAGGAGTGTAGGGGGGAAGATGTTCTTGGTGGTGGGGTCCAGTTGGATTTGGCGAAAGTGTTAAAGGATGATATTTTAGATACAAAGACTGATGGGGTGGTAGGTGAAAACAAGAGGGACTCTGTCTTTATTGTGTTTGGGAGTTTGAGAGCAGTGGAATGGGGAATGGAAGTAGTGCGGCGGAGGGCTGTCTGGATGACAGAGGGGAGGAAAGCACGTTGTTTTAAATAGATTAACATCTGGGATGCTTAGGAGTGGAATGACTCCTCATGGCTGTGGGCGGCACGGTGGCACAGTGGTTAGCACTGCTGCCTCACAGCGCCTGAGACCCAGGTTCAATTCCTGCCTCAGGCGACTGACTGTGTGGAGTTTGCACGTTCTCCCCGTGTCTGCGTGGGTTTCCTCCGGGTGCTCCGGTTTCCTCCCACAGTCCAAAGATGTACAGGTCAGGTGAATTGGCTATGCTAAATTGCCCATAGTGTTAGGTAAGGGGTAAATGTAGGGGTATGGGTGGGTTGCGCTTCGGCGGGTCGGTGTGGACTTGTTGGGCTGAAGGGCCTGTTTCCACACTGTAATGTAATCTAATCTAAATCTAAATCCAAGCAGATGCGGCAGAGGCAGGGGAATTGGGACCACAAGATGGAGTTCTACAGATATTGGTGGGGGGAGGTGTACTCCAGATAGTTGTGAGAGTCTGTGGATTTATAGTAAATGAAGCAGAGCTTCTCAGCTAGGCCCCCAGGGGCTGACCTGACCTCCCAGTCTCTGCCCATTTTAATTCCCCTTCCCAATCCCTTTCCGACATGACCATCCTTGACCTCCTCCATTGCCACAATGAACCAAACCACAAATTGGAGGAACAACACCTCATCTTCTGCCTGGGCAGCCTACAGCCCAGAGGACTCAACATTGAGTTCTCCAATTTCAAATAACCTCCCTTCCTTTCCCCCGACTCCCTTCCCAGCTCCTTCCCCTCCCTTCCGCCCCTCCCAGCCACCTACTGGATGCATTTCTCCCATTGACCAACCAGGTCGTACCCTCTACCTGTCTTCACCTATCCCCACTTCACCACCCTGACCCCACATCCACCTTTATCTGCAGTGTCCCCTACACACATCTCCAGTCATGAAGAAGGGTTACACCCGAAACATTAAATTCTCCATCACCTGATGCTGCCTGGCTTTCTGTGTTCTTCCAGCATCCAGCTTGTCTACTTTGGATTCCAGCATCTACAGTTTTTTTTTGTCTGTGTCACACTTTGAGGCAGTGCATTCCAAATCTTAACTAATTGTTGCAAGAAAGTGTTTCCCCTTGTGTCTCCATTTGCTTCATTTCTTAGCTACATTAAATCTCTTCCTTCTCATTCCTTATTTATCCACCAGTTAAACTAATTTTCCACTCGTGATTTTGCATACCTCTATCAATGTTTTCTCAACATCCTCTGTATCCAAGATAAAGAGTCCAAACATCTCCAGTCTATGTAACTGCAAAAACTCAAAGGGGAGCATGAGCAACCAGAGGTTATTGTATGCATTGGTATTAATGACATAATTAGCAAAAGGGATTATTTACTGGAGAGTGAATATAGGGGTTAGGCAGAAGGTTAAAAAGCAGGGTCTAAAGGTTAAGTAATCTCTGGATTATTCACATTGCCACATGCCAGTAAGAGTTGAAATAGGATTTAGGGCAGATTAATCTATAGCTGAAGATCATTGGGATCTCTTCTGGGACAGAGATGATCTGTACAAGAGAGACAGGTTTCACCTGAACAGGAAGAGGAACCAATATCCTAGCAAGGAGATTTCCTAGAGCTACTCAGGACATTTAAACTAGTCTGGCGGGGGTGGGTAAACAACTATGAGACAAAAGAGATGGTTGAGACTAGTACAGAAGTTAAAGAGAATCTTATGGACCAGACCAAAAGCCCTGCAAATATATCAAGGAGATAGCCTAAAACCTAACTTTTACTTATTCGGAGGCAAGAATAAGATGCTGTGTTCCAGATGTAATTTGATTACATTACTTGGCTTTAAGCAAAACACACTTTAGCTTGTTAAAATACATATCAAAGAAAGAATTGAAATAACTTTATTTCTATTGGAAAACAGATTACTTAATTATTAGACAGCAACTGTTCCAATCTGGTAACATCTCATAACCACACCCTTGGCAGAGGCAAATTTAGTAAAATAGATAGTCTCACGTGCAATTCTTGCAGCAGACAGAACTCCAACTTTTGGCTGTAACAGAGAGAGAAATAATAGCTTCCACATTCAGCTCCAAGACTCCAGCAATTGCCAAAAGCTAAACTAAAACTCTGCTTCTGTGGGAGCCTGGCTTTACCCCCTGCTTCTATTGTTCTAACTTTTTAAAACAAAACCAAACTTAGCTACACAGCTGTGCACAGAGCAATCAGCTCTGTTCCAGGTTTACAACACTTGCTTTCAAGTGAAACAGGACAGCACAAATCCGTATAAAAGGCACATCTAATCACACCTGACCCCTTTAAAAGAATCATCAAAATGCAAAGATGGCTTCATTTTTAAAACTTCCAGTTTCCTGTCATTAGTAAGCTACCCATATACACTCCATTAAATCTAAGCACTCAAAATTTCAATGCTGCAGTCCACCTTCATTCATCAAAGCGGTGACAATCACTGACAATATGTTTTCTCAGGCAAAAGTGAGGACTGCAGATGCTGGAAATCAGAGTTAAGATTAGAGTGGTGCTGGAAAAGCACAGCAGGTTAGGCAGCATCTGAGGAGCAGGAAAATCGACGTTTCAGGCAAAATCCCTTCAGTCCTGATGAAGGGTTTTTGCCTGAAACATCGATTTTCCTGTTTCTCGGATGCTGCCTGACCTGCTGTGCTTTTCCAGCACTACTCTAATCTAGAATATGTTCTCTCAGCCTGCCACATGTATAATTTTGAAATTTAATGGCTGTAACAATAAACTCCATCAAAACAGTCTGGTATTTTTATCTTTAAATTTTTCCAAAAATTGTAAAGGGATTATGATCAGTACATATAATTCTCTCAGACCCACTACTGGCAACATAAATGTTGAAATGGCTTTGTGTAGTTAGTTGTTGCTAACACTGGAGCAGTCGTCAACACAGCTTTCAAGTTGCCAAATGCTTTCGAATTCTCTTCCAACCACTGAAATTTTTTGCACTCCTTCAAAATATAAGTCAATGGAACAACCACACCGCTAAAATTTGGCATGAATTTCCAATAAAAAAAACACACTCAGTCCCAGAAATCGTGTACTTCCCTCTTCATCAGTGGTAATAGAAACTCTCCAATAATTTCTATTTTCACATCCCATAGGCCAACTGTTCATGTCCAACAACATGGTCCAGGAATGTGACTTGGGCTTTTGCGATCTCAGTCTTAGCCAAGTTTATCAACAAACACACACACAAAAACACACACAAAAATCCACATGCACACATACGCATATACGTTTGTGGGGTGAATTTGTACTTGCACAGTTACATTGTACTTTGCTCAAAAACTGCATGAATACATGTAAGATTCTGTTAACTCACTTTTTAGATTATAGTCAGTCCAAACATTATGGCACAGGCAGAGAATACAGGGGGCTAACACTTTCAACATCTCAACGTCTTATCTGCGCTGACACCAATTGTTACAGATAACCTGAGAATGTAACTTTTAAAAAAAGTTTTGTGATTTACATATGAAAGAAGCTATCATGCTCAGTCTAACGGATGAGAGACTTAACAAACAATCAAGGTATTTTTCAATGTATAATTTCAGTTACTCACACTGTAACCTTTTGCTATAAATTCTGTGTCTTACAATTGTGCACTCCACAACTACCTGATGAAGGAGCCGGCGCTTCGAAAGCTACTGCTTCCAATTATACCTGTTGGACTACAACCTGATGTTGTGTGATTTGTAACTTAATCTACTTTCAATGCTTTTATCCAACTATCAAAATTATCTTGTTTAATCATTCCAAAATCTATGTATGTTTGACGAGGTTGCTTCCTTAGATTCATAAAACATTGTCTGTAGGCCTCAGGTACTAGCTCATGTGCACTTAAGATGGCATTTTTCATCTCCATATACTCTTCAGATACCTCTGCTGATAGCAATGCAAAATCTCACTAACTCTACCTACCAACTTTGTTTGGGTCAGCAATACCCACATGGTCACTGACCATTTCATTTGTTTAGCTACTTTCTCAAATTAAATGAAAAAGTCTTCTAGGTCCTTTTCATTGAACGTGGGCAATGCTTGGACATATTTAAACATACACCCACCAGGCCTTTAGCTATGATAGGATTGCTCTATATCATTACTCCGATCTTTCACCTTTAACTTGCCATTTTATGATGTTGAGTTGGATGTTGGATTGGGGTGTACAAAGTCAGGCAAGGAAGATATAGAGATACTTGCATCTGGACTAGAAGAGATTGAGGTTCACAAGGAAGAGGTATTAGAAATACTGTAGAGTGTGAAAATAGACAAGTCCCCTGGGCCGGATGGGATCTATCCCTGGATCCTCTGGGAAGCAAGAGAAGAGATTGCCGAGCCTTTGGCATTGATCTTCAAATCATCATTGTCTACAGGAATAGTGCCTGAGGACTGGAGGATAGCAAATGTGGTTCCCTTGTTCAAAAAGGGTAGTAGAGACAACCCTGGTAATTACAGACCAGTGAGTCTCACTTCAGGTTGTTGGTAAAATGTTGGAAAAGGTTATAAGAGATAGGATTTATAACCATCTAGAAAAGAGTAATCTGATCAGGGACAGTCAGCACGGTTTTGTGAAGGATAGGTCGTGCCGAACGAATCTTATTGAGTTTTTTGACAAAGTGACCAAACAGGTAGATGAGAGTAAACCAGTTGATGTGGTGTATATGGATTTCAGCAAGGCGTTTGATAAGGTTCCCCACAGTAGGCTATGATACAAAATGCGGAAGAATGGGATTGTGGGAGACATAGCAGTTTGGATCAGTAATTGGCTTGCTGAAAGAAAACAGAGGGTTGTAGTTGATGGAACATGTTCATCTTGGTGTCCAGTTACTAGTGGCTTACCGGAAGGGTCGGTGTTGGATCCACTGCTGTTCATCATTTTTATAAATGACCTGGATGAGGGCTTAGAAGGGTGGGTTAGTAAATTTGCGGACGACACTAAGGTCGGTGGAGTTGTGGATAGTGACAAAGGATGTAGTAGGTTGCAGAGAGACATAGATAGGATGCAGAGCTGGGCTGAGAGGTGGCAAATGGAGTTTAGTGTGGACAAGTGTGAGGTGATACACTTTGGACGAAGTAATCGGAATGCAAAGTACTGGGCTAATGGTAAGATTCTTGGGAGTGCAGATGAGCATGTACACAGATCCCTGAAAGTTGCCACCCAGATTGACAGGGTTGTTTTGGCCTTTATTAAAAGAGGGATTGAGTTCCGGAACCAGGAGGTTATGCTGCGGCTGTACAAAGCTCTGGTATGGCCACACTTGGAGTATTGTGTACAGTTCTGGTCACTACATTATAAGAAGGATGTGGAAGCTTTGGAAAGGGTGCAGAGGAGATTTACTAGGATGTTGCCTTGTATGGAAGGAATGTCTTACGAGGAAAGGTTGAGGGCCTTGAGACTGTTCTCATTAGAGAGAAGGTTGAGAGGTGACTTAATAGAGACAAACAAGATAATCAGAGGGTTAGATAGGGTGGACAGGGAGAGCCTTTTTCCAAGAATGGGGATGACAAACACGAGGGGTCACAACTTTAAAGTGAGGGGAGATAGGTTCAGACAGATGTCAGAGGTAGTTTCTTTACTCAGAGAGTAGTAAGGGTATGGAATGCTTTGCCTGCAACGGTAGTAGATTCGTCAAGTTTAAATACATTTAAGTCGTCATTGTACATGGAATAGTGTAGGTGGGATGGGCTTCAGATTAGTATGACAGGACGGCACAACATTGAGGGCCGAAGGGCCTGTACTGCACTATAATGTTCTATGTTCTATGTAAGTCAGAAGCCACACGACACCAGGTTATAGTCCAACAGGTTTATTTGAAATCACAAGCTTTCAAAGCTTGCGATTTCAAATAAACCTGTTGGACTATAACCTGGTATCATGTGACTTCTGACTTTGTCCTCCATTTTAAGTCGACTTTAAGTTTTCAGTTCCAATTTCTGAAGTCCAAAAACTTTCTCTTTCTCCGTTTCTTCTCTCCTTCTGTTTTTCTTCTGTTTTCAATCTTAACTCAAACTGTTTCATTTGCAATTGAATTTTAACCATTTCCAATGATTCTGCTTGTATCCCTGGCAATTATAAATGCAAATTTATTACTGGAATTATATAATAGACTTGTAAAGACTTGGGATTTTAACTTTCCAAACATAGACAATGACTATCATAGTGTTAAGAGTTTCAAAAGGGAGAAATTTGTTAAACGTGTTCAGGAAAGATTTTCCAATCAATATGTAGATGGCCCTTAATGAAAAGGGGCAAAACCTGACCTCCTTTGGGGAAATAAGGCAGGGCAAATGAGGTGCTGGGGGAGGGGAAGGAGCACTTTGAGACCAGTAACCATAATTCGACTAGCTTTAAAGTAGTTGTAGAAATGGATAGGTAAATTGGGACAAGAGCTGAAAATGTGTTGCTGGAAAAGCGCAGCAGGTCAGGCAGCATCCAAGGAACAGAAGAATCGACGTTTCGGGCATAAGCCCTTCTTCAGGAATTGGGACAAGGCCAATTTTGATGGGATTAGACAGGATCTTTCCAAAGTTGACTGAGGGAGGCTGTTCACAGGTAAAGGACATTTGGCAAAAGTGGGCTTTCAGAAGTGGATAACAGGAGTTCAGGACCAGCACTTCCTTTTCTGTGAAGGGTAAGTCTGATAGGTGTAGGGAATATTGAATGGCTAGAGATATTGAGGCTCTACTGAAGAAAAAGGAGGCATATGTTAGGTATAGCCAGCTGGGAAGAGTGAATTCCCTGAGGAGTATCAAGATGGAGGGGTATACTTTAGAGGGAAATCAGGAGGGCAAAAAGGGACATGAGATAGCTTTGGCAGATAAGGTACAGGAGAATCCAAAGAGACTCTACAAATATATTAAGTGCAAACGGGCAATTAAGGAGAGAACAGGGCCCTTAAAGTTCGGTACCCATAGGGAGGGCCTCAACCGGAACCTTGGGTTCATGTCACAATACAGGTGACCACCATTGCACTACACACACACACAGATACTCCTACACACACACATTCACACACACACAGGCACTCCTATACACACAGACACACACACACACCCTCACAGACTTAAGACATTCTGCATCACTGCACACACACACATACACTTTCTCACACTCACAACCCCCAACCCAGACAGACAGACACACACACAGACAGACAAAGACCCACATGCACACATATATTTTGTGGGGTGAATTTGTACTTGCAGGGTTACATTGTACTTTGCTCAAAAACTGCATGCATTCATGTAGAACTCTGAGCTCAAAAACTGCATGAATTTATGTAAAACTCTGTTATCTCACTTTTTAGATTAGAATCAATCTAAACATCAGGTCATAGACAGAGAACACAGGGGGCCAACACCTTCAACATATTGTCTAGCTATCACCATTGTTAACAGCTAACCCGAGAATGCAACATTTTTAAAAAAAAGGTTTTGTGATTTACACATGAAAGAAGTGAAACTATCACTGTATTCTAACAGATGAAAGGTTTAACAGACAATCAATTTTTCAATGCATAATTTCAGTTATATCACACTGTAAATTTTTGCTATAAATTCTGCATGTTAGGATTGAGCCCTCCACTACCACCTGATGAAGGAGCGTCGCTCCGAAAGCTAGTGTGCTTCCAATTAAACCTGTTGGACTATAACCCTGTGTTGTGTGATTTTTAACTTAAAGATAAGGGTGACAATATGTGGAGCCACTAAAGATCATTGTGGTGCTAAACAAATATTTCTCATCAGTCTTCACCAGAAGAAAGAAGAAATTGCAGGGCCCGCAGCAGAGGTGAGATGCCAGAAGACTGGAGGGTGACTAATGGTATGCAGTCATTTAAGAAGTGCTGCAGGGGAACTATAGATTGATAAGCCTAATGTCAGTGGCAGTAAATTGTTTGGGAGGATTCTGCAAGACAGCATACACTTGCATTTGGAAAGGTAAGGACTAATTAGGGATAGTCTGCATGACTTTGTGCATGGGAAATTGTATCTCACAAATTTGATTGAGTTGTCAAGAAGTGACTAAGATGACATAAGAATACAGAGCGATAGGTAACATGAACTTTAGCAAGGCCTTCGACAAGGTTTTTCATGGTAGACTGCTTAGTTAAGTTAGATCACATGGGATCTAGGGAGAGCTAACTAATTGGATATAAAATTGGCTTGATGGTAGGAGATAGAGGGTGGTGGTGGAGGGTTGTTGTCCAGACTGCAGGCTTGTGACCAGCGGTGTGCCGCAAAGACCACTGTTGTGGATCCACTGTTGTTCATCATTTATATAAACGATTTGGAAGAGATTATAGGAGGCATGGTTAATAAGTTTGTGAATGATACCAAATTGGTGGTATTATGGACAGTGAAGAAGGTAACCTAAGTATACAATAGGATCTTGATCAACTGGGCCAAAGGTTGAGTAATGACAGATGGAGTTTAATTCAGTTAAATGCGAGGTGTTCCATTCAGTAAGTAAAACAATGCAGACTTACATCTTTAATGGCAGGGTCCTGGGGAGTGTTGTCGAATAGAAAGACCTTGGAGTGCAGGTACATAGTTCTTTGAAAGTGGTGTCACAGGTAGACAGCGGAGTGAAGAAGTTGTTTGGCCTGCCTTCATCAGTTAGAGCACTGAGTTCAAGAGTTTGGATATTATGTTACAGCCAAACAAGTCGTTGGTATGGTCACATTTGGAGTATTGTGTACAATTCAGGTCACCAGAAAGGACATTATTAAACTTGAAAGAGTGAAAAAAGATTTACAAGGATCCTACTGAGACTGGAAGGTTTGAGTTATAAGAAGAGGCTGGATAGGCTGAGCCTTTTTTCCTGAAGCATAGGAGGCTGTGACGTGACCTTATAGCGATTTATAAACTCATGGGGGGCATAGATAAAGTGAATTGCACTGGGGTGGACTCAGCAGTGGGTGGGGTGTGAACGTTGGGTCCAGTGATGAGATTGGGTTGTCAGGTCTCAGGGACTGTCTCATAGAAGGGGACTGTCAGGTCCTGAGGCAAATGGGGGTGTTGGGTCCAATAGCAGGGGAGAGGGCATGTCAGATCAGGTGGGAGAGGTGAGGTACAGAGTTAGAATCTGGAGACTGCTATGGGGTCAGGAGAGGTACAGTCAGGGTTTTGTGGTTGAGAAGTCAGTTTAGTAGTTGCCCAGGAGTTAGGCTACACAATCCTCCAAATTCTCCAATTCAAATTGGAGGTTTTCAAGCAAAGGGGAATTGCCCAGAAGAATTTTCAATTTCCTGGGCAATTCCCTTTGGACAGGAGGTAACATATTGGCACAAACAGAGCATTAGTTGACAAACTGGAAACAGAAAGTGAGAATAAATGGTTCTTTTTTCAAATGACAGTCACTTGTACGCCACAAGAAGCCATTCTTGGGACCCAGCTATTCGCCCAGATATATTAATGACCTGGATGAGGGAATCAAATGTAGCATTTCTAAGTTTGTAATGACACAGAACTGGGCAAAATAGTAAGTCATTAAAGGATGCAAGGAGGCTTTAAGGTGATTTAGACAAGTTTAGTGATTGGGCAAACACTTGACAAATGGAGGACATATTGGCAATCGCAAAAATATTCTATAAGGTTTGAATATTTATTAGAGTTCATTAGAGTTAGAACGTTGAGAGGTGATTTAATTGAAACATATCTAAAGTGTCGAATTCCAACATGGCTGAATAGAGTAAATGCAGAAAGGATGCTTCTCTGGTTGGAAAGTCTAAAATCAGGTGACACAATCTCAAAATAGAAGATACACAATTTCTCTGAATCTCCTCTGAATATACTCCAGGACTAGTACATTCTTCCTGAGATATAGAGCCAAAACTGCATACAATACCTCAAATGTGGCCTGACTAGAGACTTATAAAGGCTCAGAAGTACATCCCTGCTTTTATATTCAAGTCCTCTCAAAATCAATGCCTTCATTGCACTTGCTTTCCTAACTACTGAATAAACCAGCAAGTTTAGCTTGAGAGAATCCTGGACTAGAACTCCCAAGTCTCTTTGCATATCAGACTTCTAAATTTTCTCCCCATTTAGAAAATAGCCATGCCTCTATTCTTCCTACCAATGTGCATGACCTCACACTTTCCCACGTTGTACTCCATCTGCCACTTCTTTGCCCACTCTCCAAACCTGTCTAAATCCTTCTGCAGCCTCCCTACCTTCTCAATGCTACCATTCCTTTACCTACCTAACTTTGCATCATCTGCAAACTTAACCCGAATGCCCTCAGTTCCTTCATCTAGATTGTTAATGTATAAAATGAAAAGTTGTGGTCTAAATTCTGAGTCTTGCAGAACACCACTAGTCACCAGCTGCCATCCTGAGAAGAAAATTTTCATCCCCACTCTCTGCTTATTGCCAGACAGCCAAGCTTCTATCCATGCTAGCACCTTGCATCTAATACCATGGGCCCTTTTCTTACTCAGTAGTGTCCTGCGCAGCACCTTGTCAAAGGCCTTCTTAGAGTCTGGGTAGATAACATCCATTGGCTCTCCTTAGTCTAATCTGCTTGTTACTTCCTCAAAGAATTCTAGCAGATTTGTCAGGCACGACCTACCCTTCATGAAACTATGCTGACTCTGCCCTATTTTGTCATACACTTCCAAGTATTCAGAAACCTCATCCTTCCTGATGGATTCCAAGATTTTACCCATGACAAAGATTAGGCTAATCAGTCTGTAATTTTCCATCTTCCGCCTTACTCCCTTTTTAAACAGGAGTGTTATGTTAGCCATTTTCCAGTCTTCTGGGGCCGTCCCTGATTCCAGTGATTCCTGAAAGATTACCACTAATGTCTCCCCTTTAGCTGTCTCCCTTAGAACTCTGGGTGTAGTCCATCTAGTCCAGGTGATTTGTCCAACTTCAGACCATTCAATTTTTATACCACCTTCTCCTTGGTGATGGCCACCATGCTCAGTTCTCCCTCCCCCCCCCCCCCCCCCACACACACACAAATTCTCTTGAATTTTTAGGGAATTACTCTGTGAAATAATTCCACCGTGAAAACTGACGTGAAGTAATTATTCACTCCCTCAGCTATTTCTTTGTTCCCCATTATTACCCCTCATACTTCATTTTCCAGCAGCCCACTTCTGCCTCTCTTTTGCTCTTTACATATCTAAAGCAACTCTTCCATCCTCCTTTATATTACTGGCTAGCTTACCCTCATATTCAATCTTCTCCCTCTTTTTTTTGTTGCCCTCTGTTGGTCTTTGTAAGCTATTCAATCCTCTGGTGTCCCACTGTTCTTTGCTACTTCATATGCTTTCTCTTTTGCTTTTATGCTATCCCTGACTTCCCTAGTCAGCCATGGTTGCCTCATCCTCCCTGTACCATGCTTCTCTTTCCTTGGGATGAATCTCTGTTGTATCTCCTGAATTACTCCCAGAAATTCCTGCCATTGCTGTTTCACTGTCTTTGTTGCTAGGCTCTTCTCCGAGTCATTTGTAATCAGCTCCCCCCTCATGCCTCTGCGGTTTCTTTATTCAGCTGAAATACCATTACCTCTGACTCTATCTTCTCTCTCAAATTGCAACATAAATTTGATCATGTTATGATCACTGCTTCCTAAGAGTTTCTTTACCTTAAGTTCCCTTATCAAGTCGGTCTTATTTCACAACATTAAATCCAGTATTACCTGTTCCCTAGTGGGCTCCATTACAAGCTGCTCCAAAATGCCATCTCGTAGACATTCCACAAATTCTTGCGAACCACTACCAACCCTAATTTTCCCAGCCCACCTGCATACTGAAATCCCCCATAGTCACTGTAAATTTGCTGTTCCTACACATCTTTTCTATCTCCTGGTATATCTTGTGCTGCAGCTCTTTGGAGGCCTATTTTTTAACCTTTGTGGTTCCTCAATTCTATCCACATTGATTCTACACCATCTGACCCTACTTTGTTTCTTACTATTGATTTAATTTCATTTCTCACTAATAGGGCAACCCGATCCCTTCTGCCCACCTGCCTATCTTTTCAATATGATGTATATCCTTGAGTACCCAGCTTCCAATCCTGATCCCCTTGCAGCCATGTCTCCATGATGCCCACCACATCATACCTGCCAATTTCAATCTGCACCACAAGATCAGTTATCTTATTTCTTATACTGCATGCATTCAGATCTAACACCTTCAATGCTGTCTTAACTGTCCCTCTTCTCATTGTCATTTGTTTGTCCAGTGTACTTGAAGTTTGATTGCTAACTCTGTCCTACTTGTGTCAGTGCTGGAGATTTTAGTAACCTCTCTTGAGCTCTGCATTCTTACCTCCCCTTTTAATTCAGGTTTTCTAATTTCCTCTATGACTGAACCCTCTCCCCCCATTTAGTTTAATGCCCTGTCTACAGCCCTAGTTATGCAATTCGCCAGGACACTGGTCCCAGCAAAGTTTAGATGAAGACCATCCAATCAGAACAGATCCCCTTTTCCCCAGTACTGGTGCCAATGTCCCATGACTCATGAAAATGCAAACCCCACACTTTCCCACATAACATATTCCATCAGCTGCTTATTTGCTCTTTCTCCTAACCTGTATAAGTCCTTCTGCAGCCTCCCCACTTCCTCAACAGTACTCTCCCTCCACTTATCTTTATGTCTTAATGATGATGCGCTCAGTTTCTTTGTCCAGATAAATAAGACTGCAGTTACTAAAGATAAAAGCCATTATAAGCTTACTCTTAATGCTGAGAGATGATTGAATATATGATTGTTTATTTTACATAATTTATCTTACCTTAAATTGATGCCATTCTTTCATTATATCTTGGCATAAGTGAAACCTGAATTGTCCAAATCAACAACACTGAGGTTTAATTTCCATTTAACACTTCTTTTATTTTGCAAATTTTTTTTTGACAATGCCTTCAAGCATTGTGGATACATCTTATCTTGGACCTTTAGCAAGTTACAATCTTTCTAAAAGATTGGGCGGTACAGTGACTCAGTGGTTACCACTGCTGCCTCACAGCCTCACAGGGATGAGTGTTTGATTCCAGCCTCGGGTGACTGTCAGTGTGGAGTTTGCACATTCTCCCTGTGTCTGTGTGGGTTTCCTCCAGGTGCTCCAGTTTCCTCCCACAATCCAAAGATGTTCAGGTCAGGTGAATTGGCCAGTCTAAACTGCCCGTAGCGTTAAGTACATTAGTTAGGTTGGTGGGGACTTGTTGGGCTGAAGGGCCTGTTTCCATACTGTAGGGAATCTAATCTAAAAGAGAATCTATCAATTTCGCTTTATCTTTCCCAATGTCATAATCACACTTTAGTAGACTTTCTTTTGTGCTTTTATGCCATCATAACAAAAGTTTCAAAAATGGTATAGCTTAATTTTCAGAGAGATGGAATAGCAGATCAGTGTGGGATTCCTGTCTACGGTGTTTAATGTAGCTCTTAACCTGTTTAAACCAAAGGAGTTATCTATTGTGTTAAAGAGCACTACAGAATTTCAATAGAATACTGATACATGTTCCATAACATATTAAACGTCAGTTGCTAGGTACTGACAATTTCATTTTCAAAATCTCAAAGAAAACACAAAATTAAGTGACAGCATTAGGTAGAATTTCGAATAACACCGTAAATATTTGAACACAGGAAAAACATTTTGCCAGAGAGAAAATTATTTTAAACTTTGCTGAAATTGGTGGTTCGTTGGATAGTAACATAAATAAAATGTGGTCACTAGATTTACTACTGAGGTCAGCCTACTGCAACTTTCACAGAGGCTTACTACTGGCTGACGGAAGTTATTTCCTGTTTCTTGTAGCAGGCATCTTTCAATATGCATTTGGATATCTTTCCTCTGCTATTAGGTGAAAGTATGCATGCTTCTCCAGGCCTCAAGGAAAATTTCAGCCAACTGTGCCCTTGGCTTCCTTCTCTCCTTTTTCTCTGGGAATGATCTCTTCACCTCTGCTACAATCAGTTACATAAATACTAGAGACCATTTTAGGGTTATCGGGAGTTGACCTTCTGGAAACCAAACTCCCACTCTACATACCAGTATGTTAATGCATTTTCAGATTATGAAGTTTATTATCTTTCAGACCTCATGCTGTTGAGATCAACAACCTTTTCCATCCACTACAGCCCTTGACAATAGGAGTCGCAGATGGGAGTTAAAATCAGCACTACAGCTTACTTTATGAGTATTTTTTTTGTGTGCAATTTCATATATGTTTCGTGTTTTCTGACCAAATATTAACAAATTTAAGAAAAACCCAGTATACTACAAGTTGTTGCAAAACAATACCTTGCCAATTAATTAACAAGTTCAACATGACTTTGAGAAGCTGTAAGTACTTTCTTATCATTAACTTTTTATGTTTAACCTGAATGATGTCAATAGTCTGTGCAGAAGAATACCTTTGGACTGAATTTTATGGGCATCAGCTAGAAAACTGATAACAATACAGCTGTGACCATCTCTGGAAGTCTAATGCAAGTAAATGTTAACTTGCCTGCTGTCAGGGTTTCCATTGGGTTTAAAAACAAAGACTCTGCCTATTGACTGAGTCAGCAACTCATTGATCTCAGCAATACCACTGGGAAAGGTGGCAACTGCTGGGACTTCAGTATCAAGAAGCTGGGTGAATGGGATGGGTATGCCATGGTTAGCCAAGCAGAGCATAGTGAAGTGAATAATTTGTTGTTTTGGGCATGAAATGTTTTAATCAGAGTATTCATGACCCTAGAAGGTCAACAGGATATATGGGAGGGCTCTCTCAAGGGCAGAGAGTACACAATCAAGATGATCTCTTTGAATCATAGAAACCCTACAATGTGGAAAGAGGCCATTTGGCCCAATGGGTCTACACCAACCCTCTGAAGAATAAGCTACCCAGACCCATTCCCCTACCCTATTACCCCTAGAATCCCTGCAGTGTAGAAACAGGCTCTTCAGCGCAAAAGTCCACACCGACCCTCCGGAGAGAGTAATTACCTGTATTTACCCCTGACTAATGCACCTAATCTGCACATCTTTGGAAACTGGAGCACCCAGAGGAAATCCACACAGACACAAGGAGAATGTGCAAATCCACACAGACAGTCGCCCAAGGTTGGAATCGAACCTGGGTCCCTGGCACTATGAGACAGCAGTGCAAACCACTGAGCCACTGTCTGCCTTACATTTACCCCTGATTAATGCACCTAACCTTCACATCCCTGAACATTACGGGCAATTTAGCATGGCCAATTCACCTAAACTGAACATCTTTGGACTATGAGAGGAAACTGGTGCATCCAGAGGAAACCCACACAGACATGGAGAGAATGTACAAATACCACACAGACACCCTAGGGTGGAATTGAACCCAGGTCCCGGGTACTATAGGACAGCAGTGCTAACTACTGAGCCACCCATAGCCTCCTGGACTCTGCAGGGAGGCTGCTAGGGTATACTCAATAGTGTCCTCATGTGTCAGACATCCTTACCCTCACTGCTTGTAGAATACCAGTGATAAAGGTAGCACAGGAAGATGGCTTTAAATGGTGCATAATTACTATTAAGAGCATTAGTTAGTCTGCATATTCTTGATTCTCCCTGCCTCTGGCTTAAGCAGCAGAGGAAATTATCAAGAAGAGAACTCTGCCTTCTCTCTTGATTCAATGGTCACCTGCCTCGCAGCCTTTGCACATGGTGTTTGGAGGACAACATAAAATTCCATCCTTTGTGTCTCAACGCAAAGATCAAGCACTCCCAGATATGGTATTGCATATTAAAGATGAAACAAAGCACTGCTTCCCTTAGCTCAAAAATAATTTACTTCCACCCAGTATTCACTAATGTAATTCAGTGCCTACATCAACAATCTTCTCTCTTAAGTGAGTTTGCCAATTGAATAGTACGTTTTGTGAGGCCTTTTACCTGACAAAATTATGCATGATCCTGGATGTTAAATATTCAATTAATTAAATATTCAATTACAACTGAACCTTAAACAATTTTCCTTGAATGCCAATTGTTTGCTGCATTGCAGGGTTATAGACACTACAAGTGTCGATTTAGAATCACTCAAGATGAAATCAAATCTTTGTTGTACCTCTCTGGATTAGTGGGAGACAAAGGATAGAGGTCCAAATTGAGCTGGAGAAGAAATAGAAAATAAATTGTAATAACTATACAAAGTTCTCCTGAGTATATCTGCATGGTCATGTAGGATGGTCGCTCAGGCATATCACTTATTGTAGACCATATGATGACTCATGGGTAGTTCCAACAGCTGAAGCTGTACTGTGTATTTCATACAAACCTGACCAACACTGGGCAAGAGTAAGCATCTATCCATTATCTGAGACAAAAAAACCTGCAGATTCTGGAATCCAAGGTAGACAAGCAGGAGGCTGTAAGAACACAACAAGCCAGGCAGCATCAGAAGGTGAGGAGTCAATGTTTCAGGTGTAACCCTTCTTTAGCACAAAGGAGGGTGTAAGGATAGCTGCAGATAAAGGGGGAGGTGGGGGAGGGTTTTGGGTGTGGGGAGGGGCAAGGTGGTGAGGCTGGGATACATTCTCCACCATTGACTCTATATTTTAACAATAAAAATCTTTAGGACTAACAGCTAAAATTGAGGAATGTTTATGTTGGTAATAACCAAACATGAACATGCAATAAAGTTGGTTGAAAGTGAAATGCCTGGAAAATGAAGTGCCTGGAAATTAGTTGTTGTCACATGTCCTTATTTATACTGTTACAAGATAAACAAAACAATGTAATAAGTTAGTTAATATGAAGAACGGTGGGCAACTGTTTAAAATTGAATCTATTGGCTTCTATAAGAGAATCAATTAGAAGCTCAGTAAAAGTATTGCATTTTTATTGCATTCTATTTGGCTTTTCCTCCTACTCTGCAGGCTCTGGTTTTTTTAGGCTCAACACATCCACAGAGAAACAGGTGGTGGAATTCACATGGTTTCCTGTATTGTGATTCTTCTGTAGTCAGAATTACCAAGTCTACATGCCTTCAGTTTGAATACAATTCCTTCTTACAATTCTATTTGAATTTTCTTACACATCCTAGGTTATTCTGGCTTAATTTATTCTGGGTTTAGTTTGAAATTATGAGGAGCCATTGACATGATACTTAATAACTACAATAACTTCATAAAATTTACCATACAGAAAAAGCCATTCAGCCCATTGTGTCTGTGTTGGTCAACAAGTAGTCAACTAGTTTAATCCCATTTTCCTATCTTGATTCCCATCCTTGCAGGTTATAGCACTTAACATGCATACCTACATATTTTTACAAGTTTTTTTCTCACTTTTACTTGGCAGTGAGTTCCAGATTTACATCACTATTTGGTTGAAAATAAATGTTCTTAAATCATATTTCTCCTTTACTTTCCTGGTTATCAAGAGCAATGTAGCCATCTTTTACAAGTTATCCATACCACTTAACTTTATATACTTCTATTAGGTCTTCTGTCAGGTCTGTTTTATTTATTCTTGATGGGATGGGGATATCATTGGTAAGACCAGCATTTGTTGTTAATTCCTATTTGTTCTTGAGATGATTGACTTACTAGACCTTTCAGACAGCAGTTAAGAGTCAACTACATAAGATTCCAGTTCCACAACAAATGGGATTACAGTTGTCCTCTGAAATTGCCTCGCAAGCTACTCAGTTCAAGGGCATTTTGGGATTGGCAATACATTCTGGATCAGCCTAGAACACGTAGATTTTTTGACTTATTTTTAATTCTGCAAACTAAACTACATTATACATCCCCCAATCAGCATTTTGCTATAAGCCCCCTTGCAACTATGAATGAGGCACTATAATTGGGTGTGTTGTGAAATTATCTGAAGCTTCCACCCCTGATCGACCTTTTTTGTAAATTATGCATGTTTCAATGACTACCAGGACTACTTTCAGTTATAATGTTCCACAATGCGGAAGTGGGAGGGTGGGTTAGTAAGTTTGCCGATGACACGAAGGTTGGTGGAGTGGTGGATAGTGTGGAGGGCTGTTGTAGGTTGCAACAGCACATTGACAGGATGCAAAACTGGGCTAGTAAGTGGCAGATGGAGTTCAAACTGGAAAATTGTGAAGTGATTCATTTTGGAAGGTTGAATTTGAATGCAGAATACTGAGTTAAGGGCAGGATTCTTAGCAGCATGGATTAACAGAGGGTCCATGTCCATGTCCATAGATCCCTCAAAGTTGCCACCCAAGTTGATAGGGTTGTTAAGAAGGCATATGGTGTGTTGGCTTTTATTAGGAGGGGAATTGAGTTTAAGAGCTGTGAGGTTATGTTGCATATTGGTCATTATTGGAAGGGTGTGGAAGTTCCAGAAAGGGTGCAGAGGATATTTACCAGGATGGTGCCTGGACTGGAGTACAAGTCTTATGAAGATAGGTTAAGGGAGTTAAGGCTTTTCTCTTTGGAGCAAAGAAAGATGAGAGGTGACTTGATTGACGTGTACAAGATGGTGAGGTATAGATAGAGTGAATAGTCAGAGACGTTTTCTCAGGGTAGAAATGGCTTTCACAAAGGGAATAATTTTAAAGTGGTTGGAGGAAGGTTTCAGAGATGTCAGACATTGGTTCTTTACATAGAGCATAGTGGGTGTGTGGAATGCACTGCCAGCAGTAGTAGTGGAGTTAGATACATTCGGGACATTTAAGTGACTCTTGTTAGTAAAATGAAGGGTATGCTGGTTAGTTTGATCTTAAGAGTAGGGAAAAAGGTCGGCACAGCATCAAGGGCCGAAGTGCCTGTACTGTACTATTCTATGTTCCATTTTCTATGTTTCCTTAAACAGCCAAGACTCTGACTTGGATTTTACTGGACAAAGCTACTTATATATGAGCAATGTGATGCTCATTTTGGAGATTCAGCACAGACATGATGGGCCAATTAGACTCATTCTGCAAGGTAACAATTCTGTAATTCTTAGGTGCTGGGGAAAGGGAATTCTTCCGGGAGGTTTCACGTTTCACTGAAAGACTTCTCCACTTCAGACAAAAGGTCTGGTAGAACAGAGCTTTCACCAAGCACTCTGGATTGGCCCTGTGTTGGGATTCATTCTGTAAGCTTATGGAATAATCAGCAGGATCCCTACCATCAATAGTTAGATAACTAGGCTATTGATAGATTGAGAATTCCAGCAGTGAATCTTAATGAAGAAGCAGTAACCTCATGCTGGTAGAATTATTCTCATTGAAGCCCTCAGCCAAGGTTAAGGCCTTCAGGACACGAGTGCTGGGCCCAACCTGGAGGCTCATAATGCTGTGACACAGCTCTCCCGCTCCACTGAGGAAAACTCAGATTTTATCCAACTGCATCCTGGAACCTGGCAAGTGTTATCAATTGGGGTGACAGGATGGAGAACCCTGAGACATGGGCCCTTACTTTGGCCTCTTTTTGTATGTGAGAGATGGGGAAGAAATAGTCAGTACTCACCCTGGCAGGGATGCAGAGACGAAAATTGCACACTTATAATCTCACCCAAAAACCAGAGATTGGCAATTACATTACCAAAGTGATAGAGTCATAGAGATATATAGCATGGAGAAAAACCCTTCGGTCCAACTTGTCCATTCTGACCAGAGATCAAAGATAAATTTCATCCCATCTGCCAGCATTTAGCCCATATCCCTCTATGCCCTTTCTATTGGATACAGCATGGATCGAGCAGGGACAGGAATGGTTGTTGCAGTTTTCGGGATTTAGATGTTTCAATAAGAACAGAGAAGATGGTAAAAGAGGGCAAGGTGTCACATTGTTAGTCAAGGACAGTATTACAGTAGCAGAAAGGACATTTGAGGATCATCTACTGAGATAGTATGGGCTGATGTTAGAAACAAGAAAGGAGAGGTTGCCATTTTAGGAGTTTTCTATTGGCCTCCGGATAGTTCCAGAATTGTACAGGAAAGGATAGCAAAGATAATTCTGAATAGAAGTGAGAGTAACAGGGTATTGTAATGGGGGCTTTAACTTTCCATATATTGACTGGAAATGCTATAGTTCGAGTACTTTAGATGGGTCAGTTTTTGTCCAATGTATGAATGGGTTTCCTGACTCAGTATTCAGACAGGCCAACAAGGGGTGAGGCCTCATTAGATTTAGTACTGGGGGTAATGAACCCGGCCAGGTGTTAGATTTGGAGGTAGCTGAGCACTTCGGTGATAGTTACCACAGTTCGGTTATATCTACTTATAGCGATGGAAAGGGATAGGTATATACCGCAGGGCAAGAGTTATAGCTAGGGAAAAGGTAATTATGATGCAATTAGACAAGATTTAGGATGCATAGGATGGGGAAGGAAACTGCAGTGGATGACCACAATTGAAATGTGGAGCTTATTCAAGGAAAAGCTACTGCGTGTAATTGATAAGTATGTACCTGTCAGGCAGAGAGGAAGTGGTTGAGCGAGGGAGCTGTGGTTTATTGAAGAAGTTGAATCTCTTGTCAAGAGGAAGAAGAAGGATGAGAAGAGAAGGCTCAGTTCGAGCATTTGAGAGTTACAGGTTAGTCAGGAAAGACCTAAAGAGAGGGCGAGGAAGAGCCAGGAGGGGACATAAGAAGTTGTTGGCAGATAGGATCAAGGAACACCCTAAAGCATTCTAGAGATATATCAGGAATAAAAGAATGTTTAGAGTAAGATTAGGGCCAATCAAGGACAGTAATGGGAAGTTGTGCGTGGAGTCTGAGGATATAGGAGAAGCGCTAAATGAATATTTTTTGTCAGTATTCATACTGGAGAAAGATAATGTTGTCGAGGAGAATACTGAGATACAGGTTACTAGACTAGATGGGATTGAGCTTCACAAGGAGGAGGTGTTAGCAATTCTGGAAAATGTGAAAATAGATAAGTCCCCTGGGCTGCATGGGATTTATCCTAGGATTCTCTGAGAAGCCAGGGAGGAAATTGCAGAGCCTTCGGCTTTGATCTTTCTGTTGTCATTGTCTACAGGAATAGTGCCAGAAGACGGAAGGATAGCAAATATCATCCTCTTGTTCAAGACAGAGAGTAGAGACAACCCTGGGAATTATAGACCAGTGAGTCTTACTTCGGTTGTGGGAAAAGTGTTGGAAAGGTTATAAGAGATAGGATTTATAATCATTCAGAAAGTCAACATGGTTTCGTGAAGGGTAGGTTGTGCCTTACAAACCTTATTGAGTTCTTCGAGAAGGAGACCAAACAAGTGAGTAAAGGAGCTGATGTGATGTTTATGGATTTCAGTACGGTGTTTGATAAGGTTCCCCATAGTAGGCTATTGCACAAAATATGGAGGCATGGGATTGCGGGTGATTCAGTAGTTTGGATCAGAAATTGGATCGCTGAAAGAAGGCAGAGGGTGATAGCTCTTGGGAAATATTCATCCTGGAGTTCAGTTACGAGTGGTATGCCACAGGGATCTGTTTTGGGGCCACTATTGTTTGTCATTTTTATAAATGACCTGGATGAGGGTGTAGAAAGATGGGTTAGTAAATTTTCAGATGACACAAAGGTTGGTAGAGTTGTGTCAAAGGATGTTGCAGGGTACAAAGGGGCATAGATAAGCTGCAGAGCTAGGCTGAGAGGTAGCAAATGGAATTTAATGCAGAAAAGTGAACAGGAATGCAGAGTACTGGGCTAATGGTAAGATTCTTGCTCGTGTAAATGAGCAGAGAGGTGTCCATGTACATAGATCCCTGAAAGTTGCCACTCAGGTTGATAGGGTTGTTTTAAAGGCACATGATGTGTTAGCTTTTATCGGTAGGGGGATTGTGTTTCAGAGCCATGAGGTAATGTTGCAGCTGTACAAAACTCTGGTGTGACTGCACTTGGAGTACTGTGTACTGTTCTAGTCACCATATTACAGGAATGGTGTGGAAGCATTGGAAAGGGTTCAAAGGAGATTTACTAGGGTGTTTCCTGGTATGGAGGGAAGGTCTTATGTGGAAAGGCTGAGGGTCTTGAGGCTGTTTTCATTTGAGAGAAGAAGTTTGAGAGGTGATTTAATTGAGACATATAAGATAATCAGAGGGTTAGATAAGGTGGGCAGTGAAAGCCTTTTTTCCTCAGATGGTGATGGCTAGCACAAGGGGATATAGCTTTAAATTAAGGGGTAATAGATATAGGACAGATGTCAGATGTAGTTTCTTTACTCAGAGTAGTAGGGGCGTGGAACACACTGCCTGCAACAGTAATAGACCCGCCAACGTTAAGTGCATTTAAATGGTCATTGGATAAACTTATGGATGAAAATGGAATAGTGTAGGTTAAATGGGCTTCAGATTGGTTCCACAGGTTGGCACAACATTGAGGGCTGAAAGGCCTGTACTGCACTAGAATGGTCCATGTTCTACATTCTATGTTTATTCATATGCCCATCCAGATGCCTTTTAAATGTTATATTCGTACCAACCTTCACCATTTCCTCTGGCAGCTCATTCCATACACACACCACCCTCTGCATGAAAAGGTTGTCTTAGATCTCATTTCTATCTTCCCCCTCTCATCTTAAACCTATGCTGTCTTGTTTTTGACTCCCCCAAGGGGAAATGACCTTGTCTATCCATGCCCCACATGATTTCATAAATCTCTATAAGTTCACCCTCAAAAAGTGTGGTTCTGGAAAAACACAGCCGGTCAGGCAGCATCCGAGGAACAGGAGAGTCGATGTTTCAAGCATAAGCTCTTCATCAGGAATGTGGGGGCAGGGCCCAAGCAGGCGGAGAGATAAATGGGAGGGGGGAAGGTAGCTGAGAGTGCAATAGGTAGATGAAGATGGGGGTGATGGTGATAGGTCAGAGAGGAGGGTGTAGCGGTTACGTGGGAAGGACAATGGACAGATAGGACCGTTCAAAAGGGCAGTGCTGAGTTGGAAGGTTGGATCTGGGATAAGGTGGGGAGAGGGGAAATAAGGAAACTGGTGAAATCGATATTGATCCTGTGTGGTTGGAGGGTCCTAAGGTGGAAGATGAGGCGTTCTTCCTCCAGGCATTGGGTGGCTAGAATTTGGTGGAGGAGGAGGCCCAGGACTTGCATGACCTTGGCGGAGTGGGAGGAGGAGTTGAAGCGATTGACCAAGGGTAGTGGGGTTGTTTAGTGTGCGTGTCACAGAGATATTCACTGAAATGTTCCGCAAGTTGTCGTCCTGTCTCCCCAATGTAGAGGACACCACATCGAGAGTAACAGATGCAATAGATGACACATGTGGAGATGCAGGAAATTCTCTGTTGGATGTGGAAGGATCCTTTGGGGCCTTGGATGGATATGGAGGGGAGGTGTAGGCGCAGGTTTTACGCCTCTTGTAATGGCAAAGAAAGGTGCCAGGAGTGGAGCGTGGGCTTGTGGGGGGGCCGTGGACCTAACAAGGGAGTCACGGAGGAAATGGTTTCTGCGGAATGCTAAAAGGGATGGGGAGGGAAATATATCACTGGCTGTGGGGTCTGTTGGTAGGTGGTGGAAATGGCTGAGGATGATGCATTGTATCCGACAAGGGTGGGGTGGAAGGTATGGACCAAAGGGTGGAGGTGCAGGAAGTGGAGGCGATGCAACTCTCCCCTTGAATTCCACCCCTCCAATTACAACAAGGACAGAACCCCCTTGGACCTCAGCTTCCACCCCACCAACCTTCGGATAAAACGCATCATCCTCCGTCATTTCCACCACCTACAACAGACCCCACCACCAGAGATATATTTCCCTCCCCACTTCTATCTGCATTCCACAGAATGGTATTCCCTTCGTGACTCCCTTGTTAGGTTCACGCCCTCCACCAGCCCACCCGGTACCTTCCTTTACCACCGCAAGAGGTGTAAAACCTGGTCCCACACCTTCCCTCTCACCTCCATCCAAGGCCCCAAAGGATCCTTCCACATCCAACCCAAAATTTTCCTGCACCTCCAAACATCTCATCTACTATGTCCATTGCTCTCGATATAGTCTCCTTTACATTGGGGACACAGGACACCAACTTATGGAATGTTTCAGAGAGCATCTCTAGAATACGCGCACTAAACAACCCCACAGCCCTGTGGCCAAACACTTCAAAGCCCCCTTCCACTCCACCAAGGACATGCAAGTCCTGGGCTTCCTCCATTGTCAAATTCTAGCCACCTGACAACTGGAGGAAGAACGCCTCAACTTCCTCATTGGGACCCTACATTCACATGGGATCAGTGTCAATTTCACCAGGTTCCTCATCTCCTCTTCCCCCATGTTATCCCAGATCCAACCTCCAACTCGGCACTGCCCTCTTAAACTGTCCTACCTGTCCATCTTCCTTCCCACCTATCTGCTCCACCCTTCACTCCAATCTATCACCATCACCCCCCACCTTCATTTGCCTATCGCATTCCTAGCTACCTGAGCCCCACTCCCCACCCATTTATCTCTCAGCCCCCTTGGGTCCTTCCCCACATTCCTGATGAAGAGCTTATGCTCGAAACGTCGACTCTCCTACTCTTCGGATGCTGCCTGACTGGCTGTGCTTTTCCAGCACCAGGCTTTCTGCCTCTGATCACCAGCACCTGCAGTCTTCACTTTCCTCTGTAAGGTCTCCCCTCAGTCTCTGACACTCCAGGGAAAATAGCCCAGTGTATTCAGCCTTTCCCTGCAGTTCAAACCCTCCAACCCTGCCAACATTTTTTTCTGAACCCATCCTACATTCATAACATCCTTCTCATAAGAGGGAGACCAGAATTGCACAAAATACTCCAACAGTGGCCAAACCTGTACAGCAGCATCATGACCTCCCAATTTGTTTACTCAATGCGCTGACCAATAAAGGCAAACATACCAAACGCCGTCTTCACTATCCTATCTGCCTTCAGTATCCTATCTACCTGTGATTCCACTTTCAAGGAATTATGAACTTGTACTCCAAGGGCGTTTTTTTTGCAACACACTCCAGGACCTTACCAAGAAATGTATGAGTCCTGCTCTGATTTGCCTTTCTAAAATGTAGCATCACATATTTATAAAAATTAAACTCCATTTATCACTCCTAGGTCCATTGGCCCATCAAATCAAGATCCCATTGTAATCTGAGGTAACCTTCTTTGCTGTCCACAAAACCTCTAATTTTAGTCTCATCTGCAAAATTAAGAACCATTCCTCCTATTTTCACATCCAAAACATTTATATAAATTACAAAAAGCAGTGAATCCAGTACCGATCCTTGTGGCACACTTCTGCTCACAGGTCTCCAGTTTGAAAAGCAACCCTGAAGAAGGGCCTGTGCCCGAAACGTCGAATCTCCTGTTCCCTGGATGCTGCCTGACCTGCTGTGCTGTTCCAGCAATAAAGTTTCAACTGAAAAGCAACCCTCCACTGCCACCCTCTGTTTTCTATATTTGAGCCAGTTCTGTATCCAAATAGCTAGTTCTTCCTGTCTTCCATGTGATTTAACTTTGCTTATCAATCTACTATGAGGAACCTTGTCGAACACCTTATTGAAATACATACAGATCACATCCACTGCTCTGCCCTCATCAATCCTCTTTGTTACTTCTTCAAAAAACTCAATCCTTCTTCAAAAAACTCAATCAAGTTAGTCAAACATGATTTCCCATGCACTAAGCTATGTTGATTAGCTCTAATCAATCCTTGCTTTTCCAAATACATGTAAATCCTGTCCCTCAAAATTTCCTCCAACAACTTGCCCACCACTGACATCAAGCTCGCTGGTCTATAGTTCTCCGGTGTTTTCATTACCAACTTTCTTAAATAGTGGAACAACACTAAGCAACCTCAGTCTTCTGGCACCCCACCTGTGCCTATTGATGATACAAATATCTCAGCAAGGCACCAGTAACGTCTTCCCTATCTTCCCACAGAGTTCCAGGGTATACCTGATCCAGTCCTGGAGAATTATCCATATTTATGAGTTTTAAGATGTTCAGCACATCCTCCTCTGAAATATGAACATTTTTCAAGATGTTGCTATTTATTTCCCCATATTTTCTATCTTCCAAAATCCTTCTCCACATTAACCACTGATGCAAAATACTCATTTAGTATCTCCCCCATCCCCTACCGTTCCACATATAGGCAGCCTTGCTGATCTTTAAGGGGGAAAGTGAGGACTGCAGATGCTGGGGATCAGAGCTTAAAAATGTGATCTTTAAGGGGCCCTATTCTCTCCCTAGTTACCCTTTTGTCCTTAATATACTTGTAGAATCCCTTTGGATTATCCTTAACCCTATTTGTCAAAGCTAGCTCATGTCCTGTTTTTGCCTCCTGATTTCTCTCTTAAGGATACTCCTACTGCCTTCATACACTTCTAGGATTCACTCGGTCCCTGCTGTCTATACCTGACAAGTGCTTCCTTCTTTTTCTTGACCAAAACCTCAGTTTTGTTAGTCATCCAGCATTCCCTACACCTACCCGCCTTGCCCTTCATCCTAACAGGAACATACTGTCTCCAGACTCTCGTTATCTCATTTTTGAATTCTTCCCATTTTTCAGCTGACTCTTTACCTGATAACGTTCAACCCAATCAACTTTTGAAACTACTTGCCTAATTGGTCTTCCTCCAATTTATAACTTTAACTTTAAATCCAGTCTATCCTTTTACATCATTATTTTAAACCTAAGTGCTCCCCCACAGACACCTCAGTCACCTTCCCTACCTTATTTCCGAATAGTAAGTCAAGATTTGCACCTTCTCTAGGAGATACATTGACATACGGAATCAGAAAAATTCTTTGTGCACACTTAACAAATTCCTTTCCTTCTAAGCCCTTAACACCAAGGCAGTCCCAGTCTGTTTGGAAAATTAAAACCCCTTGCCATAACCATCCTATTATTCTCACAGATAACTGAGACCTCCTTACAAACTATTTTCTGAATTTCCCGCTGACTATTGGGGGTCTATAATATATCCCAACAAGGTGATCATCCCTTTTTTATTTCTCAATTTAACCCAAATAAGTTCTGTGGACATATTCCCAGAAATATCCTCCCTAAGTACAGCAGTAATGCCATCCTTAATCAAAAATACCACTGTCCCTCCTCTCTTCCTCTTTTTTCTATCCTTATTGCATCAATACCCTGGGACATTATGCTACCAGTCATGTCCATCCCTGAACCACGTCTCTGTAATTGTTATGATATCCAGTACCATGTTCCCAACCGTGACCTACATTCATCTGCCTTACCTGTTAGGCCTCTTACATTGAAATAAATACAGTTTAATTGCTCAGTTCTACCTCGTGTTCTGCATGTTCCTGCCTGCTCTGACTGGTGGACTTACTCCTTTTCCCAGCTGTTTCAGTCTCAGACTGCTCTCTTTCCTCACTATCTCCCTGGGATCCCCCCAAACCTCCCTTACTAGTTTAAATTCTCCTGAGCAGCTCCAGCAAATAATTCTGCCAGTATATTAGTGTGGGCCGCACGGTTGTTAGCACTGTTGCCTCACAGCGCCAGGAACCCGGATTCGATTCCCAGCTCGGGCAACTGTCTGTGTGGAGTTTGCATATTCTCCCTGTGTCTGCGTGGGTTTCCTCCGGGTGCTCCGGTTTCCTCCCACAGTCTAAAGATGAGCAGGTCAGGTGAATTGGCCATGCTAAATTGCCCATAGTGTTAGGTGGATTAGTCATGGGTAAATGTAGGGGAATGGGTGGGTTGCTCTTCGGAGGGTCCGTGTGGACTTGTTGGGCCGAAGGGCCTGTTTCCATACTGTAGGGAATCTAATATAATCTAAATTAGTCCCCTTTCATTTCAGGTGCAAGCTGTCCTTATAAAGCTCACTTCTACCTCTGAAGAGATTCCAATGATCCACAAATGTGAATCCCCTGCTCCAGATCCTCAGCTACACATTCATCTGATCTATCCTCCTATACCTACCTTCACTAGCTTGTGGCAGCAGGAATAATCCAGAGAGTACTATCCTCCAGGACCTCCTTTTTAAATTCCTGCCTAACGTCCTATATTCTTACATTAGAATCTCATCCTCGTCTCTTCCTATGTCATTATTTTCAATGTGTACAACAACATCTTGCTTGTCCCCCTTGCCTTTGACAGTATTCTGCACCCCTTCTGAAATATCCTTGACTCTGGCACCAGGGAGACAATACACCATTCTGACTTGCTGTTGACTGCAGAAATGTCTGTCAGTGCCTCTGACTAGAGGGTAAAGACTAGACCACAAAGAGACCACACCACCAGAGATATATTTCCCTCCCCACCCCTATTTGCGTTTCGGAGAGACCATTCGTTCCGCGACTCCCTTGTCAGGTCCACACCCTCCACCATCTGCCCTCCTCTCCCAGCACCTTCCCCTGCCACTGCAAGAAGTGCAAAACCTGAGCCCCCACCTCCCTCCCTCACTTCCGTCTAAGGCCCCAAAGGATCCTTCCACATCCGACAGAAATTCATCTGTACTTCCACACACGTCATCTACTGCAGCTGTTGCACCCAATGTGGTCTCCACTACATTGGGAAGACAGGACCCCAACTGGCAGAACATTTCAGAGAACACCACTGGGACACCCACACTAACCAACCCCACCCGGTGGCTGAACATTTTAACTCCCCCTCCCATTCCCCAAGGACATGCAGATCCTGGCCGTCCTCCATTGCCAAACCCTAACAACCTGACGCCTGTAAGAAGAACGCCTCATATTCGGCCTTGGAACCCTCCAACCACACAGGATCAGTGGATTTTATCAGGTTCCCCAGTTCCCCTCACCCCACCTTATCCCAGTCCCAGCCTTCCAACGTGGCACCACCCTTTTAAATGGTCCTACCTGTCCATCTTCCTTCCCATCTATCTGTTCCACTCTCCTCCCTCACATATCAATTTTACCCTCACATTCATCTACCTATCGCATTCCCAGCTAACTTCCCCCAGCCCCACCCTCTCCCATTTATCTCTCAGCACCCCTGGCCAAAACGCCTTATTCCTGATGAAGGGCTTATGCCTGAGACATCGACTTTCCTGCTCCTTGGATGCTGCCTGACTGCTTGGATCCTGGTATACCCCTCATTATATTAGAGCCAGCCTTGGTACCAGAAAAATGGCTGTCAGTGCTACATTTCTCTGACAGTCCATCATCCCCTAAATTTTCCATAATAGCATTCTTGTTTGAGATGGGGCTAGCTACAGAAGACAGCTGCACTACCTGCCTCCCTCTCCTACATTTACTGGAGGTCACCCATCTGCCTGACTATATCTTCAGTTTATCTTTCTTCTGGCAACTGCCATTCATCACAGCCTCAGCTCCTGTAAATCCCTCAGTGTCTCAGCTTGTCACTCCATGTGATCCGATAGGATTGGCAACCAAGCACATTTCCAGCAAGCATAATCATCAGTAACAGCATCCCTATTCTCTCACATCCGACAGGAAGGGCATATCATTCAGAGACTGATGACATTACAAACTTTTAATTAAAAAGAACTCACTCTATTCACTGTTGCAGATTCATAAAAATACCAGCCACTTAGCTGTTCCCTGCTCTGATCTCCCCACCCAGATTTCTCCAGCCTCAGCTGTGAATTTCACTGTCTGTTTATTTTCCTTAGACCAATTCTGATGCCAAGAGCTACTGGAAATCAAACAGCAGAGGCAGTAGCTGTAAAATTTCACTGCTGAGTCAGACAGCAGTGGAGGTTTCTTTCTCCGTTGATTGACTTCCCACTATGTGGTCACTGCCTTTGTCTCCCTTCCTCCTTTTTTAAAGTGCCGCAGTTTTAATATTTTTTTCCCATTGTTTCCTTATTTACATTGTATGATATTGAGCTGAGTCACAATCAAAAATGGGCAGGGATACTCATGCCTTCACATACTTTGTTCAATCTAGTGCAGCCATTAAAATATTCCCAGCTGTCTGTCATCACTACACTTCCTTAGGCTTCCTGTCTTAAATTCTAAATAGCCTTACCTCCTAACTCCTAACTCTGGTAATATCACAGCCACAGAGGTTTCTAAGAAGTTTTTATAGCTACTTTGCGCACAGTAGACCTTGATGCTGATCCACTTTTTACAATTTATCTCTAGCTTGTCTTGTTCAGTCTTCATTCACACTTTTATTTTGCTCCTTCTTTGTCTTTGAAGTGCTCCTGCTGAGGCTGATTTCCCACCTTTCCTCACAATTACATATATCCTTTCTTCAGGCAGATTTTAATTTATCAGGATAGTTTCCCTGGGCCTCAGTAGCTGCTGGTTTGATAACACAGGTAGCTCAAATCCCATTAAAACACAGGCCTCAATGTTTGGTTTCCCAAATAAAGCTGGTCTCTCAAGGTGTGATACAGCAGGCTGACTTAGGAATTTTATCCAACCAACAGGCAGTCATTTTAAGCAAGAACAGTGGAAAACTGAGAAAAAGGGCAGAGCTAAATATAAGTATGTCATTATTTAATTGTTACGTCTCATAGTGATTGAGATAGCCCTTATCAGTTCATTAAAGCAGAATGCTATCTCTGCCAACTTAATTTTAAAAACCAAAAATGTCTGATAGTTTTTTCATAATGCATTATTAAACAACTCATATTCATACCCTTACAATTGCTATTTCGTTGAACTGACAGTGATTCTATAACTGGAAAAAATCTAGATCAATAGTTTCACTTCTCTTCAGTTTAAAGTAGTATCATTGCAAAATTTGCATAAAATTACAGTGCTGCGTTTTAAAGATGGCACTTGGTAGATGTTGAGAAGGAGACCTGCCGGTTATATTCCATTTAAAGCAATTCCAATACATTGCACGTTTATTTAATGTATCATTCTTTACAGCCAATTGCTAATACTATATTCAGTGCACTTTCTCAACTACAAGCTAATTTGTCACAAAATAGCTAAAATGCATAATAAAACGAAAGGAACAGCAGTGTCTCACACAAAGGACTGAGTGGAATACATCCTATTATTCTGTCATTAGTTAGATACACATAGGTATGATACTGGCCATTAAAAAGTGCAACAATTTGCTCTCAAAGTAAAATTAGGTTTGGTTCAACTTACTAACACTGAAATTTCCAGGTTTAAATACACAGATTTGTCTGTCAGAATATTTGTTGTTGACCCCATCAAAGCTTGTGAATTTGGGGAGTTCCCATAACATGCAATAGTAGGCATCCATATGAAAGAAGCACATCTATGTTGCCCAACATTTGACATATGCTGGAAAGTTAAACAGTTTCCAGAAAACAACTATGAGCTGCTGTAAAGGGGACCACTTTGGGAGTCAATGATTCAATACTTGTCTTGGTTTCCAAGTGGTCCCAGTCTCTACCAACAACCAGAGTGGCAGCGTTGTCTACTTGACAGTATGTTTATGAGTAGAGTATGTTAAAAGTATGAAGTCTTGGAATGGTTCCCACCCTCACTCATTTTATAATGGTTGCTTTAGGTTTGTGAGAAACTTCATCCCACACAATCATTTTAATACCCTAAGTCTATGAATCTGGGTGTGAGCCTCGATTCCAGGCAGACTCCTGCTACAAAGATGCATTGTACCCGTCACGGATTTTCAGAATCTTTGCATTAATGGCATTTTCACAAGTGTAAAAAGAAGCCAAGGGAATTAAATCACAAGAATTAACAGTAAGACAAACAGGTCCAACCAGTAAGATACTGTTGCAGTGTCATAATAGATTCAAGGGCGGCACGGTGGCACAGTGGTTAGCACTGCTGCCTCACAGCGCCAGAGACCCGGGTTCAATTCCCGACTCAGGCGACTGACTGTGTGGAGTTTGCACATTCTCCCCGTGTCTGCGTGGGTTTCCTCCGGGTGCTCCGGTTTCCTCCCACAGTCCAAAGATGTGCAGGTCAGGTGAATTGGCCATGCTAAATTGCCCGTAGTGTTAGGTAAAGGGGTAAATGTAGGGGTATGGGTGGGTTACGCTTCGGCGGGTCGGTGTGGACTTGTTGGGCCGAAGGGCCTGTTTCCACACTGTAAGTAATCTAATCTAATCAAGCTGAAAGGAACAGTGATGACTTTAGTGAAGAGTCTACATATCAAATCAAATTAATAATTTGGAACCGGAGGTGTAGTTGCAGTGTACAGGAGGATGAGAGTAGGAAGGACAGGGACAGGATTTCTGTGTCACAGGAATGTGCTCGCAGACAGCGAAATGGTTTGAAGTATGTCTGCATCAACACCAGACGTATCCGAAATAAGGTAGGTGAGCTTGCAGCATGGATAGGTACCTGGACTTCAATGTTGTGGCCATTTCGGAGACATGGATAGAGCAGGGTGAGGAATGGATGTTGCAGGTTCCAGGATTTAGATCTTTCATTAAGAACAGGCAAGGTGGTAAAAGAGGGGGAGGCGTGGTTCTGTTCGTCAAGGATAGTATAACAGTGGCTGAGAGAACGTTTGAGGAGGACTCGTCTACTGAGGTAATGTGGGCTGAGGTTAAAAACAGGAGAGGAGAGGTCACACTGCTTGGAGTTTTTTATAGGCCTCCGCAGAGTTCCAGGGAGGTGGAAGAGAGGATTAGCAAAATTATTCTGGACAGGAGTGAAAGGAACAGGGTGGTCATTATGGGAGACTTTAACTTCCCCAACCTTGACTGGAAATGCTATAACTCTGGTATGTCGGATGGATCAGCTTTTGTCCAATGTGTACAGGAGAGTTTCCTGACACAGTATGTTGAATAGCCAACAAGAGGGGAGGCCACATTGGATCTGGTGCTTGGTAATGAACCAGGCCAGGTGTTTGATTTTGTTGTAGGTGAGCACATTGGAGAGAGTGACCATAATTCAGTTACGTTTAGTTTAGCGATGGAAAGGGATAGGTACATGCCACAGGTCAAGAGTTGTCGATGGGACAAGGGCAATTATAATGGGATTAGACAAGAATTAGGATGCATAGAATGGGGTAGCAAAATGCAGGGGATGCAGACAATGGAAATGTTGAGCTGATTTAAGGAACAGATATTGTGTGTCCTTGATAGGTATGTCCCTGTCAGGCAGGGAGGAATGATAAGGTAAGGGAACCATGGTTTACAACAAAAATTGCATCTCCTGTTACGAAGAAGGAGGAGGCTTACGTGTTGATGAGGCAAGTTGGTTCAGATGAGGCGATGGAGAGTTACAGAGCAGCTAGGAAAGATTTAAAGAGAGAGTTAAGAAGAGCAAAGAGAGGACACAAGCAGTCCTTAGCAAATAAAATAAAGGAAAACCTTAAAGCTTTCTATAGGTATGTGAGGAATAAAAGGATGATTAAGGGAGGAATAGGGCCAATCAAAAACAGAAGTGGGAAATTGAGTGCGGAGCCTGTGGAGATCAGAGAGGTACTAAACGAACATTTCTCATCGGTTTTCACTCAGGAAAAGAAGAATATTGTAGAGGAGAAGAATGAGGTATGAGATATTAGATTAGAAAGGATCAAGATTAGTTACGAACGGGTGTTATCAATTCTAGAAGGAGTGAAAGTAGACAAGTCCCCTGGGCTGGATGGGATTTATCTGAGGATTCTCTGTGAAGCTAGGGAGGAGATAGCAGAGCCTTTGGCTTTGACATTTGAGTCGTCATTGTCTACAGGTTTGATATCAGAGGACTGGAAGATTGCAAATATTGTGCCCATGTTCAAGAAGCGCAGTAGAGATGACCCAGGTAATTATAGACCAGTGAGCCTTACTTCTGTTGTAGGAAAGGTTTTGGAAAGGATTATAAGAGATAAGATTAATAATCATCCAGCAAACAACAATTTGATTTCAGATAGTCAACATGGTTTCATCAAGGGCAGGTCGTGTCTCACAAACCTCATTGAGGTTTTTGAGAAAGTGACCAAGCATGTAGATGAGGGTGGGGTAGTTGACGTGGTATACATGGATTTCAGAAAAGCCTTTGATATGGTTCCACATGGTAGGCTGTTAGAGAAAATGTAGAGGCATGGAATTGAGGGAGCTTTAGCAGTTTAGATTAGAAACTGGCTTTCTGAAAGAAGGCAGTGAGTGGTGGTTGATGGAGAATATTCAGCCTGGAGTCCAGTTACTAGTGGTGTGTCACAAGGATCTGTTTTGGGACCACTGCTGTTTGTCATTAGACGACACTAAAGTCGGTGGAGTAGTGGACAGTATGGAAGAATGTTACAGGTTGCAGGGAGACTTGGATAAACTACAGGATTGGGCTGAGAGGTGGCAAATGGAGTTCAATGCAGCTAAATGTGAGGTGATGCACTTTGGGAAGAATAACAGGAAGGCAGAGTTTTGGGTCAATGGAAAGATTCTTGGTAGTGTGGATATGCAGAGGGATCTTGGAGTCCATGTACATAGATCCCTGAAAGTTGCCACCCAGGTGGATAGTGCTGTTAAGAAGGCATACAGTGTGTTAGGTTTCATTCATAGAGGGATTGAGTTCCGGAGCTGCAATATCACGCTGCAACCATACAAAACGCTGGTGTTGCCGCACTTGGAATATTGTGTACAGTTCTGATCCCCATATTTCGGGAAAGATGTGGAAGCATTGGAAAAGGTGCAGAGGAGATTTACCAGGATGTTGCCTGGTCTGGAGGGAAGGTCTTATGAGGAAAGGCTGAGAGACTTGAACCTGTTCTCATTGGCAAGAAGAAGGCTAAGAGGGGATTTGATAGAGACATACAAGATGATCAGAGGATTAGATAGGGTAGACAGTGAAAATCTTTTTCCTAGGATGATGACGTCAGCATGTACGAGGGGGCATAACTACAAATTGAGGGGTGATAGATTTAAGACAGATGTCAGAGGCAGGTTCTTTATGCAGAGAGTGTACGGGCATGTGATGCGCCATCTGCTAATGTAGTCAACTCAGCCACATTCAGGAGATTTAAATAATCCTTACATAAGCACATGGATGACTTTGGGATAGTGTAGAGGGACGAGCTGAGAATAGTTCACAGGTCGGCGCAACATCGAGGGCTGAAGGGCCTGTTCTGCGCTGTATTGTTAAAAGAAAATACAGACATCACCATGTACTGTATGCCATAAGTTTCACCATAATCATGCCACGAGGACTAAAGAATTAATATTATACTGATACCTAGGATGAGGGATTGTCTAATGAGGAGAGATTGGAAAGACTTGACTATGTTCTGTTAAAATTAAAAGAATGCGAGATGCAGAGTCACAATATCAGAATATGGGGTTGGCCTGAAACCAAGAGACATTTCTTTGCACAGAGTGGAGAGAAAAAGCTTTCTCTCTTCATGGATGCTGCATCTTTGAAACATAGAAAATAGGAGAAGGAGTAGACCATTCAGACTTTTGAGCATGCTACACCATACAACATGATAATAGCTGATCATTGAGCTACGTACCCTGTTCTTGCATTCTGCCCATACCTTCTGATCTCTTTAGCCCTAAGATCTATATCTATCTTCTTCTTGTTTTGGCCTCAATCACTTTCCATGGCAATGAGTTCTATAGGCTCAGCATTCTTTCAGTGAAGAAATTTCCTTTCACCTCAGTCCTAAATAGCCTATTTGATATGTCTGGACTGTGACTTCTAGAACCCCAATCCTCAGAAACATCTGTCCTGCATTTACCCTGTCTAGTCCTGTTAGAATTATATAGGTTTCTATGAGATCCCCATCATTTTTCTAATCTCCAGTGCATACAGTCCTAACTGATTCAATCCCGATTCATGTGTTAGTCTTGCCATCCGAGGAACCAGTCTGGCCAACCTTTCTTGTATTCCCTCCATTACCAGAACATCCTTCCTCAGGTAAGGAGACCAAAACTGTACACAATATTCCAGGTGTGATCTCATCAAGGCCTGTACAATTGCAGCAAGATGTCCCTGCTCCTGTGCTTGAATCTGCTTGTAATGATGGTCAATAGATTATTTGACTTCTTCGCTGCCTGTTACGGTGGTATGCTTACTTTCAGTAACTAGTGTACATGGATACACAGATCTCAGTGCACCTCTCCCCTTCCCAATCCATTGCCATTCAAATAATATTCTGCCTTCCTGCTTTTGCTACCAAAGTGAATAACCTTGCATTTATACATATTATACCTTATCTGGCACGCATTGTCCCACTCATTCAACTTGCATTATTAGAGTACCAAAAAATGTGGCATTGGAAAAGCACAGCAGGTCAGGCAGCATCTGAGGAGCAGGTGAGTCGGAATTTGGGCATAAGCCCTTCAACTCATTGTCTGATGAAGGATGTTCTGGCAATGGAAGGTGTACAAGAAAGGTTTACCAGATGGATTCCTCAGATGGCAAGACTGACATGTGAAGAGAGATTGAATCTGTTAGGACTATATGCACTGGAGATTAGAAGAATGATGGGAAATCTCATAGAAACCTGTATAATTCATTCGTGATGAAGGCTAAGCCCGAAACCTCGACCCCCTCTGCTCCTCGGATGCTACCTGACTGGCTGTGCTTTTTCAGCACCAATGTTTTGATTCTGATCTCCAGTATCTGCAGTCCTCACTTTCTCCTTGCATTGTTAGATCCTCCTCACAGTTCACCCTCAACCCAGCTTTGTGTCATTAGAAAACTTGGAAATATTACATTTAGTTCCCTCATCTTAATCATTTACATATATTTTGAATAATTAGGGTTCAAGCATTGATCCCGGCGGTAATACTTCATCACCTCCAGCCACTTGGACAAAGATATGTATATTCCTTCTCTGTCTGCAGTCTGACAAAAAGTTCTCCATCCATATCAATGTCTCAATAAAAGTACATTATGTGCACATTACATTGAGAGCACCATACCATGATGTGCTTGGAAAGAAATCAATTCGATCATTGTATGAGAGATCTGTGATCATCGATACCACAGCTGAGAGGTCTGCACCAGGTCCACTGGGAGCTGCCATGAAGCATAAAAATGTGCGAACTCAGTTTCGAACAAAGAACATTGTAGTGCAGCAGAGATTCTTCGGCCCTCGATGTTGCACTGCCCTGTGAAACCAATCTGTAGCCCATCAAACCTATACTATTCCATTCTTGTCTATATACCTATCGAATGACCATTGAAATGCCCGTATAGTTGGCGAGTTTACAACTGTTGCAGGTAGTGCATTCCATGCCCCTACTACTCTCCGAGTAAAGAAACTATCTCTGACATCTGTCCTATATCTATCACCTTCCAATTTGAAGCTATGCCCCCTCGTGCTATTCATCACCATCCTCGGAAAAAGGCTCTCACTGTCCACCTGATCTAACTCTCTAATTATCTTATAAAGCTTTAAGGGGCCCTATTCTCTCCCTAGTTACCCTTTTGTCCTTAATATACTCGTAGAATCCCTTTGGATTATCCTTAACCCTATTTGTCAAAGCTAGCTCATGTCCCATTTTTGCCTCCTGATTTCTCTCTTAAGAATACTCCTACTACCTTCATACACTTCTAGGATTCACTCGGTCCCTGCTGTCTATACCTGACAAATGCTTCCTTCTTTTTCTTGACCATTACCTCAATTTCGTTAGTCATCCAGCATTCCCTACACCTACCCGCCTTGCCCTTCATCCTAACAGGAACATACTGTCTCCAGACTCTTGTTATCTCATTTTTGAATTCTTCCCATTTTTCAGCTGACTCTTTACCTGATAACATTCAACCCAATCAACTTTTGAAAGTTCTTGCCTTATTGGCCTTCCTCCAATTTATAACTTTAACTTTTAAATCCAGTCTATCCTTTTCCATCACTATTTTAAACCTAAGTGCTCCCCCACAGACACCTCAGTCACCTGCCCTGCCTTATTTCCCAAGAGTAGGTTAAGGTTTGCCCTTCTCTAGGAGATACATCCACATATGGAATCAGAAAATTCCTTGTGCACCCTTAACAAATTCCATTCCATCCAAGCCCTTAACACTATGGCAGTCCCAGTCTGTTTGGAAAGTTAAAATCCCTTGCCATAACCATCCTATTATTCTCACAAATAATTGAGATCTCCTTACAAATTGGTTTCTGAATTTCCCGCTGACTATTGAGGGATGGGGGGGGGCGGGGGGTTGTGGGGTGTGGGGTGTGGGGTGCTGTAATACATCCCAACAAGGTGACTATCCCTTTTTTATTTCTCAGTTTGACCCAAGTAACTCCCCTGGACAAATTCCCAGAAATATCCTCCCAAAGTACAGCAGTAATGTTATCCTTAATCAAAATTGCCGCTGTCCTTCCTCTCTTCCTCCATTTTCTATCCTTCCTATAGCATTAATACGCTGGGATATTATGTTGCCAATCCTGTCCATCCCTGAACCATGTCTCTGTAATTGTTAGGATACCAGCACCATGTTCCTAACCATGACCTAAATTCACCTGCCTTACCTGTTGGGCCTCATACATTGAAATAAATATAGTTTAATTGCTCAGTTCTACCCATCTACCTGACTATATCTTCAGTTTATCTCTCTTCTGGCAACTGCCATCCACCACACCCCCAGCTCCTGTAAATCCCTTATTGCCTCGACCTGCCACTCCATGTGATCTGATAGGATTCGTAACCAAGCACATTTCTGCAGACATAATCATCAGTAACATGGAAACTATCCCTGTTCTCTCACATCCGACAGGAAGGGCATATCATTCTACGAAAGACCATCTTTGCAACTTAAAATCTATAGACCAGGTGAAACTAGCACTGTTTCACTGCTCTAAAAACACTGCTCCAGGCTAATGTAGTACTTGTGTTTTACATGTTTAAAGTATAATCAAGAGACTGATCTCATTACAAGCTTTTATTTAAAAAGAACTCACTCTATTCACTGTTGCAGATTCATAAAAATACCAGCCACTTAGCTGTTCCCCTGCTCTGATCTCCCCACGCAGATTTCTCCAGGGTCACCTGTGAATTTCACTGTCTGTTTATTTTCCTGAGACCAACTCTGATGCCCAAAGCTACTGGAAATCAAACAGCAGAGGCAGTAGCCGTAAAATATCACTGCTGAGTCAGACAGCAGTAGAGGTTTCTTTCTCCGTTGATTGACTTTCCATTATGTGGTTACTGTCTTTGTCTCCCTTCCTCCTTCTTTAAAGTGCCGCTGTTTTAATCTTTTTTTCCCATGTTTCCTTATTTATATTGTATGGACACGATGATATTTAACTGAGTTACAATCTAAAATGGGCAGGGATACTCATGCCTTCACATACTTTCGCCAATCTAGTGCAACCAGTAAAATATTCACAGCAGTCTGTCACCATTATACTTTCTTGAGCTTACTGACTTAAATTCCAAATAAGAGAAAGTGAGGACTGCAGATGCTGGAATATCAGAGTCGAGAGTGTGGTGCTGGAAAAACACCACCAAGTCAGGCAGCATCCGAGGAGCAGATGAATCGACTTTTCGGGCAAAGGCCCTTCATCAGGAATGATGCTTGTGGGTCAGAGCTGAAACATAAATAGGAAGGGGTGGGGTTGGGAAGAGGTAGCTGGGAAAGCAATAGATGGATGAAAGTGAGGGAGCAGGTGATAAGTCAGAGGGGGGAGTGATGGACGGATCCGGAGGGCGTTGCCAACTTGGAGGCTTGGGACTGGGATAATGTTGGGCGAGGGGAAATGAGGAAGCTGTTGAAATCCAAATGTATCTTGTGTGGTTGCAGTGTCCCAAGGTGGAATATGAGGCGTTCCTACTCCAGGCGTCAGGTGGTAATGGTGTGGCGGCATGTCCTCTGAAATGATTTGCAAGAAGGCATCCTGTCTTCCCGATATACAGGAGACCACACCGGCTGGTGAGGGGAATGGTGTGGGCGAGGGTTTTGCACTTCCCGCTGGGTGGCAGGGAAAGGTGTCATATTAATCACAGACATATACTACAAGCCCACCGACTCCCACAGCTACCTAGACTACACCTCCTCCCACTCTACCTCCTGTAAATGCCATCTCTTATTCCCAATTCCTTAGTCTCCACCGCATCTGTTCCCAGGATGACCAATTCCATCTCAGAAAGTCCCAGATGGCGTCCATCTTCCATGATCGCAACTTTGCTTCTCACGTGTTTGATGATGCCCTCCAGCGTATCTCCTCCACTTCATGCACCACCGCCCTTGAACACCATTCCTTCCAACGCATCAAGGACAGAACCCCCCATCCTCACCTTCCACCCCACCAACCTCTGCATACAATGCATCACATCTGCCACATCCACCACATCTGCCACCTTAAAACAGACCCCACCACCAGAGATATATTTCCCGCTCATCCCGTCATATTCCACATTGGGACTCTGCAACCACATGGGATTAATGAGGATTTCAACAGCTTCCTCATTTCGCCTCCCCCCACATTATCCCAGTCACAAGTTTCCAACTTGGCACTGCCCTCCGGACCCATCCATCACTCCCCACTTTGACCTATCACCTTCTCCATCACCTTCATCCATTTATCGCTTTCCCAGCTACCTTCCCTCCAAACCCCACCCTCCTCCCATTTATCTCTCAGCCCCGAAACACAAGCCTCATTCCTGATGAAGGGCTTATGCCTGAAACATCAATTTTCCTGCTCCTCGGATATTGCCTAACCTGCTGTGCTTTTTTAGCACTACATGCCTGACTTAAATTCCAAATAGCCTTACCTCCTAACTCTTATCTCTGGTAATATCACAGTCACAGAGGTTTCTAAGATGTTTTTATAACTACTTTGCCCACAGAAGACCTTGATGCTGATTCACCTTTTACAATTTACCTCTGTCTTTTTCACACTGTTATTTTGCTCCTTCTTGGCCTTTGAATTGCTCTAAATCTGATTTCCCACCTCTTCTCACAATTACATACACCCTTTCTTCAGGTAGATTTTAATTTATTAGGATAGTTTCCCTGAGCCTCAGTAGTTGTGGTGAGATAACACAGGTAGCTCAAATCCCATTAAAACACAAGCCTCAATGTTTGGTTTCCCAGTGAAGGCTGCTCTCTCAAGGTGTGACTCAGGAATTTTATCCAACCAACAGTCAGTCATTTTAAGGAAAAACAGCAGAAAACTGAGAAAAAGGGCAGAGCTAAATATAAGTATGTCATTATTTAATTGTTACGTCTCATAGTGATTGAGATAGCCCTTATCAGTTCATTATAGCAGAATGTTACCTCTGCCAACTAAATTTTGGTTTGGATTTAAGATTTAATACCAGAAATGTCTGATAGTTTTTTCATAATATATTATTAGACAACTAATATTCATACCCTTATAATTGCTATTCCATTGAACTGACAGCGATTCTAAAACTGGAAAAAAAAAGTCTAGATCAATAGTTTCACTTCTCTTCAGTTTAAAGTAGTATCATTGCAAAATTTGCATAAAAGTACAGTGCTGCATTTTAAGCATGGCACTTGATAGATGCTGAGAAGGAGACCTGCCGGTTACATTCCACTTAAAGCAATTCCAATACAATGCATATTTATCTAATGTATCATTCTTTACAACCAATTGCTAGTACTATATTCAGTGCACTTTCTCAACTACAAGCTAATATATCGCAAAATAGCTAAAATGCAGAAGCTAAAGCTAAAGGAACAGCAGTGTCTCACACAAAGGACTGAGTGGAATACATCCTATTATTCTGTCATTAGTTAGATACACATAGGTATGATACTGGCCATTAAAAAGTGTAACAATTTGCCCTCAAAGTAAAATTAGTTTTGGTTCAACTTACTAACACTGAAATTTCCAGGTTTAAATACACAGATTTGTCTGTCAGAATATTTGTTGTTGACCCCATCAAAGCTTGTGAATTTGGGGAGTTCCCATAACATGCAATAGTAGGCATCCATATGAAAGAAGCACATCTATGTTGCCCAACATTTGACATATGCTGGAAAGTTAAACAGTTTCCAGAAAACAACTATGAGCTGCTGTAAAGAGGACCACTTTGGGAGTCAATGATTCAATACTTGTCTTGGTTTCCAAGTGGTCCCAGTGTCTACCAACAACCTGAGTGGCAGCGTTGTCTATTTGAAAGTATGCTTATGAGTAGAGTATGTTGAAAGGATAAAGTCTTGGAATGGTTCCCACCCTCACTCATTTATAATGGTTGCTTTAGGTTTGTGAGAAACTTCATCCCACACAATCACTTGAATACCCTAAGTCTATGTATCTGGGTGTGAGCCTCGATTCCAGGCAGTGTAAGGGACTCCTGCTGCAAAGATGCATTGTAACAGTCACGGATTTTCAGACTCTTTGCATTAATGGCATTTTCACAAGTGTAAAAAGAAGCCAAGGGAATTAAATCACAAGAATTAACAGTAAGACAAACAGGTCCAACCA
Source organism: Chiloscyllium plagiosum (assembly GCF_037043375.1). NCBI lineage: Eukaryota > Metazoa > Chordata > Chondrichthyes > Orectolobiformes > Hemiscylliidae > Chiloscyllium > Chiloscyllium plagiosum. The sequence goes on from NW_028270140.1 coordinate 60,562,687, forward strand.
GTAAGATACTGCTGCAGTGTCATAATAGATTCAAGCTGAAAGGAACAGTGATGACTTTAGTGAAGAGTCTACATATCAAATCAAATTAATAATTTGGAATACAGACACCACCATGCACTGTGTGTCATGTTTCACCATTATCATGCCACGAGGACTAAAGAATTAATATTATACTGATACCTAGGATGAGGGATTGTCTAATGAGGAGAGATTGGAGAGACTTGACTAATGTTCTGTTAAAATTAAAAGAATGCGAGATGCAGAGTCACAATATCAGAATATGGGGTTGGCCTGAAACCAAGAGACATTTCTTTGCACAGAGTGGAGAGAAAAAGCTTTCTCTCCTTCATGGATGCTGCATCTTTGAAACATAGAAAATAGGAGAAGGAGTAGACCATTCAGACTTTTGAGCATGCTACACCATACAACATGATAATAGCTGATCATTGAGCTACGTACCCTGTTCTTGCATTCTGCCCATACCTTCTGATCTCTTTAGCCTTAAGATCTGTATATATCTTCTTCTTGAGAATATTCAATGTTTTGCCCTCAACCGCTTTCCATGGCAGTGAATTCTACAGGCTCAGCATTCTTTCAGTGAAAAAATTTCCCTTCATCTCAGTCCTCAATAGCCAATCGATATATCTGGACTGTGACTTCTAAAATCCCAATCCTCAGGAACATCTGTCCTGCATTTATCCTGTCTGGACCTGTTAAAATTATATAGGTTTCTATGAGATCCCCCATCATTCCTCTAATCTCCAGTGCATACCGTCCTAACTGATTCAATCCCGATTCATGTGTTAGTCTTGCCATCCAAGGAACTCAGTATGTAGATTGTCCGACCAGAGGGGAGGCCATATTGGATTTGGTACTCGGTAATGAACCAGGACAAGTGATGGGCTTGTTAGTGGGTGAACATTTTGGTGATGGTGACCACAATTCTGTGACTTTCACCTTGGTTATGGAGAGAGATAGGTGCGTGCAACAGGGTAGGTTTTACAATTGGGGGAAGGGTAATTACGATACTGTAAGACAGGATCTGAGGAGCATAAGTTGGGAGCATAGGCTATCAGGGAAGGATGTCGTGGAAATGTGGAACTTTTTCAAGGAACAGATATGACATGTCCTTGATATGTATGTACCTGTCATGCAGGAAAGAAATGGTCGTGTGAGGGAACCTTGGTTGACGAGGGAGGTTGAATGTCTTGTAAAGAGGAAGAAGGAGGCTTACATAAGGTTGAGGAAACAGGGTTCAAACAGAGCAGTGGAGGGATACAGGATAGCCAGAAGGCACCTGAAGAAAGGGATTAGGAGAGCTAAGAGAGGGCATGAAAAATCTTTGGCGGATAGGATCAAGGATAACCCCAAGGCATTTTATGCGTATGTGAGAAACATGAGAATGACGAGAACGAGGGTAGGTCCGATCAAGGACAGTAGTGGGAGACTGTGTATTGAGTCGGAAGAGATAGGAGAGGTCTTGAATGAGTACTTTTCTTCAGTATTTACGAACGAGAGGGACCGTATTGTTGAAGAGGAGAGTGTGAAACGGACTGGTAAGCTAGAGGAGATACTTGTTAGGAAGGAAGATGTGTTGGACATTTTGAATAACATGAGGATAGACAAGTCCCCCGGGCCTGACAGGATATATCCTCGGATTATGTGGGAAGCAAGAGAGGAAATTGCAGTACCGTTGGCAATGATCTTTTCGTCTTCACTGTCAACGGGGGTGGTACCAGGGGACTGGAGAGTGGCGAATGTTGTGCCCCTGTTCAAAAAAGGGAATAGGGATAACCCCGGGAATTACAGGCCAGTTAGTCTTACTTAGGTGGTAGGCAAAGTAATGGAAAGGGTACTGAGGGATAGGATTTATGAGCATCTGGAAAGACACTGCTTGATTAGGGACAGCCAGCACGGATTTGTGAAGGGTCGGTCTTGCCTTAAAAGTCTTATTGAATTCTTTGAGGAGGTGATCAAGCATGTGAATGAGGGTAGAGCAGTGGATGTAGTATACATGGATTTTAGTAAGGCATTTGATAAGGTTCCCCATGGTAGGCTTATGCGGAAAGTCAGGAGGCATGGGATAGAGGGAAATTTGGCCAATTGGATAGAAAACTGGCTAACCAGTCGAAGTCAGAGAGTGATGGTAGATGGTAAATATTCAACCTGGAGCCCAGTTGCAAGTGTAGTTCCACAGGGATCAGTTCTGGGTCCTCTGCTGTTTGTAATTTTTATTAATGACTTGGATGAGGGAGTCGAAGGGTGGGTCAGTAAATTTGCAGATGATATGAAGATTGGTGGAGTTGTGGATAGTGAGGAGGGCTGTTGTCGGCTGCAAAGGGACTTAGATATGATGCAGAGTTGTGCTGAGGAGTGGCAGATGGAGTTCAACCCTGCCAAGTGTGAGGTTGTCCATTTTGGAAAGACAAATAAGAATGCGGAATACAGGGTTAACGGTAGGGTTCTTAGTGAGGTGGAGGAACAGAGGGATCTTGGGGTCTATGTTCATAGATCTTTGAAAGTTGCCACTCAGGTGGATAGAGCTTGTAAGAAGGCCTGTGGTGTATTAGCGTTCATTAGCAGAGGGATTGAATTCAAGAGTCGTGAAGTGATGTTGCAACTGTACAGGACTTTGGTGAGGCCACATTTGGAGTACTGTGTGCAGTTCTGGTCGCCTCACTTTAGGAAAGATGTGGAAGCTTTGGAGAGGGTGCAGAGAAGATTTACCAGGATGTTGCCTGAAATGGAGAATATGTCGTACGAGGATAGGTTGAGAGTGCTAGGCCTTTTCTCGTTGGAACGGCGAAGGATGAGGGGTGACTTGATAGAGGTTTATAAGATGATCAGAGGAATAGATAGAGTAGACAGTCAGAAACCTTTTCCCCGGGTACAACAGAGTGTTACAAGGGGACATAAGATTAAGGTGAAGGGTGGAAGATATAGGGGAGATGTCAGGGGTGGGTTCTTTACCCAGAGAGTGGTGGGGGCATGGAATGCGCTGCCTGTGGGAGTGGTAGAGTCAGAATCTTTGGTGACCTTTAAGCGGCAATTGGATAGGTACATGGATGGGTGCTTAAGCTAGGACAAATGTTCGGCACAACATCGTGGGCCGAAGGGCCTGTTCTGTGCTGTATTGTTCTATGAACCAGTCTGGCCAACCTTTCTTGTACTCCCTCCATTGCCAGAACATCCTTCCTCAGGTAAGGAGACCAAAACTGTACATAATATTTCAGGTATGGTCTCATCAAGGCCTGAGGAGAAAGTGAGGTCTGCAGATGCTGGAGATCAGAGCTGGAAATGTGTTGCTGGAAAAGCGCAGCAGATCAGGCAGCATCCAGGGAACAGGAGAATCGACGTTTCGGGCATAAGCCCTTCTTCAGGAACTGAAGAAGGCCTGTACAATTGCAGCATGATGTGCTTGATTCTGCTTACAATGATGGCCAATAGATTATTTTACTTCTTCGCCGCCTGCTACGGTGGTATGCTTACTTTCAGTAACTAGTGTACAGGGATACCCAGGTCTCATTGCACCTCTCCCTTTCTCAATCCATTGCTATTCAAATAATAATCTGCCTTTCTGCTTTTGCTACCAAAGTGGATAACCTTGCATTTATAGATATTATGCTTTATCTGGCATGCATTGTCTCACTCATTCAACTTGTATTACTACAGTGCCAAATAAATGTGGTGCTGGAAAAGCACAGCAGGTCAGGCAGCATCTGAGGAGCAGGAGAGTCGACAATTCGGGCATAAACCCTTTATTTCCTTGACTGAGGAAGGATGTTCTGGCAATGGAGGGAATACAAGAAATGTTTACCAGATGGATTCATCAGATGGCAAGACTGACATGTGAACAGAGATTGAATCTGTCCACCAGATCTAACCCTCTGATTATCTTATATGTTTCAATTAAGTCATCTCACAACTTTCTTCACTCTCATGAAAATAGCCTCAAGTCGCTTAAACTTTCCTCATAAGATCCTCTCTCTATATCAGGCAACACCCTATTAAATTTCCTCTGAACCCTTTCCAAAGTGTCCACAAACTTCCTATAATGTGGTGACCAAACCTGTACGCAGTACTGCAAGTGCTGCCGCACCGGAGCTTTGAACTGATGCAGCATGACCTCATGGTTCTGAAATTCGATCCCTCTGCTAATAAAAGCTAACATACTGTATGCCTTCTTAACAGCCCTGTCAACGTGTGTCAACTTTGAGAGATCTATGTACACGGACACCGAGATCCCTCTGCTTATCGACAATACCAAGAATCTTACCATTCACCCAGTAGTCTGCATTCCTGTTACTCACACTTTGCTGCATTAAACTCCATTTGCCATCTCTCAGATCAGCTCTGCAGCCTATCTGCACACCACCGCCTATCCACAACTCTACTGACTTTAACGTCATCGCAAATTTACTAACCCATCCTTCTATGTCCCCATCCAGGTCCTTTATAAAAGTGACAAACAGCAGTGAACCCAAAATAGATCCTTGCAGTATATCACTAGTAACTCCAAGATGAACATTTCCCATCAACCACCACTCTCTGTCTTCCTTCAGCTAGGCAATTTCTGATCCAAACTGCTAAATCACCCTCAATCCCATGCCTCTGTATTTTGTTCAGTAACCTATCATGGAGAACCTTATCAAATTCCCTACTGTAATCCATTTCCATCACATCAACTGCTTTACTCTCATCCACCTCTTTGGTCACCTTCTTAAAGAACTCAATAAGGTTTGTGAGCCATGGTCTACCCTTCACAAAACCATGTTGCCTATCGCCAATCAAATTATTCCTTTCTGGATGATTATAAATCCTCTCTCTTATAACCTTATCCAATGCATTACCAACAACCGAAGTAAGGTTCACAGGTCTATAATTATCAGGGTTGTCTCTACTCCCCTTTTTGAACAATGGAATAACATTTATTATCCTCCAGTCTTCTGGCACTTTTCCTGTAGACAGTGATGACAAAGATCAAAGCCAAAGGCTCGGCAATCTCCTCCCTGGCTTCCCAGAGAATCCTACGATAATTCCCACTCGGCCCAGTGGATTTAGCTATTTTCACACTTTCCAGAATTACTAACACCTCCTCCTTATGAACCTCAATCCCATGTAATCTAGTAGCCTGTATCTCAGTATTCTCCTTGACAACATTGTCTTTTTCCAGTGTGAATACTGATGAAGAATATTCATTTAGCACTTTCCCTATCTCCTCTGACCCCACGCACAATTTCCCACTACTATCTTTGATTGGCCTTAATCTTACTCTAGTCATTCTTTTCTCCCTTATATACCAATAGAAAGCTTTCAGGTTTTCCCTGATCCTTTCCGCCAACAACCTCTCATGTCCTGCCTTCGTTCATCTTAGCTCTCTCCTTAGGTCTTTCCTGGCTACCTTTTAACTCTCAGTTGCCCTAACTGAGCCTTCACATCTCATCTTCACATATGTCTTCTTCTTCCTCTTGACAAGAGAATAAACTTCCTTAGTAAACCACAGCTCCTGCACTCAACAACTTACTCCCTATCTAACAGGTACATACTTATCAAGGACACACAGTAGCTGTTCCTTGAATAAGCTCCACATTTCTATTGTGCTCATCCCCTGCAGTTTCCTTCCCAATCCTATGCATCCTAAATCTTGTCTAATCGAATCATAATTTCCTTTCCCCCATCTGTTGCTCTGGACCTCCGGTGTATAACTATCCCTTTCCATCACTAAAGTAAACATAACTGAATTGTGGTCACTATCACCAAAGTGCTCACCTATCTCCATCTAACACCTGGCTGGGTTCATTACCCAGTACCAAATCTAATATGGCCTTGTCCCTTGTTGGCCTGTCTACATTCTATGTCAGAAAACTTTCCTGCACACAATGGACATAAACTTACCATCTAAATACCAGAACTATAGCATTCCCAGTCAATATTTGGGAAGTTGAAGTCCCCCATAACAACTAACCTGTCACTCTCGCTCCTATCAAGAATCATCTTTGCTCTCCTTTCCTCTACATCTCTGGAACAATTCGGAAGCCTATAGAAAATTCCCAACAGGGTGATCACCTATTTCCTATTCCTCATCTCAGCTCATATTATCTCAGTTGACGAGTCCTCAAACATCCTTTCTGTAGCCGTAAAACTGTCCTTGACTATCAATGCCACACTCCCATCTCTTTTACCACCTTTTGTGTTCTTACTGAAGCATCTAAATCCTGGAACTTGCAACAACCATTCCTGTCCCTGCTCTGCCCATGTCTCTGAAATAGCCACAACATCGAAATCCCAGGTACCAACCCATGCTGCAGGTTGACCCACCTTATTCTGGATGCTCCTGGCATTGAAATAGACATACTTCAAACCAACGTTTTGCTTGCCAATGCTCTATTGTGACCCTAACACTGTATTTTGGACTTCCCTACTCTCAACCTCCTCTATACTCGAACTACAATTTGCTCCGCTGTTTAAACCCACCCAAAGGGCAAAAGCAAATCTCCCCTCCCCCGGATATTGATACCCCTCTGGTTCAGGGGAAGACCATCGTGTTTGTAGAGGTCCCATCTACCCCAGAAAGAGCCCCATTTATCCAGGAATCCAAAACCCTGTCTCCTGCACCATTCCTGTAGCTACATGTTCAAATCCTCTCTCTCCCTATTCCTTGCCTTGCAAGCACTTGGCACGGGTAACAAACCAGAGATAACAAACCAGTTTCTTATTTTGATTCAGGGGCCAGATGCCTTATGGGAATGGTTACTGGGAGATAAGAGCTACCCTCTGCAACTCTTTGACACAAACTTCAGTTTGAGGCCAAGCATCAAAACAATGCAGTCCATTCTAACATGAGGCCCACCATGGAGCAGATGATAGGCCTCGTAAAATGAAGTTCCAATGCTTAGTTCAATCTGGGAAGTGGAAGGTGCATTTGCATGCTATGCTCTGCATAACTTTAGTAAGAAAAGAAGGGATGAGATGGATGCTGAAGAGCTCAAAGATCGGTACCAATCTTCTGAGGAGCCAGACAGGACTTAATTGATATCTGCTTCCAATTGATTGGAGTTGAGTGAAGTCATCAATCATTGACTGTACATTTGGTGTTGTGTGAAAAGCGACCATTGATTTTCCTCATGTGTGATAGAAGTTAATATTAACAATTTCTTGAAATCTTTACAAGCTACTACACTGGAGCATAGAAGGTTCAGGAGTGACCTTATCAGGGTTTATAAAATCATGATGGGCATAGCTATGGTGAATAACAATGGTCTTTCCCCAGGGTGGGGGAGTTCAAAACTATTTTTAAGTTGAGAGAAGAACAATTTAAAAAGGACACAAGGGCCAACTTGTTTTCACAGTGAGTGGTTCACATGTAGAATGAACAACCAGAGACAAATGGTAGTTGGCCAGCATGGACTGGTTGGGCTGGAGGGTCTGTTTCCATGCTGTATTACTCTATAACATCTGATGATCCTGCATTCAACAATGACAAGACATTATAATGGGTGTTGGGAAAGAGTGACATTCCCTCAGACAGTGTACTCAGTATCATATGTGTAAGGAAGAAAGGATAACCTGTGTAGCTAAAATGATAGTCAAACAGACAATGGTAATTTAATGTGTGAGTATCTTTCAGAAATGTGATATTCTATGTACAATGAAGTGCCATGCATGCCACTTATCGAAGCTCAGAAGATTTTAATTTTCCCTACTCCCATCAGTAAAACAGGGAGCCAATTTGCCTCTATTGGAACAATTCTTCACACTTTGACATTTGCAACACCTCATACAGTCATAGAGTCATAGAGATGTACAGCATGGAAACAGACCCTTCGGTCCAACTCACCCATGCCGACCAGATATCCCAACCCAATCTAGTCGCATCTGCCAGCACCCGGCCCATATCTCTCCAAACCCTTCCTATTCATATACCCATCTAAATGCCTCTTAAATGTTGCAATTGTACCAGCCTCTACCACTTCCTCTGGCAGCTCATTCCATACACGTACCACCCTCTGTGTAAAAAAGTTGCCCCGTAGGTCTCTTTTATATCTTTCCTCTCTGACCCTAAACCTATATCCTCTAGTTCTGGACTCCCGGATCCCAGGGAAAAGACTTTGCCTATTTACTCTATCCATGCCTCTCATGATTTTGTAAACCTCTATAAGGTCACCCCTCAGCCTTCGACGCTCCAGGGAAAACAACCCCAGCCTGTTCAGCCTCTCCCAAATCCTCCAACCCTGGCAACATCGTTGTAAATCTTTTCTGAACCCTTTCAAATTTCACAACATCTTTCCGATAGGAAGGAGAGCAGAATTGCATGCAATATTCCAAAAGTGGCCTAACCAATGTCCTGTATAGCCGCAACATGACCTCCCAACTCCTGTACTCAATACACTGACCAATAAAGGAAAGCATACCAAATGCCTTCTTCACTATACTATCTACCTGCGACTCCACTTTCAAGGTGTTATGAACCACACTCCAAGGTCTCTTTGTTCAGCAACACTCCCTAGGACCTTACCATTAAGTGTATAAGTCCTGCTAAGATTTGCTTTCCCAAAATGCAGCACCTCGCATTTATCTGAAATAAACTGCTACTTCTCAGCCTATTTGGCCCATCTGGTCAAGATCCTGTTGTAATCTGAGGTAACCCTCTTCGCTGTCCACTACACCTCCAATTTTGGTGTCATCTGCAAACTTACTAACTGTACCTCTTATGCTCACATCCAAATCATTTATGTAAATGACAAAAAGTAGAGGACCCAGTACCAATCCTTATGGCACTCCACTGGTCACAGGCCTCCAGTCTGAAAACAACCCTCCACCACCACCCACTGTCTTCTAGCTTTGAACCAGTTCTGTATCCAAATAGCTACTTCTCCCTGTATTCCGTGAGATCTAACCTTGCTAATCAGTATCCCATGGGGAACCTTGTGGAATACCTTACTGAAGTCCATAGAGATCACATCTACTGCTCTGCCCTCATCAATCCTCTATCTTACTTCTTCAAAAAACTCAGTCAAGTTTGTGAGACATGATTTCCCACGCACAAAGCCATGTTGACTATCCCTAATCAGTCCTTGACTTTCCAAGTACATGTACATCCTGTCCCTCAGGATTCCCTCCAACAACTTGCCCACCACCGACGTGAGACTCACTGGTCTATAGTTCCCTGGCTTGTCCTTACCACCCTTCTTAAACAGTGGCACCACGATAGCCAAGCTTCAGTCTTCCGGCACCTCACCTGTGACTATCAATGATACAAATATCTCAGCAAGAGGCCCAGCAATCACTTCTCTAGCTTCCCACAGATTTCTAGGGTACACCTGATCAGGTCCTGGGGATTTATCCACTTTTATGCATTTCAAGACATCCAGCACTTCCTCCTCTGTAATATGGACATTTTGCAAGATGCCGCCATCTATCTCCCTACTGTCTATATCTTGCATATCCTTTTCCACAGTAAACACTGGTGCAAAATACTCATTTAGTATCTCCCCCATTTTCTGCGGCTCCACACAAAGGCCGCCTTGCCGATCTTTGAGGGGCCCTATTCTCTCCCTAGTTACCCTTTTGTCCTTAATGTATTTGTAAAAACTCTTTGTATTCTCCTAATTCTATTTGCCAAAGCTATCTCATGTCTCCTTTTTGCCCTCCTGATTTCCCTCTTAAGTATACTCCTACTTCCTTTATACTCTTTTAAGGATTCACTCGATCTATCTTGTCTATACTTACATATGCTTCCTTCTTTTTCTTAACTAAACCTTCAATTTCTTTAGTCATCCAGCATTCCCTATACTTACCAGCCTTTTCTTTCACCCTAACAGGAATACACATTCTCTGGATTCTCGTTATCTCATTTCTGAAGGCTTCCCATTTTCCAGCTGTCCCTTTGCCTACCCCCAATCAGCTTTCAAAAGTTCTTGCCTAATACCGTCAAAATTGGCCTTTCTCCAATTTAGAACTTCAACTTTTAGATCCGGTCTATCCTTTTCCATCATTATTTTAAATCTAATAGAATTATGGTCACTGGCCCCAAAGTGCTCCCCAACTGACACCTCAGTCACCTGCCCTGCCTTATTTCCCAAGAGTAGGTCAAGTTTTGCACCTTCTCTAGTAGCTACATTAACATACTGAATCAGAAAATTGTCTTCTACACACTTCCCCTGAGAATCCATCACCCCCTACATTTTCCAAAACAGCATACCTGTTTGAAATGGGTATAACCACAAAAGACTCCTGCACTAGCTGCCTATCCCTCTGATCTTTCCTGGAGTTACCCCATCTATATGACTGTATCTGAGACTTTTCCCCCCTTCCTATAACTGCCATCCATCGCATACTGTTGCTGTTGCAAATTCCTCATTGCTTCTAACTGTCTCTCTAACCGATCCATTCGATCTGATAAGATTCGCAGCCAGCAGCATTTATGGCAGATATAATCTGCAGTAACCCTTAAACTCTCTTTAAACTTCCACATCTGACAAGAAGTACATATCACTCTATTAAAGGCCATTTTTGCTCCTTCACTATCTCCAGACCCAGAAAATAACACCGTCTTATTCCTCTACAAACACTGCCCAAGTTAAATTAATAATTATGGCTTATATTTTAAGTTTAATCAACAGACATATCTCCAAAAACATATAATCAAGAAAGAGCCTACTCTACTCACTACTGCAGATTCTCTGTAGGACACACTTAAAACAACAATTAACTTATCTGATTCTGTGCTGTGAACTTCGCCCAACAGTTCCTCCAAGATCAGTTGTGAATTTCACTGTTTGATAATTTTCCCAGATGCACTCTGATGTCCAGCGATACAAGAATTCAAACATCAAAGGCAGTAACTGTGCAGGTTCTCTCTCTCTGTCTCCTGCACTGACCTCACCATGTGCTTCCTTTGTCTGTTCTTCTCCCTTTTAAAAGTGCTGTTGTTCTGACTTTTTTTTCCCAAAGTTCCAAAACAATGCAACAGCATATAAAACAGTAATTGCTGCTCCTGCAAGTTGAGGAAATCACCTCCAGCACCTAAAATACCACAAAAAAGGAGCAGCTGTTACAGCCAGAAATTTTTCCTGTCCTCCAACTTGGATTACTGCAGTACTTTGCACCTTGATTTGATTTATTTGTAGTCATGTGTGCGTAAATATAGTGAAAAGCTTTATTTATGAGCAGTACAGGCAGAATAAAGTAAGCAAGGACATACAGATCATTAGGTGAAAAGAAAAAAAACATGGACAAAGGCTTACAGGTTGCATCACACAGGGCGTGTGTGAGGCAAGATCAACATTACCACAATCAGCATTATTTGAAGTTAGAGAGTCCAGTCATCAGTCTAATAACAGCCAGGAGGAAGTTGTTCCTGAACCTGCTAGTTTTCAAGCTTCGGTATCTTCTGCCTGACAGGAGAGGTTTTAGGAGAGCACTTCAGGGGTGCAATGGGTCTTTGATGATGTTGGCAGCCTTTCTGTGGCAACAAGCCGTGTAAATGAAGTCCATAGATGGAAGGTTAGCTTCTGTGATGGTCTGGGCTGTGCACACAACATTCTATAGTTTCTTATGGTCCTAGGCAGAGAGATGCCATGCCTGGCCATTATGCACCCGGACAGTATGCTTTCAATCTGTAAACGTTGGTGAGGGTTCTTATGGACATGCCAAATTTCCTGAGCTGACCGAGGAAGAAGACACTTTGTTGTGCCTTCTTGACTGTCACATCTACATGTGAAGTCCAGAACAGGTTGTTGGTTATTGTCACTCCTAGGAGCTTGATGCTTTCCACCCTCTCAACCCCAGCTCCATTGATGTAGATGGAGTGTGTTCTACTCCTTTCTTTGCAATTGTGAAGACTTACTCCTGACTTGCAGCGTTTGAACTGGTGCACAACTGGACTTTAATATGGTGGCAGCACCAGGAAGCTTAGAAGGTCCAAGCAGTAGTGAGTATATCCACTGGTGAGCACAAGATACAGCAAGAGTTATGCTGTGGCTGTTGCTGAATACTTAATGAGGTTAGCAGTATAAAATTTCATGAGGAAATTCATTTGAGCTCATGGACAGAAAACGTCCATGAGACTTGTGAAATGAACAAGCAAATCTTTGAGAAAGTTCAGCCCTGGGACTGCTTTCACTGAGAAACACAATTAGAAATTCCTCCATTCTGTCTTTTATCCTGTGTGCAGCAATCACTAGCCCACAAAGAGGTTGCTGTGTAAGGGGAATAATATTGGTAATGAACTCCTTTTGTGTGAGTTACACTGTACAAGGAGGCCAAAGGGTGTGGTTATAGAAGAGAAAATTAAAGATCCTCAATGAAAGCTAATGACATGTAATTTTTGAAGGAGATAAAAAAAACTATAACAGCTTCCATTTATAGAGCTCCTTTAATGTAATAAAACATCCAAAAGCTTTTTACAGTAGTTATCCACAGTTGATGCCAAGCTACTTAAGGTGATATAAGACTAAATGACAAAAGACTTAACCATAAAGATATATTTTGATGAACATCTTAAAGGAAGTAATAACAATTGAGGAAATAATTCTTGAGTATAGGGTCTCAGCAGCTGAATGTACAGATATCAACAATGGAGATCAAAATTATGGATGAATAAATAAACCAAACTTTAGAGGAGCATAACAATCATCAAAGTTTGTAACACTGCAGGAAATTATAGAGAAAGGTTGTGTATGGTCATCCAAGGTTTGAAGGCATATGTTAGAATTTTCAAATCAAAGTGCTTCTTAACCTGAGGCTTTGGTCAGATGATTGATGTGGCCATTTTAAGGCAGAGTGCTTCCTTTATAAAAATATTTCAGCCAATGAGAGTCCCAATAATTAAAATCAAATAATGGAATTCAGCAGTGTTGCTGAACAAAGAAATCTTGGAGTGTAGCTTCATAGCTCCTTGAAAGTGGAGTCGCAGATAGATAGAATAGTGAAAAAGGCATTTGGTGTGCTTTCCTTTATTGGTCAGAGTATTGAGTACAGGAGTTGGGAGAACATATTACAGCTGTACAGGACATTGCTTAGGCCACTTTTGGAATATTGCATGCAATTCTGCTCTCCTTCCTATCAGAAAGATGTTGTGAAACTTGAAAAGGTTCAGAAAAGATTTACAAGGATGTTGCCAGGGTTGGAGAATTTGAGCTTTACAGAGAGGTTGAATAGGCTCGGGCAGTTTTCCCTGGAATGTCGGAGGCTTAGCGGTGACCTTATAAATGTTTATAAAATCATGCGGGGCATGGATAGGGTAAATAAACAAGGTCTTTTTCCTGGGGTGGGGGAGTCCAGAACTAGAGGGCATAGGTTTAGGGTGAGAGGGGAAAGATATAAAAGAGACCTAAGGGGCAATGTTTTCACGCAGAGGGTGGTGCATGTGTGGAATGGGCTGCCAGAGGAAGTGGTGGAGGCTGGTATGAATGCAACATTTAAAAGGCATTTGGATGGGTATATGAATAGGAAAGGTTTGGAGGGATATGGACAGGGTGCTGGCAGGTGGAACTAGATTGGGTTGGGATATCTGGTCGGCATGGACGGGTTTGGCCGCAGGGTCTGCTTCTGTGCTGTATATCTCGAATACTCTAATCAATAGTCCATATTTTATTACTGCTGTGACAACATCTACAACATACATTCCATGTCAGATATACAGCTGAAGAGAAAAAACATTCCAGATTGAAAATTGCAGTAAGTGCTGTCGAAATAGACTGCTCCCTATAAACCACATTCCACTTTTGCTGGCTCATTACAATTTCAATACTCAGAGCCCTAGGGGTTCTAACACAGTTTCCAGTCCTTTGATGTACTGGAAGGTATGAAGCAACAACCTTTCTTTGTTGGGTCTCTGCAGTACAAGTTTGAGGGCATGTCTGAACACATGGCCTTGGGTCTTGTAATGTGGCAGCTCTGCAACACTCAGTCATGTGTAACTCTTTGCACTGGAAAACCACTAATTTGCAGACTTTTATTGAATTGATGGTCCTCCAGCTGCAGTTGATATTTATCTATGAATATGTCCCTGGAAATATCCCATAAAGCATAGAATCCTGTAATACAGAACTACTCAGATGAACATTGATAATAATTACCCCAGATTTTTCCAGGCCTTCTTTACAAAGTCACATTCCACAAGGAGGTGGAAAATATTATCTCTTATTGATCACAGTCAGCTGAAGGACAGCACATGGAGGAGTTGAAATCTTGATTAGTAAAATGGATCTGATGGGACGGTCCTTTCTCACACAATTCATCTCCTTCATGTTGGATGTACCTATTAAACTCCCTGGATGTGTAAATTCATTTCTGTGCACCTTATGAATGTTTTGTTTCATTTAATTTAAAGTAGAGCTGGCCATAGTCATTATGTGTCCCAGTGGACTAACTGCTCTCCCAGAAGTAAGCAGTATTATTATCTCAATTCTTAGATAAATAAAGCTCAACCACCAAAATTGATGGAAATTTCCAGTTACCCTATACACAGCCAGTGAGTACTTAACATAAAAGTCATGCTAATACAATCCAAGTATTATCTATCAAAAATAGAACACAGCCTGTGTTACTTTCATCAAACTATTAAAATTCTGAATGATAGTAGTTTTAGATTTTTTAACTGAAGAAGTCAATTTAAAACTCATGTTCAACATAAATTTGCAAGAACCAGATCTTTCTATTGCAATAAATACTTAGATATCAGCAATTAAGGTTGAGAAGTTAATCAAACTTAATTGCTAAAAGCATCAGAGTGTGAAGAACAAATGGGGATTCCAAATATAAGGAAATGTATATTAGTGATGGTAAATTGGGGTACAACTCATCTGTTAAATAAGGTCTTCTTGACCTTTGCCACAGTAGATTCCTGCAATATCCCAATCCACATCATTGTCTAGTACATGATGAAAATATGTAACAAATATAAGAAAGAAATGCTTATTCGAAAAAAGAAACCAGTTAAAGCCAAATTAAGAAAGCCATAATATTTAATGTTAGAGAAGAAAAGATGAAGTATAGTATATCAATCTTAAATCTAGAATGTGTAATTTAATAATTTCCTCCATTCAGAAAATGTTGTGATGGAACCAGAAAGGAGACATGAATTTCATAAAAATTAGCCTTTGCCATTGTGTGCAACTCCAAACCTTTAAAATGCAGACTGTGACCAGGAAGTTCATTTACTTGAAATTCAGGGGAGTCAACTAATTTTATCTGACGAAACTGTCAAATTGATACAACTGAAAACAATACACTTGGGTTATACAAAAAGATCTGACAAGATATTTATTCCTATCTAATGTTCATAAGTTCTACAAAAAAAAACTGCAGTTGACTTAGCATTTTTAATGCCCTCAAGACCTCCAAAAATGTGTTACAACCAGTATATTGATGGTGTTGTTCAAATCCGTTGTGGGACTTTTTAACAGAGATGTGAAAATATGATTTAAAAAGTCAAGATGATGTTTTAAAACTAGATCTTAAGAAAAGCCTGTAGTTTGTAAAATTAGACAAAAAGATGGAGCTAAGAATGGAAACGTTTCTTAAAACTACCATAAGGGAAAAAAAGGATTAAAGGGAAAAATATCGCACACCAGGGGGTGCGATATTGAAAGCTGAGCTGGGAGATCCCTAGAACCAAAGGAATTACTCAGCAGAAAGCCAATTACTTTTCAATAATATAATGCTTTACACCTATCTAAAAGAAAAACAATTAATCCACGTACACTAACAATCCTCATTTCATGTTTATTGATGCCTATGGGTTTAATAGAACGCTAATCAATCAGCACATTATGATGAAAGTTTTATTCCAGCCATTAATATTCAAATCAGTACAAAAATAAAATTCAGAGTTTTAATGTAATTAGCAAAATATCCCAGGGTCATTGCTCTTTCAAAATGAACTTCTCGCCAGATAAACAGAAGCAAAAGGTACACTAATTTGAACATGTAAAAAGATCAACTTCCCAGCTTTAGACCAGTGATCCTGATATCGGTAGTGGGCAAGTTGTTGGAGGGAATCCAACATATATTTAGAAAGGCAAGGACTGATCAAGGATAGTCAACATGGCTTTGTGTGTGGGAAATCATGTCTCACAAACTTGACTGAGTTTTTTGAAGAAGTAACAAAGAGGATTGATGAGGGCAGAGCAGTAGATGTAATCGATATGGACTTCAGTAAGGCGTTCGACAAGGTTCCCCATGGGAGATTGGTTAGCAAGGTTAGATCTCATGGAATACAGGGAGAAGTAGCCATTTGGATACAGAACTGACTCAAAGGTAGAAGACAGAGGGTCATGGTGCGGGCCTGTGACCAGTGGAGTGCCCCAAGGATCATTTATATAAATAATTTAGATGTGACCATAAGAGGTATCGTTAGTAAGTTTGTAGATGACATCAAAAATGGAGGCGTAGTGGACAGTGAAGAAGGTTACCTCAGTGTACAATGGTATCTTGATCAGATGGGCCAATGAGCTGAGAAGTGGCAGATGGAGTTTAATTCCAATAAATGCGAGGTGCTGCATTTTGGGAAAGCAAATATTAGAACATAGAACATAGAACAGTACAGCACAGAACAGGCCCTTCAGCCCACGATGTCGTGCCAACCATTGATCCTCATGTAAGGTAAACCTAGTGTACAAACCCACAAATTTCTGTGACCATATGCATGCCCAGCAGTCTCTTAAATATCCCCAATGACCTTGCTTCCACAACTGCTGCTGGCAACGCATTACACGCTCTCACAAATTTCTGCATAAAGAACCCGCCTCTGACATCCTCTCTATACTTTCCGCCAAACAGGTTAAAACAATGACCCCTCGTGTTATCAATTACTGCCCTTGGAAAAAGTCTCTGGCTATCAACTCTATCTATGTCTCTCATTATCTTGTACACCTCAATTAGGTGCGTCCGAGCTCAGTCAACCTCTCTTCATAAGATAAGCCCTCCAGTCCAGGCAGCATCCTGGTAAACCTCCTCTGAACCCTCTCCAAAGCATCCACATCTTTCCTATAATAGGGCGACCAGAACTGGACACAGTATTCCAAGTGCGGTCTAACCAAACTATTATAGAGCTCCATCAAGATCTCATGGCTCTTAAACTCAATCCCCCTGTTAATGAAAGCCAAAACACCATATGCTTTCTTAACAACCCTGTCCACTTGGGTGGCAATTTTAAGGGATCTATGTACCTGCATACCAAGATCCCGCTGTTCCTCCATACTGCCAAGAATCCTGTCTTTAATCCTGTACTCAACTTTCAAGTTCGACCTTCCAAAATGCATCACTTTGCATTTATCCAGGTTGAACTCCATCTGCCACCTCTCAGCCCATCTTTGCATCCTGTCAATGTCATGCTGCAGCCTACAACACTCGTCTATACTGTCAACAATGCCTCCTATTGTTGGGTCGTCTGCAAACTTGCTAACCCATCCTTCAATCCCCTCATCCAAGTCATCATTAAAAATTACAAAGAGGAGAGGCCCAAGAACAGAGCCCTGTGGAACACCACTCACCACTGACTTCCAAGCAGAATACATTCCTTCCGCTACCAATCACTGTCTTCTGTCGACCAGCCAATTCTGAATCCAGACAGCTAAATTTTCCTATATTTCATTCCTCCTGACCTTCTGAACGAGCCTACCATGGGGAACCTTATCAAGTGCCTTGCTGAAGTCCATATACACCACATCCACCACTCAACCCTCATCAACTTGTCTAGTAACATCCTCAAAGAACTCAATAAGATTTGTGAGGCATGACCTGCCCCTCACAAAGCCGTGCTAACTGCATTTAATCAAGCCATGCTCTTCCAGATGGTCATAAATCCTGTCCCTCAGAATCCTTTCTAACACCTTGTAGACAACAGATGTGAGACTGACTGGTCTGTAATTGCAGGGGATTTCCCTATTTCCTTTCTTAAAGAGAGGAATTACATTTGCCTCCCTCCAGTCCTCAGGTACGATTCCAGTGGAGAGCGAGAATGCAAAGATTTTCGCAAGCAGCGAAGCAATCACATTTCTCGCTTCCCAAAGCAGCCGAAGACAAATCTGGTCTGGCCCTGGCGACTTGTCAATCTTAATGTTTGTCAAACTTTTCAGCACATCAGCTTCCTCAATCTCTATCCGTTCCAGCATGCTTACCTGCTCCTCAATGGTTTCATTCAGTACAAGGTCCTTTTCTTTCGTAAAGACAAAGCAAAAAACTCATTTAGGGCTTCCCCTACCTCCTCAGACTCTATACAGAAGTTCCCTATGCTATCCCTGATCGGCCCTATTCTTTCTTTGATCATTCTCTTATTCCTTAGAAGGGCTTATACACTTAATGGTAAGGTCCGAGGGAGTGTTGCTGAACAAAGAGGCCTAGGAATGCAGGTTCATAGCTCCTTTAAAATTGAGTCACAGGTAGATAGGATCATGAAGAAGGTGTTTGGTATGCTTTCCTACATTGGTCAAAGTATTGAGTGCAGGAGTTGGGAGGTCATGTTGTGGCTGTAAGGACATTGGTTAGGCCAATTTTGGAATACTGCATGCAATTCTGGTCTCCTTCCTATCAGAAAGATGTTATGAAACCTGAAAAGGGTTCAGAAAAGATTTATAAGGATGTTGCCAGGGTTGGAGGATTTGAGCTTTAGGGAAAGTTTGAATAGGCTAGGGCTGTTTTCCCTGGAGCATCAGAGGCTGAGGGGTGATCTTATGTAGGTTTATAAAATCATGAGGGGCATGGATAGGATAAATAGACAAAGTCTTTTCCCTGGGGTGGGGGAGTCCAGAATTAGAGGACATAGGTTTAGGGTGAGAGGGGAAAGATATAAAAGAGACCTAAGGGGCAACGTTTTCACGCAGAGGGTGGTACGTGTATGGAATGAGCTGCCAGAGGAAGTGATGGAGGCTGGTACAATTGCAACATTTAAAAGGCATCTGGATGGGTATATGAATAGGAAGGGTTTGGAGGGATATGGGCAGGTGCTGGTAGGTGGGAGTAGATTGGGTTGGGACATCTGGTCGGCGTGGACAAGTTAACTGAACGGTCTGTTTCAGTGCTGTTACATCTCTATGACTGTATGACTCTTTGCACAATATTTCATTTTGTAGGCAGGGAGCAGATGATAAAAGAAATGGGACAAGTGGTCTGAGGTGCATTTGTTTTAATGCAAGAAGTGTAGTAGACAAGGCAGATGAACTTGGTGCTTGGATTAGTACCTAGGAGTATTATGTTATTGCTATTACTGAGACTAGGTTGAGGGAAGGGCATGATTGGCAATTAAATATCCCAGGATATTGATGCTTCAGGCAGGATAGAGAGGGGTGGTAAAGTTGCATTACTGGTCAAAAAGGATAACACAGCTGTACTGAATGAAGGCACTATGGAGGACTCGAGCAGTGAGGCAATATGGGCAGAGCTCAGAAATAGTAAGGGTGAGGTAACAATGTTGGGGTTGCACTACAGGCCTCCCAACAGCGAGCATGCGATAAAGGTACACATATATCGAGATATTATGGAAAGATGTAGGAGCAACAGGGTGGTGATGATAAGAGATTTTAATTTTCCCAACATTGATTAAGATTTACTTAGTGTTAGAATCTAGACGGAGCAGAATTTGTCAGAAACATTCAGGAGGGTTTTATAGAGCAGTGTGTAAATAGTCCAACTCGGGAAGGGGCCATACTGGACCTAGTGTTGGGGAATGGGTCCAGCCAGGTTGTGAAGTTTCAGTAGGGGATTACTTTGGGAATAGTGATCACACTTCTATAAATTTTAGAATACTCATGGACAAAGATGAGAGTGGTCCTAAAGGAAGAATGTTAAATTGGGCGAAGGCCAACTATAGCAATCTCCTTCTTTTTAATGAAAATAATCCTAATCTACTCAACCTCTCTTCATAGCTAGTGCCCTCCATAACAGGCAACATCCTGGTGAACCTTCTCTGCACCCTCTTAAAGCATCCACATCCTTTTGGTAATATAGCGACCAGAACAGTATGCAGTATTCCAAATGAGACAGAACTTATACAGTCTTATGCAACTGTAAAATGACCTGCCAACTCATGTACTCAATACCCCATCTGATGAAGGAAAGCATCCGTATGCCTTCTTGACCATTTTACTGACGTACGTTGCCAGCTTCAGGGTACAATGGACCTGAACACCCAGATCTCTCTGTATATCAATTTTCCCCAGGGCTTTTCCATTTGCTGTATAGTTCGGTCTGGAATTGGATCTTCCAAAATGCATCAGCTCACATTTGCTCGGATTGAAGTCTATCTGCCATTTCTCCGCCTAACTCTTCAACCTATCTATATTTTGCTGTATTCTCTTGACAGTTCCCTTCACTATCTGCCAGTCCACCAATCTTACTGTCATCTGCAAATTTGCTAATCAGACCAACTATACCTTGCTCCTGATCATTTTGTATATCACAAGCAACAATGGTTCTAGCATGGATCACTGTACAACACCACTGGTCACAGTTCTCCATTTTGAGAAACTCCCTTCCACTATAACTCTCTGTCTCCTGTTGCCCAGCCAGTTTTCTAGCTGCTCCCCATGTAATTCACTTTCTCCATCAACCTACCATGGGGAACCTAATCAAACACCTTACTGAAGTCCATGTATATGACATCTACAGCCCTTCCCTCATCAATCAACATTGTAATTTCCTCAAAGAATTTTATTAAGTTGGTAAGATCTGACCTTCCCTGCACAAAACCATGTTGCCTGTTGCTGATAAGCCCATTTTCTTCCAAATTGGCATAGGTCCTATTCCTCAGTACTTCTTCAGCAGCTTCCCTACCATTGACAGCAGGCTCACCAGTCTATAATTACCTGGCCTATCCCTGCTACCCTTCTTAAACAAGGGGACAACATTAGCAATTCTCCAGTCCTCCAGGACCCCACGTGTGTTCAAGAATGCTGCAAAGATATTTCTTTTCTCGCTTCCCTCAGTAACTTGGGATAGATACCATCTGGACCTGGGTACTTGTGCACCTTAATGCCGTTTAGAATACCCAATACTTCCTCCCTCATTATGCCGACTGGACCTAGAGTAAGCAAGCATCCAGTCTTAACCTCAACATCCGTCATGTCCCTATCCTCGATGAATACCAATGCAAAGTACTTGTTAAGAATCTCAGCCATTTTCTCTGACTCCATGCATAACTTTCATCCTTTGTCCTTGAGTGGGCCAACACTTTCTCTAGTTACTCTCTTGCTCGGTATATATGAGTAAAAGGCTTTAGGATTTTCCTTAACCCTGTTTGTCAAGATATTTGATGACTCCTTTTAGCATCCTTAATTCCTCATTTCAGATTGGTCCTACATTTCCGATATTCTTTGCCTGTTTTCAGTCACCTAGACCTTATGTATGCTTTCTTTTTTCTCTTAGCTAGTTTCACAATTTCAGCTGTCATCCATGGTTCCCTAATCTTGCCCTTTCTATCTCTCATTTTTACAGGGAGATGTCTGTCCTGCACTCTAATCAACCTCTCTTTAAAAGCCTTCCACATATCAAATGTGGATTTACCTTCAAACAGCTCCCAATCCACAGGGTGATAGTGACACAGTAAGTGTGATGGGGTCAGGGTGACAGTAACTCAGTAAGTGTGAGAGTGCCATGGTGATAAAGGCACAGTAAATGTGATGGGGTCAGGGTGATAGTGATGCAGTAAGTGTGATGGAATCAGGGTGATAGTGACTCAGTAAGTGTGAGCGGGTCAGGGCGACAGTGACCCAGTAATTGTGATGGGGTCAGGATGTTAGTGACGCAGTAAGTGTGATTGAGAGGAGACCTGACTGAGGTCTACAAAATTATGAGAGATATAGATAGGGTGAATAGCAAAGAGCTTTTTCCCAGGGTGGGGGACTCAATTACTTGGGGTCATGATTTCAAGGTGAGAGGCGAAAAGCTTAAGGGAGATATGTGTGGAAAGTTCTTTATGCAGATGGTGGTGGTGCCTGGAACCCATTGCCAGTGGAGGTGGTAGAGGCAGGCACAATACCGTAATTTAAGATGTATCTAGACAAATTCATGAATGGGCAGGGAGCAGAGGGATACAGATCATTAGAAAATATGTGACAGTTTTAGATGGAGGATCTGGATCAGCACAGGCTTGGAGGGCCGAATGGTCTGTTCCTATGCTGTAATATTCTTAGTTCTTAGTTCTTTGCTATAATTTGAACATGTAAAGGAATCAACTTCCTAGCTTTGTGCAATATTGCATTTTGTCCTCAAGTTCTGGGAAATGTCAGATATATTTTTGAAATATCTGATATCCTAAGGGGTTTGGTGGATGTAGAAATATTACTTGCTCTTGTTGGAGAATCCAGAATTGGGTATCAATGTTTAAAAATTCAGTTGTCTACATAAGATTGAGATAAAGAATTCTGTTTTTCATACAGAGTGAGTTGTCCTTGAATCTCTTCCCCAAAAAGTGGTTTGAATTTTTTTAAGGCAGAGATAGATAGATTCTTAATAAGCAAGAGTAATGAGCATGGTCATTGCTGAGGGAGACTTCGCATGAGAAAGACAGAGGCCAAGTGAGTATACATAAGAATTTGGTTCAAAGTGAGAATTCAGTACAGGAGAGGAAGGGGATGCTTACCTGTGGTGTGACTAGTAGCTGATTGATGTCACATACCATTATGTGATGCAAATGATGTAAAGGTAAAGCAGCTGTTTGGTGAGTAGGATTGGCAAGTATTTGCAGTCTTTATTTTAAAATTAAGGTCCTCATTTTTCCCCCTTTTCTCTCTCTTATTTTTAAAAATAGCTTGTTAGGAAGATTGATACTGTATTTAAAAAATTACAATGAAGTGTAAAGAGTATGGAATTCTTTAAGTTGAATGGCCAGGAATTCAAGAGTGATTAATAAATTATATTAAATATGACAGTGATTACGGCATGTTGTCATTGCAGACTGTGAGTGCTTTGGAAACCAAGGTGATCCAGAGTCTATGCATCTAAACGTTTGCAGCTCAAAAAACTTCACATCCTATTTAAGGAGCTAGAGTCAGAGCCTCAAAATTTTGCTACAGCAGAGAGGCAGAAAGTTAGCTTGACACTTTGCTTCAGTAGGCAGTCACCCTTCTCAAATTAGGTTTGTGGTCAGGCACAGGTGGGTGTGACTGCATGTAAGGTAGATATGGGGAGCCAGAGATAGCATCTGAGGGGCTTAAATCCCTGCAATTGTCCAGCAGTTCCAATATTCTTGTAAATTGTTTGGACAAGTTTGGGAACATGCAATGCGTATGAGCAAACTGACCACAGCATCGAGGCACAGAAAGCCATTCAAGTGGAAACAGGAAATCAAAATGTAATAGCAGTAGAGGAGGGTACAGTCAGGGTGATTCCACTCTGCAGGGGCGAGCATGAGGCTAAAGGTTGTGTTGCCTGCATGGTGTCAAGGTTAAGAATGTTAATTCATGGCTGATAAGGAATTTGGAGGGGAAGCGAAGGGTTCCAGTTGTCATCCTGCATGTTGCAACAACAAAATTAATATGATCAGAAATAAAGTTCTGTTGAATGAATTTGAATAGTTTGGAGCAAACTTAAAGAGCATTATGTCTCAGAGTTACTATCTGACCTATGGCAAATTGGCATGCGATAAACAAAGAGTTAAATGCATGACTCAAAGATTAATGTGGGTGGAATGGGTTTCAGTTCATAGGGCAATGACACCAGTACTGAGGTGGAAGAGAACTAATCCAAAGGGACGAGCTTCACATGAACCTTGATCGATTCAGTGACCTGGCACATTGCATAAGGAGAGCTGGAGGGAGAACTTTAAACTGAGTAGAAATTAGAGGATTTGGGAGAAGTAAAAAAAGGCATCATCACAGTGCAGCTACTTATATCATGATACCCAGAGTGGGGGACAGGAAGAACAGATTGTACAAATGTAAGAAAAATAAGGTCGCAGGGAAAGTACTAAAAGGCAATATTAATGGCTCTTTACATAAATGCATGCAGTATTCAGAAAGAAAAAGTAATGGCACAAACTGAAGTCAATGGGTCTGATCTTACAGCTATTACAGAGAAATGGTTACAAGGAGATCAAAGCTGGGAATTAAATATCCAGGTGCTTGTGACTTTTTGAAAAGAGTGCCAGGAAGTGAAGGATGGTAGGACGGATTTGTTGTTGTGATACAGAATAAGTTCAGTAGCAAGAAATGTTCTTCACTCAGAAGATGCAGAATCCAGAGGTTAGAAATAACAAAGCAAATAAAAAACCAGGGAATAGTCTGAATTCCCACTAATAGCAGCCATTCCATGTAATAGAAAATAAATCAGGTGTAATGAGGCCATAAATAAAAAAATGGCTGTACATTAATAATGGGAAACTTAAGTCTTCATGTTGATTAGGAAAATCAAATTGGCAGATGTTAAAGATAAAGAATTCAAAGATATATTCAGGTCAGTTTCCTGGAACAATTTACTGTGGATCCAATCAGGGATCAGGTTGTTTTGGGTCTGATAAGGCATAATGAGGCAGTTTTAATAAATTATCTCATAGTAAAAGATCCTCTAGGAAACAATATCCATAATGTGGCAGAACAAATCATTCAATTTGAGAGTGAACAATTGGATTAGAAATAACTCTGCTAGGCTTAAATAAAGATAAAACCAAATGAATGAGGCCAGGTTGGTCAGAGTGGACTGGGAAAGGCGTTTAGCAGAACAAATAACTGCCTTTGTTCAACAACTATTTTAAGAAAATACTTGCTTATCATTCATATATATTCACTGCAGCAGGAAATTTAAATTGTGCATCCCTGGGGATAGAAATAACAATAGAGTTAAGAACTCCTGATCTGGTCATTCTGAGAAAGTGGGAACTCTACAAGCCTCCAATTACTAGATGCTAGAGAAAGGCTAGACAGACTAGGCTTCCAAGGCCCCAAAGGAGCTTTCCACATCCATCAAAGTTTTACCTGCACATCCACTAATATCATCTATTGTATCCGTTGCTCCCGATGCGGTCTCCTTTACATTGGGGAGACTGGACGCCTCCTAGCAGAGCGCTTTAGGGAACATCTCCGAGACACCCGCACCAATCAACCACATCGCCCAGTGGCTCAACATTTCAACTCCCCCTCCCACTCTGCCGAGGATATGGAGGTGCTGGGCCTCCTCCACCGCCGCTCCCTCACCACCAGACGCCTGGAGGAAGAACGCCTCATCTTCCGCCTCGGAACACTTCAACCCCAGGGCATCAATGTGGATTTTAACAGTTTCCTCATTTCCCCTTCCCCCACCTCATCCTAGCTTCTAACCTCCAGAAACTCGATCCCCTGACCTGTCCGGACTTGTCCGACCTGCCCAGCTCCTTTTCCACCTATCCACTCCACCCTCTCCTCCCTGACCTATCACCTTCATCTCCTTCCCCACTGACCTATTGTACTCTATGCCACTCTCTCCCACCCCCACCCTCCTCTAGCTTATCTCTCCACGCTTCAGGCTCTCTGCCTTTATTCCTGATGAAGGGCTTTTGCCCGAAACGTCGATTTTGCCTGTCCTCGGATGCTGCCTGAATTGCTGTGCTCTTCCAGCACCACTGATCCAGAATCTGGTTTCCAGCATCTGCAGTCATTGTTTTTACCTTGCATCCTCTGGGGCTTAGAATCTTAACTGAAACATATAAGATCCTGAACAATATTCCATCTCCAAGGTTCCATGCACAGTAATTGGCATTTGCACACTCTCTGTGCCATTGGCTTCTGATTCTGGAAGTTGTTGCATGCACAGACCTCAGAGGACCACACAGCCTCTAAGAAAATTAGAAGGATGGCAGATACTTAGGGGACTTGACCAGGTTGATTTGGAAAGGATTCTGCCTCTTGTGGCAAACTTATGACAAGGAGTCATATTTTAAAAATAGCAGGTCACCTATTTAAAACAGAGATATGGAAATATCTTTTTTCTCAGATGATTTTGAATCTTTGGAATAACCTCCCTCAAAAAGCAGTGGATGTAAAATCTTTAAACATTTTAAGGTAGAGGTTGATAGATTCTGATTATCAAGAGGATGAAAGATTATTGGGAATATGCAGGAATGTGGAATTGATTTTAAAGTCAGATCATCCAGGATCTTAATGAATGGTGCAGCAGGCTCTGTGTGCCAAATAGACAAAAGTGAGGACTGCAGATGCTGGAGATTAGAGTCAAGAGTGTGGTGCTAGAAAAGCACAGCAGGTCAGGCAGCACCCGAGGAGCAGGGGAATCGATGTTTCGGATATAAGCCCAGGAATGAGGCTGGGAACCTCGGGGGTGGAGAGATACATGTGCCAAATAGCCTACTCTTTCTCATTGTGCATGTGTTTGAATACATTTTTGCACTCCTCCTAAACATATCTCTCAGATCTGTTCATCTAGGTGGTTCCAAATGTTGTTATTAATTGGTTAGGTTCTTACTGAGCCTGCATCCCACCACAAGGTGGGCTCTCCCAAGGCCCATAGTCTTCATTCAATTCCCAGGCCTTATAGCTTCATGCCTCTAACTGACTGAGTCCTTGCCCTCCTTTCCCCATGCCTGTTGCATAAACCCTAGCAAAAGCAACACACTTGTTATCTGTATAGTTTAGTCTACATCAATTTGACATTTCAGAATTTACCTTTTCAAAGGGCAATCATTATGCATTTACCATTTGCAAACAGTTCATGTTCATTATAGCCACACATTTAGATGATAAGCATTCATCACTCACAATTCAGCACTCTGAAACTACAATCTAAGAAAGCTGTTAATCATTACAAAATCCAGAGCCAGATTTCGGCTCGGATCATTTTAATTCGCATAACAAGAGTCTCTGGTGAACTGAGAAGAAAGGATTTTGAGCAAGCAAAACAAGAATCTCTGCATACACATTAATGATTGCTGATTTCCAACACCACTGCTTTATTTTAGGTGAAGCTTGAAACAGAATTTCATATACAGTTATGGATCATTTACAAATATATGAAAAGTTGGTAAAACTAATCAATGGTATTTGCTGTTTCAAACTCTCAGCTGCAGAGGTAGTTCATTGACCTGTCTGGATGTGAAGCCATAGAACTTTGTGCAACCACTTTTCTGCTAGGCAGACTTGTGTTTCATTGTAAAACAAAAGGCTGACTTCTACAAAAGATCAGCTAAGTGTTAATTTTGGGGCACTTGGTTGTAGGATTTCGCTCCAAGAGTTATCTCATGCAATTCTCTACAGTCCAACTCATTTTGTATACACCATGCCTCTGTGGCATCTGACTTTTGCATCATGGTGCATATCTAATAATGTTGGTAGTACTCGCCACTGGCAAGAACTCCTGGTTGCATGCCACCAATGACATATTTAAAGCTCAGTCACACACCAGGTCAAGCACTACCAAGCAGCATGTGCCCTTCAAAGTGCATATAGTAGGAGAGGACAAAGAAAAGCTTCTGTAAGTACATAGTATGTACCAGAGACAATACATTCACATTCATAAATGTATTGCTGTTTTACCTCATCACCTATCTGAATGACCAATGTTGTAACTGCAGCTGCAAGCATCAACCTACTTAGGTTACTAATCCTTAATGCAAAACTGCAGTGGTATGATGGCTCAGTGGTTGACACTGCTGCCTCACAGTGCCAGGGACTCAGGTTTGATTCCAGCCTCAGGTGACTGTCTGTGTGGAGTTTGCATGTTCTCCCTGTGTCAGCATGGATTCCTTCCGGGTGCTCTGGTTTCCTCCAACAGTCCAAAGATGTGCAGGTTATATGAATTGGCTGTGCTAAATTGCCCATAGTATTCAGAGATGTGTAGGTAGATGCATTAGTCACGGGAATTGTAGAATAATAGGATACGGGAATAGTTCTGGGTGGGTTACTCTTCAGCGGGTTGGTGTGTACTTGTTGGACCAAATGGCCTGTTTCCACATTGTAGGGATTCCATGAGCCATCTTAGAGCCCTATCTAAGAAAGTGCTAATCTTAACCTAATGCCCAGTGTGGCATAACATCATTTCACTGTTCTGTTTGAGAGCATCACAAAGTCTGTAGAAAGTCTGCAGTCAGTTAAAAAAATATTGATACTTCCTATTGACAACAGCAAAAGAAAAGTCAAAAGATATTCCTTGTTTATTTCTGGGAACAGACAGGAACACTTTTGAGCAAAAATAAACTTGCAATCAATGAATAATCACTGCACCCAACTCACATTTACTGAAGCTGGATGTCAATTACATCCTGCTTGGCTTCTTGTACCTGGCATTGCGGTACTCTATCATGTTGACGACAAGGTTTCTCCTGACTAAAACTCCCATCTTCCTCCTCAGAAGACTGGGGCTTTTTACCCAGCCCCTCAGCATCCATTGCCTTGTCGAGTTATGTAGAGCACAGTATGCTAGGATTATGCAGTGCACTCTGTCCAAGCTGTACTGCAAGGCACCTCCCCCAAAGACCAATCCAAGCAGTCAAACTCTTATCTTTGTCTAGCCTGTTTCATGATGGCTACAATGGCAGAATCGGCTGCCATTGCTTACCCTGAGTAAAGGGTAGCCCTGGACTCTCAGTAACCATCCCTGAAAGGTATTTAGCCCTTGAAATGAAGCAAAAACATGAGGACTCTCCAGTATACTGGCCTGACTAGTGGTACAACTGATCACAGATGACTTTAACATTAATAGAATGCATTCCTTTTTTGTGGATGAAATCTGCTGAATTATGTTATGGTGCCTACAATGTTTTGTGGATACAGTATTTAGTGCCCTACATCTGGGTGAGGCCAGCCACATTGGGACAGCTACTGCCAGGGCTGCAGCACTGGCTGTGTCATGGGGAATCGAGGTGCAGTGGTGCGATCTGTCATAAATTGCATCAGTAATGACTTTGATATTTTGTGGGTTGAGGATTATGAGACATACACAGCCAGTTACATAAAGTTTAGCGTATTTATCATCTTGACAACCATTGGGATAGGATGGCCATCCGGTCCTTAAAGTCTCTGATGGCATTCTAACAGGTGGAAAGTTCTGTTACAGTGTGGTGGCAATGCCCCTTACTCATCTGGAGGAAATGGCATCAAGAGTGATCAATTCTGGGTCTCCTGTACATCCTGCACATCCTAACGAGATCTTCACCTGAAACTTCTCCAAGTGGAGGTTGGCAGTGGCTGCCAGTAGATCCTGGCACATCTGTTCTTCATCAATATCTCTGCACCATCTTAGCAACATGCCACAGTGAGGATGAGCCCTAGGGTAATTGAATCCATTAGTAATGGTTCCAATGAACCTATTTGGGGAATATGAGAAATAGAACAGATTCTTAGTAATGTGTGCAATCAGCATTCGCATGACACAGATGGCAGATCAGGATACTGTGCCATACAGTGGGACATGAAGGTCTGTGACAAGGAGAGCCAGAGAATGACTCTAGATGGATCATTGATATAGAGACATTATTCCAGTGAATGCAGAACAAGCCATGCCAGTGATTGTAAGTGCTGTAATATCATTGGAACCTTATTCTACCCATGCTCACACCTCAAAAAAAGCAGCATTACATAGAGTCATTGTCATAACGTCATGCAGCATGAAAACAGACCCTTTGGTCCAACTAGTCCATGTTAGCTATAATTCTAAACTAATCTACCTCCCTGCACTTGACCCATGTCCCTCCAAACATTTCTTATTCATGTATTAATGCAAATGTATTTTAAACATTCCAACTGTTATTGCATCCATCACTTTCTCTGGAAGCTCATTCCACGCACTCTGTGTAAAACATTGCTCCTTTTGTCTTTGTAAAATTTTTCTCTTTTCACGGCAAAAACATGCCAGCTCATCTTGAAATCCCCCACTCTAAGGAAAGGACACCTGCCATTCACCTTATCATGATTTTACAGACCTCTCCTCAGTCATCCCTCAAGCTCCTACACTCCAGTGTAAAAAGTCCCAGCCTATCCAGCCTCTCCGTATAACTCAAACCTTCTATTCCCAGCAACATCCTGATAAATCTTTTTTGAACCCTCTCCAGCTTAATAATATAGGTTAGATTAGATTACTTACAGTGTGGAAACAGGTCTTTCGGCCCAACAAGTCCACACTGACCCACTGAAGCGCAACCACCCATACCCCTACACCTAACACTACGAGCAATTTAACATGACCTGCACATCTTTGGACTGTGGGAGGAAACCGGAGCACCCGGAGGAAACCCACGCAGACACGGGGAGAATGTGCAAACTCCACACAGTCAGTCACCTGAGGCGGGAATTGAACCCAGGTCTCTGGCGCTGTGAGGCAGCAGTGCTAACCCCTGTGCCACCGTGCCGCCAAAAGGGATAGGTACATGCCACAGGTCAAGAGTTATCGATGGGGCAAGGGCAATTATAATGCAGTTAGGCAGGAATTAGGATCCTTCCTATAACAGTACAATTAGAACTAGACACAGTATTCCAGAACAGGCCTCACCAATGTCCTGTACGATCTCAACATGACTTCCCAACTCCTACACTCAAAAGTCTGAGCAATGAAGGCAAGCATGCTAAATATTTTCTTAACCACACTGTCTACATGTGACACAAACTTTAAAGAATTATGTAACTGAACCCCCAGGTCTCTCTGATCTATAGCGTAACCCAAGGCCCGATTTTTAATTATATAAGTCCTGCCCTTGTTTGTTTTAACAAAATGCAATACCTTCCATTATCCAAATTAACCCAAATTAAATTAAATCCAGTGTGGTACTGATCTCGCAGCCACTATTTTAAAGAAAAAACACTAATGAGTGCATCGCATTGTCCAGGTTGACAGTTAACCCTCAATCAACATTGTTAAAAATAAGCTATCTGCTCCTTATGGGAGCTTTCCGTTCACAAATTAGTTGCTCCGTCTCCTATTTATAGTTGCCTTTTATAAGTATAATGTATTTCATTGGCTCTCTGAGGTGTTTTTAGAGATCTGGAAGCTGAGTAAAGAGATGTATATGAACACCAGTCTTCTTTTTCCAGCTACATCTAGCTGTTTGAGTGGAATGCCATGTCAATATTAACCGCCTATACAATTCTGTACATGTACACCTATAACACTGCTTTTATTTCCTGTTCATTCTTGGGACATGATCATCTGAAGCTAGGTCAGCATTTATGGCCCATCCCTGATTGCCCAAGGGCAGATAGAAATCAACCATATTGCTGCTGATCTGGAGTCACTTGTTAGTCAGACTAGGTAAGAATGGCAGATTTCCTTCCCTGAAGGACATTAGTGAACCAGATAAGTTTTTAACAAAATTTGACAATGGCTTCATGGTCACCGTTAGGGTAGCATTTTTAATTCCAGAGCTTTCATTAAAAATTAAATTTCACCAGCCATCATGGTGGGCTTCGAACCCATGTCCTCAGAACATCAGCAGGGGATGCTGGATTACTACTCCAGTGATGTTACCACTGCGTCTGTGCAATTCCCTACAATTGTTCCTGTAACACCACCTGTTCCTGCTTCGATACTGACATTTTTGATAGACTATTCAAGAGGTCATGCTGACAGCTATCATTGCCACCACTAAAGTTTTCCACATGGAACCCAACCAGTTCAAAATTCCAAAAGGTATAATCACCTGGAGATTGGAACTGACCACCCCACTGCGCTCAACTTGAAGCAGCTTTCCCCCAGGACCTGAGCAAAGTCTTCAACTTCATGATTCATGCAAAATAAGTCTTACACTCGTAAAAAACAATCAGAAATAAATGAAGCAAACATTTTATGAGTTGCTACTGGTTAAAGTTCGTAACAGCTCGATTTTTAAAAAATCGTTTGTTCCCAGAAGGTTAGCAAATTTCCCCTCACAAGGCCTACAAAAGCCGAAAGTGATAACAAAACCAAGAAACTGAGCTATGAAATGACCAAGCAATTCACTCAGTTGTATCAAGTTGTTACCAGGGAAAAAATAGAACACAATGCTGGTGAATACTTCTCTGCTTCACAGAGATGACTGAGAGCAATCTGTAATGACCCATGACATAGTCAAGATTGCTTGCGACCAGAATTTGTATCCCACACAGTTGGAAACTATATGCAATTCACTCAAAGGGTATCATGATCACAACCTGTTTAATGAAAGTGCCTGATTAATATAATTGCCCTTGAAGAGCCTCACATCACTCACAAGTAGAACCTATAAGTTAAGATGGAAAAAAGTCCATTCTGGGCATAGCTGCAGTCACTTTCCATTTCCATTGTGTCTTTATGATTCACACAAAGATAGAAGGCTGCTTAGGATGTAGACTCAGCCTGATATTGGGGCATCCCCTCCTCTCCAAATGTCTATGTTTGCTTCTTCTTTATCATTCCCTATCAATTCCATCAGTATTGAGCTTCCACACATTCCCACACAACTCTCTCACATCTCCCAATGTCATGCCCTGAGCTGTGGTCTACAGCTTAGTTATGCCAAACATTGTGCTGTACTGTCCCCCATTAAGACCAGGGTGCTCTAACTGTTGAATACACCCCTTACAATAATCCTATTCTGCAATAATCCTATTCTGCAATAATTTAGAAATAATTTAGTTAATTATGAAACTGAGCTAGCAGTAACTGAATGTTACTGCTTACAACAATAACAAAAAAACTTATAGCTGAAAATTCAGTGTTTGAAACAAAGACGAAGATTTAAGGTGCGTGCAGATAACTTCTGGATTGGGATCTTCAGTACTGTTATGAAGTGGAAACAGTGTATGGTCACTAAGACAGAAAGTGCTTTTCTACATTTAAGGTACATCAAACACTGCCGGTATACAGAACAGCTAAGACACAGACTTCCATAATAGATACATGAAACAAAAGGCTGTTAAATGGATATCTGAGTTTTGGTTACTAATTTGACAATTCAAATCTGATCAATTGATTTAAACCAAACACTCAGCCTTTCAAAGCCAATCGAATTTAAAATCTGATGATGTTGACAGCCTGAAACCAATCAAACTATAAAAATTTCAGGTGTAATCAGGGATATAAAAATAAGTGCATTTTGAAAATTGGTGAGGGCAACTGCCATCAAACATGTGAGCACGTCACCTGAAAGAGACTCTCAAAAAGAAATCTCTCAGAAGGCGCTATCTATTAAAGGTACCTTTTCTAGTCAAAACTGTAAAAACCAAGAAGACAATCCAGGGAGAAGATAGCAAATTCGGAAGGACAGAAGAAAGCAACAGATTTGGAAGACCAGACAGAAGACAGCATAAGAGACTGTATGGATTCTGAGAGATTAAGTTGAATTAATGTTTAATAATTGTGATATTGGAGCAGCATTTTTAAACAGTTGGGGTTAGATAGTGATGAGTTAAGAAAAAAGGGCTCGGATTTGTTAATAGTTGTTGTTTAGTATTCACTACAAGAGTTAGGAAAATTATTTTTCTTCTTTAAACAGTGAAAATCAGGGGTTTACTTTCATTCACACTTTTAACAGATTATGAGGTGAGGTGAGCTTTCATAGTGTTTTGCTTTTAATTAGCAAAGGAGTTCAACATTTGTGTCAAAACAGTACATACAAGCTTCTATGATATTTAATCCTAAAGAACTTGCTGAATATACTATGGGAAAATGTAATGAACACCACTCAAAGTTACTCAGACTTTGAAATAAACTTATTTTTGAAATCACAGACACAAGTTATTGATGGGACTTTATTTTGCATATTTGTCACAGTTTATCCTCTGTGGGATTGAAAACAACTTGGCCAAGATGATGCTATGCAATAAAATAATTTAACATTTAGCTTCTAAAGCTGCTGGAGTGGGATCTGTCACCTGAAGGAGTAGATAGCCATCCTTTCCCAATAGCCATCAAGGTGACAGTCTGTGAAACAGGCTGCTTCAAAGGATCCACTCGGGACTTGTGGGGGACCTCTTATTCCTTACTCTACAAAGGCTGTATTAAGGCTGTTACTGATGCAATTTCATGGAATCATACAGTACAGAAAAGGCCCTTTGGCACATCAAGTCTGCACTGCCAAAAATATGCTTTTATCTATATTAGTCTCAGTTGCCAACAAAATGCCCATAGCCTTATACTTTATGACACTTGAAGTGTTCATCAATTACTTTTTAAAAGTTGTGAAGTTGCCCAACTCAACTACACTCCCAGGCAGTGCATTGCCAGGTTCTTTCTGGGTGAAAACATTTGTATGCAAGACCTCTCTAAACTTCCTGTCTTTCACTTTAAAATTATGCCTGCCTGTTATTGACTCCTTAACTAAGGGGACTAGCTACTTTCTCTTCATCCTGTCCATGCCCCTTATAACCTTATACACCTCTATCATGCTCAACCTTCTCTGCTCCAAAGAAAACAAAACAAGTTTACTCAGCCTTTCTGCATAGCTGAAGTGAAATTTGTGCCAGATGACACTACCGTAGTTTTTTTTTTGCTATGATGATGGCAGTGCTGCAGCCATGCAGTTGACATCCTCAATAGAAAAAAAGTTTGCTTCCATCAATGTACAAGTTATCTATGATCATCTTAGAGGTTTGTGTCAGGTACCCTGGGAATTGCCATGATGATAACTCGCAGGTTCCACTTCCATTTCAGGGACTAGATGATGTTCAAAGATGGTTATTTGGTGATAAAACCTTATAATCCACATTGATCATTCCATATTCAACCCCTGACACGTTACTCATTTCTCAACCAGATGGTGTTCTGATGCTTGGTCAGGCTGGAGGGGTTTGCAGACAGCATAATCCTAGTATGTCATGCTTTGCAAAATTAGAGCAAGGCAACAATAGATGTGATGGACTCTGATGAACTGAGAGCAGTTGAGGAGGTGGTGAGAACATTGAGCAGAAGCACTGCAAACAAGGCAGGCAGGTATTAATTGACACCCACTTCCATTAGATGTAAAGTTCCCAGAGACAATAGCAGCTTCTGCCTATTTGTGTTTCTTTGTTCACTTTTATTGAAAATACCAAATAAAATGTAATGTTTTAAACCATTTAATATCTTTCATAGAATCCCTACACTGTGGAAACAGGCTATTTGGCCCAACAAGTCCACACTGAACATCCAAAGAGTATCCTACCCAGACCCATTCTGCTACTGTACTCTACATTTCCCCTGACTAATGCACCAAGCCTACACATCACTGAACACTAGGAGCAGTTTAACATGGCCAATTCACCTAACCTGCAAATCTTTGGACTGTGGGAGGAAACCAGAGCACCTGGAGGAAACCCACACTAACACTGGGAGAATGTTCAAACTCCACACAGACAGTCGCCCAAGGCTGGAATCAAACCTGGGTCCCTGGTGTTGTGAGGCAGCAGTGCTAACCACTGAGCTAATCACTGTATGTGATTGTCCCACACTACACACCAGATGTTGGGCTACAATGGACATTGTAGAAAGAATAACATTCCCTTTGATAAAGTTCTAAGATAGAATGATTAAGGAGAGATAAGCTGTGTAGCTTGTCTCTTAAATAGCAATAGATGAATTAATGTGTTATAACAAAATCCCAGTGATACCAGCTACGTTCCCTGAGAAGCATTTGTTTTTCGTTCCCTTCTCAGTAAATGCATGGTGAAGAGCAGCTGCAAACTATCACTGCTTGATTGAATGAATGGCTGAGCTTTAAAAATGTTGCCAGGGCCAGGGATTCTGGAATGTCCGAGCAGTAGCAAATACTCCTCCTTATTGTGAATGAGCATTTACAGTGAGTGAGGTGCCATAGGGATGTGGTGCACAGTATAAGGTGAGACGAATTTGGGATAATAGTATGTGAAAGTTCTCTAGGCCTCACAGAGATAAACTCTCCATGAAACTCACTAAATTTGACACTTAGTCAATTTCTAAACTTCAGCCCTTTAAAATGAAAATCAAGGCTAACACTCCTGAGCAATACTGAGGTTATGCTGAAATGTTGGAATTGGCACCTTTTGGGGTGTCAGGCAAGAGCCCCATTTTCTGCTCAGATGAATTTGAAAGGCTTATGGCACTATTTCAAAGAAGAGGAGGGGGTATCATTTCTGATTCTGGACCATTATCTGATCATCATCTGTGATGTTTGTGAGAGCTTGCTGGGCAAATATTGTCTGCTAAATTTCTTGCTTAAAGCAGTGATTATATTTCAAAAGTACTAAATTGATTGTAAGAAACTTTGAGACATCTGGTAGCCATGAACTGTTTGATATAAATGCAGGTTTCGTTTTACAAATTCTCTTTTTGTTTCTAATTTCAAACTGAATTCAGTCACCCTCATTTGCACTTCCTTCTCAGTCCTTACGCAATAGGTTTTACAATCCTTCCACTTGATTGGTTAAGGAAATATATAATCTTTTAGATATTTTTGATGTAAGCTCATTGACTGAATTATTAACTCACTCTTAAGCATTTCTAGAACTTTCTGTTTCTTTACATATTTCAAGTATCTGCTATATTTTGCTTTTGAGCTTGGCCTCACATCCCAGTTTTATTTTGTTGTCCCATAATCAGCTAATCCCACAAACAATTTAAAACCTTAAAATGTAAAAGGAAACTCTAATTAAATGGCTATTTTTTAAATTGGTCTTTTTTTGTATATTTTAATGTTGTTATGTATAACTGAAACCGTCAAGTTAAGACAATAATTAATCAGAAATTTACTAAAGGCAATACGTATTAAAGGCTACAGTTCTTTGTGCATATATAAACATTATTATCATCAGCATCAATCAAATCACCTGCATGTCCGGCCTAAGCTGGTAACCTATCACAGACACATTAAATAATTTCAGCTTTAAATACATTGTACTTTTGCAGAAAGACAAAATAGAAGGTAACTCTGTGTATTTTGTTTTCATTTTAAACTATTTGGATTACAATGAACTTGATTTGTCCATCAAAGATTGTTTGCAAAAACTAACTGAAGAACTGAAATGCTCTTACCTGTCAATGTCCCCACACACATATTTTACAAAGCTAAGGTTTAGTGATTAGTTTTGATTTAACACAATGAAGGTCAAAAAAACATGCTCCTTGCACTGCCTGAGTGATTCAATTGAAGGGAATGTATGCCATAACTTTTATTAGTATTTTTGTACTCATCTCATTACCGCTAGTGGTTGTGCATCTCGGGCAAGAAGCACTTTCGACAAAAAAATATATATTTACTGTCAATAAAAATGATAAATAAGTTTATGTAAAATTATATAATGCATTTAAAGACATCTGAATTTTAAAATACTAACTTTACAAAATCAGAAGTTTTTTTTGTTTTAACATTTCATATTTTAACTGCAAAATTATTTAATTGGTGAATTAAATTCAATTGCTTTCAATTTAAAATAATGTTACCTCCGCAAAATATTCAAAACTTGCTTATCAATCACATAGTGGGACTGACATAAAATATAAACAAAGCTGAATTTTAGAGAACTAATTCTTCATCTGTGTATGAAAACTCAAGTCCATTTTTATTTCGAGGAGAAAGTGAGGTCTGCAGATGCTGGAGATCAAAGTTGAAACTTTATTGCTGGAACAGCACAGCAGGTCAGGCAGCATCCAGGGAACAGGAGATTCGACGTTTCGGGCACAGGCCCTTCTTCAGGAATGAGCAGAGAGTGTTCAGCAGGAGAAGATAAAAGGTAGGGAGGAGGGACTTGGAGGAGGGGAGTTGAACGAGTCTGCTTCAGAATGTGGCTGAAGAGCTTCTGTGCAGAGGAGATGACCTGGGGTGTGCAGTGAGAGAGGGACTCACTGAAATCTTTGTAGAGAGAGGCAGAGAGCTTCTTCAAGGAAGGCATCCTTGTAAGAGGATTCGCAGTAGGTTGAAATCTTCGAGGAGAAAGTGAGGTCTGCAGATGCTGGAGATCAAAGTTGAAACTTTATTGCTGGAACAGCACAGCAGGTCAGGCAGCATCCAGGGAACAGGAGATTCGACGTTTCGGGCACAGGCCCTTCTTCAGGAATGAGCAGAGAGTGTTCAGCAGGAGAAGATAAAAGGTAGGGAGGAGGGACTTGGAGGAGGGGAGTTGAACGAGTCTGCTTCAGAATGTGGCTGAAGAGCTTCTGTGCAGAGGAGATGACCTGGGGTGTGCAGTGAGAGAGGGACTCACTGAAATCTTTGTAGAGAGAGGCAGAGAGCTTCTTCAAGGAAGGCATCCTTGTAAGAGGATTCGCAGTAGGTTGAAATCTTCGAGGAGAAAGTGAGGTCTGCAGATGCTGGAGGCATTGACAATCATTCAAATGTACTCTTTTTTAAATTAATAGTGGCATTTGGAAACATATTTTGTAATAAAAATGACATTTCACACTGAGCATTCATAAATAAATTGCTTTGCCCAGCAGGTGTTTGTATGTCTTTACATTCACAGAAAAATACTTCAAAAAATATAAACATAATTCCTGGTATTTTTATTTCACCAAACAAACACCAGGAATTATGTTTATATTTTTTGAAGTATTTTTCTGTGAATGTAAAGACATACAAACACCTGCTGGGCAAAGCAATTTATTTATGAATGCTCAGTGTGAAATGTCATTTTTATTACAAAATATGTTTCCAAATGCCACTATTAATTTAAAAAAGAGTACATTTGAATGATTGTCAATGCTGCATAATTTGAAGCTTATTTCCTTTCATAATGAATTTGTACATTTGTTCGAGCTTCTGAGCAGTTATCATGAGGTGAGCCATTAATTTTGTACTGACCTAAGCCACAAGCTTTTGTGTTTCCACAAATAAAACCTTGAGACAGTTTTAATCATAGTTTTGAACATTAAAAAAAATCTGTTTGGTTTATACCCTAAAAAGTCAAATATAACTTATACATCATTGAATATTAATAAGCAGCGTTAATGTATCGAGTTGAAGGGTCACCCAAAACATTATCCCTGATTTCTCTCTACAGATGCTACCATTCCTGCTGAGATTTACTAGCAATTTCTGTTCTTGTTGTTGCTGTTGAATATGAACTTTACATTAATGCTAGAATTCAACTGTAATCAAACCAGGCAAATCATCTATCCTAATCAGTGGAGATACTTGAAAATCAATTGCGCTTCATGTACCAAAATTCCAGAATATTCTCAGTTAAAGTTTAAAGCAAGTAAAAATAACTACAAAAGGGACTGTTGCTGGGACTTAACCTGTGGTTCTTCCCCATGTTATACTTCTGTGCCAATTTTAGTAAATAAAGTAATTAATAAGCAAATTCTAATAGTAATATTATTTTTTCCTTAGTTTAAAGAAATTGTAAATTCTGTAGAAGTGATAAGTAAATCAGTTATCAACCAGCTTGCTTTTTGTCATTTATATAAATGATTTGGATATGAACTTAGGAAGTATAGTTAGTATGTTTGCAGATGACACCAAAATTGGAAGTGTCGTGGACAGTGAAGAAAGTTACCTCAGGTTACAATGGGACCTTGATCAAATGGGCCAATGGGCTGAGGAGTGGCAGAAGGAGTTTAATTTAGATAAATGCGAGGTGCTGCATTTTGGGAAAGCAAATCTTAACAGGACTTATACATTTAATGGTAAGGTCCTAGGGAGTGTTGCTGAATAACGAGACCTTGGAGTGCAGGCTAAAACTTCTTGAAGGTAGAGTAGCAGATAAATAGGATAGTTAGGAAGGTGTTTGGTATGCTTTCCTTTATTGGTCAGAGCATTGAGTATTGGAGTTGGGAGGCCATGTTGCGGCTGTACAGGACATCAGTTAGGCCACATTTGGAATATTGCGTGCAATTTTGGTCTCCTTCCTATTAGAAGGATGTTGTGAAACTTGAAAGGGGTCAGGAAAAATTTACAAGGATGTTGCCAGGGTTGAAGAATGTGAGCTATTGGGAGAGGCTGAATAGGCTGGAGCTGTTTTCCCTGGAGTGTTGAAGGCTGAGGTTTATAAAATCATGAGGGGCATGGATAGGATAAATAGACAAAGTATTTTCTCTGGGTTGGGGGGAGTCCACAACTAGAAGGCATAGGTTTAGGGTGAGAGGGGAAAGATATAAAAGGGACCTAAAGGGCAACATTTTCATGTAG
The DNA here is from genome assembly GCF_037043375.1 of Chiloscyllium plagiosum. NCBI lineage: Eukaryota > Metazoa > Chordata > Chondrichthyes > Orectolobiformes > Hemiscylliidae > Chiloscyllium > Chiloscyllium plagiosum. Next base: position 60,602,636 of record NW_028270140.1, read on the forward strand.
AGGATGGTGCATGTAAGGAATAAGCTGCCAGAAGAAGTGGTGGAGGCTGGTACAATTGCAACATTTAGACGGCATCTGGCTGGGTATATGAATAAGAAAGGTTTAGAGGAATATGGGCCAAGTGCTGGCAAATGGGATGAGATTAGTTTGGGATATCTGGTCAGCATGATGAGTTGGACCCAAGAGTCTGTTTCTGAGCTGTACATCTCTATGACTCTATGACCTTGAATGAGACATGGTAGGTGAGGAGGGTATTGAGGTATTGTACCAATGGTGATGGAAAGAATGCAGGACTTGCTACAATGCCATGATGTTAATTTGCTTTTTAGTAATTCAATTTTAGTTATTTCATTAATAAATTTTGAGAAAATAAATCAGTAATACGGAGTGATTTAGAGTTGGATTCACATTGCAGCTACTAGTTTGGAACTGGTACACGGAATATAATCAGGGAAATCTGTAACAGTCTTATTACAAATTCTTTACAAACTTTATAAATGGGAACTGCTGAATACAGACATGGGAAAAACTTCCTCCCAACATTTGCCAGTTGAAATGTCTGAAAACTCAATTCAATAATTTAAATGTTTGAAATGGGTGAATTAAGTTTTGATGTTTCTATAAGGTGCGCAGGTAGTTGAATATACCCACTTGTTTGAAACCGCATAAACTTTACACTAAATGCAGGAAATAAACAAAGCATTTTGGGGTAAATAATAAGTAAAATGGGAAATACTTGAAAATATCAGAAAATCAGACATCTGTGGAGAGAAACAAAAATCAATACTTCAAGGTTATAGTCTAATTTGCCAGCATCTGCATTCCTTTACTTCTGTATCAGTGTGAAACCAATTCCTTGATCCTTGCTCCCAAAATAAAACACAGTTTTGGATCTAAGTTTATGCTTCTAGTAGCATTAATGAAAAAGGCAAATCATAATGCTAAAATGGCATTGTGAACCTGAATTAGGTATTACCTAATGATCTATTGACTACCATATTGAAGCCATATCACCATTAGGAGAAAGTGAGGTCTGCAGATGCTGGAAGAAGGGCTTATGCCCGAAACATCGATTCTCCTGTTCCCTGGATGCTGCCTGACCTGCTGCGCTTTTCCAGCAACACATTTTCAGCCCATATCACCATTACTTTATTATCTCTCCTGGAACCCTCTTAGCAACAGCACTGTGTGTACGTACATTAGCTGAACTGCTGAAGTTCAAGAAGGCAGCTCACCAAAACCATGTCAAGGGCAATGAAAGATGAGCAACATATTCTGGCCTTGCAGACATTATTCGCATTCTATTAAAGAACTAGAAGTACTGTGTCTGACACAAATATATGAGGAAAATAACTTGCAACTGCATGGTATTCTATGTCAGAATGCCCCAATGTGCTTCATGGTCACTGAAGTCCTTTTGAAGTGCAGTCACTTTTGCAGTCACTGCAAACAGCCCTACAAACAGCACCAATATAACTGACTTATTAATCTATTTGGGCAAAAGTGAGGACTGCAGATGCTGGAAATCAGAGTCTAGATTAGAGTGATGCTGGAAAAGCACAGCCGGTCAGGCAGCATCCGAGGAGCAGGAAAATTGACATTTCAGGCAAAAGCCCTTCAGCAGGACAAATAATCTATCTGCATTGGTTGAGGGATCACTATCAGCAATACAATTGCCTTACATATCTTTGACATGCTGGATAAATATTGGGAAAGCCAATATAAAGTGAAAACTGTATTACTTAATCTAGAGACCACATGATTGGTGCCTAGGTAGGACATTCGTAATGTGATAGAATTTGTCTAGACCTTTAAAAGTATACAGAGCTCTTACTGGGCAACAAAAGCCATTTAAGAATAAGAAGCTGTATGAAGAATAAAGAACAAAGAAAATTTACAGCCCAGGAACAGGCTGTTCGGCCCACCAAGCCTGAGCAGATCCAAATCCACTGTGAAGGAGAGTGAGGTTCAAAAGGAATGTTAGATTGCAGTGAGCATCAGCACTCAGCACTCCCTCTTCCTGATTATCATGAATGTTGCAACTGAGAACATGAGGCAGGAAATAGCAAGTCATTGATATTTGCAAAGGGCATTGGAGGGGATGGTGAGAACATGACTGAGTTCTGAGGAACTGGAGAAAAGTTCTGGAAGAAATGGGAATGAAGATAATTGAGCATAGATTGTCAGTGTGAGCCTAGGAAATTGTATCAGAGTAAAGCTGTAAAGATAATGGGGGAAGGCCTGGAGAAAGTGAAGAGTTGAAAGTATCTGGGGTCAATGATGACAGAAAATAGAAGCATGTAAATAGAAATTAAACAACAGATTAGTTTGGTTGGATAACTGGATGAAACATAACATATTCTTATGTGATATACAACTGTCACTGAAACTGAAAGAAAGTATCTGCTAAACAGTTGTAAGACCAACTTTTTAATACAACACAGAAATGGGTTCATTGTCAATAAGACACTAACAACTGAATACTCATGAGATGCAGAGACAAATATTGATGTGTGGAGTAATGAAAAAGGACATCAGCTGGTCAAAAAAATATTTTGTGAGCATCATATAAAGTAGCCAAGAAGTTTAAAAGGTTTTGTCATCTGTTGAGGAGAGAGAAAATGCTGTGCAGCAAGTGATAGAAATGTGACTGCCAAGATGTAGGAAAAATGCTGTAGGAAGAACAGATGAAAAACTGCAGTTGCAAAAGATTTAAACACAGCAGGGTTGGTGACTGACAGGAGAAAATGAAGAAGTGACACAAACAGTATTATTGTGATCCCAAATCAAATGACAGAAGGCAAAGCATAGGATAGAAGTTTATAAGATTGTGAATGGCAGAGATAGAGTGGAAAGCATGAGGCTTTTTTCTGAGTGTGGAGGGGTCAATTACTAGGGGACACAGGTACAAGGTGTATGGGGGTGGAGAAGTTTAAAAGAGATATGTGAGACAAGTTTTTCACACAAAGGGTGCTGAGTGCCTGGAACATACTGTCAGAGGCAAACACAGCATTCGAAAAACATCTGGACAAATGCAAGAATGAGTAGAGAATAGAGAGATAGGGATCCTGTAAAGTGAATACAGTTTTAGTATGGAAAGGCAAAATGTGTGCATTCAAGAGCTGAAGTGCATGTTTTTGTGATATATTGGTCTTTGGTCTAAGATCTTTGCATTTGTACCATTAAAGTTTGCAAATCTACCTCATTAAGTGCTCATATAAAATATCATCTGAGAACCACTCTTCCGATAGTGAAGCGCTGGTGTCAGTTTTGAAAATATTCTGACGTTTGAATTTAGGAGTTTTTTGAGTTTATAGAGCTGCCACTGTCCCAATTCTGACAAAGATATTGATTTGTTTATATGTACGTCTAAAATCAAATGTTAGTAGAATTAAGCTGAACTTTGATGTTAAACATTAGGTCTCGACGTGTTAAATATATTGGCCAACGTTTATATACCATTTTTTATGCCCCCAAGACTTTTTGAAGCAGTTTGCACCTGGTGAAGTTCTGTATTTTCTAAGTGTTGCTACTGTTAAAGTACAAGGAACGCGGGATTTCGCAAAAGGAAGAACACTTCATCGGGATGATCAAGTCAGTAGGAGAACCAATGCAAGTCCATCGTGTTGCATCTGAAGAAAATAACTTCAGAAATTTCAGGCTCTAATGTTAGTGATAGCACGTGTGATGTGCCTGTTCTCAAACTGGTGATACCAGTCTGGATTTGGCACGTTTGTGAGCAACGTTTCTTTGACTTCAGTAGTTTTAATCTCAAATAGTTTGAATATGAAATATATTTACGTAAGTTTAAAAACCGTGTCGAGGGTTTTGTCAAGTTTGGTTGTACACACCAGAGAAGCACAAGAGCTTCATATGAAAGGATTGTAGTGTTGTTCACGATGCTGAGAAAAAGTGACGACCGTCCCAGTAAGGGTGAACACTCGGCAAATTGGATTGAACTATGCATCACAAAAGTTGGAAGTTAATGTCGATGTCGCGGGCAACGTAGCTGCAAGTAACAATCTTAATCCTACTTTGGTTAGTTTCTGATTGGAAAATACTTGCAAAACCCCCAGTAAGACAGAAGAAAACTTAATTATTATGCAAAGAAATAAAATGTAATTGCTTTAACACTAAACACTACCAGAGTAGCAGACTTTTAAATTAGTTCCGTTTAAATGATTTATTTTTACATTTGTTGCACGTCATAGACCTCGAACGTAACTTTTTTTTTAATGTTGCTTAGATATGCTGAGTATTTGCAGCATCCGCAGCATTTCGTTTCGTTTGTGTTTCGCGTGTTCTATATATTGAATGTTTCCGCCCAAAACTAAATATGAAAACGCGCTGAAGGCTTCACTCGTTAAAACAAGTTGAAATGGAAGAAAAGCAACGAGCGATACCGAAGCGCCTAAAATTAAATACCCTCGCCCTGGGCTCCTGCAGATTTCTACTGCTATTCATAAAGACTCCCGTGAAATGAGATTAACGGTTGCGTAAAACACCAATTTAAAACAGTGGGCAGAGGAAAACTGGACAGACTGCAGATTACCTTTCGGCTGTGGATCATTCAGATCGCGTTTGACCGAGGATTCGGAACCTACAAAAGTTCATTTATTTGTTCTCTCCACAAAGACTGGCTGACCTTTTTCAGTTTATTTAAACATTTTCAACACTTTATAAAAGAAAATGAAGACGACAGCAAGATGATAAATGTATTACAATGCTAAACAGGTTGTAAGAAGATAAAAGCATACGCATTGAACAAGCGTGAGACCGTATTCTGTGGACTCCAAACTGATCTACTGTCACTTCCACACTGTGCTTATTCTTCTGAAACTTTACGTGTGTAGCGCAGTTTGCCCCGGCTGAATTGGCAACGCTCCCGATCACAGGATCAAAAACCCTTCGGCCACTAAATGAAACTATGAAACTATCTGTCCACTGTTTCACAAACGACTTCAGAATTTATTCGTGGTCAAAAAAAAATGCAAGTTAATCTAGACCACGCAAACAATATCCGAGATAAGCATTTGTGAAAAAAATCAACTTCCCTATTTCCTACTATTGCAAAAATGATTGGAGCAACTTAGTACGTGCCAACACACTACGTACACAATTCTAAGCGAATGCTGGGTGAAATGTTCAAGAAAATAAATCAAATTTTAAAACTGGTAGAGAGAGCACGAATCCTTGTTGAATAAAGGGAGACGCTTTCATTATTGAAATATAATTTGCCTTCTGAACTAAATTACTATTTAGCGGTGCGGCGAAAATATACATCAAGGAAGTCCATCTATTAAAATTCATATTTCCCAATATTCGAAGAAGTTCTTACCTGTAAGGCCTTGTTTTCTTGAATTTATTTGTCACTGTCACAGGTTGAGCTGCTCATATTAAAAGATAATTAATGAAGAGTCCGTTTTTGTTTCGAATTAAAATACAGAATAATCATGAGCATCTCAGCATAAAAAGGGCACTGGGGAAAGAGCACCACACGATCGACGATACCTGAGATTTTTTTAAAGAGAAAAATAGCCCACACTATTTCAGATCCGCAAAAGTAACTGTTTTGGACACTCGATACTAGGCGAGAGAGTGAGCTGTAGAAAGGGGCAGTTACTTCCTCTTTCCATCTAAAGTCCAGTCCCCATTCTTACTTCCTCGAGTCACTTCATTCCGAAAACTTCCTCCTTTTACAGGGTCAGCAACTGACAAGACAAATTGTGGCATGAAATGCTTCACAACTTGTCAATTACTCAGAGAGGGTAGTTTCGTTTCTTAAAAAAATTGGAATTTAATCCAAATGGTTACTGAATATTTAAAACAAAACATATTCTTACAAGCATATTTCATTATCAGGTGATATTCATGGCCGCCTGTGAAGATGTCCCCCAAAGAAACAGTGATATATTCCAGGAGATTTATGTCATCGGGCTTGAAGTGTTTTTTGTTTCTGTTAGTTAACAAACAACTTGTAATTGCTCACTACGAGAATGACAGCAATAGTTCATTAAGATGTTTGCAACAGCGTTGAGACGGCTTTTCAGGATCTAAGTGATTCTCATTTTTATGGTCTACGTCAAGTTTTGTCGATGTGGTGGTGATAGACAGTATTTCAAATTGACCTGAACGCTTCAAAATAATAAATTGGTGACATCCAGGTGAAGTCCCAGCTTGGAGTTCGAGCAAACTTTATATGCTCATACTTAAGAGTGTTGCATAACGAGTTGTTAATCTGAGGCCCAATCTCCCTGGGTTGGGTTAATGTGAAATATCTCAAAACTATATCAAGTGTTGCATTGTGTTCACATCCTGAATATGTTACACAAGTGTCTCACATATCAAAGAACATCTTGAAGATATTAATTTAAGTAACCTCCTTACTTTAGAAAATGACACATGTTCAGATTGTATGCAATGGAGTCAATAACCACCATCGCTTACGTTAACCGGGCTGCTTACCCAAATACAAGAATTATTGTAGCGATGAAAAGCGAGCTATTGTGCGCATGAGTACTAGTTTGGGGTGGGGTTAAACTCCCGCCGACACAATTCCCCGCCCCCCCCGGCAGCGGTGCCTGAAGGGCGGCAATGTAAATTCCAGTTAACAAAAAAAATGCCAAATTCCATTGTTTTGAACAGAACCAAACCAAAGACCTTTACCTAGTGCTGTCAAATGCAATCCCTAAAACTTGCAAAATTGATGTCCTATTGCAAAAATTTACAGATCCCAATTCCCGTTAAAACTCATTCCTCTCTGCTGCTGTTAAAATCTAATCATTTCGAAACTATTTTCTATTCAATCTGTTGGAGATGTTAGTACGCACCTCTAGAACACGCGGGACTCTCCCATAGGTTAGGATCAAGACCCTGTCACAAAGGCACCACCACCCATCTTAGCTATGCTAGGCATTTTTTTTCTAGAATGAGAGAAAGGGAGGAATGAAGTGAGGTGAAAGTTGCGTGGCAGACCTATTAGTCTACAGGTGGGGAAAGCTGGCGAGGTCTCATGAATGAGGGGTAGGCAGCGCAGAGGCACGCAGTGGTGTGGGATGTTATGACAGGTGAGTGAGCGAAGATATTGCAGGCAATGGCAAGAGTGGTAGAGCATGAGCCTCGGTTGGAAATGTGTGCAGTAGCTGAGAGAAGATGATGACACATACACTGGCAGAGTGAAGCAGGCTATTGACCTTCTTCACACAGGACTGAACATTCCTTCAGAAGGCTGGGACCTTACTGACCCTGGTGGCAAATTCATAGGTTGTCAAGGTTTGGTGTCATGGTTTCTTCCACTGATCCTGTGGGTAGAGGACTGTCCTCCTCTGCACCACTCCATTCAACAGTCCCCTGGGTTCGTTTCCACAAGACAAAGAGCTCATGGAATATGCATTATCTTCCATCTCCAATTTGTCTTCTATTTTATATTGGGTGGGGAAAGTGTCTGGCAGCCTTACCAGAATGAGATTAGTGGTAGTACCTTAAGTGACTAATTGATTACTCTATAAGTGGTTTATTTCACTACTGTTGCTGGAAGGTCCACACCAGCTGGGAAAACTGGCAGCTTTTCCTGGGCAAACTGGTATCAGATCGTACCTTCTTTGGAAGACTGTAGTGCCCATCAGAGCCAAAACTTGATTTAAGTCTTTTCTACATCAGCTCTTGAAGAAGCCCACTACCACTGCCTCACTCCCAGCCAAGCCCCACTGACACCCAGGACCTGCCTTAAAGTCCTGAAGCATTATTTTCTCTTGACTGACCTGTAGTCCCTGTCATTCCCAGTCACTCAAACTGATATTGCTGGGAATCCTGAGATTTCAGACAATTATTAGATTAGATTACTTACAGTGTGGAAACAGGCCCTTTGGCCCAACAAGTCCACACCAACCCGCCGAAGCGTAACCCACCCAGACCCATTCTCCTACATTTACCCCTTCACCTAACACTACGGGCAATTGAGCATGGCCAGTTCACCTAACCTGCACATTTTTGGATTGTGGGAGGAAACCGGAGCACCCGGAGGAAACCCACGCAGACACGGGGAGAACGTGCAAACTCCACACAGTCAGTCGCCTGAGGCGGGAATTGAACCCGGGTCTCTGGCGCTGTGAGGCAGCAGTGCTAACCACTGTGCCACCGTGCCACCCACAAATTATATTGATTGGCAGCTCTCTTGGCAAGACTTTGTTCCAAAATGGGAGTGGAAATCTCATCCAGAGACAGTTAGTGTTGCTGCCAGCAAGACATTTTGTCTTTAATAGGCTTCTGACTGACTTTTCAGTTGGGGGTGAGAGTGTTGAAGAAGGTACACAGCTTTTCTAATCAACCTGTTCAGTGATATTGTTACACATCTCTGGAGTAGGTGGGAATTGAAGCCAGGCCACCTGCTACAAAGGTAGAAGTGTTACTACTACACCACAAGAGCACCACACACCACAAGATATCTAGTTCCAGTATAGGCTCTTTAACATTTATAGCCTTTTCTAGTTAAGTAAGACTCCATTGTGTTGTGTTATATCCCCAGCTGATAGTCAAACAAGTCAGATCCCAGAATGAAATCAAGCTTAATTTGATAAAAAAAATTCATTTAATTAGTTAACTTCATGGTTAATCACTGAAACATATTTCCTTTAACAGTGGAATGGAAGTTTGTTACATAAAAGAAAAAGCTGTCTAAACAAAGAAATATTTTCGATTGATATTAAAGCATGCATTTTTTAAAAACTGAATTTTTTAAAAAAATTGTTCAACCATGATTTTTTCTAAACTGAAAACAAAGCTTAAATGTTTAGTGTATCAGTTGTGAACACAACAATATTAGCATCTTTCTACTGAAACCACAGGGTCTGCAGTTACCTGCTTTCTCATAAAATTCTGGATTTAGGCCACCCTGACCTTATTCCAAAAGATAACTTAATAGAAACAACAAGCATCTATCTGATTCTTAAAAATACACACACACACAAATTATATTCTTTTCATCACAGGAGTTCTCAGACTGTAACACAGTAACTGCCTTGAAATTAATGCTTTCAAGGCTAAAACAAAATGCAATGAAAAGGATCCTGGGTGAAGGAGTTAAATATTTTGTAATACTTATAATGAGTCCTAGAATTGAATCAGAAGTTTCACAATTTCGATGAACACTTTCTATTTAGAAGACAATAAGAAAATAATGAGCCACACAGCCCTTTAATCTTGTTCCACCATTCAATAAGATCAGGCTTGATCTACAACATCAAATCTACTTTCCAGTGATTGCATATCCCTGGATTCCCTGAGAGTTAACAAAAAAAACCTATTGTTTTCAATTTATACAACAACTGAATATTCCTCTGGGCCAGAGAATTTCAAATGTTTCACAGCCCTGTGAGTGAGGAAATTCCTCCTCATCCAAGTCATCAGTAGTTGGCCCCTTATCCTAACTTTATGCCCCCTTGTTTTAGATTCGCAAATCAAGGAAAATGATCTTTCAGCATTTACGTATTCAGGCCCAATCAGAATTTCTTGTTTCAATGTGATTATCTGTCATTCTTCAAATCACATAGTATATAGGCCCATTGCACCTCAGAGAATAAATTTATTGAACCAACAAACAATCTAGAGAACCTTCATTACACCTACTGTAAGAGAACTGCAGATTCTTCCTTAAACTCAGAGAATAAAACTGAACAGAGGGTTTCAGGTGTGGTCTCACCAAAGCCTTGCACAATTGCAACAAGACACGTTTACTCTATGCTCTAATCCCTTTACGATAAAGTCCAGTATGTCATCAAGTTTCCCAAGTAATTGCTTTAACTACATGATTCTTTTTTATGTTTCATGCACAAAGACATCTACATCTATCTGAACATTTACACAAGGCAGTTTCTCAGCATTTAAACAGTTTTAAGTTTCTGTCTTTCCTAAAAAAAAGTTACATTTTCCCAAATATGTTCCATGCACTACCTTCTTGCCACTTATTTATTTGTATACTCATTAAAATCAGTTAAGCGGAATTGATCAGCTATGAGGTGGATAGCTGTATACTGATAGAGTAGATTCAATGGGTCGAATGTTGTGGGAAAAACACAAGACTATTTTTTAAGTATGCTCTATCATTCAATGAGATCATGGCTGTTCTGATAATCCTCAAATCTTCTTGCCTGCCTTATCCCCATAAACCTTGAGTTCCTTACCAAATAAAAATCTGCCTAACTCAGGCTTGAATATACTTAATGATTCAAGCGTTACACAGATAGAGTCACAGAGTCATAGAGATGTTCAGCATGGAAACAGACTCTTCAGTCCAACCTTTACATGTCCACCAGATATCCCAACCCAATCTAGTCCCATCTGCCAGCATCCAGCCCATATCCCTCCAAACCCTTCCTATTCATATGCCCTTCCAAATGCATCTTAAATGTTGCAATTGTACCAGCCTCCACCACTTCCTCTGAGTTCCCTTTGAGAGAAAACAATCTTCCTCACCTAGTTTTAAATGAACAATGCCTTATTCTGTGATTATGCTTTCTGGTCCTAGAGTCTCCCATCAGGGGGAACAACCTCTCAGTACCTACCCTGTCAAGTTCCTGTCTCGGATCACAGAGTGTATCCAAGCGTTTCTTTTTGAATTCAGTTAAATGTAGTTAAGCGAAGGCTCGACAATAGGAATTTGCTTAAATATGAACATTTATTGAGTAATAATAAAAGATGAACAAAAAGAGGAAAAAAAACAATAAGCTTCACGGCCTTCTGCCTGTCAGGGACGCCTCGATCGATGGCCAGTGTGGAGGTTTTAGGTTGTTCCTGGCACCGTTCACGATTCCAGTCTGAGGTGAAGTCCAATGACTTGGAACAAAACTCTTTCTAGTGTAACAAACAGCAAGGGACAGAAAAACAGATACAGAAGACAAAAGTGCTTGCCAGTACAGAAAACAAATCTGGCTTGTGCTGTCTGCGCCACATACAGGAATGTTCACAGGACTCATTCAAGGTCATGCAGCTGTCGAATATCATCAACAAATTTAGCCTTTCAGCCCATTCTATACAGTCCCCTAAGAATCCTGTAACTTTCAATAAGGTCACCTCTCAATCCAAAGTTGTGCAGTTTAGGTGGATTGGCCATGCTAATTTGCCCATAGTGTTAGCTGCATTAGTCAAGGGAAATGTAGAGAAATAAGGGGGTGGGTATGGGTGGGTTACTCTTCAGAGGGTCGGTGTGGACTTGCAATGCTGAAGGGCCTGTTTCCACACCGTAGGGATTCTAAGTCCTAAGTTCATTTCTCTATAATCCAATGAGTATAGGGCCAACCTACTCAACCTCTCCACATTAAAAAATAATTTCATATCCATATTCACCTAGTGAACCATCTCTGGACTCCCTCCAATATCTTTCCTTAGATATAGACAGTTCATAGTATTCTTAGAGTGGTCTGATTAGTACCCTGTATAAATCTAGTAAGATCTCCCTATTTTGATGTTCCATTTCCTGTGAAATAAAGGCCAACAGTTAATTTGCTTTCCCTACTACCTTCAGAAATTGGATGCTAGCTTTATGTGATTCATGCATGAGGGTTAAGGTTAGGATTAACACTCTGTTCTATTACATTTTGCAGTTTTCTTTCATCTGAATAATATCCAGTTGCCAAAATGCATAACCTCACCTTTTCCCATATTCCACTTGCCAAGTTTTCACTCATTGACTCAACCTATCTTACCCCAGATAGACTTTATGTGTCATCCTGTGGGAACAGATCTGTCATCCTGCCTAACCAAAGCATGGCCACACAGAACACAGAAAATCAAGCCTGCCCAAACCATAGAAGAAACAGCCAGAATGCCTCAGCATTGACCAAACAGACTGACATGGGAAACCAGACATGACCATAGTCAATCGCAGACTAGGTAATACACTTCCCAAGACAAACTGACAATAAGCTTCCTAGACTTGATAAACACAGCTGTCCCAAAGCCCTAAGGACAGTCTTGTACCCCAGTGATACCAAAACTATGCAGACAGGTCAGACAGAGAGGCACCAGAATACCTTGCTCACAGGAGAGCAACAATGGAAACACCTTACTGCCAAGAAAAGGGACATTCTCACCTACCCTCGAAGAGAGCCAGAATCTCCTGATCCCATTAAGAACTGATTGATGCTGCCGGACACTTCATTGTATCTACATTCAGGACATTCTTCTGATAACTGTTTTGTGATTATCACCATCATAACTTGATTACTTGACTATCAAGACTATTGTATTTTCACTATTTTTAATGAGCATCATTGTACTGTATTCCTATAAAAACTGGCTTGATTCTCTGCTCAGGGAAGAGAGTTTTGGCTATCTGGGCAAACTGCCTGTGCTGTTTCAGCTTGGTCAATTTTTCTTCCGCGATATTTCTGTGTTAAATGGTTTGTTAATTTCACTTCGATCTATGTTTTATGATCTCTGCTTTATTGGGATAATTTCTGTGACATATCCTCACCAATTGTCTTCCCACCTATTGTCGTGTAATCCACAAACTTAATTATATTATGTTCACTTCTCTCATCTAGCTCATTAACTTACATTGTAAATAATTGTGGCCTCAGCTTTGATCCCAATACACCACACTAGTTGCAGTTTGCCATCCTGAAAATGCTTCCTTTATCTTGTATTAATTATGATGTGCAGGATGTTAGACTGGGGTGGACAAAGTTAAAAATCATAGAACACCAGGTTGTAGTCCAACAGGTTTATTTGGAAGTACTAGCTTTCAGAGCACTGCTCCTTCATCAGGTAACTAGTGGGCAGGATCATAAGACACAGAATTTATAGCAAAAGGTCACAGTGTCATGCAATTAAAATGATATATTGAACAAACCTAGATTACTTTAAGCCTTTCATCCTTTAGAATGGATTGCAGGCTTCAGTTCATTAATATGTAAATCTCAAAACTTCTTTTAAGTCTGACTGAAGATTAGGATACAGACAGACTCTAACCTTATATCTTTAATGCATTGTCTGAGCTGAGATGTCATCTTTTTTTGAGAAAACCTTAAGTTATCTTGAGAATGCAACTTAAAAGAAGTTCTTCCTCCATCAATTCTTCATGGGTGATCTGATAATTCTAAACTCCACTTTCCTGCCTTTACCCTATAGCCCTTGATTCCCTTACCAATACAAAATCTATCTATCGCAAACTTGAATATACTTAACTTCCATTCTGGACAACCCTGCGGGGTATAGAATCTAACAGATTCACTACCTTCCAAGAGAGGAAATTCATCCTTATCTCTCTCTTAAATGTGCATTCCCTTATTCTGAGATCATGCTGTCTGTCCTGGACTATAATAAGCTTGGAATGGAGGGTTGTGACTAGTGGTACTTCACAGCGATCTGTGCTGGCACCTCTACTGTTTGTGGTGTACATAATTTGAAGGAAAAATTGGCTGGTCTAATTAGTAAGTTGGCGTATAATGCAAAGATTGGTGGAATTGCCGATCATGAGGAGGACTGCCAGAGCATAGAACAGGATATAGATCAATTGGAGGCATGGGCAGAAAATTAGAAGATGGAGTTTAATCTGAACACATGTGAGATAATGCATTTTGGAAAGTCAGGTACAGGTGGAAATTATACCATGAACGACAGACCCCTCAGGAGTATTGAGATGAAGAGGGATCTAGGTGTGCAGGTCCACAAATCACTGAAGGTGGCAGCACATGTACATAAGCTAATAAGAAAGGCCGATGACATGCTTACCTTCCATGGAAGGGACATTGAATATTAGAATAGGCATGTTATGCTGCAGCTTTATACAACTTTAGAATGGAGTAGAGTATCCTTTATTGTCATGTGTACTCCAGTAAAGAAGTACAGTGAAAAGCTTTTACAATGGCTGCCTCTAATGGTGCCATTTTAGATATAAGTACTCAAGGTAAAAATCTTGGATGCAAAGAGGAATAAAAGGAAAAAATTATAGCATTATTTACAGTGTCTAAAAAATAAGTGAGAAATAATTTAGCTATAAGATAGTTTAAGGATTGATATTACAGTCCGGTAAAGGGGTAGTTTTTTGGAGGCAGAGTGGGAGGAGCAATAGTGAGGACCAGAGGCCCAACAGGAAGATCAATTTAGATTAGATTAGATTACTTACAGTGTGGAAACAGGCCCTTCGGCCCAACACATCCACACCGACCCTCTGAAGAGCAATCCACCAAGACTCATTCCCCTACATGTACCTCTTCACCTAACACTATGGGCAATTTAGCATGGCCAATTCACCTGACCTGCACATCTTTGGACTGTAGGAGGAAACCGGAGCACCCGGAGGAAACCCACGCAGACACGGGGAGAATGTGCAAACTCCACACAGACAGTTGCCCGAGGCGAGAATTAACCCCAGGTCTCTGGCGCTGTGAGGCAACAGTGCTAACCACTGGGCCACCATGTCGCCCCTTTTATGTTCCTAAAATTTAAAATAGATTAAAGCTTACCTCATGTATAGGCTGAGCGCACACTGAGCAGGAGCGGACACAGGACTGCTGGGTAAGTGATGCTTTATATTTGGGTGGTTGCTTTCCCTGAAACACTACACGGGTAGTGTCTCCCACCTGTCCTCCTCCTCTAACCAAAAAAAAAGGTTCTCGGCACCGGATTGGTAAGGTGACTAGTTGTTTTTTTGTAAGTTTTCAGTAGTCTCGGGAATTTAGAATAGTGAGAATGGAGGTTAGGGCAGTTGAATGTTCCTCCTGCAGAATGTGGGAGGTAAGGGTCACCACTAGTGTCCCTGCGGGAAGTGCACCCAACTCCAGCTTCTCGAAAAGTGTGATAGGGAACTGGAACTGGATGAACTTCAGATCATTTGGAAGACTGAGGGAGTTATTCGGAGGAGTTACAGGGAGGTTGTCACACCTCAGGTAAAAGATGAAGGTGGATGGGTTACAGTCATAAGACGGAAAAGGAACTAACAAACAGTGCAGGGATACCCTGTGGCCGTTCCCCTCAACAACATGTAAACCATTTTGGATACTGTCGGTGGAGGAGAGGGCGAGGTGGGGGGGAACAGCTTAACAGGGGTAAGCAATGGGGCACAGGTCTCTGGCACAGAGTCTGTCCATGTTGCTCAGAAGGGAAGAGGGGAGATGAGCAGAGCATTAGTCACAGGGGACTCCCGTAGTTAGGGGGACAGATAGGAGGTTCCGTGAGAATGAGACAGACTCACATGTTGCCTAGCAGGTGTCAGGGTTCATGATGTCTCTGATTTTATTTTTGGAATCCTTGAGGAGGAGGGGGAGCAGCCCCAAGTCATGGTCCACAGAGGCAATAATGACATAAGTAGAAAGAATGATGGCGACTTAAGGCAGAAATTCAGGAAGCTAGGGTAGAAGCTGAGTGCGAGGACAAACAGAGTTGTTATCTCTGGTTTGTTACCTGTGCCACTGGCTAGTGAGACAAGGAATAGGGAGAGAGAGGATTTGAACATGTGGCTACATGGATGATGCAGGAGGGAGGGTTTTGAATTCCTGGATAACTGGGGCTCTTTCTGGGGTAGGTGGGACCTCTACAAACAGGATGGTCTTCAACTGAACCAGAGGGTTACCAATATCCTGGGGGGGGGGGTGGGGGGGAGGGGGTGAGGGGAGGAGTTTGCTAATGTTCCTTGGGTGGGTTTAAACTAATTCAGCAGAGGGATGGTAACCAAAATTGTAGATTGAGTAAACAGGAGATTGAGCGTAGTGAGGTCAGAGACATGGTTTCAAGGTCACAATAAGGCACCGGCAAGCAAAATGTTGGTTTGAAGTATGTCTATTTCAATGCCAGGAGCATTCCGAATAAGGTACACCCTATTATGCAAGGTACACCCTATTTTAAACCAATCGAATTCAACACCCGAGCTAAAGACACTAACAGAGTTGTGGGACGGCACAGTGGCACAGTGGTTAGCACTGCTGCCTCACAGCGCCAGAGACCCGGGTTCAATTCCCG
Source organism: Chiloscyllium plagiosum (assembly GCF_037043375.1). Classification (NCBI taxonomy): domain Eukaryota; kingdom Metazoa; phylum Chordata; class Chondrichthyes; order Orectolobiformes; family Hemiscylliidae; genus Chiloscyllium; species Chiloscyllium plagiosum. Next base: position 60,618,590 of record NW_028270140.1, read on the forward strand.
ACTCAGGCGACTGACTGTGTGGAGTTTGCACATTCTGCCCGGGTTTCCTCCGGGTGCTCCGGTTTCCTCCCACACTCCAAAAATGTGCAGATTAGGTGAATTGGCCATGCTAAATTGCCTGTAGTGTTAGGTGCAGGGGTAAATGTAGGGGAATGGGTCTGGGTAGGTGCGCTTCGGCGGGTCGGTGTGGACTTGTTGGGCCGAAGGGCCTGTTTCCACACTGTAAAGTAATCTAATCTAATCAATTAATACTCGCCATGTTTCAGTCCAATAATCCTAAATCCAAACTGGAATTAGAGCTTTTGATATCAAAAAAAGCCCCCAATTTGTTATGGATCAGGCCAGATCCCAGCAAAATATATTAAGAAGGGAGCCTAAACTCTAATTATTTTCTTATTTTAAAGGTAAATATAAGGTCCAGTGTTCCAGATGCAATTCATTTCATTAAATTACTTGATCTTAAGCAAAACACAATTTATACATACACTCTAGTTTAAATGCAAAAAAGAAAAAAATAAAGAGAAGAATTCGCTTAATTATAACTCTACTGAAATGCTTAACAGAATAGTACATTATTTAGCTACTAAACAGTAATTGTTCCAAAAGAGTGATGTCCCATAAACACGCTCTTGGTAAAACGTCAATTCAGAAAGCAAATTGAGAGAAAGTGAGGATTGCAGATGCTGGAGATCAGAGTCAAAAGTGTGGTACTGGAAAAGCACAGCACGTCAGGCAGCATCAAAGAAGGAGGAGAGTCAAAGTTTCAGGCATAAGCCCTTCATCAGGAATGTGGGGAGGAGGTAAGGGGGCTGAGAGATAAATAGAAGAGTGGGGTGGGGAGAAGGTAGCTAGGAAGGTGATACATAGATGCAGGTAGAGGTTAAAAGATAAGTCATATGGGAACGTGGAGCCAATAGTATGGGAAAGAAGGTAGGCAGTTCAAGAGGGCGGTGTTGATTTGGAGGGGAGAGGGGAGATGAGGAAACTGGTGGAGTTGACATTGACGCTGTGTGGTTGGGGGGGGGGGGGGTGTGTCTCAAAGCGAAAGATGAGGCATTCTTCCTCCAGGCATTGGGTGGCTTGGATTTGGCGATACAGGAGGCTCAGGACTTGTATGTCCTTGGCGGAGTAGGAAGGGGAGTTGAAGTGGTCAGTCATGGTGGGGTGGTGTTGTTTGGTGCATGTGTTGCAGAGATGTTCTCTGAAATATTTCACGAGTTGACATCCTGTCTCCCACATCGAGAGCAACAGACACAGTAGATGAGGTGTTTGGATATGCAGGAATATCTCTGCCTGATGTGGAAGGATCCTTTGGGCCTTGAATGGAGGTGAGGGGGGGGGGGGGGGAGGTGTGGTGCACGATTTACACCACTTATGGTGGCAAGGGAAGTTTCCAGAAGTGGAATGTGGGTCAATGATGGGTGTGGACCTAATGAGGGAGTCATGAAGGGAATGGTCTCTGCAGAATGTAGATGGGGGTGGAGAGGGAAATATATCTCTGGTGATGGGGTTTGATTGCAGATGGTGGACATGGCGGAGGATAATGCACTCTATCTAGAGACTAATGGAGTGGAAGGGTTGTATCCGTGTTGAGGTTGGAGGGGTGGGGATTGGAGGAGATGTGCTGAAGGGCATTGTTGATCACATGGGTGAGGAAATTGTGGCCCTTGAAATAGGAGGCTATCTGGGATGTCCTGGAATGGAATTGCTCCACCTGGGAACAGATACAGCAGAGGCAGAGGAATTGGGAGTAAAGAATAACATTTTTAAAGGAGGGGATGGCGGGAGGAAGAGTAGTCAAGGTAGTTGTGGGAGTCAGTGGGATCAAAGTAGATGTTGAAACTTTATTGCTGGAACAGCACAGCAGGTCAGGCAGCATCCAGGGAACAGGAGATTCGACGTTTCGGGCACAGGCCCTTCTTCAGGAATGAGCAAACCAACCGACTCCCACAGCTACCTGGACTACACCTCCTCCCATCCTGCCCCCTGTAAAAACGCCATCCCATTCTCCCAATTCCTTCGTCTCCGCCGCATCTGCTCCCAGGAGGACCAGTTCAAAATACGTACAACACAGATGGCCTCCTTCTTCAAGGACCGCAATTTCCCCCCCTCCACCGCATCTCCTCCACTTCCCGCTCCTCCGCCCTTGAGCCCCGCCCCTCCAACCGCCACCAGGACAGAACCCCACTGGTCCTCACCTACCACCCCACCAATCTCCATGTACAGCGCATCATCCGCCGTCACTTCCGCCACCTCCAAACAGACCCCAGCACCAAGGATATATTTCCCTCCCCTCCCCTATCAGCTTTCCGTAGAGACCACTCCCTCCGCGACTCCCTTGTCAGATCCACACCCCCCACCGACCCAATCTCCACTCCCGGCACCTTCCCTTGCAACCGCAGGAGGTGCAACACTTGCGCCCACACCTCCCACCTCACTTCTCTCCAAGGCCCCAAAGGAAACTTCCATATCCGCCACAGATTCACCTGCACCTCCACCCACATCATCTACTGCATCCGCTGCAGCCGGTGTGGCCTCCTCTATATTGGGGAAACAGGCCGCCTACTTGCGGAGCGATTCAGAGAGCACCTCTGGGCCACCCGGACGAACCAACCCAACCAACCTGTAGCACAGCATTTCAACTCCCCCTCCCACTCCACCGAGGATATGCAGGTCATTGGACTCATCCACCGCCAAACCACAACAACCCAACGGTCGGAGGAGGAGCGTCTTATCTTCCGACTGGGAACCCTCCAACCGCAGGGGATGAACTTGGACTTCACCAGTTTCTTCATCCCCTCTCCCCCCACCTTGTCTCAGCCGGATCCCTCCAGCCCGGCACCGCCTTCCTGACCTGCAGTCTTCTTCTTGACCTCTCCGCCTCCATCCTACTCCGACCTATCACCCTCACCTTGACCTCTTTCCACCTATCACATTTCCAACGCCCCTCCTCCAAGTCCCTCCTCCCTACCTTTTATCTTCTCCTGCTGAACACTCTCTGCTCATTCCTGAAGAAGGGCCTGTGCCCGAAACGTCGAATCTCCTGTTCCCTGGATGCTGCCTGACCTGCTGTGCTGTTCCAGCAATAAAGTTTCAACTTTGATCTCCAGCATCTGCAGACCTCACTTTCTCCTCAAAGTAGATGTTGACTCGGTCTCTAGAGATGGGGACGGAGAGGCCCATGAAGGGGAAGGATGTGTTGAGATGGTCCAGGTGAACTTGAGGGCAGGGTGGAAAGTGTTTGTGAAGTTGATGAACTGTTCAACTTTCTTGTGTGTCCCAAAGTGGTGCTGATGCAGTCATCAATGTAGCAGAAGAAAAGGTGGAGGATGGTGCCAGTGTAACTGTGGAAGATGGACTGTTCCATGTATCTGATGAAGAGGCAGGTATAGCTGGGGCCCATACGGGTCTGAAGGAAGTGGGAAGATTTGAAGGAGAAGTTGTTGCTGTTGAAGACCAGTTCCGCCAATCAAATATGTGGGTCAGTGGAGGGGTACTGGTTCGGTCGGCGGGAGAGGAAGAAATGGAGGGCTTGGAGGCTTTCGCCATGGCGAATGGACGTGTATAGGAACTGGATGTCCATGGTGAAAATGAGGCATTAAGGGCTGAGGAAACAGAAATCATGGAGGAGGTGGAGGGCATGGGTGGTGTTCAAATGTTTGTGGAGAGTTCCTGGACCAAGGAGGACAGAACAGTGTCAAGATATGAGGAGATAAGTTCGGTGGGGCAGGAGCAGGCGAAGATGCTGGGTTGACTGGGGCAGTCAGCTTGTGAATTTTGGGTAACAGGTAGAACTGGGTGGTGCGGGGTTCCAGGATTATAGAGGTTGTGGATGGGAGGTACTTTGAGGTGATGAGGTTGTGGATGGTCTGGGAAATGTTGGTTTAATGATGGGAGGTGAGTCATGGTTGAGGGGGCAGTAGGAGGAGGTGTCTGTGAGTTGGTGCCTGGCTTCAGCAGTATAGAGTTTGGTGTGCCAAACTACCACTGTGCCCCTCCCCCCCCTTGTCTGCTGGTTCAATGGTGAGGTGGGTGTTGGAGTGGAGGGAGTGGAGGGCTGCGCTGTGGGTGAGAGGTTGGACTGGGTGAGAGAGGTAGACACGTTGAGGCGGTCAATGTCACAGTGGCAGTTGGAGATAAAGAGATCCAGGGTGGGTAACAGACCAGCACAGGGGTGTCCAAGTTGATGGAGTACGTTGGAGGTGGGAGAAGGGGTCCTCGGAGTGTGGGTGGGAGTCCCGATGGAAAAAAATAAGCGCAGAGGCAGCAGAAGAAACGCTCGATGTCACAACGCATATGGAATGCTATGCTTCAACCTGAGAAGGAACCACACACTCAATAATCACTTTTTCTCCAGTTTATTGGACATAAAGAAACGTAAGTACGCCAAAATCTTGTGCACCTACCCTCAAACTTGGGATTGCTCGAGCACTCCAGACACTTCCCCCGGCCTCCAGAACCACTCGGATGCCATTATTCATGTAGCCACTACAGGCACCACTTTTGCTGTTAATGATGACCTCACTTCCACCCCCACTGCCCCATGGACCATAGCCATCATTGGCCATACCACCTCTGTGATCGCCAGCAGACTACCACCTCCACGATTGCCATTTTAACGACCGCCTCTGTGAACGCTGTCATTACTTCTGCTGCTGAAACCTCCACGACCACTGCGCAACACATCACTTCCATCACCTATGCCACTTCCACCCCCACTGATGTCACTCACCAGAACACCACCGATGAACACACCGCGCCCACACATACCACAGCCTCCGCCCCCACAGTTGCCACCGAATGTGCCACTTTGGTTCCGATGATGCCACTCACCTTAGCCCCACTGACCATGCCACCTCCATAGCCACTGCCAAAGACACCGCTTCCGCAAACGCCATATGGAACATAACTTCTGGCCCCAGGGATGCCACCAAACACACTACTTCCACCCCTTTGACTACTGCAGATCATGTCACACATGATGTCACCAATCCTCCCATGACCACATCCACTCCAGAGACAATCTCTGTCCCCACTCCCAACTCCAGCCCTACACCAGGTCCCAGCCCACAGCCCTGCCAGGTTTTTACCAATCCCCCAGACAGCCCCCTCACTGAGGATGAATGATCAGTCCTCAGTAAAGGTCTCACCTTTATCCCGCTATGCTCCCAGGTCAACGAATTCCATATACGTTGCAACATTGAACTTTTTTCCACCACCTCTGCACTTAGAACATAGATCACAGAACATTACAGCGCATTACAGGTCCTTCGGCCCTCGATGTTGCCCCAAGCTTTGGAAACAATCTGACGCCCATCTTACGCTATTCCATTTTCATCCATATGTCTATCCAATGACCATTTAAATACCCTTAACGTTGGCGAGTGCACTACTCTTGCAGGCAGTGCGTTCCAAACCCCTACCATTCTCTGAGTAAAGAAACTACCTCTGACATCTGTCCTATATCTATCACCCCTCGATTTATAGCTATGTCCCCTCATGCTAGCCATCACCATCCGAGGAAAAAGGCTCTCACTGTCCACACGATCTAACCCTCTGATTATCTTATGTGTCTCAATTAAGTCACCTCTCAATCTTCATATCTCAAATGAAAACAGCCTCAATTCCTTCAGCCTTTACTTATAAGACCTTCCCTCCAATCCAGGCAACATCCTAATAAATCTCCTCTGAACCCTTTCCAAAGCTTCCACATCCTTCCTATAATGTGGTGACCAAAACTGTACACAATACTCCAAGTGCGGCCGCACCAGAGTTTTGTACAGCTGCAACATGACCTCGTGGCTCTGAAACTCAATCACTCTACCAAAGGGTCTGTCTCATTCTTGGACACGTGCGTCTCCATCAAGGATGGACACCTCAGCACCACACTCTACCACAAACCCACAGACAACCTCATAATGCTACACTTCTCCAGCTTCCACCCAAAACATATTAAAACAGCCATTCCCTATGGACAAGCCCTACGCATACACCGGATCTGCTCAGATGAGGAGGAAGATGACGGACACCTGGAAGTACTCAAGGATGCCCTCACAAGAATGGGGTACGATGCTCAACTCATCAACCGCCAGTTCCGACGTGCCACAGCAAGGAACCATAATGACCTCCTCAGGAGACAGACACGGGCTGCAACTGACAGGGTACCCTTCGTTGTTCAGTATTTCCCAGGGGCTGAAAAATTACGCCATGTTCTTCATGACCTGCAACACATTATCAATGAGGATGAGCACCTCAGCAAGACCTTCCCCACACCTCCACTACTTGCCTTTAAACAACTGCCAAACCTCAAACAGATCATTGTTCGTAGCAAACTGCCCGGCTCTCAGGACAGCTCCATACAACCCTGTCACGGTGGACGCTGCAAGACGTGTCAGATTGTGGACATAGATACCACTATTACGCGTGGGAACACCTCCCACCTTGTACATGGCAGGTACTCATGTGACTCAGCCAACGTTGTCTATCTTATATGTTGCAGGCAAGGATGCCCTGAGGCATGGTACATTGAGGAAACCGAGCAAAGGCTACGACAACGGATGAATGGGCACCGCACAACAATCAACAGACAGGAGGGTTCCCTCCCAGTTGGGGAACACTTCAGTGGTCCAGGACATTCAGCCTCGGACCTTCGGGTGACCATCCTCCAAGGTGGAACTCGGGACAGGCAGCAGAGGAAAGTGGCTGAGCAGAGGTTGATAGCTAAGTTCGGTACCCATAAGGAGGGTACATTACAGGCGATCACCATTGCACTACACACACACACACAGATATTCCTACACACACACATACTCTCACTTACACACGGACACAGGTACATACAGACGCGCACACAGACATCCACACACACCCTTATAGACACACACACTCTCACACATATACCCCCTCACAGACTTAAGACACCCTGCACTCACTACATTCTCACACTCATAACCCCCACCTCAGACAGACAGACACACACAGACAGACAAAGACCCACATGCACACATATATTTTGTGTGGTGAATTTGTACTTGCAGAGTTACATTGCACTTTGCACAAAAACTGCATGAATTTATGTAAAACTCTGTTATCTCACTTTTTAGATTAGAATCAATCTAAACATCAGGTCATAGACAGAGAACACAGGGGGGCTAACACCTTCAACATATTGTCTAGCTATCACCATTGTTAACAGCTAACCCGAGAATGCAACTTTAAAAAAAAGGGTTTTGTGATTTACACATGAAAGAAATGAAACTATCACTGTATTCTAACAGAGGAAAGGTTTAACAGACAATCAATTTTTCAATGTATAATTTCAGTTACATCACACTGCAAATTTTGCTATAAATTCTGTGTTACGATTGAGCCCTCCACAATCACCTGATGAAGGAGCGTCGCTCCGAAACCTAGTGTGGTTCCAATTAAACCTGTTGGTGTTGTGTGATTTTTAACTTTGTACACCCCAGTCCAACACCGGCATCTCCAAATCATGTCTACCAAAGGGATCTTCGTACATGGACACCGAGATCTCTCTGCTCATCTACACTTGCAAGAATTTTACCATTAGCCCAGTACTCTTTATTCCTGTTGCTCCTACCAAATTGAATCACCTCACATTTTTACTCATTAAACTTCATCTTTTTCCATCGGGACTCTCACACACCTTCTCCCACCGCCAACGTACTCCAACCACTTGGACACCTCCATCCTGGTCTGTTACCTACCCTTGACCTCTTTATCTCCAACTGCTGCCATGACATTGACCCCCTCAACTTGTCCACCCCTCTCACCCACTTACATCTTACCCTTATAAAGCACAGTCCTCCACTCCCTCTGCTCCAACCCTAACCTGACCATTAAAACAGCAGACGAGTGGAACACAGTGATACTGACCTCTACACAAAGTGGGCGGCACGTTGGCACAGTGGTTAGCACTGCTGCCTCACAGCGCCAGAGACCCGGGTTCAATTCCCGCCTCAGGCGACTGACTGTGTGGAGTTTGCACGTTCTATCCGTGTTTGCGTGGGTTTCGTCCAGGTGCTCCGGTTTCCTCCCACAGTCCAAAGATATGCAGGTCAGGTGAATTGGCCATGCTAAATTGCCCGTAGTGTTAGGTAAGGGGTAAATGTAGGGATATGGGTGGGTTGCACTTCGGCGCGTCGGTGTGGACTAGTTGGGCCGAAGGGCCTGTTTCCACACTGTAAGTAATCTAATCTAATCTAATCTAAACTACTGAAGTCAGGCAGCAAATCATGAACACATTCACCTACTGCCCCATCAACCACAACCTTACCTCCCATCACCAAACCACCACCTCTCAGACCATTACGATCTCATCACCTCAGGGGATCTCCCATCCATGGCCTCCAACCTCGTAATCTTGGAACTCTGTTCCACCTGGTTCCACCTCTAAGCCAAAATTCACAAACCTCATTGCCCCAATTGACCCATCATCTCTGCCTGCTCCAGGCGCACCGAACGTATCTCTTCATATCGTGACACCATCCAGTTCCCCTTGGTCCAGGAACTCACCACATACATTTCAGACACTACCCACACCTTCCAGCTCCTTTGTGACTTTCGTTTCCCCGGCTCCCAGTGCTTCATCTTCACCCTGGACATCCAGTCTACCTGCCATGATGAAGGCCTCCATTTCTTCCTTTCCTGCCGACCAACAAGTACCCCTCCACTGACATACTCATCTGATTGGCAGAACTGGTCCTCACCTTCAACAACTTCTTTCAAATCCTCCCACTTCCTTCAGACCAAAGGGGTAGCCATGGACATCCACATGGGTCCCAGCTATCCCTGCCTTTTCATTAGTTACGTGGAACAGTCCACCTTCTGCAGCTTTACTGGTACTTTTCCTCTGCTACATTGATGACTGTAACAATGTAACACCTCAAGCTCCCATAAGGAGGTTAAACAGTTCATCAACTTCACAGCCAACTTCCACCCTGACGTCAAGTTCACCTAGACCATCTCGGACACCTCCCTTCCCTTCCTGGGCCTCTCTGTCTCTATCTCAGGCGACCAATTCATCACACACATCTTCTTCAAACCCACTGACTCCCACAGCTACTCGGACTAAAGCTCCTTCCACCCCCATAAAAACGCTATCCCTTACTGCCAATTCCTCCGCCTCCGCCTCCCCCTCTGTCAAATCTGCTCCCAGGAGGAACAATTCCACTCCAGGTCATCCCTCCTATTTCAAGGACCACAATTTCCTCACCTACATGATCAACAATGCCCTATAGTGCATCTCCTCTATTTCCTGAACCTCCACCCTTGAACCCCACCGTTCCAACTGCAACAAGATTAGAACCCCCTGGTACTCACCTTTCACCCCATTAATCTCTGTATACAGCGCATTATCCTTTGCCATTTCCACCACTTACAATCAGACCCCACTACCAGAGATATATTTCTCTCCCCCATCTGTATTCACAGAGACCATTCCCTCCGCAACTTCCTTGTCAGGTCAACGCCTCCCAGCAACTCATCGTCCACCCCCATGACCTTCCCTTGCCGCCGCAAGAGGTGTGAAACCTGTGCCCGCACCTCCACCTCACCTCCATCCAAGGCCCTAAAGGATCCTGCTACATTAGGCAGAGATTTTCCTGCACAATTAAACACCTCATCTACTGTGTCCGTTGCTCTCGATGTGATCTCCTCTACACTGGGGAGACAGGACGCCAACTCGCGGAACATTTTAGGGAACATCTCTGCAACATACACACACCAAACAATGCCATCCCCCTGTGGCCAAATAATTCAACTCCCCCTCCAGCTCCACCAAGGACATGCAGCCCTCGCCTTACCCACTGCAAAATCTAAGCCACCTGACACCCAGAGGAAGAACGCCTCTTCTTCCGTCTTGGTATCCTTCAACCACATGACATTAACATCGACTTCATCAGTTTCCTCATCTCCCCTCCCCCCACCTCATCCCCAGATCCAATCCTCCAACTCGGCACTACCCTCTTGAGTTGTTCTACCTGTCCATCTTCGTTCCCACCTATCCATTCCACCCACCCCTTTGACCTATCACTATAACCCTCTATCTGCATTGACATATCACCTTCCCAACTACCTTTCCCCCACCCCCAATCCCACCCTCCTATTTATCTCTCAGCATCCCTTCCCCCTTCCACATTCCTGATGAAAGGCTTATGCCCAAAACATCGACTCCCCTGCTCCTCGGATGCTGCCTTATTTGCTGTGCTTTTCCAGCACCACACTTTTTGACTCCGAAAACAAATTACCTGCAACTCCTGCAGTAGGAAGAGAACTCCCAGCTTTTAGCTGTAAACGAGAGAGGAGAAAAAAAAGTTGCTTCCACTTCTTCAAGACCTAAGCAAAGTTCAGGTTCTATGAGAGCTTGATCACACCCACTCAGGCTGCCTCTGTTGTTCCAACTTAAAAGAAAAACTCAAAGTTTCACAAGCTGTTTACTTTACAAGTTTTCAAATACATCTTGGCAGCTTTGTCTTAAAACCATTCTTTACAAAAAAAAGACAAAATAGACCACTTAAAGCCATAGTATTGTCACATATTATTGATGTTTTAAACTCCCTTTTATCCCTTCATTAGTAATAGATTCTTGCAAGTTCCTGACAGCTAATCTCAAGTGAGCTATAATTCCTGTTTTCTCCCTCTTTCATTTCTTGAGTAGTAGTTAAGTTGAATAGTTACATCTGCTGTTTGCCATCTACTGGGGCTACTTCAGAATCCAGGGAGAATTGGAAGATAAAAACTGATACAATTACTCTTTTAGAACTCTAGGATAAAGGCCATCAAATCCTGTGCATTTATCAGTTTTTAGCGCCGTTAATTTCTCCAGTAATTATTAACATTAAGTGATGCCTGCATCCCTCGAATGAATAATGAAATTATTTTATGCCCTCACATTTCATTGAATCATAGAATCCCTATAGTTTAGGAAGAAGATATTTGACCTATCGAGCCATACCCGACACGCCAAAGAGCATCTCACATAGATGCACCCCCTACCCTATCCCCATAACCTTGTATGGGTTATTTTACGATGGCTAACCCACCTAATTTACACATCTTTGTATGTTACTGGGCAATTTTTGGCATGGCCAATTTACCTAACCTGCGCATCTTTGGACTGTGGGAGGAAACTGGAGGAACCAGAGGAAACCGGAGCAACCAGAGGAAACCATGCAAACATTGGGAGACTCCATGTGTAAACTCCACACAGATAGTCGTCCAAGGCTTGAATCAAACATGGGTTCCTGGCACCTTGAGGCATTTGCCCTTAGTTTCCCATTATTTTTAGTCTGTTACAAAGTCTTTGAAGATGCCCATGTCAAAACTGATACAAAGTATCTGCTTAACATCTGCAATTTTCTAATTCCCCAAAATAATTTCTTCTGTCATGTAATTTATGTGATTTATTGTATCTGTTGCTCCCGATGTGGTCTCCTCTACATTGGGGACACAGGACACCTACTTGCACAATGCTTCAGAAAACATCTCCGGGATACTCGCACTAACAAACCCCACCGCCCTGTAGCTGAACATTTCAACTCCCCCTCCCACTCCACCAAAGGACATGCAGGTCCTGGGCCTCCTTCATCACCACTCCCTAACCACCTGAAGCCTGGAGCAAAAACACCTTATCTTCCACCTCAGGATCTTACAACTCCACGACATCAATGTGGATTTCACCAGTTTCCTCATTTCCCCTCCTCCCACCTTATCCCAGTTCTAATCTTCCAACTCAGCACCGCCTTCATGACCTGTCTATCCTCCTTCCCCAGGTATTCCTGATGAAGGGCTTTTGCCCGAAACGTCGATTTTCCTGCTCCTAGGATGCTGCCTGAACTGATGTGCTTTTCCAGCATCACTCTACTCCCATCCTCCTTTCCATCAACACGCTCCACCCTCCCCTCCAACCTATCACCATTACCCCCAATTCCATCTATCTATCGCACTCTTAGCTACCTTCCCCCCAGCTCCACCCCCTCCCATTTATCTCACCACCCCCTCGGCTCACATCCTCATTCCTGAAGAAGGGCTTTTGCCTGAAACGTTGATTCTCCTGCTCCTCGGATGCTGCCTGATCCGCTGTGCTTTTCCATACACTCAACTGTAATTTCTTCTGTGTTATCCTCTGAAGAAACCACATCTATATATTTGCCACTCTCTTCATTTAACATGCATGCAATCTATTTTTATATTCCTTTCTTGTTTAGACTATCATCCCATTTTCTCCCTTTTTACCAACTCTTTTGCCATTCTTTGCTAGTTTCGAAACTCTCCCAATCTTCATGCATGCCCTTATTGTTAATCAATATAAGTGTCCTCTTTTAGTGTTAAACTGCATATTTAAACAAGGTATGACATTAGATTAGATTAGATTACTTACAGTGTGGAAGCAGGCCCTTTGGCCCAACAAGTCCACACCGCCCCACCGAAGCGCAACCCACCCATACCCCTACATTTACCCCTTACCTAACACTATGGGCAATTTAGCATGGCCAATTCACCTGACCTGCACATCTTTGGACTGTGGGAGGAAACCGGAGCAAATCCACGCAGACACGGGGAGAACGTGCAAACTCCACACAGTCAGTCGCCTGAGGCGGGAATTGAACCCAGGTCTCTGGCGCTTTGAGGCAGCACTGCTAACCACTGTGCCACCGTGCCACCCACACAAGGGTACATGGAAAGGTAAATATGTATGATGAGTAGTACCATTCTATCGATAATTAAATGTTTTTCATGTGTTTGCCATTGGGAGATTGGACACTTCAGTGCATCTTTCAAGTCAAAGGAAGGTCTATTAGGCTATTTCTCCAGCAGGATCTTGGAATAAATTGGTTGTATCTGAAAACTCCTGATGTCAGAAAGGTGCAAAACCCAGCCTCATTAAATTTATAACTTCAAAGCCATTAAGTGCAAAACAAAACTTTTTAAAGAGTTGCAGTCTTCGTGTACAACAATTAAAATTTTAAATTTTGTCAAATGAAATACTCCTTCTTAATTTTCCATTGCGTTTGATCTTTATTCTAAATACATTTTTGATAATGGAAAGAAAGATGGCAAAAATAATAATCACAAAACATTTTGGTTGATTTTTGGAAATCTGTGGTTTTATTCTAACTTTAAAGTAGCAGCAATTGTGGGTCACACACAATAACATTGAAACCGTCTATCACAGTGCCACCTAAAGGGCTCAAAAATACTATAGGTACAGTTTTCTGAACACTGGATTTAACAAGTAATTGATGCAATAATATTTTTAAAGTGAAGCTAAATGTCAGCGTAAAAATTGTTAATTAATAAAATAATAGATTATTTACATTTGTAGAAACAATTCAGTCACGTAGGGCAGAATTTCATCAAACCTTGAACAGTGTGGGCAATCACAAGAAACTTGGAAGAAAATGATCAGATTGAGAAACTCTTATTCTATACATCACGAAAGATAGTCTGATTCTCCCTGAAGTTTCAACAGCTTATTGTGAATCTCGCTAGTAAGGGGTGAAGACTTTATTTCTACGTATTTGCATTTCATTACTAGCTAAACTCAAATCGTTTGTATGCAGTTCACTTAAGCACTGATTAAATGGCATTAATATTTGAGGTTTGTCCTCATGTCCCTGTAAACTGTTTGAATGGTAGGGTTTGGGGCCTGGCTTTGCTGCTCCTCTCCCTTGTAAAATTGCTGTCTCTTGTATGCAGCTGTAAATGTAACTGTTTGTTGTAAACTGTTTTTGTAATTTGTTTAATAAAAAAAAAATTAATAAATGGCATTAATTACAGACTTAAAAGTCAGAGTGACTACATGTGTATCCTGATTCTCCAGGATTCCACCTAAACATCAATTCACAACATCTATGGCAATGACTGTCTCCACTCTCTATTCAGGGGTGCTGACATTGGCAAAACCTCAGTGTGGTTGCGATGGTAGAGTGGTTAAGGCATTGGGTGTGGTTGCAATGGTAGAGTGGTTAAGCCATTTGGTGTGGCTGCGGTGGCCGAGTGGTTAAACCGTTTGGTGTGGCTGCGATGGTAGAGTGGTTAAATCGTTGGGTGTGGCTGTGATGGTAGAGTGGTTAAGCCTTTGGGTGTGGCTGTGATGGCCGAGTGGTTAAGCCGTTTGGTGTGGCTGCGATGGCCGAGTGGTTATGGCATTGAGTGTGCCTGCGATGGCTGAGCAGTTAAGCCATTGGGTGTGGCTGTGATGGCCGAGTGGTTAAGGCGTTTGGTGTGGCTGCGATGGCCGAGTGGTTAAGCCATTTGGTGTGGCTGCAATGGCCGAGTGGTTAAGCCATTTGGTGTGGCTGCAATGACTGAATGGTTAAGCCATTGGGTGTGGCTGCAATTGCCAAGTGGTTAAGCCATTGGGTGTGGCTGCAATGGGAAGTTGGCATCCCGGTCAACTTTCCTTTTGTCAAAGCACCCTATGATCTCTATGTCGTTGTTTACTATGATCTGCCTGTAATGCTCACAAAACAAAGATTTTCATTGTACTTAGGTACATATGAGTACAATAAATCAAATTAAATCATATCAAGTGTAATCTAGAAAGAGTGTCCACTGAGGTTGAAGTGCCTGAGCTTGTAGAGGATGCAGGAGAAGGTCTTGCTGGTGCATTCCATGAAGGATCATGGCTTCTTTCTCAGATGTGTAAGAGAAGCCTATGTGGTGATGAGGTGGAGGCTGTGTGGGTGTCACTGTGCCTGCAGATGAGATATTGATTGTGAGATGATGAATAGAAGATGCAGCATGTTACAAATGTGTTCACAGTGGTGGTTATGGCAGAGCAGTGTAGTACAGTACAGTGCAATTAAACTACTTGGTTGCCTGGATGTAGAAGTCCCCACATCAATGATCTCAATCCTCTCCAGCCAGTTTGAGGATTTTCTCCTTATGTGAGGTGAGGACATGAATGGTGCCCACCCTGCCACCCTCTCTAGTCTATTGTGTGACATTTTACCCTGCAATGAAGTAAAAGGATAAATCAAGTAGCTTGAAGTAGTTGGAAGTGCTGTTGGTGGTATACAGGGGCACGTAAGATGGTGAGGGGTCCCCATTGAGTGAGGAGGAAGCACAAAGGGCAGAAAGATTTAGTAGTTTGGAAGGATGAGTTGCCTGAGATCTATTGAGTGAAGATGATGCATGCAATAATGGATGTCCTCAGTGGAAAGTATGATCAGTGGCAGAGTTAGAGTGAACATGAAATAGCAGAGAGAAATATTAGCATCTAGCTTTATAGAGCACAGATCTATAATCTATGTTTCTAGTCATTTGTTCTCACCCAAGTCACTGCTATGACCCTGCTGACTATCGCCATCCAGGCTGGCAGTATTTTGTGCCGTGGCCATTTTTCACAATGAAATTACTGTTCTCTCCAGCAACCTGTCCACCAGGATGTCCAGCTCCATATTGGAGGACCGGATGCCAACTTCCCATTCTTGGCCTTATCTTCTATAAAAACAATTGAGGAGCAGAATTTTTAGAGAGTTCCAGATTTGAAGCATTTGCAAGTGGTGCATACCTGAAGTTTAATACAATGCCCACAATGCCAGAAGATCCCAACAGTGGCGAGCACTTCCCTTTCTGTTACTGCATGATTGTACAAGAAGTGTGCCGTCAATCCTGAATGTGTAATTAATGACATAAGCAACAGAAGATTATGTGGGAAAAAACCCTCCATGGAAAATCCCCAAAAATGACATGTAGCCAAAGAAATGAGAAAATTCAACCGACAGTCTTGAGTGTCAGTCATTGGCTATACTCTGCAACTGCTTACAGACTCAAAGCGATTCTATTGTACTATAATGTGATGGCCCGGCAAATTAATTGGAAAGTCCTCTTAAGAATAAATTATGAAAGCATTACAGATATGAAAAATGCAATAATTGATATGGATTAGGAATAGAATAGGAAATGAATTAGTTGCTGACAGTGCATGTTGCAGTAATGTATGTAACATTTTAATTATAAGATATAGATAGACACAAACAAATTGATGATACACTGAAATGGTTAACAACTACACTTTGTTGAGAAGCTCCAATTTTTCCCAAAATAATAAGGCAATAATGCATTCTAAGAACATGGAAAACATAAGCTGTTGCTACAATAACATAAAGAGTACAGGAAGTCCGCGGGTTACAAACACCTGACTTACGAATGTACTTATGAACCGACCTCCAGCTTCTCATTTGTAAAATTATTTTTAAAAATCCGAGCTCCGCACAATGTTTCATCCTAACCCACAGGCGGACTAATCAGCCCGTATCTGTTCCGACTTACACACAAATTAGGCTTACAAACAACGGAAAAAATGGAATTCATTCATTACTTGGGGACTTCCTATAAGCTCTATCTTTTTTTAAAAAAAGCTAAGGTTAAGCCTAATGACTAAAGGTTTTACCTCAGTGATAAGAAAACTGTTAGAAATAATAATTTGGGAAACGTCAGCCAGATTTCCCAAGTGGATGATAGTGTGCTAGGCATAAATATCTTCAGCCATATCATCAGGTCAGAAATGGGGGTGTTAGCTGATGATTCCACAATGCTCACACCATTCATGACTCCTCAGATACTAAAAGACCACATGCAGCATAATATTCATGACTGAGTTGACAACTGTCGATAACATCATGCAAGGCAATGACCATCGCCAACATGAGAGAACCTACCCATCTCCCCTTGACATTTAATGAAATTGCCATCACTGAGTCACCCACTATCAATATTCTGGGGGTTACCATTGACCAGAAGCTGAACTGAGCTATCCATATAAATGCATGAGCTGGTCAGAGGCTAGGAATCCTACAGCAACTAACTCCCATTCTGACTTCCCACAGTCTGTCAACCATAAGTCAAGTGTGATAGAATACTCCTCGTTCAGTTGGACAGCTCCACCACCACCAATAAGGTTGACACCATCCAGGACAAAGGAGCCGAGTTGTTAGGATCATATCCACCTCATTTTGGCTCCACATCTGAACCTCCTTTACCACACCACCACATCCAAAGCCTTCCATTCTCGTATCCAACAACTTTGCCTTGCTGCTGGAGTAGCACTCATCTCCCCACCCAGACCCAAACATACCTCCCACTCCTCACCACCCATTCCTGTAAACATTCGTATAATGTGCCTCAGGATGTTTTTCTCTTTTAAAGGCACTATCTAAATACAGATCATTATCAACAAAACAGTACTGGTATACATTGCAATGGAATAAGAAAGTACATTTTAAAATTGATAGTTACATAGATCTATTAAGTCAATTATTTAATAGACTAACAAGTCACAAAGACAGAGGTCTTGGAATGGAGACATTTGGTCCAAAGAATCATAGAGTTAGAAGATGTCTATTAGTATGTGAGCTAAACTTTGACACTGCGAGGCACTATATCTTTTCAATGAAACCAACCACCTTTGAGTCTTGTTAAATCATTGCTGTATCTCACAAAGGTCTTGGTTTGTAAGTGTCCATGTTTGCCATTCTTAAAGTGCAAAAACAGATCTAATCGAAGACATGACTTTTTTTTTCTTTTAGCTGAGAATGACACAAGAGATGAACAGATTGCATATGGGCAAGGGGAACATTAATAAATGCTTTAATGAAAAAAAACTTTGTTTAGCTAGATTTCCAAGGCATTCTGGACTAAGTGAGAAGGTAGAGACGGCCCCAAAATGTACCATGCTATTTTGTTAGTACTGAAAGGATGTTTGATTAGTGGTCACTTTGAACAGACTCTGGTTAAGGAAATATTCATGTAATGAACTGACATTTGGCACTCTTCCTCAAGTGCATCATGTCACTCATGACATTCAGTCTAACTACTTCAATCTGCACTGAAGATAACACACCAAGGCTGCTCACTCATCATTATTATTCACCATGGTAACTGAATCAGTGGCAGTGAAGAATTGATTTATTCCTGACATCAAGGGTGCTGTTTGAATGACAGTATAGAAGATTAAGCTTGTGTAAATATCTTGATATTTTAAATCATTTTTCAGTACCTTCAAATGTATCTACATAGTTATTTTGTGATTAGGCGATAAACAAAATCATTTTTGAGACTTATTACTTGTACCATGAAAAGAAAACAATAACTTTGGTCTATCATAATCATACATATGTCATAATAATGCCTTTTAATGGAATTTTTAAAATATTGTGTGAAATCTATACACATTTTGCTTGAACGTTATGTAGTAACATTTATGGGACACCAGTTTTCAGATCAAAGAGTCTGATTGAATAAAATAACAAGCAGATAAATGTTACATTGCCTTTCTTTTAGGATCAGAAACTTGTAACAGGTTTAATGTTTTTAATCCAGAGACCCTTCTTGAACAAGAAAAATTAGAATAGAAATCCCATCAGAGGAGCAGAATTTCTTCAAGGTGGGTACACCTGGAAGAGATGTAGCAGTGAGTTCAATACTAAAATAAACTATACAACTGCAGAAGCTGGAAACCTGAAACAAAACAGAAATTCTGGAGAAACTCAGCAGATCATGGAGAGAAAGCGGAGTAAATGTTTCAAGTCCCAGTGACCCGTTCTAGCATCCACAGTTCTTTGCTTTATTTTAATGGTTAACTCACTGCTACATCTCATCCAAGTATGTCAAATTTGAAGAAGTTCTGCTCCTTTCTCTAACAGAATTTCTATTCTAATCTTGTTCAAGGAGGGTCACTGGATTCAAAATGTTAACTCTACCATACGTGCTGAGTTTCTCCAGCAATTTCTGGCATCTGCAGATCTTTGTTTTACTTCTAGCTGGTGTTCTCCAAAGGACCAGCAGTCAGACCTGTAGCTGCAGATATGTAGGTCAGCATGCGAAGTGATTGAGGAGAAAGTCGATGTTAAGTCAAGTAAGCAGAAAATGTGTTGCTGGAAAAGCGCAGCAGGTCAGGCAGCATCCAGGGAACAGGAGAATCGACGTTTCGGGCATAAGCCCTTCTTCAGGAATGAGGAAAGTTTGTCCAGCAGGCTAAGATAAAAGGTAGGGAGGAGGGACTTGGGGGAGGGGCGTTGGAAATGTGATAGGTGGAAAGAGGTCAAGGTGAGGGTGATAGGTCAGACTGGGGTGGGGGCGGAGAGGTCAGGAAGAAGATTGCAGGTTAGAAAGGCGGTGCTGAATTCGATGGATTTGACTGAGACAAGGTGGGGGGAGGGGAAATGAGGAAACTGGAGAAATCCGAGTTTATTCCTTGTGGTTGGAGGGTTCCTAGGCAGAAGATGAGGCGCTCTTCCTCCAACCATCGTGTTGTTGTGGTCTGGCGATCGAGGAGTCCAAAGACCTGCATATCCTTGGTGGAGTGGGAGGGGGAGTTGAAGTGTTGAGCCACAGGGTCGTTGGGTTGGTTGGTCCGGGTGTCCCAGAGGTGTTCTCTGAAACACTCCGCAAGTAGCCGGCCTGTCTCCCCAATACAGAGGAGGCCACATCGGGTGCAGAGGATGCAATAGATGATGTGTGTGGAGGTGCAGGTAAATCTGTGGCAGATATGGAAGTTTCCTTTAGGGCCTTGGAGGGAGGTGAGGGGGGAGGTGTGGGCGCAAGTCTTGCACCTCCTCCGGTTGCAGTGGAAGGTGTCGGGAGTGGTGGTTGGGTTGGTGGGGGGTGTGGATCTGACGAGGGAGTCATGGAGGGAGTGGTCTTTACGGAATGCTGATAGGGGAGGGGAGGGAAATATATCCTTGGTGGTGGGGTCCGTTTGGAGGTGGCGGAAATGACGGCGGATGATGCGCTGTACATGGAGATTGGTGGGTTGGTAGGTGAGGACCAGTGGGGTTCTGTCCTGGTGGCGGTTGGAGGGGCGGGGCTCAAGGGCGGAGGAGCGGGAAGTGGAAGAGATGCGGTGGAGGGCATCGTCGACCACGTCGGGGGGGAAATTGCGGTCCTTGAAGAAGGAGGCCATCTGGGTTGTATGTTTTTGGTACTGGTCCTCCTGGGAGCAGATGTGGCGGAGACGAAGGAATTGGGAGAATGGGATGGCGTTTTTACAGGGGGCAGGGTGGGAGGAGGTGTAGTCCAGGTAGCTGTGGGAGTCGGTCGGTTTGTAGTAGATGTCCGTGTTGATTCGGTCGTCTGAGATAGAAATAGAAAGGTCGAGGAAGGGGAGGGAGGACTCTGAGACTGTCTAAGTGAATTTGAGGTCGGGGTGGAAGGTGTTGGTGAAGTGGATGAACTGTTCAACCTCCTCATGGGAGCACGAGGCGGCACCGATACAGTCATCGATGTAGCGGAGGAAAAGGTGGGGAGTGGGGCCAGTGTAGTTGCGGAAGATGGACTGTTCCACATATCCTATGAAGAGGCAGGCATAGCTGGGGCCCATGCCGGTGCCCATAGCTACTCCTTTCGTTTGGAGGAAGTGGGAGGATTGGAAAGAGAAGTTGTTCAGGGTGAGGACCAGTTCAGTCAGTCGAAGGAGGGTGTCAGTGGAAGGGTACTGGTCGGTCCGGCAGGAAAGGAAGAAGCGGAGGGCTTTGAGTCCTTTGTGATGGGGGATGGAGGTGTACAGGGACTGGATGTCCATGGTGAAAATAAGGCGTTGACCTCCTCCCACCCTGCCCCCCTGTAAAAACGCCATCCCATTCTCCCAATTCCTTCGACTCCCCCGCATCTGCTCCCAGGAGGACCAGTTCCAAAAACGTACATCCCAGATGGCCTCCTTCTTCAAGGACCGTAATTTCCCCCCCGATGTGGTCAACGATGCCCTCCACCGCATCTCTTCCACTTCCCGCTCCTCCGCCCTTGAGCCCCGCCCCTCCAACCGCCACCAGGACGGAACCCCACTGGTCCTCACCTACCACCCCACCAATCTCCATGTACAGCGCATCATCCGCTGTCATTTCCGCCACCTCCAAACGGACCCCACCACCAAGGATATATTTCCCTCCCCTCCCGTAAAGACTTCCGTAAAGACCACTCCCTCCGTGACTCCCTCGTTAGATCCACACCCCCCACCAACCCAACCTCAACTCCTGGCACCTTCCCCTGCAACCGGAGGAGGTGCAAGACTTGCGCCCACACCTCCCCCCTCACCTCCCTCCAAGGCCCTAAAGGAAACTTCCATATCCGCCACAGACTCACCTGCACCTCCACACACATCATCTATTGCATCTTCTGCATCCGATGTGGCCTCCTCTATATTGGGGAGAAAGGCCGGCTACTTGCGGAGCGTTTCAGAGAACACCTCTGGGACACCCGGACCAACCAACCCAACCACCCCGTGGCTCAACACTTCAACTCCCACTCCACCAAGGATATGCAGGTCTTTGGACTCCTCGATCGCCAGACCACAACAACACGACGGTTGGAGGAAGAGCGCCTCATCTTCCGCCTAGGAACCCTCCAACCACAAGGAATGAACTCGGATTTCACCAGTTTCCTCATTTCCCCTCCCCCTACCTTGTCTCAGTCAAATCCATCGAATTCAGCACCGCCTTTCTAACCTGCAATCTTCTTCCTGATCTCTCCGCCCCCACCCCAGTCTGATCTATCACCCTCACCTTGACCTCGTTCCACCTATCACATTTCCGACGCCCCTCCCCCAAGTCTCTCCTCCCTACCTTTTATCTTAGCCTGCTGGACAAACTTTCCTCATTCCTGAAGAAGGGCTTATGCCCGAAACGTCGATTCTCCTGTTCCCTGGATGCTGCCTGACCTGCTGCGCTTTTCCAGCAACACATTTTCAGCTCTGATCTCCAGCATCTGCAGTCCTTACTTTCTCCTGTTAAGTCAAGTAAGTCTAATAGAAAGGACAGAATCAGTTTAACAAATACAGTGGGGACTGGAGGTTTATTTTAATGCAAGGACTAAAACAGGTAAAGCAAATGAGATTAGTGCCTAGATAAGTACATGGGACTACGAAGTTGTAACCATTTCTGAAACTTGGTTGAGAGAAGGGCAGGATTGGCAGCTCAACATTCCAGGGTATAGATGTTTCAAGCAAGATGAAGAGGGGTGTAAAAGGGATGAGGAGTTGCATTACTGATTAAGGAGAATATCATAGCTGTACTAAGAAAGGACATGTTGGACGGCTCATCCAGTGAGGCCTAATGGATAGAATTCAGGAATAAGAAAGGTGCAATCACTCTGAAAGGTTATACTAAAGGCCTCCCAATATCCACCAGAAGATAGAGGAACAGATATGTAAGCAGATCACAGAAAGAAGCAAAAAACAAACAAGGTTGTTGTAATGGGTGATTTTAACTTCCCCAATATTGACCAGAACTCCTTAAGTGGCAGGAGTTGAGATAGGGCAGAATTTGTTTGGTGCATGCAGAAGGGTTTCTTGAAACAACACATAGAGTCTAATGAGGGTAGGGGACCATACTAAACTTTGTAGGGGGGAGTTTGATTAGGTAATTGAAGCATCAATAGGAAAGCATTTTAAGAACAGTGATCACAATTCTGTAAGTTTTTAAATAGTTATGGATAAGGACAAAACTGGCCCCTGAGTGAAAGTATTAAATCGGGGAAAGGTTAATTACAACAGTATTAAGCAGAAACTGGAGAAATTAGGTTGGAGTGGCTATTTGAGAGCAAATCCACATCTGACATGACAGAGTTTTTTAAAGGCCAATTGATCAGAGTTCAGGACCAACATATTAGATTAGATTAGATTACATTACAGTGTGGAAACAGGCCCTTCGGCCCAACAAGTCCACACCGACCCGCCAAAGCGAAACCCACCCATACCCCTACATTTACCCCTTACCTAACACTAGGGGCAATTTAGCATGGCCAATTCACCTGACCCTGCACATCTTTGGACTGTGGGAGGAAACCGGAGCACCCGGAGGAAACCCACGCAGACACGGGGAGAACGTGCAAACTCCACACAGTCAGTCGCCTGAGGCGGGAATTGAACCCGGGTCTCAGGCGCTGTGAGGCAGCAGTGCTAACCACTGTGCCACCGTGCCGCCCACTGTGATAATAAAAGATAAGGATGGCAAAACTTGGGAACCTGGGATGACATGAGATATTTTGAAGTTAGTCAAAAAAAAAGGAACCATGTGTAAGGTTTAGGGAACTGAAATCAAACAATGCCCTTGAGGAGTACAGAGGAAGTAGAAAAGAACTTAAACAAGAAATTTGGAGGGCGAGAAGGGGCCATGAAATGTCCTTGGCAAGTAGGATTAAGGAGAATCCCAAGGCACTTTATACTTGGAGCAAGAGGGTAGCTAGAGAAAGGGTAGGTCCAATGAAGGACAAAGGAGGGAATTTATGCATTAAGCCAGAGAAAGTGGGTGAAGACCTTAATGAGTATTTTGCATCAGTATTCAGCAGGAGAGGGACATGGGTGATGGTAAGATTTCAGAGGTGTATGTCGCTATCCTAGAAGGAGGGTGTGTTGGGTGTCTTGAAAAACATTAAGGTCAGTAAGCCCTCAGGACCTGATGGTATTTATCCAAATACTGAAGAAGGCAAGGGAGGAGATTGCTGGGCCTTGACCAAGATATTTGTATCCTCTCTTTGTATACTCTTTAGCTACAGGTGAGGTTCCAGAAGACTGGTTTAAGAAGGACAATATGGATATCTAGCAAATACAGACTGGTGAGCTTTACAATAGCATTAGGGAAATTATTGGAGAAGATTAGATTAGATTAGATTCCCTACAGTGTGGAAACAGGCCCTTCGGCCCAACCAGTCCACACCGACCCTCTGAAGAGTACCCATCCAGACCCATTTCTCTCTTACTGATGTATCTAACACTACTGGCAATTTAGCATGGCCAATTCACCTGACCTGCACATCTTTGGACTGTGGGAGGAAACCGGAGCACCCGGAGGAAACCCACGCAGACACAGGGAGAATGTGCAAACTCCACACAGACAGTTGTCCAAGGCTGGAATATAACCGAGGACCCTGGTGCTGTGAGGCAGCAGTGCTAACCACTGAGCCACCGTGCCGCCACAAGATTCTTAGACAGAATTTATGCTATTTTGGAGAAAAATGGATTTATTAGGGATAGTTAGAATGGCTTTATGCAGAAGACATTTTGTCTCATAAATTTGATTGAGTTTTTTGATGAAGTAATGAAGATGATTCATGAGATAGAGATGTGGATGTCATCTACATAGACTTCACTAAAACATTTGACAAGGTCCCTCTTGGCAGACTGGCACAGAAGATTAAGTCACATGGGATCCAAGGTGAGTTGACACAAAATTGATTTGGTCATTGAAGCTAGAAGGTACTTGTAGAAGGGCATTTTTCTGACTGGAGGTCTGTGACCAGTGATGTCCCACAAGATAAGTTTGTGGGCGGCACGTTGGCACAGTGGTTAGCACTGCTGCCTCACAGCGCCAGAGACCCGGGTTCAATTCCCACCTCAGGCGACTGACTGTGTGGAGTTTGCACGTTCTCCCCGTGTCTGCGTGGGTTTCCTCCTGGTGCTCCGGTTTCCTCCCACAGTCCAAAGATGTGCAGGGTCAGGTGAATTGGCCATGCTAAATTGTCCGTAGTGTTAGGTAAGGGGTAAATGTAGGGGTATGGATGGTTTGCGCTTCGGCGGGTCGGTGTGGACTTGTTGGGCCGAAGGGCCTGTTTCCACACTGTAATGTAATCTAATCTAATCTAATCTACTGGGATCTCTGTAGTAGTCCAGACAAATGTGAGGTGATGCATTTTGGGAAGTCAAATGCAAGAGGAAAATATATAGTCTAGAGTCTTAGGAGCACTAATATACAGAGGGATCTTGGATGGAAGTCCATAGCTCGTTTAAAGTGTTAATACAGTGGATAAGGTAGCAAAGATGGCAAACGGCATACTTGCTTTCATCGGTCGGGATACTGAGTATAAAAGTTGGCAAATCAGGTTGCAGCAGTTTAAGACTTTATTTAGGTCACATTTGTAGTGTTATGTGTAGTTCTGGTCATCACACTATAGGAAGGATGTGGAGAATGTGGAGACAGTGCGAAAGACGTTTACCAGGATGTTGCCTGAATTGGCGGTTGAATAAGGAAAGGTTGGATGAATGTGTATTATTTTGAAGCATTGAAGGCTAAGGGTGACTTGATACAAGTATATAAAATTATGAGAGGCATGGATAGGGTGAATAGCCGGTGTCTTTATCCCAGAGTGGAAAATTCAAATGCTAAGGAACATAAGTGAGATGGGAAACGTTTTCTCTCTCCATGCTGTTAGCAAGGCATAAAATACAAGATTAATATTGTTGTTTCTGCAATGTTCGGAAATTTTAATGTCAATGTTGTCAAGAGCTGTCTTAAAGATTTGAACTGCAAACTTTGAATAAACCAAACTTTATGTGTGCACCTAAAACATTAAGTCATTTTGACACATGCCATTTCAGAAAATTTGTAGGTCTCGAAATACAAGAAGAAATTAGTACTGATGTCTGTAATCAATACTACTCACATTATTAATTTGTTAGAAAACTAGTTTTCAAATTACTGCTACATGATTGAAGTCAGCAATAGTGGCAAAAATAGAAAAGAAAATTTTGTTAAGAGGCAAATGGCTTCAAAATCTAAAAATGATCCTTTATTTTCCAATACTAGAAAAGAGCTCAGGGCATAATTTGTTTTGACAGGCCGTCTTCAGATTTTCTCAAGGGTTAATTTGTGACTTTTTCAGAGGCTAATTTTTGACTTTCAGGGGTTGCTTTCTTATTCTCACTAACTCTTTGAACAGATGGTGCAATCACATAGTAACATTGCTTGTACTTTAGCATTGTGTTAACATATGAGTATTTGGACTCATGTTGAAACAGAATTTGAAGTATTAATTAATATTCTTGATAATTATCAAGTGTCCATTAAATTTAATGCCGCAACGCAAGGAAAGCATTGATTTCCTAGACACCATAGTGTTAAAATTAACACAAGATCATGTGCGTAAGTTATTAAAAAGGGGTATTTTCAAAATAACTGATAGAAACTCCGACTGACAAATACCCATCATCGTAAGTCCACCTTTCAGATAGCAACTTCACATGATTGTATTGTGTGCAATTCTGGGCTCCTTCCTATCGGAAGGATGTTGTGAAACTTGAAAAGGTTCAGCAAAGATTTACAAGGAAGTTGCCAGGGTTGAAGGGTTTGAGCTATAGGGAGAGATTGAATACGCTGGGGCTGTTTTCCCTGGAGCACCGGAGGCTGAGGGGTGACCTTATAGAGGTTTTTAAAATCATGAAGGGCAAGCATAGGACAAACAGACAAAGTCTTTTTCCCTGGGGTCGGGGAGTCCAGAACTAGAGGGCACAGGTTTAGGGTGAGAGGGGAAAGATATAAAAGAGACTTAATGGGCAACATTTTCACACAGCGGGTGGTGTGTGTGTGGAATGAGCTGCTAGAGGAAGTGGTGGAGGTTGGTACAAATGCAACATTTAAAAGGCATCTGGATGGGTATATGAATAGGAAAGGTTTGGATGGATATGGGCCAGGTGCTGGCAAATGGGACTAGATTAGGTTGGGATATCTGGTCGGCATGGATGAGTTGGTCTGTTTCTGTGCTGTACATCATGACACTATTACATTTCCATTGTATAATCACAGGGCTAATATATCTTCTGGTAATTACTGCCCCTTTTACGACATCTCAGATATTAATCACAGATTTAAATTTAACAATTGACGCATTGCTCCCTACAATATTATCCACTGCATTTGTTTCCATCAAGTAGCTCCTGAACACATGTATTTCTAACATTTGCAAGTAATTGCTTATCTCATTATGTTCAGATTTTCATGATTTCTGAGTATTCCATTGTTTATGGATTCACAACCATTCCGCCATCTATTCAGGGTTCGTTTCATCTCCCACTCCAATGGAGTCTCCCTAACTCTTTCCCCCGTAGATCACTCTCCATCTCTTTGACACCCCCTTTTTTCTCCCTCTACCCCTGACTTTCCTGATTTGCCCTTGCGGTCTCACTGGGCCTCATGGACAGGAACCCTCTGTGAGTTTCAATGAAACTCATTTTTTAAAATCTGTTTTTGGTGGTGCTGGCTAGGCAGCATTTACTTGTCCATCCCTAATTGCCTAGAGAGCAATTAAGAATCAATCACATTGCTGTGGATTTGGAGTCAAATGTGGGCCAAACCAGGTAATGTTGGCAGATCCCCTCCCTATCATATGATTCAGACCTATGGGTGCAATACATGCGCAGAAAATATACAGAACCTTGTTTTTTGCAGACATAAAAATAATGTACCTGATAAGCAAAACAAAATACATTATAATCATTCTCTGGTTCATTCCTTAGGACAATATCTTGATTAATCAGAGTCAGCCTGCCTGCCTGCCTGGTTGAAATTTAAACAAATCTCAGCAGATAATTAGAATAATATCGCAGATTCAGTCATCATCAAACTGTCAGTCATCACCTAATTGGTGCATTGTCCAATCACAGTCCACATTCCAACTAATCAGCACACTTATACAGACGGTATAAAAGTGTTTCTCCCCTATACATTAATGTGCTTGCAAATTGTCCTGATAAATGTAAGATAAAAAGCTTTCATAAAATTTGTTCCTTTTCAGAAATAGTCCAGTTCTATACTGGACTGATTCGGGATAGTCAGCATGGCTTTGTGCGTGGGAAATCATGTCTCACAAACTTGATTGAGTTTTTTGAAGAAGTAACAAAAAAGATTGATGAGGGTAGAGCAGTAGATGTGATCTATATGGACTTCAGTAAGGTGTTCGACAAGGTTCCCTATGGGAGACTGATTAGCAAGGTTAGATCTCACGGAATACAGGGAGAACCAGCCATTTGGATACAGAACTGGCTCAAAGGTAGAAGACAGAGGGTGGTGGTGGAGGGTTGTTTTTCAGACTGGAGGCCTGTGACCAGTGGAGTGTCACAAGGATCGGTGCTCTCTACTTTTTGTCATATACATAAATGATTTGGATGCGAGCATAAGAGGTACAGTTAGTAAGTTTGCAGATGACACCAAAATTAGAGGTGTGGTGGACAGCGAAGAAGGTTACCTCAGATTACAACAGAATCTGGACCAGATGGGCCAATGGGCTGAGATGTGGCAGATGGAGTTTAATTCAGATAAATGCGAGGTGCTGCATTTTTGGGAAAGCAAATCTTAGCAGGACTTATACACTTAATGGTAATGTCCTAGGGAGTGTTGCTGAACAAAGAGAGCTTGGACTGCAGGTTCATAGCTCCTTGAAAGTGGAATCGCAGGTAGATAGGATAGTGAAGAAGTTGTTTGGTATGCTTTCCTTTATTGGTCAGACTATTGAGTACAGGAGTTGGGAGGTCATGTTGCGGCTGTATAGGACATTGGTTAGGCCACTGTTGGAATATTGCATCCAATTCTGGTCTCCTACCTATCGGAAAGATGTTGTGAAACTTGAAAGGGTTCAGAAAAAATTTACAAGGATGTTGCCAGGGTCTGAGCCACAGGGAGAGGCTGAACAGGCTGGGGCTGTTTTCCCTGGAGGGTCGGAGGCTGAGGGGTGACCTTATAGAGGTTTACAAAATTTTGAGGGGCATGGATAGGATAAATAGGCAAAGTCTTTTTCCTGGGGTCAGGGAGTCCAGAACTAGAGAGCATAGGTTTAGGGTGAGAGGGGAAAGATATAAAAGAGGACTCAGGGGCAACTTTTTCATGCAGAGGGTGGTTACGTGTATGGAATGAACTGCCAGAGGATGTGGTGGAGGCTGGTATAATTGCAACATTTAAGAGGCATTTGGATGGGTATATGAATAGGAAGGGTTTGGAGGGATATGGCCCGGGTGCTGGCAGGTGGGACTAGATTGGGTTGGGATATCTGGTCGGCATGTACGGGTTGGACCGAAGGGTCTGTTTCCATGCTGTACATCTCTATCACTCTATGACTCTACCAAATTACACACATACAAACACCCTGAGCTCTGTTGCCTCTCAGAATTTTCCTAACTTTTTCTTCTCTTCTCATCCAATAATACATGTAGCACATTCTGGCATTTTTATAAGTTTGATTTCTTGGAAGTTGGCAGGTGGATCCATTTTTCTTTTGATGTTAAATATCATTTTAGCCCAGGGTTTTAGATATTGAAAATCAGATGATGAAAATTAAAAACTGCTAATCCTTATTTTACTATGATATGAGCTTTTATAGGAGGCTATGGTGTATAATTGGGAGCTGGTAAGAAATTTTAATACACAAGCATCAGGAAACATTCTCCCATACGTTAGTGGGAGACATTTTAGAAATACAAAGATGTTGAATCGGATTGAGGTTTGGACAATAGCTTGAAGCTGAACTGAGATCTGGTTTAAGCGGAAGAGTACCAAATTGTTGTTAAACATAGGCCCGAATTGAAACTAATTAAACATAAAAATATATAATTGGATTCAGGAAATCTTAAGATATATGATGGTCCTGGAGATATGGGTGTTCATCCAGATTATGTAAACCGTATGACCTCACTTGAATCTCACATACTGTCAGCGTAATTATCAAACACATTCGCAGGCAGGCATATCTGAGATATTGTACTGGAATGTGGAGATTGTGGCTTTTCAGGCTTTAATTCCTTTCAGAGGTAGAAGTTTTATCTTCAACCATGTTCAAGTTTTTAAATGTTGTGCTGTAGGCTTAATTTTGTGCAATTGTCATTGTGTGATCTACTGGGTCAAGGCAGGAATTAAATAAGACAAATAATTCAAATAGGAAGCAGCAATTGAAGGAATCATACTGCATGAAATAATGGGTGCGTAACTAACAAAACCAATCACTGCTGAAGTGTGTTAACATAGCAATCACTTTACTAAGTATTCAGTCCCTGCAAAATTGAGCATATTCCCCTTACTAGAACCTGGACAAAGCTACCATACATTTCTGGAAAATCTAGAGCTTCATGTGTTTAGCAACTTAGAGAGGATTATATCTCACTTTATTTGTCAGCATGTTAGATCTGCAAAATTCACACATTTTGTCTTCTGAAGTCAAAACCACAAAAGCTGAGTTTATATTACACCAAAACCTGTGGAGAGATGTTAAATGGTGACAGCTGTTCTTCATAGGGAGCAAGAAAAACTCAAGAGGAAGAATAATTTGCACACTGTATCCAGTTTGACAGTGAAACTGGGACTGACACTGACAGCATGCTTTCTCGTACACGGCTGATGAGTGACATGAGAAGGCCCAAGTGGAGAAACTGAGCAAAAGAAAAAAAAACACAGAACTCCATCAATAAACTACAGTTCTGCATGAGAAATTTGATTGCTTTGACATTTATCTTTCTGATAATGGCTCTTTGATATTTTTGATACTTTACATTCAATAGTCAAACATTTCTTTGGTGTAACGTCAATGTATTTTCCAATTCAGCTCAATATATGAATATTGTGAAAATTGGTTGAAACTTCCCAAATTCTCCATTCAGTACACTAAATGGATGCAAAATCAGGGACAGTATTTCAACTTTTCTGATATTCACCTTCATCTTACAAAGATTTGACTTGGTAAAAAATTACCCCCTATTTATATTACAGAATTGTAAAATCATTTATACAGAATAGGGTAAGCTTTATTTGCATGTAACAGACAAAAACAGCATTTCCCCTCTGCAATTTGTGTTAGCTCAGAAAAGTAAAGCAAAGTCTTTTATTGAAAATAGAATGTACTGTTTTCTGACGTGGACTTGTTTAACTGGGGATGGAACAACTATGTGGAAATAGCAAACATTCAAGCTGCATTGTGTGCATCAAGAAGACAAGTGTAAATGCTGTGGTTGTTACTGACCCTAAGCAGTAGCTGACCACATCCTTATTGGGCTTTATTTCTGTCTCTATTTTTGTGTACCTGCATGAGATGATTGACAGAGAAGTTAAGCTACATAGAGGCTTTATACAAAGTCAAGAACATAACAAGGAACCGATTGATCTAGTGTGTTTTCAGTTACAATTTGCTGTCCTTTTTTGGTCTTTGTCAGTGTAAGCATCACATTGTGCACCACATTGTTCCTCTTGAACTTGAAGAGTTTGGTAGCTTACCCTCAAAGGTGTCAAAATATCATTCTGCAGCAACAGCTCAGGTGCCAGAATGGCAGAATAGTCAATGGCAGATCACCTGCACAAGTTAAGTAATTGCAGTTATCCACTCCCTTTTATTAGACATTGGATTCATTCATTCTGCCTTATTGTGTACTTTGTTTAAAATTAGTGGTGGCAGATGAGAAACAGTGAATAGATGTGGTTGCAATCAAGCAAACAGGCCCCTCTCATATTAAGGGATTACTCAATGAAGTCAGTAACTTTGGATGCATAGCAAACTTTTTCTCCTTAGAGCCATTCTGTTTCTCAAAATGACACAATGACCAAGATTACAGATTTGTTCCAATACAAAGAAATAGATTGATTTAAGATTGGAGAATTGCATGTAGCTAAATGTAGGCTTGATTAAGTAGGAACAGCACTAAATAACAGACAAATATACAATAATTGAAAAATTTATGATGCAACAGCTAATGACAGTGGTAATGGATATAGTAATGAAACAAAAGTGTCCAAATGAGATAACAATTGCGACATAAAAATCATCTGGATGTAACTCGAAGGACTAAAAAATGCCCCAGCAAAAATAAAACAGATAGACCAAGTTGAAGGCAAAGGTTATGATCTATATTTAATCCAAAAGACTGTATAGCACTGAGTTGAAAGATAAGCTGCTGTTCTGCAAACTTGCATTGAGCTGCAAAGATCATGATGGGAGCAAAGTGAAGAATTAAAGTGACAAGCAGCTAGCAACTTGGGGTTGTGTTTTTAGATAAAACTGGGGAAATGCAGCTAAGTGGTCTCATTGTCTGTTTGGGCCTCCCAGTGTATAGGAGACTACATTGGGTGCATTGTATACAGCATACTAATTGAAAGTACAAGTAAAACTCTGTCTCACTTGGAAGGAACGTTTGGGTGTTTGGACAGTGAGAGAGAGGAAGAGAAACAGTAGGAATGGTGCCTTAAGAAGGAAGATTGTTTTAGTAGTAACTGAGGACTCAACCAATGTGCCATTAAGGGAAAAGAATGGAGTGCTGATAACAGACAGAGGATTTCTTATGGTGACTACATCACACTGGAACTGGTGGAAATGGCAAAGGATGATGTGTTGTGGAACCAAGCATAACTAACTAATGGCTTTGATCAAATGCAGCCTTCAATCCTTCCTGCTATAGTTGTTTAAGGGGCTTTTTGGTTCACAGTGATAGAGGATGCACTATTCATGAGTATTAAAAAGAAGAGGAACTTGTCTTAACAACAAGATATAGTTTATTGTATAATCACAATAGGTGCAAATTGCATTGTCCAGTTAGACAAAACTGGCAAGTCTATCTGGAACAATAGATGACATAAATAAATGTCAGGTACCCCAGATGCTAGAAATCTGAAACCAACAGAGGGCAGGTCTGGAAGCATCTGTGGAAAGAGGAACAAAGGTAACATTTTGAGTCCAAAATAACTCTTCTTCAGAACTAAAGGAAATGATATCCAGAAATAACATGTCTGCCCTATCAGGGTCTAAAGCTAGACTCATCTTTTCCTAATTCTGTATAACACATTCAGATTGGGTAGAAACTAATGTAGTCTCCAATATTAATCTTTCTTTATTAATAACCTTATATTAACCATGGGGTGCAGGAGCAGAGAGAACTGAGTGAGTATGTGCAAAGATCAGTAAATGAAGCAGGACAGCAGGAAGTAAAGTTTTCAACTTTCTGAATAGGGGGTAGAGTCAAAGAGCAAGGAGTTGATGTTGAAACAAATAGAGAAAATGCTGGAGAAATTCAGCAGATCTGATTGCATCTGTGGAGATGAAACAGAGTTAAGGTTTCAAGTCCATAATGAATTCTCTTCAGAACTGGTTTTGGCATTCACAATATTTTGCTTTTGTTCAGGTGATGTTCCTCCCACCACTAATCCCGGTGGCACGCCATTGGTTGCACATTGCCAGCCTGAAAACTCATTCTTACTTGCCATTATACCTAACCCTTCAATCAGAGAGCCAAATGCTGTCTTCTGTCCAATTAACCAAATCACTGCTGCACAGGTAAAAGTGATACAGACTTTGTCAGCACATTTATTGGATTCAAAACCCAAGAAATAAATGTTAAAACGCATAAAGATAGATAATTCCCTGATACCTAATTAGGTGCATCGCAGAACTTTGTAGGAAGCTAGAAAGAATTGCTGGATCCCTTGCTGAGATATTTGTATCGGCAACAGTCACAGGTGAGGTGCTGGAAGACTGGACGGTAGCTAATGTGGTGCCACCGGCACAGTGGCTTAGTGGTCAACATTGCAGCCTCATAGTACCAGGGACCCAAGTTCAATTCTAGCCTCGGGTGACTGTCTGCGTGGAGTTTGCAACTTATTCCCATGTCTGCGCAGGTTTCCTTCAGGTGCTCAGGTTTTCTCCCACAATCCAGGTGAGTTGGCCATGCTAAATTGTCCATAGTGTTCAGGGATGTGTAGGTTGGGTGCACTAATCAGGGGTAAATGTTGGGTCTGGGTGGGTTGCTCTTTGTGGGATCAGCGTGGACTTGCTGGGCTGAAGGGCCTGTTTCCACACTGGGGGTATTCTATGATTATTAAGAAAGATGGTAAGGAAAATACAGGGAACTATAGACTGGTGAACCTGATGTCAATGGTGGGTATGTTGCTGGAGAGGGTTCTGAGGGACAGGACTTATATGTATTTGGAAAAAGTTTGTGAGAAGATTTGTAGCTCGGGTGCTCGTTGTTGTGGTTCTGTTCGCCGAGCTGGAAATTTTAGTTGCAAACGTTTCGTCCCCTGTCTAGGTGACATCCTCAGTGCTTGGGAGCCTCCTGTGAAGCACTTCTGTGGTGTTTCCTCCGGCATTTATAGTGGCCTGTCCCTGCCGCTTCCGGTTGTCAGTTTCAGCTGTCTGCTGTAGTGGCCGGTATATTGGGTCCAGGTCGATGTGTTTGTTGATGGAGTTTGTGGATGAGTGCCATGCTTCTAGGAATTCCCTGGCTGTTCTTTGTTTGGCTTGCCCTATAATGGTAGTGTTGTCCCAGTTGAATTCATGTTGCTTATCATCTGCGTGTGTGGCTACTAAGGATAGCTGGTCGTGGCATTTCGTGGCTAGTTGATGTTCATGGATGCGGATCGTTAGCTGTCTTTCTGTTTGTCCTATATAGTGTTTTGTGCAGTCCTTGCATGGGATTTTGTACACTACATTAGTTTTGCTCATGCTGGGTATCGGGTCCTTCGTTCTGGTGAGTTGTTGTCTGAGGGTGGCTGTTGGTTTGTGTGCTGTTATAAGTCCTAGTGGTTGCAGTGGTCTGGCTGTCAGTTCAGAGATGTTCTTGATGTATGGTAGTGTGGCTAGTCCTTTGGGTTGCAGCATGTCCTCGTTCCATTGACAACGTGTTTGCTTTCATTTGTCAATGCATTGAGTAGAGGAGTTGGGATAACATGTTGCTGCTGTACAGGACACTGACGAGGCCACTTCTCATTGTGTTCAATTCTGGTCTCCCTGCTATAGGAAAGCTGTTGCTAAACTTGAAAGGGTGCAAATAATATTTACAAGGATATTACCGCGTTTGGAGAATTTGTGTTATATGGAGATGCGGGAACCATTTTCCCTGGAGCATCAGAGGATGAGGGATGACGTTGTAGAGGTTAATAAAATCACAAGGAGAATAGAAAGGTAAATAACCAAAGTCTTTTCCCAAGGGTAGGGGCATCCAAAACTAGAGGGCAGAGCTTTAAGGTGGCAGGGGAAAGATTTTAAAGGGACCTAAGGGCACCTTTTTCACACAAAGAAGGTGCCGTGTATGTGGAATAAGCTGCCAGAGTAGGTGGTGGAGGCATGAACAATTACAACACTTAAGAGACATCTGGAAGGGTACATGAACAGGAATATGGGCCAAATGCTGGTTAATAGGATGAGATCAGTTTAGGATATCTGGTTGGAGATGACGAGTTGGACTGAAGGGTCTGATTCCATGCTGAATGACTTTATGACTGTATGACTCTAGTTAGCATAAAGCACCCTCCAAGAATGTAAATCTGAATCATTTGGTGCCCCTAGTGGTGAATGATAATAATAGGACATGAACGATGTCAATCACAGGCTCTATGACATCTTCTACTAATAGTGCTGGAAATCAGAAATGTCCTGTCAGGAATTAAGAGCTTGGATGCTTGTGAACTTTTTCAAAAATTCATGGATAATAATGAATAGAAAATCATGCTGTTTCCACTAATCTATACATTCAGATTCCTTGCATTTGTTACCACAGAAGTGAAACCCCATGAATTCATAAAGTTTGTTCTATGAAATAACACCATCTATGCATTCAGATGATAGATGATGCTGTCATGATGATTTTTAGATCATATTGATTCCTTTGGTCAGAAACTCTATCAGTTATGAGTTGTTGTTTTAGAACATAGAACATAGAACATAGAAGAATACAGCGCAGTACAGGCCCTTGGGCCCTCGATGTTGCGCCGATCCAAGCCCACCTAAACTACACTAACCCACTATCCTCCATGTACCTATCCAATGCCCTCTTAAATGCCCATAAAGAGGGAGAGTCCACCACTGTTACTGGCAGGGCATTCCATGAACTAACAACTCGCTGAGTGAAGAACCTACCCCTAACATCAGTCCTATATCTACCCCCCCTTAATTTAAAGCTATGCCCCCTTGTAATACCCGACTCAATACGCGGGAAAAGGTTCATACTGTCGACCCTATCTAACCCCCTAATCATCTTGTACACCTCAATCAAGTCACCCCTAAACCTTCTTTTCTCTAGTGAAAACAGCCCCAAGTGCCTCAGTCTTTCCTCATACGATTTTCCTTCCATACCAGGCAACATCCTGGTAAACCTCCTCTGCACCCGTTCCAATGCCTCCACATCCTTCCTATAGTATGGCGACCAAAACTGCACACAATATTCCAGATGCGGCCGTACCAGAGTCTTATACAACTGCATCATGACCTCAGGACTCCGGAACTCAATTCCTCTACCAATAAAAGCCAGTACGCCATATGCCTTCCTCACCGCACTATTTACCTGAGTGGCAACTTTCAGAGATCTGTGTACATGGACACCAAGATCCCTCTGCTCATCCACACTACCAAGTATCCGACCATTAGCCCAGTACCCCATCTTTTTGTTATTCTTCCCAAAGTGAATCACCTCGCACTTAGCTACATTGAATTCCATCTGCCACCTTTCTGCCCAGCTCTGCAGCTTCTCTATATCCTGCTGTAACCTGCCACATGCTTCCTCACTGTCAACAACTCCTCCGACTTTCGTATCATCCGCAAACTTGCTCACCCAACCTTCTAACCCCTCTTCCAGGTCATTTATAAAAATGACAAACAGCAATGGTCCCAAAACAGATCCTTGTGGAACACCGCTAGTGACGGCACTCCATGAAGAAACTTTGCCATCAACTACTACCCTCTGTCTTCTTCCATCCAGCCAATTTCTAATCCAAACCTCCAACTCACCCTCAATGCCATATCTCCGTATTTTCTGCAGTAGCCTACCATGGGGAACCTTATCAAACGCCTTACTAAAATCCATATATACCACATCTACCGCTTTCCCCTCATCAACCTCCTTCGTCACCTTTTCAAAGAATTCAATAAGGTTTGTGAGGCACGACTTGCCCTTCACAAAACCATGCTGACTATCCTTGATCACATTATTCCTATCCAGATGTGCATAAATCCTATCCCTTACAATTCTCTCTAAGACTTTGCCCACAACAGAAGTGAGACTCACCGGCCTATAGTTACTAGGGCTATCCCTACTCCCCTTTTTGAACAAGGGAACCACATTTGCTATCCTCCAGTCTTCTGGGACTACTCCTGTAGACAAAGAGGACATAAAAATCAAGGCCAATGGCTCTGCAATCTCCTCCCTTGCTTCCCAGAGAATCCTAGGATAAATGCCATCAGGCCCAGGGGACTTATCTATTTTCACCTTTTCCAGGATTTCCAACACCTCTTCTCTACATACCTCAAAGCCATCCATTCTACTTATTTGTGCCTCAGTATTCTCATCGACAACAATGCCCTGTTCCTGAGTGAATACTGAAGAAAAGTATTCATTCAGTGTCTCCCCAATCTCTTCCGCCTCCACACGCAACTTCCCCCTACTATCCTTGACTGGACCTATTCCTACCCTAGTCATTCTTTTATTCCTAACATACCTATAGAAAGCCTTAGGGTTTTCCCTAATCCTATCTACTAAGGACCTTTCATGTCCCCTCCTTGCTGCTTTTAGCTCTCTCTTTTGTTTTATTTTGTTTCTTATCCTCCCACTTCTTCCTTCCTTTTCTGAAAGATCTGGCTTATGGGTATCCAACACTGTCCTTGTACCTTGTATATATAGCTATACATCATATGACAGTGAGTGCCAGGAAGTTTTTGTTTGCTTTTTGACTGTGGGATAAATTATAGTACAGCTTGACCATGTACTTGCCTGATATTTACGTCTTGCTAGCAGGTACACCCGACGGTGGTCATATGTTGTGCTGCTGGTCATTTTTCCACTTATGAGCCAGGGATCAATGAACCTAACTCATAATAAAGTCGAGATCAAATTTCAGGACTTTCTCCTCTATGTGGTTCATTTCCATAAGTAAAACTTCTGCATTTAAAATCAACAATATGAATAAGAAATATTAACAGCCGAACCCACAAGCATTTATGACTAGAACTATGGAATTTAGTTGTCTACTCCTGGTCCTGCCTGTGGTGTTATTGGAATAAAGTTGTTAAAGTAAAACATTATGAATGCAGGAAATCTGCAATACAAACAGAAAATGTTGGAGAAACATTGCAGGTCTGGCAGTATCTGTGAAGAGAGAAATAGAGTTAACATTTGGAGGCCAAAGACTTCTCATCAGAACTAAATCTTTGGTTTTGTTTCTAAAATACACAGCGATGTTCAATTAGGTTAACTTTGTTTCCCTCTTCACATATGCTACCAGATCTGAGTTTCTCAAGCACTTACTGTTTATAATTTCACAGAATCATTTGACAGTAATTAGAATGATTCACAATGACTTTTGTTGATGTTTAGGCGCTATTATTCTAATTGATCTAAACGTAACCTTAACAGAATTCTGTTTTTCTATAAGCATTATATTCTGTTGATGCTCAAGAAGATTGTATGGATAAATTATTAATTAAATAAATGTAGGCATTGTTTAATACATAGAGCCTATGATGGAATCACTAATAGGAAGGATATTAAGAATATATTGCGTAAAGTATACTGATAAAATGACTGCAGTGTATTGGTGCTTTGTACAGAAGTAGTGTTTCTTTTAATAGTATAGCATTAGGTAGTAGAAGATTGGTATTGATGGCAGTTGAAGCCAATGTCATTTAAGAATTTATTATTTCTGGCCAAACTTTTCAGGCTGATGTATTTACAGGGAGAGTACTATATTTTCATTCTTAAAGTCTCTGCTTTGTTTAACTTACAAAGTTATCAATGAAAAAGAAATAAATAAATTTGATTGCGCAGTTGAAGGTTGTTTAGTTAATCTTAGCTCATCCTTCCATGAAAACATTGCAGTTCACCATTTTCAAAACCTTTAATACAGAAACATAGAAGATAGGAACAGGAGCAGATCATTTGACTCCATAAGCCTGTTTTGACATTCAGGGTGATCACGGCTGATCATTGAACTCAATACCTTAGTTCTGTCATCCTCCCATATCCCATGATTCCATTAGCCAAAGAACTATGTCTACCTCATGTTGGAAAATACATAATGTTTGGTTTCAACCACTTTCTGTGGTTGGAATTCCACTGGCTCACCACTCTCAATCTTAACAGTAGCCATGATATGGATGTGCCATTATTGGATTAGGATGGACAAGTTCAGAAGTCACATGATACCAGGCTATCATCCAATAGGTTTATTTGAAATCACAAGCTTTCAGAGCACTGCTCCTTTGTCAACTGAAGTCATCTGGTGTTGCGTGCCTTCTGACCCCAGCCTTAAAAGGTTTACCCCTTATTCCTAAAGTATGATCCCTGCTTCTGGGCTCCCTCGCCTCGGGAACATTCTTCCTGCATCTAACCTGTCCAGTCCTGTTCGAAGTTTATGGATTTCTGTGATATTCCCCCCTACCCTTCATTCTTCTAAACCCCAGTAAATATAATCCTAAATGAGTCAATCTGTTCTTATACATCAGTCCTGCCATCCAGGAATTAATTTTGTAAACCTTTGCTACACTCTCTCTATAGTTAGAACATCCTTCCTCAGATACGAGGACCAAACTGCACACAATATTCCAGGTTTGGCCTTGCTAATGACGTATATGATTACAGCAAGGCATTCTTGTTCCTGTACTTAAATACTCTCCCTCTCAAGGCCAACATACAATTTGCTTTCTTTACAGCCTGCGGGACCTGACTTTCAGTGATTCATGCATGAGGATAGGCAGGTTCATTGCATATTTCCATCTCTCAATTCATGGACATTCAATTAATATCTGCCACCTTATTTTTGCTCCCAAAATGGATAACCTAATATTTATCCACATTATCCTGCATTAGCCATGTATTTGCCCACTCACTAAACCTGTCACAATCATATTGCAATATCTGTCCATCCTCCTCATAGCTCAATGTTTCACCCAGCTTTATGTTTTCTGCAAATTTGGAAATGTTATGGTTAACTCCACCATTTAAACAATTAACATATACAAATGAATCTCAATTATCCGAATGACGGGAATTTTGTTCAGATAGTCGAATGTTCGGATAATCACATGTCAGAAGACACAGTTTAGCCAAGCATCGGGACCTTGCAATCTTATCCGGATAATCCAAAATCCGAATAATCAAATACCAGATAATCGAAGTTTCTCTGTCTTGACTACAGCTGGGGTGCAAGTACCATTCCCTGTGTACCTACTTGTCACTCTCTGCCATTCAGAAAATGATCATTTGTGATCTTTGTGACCTGTCTGCTAAACAGCTTTCTATCCATTTCAATACACTACTCCCAACTCCATGTTTAATTTCACACATTAATCTCTTATGTGGGATTTTATTGGAAGTCCAAATAAACTACATGCAGGCTCCCCTGATAAGTTCTACCAATTATAACCCTGAAGAATTCCAGTAGATTTGTCAAGCATGATTTCCCTTTTGTAAACCTGTGCTGACTATATTTGATTCTACCTCCATTTTCTAATTGTTTTGCTATAAAATCCTATCTAGCATCTTCACTACCGCTTCAGACTCACTGCTCTATAATTTGCTGTTTCCTCTCTACCTCCCTTTTTAAGTAGTAAGTTTACATGACCTAACCTCTAATCTGTAGGAACTGTTAGAGTCTCAAGAATCTTGGAAGATGACCACCAATGCATTCACTATATCTAGGGCCACTTCCTTAAGTACTCTGGGATGTAGATTATTTGGCCCGAGGAATTTGTCAGCCTTCAATCTTATCAATTTCTCTAACACCATTTTTCTACAAATACTTCAGTTCATCTTTCTCACTAAACCTTGTGTTCCCCACCAGTGTTGGTGCATTATTCATGCCCTCCTTTGTGTAGATAGAAAAGAAATATTAATTTATTTTTTCAGCATTTCATTGCTTCTTGTTATAAATTCCCCCATATCTGACTGTAGGGGACCTACGTATGTTTCCACCAGTCTGTTTCTCTTATACTTATAGAAACTACTACAGTCAGTTCTTGCATTCCACACAAGCTTATTCACTCAATTTTCCTCTTTTCAATTAATTGCTTGATTCTCCATTACTTACTCCTAAACTGGTGGCAATCCTCAAATCTATTGCTGTTTTGCCAATTTATATGGATTGATTTTGTGACTAACACTATCTCTAACTTTCTCTGTCTGCCATGGTTTGTCACTGTTCTTTTTACACTCTTGCACCAGACAGGAATAAACAATAAAGTCACAGAGTAATAGAGATATACAACATGGAAACTGACCCTTTGGTCCAATGCCAGCCAGATATTCCAACCTAATCTATCCCATTTGCCAGTACCCGGCCCATATCCCTCTAAACCCTTCTTATTCATACACCCATCCAGATGCCACTTAAATCTTGCAATTCTACCAGCCTCCATCACTTCCTTTGGCAGCTCATTCCATACACGCACCTCCTTCTGCATGAAAATGTTGCCCCTTAGGTCCCTTTTATGTCTTTCCCCTCTCACTGTAAACCTGTGCCCACTAGTTTTGGACTTCCCATCCCAGGGAAAAGACTTTGTCTTTTTATCCTATCCATGCCCCTCATGATTTTATAAATCTCTATAAGGTCACCCCTTAGTCTCCGACGCTCCAGGGAAAACAGCCCCAGCCTATTCAACCTCTCCCAATGGCTCAAATCCTGCAACCCTTTTCTAAATCTTTTCTGAAGCCTTTCAAGTTTCACAACATCCTTCCGATAGGGGGGAGATCAGAACTGCCCCCAATATTCCAAAAGTGACCTAACCTGTACAGCCGCAATATGAACTCCCAACTACTATACTCAATATTCTGACCAATAAAGGAAAACACTTTCTTCACTATCCTATCGACCCGCGACTCCACTTTCAAGGAATATGAACCTGTACTCCAAGGTCTCTTTGTCCAACAACAGTCCTCAGGACCTTAGCATTAAGTGTATAAGTCCTGTTCTGATTTGCTTTTCCAAAACACAGCACTTTGCATTTATCTAAATTAATCTGCATCTGTCACTCTTCAGCCCATTGGCCTGTCTGATCAAGATTCCATTGTACCCTGAGGTAACCTTCTTCACTGTCCACTATATCTCCAATTTTAGTGTCATCTGCAAACTTACTAACTGTACCTCCTATGTTCACATCCAAATCATTTATATAAATGACGAAAAGTAGTGGATCTCGCACTGGCCCTTGTGACACTCCACTGGTCAAAGGCCTCCAGTTTGAAAAGCAACCCTCAACCACCATCCTTTGTCTTCTACCTTCAAGCCAGTTCTGTATCCAAATGGCTAGTTCTTCCTATATTCTTTGAGGTCTAACCTGGCTAGCCAGTTTCCCATGGGGAACCTTATCGAATGCATTATTGAAGTCCATACAGATCACGACCACCACTCTGCCCTCATCAATATTATCAATATATTAGCTCCTTCTTTATTAGCATTTGTATCCTGGAACATTTAGCTGCCAGTCATGTCCAACCCTGGGCCACGTTTCTGTAATTGTTATGATATCCCAATCCCATGTTCCTCACCATGCCCTGAGTTAATTTGCCTTCCCTGTTAGACCTCTTACATTGAAGTAAATGCATTTAATTTATCAATTCCACTGTGTCCTGTGCTTTGTGCCTGCCTGCCTTGACTGTTTTTCTCAACTGTAACACTCTCAAATTGCTCTCTTTCCTCAATATCTCCCTGGGTCCCAATTCCCACCACC
This sequence comes from Chiloscyllium plagiosum, assembly GCF_037043375.1. Taxonomy (NCBI): domain Eukaryota; kingdom Metazoa; phylum Chordata; class Chondrichthyes; order Orectolobiformes; family Hemiscylliidae; genus Chiloscyllium; species Chiloscyllium plagiosum. The sequence goes on from NW_028270140.1 coordinate 60,660,998, forward strand.
CCCCAAACCTTACTAGTTTAAATCCTCCTGAGCAGTTCTAGCAGTATATTAGTCCCCTTCCAATTCAGGTGCAATCCATCCTTCTACCCCACATCTACCCCAGAACAGATTCCAATGATCCAAAAATGTGAACACTTCTCCCATGCACCAGCTCCTCAGCCATGCATTCATCTGCTCTATCCTCCTATTCCTACCCTTACTAGTACAAGGCACTGGGAGTAATCAAATATTACTACTCTTGAGGACCTCCTTTTTAAATTCCTGCCTTACCTTTTATATTCTCCTTTCAGAATCTTATCTATTTCCCTTTCCATGTCATTGGTTCCAATGTTTACAATGACCTCCTGTTGGTCCCTCTCCCCTTTGAGAACATTCTGCACCCTCTCTGAGACATCCTCGATCCTGGCACCAGGGAGACAACACACCATTCTGATTTTTCACTGTTGGCCGCAGAAACATCTGTCTGTGCCTCAGATTAGAGAGTCCCCTTTCACAATTGATTGCTTGGATCTGGAGTACCCCTCATTACATTGAAGTCTGTCTCAATACCAGAAACATGGCTGTTTGTGCTATATTCCTCTGAGAGTCCATCACCCCCTATATTTTCCAAAACAGCATCCTTGTTTGAAATGGGGATAGCCACTGAAGACTCCTGCACTACCTGCCTACACCTCCCACCTTTCCTGGAGTTAACCCATCTACCTGACTGTATCTGTGACTTTTCTCCTTTCTTATAACTGCCATCCATCACACCCCCTTGCTCTTGTAAATTCCTCATTGCCTCTAACTGCCACTCAAACTGATCCAATCGATCTGATAGGATTCGCAAAGACACTTCCTGCAGACATAATCCTCAGTACATGTAAACTGTCCCTAAACTCCCACATCTGACAAGATGAACATATCACTCTACTAAAGGCTATCTTTGCTCCTTCACAATGTACAGACCCAGAAAATAGCACCATCCTTTTGCTCTAAAAAGACAGTGCTCCAGGCTAACTTTGTCCTTATGGTTTATATTTTTAAAATTTAATCAAGAAACTGATTTCAATAAAACATATAATCAAGAAAGAATCCATTCCAATCACTACTGTCAGCTTACAGCAAGGTTACATATTAAAAACTATGCACATTAAAAACTACCTGTTCCTGTGCTGTGAGCTCTCCCACAGGTCCCTCCAAGAACATTTGTGAATTTTGCTGTTTTTGGAGTTCACTTATTTACTCTTTAAACATTTGCCATTGTCTATCCACTGTCATTTCTTTCAGTAACATTTCCCAATCCATTATGGCCAGTTCACACTGTTGTAGTTTCCCTTATTGAGATTCAGGACCCTAGTCTTAGAATCAACTAACTCACTCCCCACCTTGATGAAAAATTCTATCATATTGTGGATGCTCATCCCCAAATCTCTCACAACTATAATAACTAATTATTTATTTCTCATTGCACAATATCCTGTCAAAGATGGCTTGCTCTCTAGTTGGTTCCTCAACTTATTGTCCAGAAACCATCCAAATACACTTTAGGAACTCCTTTAATTTATGGTGATGAATTTGATTTGTCCAATCTATTTGCAGATAAAAGTCACCCATAATTACAGATTTTCTTTACTGTATACATCTCTGACTTTCTGTTTTATGCCATTCCCAACATCACCATCACAGTTTTGTGGTCTACGCACAACCCCCACTAATGCTTTTTTGCCTTTTGCTACTTATCAATTTTACCCATACAGATTCTACATTGTCTGAGCTAATACTTTTCCTCAATATTGTATTTATTTCATTTTAATCAGTAATGCAACTCTACCAACTTTTCCTTTTTGTTTGCTTTTCCGAAGTACTGAATACCTCTGGATGTTCAGTTCCCATTCCTGGTCATCCAGCATTCATGTCACAATGTGTCCATTAAATCACATTCATTTACATCTAATTGTGTAATTAATTTCTTCTTTTTTAATGTCCCATGACTTCAGCACAAAGCCTTGTCTTCTTAATATTCATTGTCCCATTCTTACTTTTTTTTACTGTGTCTTTGTTTGATTCTGGACTTTGATTTCTCAGTCTAGCACTTTCTTGTTTTCTTTTGACTTTTCTTTATGTCCTTGGTTCATCTTCTTTTGACTCCTTGCATAAGTTTCCAAAACCCTGCCAATTTAGTTTAGACCCTCCTCAACCACTCCAGCAAATATTCTGAGGTCATCAGTCCCTGTCTTGCCCAGGTGTTACCTACCCAAAACAGTCCCAATGCCCCAGGTGTGAGAAATCCTTCTCCTCACAGCATTTCTTCAGCCATGCGTTCATTTGATATATCCTGCTATTTCTACTCTGACTAGCATGTGGATTGGTAGTAATCCTGAGATCACTACCATTGAAGCCCTGCTTGCTTTGTAAGTCTCTATATTTTGCTTTCAAGATCTTGTTCCTTTTTAAAACCTATGTTTGTTATCAATGTGTACCATGACCACTGGCTGTTCACCTCCACCATCCAGATGTCCTGTATCCTTCCTGAGACATCATTGACTCTAGCATCAGGGAGGCAGCATTCTATCCTGGAGTCAGGATGGCAAAATTCTAAACTGCTCCTTAAATGACTTCCCTACCTACCTGAAAGTCTACTCTCCATGTTAATTACATTTTGTGTAAATGCGTTATTGTTATCCATTCTAATTCTTTTATTATAGAGTGATAGAGATGTACAGCACGGAAACAAACCCTTTGGCCCAACTTGTCCATACCAACCAGATATCCCAACCCAATCTAGTCCCACCTGCCTGCATCCGCCCCATATCCCTCCAAACCCTTCCTATTCATATACCCATCCAGATGCCTTTTAAATGTTGCAATTGTACCAGCCTCCACCACTTCTTCTGGCAGCTCATTCCATACATGTACCACCCTCTACGTGAAAATGTTGCCCCTTAGGTGTCTTTTATATCTTTCCCCTCTCACCCTAAACCTATGTCCTCTAGTTCTGGACTCCCCTCCCCAGGGAAGAGACTTTGTCTATTTATCCTATGAATGCCCCTCATGATTTTATAAACCTCTATAAGGTCACCCCTCAGCCTCTGATGCTCCAGGGAAAACAGTCCTAGCCTATAAAACCTCTCTTTCCTTATAGCTCAAATCGTCCAACCCTGACAACATCCTTGTAAATCGTTTCTGAACCCTTTCAAGTTTCACAACATCTTTCCGATAGGAAGGAGACCAGAATTGGACGCAATATTCCAACAGTGGTCTAATCAATGTCCTATAGAGCTGCAACATGACCTCCCAACTCCTGTACTTAATACTCTGACCAATAAAAGAAAGCATACCAAACGCCTTCTTCATTATCCATCTCTCTACCTGTGACCTATTTAAACTTGAGTTCCCTTATTCTCCTATTTTAAGCTAACCATTATAGCATGTTGGATCTACCTTCTACATAACATTTACTCCCTTACCTACATCTGTAAAATAATTAATTATTCATCTTTCAAGGTTGAAAAGTCTAAAGGGGCCATTTAAATTTTAAGCATGTGTGAAAACTTACTGTGGATCAGACTCCATTACATAAGTCAGCAGACGTAAACTGGTCAAGATTCATAATGGGTGACAGATCCACAATAGTCAGTGTTATGCATGTGCCAAAGATGAAGACTACTGCTCAAATATGAATGGGCGGCACGGTGGCACAGTGGTTAGCACTGCTGCCTCACAGCGCCAGAGACCCGGGTTCAATTCCCGACTCAGGCGACTGACTGTGTGGAGTTTGCACATTCTCCCCGTGTCTGCGTGGGTTTCCTCCGGGTGCTCCGGTTTCCTCCCACAGTCCAAAGATGTGTAGGTCAAGTGAATTGGCCATGCTAAATTGCCCGTAGTGTTAGGTAATAAGGGGTAAATGTAGGGGTATGGGTGGGTTGCGCTTCGGCGGGTCGGTGTGGACTTGTTGGGCCGATGGGCCTGTTTCCACACTGTAATGTATTGTAATGTAATCTATCTCCTAGACTTCTACACTGCTCAGTCTTCTGGTGTGTAGAATCTGAACTGTAATATATCGAAGTCCCCAAGTAACATGATGGTGCATTGTGAAGTGGGTGACTAATATTAGATTAGATTACTTACAGTGTGGAAACAGGCCCCAACAAGTCCAAACCGACCCGCCGAAGCGCAACCCACCCATACCCCCATATTTACCTAACACTACGGGCAATTTAGCATGGCCAATTCACCTGACCTGCACATCTTTGTGACTGTGGGAGGAAATCGGAGCACCCGGAGGAAACCCACGCAGACACGGGGAGAATGTGCAAACTCCACACTGTCAGTCGCCTGAGGCGGGAATTGAACCCAGGTCTCTGGCGCTGTGAGGCAGCAGTGCCACCGTGCTGTTTTTGTGGTGTTGATTGAGCTGGATGGAGTGGAGAATGTTGCAATAGTTAAGAAGTGGAGCTGTTTGGAGTGAGACTCCTTGTCAATGACCGTTGCCGGCATCATTCCTCTCAGGGCCCAGCCATTCTTTACTTCCAGTAATGAGCAGAAGGGGAGTTGGCTGATGATTTGTGAACGGGCAAGGCAAGGGATTCGGATGCCCTCTTGAAAGTGGTATTCACAGGGCTGAATTTAATGGCTGAGGATGCTGCCATGGCCAACAGCCAGAAAGATGGCAGCAATTCTGCCGAAACCATGTCTGGCAACATCAGAGGAATTAAACGTCAATCTGACATACAAGTTGTGCTGACAGAACTAATGGGGAGTCATTGGCTGAGAAGAGGAATTGCTTTGAGCTGAGTCTCCACTTTCTAGTTAACTGTCAGTCATTGAGTTTTCTGTGCCTTTAAATGTGAAGTGTTTACCTTGAAGAGTTGCTGGCCAATAGGAGGATGAGTGGCATGGGCTTATTGGTAGAGACAAAAAGGCTGCAGATGCTGGAATTCAAGGTAGAAAGCAGGAGGCTGGAAGAACACAGCAAGCCAGGCAGCATCAGGGAGTGAATAAGTCAATATTTTGGGTGTAACCCTTCTTATCCGAAATATTGACTGCTCCATCTCCTGATGCTGTCTGGCTTGCTGTGTTCTTCCAGCCTTCTGCTTGTCTACCATGGATTCATTGGTGTCAGTCAGGCAGGTCCTGGTGAAGGAGAGAACTGTAGTTGTGTGGAAAGTATAGCGAGCACTTTCAGAGAGGCAAGTCTTGCTGCTGTGATCCCTTTCTGGGCCACAGTGTGACCATTGAAGAGGTTCCAACTGAGCCAACAGGAAGTCGACCACCTTGTGGCCTCTCCAACTTTCACCTCCACCCTTCCACTGCTGTGTGTAGAATAGGATAAGGCCCTTAAAACCTTCATTGGCTTCTCGTGAGGATATTATCCTCAACCCTTCCAACCCCTGACTGAATCAGTGGGAAAACGGATGGCAATGAGCACTCAGTTTCTGGTTTCTAGAGGAGGAATATAACTTCTTCTCATCATGAACAAACCATTATTGAAGGCCTAAATGCATTCATTTGGTCATCATACTTTATGGTCTGCACAGATGGCCATTTTCTCCATTGACAAAGACATCAAGCACAGTCCTATGATGTTATTCTATTTGTGGTAGAGACAAGCTCCTCCTATCTGTCTGCATAACTGTACAATGTAGCCAGATAATATGGTGATGTTCTAGAGGTATTCACTTTGTCAAAGTCTCCTTAAGTACAGCAATTGCTTCCAGCTTAACAGAGTTTGAGCATTTTGTGTTTCGCAACTTCAGCCCTCACTGCTTTCCCTACTAACATCATTTGCTTATGTTCATTCATATCGTTTGAGTCACTATTTGAAAGCTCACCAATCTTGCATATCAGTCCAAGAGGAGAGGGAGTATCTGAGCTGGTGCATGGTCTACATGAATCCATGACATTGTACACACAGAAGGCACTAATTGAGGAATTATCATTAGCTAGCTGTACCACCCACTGCAAATGTGTGAAGACCCTAAGGATGAAAAACAATATCAACACATGAGAGATTATGTCATGTTATGCCTGACTTTTAATTCTATCAGCAGATAGTTTGGAGGCCTTCATTTCCTCCTTTTCAAACGCAGATGCACTGAAAAGTCATTACATGCCTTGCCTCCTCTTCTGTGTTTGCTAGGTTTGAGATCTGCAGAGGGTTTATTTTCTGCCTTTCCCTTGGATTCTGTGTTCTTTATTCCAGCAAGGAATGGAAAAATAAAAACCCTTGAGTGACCGTAATAGAATGTGTCCACACAATGTTACAGCATATGTTGGTAGATTGGATGGAGAGCATTTGTGACCAACAGTGAAAACCTCAATATTTCATAACGATGTAGATAAGTGTCAGTGGTTGGCTAGACAGATGGAGATGTGAGGAATTGCATAGAGATGAAACTTAAATTATGATAAAGGCAGATGTACAATTTCTCTCACTTTTCCTACTCTGCATGGTGCGTTGAACTGCTTCCGATATTGTATCTAGGTGTGTGGTACTCTTATTCTCTTATTGCTAACATTCTCTGTAACTCTAACCATGCTGGGACATCACCAATCAATTTCTGCCTGCTGATATTTGGGAAGTATAATTTTGTGTCTTCACAACCCTCAACAACACATCTAAGGTGACATCACTGAACAAAGGCATAGCCTTTAACTTTCTTGATTCAGTTCTTTCACTTTCTTCCTTTTGGCTTGCAACTCCCCTAGGTCATAAGATTCTGGGTTCAAGTCTCACTCCTGGAGCACAAAAATATACTCGAATATAGTACTGAGGGAATACTGCACTGTCAGAGAAGGCAAGGATTGATTCGGGATAGTCAGCATTACTTTGAATGTGGGAAACCCTGTCTCACAAATTGGATTGAAATTTTTGAAGAGGTGACTAAGGAGATACATAGAGGCACATCAGTAGGTGTTATCTACATGGATTTTAACAAAGCCTTCAACAAGGTTCTGTATGGCAGACTGGTTAGTAGGGCTAGATTTCATTGGATGCAGAGAGAGCCAATTGGATACAAAATTTGCTTGACGGTAGGAGACAGAGGGCTGTTGTTCAGACTGGAGGCCTGGGCTGCATGGATCCCTCCAATAGTCCTTGGTTCATTCCACTCCCGCCACCGAACCCTCAATTACCTTCCCCTGCAACCAGAAAAGATGCAACGCCTGCCAGTACACCACGTCCCTCACCTCCATCCAGAGCACCAAATAGTCCTTCCAAATAGACAGAGGTTCACCTGACTCTGTTCTAACCTCGTTTATTGCATCAGGTGCTCACGATGTAGTCTTCTGTACAGCGGGGAGACTGAACGTAAACTTCACTGAGCATCACAGCCGGGTCCGCAGGGGTCAACCGGACCTCCCAGTCATCGCCCATTTCAATTCCCCCAACCACTCCCTTTCCAAATGACTATCCTTGGCCTCCTCCATTGCCAAAACAAACCACATCGCCTATTGGAGGAACAGCGCCTGGGCTTCCTCCTGGGCAGCCTACAGCCCAGAGGACTCAACATTGAGCTCTCCAATTTCAAATAACCTCCCTCCCCATCCCCTGACTGCTTTTCCAGCCCCTCCCCTCCCTTCCACTGTCTCTGTAACCAACCAGATTCATTCTTCCCATTGACCGACCAGGTCATACCCTCTATCTGTCTTCACCTATCTCCACTTCATCACCTTACTCCCGCTACCCCCTTTATCTGCAGCTCCCCCCACACCCACTCCCAGTCCTGAAGAAAGGTTACACCTGAAACGTCGACTTCTGCATCTCCTAATGCTGCCTGGCTTGCTATGTTCTTTCAGCCTCCTGCCTGCCTATTTTGGATTCCAGCATCTGCAGTTTTTTTTGTCTCCACCTCCCCCCCAACTTTTATCTCAGCCCACTTGGCACATCAGCCTTACTCCTGAAGAAGGGCTTATCCCCGAAACGTCCTGCTCCTCGGATGCTGTGTTTTTCCAGCACAAACTTTTTCAACACTTTTTTTGTCTCTAACCAAGATATTGGTAAGGCACATTTGGAGTACAGAATACAGTTCTGGTCACCTTGCTACAGGAAGGATGTTATGAAACTGGAAAGTGCAAAAATGATTTTCAAGGTTATTACTGGGTCTGGAAGGTTTGAGTTATGACGAGAGGTTGAATAGAGGGGGACATTTCTCCATGGAGTGTGGGAGGCTGTGGAGTGACCTTAAATCATGAGGGGCATAGATAAGGTGAATTGCCAAGGAATGATCCCAAGGGTAGGGAAGCCCAGAAATAGAGGGCATGGTTTAAGGAGAGAAGGGAAAGATTTAAAAGGGACCTGAGGGACATTTTCAGGTAGACGATTGTGTGTATATGGAAAGAGCTGCCAGTGAGGAAATGGTACAGGTGGTACAATTACAATATTTAAAAGACATTTGAACAGTGAAATAACTGCACAGAGGCCAGTATCCCATCACCAAGTCACTATTTATTTGTATGTACACAGCACATGGCTGTAACCAGCCAGCTCAAAGTCAGTCCTGAGACTGAGGAAGCTGTCTGAATCACCTGTTTATATTTTTTTTCTCTTTTTTTTTTACACTACCGCCTAACTGCGGTAGTGCTTATTTTTTCCCCAGCACCTATGTTATATGTGTGCAGGTGTGAGACACAGTGAGAGACACAAGGTGTAAGAATCTTTATTCAATTTCCACCACCAAGAAGATAGGAAACACCCGAGTGGCCAGTGACAAGCAGTGCCCTTCACATCAAAGGGCAATGCTGTGTGATCAAACAGTGAAGGGGAGGACAGGGACTAAATCAAAATAGAGTTGGAGGGGGAAATAATGCACTCCACTCCCTGCAGCGCCCACCTCCCCCTGAAAAACTCCAGGGTGTTGGTCGACACCGCGTGCTCCTTCTCCAAGGACACCCGGGCCCTAACGTAACCGCGGAAGAGGGGCAGGCAATCACCTGTTTATTATTATTATTTTTTGGTGTGTGTGTGTGTGTGTAGGTGGACACTCCTGTTTATTTTTTTTCTTTTTATTTCAATTAACCCCCACACTACCACCTAAGTGTGGTAGTGCTTATTATCACCTGTTTATTTTTTTTTCCCCTTTTTCTTTTTTCTTTTTTTTTCTTTTTTTCTTTTTTTTAAACCCCCACACTACCACCTAAGGGCGGTAGTGCTTATTTTTCCCCCAGCACCTATGGACACCCCTTTTGTTTTAATTTAACCCCCACACTACCACCTAAGTGCGGTAGTGCTTATTATTATCTGTTTATTTTTTTTTTCACATCAAACGGGTCCCCTGTTTATTTTTTTATTCTTTTTTTTGGGCAATTCTCCTCTCCTGATTATTTTGTTTTTTCTTTTTTACTTATTTTTTTTTATATTAACCCCCACACTACCACCTAAGTGCGATAGTGCTTATTATTACCTGTTTATAATGGTAAGCCTTGGCTCCCTGGTTGGCTCAGGTTAACAACCAGGGAGCCAAGGCTCCCAGGTTAACAACCAGGGGGTCAAGAATCTCATAATCAATGGAATCCACCTGGCCCAGGTTCTTATCACTACATCCCTCCTCTACTAGGTCTAGAGATTAGGCCTGTTCTTTCTTTCGTAGCTTCTCCTGGGATGTTTTTGCCTCAGATCCAGTTGCTCAGAAATCAGATTCAGACACAGGCAGCATGTGCTGGACCATAATCCATCTCTTGCACCCAGGGCGTCTTGGGAGAGCTTCCTCCTCTTCATCAAGGCTGAATTCACCTTGGACTCTGAGGTTTCCTCAACATTAGACAGAGGGGGAGAATACATGGTTTCTGACAGCCTTTCCGGCTATTTTGAGGGGACAGATATGCTTTTGCTCCTGTGACGTTTACGAGACAGCAGCTTTCATGAGATCCACTTGTTTGTTCAGGACCACCTCACCTATCCAAACTTCGTATGTCGCAGGACCTGATGTCACATCAACTTTGTCTTGTAACAAAGCAGGGCCATTTTTGTAGTTTCAATACCGAACTCCATCCCCTGAAATAAACTGTCTCTCTTGCTTAGTGTTGGGGTTCCTATTGCTGTTTCACGCTATCCGCCCCCAGGTCCGGGCATATCAGTTTTAAACTTCTGTTCTTTCCACTAGACCCTTCGACAATAGTCGGTATGGAGCTATCTGAACATGCTGAACGCCATTCGATTTTAGGAAATACTCAAATTCTCTGTTGCTAAATGACGCCCCATTGTTTGTGACGAATACTTCCAGGCACCTGTATATTGTGAATGACACTTGCAGCTTTTCAGTCATCATCCCTGGGTTTGCCACATGAACTCTATGCATGCCCAACCACTTTGAGTGGGCATCCACAATGAACAGGTTCTTTGAGCCAATGAAAGGGCTGGTATAATCAACATGTAACTGAGTCCCAGGTTTACCCGGCCATTCCCACAAATTTAGGGGTGTTGCCGGGGGTAACCTTTGTCCTTGTTGGCACTCTTGGCACTGCCCCACCAATGCAGCCGTGTCAGCATCCAATCTTGGCCACGAGACATAAGCTTTTGCCAACATCTTCATCTTGGAAACTCCTGGATGATCCTGTTAGAGTGCAGACAGTAAGTGGCAATGACCTTTTCTTGGGATAATCCCTCTTGCTCACCATAGCAATATGCCATTCTTTACAGTGATCTGGTCTCACCAGGTCCAGAAAGGTTTCAATCCTTGTTGTGATGGCCCTTCTGTTTTCCCCATTAACAAAAGCTGCTTTAGTTTTGCCAGTATGGGATCTTTGTGTATCCACAGTCGGATATTGTCAGCAGTAACAGGAAGGGTGTCCAGAAAGTTTAAATCCAAAGCAAACTCTTCCAGGGATGCATCACCAGTGCAGTATCTGCCAATGGGAGGCGGCTCAAGGCATCTCCATTTGCCACTTGGCCTCTTGGATGACATTCTAACTTGTAATTACTTATTCACTGCTGAATTCAACCAGAATCTATGGGCACAGCTTTGTCTTCTCTAACTAACCCTAGCAGGGGCTTGTGGTCCATTACTATGACAAATTTACATCTATAAAGGTATGGGTGGAATTTTCTCACACCAAAGATGACCACCAAACCTTCTTTTACTGCCTGGACATATTTATTTTCAACATCACCCAATGTCCGGGAAGCATAAACGATCAGGTGTTGCTCTCCATTGCAGCAACAGTAAGCATACCGTACCCCCAACAGACATCGCATGTCAGCACCACTTTCCATTTGGATTTGTAGTGGGCCAACACCTAGTTGGCAATAGTTGCTTTATGCATTTCCTTAAAGATTACTTCTTGATGTTAGGATCATTTCCACGGCTGGTCCTTTTTCAATAGCAGGTATAAGGCTGCCAAGATGGAGGCAACAGTACATATGAATTTCTCATAATAATTCATGAACCCAAGGAAATACGTAAAGTCCGGTACTGATATGGAGGCCAGGATCTTTGAGCGTTCTCACTTTGTCTTCCAACGGGTGCAACCTGTCAACTCTCTAGTCCAATAGGTCCCTTGGAGTGCCTGGAACACATGGTTCCCTTCTGAGGTGTACACCCACATTGGAGAAACACTTGAACACTATGTCCAGGTTCGCCACATGCTCTTTATTGGTCTTCTGTTTATTAGCACATCATCCAGATAAATGGCAACCTGGGGTAGACCTTGTAAAATCTTTTCCATCATCCACTGGAAAGGGGTGCAGGCTGATGATAGCTCAAATGGCAGTCTTGTATATTGGTACAAAGCCATATGGGTGTTAATTGTGGCATGTGTCTTGGACTCTTCATCAAATTGCAATTACAAGTAGGTCTGTCTCATGTCCAGCTTCATGAAGGACATACCCCTCACCAGTTTTGCATACAAGTCCTCTGTGTGAGGGATTGGTATTTATCCAGTTGCGATAAGCAATTTACCATTTGCTTAAAATCCCCACAAATATGAACTGAGCCATTAGGCTTCACAATCAGTACGACTTCTGCTACTGCACTAGCTTGATGATTCCCTTGCTTTCCAGCCTCCTGATATTGCCACACTTGGGGAGGAGGTTGAAGCGACAACAGAAATGCCAATACTGGCCACAGCTCATCTCCACCACCAAATAACTGCACAGAGGCCGAGATCCTGTCACCATGTCACCCTTTATTTACCTGTGCACAATACATGAGTTCTGATCAGCCAGCTCAAAGCCAGTCCCTAGGCTGAGATGACCTTTTGAATCTCTTGTTTATATCTGTGAACCAAGGGTCCTTGACTGGCCCAGGCTAAAAACGCGAATCAAGAATCTCATATTCGATGAGATCCACTTGGTTTCAATCACTACACACAGGTCCTTGGATAGGACGGTGGAGAGGATATTGGCCATTTGCAAGCAAATAGGATTAGTTCAGTTTAGGAAACCTGGTCAGTATGGACGAGTTGGGCCAAAGGGCATGCTTCCATGCTGTTTGACTCTACGACTCCAAACCATCTTCAAATGAAACGTTAAACCATCTGCCTGCTCTGTGCATATAAAAGATTCAATATTTTGAAGAAGAGTAGGACAGTTATCCTGGTGCCCTTGTTTACCTTACCCCAGAATCAACATCACAAAAACTGATTTTCTGATCCTTATCACGTTGCTGTTTGCGATAATTTGGCTGCCACATTTCTTACATTACAACAATGCCTACATTTCAAAGATGCTCATTAACTATAAAACATTGTGAGGTATTCAGTGAATGTTAGTAGCGTTACAGAAATGCAAGTACTTTTCCCTGTTCCCAGCTGATATGCACTTAATCAATTTAGATACTCGCAGAAAAACTCCTGAAGCATCACTCATATTCAAACAACATTAAAGGCTTAACTCAGAAAAATTAAGTTTGAAAGATTATCTTTTATGATTGAATAAAGCTGATAATGTTAAAAAAGATTTAAAAGGTACACGGACTGTTTGATAGTGATACAAGCCATCAATCTATACTTCTTGGTATTGTGAGACTATGAAAGCCTTGCTTGAAGTATTGATAGATGAAGTTCAAAGATCATGGATAGACGTATTCAACTGATGGGCTAGAGGTCAATATTTAGAATTTCTATTCATGAAAGCACTTGCCAACTACATAACAACATGCTAGGTGACAATAAAATATATACTGCCTGGCAGCCATTATTGTGTGTATTTACCTTCCTCATGCACCAGCACTAAGATAGCAGGCAATCACAGCATGCAGTGACCAAGTTAAAATTGTCACAATTCTAGCAAAGTTACCATTCTGTAATGAAGAGCTCGTGGGGTGTGAGCCTAAAAGCTCCCTGAAAGTGGCAACACAACTAGTTAAGATGGGAAAGATGAATGGCATGCTAGCCTTAATTGGTCATAGCGTTGATTAGAAAGTTGGAGCTGTCACAGCTGTATGAGACTCTATCAGCACAAAATAGAAAGGATGTAGTCAGCCCGGACGGAATTTCACATTGGCCCCAAGGTCCCGTACTTCCCGCGGGAGCCTGTGCCCCACAACCTGAGCCGCCTCTGAAATTTTAATTTTGTGTCATTTAGGGATATAAAAAGGAAAGCCCTGTATAGACTGCTGCTGCACACCGTCCACCTCTTCTCCCTCATCCACCGTCCGGACACGCCTTGACGTGCCCATTTGCCACCGGGCGGTGGGGATCCCCAGTGGAGGGCTCTCTATGTGGGAGTCCTCCCCCTTTCTCTCGGGGATCTGGGGTGGAAGGTGCTGCACGCAGCAGTCCCCTGCAACCGCAGATTGCGGTGTTTCACTGACTCCCAGCCCAACTGCTTGTTCTGTGGCGCTGTGGAGTCCGTGGACCATGTATATATTGGGTGTGGGCGTTTGCACTCCCTTTTTGATTTCTTTAAAAACCTTCTCCTCTGTTTTTGGCTGCACTTCAGTCCCACGCTCCTGATCTTTGGGCACCTGGTACGGAGGAGGGAGGGCAGGTCTGAAGACCTCCTCGTGGGTCTGCTCCTGGGCCTGGCCAAACTGGCCATCAACAGGTCCAGGCAGCGGGCCGTGGAGGGGGTCGTTAGGGCCAACTGCCTGCCCCTCTTCTGCGGTTACGTTAGAACCCAGGTGTCCTTGGAGAAGGAGCACGCGGTGTCCACCAACACCCTGGAGTTGTTCAGGGAGAGGGAAGCGCCGCAGGGTGTGGAGTGCATCATTTCTCCCTCCAACTCTATTTTGATTTAGTCCCTACCCTCCCCTTCACTGTATTCTTGGGGCCAATGTGAAATTCCATCCAGGCTGGGGTGAGCGCAGACGGGATCCCACCGCACACCTGAGCGTCCTCCATCTGGTGCACTACGTCGGGTCCAAGCACCACCGTTTTAAGGCGTCGGATGGCGGTGGCCACGTACTGGACGTCTACTGCTGCCCTGCTCGCTATGTCCTGTGGCAGCGTCCAGCCCAGACCCCCGGCACCCAGCACGTCCCCGACCCTGGTCACCCTCGCCGCCACGGCCCTCCCCTCCGACAGCTCTACATCCTTTCTATTATTTTTTTCTTTCTTTTTCTTTTATTTAACCCCCACACTACCGCCTAACTGCAGTAGTGCTTATTTTTTTCCCCAGCACCCATGGTATGTGTGTGCAGGTGTGAGACACAGTGAAAGACGCAAAGTGCACGAATCGTTATTCAATTTCGAGCACCAGGAAGATAGGAAAACACCCGAGTGGCCAGTGACAAGCACTGCCCTTCACATCAAAGGGCAGTGCTCTGTGATCAAACAGTGAGGGGGAGGGTAGGACCATCACGTTATTTTTTTTTTCTATCTTTTTGTGTGTGCAGGTGTGAGATACAGTGATGTGAAGAGCAGTGTTTGTCACTGGCCACCCGGGTGTTTTCCTATCTTCCTGGTGGTGGAAATTGAATAAAGATTCGTGCACTTTGTGTCTCTCATTGTGTCTCACAGAAGAAAAAAAAATAATGCACACACACACCATGGGTGCTGTGGATAAAATAAGCACTACTGCACTTAGGTGGTAGTGTAGGGGTTAATATATAAAAAAAAACAGGAGTGTAAAAAAAAGAAACAGGAGTGGTCACTTTGTGAAAAAAAAATAAATGGGACATTAGCATTATTGCTATTTGCCAGTATTCTGGGGGTTTCTGTTTAAAAAAAAATAGAAAGGATGTAGTCAGCCCGGACGGAATTTCACATTGGCCCCAAGGTCCCGTACTTCCCGCGGGAGCCTGTGCCCCACAACCTGAGCCGCCTCTGAAATTTTAATTTTGTGTCATTTAGGGATGTGAAAAGGAGGACCCTGTATAGACTGCTGCTGCACACCGTCCACCTCTTCTCCCTCATCCACCGTCCGGACACGCCTTGGCGTGCCCATTTGCCACCGGGCAGTGGGGATCCCCAGTGGAGGGCTCTCTACGTGGGAGTCCTCCCCCTTTCTCTCGGGGATCTGGGGTGGAGGTTGCTGCACGCAGCAGTCCCCTGCAACCGCAGGTTGCGGTGGTTCACGGACTCCCAGCCCAACTGCTTGTTCTGTGGCGCTGTGGAGTCTGTGGACCACGTGTATATTGGGTGTGGGCGTTTGCACTCCCTTTTTGATTTTCTTAAAAACCTTCTCCTCTGTTTTTGGCTGCACTTCAGTCCCACGCTCCTGATCTTTGGGCACCCGGTACGGAGGAGGGAGGGCAGGTCTGAAGACCTCCTCGTGGGTCTGCTCCTGGGCCTGGCCAAACTGGCCATCAACAGGTCGATGCAGCGGGCCGTGGAGGGGGTCGTTAGGGCCGACTGCCTGCCCCTCTTCCACGGTTACGTTAGAGCCCGGGTGTCCTTGGAGAAGGAGCACGCGGTGTCCACCAACACCCTGGAGTTGTTCAGGGAGAGGTGGGCGCCGCAGGGAGTGGAGTGCATCATTTCTCCCTCCAACTCTATTTTGATTTAGTCCCTACCCTCACTGTTTTGATCACACAGCATTGCCCTTTGATGTGAAGGGCAGTGTTTGTCACT
Organism: Chiloscyllium plagiosum; assembly: GCF_037043375.1. Taxonomy (NCBI): domain Eukaryota; kingdom Metazoa; phylum Chordata; class Chondrichthyes; order Orectolobiformes; family Hemiscylliidae; genus Chiloscyllium; species Chiloscyllium plagiosum. The sequence goes on from NW_028270140.1 coordinate 60,676,928, forward strand.
GGCCACCTGGGTGTTTGCCTATTGTGAGTGTATGTGCAAGGACTCTCCTTGAAGGGGACTATCTCTGGACCAGCTGCCCTTCAGAGAGAGGAAGGAAGAAAGAAGAAGAAGGAGAAGAAGAAGAGACCAGCACTCCCACTGCTGGTCTCTGGGACCCCCCCCAGATTTTCCTCAGCTGTTGCTGCTTGGGGCCTACCTCACTGCTGCTGCCTGGGACTTGTCTTGGTGCCCCTGCCAGGACCTCCACCACTGCCACTGCTGAAGGCCCACCTCCGCTGCTGCTGCCTGGGACTCAAGTTTGGGGCTGCCTGGGACTTGCCTTGGGGACTCTCCCCAACAGGTCTGCCCCCTCATGGCTGCGACCAAAGGCCTGCCCAGGACTTGCCAGAGGCCTGCCTCCACTGCTGCTGTTGTCTGAGGGCTGCCTCCACCACCGCTGCCTGGGACTCGCCTTGGGCCCCTCCCCAGGACCACCACTGCTGCTGCCTGGGACTCAATTTTGGGGCTGCCTGGGACTTGCCTTGGGGACCCTCCCCAAACAGGTCTGCCCCCTCACCGCTGCGACCAAAGGCCTACCTAGGACTTTCCTGAGGCTTGCCTCCCCTGCTGCCGCTGCCTGAGACTCGCCTTGGGCCCCTCCACCACTACTGCCTGGGACTCAATTTTGGGGCTGCCTGGGATTTGCCTTGGGGACCCTCCCCAACAGGTCTGCCCCCACCGCCGCGACCGAGGGCCAACCTAGGACTCGCCCGAGGCCTGCCTCCTCCACCTCTGCCTGGGACGCGCCTTCGCCCCTCCATACAACCTCCACCACTGCTGCTGCTGGAGGCCCACCTCCACCGCCGCTGCCTGGGGCCTGCCAACGTCCAGCAGCAGAGTATGGCGAGTCCGAAGGTCGCGGGGCCCAGCCGCACCTATGCCGGGGTAGCCGCTGCCTTGGGCTCGGCTGTCCAAACCCCAGCTGCGACGTCAACCCCCTTCAGGCACCTAACCAAACGCCTGGGGGTCAAGGCCTATCCCCACCCTAACATGTCCATTGAGGCCTGCAGCAAGGCCATGGCTAGTGTGGTCGGCCCACTGGCCATCGTCGCTGCGGCCCGGATGTACGGGAAGGCCGTCTTTTTTCTGAAGACCGAGCAGGCGGTCCACCTGGCCGTGGAGAGGGGGCTCACTGTAGACGGGACACATTTGCCCGTCGACCCTCTGGAGGTTACGGCCCAGAGGGTCGTGATCTCCAATGTCCCGCCCTTCATTTCGAGCGAGCTCCTTCTTCCCCACCTCACCACCTTGGGGGAGATCCGGTCAGGGGTCCAACCGCTCCTGCTCGGTCTGAAGGACCCTGCCCTCAGACACATCTACTCCTTCCGGCGCCAGGTATTTATTTGCCTGGCCCGGGAGGAGGTCACCGAGGGCAATTTTACCATCCTCCACGAGGGCGTGGCCTACCGCGCCTTCTGGACGGCGGATGGCGTGCGGTGCCACCTGTGCCACGAGGTGGGGCACATAAGGAAAAACTGCCCCACACAGAAGGCTGCCCAGTTAGTGCCAACGGCTGATGGTGGTGCCGCCGCACACACTCCCCCTCCCCCGAAGTCAACACCTCCAGCCCCGGCACCGAAGCCAGAGGCTTCCAATACTTCAGCCTCTGGCAGGGAGGGAGGTGAGCGTCCGGCCGGCCAGAAGGCGCAGAAGAAGACGCGACGCATCAGGCCAGCCCACGGGGAGACCACCCTATCCCCTTCCCCGACACCTAGCCCACGACCTGCCCTGCTCCGGCACGACAATGCCCCTGCGGCCGTGCCAGTGTCACCCCGGCGCAGGAACCCTGACCCTCAAACCCGTACCTGATCCTAACCCCACTGACACCACACCCACTCCCCACCCCGGTAGAGAAACCCCTCGGGATTCAACGCCTGCCCCTGGCACTGCAACACCTCGCCCGGGGGCACCTGAGCCCGAGCCCTGCCCAACCCAGCCAGGCCCTGGCACTAACCTGGGGGGAACCACCGCTGCCCCACCTCCTGCAGCGACCGTGTCTCTGGGCCCCGGAGAGGGAACTGGGCCCCGGAGAGGGAACTGGGCCCCTGCCCCGCCCACCCTCCCTCACCCCCTCCCCCTCCCTCACACCCTCACCCCCTCACCTGATAAACCAGGGGCGGGGCAGGGCAGGAAGTGACACGGCTGACCCTCCACACCCTGGCCACACCCCCTGTCTTCCCCCAGCCGATTGTATTCGGGGAAAGGCTGGGGGGAGGGACCTCGGGCCCCATGACCACCAAGGCGGGCGGGGAGGAGAAGGCCCATAAATACCCCCCGGTCTCTCTGGGGGAAGAGGCACTGGCCCCTAGAGGGGAGAGGCATTCCAGCAGCGCGCCGGCGGCGCTGCCCCTCTCCGGGGGATGAACCAACGGTGCCCCTCGGCTGTCCCGCGCCGTGGCCCGACCCACCCGGACCCCCGGGGGCTACAGCAGGGCATCCTGCTGCCTCAACTCCTCCGGCCCCTGGGGAGGACCTTAATAACCACGAGGGCCGTGGTGCGGGCGACGACGGAGGACCCTCTGCTGGGTCGTTGAGTGGTGGAGGGGAGGAGGGTGTTATCCTCGCTCCTCCCTCCCAGACTGTTTTTCCGGGGGCCTTGACCCTGGGGGATGACCTTTTCCTGGGGGATGACCTTTTCCTGGGGGATGACCTTTTCCCCGAGGAGCCAGGGTCCCGGTGTCGGGAGAGGAGCAGGGCCCTGAGCCTCTGCCGCCCGACGACCCGAACTCGGGGCGTTCCGGGAAGGTGTGCGCCGAGGAAGGTACCGCCGGTGACCCTGGGGGTGGGGTCGCCGGGGGTTTGAGGCCGGTTGGCGGCGCCGGACTAGCCCCCATCCTCCTGGTGGGAGAGGGGTCGGTGACCGAGGGCGACCACCCGGAGGAGGGTTCGGGATCGGTGGCGGACACTGGGGACGACGCGGACTCTGTCTGCAGTGACATTTTTGAGTCCCAGGTGCCCCCCACCGATCTTCCCCTCATTCCCCTCGAGGAACTCCGGGGATTTGCCGAGGAAACTCGGGGTCGCCGGGATAGAGCCCAACTGGCGCTTGACCGCTGGAGCTCTTTCGAAAAAGTTTACTGGTCGGCCCACGCTGCTCGCCAGGCGCCTGGGCTCGACATTAATGAGCAAAAGCGAGTCAGGAACTTTCTGGGGGCACTCCTGGTGAGGGCGAGGGACTTCAGTGCCCCTCCCTCATCCTCCCTGTAAATATGTAGATAGGTTTGTTAATTGTACTGGTGGTGGTTGCACAACGCTTCCGACATGGAGACGACTATAGCCAGCCTCAACATCAACGGCAGCAGGGAGTCACAGTGCAGATTCCAGACCCTCTCGGTCCTTCGGGACGGGAGGTGTGCGGTGTGCTTCCTGCAAGAAACCCACACTACCCCGGGAGACGAAGCCACCTGGCTCCTGGAGTGGCGAGGGGGGGTCTACATGAGTCACCTCACCCGCAGATCTGGCGGGGTGGCTATCCTGTTGGCCCCGCATTTTCAGCTGGAGATCTTGGGGTTCAGGGAGCCAGTGCCAGGCCGTTTGCTTCACCTGACGGTTCGGCTGGGCGGCGCGGTGCTTCACTTGGTGAACGTCTACGCTCCCCTGGCCGGGCCGAGGCAAGCGAGCTTCTTCGGAGAAGTGTCCGCTCATCTCGCTTCCATCGACGAGAACCAGTGCGTCGTCCTCGGGGGAGATTTTAACTGTGTCCTCGAGGGCAGGGACCACGGCGGTGCCCGCACTGGCTGGGCGTCGGGGAAGAGGTTGGGGAACTTGGTCAAGTCCTGCAACCTGGTGGACGTCTGGCGGAATCTCCATCCCGACTCCATCACCTTCACCTTCGTGAGGCCTGAGGTCGGAGCGTCCAGAATCGACCGCCTGTACGTTTCGTGGGCGTACGCCTCCTGTTTTCCGAAGGCCTCCACGCGGCAGGTGTCTGCACGGACCATCACCTGGTGTGGGCGGAACTCCTTCCATTCGGCGCCAGGCTCGGCTCCGCGTACTGGCACTTTAACAACCTGCTGCTGGAGGACGAGCAGTTCCGGGACTCGTTTCGTCGTTTCTGGGCCGGCTGGAGAAGGAAGCGGGGAAGCTTCCCCTCCCTGAGGCTATGGTGGGACGTGGGCAAGGCTCACGTCCGCGTCTTCTGTCAGGAGTACGCGAGGGGGTCGGCGAAGAGGCGGAAATCCAGGATCGGGGAGTTGGGGAGGGAGTTGCTCGATCTGGAGTCACGCCTCGGTCAGCCCGACGCGGACCCGGCCCTGCGCGGGGCGTACGAAGAGAAGAGGGCCGCGCTCCGTGACCTGCAGCTTGTCGGGGCTCGGGGCGCGTACGTGAGGTCGCGGATCCAGCTCCTCCAGGACCTGGACCGCGGCTCCCCCTTCTTCTACTCGCTGGAAAAAAGGCGTGGCACCCGTCAGCAGCTCCTTGTGCTGCTGGCCGACGACGGGTCCCTCGTCTCGGATCCGGAGGGCATCAGGGCCCACGTCCGAAACTATTACACGGCTCTGTTCTCTCCGGATCCGTCCAGCGAGGATGCTCGCAGAGTTCTGTGGGAGGACCTGCCGCAGCTCAGCCCGGAGGATGCCGGAAGGCTCGACGCTCCAGTCACTTTAGAGGAGCTGACCGGCACTCTCGAGGGGCAAGTCCCCGGGACTGGTCGGGCTGACTGTGGAGTTCTTCAGGGCGTTCTGGGACGTCCTGGGGAGCGACTGCGCACAGGTCCTGGGGGAGTGTCTAAATGCCGGACAGCTGCCCCTTTCTTGGCGCAGGGCGGTCATCGTCCTGCTGCCAAAGAAGGGGGACCTTCGTTCTCTAAAGAACTGGCGTCTGGTCTCCCTCCTCAGTACGGACTACAAAATCTTCGCCAGGTTGTTGTCTTCTCGCCTGGCCTCCGTGCTGGCCCACATGATTCACCCGGACCAGTCCTACACGGTCCCGGGCCGGAGGATACACGATAACGTCCACCTGGTCCGGGACCTGATCCATTTCTGTCGACGGGCTGGTCTGCCGAGCGCCTTCCTGTCTCTCGACCAGGAGAAGGCGTTCGACAGGGTCGATCACGAGTACCTGCTCGGGACTCTGCGGGCATTCGGGTTCGGGACGCAGTTCGTCGCCCGGATCCGACTTTTGTATGTCGCCGCAGAGTGTCTGGTTAAAGTTAACGGGTCCCTGACGGCGCCCCTTCACTTCGGGAGAGGAGTGCGTCAAGGCTGCCCCCTGTCCGGCCAGCTGTATTCCCTGTGCGTGGAGCCTTTCCTGCGCCTCTTGCGGAGGAGGTTGTTGGGGCTGGTTCTGCGATGCGCGGGCACGGGGGTGGTCCTCTCGGCCTACGCCGACGACGTGCTCCTCACTTTCACCGACCCGGCTGACCTGGGGAGGATGCGCGAGTGCCAGGCTGTGTACTCGGCGGCGTCTTCCGCCAGGATCAACTGGGCCAAATGTTCCGGACTACTGGTCGGCCCGTGGTGGGTGGACTCTCTGCCGGAGGAGTTATGGGGGTTCAGCTGGAGTACCACCCATCTCCTCTACCTGGGGGTCTACCTCAGCCCGGCTGAGGAATCCTGGCCTGCCAACTGGCAGGAGCTGGAGGCCAAAGTCTCGGCTCGCCTAGGCCGCTGGACAGGACTGCTCCGAGTGCTATCTTACAGGAGTCGAGTGCTGGTCATAAACCAGCTGGTGGCCGCCATGCTGTGGTACCGGCTGGTCACTTTGGTCCCTCCTCCTGGCTTTGTCGCTGACATCCAGAGAACGTTGGTCGATTTCTTCTGGGACAAAAAGATGCACTGGGTCGCCGTGCAGGTTCTGAGTCTCCCTATTGAGGAGGGCGGTCAGTCGCTGGTGTGCGTCCGCACCCAGGTCGCGACGTTCCGCCTTCAGACCTTGCAGCAATACCTTTACGTCGAGCCTCCTCCTAGGTGGTGCGCCCTGGCGACGTATTTTTTCCGCCAGGGGCGTAACCTCAACTACGACACGCAGCTCCTGTTCGTCGACCGTGACGGTTTGGAGGTCGCCCTCAAGATGCTGCCTGTCTTTTACCAGGACCTGATCACTGTTTGGAACATGGTCGAATCGCGTCGCGCCTACCCTCCGGCTGGAGTAGCGGCTGTCGTCAGGGAGCCATTGCTCAGGAATCCGCACCTCCGTACTCGCGGGTTCGAGTGGCTGTCGGAGGGGAGGGCCGTGGCGGCGAGGGTGACCAGGGTCGGGGACGTGCTGGGTAACGGGGGCCTGGGCTGGACGCTGCCACAGGACATAGCAGGCAGGGCAGCGGTAGACGTCCGGTACGTGGCCACTGCCATCCGACGCCTTAAAACGGCGGTGCTCGGACCCGACGTAGTGCACCAGTTGGAGGACGCTCAGGTGTGCGGTGGGATCCCGTCCGCGCTCACCCCAGCCCGGACGGAATTTCACATTGGCCCCAAGGTCCCGTACTTCCCGCGGGAGCCTGTGCCCCACAACCTGAGCCGCCTCCGAAATTTTAATTTTGTCTCATTTAGGGACGTATAAAGGAAAGCCCTGTACGGACTGCTGCTGCACACCGTCCACCTATTCTCCCTCATCCACCGTCCGGACACGCCTTGGCGTGCCCATTTGCCACCGGGCGGTGGGGATCCCCAGTGGAGGGCTCTCTACGCAGGAGTCCTCTCCCTTTCTCTCGGAGATCTGGGGTGGAGGGTGCTGCACGCAGCAGTCCCCTGCAACCGCAGGTTGCGGTGGTTCACGGACTCCCAGCCCAACTGCTTGTTCTGTGGCGCTGTGGAGTCCGTGGACCATGTATATATTGGGTGTGGGCGTTTGCACTCCCTTTTTGATTTTCTGAAGAACCTTCTCCTCTGTTTTTGGCTGCACTTCAGTCCCACGCTCCAGATCTTCGGGCACCAGGTACGGAGGAAGGAGGGCAGGTCTGAGGACCTCCTCGTGGGTCTGCTCCTGGGCCTGGCCAATCTGGCCATCAACAGGTCGAGGTAGCGGGCCGTAGAGGAGGTCGTCAGGGCCGACTGCCTGCCCCTCTTCCACAGTTACGTTAGGGCCCGAGTGTCCTTGGAGAAGGAGCACGCGGTGTCGACCAACACCCTGGAGTTGTTCAGGGAGAGGTGGGCGACGCAGGGAGTGGAGTGCATCGTTTCTCCCTCCAATTCTATTTTGATTTAGTCCCTACCCTCCCCTTCACTGTTTTGATCACACAGCACTGCCCTTTTGATGTGAAGGGCAGTGTTTGTCACTGGCCACCCTGGTGTTTTCCTATCTTCCTGGTGGTGGAAATTGAATAAAGATTCGTGCACTTTGTGTCTTTCCCTGTGTCTCACACCTGCACACACACACACACCATGGGTGCGGGGAAAAAATAAGCACTACCCCACTTAGGTGGTAGTGTGGGGGTTAAAAGAGAGAAAAAAAAACAGGAGTGTAAGGGCAGTAAAAGTAGACTGCTGCTGCACACCGTCCACCTCTTCTCCCTCATCCACCGTCCGGACACTCCTTGGCGTGCCCATTTGCCACCAGGCGGTGGGGATCCCCAGTGGAGGGCTCTCTGCACGGGAGTCCTCCCCCTTTTTCTCGGGGATCTGGGGTGGAGGGTGCTGCACGCAGCAGTCCCCTGAACCGCAGGTTGCGGTGGTTCACTGACTCCCAGCCCAACTGCTTGTTCTGTGGCGCTGTGGAGTCCGTGGACCATGTATATATTGGGTGTGGGCGTTTGCACTCCCTTTTTGATTTTCCTAAAAACCTCCTCCTCTGCTTTTGGCTACACTTCAGTCCCACGCTCCTGATCTTTGGGCACCCGGTACGGAGGAAGGAGGGCAGGTCTGAAGACCTCCTTGTGGGTCTGCTCCTGGGCCTGGCCAAACTGGCCATCAACAGGTCGAGGCAGCGGGCCGTGGAGGGAGTCGTTAGGGCCGACTGCCTGCCCCTCTTCCGCGGCTATGTTAGGGCCCGGGTGTCCTTGGAGAAGGAGCACGCGGTGTCGACCAACACCCTGGGGTTGTTTAGGGAGAGGTGGGCGCCGCAGGGAGTGGAGTGCATCATTTCTCCCTCCAACTCTATTTTGATTTAGTCCCTACCCTCCCCTTCACTGTTTTGATCACACAGCACTGCCCTTTGATTTGAAGGGCAGTGTTTGTCACTGGCCACTCGGGTGTTTTCCTATCTTCCTGGTGGTGGAATTTGAATAAAGATTCGTGCACTTTGTGTCTTTCACTGTGTCTCACACCTGCACACACACACACCATGGGTGCTGGGGAAAAAATAAGCACTACCGCACTTAGGTGGGTAGTGTGGGGGTTAATATAAAAAAGGAAAATAAAAAAAAAGTAGAAAGGATGTAGAGGCTGTGGCAAAGGTGCAAGAGATGTTTGCCGGATTGTTGCCTGGATTGACGTGTAGTAGCTATAAGGAGAGGTTGCACAAACTTGAATTCCTTTTGCTAGAGCATTAGAGGCATAAGGCACCTTGATAAAAATGTGTATATAATTATGAGAGGCATAGATAGGGTGGATAATCAGTCTTTTTTCTCAGGATGGAAATGTCAAATACAAAGGGTCATAGGTTTAAGGTGATAGTGCAAAAATTTCAAACTGAGGTATGAAGCACACATTTTTACACAGAGGGTCGTAGGTGGCTGAAATGTACTGCTAGGGGAGATGGTAGAAGCAGATAATAGCCATGTTTAAGAGATGAACAAGCAGAGAATAGAGGCATAAGGACTATACAGGCAAATGGGATCATGGCCAGCACAGACATGAAGGACTGAAGGATTTGTTCCTATAATGTACTGTTGTATGCTCTACATAGTACCGAAATTCTGAATTAGTACAGTTTGTGCCCAGAGTCCAGTTAATAATGGTTTGATAACAGCTTTTTACTCACTCATGAGATGTGGATGTTTTGGGCTGGACTAGCATTTATTGACCATCCCTAGTTGCCCTTCAGGAGGTAGTGGTGAGCTGCCTTCTTGAAATGCTGCAGACTGTATGCTGTACATAGACACACTATGCCACTAGGAATGGAATTCCAGGATTTTGACCCAGTCACGGTTCAGGAACAACAATTCCAAGTCAGAATAGTGAGTGGCTTAGAGTGCAACTTTCAGGTGGTGGTGTTCTCATGTGTCTCCTCACTTTGTCCTTCTAGTTGGAAGTGGTTAAGAGTTTGGAAGGTGTTGTTTAAGGATCTTTCTGTCTCAGGATATAGAAGGAAGTAATGGATTGTGACAAAGGGGCCAGCGTTACTGAATGGATCCATTTTACTTAAATTCAGTGCAGAGGCACTGGAAGATAATGGCAAGGTCCACTATGTCAAAGGCTGCCGACAGATCAAGAAGGACAAGCTGGGAATGTTTAACTTTGTCCGGATCAAAGAGGATGCTAACCATTTCAGCACTCCACAAATGAAATGTTCAAAAAGGGAATTCCTGGAAACGTGAGTATATTGTGGTCAAAACAACATGCCAACATGTTCAAGAATGTTTTAATGAACAATAAAATATACAAATATTCTACAAATGTTTGCAAGAAGGAATTGAACTGGCATTTATAACTTTATAACTGGCATTCATATAAAGACTATTTCTTAAAATTTTAAAGCTGGACAAACACTGTAGAAGATTAACAGAAAAATATGATATTGAATCATTGGATTCAATCTAGGTTTCCTCCAGGTGCTCTGGTTTCCTCTCACAGTCCAATAATGTGCAGATTAGGTAGATTGGCCATGCTAAATGTCCCATAGTATCCACGGATGTGCAGGCTAGATGGATTAGCCATGGGAAATGCAGGGTTACAGGGATAGAGTAAAGGGGTGAGTGTGGGTGGAATTTCTTCAGAGGGTTGGTGTGGACTCAATCGGCCAAATGACCTGCTTCCACACTGTAAGGATTCTATGAGATTTGAAATTGGGGACTGACTAAATTTGCATAATGAAATATTGAATTCTGCTTAAAACTAGATTATGTTTTCTCTGCTATTTGCCTTGCTGGAATCACTGCTGATCACTCCTTCCCCTAATATCACATGGACTCAGAGATAAATATGTAGCCCAGGTGTCCACTGGTGTGGCCTTCCAGTTGTCTAAGTTGCACTATTTCCTGCTGTCACCATGGGGAACTGGCAGTTAATTGTAGGAAGTGGCTAGAAACCATCTCAATACTCATGTCCAGGACTCATCTTGAACAAATGTCTTCAATGGAACAGTTCTTCTAATATTCTACTCATTTAACACTGCTCCTGTCTCCTGTAGACGTGACACTGTCCTTTCGGACTTTGGAGTCATTCCCTTGGCAATGACAGTATGGCCAAGTGTCAACATATGCAGGAAATGACCCTCATTTCAGGAAAATTAATTACAGTTATCAAATAGACTCCATGAATGTCACCATTTACATAAGTCAAGACCCTGACCTGAAATGAGACGGTTTTCTAATGAGGAAAGGTTGCACAAACTAGACTTGTATCGATCAACATATGAGCAAGTAACAATGATAGGCCACTCAACACTTCAAGCCTGTTCTATCATTCAAAAAAATCATGGCTGATTTGATTTTAACCTCAACTCTACATTCCTGCACATCCCCAAATAACCTTTCATCCCTTGATAATCAAAAATCTAATTACTTCTGCCTTAAAAATATTTAAGGGTTCTTTATTTACTGCCTTTTGAGGAAGGGTATTCTCAGGACTCTCAATCTTCTGAAAGAAAAAAATGTTTCCTCATCTCTGCCTTAAGTGGGCAGCTCCTTATTTTTAAATTATGAGCCATTGTTTTAGATTCTTCCTCAAGGGGAAACATTTTTTTGATATCCACCAGGCTTAAGTCCCCTCAGTATCTTCTATCTTTCAAATAAGTCAACTCTGACTCTTCCAAACACCAGATGCTAAGCACCAGCCTATCTAGCCTTTCCTTCAATGGCAAATCACTCATTCCAAATATTAGTCTCATAAAGTTTCTCTGAATTGCTTCCAATGCAATAATATCCTTCTGTAAGTATGATAACCAATACCGTACACTATACTCCAAATGCAGTTTGACCTGTATAACTGAAGCATAACCTACTCTTGCATTCACTTCCTCTCACAATAAAACATAACATTCTGTTTGCTTTATTGATTACTTGCTGTGCTTGCATACTAACTTTTGTGATTCATGCACGTGGACACCAAGCTCTCACTGCATCTCAGAGCTCTGCAATCTCTTAGCATTTGGACAATGTGCTTTTTTAAATTCTTTCTTCTAATTTCACAATTTCCCACATTGTACACCATTTGACAGATCTCTGCCCATTCATTTAACCCATCTATAGTTCTTTGCGGACTTCTTATGACATCTTCATAATTTACTTTCCTACCTCATTAGAAGAATGAGAGATGATTTGATTGAAACAGGCTACCTGTGCAGAGGTTGTTTCCTCATTAGGGAGAAGCTAGAACTAGCGGTCATTATTTAAAAATCAGTCGCCTATTTAAAACAGAGAATTGGCATTTTTTTCTCACAAAGGATCGTGAGCCTTTGGAACTTTCTACCCGCAAGTGTGATGAAAGAATAATTTTGAATGCTTTTTTTAAAGTCAAATGTCGAAAGGTTCTTATTAAACAAAGGGGTGAAATGTTATCAGGGTAGGCACGAATGCAGACTTAACTTTACAATCAGATCAGCCATGATCTTATAGAATGGTGGTCCAGACTCAAGAGGCTGAATGGCCTCGTTATATTAATTCGTGTAAATGAAATTAATCATTAAAATGTTCTCAACAAGATTTTAATGCAAGGTGATGAAATCGCACTCAGTTCTCTGTGTGCAGACATTTTACTTCAGAATAAGGATGAACAAAGCACCCGACTTTGTCAATATGACAGCATTAATTCTGAATGTAGGCAGATGATAATTATTAGATTTGTAAGAAAATCTGTATTCACAATCATCCTGCTTAATTGTACAAGTTCCCCTCTGTGGAAACCATTTCCCTGACCTGAGGCAACCATGTTAGCGGAATTGTTAAAGTTTACAAGAATTCTTTACCTCCCCACCCACTGATAAGTTCCTCCCCGAGAGGTTCCTTTCCACAGGAGTTCTGTTAGAACAATGCCACTGCAAACAGAATGCTACTAGACCATTCAAATTTAAGATTGTTAGTCACTGTTTATCTGCCACTGTAAACAGGATGCTACCGGATCATTTAAATTTGTTTGAGCAGTTAATGTTGTTAGACCATTTAATATTGTTAAGCTATCAATTGTAGTTAGATATGCATTGTTCTGTAATCAACAGTCAGCCATTTGTAACCCCATTTGTAACCTGTATGAGCCTGTAGCTCGGGGAAGTGGTTCTGGTCCATTCGTGCTGAGTGGTCACTGACCTCTTCCCATGATATTGCGGATAAACATGTCACTTACTCAAGGCCTGTGTACAAGACTTAATTGGCAAAAACAAAGAGCTTCTCCAATACATTCATAGCCAATTTATTCTGTGCTTAACTGCTTTATCTATTAACACAGGTACTGGAAAGAAAAAGAGAAGAATTTAGTAAATGGAGTTTTCAGTGTTCATAAACTTCTAAATGAAGCCTATACTTTTACACATTCTTTTGGATATATTTTGTTGTTCATAGAAATGCTGAGAGCTGTTTGATGAAAGCAGTAGTTTCTGGACATCATGTATGAAAAACATAACAAAAATGTGACTAATATTTAAAGGAAAACACTAGAACAATGCATTAGGTCACTCAGACATGGAGACCGCAGGATCTAGCTTTATTTACTATATCCCACCTTAATAAAATTCACAATTACCAAATATTCAGGAATATTAGAAAAGGAAAAAGAGCAAGGGGTGTGGCAGTATTAATTGAGAATTAACTTACAGTTCTAAATTAAAAGGATATGATTCTAGCACTGAATATATCAGGCTTGAGTTAAGGAAGAAAGGAGCAGCTTTATGTTGCTGAGAGCTTATGCCCAGAATTCCAAGGGATTTTTCCCAAAAAAAAAATGAGTTGTGTGAAAATTTCATGGAGATTTATGGAGGGTTTACCTCTGTGAGCCCTTGTGACATTTCTCATGCAATTTTGCACCTAATTTTGAAGCACAATACCTCTGTAAAGCATATGGCTGGCACTATATGTGCAGGAAATCTGATTTCAAAGGTCAAACCAGATTCCAAAGCAAAAAGATGGTACAACACAGGTGGTTTATACCGAAGATTGCACCATGAAAGACAATATTGCAAGCATTTCACTGTACTCCTGTACTTCTGTACCTGAATACACATGACAATAATCCTAATTCTAATTCTAATTCTGGCAGCAAGTAATTTGTTCAAAAGCTGTGCAAACAAAGCATATCAGTGAAGTTCAGAATCAACCTAAGTGAAAGGCAAATTTCAGAAGATGATCAGAAGAATTTACAACCATTCACATCATATGTCCTGAAACGGCAGGCCACACAAACCAAAGTTGATACAGGGATTGGTGTCAAGCTGATAGCAATTTGCATCCTGAAAGGCATGTACCTTGGCAAGTGGCACTCTATAGAACAGCCTACAGCCGCACATCATATAATACATCACAAATTCCATTCATTGGTAGAATCACACTGCGGTGCCAATATGCAGGCTTCCCAAAATGTTTTTACCCAAGGGATACCAGTGATCCAACTGTGGCTGAACTATCAATATGCACAGCTCTTATTGTGGTTCACAATTTATAAGATTCAAGCTGCATCCACTGTGGCAGAACAGATCATATGTGATGTAATCAAATCAGTTAATGAACTCAAAGGCCTGCAACCAGATGGATTTGACACAATCATAAAATTTGAGGTTGATGTAGTATTGCATCTTATGGATAGTACAGTTTCATTTGTGGATCCTACAAGGAAGAGAACGTACACATTCGGGAGAAGTTTCAAGTGGAACACGTTTATTTTGATTGGTTCTGATTTGGATGCTGCAAAATGAAAAATAAACCATGTGTAGGTGGACTTTACAGGGTGTTCACTCTCCTGGATACTCACCTATGAGTTTTAGGTCAAGTGGGCCTCTTTTACTGTCTTGAGTCTATGTACTGGCAGCAACTACAATGGCTTGCTGGCCTGGATTTGAAGAAAATTTTAACCATTTGACTGTGACTTGGCTTCATTTTGGGCTTTTGCTGTGGACTGACCGAGAACCCCTCTGTTCAGGATATGTCCTGAATGATTCTATTCAATTGCCTGCGCTCACCTGGTGTTTCCCAAGCTCAGTTAGACTGCCAAGGGTGTCAACTTCTCTCAGAATACCCTGTAACTCATATGTCCCACTTGCCACATTTTCCAATGATAAAGCCAGTTGTAATGCCTGTTTGAAATCCAACTTCAGCTAGTAAGTGCTTTTGCATAGTTGCATCATTAATCCCACTCTTGTTACCACTGAAATAACTCCACAGGGCCAGTATCCCATCACCAAGTCATCCTTTATTTAAGCATGTAGAGTCCTTGACACTAATCCAGCTCCCTGTGGGAAAAGGTCTGCCACCCTATGTACCCATAATAGTCCTGAAGAAGGGTTTATGCCGAAAACGTTGATTCTCCTGTTCCATGGATGCTGCCTGACCTGCTGCGCTTTTCCAGCAACACATTTTCACCACAAAGAACATAGGAAAGCAAACATGGCCAAACTATACCAGAAGCACCTAGAATGCCTCAGCAGTGACCAAACAGGCTGACAGGTGAAACCAGACAGCACTTGCAGACAAGGGTATATATTTCCCAAAACACACTAACAATACCAGGTCAACACAGCCCTGAGGGCAGTCTCATAACACAGCAATACCAGAGCCACACAATGAACAGGTCAGATGGAGAAACACCACCAAGAATTTCACTCTCAGGACAGGACAATGGAAGCACCATTCTCACCTCCCTGAGAACTGGAATCTCCTGATCCCATTGATTCTGTCAGGCTGTTGCACTGTATCGACAATCAGAACATTCTTCCAATAACTGTTTTTCAATTGCCATCATTGTAACTGGATTACTCCATTTCCAAATACATTGTATCTTTCCCCATTTTAATTAACCTTATTGTAAAAGATTCCAATAAGACCTGGTTTCATTCTCAGCTCGAGGAAGGGAATTCTTGGCTACCTGGAGAGACTGTCTATGCTGTTACAATTTGTTAATTTCTCTTCCTCGATATCGCCGTACTAATAAAAATTATTTGTCAATTTCACTTCGAACTATGTATTGCGATCTCAAATTTATTGGGCTAATTTCTCTGACACTCTCTCAGAGTGAAGGAAAGCTTAGTAAGGGCAATGCTTATGGACTTTCTGTTCTTTTTTTTCTGTTTTTACCCCCACACTACCACCTAACAGCAGTAGTGCTTATTTTTGCCCCAGAACCCATGGTGTGTGTGTATACGTGTAAGACACAGTGAAAGACACAAGGTGCACGAATCTTTATTCAGTTTCCACCACCAGGAAGATAGGAAAACACCGGAGTGGCCAGTGACAAGCACTGCCCTTCACATCAAAGGGCAATGCTGTGTGATCAAACTGTGAAGGGGGGGCAGGGGTTACATCAAAATAGAATTGGAGGGGGAAATAATACACTCCACTCCCTGCAGCGCCCATCTCTCCCTGAACAACTCCAGGGTGTTGGTGAACACCGCGTGTTCCTTCTCCAGAGACACCCAGGCCCTAACGTAACCGCGGAAGAGGGGCAGGCAGTCAGCCCTAACGACCCCCTCCATGGCCCGCTGCCTGGACCTGTTGATGGCCAGTTTGGCAAGGCCCAGGAGCAGACCCATGAGGAGGTCTTCAGACCTGCCCTCCCCCTTCCGTACCGGGTGTCTGAAGATCAGGAGCGTGGGACTGAAGTGCAACCAAAAGCAGAGGGGGAGGTTTTTGAGGAAATCAAAAAGGGGAGTGCAAACGCCCACACCCAATGTATACATGGTCCACGGACTCCACTGCACACCTGAGCATCCTCCAACTGGTGCATTACATTGGGTCCGAGCACCGCCGTTTTAAGACATCGGATGGCAGTGGCCACTGCCCTGCTCACTATGTCCTGTGGCAGCGTCCAGCCCAGGCCCCCGGCACCCAGCACGTCCCCAGCTTTGGTCACTCTCGCTGCCACGGCCCTCCCCTCTGATAGCCACCCGAACCCGCAAGTACGGAGGTGCAGATTTCTGAGCAACGGCTCCCTGACGACAGCCGCTACTCCTGCCAGAGGTTAGGCAGCACGCGACTCAACCACGTTCCAGACAATGATCAGGTCCTGGTAAAAGACAGGCAGCATCCTGAGGGTGACCTCCAAACCGTCACGGTCGACTAACAGGAGCTGCGTGTTGTAGTTAAGGTTACGCACCTGGCGGAATAAATATGTCGCCAGGGCGCACCACCTAGGAGGAGGCTCAACGTAAAGGTATCGCTGCAAGGTCTGAAGGTGGATGCACACCAGCGACTGACCGCCCTACTCAATAGGGAGACTCAGAACCTGCGCAGTGACCCAGTGCATCTTTTTGTCCCAGAAGAAGTTGACTAATGTTCTCTGGATGTCAGCGACAAAACCAGGAGGAGGGACCAAAGTGACCAGCCGGTACCACAGCATGGCGGCCACCAGCTAGTTTATGACCAGCACTCGACTCCTGTAAGACAGCACTCAGAGCAGTCCTGTCCAGCGGCCTAGGCGAGCCAAAACCTTGGGCCTCCAGCTCCTGCCAGTTGGCCGGCCAGGATTCCTCAGCCGGGCTGAGGTAGACCCCCAGGTAGAGGAGATGGGTGGTACTCCAGCTGAACCCCCATAACTCCTCCGGCCAAGAGTCCACCTGCCATGGACAGACCAGTAGTCAGGAACATTTGGCCCAGTTGATCCTGGTGGGAGACGCTGCCGGGTACATGGCCTGGCACTCGTGCATCCTCCCCAGGTCAGCCGGGTCAGTGAATGTGAGGAGCACGTCATCGGCGTATGCCGAGAGGACCACCCCTGTGCCCGCGCCGCGCAGAACCAGCCCCGACAACCTCCTCCGCAAGAGGCGCAGGAAAGGCTCCACGCACAGGGACTACAGCTGGCTGGACAGGGGGCAGCCTTGACGCACTCCTCTCCCGAAGTGAAGGGGCGCCGTCAGGGACCCGTTAACTTTAACCAGACACTCTGCGGCGATGTACAAAAGTCAGATCCGGGCGATGAACTGCGTCCTAACCCAAATGCCCAGAGTCCAGAGCAGGTACTCATGACCGACCCTGTCGAACGCCTTCTGGTCGAGAGACAGGAAGATGTTCGGCAGCCCAGCCCGTTGACAGAAATGGATCAGGTCCCGGACCAGGTGGACATTGTCGTGTATCCTCCGGCCCGGTACCGTGTAGGACTGTGACTCCGCGTCATTCCCAGTATCCACCACCAATCCCGAACCCTCCTCCGGGAAGTCGCCCTCGGTCACCGGCCCCTCCCCTACCATGGGAGTGGGGCCTGGTCCGGCACCACCAACTGGCCTCAAACCCCTAGCAACCTCATCCCCAGGGTCACCTGTGGTAACTTCCTCGGTGCACTGCCTCCCGGAATGCCCCAAGGTCAGGTTGCCAGGCGGCAGTGGCTCGGGACCCCGCTCCTCTCCCGACACTGGGACGACCGGCTCCTCGGGGAATAGGTCCTCCCCCAGAGCCAAGGCCCCCGGAAAAACAGTCTGGGAGGGATGAGTGAGGATAACATCTTCCTCCCCTCCACTGCTTGACTACCCAGCAGTCATTTCAATATTTCGGCCCACACCATGGCCTATTTTGGTTTCACCGTTGTCCCCAGGGGCCTGTGGAACGATGGCAGTAGAAGGTCGTACTGCAGTCCCTGGGGGTTCGGGCAGGTTAGGCCATGGTGTGGGACAGGCAGCAGACGCTGTGGGCTCATCCCCTGGGGAGAGACAGCACCGCTAGCTTGCCCCTGGGAAATCCCTCTCCTCCAAGGGCCGGCACATCTGCCCCAGGGAGGCAAGGGGGAATTTATGGGCATCCCTTCCCTGCCCACCTTGGTCATTGCGCCTGAAGTTCCTCCCCCAGCTTGTCCAGAAATACTATTGGCTGGGGGAAGGCAGGGGGCGTGGCCATTGTTGAGAGACTGTGGCTATGCCCCTGATTTATCAGGTAATGGTGGGCAGGGCAGGGGCCCGGTTTCCTGCCCAGGAGCCAGAGAGACAGCTGCAGGAAGGAAGGCAGCAGATGGTTCCCTAAGGTTAGTGCAGGGGGCTGGCTGAGTGGGGCAGGGCCTGGGCTCATGGACTCCCGGGCTCGGTTTTGCAGGGCCAGGACCAGGCAGCGATGCCCCAGGGGTTTCTGTAACATGGCGGGGATTGGGCGTGGGGTCAGGAGACATGGCAGGGCAGGGATCAGTTATGGATTCGCGGGGTTGGGGGTCAGGGTTCCCACGCAGGGACGATGCTGGCACAGCCATGGGGGCATTGTCGTGCCAGGGTGGAGAAGGTCGTGGGTCCGTTTTGAGGTGGGGGACAACACTACTATCATAAGGCAAGCCAGACAGAGAACAGCCAGGGAATTCCTAGAGGCATGGCATTCATCCACAAACTCCATCAACAAACACATCGACCTGGACCCAATATACCAACCACTACAGCGGACAGCTGAAACTGACAACCGGAAGCGGCAAGGACAGACCACTATAAACACCGGGGGAAACATCAAAGAAGCGCTTCGCAGGAGGCTCCCAAGCACTGATGATGTCG
The DNA here is from genome assembly GCF_037043375.1 of Chiloscyllium plagiosum. Taxonomy (NCBI): domain Eukaryota; kingdom Metazoa; phylum Chordata; class Chondrichthyes; order Orectolobiformes; family Hemiscylliidae; genus Chiloscyllium; species Chiloscyllium plagiosum. Next base: position 60,695,660 of record NW_028270140.1, read on the forward strand.
CCTAGCCAGGGGACGAAACGTTTGTAACAAAAACTTCCAGCTCGGCGAACAGAACCACAACATTGCAGCTTTGCTAAGGGAGGATATTCCCGGAAATACATCCAAGGAAGTTATTTGCGTGGAACTGAGAAATAAGAAAGGGATGATCATCTTATAGGGATTGTATTATAGACCCCCCAATAGTCAGAGGGAAATTGAGAAACAAACTTGTAAGGAGATCTCAGCTATCTCTAAGAATAATAGGGTAGTTATGGAAGGGGATTTTAACTTTCCAAACATCAACTGGGACTGCCATAGTATTAAAGGTTTAGATGGAGAGGAATTTCTTAAGCGTGTACAAGACAATTTTCTGATTCAGTATGTGGATGTACCTACTAGAGAAGGTCAAGTTTTGCATCTACTCTTGGGAAATAAGGAAGGGCAGGTGACTGAGGTGTCAGTGGGGGAGAACTTTGGGGCCAGTGACCATAATTCTATTTGTTTTAAAATAGTGATGGAAAAGGATAAACCAGATCTAAAAGTTGAAGTTCTAAATTGGAGAAAGGCCAATTTTGACGGTATTAGGCAAGAACTTTCAAAAGCTGATTGGAGGCAGATGTTCGCAGGTAAAGGGACGGCTGGAAAATGGGAAGCCTTCAGAAATGAGATAACAAGAATCCAGAGAAAGTATATTCCTGTCAGGGTGAAAAGGAAGGCTGGTACCTATAGGGAATGCTGGATGACTAAAGAACTTGAGGGTTTGGTTAAGAAAACGAAGGAAGCATATGTCAGGTACAGACAGGATAGATCGAGTGAATCCTTAGAAGAGTATAAAGAAAGTAGGAGTATACTTAAGAGGGAAATCAGGAGGGCAAAACGGGGACATGAGATAGCAATGGCAAATAGAATTAAGGAGAATCCAAAGGGGTTTTACAAATATATTAAGGACAAAAGGGTAACTAGGGAGAGAATAGGGCCCCTCAAAGATCAGCAAGGCGGCCTTTGTGTGGAACCACAGAAAATGGGGCAGATGCTAAATGAATGTTTTGCATCAGTATTTACTGTGGAAAAGGATATGGAAGATACAGACTGTAGGGAAATAGATGGTGACATCTTGCAAAATGTCCAGATTACAGAGGAGGATGTGCTGGATGTCTTGAAATGGTTAAAGATGGATAAATCCACAGGACCTGATCAGGTGTACCCGAGAACTCTGTGGGAAGCTAGAGAAGCGATTGCTGGTCCTCCTGCTTAGATATTTGTATCATCGATAGTCACAGGTGAGGTGCCGGAAGACTGGAGGTTGGCAAATGTGGTGCCACTGTTTAAGAAGGGTGGTAAGGACAAGCCAGGGAACTATAGACCAGTGAGCCTGACCTCGGTGGTGGACAGGTTGTTGGAGGGAATCCCGAAGGACAGGATGTACATGTATTTGGAAAGGCAAGGACTGATTCGGGATAGTCAACATGGCTTTGTGCATGGCAAATCATGTCTCACAAACTTGATTGAGTTTTTTGATGAAGTAACAAAGAAGATTGATGAGGGCAGAGTAGTGGATGTGATCTATATGGACTTCAGTAAGGCGTTCAACAAGGTTCCCCATGGGAGACTGATTAGAAAGGTTAGATCTCATGGAATACAGGGAGAACTAGCCATTTGGATACAGAACTGGCTCAAAGGTAGAAGACAGAGGGTGTTGGTGGAGGGTTGTTTTTCAGACTGGAGGCCTATGACCAGTGGAATGCCAGAAGGATCGGTGCTGGGTCCTCTACTTTTTGTCATTTACATAAATGAGTTGGATGCGAGCATAAGAGGTACAGTTAGTAAGTTTGCAGATGACACCAAAATTGGAGATGTAGTGAACAGCAAAGAGAGTTACCTCAGATTACAACAGGATCTTGACCAGATGGGTCAATGGGCTGAGAAGTGGCAGATGGAGTTTAATTCAGATAAATGCGAGGTGCTGCATTTTTGGGTAAGCAAATCTTAGCAGGACTTATACACTTAATGGTAAGGTCCTAGGGACTGTTGCTGAACAAAGTGAGCTTGGAGTGCAGGTTCATAGCTCCTTGAAAGTGGAGTCGCAGGTAGATAGGATAGTGAAGAAGGCGTTTGGTATGCTTTCTTTTATTGGTCAGAGTATTGAGTACAGGAGTTGGGAGGTCATGTTGCAGCTATACAGGACATTGGTTAGGCCACTGTTGGAATATTGCATCCAATTCTGGTCTCCTTCCTATCGGAAAGATGTTGTGAAACTTGAAAGGGTTCGGAAAAGATTTACAAGGATGTTGCCAGGGTTGGTGGATCTGAGCTACTGGGAGAGGCTGAACAGGCTGGGGCTGTTTTCCCTGGAGCGTCGGAGGCTGAGGGGTGACCTTATAGGGGTTTACAAAATTATTAAGGGCATGGATAGGATAAATAGACAAAGTCTTTTCCCTGGAGTTGGGGAGTCCAGAACTAGAGGGCATAGGTTTAGGGTGAGAGGGGAAAAATATAAAAGAGACCTACGGGGCAACTTTTTCACGCAGAGGGTGGTACGTGTTTGGAATGAGCTCCCAGAGGATGTGGTGGAGGTTGGTACAATTGCAACATTTAAGTGGCATTTGGATGGGTATATGAATAGGAAGGGTTTGGAGGGATATGGGCCGGGTGCTGGCAGGTGGGAGTAGATTGGGTTGGGATATCTGGTCGGCATGGATGGGTTGGACCGAAGGGTCTGTTTCCATGCTGTACATCTCTATGACTCTATGACGCTATGTGTACCGCCTAACTGTGGTAGTGCTTATTTTCTCCCCAGCACCCATGTTGTGTGCGTGCAGGTGTGAGACACAGTGAAAGACACAAGGTGCACAAATCTTTATTCAAATTTCCACGTCCAGGAAGAAAAGAAACACCTGAGTGGCCGGACTTCTTGTTCTTTCTTTCTGTTTTTAAAAAATGGAGTTCTGAAGCTGAAGTCATAGGTACACTGCATTTACTCCACAGAGGCGGGTATCCCGTGCCAAATGGAGAGTCCTCGACACTAATCCAGCTCCCTCAGCGCCAGCTCTCAGGGTGTGCAGCACTTTAACACTCCTGCTTTTTTAAAATTTGTTTTGTTGTTTTTTTTACCGCCACACTATTGCCTAACTGCAGTCGTGCTTATTTTTTCCCAGCACCCATGTTGTGTTTGTGTAGGTGTGAGACACAGGGAAAGACACAAGGTGCACAAATCTTTATTCAAATTTCCACCTCCAGGAAGAAAAGAAACACCTGAGTGGCCGGACTTTTTGTTCTTTTCTTTTTTTTCTTCTTTTTCTTTCCTGAGATTATTGACCCCTCTACTAATGAAAAATGTGCATTCCTACCCTCCCTATCTATGCCCTTCATAATCTTATACACTTGTACAAGTCTCTCTCTCTACGTTTGTGCTCCAAAGAAAGCAACCCCACTCTATCCAATTTTTTTTCATATCCCACACCTTCCAGCCCAGACAGCATCCTGGTAAGTCTCATCTGCACTCTCTCCAGGGCAATCACATCTTTCCTATAATGTAGTGATCACAGCTGCATTGTATACTTCAGTTGTGGCCTATGAGCATTTTATTCAGTTCCAGCATCATCTCCTTGCTCTTATATTCTATGTCCCCTCGATGTTTATTTAACCACCTTTGAAGTAACTGGATGTAAGCTAGTATCCCGTCACCAAGTTGCCCTGTATTTACACATGGAAAGTCCTTGACACTGGCCCAACTCCCTCAGAGCCAGCTCTCACAGTAAGCAGGGTGCCAGACACTTTTTTTGTGTGCGTTTTTGCAGGTGTGAGACACAGTGAAAGACACAAGGGACACAATCCTTTATTCAAATTTCTATCACCAGGAAGAAACACCTGAGTGGCCAGACATTTTGTTCTTTTTTATTGCGGGACTGAAATTTGAGAAAGGGAGGGGGAAATAACTCCACAGAGACCGGTTTCCCATCACCAAGTCACCCGTTATTTACATGTGGAGAGTCCTTGACACTGATCTAGCTCCCTCAGAGCCAGCTCTCGGACTGAACAGGATGACAGACACTAGTCTTTTTTTTAACCCCACACTACCACCTAACTGCGCTAGTGCTTATTTTTTCCACCAGCACCTATGTTGTGTGTATGCACAGTGTGTGGGACACAGTGAAAGACAGAAGGTGCACAAATCATTATTTTTAAAAAAAATTTAACCCCCAAACTACCATCTAAGTGCGGTAGTGCTTATTGTTTTCCCCAGCACCCATGGTGTGTGTGTGCAGGTGTGAGACACAGTGAAAGACACAAAGTGAACGAATCTTTATTCAATTTCCACCACCAGGAAGATAGGAAAACACCCGGGTGGTCAGTGACAAACACTGCCCTTCACATAAAAGGGCAGTGATCAAAACAGTGAAGGATAGGGTAGGGACTAAATCAAAATGGAGTTGGAGGGAGAAATAATGCACTCCACTCCTTGCGGCGCCCACCTCTCCCTGAACAACTCCAGGGTGTTGGTGAACACCGCGTGCTCCTTCTCCAAGGACACCCGGGCCCTAACGTAACCGTGGAAGAGGGGCAGGCAGTCGGCCCTAACGACCCCCTCCACGGCCCGCTGCCTGGACCTGTTGATGGCCAGTTGGGCCAGGCCCAGGAGTAGACCCACGAGGAGGTCTTCAGACTTGCCCTCCCTCCTGCGTATCGGGTGGCCGAAGATCAGGAATGTGGGACTGAAGTGCAACCAAAAGCAGAGGAGGAAGTTTTTAAGAAAAAAAAAATCAAAAAGGGAGTGCAAACGCCTACACCCAATATACATGTGGTCCATGGACTCCATAGCGCCACAGAAAAAACAGTTGGGCTGGGAGTCCGTGAACCACCGCAATCTGCGGTTGCAGGGGACTGCTGCGTGCAGCACCCTCCACCCCAGATCCCCGAGAGAAAGGGGGAGGACTCCCGCATAGAGAGCCCTCCACTGGGGATCCCCACTGCCCGGTGGCAAATGGGCACGCCAAGGCGTGTCCGGGCAGTGGATGAGGGAGAAGAGGTGGATGGTGTACAGCAGCAGTCGATACAGGGTCCGCCGTTTTATGTCCTGAAAGGGAACAAAAAATTAAATTTCTGGAGGCGGCTCAGGTTGTGGGGCACAGGCTCCTGTGGGAAGTACGGGACCTTGGGGCCAATGTGAAATTCTTTCCGGGCAGGGGTAAGCGCGGATGGGATCCCACCACACAGCTGAGCATCCTCCAACGGGTGTAATATGTCAGGTCTGAGCACCGCCGTTTTAAGGCGTTGGATGGCAGTGGGCACGTACCGGACATCTACTGCTGCCCTGCTCGCTATGTCCTGCGGCAGCGTCCAGCCCAGGCCCCCAGCATGTCCCCGACCCTGGTGAACCTCGCCGCCACGGCCCTCCCCTCCGACAGCCACTCGAACCCACGAGTACGGAGGTGCGGATTCCTGAGCACCTGACGACAGCCGCTACTCCTGCTGGAGGGTAAGTGCGACACAACTTGACCATGTTCCAGACAGTGATCAGGTCCTGGTAAAAGACAGGCAGCGTCTTGAGTGCGACCTCCAAACCGTCACGGTCGATGAACAGGAGCTGCGTGTCGTAGTTGAGGTTACGCATCTGGCGGAAAAAATACATCGCCAGGGCACACCACCTAGGAGGAGGCTCGACGTAAAGGTATCGCCGCAAGGTCTGAAGGCGGAAGGTCGCGACCTAGTGTCCACCACCGATCCCAAACCCTCCTCTAGGAGGTCGCCCTCGGTCACCGGCCCCTCCCCCACCGAGAGAATGGGGGCTGGTCCGGCGCCATCAACTGGCCTCAAACCCCCAGCGACCCCACCCCCAGGGTTACCAGCGGTACCTTCCTCAGCACACCCCTTCCCAGAACGCCCTGAGTTCGGGTCGTCGGGCGGCAGAGGCTCAGGGCCCCGCTCCTCTCCCAACACTGGGATGCCCAGCTCCTCAGGGAATAAAGGTCCTCCCCCAGGTCCAAGGCCCCCAAAAAAACAGTCTGGGAGGGAGGAGCGAGGATAACACCTTCCTCTCCTCCACCGCTCAACAACCCAGCAGAGGGTTTGCCATTGCCACCCATACCACAGCCCATGTGGTTATTAAAGTCCTCCCCAGGGGGCAGAGGAGTTATGGCAGCAGAAGGTCCTGCAGTAGTCCCTGGGGGTTCGGGCTGGTCAGGCTGTGGTGCGGTACAGGCAAGAGACACTGTAGTCTCATTCCTTGGAGTGGGACAGCACCACCAGCACACTGCTAGGATGTTGGTCCCCTCTGAGAACCAGCGCCTCTTCCCCAGCGCTGCAGGGGGGAATTTATGGGCCTTCCCCTCCCCGCCCGCCTTGGTGGTCATGAGGCCCGAGGTCCCGCCCCCCCCGCCTTTCCCGGAATACTATTGGCTGGGGGAAGGCACGGGGCATGGCCAGGGTGGGGAGGGTCAGCTGTGTCACTTCCTGCCCTGCCCCAGTTTATCAGGTGATGGTTGGCTGGGCTGGGCTGGGCAGGGCAGGGCAGGGGAGGGGAGGGGAGGGGAGGGGAGGGGCCCAGTTCCCTCTCTGGGGCCCAGTTCCCTCTCTGGGGCCCAGAGTCACAGCTGCTGCAGGAGGTGAGGCAGTGGTGGTTCCCCGCAGGTTAGTACAGAGTGTAGTGGGGTGGGGTGGGGCGGGGCTCAGGCTCAGGCTCAGGCTCAGGCTCAGGTGGCCCTGGGCCAGGTGTTGTAGTGCCAGGGGTTGCTGTAACGGGGTGGGGTGTGGGGTCAGCGTGTCCAGCAGGGCCAGGATCAGGTACGGGTTTGGGGGTCAGGGTTCCCGTGCTGGGCTGACGCTGGCACAGCCGTGGGGGCATTGTCGTGCCGGGGTGGGGACAGGTCGTGGGCTAGCTGTAGGGGAAGGTGATAGGGTGGTCTCCCCGCAGGCGACCCTGGCATGTTGCTTCTTCCTGAGCGCCTTCCGGCCGGCCAGACGCTCCCCCCACCCCTGCCAGAGGCAGAGGCATTGGATGCCTCTGGCTTAGCCACCAATGCCGGGGCTTGTGTTGTCGACTTCAGGGGAGGGGGAGTGGGTGTGGCGGCGCAGCCCTCAGCTGTTGGCATGGGCTGGGCAGCCTTCTGGGTGGGACAGTTTTTTCTTATGTGACCCACCTTGTGGCACAGGTGGCACTGCATGCTGTCCACCATCCAGAAGACACGGTAGGCCGTGCCCTCGTGGAGGAGGGTAAACGAGCCCTCTGTGATGTTCTCCTGGGCCAGGCAAATGAACACCTGGCGTCGGAAGGAGTATACGTGCTGGAGGGCAGGGTCCTTAAGACCGAGCAGGAGCAGTTGGACACCCGACCGGATCTCCCCCAAGATGTTGAGGTGGGGAAGAAGGAGCTCACTGGCAATGAAGGGCGGGACCTCTGCGCCATAACCTTCAAAGGGTTGATGGGCAGATGTGTCCCACCCAGAGTGAGCCCTCTCTCCACGGCCAGGTGGACCGCCTGCTCGGTCTTGAGGAAAAAGACGGCCTTCCCGTATATCCTGGCCGCAGCAATGATGGCCAGTGGGCCGACCACATTAGCCACGGCCTTGCTGCAGGCCTCAATGGTCATGTTGGGGTGGGGATAGGCCTTGATCCCCAGGCGTTTAGTCAGGTTCCTGAAGGGGGTCGTGGTTGCAGCCAGGGTTGGAGTAGCCGCCCCTTAGGCAGCGGCTACCCCAGCGTAGGTGCGGCTGGGCCCTGCAATTTTGGGACTCGCCATACTGTGCTGCTGAATGGTAGTAGGCCCCGGGAACCAGCTGTGTTGTTAAAGCCAGGTGAGGCCTCAGACAGTGGCAGCAGCAGCAGGTGGAGGCAGGCCTCAGGTCACAGCAGTGGTGGAAGTCCTGGGGAGGGGCCCAGGGTGAGTCTCAGGCAGCGATGGTGGAGGCAGGCCTCAGGCAACAGCAGTGGAGGACGCAGGCCTCGGGCAAGACCTCGGCAGCACCAGAGTGAGATCCAGGTAGGCCCCTGGTCGCAGCGGTGGGGGCAGGCCTGTTGGGGGAGGGGACCCCAAGGTAAGTCCCAGACAGCAGCGGTGGAGGTGGGCCTCCAGCAGTAGCAGTGGTGGAGGTCCTGGGAGGGTCCCAAGGCGAGGCCCAGGCAGGCCCCTGGTCATAGGGGGCAGACCTGTTGGGAAGGATCCCCAAGGCAAGTCCCAGGTAGCCCCAAAATTTAGTCCTGGGCAGCAGCGGGGGAGGTGGGCCGCTAACAGCAGCAGCGGTGGAGGTCCTGGGAGGGGCCCAAGGCGAGTCCTAGGCAGCAGCAGTGAGGCAGCACCAAGCAGTAGCAGCTGAGGCAGGTCCGGGTGGGGTCCCAAAGACCAGCAGTGGGAGTGGGCCCCAGGTCAGCAGCAACACTCCCTTGACCTGGGTGAGGCCCAGGCTACAGCTCTCATCTCCTTCTGCCTCTGCTTCTTTCTTCCTTCCTTCCTTTTTCTCAGAGCTCTCTGGATGTGGGCAGCTGGTCCAAAGACAGCCCCCTTCCTCTCAGACACCTTCAAGGAGGAGAGTCCTTGCGCACACACACTGATCCAGCTCTCAGAGTAAGCAGGATGCCAGACACCGTTTTTGTGTGTGTGTGCAGATATGAGACACAGTGAAAGACACAAGGTACGCAATCCTTTATTCAAATTTCCACCACCAGAAAGAAAAGAAACAACTGAGTGGCCGGACTTTTTGTTGTTTCTTTAAAATTTTTTTTTAAGCAGTGCCCTTCACATCAAAGGGCAGTGCTGTGTGATCAAACAGTGAAGGGGAAGGCAGGGATTAAATCAAAATAGAGTTGGTGGGGGAAATAATGCACTCCACTCCCTGAGGCGCCCACCTCTCCCTGAACAACTCCAGGGTGTTGGTCGACACCGCGTGCTCCTTCTCCAAGGACACCCGGGCTCTAACGTAACCGCGGAAGAGGGGCAGCAGTCAGCCCTAACGACCCCCTCCACGGCCCGCTGCCTTGACCTGTTTATGGCCAGTTTGGCCAGGCCCAGGAGCTGAACCACGAGGAGGTCTTCAGACCTGCCCACCCTCCTCCGTACCGGGTGCCCGAAGATCAGGAGTGTGGGACTGAAGTGCAACCAAAAGCAGAGGAGGAGGTTTTTAAGAAAATCAAAAAGGGAGTGCAAACGCCCACACCCAATATATACATGGTCCACGGACTCCACAGCGCCATAGAACAAGCAGTTGGGCTGGGAGTCCATGAACCACCGCAATTTGTGGTTGCAAGGGACCGCTGCGTGCAGCACCCTCCACCCCAGATCTCCGAGAGAAAGGGGGAGGACTCCCGCGTAGAGAGCCCTTCACTGGGGATCCCCACCGCCCAGTGGCAAATGGGCACGCCAAGGTGTGTCCGGACGGTGGATGAAGGAGAAGAGGTGGACGGTGTGCAGCAGCAGTCGATATAGGGCCCGCCTTTTTACATCCTTAAAAGGGACAAAATGAAAATTCCGGAGGTGGCTCAGGTTGTGGGGCACAGGCTCCCGCGGGAAGTACGGGACCTTGGGGCCAATGTGAAATTCCGTCCGGGCTGGGGTGAGCGCGGACGGGATCCCACCGCACACCTGAGCGTCCTCCAACTGGTGCACTACGTCGGGTCCGAGCACCACCGTTTTAAGGCGTTGGATGGCGGTGGCCACATACTGGACGTCTACCGCTGCCCTGCCTGCTATGTCCTGCGGCAGCGTCCAGCCCAGGCCCCCGGCACCCAGCACGTCCCCGACCCTGGTCACCCTCGCCGCCACGGCCCTCCCCTCCGACAGCCACTCGAACCCGTGAGTACGGAGGTGCGGATTCCTGAGCAACGGCTCCCTGACGACAGCTGCTACTCCTGCCGGAGGTTAGGCGCGACGCGATTCGACCATGTTCCAGACAGTGATCAGGTCCTGGTAAAAGACAGGCAGCGTCTTGAGGGTGACATCCAAACAGTCACGGTCGACGAACAGGAGCTGCCTGTCGTAGTTGAGGTTTCGCACCTGGTGGAAAAAATATGTCGCCAGGGCGCACCACCTAGGAGGAGGCTCGACGTAAAGGTATCGCCGTAAGGTCCGAAGGCGGAACGTCTCGACCTGGGTGCGGACGCACACCAGCGACTGACCGCCCTCCTCAATAGGGAGACTCGGAACCTGCGCAGCGACCAGTGCATCTTTTTGTCCCAGAAGAAGTCGACCAACATTCTCTGGATGTCAGTGACAAAGCCAAGAGGAGGGACCAAAGTGACCAGCCGGTACCACAGCATGGCGGCCACCAGCTGGTTTATGACCAGCACTCGACTCCTGTAACTTTTTGGTCTATTTTTTAAGGAAGAAAGTCCTTACATGTGCGCACACACTGATCCAGCTCCGTCAGAGGCAGCTCTGAGTGAAAAGAACCTTGCTTTTTTTTTCCTTTATTTTCCCCAGCACCCATGGTGTGTGTGTGCAGATGTGAGACACAGTGAAAGACACAAGGTGCACGAATCTTTATTCAATTCCCACCACCAGGAAGAAAGGAAACACCCGAGTGGCCAGTGACAAGCACTGCCCTTCACATCAAAGGGCAATGCTGTGTGATCCAACAGTGAAGGGGAGGGCAGGAACGAAATCAAAATAGAGTTGGAGGGGGAAATAATACACTACTCTCCCTGCGACGCCCACCTCTCCCTGAACAACTCCAGGTTGTTGGTGGAGACCGCGTGCTCCTTCTCCAAGAACACCCGGGCTCTAACGTAACCGCGGACGAGGGGCAGGCAGTCGGCCCTAACAACCCCCTCCACGGCCCGCTGCCTCGACCTGTTGATGGCCAGTTTGGCCAGGCCCAGGAGCAGACCCACGAGGAGGTCTTCAGCCTGCCCTCCCTCCTCCATACCGGGTGCCCGAAGATCAGGAGCGTGGGACTGAAGTGCAACCAAAGGCAGCGGAGGAGGCTTTTAAGAAAATCAAAAAGGGGGTGAAAACGCCCACACCCAATATATACATGGTCCATGGACTCCACAGCGCCACAGAACAAGCAGTTGGGCTGGGAGTCCGTGAACCACCGCAATCTGCAGTTGCAGGGGACCGCTGCGTGCAGCTCCCTCCACCCCAGATCCCTGAGAGAAAGGGGGAGGACCCCCGCGTAGAGAGCCATCCACTGGGGATCCCCACCGCCCGGTGGCAAATGGGCACGCCAAGGCGTGTCCGGACAGTGGATGAGGGAGAAGAGGTGGATGGTATGCAGCAGCAGTCTATTTTTTTTTGCGTGCGGTAGTGCTTATTTTTTTCCCAGCACCCATGGTGTGTGTGTGTGCAGGTGTGAGACACAGTGAAAGACAAGAAGTGCACAAATCTTTATTCAATTTCCACCACCAGGAAGATAGGAAAACACCTGGGTGGCCAGTGACAAACACTGCCCTTCACATCAAAGGGCAGTGCTATGTGATCAAAACAGTGAAGGGGAGGGTAGGGACTAAATCAAATAGAGTTGGAGGGAGAAATGATGCACTCCACTCCCTGCGGCACCCACCTCTCCCTGAACAACTCCAGGGTGTTGGTTGACACCGCGTGCTCCTTCTCCAAGGACACCCGGGCCCTAACGTAACCGCGGACGAGGGGCAGGCAGTCGGCCCTAATGACCCTCTCCACGGCCCACTGCCTGGACCTGTTTATGGCCAGTTTGGCCAGGCCCAGGAGCAGACCCACGAGGAGGTCTTCAGACCTGCCCTCCCTCCTCCGTACCAGGTGCCCAAAGATCAGGAGTGTGGGATTGAAGTGCAGCCAAAAACAGAGGAGAAGGTTTTTCAGGAAATCAAGAAGGGAGTGCAAACACCCACACCCAATATACACGTGGTCCACGGACTCCACAGCGCTACAGAACAAGCAGTTGGGCTGGGAGTCCGTGAACCACCTCAACCTGCGGTTGCAGGGGACTGCTGCGTGCAGCACCCTCCACCCCAGATCCCCGAGAGAAAGGGGGAGGACTCCCGCGTAGAGAGCCCTCCACTGGGGATCCCCACCGCCCGGTGGCAAATGGGCACGCCAAGGCGTGTCCGGACGGTGGATGAGGGAGAAGAGGTGGATGGTGTGCAGCAGCAGTCTATACAGGGCCCGCCTTTTTACATCCTTAAAAGGGACAAAATAAAAATTCCGGAGGCAGCTCAGGTTGTGGGGCACAGGCTCCCGCGGGAAGTACGGGACCTTGGAGCCAATGTGAAATTCCGTCCGGGCTGGGGTGAGCGCGGACAGGATCCCACCGCACGCCTGAGCGTCCTCCAACTGGTGCACTACGTCGGGTCCGAGCACCACCGTTTTAAGGCGTCGGATGGCGGTGGCCACGTACTGGACGTCTACCGCTGCCCTGCTCGCTATTAGATTAGATTACTTACAGTGTGGAAACAGGCCCTTCGGCCCAACAAGTCCACACCGACCCGCCGAAGCGTAACCCACCCATTCCCGAACATTTACCCCTTTACCTAACACTACGGGCAATTTAGCATGGCCAATTCACCTGACCTGCACATCTTTGGACTGTGGGAGGAAACCGGAGCACCCGGAGGAAACCCACACAGACACAGGGAGAACGTGCAAACTCCACACAGTCAGTCGCCTGAGTCGGGAATCGAACCCGGGTCTCTGGCGCTGTGAGGCAGCAGTGCTAACCACTGTGCCACTGTCCCACCGTGCCGCTATGTCCTGCTGCAGCGTCCAGCCCAGGCACCCAGCACGTCCCCGACCCTGGCCAACCTCACCGCCACGGCCCTCCCCTCCGACAGCCACTCGAACCCGCGAGTACGGAGGTGCACATTCCTGAGCAACGGCTCCCTGACGACAGCCGCTACTCCAGCCGGAGGGTAGGCGCAGCGCAATTCGACCATGTTCCAAACAGTGATCAGGTCCTGGTAAAAGACAGGCAGCGTCTTGAGGGCGACCTCCAAACCGTCACGGTCGACGAACAGGAGCTGCGTGTCGTAGTTGAGGTTACACACCTGGTGGAAAAAATACGTCGCCAGGGCGCACCACCTAGGAGGAGGCTCGACGTAAAGGTATTGCTGCAAGGTCTGAAGGCGGAACGTCACGACCTGGGTGCACACTCACACCAGCGACTGATCGCCCTCCTCAATAGGGAGACTCAGAACCTGCGCAGCGACCCAGTGCATCTTTTTGTCCCAGAAGAAATCGACCAACGTTCTCTGGATGTCAGCGACAAAGCTAGGAGGAGGGACCAAAGTGACCAGCCGGTACCATAGCAGGATGGCCACCAGCTGGTTTATGATCAGCACTCGACTCCTGTAACTTCTTGGTCTTTTTTTTATTTTATTAAACAAATTACAAAAGAGTTTACAAAAAACATTTACAGCTGTACACAAGAGATAGCAATTTTACAAGGGAGAGGAGCAGCAAAGCTAGGCCCCAAACCCTACCGTTCAACCATTTTCCTGGGAGGTGAGGACAAACCTCAAATCCCAGTTCCACATACGACAAGACAGTGACAATGACATTTGTACATTAGACAGTACTGTTACATACAAAAGTGGAGACAATACAGACCCAGCAAGCCCCTGCCCCTCCCGCCTTCCGACCACTCTAAGGCAGCCTGCCCCTACCCACCTTCCGGTTCTCGGTCCACCCCATGCCCCTTCCAGTTCTTGGTCCGCCCTGACATACTTTTCGACCACATCTAGGACAGCCCGCCCCGTACCCGCCCGGGGTGACAGCGGTCAGGGCGGCCTACCCACCTTCCGGCTTCACTAACCACCCTCAACACCTTTCAATCACCTCTGGGGCAGCCCGCCCCGGTACCTGCCTGGTGTGACAGCGCTGAGGATGGCTACCCGCCTTCTGGCTCTCGGTCTGCACCTACGTACCATTGGGCTCTCACCCACCCCGTTGCGCCTCCGACCAGTGGGCTATCCTGGCACACCTTTCGGCCACCTCTAGGACAGCCTGTCCCCTTCCCTGGGACGACAGCATGTAGGGTAGCCCACAAGCCTTCCGGATCTCAGCCCGCCCCTACGCGCCTTCTGGCTCTCGGCTGCTCTGACACCTTTCGATCACCTCTAGGACAGCCCGTCCCGATTACCCCTTATCGGGACGACAGCGCTCAGAACGGCCTACCCACCATCTGGTTCTCGGGGCACTGGCATCAGGGTGGCCTACCCACCCTCCGGCTTTCGGGACAGCCTACCAACCTTCAAGGGAACAGGATGGCCTACCCACCCTCCAGCTCTCGGGGTGACAGCTTTCAGGACGATCCATGAGCCTCCCAGCTCACAGCAAGGCCTGCCAGACCCAGGGACACGCAAGACAGTGTAGGTGATAGACCCAGGAAACACCACAATACAGTTAGTTACCAGAGTCCTTTCTAGTACACAGTCCAAATCTATACAGTCTTCAAGATATGGAATCCATTTCCAGGAGGAGTCCACTCCAGTATACATTGTGCAATGTCAGAAATAGAGTCCGCTCCAAACTGCAGAGTCCGTTGCTAAAAACAGTCCGCAACCAAGGGCAGAGTCCACTCCTGGAGGCAGCAAATGCACACCCCACAGCACACAGGTATTCAGTCTCAATGGAGTCCTGGTCCAGCCTTGGAAAGCCAGGCCCACTCACAGGAACACAGTACATTGTACAGGTGCAGTTAACTCACAGGGGTTTGGTCCACTCCCAAACTCCAGGATACAGCAACTACTCACCTCCCAGCACACACACAGGTGTTCAATCTTCAGAGGCCCAGTCCCAGGGCTAGACCTCCCCACAGGAACAGCTCCTCTGGTAAAATGTATGTCTTCCACAAGGGCTCAGTCCAAACACGAAAAACAGTGAGGATACATACAAAAAAAAACAAAGAAAACAAGAGTTAAGGGCTAAATCCTACCATAAAATCCACATTGTCCTTTTCTCAAAAGTAAAAAGGAGAGAAAAGAGTCACACAAAGGCTATAACCAGCCAGTGAAACAACAATCTTCGAATGAGAACTGAGTTGCATCTAAAACACATTATGTGCATCAGGAACGTTTTGGTCTTCTCTGTCAGCCATGGCTCCCTGATTGGACCAGATTAACAGCCCCAGTCAGAGAATTTATATTCTATGAGCTCCACCTGGATAACCTCATTACAATCACTACACATGCCAACTGTGGACTGCAATCATATTGATTTCAATGGGATTTAAGATGGCCATGTTTCGCATCAAAACCGTGAATGAAAATGGTATATTGCATAATTTCCTAGTTCTAAAATTTAGAAATTATGAAATTAAATAATGATTTGATGGAGGAGACCACTTAAGAGCACCAAGAATAATCCTGGTAATCCCAATCATATTCTGTTCAGTATCATGACCAAAATAAAGTTAAGCTGCACTATTATGGAAGTAGACTTGGATTTCAGTCAATGGGCATGTGCCACAAATCTGCTCATAAGATTGGAAAATTTAAGTGACCGATTCTGACCCACCACACTCCCCTCCCCCAGTCCCCTGCCCCGCAACCTCAAAGCTATGGATACAATTGTTCTGGGTTGCTACTGGATACTGGGCTTGGATTCAAGTGCTTCTTTGTTTATTTTGTTAAACTAGCAGCTCTTTAACTGCAAAGCTAAGTGAGTGTGCTCTTACTGAATATAGAGTTTCCTTCCAAGAAGGAGGCTGTTGTGCTGCACAATATGTCGAAGCATTTTTATTCTCAACGTTGTTTGCTTGTAGACTGTCCTGGATTAAGTGGTGTCGCTATCATGATGCGATCGGTAAGGCTGTTTAATCTGGTAATTATAGTCTTTCACAGTTAACTAGATAGTGTTTAAAGAATTAGCCACTGGGCAATCTTGTAGAATATTCACCCAACACTGCACAGTTGTCACCAACTGTCGTCATGATATGTTAACATGATAACAAGCAAATTTCTGACTGAGAACAATTTTCAGCAGATTTCATTACAAATTACAATCTCCTGTAATTCAGACTCATGCCTAATATTCATGTACTCCAATCACACTTCCTTATTGCTACCAGGTCAGAAACACTTTTCGCAGCACTGCAGCCAGATTGTTCAGGCCATTCTCCTTGGGTTGACTTCCATGGCTACCACCTCCCATTCCTTCCCATTGCTTGCCTGCTGTAACTTCTGCCCATCTATGGAACCATGATATCTCTCCTTTTTTTCATGTCCTTGGCTTTAGCACCCAGCACAGTATCAGTAAACATGGCATTTTTTCTTAGCCTTTTACTCTACAATACTCTTATTCTTTTTGATTTGGAGACAGTTCTATTACTTGGTGCAGCTAGAATACACCACACCTCAGCCACTTTAATAGCCTTGAGGAATTATAAGGCGAAAGCAAGGACTGCAGATGCTGGAGATCAGAGTCAAGATTAGAGTGGTCCTGGAAAAGCACAGTAGGTCAGGCAGCATCTGAGGAGCAGGAAAATTGATGTTTCGGGCAAAAGCCCTTCATCAGGAATGAGGCTGGGAGCCTCCCAGGGTGGAGAGATAAATGGGAGGGTGATGGGGCTGGGAAGAAGGTAGCTAAGAGTGCAATAGGTGGATGGAGGTAGGGATGAAGGTGATAGGTCAGAGAGGAGGGTGGAGCGGATAGGTGGGAAGAAAGATTAGCAAGTAGGACAGGTAATGAGGATAGTGCTGAGCTGGCAGGTTGGAACTGGGGTAAGGTGGGGGAAGGGGAAATGTGGAAACTGGTGAAGTGCACATTGATGCCATGGGGTTGAAGTGTTCAGAGGTGGAAGATGAGGCATTCTTCCACCAGGCGTCGGGCGGCGAGGG
Organism: Chiloscyllium plagiosum; assembly: GCF_037043375.1. NCBI lineage: Eukaryota > Metazoa > Chordata > Chondrichthyes > Orectolobiformes > Hemiscylliidae > Chiloscyllium > Chiloscyllium plagiosum. The sequence continues at coordinate 60,712,379 of NW_028270140.1, forward strand.
AGTGGCGGTGGAGGAGGTCCAGGACCTGTATGTCCTCGGCAGGAAGGGGGGGGGGGGAGTTGAAATGTTCAGCCACGGGGCGGTGGGGTAGATTGGTGTGGGTGTTCCCGAGATGTTTCTTAAAGAGCTCTGCAAGAAGGTGCCCAGTCTCCCCAATGTAAAGGAGACTGCATTGGGAGCAAGGGATATAAGCTGGCTGCTACTTGTGCTACTCATACATATGTCTGGGCCCTTGCTGAGATAGAATCACACAACATTGCTGAGTTATGTACCATGAAGACTGTAGTGAGCAGACAGTTTAACGTTTGCATAACAAATGTATCAAATCAATCGTGTTTCATAATCTCTGCACCTGAAAACCATTATTAGTCCATTTGTGTTCCAGGGACAATGCATAACCCACAAGAATTCACAAAAACTGGCAGAATAGATCCCTTAAGGATACATGATCATTCAGCTAATCTTCTGATGGTTAGTGGAAAATAAAGTACATATTTTAAAGCCAGGTTCCTCTTTGTTGTGATTCATATTTCTAGTGTCCTTTATTAACTATCATTAACTACCATTTCAGTAAGGTGGAGTACTCCTCCTGCATTCACACAAAGTCAAAGCATTTCCTCTCTATCTAAACACGAAAATTTGCATGGGATGTTGAAACTGTAATCTGTAGTGAAACTGCAAGCTGTAGCCCCTCCCTGCTGCATCTCCAACCTCAAAAGCACCTGCATAAATTGCAGTCCATAACCTTTAATTCCACAAATTAGAATTAAAGATACCAATGTACTTTATGAAATTAGTTTGCACTGCATGCTGTATCCATCCCTTCAGTCAGCTCTTTTATAACTTATAACAACACTCCTCTATGATGTACTATGGCATTTATTTTTACATGGGAGGGGATGGCCCAGTGCTATTATCGCAAGTCTATTAATTCAGGAAATTCAGCTAATATTTGGTGGACGCTGGTTCAAATCCTGCCACAGCAGATGGTGAAATTTGAATTTCGTTTTTAAAAATCTGGAATTGAAAATCAACTGATTATCATGGAGTTATACAGTCATGTTTCAAGGAAACAGACCCTTTGGCTCAACTCATTCATGCCAATCAATCTTTCTTAAATGAACTCGTCCCAGTCACCTGTGTTTGGCCCAAATTTCTCAAAACCTTTTGTATCCATGTACCTCATAGATTCATAGAATCATACAGATGTACAGCACAGAAACATATCCTTCGGTCCAACTCGTCCATGCTGACTGGATATCCTAACCTAATCTAGTTCCAGCTGCCAGCATCTGGACCATATCCCCCAAAACCCTTCCTATTCATATAACCATCCAGACGCCTTTTAAAGGTAGCAATTGTACCAGCCTCTACAACTTCCTCTGGCAGCTCATTCCATACATGCACCACCCTCTGCTTGAAAAGGTTACCCCTTAGGTTCCCTCTCACCCTAAACATAGGTATTCTAGTTCTGGACCCCCCACCCCACGGAAAAGACTTTGTCTATTTACCCTAACCATGCCCCTCTTGATTTTATAAACCTCTATAAGGTCACCCCTCAGGCACCAACACTCCAGGGAAAACAGCCCCAACCTATTAAGTCTCTCATTGTAGCTCGAATTCTCCAACCCTGGCAACATCATTGTAAATCTTTTCTGAACCCTTTCAAGTTTCACAACATCCTTCCAACAGGAAGGAGGCCCGAATTGCACGCAATATTCCAAAAGTGGCATAACCAACGTCCTGTACAGCCGCATCATGACCTCCCAACTCCTGTACTCAATACTTTGATCAATAACAGTAAGCATACCAAACACCGCCTTCACTGTTCCATCTATCTGCGACTCTACTTTCAAAGAGCTATGAAGCTGCACTCCATGATCTCTTTGTTCAGCAACAGTTTCCAGGACCTTACCACTAAGTGTATAGATCCTGCTTTGATTTGCTTTTCCAAAATGCAGCATCTCGCATTTATCTAAATTACACTCTGTCTGCCATTCCTCAGCCCATTGGCCCTTCTGATCAAGATCTTGTAATCTGTACCTCTCCAAATGTGTTTTAAATGTTGTAATTATACCCACTTTTCTGGCAAATACACAACACCCTCTGCGAAAGAGTTTCCCCTTTGGTCCATTTTAAATCTTTTCCCTCTAGTTTTAGACTCCCCAACCCTTGGGGAAAAAACCTTGGCTATTCACTTTATTTATACCCCTTCAGTGGGGCTTTGACAAGTTGGCCAAATGGACAGTCTCATGGCACATGAATTTCAATGCAGAGAACTGTGAGGTAATGCATTTTAGTAGAAGAAGCATGGACATACAATACAGGTGCAATTTCAAGGAGAGTGCAGGAACAGAGGGACCTTGGGGTTCACATGCCTGATTCTCGAAAGGCAGCTGGCAAGTTGAAGCAGTTGTTTAAAAGGTTTATAGGGTCTTTGGGTTTATAAGTAGAGGCATATAATATAAAACAAGGAAGTAATGCCATAGTTCCACAAGTCATTGTTCAGAAGACTTTGGAATATTGTATTTGGTTCGAAGCACCTTATTTCTAGCTCTGGAGACAGTAAAAAGGAGATTTACTAGAATGATACGAGGGTGAGGGATTTTAGACACAAGGAAAGATTAGAGAAATTGAGCTTATTCTCCATGGAGTAAAAAGGATTTTGAGGTGAGCTTATTGAGGTGCTCAAAATTATGAGCAACTTTGACAGGTTAACAAACCATATAGCCATAGAAATGATACAATGCAGAAAGGTCCCATTTGGCCCATCTTATCCATGCCAACACAAATCTTCAGATTCAGCACTTAAGATACAGATCCAGGTACTTTTTAAACAAGTTTAGAGTCTCTGCCACCAGAAATAAATTCCGACACCTGCCATCCTCTTTGTAAAAAGACCTTTCCTCATTTCCCCTCTAATCCTCTTTGCCATTTAGCTTGAATCCGTGACTCCTCTCTGAATTCTTTAAAAGCTCTGCCAAGGGAAACAGGTTCCTACTGTCTACTCTATCTCTACCCTTCACAATTTCATATACCTCAATTATGTCACTCTGTTATGTCAGCCTTCTCTGTTCCAAGGAAAACCACCACAACTTCTCTAATCTCTACTCATAGCTTCAAATTTCCAGCCATGGAAATTCCAAGTAAATCATCTGTGGATACTCTCCAGAGCACTTATATCCTCCTGTAATGTGAGACCGGAACTGCACACACTACTCCAGTTTTGGCCTCATCAGTGTCTTAGACATCATTACATCCCTACTTTGGTATTCTACACCTTTGCCAATGAAACAGGACATTCCATAGGCATTCATTACAACTTTATCTTTAGGGACTGTGCATTTGCACACTAAAATCTCTCATTTCATCCACTCCTGTTAGTATATTCCCTTTTATTGTGTATTTTACTGTTTGACCTCCTTAAATTCATTACCTCACACTTATCAGAGTTGAACTCCATCTGCCACTTTCCTGCCCACTTCAAACTATTTACATAATTTTGCATCTTACAGGTATTCTCAACACAATCCATTTCAAGGACAATTTTTGTGGTATCTACAAATTTCCCAATTTTGCCCCCCACATTCAAGTCCAAATGTTAATGCATAAAACAAATAGCAAGGGTCCCAACACCAAATCTTGAAAAATATTACTTGAAACAGCTTTCTATTTGCAAGGTCAGCCATCAACCATTACCTTTTGTTTTCCTGCTACTAAGCCAACTTTGGATACAATTAAACATATTGCCCTCTATCCCATGAGCTTTTACTTTTTTTGACCAGGCAGCCTTGTGGGACCTTATCAAATGTATCAAAATTCATGTAGACAACAACCATTGCACTATACTCATTGACCCTCCTTGTCACTTCCTCAAAGAATTCAATAAAATATGTAAGGCATGACCTTCCCTTAACAAAGCTATGCTGACTATTTCTGACTTGTCCATGTCTTTCTACTTGAGAGCTTATCCAGTCTTTTAGGAGTGATTCTAATAATTTGGCTACCACCGAAGACTTACTGACCTATAATTATATGCATTTCCTTTGTAACTTTTCTAGACAATGGAACCACATTTACATTTCTCCAATCTTCCAGCACCTTACCCGTGTCTAGTAAAGATTGGAAAATACTCCTCAGAGCATCTGCTATTTTCTACCTGACTGCCTTCAAAATTCTATGGAACAGTCCATTAGGTCCTGATGACTTATCCATTTTCAAGCATTTCAGCTCCTCTAACATTTTTCTCTCCTAATGATTATTTTGTTCAATATTTCATATTGCTCCTCTTGGATTACGGTATGCTTACATCCCTTTCCTTTGTGAATACAGAGACAATAAATTCATTTAAATTTTTTCCTATATCCTTTGCACCTTCACACAAGTTCCCTTCTTAATCTCTGATGGGCCCCATGTTTTCCTTAACTATTCTTTTGCTCTTCATACAGTGGTAAAACATCTTTGGATTTCCCTTTATCTTGCTTGTTAATATTGTTCATGCCCTCTTGTCGATTTCTTTATTTCTTTTTTTTAACTATACTCCTCTTCGCTATCTGCAATGTTTGTGAATATCATAAACTTTTTGTTTAATCTTTCACTGTATTTTTTTAAACAATCATGGGGCTCTGAGTTTGGCAGTACCATTCTTACTTTTAGAGCGGACATGTCTGCTTTGTTGCCCCAAGGATCTCGCTTTTTAGTGCCTCCCACTGATTCCTCTTTTAGCAGCCCTGTCTAGTCCATGTCAGCAAAATCACTTCACAGTTTTGTAAATTTGCCTTCCCTCAGTTAAAAACTTTTACTCCTGATTTACCTCTGCCCTTTTACAGAATAATACTAAATCTAACTGAACTATGGCCACTGTACCCAAAATGGTCACCCACTATCAATTTGCCCACTTGCCCATCTTCATTTCATGAAACTTAATCTTGAATTGCATCTCCTCTCAATGGGCTTGGCTTGTTTTTAAAAATCCTGGACACAGGACATGAATTTTTTAACTTCATTGCTGCTTATATTGTTTGAAACTCAGTTGACATTGGGATAGTTAAGGTCTTCCAGTGTTAACACCCTCTTATTCCTACAGACAAAAATTTGTTTATACATCAGCAGAAGAGGAGATTGCTGGGGCCTTGACCAAAGTCTATGCATCCTTGTTAGCCACTGGAGAGGTCCCGGAGGAGTAGCTAATGTTGTTCCTCTGTTCAAGAAGGGAGATAGGGCTAATTCAGGAAATTATGGACAGGTGAGTCTCATATTGGTGATAGGAAAACTATTGGAGAGAATTCTTAGGAATATGATTTACACACATTTGGAAAAGCATGGCCTGAATAGGGACAGTCAGCATGACTTTGTGTCTCTCTAACTTGATTGAATCTTTCGTAGAGGTGACAAAGGTGATTGATGAACGTAGAGCAGTGAATGTTGCCTACATGGATTTTAGTAAGGCTTTTGGCAAGGTCTCTAATGGTAGGCTCATCCAAAACATTAAGATGCATGGGAGCAATCGTGACTTGGCCACGTGGATTCAAAATTGGCTTGTCCATAGAAGGCAGAGGGTGGCGGTGGAAGGGTGTTTTTCTGGCTGGAGGTCCTTGACCAGTGGTGTTCCACAGGGATCTGTACTGGGACCTCTGCTGTTTGTGATAAATATAATTGACTTGGATGAAAATGTAGATGGGTGGGTTAGTAATTTTGCAGACAATATAAAGATCGGTGAAGTTGTGGACAGTGTAAAAGCTTTCAAAGATATAGATCAATTGCAAACATGGCCAGAGAAATGGCAGATGAAGTTTAATCCAGGTAAGTCTGAGATGCTGTACTTTGGGAGAACAAATGTTAAGAAAACATATACAGATAATGGCAGGACCCTGAACAGCATTGAAGTATTGAGGGATCTTGGGGTTCAAGTCCATAGCTCCCTGAATGTGAGAAGATAGGGCAAGTAGATAGGGCAGTAAAGAAGGCATGTGGCATGCTTGCCTTTATTCATCAGGGAATTGAGTACAAGAATCAGGACATCATGTTGCAGCTTTGGTTAGGCCACACTTAGAGTACTGTGTTCAATTCTGGTCGCCACACTACAGGAAGGATTTAGAGGCTTTGGAGAGGGTGCAGAAGAAGTATAACAGAATGCTGCCTAGCTTAAAGAGTACGAGTCAGAAGGAGAGGTTTTTTACATAGATGGTAGGAGTCTAGAATGCACTGCCAGGGCTGTTAGTGTAGATTAGAATAGAGTTGTTTTATTTGTCACTTCTACCATATACAACTGATACAGTAAAAATGAGACAATGTTCCTCCAGTACCTAGGGTGCTACATGGACAGCACAACTACACAATCATGCATGGCATAAAATGCATAAGAAGTGCAAATCATGCAAGTTACAGTGTAACAGAAGAATGATGGATAATACGCATCTTTCTAGTAGCAATAGGAAAGAATTTCAGATTGGACAGTGTCCGATTATACAGTTTTAAGGAGCCTGATAGCTTGTTGGAAGAAACTGTTGCACAGTCTGGCTGTGAGAGACTGTATGATCCGATATCTTCTGCCAGATGGCAGGAGGAAGAAGAGTTTGAGTGAGGGGTGCGTGGGGTCTTCCAAAATTCTCTTAGCCTTTCGGATGAGTGTGCGGAGTAAATGTCTGTAATGGAGGGAAGAGAGACCCCAATGATCTTCTCAGCTGCCCTCATTATCTGTTGTAGGGTTTACATTCTGAAGTGGTGCAATTCCTGAACCAGACAGTGATGCAGCAGCTCAGGGTCCTTTTAAAAAAACCCTCTGCAGAATGTGGTGAGGTGGGCTTTCCTTAGCCTGCATTGAAAGTAGACCATAAGACCATAACACAAAAGACACAGGAGTAGAAGCAAGATCATTCGGTTCATCGAGTCCACTCTGCAATTTAATCATGGCTGATGGGCATTTCAATTCCACTTACCCGCACCCTCCCTGTAGCCCTTACTTCCTTGCGAGATCAAGAATTTATCAATCTCTGCCTTGAAGACACCCAACGTCCCGACCTCCACTGTGCTCCATGGCAATGAATTCCACAGGCCCACCACTCTCTGGCTGAAGAAATGTTTCCTCATTTTCATTAAATCACAGAAATTGACAGCGCAGTACAGGCCCTTCGGCCCTCGATGTTGCACCACCCTGTCATACTAATCTGAAGCCCATCCCACCTACACTATCCCATGTACGTCCATTTGCCTGTCCAATGACGACTTAAATGCGCTTAAACTTGGCGAATCTACTACCGATGCAGGCAAAGCATTCCATATCCTTACTACTCTCTGAGTAAAGAAACTACCTGTGACATCTGTCTTATACCTATCTCCCCTCACTTTAATGTTGTGTCCCCTCGTATTTGCCATCCCCATACTTGGAAAAGGGCTCTCCCTGTCCACCCTATCTAACCCTCTCATTATCTTGTATGTCTCTATTAAGTCACCTCTCAACCTTCTTCTCTCTAATGAGAACAGCCTAAAGGCCCTCAGCCTTTCCTCATAAGACATTTCTTCCATACCAGGCAACATCCTAGTAAATTTCCTCTGCATCCTTTCCAAAGCTTCCACATCCTTCTTATAATGCGGTGACCAGAACTGTACACAATACTGCAAGTGTGGCCATACCAGAGCTTTGTACAGCTGCAGCATAACCTCCTGGTTCCGGAACTCAATCCCTCTATTAATAAAGGCCAAAACACTGTATGCCTTCTTAACATCCCTGTCAGTCTGGGTGGCAACTTTCAGGGATCTGTGTACATGGACACCAAGATCTCACTGCTCATCTGCACTCTCAAGAATCTTACCATTAGCCCAGTATTTTGCATTCCGATTACTCCGTCCAAAGTGTATCACCTCACACTTGTCCACATTAAACTCCATTTACCACCTCTCAGCCCAGCTCTGCATCCTATCTACGTCTCTCTGCAATCTACTACATCCTTCGTCACTATCCACAACTCCACCGACCTTAGTGTCGTCCGCAAATTTACTAACTCACCCTTCTAAGTCCTCATCCAGGTCATTTATAAAAATGACGAACAGCATTGGATCCAACACTGACCCTTGCGGTACGCTGCTAGTAACTGGACACCAAGATGAACGGGTTCCATCAACTACAACCCTCTATTTTCTTTCAGCAAGCCAATTACTGATCCAAACTGCTATGTCTCCCACAATCCCATTCCTCCGCATTTTGTATAATAGCCTACTGTGGGGAACCTTATCGAACGCCTTGCTGAAATCCATATACACCACATCAACCGGTTTACTCTCATCTACCTGTTTGGTCACTTTGTCAAAAAACTCAATAAGATTCGTTAGGCACGACCTACCCTTCACAAAACCGTGCTGACTGTCCCTGATCAGATTATTCTTTTCTAGATGGTTATAAATCCTATCTCTTATAACCTTTTCCAACACTTTACCAACAACTGAAGTGAGACTCACTGGTCTGTAATTACCAGGGTTGTCTCTACTACCCTTTTTGAACATGGGAACCACATTTGCTATCTTCCAGTCCTTAGGCACTATTCCTGTAGACAATGATGATTTGAAGATCAATGCCAAAGGCCCAGCGATCTCTTCCCTTGCTTCCCAGAGGATCCTCGGATAGATCCCATCTGGCCCAGGGGGCTTGTCTATTTTCACACTCTGCAGTATTTCTAATACCTCTTCCTTGTGAACCTCAATCTCTTCTAGTCTAGATGTAAGTATCTCTATATCTTCCTCACCAACATTTTCATTTTCTACAGTGAACACTGTCGAAAAATATTTATTTAGTGCTTCCCCTATCTCCTCTGACTCCACACACAACTTCCCACTATTATCCTTGATTGGCCCTAATTTAATTCTCGTCATTCTTTTATTCCTGATATATCTATGGAAAGCCTTAACCCTGATCCTATCCACCAACAACTTCTCATGTCTCCTCCTGGCTCTTCTGAGCTCTCTTTAGGTCTTTTCTGACTTCCTTGTAACCCTCAAGTACCCTAACTGAGTTTTCACATTTTGTCCTAACATAAGCCTTCTTCTTCTTGACCAGGGATTCCACTTCCTTAGTAAACTACGGCTCACGCGTTCTATATCTTCCTCCGTCCCTGACAGGTACATACTTATCTAGGACACACAGGAGTTTTTCCTTGAATAATGTGCTCATCCCCTGCAGTTTCCTTTCCCATTCTACGCTTCCTAAATCTTTCCTAATTGCATCGTAATTTCCCTTCCCCCAGCTGCAACTCTTGCTTGATGGAGTACACCTATCCCTTTCTATCACTAAAGGAAACCTGACAGAATTGTGATCGCTGTCTCCAAAGTGCTCACATATTTCCAAATCTAACACCTGGCCAGGCTCCATACCCAGTACTAGATCTAAAGTGGCTTCGCCCCTTGTAGGCCTGTCTACATAGTGTGCCAGGAAGCCCTCCTGCACACATCTGGACAAAAACCGACCCATCTATAGTACTCGTATTGTAGTGATCCCAGTCAATATTTGGATAGTTGAAGTCCCCCATGACAACTACCCTACCTCTCTCACTCCTATCGAGAATCATCTTTGCTATCCTTTCCTCTACATCTCTGGAACTATTCGGAGGCCGATAGAAAACTCTCAGCATGGTGACTTCTCCTTTCCTGTTTCTAACCTCAGCCCATACTACCTCAGTTAACAAGTCCCCAATCATCCTTTCTACAACTGTAATATTATCCCTGATCCACAATGCCACACCTCCCCCTCTTTTACCATCTTCTCTGTTCTTACTGAAACATCTGAATCCTGGAACCTGCAACAGCCATTCCTGTCCCTGCTCTATCCATGTCTCTGTAATGGCCACAACATCGAAGTCCCAGGTACCAACCCACGCTGCCAGTTCACCCATTTTATTACGGATGCTCCTCGCATTGAAGTACACACTCTTCAAAACAGGTTCTCGCTTGCCAGTGTCAGATACTTGATTTGGGAACTCCCTACTCTCATCCTCTTCTGTACCTGTCCTACAATTTTGGTTCCCATCCCCCTGCTGTATTAGGTTAAATCCACCTTAATAGCTTTAGTGAATCTCCCACCCAGGATATTGGTACCCTTCTGGTTTAGATGAAGACCATCCTGCTTGTAGAGGTCCCACCTACCCCAGAAAGAGCTCCAATTATCCAAAAACCCGAAACCCTCCCTCCTGCACCATCCCTGTAGCCACGTGTTCAATTCTAAATTGACCCCCTCTAATTTTAAGGCTGTGCCCATGGGTCCTAGTGTCACCACCTAACGGAAACAACTTCCCAGCTTCCACCCTTTCTAAGCTATGCATTATCTTATAAGTTTCTATTAGATCTTCCCTCAACCTTCTAAACTCTAATGAATATAATCCCAGGATCTTCAGCCAATATGTTAGGCCTAATATTCCAGGGATCATCCATGTGAATCTCTGCTGGTCACACTCCAGTGCCAGTATGTCCTTCCTGCGGTGTGGGCCCAGAATTCCACACAGTATTCTAAATGGGACCTAACTCGAGCTTTATAAAGTCTCAGAAACATGTCGCTGCTTTAAATTCCAACACTCGAGATAAAAAGTAGACACACTGCTGGGATTTCTTGGCTATGGAACTGGTGTTGAGAGTCCAGGTGAGATTCTCTGCCAAGTGTAAGCCAGGAAATTTGGTGTTCTTCACGATAACTGACTTGGATGTGAGCATAAGAGGTATAGTAGTAAGTTTGCAGATGACACCAAAATTGGAGCTATAGTGGACAGCGAAGAAAGTTACCTCAGACTACAACGGGATCTTGATCAGATGGGCCAATGGGCTGAGAAGTGGCAAATGGAGTTTAATTCAGATAAATGTGAGGTGCTGCATTTTGGGAAAGCAAATCTTTGTAGGACTTATACACTTAATGGTAAGGTTCTGGGGAGTGTTGCTGAACAAAGAGACCTTGGAGTGCAGGTTCATAGCTCCTTGAAAGTGGAGTCACAGGTAGATAGGATAGTGAAGAAGGCGTTTGGTATGCTTTCCTTTATTGGTCAGAGTACTGAGTACAGGAGTTGGGAAGTCATGTTGCGGCTGTGCAGGACATTGGTTATGCCCCTTTTGGAATATTGTGTGCAATTCTAATTTCCTTCCTATTGGAACAATGTTGTGAAACTTGAAAGGGTTTAGAAAAGATTTACAAGGATGTTGCCAGGATTGGAGGAATTGAGCTATAGGGAGGGGTTGACTAGGCTGGGGCTGTTTTGCCTGGTCAGAGGCTGAGGGGGTGACCTTATAGAGGTTTATAAGATCATGAGGGACATGAATATGATAAATAGACAAAGTATTTTCCATGTGGGCACTAGAAATCAACAAAGTCTTTTCCCAGAACTGGAGGCCATAGGTTTAAGGTGAGAGGGGAAAGATATAAAAGAGACCTAAGGGGCAACTTTTTCATGCAGAGGATGGTATGTGCATAGAATGAGCTGCCAGAGGAAGTGGTGGAGGCTGGTATGATTGCAACATTTAAAAGGCATCTGGATGGACATATGATTAGGAAGGGTTTGGAAGGATATGAACCCAGTGCTGGCAGGTGGGACTAGATTAGGTTGGGATATCTGGTCGGCATGGGCAAGTTGGACCAAAGGGAGTGTTTCCGTGCTGTACATTTCTATGACTATGACGATCTCCACAGAGGAGCTATCAACATCCAATGGAGAGTGGTCACTCTGTGCCCTCCTGAAGTCAACAATCAACACTTTAGTCTTGCCCACGTTCAGAGATAGGTTGTTGGCTCTGCACCAGTGCAGGTAGATATGATAGGGGCATTTAAGGGACTTTTAGAGAAGCATGTGAACATGCTGGGAATAAAGGAAAATGGACCAATGGCAAGCAGGATGGATTAGTTTAATTTGTGTCATGTTCTGAACTTCTATTTCCCTCCCACTATTTGGGGCTCTGTCGTAGACCCTTAGTAGTGTGACTGCCTCTTTTTTTTTATTCCTAAGCTCATCTGTTAAGCTATTTCACATACCATCCCTTCTCACAGCTGTAATTGATTTTTTAACCAATACTGCTACACACCTCCCCACTGCATTTTTGTCACCCACTCTATCCTGTCTGAAAACTCTGCATCCAGGGATATTGCGCTGCTCATGCTGACCCTCCTTTACCCAGGTTTCCATCATAGCAATGACATTGTTCTTCCCCGTGTCAAATGTGCCCTTAATTCATCTGTCTTGTTTGTAATACACCTTGTATTGAAGTATAAACATCATAACCACATCAATTTCCATTGTTGGATTTTTTTAAAGGCTTGTTTGCTTTGTCTTTCTGAGTCAGTAACTGCATCAATTACTGTTGTTTTACCTCCAGTTTCCTGATGTAAAACCACAGCTCAATCTACTCTTTGGTTCTCATCCCCCTGCCATGTGAGTATGAAACCTCACTAATGGAACTAGCAAAAGCCTGCATAAGGATATTTGCTCCATCTTTACCCAGATGCAACCTGCCAGGCTTGCACTGGACTCCTTCCTCTTATATGGTCCCAGTGCCTAAGAATCTCAACCACTCCTTGGTACGCCATTTCTCCAGCCAAGCATTCATCTGATCTATCCTCTTATTCCTGCTCTCACCATCAAATGGCACTGGGTGTAATCCTGAGATTACTACATTTGAGGTCCTGCATTTTAATTTATCTCCTAACTTCCTATATTCACCTTTCAGGTCCTTATCCCTTTGCTTATCTATGTCATTGGTACCTATGTATACCATGACCACTGGCTGTTCACACTCCTACTCCAGAATGCCATGCAGCAACTCTGTGACATCCCTGGCACCAGGAAGGCAACATACCATCCTGAATTCAAGTCTGCAGCCACAGAAGCGCATGCCTGTATCCCTTATGATTGAATTCCTATCATGCTTGTCTTCATTTCTCAGACAATTGAGTATAGGCATTGGGGTGTCATATTGCAGTTGTACCAGATATTGGTGAGGCCACTTTTGGAGTACTGTGTACTGTTCTCGTCGAACTGCTATAGGAAGGATATTATTAAATTGGACAGGAAGCTGAAATGATTTGTAAGGATGTTACCGGGATTAGAAGGCTTGGATTATGAGAAGATGCTGGATTAGCTGGGACTTTTTTCACTGGAGTGTAGGAGATTGAAGGTGACCTTATAGACGTTTACAAAATTGTAAGGAGCATCGATAAAGTGAATGGGAAAGGTCTTTTCACTCAGATTGCGGATTTCCAAACTAGAGGGCATAATTTTAAGGTGGGAGAAGAAGGTCTAAACGGGGCCTTCTGTCATCTTCTGACAATCTGTCATCTTCTTAAATGTTTTGCCAATTTTGTCACTTCACTATCAACATAAAACAATTTATGCTTCTCAATAAAATAAAACAAAGAAGCCCAGAGATTGAAAACATGAAATAAAAATAGAAATTGATGAAGGAACTCAGCAGATCTGGCAGCATCTGTGGAGAGAAAGTGAAGTTAACATTTCAAGTCCAATGACTTAAGAAGGGTCACTGGACTTGAAACATTAACTCTGCTTTGCCTGCCATACCTGCAGAATTTCTCCAGCAATGTCTGCTGTTTCTGCTTCTCATTGTCTGTTAAGATAAAAGAATATTTTATTGTTGGTCTAGATATGTACTTTGAAATATCCAGTATCACAGTTTCAAAAAACATCCTGTAAATTGGATATGTTAAGAAAAGATAAGCATATCATGCTGTTCAGACTGTTTTGGTCGCTCTCAATAGCCCTTTGCTGTGTGAATATTGCAGCGATCTGCCACTCACTGCTGAGTTGTAGAGATATCATTGTTTTATAAGTTGCCTCATTGTTCATTGCCTTGTATTAATTCTGCAATTGAAAAGCTTTCCTCTGTGCTTCTGTGTGGGTATTGTCCCTTTATGTTTCTAGAAGATACCACTGGGTACATTCCCATGATAGATCATAATTTACCATCTGTTTAACTGAAGAAATTTTGCATAATATGAAAAGATTTCTGCCTTCATTTTTATAGCAGTCAAAATAGAAATTAATTACTTGTTTATGAAGAAAATACAAATCCTAAAAATACCTACAGCCACATGTTACCCTACTAAGGGAAAACCTCAAAATCTTTAATTAATTGTAGATTTATTGGCTGCATTAGCACCACAAAATTAAAACAAATTAGTTGATCATACCACTTGAGTCCCATTTGTGTAAAAGGAAGCGACACATATATTTGAATGTTTGACACTGATTCAGAAAGTGCACAGAGTGAATCTTTGTTTGCATACTTTCTACTGTCAGATAAAGCACTTATGATAGTAAATGCAATGATTTCTAAAACTATATCAGGCAATTATTTCTGTGCCTTTGAACAGATACAGCAATGAGAGCCTTCAGCTATCCAGAATGAATGTCATATGAGATGAGCAAAACATTGTAATTAAATTTGGTAGAATATTGTTCCATACTAGAAGAATATAATTTCTCCACTTTGGATGCAGTCAAGTCCATCAAATCCACACCAACCTCCAAAGAGCATCTAACCCAGATCCACCCTATCCTATCCTATCCCTGTAAACTTGCATATTCAATGACCAATGCACTTAACCTACACACTTGAGGAAGGTCACAAGACCCGAAACATTAACTCTGATTTCTCTTCACAGATGATGCCAGGCCTGCTGAGCTTTTCCAGCAACTTCTGTTTTTGTTTCTGATTTACAGAATCTGCACTTCTTTCGGTTTTTATTTAACCTACACATCGCCTGAAAATTATGGACAATTTAGCATGGCCATTCCACCTAATCTGCACATCTTTCAAATGTGAGAGGAAAGCCACACAGATACATGGAGATTACAAACTCCACACAGACAGTTACCCAAGCATGGGATTGGATCTGGGTCCCTGGTGCTGTGAGGCAGCAGTGCTAATCACTTAGCCACTATGCCACCCTCTTCATTTATCCTCTGGAATCATCTATAACTTTGCATGCCCAAGTGTAAGAAGGATGCCACACTTGTTAAATTTCAAAGTAAGTAGATAAAGCAGCCTACATTTTTAAACCATATTCTACCAATATTCAAAAACATATTGAAATTATTTAAAGTGACAGAAATTTGTTATATTGTCACTTATGTAAAATGAATATATTTCAACTCAACTTTTATTTTCTTTCATAAACATTGTGTTTTCAATCATTTAGTCTTTGGAACATGTTGCAAGTCAGTAATGGGCATAACGTTGAAACCTATGCACAATTACCACAATCGTCTAGATAAACTAGGAAAACAAGTTAGATGTTTTTCTCCGAATATATTTCTTGTCACAGGAGATATTAGAACTGATGACCAAATGTTTAGAGGTTGGTTTTATGGAATATCTTAATGAAGAAGAAATTGCTTGAGTTAGATAGGATTTCAGAACTCTGGGCCGAGGCAGCTAAAGTCACAACCACCAATGAAGGAGTGAGGAAAATTGAGGATATATAAGAAGCTGGAATTTGAGGAGCACATATATTTTGGAGTCACAGAGATTTCAGAAATAGCAAACCAAAATAGCTTGCAGAATATAGGGAGCAGGAATTGTTGTAAATTCAAGTGAATTCAATATTAAAGAGAGCATTGGAATAGTCATGTCCATAGGTAACAAAAACATTAATAAGGATTCCCTCAGAAAGTGAATTAATCTTGAATAGAGGCAGGTTTTGTTAAGTAAATGGAAAAAATTGTAATGGAGATTACAAAGTTCAGATTGAGCAGCATTTTGTGAATCATCCGATTCAGCATCAGATAATGGCTAGAAAGGGGTGTGCAGTCAGTAACTATGGATTACATTTCTGGTGGTGAAGTGCTTGTAGTTTTCTATATGATGGCCCATATAACATATATCACAGAAAATTGAATCAGATACCTTGGCATTTATTAACCAACTATGTACACTAACATGACATCATGAACTTGTGTACAGTCTACACACATAAATTACTATTGTATATATAGTTGACTTTCTGTCTAGCATATTGATTGACTGATTTCTTAACTATTGCCTGAATACACAGAGTAATGTGGAGACCTCTTACAGTAGTGTGTCACATGTGATGTCATCTAGCTGTCTTAAAGCTTTAGAGCCTTTCTGATATTTGTGGAATAATACTAACATTGACTTTTTTTCTCTTTTGAAGGTGAAGAAACATGTTCTAATAACCATGGGCAAGGATATACATCATTAGGATGGTGCTTTGTAAGGTATCAATACAAGTGGATATAGTGCTTACATAATTGTCCCAACCAATTGTATAGCTTCACTCTGTGGTGTGCCATCTGTCATTGTGGCTGGATGTTCATCATAAACATGGTTGCTGTCTGTTCTGATAATTTCAGAATCAAAGTCATCATATTGTATGACTGTTGATTTCTCAGCCAGCTGCAGAAAAGCGGAGGAGTCGCACATCCGATTGTGGTCTCACACTTTCTTAGGTGAGCATTCCCAATGAGCTGTCAGTGGGGTGGTGGTGGTGCAGGAGGCAGCTTTACCAATGCGTCCTCTCATCCTTAGAGGTAAAGGAAGTGGCGTCTGGGGAACCTGGGCATTTTAATGACAAGGTTTTGGAAGATTTTGCGGGTACCAGCGGGGCAAAAGAGAAAGAAAGTGTTGCAGTCAGTGGTTAGGAGTGGTGTTCAATTAATGACATTGACAACGGGGTTACTGGGAGATTTCCAGTGAAATGAAAAGTGATACATACTTGGTCAGCAGAACTTGGATGTTTCGGCATATCCACGGGGATCATCCCAGTCTTTTCCTGCGTGGGCCAAGATGCTCTCCTTATATGGGACAATGAATCTCAAAACCAACACCCCTCTCCATCAGTACAGGTATCTCTGCCCTGTTATGTGCTGCCTTCTCTTGTGAGAAGAAAATAGAAAGAATTGAATGAGGGTAGCATGCTTGTTAGTGCTGGTGGAGATGAGTGAAAAGTTGTGAAGTTACCCAAGAGAGTGCATAGGCTGCGCAGAAAACATGCTGGGAAAGTGGTGCAGCAGATGGATGAGGGAAGATGTTGCAGGCAATTGTGAGAGTAGTACACCATAAGCTTTGGTGGAATGTGGGTGCAGCAGTGGAGATGGAGTGAGTGTGAGGTAGGAGAGAATAGAATATGGTACTTACCTTTATTGTAGATGGTCATAGACCTCCTTACAATATTATTAGTAATTCCACTCACTCTGCAGATGGCACTAATCAAGGTGCAGACTGTAGATCTATTTCAGGTGGTGTGACCTCCTGTGCCAGTCATCTGGCAAAATGATTCTTCTCTTCTGCACCACTCCCTCAAGCAGGACCTTGAGGTCTCTGTTAGAAAATCACAGTGCCACATTCTCCTTCTCTGACATCCTAAACACCTTTGACTGAACAAGGCAGCTTCAGAATACAATTACTCATTCATGTGCACTGTGACCACTAAGATGGTGTGGGTGCAAGGGATACTTGTCTTTCGATACCTGTCTACTGAGTGGAGTGTTGTTCTGGGAAAGGCATGTGGTAAGATATGTCTGGAATCAGATGTGATGGATGCTCTATGGCAGAGTAGGTAGTTAATGAGACACATTTGGTGAGATTTTGTGAAAAAATCCAGTATGCCTTGTAATGACAAAACCCTCCAAATAACATGATGCAACTTATCTAAGAAAAAAGGTTAGATTCAGCCTATAGTAATCATTTAGATTCTCTGCCATTTTTTTTCTAATCTTCATTATAAATTCTCCTGACATTGCTTTTAATGCATCCACATTTGTCTTAGTCAAACATTTCCTTTTTATATTGCTGCAGTGAGTCCATTTTAAGTGCTTTTTGATAGATTACATTTGTATTTCATTTTTCCTTCCTTTAACCATTTCTTGTCCCACTTTTGCTGTTTATTAAAAGCTTCCTAATCTTCAGATGTATTACTATTTCTGGCCATATTATAAGCCTTTTCTTTTAATCTTGTACAATTCTTAAACTCTATTTGTCATCCACAATTGACTGACCTTGTTTGAGTATTTGCACCTTGGAGGAATATATAGAATTTGAAGTTATCAGGCAAGTTGTTGGTATGCCGCACAAAAGGTTGCTGCATAAGATAAAGGTGCACATCATTAGGGGTAATGTATTAGCATGGATAAAGGACTAGTTAACTAACAGAAAGCAATGAGTTGGGATAAATGGGTGTTTTACTTGTTGGGGGTCAGTGGCTAGTGGTGTAGGGATCAATGTTAGGACCGCAATTGTTTATAATTTACACAGATGATTTGGAATTGGGGACAAAGTGTAGCGTGTCAAAGTTCACAGATGACACTAAGATGAAGAGTGGAGCAAAGTGTACAAAGTGCACTGAGTGTCTGCACAGGGATATAGATAGGTTAAGTGAATGGGCAAGTGTCTGGCAGATGGAATACAATATTGGTATATGCGAGGTCATCACTCCTGGTAGGAATAACAGCAGAATGTGCTATTATTTAAAAAATGGGATATTGTAGCACGCTGGTGTGCAGAGGTGTCTGGGTTTCTTTATGTATGAATCACAAAATGTTGGTTAGCAGCTGCAGCAGTCGAGTGTGGGGTGCTGGAAAAGCACAGCAGGTGCTACCTAGTTGAATGTTTTTAAGGCAAAAATAAATATATTTTTGAACAGTAAATTAATTAAGAGAGGGTGGGTAAGTGGAACTGAGTCCGCAACAAAGGTCAGCTATGATCTCATTGAATGGCAAAGCAGGCTCAAGGGACTAGATTGCCTATTCCTGCTCCTATTTCTTATGTACTTATGTTCCAGTGCTACCTCTTCAAATGTAGTTTTTTTTAACAAACACTCATCTTCCACTAGTTTTAAAGTGTCAAGAAATCATTTCATGTGGACACAGAAATATTTGAGGTGATTAATAAAGTGTAGTGACTGGAGTGAGGACCAGGTCGAACTCATTGACTATGAGCCCCTTGATTGGGGTGGTTAACCTGGGCTAATCAGGGAGCCCTAGCTGACAGATCTATGAAATGCTGAGAGACCATTTGATCTGTTCGATTAATGATGTAGTCGTGCAAAATCGCTTACTAGCTTAAGCCCAACTGGACTTCAAGCAGACATTACAACTGGTTTTGTCATTATAAAATGTGGCAAGTGGAACATATGAGGTACAGGGCATCCCAATAGAAGTGGACACCCTCATCAGTCTGAGTGAGCTTGGAGAACACCACTTGAGTGTAAGGCAATGACAGAGCCTCACAGGGCATGATGGAGAACATTTTACAAGATCTACAGCAGGTTGCCATTTATCTGGATGACATGCTAATAATTGGGAAGATGAATAAAGAACACTTAGAGAACTTGGACACTGTGCTTAAACATTTCTCCCAAGTGGACTTTCAACTTAGAATGGAAAAATGTGTGTTCCAGGCACCGAAGTGACCTTTTGGGTTGTAGAGTTGACAAGATTGGGTTACACCTGCTGGAAGATAAAGTGAGGGCCATCACATGTGCACTTGCTCCTTGGGTTAGTGAATTATTATAGGAACTTCAAATGTAAACTAGCCTCATCTTGGCATCCTTACACTGCTACTGAAAAAGGGTCAGCCTTGGAAATAGTCACATACCAAGCAATAGCCTTTAGGGAAGTGAAGCCTCAGCTATCATCACCTACGGTGTTGGCCCACTATGATCTCAAGTGAGAGGTGGTGATGACATGCGATGTCTCCCCATATGGTATCGGGATAGTGCTGCCTCACCAGTAATCCAACGGAGAGGAACGCTGGATAATGTATATTTCCCAGACCTTGGCTGATGCCGAACCCAAATATGCCCAGTTAGTGAAGGAAGGTTTGGCGGTCATCTTTATGTGAGAAAGTTCCACCAATATATTTATAGATGTAAGTTCGTAATAGTAATGGACCACAAACCTCTGCTCGGACTGCTAAAAGGAGACAATGCTGTGCTGCCCATAGCTTCTTGTCAAATTCAGCAGTGGATCCTTATTCTCAGTGTGTGGAACACAGACTAGGAGGCCAAGTGGTAAATGTGGATGCCTTGAGCTACCTCTCAAGGCATCCAGGGAGGTAGCACGGGCAGACACCTCACCCGTGCTACCTCCCTGGAAGAATCTGTTCTGGTTTTAACTTCCTGGACACTCTTCTGGTCACTGCTGACAATAGCCAACTGTGAATACAAAAAAATCCATCCTGGCAAAACTCAAACAGCTGGTGGTAAGGTAATGAGTGAAACAAAAGAGCGATCACAACCAGAATTGAGTCCTTCTGGACCTGGCGAGACCAGATCACAATAGAGGACAAAATATTACAATGGGGAGAAAGAGTGATAGTTCCGCTGCCAGATACTGGCTGAACTCCATCAGGGTCATCCAGCGATTTCCAAAATAAAAATGTTGGCAAGATGTTATGTGTTGGCAGCCAGGATTGGATGCCCAGAGTGACAACAAGGTCAAAAAGAACCACCACCACTCTGCCCACATTCATGGGAAAGGCTGGGCAGACCCTGGACTCTGTTACACATCAATTATGCAGTCCTTTCATGGGCTCAGTATTCTTAATAATTCTGGTTGCCCAATTAAAGTAGTTGGGGATACATAGAGTTCATGTGGCAAACTCTGGGATGATGATTAAAAAGGTGAGAGCATCATTAGGTGTATTTCTAGTGGGCATTGTGATGTAATTTACCAGCAGGGATTTTGAGTATTTCTTCAAGTCAAATAGTATTTAGCATGTTCAGACAGCTCCATATCATCTATCGTCAAATAGTCTAGAGGAAAGAACAGTCCAAACATTGAAAGCAGACTTAAGGAAACAGCCCACAGCTTCATTTGATACCAAACTGTGCCCAGTTTTTGTTTGATTATAGGATCTGGGGGTGGGGAGTGAAAGGGAGAAGAGAAGGGTGAAATGCCATCAGGAACGCCAGTGGCAACAATATTCCTCTAAACGAGAGAGACAGTTTACTTTAGGGGATGAAGTTTGGTGTTGAAACCATGGAAATGGCCTTGCAAGGTTGATGTGAGGTCAGGTCGTGTACTTGAGGTAGTCCTGAACAAACATGTGGATCACATGAAATCTGCCATCTCACACACCTAGCAAGGGTTAAATATACCTGGCCCCTCAGAAGAGCCAGAAAGGCTGTCAGAAACTGTGGGCTCTCCCCCTCTGTCTAGCATTGCAAAAATGTCAGAGTCTGAGATGATTGCAACCTCAGTACTGTTACTGCCTGAAGAAAAGGAGGAAACCCTCCCAAGATGCTCGAGGTGCAAGGGACAAACTACAGTACAGTATATCATCCGAATCAGAGTCAGAGGAACTGGATCTGGGGTGAAAATGTAGGAGAACGTACAAGAAAAAGAAGAGGCTTACATTCCAGGACGTGTGGGGGGATCATCAATGTAGTGATTTGAATGAGGACCAGGTCAAACTTATTGACTATGAGATCCTTGGTTAGAGTTGATAACCTGGGCCAATCAGGAAGCCATGGCTGAAGTTATAAACAGAAGATTCAGGCAGTCTCCTCACATAAGGGACTGACTCTGAGCTGCCTGATCAGTGCCCATGTTTATGGTGTACATGTAAATAAAGGGTGGCTTGGTGATGGAATACCAGCCTCTGCACTTTTATTTCATAAAGTAAAAGAGAAATTGCCTGAATTTATCATTCCTGGTTAACTTTTCATTATTCATAGAATTAATTATTTGACTTAAAACTAAGTTTCACAGAAGCAAACAAGCCTCATTTTCAATAAAGACAAAATCTAAAATATTATGTGCAAAATACTTGCTTTAAAAATGTCTAACTAAAATGTTAAAAACTTGAAGTATGAAAATAACAAATGTGCTACTTCAATAAACTAAGATAAGCTGAACTAAAAAATCACATCTTTAGGATTAGATTTATTATCCATCAACTGTGTATGATAGAAAATCTATCAAATCTAGGCAAGTATCGGCTACAGTCGGAACAGTTCATTGTGTATAATTAATATTTGTTCCATGTTGTTGACATCATCATTTCAAGTTGTTCATAATTAAGCAATGTTAGCTATCTCTTAAGTCAACAAAAATGAAGAAAACAGACAAAGCAAAGGGGGAAAAAAAAACACCACCACCAGTGGGCAGTTTTCAACATCAGATGGTCGATAAAATTGAAGAAATTTAAACTGATCTGCAGCAAGCAGTATATTTAAATTGTTGAAGCTTCTAAAAGTGAACTTGACTGTAAGATTTCTTCAGTTCGGTGAAAAATTTATCTTAAGTCATTGAGTTCTAATGAAGTTATTGTATTTTATGATAAAATCTTCATATGATACAAAATTGTTCATTTCTTAAATGAGCAACTGCATGTTTTTCATTTAATGTTTTTGAGGCTGAGGGGTTACTGTATAGAGGTTTATAAAATCAAGAGGGGCACGGATAGGATAAATAGACAAAGTCTTTTCCCTGGGGTGGGGGAGTCCAGAACGAGAGGGCATAAGTTTAGGGTTAGAGGGGAAAGATATAAAAGAGACCTAAGGGCAACTTTTTTATGCAGAGGGTGGTACATGTACGGAATGAACTGCCAGAGGAAGTGGTGGAGGCTAGTACAATTGCAACATTTAAAAGGCATCTGGATGGGTATATAAATAGGAAGGTTTTGGAGGGATATGGGCCAAGTGTTGGCAGGTAGGACTAGATTGGGTTGGGAATCTGGTCGGCATGGACAAGTTGGACTGAAGGTCTGTTTCCGTGCTGTACATATCTATGTTTTTATGACTAAGTTCTACATGATTGGATTTACTGTACTTTTGTCTAAATGCCAATAAGCCTATACATTAAGTCAAATCAATTAGATTAGATTACTTACAGTGTGGAAACAGGCCCTTCAGCCCAACAAGTACACACTGACCCTCCGAAGAGCAACCCACCCAGACCCATTCCCCTATATTTACCCCTTCACCTAGCACTATGGGCAATTTAGCATGGTTAATTCACCTAACTTGCACATTTTTGGACTGTGGGAGGAAACCAGAGCACCCGAAGGAAACCCACACAGACACGGGGAGAACGTGCAAACTCCACACACAGACAGTTGCCTGAGGCGGGAATTGAACCTGGGTCTCTGGTGCTGTGAGGCAGCAGTGCTAACCACTGTGCCACCCATTGTCTCATTTTAAAACTATTAATAAAGTAGTCTCAGAATATCCTTTTTTTGGTCCCAGCTGCACTTCAACGTTGATTGCTTAGACTTTCACTTCTGTAACCTGCCTGCTCACAGGGCCTTTCCCCCATGCTTCAGCCTCACCTTTATTCCCTCTTCCTCTTGTTGATACACTTGCTTTTCCCAGTTCTGCCCACTCTTGGCCTTGCTAACTCCCAGCTCTGCAGACTTTCACTATTGCCTACTCATTCCTGTAGCTCCACCCCTCTGATCTTAGGTAAGTCCTCCAGATTTGCTCTTCAGCTATCCTGCTTCTGGCTCCTGGTTCCTGGCTCCTAAACTTGCATTAAATTCCTTGGCACCAACTCGTGGCAGAATTCAGTTCGTGCACGATTTTTATTCATTAATGAGATTAGGCCATCACTGGCTAGGCAATCCATAATTGCCCAGAAAAAGTTAAGAGTCACCCACATTTCTGAGGATCTTGAGCCATGTAGGTCAGACCAGGTAAGGATATCAGTTTCCTTCCCTAATGGACATTAGCGAATCAGATAAGTGTTTCCGGCAATTGACAATAGCCTTCATTAGACCCTTCATTCCAGATTTTTATTGAGTTCAAATGTCACCATGTGGTGTGGCAAGATTCCATTCCAGGTTCCCAGGACATTATCTAGGTCTCTGGATTAATAGGTGATCGACAATAACACTAGGCTGTTGCCTCCCCTAATTCTGGGTAGTTCTGGGATTTCAGTTGCAACCTCCACTGATTAACTTCTTCCAGCAGATAAAGCCTGATCAATCGCTAAATTCTAAACAAAAATAAACTACGGATTCTGAAAATCAGAAACAAAGACAGAATGGGCTGAAAAGCTCAACAAGTCTGGCAGCATCTCTGGGGAGAAAGCAGCATTAACAGTTCAGGTCCAGTGACCCGATTATTTTCAATCTCTAAATACAGTTCTTTAGGTGAAAAACAATTTATACTATATTGTCTTTCTTTTATATTTATTAATATATTGTGCTTTGTGAGTTATTTCAATCTGGAATACACAGTATTGTTTCTGAGTGGCACACAATTTCAATTTGTAATCTACTTTTTCTGGGCAGAATATGGCTGAAGGAACCTATCTCAGGTTTTAACATTGATTCATTTGTGATCATATAATTCACTCAAAGTCATTTCAATTCAAGTTATTGATACAATCACAAATTTAAGTGAAGAGTTACTGTTCAAGCTATATAAATATTTGACTCATCCTTCAATTGCGTGCACAATTTTTCCAGTTCCAAAAGTCCTGTTCAATTTAAAAATCTGATGCAAGTTAGCAAAACTTAGGAAATATTAAAACTGCCCTCAGGTTATACAACAGATTATCAGATGAGTCAGAATGATTTTGGTGTCTTTCTATTTAGGTAATTGTACTGACTTGTCAACTGGATCTACTTATAAAGGGAAAAATCCCTAATTTGACCTAATCTAAGTGTTTATTACATAAAAATCATTTAAAGAACCTATCATACCCCAAAGTCATCTCGCAATTAGATGAATATTGATGGTGTTGTTCATTTTAAAACATGGTCCCTGAAGATGATTAGAAAGCACATAAATTAGCTATAGGAAAAGATGAATGACATTACATGAGTGACACATGAAAACAGTTTAATCAACAGTTGCTCCTTGTAGAATATGATAAGGTTAAAAGGGAATGCACAATACTACGCTGAAAATGTTTGTGTGAGGTGAAGCAGCACACAATGGCCACTATTTCCTTTATGTAATTAGTATGAAAAAGCATATAACGTACAAAGAGTAGAATT
The DNA here is from genome assembly GCF_037043375.1 of Chiloscyllium plagiosum. NCBI lineage: Eukaryota > Metazoa > Chordata > Chondrichthyes > Orectolobiformes > Hemiscylliidae > Chiloscyllium > Chiloscyllium plagiosum. The sequence goes on from NW_028270140.1 coordinate 60,737,324, forward strand.
GGTGATGGATCACTAATTCTTGAAAACAAAAGACATAATCTGTGTAGCATATATTTTACATTGTAAGCATAGAGAGAAGAGTGATTAGGTCTACATTTATGCCAATCTAGGTACCAGATGATGAAACAGGACTTTATTTCATTTGTATTAATTCCAACTCCCCTATATTAGTCCTCATTACATTAACCTTAAGCTACGATATAAAAATACCTTGGATCCTGAAATGAGAACTCAGATCAGTACTTACATTTAGAATATGCTTTCATATCGGTAATATAATCAATATGAAATTCTGAATCTGGGCTCACAGCAATGTTTAATGTTGCAGTAATTAAGAGTTATTACTTGGTTCACAATGAACAGGCACAATGGTGGGAAGAAGATTCATTGAGTCATAATGTCATACAGCGCAGAAGCAGATACTTCAGCCCAACTCATCCATGCTGACCAGATTTCCTAAACTGAAATAGTCCCACTTGCCTGCATTTGGCCCATATTCCTCTAAACCTTTCCTATCCATGTACCTGTCCAAATGCCTTTTAAATTTTATAATTGTACTTGCCTCTGCCACTTCCTCTGGCAGTATGTTCCATATACACACCACCCTCTTTGTGTGAAAAAGTTGCCCTTAGGTCCCTTTAAAGCTTTCCCCTGTCACCCTAAATCTATGTCCTCTAATTCTGGATTCGCTTACCTTAGGGAAAAAGTCTTGGCTAATCACCATATCTATGCCCCTAATGATTTTATAAACCTCTATAAGGTCATTCACTCAGCCTCCTAAGCTCCGGTGAAAAAAGTCCCTGCCTAATCAGATTCTGCTGATAGCTCAAACCTTCTAGTTTCAGTAATATCCCTGTAAATCATTTTTGCATTCTTTCCAATGTAATAACATCCTTCCTATAGCATGGTGACCAAAAATGTATACAGTACTCCAATGGCAGCACGGTGGCCCAGTGGTTAGCACTGCTGCCTCACAGCACCACAGTCCCAGGTTTGATTCCAGCCTTGGGTGACTGCCTGTATGTTTGTATGTTCTCCCCGTGTCTGCGTGGGTTTCCTCTGGGTATTCTGGTTTCCTCCAACAGTCCAAAGATGTGCAGGACAGGTGAATTGGCCATGCTAAATTGCCCATGGTGTTAGGTGCATTAGTCAGAAGGAAATGGGACTGGGTGGGTTACTCTTCAGAGGGTCGGTGTGGACTTGTTGGGCCGAAGGGCCTGTTTTTACCTGTAGGTAAGCTAATCTAATCAATCTTACCAATGTCTTATATAGCTATAGCATGATGTTCCAATTCATGTACTCAGTGCTCTGACTGATGAAGACAAATATGCTAAATGCCTTCTTCACCACCACTGTCTACCTGAGATCACGCTTTTAAGGAACTATGTACAGGGGTATTTGCACCCCAAGGTCTCTCTGTTCAATAACACTTTGCAGGGCCTGACCATTAACTGTGTAAGTCCTGTCCTGGTTAATCTTCCGAAAATACGATACCTCACATTTATCTAAATTAGACTTCATCTTTTATTCCTTTGCCAACTGACCCAGTTGATTAAGATCCCATTACTAGATAACTTTCTTTACTGTCCACTATATCACCAATTTTGATGTCATCTGCAAAATTATCAACCATGCCTCCTCTGTTCTCATGCAAATTATTTGTATAAATGATGAATAACAATGGTTGATCAGCATTGATCCTTGTGGCACAGAGGTTCAGCCTGAACAACAACCCTCTACTACCACCTTCAGTCTCCTACCATCAAGCCAATTTTGTATCCAATTAGCTAGCTCTCACTGGATCACATATGATATAATCTTATAAACCAGTCTACTATGTGGAATCTTGTTGAAGGCTTTGCAAAGGTCCATGTAGACAATGCCTACTGCTCTGCCTTAATCTTCTTGGTCAGCTCTTCAAAGAAAAACTCAATCAGATTTCTGAGATAGGATTTCCCAAGCACACAGCTGTGCTGACTATCTCTAAACAGTCCTTGTCTTTCCAAATGCACGTTGATCCTGTCTCACTGAATCCCCTCCAACAACTTACTGATGTCAGGCTCACCAGACTGTAGTTTGCTGGCTTTTCCTTGCAGCCTTTCCTAAATTATGGCACAACATGAGCCACCTCCAGTCTTTTGGTACTCCCATGTGGATGTCAATAATACAAATTTCTCTGTTAGGGCCCCACAATTTCTTCCCTAAATTCTCACAGTATTCTGGAATACATTTGATCAAGTTTTGGAGATTTATCTATCTTTATGCATTTTTACACCTTCAGCACCTTTAATATGGATTCTTTTTCAAGACATTGATGTTTATTTCCTTGTGTTCCCTAGCTTCCATGTCTTTCTCTACAGTAAATAATGACATGCAATATTGATTTCAGATCTCACCCACCTTCTGTGGTTCCATGCATAGATGCCTCCATTAATCTTTTAGTGGCCTGTTCTCTCCCTAGTTACTCTTTTGCCCTTAATATACTTGTAGAATTGCGTTGGATTCTCCTTAACCTTACCTGCCAAAGCTGTCCTTTTTTTGTTCTGTTTTCCCTTTTACAGTGTATGCCTAATAATCCTTAAGGGATTCACTTGATCCCAGCTGTCTATGCCTGACATATTACTCCCTCTTTTTCTTGATTAGAGCCTTAATAGCCCCAGTCATCCAGTGTTTTCTAAACTTGCCAGTTTCACCCTACACTCTAACAGGAACATGCTGATACTGAATTAGAACATAGAACATAGAAGAATACAGCGCAGTACAGGCCCTTTGGCCCTCGATGTTGCGCCGATCCAAACCCACCTAACCTACACTAGCCCACTATCCTCCATATGCCTATCCAATGCCTGCTTAAATGCCCATAATGAGGGAGAGTCCACCACTGCTACTGGCAGGGCATTCCATGAACTCACGACTCGCTGAGTAAAGAACCTACCCCTAACATCTGTCCTATACCTACCCCCCCTCTTAATTTAAAGCTATGCCCCCTTGTAATAGCTGACTCCATACGTGGAAAAAGATTCTCACTGTCGACCCTATCTAAACCCCTAATCATCTTGTACACCTCTATCAAGTCACCCCTAAACCTTCTTTTCTCCAATGAAAACAACCCCAAGTCCCTCAGCCTTTCCTCATATGATCTTCCTACCATACCAGGCAACATCCTGGTAAACCTCCTCTGCACCCGTTCCAGTGCCTCCACATCCTTCCTATAGTATGGCGACCAAAACTGCACACAATACTCCAGATGTGGCCGCACCAGAGTCTTATACAACTGCAACATGCCCTCAGGACTTCGGAACTCAATTCCTCTACCAATAAAAGCCAGTACGCCATATGCCTTCTTCACTGCACTATTTACCTGGGTGGCAACTTTCAAAGATCTGTGTACATGGACACCAAGATCCCTCTGCTCATCCACACTACCAAGTATCCGACCATTAGCCCAGTACCCCATCTTTTTGTTACTCTTACCAAAGTGAATCACCTCACACTTAGCTACATTGAACTCCATTTGCCACCTTTCTGCCCAGTTCTGCAGCTTATCTATATCCCGCTGTAACCTTCCATATCCTTCCTCACTGTCTACAACTCCTCCGACTTTCGTATCATCCGCAAACTTGCTTACCCAACCTTCTAGCCCCTCCTCCAGGTCATTTATAAAAATGACAAACAGCAATGGTCCCAAAACAGATCCTTGCGGAACACCGCTAGTGACGGCACTCCAAGATGAACCTTCGCCATCAACTACTACCCTCTGTCTTCTTCCAGCCAGCCAATTCCTAATCCAAACCTCCAACTCACCCTCAATGCCATACCTCCGTATTTTCTGCAGTAGTCTACCATGGGGAACCTTATCAAACGCCTTACTAAAATCCATTTACACCACATCTACCGTTTTCCCCTCATCCACCTCCTTAGTCACCTTCTCAAAGAATTTAATAAGGTTTGTGAGGCACGACCTGCCTTTCACAAAACCATGCTGACTATCCTTGATCACATTATTCCTATCCAGATGTTCATAATCCTATCCCTTACAATTCTCTCTAAGATTTTGCCCACAACAGAAGTGAGACTCACCAGCATATAGTTACTAGGGTTATCCCTACTCCCCTTCTTGAACAAGGGAACCACATTTGCTAGCCTCCAGTCTTCTGGCACTACTCCTGTGGACAACGAGGACATAAAAATCAAGGCCAATGGCTCTGCAATCTCCTCCCTTGCTTCCCAGAGAATCCTAGGATAAATGCCATCAGGCCCAGGGGACTTATCTATTTTCACCCTTTCCAGAATTTCCAACACCTCTTTTCTACATACCTCAAAGCCATCCTTTCTACTTAATTGTGACTCAGTATTCACATTGACAACAATGTCCTGTTCCTGAGTGAATACTGACGAAAAGTATTCATTCAGTGTCTCCCCAATCTCTTCAGCCTCCACACGCAACTTCCCACTACTATCCTTGACTGGACCTATTCCTACCCTAGTCATTCTTTTATTCCTGACATACCTATAGAAAGCCTTAGGGTTTTCCCTAATCCTACCAACTAAGGACTTTTCATGTCCCCTCAACATTCTTGTTATCTTGCTTTTGAACACCTCCCACTTGCCATCCCCTTACCTGCAAACAACCTCCCTCAATCAATTTTTACAAGTTCATGTCTAATACCATCAAAATTGCCCTTGCCCTAATTTCGAACTTTAATTTGCAGACCAGGCCTACCCTCTTGCATAACTTTATTAAAACTAATACAATAATGGTCACTGGCCCTAAAGTACTCCCCCACTAATACCTCAATCACTTGCCCTGGTTTATTTCTGGAAGGCCATTTACAGAGGAACCTTGATTATCCAAATGAGATGGGTGGGCACCATTTCATTTGGATAATTGATTATTTGGTTAATTGATTCAATGCCTTTCCTCTGGGGCTCGGAGTTTTCTGTACAGTCCACTCCCTGTTCAGGAGATGAGGCAGCAGCACACCCGGTGCGAGCCCCACAGCCCCCACCAGGTCTGCCCCCCAACCCCACTCCCCCCGCCCCCAGTCTGGCCCTGCCCGCTCCAACTTTGTCCAACACTCCATTTCTCCCTATAACCTTTGATCCCCTTGATACTCAAGAACCTATCTATATCAGTCTTAAATATACTCAAAGACATGGCCTCCACAGCCTTCTGTGGCAATAAATTCCATAGATTCATCGATGTTTGGCTGAAGAAGTTTCTCCTTATCTCCCTTCCAAAAGGTCTTCCTTTTACTCTAAAGCTATGCCCTCAGGCCCTAGTCTCTCCAACCAATGGAAACATCTTCCCAACATCTAGTCTGTCCAGGCCATTCAATATTCTGTATGTTTCAATTAGATCCCCTCTCATCCTTCTAAACTCCATCAAATATAAACCCAGAGTCCTCAAGCATTCCTCATATGTTAAACTATTCATTCCTGGGACCATTCTTGTGAACCTCCTCTGAACACAATCCAGAGCCAGTACATGCTTTCTGAGGTATGGAGCCCAAAACTGCACACAATACTCCACCTTATTTTGACCAATTTGACAATGAAGGTGGCTGCAGATGTCAGCAATGATCCACCATGAAAGCCTGAGCATTTCGACATACTGGTGATAATGCATACTTTGAGAAATATCGCATTTGGAGTTTTCTCTCCTTCAAACTGAATCTTTGTAACCATCCTTTTTACTTTATGGAGGGGAATGAAGGTGTGAAGAAGGAAGCTGGTACTTCTCCTGATCCTTTTAATGTTGTTTCTCCTCTTGTTTCTCATTATGGATGCAAGGTCCAGCTCATTAAGACCCTGCCATGCCAAGCTGAATACTACTATTGAGGAAATGCCACTGAAGTTCAGTGAAGTGCTGCACAGGATAAAGAGCCTTTCGGGATTTTGGCAATCATTGATAAAACAATGACAGCATGCTTTGAGTGAAGAAATGCTACAAAGAGCAGTTTTTCACCTGACCTTTGTTGGAACTCTTCAGCTTCAAAGTCTGTCAATTACGTTGAAGTAGCTTCCAACTGTCCACTCATATTTCTGCTGCTGATTCCTTTGACCACTTCCATTCAGGTGAGGAAATAGTACCCTGACAGTTAAGGCTGGAGTGCTAAGTTAAAACAGATATTTAAATACCATCCAGTAGTTGTCTTCAACCTTTGCCCGCTGAAATCGAGAAATGGAGCAATTAATTATTGGATTTAGGGTGGCATGGTTGCTCAGTGGTTAGCATTGCTGCCTCATAGTGCCATGAAGCCAAATTCAATTCCAGCCTTAGGTGACTGTCAGTGTGGAGTTCTCCCTGTGTCTGCATGGGTTTCTGTCAAGGGCTCTGGTTTCCTCCCACAATCCAAAAATGCACAGGTTAGATAGACTGGTCATGCTAAATTGCCCTGTAGTCTCCAGGCTAGGTGGATTAGTCGTGGTAAATGTGGGGTTACAGGGATTGAGTGGGATATTTTTTGGAGGGTCATCGCAAACTTAATGGGCTGAATGGCTTCTTTCTTCACTGTAGAGATTCTATGATTTTGATGTGGAGTCATTTTTTAAGGGAGTTAAACTTCCTGCTCACATTCAAACATGCCTCTCATTGTATGTGATCATTGCATCTGACTGGCAGAATTCTACCATTCCCCGCTAGATTTACAAGTAAGGAGCCTTAATAGTTCCCTGGTTGCCTCCCACCTACAACCTGTCTTCATTTTTACTGTGGAATAGGGAAGACACTTTTGATGCCTATAATTGGGAGGTTATCGACCACTTAAGGCCACCTTGCCTCAATTTTGAGGCTGGCTTGAGTTATGGGGCTATCCAGGGCAAAAGCCTGGCAAATGATCCTGCTCAGGCCTTAAGCAGGAAATGGGGCTGCCCTCATTCTGGCTTCCTTTCCACATTGGCTTCATGTCCAAGGTTTCCTCCTCGAGGATGCTACCCGTTCCAACATTCCTACCCCCAACCCCAGCATCTTTATCAAAAACGAAACTTTCAGGCCTATTCTTTTCCCCACAGTGAGAGACCTTGACTTTGATATTTAAAGTATGAAGAATACTTGTAGTCCAAGTCCTGGCCAAAGCTGCAGCCAGCATGCTGAGACCACAGAGTTTTTAGTTAATTAGTTTGACAGGTAGATCTGAAAGGAAGGACTCTTATCCAAGCCAGGAGCAGCATTCCAGGCACTAGCCAATCAGCACACCTGCAGTATTTGGTGATTGTGGAGTTGCTGTGATCAGTGGTTTGTGTTCGCTTTGGGTAGCAGGGCTGTCATCCAAAAAATCTGATCTATGGTTTAGCCCATATCTATGATCCAGTCATTAAGGTAATTAGTAAAACTGTCTTCTTAGAACAAAGTAATGACAGGAATTCAAGGCAATATTAAGCTAGTCAAGGATGGCAGGTGGTGTGATGGAAATGATTAAATCAAGAGAAACCAATAGAGTATGAAAAGATAGAGATAATACTTTGGACCATGGGGGCATAGATGTTGTACTTACACAAGATTTTCAGGAATCCAAATGATTAGTCTAATAAGAAATAACAAATAGGTACTCAAGTGCCTGCAGGTGGTTTTGCATCACAGGACAATATTATTTGATCTGTGAAAGGGAAAGGGAACCAGTCTTACGACTGGTTATTTACACTCTTCTTTACACTCTTACGATACAATGTGTTCAAAGATGAAGGCTGGCCTGATAGAAGATTACAAAATTATGATAGGCATAGATCTAATGGATGATCAGCATATTTTCCCAAGGTACAAGTCATAAAATTTTATGTTAAAAGGGGATAATTTAAAAAGAGTTGTGAGAGGCAAGTATTTTACTCAAAGGGTTATCACTGCCCAGAATGTGCTGCCAGAGGATGTGGTAGAAGCGAATACACTAGCAACATTTAAGAAGCATCTTGTCAGATATATGAATAGGCAGGGAGTAGAGACACACAGACATCATAGAGGCAAAACGGTTTTAGTTTAGAAAGGCATTATGTGTTGGTGCAGTCCTGGTAGGCTGAAGATGTCTGTTCTTGTGTTGTACTATTCTTTGTTCTTCTGTGTTCTTTGATACAACTAAATGAGGGAAAGGAATATGTTGAATACACCCCATAAGACTTCAGTCTCACTAATTCCAAACCTTGAGCAGATCCAATTTTATAAAGACTTCTTTAAGGTATTGATTTATTTGGGCGATAATAGCCATATTTAATTGTGGTTCTGTTACAATCAAAGTAGAAGTAGACTATCATTAACCAACCCCTTGGAGCCTCATGAAAAAGCAGCTCAGGACAGTAACAATTCAATGAGAACTCAAGGTCTGCAAACATTACAACTACTGCAGAACGCAAGCCAACAATAAACTTTTGGCCTTAGTTTTAAAATCCAACATAGAGCATAGGAACAGTTGGGGTGATGGTGAGGGAGGTGCTCTTATAGAAGTGTATGAGATCATAAGAGGCTTGAAAAGGGTGAATGCACTCAATCTTTTTCCCAGGGTTGGGGAAATCGAAGACTAGAGGGCATCAGTTTAAGGTTAGAGGGGAAAGGATACAAGGGAACCTGAGGGGCAACTATTTTACACAGAGAGTGGTACACATTTAAAATGAGCTGCCAGTGGAATGGTTGAAGGGGGTACATCAGCAACATTTAAAATGCATTTCAACAAATACATGGATAGGGAAAGGTTTAGAGGATATGGGCCAAAGGCAGTGAAATGGGGTTAGCGTGGATGGACGTCTTGGTCAGCATGGGCCAGTTTGGGTATGCCCACATGCTGTAGGACTCTATGACTTTATGTCACTTTCTCCTCCTGAAACTTGAATGGAATTTTCCACTAGAATCTCTTTTGGGATAGAAGTGATTTGGACAAGAAGGATGGATTGCACCTAAATTGGAAGGGGACTAATATACTGGCAGGAAGATTTGCTAGAGCTGCTCGGGAGGATTTAAACTAGTTAGGTGGGGGGGTTGGTGAGGGGGGGGAGGGTGGTGGGACCCAGGGAGATAGTGAGGTAAGAGATCAATCTGAGACTGATACAGTTGGGAACAGAAGCAAGCCAAACAGTCAGGGCAGGCAGGGATGAAGCAGAGAACAAAGTAGGACTGATAAATTAAACTGCATTTCTTTCAATGCAAGGAGCCTAACAGGAAAGGCAGATGAACTCAGGGCATCATCAGGAACATGGGACTGGGATATCATAGCAATTACAGAAACATGGCTCAGGGGTGGACAGGACTAGCAGCTTAATATTCCAGGACAGAAAGGGAGGCAAGAGAGGAGAGGGAGTGGCATTTTTGATTGGGGATGGCATTACAGCTGTGCTGAGTGAGAATATTCCCAGAAATACATCCACAGAAGTTATTTGGGTGAAACTGAGAAATAAGAAAGGTATTATCACCTTATTGGAATTGTATTATAGACCCCCTAATGGTCAGAGGGAAATTAAGAAACAAATTTGAAAGGAGATCTCAGTTATCTGTAAGAATAATAGGGTGGTTACGGTAGGGGATTTTAACTTTCCAAACGTAGACTGGGACTGCCATAGTGTTAAGAGTTTAGATGGAGAGGAATTTTTAAGTATGTACAAGAAAATAATGCAGGGCAGGTGACTGAGGCGTCAGTGGGGGAGCACTTTGGGGCCAGCTACCATAATTCTATTAGTTTTAAAATAGTGATGGAAAAAGATAGATCAGAGATAAATTTGAACTTCTAAATTGGAGAAAGGCCAATTTTGACAGCATTAGGCAAGAACTTTCAAAAGCTGATAGGGGACAAACGTTCGCATGTAAAGGGACAGCTGGAAAATGGGAAGCCTTCAGAAATGAGATAACGTGAGTCTAGAGACAGTATATTCCTGCGCGAGTGAAAGGAAAGGCTGGTAGGTATAGGGAATGCTGGATGACTAAAGAAATTTTGGATTTGGTTAAGAAAGGGAAGGAAGCACATGTTAGGATTAGACAGGATAGATCGAGTGAATCCTGAGAAGAGTATAAAGGTAGTCGGAGTATACTTAAGGGGGAAATCAGGAGGGCAAAAAGGGGACATGAGATAGCTTTGGCAAATAGAGTTAAGAAGAATCCAAAGGGTTTTTACAAATACATTAAGGGCAAAAGGGTAACTATGGAGAGAATAGGGCTCCTCAAAGATCAGCAAGGTGGCCTTTGTGTGTAGCCGCAGGAGATGGCGGAGATACTAAACGAGTATTTTGCATCAGTATTTACTGTGGAAAAGGACATGGAAGATATAGAATGTGGGGAAATAGATGGTGACATCTTGAAAAATGTCCATATTACAGAGGAGGAAGTGCTGGATTTCTTGAAACACATTGAAGTGGATAAATCCCCAGGACCTGATCGGGTGTACCCTAGAACTCTGTGGGAAGCTAGGGAAGTGATTGCTGGGCTCTTGTTGAAATATTTGTATCATCGATAGTCACAGTTGAGGTGCCAGAAGACTGGAGGTTGGCTAACGTGGTGCTACTGTTTAAGAAAGGTGGATAAGGACAAGCCAGGGAACTATAGACCAGTGAGCCTGATGTCAGTGGTGGGCACGTTTTTGGAGGGAATCCTGAGGGATATGATGTACTTGTAGTTGGAAATACAAAGGCTGATTAGGAATAGTCAACATGGCTTTGTGCATGGGAAATTATGTCTCATAAAGTTGATTAAGTGTTTTGAAGAAGTAACAAAGAAGATTGATGAGGGCAAAGCAATGGCCATGATCTATATGTAGTCTAGATTAGAGTGGTGTTGGAAAAGCACAGCAGGTCAGGCAGCATCTGAAGACAATAGACAATAGACAATAGGTGCAGGAGTAGGCCATTCAGCCCTTCGAGCTTGCACCGCCATTCAATATAATCATGGCTGATCATTCCTAATCAGTATCCTGTTCCTGCCTTATCTCCATAACCCTTGATTCCTCTATCTTTGAGAGCTCTATCCAACTCTTTCTTAAATGAATCCAGAGACTGGGCCTCCACTGCCCTCTGGGGCAGAGCCAGTGGGCAGCACGGTGGCACAGTGGTTAGCACTGCTGCCTCACAACGCCGGAGACCCAGGTTCAATTCCCGCCTCAGGCGACTAACTGTGTGGAGTTTGCACGTTCTCCCCGTGTCTGCGTGGGTTTCTTCCAGGTGCTCCGGTTTCCTCCCTCAGTCCAAAGATGTGCAGGTCAGGTGAATTGGCCATGCTAAATTGCCCGTAGTGTTAGGTAAGGGGTAAATGTAGGGGTATGGGTGGGTTGCACTTCGGCCGGTCGGTGTGGACTTGTTGGGCCGAAGGGCCTGTTTCCACACTGTAATGTAATCTAAATGTAATCTAAAAAAAAATTCCACACACCCACCACTCTCTGCGTGAAGACGTTTCTCCTCATCTCTGTCCTAATGGTCTACCCCATATTTTTAAGCTATGTCCTCTGGTTCGGCACTCACCCATCAGCGGAAACATGTTTCCTGCTGCCAGAGTGTCCAATCCTTTCATAATCTATTACGTCTCAATCAGATCCCCTCTCAGTCTTCTAAACTCAAGGGTATACAAGCCCAGTCGCTTCAGTCTTTCAGTGTAAGGTAATTCCAGGAATTGACCTCGTGAACCTACGTTGCACTCCCTCAATAGCCAGAATGTCTTTCCTCAAATTTGGAGACCAGGACTGCACGCAGTACTCCAGGTGTGGTCTCACCAGTGCCCTGTACAGCTGCAGAAGAACCTCTTTGCTTCTATACTCAATCCCTCTTGTTATGAAGGCCAGCATGCTATTAGCCTTCTTCACTACCTGCTGTACCTGCATGCTTGCCTTCATTGACTGGTGTACAAGAACATCCAGATCTCTCTGTACTGCCCCTTTACCTAAATTGATTCCATTGAGGTAGTAATCTGCCTTCCTGTTCTTGCCACCAAAGTGGATAACCATACATTTATCCACATTAAACTGCATCTGCCATGCATCTGCCCACTCACCTAACTTGTCCAGGTCACCCTGTAATCTCCTAACATCCTCATCACATTTCACCCTGCCACCCAGCTTAGTATCATCAGCAAATTTGCTAATGTTATTGCTGATACCATCTTCTATATCATTAACATATATTGTAAAAAGCTGCGGTCCCAGCACGGATCCCTGCGGTACCCCACTGGTCACTGCCTGCCATTCCGAAATGGAGCTATTTATCACTACCCTTTGTTTCCTATCAGCCAACCAATTTTCAATCCAATCTAGTACTTTGCCCCCAATACCATGCGCCCTAATTTTACTCACTAACCTCCTGTGTGGGACTTTATCAAAAGCTTTCTGAAAGTCCAGGTACACTACATCTACTGGATCTCCCTCGTCCATCTTCAGAGTTACATCAAAAAATTCCAGAAGATTAGTCAAGCATGATTTCCCCTTCATAAATCCATGCTGACTCTGTCCGATCCTGTTACTACTATCCAGATGTGCCGTAATTTCATCCTGTTATAATAGACTTCAGCATCTTTCCCACCACTGAGGTCAGACTAACTGGTCTATAATTTCCTGCTTTCTCTCTCCCACCTTTCTTAAAAAGTGCTATAACATTAGCCACCCTCCAATCCTCAGGAACCAACCCCGAATCTATCTAACTCTGGAAAATAATCACCAATGCATCCATGATTTCCTGAGCCACCTCCTTCAGTACCCTGGGATGCAGACCATCAGGCCCCGGAGACTTATCAACCTTCAGACCTAACAGTCTCTCCAACACCAAATCCTGGCAAATATAAATTCCCTTAAGTTCAGGTCCTTCAGCCACTGTTACCTCAGGGAGATTGCTTGTGTCTTCCCCAGTGAACACAGATCTGAAGTACTCATTTAATTCCTCTGCCATTTCTTTGTTCCCCGTAATATATTCCCCTGTTTCTGTCTTCAAGGGCCCAATTTTAGTCCTAACCATTTTTTTGCCTTGCACATACCTAAAAAAGCTTTTACTATCCTCCTTTATATTATTGGCCAATCTACCTTCGTACCTCATTTTTCCTCTGCGTATTTCCTTCTTAGTAATCCTCTGTTGCTCATTAAAAGCTTCCCAGTTCTCAGTTTTCCCACTTATCTTTGCTATGTTATACTTTTTCTCTTTTAACTTTATATGTTTCTTAACTTCCCTCGTCAGCCACGGCCGCCCATGCCTCCTCCTGGGATCTTTCTTCCTTTTAGGAATGAACTGATCCTGCAACTTCTGCATTATACACAGAAATATCCGCCAATGTTCCTCCACGGTCATCCCTGCTAAGGTATTGCACCATTGAACTTTGGCCAGCTCCTCCCTCATAGCTCCATAGTTCCCTTTATTCAACAGAAGTACTGTCACATCTGACTGTACCCTCTCCCTCTCAAATTGCAGATTGAAGCTGAATGTATTATGGTCACTACTTCCCAATGGCTCCTTCACTTCGAGGTCTCTGACCAATTCTGGTTCGTTACATAATACCAGATCCAGAATTGCCTTCTCCCTGGTCGGCTCCAGCACCAGCTGCTCTAAGAATCCATCTCTGAGGCACTCCACTAAGTCTCTTTCTTGAGGTCCAATACCATCCTGATTCTCCCAGTCTACCTGCATTTTAAAGTCCCCCATAACAACTGTAGTAACATCTTTACGACAGGCCAATTTCTGCTCCTGATTCAACTTACATCTGACATCCAGACTACTGTTTGGGGGCCTGTAGATGACTCCCAAGAGGGTCTTTTTACCCTTAGTATTTTGCAGCTCCATCCACACTGACTCTACATCCCCTGACTCTAGGTCCCCCTGCGCAAGGGACTGAATATCCTCCCTTACCAACAAGGCCACCCCACCCAGGAAAATTGATGTTTTGGGCAAAAGCCCTTCATCAGGAAAGTGAAGGGCTTTTGCCTGAAACATCGCTGTGCTGTGCTGTGCTTTTCCAGCATCACTCTAATCTAGATTCTGATTTCCAGCATCTGCAGTCCTCACTTTTGCCGATGATCTGTATGTACTTCAGTAAGGCATTTGACAAGGTTCGACACGGGAGACTGATTAGCAAGGTTAGACATCATGGAATACTGGGAGAACTAGCCATTTGGATACAGAACTGGCACAAAGGTAGAAGACAGAGGTTGGTGGTGGAGGGTTATTTTCCATACGGGAGGCTTGTGACCACAAGGAGTGCCACAAGGATTAGTGCAAGGTCCACTACTTTTCATCATTTCTATAAATGATTTGGATATAAGCATAAGAGGTATAGTTAATAAGTTTGCAGATGACGCCAAAATTGGAGGTGCAGTGGACAACAAAGAAGGCTATCTCAGATTACAACGGGATCTTGATCAGATGGGCCAATGGGCTGAGACATGGCAGATGGAGTTTATGAGAGGTGCTGCGTTTTGGGAAAGCAAATCTTTGCAGGACTTATACACTTAATAGTAAGGTCCTGGGGAGTGTTGCTGAACAAAGTGACCTTGGAGTGTAGGTTCATAGCTCCTTGAAGGTGAAGTCGCAGGTAGATAGGATAGTGAAGAAGGCATTTTGTGTGCTTTCCTTTATTGGTCAGAATATTCAGTACAGGAGTTGGGAACTCATGTTGTGGCTGGACAGGACATGGGTTTGGCCACTGTTGGAATATTGGAAAGATGTTGTGAAACTTGAAAGATTTCAGAAAAGAATTACAATGCTGTTGCCACAGTTGGAGGATTTGAGTTATAGGGAGAGGTTGAATAGGCTATGGCTGCTTTCCCTGGAGCGTCGGAGGCTGAGGGGTGACCTGATAGAGGTTTATAAAATCATGAGGGACATGGATAGGATAAATAGACAAAGTCTTTTCCCTGGGGTGGGGGAGTCCAGGACTCGAGGGCATAAGTTTAGGGTGAGAGCGGAAAGACATAAAAGAGACCTAAGAGTGGTACATGTATGGAATGAGCTGCCAGAGGACATAGTGGAGGCTAATAGAATTGCAACATTTAAACGGCATGTAGATGGGTATATAAATAGGAAGGGTTTGGAGGGATATGGGCCAGATGCTGGCAGGTGGAACTGGTTTTGATTGGGATATTTGGTCGGCATGGACAAGTTGGACCAAAGGGTCTGTTTTCGTGTTGGCCATCTCTATGACTCTATCACTGCCCTGGATGCATGAGCAATGATGAGAAAGTTTGGAATTTATGGGAAGAATAAAAAAATGTTTTGGAAAAATATTCAAATTTTTATCCTTAATGATTGATTTGGCAAGTTCCTATTCTCGCTAATGAGTGACCTTATTTCCATGCATTTGCATCTCATTATAAGCTAAACTCACCTCATTTTTATGCAGCTCCCAATTCTCCCCACCTTCCTCAAGAAATTAGATGATTCCAATTCCCAACATCAAATGCAGAGTGGTTACCTGGTGGCATCAGCTCACTGCCACTTCTCTGGATCTTCACACAACTCCACCTTTTCTCTAATTTCCTGCATGCTTCATAGATGCCAAGCTCTTCCACTCTTCAACCATGTACGTGAGTATTGCCAAGCCAACAGTATCACCACATCATCATAGTTTCTTTTAGAGAAACTCACACATCACTTCAGCCCTTCAGGGTGCCATTTTGGATCTCAGGTACACTTATGACTTGCATGCTTATGCCAAAAGACTTTGCATGTTGGACACATACAATTCATCTTACGGTGTTTGTTCTTTGTCTTCATTTACTTTGTACTGACTTAATGGCTGCCAGCATTTTTTTTTGGTAAGAGAAAAGGCAGGCAGCAAGTAATGATTTGGAGTACTGAATAGTGAAGTAGTGGATATTTTGTTGTATGGTACCAGGCTTGTCAATGACACACCTCTACATGAGCAAGCAACTTAGACAGCAAACACACTGCATAGACTTTATCAAAAAGGCCATGTCTGTGAATCAAAGAGAGCAGTCCACTTTGTATCAGGTAGAACAATGATCAATTAGGGATGCCACCAGTCAGTCAAAAGGTTCAGCTAATCACAGTTCATGGGTCTGGCAATGTCAAGCAAACTCTCAGTCCTGGCACAGATCAGTGTCCTTGCAGTTTGGGATTGGGCCGCAGTCAATTCTGCAGAGAAGTGCAGAGAGTCTTAGGATTCTAAGGTACTGTGCAGATATCACTCCGGTCGTTAGCCCATTCACTGTCAGGTTAGCCCAAGGAATTGAGCCATGGTTAGTCCTGGAGGTTTGTGGATTAATGGTCAAGAGACTGTCTGTGGAATATTGGCAAAAAGAGGAAGCTCAAATCTGGATTTGGAGTTTGTTGAGTTTTGTTCCTGAGGAATAGCTATAAAAAAAGGGTGCACTCAAAATAAAGGTGAGATCTTACATAGTTAAGGAGCAGAATAGGAAGTAGCAGAGAGAGGGTTGTTCACAGGTTACCATCACTCTGGTCTCCACCATGAGGAGAGGGTGTGGCCAACAGGACATGGCAAAGGACTCAGGAGTAATTAGGACAGCATGAACAAGGTGGAGAGCTAACTAAACAGAGCTGCAGGCTATGCATGTGGGGTGTGAGACAAAAACAACAGTTCACCCATGAAGGCTACAATGAAAGTTCAATCTGCTCAGTAAATCTTCATAACCAATCTATCAGCATAGTCTAATAAATGGTCGGCAAACATATCAAGTTCATGCTACAAAGTAAAAATGAGGTTTTGAGTGAAATTAGTATTTCATCTTTCATGGAGATAAAATAAACCCATTAAATTTAGTATATTGTTTATTTTCTTTTTATGCAAATACATTGAAGGTTCATCAGTTTTGTATTAGTTCATGGGATAGCCATTGTTGCCTTGTTATTTTGATATCACAATACATTAATGACACAAAAGTAGCAGTAGCTCAGGTTATTTAAGGAAACCATTGTACTCTTAGAATATTTATACTATCTATCACCCACTAATCCCCATTTCAACATCCTAGGGGGTTATCAGTGACCAGAAGCTGAACTGGACTAGCCATACAAATAGTGTCAGAAGAGCAACTCAGAGGCTAAAAATACTGCAACGAGTTATTTGCCTCCTGACTCCCCAAGGCCTGTCCATCATCTACAATGTGAAAATCAAATGTTGGAATACTTACCATTTGCCTGGAAGGGTGCAGCTCAAGCAACACTCAAGACATTTGCCACCATCTTGTACAAAGCAGCCAGCTTGATTGGCAGATCCACATCCACAAATATCCACTCCAACTCCTAACGACACTCAGTAGGTGTGTGTGTATATAAGATCCACTGAAGAAATTCACCAATGCTCCTTAAACAAGCCTTCCAAACTCATGAATAATTCCAAATGGAAAGATAAGGCAGCAAATATATCAGAATATCACCACCTGCAAGTTCGCTCCCAAGCTACTCTTCCTTTCTGACATGGAAATATTTCAGTATCTCAGAGACAAAATGCTGGAGCTCCCTACTTCATGGCATTACACCAAAGGGACTTTAGCAATACTAGAAGGCAGTCATTATCACCTTCTCAAAGTCAACTAGGAGTGTGAAAAAATGCTGGCCAAACCAATGAAGTACATGGATAAAAGCTTATCACTTTAGCTCTGCATAATAATTTTAACCCTTCAGTCTCAGTTAATTAAATAAAATGACAGATGATAATAAACCAAAGAGTCACACTATTACGATCTAACTGATCAATGTAAATCTAATCCTAGAAGAGGTTACTGCTCTGAAGTTGTGAGAATTTTCAATATTCTTTTTGAAACAATTTTAATGAATATCTATGAAACATGTTTGAATAAATAATTTACAGTTTTCACCTAGAAAGATGTGAAAATAATTTCTCTTTCCCAAATATGATGAATGACTAATTATCTTTCAGGGTTACAGAACATTTTGTCAATTCTTTCTTTGTAAATGAGATTTAAAAAAAAAATATTTTGGGATATAGATTTTATTACAATTTATCACAATTTATTATTCTACTGATTTTGGAGTAACAATGCTGTAATCACACATTGGGCACTAATTTAAAGAACTTTGTGATTTGGAATTGGTGATATTCTACACTCTACCATAATAAATTGTTTACTTTTATTTATAATGTAATTATGAATTATAAATATGAATAAAAAGGCTTCACAGTATCTCAAGTTTAGGAATCGAAAATGTAATCCTGATACAACAACTCTACATTTGACTTGAAAGAATATTAGGTATAATAAATTGTGCTGAGAATGTTCATTGCCAACACTGACTTTTGTCCGACCAGTTACCTAAATTCACAACCTCTCACAATATTTTAAATTTTAATTATTCATAACACAGCAATACAGATAGCATGGAATAAAATCACTGTTCCTGTGCCTCCCAGTGGAAAGCCAATTTCAAAAAGATTGCTGGTTTGATAATAAATTCTAACTTTGACCTATGGTCCAATATAGCCCCATCCCCAATGTTCCCTTTTCCTTAATTTTAAAGGCAAATTCATAAAATAAACATTTATTTATGTGCAGTATTGCATAATTTATTTTCCAATGGTGTGCAGGGACCTGCTACGCAGTGCTTCCACAGTACTTCAATAGTTATACAACAGAAACTACATTTGTGTTACATTTAACTGGGATTACAACTGTGTCAATTATAATTATAATGGTAAGCTTGTTTTTCTTATGTGATTTTATTTACATGAACATCTCTGAAAAAGAACACCATGCTCAACTGCTATTTTGTAGTATTGGCAATTAAATCATCATAAAATTAATGATTGCATCTAGTTGATGTTGGGCTTACTTCTATTATTGAAAATTAGTGCAACGAACATCATTTTGCATTTGCTCCTTCTCCACCCCAAAAACATAATGTGTGTGTGAAAATTCTTGATATAATTTTCCTCCCTTTTACTAACACAGTTGATCAAAATCGAACATGACTTCCTTGAAGGACTTATGCCCAAAACGTCAGTTCTTCTGCTCCTTGGATGCTTCCAGATCTTCTGTGCTTTTCCAGCACCACACTTTTTGACTATATCTTCCTTCCACTCCAGTTCATGAATTCTGAAAGTGCTGATATGTGTGATCTGCATACTCTGTCACATATGGCACAGGTGATGTTTATAGATTAGGTAGATGAGTTGTTTGCAGATTTTTGAATTCTTTTTGATGCCTCAACTTTGCCTCTGTGCATTCCTGTCAATGTGTTTGATTTTTTCCATGTTGCACAAGTCTGGAAATGAGTTGTTGGTGAGGATATTTGATTTCTCCAAGGATGTTTTAATTACATTTCTGAATAATTTATATTGTTTGATTTTATTTATAAGATCATTGTGAATTGTAAATAAAATTATAAATATGTCTCCTGTTGCAATAGAGTTCCAAGTTAAACAATTATTTTAGGAGTCTTTTGTCATCTGAATGTCATAAGAATGCATCCCACCCAGTGAATTAGTTATCTAGTGGTTAATGCCACAATGCTACGAATGGTAGCTTGGGAGAGGATGCTCTTGTTGGACTGCCTTTCTTGTCACTGGATATAGAAGATCTTGTGATGGCAATAATATGACCTGGATACATATGGCTGTCATAATTACACCTTCAAAACCTAGTACTGTCCTGAAACTGGTCAGAATTATTGATTATTTGTTGGGATTTTTTTAGGAAATTGGAAAATGTGGCATTGTAAATTTATTAGTGAAGGACTCAGGATCATGCATTGCCAAGAAGAAGAAAAAAAGCTGCAAGGGGTAATCTCCTGAGCACTAACTCAATGACCAACGCCAGAATAATAAATATTCCGGCGGGTTGAGGTCAGGATCAGCTCAGTTTGGATGTCCCCGGTCAGCAATAGTTAAAAAGGGTAACATGATGAAGTGGTAATTTGGTAAAAGTGTCGTCAGGGCCCGTGCACCAGTACGCCAGCGTGACTCAACTCCTTCTGCACGGGGAAACAATGAGAAAAAATGCTTCAATTGTCAAAGTGTTACTGTATTAGGATCAATTTCAATATTTCAAAAAAAGCCAGAATTTCCAAGCACGTTTTCCCTGAAAATCTGAAAAGACCTCCCATTGTTCACTCAGCAGATTGTGTAATTCTGCAAGGAACTGCGATGACATTAAAGTACAAGCGACTCTTATTGTGAAATGAATCACGTGCCATCTGTCGACATCATAAACAGGAGGTGATCTAATCCGATATCCTGGGCCGAGAGCAGAGCACTGCTTTATTCCCCTGCAGAACACAGGCGGAAAGCGGTTCACCGCACAGCGCACCAGGCTAGTTTCCATTCTCCATCCATCACTGCAGGTGAATGATTGGACTCGTTACTGCGGCAATGTGGACCTTCCGATCATCTTTCCCAGTTTAATGAGCGGATCCCTTCCGAAGGTAAAGTGTTCGACAGTTTCCATGTATGGAAATGATGAGCAGGCTAATGAGCATAGAAAATTACTCAAAGACATATAACAGCGTAATTCCGACCTTGCCATCAGTAATCAGCAAATTGGCAGTTATTGGATGTATATTTCAAATAAATCGGAGAGGGTGTACTTTCTGGGAAAGGATGTTCATATCTACCGGTTCAGAGCACAGCCGGTGGTGACGCCTTTAATTGTATCAGTCTGAAAGTGAAGGAACCGGTATCTGATGGAGTCCCAGCATTTCCTGGATTTCGGGAATGGGTGTGCCCTCGCTTCGGTTTTGCAGAGCTATCAGACTTTCATTTTGAATTAGACTAAATTTCAACAATGCCATTATAAAGTTCAGATAAAACATATGATCAAAAGAATCTAATTCTCCGCTATTGTGGTTCCGTATGTAAACACTTTAATTTTACCTTTTATTAAACAGATATGCCGATTGCGAGGTTTTGATTATTGGGGAACTGTACCTAGTGATGGGATCTTGTGCCAAAAGCTTAGAAATGTTGCACGGTCCAACGTTGTCTAATGTGACAATAATTTTGCCCCTTAAAACGGCATTTAACATCGAGCTTGATCTAACGAGTAGGCGCGGGTAACTCTTCCGCAGTATTCTTATGTGCCGATCGAAAATTCTTCCGCGCATTTTGCAAAGAAATCATGGATGTAAAGATCAGCCTCAATCTAACATAAAGCTGCGAAATTGGAAACTCCTAGTGTGGTTCTGCAATGGAGCGCGACTGCAATAGCGTTCCGGGTTAAGTCCATTCTGTGAGCATTGTTGGAGATTGTGGCCTGGCCACTATAGTATTCAGATTCAATATTGTGCAAGATGTATTGCACCCTTGGGCGTTTCTGGAATTTTAACTTTGCTGCTCCTGTTAGGCTTTGCTGAAAGGAAGAGGAAAGAATGGGGCATATAACCACATATAAAGACCAACTGAGGGATAAATGGGCCAGTGGACGGAGAGGTGACGATACCTGCAACTACTTCTGACCCACTCCGTTACAATGAAAATCAAAATAATAATGATGATTAAATAGCCAAAAGCATCCATATCAGTGTTATGTATCTGGGAGTTATCACCGGTTTATCGTTTACTTACTGCGTGTTACTTTTGGAGGTCAGTCAAAGCGGAGGGGTGTCTTTAGATGCAGTGATTTATTGACAGAATTTTCAGCCTTCAAAATCATTTACTAGCCATTCTGAGCTGTCCGATCAGTTTATTTCTTTTTTAAATGAAATCTTCAGAACTCAACTTTGCCCCATTTTTAAAAAAATTGTACTCTGAAGAGTATGCCATTTCCAACTGTATTACAATGGCTCAGTTAACTTCTCACAACACTGTTTGTGAGGACCATTCATTTCCCGTTAGAGGAAAGGAACGGTGACTCAGACCACAATGCGCATTAAGTATTAACCTCTCGGCGGCACCCAGGTTTTTAATCGGATTCACTATATTGCCCCATTTTAACAAAATGGAAGAAATTTTGGCTGTAGTTTCAACGATTGATATTTCTCCCTCTGTTGTACATTAAGTTACTTAACTGGAACCCAAAACCAAACTGACTTTTTCTCTGGCTCTCAGCATTATCTATGACTGAACTTCGTTTCAATAAATTTCTTCAGATAAAATCCAAAGATGTGCAGGTTTGGTGGTTTGGCCATTCTAAATTGCTCGTGGTGTCCACGATTGTGTAGGCTAGATGGATAAGCCATGGGAAATGTAGGGGTACAGGGATAGAGTGGAGATTGATCTGGGTGGGATGCTCCTTGGAGGGTCGGTATGGACTCGATGGGACGAATACCCTACCTCCCCATTGTAAGGATTCTATGATTCGATGAAACGCCTACTTTTTTAAAAACATGACAAAACTTGTTTGATGGTTGTCGTCATTTCTCTTAGTATTGCCTTTTTACTCTGCATTTATGATTTTAAAAAGCTGATGTTAAATTCGGCTTTTCCTGAAGTGACTTGGAGGGGGGGGGGGGGGCAGTTAGTTACCAAATTGTTGGGGATATTCGCCCTTTGTTATCTCTCAAACCTTGTGGCATCGCCACTGTGGCAGAACTATTCCGAATGATGATAGAAAATTCTGCATGTCAAACTAAAGGTCATCAATCCGTTTGGTTTATAAGCTTTGACTACCGCAAGCGCGAAACAAAAACAAACGTAGAATCTGTATCTATTGATCTATGAAAGTATTGTACATTGAGGGCCTTAAATTTCTCAATCTCTATCCTGGGAGGGTAGCATACTTTAGCCAATTAACTCAAAACAAATTACTGAGATGGAGATTCGACATATTCAAATTGGATACGGCTTCGCCACGACATAAAAAGTATTTGAATTCCGAAACGTGTCTTTCATGACACACGCTTGCTGTCTTATTGGGATCTTCTGAACCCTGACTGATCAGATATAATGAACACAAACATCTAACTTTCTGAACACAGAAAAAAACTTCGAACCCGTTTGTGTGCGTTTTGAGTGTGTCAGAAATATACAATTGTTCATTTGCCCTTTGGTTTTGCATTTGTAAAATGATCATTTATCAGATTAAACATGGCAGGTTCGTGAGCAATAACTTGACCTTTGGTAATCAGAAACCAACTGAACATGGTTCCATCGTCTTTCTGAAATGTAACTGATGATTTGGCTCTGTATTTAATTGTTTGTTACGTTTCTTATTTACTGCCTAAGTATTTAATTTGTTGGTTTATCAAAACAATTTAATATCCACGCGAAGCCGCATGCGTTGAACAAAATGCATGTGAGCTTTTCAATGAAAAAAAAACTTTGGCGTAATTTAAAATATCGTAAAATGGTTCCACGAGACCTTGTTTCATCTAGTTCAATATTAGTTTAGGTTCGGACGAATCATGAACGGATCCCCCCTCCCAAAGTAGAAAGGATGACTGAAATGCGTAGGGCTCCTTTATCAGCCAGATGTGTTGTCAGATATTGATGTGCAAGATTCAGTGTAACTGGAAAGGGCAGCTAACATTTACTGCTCGAAGTGGGAGCCTTATTTTTCAGACAGACTGCGCAGCTTGAAAGCCCTGTAGCTATTCTACATAGGCTGCACCTTCGGGAGCTGCACTGATGCGCTCTAATTGGTGGCGATGATGGCCCTTGCAAATGGAAGAATTGCTGGTTATTAGGATATAGTGAAAGCTTGTTAGTGCTGACAGTCGAGAAGAGCAACTGGGAAATTGGTATAAAACATGCAGTAGGCATTAGGTCTGCGAAAAGTGAAGAAACCTCAGTGAATGTGAAAATGCAGTCTTGAAAATACTCAGTAGGTCCAATCTCAAAAGGGGGATTGGACAGATTAACGATTGGGGAGCGCACTTTTCAATCGGAAACCTAAACCGATCACTCTTTATCCAGATGTTGACTGAATACACCTAGACTTTGCTTTTCATTTTTTAAAAAAAGCAAATACTTGCAATTTCCTACCCTGCCCAATTGTTTAATTTCAATGACCGCGCGTTTAAAAAGGTAAAATACTAGATTTTACTAAAGCAGCGATTTGTGATGGCCAAACTCTCTCTTACCGCGTACCATTAAATTTGATTTTAAAATAATATATTTTCTAGTTTTGACGGTATGGATTTGATAAGTGCTGCGTTTCCTCGGTCTCTCCTACCCACGGAAGGTTTACGAGCAGCATTGATTCGGACTTAACAGATAGGCGACTCTTGATGCAGTATTCTGACAATGAGCACCCAAGGCGTAGCAGTCAAAATTACTGATGACGATATTCCGATCCCGGTTCCCGATCTCACACAGCGTTCTAAACAAACCAGAGATGTAATAACATCCCTGCATAGAACGCTTTCTGGTGCCTTAAATATCAGACAGAAACTCCCCCACCCCTCTGGCTCCTTCAAATTAATACTGTGCAACCTTTTGCAACGATGAGACCTCAACATTGAGCAGAGCGCGGCACGATACAAGCAATCGGAATATTGTAGCTTTCGTTGTCTCGTAAGGTAACAGTTTCATTTGTGTTTTAAAATTACAGTGTGCCGTATGCAGAGACTGTGTCATAGGGTGAGGTTCGTGTGTCTATGGATGTGTGTGTATGGAGGTGGTCTTTTTGACAAGGGCACAGTGCGGCGCATGTTCTGCGCTGATTTCTGGTCCCTGGTAATCCGTGCCTTGGATGCTAAGGCGGCCGACTGAGAATATGCGTTTCCTCACGGGCCATCTGCTCTGAGTTGCAAGGCAGTGCAGCACTGCGCCGCGCCGCTACACCGACCGCAGACGTACTCTCATACAATAGAAGAATGTCATTGCACTCCATCAGCCTTTGAATCTGCACGATGGTTGTGGCTATGACTCTTAACGTGGATAAAACGTGAAAAATTAACATTAATATTTTATATATTAACGTCTACGTGACCTGAATTTGTGCAATCTGTTCTTTCCCTTTGACTCTAGGTGATAGTCTGAGGCAGCCTGCAAGATGCCAGAACAGAGCAACGATTACAGGGTTGTAGTATTCGGAGCGGGGGGCGTGGGGAAGAGCTCGCTGGTGCTGAGGTTTGTCAAAGGGACCTTCCGGGAGAGCTACATCCCCACCATCGAAGACACTTACCGTCAGGTCATCAGCTGCGACAAAAGCATCTGCACTTTACAGATCACAGATACCACGGGAAGTCACCAATTCCCGGCCATGCAGCGCCTTTCCATCTCCAAAGGGCATGCCTTTATCCTCGTGTACTCCATCACGAGCAAACAGTCTCTGGAAGAGCTGAAGCCCATCTACGAGCAAGTATGCCAGATCAAGGGGGACGTGGAGAGCATTCCCATCATGCTGGTGGGCAACAAGTGCGATGACACCCTACGGGAGGTGCAGGCCAGCGATGGCGAATCCCAGGCCAAGCGTTGGAAGTGCGGCTTCATGGAAACCTCTGCCAAGACCAACCATAATGTCAAGGAACTCTTTCAGGAACTGCTGAATCTGGAGAAGCGCAGGGCCGTGAGCCTACAGATCGACGGCAAGAAATCCAAGCAGCAAAAGAGGACAGAGAAACTCAAGGGGAAGTGTGTCGTTATGTGAATTGTCTCCAACCGAATAGCAACAAAATGCATACGTTCTGGACAACGGATTGAGCAGATTCACAAAAAAAAGGTCGGCTCGGGGGCAAGTGACCCTGTTGCCAACCGTTGGGGTTATCTCCCAGATGAAACGTGCATTTTAAAAAAATTCCTTTTCAGCCAAAATTACGTTTCAAAATAAAGTCCAATTTCAAAACTGTCAATTTGCTCTGAAGGACTCGGTGTGCATTCGTAATAAGTAACCAAGCTGCTTGTTTAAATGATCCGAATGCACCGTGGATATTTATATTCCAAAACAAAGCAGCTAGTAAAAGCACACTCATTTTTCCGTGTTCAATCACGGATTTTTTTTTAATCTATTAAAGCATAGGGACATATTCACAATAAGTAGCACCTTATCACCGCAAACGGATGAATATTAGGTCCTTTTTTCAAAGAAAACGAGATAAATGGTTTCAATCAATATGGTTAAGCGTCAGAACAATGGACTGTTGCTTTAAGTTATTTATGTAATAAATACATTTAAACTTGCATGATGCTTTACATTTCAAAACATTCTGAAATCAGTGCAGAAGGATCAACCCTAGTGAGTTTTTCACTACAGCAACTTTTTTTTTGTTTCTCCCTCAACGGTAAGAGGAGATTGTGGGGAAACCAAACTAATGAAATAGCACATGATCTTGCACATCTTCATTCGTTTAGCATAGCATCAATTAATCAAGAAAAATTACACTGTATTCTCATTTATTTAATATATATATAAAGCGAAAGTTTGTATATCTGTAGATCACTTTTCTCACTCAATACAACGAGAAAGGAACAACTGGAAGAAACTTTGACTAAAAAGCAAAAACAACAAAGAATTTGGTCTAATGTTATTGGACATTTGAAGAAAGTCCACAGAAGTTGAAATATACAACTAAAGCAGTGATCCCAAGCAGGTGAAGGATAGTTAATTTGGACAGATTAATTCTTCCAAACGCTCCATATGGAAATGTATTTTTTGTTTTGTGGAGCAACTTGCTATGATATGAACATAAAGCAATTGTATTTATTCTTTTTTGGAGCATTGAAGTATATTTCATTATTGTTATTTAAATGCCTGTACAGTCATCTGTGCCTACACTTTCTATATTTTACAGTCCTACGCTGTATATTTCAAATCCACAATAAAATATTTGAGTTTATCAAAGTTTTGTGTGTGCATTTTTAAAGAATGCTTAAACACTGACCGCAAGTCTCCACCTCAACATTGTCACAGAACAAAAATGCCATAAATTATTTTCTGCAATTCTCATTATAAAAGGTAATATAAATCTGAAGGATATGGCATGGGCAAATGCGTTCTAAACTGAAACAATAATACAACAATTGATAGGTTGCATTATTCGAGGAGAAAGTAAGGTCTGCAGATGCTGGAGATCAAAGTTGAAACTTTATTGCTGGAACAGCACAGCAGGTCAGGCAGCATCCAGGGAACAGGAGATTCTGAAGAAGGGCCTGTGCCCGAAACGTCGAATCTCCTGTTCCCTGGATGCTGCCTGACCTGCTGTGCTGTTCCAGCAATAAAGTTTCAACATAGGTTGCATTATTCCAGTCGAACTTGAATATATTTGTTTTGGAAAACATGCAATCCTTCCTTTGCTCTTTTTACTTCAACGCAAGTGCTCTGCTGCCTCAGACCCAGTATATCGTCTCATGTGACCGATCAATAACATTTACAAGCTTGTGATATCTGATGGTTAACGTTTGTTACATCAGATATTCACCTCTCTGGTTTTAAGTCTGTCAACAGCTGTATTAATGCTATCTGAGACCATGCACAAAGTCCAGCGAGTAATATTATTCAATGTATCTACATTTTCCTTCTCACTTTTGAATGAACCCACCACTTGAAAAAAAGCTGCTTAGCTTATTAAACTCGCCTCCCATGTCCTGTGCAGTACTGTGGATTACATTTCCTGCTATGTTTATATTGGATGTTCTCTTACTACGAACTTTTAGTCACCTACCATGTTATAGCAGAATGGACTGTCATGGCTCAATTAGCAGCATGCTTCTGAATCACAAGCCTATGTGTGTTTAAGTCTGACCAGAACGCATAAAAATCTAATCTAATACTGCAGTGTGAGGGAATAGATGTACTGATGACTGCTGCATTTTTAAACTCAAAAATACTTAATTGGCATATAAAGTGTTTTGGGATTTTTGTGGTCATAAACATGCTATAAAAATTGAACCTTTAATTTTCACATGTCAATCAAACTAATCTCTGAAACATATCAGTTTATAATTCCTGGTCCTCTGTGTTATTTGTTCAGGATTAGGTTGCTGCAGACAAGAGAGAGAGATTAATTTATTTGTGTCATTGTTCTCCTCCTGCCAATAATCAGAGGTTGTTTCCATTTTTAATATATTTGTATCTTATTTCCCTTTTCAAAATAGGCTAACATGCTTGGCCCAACCCAGTTTGTGAAATTGTTTTTTAGGATTAAAACAAACCATATTTTATTCGTGCATTCTGATCTGGGGGATAATTTTTGCAGCACATTTAAAGACATAAGCATAAAAGAAGAAAGAAGATAAAATAAGGAAAACAAATGACAACAACAATTAGGGAAATGTCTTTAAAATAAAGGGGTGGGTATTAATGAATGGAACTCAAAGGTCCAATGAATATTTTTGCATTTGACTGGTCTGGCAGAATTTATTTTTATATGAACTTAATTGCAGGCAGGAGCAGTTGGAGCATTATGACCTTGTAGACTGGGAATTAGTTTAATTTTGATGGATGAATACGGGATTCTTCCCAGAAATCAGGTATCAAGAGTGGTTATGAGTAGAAACAGACTTCAGCTGAATCTGGAGCTACTTTTTGTTTTCTGTTTTGATGTTGAAAAACAGGCTGTGGAAAAGTTCAAAGCTATGTAATTACAGTTATTCAAAAAACAGAAGTTTCAGTCATGTTTGGGTCCATTGGCAAGACAGTTCAACCTAATGAGATGGTTTCAATGTCCCTGGTGAAAACCATTGTGTGTTACAGGAGGTGAATGTAGGGGCATCAGCACCACCACAGGTATAATTAATTTCCATGTTTTTCGTTTCAAATCAAACCTGGCTGGTAGGATGCTTTGTCTGTTGCTCCTTTATTAAGGTTTTA
Organism: Chiloscyllium plagiosum; assembly: GCF_037043375.1. NCBI lineage: Eukaryota > Metazoa > Chordata > Chondrichthyes > Orectolobiformes > Hemiscylliidae > Chiloscyllium > Chiloscyllium plagiosum. Next base: position 60,765,883 of record NW_028270140.1, read on the forward strand.
AGTGCCTCTTTTTAAATGAGGTGAGATTCCAGAGAGTAGTTGCCCTTGTCCGAATAAATTTCCAGAAACAACCAACTTGCCCATCCCATGGTTGACAACAACTACTTTAAATCCAAAAATAGTCTGTTTCAAAATAAAAGAGTAATTTTTAAAGAAGCATAATTAGGAATTCTCCTTTCTTTGATCTTGCCTAATGCCTTGTGCATGTGACAAGGTTGTAAAGATTAATAGATATAACTTTAAAAGCAGTTATGATAACTTGAGAAATTATAGTGGCATGGTGGCCTCACAGTGCCAGGGACCTGGTTCAGTTCCCCTCTTAGGTGAATGTCTCTGTGCAGTTTGCACATTAAATTTCTGGCTGGAACAGGCTGTTCCTTTTTTGAGGTATTTTAAGTGTTGGAGGTGATTTCCTCAAATTCCAGGAGCAGCAAGTACTGTTTTATGTGCTATTGCATTGTTTTGGAACTTTGGAGGAAAAGAAAAGTCAAAACAATGGCACTTTTAAAGAGAGAGGGTCAGATAAAGGCAGTACATGGTCAGGTCAGTGCAGGAGAGAGAGAGAGAGAGAGAGAGAGATTGAAAGAAAGCCACACTGCTAACTGACATAGCAGTGAATCTGCACAGTTACTACCTTTGCTGTTAAATTCATGTAACGCTGGACATTGAAGTGCATCTAGGAAAATTAACAAACAGTGAAATTCACAACTGATCTTGGAGGAACCTGTTTGGGAGAGGTCACAGCACAGAAATACATAAGTGAATAGTTTAAGTGTGGCCTTGCTGTCAGTCTGCATTAGTGAGTAAAGTGATTATATGTTTTATTATATGTTTGATTATATGTTTTATTGAGATATGTCTCATGGCTTATATTTTTAAGTTAATTCAAAAGTATTAAGTTAGTCTGGAGCAGTGTTTTGTAGAGGAATAAGACAGTGCTATTTTCTGGGTCTGTAGACTGGAAGAAGCAAAAACGGCCCTGAGTAGAGTGATATGCTCTTCTTGTCAGATATGGGAGTCCCACATAGGAGGTTAGTGAGCAAAATTAGGACGCATGATATTGGGGGCAAAGTACTAACTTGGATTGAAAGTTGGTTGGCTGATAGGAAACAAAGAGTAGTGATAAACAGCTCCATTTTGGAATGGCAGGCTGTGACCAGTGGGGTACTGCAGGGATCAGTACTAGGACCATAGCTTTTTACACTATATGTTAATGATATAGAAGATGGTATTAGCAAGTTTGCTGATGATACTAAGCTGGGTGGCAGGGTGAAATGTGAGGAGGATGTTAGGAGGATACAGGGTGACCTGGACAAGTCAGGTGAGTGTGTTGCTGGAAAAGCACAGCAGGTCAGGCAGCATCCAAGGAACAGGAGAATCGACGTTTCGGGCATAAGCCCTTCTGTTCCTTGGATGCTGCCTGTTCTCCTGTTCCTTGGATGCTGCCTGACAAAAGAAGGGCTGCTGATGCCAGAAACGTCGATTCTCCTGTTCCTTGGATGCTGCCTGACAAATAGAAGGGCTTATGCCCGAAACATCGAATATTCCTGTTCCTTGGATGCTGCCTGACCTGCTGTGCTTTTCCAGTAACATATTTTCAGCTCTGATCTCAAGCATCGGCAGTCCTCACTTGCTCCTCCAAGTCAGGTGAGTGGTCAGATGCATGGCAGATGCAGTTTAATGTGGATAAATGTATGGTTATTCACTTTGGTGGCAAGAACAGGAAGGCAGATTACTACCTAAATGGAATCAATTTAGGTAAAGGGGCAGTACAGAGAGATCTGGGTGTTCTTGTACACCAGTCAATGAAGGTAAGCATGCAAGTACAGCAGGTAGTGAAGAAGGCTAATAGCATGCTGGCCTTCATAACAAGAGGGATTGAGGATAGAAGCAAAGAAGTTCTTCTGCAGTTCTTCTGCCCTGGTGAGACCACACTTGGAGTACTGTGTGCAGTTCTGGTCTCCAAATTTGAGGAAAGACATTCTGGCTATTGAGGGAGTGCAGCGTAGGTTCACGAGGTCAATTCCTGGAATGGCGGGATTACCTTACACTGAAAGACTGGAGCGACTGGGCTTGTATACCCTTGAGTTTAGAAGACTGAGAGGGGATCTGATTGAGACATATAAGATTATTAAAAGATTGGTCACTCTGGAGGCAGGAAACATGTTTCCGCTGATGTGTGTGTGCTGAACCAGAGGACACAGCTTAAAAATCCGGGGTAGACCATTTAGGACAGAGATGAGGAGAAACTTCTTCACCCAGAGAGTGGTGGGTGTGTGGAATGCTCTTCCCTAGAGAGCAGTGGAGGCCCAGTCTCTGGATTCATTTAAGAAAGAGTTGGATAGAGCTCTCAAGGATAGTGGAATTAAGGGTTATGGAGTTGAGGCAGGAAGAGGATACTGATTAAGGATGATCAGCCATGATCATATTGAATGGTGGTGCAGGCTTGAAGGGCAGAATGGCGTACTCCTACACCTATTGTCTATTGTTTAGGGAGAGGTTGCTTGCTTTGGAAGATTATATCTGCAATAAATGCCATTGGTTGTGAACCCTATCAGATCAAATGGATTAGTTGGAGCAACAGTTAGAGGCAATGCGCAATTTACAAGAGCAAGGGGGTGTCATGGATGGCAGTTATAGGAAGGGAGAAAGGTCACAAAATTAGTCACATAGATGGGTTAACTCCATGAAAGGTAAGAGAGGTAGGCAAGTAGTACAGGTGTCTTTTGTGGCTAACCCCATTTCAAACAAATATGCTGTGTTGGAAAATGTAGCAGATAATGGATTCTCAGGGGAACATAGCATGAACAACCATGTTTCTGGTATTGAGACTAGCGCTATTGCAATGAGGAGTACATCGGCTTCCAAGAGATCGAGCGTATTAGGGGACTCTCTAGTCAGGGGCACAGACAGATGTTTCTGTGGCCAGCAGTGAAAAATCAGAATGGTGTTTTGCCACCCTGGTGTCAGGATCAAGGATGTCTCCGAGAGATTGCAGAATGTTCTCAAGTGGAGAGGGACCAGCAGGATGTCATTGTACACATTGCAACAAATGACATAGGAAGGGAAAATTATGAGATTCCGAAGGGAGAATATAGAAAGTTAGACAAGAATTTAAAAAGGAGGTCCCAGAGTAGTAATATCTAGATTACTCCTGGTGCTATGAGCTAGTGAGGGTAGGAATAGAAAGATAGAGCAGATGAATGCATGGCTGAGGAGCTGGTGTATGGGAGAAGGACTCACATTTTTGAATCATTGGAATCTCTTATGGGGTAGAAGTGACCTGTACAAGAAGGATGGATTGCATCTGAATTGGAAGGGGACAAATATACTGGCAGAGAGATTTGTTAGAGCAACTCCAGAGGATTTAAACTAGTAAGGTGGGGGATGAGGGTGGGACCCAGGGAGATAGTGAGTCATAGAGTCATGGAGTCATAGAGTCATAGAGATGTACTGCACGGAAAAAGACCCTTCGGTCCAACTCATTCATGCTGATTAGATATTCCAACCCAATGTACTCCCACCTGCCAGCACCTGGCCCATATCCCTCCAAAGCCCTTCTATTCATATGCCCATTCAGATGGCTTTTAAATGTTGCAATTGTACCAGCCTCCACCACTTCCTCTGGCAGCTCAATCCATACATGTACCACCCTCTGAATGAAAAGGTTGCCCCTTAGGTCTCTTTTATATCTTTCACCTCTCACCCTAAACCTATGCCTTTTGTTCTAGACTCCTCACCCCATGGAAAATACTTTGTCTATTTATCCTATCCACACCCCTCATGATTTTGTAAACCTCTATAGTATTACCCCTCAGCCTGCGATGCTCCAGGGAAAATAGCGCTAGCCTATTCAACCTCTCCCTACAGCTCAAATCCTCCAATCCTGGCAACATCCTTGTAAATCTTTTCTGAACCCTTTCAAGTTTCACAACAGCTTTCTGATAGGAAGGAGACCAGAATTGCACACAATACTCCAACAGTGGCCTAACCAATGTCCTGTACAGCCTCAACATGACCTCCCAACTCCTGTACTCAATACTTTGACCAATAAAGAAAAGCATACCAAATGCCTTCTTCACTATCCTATCTACCTGCGAATCCACTTTCAAGAGGCTATGAACCTGCACTTCAAGGTCTCTTTGTTCAGCAATACTCCCGGTGACCTTACCATTAAGTGAAGTCCTGCTAAGATTTGCTTTCCCAAAATGCAGCACCTCACATTTATGAGGAAAAAGGTCAATCTGAGGCTGGTACAGTTGAGAAAAGAAGCAAGTCAAACAGCCAGGGCAGGCAGGGACAAAGCAGAGAACAAGTTAGGACTGATAAATTAAACTGCATTTATTTCAATGCAAGAGGCCTAACAGGAAAGGCAGATGAACTCAGGGTATGGTTAGGAACATGGGACTGGGATATCATAGCAATTACCGAAACATGGCTCAGGGATGGTCAGGACTGGCAGCTTAATGTCCTAGGATACCAATGCTAAAGGAAGGAGAGAAAGGGTGGAGTGGGAGTGGTGTTTTTAATAAATGATAGCATTACAGCTGTACTAAGAGAGGATATTCCTGGAAATATGTCCAGGGAAGATTTTTGGGTGAAACTAGAAATAAGAAAGGGATGATCACCTTATTTGGCTTGTACAACAAATTTGTAAGGAGATCTCATTTATCTGTAAGAATTATAGGGTGGTTATGCTAGGGGATTTTAACTTTCAAAACATAGACTGGGACTGCCATAGTGGTGAGGGTTTAGATGGAGAGGAATTTGTTAAGTGTATACAGAAAAAAATTCTGATTCAGTATGTGGATGCAGCTACTAGAGAAAGTGCAAAACTTGACTTACTCTTGGGAAATAAGGCAGGGCAGGTGACTGAGCTGTCGGTGGGGGTGCACTTTGGGGTCAGCAACCATAATTCTATTAGATTTTAAATAGTGATGGAAAAGGATAGACCAGCATTAAAAGTTGATGTTGAAAGTTGGAGGAAGGCTAATTTTGACAGTATTAGGCAAGAACTTTCAAAAGCTGATTGGGGGTGGATGTTTGCAGGTAAATGGATGGCTCGAAAATGGGAAGCCTTCAGAAATGAAATAACAAGTGTCCAATGACAGTATATTCCTGTTGGGGTGAAAGGAAAGTCTGGTAGGTGTAGGGAATGCTGGATGACTCGAGAAATTGAGGGTTTGCTTAAGAAAAAGGAGGAAGCATATGTCAGGTGAAATCGAATCCTTAGAAGAGTATAAAGGCAGTAGGAGTATACTTAAGAGAGAAATCAGGAGGGCAAAAAAGGACATGGGATAGCTTTGGCAAATAGAGTTAAGGAGAATCCAGAGGGTTTTTACAAATACATTAAGGACAAAAGCATAACTAGGGAGAGAATAGGGTCCTTCAAAGATCAGCAAGGCAGCCTTTGTATGGAGCCACAGGAGAGGCCAGACAGTAAACATATATTTTGCATCAATGTTTATTGTCGAGAAGGACATGGAAGATATAGAATGTAGGGAAAAAGATGGTGACATCTTGAAATGTGTCCATATTACAGAGGAGGAAATGCTGGATATCCTGAAACAAACAGAGGATAACAAAGAGAGAAATAAGGAAGGAAATGATCAAAAAGAAGATCACCTAGCCAGTAATATTAGTAATGATAGCAAAAGTTTCTTTCAATACATAAGAAACAAACGAGAGGCAAATGTAGATATTGGACCACTCCAAATTGATGTAGGAAGACTAGTGATGGGAGATAAGGAAATAGCTGAGGAACTTAATAAATACTTTGTGTTTGTCTTCACAGTTGAAGACATAAGTAATATCCCAACAATTAAGGAGAGTCAAGGGGCAGAGTTGAGTATGGTGGCCACTACAAAGGAAAAAATACTTGATAAGCTAAAAGGTCTAAAAATTGAGAAATATCCTGGACCAGATGGGCTGCATCCTGGAGTTCTGAGCGTGATGGCTGAAGAAATAGCTGAGGCATTGGTTGTAAACTTTCAAAAATCACTGGAGTCAGGGAAAGTCCCAGATGATTGGAAAGTTGCTGTTGTAACCCAATTGTTCACGAAAAGATCAAGAGAAATTATGAAAAATTATATGTCGATTTGCCTAACCTCGGTTGTAGATAAAATTCCAGAATCCCTCATTAAGGATGAGATTTCTAAATTCTTGGAAGTACAGGGTTGAATTAAAGCAAGCCAGCATGGATTTAGTAAGGGGAGGTCATGCCTGACAAACCTATTAAAATTCTTTGAAGAGGTAACAAGTAGGTTAGACCAGGGAAACCCAGTGGATGTTTCTAACTAGACTTCCAAAAGGCCCGTAATAAGGTGCCTCACAGGAGGCTGCTGAGTAAGGTGAGGGCCCATGGTGTTCAAGGTGAGCTACTGGCATGGATTGAGGATTGGCTGTCTGACAGAAGGCAGAGAGTTGGGATAAAATGTTCTTTTTCAGAATGTCAGCTGGTGACAAGTGGTGTCCCGCAGGATTCAGTGTTGGGGCCGCAGCTGTTCACTTTATATATAAATGATCAGGATGAAGAGAATGGAGGCATTCTGGTGAAGTTCACCAATGGTATGAAGGTAGGTGGACAAGTAGGTAGATTCTGAGGAGGTGAGGAGACTACAGAAAGATTTCGACAGTTTAGGAGAATGGTCCAAGAAATGGCTGCTGAAATTCTCTGTCAGCAAATGCAAGGTCTTGCACTTTGGAAAAAGGAACACAGGCATGGACTATTTTATAAAGCGTGAGAAAATTTATAAAACCAATGTACAAAGGAATCTGGGAGTGCTAGTATAGGATTCTCTAAAGGTTGACTTGCAAGTTGAATCCGTGGTTAAGAAAGCAAATGTAATGTTGTCATTTATTTCAAGAGGGTTGGAATGTAAGAGCAGTGAGGTGCTACTTTATAAAACTCTGGTTAGACCCCAGTTAGAATGTTGTGTCCAGTTTTTGGCCCCACACCTCAGGAAGGACATATAGGCACTGGAGCGTGTCCAGCGGAGATTCACATGGATGATCCCTGGAATGGTAGGCCTAAAATATGATGAACGGCTGAGGATCCTGGGATTGTATTCATTAGAGTTCAGAAGGTTGAGGGGAGATCTAATAGAAACTTACAAGATAATGCATGGCTTAGAAAGGGTGGGTACTGGGAAATTATTTCCGTCAAGCAGGAATACTAGGACTCGTGGGCACAGCCTTAGAATTAGAGGGCATCAATTTAGAATGGAAATGAGATATTTCTTCAGACAGAGATTGGTGGGCCTGTGGAATTCACTGCCACAGAGCTCAGTGGAGGCTGGGACGTTAAATGTCTTCAAGGCAGAGATTGATAAATTCTTAATCTCGCAAGGAATTAAGGAATACGGGAAGAGTGCGGGTAAGTGGCGTTGAAATGCCCATCAGCCATGATTGAATGGTGGAGTGGACTTGATGGGCAGAATGGCCTTACCGCCACTCCTATTTCTGATGGTTTTATGGTCTTATGGAAATGCATAAAAGTGGATCTGATCAGGTATACCCTAGAACTCTGTGGGAAGCTAGGGAAGTGATTGTTGTGCCCCTTGTTGAGATATTTGTATCATTAACAGTTACAGGTGAGGTGCCAGAAGACTGAAAGTTGGCTAACATGCTGCCACTGTTTAAGAATGGTGGTAAGGACAAGCCAAGGAACTATAGACCAGTGAGCCTGGTGTCAGTGGTGGGCAAGTTGTTGGAATGAATCCTGAGGGACAGGGATGTACATGTATTTGGAAAGGCAAGGGCTGATTAGAGATAGTCAACATGGCTTTATGCATGGGAAATCATGTCTCACAAACTTGATTGAGTTTTTTTGTAGAAGTAACAAAAAGGATTGATGAGGGCAATGTGGTAGACATGATCTATATGGAATTTAGTAAGGCATTCACTAAGGTTCCCTATTGGAGACTGGTTAGCAAGGTTAGATCTCATGGAATACATGGAGAACTAGCCATTTGGATACAGAACTAGCTCGAAGGTAGAAGACAGAGGGTGGTGGTGGAGCATTGTTTTTCAGACTGGAGGCCTGTGACAGTGGAGTGCTACAAGGGTCAGTGTTGGGTCCACTATAAATGATTTGGATGTGAGCATAAAAGATATAGTTCGTAAGTTTGCAGGTGACACCAAAATTGGAGGTGTAGTTGTCAGCAAAGAAGGTTACCTCAGATTACAATGGGATCTTGATCAGATGGGCCAATGAGCTGAGAAGTGGCAGATGGAGTTTAATTTAGATAAATGCGAGGTGCTGCATTTTGGGGAAGCAATTCTTACCAGGACTTATACACTTAATGGAAGGTCCTCGGGAGTGTTGCTGTACAAGGAGACCTTGGAGTGCAGGTGCATAGATCCTTGAAATTAGAGTTGCAGGTAGATAGGACAGTGAAGAAAGCATTTAGTATGCTTTCCTTTATTGGTCAGAGTATTGAGTACAGGAGTTGGGGGGTCATATCATGGCTGTAGAGGACATTAGTTAGGCCACTGTTGGAATATTGCGCGCAATTCTGGTCTCCTTCCTATTGGGAGGATGTTGTGAAACTTGAAAGCGTTCAGAAAAGATTTACAAGGCTGATGCCAGGGTTGGAGGATTTGAGCTGTAAGGAGAGGTTGAATAGGCTGGAGTTGTTTTTCCTGGACACTGAGGGGTGATCTTATAGAGGTTTATAAAATTATGAGGGGCATAGATATGATAAATAGACAAGGTCTTTTCCCTTGGTTGGGAGAGTCCAGAACTTGCCAGCACCTGGCCCATATCCCTCCAAACCCTTTCTATTCAGATACACATCCAGGCGCCTTTTAAGTATTGCAATTGTATTAGCCTCCACCACTTATATCTTCCCCCTCTCACCCTAAATCTTAGAGGGGAAAGAATTAAATGGTGGAGGCTAGCACAATTTCAACATTTAAAAGGCATCTGGATGTGTAAATGAATTGGAAGTGTTGGGAGGGATATAGGCCTGGTGCTGGGAAATGGGACTAGATTGGGTTGGGACATCTGTTCGGCATGAACGAGTTGGACCAAAGAGTCTATTTCTGTGCTGTACATCTCTACGACTCTATGACTATGCATATTTCACCCGCATGCTCTGGTTTCCTCCCACAATCCAAAGATTAGATAGATTGACCATGGGACATGAGGGGATAGGCTAGGTGGGGTGAGTCTGGGTGTGATGGTCTTTGATGGTTGATGTGGACTCAATAGGCAGAATGGCCTGCTTCCACACTGCAGGGATTCTATGATTCTGGCTGATATGGAAGTGCATGTTTCACCTAACCTATTGACAATGCCAAGCCATATAATCTAATGGCCTGGGCTTTGCTGTAGCATTAATGGTGAAGTGGTAAGCATTTGCAGTTATTAATGGCAGAGTAACTTTCAGCACCTTATGGAATCTGCACATTTACAGAATAGCATGAAATCCAAAAGTTGTTGTCAGTGATATGGTGCTCTACCAGGAAATTGCACCATTAAGGCAGCCTGTCACTATCCATTCCCACACCCCACCCCAGTCTACAACTCTTAAGCAATTAGTAAACTGGCAAGCACTTAAATACTTTATTTCACTGAAATGATTATTGAAAATGTTTAATTTTGTTGAATGAAGTGCTCCTGGATTTTTAACAGCACAACAACTTCATAATATCTAATAACTATCCTCAGTTTCTCTGAAAAGCTCATTTTATATTTTTCAAATGTTAATTTTCTCCACGTTTTTGAACTTTTAAGGTAGCTTGTCCCTAGTTTCTATCTTAATTATATTTTTAAAAATCACTTTTTCAGCATCCCAACATTTAATTTAAAAGTGGGGTGATTTCATGTTTTTAATTTCCTGGTTTGTAGTCTGGAGAATATTTAAAGTTGGTTGGCTACCTCTTAATTGTCATACTTGTCACTTAATACCTGAGAGGTACCTCATAATGTTGTCAGATATAAACTGCTCTTGGAAAAGGGGAAATTTATTCCTTAGACACCACTGCATCTTTGTGTATTGGCAGGCATTTTTTGTTAACTGTAAAATCTAACTCATTGCTAGTACATGAGTCTGATTGTGTGCACAGAAAACTAATGAGTAAAAGAATGGGATAAACAATGGCACAGACATTTTGACTCTATAAATTCACAATAGCATGCATAAACACAATAAACAAAACTCATAATTCTTAAATAAGCATTACATGGTTGACTATTAGTGAGTTTAGAGAAGCAAAAGAATAAAGATCTGTAGCTGTTTTCAGTAAAAGTATCTACTCAGTAAGAAGTTGTCAAAAACAAATAGGGAAGTGCATCTGCACCCCTTTTTATTGAATGTCAAATTAGTTATTTAGTCTCATATAAATCATTGTGATATTACACCTACAATATTTGCAGTTTTGTGTCACCAATACATTGAGAAGTGTTCAGACAAAAATGATATGGCTAGTTTTGGGACTTAAAGGTCTAAAATGTGTGTGAAATCCATAAGACTAAATTTGTAGTCATTTGGAAAAATAATGATTTGAAAAGACATATCTACATACAGGGCGGCACGGGTGGCTCAATGGTTAGCACTGCTGCCTCACAGCACCAGGAACCTAGGTTCGATTCTGGCCTCGGGTAACTGTCGGTGTGGAGTTTGCATGTTCTCCCTGTGTCTGCATGGGTGTGCTCCGGTTTCCTCCCACAGTCACAAAGATGTGCGCGTTAGGTAAATTGGCCATGCTAAATTGCCCATAGTGTTAGGTGCATTAGTCAGAGAGAAATGGGTCTGGGTGTGTTACTCTTCGGAGGGTTGGTGTGGACTTGTTGGGCCGAAGGGCCTGTTTCCACACTGTAGGCAATCTAATCTACATAATTGACAGCTTTAGATAACATAATAAACAATTCAATTTCGATTTAAATTACATAGTTGAACAATTTCTAAGTATTGTTACAAAGTTGTGTAGAGTCCCCGTGATCAGGTTGTTAGTTTGCTCACTGAGTTGGTGTGTTTGTTTTCAGACATTTCAGAACCTGAGGGGCAACCTTTTTACACAGAGGGTGGTACTCATTTGGAATGAGCTGCCAGTGGAAGTGATTGAGGCAGGTACATTAACATTTCAAAGGTATTTGGACAAATACATGGATAGGAAAGGTTTAGAAGGGAAATGGATGGAAATTTTGGTGAGCGTGGACCAGTTTGGGCCAAAGGGCCTTTCTCCTTGCTGCGTGACTCTATGACTCTATAAAGGACAAGATGAAGATTGAGAAGAAGACAAGGTCAGAAAATATCAAAAGAAATCATTAAGGAAGGAAAAGAACATCAAGATTAAATTATAAACAAATATTAAAAACAAGTATAAATATATGAAAGACAAGAGGAATACCAGGATTCGGGTGGGACCCATTGGAGACCAAGTATGTGGAGCCAGTGGATATGAGTGAGGTCTTAAATAAGTAGTTAAATGAAGATGAATATTAGACATTTTAATGGGCATAGAGATTCACAAATCCCCAAGGCCTGAGGAGATGTATCCAGGCTGCTATAGGAGCCAAGGAAAAAGATTTCTGGGGCACTGTGGAATACCTCACTGGCCAGAAGAGAAGTTCTAGATGACTGGAGGACAGCTGATGTGGATCCTTTGTTCAAGCAGTTTAGGCCAGGTAGTTATCGACCAATTAGTTTGACTTCAGTTTTAGGAAATTATTGGAAATATATCTGAAGGACAGGATTAATCAACACTCAGAAAGATACCTGCATGAGCTGGAATGTAGAATATAGGAGCAAGGAAGTGTTGTTGCAACTTTGTAAAACATTAGTTAGGCCACAAATAGAATGCTGTGTTGAGCTCTGGTTGTCACACCTTCAGAAGGACATCATTGCAGTGGTTAGGCTACAGATGAGATTCTCTAGGATGTTGCCAGAGATGAAAACAGTTTAGAAGAATGAGGGGAGATCAAATTGAGGTGTTCAAGATGACAAAATGTACGGATAACATATACGTGGAGTGGATGCTTCCTCTTGTGGGGCATTCTAGGATGAGAGATCACAGTCTTAGGATAAGAGATAACAAATTTAAAACAGAATTGAGGAGAAACTACTTCTTCCACAGGGTTATGAATCTGTGGAATTTGCTACCCGAAAGTGCTGTAGATGCTAGGACAGTGAGTAAGTTTAAGAAGGAGTTATACAGATTTTTCATTGGTAATGGGATGAACAGCTATAGGGACAAGGCAGGAAAATAGGGTGAGGAGCCATAATTGAGTAGCAGAGCAGACTTGATGGGCTGTATGGCCTAATTCTGGTCCTATGTTTTATGAACTAATAAACTATGAATTTATAAAGTATCTCAACTATGAGAAGAGACTGGATAAGGTGGGTTTATTTTCCTTGGAGTAGAGAGACTAAGGGGTGTTCTGATTGAGATATACAAAATAATGAGAGATATAGACAGAATAGATCATGAGAATCTCTTCCTTATGGCAGATTATGTCTAAGACCAGATTATGTAAGTTTAAAGTGAAGAGCAAATGGGTTAAAGGGGATATGAGGAAAAGAAATTCACCCAGAAGATAGTAAATATAAGGAACATACTGACTGAGAGGATGATGGAGGCAGATACTCTCACAGCTTTTAAAAAACATCTTGATGAGTGCTTAAAATGCCAAGCAATAATAGACTATGGGCCAAGTGTAGGTAAATGGGGTTAGTGTAGTTTGGTTGTTGTTCAACGCAGAAATGGTAGGCCAAAGGGCCTGTATCTATGCTATGTGATTCAATGACTCTACAAAACAGTAAATATTCCACCAACATATGAAAAAGGAACTTGGAGTTAGGGATATGGCCAATAAGGGATGTTTAGGATAAAATCAAATGGAATAATAATGAATTGACAGAAATATTGAATAATTATTTTACTTTAAATTGTACCAGAGACTAACAAAGTGAATCATACCAGAAAACATATTCTCAAAGGAGTTAAGTGCATCTTTGGGTATAAAGGAAGGAGTGAATTGATAAACTAGACAAGTCTAGATTTGGATGAACTGCAAATGCTCATAACAAAAGAAGATAAGGAAAAGATAACCAATGCACTAAATATGCATACATATGTCAGTCAAAAAGACAGTGAATCTTCCAGGGCCTTTTAAACACAGCCCCCTTCACTGAATTACCTCTGCAGACTTTAATCACCTTCCAGTAACAAAGCACCTAGTGGCAATCCTTCAGTCTTAAACTGAAAAAAAAAGCTTAATTTCATTGAACAAGGCATATATCCTCATCGGCAATCTCCTTAACACCAAAAAAATCATTTCCTCAGCCTTCATGTCAAAGAAAGAACAAAGACCAAAGAACAGTAGAGCACAGGAACAGGCCTTTTGGCTCTACAAGACTGCATTGACACACAATGCCTTTCTAAACCTGAAACCTTTTGCCTCTATACAATCCGTATCCCCTATTCCATACCTATTTACTTTTCTGTCAAGATGCCTCTTAAACATTGCTATTGTATCCACCTCCACACCTCTTCTGGCAGTGCATTTCAGATATTTACTCTGTGTAAAAGTTTTCCTCTCTCATCTTGTTTAAACATACCCCCTTTTACTTTAAACCTTTTTCTTAATAATTGATATTTCTCCACTGAGAAAAAGATGTTAACTATCCATTCTATCCAGACTTCTTATATGCTAGTTTTCTTCTCTAAACATCGCTGATTGATTCAGATAATCTGTAAGTCTGTAAGCAGCAAAAGCAACTGCTTCTCTGATTGTGTCCAGATGTTAAAACATGTACCTCAATTTCATTAGGTCACATGAGCTTGCCTCCAGGCCATATTTGAGATTGCAAGCTTTTAAACTTCTCCATTTTCCCTTGAATTAATGAAGACAGTTTAATACATAATTATCCATTAGTTAATATACTGTCTCTATATTTTAAAAGGTAGATAAAATAAAGCTAACTGTAAAGTAGTTAGCTTAGCAACTGTGATATGGAATCTTCATTCAATCATCCAATTGAAAAGCACATATGGTGGAATCTTCCCAGGTTCTGAACAATGTGGACAATGATGGGAATGTTGGAAAATCGGGTGAGATGTCAACTAAGGCCCTACTTACCATTAAGACCAAATGGAGCATTTTCCAACCAAGTCTTGTACATCAGGATGAAATTCTCGTGAGTAACAAGGGTCTTTTAAAATGGAATATTACTCATTAATTGATTTGTATTAATTTGTCACGTGTACTCAAGTACAAAAGTACAGGAGTACAGTGAAAAGTGCAAAATATGCCATCTTAGCTACAAGTACCTAGGTATAGAATCTTAAGAACAAGGTAGAAAGAAAGAACAAAGTTAAAAGTTAAAAATTACAGCAAATATAGTGAAGCATAATACATTTGAAATAAGGTTAAGAATTACACATTGCAGACCTTCTTAGTTTCAAATAGCAAATACAGAAATAAACACCAGGAGGCTGCCACACCAAGCTGGAAAGCTGCCACACCAGGGCAGAATATCAACCACGAGGCCGAGAGGTTGCCACACCAAACCAGGAAGTTACATTACTAATTGCATAAGTAATAACATCTCATTTATATGCAGTTTCCTATTTCGCTAAACATTGGATTGAAATAAGATAGCCAAAATTTATGACGTGAAAGCAGGAATAAATATCAGGCAACTCCAGCTCACTGCTTTCTTCTCTTGATCTCCAACTTAGCTACCAGTCACAAAGATGTCTGGTCACGCTCCATGAGCAGTTGATACATGCACCCTACATCTATGTACATTAACATTAGACATGTGCCATCCTCACTGTACATGGCATTTCTCTAAACCATTTACACCATGCTTCTGCATGTAATGGCATCTATCATAGCAATGTTGCTGCAAGGACACTGTGTGGGCTTTGACAGGCAGCCAACCCATGACAAGACCAGGTTGCATCTCAGGAGTGCTCAATTATTCCCTTTGCAGTCACTCACTTTGAGCCTACCCTTCCCTACCTGTTTTGCTTTGGTCTTTTACACTTTGCCCCCTTAGCCAGAGTTATAAGTTCATAATGCTTGTGTCTTGCCTTGCTTTTTAGTGCACATACAATGCCAAGAAGCATATCATAGTCACCCCCAAGGCCAGTCCAGGTCAGGATCATCTGCTTGTACAGAGTAAGAAACTGAATGTCAGCCTTGGTTCTTTGTGGGCTGCCTTTTTTGCCCAGAATGATGGAAAGGGAGGGATTAAGTAAAATCAAATGGGTGGCACAGATATTAGTAGGCAAGTTGATGAATTAACCCGAGTAAGTAGTTAGGCAGTGTGGAAGATGTATGGAGTTAATAGTCTGGAGATTAGGGTAGGTGAGATTAAGTGAGGGAAGATATTCTATGCAATATGGTAGTGGTAGAGCATGACCCTTGGTGTAAGGTGGATGCAGCAGCAGAGATAGACTGAGTATAAGGTAGCGGAGAGAAGAGGATGGCCTTTACTCTGGCAGAGTATAGCAAGTCATTTACCTTCTTCCTGCACTCCTGGTATTATAAAAATGTAGGTGTACTGTACCTTTAAAGGAGTTAAACGCTAGCAGAACTACCTGACATAGCACCAAGTGTTCTGAACAAGATACAATGTAACATGTGGTCCAGCTACTGGGGTAGCCAGGGTAGCTGGTTGCCTGGAAACAAAAACAGATTTGAGTTAGGTCAATCAGTTTACATTATATCTCGAAAAATACCTAATTTCAATCAAGTTTGAATTTAGTATATTGACAATGTTAAAAGCCAATAACACAAACTGATGCTTTTGAGGTATAAGACCAGGGAAAATTGAACAGTTGGAAGGAGAACTGTCACACCACCAGCATGTAGAGACTGCCCAAAATCAATCTGTGACCTGTGAAGAATAAAGTTGAATAAAGGCTTGTTTAAACCATATATTAGACTATTATGCAAAGTCCCGGTCTCGATAATATATAAAGAATGTAGAACATGAGAATTACAAGAATGATGTGAGAACTGAGAGGTTACACCTGTGGAGAGTCTTTGAATAGGCTGGGGCTGCATTTTCCAGACAGAGAGAGCTGGTAGAAAAACCTGGTTGTAAAGGAATGAACAACTAAAGGTTTCCACTTGATCGGTCCAAACCAAGGGACCATTGATAATATATCCTCTAATCTTTCTTCATAATTCATTTCAATGATTCATTTAAATGTATGAGCCCTTTAAATATTTTTGCACAATCATGCATACCCCAGAATTAGAAAGGGTTCACTTGTGTGCAGTCTGTGTGAAAACATTTGCACATGGCTACATAGCTTGGAGGGAACATTGACCAAATATGTAAGATAGTTATAGAGTCATAATAATAAATTCTAGAATAGAAATGCAGGAGAAATGTCATTACTTGCAAATTGTCAGAATGTGGGACTTGTCATTATGTGAAATAGATGGATCAATTAGCATAGCTTTTAGGGGCAAGATGTTAAAAATGATAGAGAAAGAAATCAAAGGACATGTAGATAATATGAATTGAATTGGGAGGAAATCATCTTGAACATAAACATTAGTACAAACTTGTAGGTCCAAATGGTCTCTATGCTCTATATTCTTCCTAATTCTATGAAATGCGTTAAAGGGAAATAAATCTGCTCAGTTTGTCCTAAAGGTAACTTTGGTTGTAGATCAAAGTTTTGTGATCTTTAATTGCCTTCTGAAATGTTCCAGCAAATCACTTAGCCATTGTACTGAATGAAACTGGTTTCACATCTTTAGCTGACGTAAAAGCACAGCAATTGTCCTGGCAGTAGGTCATTTACATTTGTGACAGTCCTCTGTGGCGTTATGGCAAATGTGGTTGGTTCCTGAACAACAAGAACTAACCATTCAGAACATGGTCCATGACTTTTATGTGGAATAACCATGCACAGAACACCTACAATGAGACCAGTTCTGCCTCAAGGAATATTGATAGCATCAATTTACATCAGTGTCATCAAGCAATATTTCAGCTCCTGGGAGAAATCTGGAGGAATCCTGCAATGAGCTGGGGTTCTGCAACTGACCAGAAATAACTGGGAAAATAGCTTTTGCTACCACCTCTGAGATGAGAATCTAACCAGCATGAAGAAGAGAAGCCCAAAGAAGGAGTGAATTATAATGGAAAAGGAAGTGCAATATGACATGCAGAAAGACAATGACAAATGGAGGCTGCATAGTAGACAATCTCTATCTTTCCAATTTCATTACAATCAAACAATTCACAACCAGATAGAATAGACTAGAAAAGACATTTATTGCCACATGTATTTTTACATGAAATATACAGTGAAAAGTTTTATAAGTCAGCCAACCACAGTGCCTACATGAATGACAGAAATCATGCATAGAACATAGAACATTGCAGCGCAGTACAGGCTATCTTGCAAACTCCTCCGACTCACAAATTTCAGGTAGCAGTCCAAGTCCAAGTCTGTTATTTTGCCATGTTGATGCTGGAATCCACCATGTTATTACAATGGGTGTTGGATTTCTGCCAGATTTTCTATTGAGCTAAATATTTGTTTATATTTAGCCATGATCCAGCTCTGTCGCTTCATTCATTGAAGTTCTCATCAAGCTACTCAGCAATACAAGTACTGTGCAATCTTGCCTATTGCAAGCACTTGCATTATCCTCAAAAGGTGTGGCAGCGTCTGCAGAGAGAAATCAGAGTTAATGTTTCAGGTCGAGTGACCCTTCCTCAGTTCTTTCTTACATTATCCATCCCACTATACACGTGTGATTTTATCTTCTTATACATTGACTGAGAGGATTTCAGTTTTGACATTTCTCAAATAAAATATGAAAGGTATTGGGTTATGCTGAGGGAAAAAGGTGAAAGTAAGAATTTCACATTTTTACTACCTGAAATTTGTGAGTCAGAGGAGATTGCAAGATAAGGGAGAAGTAGAATGAGAGATTAAGGATTAATTATAAAGAGAGCACTCTAGCAGCCAATGTGTCCCTTCCCACAGTGGTCAGCACTGTGTATTCCATAGGGTTAAAACATACAAATGTGTTATGCTCCAATTCTCTCTTGCTGACTGCTGTTATCATTGCCTATTTCTGGAGGAAAGAGGGGACATGCTCTGCATTATGTTCAGATCATGGGCTGTTAAAGGGGAATAGCATGAAGGTATGTTACCTCTGAATTGAACAATAGTTGGAAGAATCACGAAAGGTGGCAAAAACATTTTGCCCATAGATTCCCTCCTTTGTCCTGGAGTGGACCAATCCTTTCCCTGACTACCCTCTTGTTTTTTATGTACTGTTCACTGTGCAAGTAGTCTTGTGTTGTAGCTTTGCAAGATTAACACCACATTTTAACATTTGCTGGTCTTGCTTCCAGCATGCCCTCCTGCACTCCATTGAACCAGGGTTGCTTCTTTTGATTGCTGGTGACAGTAGATTGGCTGGGCCATTGAGTAATTGTAACAAAATACAATGGCCTACAATATCTCATGGAATTCTATATGAAATCTACCCAGTTTAAAATGGTGACAGTCCTATACAACGCATTGGAGGACACCCTCAACGTAATTGTGGGACTTCATCTCTAAAAGAACTGTGCAGTAGTTAATCTGTGTAGGACTGTGATGAACAGGCACATCTGTGAAAATTAAATTGGTGAGTACAAGGTTAAATAGGTATTTCCCTATTGTTAATTCCCTCACTAACTGGCCCAGTTCCAGTCTAGCAGCTATGTCCTATAGGGCAGTGTAGTAGTGGTGCTACTTATCACTCTTGATGATAGGCATTGATGAGCCCCATCCAGAGCACATCTTTTGTTTTTGCCACCTTTCGTGATTCTTCCAACTATTGTTCAATTCAGAGGTAACATACCTTCATGCTATTCATCTATAACAGCCCATGATCTGAACATAATGCAGAGCATGTCCCCTCTTTCCTCCAGAAATAGGCAATGATAACAGCAGTCAGCAAGAGAGAATTGGAGCATAACACATTTGTATGTTTAACCCTATGGAATACACAGTGCTGACCACTGTGGGAAGGGACACATTGGCTGCTAGAGTGCTCTCTTTATAATTAATCCTTAATCTCTCATTCTACTTCTCCCTTATCTTGCAATCTCCTCTGACTCACAAATTTCAGGTAGTAAAAATGTGAAGAACCAGAAGAGGTAGATGAGGTCCTAGATGAATACTTTGCATCTGCATTCACCAAAGAGAAGGAATTGGTGAAAAATGATCTTAGGGAAGGGACTGTTGAATTTCTAAGCCAAGTTGCTATTAAAAAGGAAGAGGTGTTGTACGTCTTGAAAAGTATTAAGGTAGATACGTTCCCGGGTCCTGATGGGATCTATCCCACATTATTGAAGGAGGCAAGAAACCAAATCGCTGAAACATTGACAGACATCTTTGAATCATTTATAGCCACAACTATGGTCCCAGAGGACTGCAGAATAGCAGAATAGCTAATGCGGAATAGCTAGTCGTCCAACTGTTGAAGAAGGGTAGCAGGGATAATCCAGGAAATTACAGGCCTGTGAGCCTCATGTCAGTGAGAGAGAAATTATTGGAAAAGATTCTGAAGAACAAGATCTATACTCATTTAGATAAGATGGACTCATTAGAAATACACAGCATGGTTTTGTGTGGGGTGTTGTGCCTCAGTAACTTGATCAAGTTTTTTGAGGAGTCCACGAAGACGATTAATATGGGTAAATAGGTTAACGTTATATACATGGACTTCAGTAAAACCTTTGACAAGGTCCCTCATGGCAGACTGGAGACAGAGGGTAGTCGTAGAAGGATGTTTTTCAGAATGAAGAATTGTGACTACTGGTGTTCCATAGGGATCAGTGCTGGGACCTCTGCTATTCATAGTTTACATAAATGATTTGGAGGAAAAGATGGCTGGTCTAATTAGTAAGTAGATTTCTGGAGTTTCAGATAGTGAGGAGGATTGTCAAAGGGTACTGTAGGATATTGTTGTGGTTCTGTTCGCCGAGATGGGAATTTGTGTTGCAGACGTTTCGTCACCTGTCTAGGTGACATCCTCAGTGAAGCGATTCTGTGATCTTTCCTCCGGCATTTGTAGTGGTTTGAATCTGCCGCTTCCGGTTGTCAGTTCCAGCTGTCCGTTGCAGTGGTCAGTGTATTGGGTCCTGATCGATGTGCTTATTGATTGAATCTGTGGATGAGTACCATGCCTCTAGGAATTCCCTGGCTGTTCTCTGTTTGGCTTGTCCTAAAATAGTAGTGTTGTCCCAGAAGAATTCATGTTGCTTGTCATCTGCGGGTGTGGCTACTAAGGATAGCTGGTCGTGTCGTTTCGTGGCTAGTTGGTGTTCATGGATACGGATCGTTAGCTGTCTTCCTGTTTGTCCTATGTAGTGTTTTGTGCAGTCCTTGCATGGGTTTTTGTATACTACATTGGTTTTGTTCTTGCTGGGTATCGGGTCCTTCGTTCTGGTGAGTTGTTGTCTGAGAGTGGCTGTTGGTTTGTGTGCTGTTATGAGTCCTAGTGGTCGCAGTAGTCTGGCTGTCAGTTCAGAAATGCTCTTGATGTATGGTAGTATGGCTAGTCCTTTGGGTTGTGGCATGTCCTCATTCCGTTGTCTTTCCCTTAGGCATCTGTTGATGAAATTGCGCGGGTATCCGCTTTTGGCGAATACATTTTATAGGTGTTCTTCTTCCTCTTTTTGCAGTTCTGGTGTATTGCAGTGTGTTGTGGCCCTTTTGAATAGTGTCTTGATGCAACTTCTTTTGTGTGTGTTGGGGTGGTTGCTTTCGTAGTTCAGGACTTGGTCTGTGTGTGTGGCTTTCCTGTACAACTTTGTGGTGAATTCTCCGTTCGGTGTTCTCTGTACCATCACATCTAGGAATGGGAGTTGGTTGTCCTTTTCTTCCTCTCTATTGAATCGGATTCCTGTGAGTGTGGCATTAATGATCCGGTGTGTGTTCTCTATTTCTGTGTTTTTAATAATTACAAAGGTATCATCCACATATCTGACCCAGAGTTTGGGTTGAATTTGCAGTAAGACTGTTTGCTCTAATCTTTGCATTACCGCTTCTGCTATGAGTCCAGAGATGGGTGAGCCCATGGGTGTGCCGTTGATTTGTTCATATATTTGGTTGTTGAGTATGAAGTGTGTTGTGAGGCACAGGTCCTTTAGTTTTAGTATGCCGTCTTTGTTGATCGGTTCAATGTCCTGTTGTCTGTTTTGTATGTCCAGCAATTTGGCTATTGTTTCTCTGGCTAGCGTTTTGTCGATAGAGGTGAACAGTGCCATTACATCGAATGAGACCATGGTTTCTTCCTTGTCTATGTGTATATTTCTGATGATGTCCAAGAATTCCTGTATTGATTGTATAGAGTGTGGCTATCCTTAGTAGCCACACCCGCAGATGACAAGCAACATGAATTCGACTAGGCCGACACTACTATTATAGGACAAGCCAAACAGAGAACAGCCAGGGAATTCCTAGAGGCATGGCACTCATCCACAGATTCAATCAATAAGCACATCGATCAGGACCCAATACACTGACCACTGCAACGGACAGCTGGAACTGACAACCGGAAGCGGCAGATTCAAACCACTACAAATGCCGGAGGAAAGATCACAGAAGCGCTTCACAGGAGGCTCCCAAGCACTGAGGATGTCACCTAGACAGGTGACGAAACGTCTGCAACACAAATTCCCAGCTCGGCGAACAGAACCACAACAACGAGCACCTGAGCTACAAATCTTCTCACAAACTTTGAAATGTAGGATATAGATTAGTTGGAAGCATAGGCAGAAAATTGGCAAATGGAGTTTAATTTGGATATATGTGAAGTGATGCATTTTGGAAGGTTAAGTACAAGTGAAAATTATACAGTAAACTGCAAAGCTCTTTAGGAGCATTAACATGGTGAGGGTGTGCAGGTCCACAGATCACTGAAAGTGGCAGCATACATAGATAGGTAGTAAAAAAGCTTGCCCACATTGGAAGGGGCACTGACTCTAGGATAGGCAGAAAAACAGAAATTGCTGGGAATGCTCAGCAGTCTGGCAGACTCTGTGAAGAGAAATCAGCATTAACGCTTCGGATCCAGTGAATCTTCCTCAGAACTGATGGTAGCTAGGAAAATGTGGGTTTTTATGGAGAAGATAGGGTGGGGGGAGAGGGTAAGGAGTAAACGATAAGTGTGGATATAGCCCAAAGAGAAAGAAAAGCAGTTGAACACACAATGGAGTGGATAACGATCTGGCTAGGAGGGTGAAGAGATGTTAATGGAGACAGTTAGTGGCTAACAATGGGTTATGTGTAATAGCAGACTATGTGATAACAAGGCCTGGAGTGGGGGGTGGGAGCTGGGGCATAGGAGAGTTCAAGCCCTAAACATAGGACATAGAAAAATTCAGCAAAGTACATGCCCTTTGGCCCATGATGTTGTGCCAAACATTTATCTTAATTTAACATCAACTTAACCTACGCATCCCTCAATTTACTGTCATCCATGTGCTTGTTGAACAGTCGCTTAACTGTCCCTAATGTCTCTTACTCTACAGCCACTGCTGCAATGCATTCCACTCACAGACCATTCTCTTCGTAAAGAATCTACCTCTGACATCTCCCCTATACCTTCCTCCAATCACCTTAAAATCATGATCCCTCGTGACAGCCATTTCTGCCCTGGGGAAACGTTTGTGGCTATCTACTCTGTCTATGCCTCTCATTACCTTGTGTGTCCCTATCAAGTCATCTCTCTTTTTTCCTTGTTTATTTTTGTTTCAGCAGCAGGAAGAGCAGGAGCATCGATCAGGGGCTGACAGGAAGGTGAATCACTGCTTTAAAATCTTACCTCATTTACAAAATCATGAAGGGTATAGACAGGGTGGATAGAGACAAGCTTTTGTCCAAGGTGAAGGATTCAGTAACGAGAGGTCACACTTTCAAGGTGAGAGATGGAAAGTTTAAGGGGGATGCACGCGGCACGTACTTCACACAGAGGATGGTAGGCATTTGGAACGCGTTGCCAGCAGAGGTGGTAGAGGCAGGCATGGTAGATTAATTTAAGATACATCTGGATAAATGCATGAGTAGGTGGGGAGTAGAGGGATACAGATGCTTAGGAATTGACCGACAGGTTTAGACAGTACATTTGGATCGGCTCAGGTTTGGAGGGCCGAAGGGCCTGTTCCTAGGCTGTAAATTTTCTTTGTTCTTTGTTCTTTCTTTTGAATAGGTGGAGCGCCACTGAGCAGGAGTGGACACGGGACTGCTGAGTAAGTGGAGTAATATATTTGGGTAGTTGCATTACCTGAAACACTACTTAGGATTGTTTCCCACCCATCCTCCTCCTCTAACCAAAAAACAGGTTCTGTGCTGGATTGATAAAGTAACTAGTTTTTTTTATTCTTTATTTTTCTACAGTCTCTTTAGGAATTTAGAATAGTGGGAATGGCATTTTAGGCAGTTGAATGTCCCTCCCACAGAATGTTGGAGGTAAGGGTCACCACTATTGTCCCTGCTGACTTCATCTCTGGGATGTGCACCCGACTCCAGCTCCTCAAAAACCGCATTAGGGAACTGGAGCTGGAGTTGGATGAGTTTCAGATCATTCGGGAAGTGGAGAGGGTTATTGAGAGGAGTTACAGGGAGGTAGTCACAGCTCAGGTGCAAGGAAAAGTTAGATAGGTTACAGTCTGGGGACAGAAAACGAACTGGCGAGCAGTGCAAGGAATCGCTGTGGCTGATGTCCCCAGTAACAAGTATACTGTTTTGGATACTGTTGCGTGGAACAGGGTAAGCCATGGGGTACAGGTCTCTGGCACAGAGTCTGTCCCTGTTGCTCAGAAGGGAAGGGGGGAGATGAGCAGAACATTAGTCATTAGGGACTCAATAGTTAGGGGGACAGATCAGAGTTTCTGTGGGAATGAGAGAGACTCACAGTTGGTGTGTTGCCTCCCAGGTGCCAGAATTCGTGATGTCTTGGATCATGCCTTTGGGATCCTTGCAGGGGGAGGGGGAGCAACCCCAAGTTGTAGTCCACATAGGTACTGAAGACATAGGTAGGAAAAGGGATGGGATTTGAGACAGAAATTCAGGGAGCTAGAATGGAAGCTTACTGCTAGAACAAACAGAGTTGTTAACTCTGGTTTGTTGCCTGTGCCTAGTGTTAGCGAGGCGAGGAATAGGGCAAGAGAGGAATTGAACATGTGGCTACAGGAATGGTGCAAGAGGGAGGGTTTGGATAAGTGGATAATTGGGGCTCATTCTGGGATATGTGGAACCTCTACAAACGGGATGGTCTAAATCTGAACGAGAGGGGTGCCAATATCCTGGGGGGAAATTTGCTAATGCTCTTCAGGAGGGTTTAAACTAATTCAGCAGTGGTATGGGAACCTAAATTGTAGTTCCAGTGTCCAGGAGTTGAGAGTAGTGAGGTCAGAAATCAGGTTTCAAGGTCGCAAGAGTTCAACGGCAAGCAGAAAGGTGGTTTGAAGTGTGTCTACTTCAACACCAGGAACATCCAGAATAAGGTAAGTGAACTGGCAGCAAGGGTTGGTACCTGGGACTTTGATATTGTGGCCATTTCAGAAATATGGATAGAGCAGGGACAGGAATGGTTGTTGCAGTTTCCAGGATTTAGATGTTTCAGTAAGAACAGAGAAGATGGTAAAAGGTTGGGGGGGTGGTGGGGTGGGTGGAGGTGGAGGGTGGCAGTGACATTGTTAGTCAAGGACAGTTTTACAGTGGCAGAAAGGATGTTTCAGAACTTGTCTACTGAGGTATTATTGGCTGAGTTTAGAACCAAAAGGAGAGGCCAACCTATTGGGAGCTTTCTATAGGCCTCCGAATAGTTCTGGAGATGTAGAGGAAAGGATAGCAAAGATAATTCTGGATAGGAACAAAAGTAACAGGGTAGCTGTTATGGAGGGCTTTAACTTTCCAAATATTGACTGATAATACAGTTGTTTGAGTACATTAGATGAGTCAATTTTTGTCCGTTGTGTGCAGGATGGTTTCTTGATACAGTATATAGACAAGCCAACAAGGGGTGAGGCCACATTGGATTTGGTACTGGGTAATGAACCTGGCCAGGTATTAGATTTGGAGATTGGTGAGCACCTTAGTGTTAGTGACCGCAGTTTGATTATGTTTGCTTTAGCGATGGAAAAGGGTATGTATATACCGCAGGGCAAGAGATATTGCTGGGGGAAAGGCAATTATGATGTGATTAGGCAAGATTTAGGATGCATTGGATAAGGAAGGAAACTGCAGGGGATGGGCACAATTGAAATGTGGAGCTTATTCAAGGACCAGCTACTGCGTATCCTTGACAGGTATAAACCAGTCAGGGATGGTGGGGTGGGTGAGGGGGCTGGTGGTGGTGAGGAAATGGTCGAGCAAGGGAGCCGTAGTTTATTAAAGAAGTTGAATCTCCTGTCAAGTGGAAGAAGAAGGCTTATGTTAGGACGAGATGTCAAAGCTCAGTTAGGGCGCTTGAGAGTTACAAGTTAGCCAGGAAAGACCTAACGAGAGAGCTAAGAAGAGTCAGGAGGGGACATGAGAATTTATTGGCAGGTAGGATCAAGGAAAACCCTAAAGCTTTCTATAGGTATATCAGGAATAAATGAATAACTAGAGAAAGATTAGGGTCAATCAAGGATAGTAGTAGAAAGTTGTGTGTAGAGTCCGAGGAGATGGGGAAGAGCTAAATGAATATTTTTTGACAGTATTTACACTGGAAAAGGATAAAGTTGTTGAGGTGAATACTGAGATACAGGCTACTAGACTGGAGAGGATTGAGGTTCACAAGGAGGAGGTGTTAGCAATTCTGGAACGTGTGAAAATAGATAGGTCCCCTGGACCGGATGGGATTTATCCTTGGATTCTCTGGGAAGCCAGGGAGGAGATTGCAGAGACTTCGGTTTTGATCTTTATGTCATCATTATGTACAGGAATAGTGACAGAAGAACTGGAGGATAGTAAAGGGACATAGATAAGCTGCAGAGCTATGCTGAGAGGTGGCAAATGGAGTTTAATGCATACAAGTGTGACGTGATTCACTTTAGAAGGAGCAACAGGAATAAAGAGTACTGGGCTAATGGGAAAATTCTTGGCAGTGTAGATGAGCGAGAGATCTCGGTGTCCATGTACATAGATCCTTGAAAGTTGCCACCCAGGTTGATAGGGTTGTTAAGAAGGCATACGGTGTGTTAGCTTTTATTGGTAGAGGGATTGAGTTTCGGAGCCACGAGGTCATGTTGCAGCTGTACAAAACTTTAGTGCAGCCGCATTTGGAGTATGGCATACAGTTCTGGTCACCGCATTGTCGGAATGATGTGGAAGATTTGGAAAGGGTTCAGAGGAGATTTACTAGGATGTTGCCTGGATTGGAGGGAAGGTCTTATGAGGAAAGGCTGAGGGACTGGAAGCTGTTTTTGTTGGAGAGAAGAAGGTTGAGAGGTGACTTAATTGAGACATATAAGAGAATCTAAGGGTTAGATAGGGTGGACAGTGAGAGCCTTTTTCCTCGGATGGTGATGGCTAGCATGAGAAGACATATCTTTAAATTGATGGGTGATAGATATAGGACAGATGTCAGAGGTAGTTTCTTTACTCAGAGAGTAGTAGGGCTTGGAACACATAGCCTGCAACAGTCTAGGCTCGCCAAATTTAAGGGCATTTAAATGGTCATTGGATAAACATATGGATGAAAATGGAATAGTGTTATATAGATAGGCTTCAGATTGGTTCCACAGGTTGGCGCAACATCAAGGCCAAAGGGCCTGTACTGTGCTGTAATGTTCTATGTTTTATATTCTATGTTCTCTCCAGTGTGAAGATACTGAAATTGATATGATGTCCAGAAGGCTGTAAGGTTCCCAACCGGAAAATGAGGTGTCATTCTTCTAGTTTATGCTTAGCATAGGTGAAACATTGCACCAAGCCTGAGATAAAGAGATTGGTCAGGAAACAGGGTGATGTGTTGAAGTGTCAGGTGACTGGAAGCTCAGGGTCATATTTGCAGGCAAAACATAGATTTTCTATGAAGCGGCACCCAGTCTACACTTCGTTTTCCCCAATGTAGAGGAGACCCCTCTGTTTGGAGCAAATGCAATAGATTAGACTGTGTGAACTCCGGTGTGAAGTGCTGCTTCACCTGGAAGGTGTGTTTGGGCCCTTGGATACTGAAGAAGGAGGAGGTAAATGGGCAGGTGTCACATCTTCGGCAATTACAGGGAAAGGTGTCATGGGTCTGTGGGGTGATGTTGGGAGTGAAGGAAGAGTGGAACAGGTGTCCCAGAGGGAACGGTCTGTGTGGACGGCAGACAAGGGAGGGGAGGGCAATAGGTGTCTGGTGGTGACATTTGGCTGGAAGTCGCAGAAATGGAGGCTAATGATTCTCTGGATGTGGATCCTGTTAAAATGATAGATAAGGACAAGGAGAATCCTATTACAGTTGCGGGAGAGAAGAGAAAGTGTTTTGACCGAAATGCGGGTGATGGGGCGGAGCCAGTTGAGGGCCTTGTCAACAAAGGTGCTAAGGAATCCTCAGTTGAGGAAGAAGGTGGACTTTTCGGAAGCACCCTTGTCAAAGTTGGTATTATCAGAACAGAGGCGACAGAGACAAAAGACGTGGGCGATCTGGAAATATCCTTCCCTCCCCTTCCCTTTGACTCCATCCCCTTCCTGGTGGGGGTACCACACTGCCTGGGGTCTCTACCTGGGTGCCTGCTCCCTTATTATGGCCTATAGCTCCCCATCCTTCGTTATTTTGTGCGGGCGCTCTACATTCTTTCCCCCAGCCAACATTCCCAGAAGAGGGTTAAAGACAGGATCCTGTGCCTGGAACATCTTCAGGTCTGGGGCTAGTGCTGCCCTTGCATCCTGCTTCACCCTGCTCTATCCCTAGCTGCTGCTGCTGGGCCTGAACCATTCAGATCCAAGCAGGTACCTGTTCAGGTGTCTTCCTGGGCCAGGGTGTCAGCCCGGTGGTTGCCCTCAGCGGAGAGTTTGGACTTTCCTCTCTCACCCACCAGCACAGTCAGTTTTTCTGTGCCTTCTTTGGGTTCACTTTGAACCCTTCCAGCTCTTGTCATAAATCGAGATTATGGTGTGGGGCACTGGAGGCGTTTGCACTTACTGAGGTGGCTACCTTCTCTGACCCTGTGAGTGCAGCCCAGAGTGCCTCTTAAAATCCAGCAAAGGAGTTAGGGTAGCCCTGTGTTACCGGACCCACTTCCCAGACAGGCATGAGGGATCCCCACTCGACCCTTCTTCCGTGGATTTGGGCAATCCTTCCTCCAGTGCCTGCTCCTCCCACACCTAAAGCAGTTGCACCTTTTCCTCAGCACCCTCCATTCTTTAAAACATCTCTCTCTGGTGGTCCTCAAAGACTTTTTCTTGAAGTTATTACTCAGGTTTCTTTATATAATTCAAAGCTCAAAATATTAATTTCAAGGAATGAAGGGTTCCACAATTGGGCAGTCAGTTATGCTGAATGCTTCTGTGGTTATCTTCCAGTCTGCTGTTTCTTTTCCTAAATTTGAATATTCAAATAAAAACATAAATGTAGTGGTTACAAGAATAGATCAGAGACTAGGAATAAAGGCAATTTATTCACTTTCTGACTCCCTAGAGCTTGTGCACCATCTACAAGGTACAAGTTCGGGGTTGGATGGAATACTCCCCACTTGCCTGAATGGGTACTGCTCCAACAATGCTCAAGAAGTTTGACATCATCCAGGCAAAGCAGTCTGCTTGATTGGCATCATATCCACAAGCATTCACTCTTTCCATCACAAAAGGTCAGTGACAGCAGTGTGTACTATTTATAAGATGCACTGCAGAAATTCTTTAGATAACACTTTCTAAACTCATGACCACTTCCATCAAGAAGGACAAGCGCAGCAGATCTCCACCTGTGAGTTCCCCTCGAAATCACAAGCTAGAAATATGTTGCTGTTCCTTCACTGTCGCTGGTTCAAAACACTTGAATTATACCCCTAAGGGCATTGTGGGTCAACCTACAGAACATGCACTACATTTTGAAAAATGTTCATTTTACAAAGGAGGAGGTGCTGTACATTCTAAAATGCACAAAGATGGATAAATCCCTGGCACCTGATCAAGTGCCTCCTAGAACTCTGTGGGAAGCTAGGGAAGTGATTTCTGGGCCCCTTGCTGAGCTACATTGATGGCCACAGATGATGTGACGGAAGACTGGAGGTTGCCTAATGTGGTGCCACTATTTAATAAAGCTGGTACAGAAAAGCCAGTGAACCATAGACCAGTGAGCCTGACATCAGTGGTGGGCAAGCTGTTGGAGGGATTTGGACAGGCAAGGACTGATAAGGGATAGTCAAATTTGCTTTGTGCATGAAAAATTATTTCTCACTAACTTGTTTGAGTTTTTTGAAGATGTAACGAAGAGGATTCATGAGGGCAGAGCAGTGGACATGATCTATATAGACTTCAGAAAGGCTTTTGACAAGGTTTCTAATGGTAGACTAATTAGCAAAGTTAGAACACATGAATTACAGGGAGAACTAGCCATTTGGATACAGAACTAGTTCAAAGGTAGAAGAAGAGGGTTGCAGTGGAGCGTTGCTTTTCAAACTGGAGGACCAGCGATGTGCCACAAGGATCGGTACTGGGTGCACAGCTTTTCATCATTATATAAATGATTTGTATGTGAACAGAGGTGGTATGGTTAGTAAATTTGCAGATGGCACAAAAATTAGAGTTGTTGTGGACAGTGAAGAAGGTTACCTCAGAGTACAACAGGATCTTGATCAGGTGGGTAAAAGAGCTGAGGAGTGGCAGATGGACTTTAATTTAGATAAATGCTCCATTTTGGAAAGGCAAATCGTAGCAAGACTTATACAATTAATGGTAAGATCCTGGGGAATGTTGCTGAACAAAAAGACTTTGGAATACAGATTCATAGTTCCTTGAAAGTGAAGTCCCAGGTGGACTTAATAGTGAAGAAACTGTTTGGTATGCTTGCCTTTATTGCTTAGTGCATTGGGTATTGGAGTTAGGAGATCATGTTGCCTCTGTACAGGCTATTGGTTAGATCACTTTTGGAATCTGCTTGCAATTCTGCTCTCCCCTGTAGGAAGGATGTTGTGAAACTTGAAATGGTTCAGAAATTATTTACAAGAATGTTGCCAGGGTTGGAGGGCTTGAGCTATAAGTTGAAACTGAATAGGCTGGGGCTATTTTTCCTGGAGCTTTGGAAGCTGAGGGGTGCCCTTATAAAAGTTAATATCATGAAGGGCATGGATAGAGTAAATAGGCAAGGTCTTTTTCCCAGGGTGGGGGGATCCATAACTAGAGGACATAGGTTTAAGGTGAGACGGGGAAGATTTAAAAGGGACCTAAGGGACAACTTTTTCACACAGAGAGCGGTGCGTGTATGGAATGAGCTGCCAGAGGAAGTGGTGGAGACTGGCATAATTACAACATTTGAAAGGCATCTGGATGGGCAGAAGATTAGATTAGATTCCCTACAGTGTGGAAACAGGCCCGTCAACCCAACAAGTCCACCCCGACCCTCCGAAGAGCAACCCACCCAGAACCTTCCCTTACATTTACCCCTGCACCTAACACTACGGGCAATTTAGCATGGGCAATTCACCTAAACTGCACATTTTTGGACTGTGGAAGGAAACCGGAGCACCCCGGAGAAAACCCACACAGACACAGGGAGAATATGCAAATTCCACACAGACATTTCCACACTGAGGCAGGTCCCTGGCTCTGTGAGGCAGCAGTGCTAACCACTGAGCCACCGTGTTGCTTATATGAATAAGAAGGACTCAGAGCGATATAGGCCAAATGCTGGCAAATGGGACTAGATTAATTCGGGATTTTTGATCAGCATGGACGAGTTGAATGAAGGACCTGTTTCCATGCTGTACAGCTCTATGCCTCTATAAGCTCAAGTGGAAAGCCCACCACCTCCCTCTCAAGGGCAACTAGGAAAAGGGAATAAATAACGGCCAGCCGGTGAAGCCCACATCTCACGAATGAATAACAAAACACTGCAATCGTCTGTTTCAAACTCTTGTATTTCAGGAGTCTTTACATCTTTGGGTATGCCTCTCTGCAGTCCATTTCAAATTTATAGCTGCATCATCAGATGACTTGTAGCAGCCATTTTTCCGTGGCATATTCACACTGAGGCTGAAAGCCACTCACAGAGGATGACTCGATGTCTTGCCACTTGTGAGTTGAGGGAAACGGCCATGAAGGGACTTTCAATAGGCAGGCAAAATTAGCCAACCCGTGAAGGAGGGAGCTAGATTTTCAACCAGCCACTGGGCCTTCACTTGATAGGTTGACCATGCAGGCATGCAAGGAACCTATCACTGGCTATCCTGCAGGATTAACTGTGACGGTTACATCCCCTGTCACCCACTGCTGGGGACCTCTCTGAAGTGTATTCTCTTGCACACAGCCAGCTAAACAGTAGGCAATGATGAGGGTGGGGCTGTACCTCATGTGTTGGAGTGAGCCGATGCCATGTACGCACACTGCTGCCTCTGCTTCTAAAGGACATATTTGGTAATCATCACAGACCCCCAATCATTCTGTCTTGTTAACTCGGCGCCAATGAGTTATGCCACAGGGCACTACAAAGTGTCTACAGCACAACAGAGACAGGGACAATCACATCAATGGAGGAAGACAAGGGTTTATGAAATGTTTAAGCTATTTACATTGTCTTGGTTATGAAAGAGACTTCAAACATAAAATATTTTCTAAACAAACTGTAGGCATAGCATAATTTGATAAACAAACAATTTACATCAGGTACAATGACAAACTCTGTTGTGAATCTGATTCTGGATGTTTATCCCTTTTTCTATTAACTCATGTGCCTTCGAGCCACCAAGTGACCTCCCTCAGGCTCTTTATATTGGTGAGGCATTTTCCTCACTATATCTTCACCTGTTTGGGGCTTTCCATAAGTTTTTTGGATGGGCTTTTGGTTAGCTACTCAAACTTTCCAAGGATGGCATTGCCCCTTATGAGCTCTGTGTACATTTTGTGGCTGCCTGCACACCTGCAGTACCTTACAGAGACTGCTCAGTCTTTCCAACCTCCCTGCAGTGTTCTTAGCTTTTGGGGAGTGGAGTGGATAGAAGGCGGAGTGCGGGGTAACATTTTCCAGCCTATCAAATAATTTCCGAGTAGATAGTTGATCTCTTGCATGGACGGATATGAGCTTGCACACAACATCACCAAACTGTATCAAGTTCACACTTTACCTGAAGTATCACAAATGGAATCTCAACACTATTCACTGATAATCCTTTGGACTCTCAAGAGTTAATGCCGCTGCAAGAGATAAATCTTTAACTCTCTCCACTCATGGTATCTATAAGTAAACAATATCTTGTAGTGTGCTAATTGCCTTTCCTGATTCCTTAGAACTATTAAAAGCTGTCTCCTTTTTACACATGGAAATCTAATAGGATTCTATGCCTTCCCCAGCATTTGTGCAATGACTAACTGTTTTAATGATGCAAGCTGTATGTAAATATTGTTGGTGACCTTCCTTGCATGCCAACATTTTTGTTAAAATGGTCTGGTTTGCTGTTAAAATAGACAGGTCACAATACTGCAGCTCAATCTTCACCATTTTCCCTCTTAGTTTTGGCATTTTGACTTTCTGTTTATTTCGCCAATTTGCATCCCCTTAGAATCCCTTTTTATCATTTCCATGCTAATACTGATCATGGACCCAATCCTGCTAATGATTCAATGAATTGTGTGTTAATTTGTAGTCCTCAGCTTTCACAACAGCTGCCTATACAATGGCAGCTTGATGTTTTCTCAAGATCCATTTTAGCCTAGTCCATTGTAAGTATGCTCTATTCTTAGAGATCATAACCATCAATCCAATACAATCAGTTTGATGCAGTTGAATTCCACATACCGTTTCATGGGTTTCTTCCATGAATTCTAGAATTACAGATAATATGGTCCAGGGATGAGTGCACAGACACTATAGAATGCATCCTTAAGAGTGAATCTTACGGATTTGTTTTTGCTGAAAAGTGTGTTGCTGAAAAGTGAGTTGCTGGAAAAGCGCAGCAGGCTAGGCAGCATCCAAGGAGCAGTAGAATCGACATTTCAGGCATAAGCCCTTCTTCATTCCTGAAGAAGGGCTTATTCAAAGTTTGTGTGAAGATTTGTAGCTTAGGCGCTCGTTTTTGTGGTTCTGTTCGCCAAGCTGGGAATTTGCAGACGTTTCGTCCCCTGTCTAGGTGACATCCTCAGTGCTTGGGAGCCTCCAGTGAAGCACTTCTGTGATGTTTCCTCCGGCATTTGTAGTGGTTTGAATCTGCCGCTTCCGGTTGTCAGTTCCAGCTGTCCGCTGCAGTGGCCGGTAAATTGGGTCCAGGTCGATGTGCTTGTTGATTGAATCAGTGGATGAGTATCATGCCTCTAGGAATTCCCTGGTTGTTCTCTGTTTGGCATATCCTATAATAGTAGTGTTGTCACAGTCAAATTCATGTTGCTTGTCATCTGCGTGTGTGGCTACTAAGGATAGCTGGTCGTGTCGTTTCGTGGCTAGTTGGTGTTCATGGATACGGATCGTTAGCTGTCTTCCTGTTTGTCCTATGTAGTGTTTTGTGCAGTCCTTGCATGGGATTTTGTATACTACATTGGTTTTGCTCATGCTGGGTATCGGGTCCTTCATCCTGGTGAGTTGTTGTCTGAGAGTGGCTGTTGGTTTGTGTGCTGTTATGAGTCCTAGTGGTCGTAGTAGTCTGGCTGTCAGTTCAGAAATGCTCTTGATATATGGTAAAGTGGCTAGTCCTTTGGGTTGTGGCATGTCCTCGTTCTGTTGTCTTATGTCCGAAATGTCGATTCTCCTGCTCCTTGAATGCTGCCTGACCTGCTGCACTTTTCCAGCAACACATTTTTCAGCTCAGATTTCCAGCATCTGCAGTCCTCAGTTTCTCCGGTTTTTTTTGCTGTCAATTTTCAGTTCCATTGAGGGTTTCTCTCCATAAGGCTTAGTAGGTATCACAACAAAAGGCTGCTTGTGCACCGAGACAAATATTATCAGCCAGAAGGTGTCTTGTACTATTCCTGATACTGGCCCTGACATGGTGAAGAAGGAAAATTTAATTTTGAGCTTTGCAGGCAGCATCTTGGATGTCCTGGTGGATGCAGAGATCGTTCAGAGGTGGGACATTGCATTGCCTCAGAATCCCCATAGAGGAGGTCTCAGCGCCAGACTATGCAGCCTGATCTGAGGTTGCCACCAAAGCAGTGCAGTCCGTGCCATTTGGAGGAATGTACAGTGATGTAGAAAGAAGGTCAACATGCCTTCACCAACATATGTGCCAATATTGACGATTTGATACCTAACACTTACTCTATCTGAGCTACTATACCCTTGCCCAACTAAGTCTCATGCTCTGCCACTCTCTCACTATTGCCCTCAGCAGCTTCCCTCACTTTATCCAAATCTGACACCAATAACTCTGCATGCCCTATCTGCTACCTACTCACTTAATCTGGACTCCTCCCATCTGTGCTACCTATTTCAACTTAATACTCGCTCGTGGCAGATCCTAAGATAGAATGCATTAATGAGGTGAATCTGCAATGAACAAAGTGATAAACCACTTAACAGGCAACTCACAGCTGCCTTGTGAGAAACTCACCCGGACACCCAGCACCATGTCATTCAGACCCCAAAAGGATCCAGCCCTCGGTCTGTTTTTCATCAACAGTCACATCAGGGGACATCAGTGTCCAAACCTTTTGGCCTAAAGTGTACCTGTTCTCTTATTTTTCAAAAACATTAAAGGAACATTCTAAACTTCTCTCTTTGAATTTGAAACACATTTGAAGAGGGTTAGTGCTTCAAGGCCCGTATCCTGATGGGAAATAGTTGAGAGAACAATGTTTTTCTTCTGACAGTGTTTTTGTACCACTGAATGTTTCTTGAAGTGGACCTGTGCCAGCTGTGTCGACAGTACATCAATCACAAAGCAAAATCAATACCAGACCAAGTCTTGAACATTGATTCCTTTTAACAAATCTGCTGACATAAGCTGAAGTTGCATCTGTTTAAAGCACATTAAAATTTGAGACTGGCAGAGCATCAGAAATTAGCATCAGATAATCAAGCAAAATTTCACATATTCACAGAAAAACTTACCATTGTGACATGTTATTAATGTGAAAGAAATTAAAATATTCTAGCCTCCTGCTTGTCCCACTCGGCATAACAGACCATAAAGCCCTAAGATACAGGAGCAGAGTTGGGCCATTCAGCCCATTGAGTCTATTCTGCCATTTAATCTTGGCTGATATGTTTCTCAACCCTATTTTCCTGCTTTCTTTCTGTAATCCTTGATTCCCTCATTAACCAAGAACCTATCTATCTCTGTTGTAAATTGACTTGGCCTCCAACACCCTCTGTGACAATGAATTTGACAGTCAATACTTGAAATTACTCCTCATCTTAGTTCTAAAGAATCATTCCTTCACCCGAAGCTGTGCCCCCAGGTCCTAGACTCTTCAACTAGTGGAAATATTTTGTCCATGTCCACTCTACCCAGGTGTCTCAGTATCCTGTAAGTTTCAATCAGATCCTCCTCATCCTTCCCAATTTTGAATACAGAGGCAAACACTCCTCAAACGCTTCTCATAAGACAAGCCCTTCATCTCCGGAATCTTTGGACCTCTTCAATGCTGACACGTTTTTCCTTAGATATGGGGCCCAAACGTGGTCACAATATTCCAAATGAGGTCTGACCAGAGTCTTATATAGCTTCAGCAGTACATCTCTATTCTTGTTTTCTAGTCATTTTAAAACGAATGCATTTGCTTTCCTAACCACTGACTTAACCTGTATGTTAACCTTAGATTAGATTACTTACAGTGTGGAAACAGGCCCTTCGGCCCAACAAGTCCACACCGACCCGCCGAAGCGCAACCCACCCCATACCCCTACATCTACCCCTTACCTAACACTACTGGCAATTGAGCATGGCCAATTCACCTGACCTGCACATCTTTGGACTGTGGGAGGAAACCGGAGCACCCGGAGGAAACCCACGCAGACACGGGGAGAATGTGCAAACTCCACACAGTCAGTCGCCTGTGGCGGGAATTGAACCTGGGTCTCTGGCGCTGTGAGGCAGCAGTGCTAACCACTGTGCCACCGTGCCGCCCACAATGAATCCTGAACTCGGACTCCCAAGTTCCTTTGTGCTTCACATCTCTGAAGCCTTTTATGGTTCAGTAAATAGTCTATACCTCTATTCTTCCTTACAAAATGTATAATACTAAAACTTTAACACATTGTATTTCATTGCTACTTCTTTGCCCACTCATTTAACATGTCCAATTCCTTCTGCAGCCTCCCCACTTCCTTAACACTTACCCGTCTCTCCACTATCTGGCCTTGATATTCAACAGTATAACCATCACTGAATATCCCAACATCACCAGCCCGTGACCAGAAACTTAACTGAATCAGACATATAAATATAGTGCATCCAAGAGCTGATCAGAAAATGGGAATTTTGTGGACAGTAATTTACCTTCTGAATCCTTAAACCTGTCCGTCATTTACTAAGTACACGTCAGAGGTGTAATGGAATTCTCCTCACTTGCTTTCAAAAAGATACTGGTACCAATGGGACCTTACAACTGATATTATCTGTGCATCCATTTTCAGTGATAGTGAGTCAGAGCCCAAGTAAATCCCTGAATTCATCAGTTTTCTGCTGAGCCATATCAGCAGCAATCATTCTCTATTTTAAGATGTGAACAGTTTTTCTGTATTCAATTAATGCAATGCGATATGATTTCCCAACTAATTCCAAAATCAAAAGTGCTTGAAAAATATGTTGTTCTGGGATATTTATGTTTCAACTTGATCACATGCTATTCTTGAAAATGTTCAATCTAACTTCCTGGAGTATACGTTGTGCACTAGCACCAAAAGCAGAAAAATAAATGTAAATTGAGGAAAATGCTTGGACTTGGTTATTTGGTGACATATTTATCTCGTAATAGTAATGCTGATTGGAATATAAAGTTTTGTGTTGAATGGTAATAGGAAGCAAGGTTAGACCTCTCATTAATATGCATAGGACCAAGTAATGTGTTTGCCACACAATTACCAGGTAATGACTATTCCTAACAAGAGACAATTCAAAATTTGCCAATTGCCCATCATTAATATACTTGAGCAGACCAAGTAACATGTTTGGAATAACATGATTGGCTCATTCCTGATTAAGGGCTTCTGTCCAAAATGTCGACTCTCCTGCTCCTCAGATGCTGCCTGACCTGCTGTACTTTTCCAGCACCACACTCTTGACTCTAACCTCCAAAATCTGCAGTCCTCACTTTCACCAAGTAACATGTTTGCCAGGCAATGACCATTCCCAACAAGAGAGAATTTTTAATTTGCCAATTGGTATTTAATAGCATTACCATAATGATCTCCACTATTGACATCCTTGGAGCTACCATTGATAATAAACTGAGCTAGACTAACCATAGAGGTACCATGACCACAAGAGCAGGATCTTAGACACCTTTCAAACACACAAAAACTTCAATCAAAAAGGTCAAAGACAGCAGATATATAGGAATACTTGCTGCAAGTTGCCCACCAAGCCATTCATTATTCTGACTTGGAAATGTATCGCCATTTCTTCAGCATTGCTGGGTCAAAATCCTAGGAACATCACCCCCCCCCCCCCCCCCTCCCCCCCACAGACCCATTGGAATTGTGGGGATATCTACACCAAATGAATGCTGTTCAAGAAGGCAGTTCACCACCAGGCTCCTAGAGATGTGCAATGAATGCTGGCCTAGCCAGTGAAGTCCACATCCCAAGAGTATCTAAAAAATAAGCCAGAATTCATAAGAGACCAAATTGCTGTTGGAGTTGCTGACAAGATTTTGTCAGATTTGTTGCAATTCCAAGAAAAGTTGACTCTCAGAATCTCAGTGCAGAAGGAGATTATTTGGTCCACCATATCTACACCAGCTCTTCAAATGAGCATATACCGAGTGCCATCCTCTTGCCTTGCCCCTGTAACAGTACTCATTTTACATTTCCATCTAATTCCATTTTGAATGCCTCAATTGAAGTGGCCTTCACTACACTCTCAGGCAGTACATTTCAAATCCTAAGTACTCACTGTGAAAAAAAATTGCTCATATCACTTTTAGTTCTTTCATTAATTAGTCTAAATGTGTGCACTCTTGTTACTGATCTTTTCATGAGCGGAAACATTTTTTTTCCTTTTCCAGACATCAATACTTCAATCAGACATTCTCTCAACAATCTCTTTTCAAAGAAGAACACTCTATCAGAAAAGTTGATATGATTCTGCATTTGAAAGAGTGCATTGATGCATCATTTAACATCTAATAAGGATTAATCAAAATCAATGATCTTTTAGATTACTTACAGTGTGGAAACAGGCCCTTCAGCCCAACAAGTCCATACTGACCCTCCAAAGAGCAACCCACCCAGACCCATTCCCCTACATCTAACACTATGGACAGTTTAGCATGGCCAATTCACCTGACCTGCACATCTTTTGACTGTGGGAGGAAACTGGAGCAAACCCACGCAGACACGGGGAGAATGTGCAAACTCCACACAGACAGTTGCCCGAGGCAGGAATTGAATCCGGGTCTCTGGCACTGTGAGGCAGCAGTGCTAACCACTGTGCCACCGTGCTACCCTTATTCTAACGTTGAAATAACATCAGCACTGAAACTATATCAATTATAGGCATTTACTTGCTTTTAAAGTCATAGAATCCCTACAGTGTGGAAACAGGCCATTTCACCCAACAAGTCCACACCGACCCTCCAAATCGTACCCCTGCAAAATCCATTCCTCCACCCTATTACTCTACATCTCTCCTAATGTACCTAGCCTACACATCCCTGAATACTTTGGGCACTTTAGTGTGGCTAATTCACCTAACCTGCATATCTTTGGACTGTGGGAGGAAACCGGAGCACTTGGAGAAAACCCAAGCAGACATGGGGAGATTGTGCAAACTCCACACTGACAGTCGGCCAAGGCTAGAATCGAAGTTGCGTCCCTGGCGCTGTGAGGCAGCAGTGCTAACCACTGTGCCACCCCATGTACAGAAACATTCAGCTGATGTCACTGGAACCCATTGCTCAAAGAATGAATATTATAGGAAAAAGAAGAAAAGAAAGGAAGAAACAAAAAGCATCAAACTAATTCCTCAATTAAAGATGATCACAAGAGAAACTAGCTACAGATCACAAATGGTATCTGACGTTATTTTGAAAAAATAGCAAGAAGTATGTGATTGTTTAACAGAGATAAGTCAATGATTCTGTGGAGTAATTTATATTAGCTACGTTAGTTATTGTCATTACTGTTTTTAGTTATTGTCATGTAACATTCTTTTCATGAATGTTGAATGAATGATTAAATGATTTTATTGTCACATGTCATAGAGTGAAAAAAATACAATACAGTGCAAATCTTTTCCACGGTTGCCACAATCTGGCAGCATTTTGAATAGATTTAAGCATGAGAAAAAATAGAAAGATGTTGCTAAAAGAGAGTCCATCAGGTCACTCAAGTTTGCACTGAGTTCACTTGGCACCATGAGGTCTGTGTTGGGTCCATTCACTGCCACTATGAGGTTCGCATTGGGCCCACTCATTACTGCCACTAGGTCTGCACTGGGCCCACTCAAGCCCATATGACTTAACTGAAAATATTTGCTGGTACTCAAGTTCCACTGTTCCACTGTAGATTGCAAATGCATAAATAAGCAATTAACCCATCAAGGTGATCAATTTGCCCAACTGATTGCTTTTCAGGGCAAAAGCAATTTATACTGTTTCATTCTTAACAGCAAAATAACTACTTATTGTAAATAATATTTATTCTTTAGCAAATAACAAAGAAAAGATTAATAATCCGCTACGACAAACTCTGTTTTAACCAGCACCTTTTCAACTGCACTCTTGATGAGTTGCGAAATTTTTATCCAGCAAATACCATGATGTCCAAGCATTTATGTCGTAAATAATGTGTAACACTGTTAAACATATCCCTCACATTATCTTTCTATTACTTACAATGTGTTAATACATTGATTTACGTTGTGCTGCTCTGACTCAATAATGTAACAATCTCACTGCTCTAAAAAGAAAATTGTCTTCTACTGCTAAAGATGTACACAATTTGAGTTTTCAAGTTTCAAATCTTTTCTGGCATTTCAGCTCTACGGTAGTGTCCAAATGTCATTCCATGTTATAGTCCAAAACGGAAAAAATATGTGGTCCCTTACATGCCTCCACCCTTAAAGAGATGAAGCACTATTTATAAATGCATTGCAACACCAGGTAAACATAACACACACACAAAACACCACAGGAAAATTCTGTTCATTCACCCTCATTCATTCTTTATACAAGATACAATTAATTTCTTGTCATTTTCCTCCAAAAATCTTTAACTATGCCCGCACATTCATGTTCTTGATAATACATCAACTATTAAAATATATTTTCTAGCAATGTGAGCAATGTTAACTTTAATGGCTCAATCTAAAAATTCCATTGGTACAATCTCACAATTTGATTCCTAAATTTATCTATAAAAATGAAGGGACTATGCTCAGTGTATATTTATGTTTCTTTGCAACTCTTATGGACATTGGCATGGAAATGTGGAAGCACCAACAATAATCCCAAATTCTTCTTTTCCAGTGTAGAGTCCTTCTTCTGGAATTGGTTTAAGTTCTTAGCAAAGTACTCCAATGGCTTCTGTATTCCTGATTTACTATCTTGGATGAAGATTGCATCTAACCCAAATCACAAATATCAAATACCATTTTAAAAAGTTTCTTAATGTCAGGGGCAGACAATATTGGTTCACTTATTAGGATTGCTCTCAACTTCTCAAAAGCCACTTGTCACTCTGTTGACCAAGCCATCTCTGTTTTTTTTATAACAAATCAGTTCCAAATACAGCTTAAGTGTTGAAGTTAGATTCAAATTTTCAGGATAAGCCACACACAACTTGCAATCTTAAAATGTCCTGATAAGTTTTCTGTTTTTCACAACATTTCCCTGACCCTGCAATGTTTCCCAGGTAAGTTATCCTCACTTTTGCAAATTCATTTTTGGCAAGATTTAGTATGAAGCCAACTAATTGTTATTGCTGAAACAAACCTTTTAAGGTGTACTGTATATTACAATATTATCTAAATAACTTACATACGTGTAATCTTTAGCTATGCCTTGATTTGTACATCTTTGGAATGTAGCTGGGGCATATTTAAACCCAAATGGTATCTTTTGACATTGATACAACACATTTGATGTGACACAGGCTGAAATCACTTTAGTTTTTAATGTTGATGGTCGTACCCTTGTGAGTACCCTTTCGAGTACCATTTCAATCAATCAATCAGTTCAGAAAGGAAAAAAGGCACTGTAAATACTATCAATACAATCTTGTAACTAAAACTGGATATGAATGTATTTTATTTACAAAACCTACTTTAATCTATGCAGAACCTAGTTGACCCATCCACTTTAAGAACTAACACCGTCAGTGAATTCTAATTGCTTTGGTTCGGCTCAAGCAGATGATTTTTCCAGCATGCATTGAATTCTTATTTCCACTTGAGCTTTACTTCCTGAGCTTAACCGATAAGGATATATTTTTTATTGGTACTAATTGTGCTATATGCACATCATGCTTGGCTAAAGTAGTAGGTCCAGATGTATCTCTACAGATTTCCTCAAATTTCCTCAGTAAACTTACTAGATCTTTGTGATGGCCTTTGTCTAAATGTAAAACTACATTGTCTAACTGTCCCAATATTTCAATATTGACTAGTCAAATTGTTGGAAATAGAACATAGAACATAGGATATAGAAATGTACAGCACAGAACAGGCCCTTCAGCCCATGATGTTGTGCTGAGGATTATTCCTAATCTAAAATAAAATAACCTAACCTACACATCCCTCAATTCATTGCTGTCCATGTGCATATCCAGCAGTCGCTTAAATGTCCCTGATGACTCTGCTTCCACCACCACAGCTGGCAATGAATTCCATGCATTCACAACTCTCTGCGTAAGGAACCTATCGCTCTACCTTCCTCCTAATATCTTAAAACTATGACTCCTCATGCCAATCAATCCTGCCCTGGGGAAAAGTCTCTGGCTATTGACTCAATCCTTACCTCTCATTTGGACATTCATATTTTGAGCTACCTCCCTTTTCTTCAACATCATTTTCACTGTTTCTACCATCCTCCACTGCTCTTACTACCTGAAATACTTCTTCTTTGTTTTTCTCCTCTCTAGAATAAAAGGAAGTCGAAATGTTGGCCTAATGGTGTTGTTGCTGGATTGTTAATCCAGAGATCCAGGTAATGTTCACATTCCGCCCTGGAAGATAGTGGACTTTCAATTCAAGGAAAAATGTCTGAAATTAAGATTCTAATGATGACGGTGTATCCATTGTCAATTGCAGGGGAATAAAAACTATCTGATTCACTAATGTCCTTCAGTGAAGAAAACTGACATCCATATCTGGTCTAGCTTACATGTAACTCAAAACAAACAGTGATGTGGTTGACTCTTAACTACCCTCTGGGCAATTAGGGATGGATAATAAATGCTGGTCTAGCCAGTGATGCCCTCATCCCATGGATGAATATAAAAAGGATGATATCGTTTTCACATGTTTATAAAATATAACTCATATTTCTTTCTGTGATGTCGAATATTTATCAGACAAATAATGTTGCTAACTTTTTAAGTACCTTGTGTGCACTGTTGAATTGCACTTTCAAAGTTTCAGCTTATATAAGTACCAACAATACATCTCCAGTTTGAAGTGTTTTTAGTTGTAGTGTGTTTATCTTCCCTTACTTTTATTTTTGCCTATGATGATTTTAAATGCTCCTATATTAATTTGCATGCTCTTTCCTCTCCCCTTTGCTTTCCACGGTTATTCTTTTGAATTTTAATAAGCGCAATTGTGAGGGCATAAAAGCAGAGCTAGTGAAAGTGAACTGGCAATTTCAGTTAAGAGATAGTTGAATACTAAAGCAGTGACAAGCATTTAAGGTGATATTCCAGAAAATGCAGAATAGATGCATTTCAACAAACAAGAAAAAAAATCTAAGGGATGGACATTCCTTCCTGGTTAGGTAAAAAAAACTCAACAGTACTATCAAACTCAAATAAAAGACATATAATTGTGCAAAGATAAGTGGCAGGTCAGATAATTGGTCAGAATATATGAAAAAAAATCATTACTGAGAGATTAATAAGGAAGGAAAAATTAGAGTATGAGAGAAAGTTAGCCAAAAATGTAAAAACAGATGGGCTAAGTTTCTTCCAATATTTAATAAAAAAGAGTAGCTAACAAACTAATGGCCCAATAGAAAATAAGTCCAGAGATGAAATATTATGTGGAATGGTGGTCTCCCTCCGATCGGAAGAATATTGTGAAAGCTGAAAGGGTTCAGAAAAGATTTGCAAAAATATTGCCAGGGTTGGAGGATTTGAGCTATAAGGAGAGGTTTAATAGGCTAAGGCTGTTTACCCTGGAGCATTGGAGGCTGAGGGCTGACCTTATAGAGGTTTATGAAATCGTGGGGGGCATGGATAGAATAAATAGACAAAGTCTTTTCCCTGGGGTAGGGGAGTCCAGAACTAGAGGGTGAGAGGGGAAAGATATAAAAGGGACCTAAGGGGTAACGTTTTCATGCAGAGAGTGGTGCGTGTATGGAATGAGCTGCCAGAGGAAGTGGTGGAGGCTGGTACAATTACAACATTTAAAAGGCATCTGAATGGGTATATGAATAGGAAGGATTTGGAGAGCTGGCAAGTGCTGGCAAATCGGACTAAATTAGGTGAGGACATCTGGTCGGCATGGACAAGTTGGACTGAAGAGTCTGTATCCATGCTGTACATCTCTATGACTCTATTTAGCAATGGAGAATAAAACAAAATGCAGATGAATCATACACGTATTTAGCATTAATCTTTTTAAAATAATAAAAGCTATTATCGTAACGATGTTTTCACAGGCCACTTAGATAAGTTCAAGGTAATCAATCATCAGACAGAGCCATGTTTTGTCAAAGGGAAGTCATGTTTAACTAATGTGTTGAAGTTCTTTGAAGAAATAATGTGTTGTAGGGTAAAGGAGTACTTAGATT
Source organism: Chiloscyllium plagiosum (assembly GCF_037043375.1). Classification (NCBI taxonomy): domain Eukaryota; kingdom Metazoa; phylum Chordata; class Chondrichthyes; order Orectolobiformes; family Hemiscylliidae; genus Chiloscyllium; species Chiloscyllium plagiosum. Next base: position 60,810,100 of record NW_028270140.1, read on the forward strand.
TCCAGAAAGCATTTGATACAATGTCACAATAAGGTTATTGTGGCAATTAAAAGCTAATTAAAAGTTAAAATTAAAGGGTAGGGAGTAACATATTGGCAAGAATAGAAGATTGGTTGGCTGATTGGAAGCAGAGAATAGGAATAAATGGCTTGGCAGGATGTCACAAGATGTGCGTGACAGGTGTTGGTGCTGGGGTCTCAACTCTTTATAATGCATGTAAAAGAATTGGTTGAGGGGACTGAAGTGTGGTAGCTAAATTTGCTGATGGCACAAAGATAGGTAGGAAAGTGAGTTGTGGATAGAAAATAAGTGGCAAAGGATATGGATAGGTTGAGTGAGTGGGCAAAGATCTGGCAAATAGAATATGATGTGGGAAAATACAAAATTGTCCATTTTGGTAGAAAGAATAAAAAAAGTTGTGCATTATCTAAATGATGAAAGGTTGCAGTGCTCTGAGATACAGAGATACCTGGATATCCTAGTGCATGAATTGCAGAAGATGAGTATGCAGCTACAGCAAGTAACCTGGAAAGTTAATACAATGTCATTTGGGGAGGGAAAGGCCTAGTGGGATTATCACTAGACTATTAAACTAGACACCCAGGTAATGTTTTGGAGGAAAATTCCATAGAGGAACATGGCCAGATTTATATCCAATAAAAACGTGAAGTTCAGAGTCTAATAATAACCATGAAGCTGTTGTCAGTTATCAAGAAAAATCCACCTGGTTTATGGATGTTCTTTCAGGGAGAGAAGTTCTTGCTTACATGTGATTCTAGATGCACAGCCATGTGGTTGAATCTTAATTGTTTTATTGTATATATGGGCAATAAATGCTAGCCTAGCTAGTGACACCCCCATCCCATGAATGAATAAAAATAAACTATCCTCTGGGATAGTTTAAGGGATGGGCAATAAATGCTCACATCCACAAAAAATGCTTTATTGTGAGGAGAATAAATGCAAGAGAAGGTTACACTTCACTTATACAGAGCAGTCATGAGATTGTGTTTGGAATACTGTGAACTGTACTTACGGTAGGATACTAATGCATGAAGCAGTTCAGAGAAGACTTATGAGACTAATACCTGGAATGAGTAGATTGTCTTATGGGGAAAGGCTGGGCATCATTTGGAGTTTAGAGGAGTCATATAAGATTTTGAGGGTGGATTTGGAAAGGGTGTTTCCTCTTGCAGAAGAATGTAGAGTTAGGGGTCACAGGTTAAAAGTAAGGGTTTCCCATTTAAGACAGAAATGAAGAGAAAGAATTCTCTCAGAGGATTGTGAGTTTTTGGAATTCCCTTCTTTGAAAAGTAATGGATGCAAAATATTTAAATATTTTTAAGACAGAGGTAGTTATCGTCATGATTCCTGAGGGGATGAAAGACTATCAGGGATATGTAGGAATGTAATTTTGAGATTAAAATCAGGTCAACCATCAGCCAAATTTCAAACATTTGACTCCTGGATCTGAATATGCTTTGGATGGAGCAATTGAGCTATAAGGAGAGACTAAATAGGTTTAGATTGTTTTCTTTAGAGCAGAAAAGTCTTAGAGGGGATATGATTGAGGTATATATATTTGTGGGCCTTATGGATTGGATATGTAGGGAGCAGCTGTTCTCCTTGGTTGAGGGGTCAATCACAAATGGGCATAGTTTTATGGTAAGGAGCAGGAAATTCAAAAGGGATTTGAGAAAAAAACCATTTTCACTCAAGAGGTGGTGGGAATCTGGTATGCACTGCTTGGGAAGATAGTGGAGGCTGGAAATCTTATAACATTTAAAGAATATTTGTATGAGCACTTTAAATATCATAACTTTCAAGGACATAGGACAAGTACAGTAAATTGGAATTAGCGCACTTTTAGCGATAATTGTTGTTGGTGCAGACTCGATGGGCCAAAGGGATGTTTCTGTGCTGTATGATTCTAGGAATCTATGACTACCGAGTTAAATTAAACTCTCTCCAATAACACTTGTAAAATGCTCTGTAAGAAATTCTGTCCCAGCTCTGCATCAAGTTCAAATCAGGTCCTACCTTCTCCAGAGCTGGCCCCAGTATTTCAACAATTGAAAGCACTCTCACCTGCACCAGTCTTGGAGCTATGCACTCATTTGTCTTATCCTCCTATTTCTATACTCACTTGTGTGTGGCGCTGGCAGTAAAACAAAGTTTACTAGTTTTGAGGCTTCTAATTTTCTACTATAGGAGATTCAAATAAAGATTTGCAGTTAACACCCTGCCATCATTTAACTAGTACATTCTCTATGGTAACACAGTGGCACAATGGTTGATACCTTACTGCCTTACCACACCAGGGACCCGGGTTTGATTCTAGTCTTGGGTGACTATCTGTGTGGAGTTTGAACATTCTCTTCGTGTCTGCATGGGTGACTATTTAACTAGATGTTTATTTTGATTGTTTCTGATTTGCATGTTCCAAACCAGATGCTAGGTGGACTTTCCAAGGCATGCATTCTCCTGGACACCGGCCCATGAGTTCTCTTATTCAGGGCAGGTGACTCAGGTGTCAGTGAGGGAACACTTTGGGGCCAGTGACCATAATTCTATTAACTTTAAAATAGATGGGATCTAAAAGTTGAAGTTCTAAATTGGAGGAAGGCTAGTTTTGACGGTATGAGGCAAGAACTTTCAAAAGTTGATTGGGGGCAGATGTCCGCAGGTAAAGGGATGATTGTAAATGGAATGCCTTCAAAAATGAGATAACTAGAATCCAGTGATAGTATATTCCTGACAGAGTGAAAGAGATGCTGGTAGGTATGGTGAATGTTGGATACTAGAGAAATTGAGCGTTTGGTTAAGAAAAAGAAGAAAGTATATATCAGATATAGACAGGAGAGATCGACTTAATCCTCAGAAGAGTATAAAGGCAGCAAGAGTATACATAAGTGGGAAATCAGGAGGGCAAAAATGGGACATACAATAGCTTTGGCAAATAGGGTTAAGGAGAATCCAAGGGATTTTATAAATACGATAAGGGCAAAAGGGTAACTAGGGAGAAAATAAGGCCCCACAAAGATCAGCAAGGCAGTCTGGGTATAGGGCTGCAGGAGGTAGGGGAGATACTAAACAAGTATTTTGCATTAGTGTTTACTGTGGAGAAGGACATGGAAGATATGGAATGTAGGGAAATAGATGGTGATATCTTGAAAAATGTCCATATTACAGTGGAGGAGGTGCTGGAAGCCTTGAAAAGCATAAAAATGGATTGATCCCCAGGACCTGATCAGGTGGATCTAGAACTCTGTGAGAAGCTAGGGAAGTGATTGCTGGGTCCCTAGCTGAGATATTTGTATTATCGATAATGACAGGTGAGGTGCCTTAAGACTGGAGGTTGGCTGATGTGGTGCCACTATTTAAGAAAGCTGGTAAGGAAAAGCCAGGGAACTGTAGACCGGTGAGCCTGACATCGGTGGTGGGCAATTTCTTGGAGGGAATTAGATTAGATTACTTACAGTATGGAAACAGGCCCTTCGGCCCAACAAGTCCACACCGCCCCGCCGAAGCGCAACCCACCCATACCCCCTACATTTACCCTTTACCTAACACTACGTGCAATTTAACATGGCCAATTCACCTGACCTGCACATCTTTGGACTGTGGGAGGAAACCGGAGCACCCGGAGGAAACCCACGCAGACACGGGGAGAATGTGCAAACTCCACACAGTCAGTCGCCTGAGGCGGGAATTGAACCCAGGTCTCTGGAGCTGTGAGGCAGCAGTGCTAACCACTGTGCCACCTTGCCGCCCGAGGGACAGGATTTACATGTATTTGGAAAGGCAAGGACTGATTAGGGAAAGTCAGCGTGGCTTTGTGCATGGGAAATCATGTCTCACAAACTTGATTGAGTTTTTTGAAGAAGTAGCAAAGAGGATCAATGAGAACACAGCGGTAGTTGTGATGTATATGGACTTCAGTAAGGCGTTTGAAAAGGTTCCCCATGGGAGACTGGTTAACAAGGTTAGATCTTGTGGAATACAGGAAGAATCAGCCATTCAGAGGGCGGTGGTGGAAGATTGCTTTTCAAACTGGAGGCCTGTGACCACAAGGATTGGTGCTGGGTCCATTGCTTTTTGTCATTTATATAAATGATGTGGATGTGAACATAGGAGATATAGTTAGTAAGTTGACAGATGAAACCAAAATTGGAGGTGCAGTGGACAATGAAGAAGGTTACCTCAGAGTAGAATGGGATCTTGATCATTTGGGCCAATGGGATGAGGAGTGGCAGGTGGAGTTTAATTTAGATAAATGTGATGTGCTGCAATTTGGAAAGGCAATTCAGAGCAGGATGTACACACTTAATAGTAAGGTACTAGAGAGTGTCGCTGAACAAAGAGACCTTAGAGTGCAGATTCATAGTTCCTTGAAAGTAGAGTCATAGGTAGAGAGGATAGTGAAGAAGGCATTTGGCATGCTTTCCTTTATTGGTCAGAACATTGAGTATAGGGTTTAGGAGATCATGTTGCAGCTGTACAGGACATTGGTTAGGTTACCTTTGGAATATTATGTGCAATTCTGGTCTCCTTCCTATTGGAAGGATGTTGTGAAACTTGAAAGGATTCAGAAAAGGTGTACAATGATCTTGCCAGGGGTAGAGGATTTGAGTTATAGGGAGAGGCTGAATAGGCTGGGACTGTTTTCGCTGGAGCGTCAGAGGCTGAGGAGTGACCTTATAATGGTTTCTAAAATCATGAAGGGCATGGTTAGGGTAAACAGACAAGGTATTTTCCCTGAGGTGAGGGAGTCCAGAACCAGAGGGCATAGGTTTAGGATGAGAGGGGAAAGATATAAAAGGGGCCTAAGGGGAAATCTTTTCACACAGAGGGTGGTATGTGTATGAAATGAGCTGCCAGTGGAAGTGGTAGAGGCTGGTACAATTACAGCATTTAACCGGCATCTAGATGGGAATATGAATAAGAGGGATTTAGAAGGATATGGGCCAAGTGCTGGCAAATGGGACTAGATTAGGTTAGGATATATGGTAGGCATGGACGAATTGCACTGAAGGGTCAGTTTCTGTGCTGAAAATCTCTATGACTCTATGCTTCCCAAATTTGCCAAGAAAGTTTAGAAAGACAGAGGAAGGACATACTTTTAGAATTAGCACATAAGTTGGAATTGAGTTTAACCAGGGACAAAAGGAAAATTGAAATTGTAGTGGAGTTGGTCAAGCACTTAGTTGTATCAAGGAAATAGACAAGTGCAATAGAGTTAGAAAAACCTGAATTGTAATTGAGGCAAATTAAGTTAAAAGGTAAAGAAGGGGAATGAAGAGCCATGAGGGAAGAAAGAGAGAGAGAGAGAGAGAGAGAGAGAGAGAGAGAGAGAGAGAAAGAGAGAAGAAAGAGAAAAAGAGTTTGGGAGAAGAGAAAACCATTTTGTCCACAGACCACTTGTGAACAGAAGCCATGTTTGTCACTAGCTAAAGAGGGCCTATACACAATACCATTGGTACCTCAAATTAGCTACACTCAGGAACTGACAGTAAATGAGCCATTAATTGACCAAAAAGCTGGAACATATTATCTAAATGACACCCCTGATGGGATTCTCTACTTCACAATGACACTGCACCTCTAGAAGCCACAAAGGCTCTGTCTGTCTCCCCAGGAGCCCAGCCAACATAAAGCCCTCGTAGACTAAAAGGTAGACTCACAGCACCAAGGTATTCAATATGGATGACCACTGCCCTATAGGACTATTATGGACAGGATATTCCTGATTACTTTATCAATGCCTTAGATTAAGCTAACCTCCTGTTGCCCTTGTTAACTGATCAATACTGTTTAAGCATTGTTAACAATACTATTAAACAATCAACTGCAATTAAAACTGTATTATCCTCTTATTAACATCGATCTTTTGTAACCCTAAAAAAATTGAATGTGCCTTTACTTTTGGGAAGAGGGCTGAGACTCATCTGTACAGATTGCCCATTCTATATACGAGCGGTCAATTTCTCTTCCCATGATATCATGAAATAAACCAGTGTGCGTCAATTCTCCAACAGAGAGAGAGAGGAAAAATGGAGAGAGGATTCTTAGCTGAGCAAAGAGAAAAAGAGAGAGAAGAAAGAGAGAGAGAAAGAGAATAAAGAGAAAGAGAGAGAGCATTTGAACTTCAGAAGTTGCAAATTAGTCAGGAAAGTCAAGTTAACAAGATGAGGATGAAGAGAGAAATTAGTGATGTCAAATATGCTAAAACTTTGCCACATTTTGATGAGAAAGATGTTGAAGCTATCGTTATTTCATTTGAAAAATTGGCTGGGCAGATGGAATAATCAGAGGACTTGTGGGTAATGCTAGTTCAGACTAAGCTGGTTGGCAGAGCTCGTGAGATATATGCAGTGCTGTCTAATGAGGGGTCAAAAAATTATGCAGATGTCGAACAGGCTATTTTGAGTGCTTATGAATTGATACCAAAAGTGTATAAACAGTGGTTCAGAAATATAAAGAAGGAACCAGGTCAGACTTACATACAGTTCAAAAGAGGTAAACACAGTAATTTTGATAAATGGGTGCAGGCCTTAAAAATGGATAAGACCTATGAGGATCTGCGAGAGGTTATTCTGATAGAGGAGTTTAAAAACTCACTTCCGGAGATGATGAGAATTCACGTGGATGAACAGAAAGTTCAAGAAGTGAGAAGAGTGGCAGAGATGGCAGATGAATATATATTGGTGCATAAGGCAAAGTTTAGCTTCCAGCAAGAATTTCATCCTATGAGGGATAGAAATTGAAAGAAGGGGAGATCCTACACTACAAAACAAAGACTAGAGCACACTGGTAATTGTTTACCACAGGTGGAAAAAGAAGCCCAAGAGAGAAAAGAGGTGAAAAGCCTCTGGTACTTTCACTGTAATAGAGTGGGACACAAAAAAATGCAGTGCTAGTGGTTTAAGAAAGGCACTGGGAAAAGATGTTTTCACTACCAGAAAGTGGGACACGTAAAATCACGGTGCTGATTGTTAAAGAAAGGCACTGTGGGAAAAGATGTGGTAAAAGAGGCTAAGCCAGTGATATCAGTGAAAGTACTAAAGGAAACCCCAAGAGGAGCTGCAGGAGAGTGCACAGCCTAGGCAGTGGCTGGGTATGGAGTTAGTGCCTGATCTCTATAAAGAATTCACCTCTGTGGGTAAAGTTTACTCTGAAAGAATAGAGGAAGAAGGGAAACAAGTTATAATTTTGAGAGATATGGGATCTAATGAGTCTCCAATAGTAAGAGATGAAAGCAGTTGCACTCTTTCTGATCTGTTATCTGAGAAAGTGGCAATTTGTGGGATAGATGGACAGAAATTCAATGTTCGCCAGTGTAAGATCAGATTGGAGAGCCAATTGAAGACTGGGGAATTAACAGTGGGAGTGATTGACACAGTGTCAGCTCCAGGAATACAGGAATTAGAAACAATTTAGCAGGATCTAAGGTCAAAGTGACACCCCTTGTTGTAGAGAAGCCACAGGAAGATCGGGGAACTGAGGACTTAAAAGTAACATACTTGGAATTTTTCCAGACTGTGTAGTAACCAGATCATAAGTCACAGCAAGAAGCAAAAACTAAAGAGAAAGATGAAGGAATTGAGGTTCAGCTAGCAGACACCTGTTTGATGTAATAGTGCAGGAAAAACCAAAACAAGCAAAGGGTCAGGCAGAAGTGTTTAGTTCTGAAAGGCTAATGGACCTACAACAAAAAGACGAGACAATAGAAGATATATATATACTATATATATAGATGCATACTCAGAAAAGGAATCAGAATGTATTCTTGAGGACTATTATCTTAAAGATAGCACCCTCAGATGAAAATGGAGACCAGGGCAGTTAATACAGAGGAGAAATGGCAGAAGTGCACCAGATTGTGTTGCCAGTAACATACAGACAGCACATGAATTACCTGTTGGAGGTCACCTTGATGTAAAGAAGACTCAGGCTAAGGTACAAAAGCATTTCTATTCACCTGGACTGCACAAGGATGTGGTTAAATTTTGCCATACATGTCATACATGCCAAATGGTCAGTAAGCCACAGCAATAATAAAACCAGCACCTTTGTTGCCAATTTCCACATTCAAAGAACCTTTCACGCGGCTTATGTAGGATTGTGTAGGTCTCCTCCCGAGAGAATGGGAACCAGTATTGGTTAACCATAATGGATGTGTCCACCAGATTTCTGGAGGCAATTCCTTTATGGAGTATTAAGGCAAAAAGGGTGGTAGAGGAGTTAGTATCTTTCTTCACGCAGGAGAAAGTGAGGTCTGCAGATGCTGGAGATCAGAGATGGAAATGTGTTGCTGGAAAAGCGCAGCAGGTCAGGCAGCATCTAGGGAACAGGAGAATCGACGTTTCGGGCATTAGCCATTCCTGAAGAAGGGCTAATGCCCGAAACGTCGATTCTCCTGTTCCCTAGATGCTGCCTGACCTGCTGCGCTTTTCCAGCAACACATTTCCATCTCTTTCTTCACGCAGTATGGGCTACCCAGAGAGATTCAGTCAAACCAAGGGTCAAATTTTACTGCTCAGCTCTTTAAGGAAGTCATGGGTAGCTTAGGCATACAGCACTTTAAATCAAGTGTGCACCATCCTGAATCCCTGGACAAGTGGCATCAGGCCCTGAAGACCATGTTAAGAGCATACTGTCAGGATTACCCAAATGATTGGGATAAAGGTGTCCCATTCGTATTGTTTGCCATTAGAGATGCCCCAAATGATTCTACTCAATTTACTCCCATTGTTTTAATTATTATTTTTTTATTAGATTAGATTACTTACAGTGTGGAAACAGGCCCTTCGGCCCAACAAGTCCACACCGACCCGCCGAAGCGCAACCCACACCCCTACATTTATCCCTTCACCTAACACTACGGGCAATTTAGCATGGCCAATTCACCTAACCTGCACATTTTTGGACTGTGGGAGGAAACCAGAGCACCCAGAGGAAACCCACGCAGCTACGGGGAGAATGTGCAAACTCCACACAGTTAGTCGCCCGAGGCAGGAATTGAACCCGGGTCTCTGGCCTGTGAGGCAGCAGTGCTAACCACCTTAATATTCGGACATGAAGTGAAAGGTCCTTTGAAATTAATTAAAGACAGGACTGAAGTTAGAGATCTCACACTTGGATTACGTAATTGAGGTGAGAGAGAGATTAAATTAGGTAGATGAGTTAACTAACAGATCTGAAGAGGGCACAGCATAGAATAAAGAAAGTGGCAGATAAAAACTCTGAAATTTGGATGTTTTCACATGGGAATGACATATTAGTATTGTCACCAGTGGTAGGAGATCGCTTAAAAGCCAGGTTTAGTGATCCCTACCAAATTGAGAAAAAGTTAAGTCAGGTGAACTATTTGGTGAAGATATTGGAGAGAAAAGAACTGTATTGGGTATGTTATTTGAATATTTTGAAACCTTATTATAATAGAGACAGGGAACTGGAGAAACAGGTGTTAGCTACTGCTCCGCAGAGTAAGGAATCAAATCCAGATGTTGTGGAGTTTGATGTCACTCAAAATAAATTAAGTAATGATAAGTTAGTGAACTAGCTGTCGCAGGAGCAAAGAACCCAGTTGAATGATTTGTTTCAGAAGTATGAGGACATATGCAGTAACAATATTCGGAACATATGCAGGAAATGGATGGTGACATCATGCAAAATGTCCAGATTACAAAGAAGGAAGTGCTGGATGTCTTGAAATGGTTAAAGGTGGATAAATCCCCAGGACCTGATCAGGTGTACCTGAGAACTCTGTGGGAAGCTAGAGAAGTGATTGCTGGGCCTCTTGCTGAGATATTTGTATCATCGATAGTCACAGGTGAGGTGCCGGAAGACTGGAGGTTGGCAAACGTGGTGCCACTGTTTAAGAAGGGCGGTAAAGACAAGCCAGGGAAATATAGACCAGTGAGTTGACCTCAGTCGTGGGCAAGTTGTTGGAGGGAATCCTGGGGGACAGGATGTACATGTATTTGGAAAGGCAAGGGCTGATTAGGGATAGTCAACATGGCTTTGTGCGTGGGAAATCATGTCTCACAAACTTGATTGAGTTTTTTGAAGAAGTAACAAAGAAGCTTGATGAGGGCAGAGCAGTAGATGTGATCTATATGGACTTCAATAAGGCATTCGACAAGGTTCCCCATGGGAGACTGATTAGCAAGGTTAGATCTCATGGAATACAGGGAGAACTAGCCATTTGGATACAGAACTGGCTCAAAGGTAGAAGACAGAGGATGGTGGTGGAGGGTTGTTTTTCAAACTGGAGGCCTGTGACCAGTGGAGTGCCACTGGTCCTCGGCCCTCTACTTTTTGTTATTTACATAAAAATTTTAATGCGAGCATAAGAGGTACAGTTAGTAAGTTTGCAGATGACACCAAAATTGGAGGTGTAGTGGACAGCGAAGAGGGTTACCTCAGATTACAACAGGATCTTGACCAGATGGGCCAATGGACTGAGAAGTGGCAGATGGAGTTTAATTCAGATAAATGCGAGGTGCTGCATTTTTGGGAAAGCATATCTTAGCAGGACTTATATACTTAATGGTAAGGTCCTAGGGAGTGTTGCTAAACAAAGAGACCTTGGAGTGCAGGTTCATTGCTCCTTGAAAGTGGAGTTACAGGTAAATTGGATAGTGAAGAAGGCGATTGGTATGCTTTTCTTTGTTGGTCAGAGTATTGAGTACAGGAGTTGGGAGGTCATGTTGTAGCTGTACAAGATATTGGTTAGGCCACTGTTGGAATATTACGTGCAATTCTGGTCTCCTTCCTATCGGAAAGATGTTGTAAACTTGAAAGTGTTCAGAAGGATGTTGCCAGGGTTGGAGGATCTGAGCTACAGGGAGAGGCTGAACAGGCTGGGGTTGTTTTCCCTGGAGCGTCGGAGGCTGAGGGGTGACCTTATAGAGGTTTACAAAATTATGAGGAGAAGGGTTAGGATAAATAGACAAAATCTTTTCCCTGGGGTCGAGGAGTCCAGAATTAGAGGGCATAGGTTTAGGGTGAGAGGGGAAAGATATAAAAGAGACCTCAGGGGCAACTTTTTAATACGTGTATGGAATGAGCTACCAGAGGATATGGCGGAGGCTGATACAATTGCAACATTTAAGAGGCATTTGGATGGGTATATGAATAGGAAGGGTTTGGAGGGATATGGGCCGGGTGCTGGCAGGTGGGACTAGATTGGGTTGGGATATCTGTTTGCCATAGACGGGTTGGACTGAAGGGTCTGTTTCCATGCTGTACATCTCTATGATTATGACTCTAAGATGGGGAGGACTAATAATATTGTGCATGAGGTGGAAGTAGGGAATACTGTCCCAATAAAACAACACCCTACTGACTTAATCCTTTCAAAGCACCAGCCACATTTCAAAGACTCATGAACAGAGTTGTGGCTGGATTAACAAACTGTGCAGTTTATCTGAATGATGTAGTGATCTTTAGCGAGTCATGGAAAGATCAGAAGGTACAGTTGGCAGAGCTCTTTGGACGATTACGAGAATCAAAACAGATAATAAACTTAAAGGAAACAGAATTTGCGAAAGCAGAGGTAACATTCTTGGGACATAACATCAATCATGGAAGGTTGACTCCAAGGCAAGTGAATACAAAGGCCATCGAGGAATTTCCACAATTATCATCAAAGAAAGAGGTGCTTTGATTTTTGGGACTAAGCAGATTCTACCAGATGTTTATTCCAAACTTCAGCATCGTGATGGCACCGCTAACAGATTTAATAAAGAAGAACACAAAATTTCGGTGGATAGAACAATGTCAGGAGGCATTTAACAATTAAAATGCAGTATTAACCATTGCACCAGTTTTAGCTACACTAAATGTTTGGAAAGCCTTCAAAGTTGCAATCGATGCTAGCAATATCAGAGTTAAAGTTGTATTGTTACAGGAAGATGCTGATGGAATTTAACAGCCAATTGGCTACTTTTCAAAGAAACTCAAACACCCATCGGAGAAAATACTCGACCATTGAAAAAGAATTATTGAATTTGGTACTGGTCTTACAACATTTTAATGTTTTTGTGATGAGCAATGTGTCAGACACAGTTGTGTACACAGACCACAAAACTCTTACATTCTTAGAACAATTTAAAGACAAAAATATGAGACTATTGCATTGGAATCTTATGTTCCAGATGTTTAATTTACAAATTGTTCATGTTGCGGGTTGTAAAAATATATCACGGATTTAAAGGAAAAAGTATAGATAAGAATTGGACAGATTCCAATGTTATATATACATGTTTGCAAAAAGTAGTTTGAATTTAGATTAATGACTTATGCATTTCATTGTAATGAAATTAAGAATTAGAAAAAAGAAGAAGCTGTCTTTTCATTTCTTTCTTAAGGGGGAGGTATTACTAAGTTGAAGGTGTGTACTATACCTTTAAGAGAGAGTGAATGCTATTCTGCATTGAGAGCTTACAAGAGCAGTCTCAGAGTTTACTGGAAAATGGAAAATATGTAACATTTAGCTGTGAAATAGATACCTGAGTTGGTTGCTGTTTTGACAACAATTTGAATTTAACCAATTAGTTTAAATTATGCACCAGCATACTAAAAACCCAATTGAGTTTAATTTATTGTTTTGCCAGTATCAAACCAATAAGACAATCCAATGTTGGGGATATAGAAAAGGCAGATATTTGGAAAATCAGACAGAGCAGCTGCCTTCGAGAGGCAGGAAATTAGGAACATTCCCTATCAAAGGTACCTTTACATATGAAACACATTCGCAGTAAAAAAAAGACCCAGGGAGATCTTCAGCCAGAAGAAGACAGACACCAAAGATGACAGCCACTGTATGGCTTTGAAGTTAAGTTGATGTAATTTTAATATATGTTTTATTGGAACAATATATTGTTATAGAGGTGGATGCAGGTAATAAGCAGTTAAGAGAAAAGAGGGCTTAGATTAGATTCCCTACATTCCCTTTGGGCCAACCAGTCCACACTGACCCTCCAAAAAGTGATCCACCCAGGCCCATTTCCCTCTGACTAATGCATATAGCACTATAGACAATTTAGCATGGCTAATTCACCTGACCTGCACATCTTTGGACTATGGGAGCAAACCCACGCAGACACGGGGAGAATGTACAAACTCCACACAGACAGTCACTGAAGGCTGATTGAACCTAGGATTGAACCTAGGTGCTGTGAGGCAGCAGTGCTAACCACTGAGCCACTGTGCCACCCAACCAGATTTCTGAATAGCTGTTGTTTAATGTTCACTTTTAGAGTTAAAGAATAAACTGATATTATTTATTTTAAATAGTGGAATTTGGGAGTTCTCTGTCACTCATTTTTAACAGATTATGAGGCAAAGTGAGCTTTTCTGGTTGTTTGGTTTAATTAACAGAAGGGTTCACTGCTGTGTCATAATGATCCTCTGAACATCCTTAACACTGATCCAGCTTCCTCAGAGCCAGCTCTCAGATTGAATAGCACGTCTGACACTTCTGTTCTTATATGTCAGCCAGGGCTCCCTGATCAGACCAGATTTACTGCCCCATTCAGGAAACTCATATTCTATGATGTCCACCTGGTTGACCTCGTTATAGTCACTGCAGGGCAAGTTCAAAACTAGGGGACATGTTTTTCAGTGCGTTTTTAAAATGGACATTGGGGCAACTTTTCTTTACACAGAAAGTGGTTCATGTGTGGAATGAACTATCAGATGAAACGATGGATGCAACATTTATAGATATTTACATCAGTACATGAATAGGAAAGGTTTGGATGGATATGGACCAAATGTAGGCAAATGGGAAAATTTAGTGTGGGAACATGGTTAGTGTGGACTAGTTGGACCAAAGGATCTTTTTCCATGCTGTACAGTCCTATGATTACATTAGCTAAGTTTTATGATACTAACCAATGTTTAGTTGGGACTTGATTGGTTCTATACATAAGAAAATAATATATCTCAGAATCTCTTCCCAGCTGGCCAATTGGGCCAGTTGAACAAACTACTCTTCACAAATGAAGGTCTTCTAGAAACTATCTTCTTATTGCTTCACGCTGAAATCATTTGAAGTACCAGCACTTAACAAATAGATTAATTTAATTTTAATGCACATTACTAGATTCAAAGCACAAAATCTTGAGTGCAAAACTTAACTTAGAAGTAACACTTGAATATAAATCATTCCAAAATAGTTCACAAAACAGAAACTCTGAAGTATTATCCAGCTACTCCACATAGGACCAGGCAGAAGAGAGATACAAGATGATTTTTTTGCAGCCTGTTCAAGAAATTGTTTTTTTGAAGTCTTTGTATCAATTTTAGATTACATTACAGTGTGGAAACAGGCCCGTTGGCCCAACAAGTCCACACCGACCCGCCGAAGCGCAACCCACCCATACCCCTACATTTTACCCCTATACCTAACACCGCGGGCTATTTAGCATGGCTAATTCACCTGACCTGCACATCTTTGGATTCTGGGAGGAAACCGGAGGAAACCCACGCAGACACGGGGAGAACGTGCAAACTCCACACAGTCAGTCGCCTGAGGCAGGAATTGAACCCAGGTCTCCTGGCGCTGTGAGGCAGCAGTGCTAACCACTGTGCCACCGTGCCGCCCTATTTTATTGCCAAACTTGCAATTATTCATTAAACTAAGACATTATTGATAAGGTTTAATTTTTTCCCCTTTTTAAGAAAACAATGAAACTATATCCAGGAACATTGGAATTATACCAACTGATAAAACTGAAGCTACATCTTCCTGTCCGATTGATCTATTTCCATTAACCTTGTATGTGACCCTAATGGATTGTCAATGCAGATGGCCTTGTGATTTCTGGTTGCAGTACAAACATTGCATTCTAAATTTAATCTAACAGAACCGATTTTACCAAATTTGCAATGTTCAGGCAGATGGTAATAAAATATTTTGTATCTGCACAGCAGTACATTTCAATGTATATAATGTGAGTGTAACTGTTTCATCAACATGTTATCAATTACTATTGAGTGCTAAGAGCCAAACTTTCAACTATAAGCAGTGTAAAAATATACTGATGTTGGAATGTATGCATAATTCACATTTTAGTCTGCTTGTACTACATGTAACTCATATGGTCTCTAACATATTAAAATTAAATTTATGCACAATTTGGCCAGTTGCAGCATTATTGTTCTGCGCACATAAAATGATGGAATATTTTTGGGTCTGGAAATATTCTTCATTGGTTTCATATTAAATGGTAAGAATTTTTCAGTGGATGCATTCTTGCTCAAGTGCAGAGGAGCCAGTGATTACATTACATTTTTTTAAATATATGATCTTATTCATTTGTTGGCACAGATGGCACAGGATGTCTCACACAATATCCACTCTCTACTGAAAACAATGGGTCACAGTGGATAAACTCAATGCTTTTCTCTAGTTGATGAGGTTTAAGCACATTTCAAATGCCTATAGATTTACTGTCAGTCATAAAATTCAAACGAGAGCAAAGTTTTGCTGAAATCCACTAGCTAACCTTTGCACTCTACCAATGCCATCAAGTGAGGAGATCAACACTGATTCATTAAGAATACTGGAGGGGCAGACTGGAACAACACCAGTCATACATAAAAATGAGGTGACACCCTGATGAAGCTTCAAACCAGGACAATGGAGTTGGAGGTGCACACATATCCTCAACAATGAGGGTACAATAGTGCAAAAAAGCAAGGCTGCAATATTTGCATCCATCTTCAGCCAGAGGTAGCCAGAGTCCAACTAGGCTTCTTGTAGAGGTCTCAAGCAACACAGAGCTCTGTTTTCATTAATTCACTCTATGTGATATCAAGAAACTGCTGAAGGCATTAGATACTGAAAAGGCTGCGCACCCTGACAACATTCCAGCAATAATACTGAACAAGTTGTGCTCCTGGTTAAGCTTTGTCAGTACAGCCAAAACACTGGCATTTACCCAACAAGTTGGAAGATTGTTCAGGTATGTCCTGAGTCCACAATGTAGGACAAATCCTGCATTGGACGTGGCATGGTGGCTCAGTGGCTAGCACTGCTGCCTCACAGCGTCAAGTATCTGGGATCGATTCCGGCCTCAGGAGACTGTCTGTGTGGAGTCTGCACATTCTCCCCGTGTCTGCATGGGTTTCCTCCGGGTGCTCCAGTTTCCTCCCACAGTCCAAAGATGTACAGGTTAGGTGAATTGGCCATGCTAAATTGTCCATAGTGTTCAGGGATATATAGGTTAGGTGCTAGCGAGTTTTGAGAAGATTTGTAGCTGAGGTGCATTAGTCGGGGAAATGTAGGGTAATGGGTCTGTGTGGGATACTCTTTGGAGGGACGGTGTAAACTTGTTGGGCAAATTCTAAATCCAACCCATCCAAATACATCAGTCTACAGTCAATCACCAGCAAAGTGATAGTAGGGTTAACTTGCAAAGGAATAACCTGTTTAATGGTGCTCAGTTGGCGTTCTGCTGGGGCTGCTGAGTTCCTGATTTCATTACAGACTTAACCCAAACATCGAAAAAGTGATGAATTGCAGTCAGAATTGAGTATCCTTGAAATCAAGACAGTTTTTGACCATGTGTCGTGTCAAGGAACCCTAGGAAAACTGGAATCAACAGAGTTCAGGGGAAAAGAAGTCTGCAGAGATCGAGAGTGTAATGTAATTTTCTTCATTGTCTGGATAATACAAATTCAACAGCACTCAAGGAGTTTGTCGTCATCCAGGACTAAGCAGCTTGCTTGATTGTTATCACTCCCACCATCTTCAAATTGCTCACCCTTCACCACTGATGCACAGTGACAGAAATGTGCAACATTTACAAGATGTACTGCAGTACCTTATCAGGGCTCCCCCAACCTAACTTCCCAAACCCCCAACATCAACCATCTAGAAAGATAAGTGCAGCTGATTCACTGGAACAGCTCCAACGGCAAACTCCCCATCAAACCACACACCGTTTTGACTTGGAACTAACTCTGGGACTGAAATGCTAGAATTCCTTCCCCAGAAGAGCTGTGGGGTGACTTTACACATCACAGACTGAAGTAGTTCAAGAAGGCAGCTCACCATTAACTTCAGAGCAATTAGGGATCAGCAATAAATGCTGGCCTATTCAGTAATGCCAACATCCCATGAAGGAATGCACAAAAACCTTTGAATAGAGGATGAATACTCTAAAGTGGGGGTTCACCTCCTTATCCATCAAATTTTCTGCATAGTATTTATCAATAACATGGTAGAATATTCTCGACAGCAATAACATACACTATCCTAAATTTGGTACTTTTTGCCATCTCTGCATTGCTATGGAGTAAAAGTCTTGGAATTCCCTCCCAAACATGACCACTACAAGAACCCAATGGGCTGCACAGTGGCTCAGTGGTTAGCACTGCTGTCTCACAGCACCAGGGACCTGGGTTTGATTCCAGACTTGGGTGGAGTTTATGCCTGTGCCAAGATTCTATGTTCTCCCCGTTTCTGCATGTGTTTCCGCTGAAAGCTCCAGTATCCTGCCACAGTACAGAGGTGTGCAGGTTAGTTAGATAGGCTATGCCAAATTGTCCCGTAGTGTCCATGGATATGCAGGCTGGGTGGATTAGGCATCATAAATATGGAGTTACGGGGGTGGGTGATGAGTTGGTTCTGAGTGGGATGCTCTTCAGTCGGTTAAGGGTGGGTAGGTATAGGACAGATGTTAGGGGTAGGTTCTTTACTCACCGAGTCGTGAGTTCATGGAATGCCCTGCCAGTAGCAGTGGTGGGCTCTCCCTCATTATGGGCATTTAAGTGGGCATTGGATAGGCATATGGAGGATAGTGGGCTAGTGTAGGTTAGGTGGGCTTGGATTGGCGCAACATCAAGGGCCGAAGGGCCTGTACTGTGCTGTATTCTTCTATGTTCTATGTTCTATTATTGAAATCTCAATGGGTCAAATGACCTCTTTCTGCACTGATTCTATGAACAGCAGGAATTCAATGCTCAGGCCTACCACTTTTACCTTGAAGTCAATAGAAATAAACAGTAAATCTAATTTGCTAATGTTGCCCACATTGCAAGAACAAACATTTTAAAAATGGATAGGATATGATAAACAAAAAAAAGTGTTCCTTGTCATTTTCTTAATATTAATCCTTAGAATGACTTAAATGTTGTTACAGTTGGAACCAGCGGTCATTTCCTTACACTAAAATTTTCCTCTGTCCCTTTGGTTAGAGGACTCTGCACTCTATGCTCTAAGCTGTGTAATGTACACAATGTAAAGTTATTCAAATATTACATTTCAGAATGTAAAGGAAAATTCATCATAATCTGACCAGAACCTAGGGCTGCTCTCTCATTATAGAAAGATGACTGGTGGCAGTTTTAAATTGACAGTTACCAAACGAGGAAAGAAGTTGAGAAGGAAGTCCTTCACGGTTATCTGAACTGGTACAGGATTTGTAGCCAACAGAACTAACTGAATGAAGAGATGACAGTGGTTAGCACTGCTGCCTCACAGCGCCAGAGACCCGGGTTCAATTCCCGACTCAGGCGACTGACTGTGTGGAGTTTGCACGTTCTCCCCGTGTCTGCGTGGGTTTCCTCCGGGGGCTCCGGTTTCCTCCCACAGTCCAAAGATGTGCAAGTCAGGTGAATTGGCCATGCTAAATTGCCCGTAGTGTTAGGTAAAGGGGTAAATGTAGGGGTATGGGTGGGTTACGCTTCGGCGGGTCGGTGTGGACTTGTTGGGCCGAAGGGCCTGTTTCCACACTGTAAGTAATCTAATGACTAAGGGCCAAATATATCTCTGGATGGAATATGCTTTTTCATAACATGACCACTTTCATGATGATACAGATTGTGATTAAAAACAATTCTGCTGCTGCTGATAGCCCATAGTGCTTTGTGGATGCTCAGGTTTGAGTTGCTAGATTTGTTTGAAATCTGTTCCATTTAGAACACAATAGAGGGTATCCTCAATGTAAAGATAAGATTTCATCTCTTTAGTAATTGTGTGGTAGTTATTTCTTCTGATATTGTCAAGGATGCATGCATCTGCAAAAAGGAGATTAGTCAAAATGAGGTCAAGGAAGTTTTCCCTTTTGATGGTTCTCTCACCAGTTAACAAAGACATAGTCTAATTGTTATGTCCTTTAGGATTTGACCAACTACGTCTGGAGTGAAAACCGAAAGAACTGCAGATGCTATAAATCAGAAATAAAAACAGAAGTTGCTGGAAAATCTCAGTAGGTCTGGCAGCATCTTTGAAGTGAAATCAGAATGAGAAATGGTCACAGGAACCAACAACAGATGCTTTTCAGACCTATTGAGCTTTTCCAACAACTTCTGGTTTTGTTTCTATCTGGAGTAACAATGATGAAGAACAGATGAAGTGCAACATGGGAAAGTGTGAGGTCATGCACTTTGGTAAGAAGAATAGAAGCATGGACTATTTTCTAAATGTAGAGAAAATTCAAAAGTCTGAAGCGCAAAGAGACTTGGAAGTTCTAGTCGAGGATTGTCTTAAGTTTGTAGGTTAAATCAGTAGTGAGGAAGTCAAATGCAATGTTGGCATTTATTTTGACAGGACTTAGATATAAAAGCAGGGATGCACTTCTGAGGCTCGAAAACACTCTTGTCAGACCACATTTGGAGTATTGTGTGCAGTTTTTGGCCCTATATCTCAGGAAGATTGCACTGGCCCTAGAGCCCTTTCAGAGGAGGTTCACAAGAATAGTCCCAGGAATGAAAAGCTTCAATATATGAAGAACATTTGAGGACTCTGGGACTATACTTGATGGAGCTTAGAAGGATAAGGGGAGATCTAATTGAAACTTACAGAATACTGAATGGTCTGGACAGGGTTGATGTTGGGAAGACATTTCCATTGATAGGAGAGACTAGGACCCAAGGCACAGCCTTAGAGTAAAGGGAAGACCTTTTGGAATGGAGATAAGGGGAAATCTCTTCAGCCAGAGATTGGTGAATCTATGGAGTTCACTGCCACAGGAGACTGGATGGAGATAAATCGGATCTTGATAGTCAATGGAATCAAGGGTTATGGAAAGAAAGTGGAAGAACGGGGTTGAGAAACTTATCAGCCATTATTGAATGGCTTATAAGTCGGTCCTCCTGGAGTGTCAGAAAAATACACAGTGTAAACAAATTCCAGTTAAACCTCCAGAAAGCCTTCAGTCTTCTTCTATCTGATACATGCTAGTTTAGAATCATGGTCTGAAAAGACTGGCCACTTAAACACCTTCTCAAAAAAAGACCAACAGTAATATGACACTCCTTTAAACTCTACATTCCAAAAAAGAGATATTAAGTCAGATGAATCATGTACCTTTCATCACATGCTTGTCTTTGAGATGCAATCTTGCTGCAATGGGGATTCCTATGTCGAGTTGTTGTTGCTAGCTGTTTGATTCAAGTCAAAACTGCTTCTTGCCTCAATATCATTTCAAATTCCTAGCTATGGTGTGGAGATGATGGTGTTAGACTAGGTGGACAAAGTCAGAAGTCTCACAATACCAGGTTACAGTCCAACAGATTTATTTAAAATCACAAGCTTTCAGAGCACTGCCCATTTGTCAGGTGAAAGACTCTGAAATCTTGTCCGTAGCCTTGAGTTTTCATTGAAGTTCACGCTCTGATCACAAATTAGGCAAAATTTTAATAATAGTAACTGCATTCAACAAATCATTCTGCTGCTTACATATCGGTTGTTCACTGCGTCTCTGCTACAACTTTCATCTTGTTAGGATTTGGGCAAAATCTTTTTCTGTCAATACTTGTTGCATGTACTTAGAGTCATAGAGTCATAAAGATATACAGCATGGAAACAGCCCCTTCGGTCCAACTCGTCCATGCACATACCCCTCTAAGACATTTCCATTGGTAGGAGAGACTAGGACCCGAGGGCACAGCCTTAGAGTAAAGGGAAGACCCTTCAGAATGGAGATAAGGGGAAACCTCTTCAGCCAGAGTTTGGTGAATCTATGGAATTCACTGCCACAGAAGACTGGATGGAGATAAATCAGATCTTGATTGTCAATGGGATCAAGGGTTGTGCAACGAACTGGATTTGATCAGGGACCTCGAAGTAAAGGAGCCATGAGGAGGTAGTGGCCACAATACAATAAGCTTTAATCTGCAGTTTGAAAGGGAGAGGGTAGAATTCAGAAGTGACAATATTTCAGTTGAATAAGGGGAACTATGGAGCTATGAGGGAGGAGCTGGCCAAAGTTCAATGGTGCAATACCCTAGCAGGGATAGCAGTGGAACAACAATGGCACGTATTTCTCGGTATAATGCAGAAGATGCAGGATCAGTTCATTCCAAATAGGAAGAAAGATCCTAAGGGGAGGCAGGGGTGGCCGTGGCTGACGAGGAGGTTAAGGGCCATATAAAGACAAAAGGGAAAAAGTATAAATAGCAAAGATGAGTGGGAAATTGGAGGACTGGGAAGCTTTTAAAGAACAACAGAGGATAACTAAAAAGGAAATATGCAAAGAAAACAAAAGGTACGAAGGTAAACTGGCCAAAGATATAAAGGAGGATAGTAAAGGCTTTTTCAGGTATGTGAAAAGAAAAAAAATGGTTAAGACTAAAATTGGGCCCTTGGAGACAGAAACGGGGGGGTGAATTTATTATGGGGAACAAAGAAATGGCAGAAGAATTGACTTCGTACTTTAGATCTGTCTTCACTGGGGAAGACGCGAGCAATCTCCCAGATGTTTAGTATCTGAAGGACCTGAACTGAAGGGAATTTATATTTGCCAGGAATTGGTGTTGGAGAGACTGTTAGGTCTGAAGGCTGATAAGTCCCCGGGACCTGATGGTCTACATCCCAGGGTACTGAAGGAGGTGGCTCTAGAAATCGTGGATGCATTGGTGATCATTTTCCAATGTTCTATAGATTGGGGATCAGTTCCTGCGGATTGGAAGGTGGCTAATGTTGTCCCACTTTTTAAGAATGGAGGGAGAGAGAAAGCAGGGAATTATAGACCAGTTAGTCTGACCTGAGTGGTGGGAAAAATGCTGGAGTCAATTATAAAGGATGAAATTCTGACACATCTGGATAGCAGTAACAGGATAGGTCAGAGTCAGCATGGATTTATGAAGGGGAAATTATGCTTGACTAATCTTCTGGAATTTTTTGAGGATGTAACTCTGAAGATGGACAAGGGAGATCCAGTGGATGTAGTATACCTGGACTTTCAGAAAGCCTTTGATAAAGTCCCACATAGGAGGTTAGTGAGCAAAATTAGGGCACGTGGTATTAGGGGCAAAATACTGACATGGATTGAAAATTGGTTGGCTGACAAGAAACAAAGAGTTTCTGATAAACGGCTCCCTTTCGGAATGGCACACCAGTGGTGTGCCGTAGGGATCAGTGCTGGGACCGCAGCTTTTACAATGTACATTAATGATATAGATGAAGGTATTAAAAGTAATATTAGCAAATTTGCTGATGACACAAAGCTGGGTGGCAGGGTGAAATGTGAGGAGGATGTTAGGAGAATACAGGGTGACCTGGACAGGCTCGGTGAGTGGACAGATGCATGGCAGATGCAGTTTAATGTGGATAAATGTGTGGTTATCCACTTTGGTGGCAAGAACAGAAAGGCAGATTACTACCTAAATAGAGTCAAGTTAGGTAAAGGGACAGTACAATGAGATCTGGGTGTTCTTGTACACCAGTCAATGAAAGCAAGCATGCAGGTACAGCAGGTAGTGAAGAAAGCTAATAGCATGCTTCATAACAAGGGAATTGAGTATAGAAGCAAAGAGGTCCTTCTGCAGCTGTACAGGGCCCTGGTGAGACCGCACCTGGAATATTGTGCGCAGTTTTGGTCTCCAAATTTGAAGAAAGACATTCTGGCTATTGAGGGAGTGCAGCATAGGTTCACGAGGTCAATTCCTGGAATGGCGGGACTATCTTACGCTGAAAGATTGGACCGACTGGGCTTGTATATGCTTGAGTTTAGAAGGCTGAGAGGGGTTCTGATTGAGACGTATAAGATTATTAATGGATTGGACACTCTGGAGGCAGGAAGCATGTTTCCGCTGATGGGTGAGTCCTGAACCAGAGGACACAGTTTAAAAATAAGGTGTAGGCCATTTAGAATAGAGTTGAGGAGAAACTTCTTCACCCAGAGAGTGGTGGGTGTATGGAATGCTCTGCCCCAGAAGGCTGTGGAGGCCAAGTCTCTGGATACTTTCAAGAAAGAGTTGGATAGAGTTCTTAAGGATAGTGGAATCAAGGGTTATGGGGATAAGGCAGGAACAGGATACTGATTGAGGATGAACAGCCATGATCATAATGACTGGTGGTGCTGGCTGGAAGGGCAGAATGGCCTACTCTTGCACCTATTGCCTATTGTCTATAAACTCTTCCTATGCCTTTTAAATGTTGTAATTGAAATAATGGGGTGGCACGGTGGCTCAGTGGTTAGCACTGCTGCCTCACAGCACCAGGTTTAGTTCCAGGCTCGGGCCACTGTTTGTGTGGAGTTTGCACGTTCTCCCTGTGTCTGCATGAGTTTCCTCTGGGTGCTCCGGTTTCCTCCTACAGTCCAAAGATGTGCAGGTCAGGTGAATTGGCCATGCTAAATAGCCCATAGTGTTAGATGCATTAGTCAGAGGGAAATGGGTCTGGGTATGTTACCTTCAGAGGGTGGTGTGGACTGGATGGACTGAAGAGCCTGTTTCCACACTGTAGGGAATCTAATCAAATCTTAAATAAATCTAGTCTCATTTGGCACATATTCCTCTAAACTCTTCCTATGCCTTTTAAATGTTGTAATTGTACCAGCCTCTATCACTTCTTCTGGCAGCTTATTTCAAACAGGCATCACCCTCTGTGTGAAAAAGATCCTTTTAAAATATTTTTCTTCACATCTTAAACCTATGTCCTCTAGTTTTGGACTCCCCCACCCCAGGGAAAAGACCTCGTCTCATTACCTATTATAAATACAATTTGCAGAAACGCCAATTCAAGAGAAAAACCAATATTTTGATTGCTAGAGAGCAGAGTGCTGATGGGTTGGCAAATGGATTCTGTAGACAATGTAACAATTTATGATGATTGACTGTTAACTGCCAGGCAATGTTTAGATTCAAATCAGGCAGGTTGACATTATTTGATCAGGGCACTCCCCTGACAAATAAACACAATCACCTTATATGTTGATTTGAAAGAGGCACAGGGCATGAATATTTTCTGTCTGTCTCAAAGGGCAGGGCCTTATGTATTAATATATGTGGATTCCAGTATACACCACACTGGAAACCTGGTTGTCAGCTTAATTATTTGTTTATTTTGATTTAAAACTGGATAAAGGCCCACCTTCAGCTGAGTTGTATCCCAGGCTGCTGTAGGAGATGAGGGAGGAAGTCCCTGGGACTCTGATCCAATTTTGTTAAGTAATCCAAGTTTGGTTTAAGTAAAGCCCACCTCAACAGATTGGCTCCCACGTACCTCAGTGCCAGTGTCAGTGTCACATGAATTAAAATTCCTGTTTCAGTCATGCATTTAACTTGCTAATCTGTTTGTAGTTTATGCCATTTTCCGTAGATGAATATCTATAAAATCTACAATTCATTTTTAACTTGAGCCTGAAACTCTCAGCAGACCCTCATTCATTGTTCTACCAGTGTCATTGGCCTGACTGGGACCCATAATGACTGAAGCCTTGCCCTCAATCTGCAAGGTGTTTCACCATGAGGATAACAAGAATCACAGGATTGTTATAATGCAGAAGAGATCACTCGACCCATCATACTGGCACCAGCTCTTCAAATGAACATAATTAACTCGTATCAATCTCCTGTTCTTACCTCATATCCTTGAATACTATTTCTATCCAAATAAGTATCCAAAGCCCTCTTGAATACCTCAGTTAGATTTGCTTCCAAAATATTTCCAGGTTTTCCAGATATGACTTTATCTCTGGCACCAGATAAACAGGGCTGAATCTTGCCAGATATCAGACAAAAAAATCAAGTTTCATGGAGTGTTTGTCTTCGCGAAGTCTAGTGAATTCCTCACTCTATCATCCAAAAATTACATAATTAACAATGTTCCAAACACATATGGCACCTTGCTCCCCAATGTTAGCATGACCTTTCCTCCTATTGTAACTGAAAGTAATCATCAATGCTGGGATATCACATGATGTTTGCATTATCAGAGATGCAAACATCACCCATCAAGGCTCATAATCTACCATTTTCACAGTCACATACAACATCGACCTTTGCTGTCACCCACACAATCCCTGCAGATTATTAACATTCACCCACTTAAGAGAGCTCACAACCTTTCCTCCACTTGTACAAGCAATAGCAGTTGTGCTAGCCACTTTCATCTGAATTAATCCCTTCATTTGCCTCATTCCAGAAGAAACAGGCAACAACGGGCAGAAAGAACTAATATAGGTGGTGGAGCACCTCACATTTAGTTCCTTACACCCCATCCAAGAGAGGCCCCTGCTGAGGAGTGACTGAGGAGGATTCTGGGAGGAGTTTGCTCAGTCACCAGTGACTACACAGGAGTGAATGAAAGGGAGACAAGCTATAGTGGAGCGACCATTTTGAGAAAGGCTACTTTGCCGTGGGGTGGGGGATGTCGGGAACTAGAGGGCAGAGGTTTAGGGTGAGAGGGGAAAAATTTTAAAGAGACCTAAGGGGCACCTTTTTCATGCAGAGGATGCTTCATGTATGGAACGAGCTGCCAGAGGAAATGGTGAAGGCTGGTACAATCATAACATTTAAAAGATATCTGGATGGGTATATAAATAGGAAGTATTTCGGGGGATATGGGTCAAATGCTGGCAAATGGGACTAGATTAGGTTAGGATATCTGGTCGACATGAACAAGTTGGACCAAAGTGTCTATTTCTGTACATCTCTATGACTCTATGACTTAACGTAGTTTCTTGTTTCTCTTATTTTGTCTTGGCTTTGCTGCTGTTGCTGTTAAGTTAATTTAAGATTAAATTAGATTCCCTACAGTGTGAAAACAGGCCCTTTGGCCCAACATGTCCACACCGACCCTCCAAAGAGTAACCCACCTGGACTCATTTCTCTCTGACTAATGCACCTAACACTATGGGCAATTTATCATGGCCAATTCATCTGACCCGCACGTCTTTGGACTGTGGGAGGAAACCAGAGCACCCGGAGGAAACCCACATAGACATGGGGAGAATGTGCAAACTCCACAGACAGTGGCCTGAGGCTGGAATCAAACCTGGGACCCTAGTGCTGTGAGGCAGCAGTGCTAACCACTGAGCCACCATGCCGCCCTTTTAAGGGTTGTCATGGCAGAAAATCATAGAATCATAGAATCTCTACAGTGTGGAAACAGGCGCTTCAACCAACAAGTCAACACTGACTCTATGAAGCGTAACCCACCCAGACCAATTCCCCTACTCTATATTTGCCGCTGACTAATGCACCTAACCTACACATTCCAGAACACTCTGGGCAATTTAGCACAGCAATTCACCTAACCTGCACATCTTTGGACTGTGAAAGGAAACTGGAGCACCCAGAGGAACCTCACAATCACAGGGAGAATGTGCAAACTCCACGCAGTCACCTGAGGCTGGAATCAAACTCACGTCCCTGGCGCTATGAGGCAGCAGTGTTAACGACTGAGCTACCGTGCCAACCCAGACACTTGTCATACTTCTCCTGTGCAATATGGGAATTCAGGGACCCTTCCAATGTCCTTGACTCCTTCATGTGCGGGACTTGTGTCCAGCTGCAGCTCAAGTTTAACCAATTAATGGCTCTGGAGCTGCAGTGTGATTCACTTTGGAGTATCCAGGAGGCTGAGGAAATCATGGAAAGCACGTTTATTAAGTCAGTCACATCGCAGATAAAAATGACTGAGGTAGACAGGGAATGGGTGACCACCAATCAGAGGAAAAGTAGGAAAGCAGTGCAGGGTCCCCTGAGATCATCTCCCTCCAAAACAAATATGCTCTCTTGGGTACTATTGGGGGAGATGGCTCAACAGGGAAAGATGGCAGCAGCCAGGTTTGAGGCACTGTGGCTGGCTTTGCTGCACAGCAAGACAGGAAAAAGAGTTGTAGAGCTATAGTGATAGGAGATTCAATTGTAAGGGGAAAAGAGAGTGTAGGATGGTATGTTGCCTCCCTGGTGCAAGGGTCAAGGATGTCTTGGAGAGGCTGTAGAATATTCTGGTCAGAGAGAGTGAACAACCTGCTGTCATGGTGCATACAGGCACCAACGATATAGATAGAAAACAGGATGAGGTCTGACAAGCTGAAGTTAGGAGTTAAACTAAGAAGTAGGACCTCAAAGTAATCTCAGCATTACTGCTCGTACCACGTACTAGTCAGAGTAGGCATGGCAGGATTGCTAAGGTGAATATGTAGCTTTAAGGGCTGATGCAAGAGGGAGGGATTCAAAATCCTGGGACATTGGAACTGGTTCTGGAGAAGATGGGACCAGTACAAACCAGATAGTCTGCAGGAATTGCTACTGTCATTAAGTCAGTCACATCGCTACTGTCATTAAGGAGGGTTTAAACTAATGTAACAGGATATGGGAACCAATGCAAAAAGTGAAGTGGAGACAGAAACAAAAGGCCGTAAGGGGAAAAGTGAAAGCAGAAGGCAGAGAAACCAAAGACAAAAATGAAAAGGGGCCAAGTTACGTTCTAAAAGGACAATAAATGCCAAAAAAAAATTGAGGTTAGCTGGGCTTGTACTCACTGGAATTTAAGAATGAGGGGGGATCTCATCGAAACATATAAGCCATTCAGGACTGAGATGAGGAAGAATGTCTTCACTCAGAGTTATGAACCTGTGGAATTCTCTATCACAGAAAGCTGTTGGAAGCAGTTAGTTTACATATATTCAAAAGGATGTGGCCTTTGTGGTTAAAGGGATCAAGGGATATTGAGAGGAAGTGGGAGTGGGCTACTGAAATTCCACGATCAGTCATGATTTCATATTAAATGCAGGTTTGAAGGACTGAATGGCCTACTCCTACACCGATGTTTAGATTAGATTCCCTGCAGTATGGCCTTCGGTCCAACAAATCCACACCGACCCTCCAGAGAGTAACCCACCCTTACCCTATATTTACCCCTGACTAGTGTACCTAACACTATGGGCTATTTAGCATGACCAATTCACCTGACCTGCACATCTTTGGACTGCGGGAGGAAACCAGAGCACCTGGAGGAAACCCATGCAGACACGGGGAGAATGTGCAAACTCTACATAGACAGTGGCCCAAGGTGTGCATTGAACCCAGGTCCCTGGTGCTGTGAGGCAACATTGCTAACTACTGAGCCACCGTACCACCAGTTTCTATGCTTCTATGTTTCTGTGATGAAAGGATCTTGACCATGAGTGCCCTGAATGGTTGACTGAACATCCTCAAGCCCTAGGACTGATATCAAAAACTGCCCTTGACTTATTGTGCTGGGAAATCCTTTTTGAAGGATGACTCCATCAATTTGATTGAGGATTACTCTCCATTGATTTGGGACATGGCCAATTGGCTGAAGCACATGCAATGTGTTTGGCAGGCATGCAATAGGCATATGGTACAAATGTGACATTGGAGTAGCACATTGCTGTACAACAAAATGTTGCCACAACATTCCCCCCAACCCCACCCCCAATCCCACACCTTGATTGATGAGTACTGACAGCTATGACAAGTTGGTTGGTTAAAACAAGGCAGAAATACAGTAAACCATGTTTGAGGGGACAAGACACAAAAAGGCAAGCCTGGCCAAGCAAGGCAAAACAGAAATGGTGAGAGTATTCAAGTAGGCTCAAAATGAGTGAATGCTAAAAGAATGAGGCAGCAGCCCTGAGATAGCTCCTGGTCGAAATTGCAATGAGAGGTGTTAGCATTTTCTAAAGTGCAGCACTGAGGTGCAGAGCTATATGATAATTAGAGCATGATTTGGAGATGTCGGTGTTGAACTGAGGTAGACAAAGTTAAAAATCACACAACACCAGGTTATAGTCCAACAGGTTTATTTGGAAGTACTAGCTTTCAAAGCATTGCTTCATCATCAGGTGGTTGTGGACCAGCATAGAACATAGAACAGTCCAGCACAGTAGAGGCTCTTTGGCCCTCGATGCTGTGAATAGACTGAGGCTGTTTTCCCTGGAACGTTGGAGGCTGAGGATTGACCTTACAGAGGTTTATAAAATCATGAGGGGCATGGACAGGATAAGTAGACAAAATCTTTTCCTGGGGTGGGGGAGTCCAGAACTAGAGGGCACAGGTTTAAGATGAGAGGGGAAAGATAGAAAAGGGACCTAAGGGGCAACATTTTCACACAGAGTGTGGTGTGTGTATGGAATGAGCTGCCAGAGTAAGTTGTGGAGCCTGGTACAATTACAGCATTTAAAAGACATCTGGATGGGTATATGAATAGGAAGGGTTTAGAGGTCTATGGCCTAATGAAAGTAGATTAGGTTAGGATAACAGGTCAGCATGGACATGTTGGACCAAAGGGTCTGTTTCCGTGTTGTACATCTCTATGACTCTATTCTCTACTCCTCTTGCAAGGATGCCTGCCTTGAAGACGTTTTCCTCCTCTCTGTACAAGAATCTCAGGGAGTCCCTCTCCCACTGCAACTCCCAGGTCATTTCCTCTGCCCTGAAGCTCTTACTCTATGCTACTTTCTCCCCTCCCCCACCCTCCTCTAGCTTATCTCTCCACGCTCCAACCTCACTGCCTTTATTCCTGATGAAGGGCTTTTGCCCGAAACGTCGATTTTGAAGCTCCTTGGATGCTGCCTGAACTGCTGTGCTCTGCCAGCACCACTAATCCAGAATCTGGTTTCCAGCATCTGCAGTCATTGTCTTTACCTAGTTGATTTTAACCCTACTGCGAATCCTCTTGCAAGGATGCCTGCCTTGAAGAAGTTTTCCTCCTCTCTGTACAAGAATCTCAGGGAGTCCCTCTCCCACTGCAACTCCCAGGTCATTTCCTCTGCCCTGAAGCTCTTACTCTATGCTACTTTCTCCCCTCCCCCACCCTCCTCTAGCTTATCTCTCCACGCTCCAACCTCACTGCCTTTATTCCTGATGAAGGGCTTTTGCCCGAAACGTCAATTTTGAAGCTCCTTGGATGCTGCCTGAACTGCTGTGCTCTGCCAGCACCACTAATCCAGAATCTGGTTTCCAGCATCTGCAGTCATTGTCTTTACCTAGTTGATTTTAACCCTACTGCGAATCCTCTTGCAAGGATGCCTGCCTTGAAGAAGTTTTCCTCCTCTCTGTACAAGAATCTCAGGGAGTCCCTCTCCCACTGCAACTCCCAGGTCATTTCCTCTGCCCTGAAGCTCTTACTCTATGCTACTTTCTCCCCTCCCCCACCCTCCTCTAGCTTATCTCTCCACGCTCCAGGCTCACTGCCTTTATTCCTGATGAAGGGCTTTTGCCCGAAACGTCGATTTTGAAGCTCCTTGGATGCTGCCTGAACTGCTGTGCCCTGCCAGCACCATTAATCCCGAATCTAAGATCATGTGCCTATCCAAGGGTCACTTAAATATCCCAAATGTATCTGACTGTACTACCCCGCTGACAGTGCATTTCCAAGCACCCACAACTCTCTGTGTAAAGAACCTACCTCTGACATCTCCCCTAAACCTTCCACCAATCACTTTAAAATTATGGCTTCTTGTGATAGCCATTTCCACCCTGGGAAGAAGTGTCTGGCTATAAACTTATACACCTCTATTAAGTCACCTCTCATCTTTCTTCACTCCAATGCGAAAATTGACAAGGCAATTTTTAAAAAAAATTCTTTATTTTTCTATAGTCTCTTTAGGAATTTAGAATATTGGCAATGGCGGTTAGGGCAGATGAATGTTCCTCTTGCAGAACGTGGGATTAAGGGTCACCCAAATCCAGCAACTCAAAAACCACGTTAGGGAACTCGAGCTGGAGATGGGTGAACTTTGGATCATTTGGGAGGGGGAGAGGGTTATTGAGAGGAGTTACACGGAGATAGTCACACCTCAGGTGCAAGAAAAAGGGAGATGGGCTCCAGTCAGGGGACAGAAAGGGAACCGACAGCCAGTGCAGGGAATCCCTGTGGCCGTTCCCCTCAATAACAAGTACACTGTTACTTGTTACTGTTGGGGGGGATCGACTTACCAGGGGTAAGCTATGGGGTACAGGTCTCTGGCACAGAGTCTGTCCCGGATGCTCAGAAGGGAAGGGAGAAGAAGAACAGATCATTAGTCATTGAGGACTCCATAGTTAGTGGGACAGATAGGAGGTTCTGTGGGAACGAGAGAGACTCACGATTGGTGTGTTGCCTCCCAGGTGCCAGGGTTCGTGATTTCTCGGATTGTGTTATCAGGGTCCTTGAGGGGGAGGAGGAGCAGCCCAAAGTCATGGTCCTCATTGGCACTATCGACATAGGTAGGAAAAGGGAAAGAGATTTAAGGCAGAAATTCAGGGACCAAGGGTGGAAGCTTAGTGCGAGAACAAGCAATCATGGGGGGACATTTGCTAATGCTCTTCAGGAGGGTTTAAACTAGTTCAATAGGGGGATGGAACCTGAATTGTAGCTCCAGTGTTCAGGGGGTTGAGAGTAGTGAGGTCAGAAATGAGGTTTCAAGGTCGCAAGAGTTCACCAGTAAGCAGGAAGGTGGTTTGAAGTGTGTCTACTTCAACGCCAGGAGCATCTGGAATAAGGTGAGTGAACTTGCAGCAGAAGTTGGTACCTGGGCTTCCATGTTGTGGCCATTTCGGAGACATGGACAGAGCAGGGACAGGAATGGTTGTTGCAGGTTGTGTGATTTAGATGTTTCAGTAGGAACACAGAAGATGGTAAAAGTACGGGAGGTGTGGTATTGTTAGTCAAGGGCAATATTACAGTGGCAGAAAGGATGTTTGAGGACTGGTCTACTGAGGCAGATTGAGCTGAGGTTAGAAACAGGAAAGGAGAGTTGTCCTTGTTGGGAGTTTTCTATAGGCCTCGGAATAGTTCCAGAGATGTAGAGGTGAACATAGCAAAAATAATTCTGGATAGGAGCGAGAGTAACAGGGTAATGTAATGGGGGACTTTAATATTCCAAATATTGACTGAAAACACTGTAGTTTGAGTACTTAAGATGGGTCAGTTTTTGTCCAACATATGCAGGATAGTTTCCTGACTCAGTATGTAGACAGACCCACAAGGAGTGAGATCACATTTGGTTTGGTACTGGGTAATGAACCTGGACATGTGTTAGATTTGGAGGTAGGTAAGCACTTTGGTGAACACAATTCAGTTATGTTTACTTTAGCCATGGAAAGGGAAAGGTGTTTAATGCAGGAAAAGAGTTATTGCCGGGGGAAAGGCAATTATGATGCAATTAGGCAAGACCTGGAATGCATAAGATGGGGAACAAAACTGCAGGGGATGGGCACAATTGAAATACGAAGCTTATTCAAGAAACAGCTACAGTGTGTGATGGAGTCACAGTGTCATAGAGATGTACAGCATTGAAACAGACCTTTCGGTCCAACTCGCCCATGCTGACCACATATTCCAATCGAATCGAGTCAACTTCCATCACCCGGCCCATATCCCTCTAAGAACTTCCTATTCATATACTCATCCAGATGCCTTTTAAATGCTGTAATTGTCTCCATCATTTCCTCTGGCATGCATTCCATATATGTACCACCCTCTGTGTGAAACGTTGCCCCTTAGGTCTCTTTCACGTCTTTCCCCTCTCACCCTAAACTGATGTCCTCTAATTCTGGACTACTCCACCCCAGGGAAAAGACTTGGTCTATTTATCCTATCCATGCCCCTCATGATTTTATAAGGTCTACAAGGTCACCCCTCAGCTTCTGATGCTCCAGGGAAAACAGCTCCAGCTATTTAACCTCTCCCTATAGCTCAAATCCTCCAACCCTGGCAACATACTTGTAAATCTTTTCTGAACCCTTTCAAGTTTCACAACATCCTTCGATTAGGAAGGAGATCAGAATTGCATGCAGTATTCCAAAAGTGGCCTAACCAATATCCTATACAGCCACAACATGACCTCCCAACTTCTGTACTCAATGCCCTGTACTCAATAAAGGAAAGCATACCAAATGCCTTCTTCACTATCCTATGTACTTGCGACTCTACTTTCAAAGAGCTATCAATCTGCACTCCAAGGTTTCTTTGTTCAGCAACACTTCCGAGGACCCTACCAGTAAGTGCATAAGTCCTGCTCTAATTTGCCTTTACAAAATGCAACTCTTCACATTTATCTAAATTGAACTCCATCTGCCAGTTCTCAGCCCATTGGCCCATCTGATCAAGATCCCATTGTAATCGAGGTAACCTTTTCGCTGTCTACTCCACCTCCAATTTTAGTGTCATCTACAAACTTACTAACTATATGTTTTATGCTCATATCCAAATCATTTAAATAAATGATGAAAAGACCCAGCACCGATCAATGTGGCACTCCACTAGTCACAGGCCTCCAGTCTGAAAAACAACTCTCCACCACCACCCACTATCTTCTACCTTCGAGCCAGTTCTGTACCCAAATGGCTAGTTCTCCCTGTATTCCGCGTGATCTAACCTTGCTAACCAGTCTCCAATGGGGAACCTTGTTGCACGCCTTACTGAAGTCCACAAAGTTCATGTCCACCACTCTGACCTCATCAATCTTCTTTGTTACTTCTTCAAAAAACTCAATCAAGTTCGTGAGACATGATTTCCCATGCACAAACCATGCTGACTATCCCTAATCAGACCTTGCCTTTCTAAATATACATAAATCCTATCCCTCAGAATTCCCACCAACAACTTGCCCACACCGGCGACATAGTTCCCTGGCTTGTCCTTACCAACTTTCTTAAATAGTGGTATCACGTTAATAAACCTTCAGTCTTCCAGCACCTCACCTCAATGTGCAGATATCACAGTAAAGGGCCCAGCAATCACTTCCCTAGCTTCCCATAGAGGTCTAAGGTACACCTGATCAGATCCTGGGGATTTAACCACCTTTATGCATTTCAAGACATCTAGCACTTCTCCCTCTGTAATATGGGCATTTTTCAAGATGTCACCATCTATTTCTCTACAGTCAATATCTTCCATGTCCTTCTCTACAGTAAACACTGATGCAACCTACTCATTTAGTATCTCCCCCATCTCCTACGGTTCCACACAAAGGTCGCCACTTTGATCTTTGAGGAGACCTGTTCTCTGCCTAGTTACCCTTTTGTGTTTAATGTATTTGAAAATACTCTTGGATTCTCCTTAACCCTTTTTGCCAAAGCTATCTCATGTCTCCTTTTTGCCCTCCTGATTTCCCTCTTAAGTGTACTCCTGCTGCTTTATACTCTTCTAAGGATTCATTTGATCTCTCCTGTCAATAGTTGATAAATGCTTCCTTCTTTTTCTTAAACAAACCCTCAATTTCTCTAGTCATCCAGCATTCTCTGCACCTAACAGCCTTTCCTTTCAAAGAGCAGAGAGTCTCTGGACTCTCATGATCTCATTTCTGAAGGCTTTGCATTTCCAGCCATCCCTTTACCTGTGAACATCTGTCCCCCCAACCAGCTTTTGAAAGTTCTTGATAACTGTGTACCTGTCAGGCAAGGAATAAGTATTTGAATGAGGGAGCCATGTTTTACTCAAGAAGTCAAGAGGAAGAATAAGGCTTATGTTAGGATGAGATGTGAAACCTCAGATAGGGCACTTGAGATTTACAAGTTAGCCAGGAAAGACCTGAAGCGAGGGCTAAGAATAGCCAGGAGGAAATATGAGAAATCATTGGCAGATAGGATCAAGGAAAACCCTAAAGGTTTCTATAGATTTACAGGAATAAAAGAATGACTAGAGAAAGATTAGGGCCAATCAAGGATAGTAGTGGGAAGTTGTGCATGAAGTCTGAGGAGATAGGGGAAGTGCTAAATGAATATTTTTTGTCAGTATTCATGCTGGAAAAAGACAATGTTGTCAAGAAGAATACTGAGATATAGGCTGTTAGACTAGATGGGATTGAGGTTCACAAGGAGGATGTGTTAGCAATTCTGGAAATAGATAAGTCCTCTAAGCCAGATGGGACTTATCCAAGGATTCTCTGGGAAGCCAGGGAAGAGATTGCAGAGCCTTTGGCTTTGTTCTTTATGTTGTCAATGTATACAGGAATAGTGCCAGAAGACTGGAGGATAGCAAATGTTGTCTCCTTGTTCAAGAAGGGGAGTAGGTAACTATAGACCAGTGGTTAAAGTCAGTTTTGGTTAAAATGTTGGAAAAGGCTATGAGAGATAGGATTTATAATCATCTAGAGAGGAATAAGTTGATTGGGAATAGTCAACACAGTTTCATGAAGGATAGGTCATGCATCACAAACTTTATTGAGTTCTTTGAGATGGTGATCAAACAGGTGGATGAGGGTAAAGCGGTTGATGTGATGTATATGGATTTCAGTAAGGCATTTGGTAGGGCTCCCTTTGGTAGGCTATTGCCCAAAATACAGAGGCATGGGATTGAGGATGACTTAGTGGTTTGGATCAGAAATTGGCTAGCTGTAAAAAGACAGATAGTGGTGGTTGATGAGAAATTTTTATCCTGGAGTTCAGTTATTAGTGGTGTACCGCAAAAATCTGTTTTGGGGCAACTGCTGTTTGTTATTTTTATAAATGACCTGGATGAGGGCTTTGAAGGATGGGTTAGTCAATTTGTGGATGACACTAAAGTCGGTGGAGTTGTGGATCGTGCTGAAGGATGTTGCAGGTTATAGAGGGAGATAGATGAGATGCAGAGCTGGGCTGAGAGGTGGCAAATGGAGTTTAATGCATAAAAGTGTGAGGAGATTCACTTTGGAAGGAGCAACAGTAATGAATACTGGGCTAATGTTAAGGTTCTTGGTCATATTGATGAGAAGAGAAATCTCAGTGTCCATGTACATGGATTCCTGAAGGTTGCCACTCAGATTGATAGGGTTGTTAAGAAGGCATACGGAGTGTTATCTTTTATCGGTAGAGAAATTGAGTTTCAGAGCCATGAGGCCATGCTGCAGCTGTACAAACTCTGTTCACTGCGTCATAGGAAGGATGTGGAAGCTTTAGAAAGGGTTCAGAGGAGATTGACTAGGATGTTGCCTGGATTGGAGCGAAGGTCTTATGAGGTAAGGCTGAGAGACTTGAGGCTGTTTTCGTTGGAGGGAAGAAGGTTGAGAGATGGCTTAACTGAACCATATAAGATAATCAGAGAGTTAGATAGGGTGGACAGTGAGAGCCTTTTTTTCGGATGATGATGGCTAGCATGAGGAGACATTGCTTTAAATTGAAGAGTGATAGATATAGGACAGATGTCAGAGGTAGTTTCTTTACTCTGAGTACTAGGGGTGTAGAATGCACTGCCTGGAACAGTAGTAGACTTGCCAACTTTAAGCGCATTTAAATGGTCATATGGATGAAAATGGAATAGTGTCGGACAAATAGGCCTCAGATTGGTGTCAAAGGTCGACGCAACATTGACGGCTGAAGGTCCTGTATTAGTGGTGCTGGAAGAGCACAGCAGTTCAGGCAGCATCCAAGGAGCTTCGAAATCGACGTTTCAGGCAAAAGCCTTTCATCATCGGGCTTTTGCCTGAAACGTCGATTTTGAAGCTCCTTGGATGCTGCCTGAACTGCTGTGCTCTTTCAGCACCACTAATCCAGAATCTGGTTTCCAGCATCTGCAGTCATTGTTTTTACCTGGCTGAAGGTCCTGTACTGTGCTCAAAGGTTGGAGACAGTGAGGTCTGCAGTTGCTGGAGATCAGAATTGAGAGTGTATTGTTGGAAAAGCACAGCAGGTCAGGCAGCATCTGAGGAGCAGGAAAATCGACTTTTCGGCTCTGGCCCAAAACAGCTGCCTGACCTGCTGTGCTTTTCCAGCAACACATTCTCAACTGTGCTCAAATGTTCTATGTTCTAAAAGCCCTAGCTCCCTCAACATTTCTTTATAAGTCATGACATGTCATCCAGTCCAAGCAGTTTCCTGGTAAATCTTTTCTGCATCTTTTCTAAAGCTTCCATATCCTTCCTATAATGAGGCGACCAGCACTGTACACAATATTCCAAGTGTGGTCTAATCAGGGTTTTATAGAGCTACAGCATAACCTCACAGCTCTTAAACTCAATCCCCCTGCCAATGAAAGCCAATACACCATTCACCTTCTTAACAACCCTATCAACCTGGGTGGCAATCTGAGGGATCTGTGGATGTGGACCCCAAGACCCTTCTGTTCTTCCACACTGCCAAGAATCCTGCCTTTTACCCTGTAATCTGGACTCAAATTCCACCTTCCAAAATGAATCACTTAACATTTTTCCAGGTTGAACTCCATCTGCCACTTCTCAGCCCAGCTCTGCATCCTGTCAAAGTCCACTACAACCTACAACAGCTCTATCCATCATTCCACCAACCTTCATGCCATCAGCAAACTTAAGAACCCACCCTTCTACTTTCTCATCCAAGTAATTTATAAAAATCACAAAGAGCAGACGTACCACCACAGATCCCTGCAGAATGCCACTGGTCACCAAGCTCCAGGTTGAATACTTTCCATTTACTACCACTCTCTGTCTTCTGTGGGCCAGCCAATTCTGTACCCAGACAGACAAATTTCCCTATATCCCATTCTTCCTTACTTTCTGAATGAGCCTACCATGATGAATCTTATAAAATATCTTGCTAAAATTCACATCCTCCACATCCACTGCTCTACCTTCATCATTGCACTTGTCACATCCTCAAAGAATTCAATAAGGCTTGTGAGGCATGACCTACCCCTAATAAAGCCATGCTGACTATCCCTAATCAAGCTATGCTTTTACAAGTAATCATAAATCCTGTCTCTCAGAATCCTTTCCAATAATTTGCCCACCACCAACGTAAGATTGACTGGTCTGTAATTCCCAGGGTTATCCCTATTCCCTTTCTTGAACAACGGAATAACATTTGCCAACCTCCAATCATCTGGTACTACTCCAGTGGACAGTAAGGATGCAAAGATCATTGCCAAAGACACAATAATCTCTTCCTCACTTCCCATAGTAACCTTAGGTAAATCCCGATATCCAATTAGATTGGAGATGTGAATATGATTATACGATAAAGGTGGTGTGTATTGGATGCCAAGATCCTTTGCATGTGGGGTACATGCAGTCACTGGTCATGGAGTGTGCCCTGACATGGTGATGCTAGGTATCCAAGATGGAAGTCCAAAAGAGCAAGCTGTGAGCTATAATCACTACCTCTGACTTCCATATTCAAAATTCTTGGCTTTTAGTTTCGATCCAGAGGAATGAGAAATACATGTCAGTGAGATAAGATTAAGCATGAATGTGTGTGTTAATGAGTGATAATCACTCCATCAGACCTCTTGCCACCCATCAGCAAAAATCTCATCTCACTGTTCAAAGTTTGGTAGGAAAATGGGGTGGTCCTCGATAGCTATTTCATCTGATTTTCCAAACTTTCGCACCATGGTCCACTTTGTTCAGGGGTTCGGAAGATTCCACCCCCAGTTTCAGTTACCAAGAAAAGTATCAAACCTTTTGAATAAATCGTCCCTTACCTACCAGATTCCATTTCTCTCCTGCCAAATGAATGGTCTGTTGTACCATTACATGATGGACAGTTTGCTCATCTATCTTGTCCTCATTCATATAGGCTGCAAGAATCTCCTACCTGTTAGATATATGCAAAAGCCAAGACTCCTCCAACACTGTACCTGAGATCCCTTACTTTATGAACTTGGAATCATACTTAACTCTCCCTGGTCAGAACTGTATTGTTTTCTAACCAAAGTGATTTAATTGCAGAGATTAAGTTGCAGAGTTTGAAAATGATAAATAGCTATTTTGGTGTTATTGGAAAAAAGCTCAATGTCAATATTCTTTTAACCTGAGCCAATAATGAGGCAATTCAGCAATTCGACAATAAATCAATTTTCTATATTTGTGATAATTCAATGAAAGCAGCATTTGATTTCCAGCACGCTGCTCAGCTTTTTTTAATATTCGTTCATGGGAAGTGGGTGTCGCTGGCTGCCAGTATGTATTGCCTGTCTGTAGTTGCCCTTCAGAAAGTGGTGGTGAACTGCCTTCTTGAACTGCTGCAGTCTACCTGGTATAGATAGATTGACAGTATCCTTGAAGAAGGTATCTTAGGATTTTGACTCAGCGACAGTGAAGGAATGGAAATACATTTCCATTCAAAATGGTGAGTTGTTTGGAAGGGAACTTGCAGATGATAGTGTATCTGCTGACCTTGTCCTTCTAGATGGAAGAGGTCATGAGTTTGAAAGGTGCTGTCTAAATATCTTTGGTGAATTTCTGCAGGTGAACCCCAAGGATGTTGATAGTGAGGGATTCAGTGATGGTAACACCATTGAATGTCAAGGAGCAATGGTTGGATTCTCCGTCATTGGAGATCATCATTGCCTGGCATTTGTATGACACGAATGCTACTTGCCTCTTGCCAGCCCAAGCCTAGACATTGTCCAGATATTGTTGGCTTTGAATTTGAACTGCTTCAATGTCTGGGGAAAAGCAAATGGAGGTGAATATTGTGCAACTATTGGCAAACATCCCCAGTTCTGACCTTATGATGGAGGACATATTATTGATGAAGTAACTGATGATGATTGGGCCTTGGACAACACCCTAAGGATCTTTTGCAATGACGTCCTGGAGCTGAGATGACTGACTTCTAACAACCACAAGCATCTTCCTATATGCCACTATGACTCCAACCAACAGACATTCTGATACTCATTGATTTCAGTTTTGCCATACTCAGTCAAATGCACCCTGATGTAAAGGGCTGAACTCTCACCTGACTTCTGGAATTCGGCTGTTCTGTCCATTTTTGAATCAAAGCTGTAATGAAGTCAGGAACTGAGTGCTCCTGGCAGAACCCAAACTGGGCCAGTGATTTATGACATTTATTAGAAGTGCAATAGACAGATTATTGTTAGACAAAAGATTATTGGACAAAGAAAGGTAGATAGATATGTGATTCTTATTAATCAAATTCTAACTTAAGAGCAGAAAGGTTTAAGGGACTGAATGGCTTACTCTACATTTTCATTCAGATGTTGAATGGTATTGAATACAACACTCATTCCAACAGGATTCCAGAGAAAGTGAATGCTCAGTAAAAATATATACTATGAAAAAATCTATCTTGAAATTAAGATGGTGTACATAATTAGTCAACCTTAATGACTCAATCGTATCTCATGGTGTATATGGATTTCAGTAAGCTCCTTGATAAGGTTCTGGATTAGAGTGGTGCTGGAAAAGCACAGCAGTTCAGGCAGCATCCAAGGAGCAGGAAAATCGATGTTTCGGGCAAAGATTCTTCATCAGAAATAGGCAGGTCCACATGGTAGACTGCTCTGGAAGATTAGATTGCATGGAATCCAGAGAGAGCTGGCAAATTGGATGCACAACTGGTTTCTTGGCAGGAAGCAGATGGTAATAGAGGAAGGATGCCTGTCAGACTGGAGGTCTGTGACTAGTGGGGTGCCTCGGGTCAGTGCTGGCCCAGTTGCTGTTTAATATATATATCAATGATTTGGATGAGAATAAACAAAGCATGATTAGTATGCTTGCAGATGACACGAAAATAGCCGATATTGTGGAGAGTGAGGAATGTTCCAGGGTTTACATGTTTCAAAAGGAATGGGGGGGGGGGGGGGGGGGGAGTAGGGAGGTAAAAGAGCTGCAGAAAGGGAGATCCTCAAGGAGGGTTTATCTACAGAGTCAGTATGGGTGGAAGTCAGGGACAGGAAAGGAGCAGTCACTGTTTTGGGAGTTTTCTACAGAGCCCCCCCAATGGCAACAGAGACATGGAGGAGCAGATTGGGAGGCAGACTTTGGAAAGGTGCACAATTAACAAGGTTGTTGTCATGGGTGACTTCAAATTCCCCAATATTGTTTGGAACCTCCTTAGTTCAAATCGTTTGGATGGAGCAGTTTTTGTTAGGTGTGTCCAGGAAGGATTCCTGACTCAGTACGTAGATAGGCTAACTAGAGGGGAAGCCATATTGGATTTGTGCTTGGCAACGAACTATGCCAGGTGTCAGATCTCTCGGGGGAGAACATTTCAGTGATAATGATCACAACCTGCTGACCTTACTATACTCATGGAGAGGGGTGGAGCAGATGGTATGGGAAAGTATTTATTTGGGGGTGGGGTAATTACAATGTTTTTAGGCAGGAACAAGGACACCTAAATTGGGAACTGATGTTCTCAAGGAAATGCAGAACAGAAATGTGGAGGTTGTTTAGGAAACATTTGTTGATAGTGCTGGACTGGTTTGTCCCACTGAGGCAAGGAAGGGATGGTAGGTTGAAAGAACCTTGGATGACAAGGGATATGGAATATCTAGTCAAGAGTAACAGCAAGCTTACTTAAGGTTGAGGAGGCAAGGGTCAGACAGATAGCCAGGAAGGATTTGAAGAATGGACTTTGGAGAGCTAGAAGGAGGCATGAGAAAGCTTTAGCAGGTAGGATTAAGGAAAACCCTAAGGCATTCTATGCTTTTGTGAGGAACAAGAGGATGGCCAGAGTGAGGATCAGGGATAGTGGAGGGAATTTGCGCCTTAGGTCAGAGGAAACCAGTATTCACTACTGAAAGGGACCTTGACATTTCTAAGGACAATGTGAAACAGACTGATATGTTAGAACAGGTTGATGTTAGGAAACACGATGTGCTAAAAACTTTGAAAAACATAAGGATAGACAAACCCGCTGGGCCTGACTGGATATACTCTCAATACTACAGAAAGCGAGGGAAGAGAATGCTGTGACTTTGGTGATGATCGCACTGTTCACTGGGGTAGAGCCAGATGATTGAGGGTGGCAAATATTATTCTCTTGTTCAAGAAAGGGAATAGGGATAATCCTGGGAATTACAGACCAATCAGTCTTACGTCTGTGGTAGGCAAAGTATTGGAGAGGATTCTGAGAGACAGGATTTATAATCACTTGGAAAAGGAGAAAGTGAGGTCTGCAGATGCCAGAGATCAGAGTCAAAATGTATGACCCTGGAAAAACATAGCTGGTCAAGCAACATACAAGGAAGAGAAGAATCGATGTTTCGGGCATAAACTCTTCATCAGGAATGTGGAGTTTGGGAAACAATAGTTTGATTAGAGATGGTCAGCCTGGCTCTGTGAGGGGCAGGTCTTGCCTCACAAACCTATTGAATTCTTTGAGGATGTGACAAAGCACATTGATGAAGGTAGAGCAATAGATGTGGTGTCCATGGATTCTAGCAAGGCGTTTGATAAAACTTCCCATGGTAGACTCATTCAGAAAGTAAAAAGGCATGGGATACAGGGAAATCTGGCTGTCTGGGTACCGAATTGGCTGGCCCATAGAAGACAGAGCGTGGTAGTGACCTGGTAGTATTCAACCTGGAGCTCGGTCACCAGTGGTGTTCCACAGAGGTCTGTTCAGGGACCTCTACTCTTTGTGATTTTTATAAGTGATTTGGACGAACAAGTTGAAGGGTGGGGTTAGTGCCAATGACACAAAGATTGGTGGAGTTGTGGATAGTGTAGAGGGCTGTTGTAGGATGCAACAGGACATTGACAAGATGCAGAGCTGGATTGATCAATGGCAGATAGAGTTCAAACTCGAAAAGTGTGAAGCGATTCACTTTGGAAGATTAAATCTGAATGCAGAACGGTGACTTGGTGGTTCAGTGGTTAGCATTGCTGCTTCACAGCGTCAGGGATCCAGGTTCAATTCCAGCCTCGGGTTACTGTGTGGAGTTTGTACATTCTCCCCGTGTCTGCATAGGTTTCCCCTGGGCACTCCAGTTCCTCCCACAATCCAAAGATGCGTAGGTTAGGGGAACTGGCCATGCTAAATTGCCCATAGTGTTCAGGCATGTGTCGGTTAGGGGAAATATGCAGAATAATAGGGTAAGAAAATGGTTCTGGGTGGATTACTGTTCAGAGGGTCAGTGTGGACCTGTTGGGCCAAATGGCCTGTGTCCATATTGGAGGGATTCTATTCTCATACAGGGTTAAAGGCAAGATTCTTGGCAGTGTAGTGGAACAGAGAGATCTTGGGGTCCATGTCCATAGATCCCTCAAAGTTGCCACTCAAGTTGATAGGGTTGTTAAGGAGGCAAATGGTGTGCTGGCTTTTATTAGTAGGGGGATTGAGGTTGAGAGATGTAAGGTTATACTGCAGCTCTATGAAGCCCTGGTCACACTTGGAATATTGAGTTCAGTTCTGGTCACTATATTATAGGACAGATGTGGAAGCTTTAGAGAGGGTGCAGAGGAGATTTACAAGGATGCTGCCTGGACTGGAGGACATGTCTTATGAAGAAAGGTTGAGGGAGCTGGAGCGTTTCTCATTGGAGTGAGGATGGATGAGAAGTGACTTGATCGAAGTGTACAAGATATTGACAGGTATAGATAGAGTGGATAGCCAGAAACTTGTTCCCATGGCAGAAATGTCTATTATAAGGGGGCATAGTTTTAAGGTAGTTGGAAGAAGGATTAGGGGAGATGTCAGAGGTAGGTTCTTTACATGGAGAGTGATGTGTGTGTGGATTGCACTGCCAGTACTGATAGTAAGATCAGATACTTTAGGGACATTTAAGTGATTCTTGGATAGTCACATAGAAGATAGTACAATGAAGGGTGTGCAGTTTAGTCTGATTTTAAAGTAGGATAAAACGCTGGCACAACATGGAGGGCCAAACAGCCTGTACTGTGCTGTACTGTTCTATCATCTTTGATTTATGTTATTAAACTGGAAAGAGTGCAGAAGCAATTTAAAAGGATGTTGCCAGGATTCAAGGGACTGAACTACAGGAGAAGGTGGACAAGTTAGGACTTTTTTCTTTAGAATGTAGGAGACTGAAGGAGCATCTTTTAGAAGTGTATAAGATCACGAGAGGGTGAATGCACTCAGCCTTTTTCCTAGAGTTGGGGAATCGAGGATGGAGGGCTTCAGTTTAAAGCAAGTGGGGAAAATATTAATGGGAAACTGAGGGGCAGAGGATGGTACACATATGAAATGAGCTTCCAGTGGAAGTGGTTGAGGCCATTAACATTTGAAAGGCATTTGGACAATTACTTGGTTAGGGAGGGTTTAGAAGAATTTGGGACAAGTGTAGCTAAATGGGGTTAGTGCGGATGGACATTTTGGTTGACGTGGACCAGTTTGAGCTGAACATCTGGCCATATTATGCATCTATCCCAAAAACATAGATTAAAAAAAAACTGGTTAAAAAGATATTTAGTATCAGCCAAAATCTTTTATAAGTGAATTGATCACTTGTTTTGGAGCATTCGTTGACATTTTAAGATTAATATTTTCAATTATATGTTTGAAACCTCATATAGGATTAGATTGTATATTACAGGGAGCAATATAGATTATATTATAATTATGATTTTTTCAAGTTAATACAGTTTAGGGTAAATAAAGGAAGTTAAGCATTTTTTTCTGAAGTTTTCCTTATAATAAACTTTACAATCATCAGGATCAAATGTTGCAGCTTTTAAGAAAAATCAATACTTTCTTTCCTCAGTGCAAGATCAATATCAAAAACAATATCTTTTCTGTTTTGACTGTGTCTAGAAATAGCTCATCCATTTTAAGAAAAGATTTAA
Source organism: Chiloscyllium plagiosum (assembly GCF_037043375.1). Lineage (NCBI taxonomy): Eukaryota > Metazoa > Chordata > Chondrichthyes > Orectolobiformes > Hemiscylliidae > Chiloscyllium > Chiloscyllium plagiosum. The sequence continues at coordinate 60,854,754 of NW_028270140.1, forward strand.
TATGTTCCTGGCAAAGATTTTTCCCTGCCTAAGATGCATAATAGAAATTTATGCACACACCAAAATTTTGAATGTGCATTTCTAGCTGATGAGACTCTCAGCCTTGACTGCATCAGCAAGATAATGTCTTAAATGTGAGACCAAGATCTGAATTTTCACTGAGTTGGGTCAATTTGGATGTCATGAGAATTCCCATTTCCGTCAATCTTTTCTGGCATGTTTACACTATTTCACTTTGACTTGATACTGACACTTACAAAATGGTCATGCAAAGAATAACACTTCCAGAATTTTTCTTCTTTATTTGGAATGCAACGTCGAGATGCCAAAGTATAATCAAGCTGCCATCTCTCACCATCAGCTTGGTCCAGAAAGCATTATCATTACAGATGTCAAAATTTAAAGAATTATTTTCAGTTTTGGCATTAGTTGAAGATGAACAACTGCTAAAAGTAAATCATTTTTAAGTAATGCAGTGAATAGCTGACTAGAAAAATGGGGTGAGCACAGTAAGCAACGCTGTCAGAGGAAATGCAGTACAATCCATAAATGGTTAATTGACATAAGGAGGACACTTCTTTTGGGTAATTTGATGGTGTGAATTTTGGAAAGTGATATAATCCAGAAGTCAATGCAGAGCCCATGTTAGTTTTCTCCACATACAGAAAGAGGGTCAAACATTTAGGAAAACCGTTGGCCGATGCAGGTTAATGTGGAGTAGCACGCAGTAATAGTTTTGGAAGAAAAAAAAGAATGGACTGTGCCCTCAATGTCAAAATGCTGATCGTAATGAATAAAGAAGGACATTTATGTTAAAATACATCTTCAATAAAAGGACAACTGCCTTCTTAATAGCTCCTCCCAAACTCTCTGTGTTAGAAAGAGAAAGGACACAGGTACATGCCAGCACATCCCAAGTCACACACGAGACTTTACTTTTGCTTCACTGTCGCTGGATTTAAAAAATAACTCCTCACCTAATAATTGTTGAGAGTAATATTCCCACACTGATTTTAGCTGGCCCAGTAAATGATTCACTAATATCTTGAGCAACTGAGGATGCATAATAATGAGTAGTTTTGTCAACAACCCTATCATTCAGATAATAAAACAAAAAGATGTTGCTTTACAATTTGAGGGCATGGGCTGCAAGGCACTTGATTCTACAGGTGCCTCGCAAGGTAGAAGAATCTTGAGGAGCAGGAAAATCGATGATTTGGGCAAAAGCCCTTCATCAGGAATTGCCCGAAACATCGATTTTCCTGCTCTTCGGATGCTGCCTGACCTGCTATGCTTTTCCGGCACCACTCTAAACTTGACTCTAATCTCCAGCAGCTGCAGTACCCACGTCTGCCTAGAAGAATCTAGGGTGCAGGATTTGCTTCCTTTTACTCCAGTGCCTCATCTTTGAGATGTTTGGACTCAAAGCATAAAGCAATTTAATGGAGAAGTTGTCAGCAATTTGAATGACTGGTCAAAAACGTCTCTCATTAATAGTGTCTTTGTAGCATTTTGCTTGTCATCAGTGAAACTGTGGACATCTGAGATTTCAGGAACCACGATGGGAGTGTGGGATGTGCATGCTGAAAGAGACATTTTTCAGCCATCCATACAGTGTCCAATCCATTGTTGAATTTGGAGGAGTTGCCTGAATTTGTGTAGAGATGGCTTCAAGGAGGAAAGTAATGCATGTTTAATGGGCCACCCATTGAAACTGCCATGTGGTGGAGAGATTAGGAAATTTTTTCTAGTCCTCTTGTGTGTTGTTGATGCCCAGTTCAGGTCTTATTGAAATCTGGGAGTGTCTGCTCTGTACATTAGGACTAGAGCAGTTCTTTGTCGTCAAACAGTTAGTCCAGTGTTGGAACTCCTCGTTGACGGTGGACTTCTGAGAAAGGTGACTGCAAAAGTATGAAATGTGTTAAACGCATTCCAGAGTGTCTCCTTCAATGTATATGAAGGTGGAATATTTATGTAAAGTGGACTGGGTTGATGTGAGTTTTATTTTGCGAACATTCAAAAACAGACCGAGTTGCTTTTGTATTAAATTTTTGAACAGCCTGAGAGTATTTTGCACAACTGGTGCAGTCATCTGAAAATTGTACACAATATATACATATATAGATATACATGGTTCCTTTAACTTTGAGCTGAAAATGTGTTGCTGGAAAAGCGCAGCAGGTCAGGCAGCATCCAGGGAACAGGAGAATCGACGTTTCGGGCATAAGCCCTTCTTCATGCCCGAAACGTCGATTCTCCTGTTCCCTGGATGCTGCCTGACCTGCTGCGCTTTTCTAGCAACACATTTTCAGCTCTGATCTCCAGCATCTACAGACCTCACTTTCTCCTTTAACTTTGAAACAATTGACTGAGATGAAGGTTTTCATACGCACACCGGAAGGCAGTAGATCATTCAAGTGCTTAACCACTGACAGCTGAATTAGAAGTAGCATGGGGCTATCACAAAACCTTATTTGTTACCAGTGTAGATTCTGAAGGCATCTGTTTCAGTTCCCCACTTGATATGGATCTTCATGTAGCAGTTGTGCATTGTGATAAAGTTCCTTGGACAGTTTGAATGTCCAGAGCACAAGTCAGACCCTCAGGATTAAATTAATCAAATATGTTCTCCAGATCAAGTTGACAAATGTAATGAAGAATTTCTAGTGCCCGGTGTCTACATCAATGGAGGAAGCTTGGCTGAATTATTTGGGCTAAACCTTCCGTAGACTTAGACGATTAGGCCTTAACTGGCTCCGAGCTATAGTTTTGGACAATAATGCACACTGAGATTGTACTTGACACACTCTGTACTGCACTTACCGCTAAAGTAATAAGAAAACTTCAAATTGGAAAAGTTACCCAATCATTCTGTTTCCTATTGCTATATTGTTAAGGCAGTGGTAAATATGAACTAATAAATTTTTAACTTTCGTCGCCTGATTTTTGAACCTTTTACAGATAAAATCGTTTTTAAAAATGAAGAAATGTGGAATTAAAATTACTGGAAAATGTCCATATTTCAGAGGAGGAAGTGCTGGTTGTCTTGAAACACATAAAAATGGATAAATCCCCAGGACCTGATCAGGTGTACCCTAGAGCTCTGTAGGAAGCTAAGGAAGTGATTGATGGGCCTCTTGCTGAGATATTTGTATCATCAATGGTCACAGGTGAGGTGTTGAAAGACTGGAGGTTAACTAACGTGGTGCGACTATTTAAGAAAGGTAGTAAGGACAAGCCAGAGAACTATAGACCGGTGAACCTGATGTCGATGGTGGGCAATTTGTTGGAGGAAATCCTGAGGGACAGGATGTACATGTATTTGGGAAGGCAAGGACTGATTATGGATAGGCTTTGTGTATGGGAAATCATGTCTCGCAAACTTGATTGAGTATTTTGAAGAAGTAACAAAGAGGATTGATGAAGGCAGAGGAGTATATATCATCCAAATGGGCTTCAGTAAGGCGTTGGGTAAGGTTCCTCATGGGAGACTGGGTAAAAAGATTAGATCTCATGGAATACAGGGAGAACTAGCCATTTGGATATAGAACTGGCTCCAGGGTAGACGACAGAGGGTGGTGGTGGAGGGTTGTTTTTCAGACTGGAGGCCTGTGAGCAGTGGAGTGCCACAAGGATCGGTGCTGGGTCCACTACTTTTCATCATTTATATAAATTATTTGGATGTGAGCATAAGAGTAAGTCTGGAGATGCCACCAAAATTGGAGGTGTAGTGGACAATGAAGATGGTTACCTCAGATTACAGCGGAACTTGATCAGATGGGCCAGTGGGCTTAGATATGGCAGATGGAGTTTAATTTAGATAAATGTGAGGTGCTGCATTTTGGAAAAGCAAATCTTAGCAGAATTTATACACTTAATGGTAAGGTCCTAGGGAGTGTTGCCCAACAAAGTGACCTTGGAGTGAAGGTTCACAGCTCCTTGAAAATGGAGTCGCAGGTAGATAGGATAGTGAAGAAGGCATTTGGTATGCTTTTCTTTATTGGTCAGAATATTACGTACAGAGGTTGGGAGGCCATGTTGTGGTTGTACAGAACATTGGCTAGGCCACTTTTGGAATATTGTATGCAATTCTGGTCTCCTTCATATTGGCAGGAGGTCGTGAAACTTAAAGTGGGGACACTTACACGTGGGGACACCTCCCACCTTGTACATGGCAGGTACTCATGTGACTCAGCCAATGTTGTCTATCTTATACACTGCAGGCAAGGATGCCCTAAGGTATGGTACATTGGGGAAACTGAGCAAAGGCTATGACAACGGATGAATGGGCACCACACAACAATCAACAGACAGGAATGTTCCCTCCAAGTTGGGGGACACTTCAGCAGTCCAGGACATTTGACCATGGACCTTGGGGTGGCCATCCTTCAAGGCGGACTTCGGAACAGCGAAAAGTGGCCGAGCAGAGGCTGATAGCTAAGTTCGGCACCCATAGGGAGGGCCTCAACCAGGACCTTGGGTTCATGTCACACTACAGGTGACCACCATTGCACTATACACACACACACGGACACTCCCACACACACACACACACAACACACACAGGCACTCCTATACACACATACACACAGACACACATATACACAGACACACACCCTTTCAGACACACACACCCTTACAGATACACACAATCCCACACTCACACAGGCATCCTCTCAGAGACTTAGACCACTCTACACTCATGCACACACACATACACTCTCTCTCACAGATACTCACAACCCCCACCTCAGACATGCACACGCACTCCCACACTCACATGCACCCCCTTACAGACTTAAGACACTCTGCACTCTCTACACATACACACACACACATATACTCTCTCTCATACTCACAACCTCCAACCCAGACAGACACACACACAGACAGACAAAGACCCACATGCATACATATATTTTGTGGGGTGAATTTGTACTTGCAAAGTTACATTGTACTTTGCTCAAAAACTGCATGAATTCATGAAAAACTTTGTTATCTCTCTTTTTAGATTAGAATCAATCTAAACATTATGGCATAGACAGAGAACACAGGGGGCTAACACCTTCAACATATTGTCTAGCTATTACCCATTGTTACAGCTAATCTGAGAATGCAACTTTTACAAAAAAGGTTTTGTGATTTACACATGAAAGAAGTGAAACTATCATGGTATTCAAAGAGTTGAAAGACTCAACAGACAATCAAGGTATTTTTCAATGTATAATTTCAGTTACATCACACTGTACATTTTTGCTGTAAATTCTGTGTGTTAGGATTGAGTCCTCCACTATCACCTGATGAAAGAGCGATGCTCCGAAAGCTAGTGTGCTTCCAATGAAACCTGTTGGACTATAACCTGGTGTTGTGTGATTTTTAACTTTGTACATCCCAGTCCAACACCGGCATCTCCAAATCGTGAAACTTGAAAGGGTTCAGAAAAGATTTGGAAGGATGCTGCCTGGGCTGGAGGATTTGAGCTATAGGGAGAGGTTGAATAGACCAGGGCTATTTTCCCTGGAGCATCAGGGCTGATGGGTGACCTTATAGAGGTTTATAAAATCATGAAGGGCATGGATAGGACAAACAGACAAAGTATTTTCCCTGGGGTTGGGGAGTCCAGAACTCGAGGGCATAGGTTTAGTTTGAAAGGGGAAAGATACAAAAGAGACCTAAAGAGCAACTTTTTCATGCAGAGGGTGGTACGTGTATGGAATGAGCTGCCAGAGGAAATAGTAGAGGCTAGTACAATTGCAACATTTAAAAAGCATCTGGATGGGTATATGAATAGGAAGTTTATGGAGGAATGTTGCAGGTGGGACTAGATTGTGTTGGGATAGCTGGTCGGCATGGACAAATTGGACTGAAGGGTCTGTTTCTGTATTGTACATCTCTATGACTCTATGACTCTAAGGACATTGGAAGTCAGTCTGCAGGTAGTACTCTCACCCTTACCAGTTCCATTGCTGGAGTGCACAGTTCCAATGCTGCTACAATTTGAATGGAAACAGAAAACCTTCTTTCAGTAAATAAACTTTATGATGCTTCAGAGGAGTCATAAATCCTGAGAAAACCATGACCTCAAGTGAGACACTGTGCTTCTGGAATTTTCTGATTGACAGGCCATTTGCTTTGAAAATAGTCAGTTAAATTTACTTGCAAAAGGGTCCATTATTTGTAAATTTAATAGTTTGTTTTAACTGCTGAGCAGTATTGATGTCTCAGCTGAGAATAAACTTTGAAGGACAAACCGAGATTTGAATCTGGACTTTCTGCATCAGCAATTATCATTCCAACCCATTAGGCAAGTAACTAATTATTTATTGTTTTGAAAGATTTAAATATATGTTGTGTGTTCCTATATGGGAGGAGACATCATTGAACAGTTGTTGTGAAGGGGTGAAAGTTAGAAAAATCTCCATTTGGATTTCTACAGTACACTTAATACTGTTGAACCATTAGATACTGTGAATATGCTTTGCTGATAGTTTCTGATGCATGTTGTATAATTTTTTTTGACCACAGTATAATAGCAATTCTTCATGAACATCAAGGGCATGAAATACTTTCTGCCCTTTTCATGCTTCTGATGACAAATATAAAATCTTCAACATACATTGTTTGCAAATAAAGTGTGTGCTCCTGAAAACACCATGACATAGCGCTTTGACCTGTGACACTAAGTAAAATGAAAGGAGCTGTTTTAGTGGATAGCAGGAGATTATAGGTTAAAAAGCACTGTACAGTTAACTGGTCCTTTACAAAGCCTCCACAAAAATAAGTTGAAATACAGCTCAAGACTCTCTAAAATTTTGCTCTTGAGACATTTTTCCATGAAATCTACTTTAATAGCTGGAAGTAAATTTCAGGTAGTTCAAAACTCCATTGTACAAGTGATTTAGAAGTGTTTATTTCATGCTTCAATGGAGATTGCTTCGTAGTTTCCCAATGAAAAAATGAAAGGCAGCTTGACAAAGCTGGCCTTAAAGTAGCATACGGATTTGCTGTCTTTTTAGACATTACATACATTACAGACAAGATAGTCATGAGTTGTCAATGAACAGCGATATTACTATCTGGACCATTGTTCCCAAGATTCATTTTCAAAAAAAATATGGTGCGAAATATATTTTCTCTGTTCATCTCTAAAAGGTACCTAGTGGGCAGCACGTTGGCACAGTGGTTAGTGCTGTTGCCTCACAGCGCCAGAGACCCAGGTTCAATTCCCGCCTCAGGCGACTGACTGTGTGGAGTTTGCACATTCTCCCCGTGTCTGCGTGGGTTTCCTCCGGGTGCTCCGGTTTCCTCCCATAGTCCAAAGATGTGCAGGTCAGGTTAATTGGTCATGCTAAATTGTCCGTAGTGTTAGGTAAGGGGTAAATGTAGGGGTATGGGTGGGTTGCGCTTCGGTGGGTCGGTGTGGACTTGTTGGGCCGAAGGGCCTGTTTCCACACGGTAATGTAATGTAATGTAATCTAATCTAAAATTGCTGATCTTCCACCATCACATGAAGACTGGCAGAACTCTCTGAGAAACTGCATAGGTTGCTAAAAAGTCATTTTTCCTGAAGGGTGTTCTCATAAGCAGCATTGTCTTGAAGCAGTCTGGGAAGGATGGTCTCCTAGTCAGTGTCATGGTGATTCAGTCAGGGAAAGGTGTCTTTGTAGCCAACATTGCCTTGAAGCAGTCTGGGAGGGATGTTCTGCTAGTCAGTGTCATGGTGACGCAGTCAGGGAAGGCTTTACTTGCAGCCAGCATTGCCTTGAAGGACGTTCTTCTAGTCAGTGTCATGGTGACGCAGTCCGCAAAGGGTGTCCTTGCAACCAGCATTGTCTTGAAGCAGTTTGGGAAGGATGTTCTTCTAGTCGGTGTCATAGTGACACAGTCTAGGAAGCGTGTCCTTGCAACCAGCATTGTCTTGAAGCAGTCAGAAGAGGGTGTCTTGCTTGTTAGGAAGAAACAAAGAGTGCCATTACAGGCAAACTGGAATAGTCTTACCCTACTACAGGAGTAGAGGTGTCAAGGGAGAGAGCTGGTTGGTAAGTAGTAGGCAATGTCAGGTAAGCATCTTCCAAAAAGTTTAATCTAAAGGGGTAAATCATAGCGGGAAAGCACAAAGTCATGGTGTGTTCCTCCTGCTCTATGTGGGAAGCCGGGCACATTTCCAATGCCTGGAACCAGCAGGTGTGCAGGAATTGTCTCCATCTGCAGCTTATGGAAGTCCAGATTTCAGACCTAGAGTGGCTGTTGGGAATACTGTGGAGCATCCATGAAGCTGAGAAAATTGTGGATAGTACGTATGTAGAAGTGGACATACCGCAGGCTAAGACTGACAAGCAGGAGTGGAAAGAGGGATCACCAGCAGAGAAAGGGGACAAGCAGATAGTACATGAATCCCCTGTGTCCATTCTCCTGAAAAACAGATACACGGCTTTGAATATCTTTGAGGAGAATGGTCTCTCATAGGAAAACAGCAATGGCCAATGTCATAGCTGGCTCTGTTGCACGGGGGAGGAACAAATAGTGTGGAAATGTAATCACCATAGCGGATTCAATTATAAGGAGAAGCAGACTCAATGGGCCAAATGGTTCCCTGCTGCTCCTATTTCCTATGTTCTAAGCATTTCTGTAGCTGCAAATAAGATTTCAGGACAGTATGTTGCCTCCCTGGTGCTGAAGTCAAGATGTTCTCAAAGAGGCAACAGGACATCCTGGAAGGGGCAGATGAATAATCGGTGGTCATGGTATACATTGGTAATGAACATTGGTTAAAAAAAGGGAAGCAGTCCTCAAAGCAGAATATAAGGAGTTAGGAATCAAGCTTTTTAAAAACTCATTCATGGGATGTGGCATCACTGGCTAGGCCAGCATTTATTGCCTATCCCTAATTGCCCAGAAGGCAGCTAAACATTAACCACATTTCTGTGGTCTGGAGTCACAAGTAGGTCAGATCAGGTAAGGGTGGCAGTTTCTTTCTCTAGATTCTCTACATTATTAGTTCCAGAGTTTTTAAAACTGAATTCAAATTCTGCTACCTGCCGAGGCAGGGATCAAATTAGCATTTCAAGTACATTGGGTGGTATGGTGGCTCAGTGGTTAGCCGTGCTGCTTCACAGTGCCAGGGATCCAGGTTCGATTCCAGCCTTGCTTAACCCTTCTGTGTAGAGTTTGCGCATTCTCCCTCTATCTGTGTGGGTTTCCTCCAAGTGTTCTGGTTTCCTCCCATAATCCAAAAATGTGCAGGTTAGGTGAATTGGCCAGGCTAAATTGCCCATAGTGTTCAGGGTGTGTGGGTTAGCTGCATTATTCATGGGTAAATGTAGCGTCATAGGATAGAGAAATGGGTCTGAATGGGTTACTCTTCGGTGGGTCAGTGTGGACTTGTTAAACCAAATGGTCTGTTTCCACACTGTAAGGATTCTATGATTACTGGGTGTCTGGGTTAACAGTCCAGTGATAATACCACTAGGTCACCACCTCTTGCTGTCAGTGCCACATGCAATCAGAATAGAAATAACCGGCTATATTAAATATCACTAAAGAGATAGTATGGGGGGGGGGGGTCCAGATTCTGAGGGCAGTTTTGGGGAGGCTTGATCAGTACAAGCTGGATGGGTTATACATAGCAGAACTGGAACTGATATTCTTGGAGGAGTATTTGCTGGAATGGTGGGGGAGGTTTTAAACTAAATTGGCAGTGGATCGGAACCTATGCAAGGAGTCAAAGGAAGGTGAATCATGGACAAAAATGAAAGACAGAAAGAAGAATAACAGAAGTGATAGGCAGAGGAATCAAAATCTGAAATGAAACAAGGCCGCAGCAAAACATAGAGGGAATGGGACAAGGAACATTAAAAAAAACTCAAAGGTTTGTGCCTAAATGTACAGAACATTTGAAATAAAGTGGATGAATTAATTATAGCAAATAGATGTAAACAGGTATGATATAATTGGGATTATGGTGACAAATTGCTGGGTCAAAATTCTGGAATTCTATCCCTAATGGCATGGTGGGTCAACCCACAGCATGTGAACTGCAACGATTCAAGAAGGCATTTCACCATTACCTTCTCAAGGGCAACTATGGACAGGCAATAAATAACAAAACCATGATCTGCGAAGGAAGTTAGAGATTAGATGTAAAAAAGAGACATACAAATTGCTAAAAAAAAACAGCAATAGACCTGAGGATTGGGAACAGCTTTGAAGTCAGCAAAGGAGCACAAAGTGATTGATTCAGAAGAGGAAAATAGAGTATGAGAGTAAACTGACTTTAAAATTTTCTATAGGGGTGTGAAGAGCAAAAGATTGGTGAAAGCTAATGTAGGTCCTTTACAGTCAGAAATGGGGCAATATACAATGAGGAACAAAGGAATAGCTGTCAAACTAAATTCATACTTTGCTTCACAAAGGAGGATATAAATAATGTACCAGAAATGATGGGGATGACAGGATTTAGAGATGCTGAAGAGAAGCTGGTGTTGGACTGGGGTGGACAAAGTTAAAAATCACACAACACCAGGTTATAGCCCAATAGGTTTATTTGGAAGCACTAGCTTTCAGAGCGCTACTGTTTCATCAAATAGCTATGGAGAAGGACCATAAGACACAGGATTTATAGCAAACGATTTAGAGAGCTGGGGGAACTGAAGCAAGTTGGTATTAATAGAAAAATGGTGTTGGAAAAATAGATGAGATTGAAGGCTAATAGGCCTACTAATCCCAGGGTATTTCAGGAAGTGGCTTTAGAAATAATTGATGCATCAATGGTTATCTTCTGAGATTTTTTAGACTCTGGAAAAGTCCCTATAAATTGGAGAGTAGCTAATGTAACCCCACTATTTAAAAAGGGAGGTAGAGAGATAACAGGGAATCACAGTGTGACATCAGTAGAGGGGAAGATGCTAAATTCTTTTATCAAGGATTTTACAGCAGAGCACTTCAAAAACAGTGATAGAATTAGACACAGTCAGCATGGGTTTACAAAAGGGAAAGGAATAACTAGTAGAGATGATCAGTCAGTGGACTTTCAAGTTATTTGGACTTTCAGAAGATTTTCAATAAAGTCCTGCATAAGAAATTTATGCGTAAAATTAAAACGCATTGATTGGGGGCAATTTGTATTGAGCTGAATAGAAAATTAAGTGGTAGACAGGAAACAAAGAGTAGGAATAAATGGATCTCCTTCTGAATAGCAGACTGCAACCAGTGGGATGATGCAAGGATTGATACAAGAACACCAACTATTCGCAATATACATTAATGAATTAGGGAAGGGAACTAAATGCAGTACCTCAAAATTTGCAGATGACGTGAAGCTGGTTGGAAAGATGAGCTTTGAGGAGAATACAGAGATGTTGCAGTATGATTTGGGTAGGCTGAATGAGTGGGCAAATGCATGGTAGATGCAGTATAAAATGCAGAATAATAAATATGAGGTTTTCCAATTTAGCAGTAAAAACAAGAAGGTAGACTATTATTTCAATGGTTGTATTTTAAGAGATGTGAATATTCAATGAGACCTGGTGTCCAAGCAACAGTTGCTGAAAGTAATTTTGTGAATCCTGCCTGCATATCATGTTGCAAATGAATTTGAGGTAGCTTGTAAATGTCCATAATTTTATTGATGTTGCATATTATATAAGTCAAGAGAAGAGGAGAGAGTTAACGGTAGTTTTAAAGTTTTGCATGATAATTATAAGTGCAACATTATTGCCATGTGGAAAATATCACAAGACTGCAGAGTATTAATGTAAATGTGGAATATGTTTCCTACAATAATATTACACTACAAGGTTTCAACCTCCAACATAAATGATCTTGAAAATGTACCATTACAAACTCTTAAAACTGGTATTAGCTGCAATAATTTTGTGGGAGAGGCTCAAAAACGATTTTGGTCTGGAAGTGCTTTCAACTCATTCGTAATTGTGTTTTTGCCATATGTGAACCAATGCATTAGGAATTAATCAGCACGATTTATCCAAAAGCCTTTCAAAACATGCACTTCTGATTGTATTATACAGCTGTAATTTATCTCACAGATCCATTACCTCATATTTAATCTGACTATTTTTGGAATTTGGTGCAGAAATATTTCTGCATTTCTCAAAGGATTAACTCTAACATGCAGTTTGCATTTCAGGGAAAATGCTCTTCTAAGTTATGCAAAAGTCTTGCTCGATGATTTCTTTTCCATAGGAGTTACCTAAATCCTCTTTAATATTTCCTGTATAAACTAACAGGAAGATTTCAGTTTTAGGTTTTTTTTAATGTCTATGCAATATATTTAATCTGATAGAAGGGAATATAATAGTAAAGTAATTTAGTAAAGTGTCCCCATATATATTTTTATCATGCATTGTTTTAGTTTACAATCAACATTTTTTCATTTACTATCAGTCCATGAAGTGAAGGCAAAAATAAAAATTGTTGGTATGCAGAACAGGGCATTGCTATAAATTAAAATAATGAGCTTTGTTTTAGTATGTCAACAACATGAAAGCAAACTGTTACTGTAGAAATTTATTGAATCTATCATTTCAGAATATATATTATTCAACTTACAGTCTCCTGTTTTCTCTTCACATTCCCACGTGTGATATTCATTTCATTCGCTATGGCCAGAACTATGAACCCAACAACAATATGAAGCCCGGCTCTCTGACCACAGACAGGCTCTCCGACCCTAGACATGCTCTCCTACACTCAAGAGAAATAGGTCTTGGTATTGATGGTAGTCACCCTGAGTGGGGATGAGGCAAACATGCAGCCTAAGGTGGCTGCGGTGAGAATGGGGGCAGGCAGCCAGCAGTGAGGCTGGGAGCAGGCAGCCTAAGGTGGCCAATAGTGACAGCAAAAGCAAGCAACCTGTGTGGCCGGTGGTGACGGTGAGAGCAGGATCAGGCAGCCTGAGGCAGCCAGTAGAGAGAGCGGGAGCATGCAGCCTGGAAAAATGGCGGGGTTGAGCTGAGAGCAGTCAGAAGGTGTGAGGGGTGCGAGCCCAACATGGCTAGGTGTTTATGGATTGTGATGTTGACGTGTTAAATGTGTTTCTTTGTTTTTCTTCTTTTAAACAAGAAAAAATGTTTAACTTTTAAAATTTGTTTTCTTTATTTTTCTGCTTTGTATATAAGAATCTGTAATTAGCTACATTTGTATCCAAGATGGTGCCATAAGTGGTGACTTGTAAACCTTTCACTGTAACCATGTGAGTACATGTGACAATAAATCGAATTCAATTTAAAATCAAGGAGGAGGGCTTGCATTTATGAAATCTCTTGCTGTGTCTCAAAGTAAGTGAAATGCAAAGAATTGTGCAGGCAGCCGTTTTAAATAGAGAGAAAGTATGGGTAGAGCAGGGTCAGGAATGGATGTTGCAGGGTTTAGATCTTTCATTAAGAACAGGGAAGGTGATAAAAAGAGGGGGAGGTGTGGTCTTATTAGTCAAGGACAGTATAACGGTGGCTGAAAGAACTTTTGACAAGGACTCATTTACTGAGGTAGTATGGGCTGAAGTTAGAAACACGAGAGGAGAGGTCACAATGCTAGGAGTTTTTTATAGGCCTCCGCAGAGTTCCAGGGATGTGGAGGAGATGATTGGCAAAACGATTCTGGGTAGGAGTGAAAGGAACAAATGGTCATTACGAGAGACTTTAATTTAGGGACTTTGATTTAGTGGCAGGTGAGCACTTTGGAGAGAGTGACTATAATTCAGTTAAGTTTAATTTAGAGATGGAACGGGATGGGGCAATCGATGAGGGAAGAGCAATTATATTGTGATTAGGCAAGACTTAGGATACATAGAATGTGGTAGCAATATGCAAGGGATGGGGACAATTGAAATGTGGAGTTGGTTTAAGGAACAGATATTGCGTGTCCTTCTAGGTATGTCCATGTCAGGCAGGGAGGAAGTGACAAGGTAAGGGATCTATGGTTTACGACAGAAATTACATGTCTTGTTAAGCAGAAGAAGGAGGCTTGTGTGACAATGAGACAAGATGGTTCAGATGAGGTGATGGAGAGTTACAGATTAGCTGGGAAGGATTTAAAGATAGAGTTAAGAAGAGCAACAAGAGGACATGAGCAGTCTTTAGCAGGTAGAACAAAGGAGAGCCCTAAAGCTTTCCATTGGTATGTGAGGAATAAAAGGATGACTAGGGTAGGAAGAGGGCCAATCAAAGACAGAAGTGGGAAGTTGAGTGTGGACCCTGTGGAGATTGGAGCGGTGCTAAATGAATATTTCTCATTGGTTTTCACTCAGGAAAAGGAGAATATTGTAGAGGAGAAGAATGAAATACGAGATATTAGACTAGAAAGGATCAAGGCTAGTTACAAAGAGGTGTTATCAATTCTAGAAGGAGTGAAAGTAGACAAGTCCCCTGGGCCAGATGGGATTTATCTGAGGATTCTCTGAGAAGCTAAAGATGAGGTGTTGGAACCTTTGGCTTTGATATTTGAGTCGTCATTGTCTAAAGGTTTAGGACCAGGGGACTGGAGGATTGCAAATGTTGTGCCTTTGTTCAAACAGGGCAGTATAGATGACCCAGGTAGTTATAGACCAGTGAGCCATACGTCTGTTTTAGGAAAAGCTTTAGAAAGGATTGTAAGAGATAGGATTAAAAAGCATCTAGCAGGCAACAATTTGATTGCAGATAGAGTCATAGAGTCATAGAGATGTACAGCATGGAAATAGACCCTTCGGTCCAACCCGTCCAAGCCGACCAGATATCCCAACCCAATCTAGTCCCACCTGCCAACACCCGGCCCATATCCCTCCAAACCCTTCCTATTCATATACCCATCCAAATGCCTCTTAAATGTTGCAATTGTACCAGCCTCCACCACATCGTCTGCCAGCTCATTCCATACATGTACCACCCTCTGTGCGAAAGAGTTGCCCCTTAGGTCTCTTTTATATCTTTCCCCTCTCACCCTAAACCTATGCCCTCTAGTTCTGGACTCCCCAGCCCCAGGGAAAAGACTTTGTCTATTTATCCTATCCATATCCCTCATAATTTTGTAAACCTCTACAAGGTCACCCCTCAGCCTCCGACGTTCCAGGGAAAGTCTTGCTAAGATTTGCTTTATCTGGATAAATCACATTTATCTTAATTAAACTCCATCTGCCACTTCTCAGCCCATTGGTCCATCTGGTCAAGATCCTGTTATAATCTGAGGTAACCCTCTTCGCTGTCCACTACACCTCCAATTTTGGTGTCATCTGCAAACTTACTAACTGTACCTCTTCTGCTCACATGCAAATCATTTATGTAAATGACAAAAAGTAGAGGACCCAGCACCGATCCTTGTGGCACTCCATTGGTCACAGGCCTCCAGTCTGAAAAACAACCCTCCACCACCACCCTCTGTCTTCTACCTTTGAGCCAGTTCTGTATCCAAATGGCTAGTTCTCCCTGTATTCCATGAGATCTAACCTTGCTAATCAGTCTCCCATGGGGAACCTTGTTGAACGCCTTACTGAAGTCATATAGATCACATCTACTGCTTTGCCCTCATCAAGCTTCTTCAGGAAGGGCTTATGCCTGAAACGTCGATTCTCCTGTTCCCTGGATGCTGCCTGACCTGCTGCGCTTTTCCAGCAACACATTTTCGGGTCTATAATACTATCCCAATAAGGTGATCATCCCTTTCTTATTTCTCAGTTCCACCCAAATAACTTCCCTGGATGTATTTCCATGAATATCCTCCCTCAGCACAGCTGTAATTCTATCCCTTATCAAAAATGCCACTCCCCCTCCTCTCTTGCCTCCCTTTCTATCCTTCCTGTAGCATTTGTATCCTGGAACATTAAGCTGCCAGTCCTGCCCATCCCTGAGCCATGTTTCCGTAATTGCTATGATATCCCAGTCCCATGTTCCTAACCATGCCCTGAGTTCATCTGCCTTCCTTGTTAGGCCCCTTGCATTGAAATAAATACAGTTTAATTTATCAGTCCTACCTTGTCCCTGCCTGCCCTGACTGTTTGACTCTCTTTTGTTCTCAGCTGTACCTGTCTCAGATCGATCTCTTTCCTCACTACCTCCCTGGGTCCCACTCCCTCCCACCTTGCTAGCTTAAATTCTCCCAAGCAGTTCTAGCAAATGTCCCTCCCAGTATATTAATCCCCTTCCAGTTTAGGTGCAATCTGTCCTTCTTGTACAGGTCACTTCTACCCCAAAAGAGATTCCAATGATCCAAAAATTGAACCCTTCTCCCATACACCAGCTCCTCATCCATGCATTCATCTGATCTATCCTCTTATTCCTGCCCTCACTAGTTTGTAACACTGGGAGTAATCCAGATATTACTACACTTGAGGACCTCCTTTTTAAATTTCTGCCTAACTCTCTGTAATCTCCCTTCAGAGTCTCAACCTCTTCCCTTCCAATGTCGCTGGTTCCAATGTGGACAATGACCTCCTGCTGGCCCCTCTCCCCCGTGAGAACATTCTGCACCCTCTCTGAGACATCCTTGATCCTGGCACCAAGGAAACAACACACCATTCTGCTTTTTTTCTCCTGGCCACAAAACGTCTGACTGTACCTCTGACTACAGAATCCCCTATCACAATTGATCTCTTGGAAGCCGACGTACCCCTCGTTGCATTAGAGCCAGTCTCAATACCAGAAACTTGGCTGTTCATGCTACGTTCCCCATAGAATCCATCACCCCCTACATTTTCCAAAACAGCATACCTGTTTGAAATGGGTATATCCACAAAAGACTCCTGCACTAGTTGCCTACCTCTCTTACCCTTCCTGGAGTTAACCCATCTATGTGACTGTATCTGAAACTTCCCCCCCCCCCTTCCTATAACTGCCATCCATCACATACTGTTGCTGTTGCAAATTCCCCATCGCTTCTATCTGTCTCTCTAACCGATCCACTCGATCTGATAAGATTCGCATCCAGCAGCATTTATGGCAGATATAATCCGCAGTAACCCTTAAACTCTCTTTAAACTCCCACATCTGACAAGAAGTACATATCACTGTGAAGGCCATTTTTGCTCCTTCACAATCTACAGACCCAGAAAATAACACTGTCTTATTCCCCTACAAACACTGCCCCAGGTTAAATTAATAGCTATGGCTTATATTTTAAGTTTAATCAAGAGACTTATCTTCAAAAACATACTATCAAGAAAGAATCCACTATACTCACTACTGCAGCCTTTTTCTTGGACAGACTTAAAACAACAATTAATTTATCTGATTCTGTGCTGTGAACTTCGCCCAACAGTTCCTCCAAGATTAGTTGTGAATTTCACTGTTTGTTAATTTTCCCAGATGTACTCCGATGTCCAGCGATACAGCAAAGGCGGTAACTGTGCAGGTTTTTTCTCTCTCTCTCTCTCCTGCACTGTCCTCACCATGTGCTTCCTTTGTCTGCTCTTCTCCTTTTTAAAACTGCTGTTGTTTTGACTTTTTTTTCCAAAGTTTCAAAACAATGCAACAGCATATAAAACAGTAATTGCTGCTCCTGGAATTCGAGGCAATCACCTCCAACACCTAAAATACCAATATACGATTGACACTTAGTCAGCAGGATTCAAACCTGTGCAGGGAGACCCCAATGGATTTCTAGTCCATCGCCTTAACCACTCAATCACGACTACTTAGTCAACATGGTGTCATCAAGGGCAGGTCATGCCTCACAAATCTCATTAAGGTTTTTGAGAAGTTGACCAAGCATGTGGATGAGAGTAGGGCAGTTGACATGGTGTACATGGACTTCAGTAAAGCCTTTGATAAGGTTCCACATGGTAGGCTGTTGTAGAAAATGCAGAAGCATGAGATTGAGGGTGATTTCGCAGTTTGGATTGGAAACTGACTTTCTGTAAGAAGGCAATGAGTGGTGGTTGATGGAAAATATTCAGTCTGGAGTCCAGTTACTCATGGTGTGCCACAAAGATCTGTTTTGGGGCCACTGCTGTTTGTCATTTTTATAAGTGACTTAGACGCAGGCATAGGTGGATGAGTTAGTAAGTTTGCAGATGACACTAAAGTCGGTGGAGTAGTGGACAGTGTGGAAGAATGTTGCAAGTTGCAGGGGGCCTTGGATAAACTGCAGAACTGGGCTGAGAGGTGGCAAATGCAGTTCAATGCATACATATGTGAGGTGATGTACTTTGGGAAGAATAACAGGAAGGCAGAGTGCTGGGTCAGTGGAAAGATTCTTGGTAGTGTGGATGTGCTGAGGGATCTTGAAGTCCATGTACATAGATCCCTGAAAGTTGCCACCCCGGTTGATAGTGCTGTTAAAAGGCATACAGTGCATTAGGTTTCATTGGTAGAAGGATTGAGTTCTGGAGCCGTGATGTCATGCTGCAACTATACAAAACACTAGTGCAGTCGTACTTGGAATATTGTGTACAGTTCTGGTTGCCCCATTACATGAAGGATGTGGAAAAGGTGCAAAGGAGATTTACCAGGATGCTGCCTTGTCTGGAGAGAAGGTCTTATGAGGAAAGGCTGAGAGACTTGGGTCTGTTCTCATTGGAAAGAAGAAGGCTAGGAGGAATTTGTTAGAGACAAACAACACTAGATAGGGTAGACAGTGGAAGTCTTTTTCCGAGGATGATGACGCAGCTTGTATGTGGGGGCATAGCTACAAATTGAGAGGTGGTAGATTTAAGATAAACATCAGAGGCAGGTTCTTTACTCAGAGAATGGTAAGGGCGTGGAAAGCCCTACCTGCCAATGTAGTTAACGCAGCCAGCCACATTAGGGGCATTTAAACAATCCTTGGATAAGCACACGGATGATGATGATGGGATAGTGTAGGTGGATGGGCTTAGAATAGTTCACAGGTGGGCACAACATCAATGGCAAAAGGGCCTGTTCTGCGCTGTATTGTTCTATGTTCTATTAGAGAGAGAGAGATCACACAAATAGAAATGATCAGTCGTTTGCTTACTGCTATTTAGGACTGTCTAAGACATTCTGAGTAGCTCCTACTCTGACTAATACTTTTGGATCCTTAACACATATTAAAGCATTACCAAAGAGGCAGGCTCAGTATTGGTTCAGTGTTCCTTTCAAAAGATAACAATTGCAAAATGTAGGTCTCCCTCCAGATTGTATACTGTAATACTGAATATACAATTCCTTATTTTGAAAGCATTCTGGCAAATCTTTCAAATTTCTGCTCACAGCAATGGCTTTGTTTATTAGAAATCACAGACATAATCCAAATAATTCAAATGTCACACTGACAAAAAGTTACTCCAGCAATATTCTCCAATATTCTCAGTTTAAGAGGTATTATAACCTAAAAGGAACATTATAATTTCTTTGGAGTGAAAAAAAATCCCATATTAGATTTCTCCAAACTTAAACAAGGACTTGGTGTCCTTCTATACTGAAGATGACCCAATCCTCCCAATTATACCCCAGACAGGAACTTCTGCTATCAACTCAATTGTTGGCTTAACAACTAAATGGCAAAGAACTGACTTGTGCCTCCCTTTCCTGCTTTGTAATTGTAGCGCAAGGTTTTCCTGCTTTCTGAAGCAACCTCGAATCTTGGCGGATGGAATATAATATGAGAAAATGTGAGGTCATTCAAATTAGGCCACAGCTCGGATACTGTGAACAGTTATGGGCCCCTTATCTGAGAAAAATATACTAGCACTGGAGGCAGTCCAGATAAGGTTCACAAGGCTGGATTGCATATGAGACAGCATTTCTTTTCTAAATTTGCCTTTTTGCCAAGAGGGTGTGTTGAGAGGATGTTATTATATTGGAACAGTTAAATAGTAATTGTCACTGTGTCAATTAGAGTCATAGAGTCATAGAGATGTACAGCATGGAAACAGACCCATCGGTCCAACCCATCCATGCCGACCAGATAGCCCAACTTAATCCTGTCCCACCTGCCAACACCCGGCCCATATCCCTTCAAACCCTTCCTATTCATATACCCATCCAAATGCCTCTTAAATGTTGCAACTGTACCAGCCTCTACCACTTCCTCTGGCAGCTCATTCCATACACGTACCACCCTCTGTGTGAAAGTGTTGTCCCTTAGGTCTCTTTTATATCTTTTCCTCTCACCCTAAACCTATGCGCTCTAGTTCTGGACTCCCTGATCCCAGGAAAAAGACTTTGCCTATTTACCCTATCCATGCCCCTCATAATTTTGTAAACCCCTATAAGGTCACTCCTCAGCCTCCGACACTCCAGGGAAAACAGCCCCAGCCTGTTCAAACTCTGGGTAAAAACAAGTACTGCATATGCTGGAAACCAGATCTAGATTAGAGTGGTGCTGGAAAAGCACAGCAGGTCAGGCAGCATCTGAGGAGCAGGAAAATCGATGTATCAGGCAAAAGCCCAAAAATAGGAATAAAGGCAGGGTGCCTGCAGAGTGGAGAGATAAATGACAGAAGGGTGGGGGTGGGGAGAAAGTAGCATAGAGTACAATAGGTGAATGTGGGGGGGGGGGGATGTGGGTGATAGGTCAGAGAGGAGGGTGGGGGAAGGTAGCAAAGAGTGCAATGGGGGTGGGGATGAAGGTGATAGGTCAGAGAGCAGGGTATAGTGGATAGGTGGAAAGGAAGATAGGCAGGTAGGGCAGGTCATGGGGATGGTGCTGAGCTGGAAGGTTGGAGCTGGAGTGAGGTGGAGGAAGGGGAAATGAGGAAACTGGTGAAGTCCACATGGGCTTGAAGTGCTCCGAGGCGGAAGATGAGGCATTCTTCCTCCAGGCGCCTGGTGGTGAGGGAGCGGCGGTAGGAGGCCCAGGACCTGCATGTCCTCGGCAGAGTGGGAGGGGGAGTTGAAATGTTGGGCCACAGGGTGATGGGGTTGATTGATGCGGGTGTCTCGGAGATGTTCCCTAAAGCGCTCTGCTAGGAGGCGTCCCGTCTCTCCAATGTAGAGGAGACAGCATCATTACGGTTGGAGGGGTGGGGTTTGAAGGGGGAAGGGGTTTTGGACGAGATGCTTTGGAGGGCATCTTTAATCACGTGGGAAGGGAAATTGCTGTCTCTAAAGAAGAAGGCCATCTGGTGTGTTCCGTGGTGGAACTGGTCCTCCTGGGAGCAGATACGGCGGAGGCGGAGGAATTGGGAATACGGGATGGCATTTTTGCAGGAGGTGGGGTGGGAAGAGGTGTAATCCAGGTCACTATGGGAGTTTGTGGGTTTGTAAAAAATGCCAGTATCAAGTTGGTCAGTGTCAACCTCTCCCTATAGCTCAAGTCCTCCAACCCTGGCAACATCCTTGTAAAAGATGTGGAAGATATAGACTGCAGGGAAATAGATGGTGACATCTTGCAAAATGTCCATATTACCGAGAAGGAAGTGCTGGATGTCTTGAAATGGGTAAAGATGGATTAATCCCCAGGACCTGATCAGGTGTACCCTAGAACTCTGTGGGAAGCTAGAGAAGTGATTGCTGGGCCTCTTGCTGAGATATTTGTATCATCAATAGTCACAGGTGAGTTGCTGGAAGACTGGAGGTTGGCTAACATGGTGCCACTTTTAAGAAGGGTGGTAAGGACAAGCCAGGGAACTATAGATCAGTGAGCCTGACGTCAGTGGTGGGCAAGTTGCTGGACAGGATGTAGATGTATTTGGAAAGGCAAGGACGGATTAGGGATAGTCAACATGGCTTTGTGCATGGGAAATCATGTCTCACAAACTTGATTGAGTTTTTTGAGGAAGTAACAAAGAGGATTGATGAGGGCAGAGTGGTAAATGTGATCTATATGGACTTCAGTAAGATCTTCGACAAGTTTCCCCATGGGAGACTGATTAGCAAGGTTAGATCTCATGGAATACGGGGAGAACTAACCATTTGGATACAGAATTGGCTCAAAGGTAGAAGACAGAGGGTGGTGGTGGAGGGTTGTTTTTCAGACTGGAGGCCTGTGACCACAAGGATCCTCTACTTTTTGTCATTTACATAAATGATTTATATGCAAGCATAAGAGGTACAGTTAATAAGTATGCAGATGACACCAAAATTGGAGGTGTAGTGGACAGCGAAGAAGGTTACCTCAGATTACAACAGGATCTGGACCAGATGGACCAATGGGCTGAGAAGTGGCAGATGGAGTTTAATTTAGATAAGTGAGAGGTGCTGAATTTTGGGAAAGCAAATCTTAGCAGGACTTATATACTTAATGGTAAGTTTCTAGGGAGTGTTGCTGAACAAAGAGCCCTTGGAGTGCAGGTTCATAGCTCCTTGAAAGTGGAGTTGCAGGTAGATAGGATAGTGAAGAAAGTGTTTGGTATGCTTTCCTTTATTGGTCAGAGTATTGAGTACAGGAGTTGGGACGTCATGTTGCGGCTGTACAGGACATTGGTTAGGCCACTGTTGGAATATTGTGTGCAATTCTGGTCTCCTTCCTATCAGAAAGATGTTGTGAAACTTGAAAGGATTTAGAAAAGATTTACAAGGATGTTGCCAGGGTTGGAGGATTTGAGCTGTAGGGAGAGGCTGAACAGGCTGGGGCTGTTTTCCCTGAAGCGTCAGAGGCTGAGGGGTGACCTTATAGAGG
Source organism: Chiloscyllium plagiosum (assembly GCF_037043375.1). Lineage (NCBI taxonomy): Eukaryota > Metazoa > Chordata > Chondrichthyes > Orectolobiformes > Hemiscylliidae > Chiloscyllium > Chiloscyllium plagiosum. The sequence goes on from NW_028270140.1 coordinate 60,877,263, forward strand.
TTTATAAAATTATGAGGGGCATGGATAGGGTAAATAGACAAAGTCTTTTCCCTGATGTCGTGGAGTCCAGAACTAGAGGGCATGGGTTTAGGGTGAGAGGGGAAAGTCACACAGATGGTGGTATGTGTATGGAATGAGCTGCCAGAGGAAGTGGTGGATGCTGGTACAATTGTAACATTTAAGAGGCATTTGGATGGGTATATGAATAGGAAGGATTTGGAGGGATATGAGCCGGGTGCTGGAAGGTGGGACTAGATTGGGTTGGGATATCTGGTCGGCATGGACAAGTTGGACCGATGGGTCTGTTTCCATGCTGTACATCTCTATGACTCTATGACTCTATAAGGGGACTAGCAGGGATGGCCGTGCAGGGAGAGCAATGTTCCTCCTGCATGATGTTTGAGGTGAGGGACGCCATTAGTGTCTCATCCAAGTACATCTGCAGGAAGTGCACCCAACTCTCACTCCTCCAAGACCGTGTTAGGGAACTGGAGTGGGAGCTGGATGAACTGTGGATCATTCGGGAGGCAGAGGGTGTGTTAGATAAGAGTTACAGGGAAGTAGTTACTCCTAGGCACGAAGAAAGCTGGGTGACTGTTTGAAGGGGGGAAAAATCAGTCAGTGGAGGGACTCCCTGTGGTCGTTCCCCTGAAAAACATGTATACCGTTTTGGATACTGTTGAGGGGGACGACTTATCAGGGTGCCGTGGGGCCCAGATCTCTGGCACAGAGCCTGCTTCTGTTGCACAGAAGGGAAGGAGGGAAAGGAGGAGAGGGTTAGTCACTGGGAACTCAATAGTTAGAGGCTCAGATAGAAGGTTTGTTGGGAACAAACGAGAGTCGCAGTTAGTGTGTTGCCTCCCAGGTGCCAGCATCTGTGATGTCTTGGATCGTATATTTGTGATCCTGAAGGGAGAGGGTGACCAGTCTCAAGTCGTTGTCCATGTAGATACCAACGACATAGGTAGAAAGAGAGATAGGGATGTAAGGCAGGATTTAGGGAGCTAGGGTGGAAGCTGAGAGCTAGAACAAACAGAGTTGTTGTCTCTGGTTTGTTACCCGTGCCATGTGATAGCAAGACAAGGAATAGGGAGAGATATCAGCTGAACATGTGGCTGCAAGGATGGTGCAGGAGGGAGAGTTTCAGGTTCTTGGATAAATGGGGTTCATTCTGGGGAAGGTGGGACTTGTACAAACAGGACGGTCTTCACTTGAACCAGAGGGGTACTAATATCCTGGGTGGGAAATTTGCTGGTGCTATTTGGGTGGGTTTAAACTAGCTCGGCAGGGGGATGGGAACCTGAGGTGTAGTTGCAGTGCACAGGAGGATGAGAGTAGGAAGGACAGGGATAAGATTTCAGGGTCACAGGAATGCGCTGGCAGACAGCAAAGTGGTTTGAAGTGTGTTTCCTTCAACGCCAGAACTTTCCGAAATAAGGGAGGTGAGCTTGCAGCATGTATAGGTACCTGGAACTTCGATGTTGTGGCCATTTCGGAGACATGGATAGAGCAGGGTGAGGAATGGATGTTGCAGGTTGCAGGGTTTAGATCTTTCATTAAGAACGGGCAAGGCAGTAACAGAGGGGGAGGCATGGCCTTGTTATTCAAGGACAGTGTAACGGTGGCTGAGAGAACGTTTGATGAGGACTTGTCTACTGAGGTAGTGTGGGCTGAGGTTAGAAACGGAAGAGGAGAGGTCACACTGCTTGCAGTTTTTTATAGGTCTCCGCAGAGTTCCAGGGAGGTGGAAGTAAGGATGAGCAAAATTAACATAGCAAAGATAATTGGGAAAACAGAGGACTGGGAAACTTTTAAAGAACAACAGAGGATTACTAAGAAGGAAATACACAGAGAGAAAATGAGGTACGAAGGTAAACTGGCCAATAACATAAAGGAGGATAGTAAAAGTTTTTTTAGGTATATAAAAGGCAAAAAAAGGGTTAAGACTAAAATTGGGCGCTTGAAGACAGAAACAGGGGAATATATTATGGGGAACAAAGAAATGGCAGAAGAATTGAATTGGTACTTCAGATCTATGTTCACTGGGGAAGACACAAGCAATCTCCCTGAGGTAACAGTGGCTGAAGGACCTGAACTTAAGGGAATTTATATTTGCCAGGAATTAGTGTTGGAGAGACTGTTAGGTCTGAAGGTTGATAAGTCCCCGGGGCCTGATGGTCTACATCACAGCGCTAGAGACATGGGTTCAATTCCCGCCTCAGGCGACTGACTGTGTGGAGTTTGCACGTTCTCCCCGTGTCTGCGTGGGTTTCCTCCGGGTGCTCCGGTTTCCTCCCACAGTCCAAAGATGTGCAGGTTAGGTGAATTGGCCATGCTAAATTGCCCGTAGTGTTAGGTAAGGGGTAAATGTAGAGATATGGGTGGGTTGCGCTTCGGCGGGGCGGTGTGGACTTGTTGGGCCGAAGGGCCTGTTTCCACACTGTAAGTAATCTAATCTAATCTAATCTAATCTAATCCCAGGGTACTGAAGGAGGTGGCTCGAGAAATCATGGATGCGTTGGTGATTATTTTCCAGAGTTCGATAGATTCGGGATCAGTTCCTGCGGATTGGAGGATGGCTAATGTTGTACCACTTTTTAAGAAAGGTGGGAGAGAGAAAACAGGAAATTATAGACCAGTTAGTCTGACCTCAGTGGTGGGAAAGATGCTGGAGTCTATTATAAAGGATGAAATTACGACACATCTGGATAATAGTAACAGGATAGGTCAGAGTCAGCATGGATTTATGAAGGGGAAATCATGCTTGACTAATCTTCTGGAATTTTTTGAGGATGTAACTCTGAAGATGGATGAGGGAGATCCAGTAGATGTAGTGTACTTGGACTTTCAGAAAGCTTTTGATAAAGTCCCACAAAGGAGGTTATTGAGCAAAATTAGGGCGCACGGTATTGGGGTAGAGTACTAACTTGGATTGAAAGTTGGTTGGCTGATAGGAAACAAAGAGTAGTGATAAATAGCTCCATTTCGGAATGGCAGGCAGTGACCAGTGGGGTATCGCAGGGATCAATACTGGGACCGCAGCTTTTTACAATATATGTTAATGATATAGAAGATGGTATTAGCAATAACATTAGAATATTTGCTGATGATACTAAGCTGGGTGGCAGGGTGAAATGTGAGGAGGATGTTAGGAGATTACAGGGTGACCTGGACAAGTTAGGTGAGTGGTCAGATGCATGGCAGATGCAGTTTAATGTGGATAAATGTATGGTTATCCACTTTGGTGGCAAGAACAGGAAGGCAGATTACTACCTAAATGGAATCAATTTAGGTAAAGGGGCAGTACAGAGAGATCTGGGTGTTCTTGTACACCAGTCAATGAAGGCAAGCATGCAGGTCCAGCAGGTAGTGAAGAAGGCTAATAGCATGCTGGCCTTCATAACAAGAGGGATTGAGTATAGAAGCAAAGAGGTTCTTCTGCAGCTGTACAGGGCCCTGGTGAGACCACACCTGGAGTACTGTGTGCAGTTCTGGTCTCCAAATTTGAGGAAAGACATTCTGGCTATTGAGGGAGTGCAGCGTAGGTTCACAAGGTCAATTCCTGGAATGGCGGGATTACCTTACACTGAAAGACTGGAGCGACTGGGCTTGTATACCCTTGAGTTTAGAAGACTGAGAGTGGATCTGATTGAGACATATAAGATTATTAAAGGATTGGACACTCTGGAGGCAGGAAATATGTTTCCGCTGATGGGTGAGTGCCGAACCAGAGGACACAGCTTAAAAATATGGGATAGACCATTTAGGACAGAGATGAGGAGAAACTTCTTCACCCAGAGAGTGGAATGCTCTGCCCCAGAGGGCAGTGGAGGCCCAGTCTCTGGATTCATTTAAGAAAGAGTTGGATCGAGCTCTCAAGGATAGTGGAATCAAGGGTTATGGAGATAAGGCAGGAACAGGATACTGATTAAGGATGATCAGTCATGATCATATTGAATGGTGGTGCAGGCTCGAAGGGCAGAATGTCCTACTCCTGCACCTATTGTCTATTGTCTATTATTCTGAGTAGGAGTGAAAGGAACAAGGTGGTCATTATGGGGTCTTTAACTTCCCCAACATTGACTGGAAATGCTGTAACTCTAGTATGCCAGATGCATCATTTTTTGTCCAATGTCCAGGGTTTCCTGACACAGTATGTCGTAGGGCCAAAAAGAGGGGAGGCCACAATGGATCTGGTGCTTGGTAATGAACCAGGCCAGGTGTTTGATTTAGTTGTAGGTGTGCACTTTGGAGCAAGTGACCATAATTCAGTTACATTTAGTTTAGCAATGGAAAGGGATAGTTACATGCCACAGGTCAAGAGTTATCGTTGGGGCAAAGGCAGTTATAATGCGATTAGGCAAGAATTAGAATGCATAGAATGGGGTAGCAAAATGCAGGGGATGCAGACAATGGAAATGTGGAGCTGGTTTAAAGAACAGATATTGCGTGTCCTTGATAGGTATGTCCCTGTCATGCAGGGAGGAAGTGGTAAGGTAAGGAAACCATAGTTTACAACAGAAATTGCATCTCCTGTTACGAAGAAGAAGGAGGCTTATGTGTTGATGAGGCAACATTGTTCAGATGAGGTGATGGAGAGTTACAGATCAGCTAGGAGGGATCAGCTAGGAGAGTTAAGAAGAGCAAAGAGAGGACACAAACAGTCTTTAGCAAATAGAATAAAGGAGAACCCTAGAGCTTTCTAAATGTATGTGAAGAATAAAAGGATGATTAGGGTAGGAATAGGGCCAGTCAAAGACAGAAGTGGGAAGTTGAGTGTGGACCCTGTGGAGATTGGAGAGGTGCTAAATGAACGTTTCTCATTGGCTTTCACTCAGGAAAAGGAGAATATTGAGGAGGAGAAGAATGAGGTATTAGACTAGAAAGGATCGAGGTTAGTTACAAACAGGTGTTATCAATTCTAGAAGGAGTGAGAGTAGATAAGTCCCCTGGGCCAGATGGGATTTATCTGAGGATTCTCTGGGAAGCTAGGGAGAAGTTAGCAGAGCCTTTGGCTTTGATTTTTGAGTCGTCATTGTCTACAGGTTTAGTACCAGAGGACTGGAGGATTGCAAATGTTATGCCCTTGTTCAAGAAGGGCAGTAGAGATTACCCAGGTAATTATACACCGGTGAGGCTTACTTCTGTTGTAGGAAAGGTTTTGGAAAGGATTATAAGAGATAAGATTTATAATCATCTAGCAAGCAACAATTTGATTTCAGATAGTCAACATGGTTTCATCAAGGTTCTGGATTAGTGGTGCTGGAAGAGCACAGCAGTTCAGGCAGCATCCAAGGAGCAGCAAAATCGATGTTTCGGCAAAAGCCCTTCATCAGGAATAAAGGGCTTTTGCCGAAACATCGATTTTGCTGCTCCTTGGATGCTGCCTGAATTGCAGTGCTCTTCCAGCACCACTAATCCAGAATCTCGTTTCCAGCATCTGCAGTCATTGTTTTTACGACCATGGTTTCATCAAGGGCAGGTCGTGTCTCACAAACCTCACTGAATTTTTTGAGAAGGTGACCAAACATGTAGATGAGAGTAGAGCAGATGACGTGGTATACATGGACTTCAGTAAAGCCTTTGATAAGGTTCCACATGGCAGGCTGTTGGAGAAATGCAGAGGCATGGAATTGAGGGTGATTTATCAGTTTGGATTAGAAACTGGCTTTCTGAAAGAAGGCAGCGAGTGGTGGTTGATGGAAAATATTCAATCTGCAGTCCAGTTACTAGTGGTGTGCCACTGTTTTGTGACCACTTCTGTTTGTCATTTTTATAAATGACTTAGATGCAGGCATAGGTGGATTGATTAATAAATTTGCAGATGACACGAATGTCGGTGGAGTAGTGAACTGTGTGGAAGAATGTTGCAGGTTGCAGGGGGCCTTGGATAAACTGCAGAATTGGGTTGAGAGGTGGCAAATGGAGTTCAATGCAGCTAAATGTGAGGTGATGTACTTTGGGAAGAATAACAGGAAGGCAGAGTACTGGGTCAATGGAAAGATTTTTGGTAGTGTGGATCTGCAGAGGGATCTTGGAGTCCATGTACATAGATCCCTGAAAGTTGCCACCCTAGGTGGATAGTGCTTTTATGAAGGCATTCGGGGTGTTGTTTCATTCGTAGCGGGATTGAGTTCTGGAGCTGCAATATCATGCTGCAACTATACAAAATACTGGTGTGCCCACTCTTGGAATATTGTGTACAGTTCTGGTCCCCATATTTCGGGAAGGATGTGGAAGCATTGGAAATAGTGCAGAGGAGATTTACCAGGATGTTGCCTGGTCTGGAGGGAAGGTCTTATGAGGAAAGGCTGAGAGACTTGAACCTGTTCTCGTTGGCAAGAAGAAGGCTAAGAGGGATTTGACAGTGACATACAAGATGATCAGAGGATTAGATAGGATTGACAGTGAAAGTCTATTTCCTAGGATGATGACGTCAGCATGTACGAGGGGGCATAATTACAAATTGAGGGGTAATCGCTTTAAGACAGATGTCAGAGGCAGGTTCTTTAAGCAGAGAGTGGTAAGGGCGTGAAATGCCCCACCTGCTAATGTAGTCAACTCAGCCACATTAGGGCGATTTAAATAATCCTTAGACAGGCACATAGATGATTTTGGGATAGTGTAGGGGGATAAGCTGAGAATAGTTGACAGGTTGGCGCAACATCGAGGGCCGAAGGGCCTGTTCTGCGCTGTCTTTTTCTATGTTCTATAAGGACAGCCGCGTACCATCCATCCATCCATCCTATGATCTGGCAGAAAGAGCAGTCCAAACTTTGAAGACAGACTGAAAGAAACAGCCTACCGGTTCACTTGACACCACACTATCCTGGTTCCTTCTTGATTATAGGACCATCCCTCAGGCAACTATAGGGATAGCTCCAGCAGAGTTACTAATGGGAAGATGATTCTGCATTAGGTTCAATCTGATCTTCACAGATAAGTGGGTGGGTAATATGGCATCAGGATCATCAACACCAGACTCAAGACTCCACTAAGCAAGAGAGATAGTTTGCTCCAGGGGATGAAGTCTGGTATCGGAACCACGGGAATGGCCCTGCAAAAGTAAGAGATACGGTCAACATGAGGTCAGGTCCAGTGATGTGTAAATTTTGGGTAGGTGTGACAGTCCTGAACAAGCATGAGGGCCATATGAAAGCTGCAAACTTGTAAACTGTGTGGGAGCAAAATATGCCTGGCTCCTTGACAGCCTTTCCCACTGTTCCAGGATATGTGTGTTCTTCCTCTCCATCAAGTGTTGAAGATCTCTCATAATCTGAGATGGACACGGTGGATGTCATCACCTCAAGTCCATTGCCACCTGAAGATTTTTTTCTGAGATGTTCTGGGTGCAAGAGGTGAGCTGTTGTGCATTACACACTGCCTGCATCAGAGGCAGAATTGGAGGAATCAGACCTGGTGCAAAAACATCCCAGGAGGAGCTTCAAAAAAAAGCCGATATTCTTGGACTCAAAGGAGAAGGCATATAATAATTGTAACAAGATCAGCCAAATGGACCTAATAGGATGAGTTCCCCGATTGGGGCTGTAAAACGGTTCTGGCTGACAAATAAGAACAGGAGTGTCAGACTATGTGAGCTGGCTCTGAAGAAACTGGATAAGTGTCAAGGACTGTCCACACGTAAATAAAGGATGACTTGATGATGGGATACCGGCCTCTCTGGAGTTATATCAATTAGTATCTGAAATGTGCCCATCTTTATGAACCCTCATGGCACATCTCCAAAATATTTAGATAAGTGTCCTGCACTTCAGTGAGGCACTGACAATTGTCATATTAATGCTGCTGCAAGGACACTTTACACTCAGGGACACCCATCCATTTCATGGATAGAACTAGGCTGCATCTCCATGTTCTTCTGTCAGTGTCATAGCATTTGTTCACTCTGAGCCATCCTGGATATTCACACCATCCCACCCTTGAATTACCTTGACTTGTCTTTTTGTATATTACCTCCCCAACCAGAGATACCAAGCTCATATTACTACTGTCTTGCAATGCCATTAGCACAGACACATAACCAGGAATCTTGCCACAGTCATGGCTGGAAAAACACAGCGAGCCTCAGTCCAGTCAAAGGGGATAGCCTTCGCTCAGAGGTTCCCAGCACAGTTAATCAATCCAGCCCCATGCTTGGGGCAGTTAGAGTCAGGATCCTCTCCTCATAAAATGAATTTGGGGGCATAGATAGGGTGAATAGGGTGCTGGGACCCTGCAACCACACGGGATCAATGTGGATTTCAACAGTTTCCAGAGGAGGTGGTGGAGTTGGATACAATTACAACATTTAAAAGACATCTGGATGTCTACATGAGTAGAAGGGGTTTAGAGGGATATGGACTAAATACTGACTAATGGGATTAGTTTAATTTTGGCTATCTGGTCGACGTGGATGTGGACTGAAGGGTCTGTTTCTGTGCTGCGCATCTATATGACTCTATAAAGGTTCCAAATGAAAGACAACACACTAATTACCTTAAATCTTTCTGTCCTCTTGGCTGTTTTGCTGTTTGAGAGAGAGGTAGGTATTATGGAAGACAAGAATTATTATTGTTGGTGCAGATGGGAGATATCCCAAGTGCATGAGTAGGCAGCACAGAGAACAGAGAGTAGAGTGAATCATGTTGTAGGTTGGGACAATGGACAGCAAGTGAGGAAGATGTTGAATGCATTAGGGAGACTGGTAGAGCATGAACATTGGTGGGAGTTGGGAATAGTAACAGACATAGCCTAAATGTGAGGTTCTTGAGAAAACAATGGTAGCGCTTATGTCGGTAGATGAAAAAAGGATATTGACAGTCATCCTAAATGGATGGACATTCCACAAAATGGTTGAGATTGCTCTAATCAGGGTGGCAACAGTGGACCATGCTGACATGATCTGAAGAAGGAAGAGGATGTGCTGCTTGTGTATTAACCTATCCAGCAAAACTTTAAGGATCATGCTTGCAAAGCTGACTGCTGATTTCCTGCAGTCTGCCAAGCCCCAAGCAAATATCAGGAACCAGGCAGGGCAGCTTTGGATTGACAATGCTTGTCCAGGTTCGCAATGACTATTTAAACATGATGCGAATACTAGGGTGTTGGTTAATCCTGCGATCGCTGGTCAATGGCAAATTGCCAGGAATATTTTTTGTTAAGTTGGGACAGAAATTGGACATGTTTTGTTCCATAAGTGCCAATTAATGAGATGCGTGGAGAAAGTGACTATTGCTCTTTATATCAGCTGAAGCTTATGTTGTATTCATGATGACTAAGTTGTGCTTTTTTTTAAAGTTAAAAATCACACAACACCAGGTTTTAGTCCAACAGGTTTAATTGGAAGCACACTAGCTTTCGGAGCATCACTCCTTCATCAGGTGGTAAAGGAATTTCTGCTGCAAGACCTAGTGTTTTTTTTTGTTGTCTCTTATCATATTTGACTCATTAATTATTTATCCTGCCCCATGGTGTCCCTCATGTCCCCATCTAACCATGCACCATAGAAATTCCCCAAGATCCCTTACACTGGGATAATTTTTGACTTAAATTTTTAGAGCCAATTTTTGCAGTTACTGACAAGACAGTGAGACAGACTAGAATTATCACAGGTCAGTTCACAAATGACTTTTTTTTTGTTTATCATGGATTTTGGGAAGTTTATAACTGCAAATCATAGTATTTGCAATTTTGTTTATGAAAAGGGGATGTTTAGAGAAATGTATTTGTGATAGTGTGCTAGCTGACTTACCATGGTCATCTGACCTGTACTTCTGCTGTAATTTGCTTTCACTTCAGTTTGTGGCAAGTATTAAACACCTTGCTTGAAGCAAGAACATCCACAATCACAGTTGTAAACTCTAAATATAACATTGGTGTACAATTTCCATCACTAGGTTGATTAAATATAATAATTGAAAATAATTTAAAAACAACTGTTAAACCTTGGAAATAATAATCCAAAAGCAAACAATTCATTAAATAAAGCAAAGAACTGTGGATGCTCAAGATCTGAAACAAAAACAGAAAGTGAGTGAGATACTGGGCATGTCTGGCAGTATCTGCGGAAAGAAGGCATGGTTAAAGTTTCAGTCCCAGCAATTGGAGAAAGTCACTGGACACAAAATATTAACTCTGCTTTCTCTCCACAGATATTGCCAGAACTGCTCAAGTTCTCCAACAATTTCTATTTCTGTTTCAATTAAGTTGCTGGATGTCCACACATCATTTACTGCATCCGCTGCACCCGATGTGGCCTCCTATACATTGGGGAGACAGGCCGCCTACTTGCGGAACGTTTCAGAGAACACCTCTGGGACACCCGCACCAACCAACCCAACCGCCCCGTGGCTGAACACATTAATTCCCCCTCCCACTCCGCCAAGGACATGCAGGTCCTTGGCCTCCTCTATCGCCAGACCATGGCAACATGACGCCTGGAGGAAGAGCGACTCATTTTCCGCCTAGGAACCCTCCAACCACAAGGGATGAATACAGATTTCTCCAGCTTCCTCATTTACCCTCCCCCCACCTTTTCTCAGTCCCAACTCTCAGACTCAGCACCGCCTTCTTGACCTGCAATCTTCTTCCCGACCTCTCCGCCCCCACCCCCTCTCCGGCCTATCACCCTCACCTTAACCTCCTTCCACCTAATGCATTCCCAACGCCCCTCCCCCAAGTCCCTCCTCCCTACCTTTTATCTTAGCCTGCTTGGCACACCCTCCTCATTCCTGAAGAAGGGCTTATGCCTGAAACATCAATTCTCCTTCTCCTTTGATGCTGCCTGACCTGCTGCGCTTTTCCTGCAACACATTTTTAAGTCCATTTAAATCTATTTAGATTTAGATGGTGAGATTCTTTCTGGGCCAAATTATAAAAGAGTACTTTTGGTGTACTCTCAACAGGATGCAACATACTGTTGAAATAATATTGCCTCTGACTATTATAATATTGAAGGTGTCTCACGGTCATATACTCCACAACCACCTGATGAAGGAGCAGCGCTCTGAAAGCTAGTGCTTCCAAATAAACCTGTTGGACTATAACCTGGTGATTTTTAATATTGAATTGAAACTTCTGGCCTGAAGCAGCAGGAATTTCCTGTGCTAAGCCAAAGGCCTATCAGGCATACAAACCACAAGCATTAATGTTAATGGTCAAACTTAAATGATTGCTCAACTTAAATTTATATACTTAAACAATGGCTTACACTGACTGGGTTGTAACTGAGATAAAAATCAACTGCATGAGGATGCCAGAATAAATAAAAAATTCATATATCAAAATCATCAAATGCTGATCAGTTCGAGAAATAATTAAAAAATTAACATGTTTTTGTGCAATACCATTCACTGAACACAATGAATGAATATTTACTTGGTGCTAGTGGAATTTAGTTCCTGAGCTCCATGCCATTGACAGATGTCTTAAGTACTATATTCTACAATGAATCCATTTTTCAAACAGGTTAATAAAATTCTGCTGACATAAATAAGATATCCTTGAAAATACCAACAAATAAATTAACAAATGATAATACCTTTCCATTCTCCTCATGACTTCCATCACACACTATTCTTGAGGTAAAACGGTGAGCAAGTAACTTGTTCCCAAACCTCTGTCAACGTTGCTTAGTAAAACACATTGCAATGCCTGAAAGTAATTGAATCTCCAGTTTTCTTTCTGTTCTTGTGATAAAGCAGTTTGTTCAGTTTTGTATGTCTTGCAACAAACGGAGAATTTGCATGTGTGCCATGATCATTCATTTTTGTATCCTATTGCTTTATTAACATGTCATTGAAAATGTTCTCTTTTTACCAAATTCCAATCACAATGCATTAACAAACAAAAGAAATTCCTTCATCATAACCCCATAGCATCCTCTATAGCAAAATGGTTTGGGAGTGAGAAATCTAAAACTTAGAGAAACTTAGGAGGCCATCAGCAACTGTAGGGCAAGAATCATAGTTAACATTTTGAGTTTTGATATGGTTCTTAAAGTAATAAAGTCATAGAGTTATTAGAGTTCTACAGCACAAAGACAGGCCCTTCTGCCCAAACTGGTCCATACTGACAAAAATGTCCATCCACGCTAACTCCATTTCCCTGCACTTGGCCCATATCCATCTAAGGCTTTCCTATCCATGCATTTGTCCAAATGCATTTTAAATGTCGTTCATGTACCCACCTCAATCATTTCCGCTGGCAGTTCATTCCACATGCTACCACCCTCTGTGTAAAAAGGTTGCCCCAATAATTCAGTCCCCTCTTACCTTAAACTGGTGTCCTCCAGCCCTCGATTCCCCAACCCTGGGAAAAAAAACTGAGTATATTCACCTTATCCATGCATCTCATTAGATCTTCCATCAGTCGCCTATGCTTGTCCAACGTCTCTCTATAACTCTGTCCTTTATGTCTCGGCAACATCTTTGTAAATTCCTTCTGCACTCCTTCCCGTTAAATAACATCCTGTACAACTGCAACACAATTTCCCACCTTCTATACTCAATGCCCTGACTGATGAAGGCCAGTGTGCCAAAAGCCTTCTTCACTGTCCTGTCTACCTGTGACTCCACTTTAAGAGAACCATTTACCTGAACTCTAATGTTTCTCTATTCCACTACACTCCTTAAGGCTCTACCATTCACCATGAAACTCTCATCTTGATTGACTTTTGGCAAGACCTCACACTTATCTACATTAAACTCTATTTGCCATTTCTTGGTCCACTTCAAAGCAGATCAAGGTCCTATTGCAATTGCTGATAACCTTCCTCGCTGTCCATGGTACCACCTATTTTAGTGTCATCTGCAAACTTACTAATTATGCCTTATATCAATGACTTGGATGGGAATATACAAGTAACAAACAGCAATGGGCCCAGCACTGACACCTGAGGCACATCACTAATCATAGGCCTCCAGTCTGACAAGCATCCTACCACTATGACTCTCTGTGTTTCCTACTGTCAAGCTAATTGTGTATCCAATGTGCAAGCTCTCCCTGGATTCCATGCAATCTAACCTTCCAGAGAAGTCTACCATGTGGAAACTTATCAAAGGCCTTACTGAAATCCATTTGGACTATGTCTACAGCCCTGCTCTCTTCAACTCTCCTGGTCACTACATCAAAGAACTCTAACAAAATTTTAAGGCATGATCTCCCACTCATAAAGCCATCCTGACTGCTTCTAATTGAACCCTGTCTTTTCATATGCATGTATATCTGATTCTTCACAATCTTCTCAAGGAACATCCCAAAGTTCTCAAGTCTTTGTGTCTTTCTCCACTCAGTGGAGAAATATTCATTGGGACATCGCCCATCTCCTGCAGTTCCACACATGCATATCCACTTTGGTCCATGTGAGGTCCTATTGTCTCTCTGGTTATTCTTTGGGAGGTCATGTTGCAGCTGAGGAAGAGATAGGGCGCCTCTAAGATCAGCAAGGTGGCTTTTGTGTGGAGCCGCAGGAGATGGGGGAGATACTAGATGAGTATTTTGATCAGTGTTTACTGTGAAAAAGGACATGGAAGATATAGAATGTAGGGAAATAGATGGTGACATCTTGAAAAATGTCCATATTACAAAGGAGGAAGTACTGGATATCTTGAAATGCACAGAAGTGGATAAATCCCCAGGACCTGATCAGGTGTACCCTAGAACTCTGTGGGAAGCTAGGGAAGTGATTGCTGGGCCTCTTACTGAGAGGTTGTATCATCGATAGTCACAGGTGAGGTGCCAGAAGAGGTTGTCTAACATGGTGCCACTGTTTAAGAAAGGTTGTAAGGACAAGCTAGGGAACTATAGACCAGTGAGCCTAATGTTGATGGTGGGCAAGTTGTTGGAGGGAATCCTGAGGGACAGGATATACATGTATTTGGAAAGGCAAGGACTGATTTGGGATAGTCAACATGGCTTTGTGCGTGGGAAATCATGTCTCACAAACTTGATTGAGTTTTTTGAAGAAGTAACAAAGAGGATTGATGTGTAGTAGATGTGATCTATAAGGACTTCAGTAAGGCGTTCAACAAAGTTCCCCTTGGGAGACTGGTTAGCAAGGTTAGATCTCACAGAATACAGGGAGAACTAGCCATTTGGATGCAGAACTGGCTCAAAGGTAGAAGACAGAGGGTAGAGGGTTATTTTTCAGACTGGAGGCCTGTGACCAGTGGAGTGCCACAAGGATCGGTGCAAGGACCACTACTTTTCATCATTTACATAAATTACTTGGATATGAGCATAAGAGGTATAGTTAGTAAGTTCACAGATGACACCAAAATTGGAGGTGTAGTGGAAAACAAAGAAGGTTACCTCCGATTACAACGGGATCTTGATCAAATGGACAATGGGCTGAGAAGTGGCAAATGGAATTTAATTTAGATAAATGCGAGGCGCTGCATTTTGGGAAAGCAAATCTTAGCAGGACTTATACTCTTAATGGTAAGGTCTTGAGGAGTGTTGCTGAACAAAGAGCCCTTGGAGTGCAGGTTCATAGCTCCTTGAAAGTGGAGTCATAGGTAGATAGGATAGTGAAGAAGGCATTGTGGTATGCTTTCTTTTATTGGTCGGAGTATTGAGTATAGGAGTTGGGAGGTCATGTTGCCGCTGTACAGGACATTGGTTAGGTCACTGTTGGAATATTGCATTCTGGTCTCCTTCCCATTGGAAAGATGTTGTGATACTTGAAAGGGGTCAGTAAAGATTTTCAAGGATGTTGTCAACGTTGGAGGATTTGAGCTATAGGGAGAGGTTGAATAGGCTGGGGCTGATTTCCCTGGAGCATTGGAGGTTGAGGGGTGACCTTATAGAGGATTACAAAATTATGAGGGGCGTGGATAGGATAAATAGACAAAGTCTTTTCCCTGGGGTGGGGGAGTCCAAAACTAGAGTGCATAGGTTTAGGGTGAAAGAGGAAAGATATAAAAGAGAACTAAGGGGCAACTTTTTCACACAGAGGATGATATGTGTACGGAATGAGCTGCCGGAGGAAGTGGTGGAGGCTATTACAATTGCAACTTTTAAAAGTCATCTAGATGGGTAAAAGAATAGGAAGGGTTTGGAGGGATATGGGCTGGGTACTGGCAGGTGGGACTAGATTGGGTTGGGATATCTGGTCGGCATGGATGAGTTGGACCGAAGGGTCTGTTTCCGTTCTGTATATCTCTATGACTCTATGAATCTATGATCTGTGAGTAAAAGTCATTTAGGTTTTGTTCTCAGGCACCATTAACATAGCTTTTTTCATGTCCATATATATCCTGTACAATTACCTAACAGCAACATTCATGTTTAACAACAGTGTTCATTTATAAATCTTGTATTTAATTTTGAATGATTTTGTGTTTTCCAAATCATTGATAATTCTTTTAATTTTTCAGTCACCCACTGCCACATTTGTTGTTTCCTCTGAACATTCATTGTCTACAGTTGAATATATTAATGCGTCCAAGGGTTATCTATTAAACAGGCATTTTCTTGTGTTGAACTGTTTCCCACCAAAACCAAACACCCGCAGATAAACTAAAGAATTTTTCAATGCAAGGCAACATTGTCAGTTTAACACACCGGCCATGCTGCAGCTTCTCAACTGGACTGGTAAATTATCATGCCCTATTCCACCACTTGAATGTTGTCTCCTAAAATCTTTCTGAATAGATTGTTTCAAACTTGCCTCCAACAACAAATACTGAAAGTTCGTGAATATTTGTTATTACAATTGAGACCAACATAATGGCTGCTTCCCATTAGTTCTTCACACAACCTGGTAAAAAAAGGACCACAATGCTATATTTTTCTTTACTTGCTCTCCAGTCTCACCTTTTCTCCCCCTGAGTTTATAATATCCACATTGATGCAAGGAAGTAGAAATCTGGACTCCTTCCCTCAGGAGGCTATGTCTGCTGGATCAATTAAAATTTCGCACCTGTCACTGTCATGTCTCAGTAAGGCTATCAAATAATTTAGGTTAATGGTAGGTAAATCGATGTTAGATATAGGCCTGGTGTATCTAATTGTTCCATCCTTTATTGGTTTACATACTGTTAGGCAATTTAAACTCCATTGCAATTTCAAGGTGTTTGAAAAAAATCCTTGTTTCTTTTTAAATTTGTATTTCTTGTTACTAGATAATGTCGATCATGTAATATTTAATCATATCAAGATTGTTACCATCTAAGAGTGCTGCTACTCAGTTCTTAGTCTGCTGTTTGTGTTCCTGGTGCCATTAAAATTGGTTGACTGCAAAATAGTAGATAGTTTAATGATGAAACTTTTCAAGTCAATTTGAAATATTTATTTCAATTAATCCTGCAGTTTACCTCCTACTGATGCAGTAATTGAATAACATTATCAATATGTTGCAATGTTTTCTTACAATTTTTCTTGTGATTCATGAACCTTAGCAAAGGTTGGGGATTCTACCTTTTGTTAAATCATAAGTTAATCAAGTTAATTAAAAAATAGCAAAAAATTAAATCAACATTGCAATTCTTCGTAGAGCTTTATTTTACAAAATGACAGTGTTTTCCTATAAACATAGGTTTAGTTCCCTTATAAGAACAGTCCCATGATTCAATTCTACTGACAGTGCTTATAACTTTTCTAGTCTTTCACAAACTAACCCCAATACTACACTAATATAAGTGTATCTTTTGGTTCCCTATTTGAATTCCACAAAATTATTAGAGATAGTCAACATGGCTTTTTACGTGGGAAATCATGTCACATAAACTTGATCGAAGAAGAAACGAAGAGGATTGATGAGGGCAGAGCAGTGGACATAGAACATAGAACATTACAGCGCAGTACAGGCCCTTCGGCCCTCGATGTTGCGCTGCCCTGTCATACTAATCTGAAGACCATCCCACCTACACTATTCCATGTACATCCATATGCCTGTCCAATGACGACTTAAATGCACTTAAACTTGGTGATTCTACTACCGTTGCAGGCAAAGCATTCCATACACTTACTACTCTCTGAGTAAAGAAACTACCTCTGACATCTGTCTTATACCTATCTCCCCTCACTTTAAAGTTGTGTCCCCTTGTGTTTGCCGTCCCCATACTTGGAAAAAGGCTCTCCCTGTCCACCCTATCTAACCCTCTGATTATCTTGTATGTCTCTATTAAGTCACCTCTCAACCTTCTTATCTCAAACGAGAACAGCCTCAAGACCCTCCGCCTTTCCTCATAAGACATTCCTTCCATACCAGGTAACATCCTGATAAATCTCCTCTGCACCCTTTCCAAAACCTCCACATCCATCTTATGATATGGTGAACAGAACTGTACACAATACTCCAAGTGTGGCCGTACCAGAGCTTTGTACAGATGCAGCATAACCTCCTGGTTCCAGAACTCTATCCCTCTATTAACAAAGGCTAAAACACTGTATGCCTTCTTAACAACCCTGTCAATCTGGGTGGCAACTTTCAGGGATCTGTGTACTCTGCTCATCTGCACTCCCAAGAATCTTACCATTAGCCCAATACTTTGCATTCTGATTACTCCAACCAAAGTGTATCACCTCACACTTGTCCACATTAAACTCCATTTTCCACCTCTCAGCCCAGCAGTGCATCCTATCTATGTCTCTCTGCAATCTACTACATCCTTCGTCACTATCCACAACTCCACTGACCTTAGTGTCGTCCACAAATTTACTAACCCACCCTTCTAATCCCTCATCCAGGTCATTTATAAAAATGATGAACAGCAGTGCACCCAACACCAACCCTTGCGGTACGCCGCTAGTAACTGGACACCAAGATGAACATGTTCCATCAACTACGACCCTCTGTTTTCTTTCAGCAAGCCAATTACTGATCCAAACTGCTATGTCTTCCACAATCCCATTCCTCCGCATTTTGTATAATAGCCTATTATGGGGAACCTTATCGAAAGCCTTGCTGAAATCCATATCCATAATCCCAAAAACACGATCAGATGATCTATATGAACTTCAGTAAGGCTTTCAACAAGGTTCCTCATGATAGGCTGGTTAGCAAGATTAGGTCTCATGGAATACAGGGAGAATGTATCATTTGGATACAGAACTGGCTCGAAGGTAGATGACAGGGGGTTGTGGTGGAGGGTTGCCTTTCAGACTGGAGGCCTGTGACCAGTACTGTGCCATAAGGGTCAGTGCAGGGTCACTGCTTTTCATCATATATATGAATGATTTGAATGTGAGCATAGGAGGTATGGTTAGTAAGTTTGCAGATGACAGCATGGTGGCACAGTGGTTAGCACTGCTGCTTCACAGCGCCAGAAACCCGGGTTCATTTCCCGCCTCAGGCGACTGACTGTGTGGAGTTTGCACATTCTCCCCGTGTCTGCGTGGGTTTCCTCCGGGTGCTCCGGTTTCCTCCCACAGTCCAAAGATGTGCAGGTCAGGTGAATTGGCCATGCTAAATTGCCCGTAGTGTTAGGTGAAGGGGTAAATGTAGGGGTATGGGTGGGTTGCGCTTCGGCGTGTCGGTGTGGACTTGTTGGGCCGAAGGGCCTGTTTCCACACTGTAATGTAATCTAAAAATCTACTGCCACCAAAATTGGAGGTGTAGTGGATCGTGAAGAAGGTTACCTCAGATTACAACGGGATCTTGATCCGATGGGCAAATGGGCTGAGGAATGGCAGATGAAGTTTAATTTAGATAAATGTGAGGTGCTATATTTTGGAATGGCAAAATCAGAACAGGATTTCCATACTTAGTGGTAGGGTCCTGAGGAGTGTTGCTGAATAAAGAGACCTTGTTGGGCAGCTTTATCGTTCCTTGAAAGTGGAGTCACAGGTAGATAGGATAGTGAAGATGGTGTTTGGTATACTTTCCTTTATTGGTCAGAGCATTGAGTATAGGAGTTGGGAGGTCATGGTGTGGCTGTATCAGGTATTGGTTAGGCCACTTTTAGAATAATATATGCAATCTGAACTCCTTCCTATTGGAAGGATGTTGTGAAACTTGAAAGACATCAGAAAAGATTTACAAGGGTGTTGCCAGGGCTGGAGGATTTGAGCTATAGGGAGAGATTGAATAGGCTGGGGATGTTTTCCCTAAAGCCTCGGAGGCTGAGAGATGACTTAAGAGAATTTAATAAAATCATGAGGGCAATGGATAGGATAAATAGACAGAGTCTTTTCTCTGGGGTGGGGGAGTCCAGAACTAGAGGTGAAACAGGAAAGATTTAAAAGGGTCCTAAGATGGTGCAAGTATGAAATGAGCTGCCAGAGGAAGCGGTGGAGGCTGATACATTTACAACATTTTAAAGGCATCTGGATGAATTGGAAGGGTTTAGAAGGATATGGGCCAGGTGCTGTCAAATGGGACTAGCTTAAGTTAGGATATCTGTTCAGCATGGACAAGTAGTACTGAAGGGTCTGTTTCTGTGCATAGAGTCATCTCTATGACTCTCTTACTCTATTGAACTCTCAAGTTCAAAATCATATTATAAAAATCTGAGACAATTGAGTAGAACTTGGCTCACCTTGTAGATATAGTTTTGGAGTCAGTTTGGCTCACCCTAGTTGAATGTTGGTCCCAGAGACAGCAGATCCCTGACTAGTTGCCTCTGGAAAGATCACACTCAACATCTGGAAAGAACTATTTTCAAGTTCCTAATTTTCATGCCCGCATTGGTATCGGACTGAACCTGGAAAATTCAGCCCAATGGATCGGTACCAATCCCTGCTGTCTAATACATTGCAGAATTTCTATCTTACCTGTATTTAATAGTCATTATTTCTAAAAATAATTTAGGGAGTGATCAGAATAGACAACCCATTCAAAATGTCAATTGTTAGATTTTTCTGGTACTTTTAGAAAGGCGAGTGGAGAAATTAACTCTGAAGAAGGCCTACTGGACCCAAAGCATTAACTTTTCTCTCCACAGATGCTGCCAGACATGCTGAGTTTATCCAGCAACTTGTTTTTGTTGGTGACACTTAATTGAGAAGAAGGCAGAAATATAATTTTCTGACAGTGGGTTCAAGTTTTCCTTTTAACTTCTCAGAAGGAGCAGCACTCCGAAAGCTAGTGCTTCCAAATAAACCTGTTGGACTATAACCTGGTGTTGTGTGATTTTTGGCTTTGTCCACCCCAGTCCAACACTGGCACTTCCATATAATGGTCACCTAAGAGAGAATCATTTCAACAACAAGCTTCTGCACAAACAGCCCTCCCATAGGCTTCCAGCCCCAACAAGCAGTTTCTGAACCAAGAGCCACAGAGGTCAAACAGAGAAGCTGAATCAGGAAGCCAAACCAGGACATCCGAGGTGGGGTGGGGGTACCAACTAAGTGCTATCCAACCATGAGCTACCAAACACGGGCCTATTGTGAACCTAGAGAACTAACAGCAAGATCCTCAACAGCCAGCATTTTCCTCAGTGGTGAGCTTGAAGTTTCCGATCCAGCTAGCAGGGAGGGGAAAGTGGCTGGTGATCTCCAAGAGTTGGAAGCTTGATTTAATTTTCTGTAATTAAAACCTGTGTTTTAAGTTCTAAAACTATGTTTAACCTAGCTAATAGTTAATAGCTAATTTAATACTATTACTGCCCTCTGTATAATTGATGGTGTTAATTTCACTGTTTAGTTCTTTTACCTGCATTTCTGCTATTACATTTATATTCTCTTGCCCTGAAACACTTATCTATTGCTTTTCTCATTTCACACTCCCTAAATAAGTCCAGTGTCTAGAACCAGGAATCTGGGGGTGATTCAACTCACCTAAAATAAGCAAATTATTGAATGCAAACCAGAACCTTACAACGGAATGGCAGCTGTGATAGGACGCTGGCAGAGGGAGTGTGATGTGGTGGAGGATGTTTCAGAAGCAAAGTCTCTGACAGAGGACATGATCTCCTCCTATGTGTTTATAAAGATAAACATATTTAAGAAATGGGTTCTCGATCTATTGAGAGTTAGCACCCAGGGGAGGCAGCAGCTCATGGCACAGACAGCAAAGAGCATAAGCATTCCATAGAGAAGGCTATCTGGCCCCTTTGCCTTTTGGTCAAGGTACTGGATAGGAAAGTCAGGGAACTGAAGGTACAGTTAAGAGAGTCAGAGGAAGGTTCTAGCCAGAGCTGGAGAGATGTATATGCAGACCTTCAGTGAGAGAGGAAAGAGCTGTGGCAAAAGATGAAAGGTACAGAAACCAGATAGATTACCTGCAGTGTCAAACCATAGAAGCCAAGAAGAGGTAACAGGCCCTAATAGAGGAGAATAGCCATCTCGGATAATGTGTTAAAGTGCAGGAGGAAAAGCTAGGGTGGCATGGTGGCTCAGTGGTTAGCACTGGTGCCTCAAAGCGCCAGAGACCCAGGTTCGATTCCCACCTCTGACAACTGTCTGTGTGGAGCTTGCATATTTTCCCCATGTCTGTGGGGATTTCGGCCGGGTGCTCTGGTTTCCTCTCACAATCGAAAAGTGTGCAGGTTAGGTGATTTGGCCATGCTAAATTGCTCATAGTGTTAGGTGCAAGAGTCAGGGGTAAATATAGGGTAGGGGAATTGGTCTGGGTGGGTTATTCTTCGGAGGTCAATGCGGACTTGCTGGGCTGAGGGGCCTACATGGTAGCCTGCAATGAAGGGTATCAGATGGGAGAGCATGGTCTCTGCCAGGAGCAGATCCATAAGCTGAACCGAGCTCAGGCCTATGCCAGAGGCATGGTTTGCCTGTTAAGCCCAGGTGCAGCATAGGCAGGCAAAGAAGAGTAAGGCGGTGAGGCAGGAGCAGCTTGTAACGCAGTCAGTGATGTTCGGTCACCTGTGGCACTGGGGAGAGGCCACTGTGGTAGAAGGAGAACAGATAGACTGCAGGACAAGTGGGAACTCTGGATTGCCACCTGTGGCTCTTGGATCAGGCCCAGTTCAGCAGTGGTGGAGGCTCAAACAGTATGTGTGGCAGCAGGAGCAGTCCCAGTCAGCAGCAGGTAGATGGGGGAGCAGGGCCAAAGTGCCTGGTACGGCAGCAGAATTATGGCACGCAGTGAGATAGTTAGGAGTAGGGAGATCTAGGAGTCGCTTTGTGTCCCCACGTGGAACATAGCAGCTCAGGAATATGGTGGCACACATGGACAAGCACATCTTAGGACTTGTCTGTACACTGCACGATGGCTCAGTGGTTAGCACTGCTACCTCATAGCGTCAGAGACCTGGGTTCGATTCCAGCCTCGGGCGACTGTCTGTGTGGAGTTTCCCCATGTCTGCATGAGTTTTCTTCAGGTGCTCCGGTTTCCTCCCACATTCCAAAGGTGTGCAGTTTAGGTGAATTGGCCATGCTAAATTGCCCATAGTATTCAGAGATGTGTAAGTTAGTCATGGGTAAATATAGGATAGTGGGGTGGGGTTCTGGGTGGGTTATTCTTCAGAGGATCGGTGCGGACTTGTTGGGCTGAAGGGCCTGTTTACACACTGTAAGGATTCTATGATTCATGGACGTGGAACAGGTGGGAGAAAGAAGTAGTTGTGATGATGCCAAGGTGGTCAAATTGCTGCTGTGCTCCATGGATAGCAGGCTGTATAAGGTCTCCTAGGCTGACAGCAAGTAGGGCAGATTATATTTACTGCCATCCAGAAAGAGATATTGGAATTCATGGGCTTCAATGATGGAAACCCTTTCTCCTGAGTGGAGAATGCCTTACAGTTTTCAGAGGAAACCCTGCAGGCAGTCCCAGAGAATCTGTGACCTGTTTACATGAGTGCCCCTGGAGAGCACTTAGACTGGGACAACCTCCGGTGGGGGGAGGACCGGGCCCATTGGCTCCTCATCCCGGTGGCTAACAGCCTACTGAGATGCGGATCAAGACAAAGCTTTGGTTTGACCCTAACGAACCCCAGATCGCCGAGGAGACAGTGGTAAAACAATTGTCCCTAGCATTCAGGATTGGTTGGAGGAAGAAAGGGCCACCCAACGGTAAAGTACACAAACTGAAACCCACCCAGGGTTAGGAAAGAATGGTACAAAGGGGAAGGTAGCCCTCCCAATAAGGAGCACAACTGCTTTGGGTGTAGGAAGAGCAGGCAATGGTGGAAGGGTTGTCCTTACCAACGGATGAAGGGTGAGGGGAGGGATCCTTCCATGCTTTTCCAGGAGCAGGGTAAGGTAGCACAGGGCTCCCCTAACTCCTCTGAGTGGCTTTTAGGGGCACTCTGGACTACACTCACGGGGTCAGGGATGGTGGCCACAAGTTCAAGAACTCTCACGATCGCACACCATAATCCTGACTTGTGACTAGAGCAGGAAGGGTTCAAGGTGAACCCAAAGATGGTACAGGTGGACTGGCAGGAAGAGAAATTCTTGGTGGTGACTGTGCAGGCTGGGGAAGGAGGGAAGTCCGAGCCCTGTGCCGAGTGTTCAAGGAAGGCACTCAAACAGATATTTGCTGGGACCCGAGTGGCTAGGTAGCAACCAGGAACAGTGGGGGCATGAAGGGTGGCACTAGACCCAGCTATGAGATGGTCCAGGCAAACAATCCCATCCTTAACCATCTCCTGGGAACGCTGGCTGGGGAAAGAAGGTAAAGAGCCTGCACAAAATAATGATGTGTGCTGTCAGTCGTGATACCAAGCAGCAGCCCTAGACTGTGGAGATCTTCCAGGGAAAGCCACAGTTCCACAGGACTAGAGCCAGTGAACTGCCTCACAGGCAAGGTTAGCCCGCCCATAGTTTGGGACTCAGGACTTGGTTAGAAATGGGGGAGCGCTGAGGAGAACTCCCTCAGATTCAAAGCAGAGGACACAGTGGTTCCCAATGTACCTGCTGCCCAGGAACTGCAGGAAGCGTACACCTGCTCCAGATGGAGAAAAGCCCCGGGGAGGCCATAGGTGAATCAATGGCCCCAAACTGAGGAGACCCTCCAGGGGAGACCACATGCCAGGCAGAAGCCACAGACAGTGAAGAGGCTCAGGGGGAGGTCACTGTAGAGCCAGTGTTGGCCAAGACCTTCTTAAGTCCGCCTAGACTGCTTGTAGTCTGGGACGCGGCATGGATCCTGGTAAGCAAAGAGGGAGCACTACAGAGGACTCTTCGAACATTGTCATCCCTAGGGTACTGCCCATCCAAAGGCTGCAGCAGGGCTAAGCTTAGCAGATTTATCTTGGCCACCCAGAGACATGTGTCACTGTATATGGCTAACGCCTAAAGTCTAAGGTTAGGCTAGAGGTAAACATAGTGCTATGGTGATGAGCTGATGTGGGAATTTAGTAATATGGAGCTGGGGTTAAGTACAGCTGAAGTGCAAGGTTGTGTTTGTATTCTGTGTCTACAAAGAAGGACAATCAGATGGACAAGGTTTTCATGTTTGGGTTGCCCTAATGGGAGGAGAAACAGGTAAGCCTCAGGGGGTGCCACTACACTGTAGCCTCCATTACACTAAAGTTTAAACTGATGTCCACTTGCCTGAATGGTGCCTAAGGAAGTCAGGACAACTGCACAAAACCTTACTGTAGGACCTGTTCTCAAGGTTCCACCAGCTAGAATTAGGGAACCACAAACCAAGCAGAAATATACACCAAACACATTAGGAGACACTAATCCAAGGGGATCAGTTGAAGGGCATGGTATTGATTCAACGTATACAACAAGTATACAATGGGCTGGAGGTGTAATGTGTGTGAAAGTTGGACTCTTGGGGGGACCTGTGATGGGGATATATCTTGTTTTTGTGTGTAAAGACAAACTGTGTAAAATGTATTTAAGGTTTAACTCTGGTGTCCTGTATGTACACTGTGTACAGAGGAATGGCATGACGCAGTGGACATCATGGAGATGTGGCTGCAAGAGGATCAGGATTAGGAGCTGAATATTCAAGGATATACATCCTATTGAAAAGATCGGCAGGTGGACAGCAGGTGTGGGTAGCCTTATTAGTGAGAAATGATATTAAATCAATAGTAAGAAACAAAGCAGGGTCAGATGGTATAGAATCTGTGTGGGTACAATTAAGGAACTGCATTGGTCAAAAAAACCATAGTTGGAGTTAGGTAGAGGCCTCTAAACAGTTGTCAGGAGCTGGACCACAAGCTACACCAAGAGATAGAAAATATTTGTAGGAAAGGCAAAATTACAGTGATCATGGGGGATTTCAATCTGCAGGTGGACTGGGAAAAACAGGTTGGTAGTGCTTCGCAAGAAAAGGAATTTGTGGAATGTCTACGAGATGGCTTTTTGGAGCAGCTTGTGGTGGAGCCCACTAGGGAACAGGTAATACTGGATTTAGTGTTGTGTAATGAGGTAGACTTGATCAGGGAGCTTAAGGGGAAGGAACTCTGAGGAAACAGAGAACATAGCATGATCAAATTTACTCTGCAATTTGAGAGAGAGAAGAGAGAATCATAAGTAATGGTATTTCAGCTGAATGAAGGCAACTACAGAGGCATGAGAGGGGAGCTGGGCAGAATTGACTGGGAGAGGAGCCGAGCAGCAAAGACAGTGGAACAGCAATGGCAGGAGTTACTGGGAGTAATTCAGGAGACCTCGCAGAGAATGTTCCTGAGGGAAAGGAAGCATGTACAGGGAGGCTGAGGCAACCATGGCTGACTAGTGAAGTCAGAGATAACATAAAAGCAAAAGACAAAGTATATAAAGTAGAGAAGGACAGTGGGACACCAGAGGATTGGGAATCTTACACAAACCAACAGAGCGCAACAACAAAAAAAATAAGGAGGGAGAACGTTAAATATCAGGGCAAGCTAACCAGTAAGATAAAGGAAGACTATAAATGATTCTTTAGATATATAAAGGGCAAAAAGAGAGGCAAAAGTGGACATTGGGCTGCTGGAAAATGATGCTGAAGAGATAATCGTGGGAAACAAAGAAATAGCTGAGGAACTGAATAATTTTTTTGCATCAGTCTTCACAGTGGAAGAGATGAGTAATTTCCCAAAAATTCAAGAGTGAGAGGGCAGAGCTGAGTGTGGTGGCCATCACCAAGGAGAAGGTGCTATAAAAACTGAATGGCCTGAAGGTGGATAAATCACCTGAACCAGATGGATTACACTCCAGAGTTCTAATGGAAATAGCTGAAGAGATAGTGAAGAAGTTGATGGTGATCTTTCAGGAATCACTAGAATCAGGGATGATCCCAGAGAACTGGAAGATTGCTAACATAACACCCCTGTTTAAAAAGGGAGTAAGGCAGAAGATGAAAAGTTACAGAACAATTAGTCTCGCCATGGTAAGGGTAAAACCTGGAATCCATTATGAAGGGTGAGATTTCTGAATGCTTGGAAGTGTATGGTAAAATAGGGCAAAGTCAGCATAATATCATGAGGGGTAGGTTATGCCTGACAAATCTGCTAGAATTTATTTGGGGAAGTAACAAGCAGGTTAAACTAAGAAGAGCCTGGGATGTTGTCTGCCTGGACTTCAAGAAAGCTTTTGACAAAGTGCCACACAGGAGACTACTGAGTAAGATAAGGATCCATGGTGTTAGAGGCAAGGTGCTAGCATAGATAGAAGCTTGGCTGTCTGGTAGAGAGCAAGGAGTAGGGATAAATGGTCCTTCTCAGGATGGCAGTTGGTGACAAATGGTGTTCTGCAAGGCTCAGCGTTGGAACCACAACTTTTCACTTCATACATTAATGATCTAGATGAAGAAACTTTGGGCATTCTGGTAAGTTTGCAGATGATACAAAGAAGGTTATTATAGGTAACATTGAGGAGGCAGGCAGGCTGCAGAAGGCTTTGAACAGGTGATCTACAATGCCCTCCAGCTCATCTCCTCCACTCCACCCACCTCTGCCCTTGAACCACACCCCTCTAACACTATCCCTTATTTGCAATTCCTCCATCTTCACGTATCTGCTTCCAGGAAGAGCAATTCCACTCCAAAATATCCCATTTGGCCTCCTATTTCATGGAATGCAATATCCTCTTCCACATGGTCAACAATGCCCTCCAGTGCATCTCATCCACTTCCTGCACCTCCGCCCTTGAACCTCACCCCTCCAACCCCAACAAGGATAGAAGAACCCGGTCTTCACCTTCCACCCCATTAATTTCTAGATACAGCGTATTATCCTCAGCCATTTCTGCTATCTAAAAGCAGACCCCATCACCAAAGATATATTTCCCTCTCCATCCCTATCAGCATTCAGCAGAGACCATTCCTTCTGCGACTCCCTCATTATGTCCACACCCCCCACTAACCCAAACTCCACACCCAGCACCTTCTCTTGCCACCACACGAGGTATAAAACCTGCGCCCACACCTCCCCCCCTCACCTCCATCCAAGGCGCCAAAGGAATCTTCCATATTTGGCAGAGATTTACCTGCACATCCAAACACCTCATCTACTGTGTCCATTGCTCTCAATGTGGTCTCCTCCTCATTGGGGAAACTTGTCACTAACTAGTGGAACATTTCAGGGAACATCTCTGGGACACACGCACCAAACAACTCCACTGCCCTGTGTCCAACCACTTCAACTCCCCCCTCTTACTCCACCAAGGACATGCAAGTCCTGAGCCTCCTCCACCACCAAATCCAAGCACCTGACTCCTGGAGGAAGAATGCCTCCTCTTCCACCTTGAGACTCTTCAACCACACAGCATCAACTCAACTTCACCAGGTTCCTCATCTCCCCTCCCCCACTTCATCCCAAATCAACCATCCAACTTGGCACTGCCCTCTTGAACTGTCCTACCTGTCCATCTTCCTACCCACCTATTTGCTTCACCTCCCCTCCAACCTATCACTATCACCCCCCCACCGATACCTACCTATTGCCTTCCCAACTACCTCACCCCACCCTCCTTTTCACCTTCCCCCCTCCACATTCCCGATAAAGAGCTTATGCCCGAAACATTAATTCTCCAGCTCCTCGGATGCTGCCTGACCTGCTGTGACGTTCCAGTATCATGTTTTTCAACAATGATCTCCAGCATCTGCAGTCCTCACTTTTTCCAGGTTAGGAGAGTGGGGAAAGAAGTGGCAGATGGAGTACAACATGGGTAACTGTGAGATCATGAACCTTGGGAGGAAGAATAGAGGCATGTACTATTTTCTAAATGGCGAGAAAATTCAGAAAGCTGAAGTGGAAAGAAAATTAGGAGCTCTAGTCCACGATTCTCTCAAGATAAACTTGCAGGTTGAGTCAGTGGTTAGGGAGGCAAATGTAATGATGGCATTTATTTCAAGTGGACTTGAATATAAAAGCAGCAGTGTGTTTCTGAGATTCTGGTCAGATCACATTTGGAGTATTGTGCTCAATTTGGGGCACCATCTCTCACTGGCCCTGGAGCGTGTTCAGAGGAGGTTCACGAGAATAGTCCCTGGAATGAAAAGCTGAACATATGATGAACGTTTGAGGACTCTGGGGCAATACTCGATGGAGCTTAGATGTATGAAGGGAGATCTAATTGAAACTTACAGAACACTGAATGACCTGGACAGAGTAGATGTTGGGAAGATGTTTCCATTGGTAGGAGCGACTAGAACCAGAGAGATCAGACTTACAGAAAAGAGAAAACCTTTTAGAATGGAGATAAGGAGAAACTTCTTCAGCCAGCGAGTGGTGAATCTGTGGAATTCACTGCCACAAAAGGCTGTGGAGGTCGAGTAATTGAGTATATTAAGACTGAGATAGATAGATTCTTGATTATAGAGGGGATCAAGTGTTATGGGGAGAAAGCAGGAGAATGGGATTGAGAAACTTAGCAGCCATGATTGAATGGCAGAGCAGACTCGATAGGCTGAATGGCCTAATTTCTGTTCCTATGTCTTATGGTGTTATGGTCTTAAACTGCTGGCATATGCTGCAGTCACAGCATATGCACAGCTTGATGAAGAGACATATGATGTTGAAGTCACACAGTGCTGTACAGTGAAACATTCATTTGTTTGAATGTTCAGTTCTCCCCATTAGAACTTCTGTTCTAATCCATCCACACTAAAAAGTGATGCAAGCCTTAGAAACAGGCAGCCTATAGATGAGCACAAAAGACCATCTGTGCTGAGAAAGCAAAGTGACCCATGGGATTTGGTACTCTTGAGGATGGCCTTAACCGGGACCTTGAGTTTATGTCACACTGCACACACACACCTACATGTTCACACACTCACTTAGACTCCCTCTCATACACAAATTCTGTCTCATATGCACACACATGCAACCCCCCGCACTTACACTCACGCACACACCCTCTCACAGGCTTATACCCCATCACACTCACACACATGCACACACTCTTTAATATGCTCTTATACCCAAATGCACACTCACATGCACACACTCACTGTCTCTCCTGCACGTGCACACATAGAAGTTTGTAGGGTGAATTTTTATTTGCAGAATTACATTTTATTTTGCTCAAAAACTGTAAGATCCATGTAAGATTCTGAGTTCCCCTTTAGAAATAGAACCAGTCTGACTCAACACTGGGACACAGATAAATTTTAACCTCACACCTTTAATGCATTGTCTGAGCTGAGATGGCGCCTATTGTTAGAAAAGCTGAAGCTATCTTGAGAATTTAACTTAAAAGGAGCTCTGGGATTTACATATTAAAGAACTGAAACTAGCATGTCCCATACTAAAAGATGAAAGACTTAATCGGAATTTGTTTAATATGTTATTATAGCTCCATGACTCCTTTTGCTATAAATTCTGTGTCTTACGGTCCTGTTCCACAACAACTTGATGAAGAGGCAGCACTTCAAAAGCTAGTGTTTCCAAATAAACCTGATGGACTATACCTGACGTTGTGTGATTTTTAACCATACAGTGATAGGTAGCCTCAAAGTCTGCAAAAAATGAGTGAGCGCCGAAATATAAACTGAGAGCCAAAAGATGGATTCTGTACAAATGTATAAGATGTGTGTGTCTGTGTTTCTGTGTATAAAGTTACTTGGTATGAAACCCTGATTTCCAAAGTGGAGTGATGAAGGGCTGAAGTGGTAATTGAGTTGGTCCGACAGTAGGTATGATAATGTGATGAGGTTGGTAGTTTGCCAATGCAAACTAGCATTAACAAGGAGTTGAGGAGGATGCTGTCCATGACTTGTGCAGGGACTTTATTGGGAAGAAGCCATCAGATATTGACCAGGTCAAGTAATCAGCATGCTGTAGCCATTCAGGAATGAGCTCTGACTTCTATGTGAGAAATTAGCACTGTCCAGTTTCTCAGGGAAGGAGAGGAGATTTGGAAATGGTGAATCAATAAAGTGAGTTCAATGTGATGCAAATGCATGGAAATAATTTTGAAGGTGTTCAATGACAAGATTCTCAAATCACCATTTAAGGCTTGAGGGAAATATTGCAACCATCTTTCTTGGCATTGAGATTCTGTATTCTTTGTTCTCTCCACATTTTACTAGTTTTCTCATTATTGTTCATGCTATAGAGAGAGGGGAAACACAGAACATAGAAAATAGGTGCAGGAGTTGGCCATTTGGCTCTTTGAGCTTGCATGGCTGATCATGCAATCTCAGTATCCCATTCCCACTTTCTCTCCATACTCCTTTAGCCAAAAGGGCCACCACCCAGCTCCCTCTTTAATATTTCTATATCTAATGAACTGGCTGCAACAGTTTTCTGCACAAGTTCATAAATCTCTGGTGAAAAAATTCTTGCTCATCACAATCCTGAATGACTTACCCTTATTCTTGGACTGTGACCCCTAGTCTGGACACCTCCAACATCAAATACATTCTTCCCACATCTCGCCTGTACAGTCCATCAGGATTTTATATGTTTCTATGCAATCTCCTCTCATTCTTCTCAATTCCAGTGAGTACAAACTCAGTTGATC
The DNA here is from genome assembly GCF_037043375.1 of Chiloscyllium plagiosum. NCBI lineage: Eukaryota > Metazoa > Chordata > Chondrichthyes > Orectolobiformes > Hemiscylliidae > Chiloscyllium > Chiloscyllium plagiosum. Next base: position 60,908,013 of record NW_028270140.1, read on the forward strand.
GAGTCTTTCTTCAAATGTCAATCCTGCTATCCCAGGAATCAGTCTGGTGAACCTTCACTGGAGTCCCTCAATAGCAAGAATGTCCTTCCTCGGACTAGGAGATCAAAACTGAACACAATACTCAAGAAGTGGCCTCATCAAGGCCCTGTATAATTGCAGCAAGACATCCCTGTTCTATAAGAAGGGAGAAAGTGAGGACTGCAGATGCTGGAGATCAGAGCTGAAAATGTGTTGCTGGAAAAGCACAGCAGGTCAGGCAGCATCCAAGGAGCAGAAGAATCGACGTTTCGGGCATAAGCCCTTCTTCAGGAATGAGGAAAGTGTGTCCAGCAGGCTAAGATAAAAGGTAGGGAGGAGGGACTTGGGAGAGGGGCGTTGGAAATGCGATAGGTGGAAGGAGATCAAGGTGAGGGTGATAGGCCAGAGTGGGGGTGGGGGTGGAGAGGTCAGGAAGAAGATTGCAGGTTAGGAAGGCGGTGTTGAGTTCGAGGGATGTAACTCCACCAAGGTCATGCAGGTCCTTGGACTCCTCCATCGCCAGACCATAGCAACACGACGGTTGGAGGAAGAGCGCCTCATCTTCCGCCTAGGAATCCTCCAACCCACAAGGGATGAACTCAGATTTCTCCAGTTTCCTCATTTCCCCTCCCCCCACCTTGTCTCAGTCAAATCCCTCGAACTCAGCACCGCCTTCCTAACCTGCAATCTTCTTCCTGACCTCTCCGCCCCCGCCCCCACCCCCACTCCGGCCTATCACCTTCACCTTGACCTCCTTCCACCAATCGCATTTCCAACGGCCCTCCCCCAAGTCCCTCCTCCCTACCTTTTATCTTAGCCTGCTGGACACACTTTCCTCATTCCTGAAGAAGAGCTTATGCCCGAAACGTCGATTCTCCTGCTCCTTGGATGCTGCCTGACCTGCTGCGCTTTTCCAGCAACACATTTTCATCCCTGTTCTATACTCAAATCCTTTTGCTATGAAGGCCAGCATGCCATTAGTTTGCCTCACCACATGCTTCATCTGCATGCCAACCTTCAGCAATGGTTCCACCATAATGCTCAGTTCTTATTGTACCTCACATTTTCCTAAACTGCCACCATTCAGTAATAATCTGTTAACGCCACCAAAATAGGTAACCTCACAGTTAACCACATTATATTGCATTTGCCAAGTATTTGTCCACTAAGCCAGCCTTTAGCCTCTAAGCTTCCTTCTTTCAGCACACGCTGTCACTCAGCTTAGCATCATCTGCAAATGTGGAGATATTGCCTTCAATTCCTTCATCCAAATCATTAATGTATATTGTAAACCCTGCAGTACACCACTTATCACCACCTGTCACTCTGAAAAGAACCTGTTTATTTGCAACTCCCTGCTTCTTGTCTGCCAACCAGCTCTCTATGTACATCAATAACTCTGATACCAAGAGCTTTAGTTTTGCTTAATAATCTATTGTGTAGAACCTTGTCAAATGCCTTTTGAAAGTCCAGGGGCATGATATGCACTGATTCACCTTGTTCACTCTATTGGTCACATCCTCAAAAAAGTCCAGAAGATTTATCAAGCATGATTTCCTTTTGGTGAATCCATGCTGACTTGGACCGATTCTGTCATTGCTTTCCAAATGCTCAGTCAGTACGTTCTTCACAAGTGACTCCAACATTTTCTCCACCACAGATGTCAGGGTAACCAGCCTATAATTCCCTATTTTCTCTCTCCCTCCTTTTTTAATAAGTGGAGTTACATTAGGTATGCACCAATCCATTGGAACTCTTCCAGAATCTATAGAATGCCGGAAAATGATCATCAATATGTCCATTATTTCTAGGGCCACTTGATTAGATTAGATTAGATTACATTACAGTGTGGAAAGAGGTCCTTCGGCCCAACAAGTCCACACCGACCCGCCGAAGCGCAACCCACCCATACCCCTACATTTACCCGTTACCTAACTCTACGGGCAATTTAGCATGGCCAATTCACCTGACCTGCACATCTTTGGACTGTGGGAGGAAACCGGAGCAAACCCACGCAGACACGGGGAGAATGTGCAAACTCCACACAGTCAGTCGCCTGAGGCGGGAATTGAACCTGGGTCTCTGGCGCTGTGAGGCAACAATGCTAACCACTGTGCCACCATGCCGCCCACTTCCTTGGGTATTCTGGGATGCAGAGTATCAGGGCCTAGAGCCTAACTGGGTTTTCATCCCATTAATTAAAGTTCAGGACCTCAGTCTCAGATTTGACTGTGAAGCTCTCCATCTTAATGAAGAATTTATACCATATTATGGTCACTCATCTCCAAATGATCTAGCACCACAAGACTGCTAATTAATCCTCCCTCATTACACAATATTGAGTCTAGATGGTCTCTTCTCATGTTGTTTCATATTGGTTGAGAAAACCATCCCTTATACATTCCAAGAAATCCTCCTCTATTGCATTGCTACAAATTTGGTTAGTCGAATCAATATACAGATTGAAGTCACCAACAAAAACTGCTCTACCCTTACTGCATGCATCTTTAATTTCCTGTTTGGTGCCATCCCCAACCTTACAACTAGTGTTTGGTTGTCTGTACATGACCCCCACTAACATCTTTTTTTTCCTTTGGTGTTCTGCAGCTTCACCCATACAGATTCCACATCGTTCAGACAAATGTCTTCCCTTATCATTATGTCATTCTCTGCTTAACCAGAAGCGTTATCCCACCTCCCCTTCCTTTCTATCTTTCCTGAAAATTGTATACCCATGGACACTGCATTCCCATCCTTGGTCAATCTGGAGACAGGTCTCTGTGATCCCAATTATATCACATCCATCATAACTGTATACACCATTAATTCATCCAACTTATGACAAATGATTCTCACAGTGAGACACAGAGCTTTCAGGTTCATTTTTTGACATTTATTGCCCTTTTAGATTTATAATGTAATATGGTCTCTTTTGATTTTTGGCTTTGGTTTCTCTGTCTTCCACTATCATTTTTCCCCTCACTTTGTTTCTGTCCCCACTTTACTTCCCTCTGACTTCCTGCATTGGTTCCCATGCCCCTACCATATTACCTTAAATCCTCCCAAAGAGCACTAGTAAACACACCCCCCATGACATAAAATTCTGGTCCTGCCCAAGTCCAGACCGTCTGGTTTGTTTGGTCCCATCTCTCCCCAGAAACTTTTCCAATGTCCCAGGAATGTGAATCCCTCCCTCTTGCATCCATCAAGCCATATGTTCATCTTAGTTATCCTGCCATTTCTACTCTGACTAGCATGTGACACCAGTAGCAATCTTGAGATTGACCCTTGTACCAAGGAGGCAACATACCATCCTGGACTCTCATTTGCAGCCACAGAAATATTTGTCTATTCCCTTTACAATTGAAACCCGTAATACAATAGCTCTACGACTCATTTTTCCTGTCCTCTTGTGCAGCAAGCCAGCCACAGTGCCATGAACACAATTGCTGCTGCCATCCCCCACTCAGCCATCTCTTCCAACAGTGTATCCGTTTTGGAGGGAGATGACCACAGGAGACCCCTGCATTGCTTACCTACTCCTCCTCAGCTTGATGGTCACTCATTCCCTACCTTCTTCAGTAATTTTTATCTGCAATGTGATCAACTTACTGAACATGTATCCACAATTCTCTCAGCCTCGTGGATGCTCCAAAGTGAATCCAGTCACAGCTCCAGAGCTGTGAAGTGGTCAGACAGCAGCTGCAGCTAGTCACACTTTCTACACGTGAAGGAGCCAAGGACTTTGGAAGGGTCCCTGAATACTAACATCACACAGGAGGAGTGTGGCAATGCTTTGGGATCTCCTGCCATGATTTAACACTTAAGTTAACTTAACTCCAGCAGCAAAGCCAAGAGAAAATAAGAGAAGAGAAAAGCTACTTACCAGTCACCAGCCACTCACTTACTTGCTGGCTATGACATCAAGGTTCAATTTCCTTCTACTTTTCCTTTACCCTTCAGCAGCTGCAGTAGTTTGCTCCTCCTCTGGTGCCTTACCTTGCTGAAGCTCGATATTCAGCAAAGCCTACACTTCAACCTCCAGCAGCATTTCCACCACAAAGTAGCCCTTCTCAAAATAATCGCTCTGCTCTTGGTTGCCTCCCTTTTATTCGCTCCTGAGTGGTCACTGGTGACAGAACCAACTCTTTCCAGAATCCTCCTCAGTCACTTCTCAGCAATAGGAGAAAGTGAGGAGTGCAGGTGCTGGAGGTCAGAGTCAAAAATGTGGTGCTGGAAAAGCACAGCAGGTCAGGCAGCATCTGAGGAGGAGATTCGACGTTTCGGGCATTCCTGATGAAGGATTTATGCCCAAAACATCAATTCTCCTCCTCAGATGCTGGCTAACCTGCTGTGCTATTCCAGTGCCACATGTTTAGATGCTTCCTAGCAGTGCCTTCTGGATAATTGGAAGATTGGATTCCGACCCTCCGAAGGAAGTTTCCACTCATACTAAAACTTAGGCTTTCCTATATCCACGTTATCTTTAGATGTTATAAAAGACTTTTGTCCTATATTCTTGAACTAACATGACAACAAAGTTAGACTATGCAGTTTTATCTCTTAATTAATACTCAGAGGTTACTATTGGTTTCAAAAAGAGTGGTTACTGGTTTGGATTTGAACCTGTGTACTATTCAGCAACCTCCTTCATATCTCTTGGGTTATATTTCTAAACTAGGTCCATAGGCATTGATACATTTATGAACTATGTGCAGGGAGTTGCTTTCAGGAGTAAACAAAATGCATTGTGCTTAAGGTGATTAGTTAGATATTTACAAATCTGACATAAAAGCAGCATTTTCATTTTAATAATTTATATAGAAATAGGTTTATTAAATGCTACTGAAATAAAATTGTCATTTCAGAGATTAATGATTAGTTATGATCTTCTAACAGTATTCAATCCTGATTATTCTTTTTTTTACAAGCATGATTTAACTAAACAAAAAGCAATTTCAGAACTGCTGTGTGATTCTTGCAGCCAGGTCCCGGATATAGTGAATTTAGTGACTTTCTTTTAAAAAAAAGCAATAACCAAGAAAGAGACATTAACCTGGTTGGTTATCAGTGACATATTTTAATTAAAACATTCCTTTTGTTAGAAAAACATTTGTAATAAAGAAACAGTATTCAGGTGCATCAAGCTGTTGAACTGCCAACAGATACTGATTAACAGTTATTACATTGCATCTTTTTTATAACATGTACTCTATATTTTATTTCACATTAATATTGCATGTGTCTGTTCTTCCCAGAAATTATACACTTCAGGTGCACGTGTTTATAAGTCTTATATTTGCAGCACTTTTTATTTTAATTTCTACTGAAAGTGACCCTGCCAAACTCATTTACTGAATCTGGCTCTATAGAAGGGACAAAATGACATGAAGGATAATCCCAGGCCAGCTGCACATTATTTCCTCTCTGTAGCCTATGAAATCAAGTATAACAAATGTAATGAGTCACAGAGGGCCTTTTCCTTTCACATCTTGCTGCTGCTACTAATATTAGTGGGAATATTATCACCATAGCAACTATTGCTCCCCAGTTGCAAGTTCTAATACACACCACAGTGACCTTGGCTAGTCCAGACAAGCTGATAGTGATTGAAATAATTTACGGACACGATTGTGGGCAAAATTTTAGCAATAAATATATTCAGTCACCAGCTTAGGTCAGAAACCAAGTGAGCTGATTTAATATCAGAATTGGACATCATATGCTTAATTCATACACTGTTGGAGGGTAATTAAGGAGACAATGGGTGTACCAGGATGTTTATGTTACTGGACTATTAATTCAGGAATATACTTTAATAATCAGACTTCAGTTTGAAGTTATGAAAATATTAAGCTTATATCAATTAACATCAAATAGATTCTAGATGATTCTAAAATTTCTAATTAATTAAAGATTAACTGGCCTTGGCCAAAAGTTAATCCACACCAACCTAGCCATGGAAGAACAAGCCCGATCTATGTTAGATAACCATTTTGGTAATGATGGCGAAAGTTACTGTTATTGGATCTAAAATGGTGGATAATTTCAGCCAGATTTTTCATTTGCAACACAGTACCTGAGATCTTTCCAGCAGACAGACTAGAAAGAAAATCCCCGTTACATCTTTTTTTGACTAGAACAAAATCAATCACATGCTTCATACTGACCTGTAATGGTGTTTAAATAACTCTAAGCTATTTACAACAATGTTACATCAACATTTCATGTTGGAGGGAGCTATTATTTAGGTTTCTTCTATAATAAACCACTGCAGGTGATTACAGCTTTTTTTCTGAAAGACAGAGCAAACAGCTCAATATTTGTGAGATATGATCATTTCCAATTTCTACTTTTAGAAATAAGATGAAAAGAATAAATATCGATTGTTAAAATCTTGTGCTTTTCAAATAACTCTTTATTTCTTCAGAAATCATAATGATGCAAAAGGATTTGGATTTGGGAAAATAGGTTATATGACTGAGGAACTGAGGAACATAAAAAGAAGATTAGGTGATTCAACCAACCAATTCTGTTATGCCATTTAATATGATCATGGCTGATAAAACATTCTAATGCCTTTTACTCAAACTATCCCAAGAACCTTTTCTTTTGGTCATCAGAAATCTATACCTGCTTTAAGTATTCTCAAAGTCTGAGGGTTGAATCTTATAGGAGTCAAGGTAATGTGTGCTTTGCTAAAATTTGAGGCAGAATCAGATGAGAAGCCTACCAAGGCCTATCTTGACATAATGTAGAAGTGCCAGTGTTGGACTGGGGTGGACAAAGTTAAAAATCACACAAAACCAGGTTATAGTCCAACAGCTTTATTTTGGAGTATTAGCTTTCAGAGCGCTGTTTCTTTATCAGGTAACTAGCGGGGCAGGATCATAAGGCACAGAATTTATAGCAAAAGATCACAATGTCATGACAAGAGCTGGGAGGACATGTAGCATGCATGGAAAGGAACCTAGCTCACGGATTGAACCAGGCTGCATCTCAGGGCTGCTCATTTGCTCTTTATGCCCTCATTTATTACCTGCAGGCCTATGGCATCCATGCTTTGCCAAACAAATCAGTGCCAAATCAAGCAAACAATCTTCAGTCACAGGGATGTATAACTGATTTACAGGCAGTGTGTGTCATGTCAATCTCACACCTACACAAAATGCCAGCAGCAAACACACTGCATGTGTGGCAAGCAAGCAGCTATGTCTCAAAATCTTATCAAACTTCATGGAGGCACTTGCCAGTCTAGTAAACCTGGTACAATAAGCCACGGGCAGCCTCCCGGAACAGTTCAGTCAGGATGGTCTCTGTCACAGGGTCTATGTTTCTGCAGTCCAAGTAATGGGTTATAGTAAGTTATATGGCTCCATAGTGGTCACGCTATGGTTGGTGAGGTGGGGACAGGTGGGAGTCCACATTTTTGATTGTAAAGCTGATTTGTTGGAGTAGACGTAAAGCCAACAATCAGACATTTGCAGAATTCTTGGCAGCGGCTGTCTGGTTGGATCATTCCAGGCCATAGGCTGTATTCAGTATGTCAGGTGCACCTACAGAAACTAGGAGAAAAGGAAGTTGTGGGAGGAAACATGATGACACCTACGTTGGGAAGGAGATATGGGAATCCATTCTTCATGATTGGGGGCTGCAGGCTTGGGGGAAGGGGAAGAATGACAATTGCAAATGGAGCAACAGTGTTGGGATACAGTAATGCACTGATCAGAGTTGTGTGGAAGCAGGTTCAGCCCTGGTCAGGAGACTTTGGCTTCCAGAGGGGTACACCTAACATAGTCATCTCATATATTGTACCAGGACTGGCAGGGAAAGGTGGGCAGATGTAAGTTCAGATGGATAGGTAGGCTGAGGACCTTGGAAAATGTAAAGTCCATAGAGTTCAGAGGAAGGACTATCAGGAAGGAGATCTGAACAGTAGTGGAGGCTGCAAACAACTGGTTGAAGTGCATTCATACTGGAAATCAAAAGTATGCAATGAGAAAGAAAATGGTTTGCAACCATATCTGAAGTGTGTGATACAAATGCCTAGAGCTGTGATGGAGGAGACCTCTACACCCACAGAAGTTGGACCCTTTAAGTGGAAACAATGTTACACACTGACCAATGCACTGTGAAGGACACAAACCTGTAGGAACCCTAAATTCCTAGTGATCCTGAACCATTTGGCCTCCAATGTACTGTGCCTCTCTCTACCTAGAGAGCCCAGGAAGAGAATGGGATGTTGTAGGACAAGGGGCAATGGTATCAGCAGGACCCATTGCCTGTATACACGTTGTACTTCTGGTTTCCACAAGCTGTGGCTGGTTGTCAATGCATGTATTGATCCTGTATGAATGTGACATCACATTGACAAGTTGCATTTGGAGCTAAACAGAAATTCAAACAAACAGATGGAGAGGCAATACAATTGTAATGGCAATTATACAAAAGTGAGACAGCATAATGTCACCCCTGTCACCAAATTGCCTTAAATAGGTTTTCTTCTTTCTCTCCTTCCCACTATGTCTCATTATGGACCTTTATCCACAGCTAGAATGGAAGGAGTCTGCTCTGCAATGGAGCAGTGATTCTGGAGTATGCATCAAGTTCCCTGTCCCCCTGTTGCCATGCCTTCAGTCCGCCGGACCAATGACTAGAGTCCTGGATCCTGAGGGTCCTGGACCTAGCTGTCAATGGCAGCTGCCAAACTCACCATGGAGACGATTGCACGATTTGCTGTACTTCTGCAGCTTCTGGACAATAAAATCCATTGCTTCCCCAATGCCTAGAGGCTGTTCCTCATCCTCCCTGTGTATTCTGATGAAGCCCCTGATTGCTGACACTACAAGGTACTCTCCTGCCTGGGGCTGAGCAGGTACTACATTTTGGCAGTGTACCAAGTGCCAATGGCCTGTGGCATTTCTTCCTCAGCCAGCTGTGGAGCCAGCACAGTGAGGTGCTCAGAGGAATATGCTCCAAAACTTTCAAAGGCCATCATTCCCAGCGAGGTGTCAGAATCTGAGCTGGTGGGGTGCTCAGGATGAAGCCATGCTGATGCTCCCTCTGAGGCTTTGGTATTCTTGCCTGTTGACATTCTGCCAGTACCTGTAAGACAAAGGAGAGACAAGAAGTTGCTGCCAGTCACTCGAATTGGTGTGTATTAAATGACACTGACAGCAGGTCTACTGTCAGATTTTCAATGGAATGAAGAATGGTACTTACTAGGTTTGTGAGACACGATGTCTCAGCATCCAAGCAGAAGTACTGGTTTTCTCTTGTGTGAGCCTGGGTTCTGTCCTAATAAGAGGAGGTGAATGTCAGATACCCCTCTACTTGCCTGCGTCTTTTCTGCCCTGCTGTGTGTTGTTTTCTCATGGAATGAGAGAACTCTGTTGGATTGCATGAGGTGTAAGTGGATAACTTGCCTGTTACTGCCGGTAGTTAAAAAATGGTTAGGTGTTCGGAGGTACTGAGTAGTCAGAGCAGAGAACATGTAGGGTTAGCAGTATGGCAGTTTGAAGGACAGAGAGAAAGTGAGGGAAAGTGTTGAAGGAAAAACTGAAAGTGCCGAGCATGAGTGGGAGGTGGGTATAGTAGCAAAGATAGATTGAGTGTGAGGCTACAGAGAGAAGAGTTTGACATGTTACATTGGCAGAGTACAAAGGGGGTTGACCCTCTTGCATCAATGTAACCATTCCTTTATTTGGTAGAAACCACACTCAACCATGTGGCAACTTCAGACTGGGCTGTTTGCCAATCCTTCAGCAAGACAATGTCCTTCCTTTGTACGAGCACGTTGACCAGGACCTCGAGAGCCCTGTTGGGGCATTACAATGTCTTCGACATGTTCGCAATCTGTCTTTGACGGAGCAGGGCAAATTTGGAAAGCCAGTACTTGTCTGGATGCAAAATGGCCATTTTAATATGACATGGGCGCTAGGGATGCCAATCTTTTGGCAGATATGAATTAACAGGCAAGTTGCTCCAGAAACAGCATTAGGCAAATTGAAGGTAGAAGAGAATATGAGGGATACAATAGTGGTGGGGCAGATACAAAATAAGATGATGTTTGTAAAATACAGTACATGATTTTGTTAGATTGAGAATGTCTCTAAAAAGTGTCACACAATTCACTTTTTATGGCAAAGATTTAGCCCTAAGCTTCCACAGTCCTCTGATGCAAAGAATTCCAAAGATTCATAATGCCCTGAGTAAAAAAAAATTCTCCACATTTTAGTCCAAAATAGCAACCATCTTATTTTTGTTAAATTACGCCACTTGATTCTAGATTTCCTAGCTAGGGAAAACATCTTAACTGCATCTACATTTCCATTCCTTTATTATTTGTATGTGATTCAATTAGATCACCTCTCATTCTTTGAAACTCAGAGAATATAAGTCAAGTTTGTCCAATCTCTTTTCATAGGAAGATCCCATCATCATGGCATCAAGTCTGGTGAATATTTGATGTACTTTCTCTATGGCAGTGATATCTTTGCTGAGGTAAGGAGATTAAAACTGCACATCATTCTCTGGATGTGATCTTACCAAACTCTTGTACAACTTAATTAAGACTTCATTACTTCTGTGCTCAAATCCTCTTGTAATAAAGGTTAATATTCCAGTAGCCTTCCTAGTAGCTTGCTGTAACTACACATTAGCCTTCAGCCACACTTGTCCCAATTCACATCTATACTTTCCAACATCTTACCATTTAAGAAATACTCTGCATGTCTGTTCCTCCTACCAAATGGATAACCTCATGCTTTTCCATTTTTCATGTATTTGTCCACTCATTAAGCCTGTCTAAATCTTCCCGAGACTGCTTTTCATTTTCCTCACAATGTATGTTCTTGCTTAGTTTTCTATCATCTGCAAAGTTGATAATATACTTCATTCACATTTCCAAATCACTAAAATATATTGTGAACAGCTGGGGTCCAGTTGCTAATCCTTACAGTGACTCACTAGACACAGCCTACCAATGCGAAAATGATTTGTTTATTCCTGCTCTCTATTTTCAGCCTGTTAATCAACCCTTAACCCAGATCAGTACATTATCTTCTATGTACTTTAATTTTGCTAAACAATCTCCTGTGGGAAACTGAAAATCCAAGTTTACTACATCCATTAACAATTTTGTTAGCAACTGCCTCAAAACTCCCAACAAGTTTGTAAAAAAAGTCACATTCGCAAATCCATACTTAATCAAATAATTTTTATCCAAATGACCAGTTATTATGCCTTTTATGATAGGTTCTAACATTTTCTCTTTTACTAATGAATCTGTAACTATAAAACAAACAACTAGGGATGCTGGAGATCTGAAACAAAAACAAGAAATTGATGAAGACACTCTGCAGATCTGGCAGTATTCGTGGGGAGAAAGCAGAGCTAATGATTTGAACACAGCAACTCTTCATCAGAACTGCCAGCAGCTAAGAAGAAAAGATATCTATGCTGAAGATGGGGTTGAGAAGCAGGTGAAGAGATGAGTGCTTAGGTGAGAGATATGAAAGCAGTAGGCACTCAAGGGGCCTGTTACTTATTGGTAGTAGGCTGGGACTGATGCAAAGCTGAATAAATGATAATGCAGGCTAAGAATAGCAGAGAATGTGTACACCATACTGAAAGCAATCTTCGTAATATGATAGTAGGACCAAGAGTGGGTGAGAATAAGAACATAAATTGCTGAAAAAGCTCAGCAGGGCTGGCAGCATCTGTGAAGAGAAATCAGATTTAATGTTTCGGGTCCAGTGAAACATCAACTGTCTTACTCCTCAGATGCTGCCTGACCTGCTGTGTTCTTTCCAGCGTCACACTTTATCAACTCTGACTTCTCCAACATCTGCAGTCCTCACCATTTCTCAGGTGGGAATAGGTTGGCTATGCTGAAAACAACCCATGTCACTCCAGGACCAGGGTGTGGGGGGGTGGATACAAAACATGGAAGGATAGAATCAGGTTCTAAAGCTTTCAATGTTAAGTCCAAGTGGCTGCAGGGTCCACAAGTGAACAATGAGATGCTGTTCTTCAAGTTTGTGATCAGGCACACTGGAACACTGCAGCTTAGCTGTGATGGAAATTTTGGCATGGGAACACAATAGTGTGTTGAGAAGGAAGGCAACAGAAAGCTTGGGAGCATTTTGTCATACAGAACATAGGGATTTGCAAAGCAGTCATCCAATCTGTGTTTCATTCCCCAGAGTAAAGGAGATCATGCATGAGCAGTGAATACAGTGGACTAAATTGAATAAAGTGCAAGTAAATGTGGCGGCACGTCGGTGGGCGGCACGGTGGCACAGTGGTTAGCACTGTTACCTCACAGTGCCAGAGACCCGGGTTCAATTCCTGCCTCAGGCAACTGACTGTGTGGAGTTTGCACATTCTCCCCATGTCTGCGTGGGTTTCCTCCGGGTGCTCCGGTTTCCTCCCACAGTCCAAAGATGTGCAGGTTAGGTGAATTGGCCATGCTATATTACCCGTAGTGTTAGGTGAAGGGGTAAATGTAGGGGAGTGGGTCTGGGTGGGTTGCGCTTCGGTGGGTCGGTGTGGACTTGTTGGGCCGAAGGGCCTCTTTCCACACTGTAAGTAATCTAATTCAAATCATTCCTTTACCTGGATGGCATGTGGGTGGCCTTGGATAGTGAGGAGGGAAGAGGTGAATAGTCAGGTGTTGTTCCTTCCTTCTGCAATTGCATGGGAAGGTGCCGGGGTAGTGGAGGAATGTTGAGCGTGGAAGAGGAGTGGACCAGAGTGTCCCAGAGGGAATGGTCCCTGCAGAATGCTGACAAAGGAGGGGAAGATAATATTTATTTGGTTGTGGCATCCCGCTAGAGGTGATAAATATGGTGGCTCCCAATCCTTTGGAAGCAGAGGCTGGTGGGAGTGGTAACTATGTATCAGGAGATCCTATAGTTGTTGTGGGAGGGAAGAGAAGGGCTGTGGGTGAAAGTGCAGAAGATAGGTCAGACACAGTTAAAGGCCCTGCTAACCATGATAATGAGAATCCTCAATTGAGAGAAAAATTAGACATTTGTGAGGTTCTCCTGCAGAAGATGGTAGCATCAGATCAGATGTGATGGTGGTCGAGAAACTGGATGAATGGGAAACAAGGTGTTAGCTAAGGTAACTGTGGAAGTCAGGAGGTTTGCTGTATACATCAGTGGCCAGCCTATTCCCAGAAATGGAAGTAGAGGAGTCAAGGAAGGGAAGGGAGGAGAGAGTCAGTGATGGACCAAATGAGAGTGAGGGCAGGGTGGAAACTTGAAACAAAATTAATAAGTTTTTCCAATTCTGTAGTTCCGTGTTTTATCTCTTGTTCCTTTATTAAATAATGAGATGACATTTGCTACTTTGCAATCTGCAGGAATCATTTCAGAAACTTGGAATTTTGGAAGATGCATTGACAATCTGTTCAGCCACTTCTTCAACATTGGAATATAGACTCACAGGTCATGGGGACTTGTCAACTTTCAGACCCATTAATTTCTCTAGTTCAACCTTATTGCTACTAATAATTTCCTTCAACTCCTCATTATCCTGGTCACTTGACTCTCTAATTCCTGGGCAGTTCTTTTATCTTCCTCAGTGAAAATGAACACAAAGTAATCATTTAGCTTCTCCACCATTTCTCCTTTCCCCAGTATAAATTCCGCTGACTTATTACTGTTTCTGGCCACTTTATAAGCTTTCTCTTTTAATCTTTTACAATGCTTAATTTGTTTTATCAACTATGGTTGACTGACATTTTTAAGTTTTATATCTTGAAGAAATTTATAGTTCAAAATTTGTGAGAAGATTTGTAGCTCGGGTGCTCGTTGTTGTGGTTCTGTTCGCCGAGCTGGGAATTTGTGTTGCAGACGTTTCGTCCCCTGTCTAGGTGACATCCTCAGTGCTTGGGAGCCTCCTCTGAAGCGCTTCTGTGATCTTTCCTCCGGCATTTATAGTGGTTTGTCTCTCAACTGGGACAACACTACTATTATAGGACAAGCCAAACAGAGAACAGCCAGGGAATTCCTAAAGGCATAGCACTCATCCACAAATTCAATCAATAAGCACATCGACCTGCACCCAATATACCGACCACTGCAGCGGACAGCTGGAACTGACAACCGGAGGTGGCAGAGACAAACCACTATAAATGCCGGAGGAAATACCACAGAAGCGCTTCACAGGAGGCTCCCAAGCACTGAGGATGTCACCTGGACAGGGGACGAAATGTCTGCAACACAAATTCCCAGCTCGGCGAACAGAACCACAACAAATTTATAGTTGCTGCTAGTCTTTAATGTAAGCTCTTTAAAGACAATCGATTGCCATGCCTTTTAATGTATTTTTCCAATCCACCTTAGCCAATTTATTTCTCATGCTTTCATAATTTTGGGGCGGCACGGTGGCACAGTGGTTAGCACTGCTGCCTCACAGCGCCAGAGACCCGGGTTCAATTCCTGATTCAGGCGACTGACTGTGTGGAGTTTGCACGTTCTCCCCGTGTCTGCGTGGGTTTCCTCCGGGTGCTCCGGTTTCCTCCCACAGTCCAAAGATGTGCAGGTTAGGTGAATTGGCCATGCTAAATTGCCCATAGTGTTAGGTTAAAGGGGTAAATGTAGGGGTATGGGTGGGTTGCGCTTCGGCGGGTCGGTGTGGACTTGTTGGGCCGAAGGGCCTGTTTCCACACTGTAAGTAATCTAATCTAATAATTCTCCTTATTCAAATTTAATATTCATGCTTCAGATTGAACTACCTCACTTTCAAACATAATGTCAAATTCTATCATCTTGTTGCAATTCATCCCCAAATTTTATTTTATAACAAGGTTATTATGATTAGATTGCCTACAGTGTGGAAACAAGCCACTTGGCCCAACAGGTCTACACCAACCCACCCAGACTCACTCCCCTACCCTATATTTACCCCAGACTAATGCACCTAATCTACACATCATTGAACACTATGGACAATTTAGCATCGCCAATTCACCTGACCTGCACATCTTTTGATTGTGGGAGGAAACCCACGTAGATGTAGGGAGAATATGCAAACTCCACACAGACAGTTGCCTGAGGCTGGAATCGAACCCAGGTCCCTGTTGCTGTGAGGCAGCAGGGCTAACCACTGAGCCACTATGGTTAATAAACTCTTCTTTCTTTACACAATTTTTAAGCTAAAATAGTAAGTACTCTAGCTGGCTCCTCAACATATTGCTCCAGAAAGTGATCTTTAAGAAACTCCAGAAACTTATCCTCCACAGCTTTCATGCTCAGTTGCTTTACAAAAAACATTCAAATTGAGGTTACTCATGATTACTATGTTAGCCATGCTACAAGCTTCAAACATTTCCTGATTAATACCATCCTGCACAGATTAACAACACTTTGAATTTTAAAATAAATAAATGAAACATTAGAAACAAAATCAGAGAAAGTAACTTCAGTTTAAAATTCAATTCTATATTTACTACTCATTCAGAGTGAAAATTGCTACAAAGAAATTCCTCTGAAATAGCCTAAAAGCCACTCAGTTCAAGGGAAATTAGGGAAGGCAATAAATACTGGCCTTATTAGCAATGACCACATCCAATAAAAGGATAAAAACATTGTGAAATCTTTTCTAATGCTGAAAAGTGTCAACTTGGCATAACAAACGTCCTGACATATCTGCAGGCTGCTGTGCTTTAGCTGTTTGAGTGCCTTATTAATGAGATCCTGAGTTAAAATTAATCAACAAATTAATCAACATCCACAACACATTGATTTCCCTCAAGACTTAACCTGCTCCACCATTGTACTTGAGCAGGAGCTCCTGCCAAGTGCTTACTGAAATGGCACTGTTGGAAAAGTATGAGCTGTGAGGAGATTCACCCACTAAAATCTGGATGGCACAGACATTAACCTTTCCTATTAAGTGACAGGGGAGTGAAGTGAATTGAAATACAGAAACTAGTAAATAGAGCAATAGGAAGAAAACTGAGAATGGAATTGAGTGGAGAAAATCCAAACTAACTTGAGTGGCACAGTGGTTAGCACTGCTGCCTCACAGCTCCAGGGATCGAGGTTTGACTCCAGCCTTAGGTGACTGTGTGAAGTTTGCATGTGGAGTCTCTCTGTGCATGCAATTTGGCCGGATATTCCGAGGTCTTCCTGCAGTCCAAAGATTTGCAGATTAAATGGATTGACCATGCTAAATTGCTCCATAGTGTCCAGAAATTTGGGATTTTTGGGATCCTTAGGGGGGAGGGGGACTAGCCCCAAGTCGTGGTCCACATAGGCACCAACAACATAGGTAGGAAGAAAGATGGGGATTTAAGGATAGGATCAAGGATAACCCCAAGGCATTTTATGCGTATGTGAGAAACCTGAGAATGACGAGAACGAGGGTAGGTCTGATCAAGGACAGTAGTGGGAGACTGTGTATTGAGTCGGAAGAGATAGGAGAGGTCTTGAACAAGTACTTCTCTTCAGTATTTACGAACGAGAGGGACCGTATTGTAGAAGAGGAGAGTGTGAAATGGACTGGTAAGCTAGAAGAGATACCTGTTAGGAAGGAAGATGTGTTGGACATTTTGAACAACTTGAGGATAGACAAGTCCGCCGGGCCTGACGGGATATATCCTAGGATTATGTGGGAAGCAAGAGAGGAAATTGCAGTACCATTGGCAATGATCTTCTCGTCTTCACTGGCAACGGGGGTGGTACCAGGGGACAGGAGAGTAGCGAATGTTGTGCCCCTGTTCAAAAAAGGGAATAGGGATAACCCCGGGAATTACAGGCCTGTTAGTCTTACTTCTGTGGTAGGCAAAGTAATGGAAAGGGTACTGAGGGATAGGATTTATGAGTATCTGGAAAGACACTGCTTGATTAGGGACAGCCAGCACGGATTTGTGAAGGGTAGGTCTTGCCTTACAAGTCTTATTGAATTCTTCGAGGAGGTGACCAAGCATGTGGATGAGGGTAGAGCAGTGGATGTAGTGTACATGGATTTTAGTAAGGCATTTGATAAGGTTCCCCATGGTAGGCTTATGCGGAAAGTCAGGAGGCATGGGATAGAGGGAAATTTGGCCAATTGGATAGAAAACTGGCTAACCGGTCGAAGGCAGAGAGTGGTGGTAGATGGTAAATATTCAGCCTGGAGCCCAGTTACAAATGGAGTTCCGCAGGGATCAGTTCTGGGTCCTCTGCTGTTTGTAATTTTTATTAATGACTTAGATGAGGGAGTCGAAGGGTGGGTCAGTAAATTTGCAGATGATACGAAGATAGGTGGAGTTGTGGACAGTGAGGAGGACTGTTGTCGGCTGCAGAGGGACTTAGATATGATGCAGAGCTGGGCTGAGGAGTGGCAGATGGAGTTCAACCCTGCCAAGTGTGAGGTTGTCCATTTTGGAAGAACAAATAAGAATGCGGAATACAGGGTTAATGGTAGGGTTCTTAGTCAGGTGGAGGAACAGAGGGATCTTGGGGTCTATGTACATAGATCTTTGAAGGTTGCCACTCAGGTGGATAGAGTTTGTAAGAAGGCCTATGGAGTATTATCGTTCATTAGCAGAGGGATTGAATTCAAGAGTCGTGAAGTGATGTTGCAGCTGTACAGGACTTTGGTTAGGCCACAGTTGGAGTACTGTGTGCAGTTCTGGTCGCCTCACTTTAGGAAAGATGTGGAAGCTTTGGAGAGGGTGCAGAGAAGATTTACCAGGATGTTGCCTGGAATGGAGAGGAAGTCGTACGAGGATAGGTTGAGAGTTCTCGGCCTTTTCTCGTTGGAACGGCGAAGGATGAGGGGTGACTTGATAGAGGTTTATAAGATGATCAGAGGAATAGATAGAGTAGACAGTCAGAAACTTTTTCCCCGGGTACATCAGAGTGTTACAAGGGGACATAAATTTAAGGTGAAGGGTGGAAGGTATAGGGGAGATGTCAGGGGTGGGTTCTTTACCCAGAGAGTGGTGGGGGCATGGAATGCGCTGCCCGTGGGAGTGGTAGAGTCGGAATCATTGGCGACCTTTAAGCGGCATTTGGATAGGTACATGGATGGGTACTTAATCTAGGTTAGAAGTTCGGCACAACATCGTGGGCCGAAGGGCCTGTTCTGTGCTGTATTGTTCTATGTTCTATGTTCTAAGGCAGAAATTCAGAGAGCTAGGATGGAAGCTTAGAGGTAGGACGAACAGTTGTCTCTGGTTTGTTGCCCGTGCCATGTGCTAATGAGGCAATGAATAGGGAGAGAGAGGAGTTGAACACGCGACAACAGGGATGGTGCAGGAGGGAGAGTTTTGGATTCTTGGATAATTGGGGCTCTTTCTGGAGTAGGTGGGACCTCTACAAGCAGGATGGTCTTCATCTGAACCAGAGGGGTACCAACATCCTGGGGGGGAAATTCGCTAAGGCTATCGGGGTGGGTTTAAACTAATCCAGCAGGGGTTTGGGAACCAAAATTGTAGTTCAAGTAAAGAAAAGGTTGAGAGTAGGGAGGTCCAAAATCAAGTTTCAGGGATGCAAGATGGCACCGGCAAGCAAGAAGTTGGTTTGAGTGTGTCTACGTCAATGCCAGGAGCATCCGAAATATGGTGGGTGAACTTACAGCATGAGTTGGTACCTGGAACTTCGATGTTGTGGCCATTTCGGAGACATGGGCAGAGCAGGGACAGGAATGATTGTTGCAGGTTCCAGGATTTAGATGTTTCAATAAGAACAGAGAAGTTGGTAAAAGAGGGGGAGGTGTGGCATTGTTGGTCAAGGACAGTATTACAGTTGCAGAAAGGATGTTTGGGGACTCGTCAACTAAGGTAGTATGGGCTGATGTTAGAAACAGGAAAGGAGAGGTCACCCTGTTGGGAGTTTTCTATAGGCCAGAGATGTAGAGGAAAGGATAGCAAAGATGATTCTCGATAGGAGTGAGAGAGACAGGGTAGTTTTCATGGGAGACTTCAACTTTCCAAATATTGACTGGGAACACTATAGTGCGAGTACTATAGATGGATCAGTTTTTGTCCACTGTGTGTAGGAGGGCTTCCTGACACAGTATGTAGACAGGCCAACAAGGGGCGAAGCCACATTAGATTTGGTACTGGGTAATGAGCCCGGCCAGGTGTAAGACTTGGAAGTAGGTGAGCACTTTGGTGATAGCGATCACAATTCTGTTATGTTTACTTTAGTGATAGAAAGGAATAGGTGTATACCACTGGGCAGTTACAGCTGGGGGAAAGGCAATTACGATGCAATTAGGCAAGATTTAGGAAGCATAGGATGGGGAAGGAAACTGCAGGGGATGGGCACATTAGAAATAATGAGCTTATTCAAGGAAAAGCTCCTGTGTGTCCTAGATAAGTATGTACCTGTCAGGCAGGGAGGAAGCTGTAGAGAGCGGGAGCTATGGTTTATGAAGGAAATAGAATCTCTGGTCAAGAGGAAGAAGAAGGTTTATGTTAGGATGAGATGTAAAGGCTCAGTTTGGGCACTTGAGGGTTACAAAGTAGCCAGGAAAGACCTAAAGAGGGAACTCAGAAGAGCCAGGAGGAGACATGAGAAGTTGTTGGCGGATAGGATCAGGGTAAACTGTAAGGCTTTCTATAGGTATTTAAGGAATAAAAGAATGACGAGAGTAAGGTTAGGGCCAATCAAGGATAGTAGTGGGAAGTTATATGTGGAGTCAGAGGAGATAGGGGAAGCACTTAATGAATATTTTTTGACAGTATTCACTCTAGAAAACGACAATGTTGTCGAGGGGAATACTGAGATACAGGCTACTAGACTAGGTGGGATTGAGGAGAAAGTGAGGTCTGCAGATGCTGGAGATCAGAGATGAAAATGTGCTGCTGGAACAGCACAGCAGGTCAGGCAGCATCCAGGGAACAGAAGAATCGACATTTCGGACTAGGTGGGATTGAGGTTCACAAGGAAGAGGTATTAGAAATCCTGCACAGTGTGAAAATAAATAAGTCCCCTGGGCCGGATGGGATTTATCCTAGGATCCTCCGGGAAACCAGGGAGGAGATTTCCGAGCCTTTAGCATTGATCTTCAAATCGTCATTGTCTACAGGAATAGTGCCAGAAGACTGGAGGATAGCAAACATGGTTCCCCCGTTCAAGAAGGGGAGTAGAGATAATCCTGGTAATTATAGACCAGCGAGCCTTACTTCAGTTGTTGGTAAAGTATTGGAAAAGGTTATAAGGGATAGGATTTATAATCATCTAGAAAAGAATAATTTGATTAGGGATAGTCAGCATGGTTTTGTGAAGGGTAGGTCGTGCCTCACAAACCTTATTGAGTTCTTTGAGAAGGTGACCAAACAGGTAGATGAGAGTAAACTGGTTGATGTGGTGTATATGGATTTCAGCAAGGCATTTGATAAGGGTCCCCACAGTAGGTTATTGTACAAAATGCGAAGGAATGGGTTTGTGGGAGATATAGCAGTTTGGATCAGTAATTGGCTTGCTGAAAGAATTCACCTGCATGGACACACTTCGTACATACATGTCCACAGGGATTATTGAAGTTTTCACGTAACACAGACATAAGCTGTGCTGCCATGACTTCTTTAAGTCACTGGGTAACTCTCTTTTTAAAAAATAAAATTATGCTTATGTAAGAGTACTTTTAAATTACATCCCTTATGTTAGTTGTATTTCCTTTACCCTACTTTGCTTACTTATATTTCTTTAATATATTGGCCTTGATTTTCATTTATTTGTTGTTTTTCAGTAAATCCTTTTTTCCAAAAAATATACACTTTCTTTTAAAATAACAAAACAAACAACACACACCCTTTTCCAGTGATGCTAAAATTTTTATTTGTTTTCTCTGAAGCTGCAGTTGTTAAACTAAGGCTCCTTTCTCTTTGGTCAGTTGAAGCTGAAGAATATTGTCTGAGAAAGGACCTTGCAAACAATGAACAAAATAAAAACACCTCTTCCCCTGTGCACTGAATTCCTAAGGTGTACTAAATTTCCAGTAATACACTTTTATTCAGGCTGTACCTCACTATGGATGTGCCTTCACCCAGCTGCTCATGCAAAGCATACTGATGGAGTAGGACTCTTGTAATTAAAGGCTGTGATGGAGTAATTGCAATAATCACTCATCCATTGATTCACTAATGCTACCCATCTGGTTTCAACTTGAAATTCATTGAAATGACATGCCTTGTCTGACAATGCATACTCCAAATCTTGGTACTTAACAATTGGATGCATTAATTCCCTTCTTGCCATGTCAGTGACATAATGGTAATCAGAAAAAAACACTTTAAAGTGACATATGAGGTTCCCATTTCCCAAACACGTTCCACTACAAGCCAACACTTCACAACTGCTACATTCTCACTGCAAGTATGCAAGGATGTGCAGTTATATTAGTTGCAAAAGTGAATATAGAATGAAACTTACCCTGCAGAAATGTGTGGAATCATCACTGAGACTTTGCTCTCATTCATAAGTGGGCAGACCAAGCCCTCGCACAATCCCTGCACATTCCTTTTAGCTTCAGTGCCATCCACATTAAAATGGAATGCTTTGGTTCAAGTCATCAAAGCAGCTGTCAAGAATTTCTGATATTTCAAACTATTTGCAACTGAGGTAACTGTTGTTTAGGACAGATGAGCAATAATCAGCCATTACAAATTCTTTCATCTTTGGGATGTCTGGATAGGTTGCTCATCTTTCACACAAATGTGACTTAATCAGGCCCAACAGTGAAAAGGACACAACAAATATTCAACGAGTGTAAGTGAATATATATTTTAAAAAGTGAAAATTTATTATAAATATGTGTCACCGCTGCCCTTTATATGTCCTCAGTATATATTTTTCTCTTTCTCTCCCATTATATCTAAGTGCAGTCCCTCACCTCCACAACTAAGGTTGAGAGAGATTGCTCCTGTCCTGCCAATTATGAGACTTTTTCTTGTAAAAGGTAGGGATCTTGATATCCACTGCTCCTGGCTTTCTCAGCATGGTTATTCTTCTACAATGAAATAAAAGAAGGGATTGACTATGATGAATGAAGGAGCAATTCATGGTGACGCATGAACAGGAGTATCAAGTGCAGGGGTGACAAAGGATTAGCAGTTTAGGAGGTTGAGGTGAATGAGAGTCATTGAGTGGAGATGCTGCACGCAAATTTGACAGTATTAATCCATGAGCCTTGGTGACATTGGTGTTGGATGATATAGTTAGTGTGAATGGTGGGGAGAGGTGGGAATAGTGTGAATGGTGGCTCTGCATATAGGAAACTGCCGAGAGAAGTTAATGGCACCTACCCTTGTTGAGATCAGAAGATTGTGAACCTTCTTCTTGCACTGCTGGCCACTCCTTTTAATAAGGGGCACAGCTTGGATCCAGGCTATTATCAGAGTCCAGGCTGGCTGGATCTGGTGATGTGGCATTCTGAGGTAATCAGCCGAAGAAAGGACAGCCCACTTCCGACTACACCATTCACCAACACCTTCAGTTTCTTCACACTGAAGTGGGGCTCAAGCTTTCCTTTCTGGACCATGTTCCCAATGAGCTGAAAATGTGTTGCTGGAAAAGCGCAGCAGGTCAGGCAGCATCCAGGGAACAGGAGAATCGACGCTTCGGGCATAAGCCCTTCTTCAGGCTTATGCCCGAAACGTCGATTCTCCTGTTCCCTGGATGCTGCCTGACCTGCTGCGCTTTTCCAGCAACACATTTTCAGCTCTGATCTCCAGCATCTGCAGACCTCACTTTCTCCTCATGTTCCCAATGATAATGTTCAACCAATACAGTCTGAGTGCCAGTTCCTGACTTGCAGAGTCTGAAGTACCTTTAGTTTGGTGTGAACACTAGAAGATGCTCATAGTGGCAAGCACTTCTGCATCACCTACCACACATTTGCATGAGACAGGTAGCACTAGGCCATTTGTGAGCTGATGCAGTGAATCTAACTGAACAAAAAATGAACTTACAAAAAATTGCACAGCTTTTCTCAGACCCAACCCTCTCATCCACAAAGTGAATGTAAAATTTAATCATATTATGCTTGCTGCATAAGGCATTTTCACAGTGAAATCACTAAATAATCCTATCTTGGTGCTCAAGTCTAGCCTGTCGTCTTCTTGACGTACTGTTCTAAGAAACTATTTTGAAAACATTCTATGAATTTTATACTAGGCTATTTTTATCCATATGTCTTTTCCAGGCAATGTGTAGGTCAGAATCTCCCATGGGGTTATTAATGTGCATTTCTGACAATTTCCTACCATTTCTTCCTTTATGCTCCACCATAACATGTAGTCACTGTGAGGGGGTCTATTTTTCATTCTCGCAAATCATTTTTTGTCTTTATAATTTTACAAATTACCCAAACAATTTCCATATATGGGTTTCCTGAACTTAGATCAGCCTTTATGTTGTGCTAATACCGTCTCTAGAAAACAGAGCCATCCCTGTCCTTTTTCTTCACTTCCTGCCCTTCCTAAATATCCTGTACACTTCAAGACGTGATTCTGTAGCCATGTCTCTGTAGCCAATGGCTACCCAATAGTATATTCATTTCTTGAGTTCTTAGTTCATCTGCCTTGTTTTGAATGCTATGCACATTCAGATAGAGTGTCTTTAATTTTATCCTTTTATTCTTTTTGAAACCTATAATATTTATGTGATTTACAGCCTCTCCCTTTCTGTTTGCCATTTTCGATATTAATTCCTTTCTGTTTTGCCTTGTCTCCACTCTTTGATTCCAAAATGTTATCCTCTGTTTATTTTAAAGCCCTTTCTATTTCCCTCGCTATGCAGCCTGCTGGAACACCTGCATAAGTCACAGGTGAGGTGCCGGAAGACTGGAGGTTGGCAAATGTGGTGCCACTGTTTAAGAAGGGTGGTAAAGACAAGCCAGGGAACTATAGACAGGTGAGCCTGACCTCAGTGGTGGGCAAGTTGTTGGAGGGAATCCTGAGGGACAGGATGTACATGTATTTGGATTAGATTAGATTAGATTAGATTACAGTGTGGAAACAGGCCCTTCGGCCCAACAAGTCCACACCGACCCGCCGAAGCGAAACCCACCCATACCCCTACACCTACATTTACCCCTTACCTAACACTACAGGCAATTTAGTATGGCCAATTCACCTGACCCTGCACATCTTTGGATGGTGGGAGGAAACCGGAACACCCGGAGGAAACCCACGCAGACACGGGGAGAACGTGCAAACTCCACACAGTCAGTCGCCTGAGGCGGGAAAGGCAAGGACTGATTAGGGATAGTCAACATGGCATTGTGCATGGGAAATCATGTCTCACAAACTTGATTGAGTTTTTTGAAGAAGTAACAAAGAAGATTGATGAGGGCAGAGCAGTAGATGTGATCTATATGGACTTCAGTAAGGCGTTCGACAAGGTTCCCCATGGGAGACTGATTAGCAAGGTTAGATCTCATGGAATACAGGGAGAACTAGCCATTTGGATACAGAACTAAGCTCAAAGGTAGAAGACAGAGGGTGGTGGTGGAGGGTTATTTTTCAGACTGGAGGCCTGTGACCAGTGGAGTGCCACAAGGATCGGTGCTGGGTCCTCTACTTTTTGTCATTTACATTAATGATTTATATGCGAGCATAAGAGGTCCAGATGACACCAAAATTGGAGGTGTAATGGACAGCGAAGAGGGTTACCTCAGATTATAACAGGATCTGGACCAGATGGGCCAATGGGCTGAGAAGTGGCAGATGTAGTTTGATGCAGATAAATGCGAGCTGCAGCATTTTAGGAAAGCAAATCTTAGCAGGACTTGTACACTTAATGGTAAGGTCCTAGGGAGTGTTGCTGAACAAAGAGAGTGCAGGTTCATAGCTCCTTGAAAGTGGAGTCACAGGTAGATAGGATAGTGAAGAAGGCGTTTGGTATGCTTTCCTTTATTGGTCAGAGTATTGAGTACAAGAGTTGGGAGGTTATGTTGCAGCTGTACAGGACATTGGTTAGGCCACTATTGGAATATTGCGTGCAATTCTGGTCTCCTTCCTATCGGAAAGATGTTGTGAAACTTGAAAGGGTTTAGAAAAGATTTACAAGGATGTTGCCAGGGTTGAAGGATTTGAGCTACAGGGAGAGGCTGAACAGGCTGGGGCTGTTTTCCCTGGAGCGTCGGAGGCTGAGGGGTGACCTTATCGAGATTTACAAAATTATGAGGGGCATGGATAGGATAAATAGACAAAGTCTTTTCCCTGGGGTCGGGGATACCAGAACTAGAGGGCATAGGTTTAGGGTAAGAGGGGAAAGATATAAAAGAGACCTAAAGGGCAACTTTTTCATGCAGGGTGGTACGGGTATGGAACGAGCTGCCAGAGGATGTGGTGGAGGCTGGTACAATTGCAACATTTAAGAGACATTTGGATGTGTATATGAATAAGAAGGATTTGGAGGGATATGGGCCGGGTGCTGGCAGGTGGGACTAGATTGGGTTGGGATATCTGGTTGGCATAGACAGGTTGGAATGAAGGGTCTGTTTCCATGCTGTACATCTCTATGACTCTATGACTCTATAGTTCAGGTGGAGACCATCCCAATGATACAGCTTCCACTTCTCCAGTATTGACACCAGAGACCATGAACTGGAACATACTTCTCCCACACAATCTTTGAGCCTTGCGTTCATTTCTGTAATCTGATTTGCCTATGCTAATCTGCACAACAATCAGGTAATAATCCAGAGATTATCGTTTATGAGGTTCTGCTTCTTAATTTGATGCCAAACTTCGTACATTGACTATGCAGAACCTTATTATTTGTCCTGCCTATGCTGTTGGTACTGACATGAACCACATCAACTGGACCTGCCTTTCCCTTCTTCAGCTTTGATCAGATGTCACAAGCATTGGCACCCGGCAGGCAACTTTTAAAATCGTTTTTATTTACACAGAAAACATGACTTTTTACTGGTTGGATAACTGAGCCAAAGAGCGAGGACAAAGGAACAGAAACACTTAATGTGATGATTTCTTACCTAATGAAGTCTCACAGAAATTAAATTATTCCAATATCATGTTCCTGAATAAATGAAAAAAAGCAGTTAATGTATTCTTCACGCGGAAAGGGAATGTCACCATCCTTGTGTGTAATTATGGGCTAATGCACTTAAATGAAGCTTTACATACACAACCGAAAGGCTCAAATGACATATTACAATTTCAGGTTTTCAATAGGACAATTATCTTACCCTACAGTCAAATAGGCAGGAGCCATGTGGGATTTTTCCATTTTCTGTTAAAATGTTTTATCAAGTGGGATTTGTCTGTGTGGTTCACCACAGATTGCAGCAACTTTTATCATGCAATCTTCAGCTGTTCATCTCATGAAATTTGCAACTGGAATTTTGTGTCAATGGGGGAGACAGAAGTACTCTCCACTACCATGCACTTTCTGCTATCCACCATGTTGGTGCCATACTAAAAACTCAAATGCACAGCACTTCAAATATGGCAAACCAAGAACTGCCTCTCACATTGCGCTGCTCAACTGTTATCACTGACGTTATGCACCAGAAGTAAGAAAAGCTCCCTTCCTACTTCATAGAAAAGGACCTAGAGATCTTGATGGATGAATTGGTGAAAATGAGGATATTCCTCTTTCCTGTGGATGCCACAGGATTGCACTACAAAGGACAAAGGCAACCCGGACCCAACTGCATCCCAGGTCAATGTTGTGTCCAAGGTGAAAGAGGACAGGCGGCTGTAAGGAAATGACTTTCTACAATATGCAAGGATAAGTGTCACCATTTTCATTTTCAACTCACACTAACAGAGCCATTACTATTCTCTGCAAATCTATCACTGAACATGCCTCTCGGCAATGCTCTTGATCAGCAACTCAACAGAATTGCATGCATTATGTCCACTCAATGACTTACAACTATCTCACTTACCCAAATTACAAAGGCTTCCATTCCTCCACACTTCCTACTCACTCACCAGAAACACTTGACCATCTCTTCACCAATAGTTGCCATTGCAGCTGGTTCCATTATAGTCAATCCCTCCTTTTTCTCACTGCAAGACATATTGGCTGAATCACTGTTCTGATGTCTCCGTAATACCCCGACAGATGTACCTGTAATCACTAGCCTAATTGCACATGACCTGAAGGACTAACCATGGCCCAAACCCTAGAATTTAAGAACACAGAATCCAGCTTCTGCTTGGACCAAGCACATGACTGACAGTAACAGCCCTCCACCTCACAAGGACTTCTCACCCTTGACTTTCACACGTGGCTATTTGCTTGCAGCATATGCAGTGTGTTTTTGCATAGCTGATGAACATGCTATAGATGAGAAATTGATGCAGGTTTTGTCATATAGTGACAAGTCCACTACTTTGACTGTTCAGTCTTCCCAATCATTGGCCACCCATAAATCATTGCAGACTGCACTGAGTATGCATTAATATAGCAATGTGAAGTAATAGATGTGGGTGGTTTTTGAAGGAGGATCACTGGACCTGAAACATAAACTCTGCTTTCTCTCCAGAGAAGCTGCCAGTTCTGCTGAGTTTCTCCAGAAATTTTTGTTCTTGTGCTTGAAGTAGACAGAGGCTGGCAATCTCCAAGTAAGCACAATATGAATGAACACCATGGAATCAAGGTACAAACCATATGTGCCACTGAATACAAAATGACCTGACAGAAGATTGTACGTCATAGGTGTCCTT
Organism: Chiloscyllium plagiosum; assembly: GCF_037043375.1. Taxonomy (NCBI): domain Eukaryota; kingdom Metazoa; phylum Chordata; class Chondrichthyes; order Orectolobiformes; family Hemiscylliidae; genus Chiloscyllium; species Chiloscyllium plagiosum. The sequence goes on from NW_028270140.1 coordinate 60,935,683, forward strand.
GATCCCCAGTGTGAAGTGTTGAGGCTGACGTGGTGTGTGAATTGGTCTGAAAACAGGCATATTGATGTGGGGAAGCTGATGGTTTATCAATACCAATTTGCATGGAAAAAGGATTGAGGAGGATGGTGGGCTTGGAGCATGCAGGGACACTGTTATGAAGAAGCAGTTGAATGATTGCCTGGACATGTTTTGGGTGAGTTGTAATCACTAAATACATGCTTTGATTTACTTGTTAAGTATTTGCACTGTTCCAGTATTTGGGCAGAAGAGAAGAATTGGAAGTGACATATAAATAAGTGTAAATAAGGGAATTTAGTGCGATCCAAGTGCATGGAAAGAATGTAATTGCTGCTCAATAATCAGATTCTGAAGTCAAAATTTAAAAATTGATGTGAAAATCACAAAGATGTATGTCAAGGTAGAGATGCTCATTTTTTCATTCTCTTAGCATCTTCCCACCTTTCTCAACACTGCTCATATCACACTATATTGAAATTCAACCCAATATATTTTCAGTTGTCCGGCATGCTGTAATATATGTTCAAAGTTTATTGTTTATTGGAGCTAGAAGGCTTGATACTGTATTTGAGGAAACAGATAATATTTTCATTCAGAAAAAAGAAAAAAACTACCATTTAAGTCTTTTCAAGTTTTGAGAATATCTTAAAGAGCTTCTCCACAAAAAGGTTACATTTAAAATGCAACATATATCGGTTATTCAGGCAGTACAAGCTTAGGTATGCCAGTAGATCTGTTGCTGCAGTCACCTTCATTGGTCACAATCTCAACCTTCAATCATTTACCAAAATAACACTGTCTGCTGAAGTGGGCATGTAGTTAGACATAATTTGGGGACTAGATCTGCATGCCACCCTTTTGTTTACCTGGGTGTCAACTTTGACTCAGGGGTAGCAATTTGCCTTTGAATCAGGAGGTTATGGGTTTATGTGGCACTCCAGACTTGACTGAACAATCAAAGCTGACATTACATATAGTACTGACAGAGGACCTATCTTTCATATCAGTTATTAAATTGAGGCACCATCTTCCCTGTCAGGTGGATGTAAAAAATCCCACAGCCCTGCTCAAAGAAAACCACAGGAATTCTCCTGGTAGCCCGGCCAATATTTATCCCTCAAGCAACATTACTGAAACAAATGATCAGTTCATTATCACATTGCTGCAAGCCGATGTTTTGTGATGCTCAAACATTGGCTGCCATATTTTTCTACATTACAGTGATTGCCTCTCAATAGTACTTCATTAGCTGTGAGGCATTTTGAGTTGTCTTGTGGTCATGCAGAGCACAACAAAAATGCATGTGCTTTCTTTCTTTATTTCCTTCACATTTTTGTAAAAAGCCTCAACAGGGAAATTCCAATGGAGTAATAAATCATATGCAAGCATAGACTTTCTTTGAAAAAAGCAGTTTTTTTCTCTTGCTGCAAACATTGTGGGCGGTATGGTGGCACTGCAGTTAGCACTGCTGCCTCAGAGCGCCAGAGACCTGAGTTCAATTCCCGCCTCAGGCAACTCTCTGTGTGGAGTTTGCACATTCTCCCCGTGTCTGCGTGGGTTTCCTCTGGGTGCTCCTCCCACAGTCCAAAAATGTTCAGGTTAGGTGAATTGGCCATGCTAAATTGTCCGTAGCGTTAGGCGAAGGGGTAAATATAGGTCTGGGTGGGTTGCACTTTGGCGGGTTGGTGTGGACTTGTTGGGCCGAAGGGCCTGTTTCCACACTGTAAGTAATCTAAGGGTTGTGTTGCCCCTTCTCCTACCTGACCAGAAATGATCTCCCTTGCTTTTGTTATTCCTGCTACAATTTTCAGTTCTGGTTGCACAGCCAAGGGGTGCAGAATGAAATCCGTTGTGATACCATCAATTGTGTGTGGGATAAATTGAGAATGCTCCCTCCCTCTCCGAGACTGATTAAGGAACTGAACTTTAACTTCAAATACAATGGTGTGCACAATGAAGTTGGCCTCAAGGTTATGATTGTGTCTGGACTGTTTTCGTATGTTTGACTTGTAGAGAGGTGCTGTTAGCCAGGTTTGAAAATGGTATTCCTTTGCACCTTAGCAACTACACAGTATTTCTGTAGGAGCAAACCAGGGGGGCATCTGAAAATCTCTGGCAGCAGTAAAACAGATACAAACTTATATTATCACATTATTTCAACAATGTTAGCCTGTCAGCCCTTTATGATGGAAAAAGCTTTTAGTCTGCTGGCATTGGAAATGCAGCATCCAGAAGTTTGAGCTTCCAGTTGTGATTCTGAATTTTGATTCTGAATTAATAATTATCAATAATGAATAACGAATACCCCCTCTAATTTTCTTTGGTGTGTATATCTTGGGAGGTTATTGTGAAGCTTTAACTGGATCAGTCACAAATCAGGGTGCCCTTCAAAACACCAGCATGTTCCCTGGCCAACATCTCTGTCTCAGGCTTGCTTCAGTGCTCCAGTGAAGTTTAGCACAGGCTGGAAAAACAGCTTGTCATTTATCACTTGGGGACCCAGCAGTCTCCAGCACTCAATATCAAGTTCAATAATTTTAAGGCCTGAGCAATTTCTCCCATGTTCTTAGTCCAATCCCTACTGCAAACAACCCATTGTCATCTACTAATGGTTTCCATTAGCAGCTTTTGATTCTCCCATGCTGACCTTTATCGATTCCTGTCTGCCCAATTGCTGTTTCCTCTCCCTCTGGGTTCCATTTCCACTCACTGTTTACACCTCTCCCCTTACCCACTCCATCTTCAGCATGCATGCCAACCATTTCTTTGCTGCGATGAGTTATGAAGAAGAGTGAGTGCACCCAAAATGTTAGCTTTGCTTTGTGTCCATAGATGCTGAAAGACAAGCTGAGCTTTTCCAGCAATTTCTGCTTTTCTTTCTGATTTCCAGCATCCGCAGTTCCTTGGTTTTTGTTGCAGACCAGTTATAGCCTGCTTAGGGAAGCACAGATTTTGGATACCGTTCCTCTGTGCCATCCAGTACAGTGACTCCAGGTCCATGGATCCTATGGCCTTTAAAATGCAGCCCTCCTTTACCCACTAGGTTCTTACAGGCCTACTTAATACTTCTCCTGATTGCTGAGGCTGCTGTTTTTCTGCCAATTGTTCAACCAGAATAACAAAATGTCACTTATGATAAGTTGAACATTTTTAATCAGTATGTTAGGCAATAAATTAAAAAGAAGCTCTGTCAGTTTTGATGAAAGGTAACGACTTAAAACATTAATTGTTCTTTTACCCACAAATGCTACCAGTAGTATTGAGTATTTCCAGCATTTTCTTATCCAAAAATTAAAACAAGCGATCTCCAAGCTCTGAAATGTCATAGCAAACCAGTAAACCGAATATTGCTCTTCCAGCCATATTACTTCAGTTTCTAGGGCCAGTCTTATGATCTGCACTGTATGGTTGGGCCACTGATGTTGTTCCAGTTGCAATAGTCTCATGATCATAATAAAACAATGTGATCCCAATTTGAATATATCAGATATCCATTCCAGTAGATGTATTTCTACTTGAGTCAGTGAGACTGTTAAGATTGCGAAAGGAGAGTTCAGGGTGAAGTAAGTCAGTGAGTGGACTTCTATGATGTTAAATGACTACCAACAGTTACCTGTTTGGATAAAATCAAATAAAACTGGGATTCCAGTTAGACCTGAAAAGAACTGTTTCATAGATATTAAGTAACCCTCACGGCTCCAAAATGGCTCCTGCACATGTATTGACTTACGGATTAAGAGGCTGGTATGCACACACTTAACATCTGCCTGATGCCTGCAGAAAAGACAAAGTATGAGAAAATTAGTGCACAGTGCTTATTTGGTGTCTGTGTCGGTACAGTGAAAACATGATGAGTCAGATGTTGACATTCCAAAATTCCGATTATGGTAAAGTTCTCAGCCATTCCTGCTGGAAGAATAGGAAATTCGACAAAAGGATACCTGTGATAAGCCAAAGTTGTAATCGATGTTTCGGGCATAAGCCCTTCTTCAGGAAGGGCTTCTTCCTGAAGAAGGGCTTATGCCCGAAATGTCGATTCTCCTGCTCCTTGGGTGCTGCCTGGCCTGCTGTGTTTTTCCAGTACGACATTTTTCAACTCTGGTACTCCAGCATCTGAAGTCCTCACTTTCTCCTAGTCCATCTTTAATGTCTTTATCAACTTACTGCCAATTCATGACTCCACCCATTGCCATGGTTCCTTATAATTTCATTCAAATTTAATGCCAACCCTTATCAACTCATTTCCCTTTCCCACCCCATCCATTGTCCTTGCACTCTTCATAACTCACCCAGGCCCACCATGTGCAGGCCTCAGACCTCAACAATGTTGAGGTGAAATAAATCTTTAGCTATCTATCACAACAAGCCAGGCAGCATCAGGAGGTGGACAAATTGATGTTTTGGGTGTAATCCTTCTTCAAGGAAGAGAAATTAACCAGGCTGGCACAGAACTGATTCTCTGCACAGATGGCCAAATGCTCTTCCCCGAAGAGAAGTGTAGGCATATTTTTATAACGGTACAACACAAAGGTGATAATTGTAAAGCAGTTATAGTACAATAGTGAAAATTGTAAAGAGATTAAAATAAGAATTAACAGAATGAAAATTAATCAAGTGTCTGGCAGTAGCAATTCATTTATAATTGAATCACAGATGATTCCAGCCATTTCGATGAGTGGGTGAGCACGCCTTCTGGAAGATTCTTCATTGTATTTCCCGTCCACACGAACATGTGTAAATGTCCCTTCTCCTGGCATCCAGGCGTGTCCATTGTGTACCTCCTGCAAGCGGTTTCTTCCGGGGCCTCTTGGTTTATGCCTTATCTCTTTCAATGGGAAATGAGCCTGTCCTTAGGGGGTTGAGACTGCAGCGCTGATTGGGCTGGGAGCTGATTCTGAAAAGCTATTTTAGGGAGTGTATTCTCTGGTCTCGGAAGGCACTTGGCCATGTCTGGTTTTTAGGTTAGCCTGTTTGGTCAAGACAGGAGTACTCTGGGTAGTTTCTGTATATGTTGGCAGGCTTGATTTCTGTGTTTTGCAGGCCAACTTCTGTGTTTTTTATGTTGCCATGTTGTGGGTGAGCAGGGTGACAGGTCTTTTTCCCACACTAATATTTTTAATTTTTAAAGTGTTGAGATTCAAATTACTCAACAGTTTGACAATTCTACATCTCATACCAACTTTAATGACCTTTTATGTCTCTTCCACAAATTTGTAGGGTAAGGCCCTTGCAACTGCAAAAGTTTGATCATTCAAATTCAACACTCAGAGGTGAGACAATGGCCTAGTGGTATTATCAGTGGACTGTTAATCCAGAGACCCTGGTAATGTTCTGGGGACCTGAGTTTGAATCCTGCCAAGGCAGATGGAGGCACTTGAATTTGATAAAAATCTGGAATTAAGACTAATAATGACCATGAATCCATTGCTGATTGCCAGAAACAGCCATTTGGTCCACTAATGTCCTTCAGAAAAGGAAACTGCCATCCTTACCTGGTTTGGCCGATATGTGACTCCAGATCCACGCAATGCGGTTGATACTAACTGCCCTTTGGGCAATTAGGGATGGACAATATGTATTGGCATGGCATAAAAAAAATTCAACTTATTCTGTTGAGTGCAGGTTTCCCTGTTGCGTGAGTCATGCCCATCTTTCCCTAAAAGTGAAAATATCAGGGACATCTGAATTTGGAACAAGCAGAATCTCTGCTACTCTGCAAATATCCTATTTCCATTATTCCTGTTGAGGCTGATCAAGAGTCACAAAAAGGTTCTTAATAGCTTACTTACTTTGTTCAGTGATTCTGTTTTTATAAACCTATATCTTTGTAACCACTTTCTCAAATTGTTCTGCCAAATTGACAAAATTATATTTGCAAATGCCCAGGTTCCTCTGCCCCTCCACCCTTTGCACAGCTAAACACACTTCGAACATGAGTAAAATTGCAGCATTAACACTATTTTAAAAAGATCATCAATTACTTGTTATGCCTCACAGCGCCAGAGACCCAGGTTCAATTCCCACCTCAGGCACATTCTTCCCGTGTCTGCGTGGGTTTCCTCTGGGTACTCTGGTTTCCTTCCACACTCCAAAAATGTGCAGGTTAGGTGAATTGGCCATGCTAAAATGCCCATAGTATTCGGTGAAGGGGTAAATGTAGGGGAATGGCTCTGGGTGGGTTGCTCTTCAGAGTGCCGGCATGAACTTGTTGGGCCAAAGGGCCTGTTTCCACACTGTAAGTAATCTAATCTAATCTAATCTAATCTAATCTAATCTAATCTAATCTAATCTAACCTAATCTAATCTAATCAATGTAGATTTGTAGCAATAGCTAAAAGAAATATAGTTTAGGTGCTCCTTATAATCATATTAAAGTTTCAATAGCTTCAAGATCCATGGTGCATGCTGTCTTCTATCACTGATTGCTACTTCAGCACTATATCCAGTGATTTCAGGATCTTCAACTCACATAAAGTGCCTTCTTTATTAAGAGGTGAAATTCAGGTAGTGTAGGCTGGCTTTAAAAAGTGCATGAAGGTGAGCTGAGCCCTCAGCTGATGCATGCAACCAATGAGCAATGAGTTACACAAAAAAATCACTATGATGTGAAGGCAGCAGAAATTTGGCATGCTGCCTGCATTACATTGAAAAGGCACCAGTTAATCATAAACTCATATCTGGGGACTTTCAAATTTAATCTCCACTAAGCGTTGATACTTTTATTTTAGCATTTTGTTTCTATTCTTGTGATCAGAAATATAAAACCAAATGTTAACTGTATCAGAAAAAATACTATTATGATACAGAATGGATATGCTAGTATAAGCAAATATTTGACTAGAAGGTATACAAAAATACTACGTAATAACTTAATCTCATAAATTAAATTTGTGCACTCAATGACCCATTTCCACTGGGTGATAAAATTGAGCCTTTCTGTGGAGCACAGGACAGCTGGCCTTTCTTAGTACTATGTTAATATGGCAGCATTATGAGGCTGGTAAGCAGACAAAATCCAGAACAAAAAAAGTGAAACTCTATGGATGGTGGAGCTTCGAATTCTAGGTAAAATATTCTGGAAATAACGAGCAGCGATTCAGATTCTATAACATAAGAAACAAAGCTTAATTGGAACAGCATTTCCTATATCTACATCATATGTAAGCAGATTAGTACTTCTCAGTTTATTCCCAGAAATCTCCCCATGTGGTTACAATAACTGTTTCAGATTATTTCAATTTTCCTCTGGAAGGTAACACAATGATTTAGCCTAATTTTTGAGAACTTCTTCATTGTCCAATTTAATTTGAGGAATGTCAAAATCAGAAACACCTAAACGTGGTTCTTCACTCTATGATGTAATCAAAAACACATTCTCCTTTTGCTTTCCTCCCCTATCAAAATACCTTCTGAGCATATTCACATGACATGCTCTGAGATTTCCTTCTATTTGGCATCCTTACCAAATAATTCACCTCACTCAATTTATTTTCAAATTGATAGGACCCACTAAACCTTGCCTTTAAAGGTACACCTACCACTGGGGGTAACACTAACACTTTATCTCTATGAGCAAAATTTACGAATTTTTGATTTCTTGTCTGCTTCCTGTTTCTTTACATGCTGTAGTACTTATAAAAGCTGTCTAAGCAACACATCTGCTCAGCTTAATCTTTCCCTAAAATTTGACATACAGTCAAAATGTGTGGTCTCTGAACTCTAACTTACCAATTTTTCCTTAATTAATTTCAATGGTCCTCTCACCTCATGTCCGAAAATTATTTTAAATGAACTGAATTTAGTTGATTCATCCAAGTACATCCCTAATTGCAAAAAGTACAAATGGAATTCCTTGATCTTAATCCTCTGTGATAGTCTTTACTGTAAGCCCTCAATATGGTTTTTGAGGTTTAATGCTATCATTCTAATGCACCCTGTGATTCAGGATGGTATGCAATGCATTTGAATTGTTTTTCCTAAATTATCTATAACTTCCTTGAATAACTTTGGCGTGAAATTTGATCCTTGATTTGATTGTATTTCTGTGGGTAGCTAATATCGAGTAAAACTTTTCAGTGAACCTTCTGCAATTGTTTTATGATACTGCGTAATGGAATAGTCTCTGGAAATTGAGGAGACACATCCATTATGGTCAAAAGGTGGGATGTCGAAAAGCACAACAAGACAGGCAACATCCGAGGAGCAGGAGAATCAATGTTTCAGGCATAAGCCCTTCATCAGGAATTCCACCATTCCAAATTAAGTGGGAGGTGACTTCTTAATTGGCCATCTCCAAAATGGTAGTGCCCAATGTCTTATCCAGACCACCTTCAGGATCCTGTCCCAGAATTTAGGTTAACATTGGGATCGTAACCACCAGGGAAAATTCAGTTCAATGTTTCAGGTTGACAGTCTTTCATCAGAACTTGCTCATTCTAGTAATGCTGTGCATCACTCCCTTCAAGGCCAAGATTTCTTTCCTGAAGTGTAGTTCCCAGAACTGTGTACGGTATTCCTGGAGTGGTCCAATGGGGGTTTTACATAGTAGTAGTACGACATAGCAGGACATTCTCCTGGATTTAAATCTCAGCAGGAGAAAGTGAGGTCTGCAGATGCTGGAGATCAGAGCTGAAAATGTGTTGCTGGAAAAGCACAGCAGGTCAGGCAGCATCCAGGGAACAGGAGAATCGACGTTTCGGGCATAAGCCTGAAGAAGGGCTTATGCCCGAAACATCGATTCTCCTGTTCCCTGGATGCTGCCTGACCTGCTGCGCTTTTCCAGCAACACATTTTCAGCTTTAAATCTCAGCATTCTACCATCCTCTTCCATTGTTTTTTTGAATCTGCTAATAATCAAAGTGCCTGGAGCCAAAGTCTCTGGACTACCACAATTTCTAGCTCATACTAAGATCAATTAATCACACTTCTTTATTCACAGTGCATCCTATGGAGAAGGAAGAAAAGGAAAAAGAGGAAGAAGAGAAAGGAGAAAGTAGATTCATTGTCTGGTAGACAGAGTACTTCATTCAACTCCACTTCCCATGAACAAACACCAAATTCCCATTATGTAGCTCATACCATCCCATCCTCCTTCTACTTCCACGCAGCCTCTATCTTCCAGTGGGGGAGAAAGCAGATAGCCTTGGCAAATGATCCAAACAACTCTGGCTTGAAACATCTCAACATTTGAGCGAGCTGTGAGATGTAGTTGTGAAGCTTGTAGCAGTCCTTAGTATGTGGGGAATTGAGGTAAAGCTCTAAATGAGATATGAGGGAAATTTACCAAATTGATGATGGTAAATGAGTGATAAGAATAAGGTGCCTTGAGCTTGTGTGAGACCAATCGTCCAATTGGGAAGACATTAAGAGATACGGTCATTGAACTCTACTACATGTGGGGTAACTAAAATTCTTATAATTCTGCATCTGAGTTGCTAGGCCTAGATTCATGCCATTGATCACATGGTTTTCTGCTCCACAGTTTTCACTTTGTCCAGTTTGTCTGGATTAACACATGTTCCTCTGTGGAGAAATAGAGTCATACAATCATAGAGATGTACAGCATGGAAACAGACCCTTCAGTCCAACCCGTCCATGCCGATCAGATATCCCAACCCAATCTAGTCCCACCTGCCAGCACCCGGCCCATATCCCTTCAAACTCTTCCTATTCATATACCCATCCAAATGCCTCTTATATGTTGCAATTGTACCAGTCTCCACCACTTCCTCTGGCAGCTCATTCCATGCACGTAACACCCTCTGTGTGAAAACGTTGCCCCATAGGTCTCTTTTATATCTATCCCCTCTCACCCTAAACCTATGCCCTCTAGTTCTGGACTCCCCAGCCGAAGGGAAAAGACTTTGCCTATTTATCCTATCCATGCTCCTCATAATATTGTAAACCTCTATAAGGTCACCCCTCAGCCTCTGATTCTCCTTGGAAAACAGCCCCAGCCTGCACAGCCTCTCCCTGTAGCTCAAATCCTCCAACCCTGGCAACATCCTTGTAAATTTTTTCTGAACCCTTTCAAGTTTTGCAATATCTTTCTGATAGGAAGGAGACCAGAATTGCAACAGTGGCCTAACTATTTTCCTGTACATCTGCAACATGACCTCCCAACTCCTGTACTCAATACTCTGACCAATAAAGGAAAGCATACCAAACGCCTTCTTCACTATCCTATCTACTTGTGACTCCACTTTCAAGGAACTATGAACCTGCACTCCAAGGTCTCCTTGTTCAGCAACACGCCCTCGGGCCTTACCATTAAGTGGAGAAGTCCTGCTAAGATTTGCTTTCCGAAACTGCAGCACCTCACGTTTATCTGAATTAAACTCCATCTGCCACTTCTCAGCCCATTGGTCCATCTAGTCAAGATCCTGTTGTAATCTGAGGTAACCCTCTTCGCTGTCCACTACACTTCCAATTTTGGTGTCATCTGCAAATTTACTAACTGTACCTCCAAATCATTTATGTAAATGACAAAAAGTAGAGGACCCAGCACCGATCCTTGTGGCACTACACTGGTCACAGGCCTCCAGTATGAAAAACAACTCTCCACCACCACCCTCTGTCTTCTACCTTTGAGCCAATTCTATATCCAAATGGCTAGTTCTCCCTGTATTCTATGAGATCTAACCTTGCTAATCAGTCTCCCATGGGGAACCTTGTCGAATGCCTTACTGAAGTCCATATAGATCACATCTACTGTTCTGCCCTCATCAATCTTCTTTGTTACTTCTTCAAAAAACTCAATCAAGTTTGTGAGACATGATTTCCCACGCACAAAGGCGCGTTGAGTATCCCTAATCAGTCCTTGCCTTTCCAAATACATGTACATCCTGTCCCGTACAAATCAGTAACCAGTGACACTTAGAATTTTTTTGAGTCAGTACAAATCAGTAACCAGCGACACTTAGAATTTTTTTCGAGGCAGTACAAATCAGTAACCAGTGACACTTAGAATTTTTTTGAGTCAGTACAAATCAGTAACCAGTGACACTTAGAATTTTTTCAGGTCAGTACAAATCAATAACCAGTGACACTTAGATTCCCTCCAACAACCTGTCCACCACCGAGGTCAGGCTCACTGGTCTATAGTTTGCTGGCTTGTCCTTATCACCCTCCTTAAACAGTAGCACCACGTTTGCCAACCTCCAGTCTTCCGGCACCTCACCTGTGATTATCGAAAATACAAATATCTCAGTAAGAGGCCCAGCAATCACTTCTCTTGCTTCCCTCAGAGTTAATGATATCTCTCCTAGTCCCCATCTCCAGCACCAAGGCCTCCAGTGAAGTGGCATAAAATATTGAAGTCTGTCATGTCTGCCATGTTTTGCAATTAGTGAGTGTCCCTTACATCAACATTAGTTTTAGAATGATGTCCAACACCAGCTTTACCCACAGTACACATCCTCTTAAGAAATACAACCTAGCTTTTAGCTGGCTCTGTTTAACTTTCATAACAGCTCATCAGGAATGAAGGTACTCACAGGGCTGGTCCAGGCCCATATTCCACCCCCCTTTTCCACACCCCTCCCAACTCCACCCCAACTTTATAACTTTTAACCATTGAACATTCCTGCAAGTCCTACTGTAATGTGCTTTAGGTCCTAAAGAACAGAATGGTGCAGAAAAGAAATGGCCATTAAGCCCATCGAGTGTGCTAATTGTTCTTTGCTTGTATATTTTTCCAAGCATTTATCTAATTTCCTTTTGAACATGAAATTGAATCTGTCACCAATACAATATTAGGCAAGGAACACATTCCAAATCCTAACATCTTTTTCTGTAAAAGATTTTTCTTGTATTGCCTTTTTATTGCCAACCGTCTTAAATCTGATTCATCTATCAATTGATCCTTCAGCTATTGGATACTGTTTCTATTCACTCTATTTAAAACTTCACAATTTTCATCTCTGTCAAATCCCCTCAGGCTTTTTGGCTCTTGGCAGACCCAATCCCCAGCTTCTCATAATCCCTTACCCATGGAGCCATTCCAGTAAATCTCTCTGACCTTTCTACAAAGCCCTCACATCTTTTTGTTGTGCCGAAATTGAGTTCATAGTCATAGTAAGATCAAACTCTTTTACATAATATCAGCAAAATGTATTTGTCTTTGCACTCTATGCCTTTAGTTGGTCAATAGTCCTAAGGGTTCTGCTATTCATTGTATAAATTCCACCTGTACTTGACCTTCCAAAATAGCCAGGAACATGCTGAAATTATTTAATTCACCAAGTAGCACACAGTTTGTGTGCTGTCTGCATTGGAAAGACTGTACACGTTAATCCTTGCATCATGATCCCAAATCCCATTTTCAGACCAGACAAAATTTCATGGTTCTTATGTCTTACCAAATGCTGACAACAATTTCAGTTGCCTGCCCTGACCTAAAAGTCACTTTAGGGCATAATCTTTTCATCAAATCATATTTTGATATCTATTTGTTACCTTTGATACCTTTTTTTCTTTCAAGCCGGAAAACATATTCCAATTTTTCTGCTCCCTTTGAAAATCTCTGTGGCTAACTAATTTTCTTGAGCAGTCATTAAGAATTGAGGACAACTTGCTTCCAATCCAGCTCAATGGGTTTTGAGATTTGGTAATTGCCATGTCTGATCAGTAGAGTCTGCCATATATGGTTCATTTGGTACCAAGAAGGTTAGATACATGAATTATTTGAAGTTCATCTGTTCCCTTTTACCCCTCAAATTTAATAGAATCCCTACAGTGTGGAAATAGGCCATTTGGCACAACAAGTCCACACCTACCCTCTGAAGAGTATCCTACACAGTCCCATTCCCCTATCTCTATTGCTGTAATTTCCCCTGACTAATGCACGTAGCCTCACATCCCTGAACACTATGGAAAGTTTAATACAGCCAATTCACCTAACCTGCACAACTTTGGATTTATCTCAGTGTTCCTGAGTAAGTCTGTCCATATGTGTTTGGTATCTTCCCAAATGACTCTTCTCCAGTTGTTTGCTTACAGGCCAGGGATTCCTTTCAGTCAGAAAGGATGTCATTTCTTTTCAGGACTACTTTGAATCTATTTGATTAGATTAGATTCCCTACAGCGTGGAAGGCAGGCCCTTCGGCCCAACAAGTCCACACCGACCGTCCAACGAGTAACCCACCCAAAACCATTTCCCCCTGACTGATGCAGCTAACACTATGGGCAATTTAGCTTGGCCAATTCACCTGACCTGCACATCTTTGGACTGTGGGAGGAAACCGGAGCACCCGGAGGAAACCCATGCAGACACAGGGAGAATGTGCAAGCTCCACACAGACAGTCACCCAAGATTGAAATCGAACCTGGGACCCCGATGCTGTGAGGCAGTAGTGCTAACCACTGAGCCACCATGCCGACCTTGTGTCTAAAACACTTCTGTCCTCCTAAGTTCTGAGTAGAGCAGGTGATTTAGGAGTCTAGTGTCAAGCACACAAAATGATGTGGCCTGGCCCATGCAGCTGATTTTGGTTGATTAGCCTCAATGCTACAACAAGTTGATTGGAAAAGTTGTTCTTGGACTGCCTTTCTTGCCACTGGAAGGAGAGAATCTTACCAAGGCACTGCTGGTGGTATTTCTCCATTGCTTTGACGTGTCTGTTGCAGGATATCCAAGTCTCAGAGGTACATTGGGTAGTAGTGAATTCTGAACTCCAATAAATCAGGATCTTATCTCTTGGTCTTCATATACACTTCTTCATTTGGCCAAAGATTGAGCTGGCACATAGGAGGTGATGATTTATTTCATTATCTATATCTGCCATCATCAAGAGAAGGCTTCCAAGGTATGCAAAATGGTCTTGGAATGGTCATAATTGATGGGGAAAGGTGTTGCAATGAGGAACTGGTTGGGAGAGTTGAACATCACCTCAGTGATAACAAATTTACCCAATCACTATTTTTGGCACCTATCGGTAAGCAAATTATTAACTGTCTGTTTCCCTGCTTCACCATGGTTTGTAAAAGTACCTCACTGGTTGCAATGAGATTTGGATGTGCTGACATTCTAAAAGGATCTATACATAAGATTTCTTTCCTTCCTATGTTGCACCTTAGCATATTCTTCTTCCATTTCTCAACGTCTGTACAAAGCAACTTCTCATTCTCAATGATTTTTCATCTCCTTAATTTACATACTTCCCTCCTTTGATATTACTATCTTTCTGACCTTTCCTAACTTTTACTACTTATATGCCTGACATATGCCTGGCCACTCTCTTTCTGTTGCCATCTTACATGACCTCTCATGAACTTCATCACTTTCTTTAATTCCTTATCTCCTATTTTATCTCTATTCACTTCCTATGCAGCTGTCACAGAAGAAGGGGCCGGCACAGTGGCACAGTGGTTAGCACTGCTGCCTCACAGTGCCAGAAACCTGGGTTCAATTCCCACCTTGGGCAACTGTCTGTGTGGAGTTTGCACATTCTCCCTGTGTCTGCATGGGTTTCCTCCAGGTGCTCCAGTTTCCTCCTACAATCCAAAGACATACAGGTCGGTGAATTGGCCAAGCTAAATTGTCAGCGATGAATGTAGAGGAATGGGTCTGGATGAGTTGCTCTTTGGAGGGTTGGTGTGGACTTGTTGGGCCGAAGGGTCTGTCTCCACACCGTAGGGAATCGAATCGAATCTAATCTAAAACTGCCCTGCCAGTCGCTTAAAATAGCAGTTTCAAATTTCTACATTTGTCTCTTCATTTGCCACATTACTTCCATGGTTATCTATCTGTTCAATCATAAACTCTCCTCTGTCTTGATGCCCTTGTTTGCAATCAATATTATACTTTCTTCCATGTTGATCATTCCCTAATGGATGGGATTGTGCTTAAACTTTCTCAAATACGAAGGTGCAAACTATTTCAAATTTATGTGTTCCTTAACAAGCAGTTGATCTGTTCTGCCAAAATTGCTTTCTATTTCATCCTAGTAACTCTAGTATCTTAAAATCCTCCCTGGTGTCCTATCATACTCATTATTCTGCAGCAACAAAAAGCCTCAATGCTGTAACAAGTTGGCTTGGAAGAGTTGTTGTTCTTTGACTGTCTTTCTTGTCATTGGAATGAAAGGCACTGCTGGTGGTATGCTATGTTCAGGAGTTCTGTCAAAGCAGGGACAAGAGTTGGGTTTCAGAGCTTGAGGATATGGCCAACTGCTGACTGCATAGAGGGGTGTTGCTGTCGATAAAGCTGGGACCCCACACATCCTGTGGGTACTCAGTCATTACTACAGCATGTGAAGCAATCTTGAGAGATAGAATTTATCTACTTCTCTATCATGAAGTATAACTCCATTCATTTACACCCTTCTAGGAGCCTCCTTTTGGCTCAATATCAGATTTGTCTGATTGCAATTTCCCAAATTACCTTGGGTAGTTTCTTTACATTCTTGTTCTCCTTTGGAATGTCTCTCAGGTTCAAGGATGACTTGCCCCAACTCCAGGGTGTATGTTCTGTGGTAGATGAATTGCCCAAACGTTGGACCACAGACTGTCACAAGTGGGGCAGGTGATGTTGGATGAGGCTTTTTCCGCTGCATGTACTTAGTCTCACGTGCTCCACTCGTTTTGGCTCAATGTGGTCAGCACTTTTGCAAATGCTCCTTCTCCAGTTTGTGCATTCTAGAGCAATCAATTCCCATGTAATGGCGGGGATGTTGCATTTGTTTAAGAAGGCTTTCATGGTATCTTTGCAGTATTTCATCTGTCCTCGTCGTGATCAAAGGAGAGTATTTGTTTAGGGCATCTCATGCGAGCATGCAGACAATATGGCCCGCCATCACAGCTGGCAGTGTGTAACCAATACCTTGAAACTGGGGATATTGGCCTGGGAGAGGACGCTCCAGTTGATACACCTATTATACCAGTGGATTTGCAGGATTCTGCAAGGCACCACTAGTGTAAACTATCCAATGATTTGAGGTGCGTGCTGTACATGGTCTATGTTTCTGATGCATGCAGGAGGGTTAGGGTATGGCTCATTATGAGATTTCTGCTGGGTTTGTGGTCTCTGACTTTGAATACTCTATTCCTCAGGCCTCTGATGGCACATTAGAGTCGATGTTAGATTTCATTGTCAATGTCTGATTTCAGTGAGAGAAGCCCCTGAGGTATGAGTCAAGACTTGTGCTCTCCAGGGACTTTCCGTGGATATTGATGGTCAAGTGGAGTATTATGTGGCAGGAGCAGGCTGGTAGAGAACCTTTGTTTGTTGAATGTTTATTCTGAGGCTCATTGTCTCATTCGCTTTGGTGAACGTATTGACAATAATTTGTATCTCTGCCCCGGGTATGCATCCATGCAGGCATCATCTGTGTACTTTAGCTCAATAACAGAAGTTAGGGCGGGTTTGGTTCTGATCTGGATGCTTTGAAGTTTGAATAGTTTCCCACTCATCCTGTGAGTCAGCTTCTCAACTGTGGGGAACTTCATGGAAATGGCATGGACTGTAGTGGCGAGGAAGATGGGGAACATGTTGGTAAAATGATGCAGTCCTGCTTGACCCCATTATGTATTTTATTGGAACTATGGTGGATCCATTGATGAGGATCAAGGCTTGCAAGTCATCGTGAAAAGGTAGAGAATGGTGGTGAATTTCTGAGGGGGGGTGGAATTTGAATAGAATATTCCCTAACCCTCGTAGCTGAGGGCCTTGATGAGATTAAAGGCCATGTTTAGAGATTGGTGCTGTTCCCTGCACTTAGATTTGATATGCGCTGAAAATCATGTCCATTGCGCCCCTTAATGAGTGGAAGCCAAATTGAGATTCTGAGAAGACCTCTTCATCTACAAGGAAGGAGGAGGATCCTTGAGATGATCTTTCCTGTGGAGGACAGTATAATGGTCTCTATAATGAGGTCCAATATCACCCAGCATGTACCCTTCTTTCCAGAAACGGGTGATCATGTTGCGGATTCAAGATTGTATTGCTGCTGTCTTTTGGTACTTCAGCAGGGTTTCTATTTGCGCTGAAGGCCTTGTTTTTCAGCTGGTTTTCTCAATCTCACATCTGATTGTATGGAATATATGGAAGTTAATTTGGCAGTTATGTAGTTAACTTAGTGGTGTAATGCATGCATCAGATTATGTTACAGGGGTCAGGTAACAGATAATGGTAGCACACTATGATAGGCTAGTTAAATCACGAGATAGATGAGTTAATGCTAAAGGTGATGGTGGTGTAATGTGATAGCTTAAGTGTTAGCAGCAGGGGTCTGTGGCAGAAGATGATTAGTTTAGAAAGATAAAGCAAGCTAGTATGATTGGTTATGCTAATGTTACCAGATAAGCGTGGGAACTAGAAAAGTAGAAACAGAAGAGGCCCCAAGTAGGGGTGGGCAGACATTTTCTGACTGCCACAGCTTGTATTTACAAATTAAAGGTTAACTTTGTGAAGGATTTTTTTTGTGTCTCCTGTTAATTTTGTCAGAGTATTGGATTATCTTTCTCAACAATTGGAGGTGTGGTGAGATAGTGTCAAGAACACTTACTACATTTAAGGCACTATATAAAATAAATGTTGCGTCACCTATTTCCGCTCACTGAGATCATGGAATATATTTGTTGCAGTTGATACAAAAAAATTCTGATATAATTCCAAGGAAGAGTCATGAACTTCAAACATGAATTATTGCTGTCTTTACAGTTGCTGTTAGAGCTGCTAAGCATTTTCTGTTTTAATTTCATATTTCCAGCACTGGCAGAATTTTGGCTTTTCAACAGAAGTCATAACAAATCTATTTGACCTCAGGAAATTAGGTTATACTTTTTCAATTTTGCATTACGTTTCATCTATCCTCTTTGAGGATGTAATGAATCAATTAAAGATCAGCTTGTTAATGGATAAGATGCCTACCAGCTGATTACTATGCAGCATTGATTCGAGACTATTCAGCTGCAAGTAATTACTGCTTTGAAGACGGAAGCTGCAACTATTCACTTGCTAATGGTAATCAACTGAAATACTGTCCTTTGCAATAATTTGCATCATTATTGATAAGTGTCTAAGTTCAACACATTTGCTCAATTCTCTCTCCTGTCTTTTCAGATCTTGCCTGAACAGACCCAGTAAGTGATCAGTAAATCAGGTTGCCCATCACAAAAGGATACATAATTTACAGCAATAGGCAAAAAGATCATCTTCATAAAACTGACACTTGGTAATTGCTTTAGCATCAAACTACAATCAGGCTCCCTCAAAGACCCAACTGGATAAATAGATAACATAAAATCATTGAATAGTGACAGCAGTGAAGGAGGTCTTTCAGCCGCTCCTTGCAGTTGTCATTTCTTTGCAACAGCAATTCAACTGTAAGAATGGCATAATTACTTTCCTGGAGAATTACTTTCAGTGAAATATAAATTGGGAAACCCAAGTAATGCAATCAAATTTGCTAAATCTAATGCATGACCTCTTCATGATTTTGGAATCAGAGAATGATTGCAGAACAGAAACAGACCACATGAACCATGTATCCCCCTAGAATTCTCAAAGTACTATCTCCTCCATGTAGTTATCCTGTTCTCTTCTGAAAGAGAACATTTTAGACCACTGCTACACCACTGTGAAAGATGCCTACTGCTCCATCCCCTGCCCTCATTTCAGAACTCCGACCACAATGCCATACTTCTTCTCCCGGCCTACAGGCAAAAGTTCAACCAGGGCATCCCCTCGCAGATACAGGTCCAGTGCTGGTCAGGGGAGGCAGAGGATCAACTCCGGTGCTGTCTGGAATCGGCTGATTAGGCCATGTTCAAACAATCCGTGGGTACCTTGGACGAGTATGCCACCACCATCACAGACTTTATCAGCAAGTCTGTGGAGGACTGCATACCAAGGAAGTCAATCCAGGTGTTCCCCAACAGAAAACCCTGGATGAATCAAGGCATAGATTACCTGCTAAAACTAGGCTTGAGACCTTCAGATTCGGAAACCCTCTTAAATATAAGGAATCCAAGTATGACCTTCACAGAGCCATTAAGACAGCCAAGGACCAATACTGATCCACACTAGAAACCAAAACAGACACCCGGCGACTATGGCAAGGACTGAATGACATCACAGATTCTAAAAAGAGACAGTGCAAGATAACAGACGATGACACATCCCTCCCAGACCGTCTCAATGACTTCTATGCTCGCTTTGAGCAGAATTTTGGTGGAGAGTTATACCTATTCTGACAAGTCCTAATGAACCTATCCCAACAGTCACTGCATCAGAGGTCAGATCAGTTTTCCTTCGTGTGAATCCAAGGAAAGTGATGGCACCAGATGGAGTGTCAGGCCGTGCAATCAGGGTACGTGCAGATCAATTGGCAGAAGTCTTATTGGACTTCTTCAACCTCTTCCTGCAGCAGGCCACTGTCCCTGCCTGTTTCAAGTGGGCCAACATCATCACTGTGCCTAAGTAGGCTCATGCAGCATTCTCAATGACTACCGCCCAGTGGCCCTAACTTCGGTGGTCATGAAGTGCTTTGAAAGGCTGGTCATGGCATTAATCAACTCCAGGCTTCCCACTACTCTTGACCCATTCCAATTTGCTTATTGAACCAACAGATCCACGTCAGATGCCATATCACTTGCCCTTCACTCCTCCCTAGAACATCTTGACACCAAGAACAGCTACGTAAGAATCCTACTAATTGACTACAGTTCAGCCTTCAACACTATTTTCCCCTCGAGACTGATTATTAAACTTATTGATCTCTGACTAAGCCCCACTCTCTGCAACTGGATCCACAGTTTCCTGAGCCACAGGCCACAATCAGTGAAGATTGGGAACAATATTTCATCCTCACTAACACTCAACACTGGAGCTCCTCAGGGGTGCGTACTCAGCCCATACTGCACTCACTATATACCCATGACTACGTCACCAAATACCAGACAAATGTCAAATAGACTACAGATGGTGGGGGAAGGGGTGGAAGACCTGGAAAAATGATGCTCTGAGAACAACCTAGCTCTCAATGCCAATAAAACCAAGGAACTCAATATGACTTTCGAGGGATGTTACTCATGCCCCGCCTACACATTAATAGCACAGATGTGGAACAAGTGGAGAGTATCAAGCTCCTGGGAGTGGTCATCCACAACAAGCTTTCTTGGACTCTTCATGTGGACACACTGGTTACAAAAGCTGTACAATGTTTCTTCTTCCTCAGGCAGCTCAGGAAATTTGGCGTGACGCTGAATACCCTTGCCAACTTTTATTGGTGTGCCATCGAGAGCATTTTGTCTGGATGTATGACTACCTGGTAAGGCAACTGTACCATTCAAGATTGGAGACAGTTACAGAGAGTGGTGAACTCGGCTCAGTCAATCACAAAGACCAACCTCCCATCTATAGAATCCAGCTACCAGGTCCGCTGTTAAGGAAAGGCTGCCAGCATTCTCAAAAATCCATCCCACCCTGACAATGTTTTTCTACAACCTCTACCATCGAGGAGAAGGTACAGAAGCCTGAACACATGCAGCCATTGGTTTCAAAACAGTTTCTACCCTACTGTTGTTAGAATACTGAATGGACTCACAAATTCTTAACATTTGCCTGTACCTATGTTTTTGTTTTTGCTGCTGTTTACCTATTATTTACTTATCTATGCTACTTAACTCTGTGATCTGCCTGTATTGCTCGCTAGACAAAGCTTTTCACTGTGCCTTGGCACACGAGACATTCCATTCCATTTCCATTCCCATTCCATTTCCATTTTCATTCCATTTATCACAATTGAATTTGTCTCCATCACACTTACAGGCAGAGCTTTCCAGATCCTAACAGGCAGCATGGTGGTTCAGTGGTTAGCATTACTGCCTCACAGCACCAAGATCCCAGGTTCAATTCCAGCCTTGGGTGACTGTCTGTGTGGAGTTTGCACGATCTCCCCGTGTCTACGTGGGTTTCCTCCTGGTGCTCCGGTTTCCTCCCACAGTCCAAAGATGTGCGTGCCAGGTGAATTGGCCATGCTAAATTACCTGTAGTGTTAGGTGCATTAGTCGGAGGGAAATGAGTCTGGGTGGGTTACTCTTTGGAGGACTGGTTGGGCTGAAGGGCCTGTTTCCACACCGTAGGGAATCTAATCTTTTTTTAAAAACTGCTCATTGTGCATAAAGGCTTTTCCTCATTTTGCCGTTGGTTCTTGAGTTAATCATTTTACTGCAGTGTCTTCTGATTCTCAATTCTTCCATGAATGGAATAGTTTCTCCTGGTCTACTGTGTCCAGTCCTCTCATGATTTTGAACACTTCTGTTAAATCGGTATAATTTTATAGACTTTTGCATGTCTATAAGTTAGTAAGAGTATTTAAGGACAGGAAATTAAAAATCAAAATGTTTACATTTGAGCACTTTCAGAACAATCACTGTGTGAGAGAATTCACCCAAAGAATAACGACATAAGAAATCAAACAAAGAACTGTGGACACTGGAAATTTGAAGCAATAAACAGAAATTGCTGGAGAAACTCAGCAAGACAGCAAAGACAGTTACCTCGGATTATAATGGGATCTTGATCAGAAGAGCCAATGGGCTGAGCAGTGGCAGATGGAGTTTAATTTAGATAAATGCGAGGTGCTGCATTTTGGGAAAGCAAATCTTAGCAGAACTTACACACTTAATGGTAAGGTCCGAGGGAGTGTTGCTGAACAGAGATCTTGGTGTGCAGGTTCATAGCTCCTTGAAAGTAGAGTCACAAGTAGATAGGATAGTGAAAAAGACATTCCTTTGTTGGTCAGAGTATTTTTACCCACCAAAAAGTATGTTTCATAATGCAGAAACAGAATTGATGGCTGTTTTTCATTATTACAGTGCTTTCCCACACTAATAGACATTTGTCCACGCTAGGCAGACATTTAAGTCATTGCCCAGAGGCAGGAACAAGGCAAAAGGATAGCAACTGAATCACATTTTAGGGCCAAAGGCTATTCTTGATATAGAGAGGTCAACTCCTTGCTCAGCTGCTGCAACTGGAACATCATGGTCCAGACTCCTTACAAGTTCCTGTGCAGTTAAACAGTTTAGGTTGCGAGCAGTGGATGTAGAACCAGAAAGGGACCAACTGTCTACTTCAACCTGCTCCATCTCCTAGCCTTTCTATCCCCTGCCAGTGCACGCAGAGCTGACCAGCACTAATAGAAGAGTGGCACAGCAAATAGTGGCCACTACTTCTCATCTTCTTTGAAACATCACGGACATTTTTCTGTCCATCTGGAAGCCAAAATGCAGTTCAAGGCATATATTGCAACAGTTTGAACATTCATGACAGAACCTGATCAACAACAAACTTCTCTAAGGAAATTTGCCTGACATTTCAGGAGGTAATCCATGACCATTGGCAAAAATGTGTCCCAGTAAGATTCAAAGAGAGGCATAAGCCAACATTGGCTAACCAAGGAAGTTAAGGAAAGTTTTAAGTTGCAAGAGAGGCAGATAGGGAGGCAAAGTTAAGTAACAGCCTGAAGACTGGGATAAATACAAAAGCCAGAAAAGAAGCACTAAAGATATTATATAGACAAAAAAAAACTTGTAAGGAATGTAAAATATGACAATAAGAGATTTATAAAAAGGAACAGAGAGATCAAAGTGAATGTAGGCCTCTTAGAAAATGAATCTGGGGAGGTAATTTTGTAGAACTAAGAAATGGCAGAACTGTTAAACAGATATTTTGTATCAGTCTTTATAGTGGAAGATTCTTGGAATATCCCATATATATATATAGTATACTGGGGAGGAATTAAGTGCCATCACCATCATCAGAGAAGCAGTACTTAACAAACTAATGGGGCTAAAAGCAGATAGGTCCCCTGGCCTAGAAGTCCCCTTGCACCTAGGATACTGAAAGCAATAGCTGAGATAATGGATGCATTGGCTGTAATTTTCCAAAAGTCTTTACATTTCAAAGTTTGTGAGAAGATTTGTAGCTCGGGTGCTCGTTGCTGTGGTTCTGTTCGCCGAACTGGAAGTTTTTGTTGCAAACGTTTCGTCCCCTGTCTAGGTGACATCCTCAGTGCTTGGAAGCCTCCTATGAAGCGCTTCTGTGGTGTTTCCCCCGGCTTTTATAGTGGCCTGTCCCTGCCGCTTCCGGTTGTCAGTTTCAGCTGACCGCTGTAGTAGCCGGTATATTGGGTCTAGGTCTATGTGTTTGTTGATGGAGTTTGTGTATGATTGCCATGCTTCTAGGAATTCCCTGGCTGTTCTTTGTTTCGCTTTCCCTATAATGGTAGTGTTGTCCCAGTCAAATTCATGTTGCTTGTCGTCTGCGTGTGTGGCTACTAGGGATAGCTGGTCGTGTCGTTTCGTGGCTAGTTGATGTTCGTGGATGCGGATCGTTAGCTGTCTTCCTGTTTGTCCTATATAGTGTTTTGTGTAGTCCTTGCATGGGATTTTGTACACTACGTTAGTTTTGCTCATGCTGGGTATCGGGTCCTTCGTTTTGGTGAGTTGTTGTCTGAGAGTGGCTG
Source organism: Chiloscyllium plagiosum (assembly GCF_037043375.1). Taxonomy (NCBI): domain Eukaryota; kingdom Metazoa; phylum Chordata; class Chondrichthyes; order Orectolobiformes; family Hemiscylliidae; genus Chiloscyllium; species Chiloscyllium plagiosum. The sequence goes on from NW_028270140.1 coordinate 60,959,172, forward strand.
TTGGTTTGTGTGCTGTTATAAGTCCTAGTGGTCGCAGTAGTCTGGCTGTTATTTCAGAGATGTTCTTGATGTATGATAGTGTGGCTAGTCCTTTGGGTTGTGGCATGTCCTCGTTCTGTTGTCTCTCCCTTAGGCATCTGTTGATATCCATCTGTTGATATAATTGTAAGGATATCCATTTTTTGCGAATACCTTGTATAGGTGTTCTTCTTCCTCTTTTTGCCTGGGACAACACTACCATTATAGGGAAAGCGAAACAAAGAACAGCCAGGGAATTCCTAGAAGCTTGGCACTCATCCACAAACTCCATCAACAAACACATAGACCTAGACCCAATATACCGGCCACTACAGCGGACAGCTGAAACTGACAACCGGAAGCGGCAGGGACAGGCCACTATAAATGCCGGAGGAAACACCACAGAAGCGCTTCACAGGAGGCTCCCAAGCACTGAGGATGTCACCTAGACAGGGGACGAAACGTTTGCAACAAAAACTTCCAGCTCGGCGAACAGAACCACAGCAGTCTTTACATTTTTGAGAAGCACCAGGGGGTTGGAAAACTGCCAATGTGACACCCCTACTCAAAAAGGGGGGGCGGGGGAGAGAGAGGCAAAACATAGGTAACTATAGGCTGATTAGCCAAACATCTATTGTTGGAAAAGTATTAAAATCAATTATTAAGGAAGTAATAGCAGCACATTTGGATAACCATAATTTAATCAAGCAGAGTCAGCATGGTTTCATGCATGGAAAGCCATGCCTGATTAATTAGAGATTTTCAATGAAATCTCAACCAGAGTGGATAGAGGGGAACCAGTAGATGTGTTGTATCTGGACTTCCAGGAGACATTCAACAAGGTACCTTATAAAAGGTGAGGTCATAAGATAAGAGGATCTCAGTGTTAGAGGTAATATGGATAGTGAATATGGAGGTACGTGGATAGTGAATTGGCTAATGGGCAGGAAACAGTGAGTAGGGATAAGAGGTTCTCTTTCCAGGGAGAACAAAAGAAAATTATATAAATGCAGAGAAATTGCAAAAAGCTGCAACATGAAGGGACCTGGGGGTACTTGTTCACAAAATATAGGTGCAGTAGGTAACCAGGAAGCTTATGGAGTGTTGGCCCTTATTTCAAAGGGGTTGGAGTATAAAAGCAAGGAAGTCTTACTCAACAGTAGAAGGTACTGGTGAGACCACATCTCAAGTACTGTGGAGACTTTTGCAGCCCTTATTTAAGGAAAGACATCATGTCATTGGAGGAAGTTAAGTGAAGGTTCATGAGGATGATCTTCAGGATGGAGAGATTGTTTTAACAGCAAAGGCTAAACAGGTTAGGACTCTACTTAAGTAGTGTTTAGAAAAAGGTGAGGTAATCTCATTTAAACAAAGAGAATTCTTAAGTGGCTCAACAGTGTGAATGCTGAGATGATGTTTCCTCTCATGGGACAGTCGAGGACCAGAGGGTATAGTTTCAGAATTAAGGTGTGCCAATTTAAGACAAAGATGAGGAGAAATGTCTTCAGTGTTGAGAACCTTTGGAATGCCTTGTTATAGAAAGCTGTGAGGTGGAGTCCTTGCGTTCATTTAAGGCTGGGATAGATCAATTCTTGATCAATCAGGGAATCAAGGGAAAGGGGAAAATGCAGGAAAGAGGATATGAGGAATGTCAGATCAGCCATAATCCTACTAAATAGCAGAGAAGGCTCAAGGGTCTGTCAAGCATATGCTTTATGAAGATGATTAACTTCATTGTATGACGGCACGGTGGCACAGTAGTTAGCACTGCGCCAGGGACCTGAGTTTAATTACCACCTCAGGCAACTGCCTGTGTGGAGTTTGTACATTCTCCCGTGTCTGCCCGTTTCTCCCGGCGCTCCGGTTTCCTCCCACAGTCCAAAAATGTGCAGGTTAGGTGAATTGGCCATGCTAAATTGCCCATAGTGTTCGGTGAAGGGGTAAATGTCGGGAAATCGGTCTTGGTGGATTGCTCTTCGGAAGGTCGGTGTGGACTTGTTGGGCCGAAGAGCCTGTTTCCACACTAAGTAATCTAATCTAATCTAAAATGACAGAAACTGAACATCTGAGTTATCATTTGGCCACCTCACAGCCTTAAATGTTATAGGATAGTTTTGAGAACACCAGACATTACAGATATATAGGACTTATCCATCTATGAAAATATGGGTTACCTTATAGAGGTTTATAAAATCATGAGGGGCATGAATAGGATAAATAGAGATGTCATAGAGAGTCATAGAGATGTACAGCATGGAAACAGACTCTTCAGTCCAACCTGTCTACGTTGACCAGATATTCCACCCAATCTAGTCCCACCTGCCAGCACCCGGCCCATATCCCTCCAAACCCTTCCTATCCATATACCCATCCAAATGCCTCTTAAATGTTGCAATTGTACCAGCCTCCACCACATCCTCTGGCAGCTCATTCCATACACGTACCACCCTCTGCGTGAAAAGGTTGCCCCTTAGGTCTCTTTTATATCTTACCCCTCTCACCCTAAACCTCTACCCTCTAGTTCTGGACTCCCCAATCCCAGGGAAAAGACTTTGTCTATTTATCCTATGCATGCCCCTCATAATTTTGTAAACCTCTATAAGATCACCCCTCAACTTCGTACGATCCAGGGAAAACAGCCCCAGCCTGTTCAGCCTCTCCCTATAGCTCAAATCCTCCAACACTGGCAACATCCTTGTAAATCTTTTCTGAACCCTTTCAAGTTTTATGACATCTTTCAGATAGGAAAGAGACCAGAATTGCATGCAACATTCCAACAGTGGCCTAACCAATGTCCTGTACAGCCGCAACATGACCTCCCAACTCCTGTACTCAATACTCTGACCAATAAAGGAAAGCATACCAAACGCCTTCTTCATTATCCTATCTACCAACGACTCCACTTTCAAGGAGCTATGAACCTGCACTCCAAGGTCTCTTTGTTCAGCAACACTCCCTAGGACCTTACCATTAAGTGTATAAGTCTTTTCCTGGGGTGGTGGATTCCAGAACTAGAGAGCATAGGTTTAGCGTGATTTGGCGATGCCAGTGTTGGACTGGGGTGTACAAAGTTAAAAATCACACAAAACCAGGTTATAGTCCAACAGGTTTAATTGGAAGTACTAGCTTTCAGAGTGCCAACCACACCTACCTGATGAAGGGGTGGCGCTCCGAAAGCTAGTGTTCCCAATTAAACCTGTTGGACTATAACCTGGTGTTGGTGATTTTTAACTAAGTTTAGGGTGAGGAGGGAAAGATATAAAAGGGACAATAAGATTACAGTCGATACTATAATAGTGCAAATGAATGCATATTACCAAAGTGTAGCTTATATTCCAGGATTGTGCAACTGTGCCTACTGGCATCACAATACCATTTTAAGAATGGGCACCTAGGGTGAAGTTGAAGTGTCTTGTCTTTTTGTTACCTTGCCTTGATGCTGAACACCCATGGCTGGAGTGGTGGTTTGGATGTCTGAGCGTATATCCAGCAACCATTAAGCTAGACTCTACGGTGGCTACTCTCCTTTCTATGGAAACAGATAGGCATTTTCATGTCAGAGCCATTCCAGTAGAGTGAATATGGATACATTCTTCCATTTCTCATTCCATTTCTTGGCTTACACCTGGCAGAGAATTTCACCTGGACCCTCAACACCAGCCCCATAATCCAGAAAGCCCAGCAGCATCTCTACTTTCTGTGCAGGCTAAGGAAAGCCCACCTCCCAACCCCCATCCTCACCACATTCTCCAGAGGGTGCATTAAGAGTACCCTGACTGCTGCATCACTGCCTTGTTTGGGAATTGTACTGTTTCAGATTGTAAGACCATACAACTGATAGTGAGGACAGCTGAGAAGACCATTGGAGTCCCACTTCCCTCCATTACAGACATTTACTCCACACGTTGCATCCAAAAGGCGAAGAACATTGTAGAAGGCCCCACACACCCCTAACCTATCTGGCAGAAGATACCAGAGCATATGGTCTCTCACAGCCAGACTGTGCAAGTTTCTTTCCCCAAGCCATCAGGCTCCTTAACACAATATAATTGGACTCTCTCCTATCTGAAATTCTTTTGTATTGCTGCTAGAAAAACATAGAGACAATAGGTGCAGGAGTGGGCCATTCTGCTCTTCAAGCCTGCACCACCATTCAATATGATCATGGCTGATTATTCTTAATCAGTATCCTGTTCCTGCCTTATCTCCATAACCCTTGATTCCACTATCCTTGAGAGCTCAATCCAACTCTTCCTTAAATGAATAGAGAGACTGGGCCTCCACTGCCCTCTGGGGCAGAGCATTCCACACAGCCACCACTCTCTGGGTGAAGAAGTTTCTCCTCATCTCTGTCTTAAATGGTCTACCCCGTATTTTTAAGCTGTGTCCTCTGGTTTGGCACTCACCCATTTGCAGAAACATGTTTCCTGCCTCCAGAGTGTCCAATCCTTTAATAATCTCATATGTCTCAATCAGATCCCCTCTCAGTCTTCTAAACTCAAGGGTATACAAGCCCAGTCGCTCCAGTCTTTCAGTGTAAGGTAATCTCGCCATTGCAGAAATTGACCTCGTGAACCTACGCTGCACTCCCTCAATAGCCAGAATGTCTTTCCTCAAATTTGGAGACCAGAACTGCACACAGTACTCCAGGTGTGGTCTCACCAGGCACTGCAGAAGAACCTCTTTGTTTCTATACTCAATCCATCTTGTTATGAAGGCCAGCATGCTATGAGCCTTCTTCACTACCTGCTGTACCTGCATGCTTACCTTCATTGACTGGTATACAAGAACACCCAGATCTCTCTGTACTGCCCCTTTACCTAAATTGATTCCATTTAGGTAGTAATCTGCCTTCCTGTTCTTGCCACCAAAGTGGATAACCATACATTTATCCACATTAAACTGCATCTGCCATGCATCTGACCACTCACCTAACTTGTCCAGGTCACCCTGTAATCTCCTAACATCCTCCTCACATTTCACCCTGCCACCCAGCTTAGTATCATCAGCAAATTTGCTAATGTTATTGCTAATACCATCTTCTATATCATTAACATATATTGTAAAAAGCTGCAGTCCCAGTACTGATCCCTGCGGTACCCCACTGGTCACTGCCTGCCATTCCAAAATGGAGCCGTTTATCACTACTCTTTGTTTCGTATCAGCCAACCAACTTTCAATCCAAGTTAGTAATTTGCCCCCAATACCATGCGCCCTAATTTTGCTCACTAACCTCCTTTGTGGGACTTTATCAAAAGCTTTCTGAAAGTCCAGGTAAACTACATCTACTGGATCTCCCTCATCCTTCTTCAGAGTTACATAGAACATAGAACATAGAAGAATACAGCGCAGTACAGGCCCTTCGGCCCTCGATATTGCGCCGATCCAAGCCCACCTAACCTACACTAGCCCACTATGCCTATCCAATGCCCGCTTAAATGCCCATAATGACGGAGAGTCCACCACTGCTACTGGCAGGGCATTCCATGAACTCACGACTCGCTGAGTAAAGAACCTACCCCAAACATCTGTCCTATACCTACCCCCCCTTAATTTAAAGCTATGCGCCCTTGTAATAGCTGACTCCATACATGGAAAAAGATTCTCACTGTCGATCCTATCTAAACCCCTAATCATCTTGTACACCTCAATCAAGTCACCCCTAAACCTTCTTTTCTACAATGAAAACAACCCCAAGTGCCTCAGCCTTTCCTCATACGATCTTTCTACCATACCAGGCAACATCCTGGTAAACCTCCTCTGCACCCGTTCCAGTGCCTCCACATCCTTCCTATAATATGGCGACCAAAACTGCACACAATACTCCAGATGCGGCCGCACCAGAGTCTTATACAACTGCAACATGACCTCAGTACTCCGGAACTCAATTCCTCTACCAATAAAAGCCAGTACGCCATATGCCTTCTTCACCGCACTATTTACCTGGGTGGCAACTTTCAAAGATCTGTGTACATGGACACCAAGATCCCTCTGCTCATCCACACTACCAAGTATCCGACCATTAGCCCAGTACCCCATCTTTTTATTACTCTTACCAAAGTGAATCACCTCACACTTAGCTAAATTGACCTCCATTTGCCACCTTTCTGTCCAGTTCTGCAGCTTATCTATATCCCGCTGTAACCTGCCATATCCTTCCTCACTGTCTACAACTCCTCCGACTTTCGTATCATCCGCAAACTTGCTCACCCAACCTTCTAACCCCTCCTCCAGGTCATTTATGAAAATGACAAACAGCAATGGTCCCAAAACAGATCCTTGCGGAACACCGCTAGTGACGGCACTCCAAGATGAACCTTTACCATCAACTACTACCCTCTGTCTTCTTCCAGCCAGCCAACTCCTAATCCAAACCTCCAACTCACCCTCAATGCCATACCTCCGTATTTTTTGCAGTAGTCTACCATGGGGAACCTTATCAAACGCCTTACTAAAATCCATATACACCACATCTACCGCTTTCCCCTCGTCCACCTTCTTAGTCACCTTCTCAAAGAATTCAATAAGGTTTGTGAGGCACGACCTGCCCTTCACAAAACCATGCTGACTATCCTTGATCACATTATTCCTATCCAGATGTGCATAAATCCTATCCCTTACAATTCTCTCTAAGATTTTGCCCACAACAGAAGTGAGACTCACCGGCCTATAGTTACTAGGGTTATCCCTACTCCCCTTCTTGAACAAGGGAACCACATTTGCTAGCCTCCAATCTTCTGGCACTACTCCTGTAGACAACGAGGACATAAAAATCAAGGCCAATGGCTCTGCAATCTCCTCTCTTGCTTCCCAGAGAATCCTAGGATAAATGCCATCAGGCCCAGGGGACTTATCTATTTTCACCCTTTTCAGAATTTCCAACACCTCTTTTCTACATACCTCAAAGCCATCCATTCTACTTAATTGTGACTCAGTACTCACATTGACAACAATGTCCTGTTCCTGATTGAATACTGAAGAAAAGTATTCATTCAGTGTCTCCCCAATCTCTTCAACCTCCACACGCAACTTCCCACTACTATCCTTGACTGGACCTATTCCTACCCTAGTCATTCTTTTATTCCTGACATACCTATAGAAAGCCTTAGGGTTTTCCCTAATCCTACCAACTAAGGACCTTTCATGTCCCCTCCTTGCTGCTCTTAGCTCTCTCTTCAGGTCCTTTCTGGCTACCTTATAACTCTCAATCGCCCCAATTGAACCTTCACGCCTCATCTTTACATAGGCCGCCCTCTTCCCTTTAACAAGGGATTCCAATTCCTTATTAAACCACGGCCCCCCCACACGACCCTTTCCTCCCTGCCTGACAGGTACATACTTATCAAGGACACTCAATAGTTGTTCCTTGAACAAGCTCCACATATCAATTACACCCTTGCCTTGAAGCTTAATTTTCTAAGCCACACATCCTAAGTCATGCCTCACCGCATCATAATTTCCCTGCCCCCAGCTATAACTCTTGCCCTGTAGTGCACACTTATCCCTCTCCATCACTAGAGTGAAAGTCACCGAATTGTGATCACTGTCCCCAAAGTGCTCACCTACCTCTAATTCTAACACCTGGCCTGGTTCATTACCCAGAACCAAATCCAGTATGGCCTCACCTCTTGTTGGCCTATCTACATATTGTGTCAGGAAACCCTCCTGCACACATTGGACAAACATTGACCCATCTAACGAACTTGAGCTATAGCTTTCCCAATCAATATCAGGAAAGTTAAAGTCCCCCATAACAACCACCCTATTACTTTACATCCTCAAAAAATTCCAGAAGATTAGTCAAGCATGATTTCCCCTTCATAAATCCATGCTGACTCTGACCTATCCTGTTACGGCTATCCAGATGTGTCGTATTTTCATCCTTTATAATAGACTCCAGCATCTTTCCCACCACTGAGGTCAGACTAACTGGTCTATAATTTCCTGCTTTCTCTCTCCCACCTTTCTTAAAATGTGGTATAACATTAGCCATCCTCCAATCCACAGGAACTGATCCCAAATCTATCGAACTCTGGAAAATAATCACCAACGCATCCATGATTTCTCGAGCCACCTCCTTCAGTACCCTGGGATGCAGACCATCAGGCCCCGGGGACTTATCAACCTTTGGACCTAACAGTGTCTCCAACACCAATTCCTGGTAATATAAATTCCCTTCAGTTCAGGTCCTTCAGCCACTGTTACCTCAGGGAGATTGCTTGTGTCTTCCCCAGTGAACACAGATCTGAAGTACCAATTCAATTCTTCTGCCATTTCTTTGTTCCCCGTAATATATTCCCCTGTTTCTGTCTTCAAGGGCCCAATTTTAGTCTTCACCATTTTTTTGCCTTTCACATGTCTAAAAAAGCTTTCACTATCCTCCTTTACATTTTTGGCCAGTTTACCTTCGTACCTCATTTTTTCTCTGCATATTTCCTTCTTAGTAATCCTCTGTTGTTCTTTAAAAGCTTCCCAGTTCTCCGTTTTCCCAATTATCTTTGCTATGTTATACTTTTTCTCTTTTAATTTTCTATGTTTCTTAACTTCCCTCGTCGGCCATGGCCATCCATGCCTCCTCCTAGGATCTTTCTTCCTTTTTGGATTGAACTGATCCTGTATCTTCTGCATTATACACAGAAATATCTGCCATTGTTCCTCCACTGTCATCCCTGCTAAGATATTGCACCATTGAACTTTGGCCAGCATCTCCCTCATAGCTCCATAGTTCCCTTTATTCAACTGAAATATTGTCACTTCCGATTGTACCCTCTCCCTCTCTAATTGCAGATTGAAGCTTATTGTATTATGGTCACTACTTCCCAATGGCTCCTTCACTTCGAGGTCCCTGATCAATTTTGGTTCGTTGCATAATACCAGATCCAGAATTGCCTTCTCCCTGGTCGGCTCCAGCACCAGCTGTTCTAAAAATCCATCTCGGAGGTACTCCACAAAGTCTCTTTCTTGAGGTCCAATACCATCCTGATTCTCCCAGTCTACCAGCACGTTGAAATACCCCATAACAACTGTAGTAACATCTTTGCGAAAGGCCTATTTCAGCTCCTGATTCAACTCACATCCGACATCCAGACTACTGTTTGGGGGCCTGTAGATAACTCTCAAGAGTGTGTTTTTACCCTGAGAATTTCTCAGCTCTATCCACACTGACTCTACATCCCCTGATTCTAGGTCCCCCCGCGCAAGGGACTGAATATCATCCCTTACCAACATGGCCACACCACCCCCTCTGCCCGTCAGTCTGTCCTTACGATAGCATGTGTAGCCTTGAATATTCATTTCCCAGGTCCTGTCCACTTGAAGCCACGTCTCAGTTATCCCCACAATATCGTATCTGCCAATTTCCAAAAGAGCCTCAAGCTCGTCCATCTTATTTCTAATGCTTCGTGCATTCATGTATAGTATTTTTAATTTGTCACTGCCCTCACCCTTCCCATCAACTCCTATTTCACTCAACCTTACAGCATGATCCTTTCTTGAGTCTTCTGCTTCATTGATACAGTTGGTCTTTCTTGACTTCTCTTTCCCTTCAATTTCCTTCTTAAACTTCCAGTTTGTCCCCTCCCCCACACCCCGAATGCTGGTCCCCAACCTATTAAGGTGCAAACTGTCTCTCTTGTATAATTTATGCTTACCACAAAACATACCCCAGTGATCCAAGAATTTAAATCCTTGCTTCCTGCACCAGTTCCCCAGCCACACATTCAAGTCCATTATCTCCCTGTTTCTGGCCTCACCAGCCTGAGGAACTGGAAGCAAACCGGAGATAACCATCTTGGACGTCCTGCTTTTCAGCCTCCTTCCTAGTTCTCCGAAGTCCCACTGTAGTATGTTCCTCCTCTTCTTCCCAACATCATTTGTGCCGACATGTACCACCACCTCTGGCTCTTCACCTTCATCCTTGAGGATATCCTGCACTCTGTCTGTGATGTCTTTAACCCTGGCACCAGGAAGCAACACACCATCCTTAAGTCCCGCCTGCTGCCACAAAATCCCCGGTCAGTTCCTCTCACTATGGAGTCCCCTATTACCACGACTCTGTGCGATGTCCGACTCTTCCGCTCTGCCTCCACGCCAACCTTTGATTGACAGACCTGGCCGCCTCGCGGACTGACAGTGTCATCTGTCTCTACTGTTTCCAAAAGATTCAACTTGTTCCTGACAGGTATTTCCCCTGGGGTCTCTTGCACCTGTCTCTTCTCTGCCTTTCTCATCGTCTGCTCTCTTCTGGTATGGTCGGTGTAATAACCTCGCTGACGGTCTTGTCCAGAAAGATCTCATTCTCTCAGACGAGCCTAAGGTCCCCGAGTTCTTTCATCAGTGCTGCAATATGCTCTGTCAGTAGCTGAACGTGCACACACTTTCCACACTTATACGAGTCAGACACACCAGATTGTGTCCTTTTCGAGTTTTACCGTTGCTCGTCGATGCATGGATACCCCTATCTAGCTAACCACAGCCAGATGATCTTAAGGGAACGGGTTAAAATAATGTGGACCAGAATATCAACAAGGCGAGGGATAAGCTGGATTTTTCAACCGTTTGATTATTTTACCACTCATCATCTGTCGTGTGTCGCGTGCACTTTAATTCTTAACACCATGAATACCCCCAGAAATTACTATGTGACTTAAAATACTCTTATTTTTATTAATAAAACATTAAAATTTAAAAAATACTCGTTAAAATCAATACTAATTAAAATTAACCTAAAACCTTATTTAAAAACAATCAAAATTAAAAAGTTATTAAATTATGTCAACTGGAGAGTCTTAAGAGTCCATAAAAATCCTTAAAAGCTCGAGAATCAAAGATAAAACAAGGTTTGCGATGTTCTGAGCAAAAGATTTAAATTTTTCGATCCCGAGGTCTTTCATTAACTCATTGTTCTTTTCGAACCATTTTCCTCGGGATCCCATCACAAAACCATAAAAGGATATTTTTGTTCCTTTTGTAAGGTCCAATATTTCCTTTTCCAGATGTTTATACTTGTTTTTCTTTTCTTCCCAGGCCTGCTCGAGTGAGTTAATTTGTAGGTCTGTTCTAATTGTTACATCGACCACGATAATCTGATTTTCCTTTTTAAAAATTAAGTCCGGTATCCATAATTTTCCGGTATTATCTTTAATACGTGGTTCCACGTATATTATCCATCCTTTTTACTTAATAAACTTAGTTAGTTCTTCCATTACCCTATTGTGTCTTTTTATCCTCATCTTCTTAACATAGGGATACCATCCTGAGATATGCGCAATTGTTTCAGAATTATCTCCGACAACTCTTGATATTAAACGGCTTCCATACGCTAGTGATGCCCATGTTGGATATAGGTTCTTTCGTAATAAGGTCGAATTTATTACTTTGGACATCTTCATGTGTTGTATTTTTGTCAACCAGTTATTAGAGATATAATCATTCTTAAAATAGTGGGTACCAGCCCTTTGACAGGGCAAGGCCATCCATCTCTGAAGTTCCATAAATCTCCAGTTAGCATAATTCTTATTACTAAATTCTTATATTCCATCATTCTCTTCCTCGATAATATCAGATTCTCCCAATTGTCGATTTATACTTGGATTCCAGATATTTTCTAATATTTTTAATTTGCTGAGCTTGTGCATTTTCGTGGCTATACTACCACCCATGAATGAAAACGAGGCATGTAGGATTTCATCCTCGGATTTGTATAGCGTCTCGTATTTCCTCAAAATCGCAATTGGAATAAATGTTGACAATCTATTCATCGCAAGGCCACCATCCCGGGACTTTGTATATAATAGCCCATCTGTGATGGATTGTGGGAGATGTAATATTTCTTTGATTGCATTTTTAATTATGTTGTCCAGTTTATTAAGATAGTTTAATGATACCTCTGATAAAATTGGATAATAATATAATCTAGGGATAAAATAATTTTTTAAAAGTTCCAATTTCTGAACAGGTTTTAAAAGGGATCTTTTAAGATTTTCAATCCATAGACCTAGTTGGTTTTCCCAATCCGATTGGCTTACACCAATCCATGGGTCTATCTTTGCTTCTAAATATTTATCAGTACTTCCTGAACCTATGAATTGTATATTACCCTCGTTAAACTTCCAATTTGCTTTATCATTATACATAAATGTTTTGTTTTTATAAGTAAAGTAAAACCCTTTCGTTTTTCTTATATTGACCTCCATCCCCGTATTGTTACAAAATTTATCAACCAGTTTTAAATTGTATGCCATTCCATCGTAGGATTGGCTAATTAAAGCTATATCATCGGCAAATGCTAGAGTTGCACAATGATAGCTCTCTTTATCTTGTCCTAAAAATAATCCTCTTTTTCTTTCTTCAATAGTGCTTATAAGGGGGTCCACAACTATATTAAAAATAATTGGTGATAACGCATCACCCTGTTTGACCCCTCTTAAAATTTTAATCTTATCAGTTTTACAATTAAAACCTTCAATTTGAGTAAAATTATTTTCATACAAATTTGTAATTAATTTAATAAATGTTGGGGGGAGCTGAATTCTTTTAAGAGCACTTATTATTGGTTTATGTTCTACGGTATCAAAAGCTTTTGCCAGATCTATGAATACCACTGCTAAATCAATTTTATTCTTCTTAGCTCCATTTATGATATTCTCCAAGATTTTAATATTTTCTTCACACCCTGCCACACCTGCCATAAAACCTTTTTGCCTCTTATTTAGGTTTATAACTCTACTTAATCTATTGGCTATAATTTTTGTAAACAGCCTAAGCATAATTGGACCTATCGTGATTGGTCTCCAGTTATTAATATCTTTTAATCCGTCCTCATCACTTACTTTGGGAATCAGCACTGTTCTACTTATTTTAACTTTATCCGGGATTTTACCTGTTTTTACCCAAATGGTGTATATTCTAGGAATGATCATATTATCTTTATTAAATCTAGTAATTATTTCTTTCAGGGTCATCCAATCTGGTCCCGCTGCGGTTTTAACCTCCATCGCCTTCACGGCCTGATTTACGTCTTCTACCATTATCGGACCAGTCAGTATGTCGCATTTTGATCCCTCAATCTGACTTTTGTATTTAGCAAAACGTCTTAGATTACTTTTATCGTTGGAATTAGATAGTCTCTCTTTAAAATATTCCTCTAATTCCTCTTTGCTAAGCGGACATTCACACTTAGCTGGAGCCCCCATCAGGGTTCTAGCTAAATATTGCCTTTTAGTTTTATATAAAACCTGTACTTCTTTGAACTTTCCTTTTTTTCTACTGTATCTTCTCTTAGCGTTATTTACCTTCTTGTCTACTATCCTTCTGCTTAGTATCTACTTGATATTCATATTTCAATTTCTTTGACTTATTATTCTCATTATTATTCTCTAGGTTACCGACTATCATATCCATAATACTATCGTAGTCCTTCATTATACTTTTACTCTTACTTATTTTATCCTCTATTATCTCTACTAATTCTGTACGTGACCTATCTTTATATCCTACACTCCTATTAATATCATTATTACCTTGATGACTCTACTCACCAACTCCTATCTCCTCTATTACAGTATCTATATCCAGATCACTACTCTCACTTTCACTTTTATTATTATTACAAAGGACCACTTCCTGACTTATGCCCGCAACTTTATTGCAACTTTTACTATTTTTATTTAACAATCTCCTTTTATCGGAAATCTGTTTTGCTGTTTTAGTTTCCAATTTTTCCGCAATAAGTTTATTGATATTTTTACAACCTCTAAATTCTAATTCTAATTGTTGTAATATTTTAATTTCAGAATTACACCATATACCTCTTTTACTTTCTCTCCTTTTTCTAAGTTATCTTTATTCTCTTTTTTCCTCTTATCGTTTCTCAGATTAGGATGCACGTACCTCTTGTGTTGTCCCAATCCTCTAGCTGTTGTAAATTTCAATGGGCACATTTCACATTGGTATGATTTCTCGTCTTCCCTCTCTTTAATATTGTTACTACTACTATTACTGTTGCACTTAGAATAGTGACATGCGACTGCGTGATAGTTGCCTTCCCAGCCACACTTACTACATTTTATTCTTACCGCTTTAATCCCTTTACATAATTTTAGATGTTTCCTAAACATTCCCATAGTATTATAAATATTATTACAAGATTTACATTTAAAATTATCTAATGGGTATTTTATTATTATCTCTAATTTATCTTCCTCATTAATAACCGGATGAATAAATCCTACTCTCGCTCCTCTCCTTGTTGCTCTCTAGTTCTCCAGTCTGACTAAAATCAAATGGCCCTTTAAAATTCGAATTAAAAATTGTCTGGCTGTTAAACGAACCAGACTCTAGAGAGGCCTTCTCCAAGAGTCCTTCCATTCGAATTTGGTCCTGATTACTCTGGACTTCCTTATTGGCTTCCTCGTGCCTGCCAGAGGGCAGTCTTGCCAGAGTAATTCTGGGGTCTCCTCTGTTTGTGTGAAATGGATTGTCTAGTCCATGTTTGGCTAACACACTTAGCACACGGTGCTGCCAATAACAACTGTGCGGGGCGGTTATTTTCCCGGTCTCCCACCCAACCGGAAATTTTGGAGTTAGACATAATCGCCACTGCCAAAACTAGGTTTCTATCATTGACCGAGTGGTCACCAGCCGTCTCATATCTTTTCTCTGGTCGTATTAGCCGACCTGATCCGAGTAGTGCTCTTACAACAGAAGGAAATAGTAAAACTGTCAGTGGCATACAGCATAGGTTTAAACCAAAGGTAAAACCAGTGATAAGATCAATTATAAAACCAGTGATAAAACCATGCTAATATAACCTCTAGACAAGTTAAAACCACTGCTCTGTTTGGAGCTTCCTCTTACAGGTCATTTCCAGGGGGAATGACCAACTTTGCAATCGATAAAATACATAGAAACGATTACAAAGGTGACTGCACAGGCATCAGTCGGAGACCAACAACCATTAAAAACTGTAGTCACATCCCCCCGATATAATCCGTCATTCCTCTGTTACACTGTAACTTGTGTGTTTTGCAGTTCTTATGCATTATATGCCATGTACGATTGTGCAGTTTGTGCTGTCAATGCTGTCCCTTGGTACTGGAGGAATGTTGTCTCGTTTTTACTGTATCGGTTGTATATGGTAGAAAGACAAATAAAGCTACTCTACTCTACTCCAGACTGCTGATGGCTTCTGAGACACCTGCATAATGTTCCAGTGCCTCTCTCTACAAGTTGACCATGTCACTTAAGATTGAATATAACCTTTTACATGGTGCTGAATGCCAAAGACTTTGGGCATTTCTTCTTCCACTGATTGGGGACATGCATTAATGACGTGTGCAATCTGACCACAAATCTAAAATCTCATCAGTTTGCAGTACATAAACAGAATTTACTTCTATCATTTTTCTATTTAGGTTTAATTTAGCTGTTTCTCCCAGTTAGTGGTTGGAAGAGTTTTAAAAGTTTTGTAGCCTATTCCTTGATTTGTCACAATTAATTTTCTCAACTTTGAATAAACACTTCGGACTTATAACCCAAGCACCTCTGTTCTGGAGATTTGAAATATCCTTACGCTGAGCTAACCTATTACATAGCTTTTCTGAACCAATTCCTTTGTTGAAACTTTATTGCTGGAACAGCACAGCAGGTCAGGCAGCATCCAGGGAACAGGAGATTCGACGTTTCGGGCACAGGCCCTTCTTCAGGCCCTTCTTTCATTCCTGAAGAAGGGCCTGTGCCCGAAACGTCGAATCTCCTGTTCCCTGGATGCTGCCTGACCTGCTGTGCTGTTCCAGCAATAAAGTTTCAACTTTGATCTCCAGCATCTGCAGACCTCACTTTCTGAACCAATTCCTTTCTCTAGGTGTAACAGTTTAGTACATTTAACTGAAGAGCAGCCGAATCAGCAACATTGCGTTCAGGTCTTTTCAGGTGTGGACCTATACTAACACTTGGCTCTGCATAAGCTACTGTCCATCTTCAACAACTATATATTTTGGTCTCTTCCATAGACACTGGTGGTACTCTGGAATCTTTAATGCACTCGCACCAACTCTGAGGATGAAGCCCGTAAAACCTCAGGAGACAAGTGTTTAGCAAATTCTCCACAGCTTAAAATCTCACCTTGGTAGTGAACTTAGTTCTTTTGAGAGGGATGTAATGTCAAATGCAATTCAGTTTGGAGGAACAAATTCCATTTTAGTTCTCTTAGACAATCAAAATTAACACAGGAGATAGCGTTGGCTCTGTCAAATGTTACAGGATATTTACTTCCCATTCACCTGCTCAGTTGAAATAAATCATCCATACAAACAAGTATAATGCCTTCATTGTTTTATAAACCACAATCAAATCTTGCCTTGAAAATAAGTGTAGATGACTGAGCTCATTGAGTAGCCAAGATGTTTTAAATTGGGAATTAATCTTCTCTGCAACTTTTCGAAAATCCCAGTAACTTCTTTTGTATCAGAAGCATAAACAGCATAGACAGCATTCGAACATCCAAATAAAAGCAAAGTGCTAAGAATGTTAGATATCTGAAATAGAAGCAGAAAGTGCTGAAGAAACACACCAAGCCTGGCAGCATCTGTGGAGAAAGAAAAAGAGTTAATGTTTTGAGTCTGACATATATACATTCATCATTTGGACATGAATGTAGGAGATATGATCAGTAAAATTCACAGGTGCCATAAAAATATAGTAAATAACGAGGACAAAAGCCTTAGATAACAGAATGATTTTTGGATAGACAGGTCAGATGGACTGAACAATGGCCAAGTAATCCTGAAAATGTGTGAGGTGATGCACATTGGGAAGACTGACCTGGCAAGACAGAACCCTAGAAAGTACAGAGTTACAGATGGACTTTGCTGTGCCTGTCCCTAGATCCTTCAAGGCAGTTGGACAATTAGATAAGGTGGTTAAGAAGGCATGTGGGATTGTTACCCTTATTAGGAGAAAGTGAGGACTGCAGATGCTGGAGATCAGAGCTGAAAATGTGTTGCTGGAAAAGCGCAGCAGGTCAGGCAGCATCCAAGGAACAGGAGAATCGACGTTTCGGGCATAAGCCCTTCTTCGGGCATAAGCCCTCCTTGGATGCTGCCTGACCTGCTGCGCTTTTCCAGCAACACATTTTCAGCTGTTACCCTTATTAGTCAAGGGATTGAATACAACAGCATAAGGTTATCTTAGCACTGTATAAAATATTAGTTAGGTCACTGCTGGAGTACTGTCTGCAGTTCTGATTGCCGTGATATAAGAAGGATGTTATTGCACAAGAAGGGTTGTGGAAGAGATTAATCAGAATGTTGCCTGGGCTGGAATAATTCAGCTATGAAGAGAAACAAGATAGGCTGGGGTTGTTTTCCTTAGAGGAGAGAAGGTTGAGGGGGAGATATGATTGAGGTGTATGAAGTTCTGACATAGACAGGGGAGTTAGGGAAAAGCATTTCTCTGTATTAGAGGGATTAATAAGGAAAGGGGTACAGTTTTAAGGTAAGGTACAGGAAAGTGTGGTTTTCAAGTGTATAGACAGAATAGAAATTCTTTCTGCATTGTTGATCAACTTTGGATGTGAGAAAGTTGGAAATCAGTATTGGTGCCAGCTATCTATCTTACACATTTTGAAGGAGGGCTTGGAAATCTGAAATCAAGAAGCTCTTAGGGTTTTTCCTGTTTATTGCACTGGCATGGAAGCCAATGAACATAGCTTACATGAGTGTTATGATTCCAATCTTGCCTGATCCTGTGAATGACAGATGTGATTTTGAGGAAATTGCCAAGAAAGCCAGTTTTCAGGTATTTGTCTTGGAAAGAATTATATTAGTGCAAGCAATTTTAAAAAAAAATTAACAACATTATCTGATTGAATCCTGGGGAGGTGTCAACAATTTACATAATTTCTGTAGCTGAGTTAGTTCAGAGTTGCACTAAAAGTATTTAAATTAACTTACTGCAGGAAGCTTGTGTGCATGTTGGTGATCAGTGTAACTTTCAAACAACTGTGGAATAACAGACATTGGAGGCCATTATATATTCCATTATATCATGGAATTTGACCAATTTGTTATAATTTGAGTACTTCTTTTGCTTCTGAAAAAAATGTGAATCAATGGTTTTGATTGAAATTATAGAGTGGATTGTCCTGTCCTTTGTTTCGAGAGATTAAACTGAGTTAGTTCTGGGACTACTGGCAAGATGCTACTGAAATTTGTGACCACAGGGAAATTGTATTTGTTTGACAGCACTAGTAAAGATATGTTGCATTTCAGCAGAAGTGAAAGCCAGAACATGGAGTTCTATTCATTAATGAAATCTTAGCATGATGCAATATGGGGTGTGGGGGAAGCCTCACAATTTATTGACGTAAGAGGACTGGTAGCATTAAGCTTCTTTGGCTTTGAGAGTAATGTGGGAATTCATAGTGTCTAACAACATTTGAGACCAGTTGTTAATCACCTTAATTGAAAAATTATTCTTCAGAAACTTTGATCTGAATCATACAATTTGCTGCGTCAATGCCATTGAATTTCACAGGGGGTTTCTCTCTATGAGATTTCTGAACAGATCATCCCAAACTTGTCAGTCAACTACTTTTCAGCTTCTATTGCTCACATCCCATACAATGCTCGCCTAATTTTATCATCTTGCCAAAACTGGAAAAATTCAACATTTCTAGATATCTTGGAATGGACCAGCACCCCTGGCACCCAAGCCATTTTTAAACTACTGTTACACATCTGAACAAGCACTGGTATTCTGAAGCTGCCCCAATCAGTTCCTGACATTTTTACCCAGAAATGGCAAACAAAGGAAAATTAGTGTCCTGCTTTTGAGACAGAAACCTGAATGCTCTGAAAGATGGTATGGTGCAGAGGAGGTACTCTATCCCCAAGACCACCAGAGGAAGCCACACTATCAGACCCTGCCATCCTGATCTGAGTTTGCCACCTGCATCAGTGCAGTCTCAAATGTATGGCAGAATGTCCAGCAGTGCTGTAAGGAGGTCAATGACCTTCTCTGGTCTGCCAGGTTAAGTGCCAATACCTTTCTCTGCTACCTTACCCACACTTTATCCCTGTTATTGCCCTGCCTTCCTACTAAGTCTCACACTTTGCCAGTCTCACTGTACAATAACTTTCCTCACTAGGTCTTCAACCCCACCCTCCACTAACCTCCCACACTGCAAAGCCTAATGCCAACTCTTATCATCTCACTCCATCCTTCTCCTTTTATCGCACTGCAGATGAAGACAGGCCACAATGTGACAGTATAGACCCCACCAGATGGTGATGTGTGAGGCATTAGGCTTTTCATTCTCCACAAGGAGAGATCCTCGCCCTCTCAGGAAAAGACTAGGCCCAGTTTTGCAGGGATGCCTGAAACATCCAAGTCCTGTCAACTGATTAAATACTGTTCTTCATTCCACTGCAACTTTTAAAATAACTCGCTGTCAGTGTCATTCATCGTGCACAATCTACTGCCTTTGACCACTAAGCCTCCTCTCATTTGTTTTTTGCAAGTATACATGTCTCAGCACTCAAGAAGCCTTGAAGGGAAGGCCATCAGAACTTCCATGGAAGAGAGTCCAGAGAACTCAAATGAAATTCTAAAACAGCCTCCTCCTCCACCCTTCATCAACTCAGATACTGATACTTCGAAGGGCATGTGTCTATATTAGAGTCAGAGCACTTTCAGGTGAACATTTCACAGCTACATCTCCACAGCTGTCTCAAAAAGAAATGTCCCTTGTGTCACTGGCACTCATAGGACTGTCAGAGACTAGACACTTACACAAACCCAGGCAGTAAAGGACCCTGTAGGGTCAGCAGTCAGGGTAGCCATCCACATGCACAAGCAGAAATAGGAGCACCAGACAGATGTGGGAGGCAATGGCCCTTATTGCCCAGAGGCTGAAGGACAGCAGCTATGCTACAGGGACCCAGCAGCCTCAAGTATGTAATGATCTGGCTGTCATCCTGATCATGGAGACAATTGGCTTGAAGAGCCAGGTTCAGTAGTCTCTGGGCTTGCTGTATAAGTACACAGATCTGCAATCCACCACCCTAGCCAATGGCCCTCAGCATCAACAGCAAGGGAATGGACCAGCTTGACACACCTGACACCAGGTAGTCTGCCATCATAGGAGACAGTACAGGGTCAGCAGACACTCAGCCAGAGGAAGAACCACACATAGGCCCTTCTAAAGTCATGGGCGACACTGTGGCTCAGTGGTTATCACTGCTGCCTCACAGTGCCAGGGACCCAGGTTCAAGTCCAGCCTTGGGTGACTGTGTGGCATTTATATGATCTACCTGAGTCTGCATGGTGTTCTGGTTTCCTTCCATAGTACAATAATGTGCAGGTTAGGTGGATTGGCCATGCTTAATTATTTGTAGTGTGTAACTTAGGTGAATTAGCTGTAATAAATGTGGGGTTATCGGGATAGGGTAGGGGCTGGGTCTAGGTGCAATGTTCTTCAGAGGGTCAGTGCAGACTAGTAGGACTTGATGTGGACTCCATACAGTAGGGATTCTATGACTCTAAGAAGAATCCAGCAAGGCTTTCCACCTCCAACCTCCTGTTGGAGAACAAGCTGAGGAGTGTACAACTTTGCCAAACTCACAGTCAGCATTTCTGGGCCTAGTAGACACAAATACTCATTGGATCAACCAACTAAACCTGAAGTCCTGTGGCTCCAATGTAGGATAGGCTCCATCCATCCCAGCTTCTGAATGTGGGCCTGCACTCAAAGGCACATTGACATGGACGGCATGGGTGATATTTTGGTGTAAATAAGTCAGACGTTTGTTAAAACAAAGTCAGTGCTACTAAATCTGTTTGTTTGTGCATCTGTGTAGCCTCCATTGCACTGCAAAGCCATTTGTTATTTCATGTGCCTGATGTTTCATAAAGTAATATCTGACTTGAGAAGCTGCTGCACCATGTGTTTAGGCAATGTGAATATTGCAGTTAGAAGCATTTCCAACAACTGGTTCTATTTGCCCCAGTGCAGAGACATTAGTATGGTATTACTGGTGGCAGTGTTGTGCTGTTCAACGATGTTGTTCTTGCATGAAATGGTCAGCAATGTTTGGGCCTTGGCAGTTATATCACACAGCAAGGCAATGGATAAGGGTCTTCAAGGGTTGGGAGCCCATGACTGTGTGTTCTTTTCCGGTGATTGGGTCAATGTGTAGTATTATCACCCCTTGACAGAGTGCATGCCACTGATTTTTGCAGTCCCATATCTCACAAGTCAAAGGCACTTACTGCACCCACTCCAGTTGGGTTTGCGACCATTGTGGACAGCCCTCAGTGAGAGTTGCCTATGCCCCGCCTCATTCCCACACATCTTCCCAACCATTCTGCTATGATGCCACAGGGTTGATCATGACCCATTCCCCAGAGTACGGAGACACAGAGCCCCTCAACCAATAGCACCATGACCAGACATCTAGTTGTGGTCATTTCTCTGGACTGATCTTGGAGGCTGCTCTTGCCTTACTGTGCTAGGACCTCCTGACCGATGGGCACCCCCATACTATACTGAGGATCACGTGCCTTAGACTTTGAGAAATGGCCATTTGCTTGTAGCACATAGAGGATATTTGACATTTTTGCTGCTGGTATAAAGTGCAGGTGTGAGACTAAATTAACAATGTGCCATAGAGCAGGATGCCTGTCACCTTGACTGAGGATTGTTGAGAACAAGCTGCCTGGTATTGTGACTGCACTAAAAGGGTGGCACAGCAAACAGAGGCAGGGCAGTGATGCTGTGAGCATCCAGGTAGGCATTAAGTGAGTGACCACTAAAAAAGCCAGCAAGCAGTCCTGAAATGTAATCCATCTAATCCAATGAGCATGGTGCTTATCCCTTTGCACAACAGCCCTTGCAGCAGCATATCAATGCCAGTTGCCAGTGTTCCCAAGTACAGATTTAAAGCAAAGAAAAATCCTGGATTGGAAAGATACCATGAGGGTTCTGAAAGTTTGGCATTTGTCAGTGGCAAGCTGAAATCAACAGGTACCCGCTCAAACTTTCATGTTCAGAATTGTTGACTCTCGCACCTTGTAGCTGTTCTGAAAAGAGGAACACTGCATATTAATAAGGTTAATATCATTAATGAGCCTGTTAATCAACAATAATTGCTTTTAATAGGCATCTTGCTGCTGCCTGTTGAGAATCGCATCTCAATGTTCGGAACTGTTTTTGAAAATACAAATTGCTCCCGACATCAAAAGCTGTGTCTAATGTTTTACATGAATCTTCCACATTTCTTGCTTAGCCATGTCTAGCAGGCTCCTGTAAGATTCCACCATTTCTTTTTCCTCAGTAAGATACCTAAAACAATTGCATAATCAAGTGTTACTGTAAACAAGTTTTAAAATTAATTATATTATAGAATAATTCAATTTATAATTGAAAAACAATTAGATTTTTTTATCATACAGATGCTTTCTCATGTAATAGCATTAGGTTTCACAATTACTTTGTTTTAACTAATACAAATCAATAATTCAGTTTGCATCTATAAAGAATCTTTCACAGCCAGCATATATATCAAAACAGTTCATAGCCAATGAACTAATTTTGAAGTGCAGGTATTATTAAATGAGCAAATATGACTGCCAGTTCATGCCTCCCAGTGTTGGCAATACTATTATGTAAACACTTAATGTGTCCTGACAAGTGGGCTTTAGACCTGTTTAAAATGAATAGTTTTGCAACTCAATTAAAATAATGGCGAGTGGAATGCATTCTAGCATTCATTAAATAACACAACCATCAACAATTTCTACACCGTTATCTAAGAATTTCATTTTGTTTGAATATAATTCTGAACTCTCATTGATTCAAAATTCTTTTTCACCCAATGGAAATCCTTGGTAAAGTTGAAATAGTACAATATTTTTTTCATTCATATTGAGGGGCAGCTAAGAAGTTATTGCTTCCATCAATCCATGCACTACCATCCAAACATATTTGCAAGCATGCTTTAATGCTTATTTTGTCTTTAGTTGCAATGATCATGCAGGCAAATGTAAGAGAGATGCTAGAATCTTTAATTCCATTATCCATTTTTCCCTTTCCGAGTTCATTTCATGAGTTCACACCTTACTGCACACATAACAAATATAACAAATGAAATGCTTGATGGTTCAATTTATTTTTTTAAAATGGTTCATGGCTCTAGCTGCAATGAATGCATTATACAGGATCTCTGTCATTTAAGGAATTTAAACGGAATTTAAAAATCCATAAAGAAGGAACTATCACCAGCAATGAGTAATGATTATTTAGAAGTTTTTTTAGAGTGTAGGAGACTAAGGAAGTAACCTAGATAAGTGCACAAGATCATGATGGGGCATGGAAAGGGTAAATGCACTCAGTCTTTTTCCCAGGGTTGTGGAATTGAGAACTAGAAGGCATCAGTTTAAGGTTAGAGGGGAAAGAATTAAAGAGAACCTGAGGGGCAACTTTTTAAAGAGGATGGTATGCATATGGAATGACCTGCCAGCGGAAGTGTTGAGGCGGCTATATTAAAATTTAAAAGACATTTGGACAAAGACATGCATCAGACAGGTTTAGAAGGATATGGGCCAAGTGGAGGGAAATGAGGTGGACGTGGATAGACATTTTAGTCGGTACGGACCAGTTTGGGCCAAAGTGTCTGTCTCCATGCTATAGGACTCTGACTCTATGACTGTTTATTTGTGTCCATACCCTCTTTCTCATAGCTAAACTTTTCAAAATTATATACATTGTGTGATGATTTGAAGTAGTGCTTGTCTTGTTGCAATAATTTCAATAAAATAGACGGTGACCTTGATTAGCAATCAAAGAAGGCTGCAAACACAGTCTGGGAAATAAGTCGAGAGTTTAGTCCTGAAAAAGCACAGCAAGTCAGACAGCATCCGAGGAGCAGGAGAACCGAATGTCAATTCTCCTGCGCCTCAGATGCTGCCTGACCTGCTATGCTTTTCAGCACCACACTGTCAACTCTAATCTCCAGCATCTACAATCCTCACTTTCTCAGTCTGGGAAATGAAAGGCCAACTTTACTGTAACTTTGAACCGAACTAGGAAGCTTGAAAGCAAAATAAACAGGCATAATAAATACAAGCAGTGAGCAACAAAATCAAGTATAGAGAAAGAAATCTTTGAGGAGAAAGTGAGGTCTGCAGATGCTGGAGATCAGAGCTGGAAATGTGTTGCTGGAAAAGCGCAGCAGGTCAGGCAGCATCCAGGGAACAGGAGAATCGACGTTTCGGGCATAAGCCCTGAAGAAGGGCTTATGCCCGAAACGTCGATTCTCCTGTTCCCTGGATGCTGCCTGACCTGCTGCGCTTTTCCAGCAACACATTTCCAGTATAGAGAAAGAAAAAATTGTGAAAAGGTAAATGTTGAATCCAATGATTTGAACAATTGTAGATATAGTTAACTTCAAGAATTTAAAGTGGAGGGATCAGGCCATGTTGTAAAGGGAAGATCTATTTACAAAAAAAGAGCACATTATGCACATTCTAAAATGTTTGTGAATAAAATTCTTTTTTCCACCCCACCCTAATTTTATTACATTGTTCTCTCTGTAAAACAGATATCCAGGGATCCACATGGATGTGACAGACAAGTTCCATTGGTCATACTGTAAAACTGGAAGGCTGGGGGTGGCTGGGGATGATAAATCTGGTTCCATTGAGAAAGACTGCAGACAAAAAACATTTCTTTTAAAGGATGTGAGCATCACTTGTAAGGCTAACATTTGTAACCCATCTATATTTGCCCTTGAATTAATTGGTTCACTAGATTATTTCAGGTGGCAGGTAAAACTCAGCCACATTACTGTGGATCTGGAGTTGCATGTAAGAATAGTAACAAACAGAATGCTGGAGAAACTCAGCATGTCTAGCAGCACCTGGGGGAAGAGAAACACAATTAACATTTTATGATGCCCTCCCCGACATTTCGGACTAGAAACTTTGTTTCTTTCTCCATAGATGTTGCTAGACCTGTTGAGTTTCTCCAGCATTTTCTCCATGTTTGTTTCAGATTTCCAGCAGGAGAAAGTGAGGTCTGCAGATGCTGGAGATCAAAGTTGAAACTTTATTGCTGGAACAGCACAGCAGGTCAGGCAGCATCCAGGGAACAGGAGATTCGACGTTTCGGGCACAGGCCCTTCTTCCTGAAGAAGGGCCTGTGCCCGAAACGTCGAATCTCCTGTTCCCTGGATGCTGCCTGACC
This sequence comes from Chiloscyllium plagiosum, assembly GCF_037043375.1. Lineage (NCBI taxonomy): Eukaryota > Metazoa > Chordata > Chondrichthyes > Orectolobiformes > Hemiscylliidae > Chiloscyllium > Chiloscyllium plagiosum. Next base: position 60,984,433 of record NW_028270140.1, read on the forward strand.
TGCTGTGCTGTTCCAGCAATAAAGTTTCAACTCAGATTTCCAGCATCCACTTGTATTTTGCTTTATATTACAGTAAGTGTAGTAGATTTCCTTTCCTAATGGATACAACCATGTAACTTTTACAATAATCAATGGCAGCTTTGCAGTCACCATTACTGAGACTAGGGTTGTATATTGGATTTAATAACTAGATTTAAATTCCATTATCTGCCACGTTGTGATTTATAAGTATAGCCCCAAACACCTGGCTGCCTGGATTACTACAATGTTTAACCAATACGCCACATAGTCCCCTCCCTACTACTTCAAGGAATGGGAAAGTAGAATTAATGAATTACCTCATATTGAAGGTGCTGCTAGGTAACAATCTAATCAATTTAGTTTAGGGAAAACATGATTCAATTTTAGTTCAGTTTCAGGGCAACAAAAGCAGTACTTACAACTTAAATAAGGGCAATTATGACAATTTGAAAGCAGAGATAGCTAAAATGAACAAGGAAATTAGATGGAGGATTAGGTCAACAGAGATGCAGTTACAAACATTTAAAGTGATATTCTAGAATAGATCGAAAAAATGCATTCCACAAGAAAGAAAAAATTCAACGGAAGGACCCACTATGCTCAACTAAAAAAAGTTCTTAAAAACGGAGATTGTTGTGTGGCAGGTCAGAGACTAGGCAGAATATAAAGAACAGCAAAGAATGACCAAAAGAAGGAAAATGAGTGTATGAAAGAAAGCAACCTAGACATTTTTAACAAATTGTAAACGATTCTACAGACATTTGCAAAAAAGAAATGAGCTAACAAAGTGAGTGTTGACCTATACAGAAAATGAGGTTGGGGAAAGTAAATGATGGCAGATAAACTGAACAGATATTCTGTAATAAAGCAGGAAACAGAAAGGAGGAAGGAACTCAAAAAAAGTCAGAGACTTAGTACTGAGCAAATTGTTGGATCTGCTGGCTGACACAAAAATATTTGAGTCCTATTGGACTTCAAATTAAGCTTTTAAAAGAAGTTGCTAGTGAGATTCGTGTGTTTTAATTTTCCAAACTTCCTTAGGTTCAGGTAAGTTCCATTAGATTGGAAAACATGAATATAGCACTTTTATTCAAAATTGACATAGAAAGCAGGAAACTACATATTACTTAGCTTAACACCTGTCACTGTTTGTTGATCATGAGACCATAAGAAATAAGAACATAAAAAGTATGAATTGCAGTGCATTACTACATAAATATTCATAAAATTAGGAAAACAAATTCAAGTGAAACATCAGGTAACTTAGACTTGAATGGCAAATTATATATTTTCAGTCTTTATAGTATCATAGTTTTACAAAAACAGAATACTGTGGATGCCGTAAATCTGGAAAAAGAAAACAAAAATGTCAATACACCCAGCAGATCAGGCTGCATCTGTTATCAGATTTACTGACATTTCCCAGCATTTTCTGTTTTACCTCATTTCTGTAAATCAGCCTATTACATGCAACTCATACACTGTAAAAACGGAAAAGTGTCTTTGTTTAATAGCAACCTACATAAAATGTGGCATTTTACAAAAATAATTAGAATAATTACTGCAATTTCCTAGTTGCCAAAAATATAAACACAGAGTATCTGATCTCTCTGTTAAAGACTCTCAGCCTCAGCTGCTGCTTGTGATCGGTGCAAACAAAGCCCTTGTTTCAAAGCATAAATCTAATCTACATCCATCTGTTCATCTGCCCTCAGAAAGCTCAAAGGGTTCAAATGCTGTAGAGTTAGAAGCAATACTATAATTGACAACTCCCCACATATCAGTTAAAACCTTGGAATTGCTATTTAATTGCTATTGGGGGCGGCACGGTGGCACTTTAGTTAGCACTGCTGCCTCACAGCGCCAGAGATCTGGGTTCAATTCCCACCTCAGGCCACTCTGTGTGAAGTTTGCACATTCTCCCCGTGTCTGCGTGGGTTTCCTCCGGTTTCCTCCCACAGTCCAAAGATGTGCAGGTTAGGTGAATTGGCCATGCTAAATTGCCCGTAGTGTTAGGTGAAGGGGTAAATGTAGGGGAATGGGTCTGGGTGGGTTGCGCTTCGGCGGGTCAGTGTAGACTTGTTGGGCCGAAGAGCCTGTTTCCACACTGTAAGTAATCTAATCTTAAAAATTGAGAAGCTTGAGCATTTATTCTGCAATTGGTCTATCAGTTATACACAGATGCAGGTTGAATTTGCAGGTCAATCAGTGGAAAATCTGTTTGACAGTGGAGTAAAGCAGGTCTTAAATTCTGTTCTATAACTAAATACATAAACATTTAAAAAGTATATCATGATTATTATATTATCACTTTCCCTTGGTTTCTCTTAGATATCAGAGTGGACATCAAGGCTTGCCAACAATTTTAACCTAATCCCCCTGTCAGGAGTTTGGCATTATTCAGTGTGATGCTGGTTTTCACCCCTTCCAATTTCTTCCACATTGAAGTAAATATGGAGAAGACTGAAGCATTTCCACCAATCATGTGCTAGAAATGACAAGTGGATCAAGTTAAGATTCTTCCTTATGTCACAGGAGTCAACCTTCAGCCATTTTGATTTGTTTCAACAAGAAACAGTTAAGTGCATTTGATACTTCAAAGGCTATTGGGCCCTGATAGTGTCATGACTGTGGTGCTGAAGACTTGTGGTCTCATAAGTAACTATGCCTCTAAACAAGACACTATGGTTACGTGACAAAGGGGAACATTTCCAATGGTTGTTCTGAAAGAAACCATATGTCCTTTCCTGGGGAATATCATTTAGAGTAGAAAACAATGGATTAATTTCAGAAAATCTGTTAAAGGAACAGGATTTCTCCTCTAGAGCTGTGGAGAGCATAACCCACTCAGTTAAGACAATAGGAATTTCCATGAATGATGTAGGTAGTACCATTCATTCAGTAAAGTTGTTCAGGAAATGAACATTGAGGAGAAAGTGAGGACTGCAGATGCTGGAGATCAGAGCTGAAAATGTGTTGCTGGAAAAGCGCAGCAGGTCAGGCAGCATCCAAGGAACTGGAGAATCGACGTTTCGGGCATAAGCCCTTCTTCAGGAATGAGGAAAGTGTGTCCAGCAGGCTAAGATAAAAGGTAGGGAGGAGGACTTGGGGGAGGGGCGTTGGAATCTATTGCATCCGCTGCACCCGATGTGGCCTCCTCTATATTGGGGAGACAGGCCACCTACTTGTTTCAGAGAACACCTCTGGGACACCCGGACCAACCAACCCAACCACCCCGTAGCCCAACACTTTAACTCCCCCTCCTACTCCACCAAGGACATGCAGGTCCTTGGACTCCTCCATCGTCAGACCATGGCAACATGACGGTTGGAGGAAGAGTGCCTCATCTTCTGCCTGGGAACCCTCTAACCACAAGGGATGAACTCAGATTTCTCCAGTTTCCTCATTTCCCCTCCCCCCACCTTGTCTCAGTCAAATCCCTCGAACTCATCACCGCCTTCCTAACCTGCAATCTTCTTCCTGACCTCTCTGCCCCCACCCCACTCCGGTCTATCACCCTCACCTTGACCTCCCTCCACCTATCACAATTCCAACACCCCTCCCCCAAGTCCCTCCTCCCTATCTTTTATCTTAGCCTGCTGGACACACTTTCCTCATTCCTGAAGAAGGGCTTATGCCTGAAACGTTGATTCTTCTGTTCCTTGGATGCTGCTGCGCTTTTCCAGCAACACATTTTCAGCAGGAATTGAACATTGTTTATTAAGGCTATTGACCATTTTACTTGCAAAAGGGAAGTATCCTCCACTTTGATAACAAAACTATGAGAAAAGATTGCAGCCAGTATGGCAGCTTTGCCATACTGAAAAATTCAGAGGTTTTGAAGCAAAGAAACTTAATAGTAATAATAAGAAAGCAAGACATCACTAATAATATCTCAAGGAGGAGTTAATTTCAGAAATGAGCCAAGTGGATGTCAGAATTGAACATCTTGGAGAAGTCACAGATTTGCAACTAACTAAATGGTAAATTAGGAGCTGAACAAGTTAATATATTTTTATATTTAATTGGACTCAGTTGATATGCTATAGTTCACACAGGTGTACAAGTATCAGTAGATACTTTTGATGAGGTTCTGAGAACCTTTGACAATTGTTTTAACTTCAAAGCAAAAACAAAAGTGCAAGAGCAAGTGTTAACAGAATTCAGCATCCAGGGGAATCTATAAATGATTTCATCAATCATCCCTATAGATTAGTGGAAATTATGAGTAACGACTTTAAATCTCGATAGTCATAACAGTCAGATTTGTTTTTTGGAATTGCTGAAGAATCTTTGTCAGATTTATTACAGTCAAATGAAGATTTAATGTTTCAAAAAACCATTCAAAGAATCAGTGAAATGGCGGTCCAGGAGCATCCCAGATCAATTCTAAGAGAAGATCAACATGATCACAGGTAGCAAGAAAATCTATTCAGTTCTTAAAGTACAAAACCCTGTAGGACACATGAGGAAGCATTACAGCAAGCAGGACAGAATCAAATTCTAATAATCATTGTCAGTGCTGCAGAGAAAGGAAACCTTACAGGCACAAACAATGTCTAGCAATTCAAAAAGAATGTTTTATTTGAAAAACAATATGTAATTTTCAGAAAATGTATTTAAATGAGACAGGCTCACAGAACAAGAGGGTACACAAACAAATTTCATGAAGATGAAAATTGATGAAAAGCCAAAGAAATTTCTAAGAGAAATTAGTGATCTAGGTCAAGCCTTTTGGCAAGGATACCTAAGCTTCACGCAGGCATAAATGCCACTAAATTATCAGTTAGTGTACCATGGTTAAAGAAGCACTGTTTACAGCCTATAACAGTGGAACTGCATACAGTCATAAAGTCATAGAGCTGTACAGCATGGGAACAGGGCCTTCAGTGCAACTCGTCCATGTCGACCAGATATCCTAAATTAATCTAGTCCCATTTGCCAGCATTTCACCCATATGCCTCTAAACCCTTCCTATTCATATACCTATCCAAATGCATTTTAAATTTGTAATTTTACCAGCTACCACCACTTCCACTGGCAGCCCATTCCATATACTCACCACCCTATACATGAAAAACTTGCCCTTTAGCTCCTTTTTAAATCTTTCCCTTCTCATCCTAAACCCCTAGTTTTGGACTCCCCCACCTGAGGGAAAAGATCTTGTTTATTTACGCTATCCATGCCCCTCATGGTGTTTATGAACCTCTATAAATGTCACCTGTTGTCATCTGATACTCCAGGGAAAGCAGCCAGCCCATTCAGCCACTCCTTATATCTCAAACCCTCCAACCCTGGTAACATCTTTGTAAATTTTTTCTGAACTCTTTCAAGTTTTACAGCATCCTTCCTATAGCAGGAAGGCCAGAATTGAATGCAATATTCCAAAGGTGGCCTAACCAACATCCTGTACAGTTGCAATATGACGTCCCAACTCCTTTATTCAATGCACTGACCAACAAAGGCAAGCATACCAAATACCTTCTTCATTGTCCTGTCTACTTGGGGGATGGGAACTGGAGGTGTAGTTGCAATGCACAGGAAAATGAGAGTAGGGAGGACAGGGACAGGATTTCAGGGTCACAGGAATGCGCTGGCAGACAGTGAATTGGTTTGAAGTGTGTCTACTTCAACGCCAGAACTTTCCGAAATAAGGTAGGTGAGCTTGCAGTATGGATAGGTACCTGGGACTTCGATGTTGTGGCCATTTCAGAGACATGGATAGAGCAGGGTGAGGAATGGATGTTTCAGGTTCCAGGGTTTAGATCTTTCATTAAGAACAGGCAAGGCGGTAAAAGAGGGGGAGGCGTGGCCTTGTTGGTCAAGGATAGTATAACAGTGGCTGAGAGAACTTTTGATGAGGTAGTGTGGGCTGAGGTTAGAAATAGGAAAGGAGAGGTCACACTGCTTGGAGTTTTTTATAGGCCTCTGCAGAGTTCCAGGGAGGTGGAAGAGAGGATTAGCAAAATTATTCTGGGTAGGAGTGAAAGGAACTGTGTGGTCATTATGGGGGACTTTAACCTCCCCAACATTGACTAGAAATGCTGTAACGTCGGATGGATCAGTTGTTTTCTAATGTGTACAGGAGGGTTTCCTGACACAGTATGTCGAAGGGCCGACAAGAGGGGAGGCCACATTGGATCTGGTGCTTGGTAATGAACCAGGCCAGGTGTTTGATTTAGTTGTAGGTGAGCACATTGGAGTGAGTGACCATAATTCAGTTACGTTTAGTTTAGCGATGGAAAGGGATAGGTACATGCCACAGGTCAAAAGTTATCGATGGAGCAAGGGCATTATAATGCGATTAGGCAGGAATTAGGATGCATAGAATGGGATAGCAAAATGCAGGGGATGTAGACAATGGAAATGTGGAGCTGATTTAAGGAACAGATATTGCGTGTCCTTGATAGGTATGTCCCTGTCAGGCGGGGAGGAATGATAAGGTAAGGGAACCATGGTTTACAACAGAAATTGCATCTCTTGTTACAAAGAAGAAGGAGGCTTATGTGTTGATGAGGCAAGATGGTTCAGATAAGGCAATGGAGAGGTACAGATCAGCTAGGAAGGATTTAAAGAGAGAGTTAAGAAGAGCAAAGAGAGGAAACGAGCAGTCTTTAGCAAATAGAATAAAGGAGAACCCTAAAGTTTTCTATAGGTATGTGAGGAATAAAAGGATGATTAGGGTAGGAATAGAGCCAATCAAAGACAGAAGTGGGAAGTTGAGTGTGGACCCTGTGCAGATTGGAGAGGTGCTAAACGAACATTTCTCACTGGTTTTCACTCAGGAAAAGGAGAATATTCTGGAGGAGAAGAATGAGGTATGAGATATTAGACTAGAAAGGATCAAGATTAGTTATGAACAGGTGTTACCAATTCTGGAAGGAGTGAAAGTAGACAAGTCCCCTGGGCCAGATGGTATTTATCCAAGGATTCTCTGGGAAGCTAGGGAGGAGGTAGCAGAGCCTTTGGCTTGGATATTTGAGTCGTCATTGTCTACAAGTTTGGTACCAGAGGACTGGAGGATTGTAAATGTTGTGTCCTTGTTCAAGAAGGGTAGTAGAGATGATCAGATAATTATAGACCAGTGAGCCTTACATCTGTTGTAGGAAAGGTTTTGGAAAGGATTATAAGAGATAAGATTTCTAATCATCCAGCAAGCAACAATTTGATTTCAGATAGTCAACATGGTTTCGTCAAGGGCAGGTAGTGTCTCACAAACCTCATTGAGTTTTTTGAGAAGGTGACTAAACATGTAGACGAGGGTAGGGCAGTTGACGTGGTATACATGGACTTCAGCGAAGCCTTTGATAAGGTTCCACATGGTAGGCTGTTGGAGAAAATGCGGAGGCATGGAATTGAGGGTGATTTATCAGTTTGGATTAGAAACTGCCTTTCTGAAAGAAGGCAGCGAGTGGTGGTTGATGGAAAATATTTAGCCTAGAGTCCAATTACTAGTGGTGTGTCACAAGGATCTGTTTTCAGACCACTGCTATTTGTCATTTTTATAAATGACTTAGACGCAGACATAGGTGGATGGATTAGTAAATTTGCAGATGACACTAAAGTCGGTGGAGTAGTGGACAGTTTAGAAGAATGTTACACGTTGCAGGGGGACTTGGATAAACTGCAGAAATGGGCTGAGAGGTGGCAAATGGAGTTCAATGCAGCCAAATGTGAGGTGATGCACTTTGGGAAGAATAACAGGAAGGCAGAGGTCAATGGAAAGATATTTGGTAGTGTGGATGTGGAGAGGGGTCTTGGAGTCCATGTACATAGATCCCTGAAAGTTGCCACCCCAGGTGGATAGTGCTGTTAAGAAGGCATATGGTGTGTTGTTTCATTCACAGAGAAATTGAGTTCTGGAGCTGCAATATCATGCTGCAACTATACAAAACGCTGGTGTGGCCACACTTGGAATATTATGTACAGTTCTGGTCCCCATATTTCGGGAAGGATGTGGAAGCATTGGAAAAGGTGCAGAAGAGATTTACCAGGATAGTGCCTGGTCTAGAGGGAAGGTCTTATGAGGAAAGGCTGAGAGACTTGAACCTGTTCTCATTGGCAAGAGGAAGGCTAAGAGGGGATTTGATAGAGACATACAAGATGATCAGAGGATTAGATAGGGTAGACAGTGAAAGTCTTTTTTCTAGGATAATGACGTCAGCGTGTACAAGGGGGCATAATTACAAATTGAGAGGTGATAGATTTAAGACAGATGTCAGAGGCAGTTTCTTTACGCAGAAAGTGGGAAGAGCGTGGAATGCCCTACCTGCTAATGTAGTCAACTCAGCCACATTAGGGAGATTTAAACAATCCTTAGAGAAGCACATGGATGATTTTGGGATAGTGTAGGGGGATGAGCTGAGAATAGTTCACAGGTTGGCGCAACATCGAGGGCTGAAGGGCCTGTTCTGCACTGTATTTTTCTATGTTCTATGACCAGTCAAACCAGGAACATTCCTCGTCACAATGGACGTTTCCACAGTCTACACCAGCATCCCCCACGTTTATCCTCGATCACAACGTCTTCACCTTTGACAACCAGTTCTTCATCCAGACACATGGAAGAGCCATGGGGACCATATTTGCACCACAATATGCCAACCTTTTCATGCACAGGTTCGAACAAGACTTCTTCTCTACGCAGGACCTCCATCCAACACTATACACCAGGTACATTGATGACATTTTCTTCCTCTGGACCCATGGTGAGGAGTCACTGATAAAACTACACAGTGATATCAACAAGTTTCAGCCCACCATCAAACTCACCATGGACTACACTCGACTATCTGTCTCATTCTTGGACACATGCATCTCCATCAAGGATGGACATCTCGGCACCACACTCTACCACAAACCCACAGATAACCTCACAATGCTACACTCCTCCAGCTTCCACCCAAAACATATTAAAATAGCCATCCCCTATGGACAAGCCCTACGCGTACACCGGATCTGCTCGGATGAGGTGGAATGTGACGGGCACCTGGAAGTATTCAGGAATGCCCTCAAAAGAATGGGGTACGATACTCAACTCATAGACTGCCAGTTCCAACATGCCACAGCAAGGAACTGTAATGACCTCCTCAGGAGACAGACATGTGCTGCAACTGACAGGGTACCCTTCGTTGTTCAGTACTTCCCAGCATCTGAAAAACTATGCCATGTTCTCATGACCTGCAACACATTATCAATGAGGATGAGCGCCTTGCAAAGACCTTCCCCACATCTCCACTACTTGCCTTTAAACAACCGCCAAACCTCAAACAGATCATTGTTCATAGCAAGCTGCCCGACTCTCAGGACAACTCCATACAACCCTGTCATGATAGGCGCTGCAAGACGTGTCAGAGCATGGACATGGATACCACCATTACACGTGGGGGACACCTCCCACCATGTACGTGGCAGGTACTCATGTGACTCAGCCAACGTTGTCTATCTTATACGTTGCAGGCAAGGATGCCCCGAGGCATGGTACATTGGGGAAACTGAGCAAAGGCTATGGCAACGGATGAATGGGCACTGCACAACAATCAACAGACAGGAGTGTTCCCTCCCAGTAGGGGAACACTTCAGCGGTCCAGGACATTCAACCTTGGACCTGTGGGTGACCAACCTCCAAGGTGGACTTCGGGACAGGCAGCAGCGAAAGGTGGCTGAGCGGAGGCTGATGGCTAAGTTCCGTAGCCATAGGGAGGGCCTCAAACGGGACCTTGGGTTCATGTCACACAACAGGTGACTACCATTGCACTATACACACACTCAGGCGCGCGCGCGCGCACACACACACACACACATGTACTCCTATACACACGGACATGCACACAGACACTCATACACACCCTTACAGACACACACATTCACACATGCATCCTCTCAGAGACTTAAACCACTCTACACTCACGCACACACATATACACTCTCCCTCACAGACACTCACAATTCCCCATCTCAGACACATACACACACCCACACTCCTACAGACACACACACTCCCACATGCACCCCCTCACAGATTTAAGACACTCTACATTCACATACACACACATATTTACTCTCTCTCACACTCACAAACCCCAACCCAGATAGACACAGACACACACACACACATACACTTATACATATACGTTTGTGGGGTGAATTTGTACATGCAGAGTTACATTGTACTTTGCTCAAAAACTGCATGAATTTATGCAAGACTCTGTTATCTCACTTGTTAGATTAGAATCAGTCTAACCATTATGGCACAGACAGTGAACACAGGGGGCTAACACCTTCAATATATTGTCTAGCTAACACCATTGGTTACAGTTATCCTGAGAATGCAACTTTTTAAAAGTTTTGTGATTTACACATGAACGAAGTGAAACTATCATGGTATTCGAACAGATGAAAGACTCCACAAACAATCAAGGCTTTTTCAATGTATAATTTCAGTTACATCACACTGTAAACTTTTGCTATAAATTCTGTATCTTACAATTGTCCTCCACAATCACCAGATGAAGGAGCAGCACTCAGAAAGCTAGTGCTGCCAATTAAACCTGTCGGACTATAACCTGGTGTTGTGTGATTTTTAATTTTGTACACCCCAGTCCAACACCGGCATCTCCAAATCTTAACTGGTCTGAGTATGGTTGCAGCACTGACATTGGATGCTCAAATGGAGATCATGTTATTTCTATGTCAAAGCAACCTCCCTACATATAGGATAACATTCAAATATTAGCTAAGACATGCATTAAAGACATGTATTTAGTTGTGAAGAAGTATTAGAGATTTCAGTTGAGTTCACAGGAAACAAGATGAACATATCCATAGATGAAGGATTAGTAATACATCCTTTTGGTGAGCACTTTTCTTTTTTTGTCGTGTCGTTGCTTGTTATGGGAATTGAAAATGTGCGGGGGAGAAAGCTACTGTGTATCAGTGACAGAACACAAGCACTGGTTCCTGAAGTTTTATATCCCTCTTAGACCTGTTTTACTTGTATTTGGCTGTAATTTGGAAAACAAAATCTCATTCTTGGTTGGCATGTTGCATTCTCCACACACTCTGCTAAAAGGCACTTCCAGAAATCCATTTGACAAGTTAATTAAACTATGATGACAGGTTCCAATTGGATATAATTCCTTGTAAGTCCACCTTCACCATATTAGTGTACAATGCGGATATGATAATGAGTCAATTAACACTGAATTTAAATTCATATTGAATCTATTAAACTGACAACAAAGATTGTGGAAAATTTCAGTTCACACTAACCAATGTTTCTTTTAAATGACTGCAAGAAATCTAAGAAAGAAGGACTATGTTGCTGAGAACTGAAAATGTTGTTTCATTCAACATTGACATATTGGCGAACATCTGTTAAGTAAAAACATGATTGGAACCCACAATTTTATTGTATGATCTTCATGTTTCCAATACAGTATAACTATGCTGTTCAAAGCATATGGGGGTGTGGGGGATTGCTGTGGGGAGGGAGATTCTGTTGGTCAGGTGAGTATGAATTTAATTCATAATGACATTTAGGAGAAAACATTGCACTTGATATCAGGAATATGAACCCTGGAGGTTTTCAACAATGCTATTTGACTACCAGGACACTTGGTTTTGCAAGAGCTAAGAAACAAAAAAGATGCAAATATATTGCTTGGTATAGCCAATAGGCTACCTTGGAATGCAGTGGAATGCATTTAGAATAATAATTTTTCAAGGAGGTTTTGGAGATATAATGGATAGTATGGTTATAATGGGAAATTTATTCAATCATGTAAAGACTGAGATAGCATTAATGAAAGGGCAGGGAGAGTGGAAAAATTTGCAGAAATCTGTTTCCAGCCCAACAAGAGAGGAGGCACTATTTAGACCTAGTTCTTAAAAATGAGGTAGGCCACGTAGATCCAGTGTCAGTTCGAAAAACTTTTAGGGGTAATGATTATTGCATCATAGCCTCTAGGTGCACCTTGGAAAATGACAATGAATAATCTAAAGTAAGAAGAACAAAACTGAGAGAAAGTCAATTTCAATGGAGTAACAATAGGTCTGTGTAGACTAACTTGGAGCCAAAAGCTAGTTGGACAAACAGTAGCTGAACAATGGGTTACCAAAGTAGAGATAGTTTGAGCACTGTCGAGGTGTAAGAGAAATATAGGGCAAACAAATTCAGAACTTTCTGGATGCCAAAAGGGAAAGAAGTAAAGATAAAGAAAAAAAAATGACCAATGTCGGGGAGAAAATACGAGTGAGAATCAGACAGAACATAGAAAATTTAGAATGATAAATAAGCAAATAAGAAAAGCAAAGAGTGACTATATTCGAAGGCTGGCAGCTGAAATATAAAGGAAATAATGGTGAAAGAAGGAATAGTGCCAATTAAAGATGAAAACAGGGGTTTCATGCTGAAAGGCAAGGAGCACTACTGAAGTATTAAATGAGTATCTGTCTCTATTTGGAAGAAGATGTTGTGTAACCAGGGTAAAGGAGAAGTCAATTCAGTCACTAGAAGGATTTGCAACTGATAAGGAAGCAATATTGGCACTGACTGTACTTAATGTTAATAAGTCTCAGAGTGGATCAGATATATCCAAGGATACTGAGGGAATTATGAATAGATATCCTAAATTAATCTAATCCAATTTGCCAGCATTTGGCCCATATCCCCCTAAACTGTTCCTATTCAAATACCCATCCAAATGCCTTTTAAATGTTGTATTTGTGCCAGCCTTCACCACTTCATTTGGCATCTTATTCCATACACACATCATCCTCGAGATAAAAATGTTGCCCCTGAGGTCTCTTAAATTGTTCATCTCTCATCTTAAATCTATGTCCTCTAGTTTTGACTCCCCTGCTCTGGGAAAAAGACCTTGACTATTCACTCTTCCATGCCCTTCATAAAAGTCAATCCTCAGCCTCTGACGTTCTACAGAAAATAGCCCCAGCCTATTCAGCCTCTCCCTATAGTTCAAACCCCTCCAATCCCAGCAACATCCCTCCACTCTTTCAAGTTTCACAACATTTTCCCTATAGCAGAGACGAGAATTGAAATGCAGTATTCCAAAAGTGTCCTAAATAATTTTGTGTACAGCTGCAACATGGCACCCCAACTCTGACCCTCAATGTACTAACCAATAATGGCAAGTGTACCAAACACCTTCTTCACAACCCTGTCTACCTGGGACTCCACTTTCAAGGAACTATGAACCTGTACCTCAAGGTCTCTTTATTCAGCAACACTCCACAGGACCCGACCATTAGGTGGATCAGTCCTGGCCTGATTTGCCTTACCAAATGCAACACCGCATATTTAACTAAACTGAACTCCATCTGCCACTCCTTGGGCCATTGACCCATCTGATCAAGGTCCCATTATACGGTGAGATAGCCTTCTTCACTTTTGTTTACACCACCAATTTTGGTGTCATCTGCAGACTTACTAACCATTCTTCCAATGTTCACATCCAAATCATTTATATAAATGACAAGTGGAGGTGATTGCCTGGTGGTATCATCACTAGACAATTAATCCAGAAACTCAGCAAATGTTCTGGGGACCCAGCATCAAATTCCTCAATGGCAGATGGTGGAATTTGAATTTGATAAAAATAATTTGGAACTAAGGATCTTCTGATGACAACAAAATCATTGCTGATTGTCAGAAAGACCCACCCAGCTCACTAATGTCTTTCAGGGAAGGAAATCTGCTATCCTCATCTGGTCTGGTGTACATGTCACACCAGAGCCACAACAATGTGGTTTACTCTCATTTACCCCCTTAATGCCCGAGCAAGCTATTCAGTTGTACCAATTGCTACAAAGACTGAAAGAAATGAAACTGTAAGGATTACCTGGCATCAACCTAAGCACCGGAAAAGACAACTGCAGTAATAGCCCTTTGGATCCTGCAAAATCCTCCTTACTAGCATCTGGAGACTAGTGCCAAAATTTGGAGAGCTGTCTCACAGAGAGTCAACAGTCTGACACAGTCATACTCGTGGAATCATACCTCACAGGCAATGTCTCAGACACCACTATCACAAGACCTTGATGTGTGCTGTCCCACCAGCAGGACACACCCAGGAGAGTTGACAGCAAAGTGCTATACAGTCAGGAGGGAGTTGCCCTGGGGGAAAAATCCTCAACATGGACTCTGGACCTCAAAGTCTCTTGGCTTCAATTAAACATCAGCAAGTAAACCACCTGCCTATTACAACATACCATCCTCTCTTAGTTGATGAATCAGTACTGTATGTTGAACAACACTTGGAGGATGCACTGAGAATGGCAAGGGCACAAAATGTATTCTGGGTGGGGGATTTCAATGTCCATCATTAAGAGTGGCAGCAGTATACTGATCGAGCTGGTTGGGTCCTAAAGGACATAGGTACTAGACTGGGTCTGTGGTAGGTGGTGAGGGAATCAACAAGAGGCAAAAACACAAAACATCCTTACCGATCTGCCAGATGCATGACAGTATCAGTAAGAGCGACCACCACACAGTCCTCGGTCATTACACCGAGCATATCAGAAAAGAGCAGAAGGGAGATGACGATGAGGAAGGAAGAGATGATTCAAATACAAGAGACCCTGGGGGAAGTACCTCTCATGAACAGAATCTCTTGGAAACTGTCGAAACAGATGACACTGCCAGTCCGAGAGGTGGACAGGTCTGCCAATCGAAAATTGTCGTGAAGGCAGAGCTAACGAGTCAGACATCATGCAGAGCCATGGTAATAGGGGACTCCATTGTGAGAGGGACTGAAAGTGGTTTCTGCAGCAATAGTTGGGATTTGAGGATGGTGTGTTGCCTTCCTGGTGCCAGGATCCAGGACATCACTGACAGAGTGCATGGAATCTTCAAAGGTGAAAGTGAAGAGCAAGAGGTGGTAGGGAATGTCCGCACAAATGACATCAGGAAGAAGAGGAGGGACATTCTGTAGTGGGGCTTCAGAGAACTCGGAAGAAGGCTGAAAAGCAGGACTTCCAGGGTGGTTATGTTCGGTTTGCTTCCAGTTCCTCGGGCTGGAGAGGGCAGGAACAGGGTGATAATAGACTTGAATGTGTGGCTGAGGAAATGGTGCAGGAAGCAAGGATTTAAATTCTTGGCTCACTGGGGTATGTTTTGTGGTAAGGATAAATTTTACAAGAGAGACAGGTTGCACCTTAATAGGTGGGGGACCAGCATTCTGGCAGGCAGGTTTGTCACTGCAACACAGGTTTAAACTCTTTAAGTAGTTAGGGGGAGGGGACAAACTGGAAATTTAAGAAGGAAGTTAAAAGGAAAGTAAGAATAAGAGAAGTTAAGAAAGACAACAGAATCAACGAAGCAGAAAAATCAAAAAGTGATCATACAGTATGGACAAGTGAAATAATGATTCTTAGGAAGGGTGAGGGGAGTAACAAATTAAATATATTTTATATGAATGCACAAAGCATAAGAAATAAGGTGGATGTGCTTGAGGCTCAGTTGGAAATTGGCAGGTGTGATGTAATGGGGATAACTGAGACGTGGCTTCAAATGGACAGGGCCTGGGACATACATGCTATCGAAAAGACATCCTGTCCCTCAGAATCTCCATCAACTTGCCCACCACTGATGTCAGGACCACTAGTCAGTGGCCACTCTGGCTTTTTCTTACCACCTTTTGTAAATAATATCACATAATTAGCCATAGTCCAGTCTTAGATTAGATTACTTACAGTGTGGAAACAGGCCCTTCGGCCCAACAAGTCCACACCGCCCCGCCGAAGCGCAACCCACCCATACCCCTGCATTTACCCCTTACCTAACACTACGGGCAATTTAGCATGGCCAATTTACCTGACCTGCACATCTTTGGACTGTGGGAGGAAACCGGAGCATCCGGAGGAAACCCACGCAGACACGGGGAGAACGTGCAAACTCCACACAGTCAGTCGCCTGAGGCGGGAATTGAACCCGGGTCTCAGGCGCTGTGAGGCAGCAGTGCTAACCACTGTGCCACCGTGCCGCCCTTCTGGCACTTAACCTGTGACTATTAGTGGTACAAATACCTCAGCCGGGGGCGCAGCAATCTTTTCCCTAGCTTCCCACAAAGTTCTGGGAAACACCTGTTCTGGTCCCATTGATTTCTCCAAAGTTTTGCATTTTAAGACATCCAGCAACTCTTCGTCTGTAATATGGACACTTTAAGATATCACTGTTTATTTTTCCAAGTGCTCTCCACAGTAAATACCAACACAAAATACACATTTAGTTTCTCACCGATCTCCTATGGCTGCACACATAAATGGCTTTGTTGATCTCTGCTTAAATACTAAAGAACAGCACTAAATCCTCTCATTGGTATTTTAACTTTGGTGGTGGGAAAACTTCTAGAAACAATAATTTGGGACAAAATTAATAACTACATGAATAGGTTAAGAAAGTTAAGCCAGCATAGATTTGATAAGGGAAAATAATTTTTCAGTCCTTTTAGTGATTTTTGTGGAGGTTGCAAATGGTTGATGAGGGCAATACCGTTTATCCAATTGTAAGGTGAAACTTCCTGTAGGCTTTCCATTTGCTACTTAAAGAGTGCAAACTCTTTGAGTGTTTGCATTCACATTGCTGACATTTATATGCGGAAGCAAGCCATTCAGCCTAGTAAGCTGGTTGCCTGTGGTTTCTCTGCAAACATCTAATTAGCAAAGATGAGTCAGAAACAAGCCCTTAAGTTCTCAGATGTATTCATGGAGGTTTTCATTAAAGAGCTGAAGACATTAAGAGGTACCTTGCTTCGATCTAAGTGGAAAGAACATCTTTTCATGGGCTTAACAAGTGATGGCAGAGTAACTCTAGTAACACATTCACAGATACAACAAATGCTTCATGACCTGACCAGTGAAGGTAGGATAAGATCAGGTCATCATATTTTCATTTCTCAATGTTTTACATAAGAACAGCAGTAAATCCTCTCATTGGTATCAGCTGTCTCTTCAAACCCATGCCCATATCCTCCACTATTCCTCAGCACTTAGAAAATTTGTGTGGCACAAACATTTAATGGCAAAAGAGAGTTGAGACCTGGGGTAGATGAGCCATTCTTGTTGAATGGTGGAGCAGGCTTGTGGGGCTGATACCTACTCTGCCTCCTCCTATTTCTTATGTTTTTTTTATCACACACTTCTCCACAAATATACATGGTAGCAGAAATTAGGCCATTCAGCCCATTAAGTCTGTTCTGCCATTCAATCATGGCTGATATGTTTCTCAGAGGAGAAAGTGAGGTCTGCTGATGCTGGAGATCAGAGCTGAAAATGTGTTGCTGGAAAAGCGCAGCAGGTCAAGCAGCATCCAAGGAACAGGAGAAGCGACGTTTCGGGCATAAGCCCTTCTTCAGGAATGAGGAAAGTGTGTCCAGCAGGCTAAGATAAAAGGTAGGGAGGAGGGACTTGGGGAAGGTGCGTTGGAAATGCGATAGGTGGTAGGAGGTTAAGGTGAGGGTGATAGGCCGGAGTGGGGTGGGGGCGGAGAGGTCAGGAAGAAGATTGCAGGTTTGGAAGGTGGTGCTGAGTTCGAGGGATTTGACTGAGACAAGGTGGAGGGAGGGGAAATGAGGAAACTGGAGAAAACTGAGTTCATCCCTTGTGGTTGGAGGGTTCCTAGGCGGAAGATGAGGCGCTCTTCCTCCAACCGTCGTGTTGCTATGGTCTGGCGATGGAGGAGTCCAAGGACCTGCATGTCCTTGGTGGAGTGGGAGGGGGAGTTAAAGTGTTGAGCCAAGTGTTGAGCTCTCCATGCACCTATCTTTGAATCATCTGCAAACTTCTCCAGAATGCCCACAGTTCCATCATCTAGATCGTTAATGTAGAAAGTGTTAAATTGTCGTCCACACGGACCCTTATGGAACACCACTTGTCACCGGCTGCCACCCTGAGATGCACCCTCTTATTCCCACTTTCTGCCAGACAGCCAAGCTTCTATCCATGCTAGTACCTTGCCTCTGACACCATGGGCCCTTATCTTACTCAGTAGCCTCCTGTGCGGTACCTTGAAGTCCAGGTAGATAACATTCATTGGTTCTCCGTGGTCTAACCTGCTCATTACTTCCTCCAAGAATTCTAACAGATTTGTCTGGCATGATCTACCCTTGATGAAACCATGCTGACTCTGCCCTATTTTACCACTTCCAAATATTCAGAAATCTCATCCTTCATGATGGATTTCAGGATTTTACCCACGATTGAGATTAGGCTAATTGGTCTATAATTGTTTGCCTTCTGCCTTACTCCCTTTTTAAACAGGGGTGTTACGTTAGCAGTTTTCTAGTTTTCTGGGACCACCCCTGATTCTAGTTATTCCTGAAAAAGTACATTGAATCCTCCATTATCTCTTCAGCTATCTCCCATAGAACGCTGGTCCAAGTCAATTATCCACCTTCAGGTCAGTTTTTCTGGCACCTTCTCCTTGGCGATGACCACCACACTCAACTTCACCCTCTCACTCTTGAATCTTTGGGATATTACTCATCTCTTCCACTGTGTAGACTGAACAAAGTAATTATTCAGTTCCTCAGCCATTTCTTTGTTCCCACGGTGGCACAGTGGTTAGCACTGCTGCCTCACAGCGCCAGAGACCTGGGTTCAATTCCCGCCTCAGGCAACTGACTGTGTGGAGTTTGCACATTCTCCCCGTGTCTGCGTGGGTTTCCTCCGGGTGCTCCGGTTTCCTCCCACAGTCCAAAGATGTGCAGGTTAGGTGAATTGGCCATGCTAAATTGCCCGTAGTGTTAGGTGCAGGGGTAAATGTAGGGGAATGGGTCTGGGTGGGTGCGCTTTGGCGGGTCGGTGTGGACTTGTTGGGCAGAAGGGCCTGTTTCCACACTGTAAGTAATCTAATCTCTCCTATGTCATTTTCCAGCAGCCCAATGTCCACTTTTGGCCTTTAAATATCTAAAGAAACTCTTACATCTTCCTTTATATTATTGGTTAGCTTACCCTCATATTCAACCTTCTCCCTCCTTTTTTTTGTTGTCCTCTGTTGATCTTTGTAAGCTTCCCAATCCTCTGGTGTCCCATTGTTCTTTGCTACTTTATATGCTTTCTCTTTTGCTTTTATGCTATCCCTGACTTCCCTAGTCAGCCATGGTTGCCTCATCCTCCCTGTGCCATGCTTCTTTTTCCTCAGGATGAATCTCTGCAATAACTCTTGAGTTACTTCCAGAAACCCCTGCCATTACAGTTCCACTGTCTTTCCTGCTAGGCTCCTCTCCCAGTCAATTCTACCCTGCTCCCCTCTCATGCCTCTGTAGTTGCCTTTATTCAGCTGAAATACAATTACCTCTGATGCTATCTTCTCTTTCTCAAATTACGGAGTAAATTCAATCAAATTATGGTCACTGCTTCCTCATGGTTTCTTCACCTTAAGGTCTCTTATGAAATCTGCCTCATTGCACAACACTAAATCCAGTATTGCCTGTTCCGTCATGGGCCCCATCACAATAAGCCATCTTTTGACATTCCACAAATTCATTTTCTTGCAAACCACTACCAACCCGATTTTCCCAGTCCACCTGCATATTGAAACCCCCGAAGATCACTGCTCCACATTTTTTCCATCTCCTGGTGTATCTTGCGGCACAGCTCCTGACTACTATTTGGAGGCTTATACATGACTCAACTGCGTTTTTTTTTAAGTTCTGTTGTTTCTCAATTCTACCCACAGATTCTCCACCATCTGACCCTACTTTGTTTCTTACTATTGATTAATTTCATAGGGCAACTCCATCCTCTCTGCCCACCTGCCTATCTTTTTGACAGGATATATATCCTTGAATATTCAGCCCCCAATCCTGATCCCCTTGCAGGTATGTCTCCATGATGCTCACCATGTCATACCTGCCAATTTCAATCAGTGCCGCAAGCTCATTTACCTTATTCCTTATACTGCATGCATTCAGATGTAACACCTTCAGTCCTGTATTAACCATCGCTCTTCTCATTGTCATTCATTTGTCCTGTCACATCGGAAGAATGTACCACACCCTTTCTCATTCTAATCAGTCACTTGTTTTGGAAGCAGTTCAGACAGAGGTCACTAGACTGATTCCTGGCATGAACGAGTTATCTTGAACACAAGTTGTGTAGGTTGGGCCTATATTCATTGAGGTTTAGAAGAATGAAGAGTGACTTTATCAACTGCAGATTACTACCAGTTTTGATTCTGGGAGATCTTGGCAGATAGGTGCTGAGAGTATGATTAAAAAAAACATAAGACACTTAACTGTCAACTTATAGATCATAACTCAAAACAAAACAGCAACTTAGTGATCTTCAAATTAATGGAGTGGAGATCCTGACATATTAACAATGTCATCATGTTCATTCTGTGCCTCATCATAGATAGCATTTTATGCTAAAGGAAAGTGGAGTTAATGCCATGTGGAATCTGTTTGTAAATAAAATAAATATATTTCAAATAAAATAAATTAGATTAATTATTAAAAAGCCTTGGCCCATCAAGCTACAAACTATAAGGATAGACATTATTCCATATAAACAGCCAACAAGCTCACAGCTTCTGCCATTGTATTGTTTCTTTGTTATTTATTTGAGGCATAACGAATGACAAAGAAATAGCTGCTTAGCTCTGAAATTTCAGAAATTACGGTGTTTATGCTGATAAAAACAAATGTAACAATTACATGTTTCTACTCTGCTCAAATGAATAAGGGATTTTCTAAGTGACTAAAGTGGCACATTGGTGTTATTTAGTGAACAGGGATAATTTGGGGTTATGTGCACATTATTTAAGAATGATCATTTTCACAGCAGCATTCTTGCTTTTGGTTTTATTTTGGTTTGTTGATTTTGAGACAAAGGAAGAAAATACAACTTCTGCAGACACTTCTGCTGCCTCACAGTGCCAGAGACCCGGGTTCAATTCCTGCCTCAGATGACTAACTGTGTGGAGCTTGCACATTCTCCCAGTGTCTGCGTGGATTTCCTCCGGGCGCTCTGGTTTCCTCCCACAGTCCAAAAATGTGCAGGTTAGGTGAATTGGCCATGCTAAATTGCCCGTAGTGTTAGGTGAAGGGGTAAATGTAGGGGAATGGGTCTGGGTGGGTTGCGCTTCGGCAGGTCGGTGTGGACTTGTTCAGCCGAAGGGCCTGTTTCCACGCTGTAAGTAATCTGTAATCTGCCGGAGCGTAGCCCGTCTCTTGTATCCAGAGTGTCTCAGGAGAGTTTCCTCCACTTCTGCTGGTGGTAACAATATCGAGGCTGCATCCATCTCGTACTCTGACATTCCTTCGACGCGAAGTGAAGGGAGAGAATCTACAGTTTCTGACAGGCCTTCTACCTGTTCTGAGGGGCCAGGTATGTTTTTCTCCTGTCCTGTTTGGGTAGTAATAGCTTTCAGGTGATCCACATGTTTGTTCAGGACTGCATACTCAGGACTGAACTTTGTAAGTTACAGGACCAGGCCTCGCATCAATCTCACCTCACACCTGTACAGGGCCATTTCCATGGTTCCAGCATCAAACTTCAACCCCTGAATCAAATCCCTCACTTAGAGGAGGCATGTGGCTGGAATTGGTGTTCTTGCTGCCATTTCACCCTGCTCTGCCAGGTCTGGGAATATCAGGATTAACCTGGTGTGGAGTCTTTTTCCCATCAGCAACTCACCAGAGCTATCCTTGTTGTTGCATGTAGGGTGGTCCTATAATCAAACAAGAACTAGGACAGTTTGGTATCAAGTGACGCTGTAGGCTGCTTCTTTAAGCCTGCTTGGATGCTCTTTCCATTGGACCATTGGCTGGTATGGAGCTGTCCTTACATGCTGAAACCCATTGGACTTAAGGAAATATTGAAAAGCTCAGCTGGTAAATGACATCCTATTGTCTGTGACCAATATTTTCAGGCGACTGTGTGTGGTGACTGATGCTCGCAGCTTCTCAATCATTGTCCCAGAGTTTGCTGGACAAACCTTATGCACATCCAACCACTTTGAATGGGAATCCTCAATGACCAGGAACATTGAGGCCATGGAATATGTTGCTGGAAACACGCAGCAGGTCAGGCAGCATCCAGGGAACAGGAGAATCGACGTTTCGGGCATAAGCCCTTCTTCAGGAATGAGGAAAGTTTGTCCAGCAGGCTAAGATAAAAGGTAGGGAGGAGGGACTTGGGGGAGGGGCGTCGGAAATGTGATAGGTGGAAAGAGGTCAAGGTGAGGGTGATAGATCAGACTGGGGTGGGGGCGGAGAAATCAGGAAGAAGATTGCAGGTTAGGAAGGCGGTGCTGAATTCAATGGATTTGACTGAGACAAGGTGGGGGGAGGGGAAATGAGGAAACTGGTGAAATCCGAGTTCATCCCTTGTGGTTGGAGGGTTCCTAGGCGGAAGATGAGGTGCTCTTCCTCCAACCGTTGTGTTGTTGTGGTCTGGCGATGGAGGAGTCCAAAGACCTGCATATCCTTGGTGGAGTGGGAGGGGGAGTTGAAGTGTTGAACCACAGGGTGGTTGGGTTGGTTGGTCCGGGTGTCCCAGAGGTGTTCTCTGAAACGCTCCGCAAGTAGCCGGCCTGTCTCCCCAATATAGAGGAGGCCACATCGGGTGCAGAGGATGCAATAGATGATGTGTGTGGAGGTGCAGGTGAATCTGTGGCGGATATGGAAGTTTCCTTTAGGGCCTTGGAGGGAGGTGAGGGGGGAGGTGTGGGCGCAAGTCTTGCACCTCCTACGGTTGCAGGGGAAGGTGCCGGGAGTGGAGGTTGGGTTGGTGGGGGGTGTGGATCTGACGAGGGAGTCACGGAGGGAGTGGTCTTTACGGAATGCTATAGGGGTGGGGAGGGAAATATATCCTTGGTGGTGGGGTCCGTTTGGAGGTGGCGGAAATGACGGTGGATGATGCGCTGTACATGGAGATTGGTGGGGTGGTAGGTGAGGACCAGTGGGGTTCTGTCCTGGTGGCAGTTGGAGGGGCGGTGCTCAAGGACAGAGGAGCGGGAAGTGGAAGAGATGCGGTGGAGGGCATCGTCGACCACGTCGGGGGGGGAAATTGCGGTCCTTGAAGAAGGAAGCCATCTGGGTTGTACGTTTTTGGAACTGGTCCTCCTGGGAGCAGATGCGGCGGAGACGAAGGAATTGGGAGAATGGGATGGCGTTTTTACAGGGGGCAGGGTGGGAGGAGGTGTAGTCCAGGTAGCTGCGGGAGTCGGTCGGTTTGTAGTAGATGTCCGTGTTGATTCGGTTGCCTGAGATAGAAATAGAAAGGTCGAGGAAGGGGAGGGAGGAATCTGAGATTGTCCAGGTGAATTTGAGGTCGGGGTGGAAGGTGTTGGTGAAGTGGATGAAAACGAGGGAGAACGAGGCGGCGCCGATTCAGTCATCGATGTAGCGGAAGAAAAGGTGGGGGGTGGGGCCAGTGTAGTTGCGGAAGATGGACTGTTCCACATATCCTATGAAGAGGCAGGCATAGCTGGGGCCCATGCCGGTGCCCATGGCTACTCCTTTCGTTTGGAGGAAGTGGGAGGATTGGAAAGAGAAGTTGTTCAGAGTGAGGACCAGTTCAGTCAGTAGAAGGAGGGTGTCAGTGGAAGGGTACTGGTCGGTATGGCGGGAAAGGAAGAAGCGGAGGGCTTTGAGTCCTTTGTGATGGGGGATGGAGGTGTACAGGTGTACAGGTGTACAGGTGTACAGATGTCCATGGCGAAATTAAGGCGTTGGGGACCGGGGAAGCAAAAATCATGGAGGAGGTGGAGGGCATGGGTGGTGTCCCAAACGTAGGTGGGGAGTTCTTGGACTAAGGGGGACAGGACCGTGTCAAGGTATGCGGAGATGAGTTCGGTGGGGCAGGAGCAGGCGGAGACAATGGGTCGGCCGGGGCAGTCAGGTTTGTGGATTTTGGGCAGGAGGTAGAAGCGGGTGGTGCGGGGTTGTGGGATCACCAAGTCATCTTTTATTTACATGTGCACAATACTCTGGCTGTGTCCAGCCAGCTCAGAGTCAGTCCCCTGAACTGAGAAGATTCTAAATGTACTGGTTTTTTGATGAGATTCTAATCACCGATTATATATATTTTTTATTTTTCATTTTTTTCCCACATTACTGCCAAACAACAGTAGTGCTTATTTCTCCCCAGCACCCATATTGTGCATGAGTAGATGTAGGATACAGTGAAGAAACATTGAGCGCAGAAAACTTTATTCGTATTCCACCACTATGGAGAAAAAAAACACCCAATAGCCAGTAACAAACAGTGCTTCAAGGGCGATGCCTATGTGAATGAAAAAGTGAACGGGAGGGTAGGGGTTAAACCAAAATAGGGGGGAGGGGGAAACAAAATACTCCATGCCCCACGGTGCCCACTTTTCCCTGAAGACCTTGAGTATTGGTAGACACTGCGTGCTTCTTCTCCAGGGACACCCATACTCGAGCATAACTGTGGAAGAGGGATAGGCAATCAGTCATAATGACCCACTCCACGGCCTGCTGTAGGGATCTGTTAATGGCCACCCTAGCTGGGCCCCGGATCTCCTGAGTTTTTGTTTCTTTGAATATCCCAGGTCAAAAGAACTTTCTCCACAGCTTGGAGTCAGTCCCCTGAACTGAGGAGATTCTATGTCCTCTTTTTTTTCCTTTTCTGAGAAGATTCTCATCTCCTGGTTATACATTTCTTTTCTCCCCAGCCCCCATGTCATACGCATGTAGGTGTACGACACAGTGAAGAAACAACAAGCGATGTGAACTTTATTCATATTCGATTACCAGGAAGAAAAAACACCCTAGTGACCAATGACAAGCAGTGTCTTTCTCTTCAAGAGTAATGCCTTTGTGATCAAAAAGTGAATGGGAGGGTATGGATTAAATCAAAATAGAATTGAAGGCAGAAATAAAGCACTCAATGCCATGAAGTAAGCAGGTGTAGGACATAGTGAAGAAAGCAAGTGCGTAAATCTTTATTTCTATTCTATTACACTACACCATAATCACCCACCCCTCAAAGTAGGCCTTAGTCACGTCCATAATTTTTTTTAAAGTAATGATGTCTTGTTTAATGAAAACAACAAATTTCAGGTACTGGGAATCTGAAATACAAACAGCAAGTGCTGGAGAAACTCACCAGGTCTCACAGCACTACAGAGAGAACAACAGAGTTAATATCCAGTGACATTTCCTCAGAACCATATCTTGTTAAAATTGTTTCCTTTTAAAACAGGCACTTTGTTAAACTGACAATATGGCTACGACTGATGATATGATGTTAGTTAACCGTAATTTCTGGAAACTTGTGATCAGCAGTAAAAAAGAGACATCATCCTACTGGAATGTCACATTGTATACACGTGTCATTGTACAGATATTACAGTCAAACCAACACCAAGGAACCACTAATTGATGTGTGGGAATCAGTGGAACATTCTTGATGAGGAGCTTATGCTCAAAACATTGACTCTCCTGCTCCTCGGATGCTGCCTGATCAGCTGTGGTTTTCCAGCATCACACTTTTTGACTCTGATCCCCAACATCTGCAATCCTCATTTTCTCCAAGAGATTCAGTGGAAGCCCACAGAATGAGAAAGGATTAAATTGGACTTAATCAGATCAGGGAAAACATAATGGAATTTGTTTAGATCAGGGATGAGTTTTTAACAGACACTTACAATGGCGGTTTTGTATTGCCAAATGGGAAACTGATAATAGAGGGAATGCGTGACACATGGTTGAAACACTTAAGTGAACAGCAGGGGCTAACCACAGAGATCAGTGCCATTGCTATAGAAATTAACAACCACAGTTACACCCAAACCACGGAAAATACTACAGTATAAGAATGTGAGCCTTGATCGGACAAGACCTTATAACATCTATTCATTTAGTATCATCTATGAAGAGTCAGACAGGCATAGAGATGTACAGCATGGAAACAGACCCTTCGGTCCAACCCATCCATGTCGACCAGATATCTCAACCCAATCTAGTCCCACCTGCCAGCACCCGGCCCATATCCCACCAAACCCTTCCTATTCATATACCCGTCCAAATGCCTCTTAAATGTTGCAATTGTACAGGCCCCCACCACATCCTCTGGCAGCTCATTCCATACATGTACCACTCTCTGTGTGAAAAAGTCGCCCCATAGGTCTCTTTTATATCTTTCCCCTCTCACCCTAAACCTATGCCCTCTAATTCTGGACTCCCCGAGAAAACTTTGCCTATTTACCCTATCCATGCGCCTCATAATTTTGTGAATCTCTATAAGGTCACCCCTCAGCCTCCAATGCGACAGAGAAAACAGCTCCAGCTTGTTAAACCTCTCCCTATAGCTCAAATCCTCCAACCCTGGCAACATCCTTGTAAATCTTTTCTGAACCCTTTCAAGTTTCACAACATCCTTCCAATAGGAAGGAGACCAGAATTGCAAGCAATATTCCAACAGTGGCCTAACCAATGTCCTGTACAGCCGCAACATGACCTCCCAACTCCTGTACTCAATACTCTGATCAATAAAGGAAAGCATACCAAAAGCCGCCTTCACTATCCTATCTACCTGCGACTCTACTTTCAAGAAGCTATGAATCTACACTCCAAGGTCTCTTTGTTCAGCAATACTCCCTAAGACCTTACCATTAAGTGTATAAGTCCTGCTAAGATTTGCTTTTCCAAAATGCAGCACCTCGCATTTATCTGAATTAAACTCCATCTGCCACTTCTCAGCCCATTGGCCCATCTGGTCAAGATCCTGTTGTAATCTGAGGTAATCCTCTTCGCTGTCCACTACACCTCCAATTTTGGTGTCATCAGCAAACTTACTAACTGTGCCTCTTATGCTCACATCCAAATCATTTATGCAAATGACAAAAAGTAGAGGACCCAAAACAACGGCACGGTGGCAAAGTGGTTAGCACTGCTGCTTCACAGCGCCAGAGACCCGGGTTCAATTCCCGCCTCAGGCGACTGACTGTGTGGAGTTTGCACGTTCTCCCCGTGTCTTCGTGAGTTTCCTGCGGGTGCTCCGGTTTCCTCCCACCATCACAAAGATGTGCAGGGTCAGGTGAATTGGCCATACTAAATTGCCCGTAGTGTTAGGTAAGGGGTAAATGTAGGGGTATGGGTGGGTTTCGCTTCGGCGGGTCGGTGTGGACTTGTTGGGCCGAAGGGCCTGTTTCCACACTGTAATCTAATCTAATCTAAAACCCTCCACACTCACCCGCTGTCTTCTACCTTTTCAGCCAGTTCTGTATCCAAATGGCTAGTTATCCCTTTATTCCGTGAGATCTGACCTTGCTAATCAGTCTCCCAGCCATATAGATCACATCTACCACTCTGCCCTCATCAAACCCCTTTGTTTCTTCCTCAAAAAACTCAATCAAGTTGGTGAGACATGATTTCCCATGCACAAAACCATTTTGATTATCCCAAATCAGTCCATGCCTTTCCAAATACATGTACATCCTGTCCCTCAGGATTCCCTCCAATAACTTGCCCACCACCGCGTCAGACTCACTGGTCTATAGTTCCCTGACTTGTCCATACCACCCTTCTTAAACACTGGCACCACGTTAGCCAACCTCCAGTCTTCCGGCACCTCACCTGTGACTATCGATGATACAAATATCTCAGCAAGAGGCCCATCAATCACTTCTCCTGCTTCCCACAGAGTTCTGGGGGACACCTGATCAGATCCTGCTAGATTTATCCATCTTTACCCATTTCAAGACATCCAGCACTTCCTCCTCTGTAATATGAACATTTTGCAAGGTGTCATCATCTATTTCCCTACAGTCTATATCTTCCATATCCTTTTCCACATCTACATGTTTGCAGTTGTACCATCCATGTAACTGGCACACTTCTGCGATAAAGACTTAAAAATGACATCGAGGAATTCCTGTGCCTGGTTATTCCCATTTTTGGGGAAAGCGAGTAGCCAACATGATGTCAATGCCAGCCAGTACTGAACAAAAGAAACCACTGAAAATATTATCAGATGTGGCATTAACAACCCCATAGATATCTGTTATTAAACACAGTGGACTCTAATTGGGATTATTAAACTCAGCTCATTATCTAAACTTAAACTTAAGCTGAAACCTGAATCATGTGTTGACACTGTGGAGTTTTGAATGGCGTTAAATGTATTGTTTTAACTCAATTTGTCAGCATGCTTATAAACAAGAAGAGAAGGAAACACTAGCTGAAAACAGTAGAAAGCTGCAACTATGTCCACCTGGACTCTTACCAAGTGGTTTGCTCAAAAAACTGAAAAAACACTGTGAATGCTGGAAATTAAAAACAAAAACAAAAACAGAAATTTCTGGAAAATCTCAGCAGGTCTGGCAGCACCTGTGGAGTGAAATCAGAATTAATGTTTCCGTTCCAGTCACCGTCCTTCAGAACAGAGTAGTTTGCACTGTGAGCAACCAAAAGAACCAGTGAATCGAACTAGAAATAATTATGTACCTGAATGTATCAACAGTCTTTTGCTGTGGATAGTTGTGATTTGCCAGTATTAGGTTACCTAATACTGACTATATGGCTTACACTCAATCTGATCCAGTTACTCTCCCCTCATATATTCACTCACTCACATTCTCTCACCCTTGTTCACTCATCCTCATGTGAGTGGACTGACTCGAGAGAAGGTGGATTTAGCAGTTTCAGTGGGCTAACTTGGGGAAGCACTGGACTGCCTTATTGGCGCAGTGGGAAAACTTGGAGGTAACAAGCTGACGGTCAGGAACAGCAAGGAAGTTGTTGGGAGAGGCTGGAAGAAGCTGGGGCAAAGAGCACAAGAGCACAGCTATGTCCAAGGAGTGGGGCAAGATGCCAAAAGAATGGCAGCCATAGTCTGAGGAAGCAGGTGAGAAAGGTTAGGAGAGTGGTGGCCAGGGATTGGAGAAGCATGACCAAAGGCTATGGGAGTGGTGTTCAGTGCCCACTGAAGTACAGTCTTTAAAAAGTTTTCTTTTTAAATGTTCTTACAGATAGTTGCTATTCTAGACACAGTTCCAGGTTAAGATAGTGCCTGCCTCTGATCCCTCAAAAATCTGATGTTTTGGAAAGAATCTTGTATATCAGCTACAAAATGAAACAGCTGCTTGTTTTATACATGCTGGGCTTTCACCAGCAATCCATCAACATCTGAGAACATCCATGCACAGTCAGAAATTCTTACTGGACATTGACTTGCTGGACTCTCTAAGTCACATGAAATAATGCCAATATCATTGCATTGATTAATTTCCAATATCTTTCCTTCCTCTTCCTTTGATAGAAGAGTGCTTGTGAACGTGCATTGATAATTATTCCTTCAGGTTTTGAATGCACTAATAAACCCAACTTTGTTTTTAAACCTTTGTTATTTTTAAATTGGACTTCACCAAACAGCATTTGGGGCAACATTATACCAGTTTTTATTACAAAAAGAGAAACAAGAATGTTTTTTGTTTCGAAAACCACTCTAGTATGTACAGAAGATAAGATTAGTAAAAACGTATTCAACTCTCCCTCTGGTTTGCATGCCTCAGCGAGCACTAGATGGATTTTGTGTATCAGCTTTCCAGCAGAACTTCTTTTAACGTACATGTGGAATGGATGAAATGGATACAGATAATTCTTTTTACTAGCACCACAGTTTCTTTTGAAGTCTGCTGCAAAATACAATTCCTGGTTCAGATGAACACTTTGTTCTGAGATCATATGTTCCCTTTCATTGCTCTGATAGCCATAAAAGATACAATACATTTTCCATCTCTGGTGTTGAGAATTAGTGTTACAAACAATCCCACTGTGCCAGCATCTTAAACAGCCTGTAGTCCTCTATTTTTTTCAAGAAGGAGATAGCCCTTTCTTAGGGCTAAAGGGATCAAAAGGTGTAGGATGGAAATTGGAACTCAGTACTTAGGTGGATGTTCATCCATAATCATTCTGAATGGTGGAATAGGCTTGAAAGACTTAATGACATTTTCCGAGTTTCAATTATTCCACTAAAAATTATGACAACTCTTATGGCCCTTTTATTTTACCTTGTCATTATGGAAAGAGAAAAAAATTGTCACAGCATTGATCAGAAATATTCTAATGACTTTGAAATTAAGAGGAATAAAATTACAGCTTTACATCTATGGCACAGATTTATAAATAGCCTTAAGATAAAAGTTGCAAGGCGTTACACAAGTCGAGAGATCCAAGTGACATTGTAAATTGTTCAGGTTTGATTTGATTGATTTATTTATTTTCCCATGTACCATTGCACAGCAAAAAGCTTGGTTTACAAGCATTACAGGCAGATCATAGTAAGCAAGGAAGTACAGATCGGGGTTGTAAAAAGACTTATTTGTATGAGGCATACAGATTACATTGCACAGTGTGCGCTAGGTGAGACCAACATTCACAAGACCAACATTATTTGAGTCCATTCATCGGTCTAATAATGGCTGGGAAGAAGCTGTTCCTGAACCTGTTGGTGTGGGTGTTCAGGCTTCTGCCTGATGGAAAAGGTTGTAGGAGATCATTACTAGGTGCGATGGGTTGGCAGCCTTTCCGCAGCATCGAGCCATGTAAATGGAGTTTATGGATGGAAGGTTGGCTTCTGTGACGGTCTGGGCTATGCACATCACCTCCTGTCACTTCCTATGCTCTTGGGCAGAGCAGTTACTATACCAGGCTGTAAGACACCTGGACAGTGTGCTTTCAATTGTGCATCTGTAGAAGTTGGTGATGGATATATTATGGGCATGTCACATTTCCTGAGCTGCCTGAGGAAGAAGAGGCATTGTTGTGCCTGCTTGATGGTTACATCTTCATGGGAAATCCAGAACAGGTTGTTGGTTATCATCACTCCAACAAACTTGATGCTCTCCACTCTTTCAACCTCAGTTCTATTGATGTAAATGGGGGCATGATCCCCTACTTTCTTTCTAAAGGCAATGATCAGTTCCTTTGTTTTACCAACATTTAGAGAAAGATTGTTCTCATTGCACCAGGTCACCAAGCCCTTTATCTCTAACTGCTTTATGAAAAGCATGTCCTGAGAGGAAACAAATATTTTTAAACAAATTGTTCATGGGATTTGTGTATCATTGCAAACAGGACACATTGATCATCCTAAATTGTCCTTGAACAGGTTCTCATTGAATTGCCTTTTGGAACCACTACAATTCACGAGGTGTGGGAACATCTACAGCAGGAGAAGTCAACAAATGGTGATCTAGCTCCAAGACAAGACAGTTTGTGGTTTGGAGGGAAATTTGGAGATTGCAGCGATCCCGTGCATCTCCTCCTTTAATTGGTAAACAATTGGAAGGTGCTGTCACATGAGTTTTGATACATTACTGCAGTGCACCTTGTACATGGTACAAATTATTGTTACTGTGTGCTAGTCATCAAGGGAGTGACTATTTAAGGTGATGGTTGAAGTGCCAATTAAGTGTGCTGTTCTGTCCTGGATGGTGTTGAAACTATTAAATGTCACTGGAGCTGCACTCATTCAGATAAGATTATAGGAATTCATTGCATTCCTTTTAGATGATGGGTAGACTTTTATAGAAACAGCTGGGGCTTCAGAATCACTCCAGAATCCAAAGACCTTCCCTTGTAATCATGATGTTTGTATGGCTGTTCCAGTTCATTTTATTGTCAGTGTTAACCCCTAGTGTTGGTAGAGGGGGATTCAATGAAAATAATGTTTTTATGTTTTATGGAGAAATGGTTAAGTGTTCTCTTTTTGTAGATGTTTATTATTTGGTACATGTGTGGCATGACTGTTACTTGCCACATACCACCCTAAGCCTGAGTGTTGTCCCAGTTCAGCTGCATATGAACACATACTGCTTCAGCATCTAAGAAGATATGAAAGGTGCTGAACATTGTGTGATTACCAGCAAACATCACCACTTCTGACCTTATGATGGAGGAAAAGTTATTGAGGAAGCAGTTGAACAAGTTTGGGATTGCAGTGTGGAGTAAAAGGATGAACAAAGCCTTTGCTTTAAGAGTAGCTGCAATGCGCTCGGTCATCATGACAGTATATCACATGAAACTAGGACCTGAAGTTGCAGAGTTTAGGAGATGTGCTTTTTCACCATTTCATCATTAATTAGATTAGATTACTTACAGTGTGGAAACAGGCCCTTCGGCCCAACAAGTCCACACTGACCCGCCGAAGCGCAACCCACCCAGACCCATTCCCCTACATTTACCCCTTCACCTAACCACTACAGGCAATTTAGCATGGCCAATTCATCTAACCTGCACATTTTTGGATTGTGGGAGGAAACCGGAGGAAATCCACGCAGACACGGGGAGAATGTGCAAACTCCACACAGAGAGTCACCTGAGATGGGAATTGGACCCGGGTCTCTGACGCTGTGAGGCAGCAGTGCTAACCAATGTGCCACCCATTAATGTTCATGCTCTGTGAGTAAATCTTATTTTACTACAGGTTGGAAATTGTTACCAGACCTACAGAACCAGAGACAAGCGTCACAGAACACCAAAAGACAACCCAGCGGCAGTACAGTGCTGCAGGTAAAGGGTAGGGAAATTAACATCCCTCATTCCTCCTGAAGGGCTTATGCCTGACATATCAATTTTCCTGCGCCTCGATGCTACCTGACCAGCCGTGCTTTTCCAGCACCACACTTTTTGACGCTGATCTCCAGCATCTGCAGTCCTCACTTTCTCCTAGTTAAAGGATAGGGTATTGGAAAAACCTGAAGAGTAAGGCTTTGGCAATTTGATGCTGTAGCCAAAGGGATTCATGGCCCATGTAGGCACCAGAGCATGGAGAAGGAGTTGCAAATAATGTTGGCAAACTTTGAGAAAAGCTCACAGCAGAAAACGCATCAAATTGCAAATTACATGTGAGGAGACTTGTGCAACACTGAAAAATTATCAGGAAAAGGAAAAACATCTCCAAAGCCATAGCCCACATAGCATATGTACCCAGTGATAAAAAAGCATTGACTTTATCAAACTCTCTGGACCACATAAAAGGGACCTGACCAGACTGTGTATTGAATGAATTGGCACTGGCAGTTTAGCAAAAGACTAGTGGTTCAAGTCTTGATAAAAAGTCAATAAAGACTAAGTCAGAGTCATTGGTATCTGTGATTGGTAGCAGTGCCAATGCCACTCTTGTCAGACAAGGCATAAAAAAAAAGAGATTGCTAAATATGAGAAGGTGAAATAGTTTTAATCCCATTGTAGACCAGACTAAGTTTAAAACTGCTAACCAAGAGCAAAGGAAGACTATTGTTTATAAACAATTTATACCACATCACTGAGAATCGTCAGCATAGAGTTTTGAGAGCTAAGCTTATGTGGGACTGCTTATAGTGGGGTATTGAATGAAGCTCTGATGGACTCTTCACAGATTAAAGAAGACTTTACCTTACAATAAAAAAGGCAGGCAGTTTGAACTGGCAAACAAAATAGAATTATTATTCTCAGGATGAAGAATTTTCCTGCAGCCAAACCACAGATACTGATTTAATCTAATTTGTTAATGAGAGGACTGCTAATAGAGCAGCCAGACTGAGAGGATAGGGCAGCTCCCATTATTGCTTCATGACCGCATGGTGCTTCAAAAGTTCCACATTAGCATCAGCCCTGCCCAGCCACCAATGCCAAGTACCACGTATACCTTAAGAAAAGGGCTTTTTCAGGTTATTTGCCTAAGCAACAATAGGAAATTTGCCCATGCCCTAAAACATTAAAAATCGATCAGTTCAGTCTGCAAGAAAGCTCAGAATGCAAAACTGCCAGCGACTAACCCAGTGCAGACTCAAGTGAGTGCAGTATGGAACTCATGATGACAGTGAGCCCAATACAGGTCTTGTGGCAATGGTGAAGGAGTCCAGCGCAATCTCAAGTGGCCCAACACGAAACCCATGGTGCCAGATTGGAAGCCCAGTGCAGACTCAAGTGGGCCCAGCAGGGAACATGTGGCAGTGGCGCGTGAGCTCATACTTATTTTCTGGGCCGAGTATGAAACCTGGCATCACAATCAG
Organism: Chiloscyllium plagiosum; assembly: GCF_037043375.1. Lineage (NCBI taxonomy): Eukaryota > Metazoa > Chordata > Chondrichthyes > Orectolobiformes > Hemiscylliidae > Chiloscyllium > Chiloscyllium plagiosum. Next base: position 61,018,442 of record NW_028270140.1, read on the forward strand.
CAGCTACTACATCAATGGAGGTGGCAAGAGTGAAGTAGGCTCAGTGGTGAAAGATGGCACTGGAGGTTCAGCAACTTTGTCATTGGTTGGGTTCAGCACTGGCAGCAGTGAAGCTGTGGTGGAAGAGCATCGCAGAGACATCAATGAAATGGGCCCAGTGGTGAGATATGTGAATCTGACATTGGTGGGTCTGGTGCAAGTGGCAGCAAGATGGTGGCAGAGGAATAGCAACTTCAAAGTTGGTTGGGTCCAGTGTGGATGACGGCAAGGTGGTAGAGGAGGGATGGTAGCAAAGTTTTCATGGATAATAAGCAGGTTCAGGACTGATGGAATCTCTTTAAGCTATATGGCTCTTTTCTTATCCTTGAAACTATTTAGAAAGGTGCTGGATTGTGGCAACAGTGGAAAAGCTTATCACTCTTTTTTACTGTTTTCCTCATTATAAAATATACATGACAATAAAATCATTCATTCATTCATTCAGATTGATGCTGCTGAGGAATACAATACATTCTTCTTGGGTAGGTGGTACTCTCATATAAATACAGGATATTTCTTGTTCCTGATTAGTTCTGATTCGTTCTAATCAGGCGCTGTCACTTTCCTTAAGTACATTGAGAAATGCAATTTTTGGCTTTTAGGTTGAACTGGAATATTTCATTGATTATTTCCAATTTCCAGCCTTATTTTGCCTTCATGTAATTGGTTTCAGATTCTTTCCCAAGCTTCATTGGACTTCTTTTTCTGCATTTCTGGAGATAGGGTGCCAACCAATATTCATTGTAAACACCCAACTGTCAGAGCTACCTTGACTGTACATGCCCTCACTTTAATTTCTCTGATTGTCTTACCTGTTTCCTTCTGAACTCACTGTATTTATTTCTCTCAAGTCCGACCTTGACTTGGTTGTCAAACTTTCCAAGGATTGTTTTGGTTCCCTCTTGCATGCCAATCTGTCCCTGGCAGGGACTGACAGCCAACTCTCAGATTTCCTCCTACTCCCCTGATTGAACAGTCATGGACCTCATCTTCTCCAGAGATCTCCCTTCTGCAGTGTCCCACCTCATATACCCACACAGCCTGCTTCTATCCATTTCCCAAAATGCACAGTCAGCACAAACTCTCTATACAGACATCCCCCATCATGATTGGCTGAAGGGTCTTCATTTCTTCCTTAAAAAGAGGCCTGAACAGTCTCCAATCACCAGCACCTTGTGAGCTAATTCACATGTCAAATAATTTCCCATTTTCTGCAGGTCAAATGTGCAGCCAAAGGCACCCACATGGGTCCCAGCTATGCCTGTTCTTTTTGTGGGGTCCTTGTTTTCTTCATTCCTTGTTCTAGTCCTACTCAGTTCCATCTCCAGAATCCTTTTGTTGATAAATTGAAAAATTAAATCCATTTTGCTTTCAATTTCCATGCTTCTCAAACCTTCACCTGGCCCATCTCTTATTCTTTTGTCCTATTCCTTGGCTTCTCTGTTTCTGAGGATAGGTTGTCCACCACCACCTGTCATAAGCTCACTGACTCCCACAGACCATGAAGTCTACACCAACCCCCCCAAAGAGACTCCCACCTAGATCCATTCCCCTACCCTATCTCTGTAACTCTGCATTTCCCATGGCAAGTCCACCAAGTCTGCGTATTCCTGGACACCATGGCAATCCTCCTAACCTAATCTTTGGACTGAGGGAGGAAACCAGAGCACCTAGAGGAAACCCACACAGACATGGGGAAATGTACAAACTCCACAGAGACAGTCACCTAAGGCCGGAATAGAACCCGAGTCTTTGGAGCTATGACGTAGCAATGCTTACTGTTGAGTCACTGCGATGTCAGTTAGCTTGACTGCACTGCCTCACAGCCTAATTCATGCCAGGATTCCATTCTCACAGTATCTTGGCCTCATCTGTTCTGATGATGCCAACTTCCACCAGGATACATCCAACATGCCCTCCTTTCTTTTCAACTGAGGATTCCATCCCTACCCCACCCTCTCTACTGTGGATAAGAAGGTCAGCCATGTTTTATTTGTTTCCTGCACTACTGCCCTCACCTTTTCGTTTCCTTCCCGGAACAATGGTAGTGTTCCCTTTGTATTATATTCCCACTTATATTATTAGGCTAAAAATACATAATGGGTTCTTTAAAGTCTGATCAAAACAAATGCAAGAAGACACTTATGCTTCAATGTATAGCAAATGTTTAGCATAAACTACTTTGCGTAAACTACTTTACACACATGCAAACTTGGCTTCATGTTGGGCACTTGGAGCCATCAGCCTAATGGCCTTGGCTTCACAAACCGCAGCCTGATGGTAAAACTCCAATGAGTGGCAAAGTCCCTGATGTTAATATTATTCTGAATCTAGTCAGAGATGTACAGCATGGAAGAAGAACCTTCGGTCCAACCCTTCCGGCTTACCTCAGGTACACCTGATCAGGTCCTGGGGATTTAGCCACCTTTACCCTTTTCAAGACATTCAGCACTTCCTCCTCTGTAATATGGACCTTTTGCAAGATGTCACCATCTATTTCCCTACAGTCTGTATCTTCCATATCCTTTTCCTCAGTAAATACTGATGCAAAATACTCATTTAGTATCTCCCCCATTTTCTGCAGCTCCACACAAAGGTTGCCTTGCTGATATTTGAGGGGCCCTATTCTCTCCCTAGTTACCCTTTTGTCCTGAATATATTTGTAAAAACCCTTTGGATTCTCCTTAATTCTATTTGCCAAAGCTATCTCATGTCGCCTTTTGCCCTCCTGATTTCCCTCTTAAGTATACTCCTACTTCCTTTATACTCTTCTAAAGATTCCCTCGATCTATCCTGTCAATACTTACATATACTTCCTTCTTTTTCTTAACCAAATCCTCAATTTCTTTAGTCATCCAGCATTCCCTATACCTGCCAGCTTTTCCTTTCACCCTAACAGGAATGTACTTTTTCTGGATTCTCATTATCTCACTTCTGAAGGCTTCCCATTTTCCAGCCGTCCCTTTATCTGCGAACATCTGCCCCAATCAGCTTTCGAAAATTCTTGCCCAATACTGTCAAAATTGGCCTTTCTCCAATTTAGAACTTTAACATTTAGATCTGGTCTATCCTTTTCCATCACTATTTTAAAATGAATAGAATTATGGTCGCTGGCCCCAAAGTGCTCCCCCACTGACACCTCAGTCACCTGCTCTGCCTTATTTCCCAAGAGTAGGTCAAGTTTTGCACCTTCTCTAGTAGGTACATTCACATACTGAATGAGAAAATTGTCTTGTATGCACTTAACAAATTCCTCTCTATTTAAACCTTTAACACTATGGCAGTCCCAGTCTATGCTTGGAAAGTTAAAATCCCCTACCATAACCATCCTATTATTCGAACAGGTAGCTGAGATCTCATTACAAGTTTGTTTCTCAATTTCCCTCTGACTATTGGGGGGTCTATAATACAATCCCAATAAGGTTATCATCCGTTTCTTATTTCTCAGCTCCATCCTAATAACTTCCTGGATGTATTTCTGGGAATATCATCCCTCAGCACAGCTGTAATGCTATCCCTTATCAGAAATGCCACTCCCCCTCCTCTCTTGCCTCCCTTTCTATCCTTCCTGTAGCATTTGTATCCTGGAACATTAAGCTGCCAGTCGTGCCCATCCCTGAGCCATGTTTCTGTAATTGCTATGATATCCCAGTCCCATGTTCCTAACCATGCCCTGAGTTCATCTGCCTTCCCTGTGAGGCCCCTTGCATTGCAATAAATGCAGTTTAATTTATTAGTCCTACCTTGTCCCTGCCTGCCCTGACTGTTTGACTCGCTTCTGTTCTCAACTGTACCAGTCTCAGATTGATCTCTTTCCTCACTATCTCCCTGGGTCCCACCCCACCACCTTAATAGTTTAAATTCTCCCGAGCAGCTCTATCAATTCTCCCTGCCAGTATATTAGCCCCCTTCCAATTTAGGTGCAATCTGTCCTCCTTGTACAGGTCACTTCTACCCCAAAAGAGATTCCAATGATCCAAAACTGTGGATCCTTCTCCCACACACCAGCTCCTCAGCCATGCATTCATCTGCTCTATCCTCCTATTCCTGCCCTCACTAGTTCGTAGCACTGGGAGTAATCCAAATATTACTACCTTTAAGGACCTCCTTTTTAAATTTCTGCCTAACTATTTGTAATCTCCCTTCAGAATCTCAACGTTTTCCCTTCCTATGTCGTTGGTTCCAATGTGGACAATGACCTCTTGCTGGCCCCTCTCCCCCGTGAGAACATTCTGCACCCTCTCTGAGACATAGAACATAGGACAGTACGGCACAGAACAGGCCCTTCAGCCCACGATGTTGTGCTGACCACTGATCCTCATGTATGCACCCTCAAATTTCTGTGACCATATGCATGTCCAGGAGTCTCTTAAATGTCCCCAATGACCCTGCCTCCACAACTGCTGCTGGCAACGCATTCCATGCTCTCACAACTCTCTGTGTAAAGAGAGACATCTTTGATCCTGGCACCAGGGAAGCAACACACCATTCTGCTTTTTCGCTGCTGGCCACAGAAACGTCTGTCTGTACCTCGGACTACAGAATCCCCTAACACAACTGATCTCTTGGAAGCTGACACACCCCTCGTTGCATTAGAGCCGGTCTCAATACCAGAAACTTGGCTGCTCGTGCTACGTTCCCCTGAGAATCCATCACCCCCTACATTTTCCAAAACAGCATACCTGTTTGAAATGGGTATATCCACAAAAGACTCCTGCACTTGCTGCCTACCTCTTTTACCTTTCCTGGAGTTAACCCATCTATGTGACTGTATCTGAGACTTTCCCCCCCTTCCTATAACTGCCATCTATCACATACTGTTGCTGTTGCAAATTCCTCATTGCTTCTAACTGTTTCTTCAACCGATCCATTCAATCTGATAAGATTTGCATCCAACAGCATTTATGGCAGATATAATCCGCAGTAACCCTTAAATTCCCACATCTGACAAGAAGTACATATCACTGTACTAAAGGCCATTTTTGCTCCTTCACAATCTACAGACCAGAAAATAACACTGTCTTATTTCTCTACAAACACTGCCCCAGGTTAAATTAATAGTTATGGCTTATATTTTAAGTTTGATCAAGAGACATATCTCCAAAAACATATAATCAAGAAAGAATCCACTTCACTCACTACTGCAGCCTCTCTCTTGGACAGACTTAAAACAAAAATTAACTTATCTGATTCTGTGCTGTGAACTTCACCCAGTGAATTTCACTGTTAGTTAATTTTCCCAGATGCACTCCGATGTCCAGCGATATAAGAATTCAAAACAGCGAAGGTGATAACTGTGCAGGTTCTCTCTCTCTCCTACACTGTCCTCACCATGTGCTCCTTTTGTCTGCTCTTCTCCCTTTTAAGACTACTGTTGTTTTGATTTTTTTTTCCCCAAAGTTTCAAAACAATGCAACAGCATATAAAACAGTAATTGATGCTCCTGGGATTCGAGGAAATCACCTCCAACACCTAAAATGCCTCAAAAAAGGAGCAGCTGTTACAGCCAGAAATTGTTCCCAACCTCCGGCTTGGATTACCCAAAATCCAGAGCTTGTGGCATACTGTGTCTCGATTTTTTAGTACTTTTCCAGATATTCCATTGAACAGAAAATAATTTGAAAACCATCTCCAAGTCGCTCCAAGTTAACTGCACAATACTTTGTTTCCCAGGCCCCACCCACACCAAAGGTCAGTGTGAGAAAACACACTGAAAATTGCTCTAATTGCTCAATGTTGCATCCAATTAACTGTTAACAATTAACCCTTGATAGTCTAGTTTGGAGAGAGTTCTTTAGCCTAACACAACACCACCCCATTAATCTCAGCAAGCAAAGAATCATTCTCCATCATTTCCACCATGTCGAGAAAAGTGCCACAGCCAAACCCATTTTCCCCACCCCTCCACTTCATTCCACAGAGGCCATTCCCTCTGTAGCACCCTGGTTCACTCCTTAATCACTCCCCATGGCACCTTTCTATGCAATTGCCCATTAACCCAATCCTCATCACCTATCTAAGGCTCCAAAGACATTGAAGCAGTATTTTCTTGTAATTCTTTCAAACTCATGTGTTGTCTGGGTTAGCACTTTGTGGAACATTTCACCTTGTCCATAGAAATGACTGTGACCTTTCAATAGCTTGCCAATTCAATAAACCACTTTGCTATCAAGAACAACACCTCATTTCTTCACTTCAGCTGTTTATAGCCTCCTGGAATCAATTGGGCCAAAGGTGTTTCCATGCTGTACATCTCAATGACTCTATAAGACTGAATTCCATAATCTCTTTCCAATCCTCCCACTTCCTCCAAACGAAAGGAGTAGCCATGGGCACCCGCATGGGCCCCAGCTATGCCTGCCTCTTCATAGGATATGTGGAACAATCCATCTTCCGCAACTACACTGGCCCCACCCCCCACCTTTTCCTCCGCTACATCGATGACTGTATCGGCGTCGCCTCGTGCTCCCATGAGGAAGTTGAACAGTTCATCCACTTCACCAACACCATCCACCCCGACCTCAAATTCACCTGGACAGTCTCAGATTCCTCCCTCCCCTTCCTCGACCTTTCTATTTCTATCTCAGGCGACCGAATCAACACGGACATCTACTACAAACCGACCGACTCCCACAGCTACCTGGACTACACCTCCTCCCATCCTGCCCCCTGTAAAAACGCCATCCCATTCTCCCAATTCCTTCGACTCTGCTGCATCTGCTCCCAGGAGGACCAGTTCCAAAAACATACAACCCAGATGGCCTCCTTCTTCAAGGACCGCAATTTCCCCCCCGACGTGGTCGACGATGCCCTCCACTGCATCTCTTCCACTTCCCGCTCCTCTGTCCTTGAACCCCGCCCCTCCAACCGCCACCAGGACAGAACCCCACTGGTCCTCACCTACCACCCCACCAATCTCCATGTACAGCGCATCATCCGCCGTCATTTCCGCTACCTCCAAACGGACCCCACCACCAAGGATATATTTCCCTCCCCTCCCCTATCAGCATTCCGTAAAGACCACTCCCTCCGTGACTCCCTCGTCAGATCCACACCCCCCACCAACCCAACCTCCACTCCCGGCACCTTCCCCAGCAACCGCAGGAGGTGCAAGACTTGCGCCCACACCTCCCCCCTCACCTCCCTCCAAGGCCCCAAAGGAAACTTCCATATCCGCCACAGATTCACCTGCACCTCCACACATATCATGTATTGCATCCTCTGCATCCGATGTGGCCTCCTCTATATTGGGGAGACAGGCCGGCTACTTGCGGAGCGTTTCAGAGAACACCTCTGGGACACCCGGACCAACCAACCCAACCACCCTGTAGCTCAACATTTCAATTCCCCCTCCCACTCCACCAAGGATATGCAGGTCTTTGGACTCCTCCATCGTCAGACCACAACAAAACGACGGTTGGAGGAAGAACGCCTCATCTTCCGGCTAGGAACCCTCCAACCACAAGGGATGAACTCGGATTTCACCAGTTTCCTCATTTCCCCTCCCCCCACCCTGTCTCAGTCAAATCCATCAAATTCAGCCTTCCTAACCTGAGATCTTCTTCCCGACCTCTCCGCCCCCACCCCAGTCTGACCTATCACCCTCACCTTGACCTCTTTCCACCTATCACATTTCCGACGCCCCTCCCCCAAGTCCCTCCTCCCTACCTTTTATCTTAGCCTGCTGGACAAACGTTCCTCATTCCTGAAGAAGGGCTTATGCCCGAAACGTCGATTCTCCTGTTCCCTGGATGCTGCCTGACCTGCTGCACTTTCCAGCAACACATTTCCAGCTCTGATCTCCAGCATCTGCAGACCTCACTTTCTCCTCAATGAATTCCATAATTTCAGAGCTTGTCCACATGATGTCTCCCCTTCATTCTTCTTAAACTTTTCACTTTCCCCACCACATGGGTTTATCTAATTTGCATCTTGCTCACATTGCTGTCAGCTGATAGGACCTATTTTCACACTTCTATACTTAATTTAAAGTTATTTTACATCTCTATTTCTCTTTCACCCAGCTAATAGCTTTACCTTTTGCACTGAGCCTCCACACCATGTGTTCTCTGGCTCCTCCTCTGTCTCAGTCAAAAGTGTAAAAAACATCATTTTTCAAACCCTTGCAGTTCTGAAAACGAGTCATTTGAATGTTAACTCTGTTTCTCTGTCCACAGAAGCTTTCAGACCTGTTGTGTTTCTCCAGAATTTTCTGTGTTTGCTCCCAACATGACTTCCTTTTCCACAACTGATGATTCTCCACAACTTGACCATGTTCATTCTATTTCAGCTTTCTTAGTTCTAACCTTTTTGTTTCCTCATAGAACCACTAAAGGTTCACCATCATTCACCCTACCAGCCTCCGTATTTAATAGGTCATCCTCAGCTTTTTCTGTCACTTCCTGCATCATGCCAACATTGAATACATCTTCACCTCCCTTCCACTTTCATGTTGGTGTAGGAAGCATACCTTCATCAATACCTTGGTTCAGTCTTCAGTCACCCCTAACACCTCCTCATTTTTCTATAACACTTTTCCATGCAAGAACAGGAGATTTAACACCTGCTCTTTTACACCCACGCAAGACCCTACAAACAAGTAGCAAAAATTATTTCTTTGGATTTCTTTCAGATTCGCATATGATATTCATGGTTTGAAAAATGGTCCCTTCTCCACTTGGAGATCAAATCATGACTGGATGGCAGCTTTGTAGAATACCTCCACTTAGTCCACAAGCAATTTCTGAGCTTCTGGCTGCCTGTGTGTAATTCTCTATCTTGGGGGGTCCTATTCTGAGCTTTCAGTCCTTGATTTCCTGCAGTATTCCAGTAAATTTGAAAGTAAACTCAGGGAATAACATTTCATCTATTTACTGGAGACTTTATAACTTTCTGGACTGAAGGAATTCAGCAATTTTAGACTGTAATCTCAGCCCCATTTTGATCATTTATTTTTATTGGTACTCTGCCTATGTCTCTGAGAATTACTTGAGGACTACTGCTGGTGATGTGGTGGCCTATGACCCAACTTATTACTGAGCGGGCTGGAGATTCTCAAGTATTTGCAGCTCTACAATTGCATTTAGATGAGGCCCCAAGGCCCAATATTATGTACATCTCAGGTGTTTGCATTTCTAACGCATGGATCATTTCCTGTGTTGAATTCATGCCACTCCACTGATATAAACAAATTACCCAGCTACACAGACTTATATGGATAAATTAGTTCCTTTTTAACAGCACAATATTTTTTTAACTGATTCTTTTGTCTTTCCCACATCATTGTTTAGCTAAATTTATGCAAATTCATACATGTGGTTGCTAAAGCAAATCCACAGTATTTAAGCGAGAACAAAATGTGGTTACGACCCTGTCCTGAAGGGTTACACCCGAAGCGTTGACTTCTTTGCCTCCTGATGCTGCCTGGCTTGCTGTGTTCTTCCTGTCTCCTGCCTGTCTACTTCAATATGAAGGTATACTGAGGCCAATTAAACTGTGAGAGATGTCACTTCTCATTTTGCTATCTATGAAACAAATAACTATTCTAAAGAAGTCTGATCAAGTTTGAATGAAAGAAATTTTAAAAAATCCATCAAGAGAAAAAATGAACTTTGAAGAATGAATAAAGCTTTTTCACTTCTACTTCATACAAATATACGAGTACACCTACAATTAAGCAGGTGATTGCTTTCAGTGTTTAGTCAGCATGACAGATTGTGATTGAAATGCAGATTACTTTTTCACTTATTAAGGTGAGGATCACAGGCCACAGATATAGAAGTTTGTCAGAACTAAAACTAAGCTATTTTCTGATTCTTAAGTTGTGGGAGGACACTTATGACGACTACTACCATCTGGGCAGGGGCTTTCTAGGGAGTGCCATGAGCTTGGTCATGTTAATAATGGTGGTGGGGTTGTGGAATTATGCAAGAGTCCATCCTCTGATTCCACCTGATCCTGTCCCCAGCTGCTGAATGCAGAGGACACCCACAAAACAGATCCTATCTGACCCCCCATATACAACCCCTATTTAGAGTCTCTCCATTTTGTCCCAGCGGGCACACTCTCTCTCCCTATGTCTCGCTGATCATCTGGTCTCTGGTGTCCTGGCTCAGTTTCCTGAACCACCATCAGCATTACAAGTAGAATGTCACCTTTACAGTTGAGGCGTACATATTTTCCCTCCATCACCTGAACCCAGAAAGTGGTGATTTTGATTCTTGGGCTTGGGATGTATGTCTCCAGTTGAATGTTTTCAGTGTGAATGGAGCGAGAAGGTACCCTGGGGACCACTTGTCCTTAGCTTTAGGATTTGGATGGTCCTCTGCAGTGCTCCCTCTTTACTCAGAGGGAGTCCTCTGGAGTCTAAAACTATGGGTGGGCTGGTCTGGCCTGGGAGGGTCATTGTTGACCCTGGCTCTGTAGTTTGTGGGATTGCTGCTTCCCCTGGGGGCTCTGGGGAATCTTCAGTCTGGGCTGTACTGCCTGTGAGACGGTTGGCCCCAGCCCTGTGGCCTATGGGACGGGGGCTTCATCTGGGGTATCTCCACAGTCCCGGGCCACTGCCTGGTTGTCTACCCCCTTATAGCAACCAAGAGCTTCCAGGTGCTGCATCCTCATTGTGGTACTTGTCATTTTCTGCAGGCCCTCTACATTCTCTCCCTCAGTGAGCATTCCCTGAAGAGGGTTAAGGATGGAATCCTATGCCTGGACTATCTACAGATTTGGGGCCTTTCCACCCCCTCTGTCCTTGGCTGCTGCTATTGGGTCTGAGCCACTCTGGTCCCAGTATGTGCTGCTTCCTTGGACAGTGCAGCAGTGTAGTGGTTTCCCTCAGCAAGAGGTTCAGACTTTCCTCTTCCCCTACTGCACAGTAAGCCCCATGAATTTCACTTCCTTTTGGCTAATCTGTGCCACCTTTTTTAGAGCTGGAAGGGTTCTGGGTGAACCCAAAGCTCAGGTTATGGTATGAGGTTGTGGGTGCTTGCCCCTGTGGCTACCATCCCTAACCCTGAGTGCAGTCCAGAGCACCTTGAAAGCTGTTCAGAGGAGTTAAGGGAGCCCTGTGCTGCTGTAGCCTCCTCCTGAACATGATGATCTCTCCCTTCACCCTTCTTCCGTGGGTTGGGCAATCCTTCTCCCAGTGCCTTCTCTTTCCACACCCAGAGCAGTCATGCTCCTTATCAGGAGGGCTACCTTCCCCTTCATATGATTCATTCCTAACCTGGGTGGGCTTCAGTTCATGTACTGTATCCTTGGGTGGCCCTTCCTTCCTCCAGCCAATCCTGAATGCTAGGGACAGTTGCTTCACTACTGTCTCCTCTACGATCTGGGGTTCTTTAGGGTCAAACCAAAGCTCTGCCTTGATCTGCAACCTCAGTAGGCTGTTGGCCACCAGGATGCGGAGCCAATGGGCCCAGTCTTCCCACACACCCCCATATCTTTTGCTTGCCACTTCTTTCCCCTCTTGTTACAGGTTCATGTACAACACTTCTGCCTTGTTCTTCATGCTAGAGCCTTCCTCTGCCTCCCTTAACTCCACCTCCAGTTATTTGACTTTCCTATCCAATACTCAGACCTGTTGCTGAAGGCAGAAGAGCCAGATTGCTTTCTCTGTGCTTATGCACCTTGCTGTCAGTCCACTGGACTGCCACTTCCCATGGACATTCAGCTTGCAAGAGTTCAAGGACCCATTTCTTCAATATATTTACCTTTCCTCCATCAGAGACTTTGCTTCTGAAACACCCTCTACCACATCACATTCCTTCTGCCTGGTATCTTGCCACAGTTGCCATTCTGTAAGATTTTGGTTGGCAATCAGTTATTTTCTGGTTTTAAGTGGTGCAAATCACTCCCAGATCCCTGGTTCCAGACACCAGATTTACATAGGGAATGTGAAATGAAGAAGGCATTAGACAGATGTTAGGGCAAAAGAATCTGTTTAAAATACAAAATTTAAGTATAATGTGAAGAATATAGGAAATTGCAATAAACAGTGACATTGACACAATCATACAAAGGACTAAGGTTAAAAATCAGACAACATCAGGTTATAGTCCAACAGGTTTAATCGGAAGCACTAGCTTTCAGAGCGTCACTCCTTCAGGTGTTTGCGGAGGACACAATTGTAAGGCAAAAAGAACTATCTGTGCCTTTCATTTGTGTCCACAACCACCTGATGAAGGAGCAGCACTCCGAAAGCTAATGTGCTTACAAATAATTCTGTTGGATTATAAACTCCCGAAGAAGGGCTCATGCCCGAATCGTCGATTCTCCTGCTCCTTGTATGCTGCCTGACCCGCTGCGCTTTTCCAGCAACACATTTTCAGCTATAAGCTGGTGTTGTCTGATTTTTAACTTCGTACAGCCCAGTCCAACACTGGCATCTCCAAATCATACGAAGGACTGTAATACTATTAAACATACTATTAGCATGTTTGAACACAATAGAATCTGAAGACAGATTTAATTACAATCTTTAATCAGGCTTCTGACACTTGGGAGTCCCGATGTACTGTCACCATCTGCCTTCCCTTCCTAGCTAGCTTAGTCAAACTTTGGGAGTTTCAGCTCACTGAGGAAGATGTGGGTTTGACATATACCAGGCTGTTCCTACTTGCCTAAGCCAGATACTGGATGAAGATTTCAGACTAAGCTTTTTAGTTGAGTGGAGTCCACTAATGTGATAAGGTATGTTTTGGGTCTGTTGGTTTTCTTTACTTTCTGCTGGCTCTGCGGATCCAGCTTTCACCTCCAGATGTGTCTGAGACCTTGTGATGTCAGCCAGGTTGACTTATTTTGGGAGTAGTCTGTTCTACTGGTCGTGTTGGTTCCCCTTTCTCAGAACAGGCCTGTGTCTGATAGCTCTTGAAAGTTCTTTTGATTGCACTCAGATTGTGCTTTTGGATTGCCCTTGTTAATAGCCAGTGGAACGAGCTGTTGGAATTGCTCCTGAATTGCTTCCTTATGGCGATAGAGCTTGCAATTACAGATTATGGGCCCAGTTATTTCTGCACCAAATCTGTGCTTTCCATTATGTTTCTGGTATTCCTCCAAATGCTGGTTTCCCAAGCATTAAAAATGTGAATGGATTTCAATTGAAGTTGAATGTTTGGTATCTCTGTGGGCCCCATACAGACTGTGCTGATTAGCCCAACATGTGAAACCTTTCTTGGCATAGTCTATTAAGTTTGGTTGACTTTTTTCCCCTGAGTGGAGGTGTGATTTAGAATTCCAGCCTGAACAATAATCCCAGGCAGAAATCCCCATTCTGCTGGCTGTATTGTTTTAGCTGCAGCCTAAGTCCAGGATTCTACCCAGTGTTTTAAATATTGGAAAAAAATCCTGGGTCTTATCCAGTATTTTAGATGATGGGGATTTTTGCTATTGCAATATCACTTTTTAAAAAATTTATGCAAAAACAATGGCAGGGAGTAATTGCAAATAGACCCAAGTAATCCTCTTTCCTCTCTCTCAAGTTCACAATATAACTCGTGCTGGAGATGTTATCCAAGTATCATGTTGTTCTTGGCAGTGTGGAGGAAAAGAGGGATCTAGGTCTGCAAGTACATCCCTCAGAATTGCCACCTAAGTGGATAGGGTTGTTAAAGCATATGGTGTTTTGGCTTCCATTAACAGGGGGATCGTGTTTAAAAACCGTGAGGTTTTGCTACAGCTCTACAAGTCCCTGGTGAGACCACACTTGGAATATTGTGTCCAGTTCTGGTCACCCTACTATAGGAAAGATAGAGGCTTTGGAGAGGGTGCAAAAAAGGCTTACCAGGATGCTGCCTGGACTGGAGGGCTTGCCTTATGAAGAAAGGTTGGATAAACTCTGACATTTCTCTCTGGAGAGGAGGAGGAGGAAGAGAGGAGACTGTACAAAATAATGAGAGGAATAGATAACCAATAGCCAGAGACTTTCCCCAGGGCAGGATTGACTGGTACGAGACTTCATAGTTTGAAGATATTAGGAGGAAGGTATAAAGGAGACATCAGAGGTAGGTTCTTTACACAGTTGTGAATGCATGGAAGGTGTTGCCAGATGAGGTGGTGGAAGCGAAGTCATTGGGGACATTTAAGCGACTGCTGGACATGCACGTGGATAGTGGTGGGTTGAGGTGTGTATTGGTTAAGTTACTATATTTTATATTAGGATTAAGTCTCAGCACAACATTGTGGGCCTAAAGGCCTGTTCTGTGCTGTACTTTTCTATCATCAAATGCAAATTCAATACCCACACTTATTGTACCTGAACAGAAATTTCAATAAATAAAATGCTAGGTCATCAAACTGTCATCTGGCAATCAAGTTGCTCAATTTAGATTAAGATGTATGCAAATTTTCTGCCTGGATTTCTCTTCCTTCTCTCCTCCCCCACCCCCCATAGATCCTGTTGTGCCCAGTGACTTGGGAGTCCTCAAAAGCATTAACCTTGCAGAAAGTGTATCACTTTCTACAAAATTGAACAACTTAATTCAGAGTCCTAGAGTCATACAGAATGGAAACAAACCCTTCAGTCCAACTTGTCTATACTGACTAGGTTTCAATCTGTCTATAATAAAAAATTGTTACCTTCATTTCTTGCCAGCCATTATTGGAATGGATAATAATGGAAAATTAGTGCCCTAGAAAAGCTTTTAGTTAGCCACTGTAGTTCTAAAGGGAAGAATTGTAAACAGTGGATGACAGCTAATTTTGTTTGCCATTAATCAAATGGCAGGGCCAGTTTGCTTTGTCAGCCTGAGATACAGGATGACACATCAGCACCAGCCTCTTACAGAACACTATGAAAAGATCAGAAGGTCAAGAAATTAACAGAAATAACTTTATAAAAAGTTAAAATCTCATTTCTGGGGTTGTCGGTATCATGTGATAAGCTCAACAGGAAGTGTTACTTGTCTTAATAGTTAAGACTCACGAGCAGTTCATCCTCTACCATTAATGAAATAGACCCTCAAATCTAGAAAATATTCAAGCTTGATCTGATAGGTGTAAGAAACATGCCTCACCAGTGGAGAAAGTGAGGACTGCAGATGCTGGAGATCAAGAGTGGCGCTGGAAAAGCACAGCATGTCAGGCAGCATCAGAGGAGCAGGAGAATCACCATTTTGGGCATAAGCCCGTCATCAGGAATGAGGCTAGTGAGTGGGGGGGGAGGGGGTTGCTGCTGAGAGATGAGTGGGTGCATGTGAGGCTGGGGGCAAGAGTTAGTGGAGAATGCAATGGGTAGATGAAGGATGGGGGAGAAGGTGATAGATCAAAGAGGAGGGTGGCTCAGATAAATGGGAAAGACAATGGACAGGTCAAGAGGGTGGTGCCCGGTTGGCAGCTTGGGACTGGGATAAGGTGGGGGAGGGGAAATGAAATTAGTGAAATCCACATTAATCCTGTGATTGCAGGGTCCCAAGGTGGAAGATGAGACCTTCTTCCTCCAGATGGTTGGGGTTTGGTGATGAAGGAGGCCCAGGTGCATTCGTTGGGGGTGTGGGAGGAGGAGGTGGTGTTCTGCCACAGGGCAATGGGGTTGGTTGGTGTGGGTGTTCCAGAGATGTTCTCTGAAGTGATCCGCAAGTTGGCATTCTGTCTCCTCGACATAGAGGAGACCGCATCAGGTGTAGTGGATACAATAGATGTTTGTGGAGGTACAGGTAAATTTCTTCTGATGTGGAAGGATCCTTTGGGGCCTTGGGTGGAGGTGTGGGTGCAGGTTTTGAACCTTTTGCAGTGGAAGGAGTTGGTGGGGGGCATGGATTGATAAGGGAGTCGAGGAGGGAATTGTCTCTGAAATATTGGGGTGAGGAGGGAAATACATCCCTAGTGGTGGGGTCTGTTTGTAGGTGGTGGAGGATGATGCAATGAATATGGAGATTGGTGGGTTATGTCCTTATTGTATTGGAAGGGTTGGGTCCAAGGGCTGAGGTGCAGGAAGTGGAAGAGATGTGCTGGAGAGCAAATTGTGATCTTTGAATAAGGAGGCCAGCTAGGATTTTCTATGGTGGAACTAGTCATCTTGAACAGATGCAGCAAAGGTGGGGAATTGAGAATAAGGGATGGTGTTTTTACAGGAGGCAGGATGGCTGGAGTGAGTTTTGTCGTAGATGTCTCCAGTCTGTCACTGGAGATGGAGAGATCCAGGAAGGGGAGGTAGGTGTCCAAGATGGTCCAGGTGAATTTGAGGTCTGTGTGAAAGGTGTTAGTGAAGTTGATGAACTGTTCAACCTCCTTGTAGGAGCACGTGGTAGAGCTGAAACAGTCATCAATGTCGCAGAGGGGATGGTGCCAGTGTAGTGCAGAAGGTAGGATGTTCCACATGCCCAACAAAGAGGCAGGCACAGCTAATGCTTATGTGGGTGCTTGTACCTACCACTTTTGTCTGGCAGAAATGGAAGGATTGCAAGGTGAAGTTGTTAAGGGTGAGGACCAGTTCAGCCAAGCGACCAGGGTATCAGTGGAAAGGTACTGTTTGGGATGTCATGAGAAAAAGAAATAGAGGGATTGGAGGCTGCTGTCATAGCAGATGGATGTGTACAAAATTGCCGTTTGCATACAGCTGTAAATGTTAACTGTTTTTCTGTAAACACATTTGTAACTGTTTAATAAAATTAAAAAAAAATTACAGGGTATTTTGACGTGAAGGGCCCTGCTTGTCACAGGCCATTCAGGTGTTTTTCTCCCTGCTAGTGGAAATGGAATAAAGATTTGTACAACTGTCTTTCACTGTGTCTCACACCTCTCCACACACAACATAGTTGCTGGGGAAAAATAAAAATTAAAAAAAACACAAAAGCAGATCAGAGGCTACGAATTCTGCACCTAGAAACTCACCTCATGGATTTGCTAAAGTTTGTCCATCTATGAGGCACACATCAAGTGTGTGATGGAATGCGCACATGCCTGAATCCATGCAGCTCTACCTGCACCAAGGTCAAGATAAAAGGACAAGGGTAGCAGATGCATGGGAACATCACCCGAACAAGCCACTCCACATCCTAACTCTGAAATATTAGCACTATGCTGCGACTAGAGGCCTACTTGGGACTCACCTTGGGCCCCTCCCAAGACCTCCACTGCTGCAAACTGAGGCCTGCCTCCACCTGCTGCTGTCTGAGACCCCATCTGAACTTAATGACACAGCTGGTTCCTGGGACCTACCACAACCAACATACAGCAGCACATCCATGGCAAGTCCCAAAATAGCAGGCCCCAGCTGCATCTATGCTGGGGTAGCCACTGCCTTAGGCTTGGCTGCTCCCGCCCTGGCTGCAACCCCAACCCCCTTTTCGGCACCTCACTAAACACCTGAGGGTCAAGGCCTATCCCCACCCCAACATGTCCATTGAGGCCTGCAGTAAGGCCATGGCTAGTGTGGTCGGCCCACTGGCCATCGTCGCTGCAGCCAGGATGTATGGGAAGGCCATATTTTTCCTCCAGACCGAACAGGTGGTCTACCTGGTCATGGAGAGGGCACTCACTGTGGGCGGGACACATCTGGCCATCGACCCTTTGGAGGTTACAGCCCAGAGGGTTGTGATTTTTAACATTCCGCCCTTTATTCGCAGTCAGCTCCTCCTTCCCCACCTCCAACACCTTGGGGGAGATTCAGTCAGGTGTCCAACTGCTCCTACTCGGTCTCAAGGACCCTGCCCTCCAGCACATATACTCCTTCCGACGCCAGGTGTTCATTTGCCTGGCCCGGGAGGAGGTTGCTGAGGGCTCGTTTACACTCCTCCACAAGGGCGCGGCCTACCGCGTCTGCTGGATGGCGTGCGGTGTCACCTGTGTTGCAAGGTGGGGCATATAAGAAAGAACTGCCCGACCCTGAAGGCTGTCCAGCCAACGGTTGAGGGTGGCACCACCGCACCCACATCCCCCTCCCCCGAAGTCAACACCATAAGCCCCAGCAGCGGAGGCTAAGCCAGAGGGAGGGAGGTGAGCGTCCTGCCGGACAGAAGGCAGTGAAAAAGACACAATGTGCCAGGCCTAATCCTATGGGGACCACCCTGTCACCTTCCTCCAAAGCAGACCCATGACCGGCCCCACCCCAGCACAACAATACCCCTGTGGCTGTACCATCGTCGCCCTGGCACAGGAACCCTAACCCCTGAACCTGTGCCTGATCCCAGCCCTGCTGCACCCACTGACACCACACCCAACCCCCGCCCCATTACAGAAACCCCTGGGGCTTCAATGCCTGCTCCTGGCGCTACAACACCTGGCCCTGGGATCCCTGAGTCCAAGGCCTGCCCCACCCAGCCACACCCTGCACTAACTGGGGGAAACAGCCGAGCTCCATGTGGCAGCAGCTGTGTCTCTGGGCCCTGGAGAGGGAACTGGGCCCCAGCCCCGCTCACCATCACCCAATAAACCAGGGGCAGGGCACAAAGTGACACAGCTGGCACTCTTCCCCCTCCCCCCCCCCCCCCCGCTCCCCCTCACCAGCCAATAGTAATTCTGGGAGAGGCTGGGGGAGGAACCTCAAGCCCCATGACCACCAAGGCAGGCGGGGAGGGGAAGGCCCATAAACTCCCCCGTGTGTCTCTGGGGAAGAGGCGCTGGCCCTTGGAGGGGAGAGACATTCCAGCAGCGTGCCAGCGGCGCTATCCCCCTCCAGGGGATGAGCCCACAGCGTCTCTTGCCTGTCCTGCACCGTGGCCTAACCTGCCCGATCCTGCAGCAGGACTGTCTGCCATAATTCCACCGACCCCTAGGGATGATTTTAAAAACAACATGGGCTGAGGTGCAGGCGACAATAGCGGAGGGTCCGATGGGGGGGGGGGGGGGGGGGAGGAAGGTGGTATCCTCACTCCTCCCTCCCAGACTGTTGTTCCGGGGGCCTTGGCCCTGGGGAGGACCTTTTTCCCTGAGGAGCCGGGTGTTCTGGTGTCAGGAGAGGAGTGGGGCCCCGAGCCTCTGCCGCCTGACGACCTGACTTCAGGGCATTACGGGAAAGGGTGCACTGAGGAAGTTACCGCCAGTGACCCTGGGGTGGGGTCGCTGAGGGTTTGAGGCCAGTTGGTGGTTGGCCAGTACGCCTCCTGTTTTCCGACGGCCTCCACGCGGCAGGTGTCGTGCACGGACCATCACCTGGTGTGGGCGGAACTCCTTCCGTTCAGCGCATGGCTCAGGTCCGCGTACTGGCACTTTAACAACCTGCTGCTGGAGGATGAGCGGTTCCGGGACTCGTTTCATTATTTCTGGGCAGACTGGAGAAGGAAGCGGGGAAGCTTCTCCTCCCTGAGGCTATGATGGGACATGGGCAAGGCTCACGTCCGCGTTTTCTGTCTGGAGTATGCGAGGGGGTCGACAAAGGCAGAAATTCAGGATAGAGGAGTTGGAGAAGGAGATGCTCTACCTGGAGTCACACCTCAGTCAGCCTGACGCGGACCCGGCCCTGCACAGGGTGTACAAAGAGAAGGCCGCGCTGCGGGGTCTGCAGTTCGTTGGGTCTCGGAGTGTGTACATGAGATCGCAGATCCAGCTCCTCCAGGACCTAGACCGCGGCTCCCCCTTCTTCTACTCACTGGAAAAAAGGCGTGGCACCCGTCAGCAGCTCCTTGTGCTGCTGGCCGATGACTGGTCCCTCGTCTCGGATCCGGAGGGTATCAGGGCCCATGCCAGAAACTATTATACGGCTCTGTTCTCTCCAGCCCCCGTCCAGTGAGGATGATCGCAGAGTTCTGTGGGAGGACCAGACGCAGCTCAGCCCAGAGGACGCTGGAAGGCTTGACGTTCCCATCACTTTAGAGAAGCTGACCGGTGCTCTCGAGGGGCAAGTCCCTGGGGCTGGATAGGCTGACTATCCAGTTCTTCAGGGTGTTCTGGGACATCCTGGGGAGCTACTACGCACAAGTCCTGAGGGAGTGTCTAAATGCCGGACAGCTGCCCCATTTCTTGGCGCAGGGCGGTCATCGTCCTGCTGCCAAAGAAGGGGGACCTTCGTTCTCTAAAGAACTGGCATCCGGTCTCCCTCCTCAGTACGGACTACAAAATCTTCGCCAGGGTGTTGTCTTCTTGCTTGGCTTCCGTGCTGACCTACATGATTCACCCGGACCAGTCCTACACAGTCCCGGGCCAGAGGATACACGACAATGACCACATGGTCCGGGACCTAATCCATTTCTGTCGACGGGCTGGTCTGTCGAGCACCTTCCTGTCTCGATTAGGAGAAGGCATTCGACAGGGTCAATCACGAGTATCTGCCCGGGAGTCTGCGGGTATTTGGTTTCGGGACGCAGTTCGTCGCCCGGATCTGACTTTTGTGCGCCGCTGCAGAGTATCTGGTTAAAGTTAATGGGTGCCTGACGGTGCCCCTTCGCTTCGGGAGAGGAGTACGTCAAGGCTGCCCCCTGTCCGGCCAGCTGTATTTCCTATGCATGGAGCCTTTCCTGCGCCTCTTGTGGAGGAGGTTGTCGGGGCTGGTCCTCTCGGCCTATGCCGACGACGTGCTCCTCACTTTCACCGACCCAGCTGACTTGGGGAGGATGTATACTCGGCAGCGTCTTCCACCAGGATCAACTGGGCCAAATGTTCCAGACTACTGGCCAGTCCGTGGCGGGTGGACTCCCTGCTGGAGGAGTATGGGGGTTCAGCTGGAGTACCACCCATCTCCTCTCCCTGGGGGTCTACCTCAGCCCGGCTGAGGAATCCTGACCAGCAAACTGGCAGGAGCTGGAGGCCAAAGTCTCGGCTCGCCTAGGCCGCTGGAAAGGACTGCTGCCATGCTGTGGTACCGGCTGGTCACTTTGGTTCCTCCTCCTGGTTTTGTCGCTGACATCCAGAGAACGTTGGTCGACTTCTTCTGGGACAAAAAGATGCACTGGGTCGCCGCGCAGGTTCTGAGTCTCCCTATTGAGGAGGGCGGTCAGTCGCTGGTGTGCATCCGCATCCAGGTCGCGACGTTCCGCCTTCAGACCTTGCAGCGATACCTTTACGTCGAGCCTCCTCCTAGGTGGTGCGCCCTGGCAACGTATTTTTTCCACCAGGTGCGTAACCTCAACTACGACATGCAGCTCCTGTTCGTCAACCGTGACGGTTTGGAGGTCGCCCTCAAGATGCTGCCTGTCTTTTACCAGGACCTGATCACTGTCTGGAACATGGTCGAATCGTGTCGCGCCTACCCTCCAGCAGGAGTAGCGGCTGTCGTCAGGGAGTTGTTGCTCAGGAATCCGCACCTCCGTACTCGAGGGTTCAAGTGGCTGTCGGAGGGGAGGGCCGTGGCGGCGAGGGTGACGAGGGTCGGGGACATACTGCCGGGGGCCTGGGCTGGATACTGCCGCAGGACATAGCGAGCAGGGCAGCGGTAGACGTCTGGTACGTCGCCACCGCCATCCGACATCTTAAAACTGCGGTGCTTGGACCCGACGCAGTGCACCAGTTGGAGGATGCTCAGGTGTGCGGTGGAATCCCGTCTGCGCTCACCCCAGCCCGGATGGGATTTCACATTGGCCCCAAGGTCCCATACTTCCCGCGGGAGCCTGTGCCCCACAACCTGAGCCGGCTCCGCAATTTTAGTTTTGTCCCTTTTTAAGGACGTAAAAAGGCGGGCCCTGTATATACTGCTGCTGCACACCGTCCACCTCTTCTCCCTCATCCACTGCCCGGACACGCCTTGGCGTGCCCATTTTCCACCGGACGGTGGGGATCCCCAGTGGAGGGCTCTCTATGCAGGAGTCCTCCCCCTTTCTCTCGGGGATCTGGGGTGGAGGGTGCTCCACGTAGCAGTCCCCTGCAACCGCAGATTGCGGTGGTTCACGGACTCCCAGCCCAACTGCTTGTTCTGTGGCGCTGTGGAGTCCGTGGACCATGTATATATTGGGTGTGGGCGTTTGCACCCCCTTTTTGATTTTCTTAAAAACCTCCTCCTCTGCTTTTGGTTGCACTTCAGTCCCACGCTCCTGATCTTCGGGCACCCGGTACGGAGGAGGGAGGGCAGGTCTGAAGACCTCCTCGTGGGTCTGCTCCTGGACCTGGCCAAACTGGCCATAAACAGGTCCAGGCAGCGGGCCGTGGAGGGGGTCGTTAGGGCCGACTGCCTGCCCCTCTTCCACGGTTACGTTAGGGCCCGGGTGTCCTTGGAGAAGGAGCACGCGGTGTCCACCAACACCCTGGAGTTGTTCAGGGAGAGGTGGGCGCCGCAGGGAGTGGAGTGCATCATTTCCCCCTCCAACTCTGTTTTGATTTAGTCCCTGCCCTCCCCTTCACTGTTTGATCACACAGCACTGCCGTTTTGTGAAGGGCACTGCTTGTCACTGGCCACTCGGGTGTTTTCCTATCTTCCTTGTGGTGGAAATTGAATAAAAATTTGTGCCTCTCACAAAGAAGAAGAAGTAAAGAAATAGCCTGCTGCTGCACACCGTCCACCTCTTCACCCTCATCCACCGCCCGGACACACCTTGGCGTGCCCATTTGCCAGCGGACGGTGGGGATCTCCAGTGGAGTGCTCTCTACGCGGGAGTCCTCCCTCTTTCTCTCGGGGATCTGGGGTGGAGGGTGCTGCATGCAGCAGTCCCCTGCAACTGCAGTTGGTTCATGGACTCCCAGCCCAACTGCTTTACACTCCCCTTTTTGATTTTCTTAAAAACCTCCTTCTTTAAGAGGGCATCTTTAGGGCTGACTGCCTGCCCCTCTTCCACGGTTACGTTAGAGCCCGGGTGTCTCTGGAAAAGGAGCACGCGGTATCCACCAACACCCTGGAATTGTTCAGGGAGAGGTGGGCGCCACAGGGAGTGGAGTGCATTATTTCCCCCACCAACTCTATTTTGATTTGATCCCTGCCCTCCCTTCACTGTTTGATGTGAAGTGCACTGCTTGTCACTGGCCACTCGGGTGTTTCCTTTCTTCCTGGTGGTGGAAATTTGAATAAAGATTCGTGCACCCTGTGTCTCACACCTGCACACACACAACATGGGTGCTGGGGAAAAAAATAAGCACTACCACAGGTGAGCGATAGTGTGGGGTTAAAAGAAAACAAACAAAAGCAGATCCGAGGCTACGAATTCTGCACCTAGAAACTCACCGCATGGATTTGCTAAAGTTTGTCCATCTATGAGGCACACATCAAGAGTATGATGGAACGTGCACATGCCTGAATCCATGCAGCTCCGACATGACCAAAGACAAGAGCAGCAGATGCATGGGAACATCACCCGAACAACCCACTCCACATCCTGATTCTGAAATAATAGCACTATGGCAGAAGTTGTACCAAATGGACATCAAAGAATATAGTTTCCCACCACTGAAATTACCATTTTGACAATGAATTCAATATAACTAAGTCAGTAGCCAGAAATCTATATGTCCCTAATTAATTCATTTGTATATGGTCACTTCACATATTAGGAGATAAAAGGCTCACCTGCCAGTTAGTTACTGTGGAATGACAATGATTCTAGACTACAGCATACATGCTACTAAGCTATATTTAAATAGCTGCTTTTGAGCAACAGAGCAGACAGAAAGTAAAATGAATGTGAGTTTAGAATTTTTACTCCCTGTCTCTCAATTTCAGAATATAATACTAGGTGAAAAACTACCATTTACTTCGAACTCAAAGATAACTATAGATTCTGCAACTGCTATAGATATGTCGCCAATTAGCAGAAGTTTGAATGACCTCAAGTTTATGGGATACAAAATGCATTAGAATATTCAAGAATGGAGGTGGTGAAGGCAAGGGTTTCATGGAGATAACAATGTGGGGTAGAATTGGGTGATGTGGAACGAGATGGTCTAAGTGATGGCACAATGGCTTTCAAAAGTTCAATGCTACTTAATATAATTTGAAGACTTTGTAAGTCTTAGTGGTTGAATCTGAAGAGGCAAAGACTTCTAAAAGAAAAATGTGATAAAATACAGAAGTAGTCAACCAAATTAAATTCAATACAGATTTGACTAATATTACAGATATCAAAATCTGAACAATGAGCAGTATTGGAGAGATCAATGGATAATTGTGGACTCAGTGCTCAAAGGTGCAGTTACTTGACAGAGACACAGAATCTTCAAAATCAATAGAAGTCACTAACGTATCAGTTAATGGAAACAGAATTTCCTGCTTTGTCAAAATTGTTCATGATTTTGAACACCTCAGGCCATCTTAAATCTTGATCCTCTCTGATCCTTGCATCTAAAATATAAAGTCCCTCATTCTTGGTATCATTGGAGTAAATCTCTTTGCACTCTCTCTAGGGTTTCAACATTCTTCCTTATATAAGGTGCCCAGAACTGAACACAATAGTCCAAATGTGCTCTGACCAATGATCTGTAGAGGTTCAGCATCACTTTCATGCTTTCATATTCTATACCTCTCTTATATAAACCCTATAAACCTTCTTAACTATTTCAACTTGCCTGTCCACCTTCAGGAAATCATACAATATGAACCCTGAGGTACCTCTTCGTTCTACTATTGAGCCTGTATTGTGTTTGTGTTTCTTCTACCAAGATATATTGTCTCACGTTTCTCTAAATTGAAATTCATTTCCCAGATGTCTGCCCATTTGGTCAACTTGTCAATGCCTCTCTGAAGTCATTCAGCATCATCCTCACAATTCACTATTCTCCCTAGTGTAGTATCACCTGCAAATTTTAAAATTTTGCCCTCAAAACCCGTCTCCAAATCATTTACATAAATCAGAAAAAACAAATCTGCCAATACTGATCCCTAAAAAGATTACTTTCAATTTGTTTCCAATCTGAGAAATGCTCATTTATACCTATCCTCTGTTTCCTACTTTTTAGCCAACTCCTAATCCATGCTGCCAAGGACAATTAATCCCGAACATTTCTAATTTGCTAACCAACCTGCCATGTGACACGGAATCAAATGTTTTCTGAAAGTCCAAATTTATAGCATCCACAGCACTACCCTTTTCCACTGCCTGTGTCACATTGTCAAAGAACTTAGTTAAATTTGTCAAACATGACATGACTTTGACAAAACCATGCTGACTTATAACTATAAGTGTTACCTTATATTTTCTAAATGTATATTTACCTTATCCCATATAGTGGACTCCATCAGTTTTCCCATTATTGATAGCAAGCTGACAAATCTGTAGTTTCCTGGGTTATTGTTTACCCCTTTCTTAAACAACAGTATCTTTTTTGCAGTCTTCCAGTTCCCTAGGACAAATCCTGTGTTCAGAGGTGCTTGGAAACTTTATGTTGACATCTCTGCAATTTGCTCCTTTACCTCTGTCAGCAATCAAGGATGCACTCCATCTGGACCTGGTGACTTCTCTACCTGGAGTGCTGTCAGCTTTGTAGCACCTCTTCTATCTATCACTATACTGCTAGGAAGGCATTTTGAAACTGCTCAGCACATTGGTCATAACTCATTGTGTGTATTGTATATAGTTTTGGCCTATTTGAGAAGGTTAAAGCACATGGAATTGAGAAAACTTGATATGGATCAGAAACTGGCTTAGTTATAGGACAAAAAGAGTAGTGGTAAAAAGCTGTTGAATGATTGGAGGCTGCTCTCCAGTGTACTACAAGGACCAGTACATGGACTCTTATTCTTTGTTAAATATATCAATTAAACAGATGAAAATGTGGGAGGGATTGTTAAATAATTTTGCATATGACACCAAGATTGGTAAAGTGATTAAAAGTGAAGAAGATGGTTGTAGGTTACAGGAGGATATAGATGGGCAGATGGGCAGATCAGTGGCAAATGGCTATTTAACCTTGATAAGCACATGGTGGTGGACTTTGGAAGAAGAAACAATATGAGAGAGTATTTAATGAATGGCAGGACACTGGGTAGATTAGAGGAACAGAGGGATCTTGGGGTAATTATTCACAGATCCCTGGAGTCAGCAGGGCATGTGAATAGGATAGTGAAGGCATATAGAACACTTGCTTTCATCAGTCATGACGTAGAATATAAGAGCAAGCTGGTAATGTTGAAGTTGTACAGAGCATTGGTTAGGCCACAGCTGGAGTACTGTGTGCAGTACTGGTCACTTCCTGATGGGAAAGATGTGATAGTTCTAGAGGGGGTACAGAAGGGTTTCACCAAAATATTGCCAAGGTTGGAGAAATTAAGCTATAAAGAGAGATTAGATAAACTTGGATTGTTTTCTTTAGAGCAGACAGGATGGAGGGGGTCATGATCGAGGTGTACAAGATTATGAAGGATATGGTCAGGGTGAATCGAGTGCAGCTGTTCAGTGGTGAATTGAGTGCAGTTGGTTAAGGGGTCAATCACAAGAGGGCACAGTTTAAGGGTAAGGGGCTGAAGATTCAGTGGGGATTTGGGAAATAAAACCTTTTTACTTAGCAGGCAGTGGTCATCTTGAATGCACTGCCTGGGAAAGTGGAGGAGGCTGGAAATCTTACAACTTTTAAAAAATATTTGGATGAGCATATCAGAAATGACATTCAAGGATATGGGACACATGCAGGAAATAGAGATTAGTGCACCTTAGTGATAGTTATGTCGGTACAGACTTGATGGGCTGAAGGGTCTTTTCTACACTGTATGTATCTATGAATCAGTTATACACAAGTATAGCACAAATATAGAATTAAATTCTTAAGAGAGGCTGGACATTGTGTTTTATTTCAGCCTTGAAAATAAGTAATTGACAGATTGGTTTGTTGAGGCATTATGGGGATGAGGGGGGCAGGAGCATAGGTGGAGGCTGGGGCTGGGCAGTGGAGCTTCCTATTTGTGGTGATGTCTGCAGACTAACTGCCACTTCTTCATGATGCTCATCATACTGTCACTGCCTTATCCTTTCCAATTGTCATGCTTACCGGGGAGGGGCCCTTTCTAGATTTAATGCAACTTGTCATTGTAAGAACCAAAGCACCAGGACCCCACTGCAGTCTCCCAGTAACAAAACCTTCCCCAATTAAGTCAGAAGAAGGAAGGGGCTAACATGGGATTCCCAGCTACTACTGGTGAGATGACAAACAGGCTGATTACTGAGGCACTTGACAGCCACTGTTCCTGACAGTTGCATACTTCAGTAGTTATTTAAGAATTAAATGGGAGCTACCCAGCCTACCTGCTACCCAGCTTCCTCCTGAAGGCTACAAAGCAAATCCCGTAGAGTAGTCACTAGTCTACTGGGTTCAAGATTAGAGTGGTGCTGGAAATGCACAGCAGGTCAGGCAGCATCCGAGGAACAGGAAAATCGATGCTTCGGGCAGGAGCCCTTCATGGATAGGTTCTGAGAGTTAAGAACTGCAGAATTCTGATGAAGGACTCCTGCCCAAAATGTTGATTTTTCCTGTTCCTCGGATGCTGCCTGACCTGCTGTGCATTTCCAGCACCACTCTAATCTTGACTCTAATCTCCAGCATCTGCAGTCCTCACTTTCGACTGGTCTACTGGGGTGCAGGGAGTTATTCTTAGTGTCTAATCAATGATCAAACATCATCATCAGGTCTCCTTTGTGCAACCAAAAGGGGCACCCAGCAGTTCTGAGTGTGACCAAGTCCCTTTTCAGCTGCAACTGAATGCTGTCCTAGATTTATTATGTTTTCCACCAATATCTGTTTACAAACCAGATAAAACACAATTCAGTATGCATTCAGTAGTGTAAATAATTTGTGAGTGATCCTTCAATTTGAAATGGTTTTATATGGATCAGGCATTTGACAAACTTATGACAGTTGGGTCCTTCAATAAAGGCTATCTGTAACAAGATGAGAACTGTCAGACTTGCACAAACAATATTCACATCATTCAGTGCCAGGGAATGATCTTCTCCAACAGGGGAGCATCTTATCAACTCTCCTTGACATTCAATGGAATCATAGAACATAGAACATAGAACATAGAAGAATACAGCACAGTACAGGCCCTTTGGCCCTCGATGTTGCGCCGATCCAAGCCCACCTAACCTATACTAACCCACTATCCTCCATATACCTATCCAATGCCCGCTTAAATGCCCATAAAGAGGGAGAGTCCACCACTGCTACTGGCAGGGCATTCCATGAACTTACGACTCGCTGAGTGAAGAACCTACCCCTAACTTCAGTCCTATATCTACCCCCCCTTAATTTAAAGCTATGCCCCCTTGTAATACCCGACTCCATACGCGGGAAAAGGTTCACACTGTCAACCCTATCTAACCCCCTAATCATCTTGTACACCTCAATCAAGTCACCCCTAAACCTTCTTTTCTCTAATGAAAATAGCCCCAAGTGTCTCAGTCTTTCCTCATACGATCTTCCTTCCATACCAGGCAACATCCTGGTAAACCTCCTCTGCACCCGTTCCAGTGCCTCCACATCCTTCCTATAGTATGGCGACCAAAACTGCACACAATATTCCAGATGCGGCCGCACCAGAGTCTCATACAACTGCATCATGACCTCAGGACTCCGGAACTCAATTCCTCTACCAATAAAAGCCAGTACGCCATATGCCTTCCTCACCGCACTATTTACCTGGGTGGCAACTTTCAGAGATCTGTGTACATGGACACCAAGATCCCTCTGCTCATCCACACTACCAAGTATCCGACCATTAGCCCAGTACCCCATCTTTTTGTTATTCTTCCCAAAGTGAATCACCTCACACTTAGCTACATTGAATTCCATTTGCCACCTTTCTGCCCAGCTCTGCAGCTTCTCTATATCCTGCTGTAACCTGCCACATCCTTCCTCACTGTCAACAACTCCTCCGACTTTCGTATCATCCGCAAACTTGCTCACCCAACCTTCTAACCCCTCTTCCAGGTCATTTATAAAAATGACAAACAGCAATGGTCCCAAAACAGATCCTTGCGGAACACCGCTAGTGACGGCACTCCATGAAGAAACTTTGCCATCAACTACTACCCTCTGTCTTCTTCCATCCAGCCAATTCCTAATCCAAACCTCCAACTCACTCTCAATGCCATATCTCCGTATTTTCTGCAATAGCCTACCATGGGGAACCTTATCAAACGCCTTACTAGAATCCATATATACCACATCTACCGCTTTCCCCTCATCAACCTCCTTCGTCACCTTTTCAAAGAATTCAATAAGGTTTGTGAGGCACGACCTGCCCTTCACAAAACCATGCTGACTATCCTTAATTACATTATTCCTATCCAGATGTGCATAAATCCTATCCCTTACAATTCTCTCTAAGACTTTGCCCACAACAGAAGTGAGACTCACCGGCCTATAGTTACTAGGGTTATCCCTACTCCCCTTTTTGAAAAAGGGAACCACATTTGCTATCCTCCAGTCTTCTGTCACTACTCCTGTAGACAAAGAGGACATAAAAATCAAGGCCAATGGCTCTGCAATCTCCTCCCTTGCTTCCCAGAGAATCCTAGGATAAATGCCATCAGGCCCAGGGGACTTATCTATTTTCACCTTTTCCAGGATTTCCAACACCTCTTCTCTACATACCTCAAAGCCATCCATTCTACTTATTTGTGACTCAGTATTCACATCGACGACAATGCCCTGTTCCTGAGTAAATACTGAAGAAAAGTATTCATTCAGTGTCTCCCCAATCTCTTCCGCCTCCACACGCAACTTCCCACTACTATCCTTGACTGGACCTATTCCTACCCTAGTCATTCTTTTATTCCTAACATACCTATAGAAAGCCTTAGGGTTTTCCCTAATCCTACCGACTAAGGACCTTTCATGTCCCCTCCTTGCTGCTCTTAGCTCTCTCTTCAGGTCCTTCATGGCTACCCTATAACTCTCAATCGCCCCAATTGAACCTTCACGGTCTCATCTTGAGATAGGCCGCCCTCTTCCATTTAACAAGGGATTCAAATTCCTTATTAAACCACGGCTCCCTCGCACGACCCTTTCCTCCCTGCCTGACAGGTACATAATTATCAAGGACACTCAATAGTTGCTCCTTGAACAAGCTCCACATATCATTTACACTCTTGCCTTGGAGTCTACTTTTCCAAGCCACA
Organism: Chiloscyllium plagiosum; assembly: GCF_037043375.1. Classification (NCBI taxonomy): domain Eukaryota; kingdom Metazoa; phylum Chordata; class Chondrichthyes; order Orectolobiformes; family Hemiscylliidae; genus Chiloscyllium; species Chiloscyllium plagiosum. The sequence continues at coordinate 61,048,381 of NW_028270140.1, forward strand.
CATCCTAAGTCATGCCTCACCGCATCATAATTTCCCTGACCCCAGCTATAACTCTTGCCCTGTAGTACACACTTATCCCTCTCCATCACGAGTGTAAAAATCACCGAATTATGGTCACTATCCCCAAAGTGCTCACCTACCTCTAATTCTAACACCTGGCCTGGTTCGTTACCCAGAACCAAATCCAGTATGGCCTCACCTCTTGTTGGCCTGTCTACATATTGTGTCAGGAAACTCTCCTGCACACATTGAACAAACACTGACCCATCTAACGAACTTGAGCTATAGCTTTCCCAATCAATATCAGGAAAGTTAAAGTCCCCCATAACAACCACCCTATTACTGTCACTCATCTCCTGAATCACCTTCCCTATCCTTTCTTCAATGATTCTAGGACTATTAGGAGGCCTGTAAAAGACTCCTAACAGGGTGACCTCACCTTTCCTATTCCTAACCTCAGCCCAAACTATCTCAGATGGCAAGTCCTCATCCATCGTCCTTTCCACCACTGTAATACTATCTTTGACAAGCAATGCCACACCTCCCCCTCTTTTACCCCCACCTCTGACCCTACTAAAACATTTAAATCCTGGAACCTGCAACAGCCAATCCTGTCCCTGTTCTAGCCATGTCTCCGTAATAGCCACAACATCGAAGTCCCAGGTACCAACCCACGCTGCAAGTTCACCTACCTTATTTCGTATACTTCTTGCATTGAAGTATACACACTTCAAGCCACTTTCCTGTTTACAGGCACCCTCCTTTGAAATTGATGCCATGTTCCTAACCTCCCTACACTCCAGGCCCTGCACCCTGAAGCTACAATCTGGGTTCCCATGCCCCTGCAGAGTTAGTTTAAACCCCCCCCAAGAGCACTAGCAAACCTCCCCCCAAGGATACTGGTGCCCCTCAGGTTCAGGTGTAGACCATCCTGTTTATAGAGGTCCCACCGTCCCCAGAAAGAACCCCAGTTATCCAAATACCGGAATCCCTCCCTCCTGCACCATCCCTGTAGCCACGCATTTAGGTGTTCTCTTTCCCTATTCCTCGAATCTCTATCACGTGGCACGGGTAACAAACCAGAGACAACAACTCTGTTCGTTCTAACTCTGAGCTTCCAACCTAGCTCCCTGAAAGCCTGTCTAACATCCTCGGCACTCCTCCTACCTATGTCGTTGGTGCCAATATGGACCACGACTTCGGGCTGCTCCCCCTCCCCCTCCAGGACCCGGAAAACACGATCAGAGACATCACGTACCCTTGCACCTGGGAGGCAACATACCAAACGTGAGTCTCTCTCGTTCCCACAAAACCGCCTATCTGTGCCCCGAACTATCGAGTCCCCAATTACTACTGCTCGGCTCTTCTTCACCCTTCCCTTCTGAGTAACGGGGACAGGCTCCGTGCCAGAGACCTGAGCCCCGTTACTTACCCCTGGTAAGTCATCCCCCCCACAAGTATCCAAAACGGTATACTTGTTTTTGAGGGGAATGGCCGCAGGGGGTCCCTGCACTGGCTGCTTCCTCCCAGTCCCCCTCACTGTCACCCATCTATCTGCCATCTTTGGAGTTACTACTTCCCTATAACTCTGATCTATGACCCCCTCTGCCTCCCGAATGATCCGAAGTTCATCCAACTCCAGCTCCAGTTCCCTAACACGGTCTTGGAGGAGCTGGAGATGGGTGCACTTCCTGCAAGTGTAATCGGCAGGGACGTCGATGGCATCCCTCACCTCATACATGTTGCAGGAGGAACATTGCACTGCCTTCACTGCCATCCCTCTAAAGCTAACTTTTATTTTAAAAAAAACTGGGTCTAAAGAATACAACAAGCAAAATTCAGCACTTACCTACTTACCACAACAGATGTTATTATTAGGTTAGAGGAGGAGGGCGGGTGGGAGGCACTACCCGTGTAGTGCCTCGGGTTCCTCTCCTTCGCGCTTTTAAAGGGGGAAAAAACCTACTCAGGTAAGCTTACACTAACTGCTTCCGGGTCTCGGCTGCCCCTCTGGTCGTCGTCACTTCCCCCTGGTGCTCCCGCTCTTTCTGTGAAGAGAGAGTGAAAGAGAAAAAAAAACACCACTGCCCGCTACCGGTAAGTACTTTTAAAACCAAACGGTCTTACCTTCGCTGCTGCTCGCACTGGAAATGACCGACGGCTTCGAAGGGTGAGTATAAATACTCACCGCTTTCCTTCCCGGCTGCCCCTCTGGTTGTCGTCACTTCCCCCTGGTGCTCCCGCTCTTTCTGTGAAGAGAGAGTGAAAGAGAAAAAAAAACACCGCTGCCCGCTACCGGTAAGTACTTTTAAAACCAAACAGTCTTACCTTCGCTGCTGCTCGCACTGGAAATGGTCATGCTTGAATTCTTACAATCACTATCTTAAGACCTTATAATTGACCAGAAATTACAAAAGCAGGTCAGAGATTAAGAGTTCTGCAGTTCTTAACTCTCAAAATCCACCCATCATCTACAAGTCTGAAGAGTGATGGAATATTTCCACTTGCCTGGATAGGTGCAGCTTAAATAACACTCGAAGCTCTACAACACCCAGAACAAAACAATACTCTTCATTGGTACCCCACCCACCATTTTCAACAATCTCTTCCACTATCATTGATGCACACAGCGACAGTAGTATGTACCATCTACAAAAAGCACAATCATGAAATCGCACAAATTGTTAAATCAACACTTCATGAATTTATTAGATCTAAAAACGAACTGAGGAAAAAAATAGTCAGATTCATCTCACATCAAAATATCAGCCCCAGAGCAATATTGATCCTTAAAAAAAATGTGCTGACTCTTGATTCCTAATGCATTGTTAGTTATTTAACACTATTCATCCATGCGGTGCCTAGAGTGGATCATTGCAGATTTGTGAAATGTTAATTATTTTTTTTACAATTTACATGATTGCATCAATAAGGAGGCATTATTTTGCTGATAAATAAAGGAAGAAAATGATTACTGTTAGAGAATTTAATCCAATAGCTGCTTGGACCCAATATTCAAGGGAAAAAAAACTGCCTATTGTATAGCACCTGATGATTTCCCAAGTGCTTCACAGTCAATGAAGTGGACTCAGTGCTAAAATGTGGGGATAACACAGCAGTCGATCTACATACAGCAATATGCCAAATAGCAGTAAGAGAAGTCACTACTTTTTCTAGTTTCAGATGATGGTTAAGAGACAGATGGAAACCAAGAGACTTCAAGAAAAAAGTGGAATTGCAAGTTAGTCTCGGGAGTGGTGGTCATAAACTTATCCTCGATTGCCATAAATACCTTACTGTTGTGGTTCACTAACATCCTTTAGGATATGAAATCTCCCACCCATACCTGGTCGGGTCTGCAAGTGCCTCCAGATCCTCAGAAATGGCCTAGCAAGTCGTTCTGTTTGTTGGCAATTAGGAGGCAATGAATGTTGGCTTGGCCAGTGATGCCCAAATCTCATGAAAGAATAAAATATTCATGATTTCAGATTTGTTTTTTTCCCCTTGCAAGGGTATTTCAGGGTAATGCTGGGAGATAAAGCCAGAAATGTGCAGAAGTTCGGTTCTATTGGGCTTGGTAGGGAACGCTAGCCAGAAAGAAACTTGGAGCTCTGGTTTGCTTTTTTGGAGTGGGGATGGTCTTGATTGTAGGTTGAGTTTGTGACTCTGTGCCATGCATGACCTTTATTGACTTAGATACACATGCATGTCATAAATGTGCAGTGGAAATGGAAAATGGTTGTGATCACATCCAGAGTGGGCACATAGGGTCTAGTTCTGAGCAATGTGAAGATTATTTCAAGATTTGGTCAGATTAGTTAGGTACTTTCACAGTACAGTTTAAAGTCACTTGTAATCATTGTATGCTACCTTTTAAATTCTTGCAGTGTCCAACTATTCAATACTAATCCTGGTCATAAGCAATTTTGGCCACATCATTGGTCATTACAGGTTGGAATATAAGGTGAATCAGTAATTCTTAGATTATTTCAATGTGAAATACTGGTTCATGGGTTATGTGTGTGTCTAGAACAGTTTAATAGTTAATTTGTAGGTATTTTTGTAGTCATTGTGATTTATCTTAAAATATTCCATTAGACAGAGACTTTGAGAATAATGGGGGATTTTTACATTGGGAGAGGTTATGAGTGAACAAAGCTTAAAAATGTGTTGCTGGAAAAGCGCAGCAGGTCAGGCAACATCAAAGGAATCCTGAAGAAGGGCTTATGCCCGAAACATCGATTCTCCTTGCTCCTTTGATGCTGCCTGACCTGCTGTGCTTTTCCAGCAACACATTTTTAAGCTCTGATCTCCAGCATCTGCAGTCCTCACTTTCTCCTATGAGTGAACAAAGTAAATAATGTAATGGATTACACTGTATAAAATGCTGGAAGTTTTTGGGGGGTGCTTAGGGGAAACAATGTTAGTTTGGAAAAGCTTTTTAGTTTCAGTTTGGGGCAGCTTTGCTGAAGCTGAATGTATACATTGTTGTTCTTGAGATAGAAGGCAGTTTAGGATAATTAATAAAGAGGTTCTCAATGTAAAAAAGAGTTTAATTTAAAAATTTCAAACCAGAATTTTTTTAAATTAAAACCCTGAAGGGGTTAGTTGAAGCTGAGGAAATCAGTTGGATGAAGGCTCCAGAAGAGGTGATCAGATTCTCAAGATGAACAATTGAAGCGACCATTAAATTGAGCCCTATAGATGTGAAAGACAGGGAAATTATCTCTGGTGTGAGTGCTGTAAAGGAGTGTTGTTGGGATTAATGGCCCTGTATCTTAGCGTGTTTCAAAATCATTAAATGTATGTTATGTGTAAATAGTTTAGCTTATTCTAATTTACTGACATTTCCTTAACCTTGTTATATCTATGTTTGTAGCATTGAGTGTTTACGTCTCAGTGAAAGACAATCTTGTTAAACCAAAAGTAAAATATAACATGAACTATCAAGCCAGATTTCAGACTTGTCCAGGGATAATATCAGCTAAGATCATAACAAGATTGAAGAAGTCCATTTCTGTGAAGCAAAACTAATCACAACCTTAAAGGTTGCAACTGTGGGCCATAATTCACAAGTCTAAGATCTCATTGGCTCTACAAGGACAGAAAACTGATTTTCTCTCAGCTTGAACATGATCTTAGATACAATTCTGCATTTTTATTTGAGAGGAGATTAGGGGAATCAGGTATAAGGAATCATGTAGCACTTTCAATCCGCTACTGTATTTGGATGGTACAGCTGTGCTGAATTCAGAAGAAGTTCTCGTTGTCAAAAAATGCACAAGCATTCAATGACCATGGTTGATGAACTCCTCCATGTTTCACTATGTTAAACCATCATTTGTGTGTGATATGAATGTTGACTATTCACAATACTAAGGATCTGTTCTGCTTCTTCTATTGCCCACACAGATTCGTTAGAATTGTGACCAATGGATCCAACTATGGGAGAAGTCATTGTTGTTAGAAAGAAATAATGAAGGACCATTTGAACCAGCACGTCCAGGACAACCAGCAGCCCCCAGTGCCTACCAAATAGCCTCCACATTGAAATGTCACAACTGAAGGACATAGGATGCAGGAAGTAAAGCAGACCCAGAGTCTTTTGTCCTTGATGCCATTTCTTCCAGTTACATGAAGTTCAGTACCAACATTGACTGGATGCCACAGGGTACTGTCACTAAACTAACTGGACTAGGACCTGTGGCCTGAAGGTGTAGATGGCCATCCTAGCCCAGTGGCTGCCATGACAACAGCTGAGCTGAATGTTTTGTCTTGGTCCAAGATCCACTGGGAATCTATGTGTGCCACATCACACTGTTTTATTGCATTTTCCCATGATGAAAATGGACTGCAGATGGACTTTGGAAACATAACTGGCTTTACCCAGGTGAAGGGAACCATAAGCTGCACACATGTAACATTGAGTGTGCCATATAATAGAGGCTGAGTTCCTAAAAGCATCAGATTACTTACAGTGTGAAAACAGGCCCTTCGGCCCAACAAGTCCACACCGACCCGCCGAAGCACAACCCACCCATACCCCTACATTTATCCCTTACCTAACACTACGGACAATTTAGCATGGCCAATTCGCCTGACCTGCACATCTTTGGACTGTGGGAGGAAACCGGAGCACCCGGAGGAAACCCACGCAGACACGGGGAGAATGTGCAAACTCCACACAGTCAGTCACCTGAGGTGGGAATTGAACCCGGGTCTCTGGCGCTGTGAGGCAGCAGTGCTAACCACTGTGCCACCGTGCCGCCCATAAATCTGTGATCATCAGTCCCTCATCTTGGAAGTCTGCCACTAGAAACCCTGGGAGCTGCCATGAGCCATGATGCCCATATCCTTAAGATTGTTTTTATTCCTGCTTCTTTTCAAGGGCCAGCTGCCTTATAAGGATGGTTACTAGGAAAAAAGTTACCTTCTCCAACTATAGCTAATGACTGTTACTCAACTGCAAACTGAGGCTGAGCTTGGATACATTGCAGCCCATTCCTTGACCAGACAATAGGCTTACTAAAGATGATGTCCTGATGCTTGAATCGGTCTGGGGTAGAGTTCTTGGAGGACAGATTGTGCTGCATGATCCTGACATGCTGTGCTCTACCCAACTGGAACAAGCAAACAGAGGTTGTGTTGTGCTCTGGGGAGCTGGGAGAGCTCTTTGGTTTCCCAGGCGGAGGAGGAGGATGAGGACATTGAGCAGAAGGAACATCACCTTCTGCTTGATAGAGCACAACAGTAATCACTTAATTAAAGCAGATTTGTTGCAGTCAATGGTTGAACAATTTTTTTTATTCACTCACAGGATAAGGGTGTCACTGGCTATGCCATCTCTAATTGTCCGGAGGGCGGTTAAGAGTCAACCACATTGCAGTGGGTCTGGAGTCAAGTGTAGGCCAGAGCAGATAATGGTGGCAGTTTCCTTCCCTAAAGGACATTGGTGAGACAAACTTTTCTTTCCTGAAAATCAGCAATGGATTGTGGTCATCATTTGATGAATTTGTCTCGATTTCAGATTTTTATTGAATTCAAATTCCACCATCTGCCATGGTGGGATTCAGTCTCCGGTCCCAGGAATATTACTTACATCTCTCGATTAACAGACTAGCAATAGTACCAGTAGGCCAGAAGCAGATGCAGCTTTTGTTTGTTTTCTATTACAACTTTTGCTGTTGCTGAATAAAAGTGAATAGTTGTAATCATTTGAAGGCTTTCCAGTATATAATGGTCCCACAATGACTGAGGAGAAGATGTTGGGCTGCACTGGGCATTGGGGAAAGAGTAACACTCCTGTCAACAGGGTTCTGAGATATGATAACACAAAATCCCAAGCAACATGTGTGCCTTGGTCCTGAAATAGCAATGAACTTAAAATGTACAATTTCACAACAATACAACAATGAGTCAGCCATGTCATCTATGTGTCCAAAAAAGCATCTCTTTTGGTTGCCATTCAGCGATGTGCACAGTGAAATGCACAGCAATTCTTGGCTGGATGCATAGCTGGACTTTTAAAATGACACCAGTGCCAGGTATCTCAGGTCCCACCATAGACAAGTACTTCTGCCTCTGGTAAGTGCAACGACATGATGAACAGGGTGTAAAGAGGCATGGGCTTAAGTTATAAGCTGAGTTTCTGAGAATGAATGGAAAGTTTTTCTAGGGCCCCCAGAGGAAAACCCTTCATGAAACTCACCAAAATTGATGGTTGATTTATGGCAAAATTCAGTCCAATACTGCAATGGCACCCTGACTAATCCATTGACTGATAAAGACAGTTTGAAATGACCCTATCTGTGCATTTTGTGTCTCAGATAGTAGGCTCATTTAATGCATAGATTAGAATCACAAGACCCCACAGACAATAAAATTCAAATTCGTATGTGTCCACATTCTGATCATGTTCCTGTGGTGATTGAACTAAAGAGCACTGGCCAAAGTAGTTTGGAACTGGGAATATTAAGATGGTTTCTGAATCCCTTAGAAATTCTGGACCCTACATTGAGACCTTCACAATCTGCACCTATAGCGCATTTCTGATTCCCTTTTACTCCAGTTTTGTGAAGAATATTTGATGCCACACTCGATTAAGTGGGTGATCTTGATGTCAAGGGCAACCATTCTCAACTAACCTCCAGAATTCAGCCCTTTTTGCCTATGTTTGAAATAAGGCTGTAATAAGTTTAGGAGCTGGGCATCAGTGAACAGATTACTCGCTTACAAATGCTGCTTGATAACATTGCGTAACACTTATAGCTCACTCTTGCCACTTGATTGTGACCAGGGTAGCTAAATATTGGTGGATTTTAATTCAGTGACTATAATTTGAAATCCATTGAACAGCAACCAATTTGTTGATCTGATGTAAAGGAGATTAGTGTCCCAAAGTTTCAATCACCTGAAAATAATGGCAAACTCCATTGTTCATAAAACATAAAATTCATCGAATCTTACAACACAGAAACAGGTTTCCCACTCATGATGCTTGTGCTGATTCTTTGAGTAATCGAGTTTGCCCCACTGCCTATAAGGACCTAATAGCCCTACCTTTCTTTGCCTTGATATATTTTTGCATGACACAATTGAGTCTGTTTTCACCACTGTCAGGCAGTGCATTGCAAATCATAACTTGGTAAGTCTTGTTCATTTGTAGTTTATCTTAAATCATCATTCTGTGTTCTCTAGCAAGACCTTCAGAATTCAAATATATTTATTGAGAACGATCACAAGTCCTCCAGTTTCCACACAACTCTAGTCCATCATACCTCATCTGTCAAGTGACCTCCTCTGCACCCTCTAATGCATTGATTTTTTTTCTCTCATTCAGATTAAGTTAATGGGACACTTTGGAAATACATGGAACAGACAGAGAGTTGGAATGGATTTCTTTTAAAAATTGATTAACAACTGATTTTTTTGAGAATCAGTGATAATAGGTCAAGAGAATGCTACCAATGTACCAAAATCCCCAGAAAGCAGAAAAGCAGAAATAGGTTATTCAGCTCATCAAGTCCACTTCATCATTCATTGTGATCATGGCTGATCTGATAATTCTCAACTCCACTTTCCTGCCTTACCCCCATAATTCCTGATTCCATTCAAAATTAGAAATCTCTGTATCTCAGTCCTGAATAGACTTAATGGCCCTGCCTAACAGTTCTTTGTCTTAAAGAAAATGCAATCAATGTACCATAAGACTAGTCTTTTTCCATCTGTTACCTGTAAATATTTAACCTATTTACCTTCAATCAGAAAGTAAACTATAATGGACAGTCAAATTAGTAACCATTACCAATCAATTGACTTGTGATTTTCCTGTGCTGTCTTTTTTATTATGTTGGGCCCCGATCCTGGACTTCAGTTTGTCCTTAAAATAGTTCTTACAAATTATGAATTAAAAAAGGCATCTTCCCCTCAACACCAAGTTCCCACACTACCTCCAAATTCCCAAAACTACATAACTCACTCAGGCAGTGTCTCACTCCAGTTGTGATTTCTCCTTCCTGACAATGTGCATCCAACTCAGAGTTATTTCAAATTTAACATTAATAATAAATGATCTAGCATCCACTGGCATTTGTGGAAGATAGCTGCAAACATTGATCACCTTTTGTGTGCGGAACTGATTCCTAACATCTCTCCTGAATGGTCTGGCCCTAATTCTCAGATTGTGTTCCCTAGTTCCTAAAACACTGTTAGAAATAGTTCATCTTTACCTACCCTATCTTTTCCTGTTTAATATATTGAAGTCTTCAATCAGATCACCCTGTAACTTCCTAATTTCTGGAGAAAACAGGCTTAATTTGTATATAAAAAGAAAGAACTACACATGCTGGAAATTTGAATCAAAAACAGAAATTGTTGGAAAAACTCAGCAGCTCTGGGAGCATCTGTGCAGAGAATGCTGACGTAATATTTCAGATCCAGTGACCCTTCTTCAGAACTGATTTAATGAGGAAAAGGTTGATTTATATGCTGAAGAAGGCAAGGTGAGAGGAGTAAACAATTGGAGCCCAGACAGTGAAGAAAAAAGGGAAGACAAATGAATTGGCAAAGGTCATCTTGGGAGAATCTATAGCAGCTAACAGGGACCATTAGTGGCTGACAGTGGGTTGTTTGTGGTAGCAGCCAAGTAATAACAAGGTCTGGTGTGTGGAGATTGAGGTAAAGAGATGGGAAAAAGTACTCAGATTTTAAAATTATTGAACTTGATATAGAGTCCTGAAAGCCTCAGGGTCCCCAAGTAAAAAATGAAACTCTGTTCTCCTAGCTTGTGCTGAGTTCTGCTGGAGCACTGTAGCAGGCACAACATGGAAATATTGTGCAGTGCACATGATGGTAAGTTGATGTGGCAGGCAACAGGAAGCTCAGGGTCATTTTTGCTCAGAGAACATAGATGTTCTGCAAAATGGTCACCCAGTCTGCATGTTTTCTGCCCAATATAGAGCAGACAACATTGTGAGCAATCAATATATTAGATTAGATTAAATGAAGTACAAATAAATTGTAACTTCACCTGTGAGGTGTGTCTGAGGCCTTGGATTGTGAGGAGAGCAGTTTTGAATTTTCTGTGGTTGCACAGGAAGGTGCCATAGGAGTGTGGGGAAGCATTGGGAGCGGAGGAAGAGTGGACCAAGGTATCCCAGAGAGAAGATTCCTGCTGAATCATGAAAAGGGAGGGGAGGGAAGGGGAACAGGTATCTTGTGGTGGCATCCCAGTGGGTGATGAATGTGGATGTGGATGCCAGTGGGGTAGTAAGTGAGCACTGGGGGTCCCAATTGCTGTTGTTGGGGGGAAGAGAGGTAAAGGCCGAAGTGTGGAAGGTGAGTTTGACAGGACTGAGAACCCTGTCAACAATGATGGTGGGGAATCCTCAATTGAGGAAGAAGGTGGACATTTTGGAGGCCCCTTGTGGAAGTTGACATCATCAGAACAGATGTGACAGAGACAGAAACTGGGAGACTGGAATATCATTTTTACAGGAAGCAAGTGTGAGGATGAACACTTAAGGTAATCAGTGGGAGTCAGTGAGATATTAGTGGCCAGGCTATTCCCAAAAATAGAAACAGAGATGCTGAGGAATGAAGGGAGGAGTCAGAAATGGACCCTGGAAAGGCAAGAACAGATTGGAAATTGGAAGCGAAATGGATAAACTTTTCCAGTTCCAAACAAGAGGGGGAAGCAGCACTGATGATGTCATCAATATAGCAGAGAAAGTTTTGGGTGAGGGCTTGAGTAGGACTGGAACAAGAAATGTTCTGTGTAACCCACAAAGACACGAGCATAACTGGGCCCCATTTGGATACCGCAAGGCCACACTCTTGACCTGAGGAAAGAGAGAGGAGTTGAAAGAGAAATTGGTCAAAGTAAGGACAAGCTTGGCCTGGTGGAGGAGGGTCGTGAAGAATGGGGAAAGTTCTGGTCCTTTTGCTATGGAGATGCAGACAGCCCTGAGACTATTATAAGCGGGATGGACATGTAAATGCATTGCACTTCCATGGTGAAGAGAAAGCAGCTGGACCCCATGAATTAAATTGTGGTAAGAAGTGATGAGTTCTGTGGGGAAGGAGAAAGCAGAAACAATGGGCCTGCCAAGATAGTCCTGTTGATGGATTTTGGGAAGAAAGCAGAAGGAGACTAAGAGTGGGAGGGTGAGGGGGTAGAGGAGGGGTTGCTGTTGGTGGTGGGTGCTAAGAGCTAACAGATAGTGGGTGTGATCACCAGATGAAATTAGATTGGTGACCATTGTACACACAGTAGCCGGATGTTCAATAGTGACAGGGCTGAAAATGTGTTGCTGGAAAAGCACAGCAGGTCAGGCAGCATCCAAGGAGCAGGAGAATCGACATTTTGGGCATGAGCCCTTCTTCAGGAATCAACTGAAGAAGGGCTCATGCCCAAAATGTCGATTCTCCTGCTCTTGGATGCTGCCTGACCTGCTGCGCTTTTCCAGCAATACATTTTCAGCTCTGATCTCCAGCATCAGCAGTCCTCACTTTCTCCTAGTTCAATAGTCACATCATAGTATGAGGATGAGATGGGAGGAGGTGTCTGAGAGTTGGCACTCAGCCTCTGCAATGTAAAGGTCACTACATCAGATAACACAATCACCATCCTCATTGGTAGGCCTGATTATAAAATCATGGTTAGATCTATGAGGATGGAGAGCAATTGGTTCAGAGGGAGATAGGCTTGTAGGGGAAGGGGTGCAGAGAAATTGAAATGACCAATGTCACATCAACATCTCTTGATATACAGGTCGAGTGTGGGCAAAAGGCCAGAGGAAGGAGTCCAGGTGGAGGAAAAGTGATGGAGGTGGATGAAGGCATCTGTGGGACCAGGAGAGGACTCTCGTCAAAAGAAATAGGCACAGTGGTGGAGACAGTGCTGGGTAAGCAATAAATATAAAGAAAAGTTCAATGTATAATTTGTATAATCTCTCCCTATAACTTAGCTCCTGAAGTCCACGTATCACAATCTAAATCTACATTTTACTCCCTCCAAGACCACTTCTAAGATATGGTGCTCAGATCTGCTGTGCTCCAAATGGGGTCTTACCAGGGTTTTCTCTAACTGCAGTATAACTTCTGTTGCTTTGTACTCCAGTTCTAGAAATTAAGGCCAACATTCCATTCGCTTTCTTGATAATTTCTGTCCCTGTTCATAACATTTTAAAGATCTATGCCCTTGAACCCCAAGTTTCTTCAACATCCAATATACTTAATTTTATGCCATCTAGAAAATAGCTTGATCTATCCTTGTTCTGTCCAAAATGGATAAACTGTCACTTACTTACATGAAATTCCATCTGCCACAGTTTTATCCATTAAATTAGTCTATGAATTTCTAATTTCATCTACACTACTTACAATGCAGCCAAATTTTGTGTCATTAGCAAATTTGGAAGGCATCAGGCAGCACACTCACCTACCACCCAAACAAATTCCATCCATATTAGTAATTTGCCCTCAATACTATCGGCTTCTACCTTAGTAAACATTGTCATTTGGGACTTCATCAAATGTCTCCTGAAAATCCATATACCCATTCCCTTGCCCACTACCTTAGTCACTTCTTCGAAAAATTCAATGAAGTTTGTTCAGAATGACCTACTTGTCATGAATCCATGCTGACTCTTCCTGATTAACTAAAAACGTTCAAGGTGTTCAGTTACCCATCCTTGATTATATACTCTCACAATTACCAACCACTATTTGCCATGGGGTGATTTGAATTTGACCCCTGGGGTATGACCGAGGTCTCTGGTTTTTTGGTGTAGCAACAACACACTATACCATCATCTCTTCACAAGCCACATTGATTCACTTTCACCTTCTTGTCAGTTAAGAATCTAACTTCACCATAAAAATATTCAAGTACCTCCACTGCTCACTGGACAATAGATTTCCACAGACTAACAACTCTATGAGGAAAAGAAATTCTCCTCATCTGCTCCTTAAAAGGGAACACTCCTATTTTTCAAACTGTGTTCTGTAGTTCTACACAAGGGAAACCATTCTTTCAGCATCCACCTGGTAGAAATTTATCTGTTTTAGTAACAATTTCTCATTCTCCTAAACTTATTACTGATTTCTAGTTACTGGTGACATCAAGGCATATAGAGATAGTACAAAAAAGTTAAGTTGAAATTGATCATCAGTCATGAACTACAATAGTGAATCAGGGTTGAGGAGCTAAACGGCTCATCTTCCTCATCTATTCCTAAATGTCAATTCATGCTTGTGAAACTTGTCCAAACTTTCCACATTGGACAACCCCTTTATCTCAGGAATCAACTGACTGAACCTTCTCAGCACTGTTTCTAATACAATAATTTTTTAATAAGTCCAAAACTGTACCTCAGATGTAATTTCACCAATGTCTTTTACAACTGTAGCAGTCTTCCTTAGATTTATGTTCCATTCCCTTTGCATTCAATGACAACATCTTATTTTAGTTTCTACACCTTATTGTACCTGCATATTAACTTGTAGGGATTCATGTACCAGGACATTCAAATCTCTCTGTAGCACAGAATTCTAAAATCTCTCTCTCCATGTAAAAAATATGCTGCTTTTCTACTTTTCCTGCTAAATTGAGCTATGACTATAGCAATAGGACCCTTCTCACCAAATTTATTTGACAAAATATGATGTTGTACAGAGTAAACTTTCCATTGCTAACACCTACCTTGAGAATTTGCATAAAATCATTTTTTTGCAGTTGCTCCTTATTTCAGACACCACATTGACACACTTCACCTCCTCCCACACACAAAGTTGGCAGGCAATAATTGTATAATTCTCCCACTTGTATATATGTTGTTTATGAGCCAGCACTTTATGCTAGGATTCAGCACTCAGTAAAGTGCATTTTCTCTATACAGACAACTGCCACCCAGACAAATGAGAATAAAATCCATGTACAGGGTATAGACACTGCAGTACAATACTGAAGAAGTGCTGCAGAGACAGAGGTACTGAATTAAGTTGAGACATTAAACCAAAACTCCATTTGTCCTCTCTCAATTGGATGGAAAAGATAAAATATTTTGAAGAGCAGGGAAGTTGCCATTGGTGTCCTTGCCAATATTTATCCATCAACTATCATCATTAAAACACAGAGGATCTGATCATTTTCACTTTGTTGCTTGTGAGGCCTTGCTGTGTGCAAATTGTCAATAGTATTGCTACATTCTGACAGTGCTGACACTTTAAAATAACTTGTTTTTATTATTCACTTATGGGATATGGTGGTCACTGGCTAGGCCATAGAGTATTTAAGAGTCAAGCATATCACTTCTGAAATCACAATGAGGCCACACCAAGTAAGGATGGCAGAATTCCTTAAAAAATCATTTGACTAAATTTAAATTCCATATTTTTTCATTGAATTCAAATTTTGCCTTCTGCTACAGTGAAATTTGAAACCATGTTCTTAGAACATGAGTCTGAGTTTCTCAATTATCATATACCACTATACCACAGACTCCACATTACTACTATACCACAGACTCCACACAATTTGGTTAGCTGTGAGGTGATGTGAAAAGGCCCTGAGCTTATGAAAGGCATGATTTAGTGCAAGCTTTTCTTTGTTATTCTGTGTTTCATAAATACTTCAGCAAACAATGTTTTTTAGTTTAGGCTGTTAAGGCACATATTTGATGTGTAACAAGCTCAGTGGCGACTGGGTAATATTTTCTTCACTCACCTTCTGATTCCTAAAATCCTTTCCGTTATCTACAAAGAACAAGTCAGGAATGTAATCAAATAGTTTCCACCTGCCTGCAATAATGCAGCTTCATTAACACTCAAAGTTCAAAACATCCAGGACAAGGAAGCCTGTTTGTTACTCAGAAGCCACCTTTAATATCAATGCCTTCCACCACTGATTTACTGTGGCTGTATTCTGGTACAGAGTGGATCATCAACAAGATCCACTGGAGCAAGTTGTCAGGACTTCTTCAACAGGACTTCACAAATTTGCATTCTGTAGAACAACAAATTACCAAGCAACCAGGAAACAACATCAAATTCCTTGCAAGATTCTCTTGAAGTTAGACAATATTCTGATTTGTAGGTAGACAACATTGCTGGATCAAATTGTTGGAACTCCTTCCCAGTAGTACTATGGAAGTACTTATACCCCACAGACAATATCAATTCAAGAAGATGACTCACCAGTGAAAACCATGAAGGCCAGTATCCCATCACCAAGTCACTCATTGCTTACACATCTAACACAGAGCTGTCTTCAAGAGTGAGCCGAACCACTGATATTCCTGTTTATATCTGTCAGCCACAAATCCCTGGTTAATCAAAATTAACAGCTCCAGTCAGGGAAACTCATATTCTTTGAGATCTACCTAGCTGACCTTTTCCAATCATTCCTCCCAGTACCTTCTCAAGCGCAATTAGCATTGACAATAAATACTGGCCTTGCCGCTGACACCTCCATCCTGAAAATAAATTTTTTAAAATGTTTTGGTTATATCATGGCTGCATCATTGACTGCAAATTATTTGCCTCATTAACAATGTAACTTATAAAGACTCTACAAGAAGAAAATATATTACCAGATTTATATTACAACAACATTTTTTTTATTCAGGCATTTATGGCTGAGAACTAGTTAATAACCATTTTCATGTCTCAAAATAATACAAGTGTCTTTGGCTAATTATTTAATCCGAATCATTCGAATGCATGAAGGATCAAAAATACAATATTCCATTAAAGCTGTACAGTATGCTTGCTATCTGTGCAAACTAAAATATTACAAAAGAATTAGCTGCATAGGTCTGTTCATTTAAATTGATTGTTTGCACTGGTTGAATACTCTTGATTCATTTCAAAGTCTTTGTAGTTTTTCTAAAAATTCTTATTAGCTAAATTTAAGCCACAGCAACAGTACTTCTCTACTCAATGTGTTATCAGCTATATAAATAATTTTACAGTGCTTATTTCGCAACATAAATTTAAAATGCAACAGCAGTTTTCAGCAGTTAATTATTGTGAGCTCTAGCTGGAGACATTTTGAAGGTTCCTGTTCATGTGTTATTCTGACCATATATATCAATCTTTTCTCACAGGTGATAAGGATGTTCCCCTCTTTTTTAACCATTCTCAGTAAGTCACAACAAATACATACATGAATTAAAATGTACTTGACTAGATTAAAATGAAAGTGACAAATTTCAAGCTTTTTTAAAGTGGTATTTTATTATCTACTAACTTCTAAAAGCTAATAAAAACATGACATCAAACAGAAGACCTAAAGGATAAAATATCTGGTATGGACAGGAAGAACAGTGATTAGCACTGCTGCCTTACAGCACCAGAGACCTGGATTCAATTCCTACCTCGGGCAACTGTCTGTGTAGAGTTTGCACATTCTCCCTGTGTCTGTGTGGGTTTCCTCCGGGTGCTCTGGTTTCCTCCCACAGTCCAAAGATGTGCAGGTTAGGTGAATTGGCCATGCTAAATTGCCCATAGTGTCAGGTGAAGGGGTAAATGTAGGGGAATGGGTCTGGATGGGTTGCTCTTTGGAGGGTCGGTGTGGACTTGTTGGGCCGAAGGGCCTGTTTCCACACTGTAAGTAATCTAATCTAATCAAAAAATAGAATACATATCCTTTACTTAAAAAAAGAACATTAACATTTTTGAGGTACAATTTTAAATTGCAACAGGGACAGAGAGGCTCTTTGCTGTGAATAGTTCATATGTTTCTCCCTCGCTGCTTTGTGGTCAAAATTCCTGAGTCTGCTCCATTGTCCTTCGAAACTGAATACTTACAGGTAACCTTTCATTTCTTAATATGTAAATTTATCGTGCAACTGTAAAGTAAGCAAATGTCTTGACACTTTCTCAGTTGGTTGGTTTCAATCTGTGGAAGACAAGGTAAACTCAAGGCAGCCAGTTTCATTTAATGCATATGGGTTCCCTGGACTTGACTAAATCTGTTATCAAGTGATTACAGAAGTCATTTTAGGTCAGTATTTGTCCTTTTTCAAACCTTAGTCTATAAAAATCAGAGGTTAGAAGTTGAATAGTGATGGTTCATTTTACTATCACAAACAGAACACATGACTTCGATAAATGTGATCCCGTTTGCATGATAAAGTTGGAAACAATATACTTATGCATCCAAGCCAGCAATTTTAAAGATTGTAAGACATAGGAGCAGAGGTAGGCTATTCAGCCCATCAAGTCATTTCCGCCATTCGATGAGATCATGGCAAAACTAATATTTCACTTTCCTGTCTTTTCCCTATAACTCTTGATTCCTTTACTTATTAAAACTCTGTCTGTCTCAACCTTGAATATACTTAGAGACTCAGCCCCTGCAGCTCTCTGTGGTAAAGAATTCCACAGAAACACTACCCTCTGTGAGAAAAATTGCCTCCTCATCTCTGTTTTAAATGGTGTGGTGCCAGATTATGTGGTGCCAGACTCTCCCACAAGAAGAATCTTTCCTCATCTACCCTGCCAAATCCCTTAAGAATCGTGTACCTGTATATTTAAATACAATTGCCTCTCGTTCTTCTAAACTCCAATGAGTACTTAGCCAATGTACTCAACCTCTCCCTAAATGACAGTATCTCTATAGTCAGTGTCAGTCTAATGAATCTTCTCTAGACTACTTCCAGTGCTAGTATACCTTTCATTCAATAAGGGCACACAGGCTGTTCAGTGTATTCCAACTGTGGTCTAACTCATACCTTATGTAGCTTTAGCAAAACCTCCCTATTTTTATATTTCATTTTGTTTGAAATAAATGCCTAGATTCCATTCGCTTTTCTATTATCCACTCAATCTTATGTAAATTCCAGGAATTAAGAGTTAATCTGGGGTCAGGAGGAGAGCCAAACTAGGATTGGGTGAAGAAATTCAATTAAGGTTTGGGTGAAGAGATTCAATTAAGGGGAGAGCAAGAAGTCTTAAATTGGAGAAAGATATAGATGACCATGCAGGGGAAAGCAAAGGGGCCAAAGTAAGGCCAAATGAGAACCAAACCAGGGCAAAACAACATCAAAGACAAGCAATTTATTTTTTGTGGCTGCACCAACTGGGGTCAGGGATTTGGCTGAACCAGGATAGGGTAAAGAAGGCCAAAACTGGGCCAGATGAAGATAGTCAAAACAGTGTCATGGAAAAAGTATCAATGGACAAAGAAGACCAAACCCACAACAGCCAAAGCAAAGATTGGGAAGCTATTCCCAGCGTCGAAGAAAAGCAGTAAATAAAGTTTGATTCCATGGATAACTTAAAGTAATTCACTAAATTTGTACTGGCAACTAATACAAAAGTTATAGCACATATATTCTGCTCACATAAAACAGCAATCCAATAACTCACTGACTGTTTTTAACTCATAGTATAATTTTATGATATCCTACATATAATTAGTAGTAACAGTATAATGACATAATAGTCTCCTGAAAATCTTAGCTCAAATCGCCTCTGCAACACAGTGTGCTTAGGCAGTTACCGAATCTTAGTAAGGCCAATCTCTCTACTTATCACCTGGAATCCAGTCTCTTACGAAATTGACAAATCTGAAGTGCGATCATCAGTGTATCAATTTTCTCTCCTCACCTTTTTCCATTCCTCCTCTTCAAAAAAGCATTTACATTTTATTGATCTATTGTTTTACTCATTTTCTAGTGCCCCACTCAAATGTATAAATGCACAGGAACGTCATAACCTGCAACTTACTCTTCAAGCCACTCACCAACCTGACATGGAAATATATCACAGTTCCTTCTCTGAAGCTGAGTCAAAATCCTATAATTGCTTCTTTAAGGGCATTGCGGGATACCTTAAAGCACATAGTCTGAAGTGTTTCAAGAAGGTAGTTCATCACCACCTTCTCAAGGCAACTAGGGACAAGCAACGAATGCTGGCCAGACAGCGAAATGCATGTCACGTAGAGTCATTTATAAAAGTCTTAATATTGGTGCCTGGCTATACAGCAATGAGGTTGTATTAGTTGAGCTGAGTGGTATCTTTATCAAGAAATCAGTTCTTCAATGCTTCCTTGGTAGCTGGAGTCACTTTAAGACTAGGTCATTTTATTTGCAATACACTGCTGTCAACATCAAAGACAAGCAATTTATTTTTTGTGGCTGCACCAATGGACAACGTATCCCTCATTAGCACCCCAAGAACTATTTAAATCAAAGCCTTGTTGAATTTTGCAACAGTCTTGCCACATCCTGGCCGGTAATATTATTTATCCTTTCGAATCATGGGTTTACAGTGCAAATTAGAGGAATTTTCTTTTCTTTTTTGGCTTAAATATTTAGGAATAAAAACAGCATAGTGAAAGGCAGTGATTGTGTAGTCAGTATTGAACTCTCATAATCTGTAGGGACTACAGTTCTTACAGAAATTTATGCTAACCTTTCCTTTGCTCCAAATAAAAATGAACATCTTCATCGTTTTCAAGAATGTGAGTGCATTTACTTGTTGATGATATTTCTCCCTCAATTTATGCCTCTATTTTTAAATAATTAAAGATTTGTTTCAATCTAAAATAGAGGTGGTCTGGTGGCTCAGTGGTTAGCACTGCTGCCTCACAGTGCCAGGGACCTGGGCTTGATTCCTGCCTCAGGTGACTGTCTGTGTGGAGTTTGCACATTCTCCCCAAGTCTGTGTGGGTTTCCTTTGGTTTCCTCCCACAATCGAATGATGTGCATGTCAGGTGAATTGGGCATGCTAAATTGTCCATAGTGTTCAGTGCATTAGTCAGGAGTAAATGTAGGGGAATGGGTCTGGGTGAGTTACTCTTCAAAGAGTCAGTGTGGACTTGCTGGGCCAAAATGGCCTGTTTCTATACTGTTGGGAATCTAATCTAATCTTTAAAAAGATTACTCTGTTTTAGTGCATAGAAACAAACCCTTTGGTTCAGCTCGTCCATGCCAACCAAGTTTCTGAAACCTAAACCAGAACCATTCGCCTGCATTTGGCCCATATCCCTCTTTAAACCTTTCTTATTCAAATACCTGTCCAAATGTGTTTTAAAAGTTGCAACTGTACCTACGTCTACCTCTTCCTCTGGAGTTCATTCCACATGCTAACCATTGTCTGTGTAAAAAAGTAGCCCAGTCAACCCTGCAAAGTCTTCCTTCCTAATACCTGGGGGTTAGTGCCAAAATTGGGAGAACTGCCTCACAGACGAATCAAGCAATAACTTAACATTGTCTATGAGGTATGATTCTTTGCATATGGCAATGTCCCAGATACCACCATCACCATCCCTGGATATATCCTGTCCCACCAGCAGGACAGGTCCAGCAGAAGTGGTGGCACTGTAGCATAAGACCAGGAGGAGGTTCTTAACATGGACTCCATGCCCATGAATTTTCCATGGCTTCAGGTTAAACATGGGCAAGGAAATCTCCTACTGATTATCAAATACTGTCCTCCCTCACTGATGACTCCGTACTCCTCGATGTTGAACAACATTTGGAGGAAGCACTAACAATGGCAAGGGCACAAAAGGTACTCTGGATGCAGAATTTCAATCTCCACCACCATCAGTGGCTTGGCAGTTGTATTATTGATTAAGCTGGTCGGGTCCTAAAGCTCATAGTAGCTAGACTGGAATTAAAACAGGTTTGTGAGGGAACCAACAAAAGGGACAAAATACCTGACCTCATTATTATCAATCTGCAGCTGCAAATACATATGTCCATGACAGTATTGGTAAGAGTGACAACTGCACAGTCCTTGCGGAGATGAAGTCCCATCTTGACATTGAGAATAGCCTCCATCGTGTTGTATGGCACAATCACTGTGCTAAATAGGACAAACTTTGAACTGATCTTGCAACTTAAGATTGGGCATCCATGAGGCACTGTGGACCATCAACAGCAGAATTGTATTACAGCACAATCTTTAACTTCATGGCTTGACATATCCCCCAGTCAACCATTACCAGACTATGATCATCAGTAAGAAGAGACAATCTAAAAACTGCCTCTTCATATTCAATGACATTATTATCATTGAATCTCCATTATCAACATCCATTGACCAGAAACTCAACTGAGCTTGCCACACAAACACAGGGTTTGAAGAGCATGTCAGAGACTAGAATTTCTGCGATGAGTAACCCACCTGCTGCCACCCCCAAGGCATATTCAGGAGTGTAATAGAATACTCCCCAATTGCCTGGGTGAGTGCAGCTCCAACAACACTCAAGAAGCTTATCATAGAATCCCTACAATGTGGAGTCAAACCATTTAGTCCATTGAGTCCACACCAACACTTTGAAGAGAATCCCACACAGACTTGCCTCATTACCCTAACCCATAAACCTGCATTTCCAATGGCCAATATACCTAGTCTGCACAGCTCAGGACATTATGGACAATTTAGCATATCTAATCCATCTAACCTGCACATCTTGTGGACTGTGGGATGAAACGGAAGCAGACCCACACAGACAAGGGGAGAATGTGCACACTTAACACAGAGAGTAGTCTGAGGGTAGAATTGAACCCAGGTCCCTGGTGTGGTGAGGCAGCAGTGCTAACCACTGAGCCAGCATAACTTGAATAGATTCTGAGAGATAAGATGAATTTGGAAAGACAGGGTTTGAATAGGAGTAGGTGAAAGTGAGGACTGCAGATGCTGGAGATTAGAGTCGAGAGTGTGATGCTGGAAAAACACAGCAGGTCAGGCAACATCCGAGGAGCAGGAAAAATTAATTTTTGGTAAAAGCCTGGTTCTTGATGAAGGGCTTCTGCCCAAAACATGGATTTTCCTGCTCTTCAGATGCTGCTTGACCTGCTGTGCTTTTCCAGCATCACACTCTCGACTTTGAATTGGAGAAGTCAGCATGGATTTATGCTTGGGAAGTCATGCCTCAGAAATTTGTTTGAGTTCTTTGATAAAGTGAACAGGAAGGTTGATGAGGGCAGGGCAGAAGATGTAGTCTATATGGATTTCAGTTAAGGTTCTGTATAGTAGGCTGCTTTGGAAGGTTAAATCACATGGAATCCGGGGTGGGGGGGGGGTGGTGGTGGAGAGCTGGCAAATTGGATACACAATTCGCTTGATGATAGGAAGCAGAGGGTAAAATTGGAAGCATGCTTGTCGGACTGGAGGCATGAGATTAGTGGAGTGCCTCAGGGGTCGGTGCTGGGCCCATTGCTATTTGTTATCTATATTAGTGATGTGGATGAGAATGTACAAGGCATGATTAGTAAGTTTGCTGATGACACTAAAATAGGAAGTATTGTGGAAAGTGAGGAAGGTTATCAAAAATTGCAGCAGGACATTGAACAGCTGGGTAAGTGGGCCGAGAATTGGCAAATGGAGTTTAATATGTGTAAGTGTGAGGTCTTGCATTTTGGAAAGTCAAGTCAAGGCAGGAGTTTCATGGTGAATGGTAGGACCTTAAGGAGTGTAGTGAAACCTTGGAGTTCAGGGGCATGGTTCTCTGAAAATGGAATCACAGATAGACATGACAATGAAGAAGGCTTTTGGCACACTCTGATTAAACAAGTAACTCTTCAGGTTTACATTTATTCTTTCCTCTGTAACCTTGAACTGATGCCCTCTAGAATATTCCAAATGCATTGTATACTCAACGCCCTAACTGATGAAAGCCAGTGTGCCAAAAGCTTTCTTCACTGTCCTGTCTACTTGTGACTCCACTTTCAGATGCTGAACTCCAAGGTTTCTGTGTTCTACTACACTTCTTAAGGCCCGACTGTTCACCATCTTCTCAAGTAACTTACCTACCACAGATGTTAGCCTTACTGGTCTATAGTTCCCAGGTTTTTCTTTGCAGCCCTTCTTGAATAAGGTCACGATATTCACTACCCTCCAGTCTTCGCCAAACTCACTCATGGCTAATGATGATGTAAATATATCAGCCAGAGCCCCTGCAATTTCTGCTCAAGCCTCTTGCAGTGTTCTTGGATATATTTGGTCAGGACCAGGAGATTGATCCACATTCATATAGTCTAACACATCCAACATCTCCCCTACTGTCCCCAAAATATGGCAGCATCCAAGGAGCAGGAGAATTGATGTTTCAGGCATAAGCCCTTCATCAAGCCATTCCTGATGAAGGGCTTCTGCCCAAAACTCCTGCTCCCCGGATGCTGCCTGACCTGCTGTGCTTTATCAGCACCACACTCTCGACTCTGATCTCCAGCAACTGTAGTCCTCACTTTCTCCTGTCCCCAAGATATCACCACTAACATCCCTAAATTCCCAAGCCTTCTTGTTTCTCTCCATGGTAAATACTGAAGAGAAATATATATTGAGGACCTCATCCATCTCCTGTGGTTCTACATATAAATGTCCACTTTGATCCTTGAGGTGTCCTATTCTCTCTCTAGTTATCCTTTTTCCTCTAATATATGAAAGAACCTCTTTGGATTCACCCTAAACTTCTCAGCCAAGGCTATCTCGTGCTCCCTTTTAGCCCTCCTGATTTCCTTCTTCAGTAAACCCCTGTATCCCCTATATACCTCTAGGGATTCCCTTGATCCCAGCTGCCTGTACCTGAACGATGCTTCCTTCTTTTTCTTGTCAAAGCCTCAATATCTCTTGTCATTTGGGGTTCCCTACTCCTGCCAGCCTTGTGCTTCACCCTCACAGGAATATATAGACCTTGAACTCGAGCTATCTCATTTTGAAGGGCCTCTCTTATTCTGGAGATCCAAATAAACTACTCCAATCAACCTCTGCAAGCTCCAGTCTAATTCCATCAAAATTTGCCTTTTAGAACTTGAACCTGTGGACCAGTTTTCTCCCTTTCCATAGCTATTTTAAAATGAATAGAATTATGGTCACTAGTCCCAAAGTTTTCCCCCACTGTACCCTCAGCCACCTGTCCTGCCCTATTTCCCGAGAGTAGGTCAAGTTTTGTCTCTTCCTGAATAGGGCCCTCAATACACTGCTTGAGGAAACTTTCCAGAACGCACTTAACAAATTCCACTTCACCTAAGCCCTTAACACAATGGCAGTCCCGTGTATGTTTGGAAAATTAAAATCCCTCCTCTGACAAACCTATTGCTTATGTAAGTCTCTCCAATCTCCCTGGATATTTGTTCCTCTAATTTCTGTTGACTATTTGGAGGCCTATAGTACAACCCAAAAAATGTCATCATCCCCTTCTTATTTCTTAGCTCCACCTATAAAGCTTCACTGAATGATTCTTCAATTATTTCATCTCTGATTACTGCTGTGACACTTGCCGTAATCATAGAGTCATAGAGTCATTGAGATGTACAGCACAGAAACAGATCCTTCGGTCCAACTCGTCCATGCACACCAGATATCCTAGTCTAGTCCCACCTGCTAGCACTTGGCCCATATCCCTCTTAAACCCGTCCTGTTCATATACCCATCCAGATGCCTTTTAAACATTATAATTGTACCAGCTCTGGCAGCTCATTCCATACATGCACTACCTGCTGCATGAAAAACTTGCCCCTTAGGTCATTTTAAATTTTTCCCCTCTCAGCCTCGACCTATGCAATCTAGTTCTGAACTCTCCCACCCCATGGAAAAGGGCTTGTCTATTTACCCTATCAATGCCCCTCATGACTTCATAAACCTCTATAACGTCATCCTTCAGTCTCTGACACTCCAGGGAAAGCAGCCCCAGTCTATTCAGCTTCTCCCTATAGCTCAAACGTTCCAACCCTGGCAACATCCTTGTAAATCTTTTCTGAACCCTTTCAAATTTCACAAAATCCTTCCAATGGAAGGGAGACCAGAATTGCACACAATATTCCAAAAGTGGCGTAACCAACATGACCTCCCTACTCCTGTACTCAGTACTCTGTCCAATAAAGTAAAACATACCAAATGCCTTCCTCACTATTCCCTCCTCTTTGAGAACATTCTGCACCAAAAATGCAACTCCCCCTCCCCTCTTTCCATTGCGTCTGTCCAGCCTAAAGCCACCTGTACCCTGGTGTCCACTACTTGTGAAAATCCATTGAAAAATCTGATTATTCCATCTTTTAAATTGTCCAACTATCTATAATTACCCTGACTTCATGTGAACTGCAACAATTTAAGTGAAGTTCTGTTATTATGGCCACCTCAGTCTACTGTGCAGTAGGCCAAGTTCCCTGGCATACATTTTTTTGTGCTGGGAGTATATTCAAATCAGAGAGGCAGATGAACCAAAGTCAACCCTTTGAGCTGTTGACAATACTTTCCTCAAACTGTATGCTGGCTGAACGTGGAGTAAATTTTAACAAAATTAAAAATAACATGTTTTCTTAAAGCCATTAATATATAAATACCTAACATATTACAAATTTGGTTTTAAAAGTGCAGCTTTTTTTCCATTAATGGGGCGCATCATAATATCAGATACGCCGTTCTTTTATTTTCATTCAATAATTTCTGTAAAATCAATCTTTATCTGAAAGAATAATATATTCAGAATTTAAGTATTATTTTTCAGCAGTTGCAATACTGGTCCTGAATTTTCAAAATAATGATAATCCTCTCTGTTGTGAAAATTGTGGAAGCTCCCCAAAATTAGAATGAGGGCCCCTGAACATGACACCTATTATTATTGTGTGGGTGAGCATAAGGGTAAGTTGAGTTTCACAGAATGTGCATTTTGTGGAGGTAGCCATCCATGACAAATAAGCAGCTGCCTCCACTCATGTCAGATTTAGACAGCCTGGGAGTACAAAATCTGAAATGTGTAGATTAGGAGCAAGTCCAAATCTTGTTGATTTTTTTTTGGATATCCATAATTCCCTTTTTAGTAAGGTAAAGTAATCCTTTGTACATGAACCTGAAGAACCCATCTGGGGAGGTGTAATGCCTTGTGAATGTGTAAGGTATGCCTTTTGGTGGTGAGAATGAAGGTGAGTTGTGTTGGAATTATTAAAAATAGTGCATTAAAAAGTGAATAGACTCATCAAAATGTGAAGCTAATTGGAAAAGTGAAAAGCACCTGCCAAAGGCAACTGTCAGAGGCAGCTGTTAGGGTATATTGAAAGTGACTTGGTGGGTGGCACGGTGGCATAGTGGCCTCACAGTGCCAGGGACCCAGATTTGATTCCAGCCTCAGGTGACTGTCTGTGTGGAGTTTGCACATTCTCCCTGGCTATGGGGAGTGAGCAGAGGGGCATAGGCTGAATTGGACTATAAAGGGCTTATAGGAGTTTGGGGCATGAGATGACATGCATTGGGATGGATGCAGCCTTGTGTAATATTTATTGATGTTAGTTTTACATTTGTACTGTTTATCTTTTCCTGTTAAGGTCAGTTCATTTTTTTCTCACATTAAAGGATCTGTATCCAGACATGTATAGCATTCAAATAAAACAAATAAACTGAGAGCACACATGGAAGTATATGAGCAAAACCTGATATCGAAACATGGCTGCAGAATGGCACAGTTGGGACCTGAATATTGAAGGAAAAAAGGAAATTCATGAGGACAGGAAGCTAAGGTGAGCTCTGATAATTAATTATAAAAACAGCACAACAGAGAGAATTGACTTAACATCCAGAAATCAGAATGTAGAAGTGAATTGGGAAGAGATGAGAAACAAGAAAGGCAAGAAATCACTTGTGTGCATAGTCTATAATGCCCTAAGAGTGGCAAATGGTAAGATGGTCTATAAAGTGATAAAATTAAGGGTGTTTGTCAGAAAAATACAGTGATCATCCTAAGGAATTTTAATCTACATATTCATATACACAGGAAATCAGCATTTATTGCCTATCATTAATTATCCTGGGAAAGGTGGTGGTGTGCTGCCTTCCTGATCCACTGCAGTCCATGTGCATATAGCCACCCCATAATGTTGTTAGCAAGGGAGTTCCAGGATTTCAACACAGTGACAGTGAAGGAGCAGCAATATAGTCCAAAGTCAGGATGGCGGTGACTGGGATGGGAATTTTTTTCCTGGGTATTTGATGCCCTTATCATTCCAGGTGGGATAGGACATATGCTTGGGTGTGCTATCTAATATCTATAGCAAAGTGGGTAAAGACAGCTGAGATAAATAGATCATAAAACATTTCAGGTTGGTTTTGTATGTCAGCATATTATGGAGCTAACCAGAAAGCAAATTATAATAGACCTGGTATCGTGTAACTGTATAGAATTAAGTCATGATCTTGTAGTGAGGATGACCCAGGTAGCAACAACACTATTATTATATTCATTTTATATTCATTTGGTGAGAGAAGAATGGGTTCAGATTTATTATGCTAAATTTAAATAAGGATAAATATGACATATGAGGGGGAAACTACCTAAAATGAGCTGGCAAGTTAGGTTAAGGGGTAGATTGATAGAAACACAGTGGCAGACATTTCAGAATAACAGAAAAATTCAAAGGGCAGGACTCAAACCATACGTAACTAAAACGTTAAAGCAAATAACCAGTTTAAAGAAATACCACACAATACATGAGGGTGAGTAGCAGGTCATTTGATTTGATTTACTGTTGTCACAAATACAGAGAAACAGTAAAAAGCGTTATTCTTCATGCTCTACAAGCAGATTGTACTATAATAAAGTCCATGGGGGAGCAGAATAGAGTGAAGAATGCAGTGTTACAGATGCAGAAAAAGGTGCAGAGAAAGAGATCAACATTAGCATTACATGGGAACATCATCAGTCACAAGCTACTCTCTAAGCCAATCATTGTCATTCCTTCAGTATCATTGGTCAATATCTTGGGACTTCTTTTCTACTAACATGTGGGTGTAGTTAAACCACAAGGACTGCACGATTCAAAGAGGCAGATCACTGCCACCTTCTCAAGGGCATCTAACAAAGCCCATGAATAACAGAAACAAAGTCTTCTACTTCAGCAATTGTGATGTTCTAGAATGTACTCAAAGTTCTTCTAGCAACTGGTTTAATTCAAAAGGGTTGGTCAATTTTTTGGCAGCAGTTGGGTTTTATTCCATGTTGAAAATTAGAGTAATCCAAAATATTAATTCCATTCAAAGTAATCTTTATAACAGTAAAAGGTCAGATTTTGAATGTTTTGTTGCTTATTCTTTCTTCTCCAAAACATTAAAAACATTCTGGAGGGTTTTGCCAAAAAGACTTTCTCGCTTGTTGCAATTTCTAGAAGTTACAACTTACGAAATTACAATTTATAACTTAACAGCGCATTTGTCCAACAGAGTTGGCAAACTGATCCGTATTTCATATGGAAGGTCCCTCCTGGGCTGGCATCAGCACGACTCCTGTACACCTTCCACTTTACTCAATGTGTCTAATGGCGTGTCTGATTTTATCCTTGTCACAGCAACCTGAAAATTTATATTTTTTTGTTAACTGATTGTCAACTCTATATACTACATTATATCCATTTCATCTACTTATTTTAATGTACTGTTTCTACTATTGTAATGCTCTCTGGTTTTCTACTTGAAAGTCTCTAAATTGTTGCCAGTGTTCAAGTTCAAGATATCAATGTATAACAATATGCCAAATTAACTTGAGACTTTTCACATGAATCTCAGGTACTCTGAATGGACAGTTTTCTAGCATTTTTACAATAAGCCAACATCTGGTAAAAAGGCTGACATAGCTACCATGAGACTTTGGCTACTCATTTTGGGCTTGGCATTATTTTTCATGACCAACAGTAAGGCAAGGAAGAGCTAACATCAAAATCATTATTGAGCAGTTTTTTTGTAGTCCTGAATCAACAATTTCGTTACCTGAATTACTAGGAAAGAATTAAACTGACTACAAGATGTATCAATGCAAAGCTCCCTCAGAACTGCACTGAAGTGTCAGATTTGATTCTTGCATTCAAGAGTGGAACTTGACCATGGAATCTTGTGATTTTGAGGTGAATGTGCTAATAAAAACAATATACAATTGCCAGGAAAAAAACAAGTGTTGACACTACTGAAGTCACTTCACCTGACAAAGGAGAAGTGGGCTTCGAAAGCTAGTGATTTTAAGGAAACTTGTTCGACCATTATCGGGAGTTGTGTGACTTCTGATTTTGTACAAAGGAATGCTTTGCTTGTAGCTATACCTGCCGGGAAATATGCACTCAAGATTTTATCAAGTTCATCTGCCTTGCACCATCCTCACATATTTACTAGTGCTCATTTGCAACCAGTGACATTCATTAAGTAATTATGCCTTGGTCGATCCTTCTTTTGGGTGCCCGCCAATTTACAAGGTAGAAGATAGTAGCTTTTAGGCTCTGATCAAAATGCTGAAATACCGATATTTTCATTTCTGGATGTCATGTCTTAGATTTATTTTTGTTCCTGCAATTTTAAGCATCTCTTCATTTGTCTTATAGTCTGTACATGAAACTCTTAGCACATGACTTAGCATTCGCATTTCAAAGTCCTCAATTTTCTTCCAAAGATGTCTGCTTATTGTTTAGGTTTCTGCTGCATGTGGGTATGTGGACAGAATGAAACACAATTTATTTTTGTTACAAATTTTTCTTGTTAAAACATCCTTCATCTTTCCAAAATTACTTCTTTCTCTATCTTTAATTTATGCGTGGTACATACTCACCTGAGTGAATTTTCTGATGTTGCTGGATTCTCTATGGAAAGTCCTCATTAAGCCAACTCCTCAGAGGCACTACATTCATGTATATTGCTACTTATGTTTATTCCTGCTGCCAGTCCAGTACTGCAAAACAATCTGTTGCATAGTGGAGTTCATCAGTCATGATTAGCTGGTTGCATGCTGCCAGTTTGGATGCAGGTTAACATTTCTTACAGCTGCCTCAGCAATCATTGGCACTTTATTTACAAGAGATGCTAAAAAAGCCTGTTGGCTGAATATTTCATTTTTTTGTCATCATCATTGTTGCTATGAGACCTGTGGAGCGCACATCCATAATAGCATTCAGCAGGCAATTCCTAATTTCCTTTTAACAAGTATGAGTTATCATGGATGTCAGACACCAAGGCCTGTGTTCTCCTTAGATTTTCAGTGAAATGCGACTTCCGTCTGCCCATATAATCTCACCAAACCTAACCACATTTTCCAAGAAAGGGGAGAAGGTCCTAATTTAGTAAGTGGAGAGGATTCTCATATAAAGGTCTCTCTATCTATCTATCTATCTATCTATCTATCTATCTATCTATCTATCTATCTATCTATCTATCTATCTATCTATCTATCTATCTATCTATCTATCTATCTATCCATCCATCTCTCTCTGGCTCTCTCTCTCCAACCCCCACCCCCTTTCACTCACTGGAACCACTCAGGTTCACTCCCATTCTTGTAGGGCTTGTGGCAGTCATAAATGATGTAGGGATGGTTTATTCTTTCCTGCATCAGCCTCTGTCGGAGGAAAATGCAGCAAGATACAAATCCAGTGTAGATCTAGAAAAATAGGAAATTAGTGAATTACTACACAGCAGGATGCCATACGATCTGTTGTGTCCGTGCCAGTTGGGGAAGCTTTATATCTTGGACATAACATATTGAACTCCTGCCCAGCTAAATCTTTTCTCTTCTTAGAATCGCTACAGTGTAAAAGCAAGCCATTCAAGCCATTCAGTCTACACCAAAGAGCATCCCACCCAGGTCTACCCCATCCCTGTAAACCCATGGCCAATCTACCTAACTTGCACATCTTTGGACTGTGGGAGGAAGCTGGGGCACCTGGTAAAAACAAACACAGACATGGGGAGAATGTGTAAGCTTCACACAGCCAGTTTCCTGAGGGTAGAATCAAATCTGGGTTCCAGACTCTGTGGGGCAGCAATGCAAACCACTAAGCCCTTCACCTCTGTGTTTCTTCTTTGTCTCCAGTTGTGAAATACTCCATTCACATTTTTATGTCCATTACATTTAATCATTTGAAGCTCTGGTTTCCAGTTGACAGTTGAACAGTTGCAAATATTCAGATCAACCTGAGAAAGCATATGTCTGGAGTCAACAGCAATAGTTTTGTTGATGTTTTTGTCCAAAAATATAATCAGAGATATTTTAGTGATGTGCACTTTCATCATCTAGTCTAGAATTATTCATTGTGGTCTAATATTCAGCATTCTATTTATGTCTTTTTGCTACATTCAATCATCATATAGCATTAGCATTAGCTAAGAGATAATGTAGGTAATCTGCAAGAGCTATTTTAGTACATTCTTAAGTGCTTATGGATCTACACCACATTTGAGATCTTCAACATGCCAAATAATTAAATCAACAAATAAATGCAAGACATTAGCTTTAAACAAGGTCATCTCTGAAGGTCTATTTGATTTTAGGCAGCCAACTGCAATGCTAACATTGACATCAAAAATTGGCCTAATAAATTTAGTCTTAGACTACCTTAATCAACACATTTTGATTTAGCAAACCTGTCAATTTACACGTTTTATGAAAGTGGCAGATAAATTCAGAAATTATCACATGGTTAATGTAAAATTTTCACATTACTTTCAGACATTAATATCTTAGGCTTGAAATGCACAATGAACATTTTTTTATGATACTTCTAACCATATGGTAGTGTAATTTCCCTCACAGTTGCATACAGCTTTCACTTTTGCTATTTCACAGCTTTCTTCTGCTCAATATTTGCTCAGTATTAGAAAAGAATTAAAGAACATGATTTTCTGTAAATGTACCACATTGGAAGAGAAGCTAACTTCTTGAGATATGCAAGTGAAAAGGCTGGACTCTCTTGGACAGTTTTGATAGATCGGCCAGATCCATTCAAAAGTCAGCGAACAGTAGTTTAAGGGACACATAAATTTCAGTCTTTGAGAAAGAGGGTCACAGAAGGTGAATTCATGTTAATCAAAGGAAGTCAAAGCAGGAGTCTGCTACCTACAGACTTCTGGTCAATCACATATTTAGAATCAGAGCAAAGAAGCTGCAGATTGCAGACATGCTGGCTTTAGCAGTCTACAGTCAATCACAATTATGGAGAAGTTCTCAAAAGCTCAAAAGATGGTGAAAGGTTGTTTTCTAGTTGGAGAAGGTTAGTGATCAGCCTGGGCACTAATGATAGTTAGTGGAGTTAAGAGTGAAGAATGCAAATGGTATATTAGCCTTCATAGCAAGAGGATTTGAGGACAGGAGCAGAAATGTCTTACTGCAATTGTACAGGGCTTTGGTGAGACCACACCTAGAGCATAAAACATAGAACATAGAACATTACAGCACAGTACAGGCCCTTCAGCCCTTGATGTTGTGCTGCCCTGTGAAACCAATCTGAAGCCCATCTAGCCTACACTATTCCACTCTCATCCATATGCCTATCCAATGACCATTTAAATGCTCGTAAAGTTGGCGAGTCTACACCTGTTGCAGGCAGTGCGTTCCATGCCCCTACTACTCTCTGAGTAAAGAAACTACCTCTGACGTCTGTCCTATAGCTATCACCCCTCAATTTGAAGCCAAGCCCCTTCGTGCTAGCCATCACCATCCTAAGAAAAAGGCTCTCACTGCCCACCCGATCTAACCTGCTGATTATCTTGTATGTCTCAATTAAGTCACCCCCAACCTTCTTCTCTCTAACAAAAACAGCCTTAACTTCCTTAACCTTTCTTTGTAAGACTTTACCTCCATACCAGCTAACATTCTACTAAATCTCTTCTGAATCCTTTCCAAAGCTTTCACATTCTTCCTATAATGCGGTGACCAGAACTGCACGCAATACTCCAAATGCGGCTGCACCATGACCTCATAGTACAGCTGCAGCATGACCTCATAGTTCTAAAACTTGATCCCTCTCCCAATTAAAGGTAACACACCATATGCCTTCTTAACAACCCTATCAACCTGGGTGTAACTTTAATGGATCTATGTACATGGACACTGAGATCTCTCTGCTCATCTACACTATCAAGAATCTTATAATTAGCCTAGTACTCTGCATTCCTGTTACTCCTTCCAAAGTGAATCACCTCATACTTTTCTGCATTAAACTCCATTTTCCACCTTTCAGCCCAGCTCTACAACTTATCTATGTCCCTCTGTAATGTATAACATCCTTCAGCACAATCCACAACTCCACCAACCTTGGTGTAGTCTGTAAATTTACTAACCCATCCTTCTATGCCCTCATCCAGATCATTTATAAAAATGACAAACAACAGTGGCCCCAAAACAGATCCTTGCAGTACACCACTAGTAACTGAGCTCCAGGATAAACATTTCCCATCAACCACCATCCTCTGTCTTCTTTCAGCTAGCCAATTTCTGATCCAAACGGCTAAATTGCCCTCAATCCCATCCCTCTGTATTTTGTGCAGTAACCTACCATGGGGAATTTTATCAAGCACCTTACTAAAATCCATATACACCATATCAACAGCTTTTACCCTCATCTACCTGTTTGGTCACTTTCTCAAAAAACCCAACAAGGTTTGTGTGCAGTTTTGGTCTCCTTATCTGAGGAAGTATATTCTATATTGGAGAGAGTGTAAACAGACTGATTTCACAATGGCAGGCCTGAAGTATGAGGAGAGACAGGATCAGTTATGACTATGCTCACTCAAATTTAGAAGAATGCGGGGTACTAATTAGAAACTTATAAAATTCTAACAGAACTCAACAGAGCAAGTTTAAGAAGGAGATCCCTGATTACTGAGAAGCATGGATTTAGGGTCGACCATTTAGGGCTGAGATGAGGAGAATTCTTTTCATCCACAGAGTGGTGAGACTGTGGAATTCTCTGCCACCGATAGCAGTTGAGGCCAAAACATTGAATGTTTTCAGGAAAGAGATATAATTCAAAGAATTAAAGGAATAAAAAGGTGTCAGGCTTAAGCAGGAAAAGTGTGCTGAGTTAAATGATCAGCAATGATCATATTGAAGCTTGAGGACCAAATGACCTACTCTTGTTCTTATTTCTAGAAATCTGACAACAGATTCCTGAACCACCAACTCTCCAAATAAGCAAAATGTTTCATACCATCCCATAGCATTTTCCATGTACGCTTGTGCATTGTTTCTATTCAAATAATAATTCAGTTCACTCTCCAATGCCTCAATGTGAACTGCTTCCTCCACACTTCCAGTCAGTGCATTCCCATCCAAACCATTCATTGTAATAAAAGGTTTCTCACATCACATTTGAAATCACATTTAATCTGTGCCCTTTTCTTCTTGATTATTTTACAAGTGAGAACAGTTTCTCCATAGCTGACCAGATATCTCATAGAGTCATAGAGCTGTACAGCATGGAAACAGACCCTTTGGTCCAACTCATCCATGTCGATCAGATATCGTAACTAAATCTGGTCACATTTGCCAGCATTTGGCCCATATCCCTCTAAACCCTTCGTGTTCATATACACATCCAAATGTCTTTTCAATGTTGTAATTGTACCAGCAATCACCATTCCTCTGGCAGCTCATTCCATACATACATCACCCTCTGCATGTAAAAGTTGCCCCTTAGGGTCTCTTTTAAATCTTTCCCCTCACATCTTAAACCTATGCCCTCTGTTTTGGACTTCCAACACCCTGGGTGATGACCTTGATTATTCACCCTATTCATGCCCCTCATGACTTTCTAAACTTCTGTAAATTCACCGCTCAGCACCCAATGCTCCAGGGAAAATAGCCTCTGCCTATTCAGCCTCTCCTTGTATCTCAAGCCCTCCAACTCTGGTAACATCCTTGTAAATCTTTTCTGAACCCTTTCAAGTTTCGAACATCCTATTGAGAACAGGGAGACCAGATGTGCACACAATATTCCAAAAGTGGCCTAACCAATGTTCTGTAGAGCTGCAACATGACCTCCCAACTCCCATATTTAATGCTCTGTCCAATAAAGGCAAGCATACCAAATGCCTTCTTCACTAACCTGTCGATATGGCTCTCCACTTTCAAGGAACTATGAACGTGCAGTCCAAAATCTCTTTGTTCCGCAACATTCCCCAGGACCTTACTATTTAGTGTATAAGTCCCAGCTAATTTGCCTTTCCAACATGCAATACCTTGCATTTATCTAATTAAACTCCATCTGCCACTCCTCAGCTCATTAGCCCATCTGATCAAGATCCCATTGTACGCTGAGGTAGCTTTCTTTGCTCTCCGCTACACTTCCAATTGTGGTGTCATCTGTAAGCTTACATAAATGATGAAAAGAAGTACTGATCCTTGTGGCACACTGCTGGTCATAGGCCTCCAGTCTGAAAAGCAACTGTCCACCATCACCCTCTGTCTTCTACTATTGAGCCAGTTCTGTATCCACATGGCTAGTTCTCCCTGTGTTCTATGTGATCTAACCTTGCTAACCACTCTATCTTGAGGAACCTTGTCGAACATCTTATTGATGTCCACATAGATCCACCATTTTGTTCTCATCAATCATCTTTATTATTTCTTCAAGAAAATGCAGTCAATTAATGAGACACAATTTCCCACGTACAAAGCCATATTGACTATCCCTAATCCATTCTTGCCTTTCTAAATACATGTAAATTCTATTTCTCAGGATCCCATCCAACAACCTGTCCACCACCGATGTCAGGCTCACCGGTCTATAGTTCCCTGGCTTTTGATTATTGAATCTCCGGTCTTTATATATAAATGTCATAAGCAGGCACTGGGTCCCTTAGAATTCAAGGAATGAATACGAGTGAAAACATTTATTAACTATTTACACTGTGTACTGAGGCATTGTTCAGCAGAAATTCACTCGAAATTTCATCATTGTGGCTCAGTTTCGTGTGATCTGACATCACTGAAGATCAGGTCTATCTATTCAACAGATTCCCATGGAGAAATCCACATTGAAGAATGAAGGTGAGTTTGAAAGTACCTCAATATACAGACACTCTCAGGTGCCTGCCAGAAATGTGGAGCAGGTAACTTTTTCCAGTACCTTGAGCTGCATAACATTTAATTGCAGACATAATACTGAAACTTTTTAAGCAGAAGCTAGCCAGCACCTATAATGGATATTCAGCAGCAATTGCAAGGTGAGTGAAATAAATCAGCTAAAGAGAGATAAGCATGAGAGCTGATTTTTCTTCCTGTATTTTAATAGTGCATTGCATATAAGAGAATAACTGATTCCAGTTGCATGAAAGTGGCAGTAAGACATCCACTTTACCATATTTAAAAGGAAAAATTAATCAATGACTGATTGCATTGTGGAAACATAAAAGGTAGAATCCAAAACAATAAATAAAAATCTGAAGAATGATCACCTTTCTATTTTCAAATATCCTGGTGAACATCCTCTGCACCCTTACAAGAGCTATCACATCTTTCCTGTAATGAGGAAAACAGAATTGACATCTGATAGGCATAGATGAATTGGACCAAAGGATCTGTTTCCATGCTGTATATGTCTATGACTGTATGACTCTGTTTGATTTTTTAAAAGACATATCTGGTAGGATAAATGATGAGGAACTGACTAATGTCATATATTTGGATTTTCAGAAAACATTTGATATTAGGCCAGAGAAGAGGTTATCTTGGGATATTGGGGTTCAGAGGACTGAAAGCAATACCGTATCATGTTAATGGAAAAAATTCAGAGCAACATATTCAGGTTGGAAGTTTGTAACAAGGTGGGGTACCACAAGGATCAGTGCAGACAGAATATAATGTGATTGAAACTAAGATTATCACTTTCACAGAAAAAAATAATAAAGCAGAATTTTTAAACAATGAGGCTAGAAAATGTTTGCAATCAGAAGAATATAGATGTTCTTATGCATGAGTCATAAAAATCTAGCAATCTAGTAAGAAAGAACACAGAAAAGTAACGGTAGATTAGCTTTAATTACAAAGGAATTAGAGTAAAAGAAGAATTAAGTCTTGCTGTCTAAAGGGCCTTGATGAAATACGAGAGAAGCTAGTTATTTGATGCGTATACAGTAATTGACTAAATTTTATTCTGTTCCTAAAGTTCATCGTTGTACAGAAATTAGTGATAAAGTTAACAAAATAAATATAATTACTAAGTATATAATTGAATAAAAGAATTAAATAGTTCCTTAGAACATATTAAGGTTGGCAGGAAATGTTATGTATTACAGCTACGGCATGTGGGAAGCACTGGTTGCCAATTTTATCTATTGGTAATACATTTGCAGCAAGTATTTGAAATTTAGCTCAGAGTTTATGACTTGGAGGCAGAACTATAGGCATTGTGATGCATCAAATAAGGGGAAAGTTACCTGGATTCTTTGTACCAGGAGACAGCCTCACGTATTAGATTTGGGTCATCTCATTTTGTCATTGTTCAGGGTCAGGATGTGTGACTGCAGGTGAGGAAGGTTATGGGGATCCTGAGGGCAGGAGCTTAGGAGCCTCAGACTTTAAAGATAAAGGTTCTAAGACTTTTAAAATAATAATAAATATGAAGAAATGTGAGGGCATGAAGCAGAGCTGCCTAATATGAATTGGCAAATTATGTTAAAGAATATTTCAACAGAGATGTTGTGGCAGACATTTAAGAGGAGAAAGTGAGGACTGCAGATGCTGTAGATCAGAACTGATAATGTGTTGGTTGGTTGGTTAGTTCCGCCTACTTGCGGAATGTTTCAGAGAACACCTCTGGGACACCTGGACCAACCAACCCAACCACCCCATGGCTCAACACTTCAACTCCCCCTCCCACTCCACCAAGGACATGCAGGTCCTTGGACTCCTCCATCGCCAGACCATAGCAACACGACGGTTGGAGGAAGAGCGTCTCATCTTCCGCCGAGGAACCCTCCAACCACAAGGGATGAACTCAGATTTCTCCAGTTTCCTCATTTCCCCTCCCCCCACCTTGTCTCAGTCAAATCCCTCGAACTCAGCACCGCCTTCCTAACCTGCAATCTTCTTCCTGACCTCTCCGCCCCCACCCCCACTCCAGCCTATCACACTCACCTTGACCTCCTTTCACCTATCGCATTTCCAATCCCCCTCCCCCAAGTCCCTCCTCCCTACCTTTTATCTTAGCCTGCTGGACACACTTTCTTCATTCCTGAACAAGGGCCCATGCCCGAAACATCGATTTTCCTGTTCCTTGGATGCTGCCTGACCTGCTGCACTTTTCCAGCAACACATTATCAGCAGACATTTAAGAGGATATTTCAGAAAACTGTTCAAAATTCATCTATTCTTTTTAAGAAAAATTCCAAGGGCTGGACCCAATATCCATGGTTAACTAGTAATGTTTCGTATTGAACTAATAAAAAACATTGTGTGACAGCAGGTAGCAGGTTAGATAGATTGATACAGCATAGATAGGAATTAAAAAGATTGGAAAGAACATAATAGACAGCAAAGAGTAACCAAAAAAGAATAAGGGGGCAATATCTGAATATAAGAGAAAGCCATTCAGTAATATAAAAAGCAGATAGTAAGAGTTTCTATAAATATTTAGAAAAGAAAACACAAAATTAATGTTGCTCCTTTAGAAAGTGAGACAGGAGAATTAATAACAGAAAATAAGGAGAAAGCAGATGGACTTAATAGGTATTTCCAAAAGCAGCAATAAATCAGGAAATGGAAGGATGGGAGGAATATAGGAAAATCATAATAACCAATCAAGCGGTACAGAGCTGCATCTGATAAATGCTCACACCCTGATGGATTTCATCTTAGGGCATAGGAACAGTGCCAATAGACAATAGACAATAGGTGCAGGAGTAGGCCATTCTGCCCTTCGAGCCTGCACCACCATTCAATATGATCATGGCTGATCATCCTTAATCAGTATCCTGTTCCTGCCTTATCTACATAACCCTCGATTGCACTATCCTTGAGAGCTCGATCCAACTCTTTCTTAAATGAATCCAGAGACTGGGCCTCCACTGCCCTCTAGGGCAGAGCATTTCACACAGCCACCACTCTCTGGGTGAAGAAGTTTCTCCTCATCTCTGTCCTAAATGGTCTACCCCATATTCTTTAGCTGTGTCTCTGGTTCGGCACTCACCCATCAGCAGAAACATGTTTCCTGCCTCCAGAGTGTCCAATCCTTTAATAATCTTATATTTCTCAATCAGATCCCCTCTCAGTCTTCTAAACTCAAGAGTATACAAGCCCAGTCATTCCAGTCTTTCAGAGTAAGGTAGTCCCGCCATTCCAGGAATTGACCTCGTGAACCTACGCTGCACTCCCTCAATAGCCACAATGTCTTTCCTCAAATTTGAAGACCAGAACTGCACATAATACTCCAGGTGTGGTCTCACCAGGGCCCTATACAGCTGCAGAAGCACCTCTTTGCTTCTATACTCAATCCCTCGTGTTATGAAGGCCAGCACGCTATTAGCCTTCTTCACTACCTGCTGTACCTGCATGCTTATCTTCATTGACTGGTGTACAAGAACACCCAGATCTCTCTGTACTGCCCCTTTACCTAAATTGCTTCCATTTAGGTAGTAATCTGCCTTTCTGTTCTTGCCACCAAAGTGGATAACCATATATTTATCCACATTAAACTGCATCTGCCATGCATCTGACCACTCATCTAACCTGTCCAGGTCACCTTGTAATCTCCTAACATCCTCATCACATTTCACCCTGCCACCCAGCTTTGTATCATCAGCAAATTTGCTAATGTTATTACTCATACCATCTTCTATATCATTAATATATATTGTAAAAAGCTGCGGTCCCAGCACTGATCCCTGTAGTACCCCACTGGTCACTGCCTGCCATTCCGAAATGGAGCCGTTTATCACTACTTTTTGTTTCCTATCAGCCAACCAACTTTCAATCCAAGTTAGTACTTTGCCCCCAATACCATGAGCCCTAATTTTTCTCACTAACCTCCTTTGTGGGACTTTATCAAAAGCTTTCTGAAAGTCCAGGTACACTACATCTACTGGATCTCTCTTGTCCATCTTCAGAGTTACATCCTCAAAATGATAGTTAATGCATTGGTTTTTGTTGTTCAAAACTGCCTTTATTCAGGGCCAAGCCCATTAGATTAGAAGATGATAAATGTAATTCTTTTATTCTAAAAAGGAGGAAGACAGAAAGCAAGAAGTTGTATTTTAGAAAGCTTAATATCCATTATAGGGAAAATGTGAAAAAGCATTATTAAATAATTTATAACAGGGCATTTGGATAAGTTCAACAGAATCAGGCAGCTATAATATCATTTTGAAAAAGAGAAATCATGTTTAAACAACATATTGGTGTTCTTTGAGAAGGTAACATGAGCTGTGGATAAAAGGAAACCAGTGAACGTATTGTACTTAGATTTCCAGAAGTGATTTACCAAGGTTCCACATCAAATGTTACTCTGGAAAGTAAAAGTTCATGAGGGGATAACATATTTGCATTAATACAACTTTGGCTGGCCAATTGGAAGCAGAGAATATGCATGAATACATAATTTTGAAGTTGGCAATACTTAATGAGTGATATCCTACAGGGATTGATGGTGGAAGCTCAACTATTTACAATTTATAAAAATAACTTGAACGATCTGAAGGTATCATTGCCAAATTTGCTAATGCCACAAAGACAGGTGGGAAAGTAAATTATAAAGAGGACATAAGGACATATGTAGGTTAAATAAGTGGCAAACATCTGGGAAATGGAGTAATATGTGGGAAAATTTGGAGTTGTCCATTTGGCAAGGAACAGAAACTAGATACCTCTTATCTAAAGGGGGTGACATTGCAGAACTCAGCTACTGAAGGATCTGAGTGTCTTAGTAAATGAATCTCAAATATTAGTATGAAGGGACAGCAATTAATTAGAAAAGCACATAGATTGTTATCACTTATCCTGGGGGAATTGAAGTCAAAAGTAGTGAGGTTGTGCTTTAGTTCTAGAAGTTACTGGTGACACCACATCTGAAGCTAAATGTACACCTTTTTAAAGAAGGAAGCAGGCAAATGTTTTGAAGAGAGATCAGAGAAACATTAACCATCTAATACCGAGGAAAGGTGGACTGCTAAGAGGAAAATTTGGACTGGCTTGCCTTGTATCTGCTTGATGTTTAGAAGATTAAGCAGCAACTAGACTGAAATATTTAAGATCCTAAGGGACCGTGACAGGATAGATATCTTCTCTATGGGAGAATCTGGAATGAAGGCTCACTGTTTAAAAGTCAGGATTTGCCAATTTAAAGCAGAGATTGGGTGATTTCTTTTTCTCAGACAGTTGAGTCTTTGGAACTCCCTTCCTGAAAAGGTGGTACAAGGAGAGTTCTTGAATACTTGTAAGGCAGAGGTAGAAAGGTTCTTGTTAAGCAAGAGGTGAAAGGTTATCAATATAGGTATTAATACAGATTTGAGATTACAATCGGATCAGGTATGGTCTGATTGAATGGTGGAGCAGTGTCAAGGGGCTAAATTATTTACTTATGCTCTCAATTCATTTGTTTATATAAGACCACACCAAAAGTTCTATGTGCATTTGGATCTCTTTTTGTAAGGAATGAAACATTTATTGTACAGTGAGTACAATAGACCAATTCCTGGCATGAAGGTATTATTCTATTAGGAGTGATTGAGCAGACTGGTCCTTAATCTCTAGTTTTTCGATGAATGAAAAGTGATCTTACTAAAATACAGATTTCTTAAGGGACTTAGTATGATAAATGCTGAGAAAATGTTTCTTTTGATCAGAAAATTGAGAATATGACATCATAGTCTTGCTCAGCCAATTAGGACTGAGATAAGGAAAATTCATTCATTCAAATATTTGCAAATATTTAGAATTCTCTAACTCAGAGAGCTGTGGATTCTTAGCCATTGAGTATAGTTAAAACAGAGATCTATAGAATTCATTTAAACCAAAGGAATATGAGGATAGTAGGGGAAGGTAGAGTTGAGACAGAAAATCAGCCATAGTTTTGTTGAAAAGCAGAACAGACTCTAAGGGCTAAATGCAATATCTATTCCTATTTCTCATGTTCACAAATTCCCAGTGTAAGTAGATTGTTTCCAATTCAGGGAATCAACACTGTTGGAGCAGATGCAGCAATGAAATATTTCCCACTCATTTGATAGATAAAGTTCAAACCTTATAATTATCTAAATTTTGCAAATCAAGCCTTGGCCATTTCATAGTACAATTGTGAATCATCTACTTAATTCAATGATTATTGTAGGGAAGTTACTAAGTTATGTTAACAACCATAAAGAATAGGTGTGGAAATGGCAGATTAATTTTTGACAGGGCGTATATTTTGGTGTCAGGAATAGGGACCACTACTTATTGGAAAAGAAGTCTAAATATGTGAGGGGTAGGCTACCAAGGGGATCGAAAAATTCTTCCTCTTCAGTTCTTTGCCTGAAGTTAGATCTAACCCATACAGCCATCATTTCCACCACAGATAAGCAAAGATCCACCTCATCCAAAACTGGGATCAAATCTCACGCTGTTTACACCAATCCAATCTATACCAGCCATCCAGCCACAAGAACCAGCTGCACCTCATCTACCTGCAGCCATCTCTCATCAAGGATCATAGATACAATATAAACTTGCTCCATTTTTCCAATAGCAGCAGCAGTGGGAGGAGCGACAGTGAGGACCAGGGACCTGCCAGGAAGATAAATTTAAAATTATATAAACCTACCTCGTGAATAAGCAGAGTGCACGCTGAGCAGGAGCTGACACAGGACTGATAAGTAAATTAATATGTTTGGGTGGTTCCATTACCCGAAACACTACTTAGGTAGTGTCTCCCACCCATACCAAAAAAATAAGGTTTTGTACACCAGATTGGTAAGGTCACCAGTTTTTAAAAAATACTCTTTATTTTTCTACAGTCCCTTTGGGAATTTAGAGTAGTGGGAATGGAGGTTAGGGCAGTTGAATGTTCCTCCTGCCGAATGTGGAAGGTAAGGGTCACCACTAGTGTCCCTGCTGACTTCATTTTTGGGAAGTGCATTCAACTCCAGCTCTTCGAAAACCGCGTTAGGGTACTTCAGCTAGAGCTGGATGAACTTCAGCTCATTCAGGAGGCGGAGGGGGTTGTTGGGAGGAGTTACAGGGAGGTAGTCACACCTCAGGTTCA
The DNA here is from genome assembly GCF_037043375.1 of Chiloscyllium plagiosum. Classification (NCBI taxonomy): domain Eukaryota; kingdom Metazoa; phylum Chordata; class Chondrichthyes; order Orectolobiformes; family Hemiscylliidae; genus Chiloscyllium; species Chiloscyllium plagiosum. The sequence continues at coordinate 61,091,814 of NW_028270140.1, forward strand.
AGAAATAGGCAGATGGGTTACAGTCAGGGGACAGAAAGGGAACCGACAGGCAAAACAGGATCCCCTTTGGCCATTCCCCTCAATACCAAGTATACCGTTTTGGATACTGTTGGTGTGGGAGGGGGATCTTACCAGGTGTAAGCAATGGAGTACAAGTCTCTGGCACAGAGTCTGTCCCTGTTGCTCAGAAGGAAAGGGGGAAGATGAGCAGAGCATTAATCACTGGGACTCCATAGTTAGGAGAAAAAATAGGAGTTTCTGTGGAAATGAGAGGAACTCATGGTTGGTGTATTGCTCCTAGGTGCCAAGGTTCATGATGACTTGCATCGTGTTTTCAGGATCCTTGAGGAGGGGGAGAAGCCCTAAGTCCTGGTCCACATAGGCACCAATGACATAGGTAGGAAAAGGGATGGGGATTTAAGGCAGAAATTCAAGGAGCTGGGGTGGAAGCTTGGAGCTAGAACAATCAGTGTTGTTATCTCTGGTTTATTGCCTGTGCCATGTGCTAGCGAGGTGAGGAATAGGTACAGAGAGGAGTTGAACATGTGGCTACAGGGATGGTGCAGGAGGGATGGTTTCAGATACCTGGATAATTGAAGCTCATTCTGGGGTATGTGGAACATCTACAAACAGGGTGGTCCACACCTGAACAAAAGGGTGTACACCTGAACCAAATTTGGTAATACTCTTCAGGAGGGTTTAAACTAATTCAGCAATGGGATGGGAAACTAAATTGTATTTCCAGTGTCCAGGAGATTAAGAGTAGTGAGGTAAAAAATATGGCTTCAAGGTCACAAGAGTTCACTGGCAAGCAGGAAGCTGGTTGGAAGTGTGTCTACTTCAATGCCAGGAACATCCAGAATATGGTGGGCGAACTTTCATCATGAGCTGGTAATTGGGACGTTGATGCTGTGTCCATTTCGGAGACATGGATAGAGCAGGATCAGAAATGGTTGTTGCAGGTTCTAGGATTTAGATGTTTCAGTGAGAACAGAGAAGATGATAAAAGAGGGGGAGGTGTGACATTGTTAGTCAAGGACAGTATTATCATAGTAGAAAGGACATTTGAAAGACTCGTCTACTGAGGTAGTATGGGCTGAGGTTAGAAATAGGAAAGAGGTTATCCTGTTGGGAGTTTTCTAAGCTGAAAATGTGTTGCTGGAACAGCGCAGCAGGTCAGGCAGCATCCAGGGAACAGGAGAATCGTCATTTCGGGCATAAGCCCTTCTTCAGGAATGAGGAAAGTGTGTCCAGCAGGCTAAGATAAAAGGTAGGGAGGAGGGACTTGGGGGAGGGGCGTTGGAAATGCGATAGGTGGAAAGAAGTCAAGGTGAGGGTGATAGGTCAGAGTGGGGTGGGGGCGGAGAGGTCAGGAAGAAGATTGCAGGTTAGGAAGGCGGTGCTGAGTTCGAGGGATTTGACTGAGACAAGGTTGGGGGAGGGGAAATGAGGAAACTGGTGAAATCCGAGTTCATCCCTTGTGGTTGGAGGGTTCCTAGGTGGAAGATGAGGCGCTCTTCCTCCAACCGTCATGTTGTTGTGGTCTGGCGATGGAGGAGTCCAAAGACCTGCATATTCTTGGTGGAGTGGGAGGGGGAGTTGAAGTGTTGAGCCACAGGGTGGTTGGGTTGGTTTGTCCAGGTGTCCCAGAGGTGTTCTCTGAAACGCTCCGCAAGTAGCCGGCCTGTCTCCCCAATATAGAGGAGGCCACATTGGGTGCAGCGGATGCAATAGATGATGTGTGTGGAGGTGCAGGTGAATTTGTGGCGGATATGGAAGTTTCCTTTGGGGCCTTGGAGGGAAGTGAGGGGGGAGGTGTGGGCGCAAGTCTTGCACCTCCTGCGGTTGCAGGGGAAGGTGCCGGGAGTGGAGGCTGGGTTGGTGGGGGGTGTGGATCTGACAAGGGAGTCATGGAGGGAGTGGTCTTTACGGAACTCTGATAGGGGAGGGGAGGGAAATATATCCTTGGTGGTGGGGTCCGTTTGGAGGTGGCGGAAATTACGGCGGATGATACGCTGTACATGGAGGTTGGTGGGGTGGTAGGTGAGGACCAGTGGGGTTCTGTCCTGGTCGCAGTTGGAGGGGCGGGGCTCAAGGGCGGAGGAGCGGGAAGTGGAAGAGATGCCGTGGAGGGCATCGTCGACCACGTCGGGGGGGAAATTGCAGTCCTTGAAGAAGGAGGCCATCTGGGTTGTACGTTTTTGGAACTGGTCCTCCTGGGAGCTGATGCGGCAGAGACGAAGGAATTGGGAGAATGGGATGGCGTTTTTACAGGGGGCAAGGTGGGAGGAGGTGTAGTCCAGGTAGCTGTTGGAGTCGGTCGGTTTGTAGTAGATGTCCGTGTTGATTCGGTCACCTGAGATAGAAATAGAAAGGTCGAGGAAGGGAAGGGAGGAATCTGAGACTGTCCAGGTGAATTTGAGGTCGGGGTGGAAGGTGTTGGTGAAGTGGATGAACTGTTCAACCTCCTCGTGGGAGCACGAGGCGGCGCCGATACAGTCATCGATGTAGCGGAGGAAAAGGTGGGTGGTGGGTTCAGTGTAGTTGCGGAAGATGGACAGTTCCACATATCCTACGAAGAGGCAGGCATAGCTGGGGCCCATGCGGGTGCCCGTGGCTACTCCTTTCGTTTGGAGGAAGTGGGAGGATTGGAAAGAGAAGTTGTTCAGGGTGAGGACCAGTTCAGTCAGTAGAAGGAGGGTGTGAGTGGAAGGGTACTGGTTGGTACGGTTGGTACCTTTTCCTCCGCTACATCGATGACTGTATCGGCGCCGCCTCGTGCTTCAACTCCCCCTCCCACTCCACCAAGGATATGCAGGTCCTGGACTCCTCCATCGCCAGACCACAACAACACGACGGTTGGAGGAAGAGCGCCTCATCTTCCGCCGAGGAACCCTCCAACCACAAGGGATGAACCCGGATTTCACCAGTTTCCTCATTTCCCCACCCCCACCTTGTCTCAGTCAAATCCCTCGAACTCAGCACCGCCTTCCTAACCTGCAATCTTCTTCCTGACCTCTCCGCCCCCACCCCACTCTGACCTATCACCCTCACCTTGACCTCTTTCCACCTATCGCATTTCCAACGCCCCTCCCCCAAGTCCCTCCTCCCTACCTTTTATCTTAGCCTGCTGGACACACTTTCCTCATTCCTGAAGAAGGGCTTATGCCCGAAACGTCGATTCTCCTGTTCCCTGGATGCTGCCTGACCTGCTGCGCTGTTCCAGCAACACATTTTCAGCTCTGATCTCCAGCATCTGCAGACCTCACTTTCTTCCTGGGAGTTTTCTAAGGACCTCTAAATACTTCTAAAGGAAGGAATAGTAAAGATAATTCTGGATAGGAGTGAGAGTAACCAGTATCCTTGGGGGGAGGTTTGCTAGTGCTCTTGGGGGGGGTTTAAACTAACTCGGCAGGGGCATGGGAACCCAGATTGTAGCTTCAGGGTGCAGGGCCTGGAGTGTAGGGAGGTGAGGAACATGGCATCAATTTCCAAGGAGGGTGCCTGTAAATAGGGAAGTTGTTTGAAGTGTGTATACTTCAATGCAAGAAGTATACGAAATAAGGTAGGTGAACTTGCAGCGTGGGTTGGTACCTGGGACTTCGATGTTGTGGCTATTACGGAGACATGGCTAGAACAGGGACAGGATTGGCTGTTGCAGGTTCCGGGATTTAAATGTTTTAGTAGGTTTAGAGGTGGGGGTAAAAGAGGGGGAGGTGTGGCATTGCTTGTCAAAGACAGTATTACAGCGGTGGAAAGGACGATGGATGAGGACTTGCCATCTGAGGTAGTTTGGGCTGAGGTTAGGAATAGGAAAGGTGAGGTCACCCTGTTGGGAGTCTTTTACAGGCCTCCTAATAGTCCTAGAATCATTGAAGAAAGGATTGGGAAGGTGATTCAGGAGATGAGTGACAGTAATAGGGTGGTTGTTATGGGGGACTTTAACTTTCCTGATATTGATTGGGAAAGCTATAGCTCAAGTTCGTTAGATGGGTCAGTGTTTGTTCAATGTGTGCAGGAGAGTTTCCTGACACAATATGTAGACAGGCCAACAAGAGGTGAGGCCATACTGGATTTGGTTCTGGGTAACGAACCAGGCCAGGTGTTAGAATTAGAGGTAGGTGAGCACTTTGGGGATAGTGACCATAATTCGGTGATTTTTACACTCGTGATGGAGAGGGATAAGTGTGTACTACAGGGCAAGAATTATAGCTGGGGTAAGGGAAATTATGATGCGGTGAGGCATGACTTAGGATGTGTGGCTTGGAAAAGTAGACTCCAAGGCAAGAGTGTAAATGATATGTGGAACTTGTTCAAGGGGCAACTATTGAGTGTCCTTGATAATTATGTACCTGTCAGGCAGGTAGGAAAGGGTCGTGCGAGGGAGCCGTGGTTTAATAAGGAATTGGAATCCCTTGTTAAATGGAAGAGGGCGGCCTATCTCAAGATGAGACGTGAAGGTTCAATTGGGGCGATTGAGAGTTATAGGGTAGCCAGGAAGGACCTGAAGAGAGAGCTAAAAGCAGCAAGGAGGGGACACGAAAGGTCCTTAGTAGATAGGATTAGGGAAAACCCTAAGGCTTTCTATAGGTATGTTAGGAATAAAAGAATGACTAGGGTAGGAATAGGTCCAGTCAAGGATAGTAGGGGGAAGTTGCGTGTGGAGGCGGAAGAGATTGGGGAGACACTGAATGAATACTTTTCTTCAGTATTCACTCAGGAACAGGGCATTGTTGTCGATGAGAATACTGAGGCACAAATAAGTAGAATGGATGGCTTTGAGGTATGTAGAGAAGAGGTGTTGGAAATCCTGGAAAAGGTGAAAATAGATAAGTCCCCTGGGCCTGATGGCATTTATCCTAGGATTCTCTGGGAAGCAAGGGAGGAGATTGCAGAGCCATTGGCCTTGATTTTTATGTCCTCTTTGTCTACAGGAGTAGTCCCAGAAGACTGGAGGATAGCAAATGTGGTTCCCTTGTTCAAAAAGGGGAGTAGGGATAGCCCTAGTAACTATAGGCCGGTGAGTCTCACTTCTGTTGTGGGCAAAGTCTTAGAGAGAATTGTAAGGGATAGGATTTATGCACATCTAGATAGGAATAATGTGATCAAGGATAGTCAGCATGGTTTTGTGAAGGGCAAGTCGTGCCTCACAAACCTTATTGAATTCTTTGAAAAGGTGACGAAGGAGGTTGATGAGGGGAAAGCGGTAGATGTGGTATATATGGATTTTAGTAAGGCGTTCGATAAGGTTCCCCATGGTAGGCTACTGCAGAAAATACGGAGATATGGCATTGAGGGTGAGTTGGAGGTTTGGATTAGGAATTGGCTGGATGGAAGAAGACAGAGGGTAGTAGTTGATGGCAAAGTTTCTTCATGGAGTGCCGTCACTAGCGGTGTTCCGCAAGGATCTGTTTTGGGACCATTGCTGTTTGTCATTTTTATAAATGACCTGGAAGAGGGGTTAGAAGGTTGGGTGAGCAAGTTTGCGGATGACACGAAAGTCGGAGGAGTTGTTGACAGTGAGGAAGCATGTGGCAGGTTACAGCAGGATATAGAGAAGCTGCAGAGCTGGGCAGAAAGGTGGCAGATGGAATTCAATGTAGCTAAGTGCGAGGTGATTCACTTTGGGAAGAATAACAAAAAGATGGGGTACTGGGCTAATGGTCGGATACTTGGTAGTGTGGATGAGCAGAGGGATCTTGGTGTCCATGTACACAGATCTCTGAAAGTTGCCACCCAGGTAAATAGTGCGGTGAGGAAGGCATATGGCGTACTGGCTTTTATTGGTAGAGGAATTGAGTTCCGGAGTCCTGAGGTCATGATGCAGTTGTATAAGACTCTGGTACGGCCGCATCTGGAATATTGTGTGCAGTTTTGGTCGCCATACTATAGGAAGGATGTGGAGGCATTGGAACGGGTGCAGAGGAGGTTTACCAGGATGTTGCCTGGTATGAAAGGAAAATCGTACGAGGAAAGACTGAGGCACTTGGGGCTGTTTTCACTAGAGAAAAGAAGGTTTAGGGGTGACTTGATTGAGGTGTACAAGATGATTAGGGGGTTAGATAGGGTCGACAGTATGAACCTTTTCCCGCGTATTGAGTCGGGTATTACAAGGGGGCATAGCTTTAAATTAAGGGGGGGTAGATATAGGACTGATGTTAGGGGTAGGTTCTTCACTCAGCGAGTCGTTAGTTCATGGAATGCCCTGCCAGTAACAGTGGTGGACTCTCCCTCTTTATGGGCATTTAAGAGGGCATTGGATAGGTATATGGAGGATAGTGGGTTAGTGTAGTTTAGGTGGGCTTGGATCGGCGCAACATCGAGGGCCCAAGGGCCTGTACTGCGCTGTATTCTTCTATGTTCTATGTTCTATGTTCTATGTAACAGGGGAGTGGTTATGGGGTTCTTTAACTTTCCAAATATATTGACTAGCTATATTATAGTTCAAATACTTCAGATGGGTTAGATTTGTCCAATGTGTGCAGAATGATTTCCTGACACAATGTGTAGACAAGCCAACACAAACCTTATTGATTTCTTTGAGATGGTGACCAAATAGGTGGATGAGGGTCAAGTGGTTGCTGTGGTGTATTTGGATTTCAGCAATGTTAGGCTATTGAACAAAATACAGAGGCATGGGATTGAGGATGATTTAGCAGTTTGGATCAGACATTGGCTACCTGAAAGAAGACAGAGAGTGGTGGTTGATGGGAAATGTTAATCCTGGAGTTCAGTTACTAGTGATGTGCCACAAGGATCTATTTTGGGGCCACTGCTGTTTGTCATTTTTTTAAATGACCTAGATGAGGGTGCAGATGGATGGGTTAATAAACTTGCGGGTGACACTAATGTCGGTGGAGTTGTGGATAGTGCAGAAGGATGTTGCAGGTTACAGAGGGACATAGATACACTGCAGAGCTGGGTTGAGAGGTGGTAAATGGAGTTTAATGCAGAAAAATATGATATGATTAATTTTGGAAGGAGCAACAGAAATAAAGAGCATTGGGCTAATGGTAAGATTCTTGGTAGTGTAGATGAGCAGAGAAACATCAGTGTTGTTGTTCATAGATCCTTGTAAGTTGCCACCAAGGTTGAAAGGCTTGTTCAGAAGGCATACGGGAATTAGCTTTTATTGGTAAAGGTATTGAGTTTCAGAACCACAAGGTCATGCTGCAGCTGTACAAAACTCTGGTGCAGCTGCACTTGGAGTATTGCATACAGTTCAGGTCTTCGCATTAACAGAAGGATGTGGAAGATTTGTAAAGGATTCAGAGGAGATTTACTAGGATGTTGCCTGGTATGGAGGGAAGGTCATGTGAGGAAAGGCTGAGGGACTTGAGGCTGTTTTCATTAGAGAGAAGAAGGTTGAGAGGTGACAATTGAGACATATAAGATAATCAAAGGGTTAGATAGGGTGGACAATGAGAGTCTTTTTCCTTGGATGGTGATGGCTTGCATGAGGGGACATAGCTTTAAAGTGAGGGGTGATAGATATAGGACAGTTGTCAGAGATAGTTTCTTTACTTAGAGAATAGTAGGGGCATGGAACGCACTGCTTGCAACAGTAGTAGACTCGCCAACTTTAAGGGCATTTAAATGGTCATTGGATAAACATATGGATGAAAATGGATTAGTGTAGATTAGATGGGCTTCAGATCGGTTTCATAGGTTAGCACAACATTGAGGAATCCATTAAGGAGCTCAGAATTAAGTTTGTTGCTCAGGGGTAGTGAACATATGAAACGTCATATGAAATGTTTGAGATGGTTAACGCTCTAGGGAAGTGGGTTAAGTACATGATTAAGAAAACATTGAATGATATTTTATCGGGTGCGATTATGTGAAATGAGGTGAATTCACGGGAAGAATTAAAGTGGTACAAGTCTTTTGTGCTGAATGACCCATTTCTGTACTGGAATTTCTAAGTGCACAAATTTATTAAAAAGGCATGCATTTCTTATTGCTGCTAATCTGTACAAAAATCATCCTTGAACTACTCTGGTGAAGTCTCTCTTTGTCGCAATCTTATCTTGCAGACTCAAAAGGAACAAACATGTTGCAATGACGTCCTGCAACAGCAGAATGATATGCTGCACAATATATTTCATAATGGTGCGACATTCCGATCAACTTGCAATGTAAAACGCCACAGAAAACCTAGAAAATTGCATAAAATGGTAGTTAATGGGAGTGGTGCCCTTCAGAATATGTTACCTTCAGACGTTTTTAAGAAAATCTTCGTATAATTAAAATATACTGTATACACTGCTCGTGTTCCATTGTGGTAACAAATATGACAGAATTCTGCATCTATAATCGCTCATGTTCACAATTTTGCATCTATCATGCATCATCACAGTTATCTCTGAAAATTAACTCCTATGGTCATGTCATTTCCTAAAATAATTCAAGATATGAGATGGTGAACCCTTAGAAACATAGGACAAGAATATCCCTTAGTTATGCTTAAGAACCATGTCTTTTCTCCCCAGTTTCTCAAATATCATATTTAAATTTTTCTATGCTGTCTGTTGCCATTATGGTGCTGTTAGCGCATTTAAGCCCCATTATTACCATCCCACACAAAGTAGTTATTATCAAATTGTCTGTGCTCCTGTCTTTAAATGATGCAATTTATCCATTCTATTAAGTGTGCAGATTTCCCTTAACCATAACTCCTCTTCCTTCCAGTAACTGTTCCAAAAATATCATTTTATTGTTTGTAATGTTGAATACATTCTCCCCTACTGTGTTGTTTTCTTTCAGGCAGAAACACAAAATGTTTGAAAAAGTTCAGATCAGTAGCATCTCCAAATTCAGAATGCTTATTTGAACATTGTTTTTCTAATCATATTTCGACATTTGTTATTCACCTGTCTGTACTATTTATGTTTGCTGAGCAACTATTGCCTAGGGTATTTAATTAGTTTTAGAAAACTATTATTAATTTCAAATAAGTACAACTCATTCTGTGTTCACACAATCTTGGTTCTGGTATGCTTAACTTATGCTCTTTTGTACAAATGAACATTATAAATATGATTCTTTTCCCACCGCAGTCTTTTATCTCAAGGTTTTCACAACATGAGATTGAAAGAACAGTGCATGTTGTGCAAAAGGCAGTATCAATATTTCCTTTCAACAGGAGGACAGAATATTTAGTCAGACACTTCACACATCCCAAAAAGCACAAAATGCTGTCAATGAAACATATTCAATCAGCTTAAGGGAAAGAAAATTAGAAAGGTTTGATATTTTTATGTTTTTGATTCTATTGATTAAGGTAATCCTATTGGAATGTTACATAAGCATTGAAAGGTTAGACAATGTTCTTTTCTAATCACGTGATAAATTAAGTAAATATATTAGGTTTCAGAAGCAAGTGTTCTTTGGACTTTTTTTCTGAGTAGCAAGCTAAATAATTGTTAATGATACGTGCTTTAATCAGTGCAGTAAATGGAGGCAAAAGACTGCTCTCAGGTTGGACTTTCACTCAGAGATGGCTAGATCTCTGGGAGTTGGGCTGGGCAGAGCAACCTTTTGGCAAAAGCTGAGGCTGCTGAGTATGGAGCAAGCACTGTATGAAAGAGCTGAACAAAATCAAAAATTGAGTAAGTACTTGAAAAAATACTTTAAAACAATTTTAAAAACTATCAGTGTTGTGGGACTATTTGGTTAGCTTTGGCTTTTTAACAATAAGCTATGTGAGACATATCGCCAAGGCTTTTTACTTTGCACTGATCAGGACAAACACACAACTTCCAAATATTAAATGATTACAACAGCTTTATATACATGAATAAAGGGTGCTGATTGTTTGGCAAGTCAATTCTTATTGCCTGAAGTAGTTTCAGAACTATCAGAATTTTTTTACTACATCCTGTATTCTTCATATTGGCATAGGTATGATGGGTCAAATGGCATCCTTCTCTGTTTCTCATTATCTCAAAAATTGCGAGTGATTCTATGATGTTATCTGTTTGCAAGTAATGCAATATTACCTAAGTTATTATTTAAGCACATGCTTACCAGAATTTAAATAGTGTATTGTGACGATACTATGGCTTTAAGAGATGCACTTTGTCCTTGTTTTTTTTAAGAAGAGAGGTTGAGACAGAGGTGTTGTGTGATCTGTTCCAAGTCAATAAAGTAAGCAACTTGTGAAGCATTTGGTTTTTTTAAAGACTTGGAACACCCGAAGCAGCATGAATGAGCGGAGTCAGCTTGATACAGAACCAGGGTTTTACTTTAGTTTTTAGTAGTTGTTGAAGTTTTGAAGCTGCCATATATCTCTCCCTTCTACAACAAAATGCTAATGTTCTCTCTCTCTCTCTCTCTGCCAGTATTTTCTCTTGATGTTCTTTCCTCCTAGACTGGAAAAATAATGCATGAGAAACAATTTTAACTGAATTTGCCTTTGTCAAATGGGTATTTATGGATGTTACTATATTGAAACGGTTGCTGTTTAGTAGTTAAATAATTTATTATTCTGTTAAGTTTTCCAATAGACTTAAAGTTAGACCAATTCTTCTTCCTTTTGATTGTATTTTAATTGTAGAGTAAGAATAAATTGTGTTTTGTTTAAAATCGAATTATATCTGGAACATCTCACCTTACGCTTGCCTCTAACTAGGGTCGAGGTATCTCCTCAATGTATTGAAGGGATTGGGTTTGGTCCATAACAGTACAGAAATAAATGTTCAAATGATCTTATCTTCTGTGTGATTTTTCACTATTTAACAGTATTCAACAATAGATCTTCTTTGATTCATATTTCTCCTTTAATCTCCTCCTACTTATCCTGAAGCTGGAGCTGGCAGGGTATGTTTTGATTGGCTCTACATTGTCTCCAGTACTTCTTCCAAGCGACCATTCTTCATTCCTCATTCTGGAATGTGTACAGTTGTTGCTTTTGTCTGTTTATTAAACCATGGATAGATCACAGCCAAGTCTGACATCCTCACCAGCACTGTGGATTTTGGTTGATGACCAAGAATGGAAAGTCTGTCTCTTTTCTACCCTGCATCCTAGAGATGCTGAGACCAGATACAAGATTTTGGCTAATACTGACCAATTCAGAGCACAGATCAAACCAGGGACTCTTCTATCTTACAGAGTTCAGCCAAGGTGCATTTAGGTGTGAGCCTTCAGGAGAAGGTATTAATGGATCATTAATTTCCCAATGATTAAATTCTAATTTAAAGATCACAGGTTTCTTAAATAATGATTTTATTTGCTTTAAAAAAATCAGGTGCAAGTTTGTCCGTGTTTTTTTAAACGACATAAACTTCCTGCATTGCATATTTTTGAATATGTTCATCTAACATTTTTTCATTAAAATAACAAGCAGTTCATAAAGCTACCCAGACTGCTTCACAGAAAGATTAATTATTTAATGTGTTTCATAGCTCCATCTCTGAACAAGACAATAAAAATGAAATTCATTCCAACAATTTGCACTTGATCTGCCAATTTGTTTATTTTTCAGTGATTTTCCAATAAACTGTCAGGCAATTATGATCTGGCAGCTTCTTAGAATGAGGCTCTGTCAGTTTTAACTTATTAGTACTCCCCAGTTAAAGTAAGGTACTTTGACCTGTTGCCTTCTGATGGGTGATTGATAGAAGCTACAGGAAGCTACAGGGACATAGTTACGCCGGAGAACAGAGGTAGCTGGGTAACAGTTAGAGGTGGGAAGGGGAAGAAGCAGGCAATGCAGGGTTCCCCTGTGGTCGTTCCCCTAAAAAATAAGTATACAGCTTTGGAAACTGTTGAGGGGGACAGCGTTGCAGGTGTAAGCTGCAGTGAAGGGGTCTGTGGCTCTGAGACTCAGAAGGGAAAGGGGGAGAGGAGGAGAGCGCTAGTTATAGGGGACTCTCTAGTTAGAGGGACGGACAGGCGGTTCTGTGGACATGGGCGAGACTCACGGATGGTTTGTTGCCTCCCGGGTGCTAGGGTCCGAGACGTCTCAGACTGTGTCTTCAGAATCCTTAAGGGGGAGGGTGTGCAGCCAGAAGTCGTGGTACACATTGGCACCAACGACATAGGTAGGAAGAGGGGTGGGGAGGTCATTCAAGAGCTCAAGGAGTTAGGCTGGAAGCTAAAAGCTAGGACAGACAGAGTCGTCATCTCTGGGTTGTTGCCGGTGCCACGTGACAGTGAGGCAAAGAATAGGGAGAGAGTGCAGTTGAACACGTGGCTGCAAGGCTGGTGTAGGAGGGAGGGCTTCAGATATTTGGACAATTGGACTGCATTCTGGGGAAGGTGGGACCTGTACAAACAGGACGGGTTGCACCTGAACCAGAAGGGCACCAATATCCTGGGGGGTAGGTTTGCTAGCACTCTTCGGGGGGGTTTAACCTAATTTGGCAGGGGGATGGGATCCGGACTTGTAGTCCAGCAAGTAAGCTAGCTGTGTGTCAGGATGCCCAAGACTGTAGGGAGGCTGTGGAGAAGGTAGCACTGACAGGGACTACTTGCGGACACAGAGATGGGCTCAAGTGCGTATACTTCAACGCAAGGAGTATCAGAAATAAGGTGGGTGAACTTAAGGCGTGGATCGGTACCTGGGACTACGATGTTGTGGCCATCACGGAAACGTGGATAGATGAGGGACAGGAATGGCTGTTGGAGGTTCCTGGTTACAGGTGTTTCAGTAAGATTAGGGAGGGTGGGAAAAAAGGAGGGGGGGTGGCATTGCTAATTAGAAATGGTATAACGGCTGCAGAAAGGAAGTTTGAGGGGGATCTGCCTCCGGAGGTAGTATGGGTTGAAGTCAGAAATAGGAAAGGTGCAGTCACCTTGTTGGGTGTTTACTATAGGCCCCCCAATAGCAGCAGAGATGTGGAGAAACAGATTGGGAAACAGATTTTGGAAAGGTGCAGAAGCCACAGGGTCGTAGTCATGGGCGACTTCAACTTCCCAAATATTGATTGGAAGCTCTTTAGATCAAGTAGATTGGATGGGGCAGTGTTTGTGCAGTGTGTCCAGGAAGCTTTTCTAACGCAGTATGTAGATTGTCCAACCAGAGGGGAGGCCATATTGGATTTGGTACTCGGTAATGAACCGGGGCAAGTGGTGGGCTTGTTATTGGGTGAACATTTTGGTGATGGTGACCACAATTCTGTGACTTTCACCTTGGTTATGGAGAGAGATAGGTGCGCACAACAAGGTAGATTTTATAATTGGGGGAAGGGAAATTACGATGCTGTAAGGCAGGATTTGAGGAGCATACGTTGGGAGCATAGGCTGTCAGGGAAGGATGTGGTGGAAAGGTGGAACTTTTTCAAAGAGCAGATACGACGTGTCCATGATATGTATGTACCTATCAGGCAGGAAAGAAATGGTCGTGTGAGGGAGCCTTGGTTGACGAGAGAGGTTGAATGTCTGGTAAAGAGGAAGAAGGAGGCTTACATAAGGTTGAGGAAACAGGATTCAGACAGAGCAGTGGAGGGATACAGGATAGCCAGAAGGGACCTGAAGAAAGGGATTAGGAGAGCTAAGAGAGGGCATGAAAAATCGTTGGCGGATAGGATCAAGGATAACCCCAAGGCATTTTATGCGTATGTGAGAAACGTGAGAATGACGAGAACGAGGTTAGCTCCGATCAAGGACAGTAGTGGGAGACTGTGTATTGAGTTGGAAGAGATAGGAGAGGTCTTGAACAAGTACTTCTCTTCAGTATTTACGAACAAGAGGGACCGTATTGTAGAAGAGGAGAGTGTGAAATGGACTGGTAAGCTAGAAGAGATACCTGTTAGGTTGGAAATTTTGAACAACTTGAGGATAGACAAGTCCCCCGGGCCTGACGGGATATATCCTAGGATTATGTGGGAAGCAAGAGAGGAAATTGCAGTACCGTTGGCAATGATCTTCTCGTCTTCACTGGCAACGGGGGTGGTACCAGGGGACTGGAGAGTAGCGAATGTTGTTCCCCTGTTCAAAAAAGGAAATAGGGATAACCCCGGGAATTACAGGCCTGTTAGTCTTACTTCTGTGGTAGGCAAAGTAATGGAAAGGGTACTGAGGGATAGGATTTATGAGTATCTGGAAAGACACTGCTTGATTAGGGACAGCCAGCACGGATTTGTGAAGGGTAGGTCTTGCCTTACAAGTCTTATTGAATTCTTCGAGGAGGTGACCAAGCATGTGGATGAGGGTAGAGCAGTGGATGGAGTATACATGGATTTTAGTAAGGCATTTGATAAGGTTCCCCATGGTAGGCTTATGCGGAAAGTCAGGAGGCATGGGATAGAGGGAAATTTGGCCAATTGGATAGAAAACTGGCTAACCGGTCGAAGGCAGAGAGTGGTGGTAGATGGTAAATATTCAGCCTGGAGCCCAGTTACAAGTGGAGTTCCGCAGGGATCAGTTCTGGGTCCTCCGCTGTTTGTAATTTTTATTAATGACTTAGATGAGGGAGTCGAAGGGTGGGTCAGTAAATTTGCAGATGATACGAAGATAGGTGGAGTTGTGGACAGTGAGGAGGGCTGTTGTCGGCTGCAGAGGGACTTAGATATGATGCAGAGCTGGGCTGAGGAGTGGCAGATGGAGTTCAACCCTGCCAAGTGTGAGGTTGTCCATTTTGGAAGAACAAATAAGAATGCGGAATACAGGGTTAATGGTAGGGTTCTTAGTCAGGTGGAGGAACAGAGGAATTTGGGGTCTATGTACATAGATCTTTGAAGGTTGCCACTCAGGTGGATAGAGTTTGTAAGAAGGCCTATGGAGTATTATCGTTCATTAGCAGAGGGATTGAATTCAAGAGTCGTGATGTTGCAGCTGTACAGGACTTTGGTTAGGCCACAGTTGGAGTACTGTGTGCAGTTCTGGTCGCCTCACTTTAGGAAAGATGTGGAAGCTTTGGAGAGGGTGCAGAGAAGATTTACCAGGATGTTGCCTGGAATGGAGAGGAAGTCGTACAAGGATAGGTTGAGAGTTCTCAGCCTTTTCTCGTTGGAACGGCGAAGGATAAGGGGTGACTTGATAGAGGTTTATAAGATGATCAGAGGAATAGATAGAGTAGACAGTCAGAAACTTTTTCCCCGGGTACATCAGAGTGTTACAAGGGGACATAAATTTAAGGTGAAGGGTGGAAGGTATAGGGGAGATGTCAGGGGTGGGTTCTTTACCCAGAGAGTGGTGGGGGCATGGAATGCGCTGCCCGTGGGAGTGGTAGAGTCGGAATCATTGGCGACCTTTAAGCGGCATTTGGATAGGTACATGGATGGGTACTTAATCTAGGTTAGAAGTTCGGCACAACATCGTGGGCCGAAGGGCCTGTTCTGTGCTGTATTGTTCTATGTTCTATGTTCTATGTTCTAACTATTCTTCATCATCCACTGATCTATAAAAAAATGACACTTTTGAATTCATGGATAAACCACATGGATCAAATGTGTTAGCCTCTAGATTTTTTTGGCAAATAGCATTTCCATACAATTTTAATTAATAATGTATTTTCTCAAGTGTTTTCATTTGTGAGCACCGCCCTCACCATCTTTTTACACAACCGTGTGTGCTCCACTAACATACAAATATACAAACAAGGCCATTAGGGCTGCTCCTCCACTTACAGTCAGACAGTCATACAGCATGGAAACAGCTCCTTCAATTCAACTAGGCCACCCGACAATGCTCCCAAACCAAACTAGCCCCACTTGCCTGTATTTGACTCATATTCTTCCAAACATTTAATATTCACGTACTTATCCAAATGTCTTTAAAGTATTGTAACTGTACCTTCATCCACCATTTCCTCTGGCAGTTCATTACACATATGAACCATTCTCTGTGTAAAACAAATGCTCTTCGTGCCCTTTTTAAATCTTTCTCCTCTTACCTTAAAAACATGCCCTCTAGTTTTGAACTCCCCCACCCTAGGGAAAAGACATTTGCTATTCACTGTATCTATGTCACTCATGATTTTATAAATCTCTATAAGGTCACTCCTCAACCTCCAAAGCTCCAGTGATAAAAGTAACCTATCTTAATAACTCAAACCTTCCATTCCCGGCAACATCCTGGTAAATCTTTTTCTGAACCCTCTCCAATTTAATAATATCCTTCCAAGAGCAGGATGGCTAGAACTGTACACAAACATCTGAAGATGTCTTATCTACAATCTTATCCTGTACAATCTGAACATGACGTTCCAACTGAAATAATCAATGGTCTGAGCAATGAAGGTAAGGATACTAAACATCTTCTTAACCACCATGTCTACCTGTGAAACAAACTTCAAAGAATTATGAATCTGAATCCCTAGGTCTCTCAGTTCTGTAACACTACCCAGGGCCTAATTTCCATTCTTTGTTTTACCAAAATGTGATACTTCATATTTATTCAATTTAAACTCCATCTGCTACTCCTCAGCTCATTGATCCAATTGATTAAGGTCTCTTTGTAGTCTAAGATAATCTTCTTCACTGCCCACTGTATCATCAATCTTGGTTTCATCTGCAAACTTACTATCCATGTTTTCTACATTCTAATATAAATCCTTTCTATAAATGACAAACAAAAATGGACCCTCTACCAATCCCTGTGGTATACTGCTTTGTATCATCAGCAAATTTGCTAATGTTATTGCTGATACCATCTTCTATATCATTAACATATATTGTAAAAAGCTGCGGTCCCAGCACAGATCCCTGCGGTACCCCACTGGTCACTGCCTGCCATTCCGAAATAGAGCCATTTATCACTACCCTTTGTTTCCTGTCAGCCAACCAATTTTCAATCCAATCTGGTACTTTGCCCCCAATACCATGCACCCTAATTTTCCTCACTAACCTCCTGTGTGGGACTTTATCAAAAGCTTTCTGAAAGTCCAGGTACACTACATCTACTGGATCTCCCTCGTCCATCTTCAGAGTTACATCCTCAAAAAATTCAAGAAGATTAGTCAAGCATGATTTCCCCTTCATAAATCCTTGGTGACATACACATACACAGTCCTGCGGACTGTTTGAACATGGCCTAATCAGCCGATTCCAGACAGCACCAGAGTTGATCCTTTGCCTCCTCCGACCAGCAGTGGACCTGTATCCTCGGATGATAAATTCACCAAAGATCCTCAGGCAGCACCACATGGGAACACCACCACCTGCATGTTCCCCTTCAAGCTCATCCCCATCCTGACTTAGAACATATAACATAGAAAAATACAGCGCAGTACAGGCCCTTTGGCCCTCGATGTTGCGCCGATCCAAGCCCACCTAACCTACACCAGCCCACTATCCTCCATTATGCCTATCCAATGCCCGTTTAAATTCCCATAAAGAGGGAGAGTCCACCACTGCTACTGGCAGGGCATTCCATGAACTCACGACTCGCTGAGTAAAGAATCTACCCCTAACATCTGTCCTATACCTACCACCCCTTAATTTAAAGCTATGCCCCCTCATAATAGCTGACTCCATACGTGGAAAAAGGTTCTCATGGTCAACCCTATCTAAACCCGTAATCATCTTGTACACCTCTATCAAGTCACCCCAAACCTTCTTTTCTCCAATGAAAACAGCCCCAAGTGCCTCAGCCTTTCCTCATACGATCTTCCTACCATACCAGGCAACATCCTGGTAAACCTCCTCTGCACCTGTTCCAGTGCCTCCACATCCTTCCCATAGTATGGCAACCAAAACTGCACACAATACTCCAGATGAGGCCGCACCAGAGTCTTATACAACTGCAACATGACCTCAGGACTCTGTAACTCAATTCCTCTACCAATAAAAGCCAGTACGCCATATGCCTTCATTACCGCGCTATTTACCTGGGTGGCAACTTTCAGAGACCTGTGTACATGGACACCAAGATCCCTCTGCTCATCCACACTACCAAGTATCCGACCATTAGCCCAGTACCCCATCTTTTTGTTACTCTTACCAAAGTGAATCACCTCACGCTTACCTACATTGAACTCCATTTGCCATCTTTCTGCCCAGCTCTGCAACTTATCTATATGTGAAATATATCACTGTACCTTTTACTATCGCTAGGTCAAAAACCTGGAATTCCCTCCCTGATGGCATTGTGGTCAACCAATAGCAGGTGGACTGCAGCTATTCAAGAAGGCAGCTTACTACCATCTTCTCAAGGGCAACTAGGTATGGCCAGCCAGCAATATCCAAATCCCATAAATGATTTTTAAAAATGTTTAAGGTGAGATAGACACGGATGTAAAAGAGGTATTGGAGTTAATTCACTGATAAGGGAGAATATCACAGTTGTACTGAGGGAGCACACCTTGGAGGTCTCATCCATTTGGGCATATGGGTAGAGCTGAGGAATTGGAAAGGTTCAATTACTTTGGGGGAATTGTACTACAGACTTCCCAGCAGCCAATGGTGATAGAGAAACAGATACGTGGACAGATTATGGAAAAATGTGAAAACAACAAGGTTGTTCCCCTGTATTGACAGGGACTCGCTTAGTGCCAGGGGCTTAAAGGGGGAGGACAGTTTTTTGAAACAAGATATAAGTAGTCTGCTGAGGCAGCCCATGGCACAAGACGGCAGCCTATGGATTTTTTTAGTTGGAGTAAAAATGGTGGAGTCAAGATTGTGGTGCTGGAAAAGCACAGCAGGTCAGGGAAGGGTTTATGCCCGACCGTCGATTCTCCTGCTCCTTGATGCTGCCTGAACTGCTATGTTTTTCCAGCACCACACACTCGACTCTGATCTCCAGCATCTGTCGTCCTCACTTTCTCCATAAAAATGGTGGAGAAGATTTTAGTTGTCGCACCAAAAAGGACTAGTTCAGCATTAAAGTAAGATAATAAGTTAGAACAGTAGTAACTTTGAGATAAATCCAAGGTAACAGATAAAACAAAGAATCTTACAGGAAGGATACTCACTCATATCTGCAAGAGGCAGTCTGATAACAGATGTCTGGGACCAGACAACCCTAAGTTTATAGTTTATCTCAAGAATGAGACTTTAGATTTAGATTTTAGATTTTAAATTTTATTGTCGCATGTACTCAAGTACAGAAGTATAGGAGTACAGTGAAAAATGTAAAATGTCGCCATCTTAGGTACCCAGGTACCTCGGTACAAAAAAGCTTAGGTAGATGGTAGTAAGAGAAACGAGAGTTAAGAAGTTACGCATTACTTCATAGAACAGTAGAAAAACAAAGAATTAGGTAATAATTTTTTTAAAGTCTTTCATTGATTAAATTGGAAAATAAAGGAAAAAGTTAAAAGTTCACCAATCTTTGATGACACCTCCACTGATCTTGCGCTGCTGTCTGTTCTTGATGCCACCACCGCAGTAACAGATACTGTCACTGCTGCTGAAACTGCTACTTCTCCATTCTCCCCCAGTGCCTCAGGAACATGCCTGGGCAGGATCATTCACATGCTGAGCCGAGACACTGCCATGAACCACTGACAGACCAGCCGACATTCCACTAAGAGTCAAGGCCATGCCCACCAAGAGCCACCAAGAGACCAGGCTACGATCTGCACAAAGTGCTGAGGAACCAGGCTGAGCTGCTGGGAAACCAGGCTACGACCTGCATGAGGTGCTGAGGAACCAGGCTGAGCTGCTGGGAGACCAGGCTGGGACCTGCACGAGGTGCTGAGGAACCAGGCTGAGCTGCTGGGAAACCAGTCTATGACCTGCACAAGGTGCTGAGAGATCAGACCAGAACCTGCCATGAGGTGCTGAGGAACCAGGCTGAGCTGCAGAGAGACCAGGCTGGGACCTGAAACGAGCCATCAAGAGGCCAGGCTGAGAACAGCCATGCCACTGAGATACTAGGCTGAGACCCACATTGAGTTGCTGAGACGCCAGGCCGGAAATCAATATGAGCAGCCAAGAGACTAGCCAAGAACTGCCACACCACCGAGAGACCAGGCTAGGACCCACCATGAACAGTGAGAAACCAGGCAGGGATCCACCACAAGCCACTGAGAGACCAGGCCAGGATCGCCATGAGCCACAGAGACCAGGCTGAGACCCGCCACAAGCCGTTGGAGCACCAGGCTGAGTGCTACCACGAGCTGCTAAGAGACCAGGCTTGGAACCACCATGAACCATGAAGAGACCAGGCTGAGAACATTGCTCAAGTGAGCAGTAACACACTGCAGCACCCTGGAGTTGCGCAAAGCCGAAGAAGAACACCTATACAGCATCTTCAAAAACAACAGTTACCCAAAAGCATGGTCCACCACTACCTACACAACAGACCACAACAGGAAGGAACAACATGTCCTGAAACATTGGTCACCCTGCCATATGTCAAGGACATATTGGAAATGATCAAAAAAACTACTCCGAACTCTAAGTATCATGATTACCCACAAACCGACAACTACACTACTCTCCTACACTACAACAACTACTGATGAGTATAAAGGAGCCCACTCCCACAACTAACAGAATGCAAAGTGATATACAATATACCATGTAAAGACTGCAACAAACATTACATAGGGCAAACTGGAAGAAAACTAGTCATCAGGGTACAGACCAAATAAAGACATGCACGGGAATTACTGGAGGTCTGGCACTCAACCCGGATCACGAATAACAGGCTTGTAGATTTCGACCCAATATACCAACCACTAAGAAACAAAATCCGAAATGATACCACCCACCTCAGCAAACCAGGACACATAAATAGCAAGTGGGTCAGAACACCAGCGCTTCATCGGAGGCACATTGATGATATTACCTAGTATGGCAATGAAATGTCTGCGAACAAACCTACCAGCTCAGTGAGCAAGTCAACAACTGCATCCATAACGTGAGCTACGAATTGACTCAAGAACTTTGAAGAAGCAATTATAATTGGAAACAAAGGGCAGTGTTTGTTTGACATTCCAAGGTCAAATGAAAAATAAGCTGCTCACAACTCATTGGCTAAAGAATTTTAACATTAGGTATAACCACTTATATATATGTGAAACCAACTTTATATTAGAACAGACGTTATGAATTTTGTAGCAATTAGTAGGAATGAGCATATTTTTGTAATGCCTGTAATAACTGCATGGATTGAAATGTAAATTAATGAGATGCATTGCAAGATCCCAAAGATAGTGATAAAGACGTATGGGACATTGTGAGATTGTGGGAGAACTCAGGGCTGTCTATTGGGATGCCAGTCACTGATTGTATATTCACAGGATTGGATGTGTAGGTCCGAGAGGAATGTGGCAAGCATTGATGTTAATGTTGCATGTAACCACTGTAACATGGAATGTATGAATATTCTGTACTTTATTGAAGAAGGGGAGTGTCCTATAGACCTCTCTTCTGATCTGAGCTGTGTTTAAGAGTACAACTGGGCACCATGGGAAAGCCAGATTTGGAGCGATCTCTAGCATCTCCCACACCATAATGTGGAGGTGCTACTGTTGGATGTGGACGGACAAAGTCAAAAATCACATGACACCGGGTTATAGTTCAAAAGATTTATTTGAAACTGCAAGCTTTTGGAGCTCCTGCTCTTTCCTCAGGCAGCTGGTGAGAGACAATACATCGGACACAGAATTTATAGGAAAAGATCAAAGGGTCACAAAACATATGCAAATGTATTGAAAAAACCTAGATGGCTATTAAGTCTGAATCAGTTAGAATGGAGGTGCAGGTTTTGATTGATTAATATTCTCTTTCACTTGTTGCCTGAGAAAGGAACGGGGGCTTCGAAAGCTTGCATTTCAAATAAACCTGTTGGGCTATATTCCAGATTCCTGAAGAAGGGCTTATGCCTGAAACATCGATTCTCCTGTTCCCTGGATGCTGCCTGACCTGCTGCGCTTTTCCAGCAACACATTTTCAGCTGTTGGGCTATAACTTGGTGTCGTGTGATTTTTGACTTTGCACACCTGTGGTAAAGGAGCTCTGAAAAAGATCAATTTGTGCTGCTAAATGAGGGACACAGACTCCTCTTTAAACTCAGAGATTGGGGAAGCTGCTGATAGTGAGAAGGATCTCCGGAAAATACAGCAGGATATAGATAGTCTAGAATCAAGGGCAGAGAAATGGCTGATGAATTTAATTGGACAAATGCGAGGTGATGTAATGCAGGAGGGAAGTATACGAAAATAACAGAACCCTTAGTAGAATCAACATGCAGA
The DNA here is from genome assembly GCF_037043375.1 of Chiloscyllium plagiosum. Taxonomy (NCBI): domain Eukaryota; kingdom Metazoa; phylum Chordata; class Chondrichthyes; order Orectolobiformes; family Hemiscylliidae; genus Chiloscyllium; species Chiloscyllium plagiosum. The sequence goes on from NW_028270140.1 coordinate 61,113,904, forward strand.
GGGCTCTAGGCATACAAGACCACAGTTCCCAGTAAGTGGCAATACAAGTGGATAGGTGCTGAAGAAAGCATATGGCATCATTCAGGACATAGAATATAACAATTGACAAGTCGTGTTGCAATTGTATAAAATCTTTGATCGACCACATTTGGAATATTGTGAACAGTTCTGGTCACACACTAACAAAGCATGTTGCGGCTTTGAAGAGATTTCAGAAACCACTTTGCAGGATGCTGCCTAGTTTGGAGAGTATTAGCAATGAGGAGAGGTTAGACAAATTTGATTTGTTTTCACTTGAATGTCCATGATGAGGGGTTGACCTTCTAGAAGCTTACAAAGTTATGAGAGGTATGGATAAAATGGATAGTCAGAGTCTTTTTCCCAGGGTAGAAATGTCAGTTACTAGGGAGCATAGGTTAAAGTTAAAAGATGCTAAGTCTAAAGGAGATGTGAGAGTCAAGATTTTATGTAGAGCTTGGCAAGTACCTGGAATATATTGCCATAGGAGGTGATGGAGGTGGATGCAACAGCAATATTTAAAAGGCAACTTGACAAATATTGTATATGAAAGGACAGGGAACAGCGGGTTATGGGGTGCATAGAGCAAAAGGTTTTTAGTTTAGAAAGGCATCATATGTCACTGTAATCTTGGTGGGTTGAATGAAGGGCTTGTTCCTGTGCTGTATTGTCCTTTGTTCTTTGTTTCAGGTCCCAAGCAGTGTAAGGTGCAGTTTTATCTCTGTAATCCAGATCAGACTTCTTCATTTCTATTTCCATTCTCAGTTCATCTAATTTGTTTCAAATTCTATGTGCATTCAGCTATAGAACGATAAGGTTTATCCATTCTCTTCTTTGCATATCCTCTAGTTTTATTTGTTGGTTTACTGGTGGATTTGTACTCTATGTCTATTCTTGTCATGATCTGTTTATAATTTCCTGAATTAGTAGAGTAGCTTTTTATTTGTCATTTCTACCATATACAACAGATACAGTAAAAACAAAATAGCATTCCTCCAGTATCGAGGGTGCTACATGGACTGCACAGACTACACAATAGTATAATGCTTAAAGTGCAAAAAGTACAAAACATGCAAGTTACAATGTAATATATGAATGATAAATAATAGACATTTTTGTAGCAGCAATTCAGCGTCATGCAAAGAATTTCAGATGGAGAAGAGTCTGATTATACTGTATTATGAAGCCTGACAGCTTGGGGATGAAACCATTGCGCAGTGTGGCCGTGAGAGACTGCATGCTGCAGTATCTTCTACCAGATGGCAGGAGGGAGAAGAGTTTGAGTGAGGGGTGTGTGGGGTCTTAGCCTTTCAGATGCAGCGTGTGATATAAATGTCGATAATGGAGGGAAAAAGACCCTGATGATCTTCTCAGCTGTCCTCACTGGCGGTTGTAGGGTCTTATGATCTGAGACGGAGTATCAGAAATAAGGTGGGTGAACTTAAGGCGTGGATCGGTACCTGGGACTACGATGTTGTGGCCATCACAGAAACGTGGATAGAAGAGGGACAGGAATGGTTGTTGGAGGTTCCTGGTTACAGATGTTTCAGTAAGATTAGGGGGGGTGGTAAAAAAGGAGCGGGGTGGCGTTGCTAATTAGAAATGGTATAACGGCTGCAGAAAGGCAGTTCGAGGGGGATCTGCCTTTGGAGGTAGTATGGGCTGAAGTCAGGAATAGGAAAGGTGCAGTAACCTTGTTGGGTGTTTACTATAGGCCCCCCAATAGCAGCAGAGATGTGGAGAAACAGATTGGGAAACAGATTTTGGAAAGGTGCAGAAGCAGGGTAGTAGTCATGGGCGATTTCAACTTCCCAAATATTGATTGGAAGCTCTTTAGATCAAGTCGACTGGATGGGGCAGTGTTTGCGCAGTGTGTCCAGGAAGCTTTTCTAACTCAGTATGTAGATTGTCCGACCAGAGGGGAGGCCACATTGGATTTGGTACTCGGTAATGAACCGGGACAAGTGATGGGCTTGTTAGTGGGTGAACATTTTGGTGATGGTGACCACAATTCTGTGACTTTCACCTTGGTTATGGAGAGAGATAGGTGCGTGCAACAGGGTAGGTTTTACAATTGGGAGAAGGGTAATTACGATGCTGTAAGACAGGATCTGAGGAGCATAAGTTGGGAGCATAGGCTGTCAGGGAAGGATGTCGTGGAAATGTGGAACTTTTTCAAGGAACAGATACGACGTGTCCTTGATATGTATGTACCTGTCAGGCAGGAAAGAAATGGTCATGTGAGGGAACCTTGGTTGACGAGGGAGGTTGAATGTCTTGTAAAGAGGAAGAAGGAGGCTTACATAAGGTTGAGGAAACAGGGTTCAGACAGAGCAGTGGAGGGATACAGGATAGCCAGAAGGGACCTGAAGAAAGGGATTAGGAGAGTAAGAGAGGGCATGAAAAATCTTTGGCGGAGAGGATCAAGGATAACCCAAAGGCATTTTATGCGTATGTGAGAAACGTAAGAATGACGAGAACGAGGGTAGGTCCGATCAAGGACAGTAGTGGGAGACTGTGTATTGAGTCGGAAGAGATAGGAGAGGTCTTGAACGAGTACTTTTCTTCAGTATTTACGAACGAGAGGGACTGTATTGTTGAAGAGGAGAGTGTGAAACGGACTGGTAAGCTAGAGGAGATACTTGTTAGGAAGGAAGATGTGTTGGACATTTTGAACAACTTGAGGATAGACAAGTGCCCCGGGCCTGACGGGATATATCCTAGGATTATGTGGGAAGCAAGAGAGGAAATTGCAGTACCATTGGCAATGATCTTTTCGTCTTCACTGTCAACGGGGGTGGTACCAGGGGACTGGAGAGTGGCGAATGTTGTGCCCGTGTTCAAAAAAGGGAATAGGGATAACCCCGGGAATTACAGGCCAGTTAGTCTTACTTCGGTGGTAGGCAAAGTAATGGAAAGGGTACTGAGGGATAGGATTTATGAGTATCTGGAAAGAGAATGCATGATTAGGGACAACCAGCACGGATTTGTGAAGGGTAGGTCTTGCCTTACAAGTCTTATTGAATTCTTTGAGGAGGTGACCAAGCATGTGGATGAGGGTAGAGCAGTGGATGTAGTATACATGGATTTTAGTAAGGCATTTGATAAGGTTCCCCATGGTAGGCTTATGCGGAAAGTCAGGAGGCATGGGATAGAGGGAAATTTGGCCAATTGGATAGAAAACTGGCTAACCGGTCGAAGTCAGAGAGTGGTGGTAGATGGCAAATATTCAGCCTGGAGCCCAGTTACAAGTGGAGTTCCACAGGGATCAGTTCTGGGTCCTCTGCTGTTTGTAATTTTTATTAATGACTTAGATGAGGGAGTCAAAGGGTGGGTCAGTAAATTTGCAGATGATATGAAGATTGGTGGAGTTGTGGATAGTGAGGAGGGCTGTTGTCGGCTGCAAAGAGACTTAGATATGATGCAGAGCTGGGCTGAGGAGTGGCAGATGAAGTTCAACCCTGCCAAGTGTGAGGTTGTCCATTTTGGAAAGACAAATAAGAATGCGGAATACAGGGTTAACGGTAGGGTTCTTAGTGAGGTGGAGGAACAGAGGGATCTTGGGGTCTATGTTCATAGATCTTTGAAAGTTGCCACTCAGGTGGATAGAGCTTGTAAGAAGGCCTATGGTGTATTAGCGTTCATTAGCAGAGGGATTGAATTCAAGAATCGTGAGGTGATGTTGTAGCTGTATAGGACCTTGGTAAGGCCACATTTGGAGTACTGTGTGCAGTTCTGGTCACCTCATTTTAGGAAAGATGTGGAAGCTTTGGAGAGGGTACAGAGGAGATTTACCAGGATGTTGCCTGGAATGGAGAATAGGTCATACGGGGATAGGTTGAGAGTGCTAGGCCTTTTCTCATTGGAACGGTGAAGGATGAGGGGTGACTTGATAGAGGTTTATAAGATGATCAGGGGAATAGATAGAGTAGACAGTTAGAAACTTTTTCCCCGGGTGCAACAGAGTGTTACAAGGGGACATAAATTTAAGGTGAAGGGTGGAAGGTATAGGGGAGATGTCAGGGGTGGGTTCTTTATCCAGAGAGTGGTGGGGGCATGGAATGCGCTGCCTGTGGGAGTGGCAGAGTCAGAATCTTTGGTGACTTTTAAGCGGCAATTGGATAGGTACATGGATGGGTGCTTAAGCTAGGACAAATGTTCGGCACAACATCGTGGGCCGAAGGGCCTGTTCTGTGCTGTATTGTTCTATGTTCTATGTTCTAATTCTCGAACCAGGCAGTGATGCAGCAGCTCAGGGTACTCTCAATGCACCCTCTGTAGAATGTGGTGAGCATGGGGGTTGGGAGGTGGGCTTTTGCCCGAAACGTCGATTTCGCTGCTCCTTGGATGCTGCCTGAACTGCTGTGCTCTTCCAGCACCACTAATCCAGAATCTCTTTCATTTTGCCCACATTCAAAGACACGTTTTTTGGTTCTGCACTGGTCCATTAGCTGCTGCACCTCGTCCGTGTATCCTGAGTCATCGTTCTTGTTGATGAGACCCACTACAGTCATATCATCAGCGAACTTGATGATGTGATTCGACCTGTGTATCGCTGCACAGTCGTGTGTCAGCAGGGTGAACAGCAATTGACTGAGCACACAGTCCCGTGCTCAGTGTGATGGTGTTGGAGATACGGTTCCCAATCCGGATGGACTGAGGTCTCCCAGTCAGTAAGTCCAGGATCCAGGTACAAAGGGAAGTATTTAGTCCCAGCAGACTCAGCTTTCCAATCAAGTTTTGGATTAGTGGTGCTGGAAGAGCACAGCGGTTCAGGCAGCATCCAAGGAGCAGCGAAATCGGCATTTCGGGCAAAAGCCCTTCATCAGGATTCAAGTGCTGAGGAACAGTTGTGTTAAATACAAAACTGAAGTCTATGAACAGTAGACTGACATAGGTGTCCTTCTTCTCCAGGTGGGTGAGGGCCAGATGGCGGGAGGTGGAAATGGCATCATCTCTTGAGTGGTTGGGTCAATACATGAACTGCAGGGTGTCCAGTGAGGGGGGAAGGCAGAGTTTTAATATGCCTCATCACAAGCCTCTCAAAGCACTTCATGATAATGGGTGTAAGTGCAACAGTGGGATAGTCATTGTAGCAGGATGCTGAAGACTTCTTTGGCACGGGGGTTTATGATGGTATTGGCTGTGAAGCACGTTGGAACTATGGCACAGATCAGGGAAATGTTGAAGATGTCCGTGAGAACATCTGTCAGTACATCAGAGCATCCTCTGAGCCAGTGATGTTATCCTGTCCAGCAGCCTTGCCTGGGTTGACTCTGCACAGGGTTTTCTTCATGTCAGCCATGGTAAGACAGAGCACTTGGTCATTGGGAGGGGGGTGGCTTTTCTCGCTGCCATGTCATTTCGTGCATAAAAGTTGTTCAACTCATCCAGGAGGGAGGCATCACCAGCACAAGCAGGTGATGCTATTCTGTGGTTGGTGATGGCCTGGATGCCCTTCCACATGTTCCACGTATCACCACTGTCCTGAAGGTGGCTGTATATTCTCTGCGCATGTGCGTGCTTTGTCTCTTTGATGGCCTGGGTCAGGTTGGCCCTTGCTGTTGTTAGGGCTGCCTTGTCATCTGCTCTAAAGGTGAAATACCTTTCTTCTTTACCTTATCTTTATTTATTAATGTATCTCAACTTGCCATTTAAATCTTTACTAACACTATTCGGTTTAAAACCCTCTCTACTTACCTAGTCATGTGGTCTGCTAGAACACCAGTCCCAACATAGTTGAGGTGAAGATGGTCCAATAGTACAGATCCCATTTTCTCCGGCATGGTCCTATTGCCCCATGCACCCAAACCCATTCCTTCCATATTAGTCTCTGAGCCACACATTTATTTCTCTTTTCTGATTTATCCTATGCCAATCTGCACATGATTTAGGTAATAATCCAGAGATTCTGGGGAAGGTGAGACCTGTACAAGAAGGACAGGTTGCATCTGAACTGGAAGGGGACCAATGTCCTGGGTGGAAGGCTTGCTCGAGTAGTTCGGGAGGGTTTAAACTAGTATGGCAGGGGGGTGGGAACCTGAGCTGTATACTGGAGGTGAGAGTTGATGCAGATGAGGCAGACCAGCTAGTGGGAAGGAATTTCCTGGGAAGGAACCAAGGGATCAGTTAAAGTGTGTTTGCTTTAACGCAAGGAGTATCAGGAATAAAAGTGACGAACTTAGAGCATGGATCAGTGCCTGGTGCTATGATGTTGTGGCCATAACAGAGACATGGGTTCTCAGGGGCAGGAATGGTTGCTGGATGTTCCAGGGTTTAGAGCATTTAAAAAGAATAGGGAGGGGGGAGAAAGAGGAGAGGGAGTAGCACTACTAATCAGAGAGGGTATCACAGCTGCAGAAGCTTCCATTGTAGAGGAAGATCTGCCTACCGAGTCAGTATGGGTGGAAATTAGGAACAGCAAGGGAGCAGTCACCTCTTTAAGGGTTTACTACAGGCCCCCCCAATAGCAGCAGGGAGATTGAAGAAAGCATAGGTCAGCAGATTTTGGAAAAGTGTGGACGTAGTAGGGTTAGATTAGATTATTAGATTACTTTACAGTGTGGAAACAGGCCCTTCGGCCCAACAAGTCCACACCGACCCGCCGAAGCGCAAACCACCCATACCCCTACATTTACCCCTTACCGAACACTACGGACAATTTAACATGGCCAATTCACCTAACCTGCACATCTTTGGACTGTGGGAGGAAACCGGAGCACCCGGAGGAAACCCACGCAGACACGGGGAGAATGTGCAAACTCCACACAGTCAGTCGCCTGAGGCGGGAATTGAACCCGGGTCTCTGGCGCTGCGAGGCAGCAGTGCTAACCACCGTGCCACCGTGCCGCCCACAATGTGTAATGGGTTCCAATATTGATTGGAACCTCCTTCGAGCAGAAGATTTGAATGGAGCTGTTTTTGTAAGGTGTGTTCAGGAGGGTTTCCTAACTCAGAACGTTGACAGGCCGACGAGGGGAGAGGCCATTCTAGACTTGGTGCTCGGAAACGAGCCGGGGCAGGTATCAGATCTTGTGGTGGGAGAGCATTTTGGTGATAGTGTCCACAACTGCCTCACATTCTACATAGCTATGGAGAAGGCGAGGATTAGGCAAAATGGGAGGATATTTAATTGGGAAAGAGGAAACTATGATGCGATTAGACATGAGTTAGGAAGCATGGACTGGGAGCAATTGTTCCATGGTAAAGGCACTATAGACATGTAGAGACTGTTTAAGGAACAGTTGTTGCGAGTGATGAATAAATATGTCCCTCTGAGACAGCCAAGAAGGGGTAAGATAAAGGAACCTTGGATGGCGAGATTGGTGGAGCTTCTCATCAAAAGGAAGAAGGTAGCTTACATAATGTGGAGGAATCTAGGGTCAAGTTTAGCTCTAGAGGATTACAGGCAGGCGAGGAAGGAGCTCAAAAATGGTCTGAGGAGAGCCAGGAGGGGGCACGAGAAAGGCTTGGCAGAACGGATTAGGGAGAACACAAAGGCATTTTACACTTATGTGAGGAATAAGAGAATGGTCAAAGAAAGAATAGGGCCGATCAGGGATAGCATAGGGAACTTGTGTGTGGAGTCTGAGGAGGTGGGGGACGCCCTAAATGAGTTTTTTGCTTCTGTCTTTACAAAAGAAACAAACTTTGTAGTGAATGAAACCTTTGAAAAGCAGGTAAGCATGCTGGAATGGATAGAGATAGAGGAAGCTGATGTGCTGAAAATTTTGTCAAACATTAAGATTGACAAGTCGCCAGGCCCGGACCAGATTTGTCCTCGGCTGCTTTGGGAAATGAGAAACACAATTGTTTTGCCACTTGCAACGATCTTTGCATCCTCGCTCTCCACTGGAGTCGTCCCTGAGGACTGGAGAGAGGCAAATGTAATTTCTCTCTTCAAGAAAGGAAATAGGGAAATCCCCGGCAATTACAGACCAGTAAGTCTTACATCTGTCGTCTGCAAGGTGTTAGAAAGGATTCTGAGGGATAGGATTTATGACTATCTGGAAGAGCATAGTTTGATTAAGTGCAGTCAACACAGCTTTGTAAGGGGCAGGTCATGCCTCACAAACATTATCGAGTTCTTTGAGGATGTGACTAGAAACGTTGATAAGGGTCGAGCTGTGGATGTGGTGAATATGGACTTCAGCAAGGCATTTGATAAGGTTCCCCATGGTAGGCTCATTCAGAAGGTCAGCAGGAATGGGATACAGGGGAATTAAGCTGTCTGGATACAGAATTGGCTGGCCAACAGAAGACAGCGAGTGGTAGTAGAAGGAAAATATTCTGCCTGGAAGTCAGTGGTGAGTGGTGTTCCACAGGGCTCTGTCCTTGGGCCTCTACTGTTTGTAATTTTTACTAATGACTTGGATGAGGGGATTGAGGGATGGGTCAGCACGTTTGCAGACGACACAAAGGTTGGAGGTGTCGTTGACAGTATAGAGGGCTGTTGTAGGCTGCAGCGGGACATTGACAGGATGCAGAGATGGGCTGAGAGGTGGCAGATGGAGTTCAACCTGGATAAATGCAAGGTGATGCATTTTGGAAGGTCGAATTTGAAAGCTCAGTACAGGATTAAGGATAGGATTCTTGGCAGTGTGGAGGAACAGAAGAATCTTGGTGTGCAGGTACATAGATCCCTTAAAATGGCCACCCGGGTGGACAGGGTTGTTAAGAAAGCATATGGTGTTTTGGCTTTCATTAACAGGGGGATTGAGTTTAAGAGTCGTGAGATCTTGTTACAGCGCTATAAAACTTTGGTTAGACCGCACTTGGAATACTGCGTCCAGTTCTGGTCGCCCTATTATAGGAAAGATGTGGATGCTTTGGAGAGGGTTCAGAGGAGGTTTACCAGGATGCTGCCTGGACTGGAGGGCTTATCTTATGAAGAGAGGTTGACTGAGCTCGGACTTTTTTCATTGGAGAAAAGGAGGAGGAGAAGGGACAAAAATTGAGGTATACAAGATAATGAGAGGCATAGATAGAGTCAATAGCCAGAGACTATTTCCCAGGGCAGAAATGACTAACACGAGGGGTCATAGTTTTAAGCTGGTTGGAGGAAAGTATAAAGGGGATGTCAGAGGCGGGTTCTTTACACAGAGAGTTGTGAGAGCATGGAATGCGTTGCCAGCAGCAGTTGTGAAACAAGGTCATTGGGGACATTTAAGAGACTGCTGGACATGCATATGGTCACAGAAATTTGAGGGTGCATACATGAGGATCAATGGTCGGCACAACATCGTGGGCCGAAGGGCCTGTTCTGTGCAGGACTGTTCTATGTTCTACGTTCTATTATGACCTTTGAGGTTCCCTGAACACTGACCAAATAAGAAGACCAATTCATACAGGAGTGACTGCTTCTCTGCATTTCACTTCTGTGTTGTATCACACTGCATGTAGTTCAGTCGCCAGTTCATAAACTCTGAGCTAAAGGAGCTTGAACCTCAAACACTTAGCACGGATATTTATGCCAAGATTAGAGTAGTGCTGGAAAAGCACAGCAGGTCAGGCAGCATCGGAGGAGCAGGAAAATTGACATTTCTGGCGAAAGCCCTTCATCAGGAAGGACAGATATTTATGTCCTGTTTTACAGTCACATCCAGAAGTTGCCACATTCTATAGCTGAGATGCATCACCTGTCCTAACTGTGCTCTAAGGAACTACCTAATTATGTTCAATTATTTAGTTATGTTTTATTATACATTTTAATAACCTTCTAGAAGAAAGTGAGGACTACCTTGCCAGGTTTGGAGGGTTTGAGCTATGGGGAGGGGTTAATGGGCTTGGACTGTTTTCTCTGGAGCATCAGAAGCTGAGGGGGTGACCTTATAGAGGTTTATAAAATCATAAGGAGCATTGATAGGGTAAATAGAGAAAACCTTTTCCCTGGGTTGGGTGAGTCCAGAACTAGAAGGCATAGGTCAAGGCTGAGAGGGGAAAAATTTAAAAGTGACCTAAGGGGCAACATTTTCATGCAAAGCGTGGCATGTGTATGAAATGAGCTGTCAGAGGAAGTGGTGGAAGTTGGTACAATTACAACATTTAAAAGGCATCTAGATGGGTACACAAATAGGAAGGGTTTAGACGGATCTGGGACAAGTGCTGGCAAATGGGACTAGATTAATTTAGGACATCTGGTCGGCATGGATGAGTTAGACTGAAGGGTCTGTTTGCATGTTGTACATCTCTGTGCATTCATGAGCAGTTGTCATTCAATTCTGAAGCTAAGAGATAGAATAAAATCAGATTCTCACTGTATAGTCAGCTTCTTTTCCAGGACCAAAGAAAGCACTAATTCCTGGAAGCTGAGGAAGTTAGATAAAGCATGACAAAAAACAAAGGAACATCTTTTTCCCTTCCTTCCCCAACCCCTTTAATTTCCAAGTTAAGTGTTAACAATAAACAAAATTAGATTCATCCAATAAAAGCATAAGCTTTTACTTACAAATTGCCAGAATTCAATTCTCCTCTACCCTGCTCCTCTCAGTGATGCCAACTGCCTGTCATGTCCTCCTCTTGCTTTTTCCTCTCTGTACTTCTGATTGTCTGTCTCGGTGCGCTTGTCTCACTTTCCCCTATCCTTACAGTTGTAATTTAATTGCTCCATTGCTTCAGAGTACTCAAATAACTTTTCTCATTGGACATTTTGAATTCAATTGTCATCTGTATTATCCTAACAGCATTAAGGAAGCCCACTCCACTTTCCACTGACTCGCATTCATCTGCTACAATTTCAGTGCAAACCCTTAAAAAGTTTTCTAATGTTTCAGCAGCTCTACAGTTAGACAGTCAGTATAAACACTTGTCCCAACAAGTCAGACATTTAATGTAGAGTTGGAGTTATATATCAGCCAGCAGAGGTTCCTTGCTCTGCAGGAATTAATGGATTTTTTTTGCAGTAATCTGCTATATTTCTGATACTTCCTTTCATGATACCAATTTAATATTTAGCATACTTATTGAATTTGCTTCCTGAGTTTGTAATGGTAAAATTAGAATTGGCCTCTGCAATATGATTTGAATTTCATAACTACTTCGTGAATACTCTTTCGGGGAAGAGCATTGACCATGACCTTTAATAAAACAGTAGCAGTTATCTCCCCAGTAGAGTGTCTTAATGTGATTTCAAACAGAATTAAATGGCATAATACTTGTGGAATATATTTTATTACAACAGGTTTCACCAGGGAGTTTCTTTCATACCTTTTTCATGCTTTCACCACCACCCAAACAAACATTCCTACAACAACTGATTGCCATATAGATTAGATTAGATTAGATTACTTACAGTGTGGAAACAGGCCCTTCGGCCCAACAAGTCCACACCGACCCGCCGAAGCGTAACCCACCCATTCCCCTACATTTACCCCTTTACCTAACACTACGGGCAATTTAGCATGGCCAATTCACCTGACTTGCACATCTTTGGACTGTGGGAGGAAACCGGAGCCCCCGGAGGAAACCCATGCAGACACGGGGAGAACGTGCAAACTCCACACAGTCAGTCGCCTGAGTCGGGAATTGAACCCGGGTCTCTGGCGCTGCGAGGCAGCAGTGCTAACCACTGTGCCACCGTGCCGCCCACAAAGTAATACAAAATTGAAATGTTCTATTTGACAAAATGTCATATGTTATATCCATTATGATCTATGTGCCAACATTTGGATATTACCATATGACATTTTGTCAAATAGAACATTTCAATTTTGTATTACTTTGTTTGCAAGAGAAGATGGCTCAAATACAACAGAAAAACATTAATTAAGTAATCATTTAATTGAATATGGTCATGATCCTGGGATGGGAAGCTACAGAATGTGTTGGGAGGGAAGTCAGTAAAGAGTTATCAGTCCACAGCTTCTGATAAACTTCTGCTGCTTTTTTCTGATGAACCCAAAGGTAACAAAGACTGCTAAAATATTTTTACCTCAGCACATCTAGTTAAAACCATTTATGAATATTGCTCAACTATAACATCTTCCTTTTCTCACCATAAAATATGTCACAGAGTTATTTATTGACTTACATGATTTGGTTTTATATAATGTGATTGTTCAGAAACTGAGATCTTTTCTAATTCATGTGTAGTACAACTGCACAAGGGTCAACGTGAAGCCACATAGAAGTAATTACCGAAAACAAAACATTCAGCCTATTCAGAGTCGAAGAGTGTAGTGCTGGAAAAACACAGCCAGTCAAGCAGCATCCAAGGAGCAGGAGAGTCAACATTTTGGGCATTAACCTTTCCTCAGGAATGAGGGACGTTGACTCTCCTCGGAAACTGCCTGACCGGCTATGCTTTTTCAGCATGAGACTCTTCGACTCTGATCTCCAGCATCTGCAGTCTTCACTTTCTCTTGTTCAATCTATCCAGTATGTGTTAATGATTCCCCTCCAGCAATACTCATTATCTCCCATGTTTGACTGGTTCCTTATCTCCTTATTCTACTTCAACTATCAGAAGGAAGTTGGCAAACCAAATGTGAGAAAAAAGAGGGATAATGAAAAAGACCATAAGACGTGGGAGCAGAAATTAGGCCATTCAGTCCATCAAGTCCGCTCCACCATTCAATCATGGCTAATAAGTTTCTCAATCCTTCTCCCGCTATCTCCCTGTAACCCTTAATCTTTCTGACAATCAGGAATCTATCTATCTCAATGACCTGGCCTCCACAGCCTTCTGTGGCAGTGAATTCCATAGGTTCATCACTCTCTGGCTGAAGAAGTTTCTCTTTATTTCCATTCTAAAAGGTCTTCTCTTCACTCTAAGGGTGTGCCCTTGGGTCTTAGTCTCTCCTACCAATGGAAACATCTTCCCAACATCTACACTGTCAGTCCATTCAGTATTCTGTAAGTTTCAGTTAGAATTCATAATCACATGGACAAATGTGGATAAATCAGGGAGATCCAGCATGGTTTTCTGAAGGGAATATCATCTTTAATCAATTTGCTGGAATGTTTTATAGAATAAACAGAGAGGTAATGCTTTGATGTAGTGTGCATGAACTTCAAAAGATGATTGGTGCAGTGCTAAACAATTGATACAGTGCCAAGACTTGTGAGATTAGTTTAGTTCATGGTTTAAAAAGAGGGGATAGTAGCAATATGAATAAAAAATTAGCATATGAATGATAGGAAGCAGTGAGTAATGGTCAATAAACAATTTTCAGGCTGGAAGAAAATTTTTAATGAGTTCCCCAGGATTGCTATTAGGATCTTTGCTTTTCCTGATTTATATTAAATGATCTAATCTTGGAATGGTGGGGGCAATTTCAAATTAGATTACACTAACTTTGGAAGCCTTGGAAACTGAAGAGGACAATGTAGACCTTCAAAAGACCATTAACAAATTAGTGGATTGGACAGATAGGTGGCAGATGAGGATCAAAATAAATAATTGTAAGGTGATTTTTTTTTAACAAATGACATTGAGAGACAGTACAAAAAAAAGGTACTATTCTGAAAGATATGCAGAACAGATACCTGAATGTATACATGCATCAGTCGTTGAACAATAGATGGAGAAAATTGTTAATAAATCAAATAGTATCCTAGGTTTTATAAATTGAAGCATAGAGGACATAGTGGTGAACTGCTTTTATGGTCTAGTCCATGTTCTGTTGGTAGACCCATAATGCTGCTAGAGAGGAATTCTAGGATTTTGACTTAATGACACTGAAAGAAGAGTGATATATTTTCAAGCCAGGATGGTGTGTGGTTTGGAAGGGAACTTGCAAGTAGTGGTGTTCCCATATATCTGTTGCCCTCGTCCTTCTAGATGGAACATGGAAATTGGGGTAAGCCATTCAGCTCATGTGCCTGTTCCACCATTCAATACACGTTCTCCCCGTGTCTGCGTGGGTTTCCTCCGGGTGCACCGGTTTCCTCCCACAGTCCAAAGATGTGCAGGTCAGGTGAATTGGCCATGCTAAATTGCCCGTAGTGTTAGGTAAGGGGTATGGGCGGGTTGCGCTTCGGCGGGTTGGTGTGGACTTGTTGGGCCGAAGGGCCTGTTTCCACACTGTAATGTAATCTAAAAAAATCTAAATCTAATCTTAACAGAGAATGTAACAAGTAAAGCTGAAAGAAAGGGAAGGAATGGGATTCTTGTGTAATGTGCTGTACGCAATGTGGCCCACTCTACATTGGAGAAATTGAATGCAGACTGAGTGACTGCTTTGCAGAACATTGTGTGCATAAGCATAAACCCGACCTTCCCATAACTAGTCATTTTCCCACAGTATCCTGCTCACATGCTCACTTGTCTGTCCTCGGCATGCTGCAGCATTCCAGTAAATCACAGCACAAACTGGAGGAACAACATCTCATCTTCAGACTAGGCACTTTACAACCTTCTGGACTTAATGTTGAGTTCAACACTTTCAAATTATGAACCAACTCCCATTCCTTTCCTTTCTCTTGCTTTACTTGTTACATTCCCACAGGAATGGTGGCTGACTGCTGCGTCACAGCGCCAGGGACCCGAGTTCAATTCTGGCCTTGGACGACTGTCTGTGTGGAGTTTGCACATTGTCCCTCTGTCTGTGTGGATTTCTTCTGGGTGCTCCGATTTCTCCCACAGTCCAAGGGTGTGCAGGTCAGGTGAATTGGCCATGTTAAATTGCCCATTGTGATACATGCATTAGTCAGAGATAAATATAGGATAGGGGAATGGGTCTGGGTGGGTTGCACTTCGGAGGGTCATTGTGGACTTGTTCGGCCAAAGGGCCTGTTTCCATACTGTAGGGAATATAATTCTCTGTCACCATGTCTTCTCTTTTCTCCCTCCCCCCCCCTCCCCCCCATCTGCTCTTTCAAGTCTGGCAGTTAGACACACCATTGTTCTACCATTCTCACATGCCAATCACTCATTCTGAATTAACAACATCTTTTCTCGCTCAACACTCTACACTTCACCCACCCTACCCCCACTGTAGCACAAATGCTGCCTCCTCCACACTTCATGTCAGTCCAGATGAAGGGTCAGCTGGACTCAAATCATTAGCTTGCTCTCTCTTCATGGATACTGCTTGACCAGCTGTGATCTCCAGCATTTGTTGTTTTCAGCACTGAGGGCATTGGATCTAGATCTCCATGGTAGCTGCCAACGTGTCCAAGAAGGCCTCTATTCCTGATGAAGGACTTTTGTCTGAAACGTTGATTTTCCTGTTCCTCAGATGCTACCTGACCTGCTGTGCTTTTCCAGCACCACCCTGCTCTAAACTCTGGTTTCCAGCATCTGCAGTCCTCACTTTTGCCCTGTCCAAGAAGGCAGCCATACAGTTTAACATAGAACATAGAACAGTACAGCACAGTACAGGCCCTTTGGCCCTTGATGTTGTGCTGACCTTTTATCCTATTCTATGATCAAACTAACCTACATACCCTTTATTTTACAATAATCCATATGCCTATCCAACTGTCGCTTAAATGGCCCTAATATATCTGATTCTACTACCACTGCTGGCAGCACATTCTTTGAACTCACCACTCTCTGTGTAAAGAACCTACTTCAGACACCTCCCCTAAACCTTCCTCCAATTACCTTAAAATTCTGCCCCCTCATGATAGCCATCTCTGCTCTGGGAAAAGGTTTCCACTTTCTCAATGCCTCTCATCAACTTGTACACCTCTATCAAGTCACCTCTCATCCTTCTTTGCTCTAATGAGAAAAGCCCTAGCTCCCTCAACCTTCCTTCATAAGACGTGCCCTCCAGTTCTGGCAGCATCCTTGTATATCTCCTCTGTACCTTTTCTATAGCTTCCACATCCTTCCTATAATGAGATGACCAGAACTGAACTCAATATTCCAAGTGTGGTCTCACCAAGGTTTTCTCAAGCTTCAGTGTAACCTCACCATTCTTAAACTCAATCCCCCTGCAAATGAAAGCCAACACACTATACGCCTTCTTAACAATCCTATCAACTTGGATGAAAACTTTGAGGGATCTATAGACATGGATCGCATGATCCCTCTGTTCTTCCACACTGTTAAGAACCCTGCCTTAAACCCTGCAAACTGTATTCAAATTTAACCTTGCAAAATGAATCACTTCACACTTTTCCAGTTTGAACTCCATCTGCCACTTCTTAGCCCAGCTCTGCATCCTATCAATGTCCCGTTACAACCTGCAATGGTGCTCCACACTATCCATAACTCCACCAACCTTCATGCCATCGGCAAACTTACTAACCCACTCTTCCACTTCCTCATTCAAGTCATTTATAAAAATCACAAAGAGCAGAGGTCCCAGAACAGATCCCTGTGGAACACCTCTGGTCACTGAGCTCCAGGCTGAATACTTTCCATCTACTACCATCCCCTGTTTTCTATGGGCCAGCCAATTCTGCATCCAGACAGCCAAATTTGCCTATATCCCATGTCTCCTTACTTTTTGAATGAGCCAACGAGGGGGAACATTATCAAATGCTGTGCTAAAATCGATATACACCACATCCTGCTCTACTTTCATCCATGTGTTTTGTCACATCCTCAAAGAATTCAATAACTCTTGTAAGGCATGACCTGCCCCTCAAAAAGCCATGCTATTTGTCCAATTTAAATGCCTCCACAATTAAACCCTATCCAAACACACAAAGCCATGATGACTCATTAGAGAAAAACCTTCACCAAGAATGCCACAGGCAAAACATCAACTTTCTGTCAAAACTTTAAAATTTCAGACGCATTCCTCTGGATTTGTTTGTTATCCCATTCCTCAAACTGTCAGCCCTAGAACCCCTTGGATTTTGCTGATAGCTGATAATTTCCATGTGGTTGAACCTTTGAGTAAAAACTGTAGGTCCACAAGATGTTGACTGAACCTGACCCTCTTTCTAAACGCAAAACTCACCAGATCAAGATCATTAGAATTTGACTGAAACTGTTACAATTCCCAACATAGTTGGTTCACCTGGTGTTGCTTGTAGGCCTGAGTCAGCTGAAGGGCCCTGACACTTTCAAACATTTTCCTGGTGTTCAGAATGCCTGAAAGCCAATCCTCCTTCGTGTATTTCACACAAAATCTAGCCAAGCATGATCAATAAAACATTACAGTCCTTTTCCATGGATAAACAAGTTCACAATTATTCTAAACATCTCTCCTGCAGTTTGAGGATGACATCATAGTGGCACCTGGCCCCTAGATAGAAAAGGTTTGCCTAGTTGTAAACATGGGTGTTAAACAATTGAAGAGTATGGTGCTATATTAAGCAGAGCTGCTAAAAACGCTGGCAGTATTCCAAGGACAGAAGTCGTCAGCCCCGGATGTGATTCATCCTAAATTGTTTAGAGAGACAAGGGATTAAATTTTCCAGGTCTCTCTGAATGCAGGATTAGTTCTGTGGGACTGGAGAATTACAACTGTGACATCATTGTTTAAGAAAGGACAAACAATAACCCAGCAAATCAGTCAGTTTGGCATCAATAGTGGGAAAACTTGTTTGTTTATATAAATATATGCATATTTCTGTAATTTGAATTAACAGGTTCACTCATTAGCTTGCTTATGTCTCTAATATTTATTAAGTAAATTAAGCTAATAAATTTACTTCCTATTGAAATGCACATGTCTTCTTGTAATTATTTTGATCAGACCTGAAAGAACCAGTTAGATACTTTCAGCTGAACAATACACAGGCCTGGGGTGTTTCTTAACTGGCCAACTGCAGAGCAGTCACAATGAGCTGTTCATCAAATCATCCTCCCACATATTCAAATGCGAAATTATCATTGATGTGTCAGTATCTGAGCTGTTGGCATTGCTAGAGGCAACCAAGCCAATACTTCAAGGCCTCTGTACTCTTATTCTCAGAGTTGATGAGATGGCTTCTTTGGGTGAATCGGGGTGGTAGACATGCCGGTGTTTCTGCATGACTCAAGAGAGGTTGAAAGGATCACAGATAATGGTTAGAAACAGCATACAATGAATGAGACTGACAGTGGGTTTACTGTGAGAGTTGAATTAAAGAATTGAACTTACTCATTTAGATTTCTTACAGTGTGGAAACAGGCCCTTCGGCCCAACAAGTCCACACCGACCTGCCGAAGAGCAACCCACCCAGACCTGTTCCCCTACATTTACCCCTTCACCTAACACTACGAGCAATTTAGCATGGCCAATTCACCTAACCTGCACATTTTTGGACTGTGGGAGGAAACCCAGGCAGACACGGAGAGAATGTGCAAACTCCACACAGACAGTTGCCTGAGGCGGGAATTGAACCCGGGTCTCTAGCACTGTGAGGCAGCAGTGCTAACCACTGTACCACCGTGCTGCCATATTTGGTAGGATATTGTTATGGACCAGGCCAAACCTCCTCAAAATATTTTAAGAAGGTAGCTTAGACCCTAACTTTTTCCTATTTTAAAGACAGATGTGAAGTGGGTGTTTCAGGTGTAATGCAACTGGTCAAATCACTTGGCTTTAAGCAAAACACAATTCATTTCAACATTACCGTTGAAACACAAACAAAAGAAATCAGAATTTAGAATAACTTAACTACTGGAAAACTTAACCAACTGATATAATAACTATTACTAATTAACTATTCCAACACAGTAACATCCCATAAATGTACCTCTTTGCAAAAAGGTAAATTCAAACACAGATTCTTACAGGCAGGCGGGAACAACAACATTGGAGGGAACAATCCAGAGAGAGATTTCAGAGAAAGTCAGGGGATCCCATTACTGAAGTTTGCAACTCTTTGGGACTCCAACATCTTGTGACTGCTATAGGTAAAAAACTAAAAAAAAGCGTGAACTGAGAAAACTGGTCACTCCCTTCCAGTTAAACTGTTATACCTCCTAGACCCTTCAACACTTCTGCCTTTATAAACTTGCTTCAAAATATCCAAGGATAAAATAATCTTTTTAAAATGACAGCATTATCACACCTTCCCCATTAACAAAAAAATGAACCGTCAATTTACAAAGATGGTTTCATTTTAAACTCCTTAGACTTACTCTTAGTACACCACAACACATATACATTAAATTGACTCTAAGCATGCAAATAATCACTACTACATTCTATTTCAGTCTGCTTACTTCTCCCACTGAATGCCTCCATCTGTCTTCATCCAAGTTGTGACAATGCATTGGGAATGTTTTCAATCCTGTCACATGTATCATTTTCAAATTGAACAGCTGCAGTAATAAGCTCCACTGTGCTGTCCCACAGTGTCAAGGACTTAGGTTTGATTTCAGCCTTAGGTGGCTGTCTGTGTGGAGCTTGCACATCTCCATGTCTGCATGGGTTCCCTCTGTGTGCTCTGGTTTTCTCCCACAATCGAAAAATGTGCAGATTAGGTGAATTTGTCATTCTAAATTGTCCCTTAGTGAATTAGTGTAGGTTAGGTGCATCAGTCAGGGGAGAAAGTGAGGTCTGCAGATGCTGGAGATCAGAGCTGAAAATGTGTTGCTGGAAAAGTGCAGCAGGTCAGGCAGCATCTAGGGAACAGGAGAATCGACGTTTCGGGCATAAGTCTGAAGAAGGGCTTATGCCCGAAACGTCGATTCTCCTGTTCCCTGGATGCTGCCTGACCTGCTGCGCTTTTCCAGCAACACATTTTCAGCATCAGTCAGGGGTAAATGTAGAGTAATAGGGTAGGGGAATGGGTCTGGGTGGGTTACCCTTTGGAGGGTTGGTGTGGACTTGTTGGGCCAAATGGCCTGTTTCTGTACTGTAGGGATTCTATGATAAACTGTCAGGAATGTTTGTCCTTACATTTCTCCAAAAACCTTTAACAGGTTATGATCATTATATACAATTGTGTCAGACACATTACTGGCATATAAATGTTGAAATGTTATAATGCCAATACCTAGCTCAATGTCTCCTTCTCAATTGCAGAATACTTCTGTTGATGAATGTTTAATTTCCTGTAGAAATATCTGATAGGTCCCCACGGTAGGCTCATTCAGAAAGTTAAGGGGTAAGGGATACAGGGAAATGTGGATGTCTGGATACAGAATTGGCTGGCCAAAAGAAGACAGTGACTGGTACTGGATGGAAAGTATTCCGCCCAGAGATCGGTGACCAGTGGCCTGCAGGGATCTGTTCCTGGGCCTCTGTTCTTTGTAGTTCCGATAACTGACTTGGATGAGAAGTTGAAACTTTATTGCTGGAACAGCACAGCAGGTCAGGCAGCATCCAGGGAACAGGAGATTCGACGTTTCGGGCACAGGCCCTTCTTCAGGAATCTGAAGAAGGGCCTGTGCCCGAAACGTCGAATCTCCTGTTCCCTGGATGCTGCCTGACCTGCTGTGCTGTTCCAGCAATAAAGTTTCAACTTTGATCTCCAGCATCTGCAGACCTCACTTTCTCCTTGGATGAGAAGTGGAAGGGTGGGTTAGTAAGTTTGCCTATGACACAAAGGTCAGTGGTGTTGTGGAGAGTGTAGAGGGCTGTTGCAGGCTACAATAAGATATTGACAGAATGCAGAGTTGGGCTGAGAAGTGGCAGATGGAGTTCAACCTGGCGAAATGTGAAGTGATTCATTTTGGAAGGTCAAATATGAATTCTGAATGCAGGGTTAAAGACAGGATTCTTGGCGGTGTGGAGGAACAGCGGGATCTTGGGATCCACGTACGTAGATCCTTAAAGTTACACCCAAGTTGATAGGGTTAATAAGAAGGCGTATTGTGCTTTCATGAACAGTGGGATTGAGTTTAAGAGCCATGAGGTTTTTCTGCAGCTCTGTAAAACCCTGTTTAGACCACACTTGGAGTATCGTGTTCAGTTCTGGTCACCTCATTATAGGAAGGATGTAGATGCTTTAGAGAGGGTGCAGAGGAGATTTACCAGGATGCTGCCTGGATTGGAGGGCACGTTTTATGAAGAGAGGTTGAGCGAACTAGGACTTTTCATACTGGAGAGAAGAGGAAGAGAAGTGACTTGGTAGAGGTGTACAAGGTAATGAGAAACATAGATAGAGTAGATAGCCAGAGACAATTCCCCAGGGCAGAAATAGCTGTCACGAGGGGTCATAATTTTAAGGTGATTGGAGAAAGTTGTAGGGGAGATGTCAGAGATAGGTTCTTTACGCAGAGAATGGTGGGTGTGTGGAATGCACTGCAAGTAGTGATAGTACAGTCAGAGACATTAAGGACATTTAAGTGATTGCTGGACAAGCACATGGGCAGCAGTAAATTGAGGGGTTTTTATGTTGGGTTGACCTTAGATTAAGATAAATGCTCAGCACAATGTCATTGGCCAAAGGGCCTGTACTGTGCTGTGCCTTTCTATGTTCTATGTTCTAATGCTTTTAGCTGTGATATTGCTTAGTAGAATAGCCACAGGAGATCTAGTGAACATATCCATATTGTTAACAAATACTGATTCTCACTTTTTGTTTTAGTTCGGGGTCCTATGCAATCAATACTCTTGTAAAAGATTCCTCAAATGCAGGAATGAGTATTAAAGTTGCTGGAATTATTACTACCCTCAGTTTTCCAATGACCTGACATATATGACATATCTGGCAAAATTCAACTACATTCTTATGCAGTCCAGGCCAGTAAAAATGCTTTTATATTTTGGCTTGAGCTATTCTTACCCCTAAATGACCTCATACCGGTAATTCCTGTGCTAGCTGCAAAACCTGCTTTCTCTATCACATTGGTCATACAATTTGATGAACTTCAGCTCATTTCTCATCTGCCTGAATGGTGGTGTCCATTTCCTCATCAAGACATCATTTTTAAGATAGTAACATTCAGGAATACACTTAGATTCTCCTTCTGTGTACCCTTTTGATACAATTGCTTCAGTTTTTCATTTTTATGTTATAGCTCAGTTAATTTCTCTGAACTAAAAATATCCACTTTGTCCTCTCCCTGTTTTTGTTTGGTCTCAACCAGTCAATCAAGCATGGTCTCTGATAATTCTACGTCAACTTCCTTACCTGTAATGTTTGACTTACATAGAACATAGAACATAGAAGAATACAGCGCAGTACAGGCCCTTAGGCCCTCGATGTTGCGCCGATGCAAGCCCACCTAACCTACACTAGCCCACTATCCTCCATATGCCTATCCAATGCCTGCTTAAATGCCCATAATGAGGGAGAGTCCACCACTGCTACTGGCAGGGCATTCCATGAACTCACGACTCGCTGAGTAAAGAACCTACCCCTAACATCTGTCCTATACCTACCCCCCCTTAATTTAAAGCTATGCCCCCTTCTCCTCCTGTTTCAACTGGTGGCTTTGAGATCTTGTTCTCACACAGTCAGGAGAAATCCCAGGATATACTGCTTGTAATACCTCAGTTGCCTGATTTTCCAATTTTTCAGCTAATTCCCTTTCATGTTGAAGCTGCTTCACCTGCATTTGAATTCTAGCCATTTCCAAAGATTCCGATGGCATTTCCAGCAAATGTGGATGTTGAACTCTTACTATAATTACCCTTCATTTTCTCACAGATAAATACAATCCCAGCTCCAGCTTGTCTGCCAATTCCAACAGCTTTGCCTTGCTCAACTTTCGTAAAACCCCCAAAGTCCACCCCCAGAAAACTTTTAGTGGCTGAAACAACCAAGAACACTCACCACTTTGAGTCCTACAAACGTAAACGGATAGAATCAATCTCGATAATAGTCCCCAGTCTGTTATGGACCATGCCAGATCCCCTCAAAATATTTTAAGGAGGTAATTTAGACACTAACGTTTTCTTATTTTAAAGACAGATGTGAAGTGGGTGTTCCAGGTGAGATGCAATACATCAAACCACTTGGCTTTAAGCAAAACTCAATTTATTTAAACATTACAGTTGACCCATGAACAAAATGGGCGGCACGGTGGCACAGTGGTTAGCACTGCTGCCTCACAGTGCCAGAGACCCGGGTTCAATTACCCGCCTCAGGCGACCGACTGTGTGGAGTTTGCACGTTCTCTCCATGTTTGCGTGGGTTTCCTTCTGGTTTCCTCCCACAGTCCAAAAATGTGCAGGTTAGGTGAATTGGCCGTGCTAAATTGCCTGTAGTGTTAGATGTAGGGGAATGGGTCTGGGTGGGTTGAACTTCAGCAGGTGGGTGTGGACTTGTTGGGCCGAAGGATCTGTTTCCACACTGTAAGTCATCTTAAAAAAAAAGAAAGTGGAATTTCAAATAATTTAACTATTGGAAAACTTAACCAACCCAATACAGTAACTATTACTAATTAACTATCCCAATGCAGTAACAGCCTGTAAACACACCCCTTGGCAAAAAGGTAAATTCAAACACAGATTCTTACAAGCAAGAAGGAAGAACATCTAGAGAGAGATTTCAGAGAAGGTCAGGAGAATCTTTTACCAAAGCTTGCAACTCTTCTGGACTCCAATATCTTGTGACTGCTACAGGTTAAAAGAAAACAGAAAATATCTGAATTTGGAGAACTGGCCACTCCCCTTCTATTGCTAAACTGTTAAACTCCTAGACTCCTCAGCACCTCTGCCTTTACAACCTCTCTTAAAAAAAAGGACAAAGTAACCTTTTTAAAGTGACAGCATCATTGCACATGGATATCTAAACATCCCATAGGAATGATCAGGATCTCTCCCTAATGTTGGCCACTCCTTCCCCATCCTGCCTTTTTCTACATTGTTATGGGCTATTCTTTCTTCCCATAATGAGAAAAATTGAGGAATTGAGTGAGATAAAAATGTGCGCTTTTAGCGCTGATGCAAGTGGGGCATAGGTGTAGTGTTCTGAGGGAGTGAGGAGGCAGTGCAGAGACCATGCAGGTTTATGGTGTGGTGTGTTGTGTGGGGGCTGCAAGTGAGTGAGGGGAGATGTTGCAGACAATAGTGAGAACAGTAGAGTATGAGCCTTGGTGGGAAGTGCATATACGAACAAAGATAGAGTGTGTGAGATAGAAGGGAGAAGAGTGTAACATTATTGTGGCTCATCAGAGAAGGTCGTTGGCATTCTTACAGCACTAGAGGTTGTTCCTCCTGCAAAGCTGGCTCTGATCCAGGTGGCAACTTCAGTCCAGGTTCCCCAGGTTTGTTGGTGCAGCCTCCTCTGCCAATCCATTCACTCTTTTATACCATCCCTTGATGAAGATCTCCAGGCCCTTTTGGGAAAATCACTGTCCCACCATTCCATTCTTGAACAAGCAGGGTCGCTTTAGAATGTCAGTGCTTGCCTAGGGTCACAGCAGCCATTTCAAGATGGCATGACACAAGAGCTACTAGTCTTTTGGCAGATAACTGTTTAATAGTAAGTTGTTCCCGGAATGGCACATAGTAAGATGGAGCTAAAATCAAATATGAAGAATGTCTAAGGGTAGGTAGGTAGTTAATGAGACACATTTATAAAGATATGGTGAGAAATGTCAAAAAGCATTGGGATGAGAATGCCTCCAAAAAAATCCAACACAACTCTCATTTAGCCAAAAATAAATTCAGCCCTGGATCCTGTCTCTTAGTTTCCTCAGCGAGGGGAAATACTTCCTTGAAGTCTTTCTGTCAAGCCGCTTGAGAATCTTGAATGTTTCAATGAAATAATCTCTCATTCTCCTGAAATCCGAAGAATATAGGCCTGATTTACTAAGTCTCTCATAATAAGACAATCCCCCTCTATCTCAAGGACCAACCTAGAGAACTGCTGCTGTGCCACATCTGAGCAAACTGATCTATCCTGAGGTAAGCATGCTAAATGCCTTTTTTACCACCCTGACTATATATGATGTAAACTTCAAAGAATTATGTACCAAGAATCCCTAGGTCCCTCTGATATACAATACTACCCAAGGCCCTACCAGTAATTGTATAAGTCCTGCCCCTGTTGGTTGTACCAAAATACAATACTTCACATTTATCCAAATTGAACTCCACCTACAATCTCTCAACTCATTGACCCATTTAATGAACATCCCTTTTTAATCTTAGGAAACCGTCTTCACTCTTGCATGCCTTTAAAAAGAAATGCTGCTTGTGAGCTTCCTTCAACCTCACTCTCAACTGCACTGAATTATTCATGAGACAAAGCTTCTTCCAAAGCTTTACATCTCCAAGAGCTTTTCTTGAAATCTAACCCCAACACTTAGCAACACTACCCAGCTCTCCGGACTTCTCCTGAGTCCGAATGGCTTGGATAAGCACCTTTTCAGGAAGGAGCCTCGGTTCCCTATTCCAAAGTCCCTGAATGACTGGCAACCGGAATGTAGCAACTTTACTTTGCTACTGCCTCTGCCTCTGCCTAAAATTGACTGATCAGTAACACTTGAACAGTTCTGATTGACCCACTGAAAATGTGACATCAAGCCCAGGCCTAATTGCCAGACAGGATTAAATTTAACAACCTAACTGTCAAATTAAGCAGTTGGAACTGTCTGTTCCCTGAATGCTGTGAATCAGAGATTGCTAGCTTCTCTGAAAATCAAGATACAGCAACACCAAAAAAAGCAATTAATCACACCCTGTACTCCATGTGTTTGAACATTATTTTTATTACTTTTTTGGGCTACAGATATAACCTGACCTTCAGTTCTAATGTCTTACTTGCAGATTATGAATTTGTTTCCTGGTTTAATTAGATTATAGATTTTAGTTTTCATTTTACCTGTAGAGCACAAAGAAGAATTTCTGATTGCTTTTCTAATTTCTTCATTTTCAAACAATAACCTTTACTATTTTTCCACCTGCCCCTCCCAATCACTCCCAACTTTTTTGTTTAACATTCTTATTTATCCTTTTCACCTGGTTCCAATTCAAATTTAGTGAACATGATTTGGAGATGCCGGTGTTGGACTGGGGAGTACAAAGTTAAAAATCACACATCACCTGATGAAGGAGCGTCGCTCCGAAAGCTAGTGTGCTTCCAATTAAACCTGTTGGACTTTATAACCTGGTGTTGTGTGATTTTCAAATTTAGTGAAGCCCATCTCAGTTGTAGAATCGCTTCCTGTCTCAACGCTGGTGACAGTGTTGTATGAAACAAATCCCTCTTTTCCACACCACCCTTTCAGTCGTATGTTCACCTTCTTTATCTCCTTAACCCTGCACTATATGTCACACAGTTTACATTATCATCCAGATATTATAACCCGGTGAGGCCCTCTTTTTCAATTTGGCTCCTAGTTCCTGATACTTTTCAAACTAAATTACTTGCCTAGTCTTCTCAATGCTTCTGCTCTCAATATTAATCAAATAACTGCATCTTCCCCTTCTTCCTCCCTCCCGAATACTTTTTCAAGCCAATTAAATGTGTTGCTCATAACATACCACGTAGAATGCTCAATTCCATACACAGCATGTCTCCTTAATTATTAAAACCCCACTTTATTCTTCCCCTCGTGCTCCTTAACCCCCTCTCTGAGCTGCCTCCTGCCCAAGTTGGATAAGGTCCTCAATGGACTGTATCCTCATCTGTTAGTTCACATGTATATTGCAACTGTTAGCTAGATCAGTTTCTGCTGATCATTATTAGATTCCATTCTGAAACTACACCTGCAAGACAGGAGCCAAATTTCTATATACTGCTCCTCAACCTAAGGTCTCCAACTCCAGATCAAAAGCTTCAGTCTGATTCATTCAGTTTAATGACCCAATTAAGCAGTTAGACTGATTGCTTTCCTTGTTCCACACCACTTGGCTACAAAAAAAAGTTTGCTAATGATACATCACTGATTAGAACTCAGTATTTGAAGCAAGTCAGTCAGTCTCCTTAAATTAATAACAAAAATGTTTATTGCCAGCAAAACAAAACTTACCCGAGCAAAGATGCAAATATAATTAACAAAAATGTAAAACATACAAATACAGTCAACTACCTTTTGTGGAAAAGAATACATACACAAGTGCAAATCTGCAGTTTTATCTGAAAAGTACTTTGTAACAGCTAAATTCACAGACTGTCTAAAATACCAATAGGTAGTTGAAGTCAATTTTCACATAATTTATCACTGGTTGAATCATCTTTTTCTGAAGACAGTAGTTTAGAATTAGACTTGTCTTTTAAGATGAGACCTTCCACTGGATTTGCAACTCACAAGCTATGATAAAAGTGACTTCAGAGAAAAAGAGTAGAGAGAAAAAGAGTAGAGAGTAAAAGCTCTTTCACCTATGGCAAGTTCTCTCTGTCAGTGTTCAAAACTAATATATCTTGCATTTACAAAATGAAATATCCATAAGCACTGTAGACTCAATTACTCCAGTAAAGATGCTTTTATTAATTGCAAATGCAACATGCTTGCTACTGTTGCTAGTGGCCTTTTTTTTAGAAAGTTTTGTGTTCAAAAAGCTCACGATATATATGCCCAGATAAAGATATTATTAATTAATGTTTCAGATAGTAAAAAGTTTCATAATATCAGGCAGAGGAAACACGTGCAGATGTGTTTGCTTAGATCAGTTTCACCATACAAACTCCCACAGACAGAAGTCCAGGATCAGAACTTGCTTTGCCATAACCAAGCTAAGATTTTTAACCATTTTTTATTTTGTGCTTTTTCTTTTTGTTCGCACACTAATTTTACTAAGCATTGAAATGTTTCTACAAGTGTATTAAGTACCAATTGTTTCAAATTCACATGAACTTGAAATGCCAGGAACTCCAGGAATAATCTGGAATAATATGGGTGAACTTGCAGCATGGGTCGATACCTGGGATTTTGATGTTGTGGCCATTTCAGAGACATGAGCAGAGCAGGGACAGGAATGGTTGTTGCAAGTTCCAGGGTTTAGATGTTTCAGTAAGAATAGAGAAGATGGTAAAAGAGGTGGGGGTGTGGCATTGTTAGTCAAGGACAGTATTACGGCTGCAGAAAGGACACTTGAGGACTTGACAAATGAGGTAGTAAGGGTTAAGGTTAGAAACAGGAAAGGAGAGGTCATCCTGGTGGGAGTTTTCTGTATGCCTCTGAATAGTTCTAGGAATGTAGAGGAAAGGATAGTAAAGATGATTCTCAATAGGAGTGAGAGTGACAGGGTAGTTGTTATGGGGCTACAATAGTTCAAATACTTTAGATGGGTCAGCTTTTGTCCATTGTGTGCAGGAGGGTTTTCTGACACAGTATGTAGACAGACTAACAAGGCGCAAGGCCACATTAGATTCAGTACTGGGTAATGCACCCGTCCAGGTGTTAGATTTGGGGATAGGTGAGCACTTTGGTGAGCAATTTTGTTTACTTTAATGATGGAAAGGGATAGGTATACACCGGAGAGCAAGACCTACAACCGGGGAAAAGGCAATTACAATGCAATTAGACAAGATTTGGAATGCATGGGATGGGGAAGGATACTTCAGGGAATGGGCACAATAGAAATGTGGAGCATATTCAAGTAATAGCTACTGTGTGTCCTTGATAAATACGTATCTTTCAGACAGGGAGGAAGTTGTCGAGTGCAGGAACCGTGGTTTACTGAGAAAGTTGAATCTCTTGTTAAGAGGAAGAAGAAAGTTTATGTTAAGTTGAGATGTGAAGGCTCAGTTAGGGCACTTGAAAGTTACAAGGTAGCCACAATGTTCCTAAAGAGAGAGCTAAGATGAGCGAGGAGGGGGCATGAGAAGTTGTTGGCAGATGGAATCAGGGAAAACTTAAAAGCTTTCTATAGGTGTGTTAGAGTGATGAGAGTAAGATGAAGGCCAATCAAGGACAGTAGTCGGAAGTTGTTCATGGAGTCAGAGGAGATAGGGGAAGCACTAAATGAATATTTTTTGTCAGCATTCACACTGGAGAAAGACAATGTTGTCAAAGACAATACAAAGGAACAGGCTACTAGACTAGATGAGATTGAGGTTCACAAGGAGGAGGTGTTAGAAATTCTGGAAAGTGTGAAAATAGTTAAATCCCATGGGCTGGCTGGGATTTATCCTAGGATTCTCTGGGAAGGCAGGCAGGAGATTGCAGAGCCTTTGGCTTTGATCTTTATGTCATCATTGTCTACAGGAATAGTGCCAGAAGACTGGAGGTTAGCAAATGTTGTTCCCTTGTTCTAGAAGAGGAGTAGAGACAACCCTGGAAATTATAGACCAATGAGCCTTACTTCAGTTACGGAAGTATTGGAAAAGTCTATAAGAGGTAGAATTTATAATCATCTTGATTAGAATAAGTTGATTCAGGATAGTCAACTCGATTTTGTGAAGAGTAGGTCATGCCTCACAAACCTTATTGAGTTCTTTAAGATGGTGACCAAACAGGTGGATGAGGGTAAAGCCATTGGTATGGTGTATATGAATTTCAGTAAGGCGTTTGATAAGGTTCCCCGTGGTAGGCACAAAATAGGCATGGGATTGAGGGTGGTTTTGTGGTTTGGATCAGAAATTGGCAAGCTGAAAGAAAAAAGGTGGTGGTTGATGGGAAATGTTCAACCTGAAGTTCAGTTACTAGTGGTGTACCAGAAGGATCTGTTTTGGGGCCACTGCTGTTTGTAATTTTTATAAATGATCCAGATGAGGGCATAGAAGGATGGGTTAGTAAATTTGCAGACGACACTAAGGTCGATACGGTTGTGGATAGTGCCGAAGGATGTTGTAGGTTACAGAGGGACATAGATAAGTTTCAGAGCTGTGCTGAGAGATGGCAAATGGAGTTTAATGTGGAAAAGTGTGAGGTGATTCACTTTGGAAGGGGCAACAGGAATAAAGAGTACTGGGTTAATGGTAAGATTCTCGGTAGTGTAGACCAGCAGAGAGATCTCGGTGTGCATGTACATAGATCCGTCAAAGTTGCCAGCCAGGTTATTAGGGCTGTTAAGAAGGCATATGGTGTGTTAGCTTTTATGAGTAGAGGGATCAATTTTCTGAACCATGGGGTCATGCTGCAGCTGTACAAAACTCTGGTGCGCCACACTTGGAGTATTGCATGCAGTTCTGGTCACCACATCATAGGAAGTATGTGGAAGCTTCGGAAAGGGTTCAGAGGAGATTTACTAGAATGTTACCTGGTATGGAGAGAAGGTCTTACGAGAAAAGGTTAAAGGACATGAGGCTGTTTTCGTTAGAAAGAAGAAGGTTGAGAGGTGACTTAATTGAGACATATAAGATAATCAGAGGGTTAGATAGGGTGGATAGTGAGAGCCTTTTTATGAGGATAGTGATGGCGAGCATGAGGGAGAATAGCTTCAAATTGAGGGGTGATAGATATAGGACAGGTGTCAGGGGTAGTTTCTTTACTCAGAGAGTAGTAGGGGCATGGAACACACTGCTTGCAACAGGTGTAGACTTGCCAACTTTACAGACATTTAAATGGTCATTGGATCGACATATGGACGAGAATGGAATAGAGTAGGTTAGATGGGCTTCAGATTGGTTTCATAAGGTGGCGCAACATTGAGGGCTGAAGAGCCTATACTGCACTGTCATGTTCTATATTCTATGTTGTGCGTTCTATGTTCTAACTACTGCAAAAATTGGAGGCAAAATTACACCCAATTCTTACTTTCACTAAATTTCCAATCTTCGCACTCTATTCAGAATGCATTTCTTTACCAACCGTCCATGCATCAATGGATAATATATAATACCATCTATTATAACAATATTACTATATTAGTATAACATATTAAGGGGATGACAAGGCAACCATTGTTGACAAGTGAAATCAAGGACAGGGTAAAAGCAAGCGAAAAAGCATACAATTTGGGGAAAATTAGTGCGAAGCCCAACAATTGGGTAGCCTTTAAAAACCAGCAAAGATTAATTTCAAAAGCAACAAGGGGAAAGAAGATAAAATGTGAGAGTAAATTGAACCCTTTCAGGTTTCCCATAAGAGGGAGACCAGAACTGAATGTAGTGTTCCAAAAGTGGCCTAACCAATGTCTGTACAACTGTAACATGACCGCCTAACTCCTATACTCAGTACTCTGACCAATAAAGAAAAGTATATCAAATGCCTTCTTCACCATCCTATCTATCTGCGACCCGATTTTCAAGAAGCTATGAACCTGCACTCCAAGATCTCTTTGTTCAGCAACACTCCCCATGACCTTACCATTAAGTGTATAAGTCCTGCTCTAATTTGTTTTTCCAAAATGCAGCATCTCACATTTATCTAAATTAAATGACATCTGCCACTCCTCAGCCCATTGGCCCATCTGATCAAGATCCCATTGTACTCTGGAGTAACCTTCAACGCTGTCCACTACACCTCCAATTTTGGTGTCACCTACAAAATTACTAACCACACCTCCTATGCTCACATCCAAATCAGTTTTCACAGTGGAAGGCACCAGTAACATACCAGAACTTCAAGAGATACAGTGGATCGAGGTGAGTGTAGTGGCCATCACAATGGAGAAAGTGCTGGGGAAATTGAAAAGTTTGAAGGTAGTTAATTCACCTGGACTAAATGGGCTGCAACCTGAACTTCTAAAGGAGATAACAGAGGAGATTGTAGAGGTATTGGTGGTGATCTTTCAGGAATCACTGGAGTCAGGAAGAGTCTCGAAGGACTAGAAAATGGCTAATATAACACCCTGTTTAAGAAGGGAGGTAGGCAGAAGACAGGAAATTAAAGACCAGTTAGCCTGACCTCAGTCCTGAGGAATAATTTAGTGTCCATTATGAAGGATGAGATTATGGAGTACTTGGAATTGCATGGTAAAATATGGCAGAGTCAGCATGGCTTCCTCAAGGAGCTGTCATGCCTGACAAAACTGTTAGAATTCTTTGCAGAGGTAATGAGCAAGTTAGGTAAAGGAGAGCCAGTCAATGTGATCCTCTTGGATCTCCAGGAGACCTTTGACAAAGTGCTTACAGAAGGCTGCAAACTAAGATAAAAGCCCACGGTTTTCAGGGGCAAGGTACTGGTATGGATAGAGGATTGGCTGACTGGCAGAAGGCAGAGAGTGTGCGTAAAGGGCTGTTTCAGGATGGCAGCTGGTGACTAGTAGAGTTCTGCAGTGGTCAATGCTGGGACCATAACTGTTCATGTCATACATTAACAATCTGAACGAAGAAAATGAGGGCATTGTTGCTAAGTTTGCAGAAGATATAAAGAGGATGGAAGGACAGGGAATGTTAAGAAAGCAGTGATGCTGCAAGATGACTTGGACAAGCTAGGCGAGTGGGCAAGAAGTTGGTGGATGGTATGCAATGTGGAAAAGTATGAGGTTATGCATTTTGTTAGGAAGAAAAGGGATATAGAATGTTCACTAAATGGGGAAAGGCTTTGGAAATCTGAAGTGTAAAGGGATTTGGGAATCCTAGTTAAGGATTCTCTTAAGGTTAACATGCAAGTTAAGTTGGCAGTTAGAAAGATAAATGCAATGTTCATAGAATCATAGAGTCATAGAGATGTACAGCATGGAAACAAACCCTTCGATCCAACCCGTCCATGCCGACCAGATATCCCAACCCAATCTAGTCCCACCTGCCAGCACCTGGCCCATATCCCTCCAAACCCTTCCTATTCATATACCCATCCAAATGCCTCTTAAATGTTGCAATTGTACCAGTCTCCACCACTTCCTCTGCCAGCTCTTTCCATACATGTACCACCCTCTGTGTGAAAACGTTGCCCCTTAGGTCTCTTTTATATCTATCCCCTCTCATCCTAAACCTATGCCCTCTAGTTCTGGACTCCCCCACCCCAGGGAAAAGACTTTGTCTATTTATCCTATCCATGCCCCTCATAATTTTGTAAACCTCTATAAGGTCACCCCTCAGCCTCCAACGCTCCAGGGAAAACAGCCCCAGCCTGTTCAGCCTCTCCCTGTAGCTCAGATCCTCCAACCCTGGCAACATCCTTGTAAGTCTTTTCTGAACCCTTGCAAGTTTCACAACATCTTTCCGATTGGAAGGAGACCAGAATTGCATGCAATATTCCAACAGTGGCCTAACCAATGTCCTGTACAGCCGCAACATGACCTCCCAACTCCTGTACTCTATACTCTGACCAATAAAGGAAAACATACCAAACGCCTTCTTCACTATCCTATCTACCTGTGAGTCCACTTTCAAGGAGCTATAAACCTGCACTCCAAGGTCTCTTTGTTCAGCAACTCTCCCTAGGACCTTACCATTAAGTGTATAAGTCCTGCTAAGATTTGCTTTCCCAAAATGCAGCACCTCGCATTTATCTGAATTAAACACCATCTGCCACTTCTCAGCCCATTGGCCCATCTGGTCCAGATCCTGTTGTAATCTGAAGTAACCCTCTTCGCTGTCCACTACACCTCCAATTTTGGTGTCATCTGCAAACTTACTAACTGTACCTCTTCTGCTGACATCCAAATCATTTATGTAAATGACAAAAGTTAGAGGCGCAGCAGGTCAGGCAGCATCCAAGGAGCAGGAGAATCGATGTTTCGGGCATAAGCCCGCCTTCAGGAAGGCTTATGCCCAAAACATCGATTCTCCTACTCCTTGGATGCTGCCTCACCTGCTGCGTTTTTCCAGCAACACATTTTTCAGCTCTGATCTCCAGCATCTGCAGTCCTCACTTTCTCCTACAAAAAGTAGAGGACCAGCACCGATCCTTGTGACACTCCACTGGTCATAGGCCTCCAGTCTGAAAAACAACCCCCTACCACCACCCTCTGTCTTCTACCTTTGAGCCAGTTCTGTATCCAAATGGCTAGTTCTCCCTGTATTCCATGAGATCTAACCTTGCTAATCAGTCTCCCATGGGGAACCTTGTTGAACGCCTTACTGAAGTCCATATAGATCACATCTACTGCTCTGCCCTCATCAATCTTCTTTGTTATTTCTTCAAAAAACTCAATCAAGTTTGTGAGACATGATTTCCCACGCACAAAGCCATGTTGACTATCCCTAATCCGTCCTTGCCTTTCCAAATACATGTACATCCTGTCCCTCAGGATTCCCTCCAACAACTTGCCCACCACTAAGGTCTGGCTCACCGGTCTATAGTTCCCTTGCTTGTCTTTACCGCCCTTCTTAAACAGTGGCACCACGTTGGTGGGGGGCACGGTGGCACAGTGGTTAGCACTGCTGCCTCACAGCGCCAGAGACCCTGGTTCAATTCCCGCCTCAGGCGACTGACTGTGTGGAGTTTGCACGTTCTCCCCATGTCTGCGTGGGTTTCCTCCGGGTGCTCCGGTTTCCTCCCACAGTCCAAAGATGTGCAGGTCAGGTGAATTGGCCATACTAAATTGCCTGTAGTGTTAGGTAAGGGGTAAATGTAAATGTAGGGGTAGGGGTATGGGTGGGTTGCGCTTCAACGGGTCGGTGTGGACTTGTTGGGCCGAAGGGCCTGTTTCCACACTGTAATGTAATCTATGTAATCTATGTTTGCCAACCTCCAGTCTTCCGGCACCTCACCTGTGACTATCGATGATACAAATATCTCAGCAAGAGGCCCAGCAATCACTTCTCTAGCTTCCCACAGAGTTCTCCGCTACACCTGATTAGGTTCTGGGGATTTATCCACCTTTAACCGTTTCAAGATATCCAGCACTTTCTCCTCTGTAATCTGGACATTTTCCAAGATGTAGTTGTCATTCATTTCAAGAGCGCTAGAAAGCAAGGGCAGAGATTTACTGCTAAGGCAGTATAATTCTCTGGTCAGACTGCATTTATAATATTGAAAGACAGTTTTGGGCCCCAGAGC
This sequence comes from Chiloscyllium plagiosum, assembly GCF_037043375.1. Classification (NCBI taxonomy): domain Eukaryota; kingdom Metazoa; phylum Chordata; class Chondrichthyes; order Orectolobiformes; family Hemiscylliidae; genus Chiloscyllium; species Chiloscyllium plagiosum. Next base: position 61,148,429 of record NW_028270140.1, read on the forward strand.
TAAGGAAAGAGGTGCTGGTGTTGGAGGGGTTCCAGACTAGGTTTACAAGAATGATGCCGGGGATGAGGGCTTGTCATAGGAGGAGTGGTTGAGGACTCTGGGTCTGTACTTGATAAGATTTTAGAGGGATACAGGGGGATCTGATTGAAACTTACAGCATGCTGAGGGGCCTGGATAGAGTGGACATGGAGAATTGTATCTCCACTTGTTGGAGAGATTAGGACCCAGAGGCTCATCTGCAGGGGAAATTAGATTAGATTACATTACAGTGTGGAAACAGGCCCTTCAGCCCAACAAGTCCACACCGACCCGCCGAAGCGCAACCCACCCATACCCCTACATTTACCCCTTACCTAACACTACAGGCAATTTAGCATGGCCAATTCACCTAACCTGCACATCTTTGGACTGTGGGAGGAAACCGGAGCACCCGGAGGAAACCCACGCAGACACGGGGAGAACGTGCAAACTCCACACAGTCAGTCGCTTGAGGCGGGAATTGAACCCGGGTCTCTGGCGCTGTGAGGCAGCAGTGCTAACCACTGTGCCACCATGCCGGTGGACAATCCTTTAGAACTGAGATCAGAGAATTTTTTTCAGCCAGAGGGTGATGGCTGTGTGGAACTCTTTGCCACAGAGGGCTGTGGAGGTCAAGTCATTTAGTGTATTTAAGACAGAGATAGATAGGTTCTTGATTAGTAAGGGCATCAAGGGTTAGGAGGAGAAAGCAGGACAATGAGGTTGAGAAACATATCAGCCATGATCTAGTAATTGAGGAGACTTGATAGGGTGAATGGCCTCACTGTGCTCTTATAATGCTTTTTCAAATCGATCTTTTTCAGCCATGCCCAAGCTACAAGACAGACTGTATGTAATCTTGGACTGTTCAGCATACATTTTGTTGTCTAAAATATAGGCATCCTACAGTCCAATTGCTACTTGGATTAAACCACAACACAGAGATTGTAAACATAAGTTTACTGCCCAACAGGACAGTCAGATGATGGTTAGTAATTGGGATAGGGTTCTGACACCAATCCTCCTTTTTCTGCTGAGTCCAAGGCTTTACCAAATTAGCAACAATACAGCATCAACTATCATTGAGTCGTAACAAAAAGAGATGCTTGTCTTGACCACAAGATGTAAGTTATTGCAGGTTAGCAAAAGATCCAAGTTAAATTGACAAGTGAATCTTTGCAGTTATGATTAGGGATTACAGAGCTCTCTCCACTGATGCTTTGTCCTGGACCACTTCTTCTGCAACCCAAGACTGTGGGACATTATCAGGTTTCATCAAGATTAACAAGCTTCAACAGAAACCTTTCTAAGCCATCATGATACAATGGGAACATTTCTCAAAAAATCTGGGTCAGTGAGATGAGCATGACATCAGTATATTGGATAGAACAAAATTATATAATTTTCACTATTAAAGGGTTAAAACAAGCAGATTTCTTTTTTAAAAATTAACCATGGTAAACTTTATATTAGTGTGGATTTCTGATTTACTATTTTGCAATCTATTATTCTGTTTGCAATCTGTGTATTTTTGTCTAAATTGAGAGGCCACATCTAATTCAATAAACTGCTGTCACTGGGCACTGTCACCAAATACTTTAGTTTATAAGTAATGTCAAATATTTCTGTGTTCTGAAATGATGACCAATTGGATTTGAGACAGCTTTTCCATCAGCTGTAAAGAATCTCTATGCCTACCAGAACAATTTTTTTAAAAGTGCTTCATAATTATTTCATGATTTATAAACTAAAAACATGTTTTCAATGTGAGTATAAATGACCTGATTAAAATATGTACACACATGGGTCAGTGCTGTCCAGATTAAGATTATATTTTAAGATTAAATGTTCAAATCTTGAGACCGACACAATTCCCTAAAGGCAACCGTACTATGGTTGCAAGGTTTTCCATTCTCTTGCACCTCCTATGTGGCATCAAAAATTAATTTTGACCATCTCATTGTTTGTTGAGGAGGTCTCTGCAGACATGCTGCTTGATGTGTAAAAAAAATTCAACAAGAGTACAGCTGCCTCACAGCACCAGGGACCTAGTTTTGATTGAAGCCTTGGGTGACTTATGTGTAGAGTCATGGAGATGTACATCACCCATGCCCTCCACATATCCTTTCCTAATCTAGTTGCATTTGCCAGCACTTAGCCCATATCCCTCCAAACCCTTCCTGTTCATATACACATCCAGATGCCTTTTAAATGCTGTAATTGCACCGACCTCCACCACTTCCTCTGGCAGCACATTCCACACAGGTACCACCTTCTGCGTGAAAAGGTTGCCTCTTAGGTCCTTTTAAATTTTTCCCCTTCTCACTGTAAACCTATACCCACAAGATCTGGACTCCCCTAACCCAGGGAAAAGACTTTGTCTATTTACCCTATCCTCGCCCCTCATAATTTTATAAATCTCTATAAAGTCACCCCTCAGCCCCTGACGCTCCAGGGAAAACAGCCCCAGCCCATTCAGCCTCTCCCTATAGCTCAAATTCTCCAACCCTGAGAAAATCATTTCTGAACCCTTTCAAGTTTCACAACATCCTTCCGATAGGAGGGAGGCCAGAAATGAATGGAGTATTCCAAAAGTGGTCTAACCAATGTCCTGTACAGCTGGAATATGACTTCCCAACTCCTATGCTCAATGCTCTGACCAATAAATGAAAATGTACCATATGCTTTCTTCACTGTCCTATCTATCTGTGACTCCACTTTCAAGAAACTATGAACCTGCATTCCAAGGTCTCTGTTCAGCAACACTCCCGAGGACCATACCACTAAGTGTATATGTCCTGCCCTATTTTCCTTTCCAAAATGCAGCACCTCACATTTATCTAAATTAAACTCCATCTGCCACTCCTCAGCCCATTGGCCCATCTGATCAAGATCCTGTTGTACTCTGAGATAACCTTCTTCGCTATCCACGACACCTCTAATTTTGATGTCATCTGCAAACTTATGAACTATACCTTCTATGTTCACATCCAAACCATTTATATAAATGACAAAAATCAGTGGACCCAGCACTGATCCTTGTGGCACACTACTGGTCACATGCCTCCAGGCTAAAAGGCAACCCTCCACCACCACCTTCTGTCTTCCACCTTTGAGCCTGTTCTGTATTCAAATGATTAGTTATCCCTGTATTCCATGTAATCTAATCTTAACCAGTCTACCATGAGAAATCTTGTCAAACGCCTTACTGAAGTCTATGTAGATCACATCCACCGCTCTGCCCTAATCAACCCTCTTTGATACTTCTTCAAAACATTTAACTAAGTTCATGAGACATGATTTCCCATGACACAGCCATGTTGACTATCCCTAATCAATCCTTGCCTTTCCAAATACATGTAAATCCTGACCCTCAGGATTCCCTCCAACAACTTGCCCACCACCACCGTCAAGCTCACTGGTCTATAGTTCCCTGGCTTTTTCTTCCCACCTTTCTTAAATAGTGGCACCACATCAGCCAACCTTCAGTCTTCCAGTATGATACAAATATCTCAGCAATGGGCCTAGTAATCACTTCCCTAGCTTTCCATAGAGCCTGAGTGTACACCTGATCGGTTTCTGGGGATTTATCCATTTTATGCATTTCAAGGCATCGAGCACTTCCTTCTCTGTAATATGAACATTTTTCAAGATGTCACCATCTATTTCCCTGAATTATATATTTTCCAGCATAAACACTGGTGCAAAGTTTATTATCTTCACCATCTCCTGCTGCTCCACACATAGGCTGCTTTGCTGATCCTTGAGAGGACCTATTCTCTCCCTAGTTACCCTTTTGTCCTTAATGATTTTTAAAAATCCGTTTGGATTCACCTTAACTCTATTTGCTAAAGCTATCTCATGTCCCCTTTTTGCCCTCCTGATTTCCCTCTTAAGTATACTCTTACTGCCTTTATATCCTCTAAAGATTTACTTGATCTATCTTGTCTATACCTGATATATGCTTCCTTCTTTTTCTGAACCAAACCCTCAACATCTCTGGGCATCCAGCATTCCCTACACGTACCAGCCTTGCCTTTCACCCTAACAGGAATATACTGTCTCTGGACTCTCATTATCTCATTTCTGAAGGCTTCCCATTTTTCAGTCATCCCTTTACCTGCAAACATCTGCCCCCAATCAGCTTTTGAAAGTTCTTGCCTAATACCATCAAAATTAGCCTTCCTCCAATTTAGAACTTCAACTTTTAGATCTGGTTTAGCCTTTTCCATTACTATTTTAAAACTAATAGAATTATGGTCACTGGTCCCACAATGCTCCCGCACTGACACCTCAGTCACCTGCCCTGCCTGATTTCCCAAGAGTAGGTTTTGCACTTTCTTTCATTGATGCATCCACATACTGATTCAGAATTTTTTCTTATACACACTTATCAAATTCCTCTCCATCTAAACTATTAACACTCTGGCACTCCCCGTCTATATTTGGAAAGTTAAAATCCGCTACTATAATCAGTCGATTATTCTTACAGATAACAGAAATCTCCTTACAAATTTGTTTTTCAATTTCCTGCTGACTACTAGGGGGTCTTATAATGCAATCCCAATAAAGAGATCATCCCTTTCTTATTTCTCAGTTCCACATAAATAACTTCCCTGGATGTTCCCAGGAATATCCTCCCTCAGTACAGCTGTAATGCTATCCCTTATCAAAAACGTCACTTCCCCCCTCTCTTGCTCCCCTTTCTATCCTTCCGATAGAATTTGTATCCTGGAACATTAAGCTGCCAGTCCTGTCCATCCCTGAGCCACGTATCTATAATTGCTATGATATCCCAGTCCCATGTTCCTAACCATGCTCTGAGTTCATCTGCCTTCCCTGTTGGGCCTCTTGCACTGAAATAAGTGCAATTTAATTTATCAATCCTACCTGGTTCTTTGCTTTGTTTCTGGTTGCCCTGACTGTTTGACTTGCTCCTTTTCCCAACTGTACCAGTCTCAGATTGATCTCCTTCCTCACTACCTCCTTGTGTCCCACCCCCCCACCTTACTAGTTTAAATCCTCCCGAGCATCTCTAGCAAATATCGCTGCCAGTATATTAGTCCCTTTCCAATTCAGGTGCAATCCATCCTTCTTGTACAGGTCACTTCTACACCAAAAGAGATTCCAATGATCCAACAATGTGAATCCTTCTCCCATACACCAGCTCCTCAGCCACGCATTCATTCACTCTATCCTCCTATTCCTGCTCTCACTAGCTCGTAGCACCGGGAGTAATCAAGTGATTACTACCCTTGAGGACTTCCTTTTTAAAGTCCTGCCTAACTTTTTATATTCTCCTTTCAGAATCTCATCCTTTTCCTTCCCGTGTCTTTGATTCCAATGTGTACAATGACCTCCTGTTGTTCCTTGCAGAGGTCTCAGAATAACCTCACACAGGTGGTCAAGTTCAGAGAATGCGTATTCAGAAGGCAATAACTATGCAGCACAACATGCAAAAGTTTCATTTGTCACTCATTCTTGCAAAGATTGGCTGGCATTTAGCAAGCTGTATGATAATTTGATTTAAACACTGGCATTTGACTGCCATTGTCATCCCGCATTCAACTCTCACTTTGGAATTTAGCATTATTGATCGTTCTTGTATAATGTGTGTTTTGTCAACACAATTTGGCTGTTACGCGACTGGTGAATTGGCAACAATTTTTTAAAAATGTGAACATGTATTGGCCATTATGCGATTCCATCCCTGGCACTCTCCCATTCAACCCATGGACCACAGTGCAATATCAGCATTTAAAGCTTATTATTTAAGACACGCATTCAAGAAGCTGATTGCAGCTACTGAGGAGACTAGTGAGGACAGTGTTCTTCAATGTTGGAAGAGCTTTAACATTAGAACATAGAACTTAGAAAAAGAACATTAGAGCACAGTAGAGGCCCTTCAGCGCTCAATGTTGCGTCAACCTGTGGAACCCAATCAGAAGCCTATCTGTCCTATGTTTTCATCCATATGTTTATCCAATGACCATTTAAATGCCCTTAAAGTTGGTGAGCCTACTACTATTGCAGGCAGGGCGTTCCACGCCCCTGTTATTCTCTGAGTAAAGAAACTACCTCTGACATCTATCCTATATCTATCACCCCTCAAAGTAAAGTTATGTCCCCTCGTGTTACCATCTCGATCCGAGGAAAAAGGTTTTCACTGTCCACCCTCTCTAACCCTCTGATAATAGACAATAGACAATAGGTGCAGGAGTAGGCCATTCTGCCGTTAGAGCCTGCACCACCATTCAATATGATCATGGCTGATCATCCTTAATCAGTATCCTGTTCCTGCCTTATCTACATAACCCTTGATTCCACTATCCTTGAGAGCTCGATCCAACTCTTTCTTAAATGAATCCAGAGACTGGGCCTCCACTGCCTTCTGGGACAGAGCATTCCACACACCCACCACTCTCTGGGTGAAGAAGTTTCTCCTCATCTCTGTCCTAAATGGTCTACCCCATATTTTTAAGCTGTGTCCTCTGGTTTGGCACTCACTCATCAGCGGAAACATGTTTCCTGCCTCCAGAATGTCCAATCCTTTAATAATCTTATATGTCTCAATCAGATCCCCTCTCAGTCTTCTAAACTCAAGGGTATATAAGCCCAGTCACTCCAGTCTTTCCGCATAAGGTAGTCCTGCCATTCCAGGAATTGACCTCGTGAACCTACGCTACACTCCCTCAATAGCCAGAATACCTTTCCTCAAATTTGGAGACCAGAACTGCATACAGTACTCCAGGTGTGGTCTCACCAGGGCCCTGTACAGCTGCAGGAGAACCTCTTCGCTTCTATACTCAATCCCTCTTGTTATGAAGGCCAGCATGCTATTAGGAGAAAGTGAGGACTGCAGATGCTGGAGATCAGAGCTGAAAATGTCTTGCTGGAAAAGTGCAGCAGGTCAGGCAGCATCCAAGGAGCAGGAGAATCGACGTTTCGGACATGACCCCTTCTTCAGGAATGAGGAGAGTGTGACAAGCAGGCTAAGATAAAAGGTAGGGAGGAGGGACTTGGGGGAGGGGCATTGGAAATGCGATAGGTGGAAGGAAGTTAAGGTGAGGGTGATAGGCCGGAGTGGGGGTGGGGGCAGAGAGGTCAGGAAGAAGATTGCAGGTTAGGAAGGTGGTGCTGAGTTCGAGGGATTTGACTGAGAAAAGGTGGGGGGAGGGGAAATGAGGAAACTGGAGAAATCTGAGTTCATCCCTTGTGGTTGTAGGGTTCCTAGGCGGAAGATGAGGTGCCCTTCCTCCAGCCGTCGTGTTGCTATGGTCTGACGATGGAGGAGTCCAAGGACCTGCATGTCCTTGGTGGAGTGGGAGGGGGAATTGAAGTGTTGAACCACGGGGTGGTTGGGTTGGTTGGTCCGGGTGTCCCAGAGGTGTTCTCTGAAACATTCTGCAAGTAGGCGGCCTGTCTCCCCAATATAGAGGAGGCCACGACGGGTGCAGCGGATGCAGTAAATGATATGTGTGGAGGTGCAGGTGAATTTGTGGCGGATATGGAAGGATCCCTTGGGGCCTTGGAGGGAAGTAAGGGGGGAGGTGTGTACGCAAGTTTTGCATTTCTTGCGGTTGCAGGGGAAGGTGCCGGGAGTAGAGGTTGGGTTGGTGGGGGGTGTGGACCTGATGAGGGAGTCACGGAGGGAGTGGTCTTTTCGGAACGCTGATAGGGGAGGGGAGGGAAATACATCCCTGGTGGTGTAGTCCGTTTGGAGGTGGCGGAAATGACGACGGATGATACGATGTATCTGGAGGTTGGTGGGGTGGTAGGTGAGGACCAGTGGGGTTCTGTCCTGGTGGCGATTGGATGGGCTGGGCTCAAGGGCGGAGGAGTGGGAAGTGGAGAAGATGTGGTGGAGAGCATTGTCGACCACGTCTGGGGGGAAATTGCGGTCTTTGAAGAAGGAGGCCATCTGGGTTGTTCGGTATTGGAACTGTTCCTCCTGGGAGTAGATGTGGCAGAGACAAAGGAATTGGGAATATGGGATGGCGTTTTTACAGGGGGCAGTGTAGGAGGAGGTGTAGTCTGGGTAGCTGTGGGAGTCGGTCGGTTTATAGTAAATGTCCGTGTTGATCCGTGTTGAACAGTTCATCCACTTTATCAACAACTTCCACCCCGACCTCAAATTTACCTGGACCGTCTCAGACTTCTCCCTTCCCTTCCAAGACCTCTCCATTTCTATCTCGGGTGACCGAATTGGAAGTGCTTCTCCGCCCCCACTCCCACTCCTGCCTATCACCATCACCTTAACCTCCTTCCACCTATCGCATTTCCAACGCCCCTCCCCCAAGTCCCTCCTCCCTACCTTTTATCTTAGCCCGCTTGGCACATTTTCCTCATTCCTGAAGAAGGGCTCATGCCCGAAACATCGATTCTCCCGATCCTTGGATGCTGCCTGACCTGCTGCGCTTTTCCAGCAACACATTTTCAGCTCTACATCCCCTGATTCTAGGTCCCCCCGCACAAGGGACTGAATATCATCCCTTACCAACATGGCCACCCCACCCCCTCTGCCCGTCAGTCTGCCCATACGATAGCACATGTGGCCTTGAATATTCATTTCCCAGGCCCTGTCCACTTGAAGCCACGTAGAACATAGAACATAGAACATAGAAGAATACAGCGCAGTACAGGCCCTTTGACCCTCGATGTTGCGCCGATCCAAGCCCACCTAACCTACACTAGCCCACTATCCTCCATATGCCTATCCAATGCCCGTTTAAATGCCCATTAAAGAGGGAGAGTCCACCACTGCTACTGGCAGGGCATTCCATAAACTCACGACTCGCTGAGTAAAGAATCTACCCCTAACATCTGTCCTATACCTACCACCCCTTACTTTAAAGCTATGCCCCCTCGTAATAGCTGACTCCATACGTGGAAAAAGGTTCTCATGGTCAACCCTATCTAAACCCCTAATCATCTTGTACACCTCTATCAAGTCACCCCCAAACCTTCTTTTCTCCAATGAAAACAGCCCCAAGTGCCTAAGCCTTTCCTCATACGATCTTCCTACCATACCAGGCAACATCCTGGTAAACCTCCTCTGCACCCGTTCCAGTGCCTCCACATCCTTCCTATAGTATGGTGACCAAAACTGCACACAATACTCCAGATGCGGCCGCACCAGAGTCTTATACAACTGCAACATGACCTCAGGACTCCGGAACTCAATTCCTCTACCAATAACAGCCAGTACGCCATATGCCTTCTTCACAGCACTACTTACCTGGGTGGCAACTTTCAGAGATCTGTGTACATGGACACCAAGATCCCTCTGCTCATCCACACTACCAAGTATCCGACCATTAGCCCAGTACCCCATCTTCTTGTTACTCTTACCAAAGTGAATCACTTCACACTTAGCTATATTGAACTCCATTTGCCACCTTTCTGCCCAGCTCTGCAGCTTATCTATATCCCGCTGTAACCTGCCATATCCTTCCTCACTGTCTACAACTCCACCGACTTTCGTATCATCCGCAAACTTGCTCACCCAACCTTCTAGCCCCTCCTCCAGGTCATTTATAAAAATGACAAACAGCAATGGTCCCAAAACAGATCCTTGCGGAACACCGCTAGTAACTGCACTCCATGATGAACCTTTACCATCAACTACTACCCTCTGTCTTCTTCCAGCCAGCCAATTCCTAATCCAAACCTCCAACTCACCCTCAATGCCATACCTCCGTATTTTGTGCAGTAGCCTACCATGGGGAACCTTATCAAACGCCTTACTAAAATCCATATACACCACATCTACCGCTTTACTCTCGTCCACCTTCTTAGTCGCCTTCTCAAAGAATTCAATAAGGTTTGTGAGGCACGACCTGCCCTTCACAAAACCATGCTGACTATCCTTGATCACATTATTCCGATCCAGATGTTCATAAATCCTATCCCTTACAATTCTCTCTAAGACTTTGCCCACAACAGAAGTGAGACTCACCTATAGTTACTAGGGTTATCCCTACTCCCCTTCTTGAACAAGGGAACCACATTTGCTATCCTCCAGTCTTCTGGCACTACTCCTGTAGACAACGAGGACATAAAAATCAAGGCCAATGGCTCTGCAATCTCCTCCCTTGCTTCCCAGAGAATCCTAGGATAAATGCCATCAGGCCCAGGGGACTTATCTATTTTCACCCTTTCCAGAATTTCCAACACCTCTTCCCTACATACCTCAAAGCCATCCATTCTAATTAATTGTGACTCAGTATTCACATCGGCAACAATGTCCTGTTCCTGAGTGAATACTGATGAAAAGTATTCATTCAGTGTCTCCCTAATCTCTTCAGCCTCCACACGCAACTTCCCACTACTATCCTTGACTGGACCTATACCTACCCTAGTCATTCTTTTATTCCTGACATACCTATAGAAAGCCTTTGGGTTTTCCCTAATCCTACCAACTAAGGACTTTTCATGTCTCCTCCTTGCTGCTCTTAGCTCTCTCTTCATATCCTTCCTGGCTACCTTATAACTCTCAATTGCCCCAATTGAATCTTCACGCCTCATCTTTACATAGGCCGCCCTGTTCCATTTAACAAGGGATTCCAATTCCTTATTAAACCACGGCTCCCTCACACGACCCTTTCCTCCCTGCCTGACAGGTACATACTTATCAAGGACACTCAATAGTTGCTCCTTGAACAAGCTCCACATATCAATTGCGCCCTTCCCTTGAAGCCTATTTTTCCAAGCCACGCATCCTAAGTCGTGCCTCACCGCATCATAATTTCCCTGCCCCCAGCTATAACTCTTGCCCTGCAGTGCATACTTATCCCTCTCCATCACTAGAGTAAAAGTCACCGAATTGTGGTCACTGTCCCCAAAGTGCTCACCTACCTCCAATTCTAACACCTGGCCTGGTTCGTTACCCAGAACCAAATCCAGTATGGCCTCACCTCTTGTTGGCCTGTCTACATATTGTGTCAGGAAACCCTCCTGCACACATTGGACAAACACCGACCCATCTAACGAACTCAAGCTATAGCTTTCCCAGTCAATATCAGGAAAGTTAAAGCCCCCATAACAACTACCCTATTATTTTCACTTTTCTCCTGAATCATCCTCGCAATCCTTTCTTCTACGGCTCTAGGACTATTAGGAGGCCTGTAGAAAACTCCTAACAGGGTGACCTCACCTTTCCTATTCCTAACCTCAGCCCAAACTACCTCAGATGGCAAGTCTTCGTCCATCGTCCTTTCCACCGCTGTAATACTATCTTTGACAAGCAATGCCACCCCTCCCCCTCTTTTACCCCCACCTCTGACCCTACTAAAACATTTAAACCCTGGAACCTGCAACAGCCAATCCTGTCCCTGTTCTACCCATGTCTCCATAATAGCCACAACATCGAAATCCCAGGTACCAACCCACGCTGCAAGTTCACCTACCTAATTTTGTATACTTCTTGCATTGAAGTATACACACTTCAAGCCACTTTCCTGTTTACAGGCACCCTCCTTTGAGATTGATGCCATGTTCCTAACCTCCCTACACTCCAGGTCCTGCACCCTAAAGCTACAGTCTAGGTTCCCATGCCCCTGCAGAGTTAGTTTAAACTCCCTGCAAGAGCACTAGCAAACCTCCCCCCAAGGATACTGGTGCCCCTCAGGTTCAGGTGTAGACCATCCTGTTTATAGAGGTCCCACCTTCCCCAGAAAGAACCCCAGTTATCCAGATACCGGAATCCCTCCCTCCTGCACCATCCCTGTAGCCACACATTTAACTGTTCTCTCTCCCTATTCCTCGACTCTCTATCACGTGGCACGGGTAACAAACCAGAGACAACAACTCTGTTTGTTCTCAGTTATCCCCACAATATCGTATCTGCCAATTTCCAAAAGAGCCTCAAGCTCATCCATCTTATTTCTAATGCATCGTGCATTCATGTATAGTATTTTTAATTTGTCACTGCCCTCACCCTTCCCATCAACTCCTATTTCACTCAACCTTACAGCATGATCCCTTTTTGAGTTTTCTGCCTCATTGATACAGTTGTCTTTCTTGACTTCTCTTGTTCTAACTTTCCCTTCAATTTCCTTCTTAAACATCCAGTTTGTCCCCTCCACCCCCTCCCCACCCCACCCCCGCTACTTAGTTTAAACAAAGCTGTGTTGCAGTAGCAAACCTGCCTGCCAGAATGCTGGTCCCTAACCTATTAAGGTGCAAACCGTCTCTCTTGTATAATTTATGTTTACCACAAAACATACCCCAGTGATCCAAGAATTTAAATCCTTGCTTCCTGCACCAGTTCCCCAGCTACACATTCAAGTCCATTATCTCCCTGTTTCTGGCCTCACCAGCCCGAGGAACTGGAAGCAAACCGGAGATAACCACCCTGGACGTCCTGCTTTTCAGCCTTCTTCCTAGTTCTCCGAAGTCCCGCTGTAGTATGTTCCTCCTCTTCTTCCCAACATCATTTGTGCCGACATGTACCACCACCTCTGGCTCTTCACCTTTGTTCTTGAGGATCTCCTGCACTCTGTCTGTGATGTCTTTAACCCTGGCACCAGGAAGGCAACACACCATCCTTAAGTCCCGCCTGCTGCCACAAAAACCCCGGTCAGTTCCTCTCACTATGGAGTCCCCTATTACCACGACTCTGTGCGATGTCCAACTCTTCCGCTCTGCCTCCACGCCAACCTTTGATTGACAGACCTGGCCGCCTGGCGGACTGACAGTGTCATCTGTCTCTACTGTTTCCAAAAGATTCAACTTGTTCCTGACAGGTACTTCCCCAGGGTCTCTTGCACCTGTCTCCTCTCTGCCTTACTCATCGTCTGCTCTCTTCTGCTCTCTTCTGGTATGGTCAGTGTAATAACCTCGCTGAAGGTCTTGCCCAGAAAGATCTTGTTCTCTCAGATGAGCCAAAGGTCCTCGAGTTCTTTCATCAGTGCTGCAATATGTTCTGTCATTAGCTGAATGTGCACACACTTTCCACACTTATACGAGCCAGACACACCAGAGTCGTTGACCTCCCACATCAAACACGTAGCACACTGAACCAGCTGGGCAGTCATGTCTTCACCCTCTTCAACTGTGGCGTAATCACTTCACTCAACCTCCTTGTCAAAGACTCCTTCGCTAAAGCCTCACTCTTCAATCCACAGGTACTTCCTTAGACCCTCTTTTTGGGGCAAGTCTGTGGACTTTTAATTTAGGTTAGAGGAAGAGGGTGGGAGGGAAGCCCTACTTTGTTGGACCTGGGGTCTAGAACAACCACTTACCTTCCTGACCGGCTTTGCACTCCGACTTTACTTCTGCCCAGCTCCCGCTGCTCTCTGCTGCAAAAAAAAAGTCACCTCTCAACCTTTTTCTCTCTAACAAAAACAGCCTCAAGTTCCTCAGCATTTCCTCATAAGACCTTCTCTTCATACCAGTCAACATCCTAGTAAATCGCCTCTGAACCTTTTCCAAAGTGCCGATATCCTTCTATAATGCGGTGTCCAGAACTGGAATGTTTTTGGCATCATTGTGGAGGCCTGGGTGATGTCAGTGAGGACTGCTTGCATGCAGTTTGGCAGAAGCTTCTCCCAGACATTCTTCATGATTTTGAAGTCAGAGGAGCTTCCAGTAATCAAAGAACCCGTGTTGCAAAGCAAGTTGGATTTGAAGAAGTGGAGACCGAGGATGTCAAGGAGATACTTGAGTCCCATTGCAATGACCTCTCCACAGCTGATCTATAAAACTTGTTAATGCAGGGGAAATTGATGAAGTCCAGGATGCAGCACCACATGATCTTTCTACTGCTGTTTTGTCTTCTGTTCTGAGGGAAGTTGAGAAGCAGTTGCAGCTTTAGAAAACAATGACTACAATGCAGAACGCAGCAGGAGAGCAGTTTGTGGCACAAAGTCTTATCCGGCGCCCTATGAAGAGCTGTTTCGAGGCCAAAGAAAGATGGCAAAGCAGCAAAAATTAAATGCCTTTTTTAAATCAACTCCCAAGAAACATTTTGAGGACAATGAACAACAGCTATCTACTTCTGGACTAAATACTTTGTCTCGTAATAACCCTGCACCCAGAACAGCACCTGAAAGTGATGATGATGCTCCTGTTTTAATACAGTACTGCAACTAGATTATAGATTAGATTATAGATTACATTACAGTGTGGAAACAGGCCCTTCGGCCCAACAAGTCCACACCGACCCGCCGAAGCGCAACCCACCAATACCCCTACATTTACCCCTTACCTAACACTACGGGCAATTTAGCATGGCCAATTCACCTTACCTGCACATCTTTTGACTGTGGGAGGAAACCGGAGCACCCGGAGGAAACCCACGCAGACACGGGGAGAATGTGCAAACTCCACACAGTCAGTCGACTGAGGCGGGAATTGAACCCGGGTCTCTGGCGCTGTGAGGCAGCAGTGCTAACCACTGTGCCACCGTGCCGCCCTAAACTCAGCAAACTCAGAAACTCCTTCAAGTTACCTTCCAGTTTTTCAGGGTAAAGTGTTTATTTTATAAAATCGTTTCATTAAAATATATGATTTTAACATTTACTTAGAACATGCTATTGTTTATGTTAGGCTAACTACTATTTTTGTTTCACTTTTTACTGATATTTTTGGTGGCACACCCTGCTTCTGGTTTTCCCATAGGTCCCGTTATTTCTATTGCACGATTTTCTATAAGGTGGGGTCGCATGGGAACGTTATCATAGAAGAATCCCTACAGTCTGGAAACAGGCCATTTGCCCCAACAAGTTGACACCGAACCTCCAAAGGGTATGCCACCGAGACCCATTCCCTTACTCTATTACTCTACATTTACCCCTGACTAATGCACTTAACCTACACATCCCTGAACACTATGGGCAATTTAGCATGGCCAATTCACCAAACCTGAATATCTTTGGAAGTGGGAGGAAACCAGAGCAGCATAGGAATCCCACACAGACATGGAGAGGATGTGCAATCTCCACACAGACAATCACCCAAGGCTGAAATCGATCCTGGGTCCTTGGCGCTGTGAGGCTGCAGTGTCAGCCACTGAGCCGCTGTGCCATTATAGAAGAACAGACTGTATCCTCAATGGAGTAATTGCTCATAGAAATGCTGATCAATAAACTACACTAACAATAAAACACACCTGTACGCACCTGTGAAATATTTTACTGTTTGGAACTGACATTTCTTTGAAGAAATTACATCAAAAATTATTGTATAAAAAGCATAAAATTGTTTATAATGTCCTCTAACAATTCAAATTATTTCTATAGCAATTGCAATGCATTGTCTGAGAGTTTTACATACACTTGGTTAACATCTTGCATAATTAATTGCAAATGTGTAAGTATCAGTTCTGACAGATGGTGTTCTCAGTCGTAACACAACCACAAGCAGTGCAATGAGAGTATGTTTGTGGACTGCTCATCAGGAAGTGATGTGATGTACTAACCACCTCGAGAGCCTTACAATTAGAAAGCTTTAAACAGAATACTGCTGATTCTCTTCAAATATGAAAACTAAGCCCTTGTTATGACAGCTAGAAATTTTAATCATGCTAAGAGTTGAATTTTACAGAAAGATGTTTGCAACAGGATACCCACAACAAATTGCTATAAGATAAGTTATAATAACACATTAGTGGAAGGACCAGCAAGCAGTTTCTATGTCTTGTCTGCAGGTAGTCACAGAATCATTCCACCACAGAAGATTATCCATCCGATTGTACTCTTCTAATATTTAATTGGTGCGGAATCATTTAAACATAGCTACTTTGAAAAGAAATGTTTTTTTTTTCCATTGAGGAACGAGACGTATTGGCAATCATTTCAGTGATTTTTTTGACAAAATTTTGCTTTAGAAAACCTGAATTGAGAAACATACCTTGTCAAAAGAGGATTGATGAAGGCAGAGCAGTAGATGTGATCTATATGGACTTCAGTAAGGTGTTCGACAAGGTTCCCCATGGGAGACTGGTTAGCAAGGTTAGATCTCATGGAATACAGGGAGACCTAGCCATTTAGATACAGAACTAGCTGAAAGGTAGAAGACAGAGAGTAGTGATGGAGGGTTGTTTTTCAGACTGGAGGCCTGTGACCAGTGGAGTGCCACAAGGATTGGTGCTGGGTCCACTACTTTTTGTCATTTACATAAATTATTTGGATGTGAGCATAAGAGGTAGAGTAAGTCAGTTTGTAGATGACACCAAAATTGGAGGTGTAGTGGACAGCGAAGAGGGTTTCCTCAGATTACAACAGGATCTTGACCAGATGGGCCATTGGGCTGAGAAGTGCCAGATGGAGTTTAATTTAGATAAATGCGAGGTGCTGCATTTTGGGAAAGCAAATCTTAGCAGGACTTATACACTTAATGGTAAGGTCCTAGAGAGTGTTGCTGAACAAAGAGACCTTGGAGGGCAGGTTCATAGCTCCTTGAAAGTGGAGTCGCAGGGGGATAAGATAGTGAAGAAGGCATTTGGTATGCTTTCTTTTATTGGTCAGAGTATTGAGTACAGGAGTTGAGAGGTCATGTTACGGCTGTACAGGACATTGGTTAGGCCACTGTTGGAATATTGCATGCAATTCTGGTCTCCTTCTTATCGGAAAGATGTTGTGAAACTTGCAAGGGTTCAGAAATGATTTACAAGGATGTTGCCAGGGTTGGAGGATTTGAGCTGCAGGGAGAGGCTAAACAGGCTGGGGCTGTTTACCTGGAGTGTTGGAGGTTGAGGGGTGACCTTATAGAGGTTTACAAAATTATGAGGGGCATGGATAGGAAAATAGACAAAGTCTTTTCCCTGGGGTGGGGGAGTCCAGAACTAGAGGGCAAAGGTTTAGGGTGAGGGGGGATAGATATAAAAGAGACCTAAGGGGCAACTTTTTCACACAGAGGGTAGTACATGTATGGAAAGAGCTGGCAGAGGAAGTGATGGAGGCTGGTACAATTGCAACATTTAAGAGGCATTTGGATGGTATATGAATAGCAAGGGTTTGGAGGGATATGGGCCGGGTGCTGGCAGGTGGGACTGGATTGGGTTGGGATATCTGGTCGGCACGGATGGGTTGGACCGAAGGGTCTGTTCCATGCTGTACATCTCTATGATTCTATGACTCTATGATCTGGAGAGACTCTCGACACAGCTCTTGATTAAAACCAAACAGCAAAGGTACCACCACCACAGATTCACTTCCCCTAATCTATTAAGGCAAATATTATATTGAATTCAGAAAAAAATTATATTGAATTCAGAATAAAATTGATTTGGAATGCTTAATACTCAAGAATCAAACAGTATTTTTAAATATTGAAATATCTTCATCAGATATGCTGATGTTTTATCTTTGCTTGAATTCCAGAATGTTTTCATTTATTTAGAAATCTCTAATCTGTGTTAGGCAACCATTCCCTGTTCAAATGTTAGTGTTTGAGAAACAGATGGCCTGAGAATTCGTCAACAGTGTGTGTCAAAAATACATCCTTCCCTGATGCGCTCAATGCTTTCTATGCTCGATTTGAGTAGAATTCCAACAGCACAGTGTTATCTGCCCTGACAGCCCTGGATGTACCTATTCCCTCCATCGTTGCTGTGGATGTCAGATCATTCTTCCTGGGAGTAAAACCAAGGAAAGTTATTGGCCTAGATGGAGTGCCTGGCCATGCACTTAGATCCTGTGCAGATCAGCTGGCGGAGATATTCAATGACATCTTCAACCCCTGCTTGCTACAATCGGAAGACACCATCTGCTTCATGAAGACCATTATTATCCCAGTACTAATGAAATCACATGCCTGACAACTGCCATTGGTTCTCATCTCCATAATCATGAAGTGTTTTGAAGGCTGGTCATAGCACACATCAACTCTACCTCCCAGCCTGCCTCAAGCCCATGCAATTTGCCTACCGGCAAAACAGGTCCACAGCAGATGCCATTTTCCTGGCACTACACTCATCCCTGGAACATCTGGATAACAAGGACACCTACGTCAGGTTCCTACTCATTGACTATAGCTCTGTTTTCGACACCATAATCCCTTCCAGAATAATCTCAAAACTCTGGAATATGGGACTCGGCTCCGCACTCTGCCACTGGATCCTCATTTTCCTGACCCACAGACCACTATCAGTGAAGACAGCACCTCCTACATGATAATCTTCAACACTGGCACCTGCAAGGATGCCCTACTGTACTCCCTATACCCCCACAACTGTGTAGCAAATTTCATATGAACACCATTTACAAGTTCACTGATGACACCACGTTTGTAGTCTGGATATCAAACAATGATGAGTCAGAATACCAGAAGAAAATAGAGTGGTTGGTGTCCTGGTGCAATGATAACAATCTCTCTCTCAATATCAGCAAAACAAAAAAACTGATTATTGACTTCAGTAAAAAAGAAGGTGGACACACCCCTACCTACGACAACAGAGTTGTGGTGGAGAGGCTTGAGAGTGCCAAGCTCCTAGGAGTAAAGATAATCAACAATCTGTCCTGTACTTCCCATGTAGATGTGTCAATCAAGAAGGCACAACAATGCCTCGACCTTCTCAGGCTGCTTAGGAACTTTGGCATGTCCATAAATGCTCTCACCAACTTAGAAAGCATTCCATCTGGATGCATCGCTGCAAGATACAGCAACCACTCTGCTGAGGACCGGAAGAAACTACAGAAAGTTATGTGCACAGCCCAGACCATCATGGAAGCAGCCTCCCATCCATGGACTCCATTTACCCTTCTCGTTGTCGCAGAAAGGCTGCCAACATCATCAAAGACCCCTCCCACCCAGTTATGCTCTTATCCATCAAACAGAAGATACAGAACACACGCACCAACACGTTCAAGAACAGCTTCTTCCATGCTATTTTTAGATTGCTGAATGGACTTCTCTAACTTCAAATAATGTTGAGCTAGCTAACATTGATCTTGCTTTGCACACCTCCTGTATATGCCTCGCTCTGTCTAAGCACCCTATGAGCTGTAAATCCTTGTTTGCGATGATTTACCTGTACTGCCCACAAAATAAAGCTTTTCACTGTACTTAGGTACGTGTGACGACAATAACTCAAATCAAATCAAAATCACTTCTAATCTTGTAACTGAAACTGATTGCCACTTCTGCTTTGTTTTGTTGATGTTTCCCATGAAATTAAGTTTAAAATTCTAAGTGCCAATAGTATTCATGCAAAATATGTGTGGTATTTTTGGTGACAAATGATTTTAATTGGTAAAATTCTATTTCAGTTTACATTGCTGCATCTATGTGCAATTAATGAAGAGCCTCCTGCTCCAACAGGGAGGCTGCGCATCATTGCCAGATGCTTCACTGCTTGACTGCGTCATATTTTTTGGTTAATAAGTGACCATTGAAGCAGGTCAGCCTCTCAATTCAACGATTCCCATTGCATGTTCTCCCCCAAGCCATTAGGCAAGGACAGAGATGCTTTTTCCTGAGTATGGCATCAAAGGCCCTCCTGTCAGAGAAGGACAGGCGAATTAGAAATAGCAGAGCAAGTGAGATTCATACTGATGACAGGCCTCTGGCCACAACCACTAGACTCCTGGATAATTGCAGCTTTGCTCAAATGCGGAGGGGTCCATGTACATCATAAATTCTGCCATGTGTCTCATACATTTGAGTGCTTGGTTTCAACCATGGAGAGTAAAGGCAACCGTGGTGGAAAGACGAGTTGAACAATCAATCTATATGCACTGTGACCTGTATTCCATTACTCCAACATTGGGTTCATTCTAGCATTGGATAAGTGAGAAGAGGCAAGGCCTCTGGACTTCTCCCCTCAGGAATTACTTCCTACTCACCCAGACGGCGATGGAGCAAATACCAGCTGGCTTTAGGTCTTTGCCTCAAGACACACGCAGAATTAGCGGCATTTCCTTATCCTCTCCACCATTGCTCTAACAAATCCAGCAGGCCAGGTCAGGGGAATACCTCTGAACCAGTCCAAGAGAATTTCAGTAGGTTGGAACTTCCAAGACTCGATGGCTCTGAAGAAACCCATCATGGTCATCCAAGGCAACAGGGCCTTACACTGAGCAAACTCTTACATCTTAGCTGATGTTGAGTGGTACTTAAACAGAGTGGCTTCTTGACATAGTGGCAGAAAAATAACATTGAAGAAGTATGAGTACTAAGGTGGCATAGGTGATTTTTATAAGTCTATCCTGCCTGTTAAATTGCGCATAATATAATTAAGGAGAAAGTGAGGACTACACATGCTTGAGATCAAAGTCAAAAAGTGTGGCACTGGAAATGCACTGCAGGTCGGGCAGCATCCGAGGAGCAGGAGTGAGTTGACGTTTCAGGCATAAGCCCTTCCTGATGAAGAGCCAATGCTCGAATTTTCGACCCACTTCTGCTCCTCGGATGCTGCCCAACCTGCAGTGTTTTTCCAACGCCACACTTTTTGACTCTGATCTCCAGCATCTGCAGTCCTCACCTTCTCCTTGTCACCATAAGCTTACTGAGAAGCCTCTTCCAAGAATGCCCACCCTGAAGTTCTCCTCCCTCTACAAGGATCTCAGTGAGTCTCCCTATCACTGCACCCCCAATGTCATCTCCTCTGCCCTGAAGCTCTTCAGCCATGTCCTGAAGCAGACCCGCTACTACAGCCACATCTCCTCCCTCAGCGCCTGTCTATGCAACCAACGTATCCTGCATGGACTCAAGACTACATTCAGACCACCACAATTTGGACCTAACCAGGACAACCATAACCTATAGCAAAACCAAAATCTTCAGAAATAGTTCTCTGTCCAATTCTCCACTCCACGCTCCCAGCCATGTACCGCCACCTACTCTCCCTGCAGTCAGCCCTGCCCCAGCTTGGGGTACACTCTCCTAGACCTGCAAGGGATACTGCTATTTTCCATCTTACGAAGAATCCAAACACTCAACAAATGCTTTTTCTGCAGCTTATTGGGCATAATATAATTTGTTTTCTGTAATCAGGACCTTGTTGGGGGTCTTCCTAAGGTCCAGGAGGACTGTGTCGGGGACATTGCCCTTGTCTACACACCTGGTCAGCTCTTCAAAGAGTTTGGTCAGTTTTGGCAGACATGGGGGCGGCACGGTGGCACAGTGGTTAGCACTGCTGCCTCACAGCGCCAGAGACCCGGGTTCAATTCCCGCCTCAGGCAACTGACTGTGTGGAGTTTGCACGTTTTCCCCGTGTCTGCGTGGGTTTTCTCCGGGTGCTCCGGTTTCCTCCCACAGTCCAAAGATGTGCAGGTCAGGTGAATTGGCCATGCTAAATTGCCCGTAGTGTTAGGTAAAGGGTGAATGTAGGGGTATGGGTGGGTTGCACTTCTGTGGGTCGGTGTGGACTTGTTGGGCCGAAGGGCCTGTTTCCACACTGTAATGTAATCTAATCTAATGACGGTCCCTTGGCGAGACCATGCTGCCTGGTCTTGTTTGGTCCCTGCCTCTTCAGGTTAGGTTCATTCTGTCCCTCAGAGATTCTTCCAGTGATTTCCCCACCATTGAGGTTGGAGTGGCTGGCCTCGAATTTTCTGGTCTGTCCCTTGCTGAGTTATTGAGTGATGGTGCCACACTGGCTGTCGTCCAGTCCTCTGGCATCTTTCCAAGTGTGATTTGTGCTGTGGCGGTGTACTGGTTCAGAGTGTGGATGGGGGAATGCCTGTACTGGGAGGTTTTGCCACATTTTTGGTGGAATGTAGAGCAGATGTTTGTTTGCATAGATTGTGTACAAAACGTTTCCCTTTCTGTCAATGAGGTGAATACATTTATTATTGTTGATGCCAGTTGTAGCTTATTCACATGCTTTGGTGGTTCAGTTCTCATTGCTTCTGCGGGAGAGGGTTATGGTTTTAAAAAGTGTGACCTTTGGGGCTGGAGTTTTGCTCATGGGCAGATGGTTTACTTGTGCATCCACCTCTGGAGGAGCGGTTGGCCCAAGTAGATTCCGGTTCTATGGTGGTAAGTGTGGCGGATGGTGGGTCTGCCGCCCCAAACATGGGTCAGGGAATTTCCTTACTCGTGTTGAATAAGCAATCCCTTATTATTAGATTGTGACCCCTGGTTATGGATTCTCTGACTGAAGGAGGCACCTTTTCTGACTGCACCTTGTCGGATCCCCTCAGGTGTCATCTCTGGCTCTTTTAGGCTCTGCAGGATGTAGGCCTGGCCCACCTGCACCTTCCTCCTGGGGTGATCTCTCATTCCAGGTGTTGGTCTGGTGGCCTGCTCTGTCAAAACATTGGCTTGAATGCAGTGGCCGGTGCATCCATGTGCAGTCTTGCCAACATCCTATATGGCTGAAGCGTAGCCTCCTTACTCTTGCTTTCAGATCCCCTCAGGATGGAGTATGACACTCTGTTGGTCTTCCTGATTGCTTGCTGGACCTGGATATTGGACTTCTGCCAATTTGGGCACTGGGACACCAGAATTTCTCTGTATCTCAGCGCTCTGCAGCTTCACCATTTGGATGGTGTATTTATTTGTTATTCATATGTGCCAACAGGCTGAAAAATGGCAGATGAAGTTCAATTTAGATATATGAGGCATTGCATTTTAGTAAGGCAAACCAGGGCAGACTTATACAATTCACGGTAGGACCTTCGTGAGTGTTGTCAAACTAAGGGTACTAGATTAGATTCCCTACAGTGTAAAAACATGCCCTTCGGCCCATCAAGTCCACATTGGCCCTCCAAAGATTAACCCACCCAGACCCATTTCCCTCTAACTAAGCTACTTTGGGCAATTTAGCATGGTCAATTCACCTGACCTGCATATCTTTCAACTGTGGGAGGAAACCCATGCAGATACAGGAAGAACGTGCAAACTCCACACAGGCAGTTGCCCAAGACTGGAATTGAACCTGGGATCCTGGTGTTGTGAGGCAGTAGTGATAACCACTAAGCCACCATGCAAATACATAGTTCTTTGAAACTGGAGGTAGACAGGGTGGTGAAAAAGGTGTTTGGCCTGCTGTGACAAAGCTGCTTCTTTAACAAGGTTATGTTGTCCTTGACTTTTTTCCAGAGAGGTCATAAACGGCACAGACCCTGAAAAGTCTGCGGGTTGAAGGGTTTCAGGGCAATTTGATAATAGCTAACAGATTTTTCAAGTTTAGAAAAAAACACTTGTACAATGAAAGGGAAGTGACCAATGCTCGCAGCTCAGCTTTGCTCTAGTTTGGTTTGGTTTTTAGCAGGAGTGTGGAAAAAAGCTGCTGGACCCAAAGAAGCAGGGTCAGGCTGGTACTTTCTCTCTGACCTCTATCCTGTAAGAACCTGTGTTTGATTTTGCCTTTTGTGCCAAGGGGTGTTTATGGGGATTGTTGCAAATATTTGGAACAGCATCATTAGGTCGGGATGATCTGTTGGGTTTTCAGAAAGATTAAGTAATTCGGTTTTCTGTTGTTTGTGTTTCATTCAGTAATGTTGTAAATACATTCTGTTTTGTTTAAAACTAAGTGGTTTGAACAGCTGATTCTCTCCTGGAATATCCACTTTACACCTGCTTAAAACAACAACCAAAGTTATTGTCTGGGCTACCTTCTCGAAATGTTTTGATGGGATCTGGCCCGGTCCATAACACTGTTTACCTTCATTGGTCAGAACACTGACTTTCGGAGTTAAGACGAAAGGTTGTATCTGTACGGGACAGTGATGAGGCTACTTTTAGAATATTGCATATAATTCTTGTCACCCTTCTATGGGAAAAATGTTATTAAACTTGAGAGATTGCAGACAATATTTGCAAGTATGTTGCCACGACTGGAGGGTTTGAGTTATTAGGGAAAGCTGAATAGGTTGAAGTTATTTTCCCAGAGCATCAGAAGTTGAGGGTGACCTTACAGAGATGTTTAAAATCATGAGGGGCATGAATCAGTTGAATAGTCAAGGTTCTTTTATTCCTAGAGTGGGTGAGTCCTAAACTAGAGGGTGTAGGTTTCAGGTGAGAAGGGAAAGATTTAAGAAGGACCTGAGGGGTAAATTTTTCACACAGAGGGTGGTGCGCATATATAAGGAGCTGCCAGAGGAAGTGATGGAGGTGAGTGCCATATCAACATTTAAAAGGCATCCAGATGGGTATATGGATAGAGGGATATGAGCCAAATTCTGGCAAATGAGACTAGGTCAGATTGGGACATCTGGTTGGCACAGATGAGTTGAACCACAGGGTCTGTATCCATGCTGTCACTCTATGACTCTATGACTATACGTTTGAGACTTCTTGAGGCTTGCTAAGTGTCTTTCACAGGCCTTAAGGCAAGATAGGGATGTATATTATTCCTGAACGAAATGTTTCAACAAAATCTGCACAAAAATTTATGTTCATGTAAATTGTTGCTTCTATGATGTTCATTCCATAGAACAAACCCGAGAATGCAGGTACAGCTTCCCCACCCCACTCCCCATTGTACACTTTCTTGTATTTCTGAAATTCCTTCCTAATAGCATTGTGGATCTATTAACAGCAAATGGACTGCAGGACTCCAAGAAGGCAGCTCATCACAACCTTCCCAAGGGATACTAGGGATGGTCAAAAAATGTTGGCCCAGCTGATAATAATCATATCCCACGAATGAATTTTAAGAATATGGACCACTTTGATCTCAGCATCTAGTAAGTGAGGCAGATGCAGTTGCAATCAAAGTACCTGAAAGATGGGACTGGGTCAGAATAATTGAACAAGACAGGCTGTTTCATGGGTATCTATGTACCACTAAGATGTCTTTATCACATACTCCCCATTCTACTCCAGGTAGATGTAAGTACATGTTTAAAGTTTACTCAGCAAGGGAAGATGGTGGCTACACCCCAGGAAGCTAATACAGGTCTGATGATGGAACAATTGTTAGGCAGAAGCATAATTGGTATGTGAACAAAGTATAAATCACGTTGTCCCTGGCATTCTTTTAATGTCTGTCTATGGCCCCGCCATGAAAGAAAGGCTCATTTGAATTTGGAGGCAAGTCAGTGTTGCACCACAAGAGTGTGCAGGAGACCACCACTATATTTGGCATCCTCTAATGCATGTACTGCAGAGTCTGCATCTCAATCACCATCAAGAAATTGAAATTGAAAATTCCTATCTGCTCAATTAAGTCACCTTACACGCCAGATTTTCTGCTTTGTGCATTCCATAAAATCATCCCTTTTATTTCAATAATTTACACTAAAAGTTACTTTTTCTGTTCATGGAAGATGGGTGCAGTCATGGTCATACAGTAAATTAAATCTCTACATGCTGTCCAGCAATTAAAATAGATATTTGATTTTTTTCCTTTTGTTTTCCAAAATACATCAATTACCAACAGATTTTGATTTGATTTATTGTTGTTACATGCATCTAAATACAGTGAAAAGTTTTGTTTTGCACACATTACAGGCAGATCATAAGATACAAGGACAGATGGATCATAGGATGTTTCAACAGAGTGAGGCATTTAAGGTTATGGCTGCACAGGAAGTGCACAAAAGCAAGTTCAGCATTAGATTTGAAACTAGAGAAGTCCATTCAGCAGCAAGTAATCGCAAGGAAGAAGCTGTTCTTTAATATTTTGTATGTGGGTTCAAGCTGCTGTTTCGTCTGACTGATGGAAGAGGTTTGAAGAGTTTATTACCGGGGCGAAAGAGGTTTTTGATGATGTTGGCAGCCATTCTGTGACAATAGAAAGTGTAGTTGGAGTCCGTGGATGGTAGATTGGCTTTTGTAATGGGTCTGGGCTGTGTACACAACTTTCTGTAGTTTCTTGCAGTTCTGAGCAGAGTAGTTGCCGTACCATGCTATTATGCACCCAGATGGAATGCTTTCTTTGGAACATCTGTGAAGATTGGTGAGGGTCCTTATGGAAATACCAAATTGCCAAAGCATGCTGAGGTAGAAGAGGCTTTGTTGCGACTTCTTGACCATCACATCTTCATGGGATGTCCAGGACAGGTCGTTGGTTATCATCATTTCTGGGAACTTGATGCTCTCAACCCTCTCCACTTCAGTTGATGTAAATAAAGACATGTTCTCCCTCTTTCTTCCTGAAGTCAATGATGATTGCTTTGGTTTTGCTGGCATTGAGTAAGAGATTGTTATCATTGCGCTAGGACACTAAGCACTCTTTGTCCTTCCTGTATTCTAATTCATCTTTGTTTGATATCAGGCCTACAAAGCTGGTGTCATCAGCAGACATGTAGATGGTGTTCGTATGAAATGTGGCCAAATAGTAGTGAGTATACCGGCATACAGTAAGGGGCTGCGTACGCACCCTTGTGTGGCACTGGTGTTGAAGATTATCCTGGAGGAGGTGATAGTGTCTATCTTCACTGATTGCTGTTGTCTGTGGGTCAGGGAATGGAGGATCCAGTTGCAGAGGGTGGAGCTGGGACCTAGGTCTTGGAGTTTAGAGATTAATTTGGTTGGGATTATAATGTTGAAGGCACAGTTGTAATCAATACATAGGAGGCTGACGTAGGTATCTTTATTATCCAGATGCTGTAGGGCTAGGGAAATGGCATTCACTGTGGATGTGTTTCTCCAGTAGGCAAATTGAAGGGAATTGAGACAGGCTGAGAAGATAGAGTTGATGTGGGCCGTGACCAATTTCTGAAGCATTTCATAATTATGGGATCAGAGCCATCAGGCAGTGGTCATTTAGGTACATTACATGTGTTTCCTTTGGTACTGGGATGATGGTGGTCTTCTTGAAGTAGGTGGGGACTTCAGTTTGTAGCAAGAAGAGGTTAAAAATGTCAGTGAAAACTTCTGCCAGCTGGTCCACACAGGATCGGAGTGCATGACTGGGGCCAGTCGCTTTCCTCAGGTTTACTCTCAAGAAGGTCGATCTGACATCTGTAGTAGTTACTGAGGCAACAGGTGCGTCCAGGTCTATCGGGCAGGTGACACTACGCATAAAAAGCATTGAGTGCATTAGGGAGGGACGTGTTTTTCTCTGCTATTTTGTTCTGCTCTATTTTGTAGCCCATTATGTCATGTAGGCCTTGCTACAGGCTGTGGTTATCTACGTGGTTAGTTTGGGCCTCTAGCATCGTCCAGTACAGACTCTTGGCGTTTCTAATGGCATTATGGAAGTCATATCTGGATTTCCTGTCAAGCTCTGGGTCATCCAGCTTGAATAAGCATGCCTGGTCATCACTGGTCAATGGATTTCCCGATTCATCCAAGGTTTCTGGTTGGGGAATATGTAAGTTGACCTCCTTGGTGCGTAATACTCTATCCACTTGCTCACGAAATCCATCGAGGTAGTGGCCTTTTCAGCTAGAATTTTTGTCTGCTGAATTTTTGAAAATGGTCGAGATGAAGAAGTGTGTAAAATGGTTGAAAGGAAACAAGTCAACATTATCATCAACATGTAGCCAATATTATTCTTCCTTGTTCAATACATTGGTAAAATACTGTACTTGAGAAAAGGTGCTCTTATCTCTGCCAAAACCAAAGATTTGTTTCAATTTGATTTGATTTGTTATTGTCACATGTACCTGAGCACAGCAAAAAGGTATGTTTTAGCAAGCAGTACAGGCAGATCATACCATACAAAGTGCATTAGGGTAATAGAAAAGAGCGAAGCACCCAATGTTACAGCCACAGAGACGGTGCACAGACAGCGGGATCAACATTAAATTTATCATTTGAGAGATTAAGAGGAAAGAAATTCTGTCAGTGCAGTCTAAAGATGTGCAGGTTAGGTGAATTGGCCGTGCTAAATTGCCCGTAGTGTTGGGTAAGGGGTAGATGTAGGGGTATGAGTGGGTTGCGCTTCGGCGGGGCGGTGTGGACTTGTTGGGCCGAAGGGCCTGTTTCCATACTGTAAGTAATCTAATCTAATCTAAAAAAAACCTTTCATGGCTGTGGGCTGAAGTCTATCCTCTGCAGCATTGTGTATTCATATTGGTGTAGATGGAACTACTAGCTCCTATTCTATTAGGGTGGCACAGTGGTTAGCACTGCTGCCTCAGAGTGCCAGAGATCTGGGTTCAATTCCTGCCTTGGGCAACTGTCTGTGTCAAGTTTGCACATCTGCGTGGGTTTCCTCCCACAGTCCAAAGATGTGCAGGTTAGCTGAATTGGCCAGGCTAAATTGCCTGTAGTGTTAGGTAAATGTAGGGGAATGGGTCTGGGTGGTTTGCTCTTCGGAGGGTCCATTTGGACTTTTTGACCGAAGGGCCTGTTTCCACACTGTAAGTGATCTAATCTAATCTATTGTATTCTCTCACCAATCTTATTAATTTATTGATTTCTTGGTGATTTGTTGGTATATCTGCTTATCCAAGTCTACCTACTACTTGTAAGGTTGGCATTTACCCAATCGTACAAAGTCCTGCACATGATAAACAGTCAGCAGCTTACTTTAGGATAACTATTTTAAATACTTCCTGTCAATTACACTACAGTGATCACATCAATAAACCAATAAATGAATTAAACAGCGGGCACACATGCATTAATTAAATTGAATTGAATTTATTGTCTTGTGTACCGAGGCACAGTGAAAAGCTTTGCCTTGCAAGCAATACAGGCAGATCACAAGAGTTAAATAGCTTAGATAAGTAAATAATAGATAACCAACAGCAAAAACAAAAACACAGGCACAGGTGAATGCTAAGAGTAGATGAACAGACACACTCACAAATAGAATAAATTTATGGAACAAGGGACATCAAAAATTCTTGAATTTGGTGAGCATATCAACAAATCAATAACTTAATAGAGCAAAAGCATTGAAATAATATTCGTGGGCATTACAAAAAGTAAATTACAGGGACTAGAGGTACCAGTTAATTAATGGAACAATAGACACATTAAAACTGAGGAGTAAATCAACAGCTCGAACAAATTATTTAAAGTTCTCTTTTAATCTTTTATCTTCCTGCTTCCTCCCACACTGCATTGTTGTTAATTTCACCAGTAGTTTTCTTTCCAAACATACAAACATATATGTAAAAGTGTTATGATCCCAAATGATGTCACTACTGGACAAGTTGGATTCCAGGCTGAAATCTCATTTCATTGATCATATTTTGTATCCTTTTTTATTTAACGTGGTGGGCATTTGCTGAAACACAAACACACAAAGCTGAAGATTTTGTTTTAAAAATATGAAGATATAACAGAACACACCAATCTGCAGAATACGAATTGAAAGATTTCAAAGCACTGTGTAAAATAAAATCCCACATATTCTAGGGTAATGAAATAACAGGACTCAAATACCAGGCACTGTTCCCTTCTTTTAGCATATCTACAGGTTTGATGTAACTGGTTTTTCAATTCCTAGTCTTCAGAGCTTGATAACCTTTTCTTTATTTAGTCATAGAACTGCACCTAAACTTTCTTAGATTTAAATAACCTATTCAATTTCTAACCAAAATAATTTTGAAACTAAAACTCTGCTGAGGTAATCCATTTCCAAACCAAACTAATTGTTTTCTCCAGAAAACATTGTTCTTGCATCTAACCTCAGCCACGCCTTCAGAAAACTGAAACCAAAAGCTTTCCAAACCATGGGATTTTCCCATAAGCAAAACAAAAATAATCACTTTTTGTTTCTGCTAAAGCAAAAGCAAGTTAATTTATTTCAATATCTAATCTCTTCAATAGTAAAACACTCACAGCATAGACAGACTCCCATTATCACTCCAGGAGCTGCTCTCTCGCATATTGGTTTAAAAATTATGGTCCCAGAAAAACTGACAAGTTAACTTTAAAATCCCTTCATACACAAAGACCAGAACACACATATCCTGAGTTAAAAATCCAAACACTAATATAAAAGCAATATATATATATATATATAAATTTAATATATCTTAAATCACAAAAGCCCTTGAATAGCAGAGATAAAAAGAAAATATTAGCTTTTCAAATGACAAAGTTACATACCTTGGATGCAAGTTATTCTCTAATGGCAATTGGTGAAACCCTGAACAATCACAGAATTATTAAAGTGCAAAAAGAGGCCAATCAGCAAATTGTATCTGTGCCAGCTCTCTGAATGAACAACTCACCGAGTCCCATTTGTTTGTCTTCTCCCAATACCCTTGCACATTCTTTCTTTTGTCTAATTCCCTATTGAATGCCTCAATTAGCACCACAATGTCAGACAGTGCATTCCAAATATTAACCACCTGCTGAGCTGCATAAAAAGGCTTACTTTGTCATATTGCTTTTGCTTCTTTCGCCAATTAATTTAAGTCGTTGCCCTCTCATATATAATTGTTTCAGATGTGGGAGCATTTTTGTGATATCTACTCTGCCCAGGTAACCTGTGATCCTGAATATCTGTATTAAATCTTCTCTCAAACTCCTTTTATCCACGGAAAATAATCCTAACTTCTCTAATTTGTCTTTATAACTAAAGTTTCTCATTCCATGAAACATTTTTGTGATTTTTTTTCTGCATCCCCGCCATTACCTTCAGATCTTTCCTAAAATGTGGTGCCCAGAACTGAACACAATACATTCTTGTACTCTACACTCTTGTACTCTACGCTCTATTCATAAAGTTTAGAAAACTGTACACTTTTTTCATTACTCTCAACCTGTCCTGCCACCAATGTCTTAAATCATATTCATATTGGTCTCTGTACTTCTGTAACCCCATTTCAGAGGTACCCTTTAGTTTATATTATCACTCCTTGTTCTTTCTTCCAAAATGAATCAAGTCCAGGTCATTAATATATCAGGAAAAGCAAGGATCCCAACATTAATCACTGACATACCCCATTACAAACCTTCCTCCAGCATGAAAAACCATCCACTGACCACTATCCACTGTTGTGCCTGCCACACAGTTTAAATTCTTATAGAATATAGAGCATAGAACAGTACAGCATAGTACAGGCCCTTTGGCCCTTGATGTTATGCCAACCTTTTATCCTACTCTAAGATCAAACTAACCTCCATACCTTACATTTTATTATCATCCATGTGCATATAGAAGAGTCACTTAAATGTCCCTAATGTATCTGACCTCTACTACCACCACTAGCAGTGTATTCTACGCACCCTCCACCATCTCTGTAAAGAACCAACTCTGACATCTCTCCTAAACCTTCCTCCAATTACCTTAAAATTATGACCCCTCCTGATAGCATTCCCACCCTGGGAAAAAGTCTCTGGCTATCTATTCTATATACACCTCTCATCATCTTGTACACCTCCATCAAGTCACCTCTCATCCTTCTTCGCTCCAATGAGAAAAGCCCTAGCTCCCTCAACGTTTCTTCATAAGACATGTCCTCCAGTCCAGGCAGCATCCCAGTAAATCTCCTCTGCACCCTCCCTAAAGCTTCCACATCATTCACATAAGGAGGCAACCAGAATAGAACACAATATACCAAATGTGGTCTCACCAGGGCTTTATAAAGCTGCAGCATAGCCTCACAGCTCTTAAACTCAATCTTCCTGGGCAGCATGGTGGCTCAGTGCTTAGCACTGATGCCTCACAGTGCCAGGGACCCGGGTTCAATTCTTGCCTCAGGTGACTGTCTGTGTGGAGTTTGCACATTCCCCTCGTGCCTGCATGGGTTTCCTCCTGGTGCTCCCCCAATCCAATGGTATGCAGGTCAGGCGAATTGGCCATGGTAAATGCCCATTTAGGTGCATTGGTCAGGGGTAAATATGGGGTGGGGGAATGGTTCTAGGTGGGCTGCACTTCAGAGGGTCGGTGTGAACTTGTTGGGCCAAATGGCCTGTTTCCATAGTGTAGGGAACTTAATGTAATCTAAACACTGAATACCTTCTTAACAATCCTATCAACTTGGGTGGCAACTTTGAGTGATCTATGGACATGGACCCCAAGATCACTCTGTTCCTCCACATGGCCAAGAATCCTGCCTGTAATCTGCATTCAGATTCAACCTTCTGGAATTAGTCACTTCACATTTACCCAGGTGGAACTCCATTTGTCACAGCTCAGCCCAGCTCTGCATCCTGTCAATGTCCCATTGCAACCTACAACAGCCTTCCACACTATCCACAACTCCACCAGCCTTCATGTCATCTGCAAACTTACTAACCCACTCTTCCACCTCATCTTCCAAGTCATTTATAAAAATCACAAAGAATAGAGATCCAAGAACAGATTGCCCTGGAACAACACTGGTCACCAAGTTCTAGTCTGAATACTTTCCATCTACTACCACCCACTGCCTTCTATAGGTCAGCCAATTCTGTAACCATGCAGCCAGATTTCCCTGCATCCCATGCCTTTTTACTCTCTGAATGAGCCTTATCAAACATGTTGCAAAAATCCATATACACCACATCCACTGCTCTACCTTCCTCAATGTGTTTTGTCACATCTTCAAGGCTTGTGAGGCATGACCTGCCCCCTCAATAATGGGGCGGCATGGTGGCTCAGTGGTTAGCACTGCTGCCTCACAGCGCTAGGGACCTGGGTTTGATTCCAGCCTCAGGCGACTGTCTGTGTGGAGTTTGCACATTCTCTCTGTTTGTGCGTGGGTTTCCTCTGGGTGCTTCGGTTTCCTCCCACAGTCCAAAGATGTGCAGATTAGGTGAATTGGCCATGCTAAATTACCCATGGAGTTAGGTGCAATAGTTAGGGGGAATGAGGCTGGGTGGGTTACTCTTCGGAGGATCGGAGTGGGCGAGTTGGGCCGAAGGGCCTGTTTCCACACTGTCGGGAATCTAAAAAAAAGAACAGTGGGTTGACTCAATAATAATACTCATTTATTTGACACAATTAATGTTAGAACAATGAGGTATGCTATAAACGAATGAAAAACAGTACAAATATCTTATGCTTTAACTTAACTTTGTATGATCACCACAATAGAACTGGTCTGGTCTTCTGCCGAGGATCTCAGGGGTGCCTTGTCTTTCAGTGGGATTTTGAGGTGATTCTTATCCTTCAAAGTCTACGCACCTTTTTGGGAGGATCTTGAGGATCTGCCAATGGATTGACCAGGTTCGATTACCCTGATTGATCAGACCCAACCAGGGTTTGGCATGTTGATAGCATGGTAGCTCTCAGGTGTCTAGTATGGTAGGTGCCTTGTGCATGTAGCATCCTCCAACTAAGGGTGCTAGGTGCCTCTGTGTCTGGCAAATGACGCGATGCTCCCAATTGACCCGAGGGCGACATTCCATTGTCCTATTCAAATCCAAATTCGAGTGTGTATTGCAGAGCCTGCAGCTATCAAATTTGTCTGCAAACTGTCTGTGGGCAGCTGCAGCCTATTTGGTTTCTGCAGTGTGTGGATTGACACTGTCACTTTAGTCAAGGCTGGCTTCCATTTCCCAGCATGCTTTTACTTTCTGGCCACTTTATTGAAGTTCACCATAAATCAATTATTTTGGGCAGCCTGTCCATTCCTTTTTCCAGTCACTCAATCAATTATTAAGAAATAGGACTCAGGAGTTAAAGTATGCTGTTTGGTCCTTTGAACCTACTCTACTATTGAAAAAGATTTTGGTTTATCTGATCTTGACTTCAGCTCTACTTTGCTAGCTATTATCCTTACCACAATTACCTAGGAAAGATAATTCCACAGATTAATCACCTTTTGAAAGAAAACAACTTTTGTTCTGGACAACAGTGTTAATGAGAAACAAACTAACTATTTCAGTGATTAAATAGAACAGTTATTGTTTTAATATGGATCCTGGAGTAGTAGGGTTTGATTTACAGTGAATTCCTCCCTTCAGAATTATAAGACAAATCTTATATAATTTCATAAGTATTTCGTTACAATCTCCTCAATAATGGATTTTAATAATTTCCCTATGACAGTAGTTTTCCTGCTTTAGCCTCCTTTCTTTAATAATGGAGTTACATTACCTATTCTGCGATCTCCCAAGTCTAAAGAAGTTTGAAAGATTATAAGCAATCTCTGCAACCAGTCTTTTCAGTCCCCAGAAAGGCTGCCATTCAAACCTAGGAGGTTGTCAAAATTTAGTTTTTCAAGTCCCTTTTCCCTGGTTATAACAATTATTTTAAACTCTTCCTGCCCTTTCACCAATTGATTTTCAACTGTCTATGGGAAAGGCTCTAAGTTTTCTATGGAGAAGACAGACAAAATATCTGTTCAAAACGTCTGCTATCTCCTAGTTTTCCATTATCAATTCCTCTGATTCACTCTTGACAAGACCAACACTAGTTATAGTTACTCCTTTCTGATTTTAAATGCTTGTAGAAACTTACTGTCAGCTAGCCAGCTTTCCTTCGTCTTCGATTTGCCTCTATTTTTAGTCATTCTTCATTAGTCCTTAAAATCTGTCCAATTTCCCAGACCTCCAATAAACTTTGCAGAATTGTGCAATGTTCTTTTCAATTTGTTTTTTCCATATATCTGTAATGCAGTACTACATAATATGCTTTTTTTGGAAGTCTATGCTGGCTTTCTTTTATTAAGCCATATTTTTGCATGTCAATTTTTTCCAAAACAGGGATATGATTTTGTCGAGTTCCACTGATTCATCAGTACCTGAAAATTTGCAGCAAGTTTTGAATTAACTTTCTTAATAGATTTCCAAAAATGAAGTTAATACTTTCAATAATAAGATTCATACCTATATAGATGTGCTGTTATTTTTTTTTTCCTTTTTAGAATGCTGAACAGATGTCTGCTTTCAAAAAGTGTACTTTTAAATACCAAAATTCAGCCATTCTTCCAGCTGGCAAAGAGGAAGAGAGAAACAAATGATATCATCTGTGAAGGACAGCCTAATTCATACTGTCATCATAGCCCAACTGTCAAACTCCTCACACTCTCAGTAGAAACAGGCATCTTATTATTGCTATAAATAGGACTAGCACTCACCCACAATATGTGCAAGATTTAAGACGGCATCAAGGGAAAAATTTGCAGTGATACAGTTTGTTCCCCAAATAGGATTTGTAGAACACGATTGTGAGCAGTTCAACAGTTGGGGTATGATGGCAGTGTTAAATAGGTTGGTTTTAACAGAGGATGTTACTTTGTTTCTCTCTTCCTCTTTCCCAAGTTGGAAGAATGACTGAATTTTGTTATCTGAAAGTAAAAGTACAATTTTTGAAAGCAGACATTTATTCTGCATTCTAAAGAGGAAAGAAATACAGCAGCACTTCTAAATCAGTATGACTTTTAATATTTTCCAGCAGTTTCTGGATTTTGTTTTCCGCCACTAGACTTTTACAATGACCAGACAGCAGTCAAAAAATATTTTTAATTCCAAAAAGAATAATTTAATTGACTCCTTACCATCTGTTTGCTTTTTCTTGATTTATAGTTTTGTTTGGAGCTGCCTATTACTAGTCCTTTGGTGTGTTAGCTACTTAGCCAAATTTGTGATTTATTACCATTTATACTCGTGTAAAAGTCAATCTCATGTAAAAGTCGACCTCTTATTTTTGGCTAAAAAGATCTTGTATTTTCCATTTATCGCATGCAAAAGTCGACCTGACTATATCTCATTACAAACCTCTTACTGCATGTTTCCATTAACCCATTTAAATGATATCGCATTCATTCATTCATATCGTCAACTCTACTCACCGCTCTTTGTTTACTGTATTGCATCTCTATTCATTCATTCATTCATAATACTACTTAGCCCAATTGGTTTACTACAGCATATTCTAATTCATTCATTCAGACCTGTACTAAGTCTATCAGTATTTATCACACTTTGTTCACTATACATTCAAAAGTTAATTTCGTTAAAAAGTTAATCATTTTAATTGTGCCATTATATCTGAATAAAAGTGAGATATATTAGCTACATATATCTTTAATTATTTAACAAATTTGTTAATGTTGCTGAGGTTCATAACATACAAGAGTAAATGGGAGGGAAACGGAAGGATTTGGCAGGAAAATTCAAAATGCTTATACATTCAGAATGTAGTCAATGTTTCATTTTAAGTGTGCCATTATTCCAGGCCATGACGGTGTTGAACAGTGTGATTGTGCAAGATTTCAATGAATCTTTGACATGTTAAATTCACTTACTGGTATGTATAAATAAAACTTGCTACCAGTAATTCATTCCTGGTTCTCTTGCTTTTATCCAATAATTATTTTTACCGTAATTCATTGTTTTTCATCTTTACCTGGGATTAATGGTGCGATCAAATCAACTTCTGCCAATAATACGGTATCTCGAACTGCAGCATGAATTTCAGCCCCTCAAAACTAGTGCCAGTGTATTAGTCTTTAAAAATAATCTAAACAATTCGACTTTTACATGAATATATATGGTTCTTTTTATTGGAATTGAGTTCAAACCAGTAGAATATGTATATGATAACTTTATATGCTTGATAACTTGGTTTGTGGCCTTTTAAAGGTTTGTTGAACAGGCATTGGAAGAACATTA
Source organism: Chiloscyllium plagiosum (assembly GCF_037043375.1). Lineage (NCBI taxonomy): Eukaryota > Metazoa > Chordata > Chondrichthyes > Orectolobiformes > Hemiscylliidae > Chiloscyllium > Chiloscyllium plagiosum. The sequence goes on from NW_028270140.1 coordinate 61,184,735, forward strand.
TTTTTCAATTATCTATGGTGCGTTGTATTAATGTTGGCATTAACATCCTCAGCTGTACAGTATTGAATGAAAGTTAGCTTTAAACTGGTGACATCTAAAGACTCAGAAGTATTATTAATTAATATGAAGGTTAGAATCTCAAAGGCAAAGTAAAACATGCGACATCACATAGGAAGTCATAGAAAACATCTTAAGTACAGAACAAAAAATCCTATGCACTTTTAATCAAAATGTTGAAGTCACGCACAAGTAACTCAAAGAAATATTTCAAGTATCTAAGCTTCGTATGTTTACATCAAAATTAAACTTCTTCATGGACATGACGTAATTTTATATGACAAAGATGATTATAAACAGATCCTACTCTAACCAAATTCTCAATTTTTTTTTAAATCAAACTATTCAGATTTGTTATCATATAAATGAGTAGATGGGAATTGAATACATACCTTCTGACACAAAGGTGTCAAAGGTAATTACCACTGTAACAACAAAGTTGCAACAAAGCTTTACTACATGATGTTCAATACATCAGTTGCTCAAGACCAAAAATGGTAGGAGACAGAGTGCATTACTAAGTATAACATAGCTAAGATAAGTGGGAAAACTGAGGACTGGGAAGCTTTTAAAGAGCAACAGAAGGAAATACGCAGAGGAAAAATGAGGTACGAAGGTAAACTGGCCAAGAATATTAAGGAGGATAGTAAAAGTTTTTTTAGGTATGTGCAAGGCAAAAAAATGGTTAGGACAAAAATTGGGCCCTTGAAGACAGAAACAGGGGAATATATTACTAGGAACAAAGAAATGGCAGAGGAATTAAATGGGTACTTCAGATCTGTGTTCACTTGGGAAGACACAAGCAATCTCCCTGAGGTAACAGTGGCTGAAGTACCTGAACTTAAGGGAATTTATATTTGCCAGGATTTGGTGTTGGAGAGACTGTTAGGTCTGAAGGTTGATAAGTCTCCGGGGCCTGATGGTCTGCATCCCAGGGTACTGAAGGAGGTGGTTCGGGAAATCGTGGATGCGTTGGTGATTATTTTCCAGAGTTCAATAGATTCTGGGTCGGTTCCTGAGGATTGGAGGGTGGCTAATGTTATACCACTTTTTAAGAAAGGTGGGCGAGAGAAAGCAGGAAATTATAGACCAGTTAGTCTGACCTCAGTGGTGGGAAAGATGCTGGAGTCTATTATAAAGGATGAAATTACTGCACATCTGGATAGTAGTAACAGGATAGGACAGAGTCAGCATGGATTTATGAAGGGGAAATCATGCTTGACTAATCTTCTTGAATTTTTTGACGATGTAACTATGAAGTTGGATGAGGGAAATCCAGTAGATGTAGTGTACCTGGACTTTCAGAAAGCTTTTGACAAAGTCCCACACAGGAGGTTAGCGAGTAAAATTAGGGCGCATGGTACTGGGGGCAAAGTACTAGATTGGATTGAAAATTGGTTGGCTAATAGGAAACATAGGGTAGTGATAAACGGCTCCATTTCGGAATGGCAGGCAGTGACCAGTGGGGTACGGCAGGGATCCGTGCTGGGACCACAGCTTTTTACAATATATGTTAATGATATAGAAGATGGTATCAGCAATAACATTAGCAAATTTGCTGATGATACAAAGCTGGGTGGCAGGGTGAAAAGTGATGAGGATATTAGGAGATTACAGGGTGACCTGGACAAGTTAGGTGAGTGGGCAGATGCATGGCAGCTGCAGTTTAATGTGGATAAATGTATGGTTGAAAATGTGTTGCTGGAAAAGCGCAGCAGGTCAGGCAGCATCCAGGGAACAGAAGAATCGACGTTTCGGGCATAAGCCCTTCTTCAGGAATGAGGAAAGTTTGTCCAGCAGGCTAAGATAAAAGGTAGGGGGGAGGGGCGTCGGAAATGTGATAGGTGGAAAGAGGTCAAGGTGAGGGTGATAGGTCAGACTGGGGTGGGGGCGGAGAGGTCAGGAAGAAGATTGCAGGTTAGGAAGGTGGTGCTGAATTCGATGGATTTGACTGAGACAAGGTGGGGAGAGGGGAAATGAGGAAACTGGTGAAATCCAAGTTCATCCCTTGTGGTTGGAGGGTTCCTAGCCAGAAGATGAGGCGTTCTTCCTCCAACCGTCGTTTTGTTGTGGTCTGACGATGGAGGAGTCCAAAGACCTGCATATCCTTGGTGGAGTGGGAGGGGGAGTTGAAATGTTGAGCCACAGGGTGGTTGGGTTGGTTGACCAACCAACCCAACCACCCTGTGGCTCAACATTTCAATTCCCCCTCCCACTCCACCAAGGATATGCAGGTCTTTGGACTCCTCCATTGCCAAACCACAACAAAACGACGGTTGGAGGAAGAGCGCCTCATCTTCCACCAAGGAACCCTCTAACCTCAAGGGTTGGACTCGGATTTCACCAGTTTCCTCATTTCCCCTCCCCCCACCTTGTCTCAGTCTAATCCATCGAATTCAGCACCGCCTTCCTAACCTGCAATCTTCTTCCTGACCTCTCCGCCCCCACCCCAGTCTGACCTATCACCCTCACCTTGACCTCTTTCCACCTATCACATTTCCGATGCCCCTCCCCCAAGTCCCTCCTCCCTACCTTTTATCTTAGCCTGCTGCACAAACTTTCCTCATTCCTGAAGAAGGGCTTATGCCCGAAACGTCGATTCTCCTGTTCCCTGGATGCTGCCTGACCTGCTGCGCTTTTCCAGCAACATATTTTCAGCTCTGATCTCCAGCATCTGCAGACCTCACTTTCTCCTCATAAATGTATGGTTATCCACTTTGGTAGCAAGAACAGGAAGGCAGACTACTACCTCAATGGAATCAATTTATGTAAAGGGGCAGTACAGAGAGATCTGGGTGTTCTTGTACACCAGTCAATGAAGGCAAGCATGCAGGTACAGCAGGTAGTGAAGAAGGCTAATAGCATGCTGGCCTTCATAACAAGAGAAATTGAGTATAGAAGCAAAGAGGTGCTTCTGCAGCTGTACAGGGCCCTGGTGAGACCACACCTGGAGTACTGTGTGCAGTTCTGGTCTCCAAATTTGAGAAAAGACATTCTGGCTATTGAGGGAGTGCAGCGTAGGTTCACAAGGTCAATTCCTGGAATGGCAGGATTACCTTACACTGAAAGACTGAAGCGACTGGGCTTGTATACCTTTGAGTTTCGAAGATTGAGAGGGGATCAGATTGAGACTTATAAGATTATGAAAGGATTGGACACTCTGGCAGTAGGAAACATATTTCCACTGATGGGTGAGTGCCGAACCAGAGGACACAGCTTAAAAATACGGGGTAGACCATTTAGGACAGAGCTCAGGAGAAACTTCTTCACCCAGAGAGTGGTGGCTGTGTGGAATGCTCTGCCCCAGAGGGCAGTGGAGGCCCACTCTCTCGATTCATTTAAGAAGGAATTGGATAGAGCTCTCAAAGATAGTGGAATCAAGGGTTATGGAGATAAGGCAGGAACAGGATACTGATTAGGAATGATCAGCCATGATTATATTGAATGGCGGTGCAGGCTCGAAGGGCTGAATGGCCTATTCCTGCACCTATTGTCTATTGTCTATTGTCTATTACTATAAAGAACTTTAGCTTTCTTATTCCTATTCAAAATGGCTATTGCATTTTAGGTCCATAAACTATTATACTTCAAAAACAATCCTGACGCAAACCCTTTCCAAATCCTTTTATTTAAAAGTGCTTCCATGACTGATTTAAGTTTTCTTGTTAAATATAGACTTGGGACAATCTAAAAAGATACATTCTAACCTAACTGCTCAGAAATAACATTGCAGGTGGGACTTAAGCCTGAATCTCCTGACTCCGAAGTAGGGATACTACTACTATGCCTTTTACACAATCCAGACATGACTGTTTTTGTCTGATCTTGGCCAGTACAGAATCATTAAACAATTTTAAAAATACAAGCTCTCTACAAGTAAAAGAAATTTATGAGGTGCAATCAATAAATCCAGTGACTCTCAACCCACAGCCTTGTAGTTAGATCTCAGTTGTCCTCTGAAATAGCTAATCAAGCCATTCAGTTGCACCAATCACTACAAAGTCTCAAAGAAATAAAACTGTATGGATCACCTGGCATCAACACTGGAAAAGACAACAGCGGAAACAGTCGTGTCAACCCTTACAAACACATGGGGTTATCGCCAAAATTAGGAGAGCTGAATCACAGACTAGATTAGATTAGATTAGATTAGATTACTTTACAGTGTGGAAACAGGCCCTTCGGCCCAACAAGTCCACACCGACCCGCCGAAGCGCAACCCACCCATACCCCTACATTTACCCCTTATCTAACACTACGGACAATTTAGCATGGCCAATTCACCTGACCCTGCACATCTTTGGACTGTGGGAGGAAACCGGAGCACCCGGAGGAAACCCACGCAGACACGGGGAGAATGTGCAAACTCCACACAGTCAGTCGCCTGAGGCGGGAATTGAACCCGGGTCTCTGGCGCTGTGAGGCAGCAGTGCTAACCACTGTGCCACCGTGCCGCCCACAATAGTCAAGCAATAGTCTCATATAGTCATATTCACATACCATACAATATCCCAGACAACACCATCACCACCCCTGGATATGTTCTGTCCCCCCAGCAGGGCAGACCTGGCAGAGGCAGCAGTACAATGGAATGCAGGAGGAAGGGAGTTGTCTTGGGAGTCCTCAACATTGACTCCAGATCCCATGAAGTCTTGTAGCTTCAGGTTAAACATGGGCAAGGAAAGCTCCTGTTCATTACCATTTACCAGCCGTCTTCAGCTGATGAATCAGTCATCCTCCATATTGAACAACACTTAGAAGAAGCACTGAGGATAGCAAGGGCACAAAATGTACTCTAAATGGGGGATTTGAATGTCCACCATTAAGAATGGCTCAGCAGCAGTACTAATGATCGAGCTAGTTAAGTCGTAAAGGACATAACTGCTAGACTGGGTCTGCAGCAGGTGATGAGGGAAACAACAAGAGAGGAAGCGACCACCACACTGTCCTTGTGGAAATGAATTCCCACCTTCACACTGAGAATAACTTCTGTTGTATTGTGTGGTGTAATTACTGTGCGAAATGGGATAGACTTTAAACCGATCTAGCAACTCAGATCTCGGCATCCATGAGGCATTATGAGCCATCGACAGCAGCAGGATCATACTCAAGGACAATCTGTAACATCTTGGCCCAAGATATCCCTTCACTCAACGATTGCCATCAAGCCTGAGGATCAACCCTGGTTCATTGCAGAATGCAAGAAGGCATGACAGGAGCAGCACTATCCACACCTGAAGATTAGGTGTCAACCTGGTGAAACAGAACTAATTTCATGCCAAACAGAATAAGCAGCAAGTGATAGACAGAGGAAAGTGATTGCACAGCCAACAGATCAGATCTAAGCTCAGTAGTCCTGCCACATCCAGTCATGAATGATGGTGGACAATTAAACAACTCAGTGGAGGAGGAGGATCCTCAAATATTCCCATCCTCAATGATGGAAGAGCCCAGCATATCAGTGCAAAAGAAAAGGCTGAAGCAGGGAATTTGATTATTTCATAAAGTCAAATTGTATAAGAATATCTGCATACTATTCATCATCCATTGGTCTGGCAGAAAGAGCAGTCCACACTTTGAAGGCAGGCTTAAAGAAACAGCATACAGATTCACTAGATACCAAACTATGCCAGTTCCTATTTGATTACAGGACCTTCCCTCATGCAACTATAGGGATAGATCCAGCAGAGTTGCTAATGGTCTTGATCAATTCAGTCAATGGGCTAAGGAGTGGGAGATGGTGTTTAATTTGTATAAATGTGAGGTATTGCATTTTGTTAATACAGACAATGACAAAACTTATACAATTAATGGTCAGGCCTTGAATAGTATGGTGGAACAGAGAGAACTACGGGTTCAGATACTTAATTCTTTGAAATTTGTGTCATGAGTAGACAAGGAGGTTAAGAAAGCATTTAACACATCTACTTTATTGCTCAAACCTTTGAGTATAGGAGTTGGAATGTCATTTTGAGGTTGTACAGGACTTTGGTGAGGCCTCTTCTGGAGTACTGTGTGCAGTATTAGTCAACCAGTTATAAGAAGGGTTTTTTAAACCGGAGGGGGTTCAGAAAAGATTTACCATGATGTTGCCAGAAATGGAGTGTATAAAGTATAAAAACAGTTTGGAAAGACTGGGGCTTTTTTCACGGAAATGTAGGAGGTTTAAGGGTGACCTTAATGAGGTTTATAAAATCATTACAGGCATGGATAAGGTAAATCAAAAGAATCATTTCCCAAGAGTCATAGAGTCATAGAGATGTACAGCATGGAACAGACCCTTCGGTCCAACTCGTCCATGCCGACCAGATAACCCAACCCAATCTAGTCCAACCTGCCAGCACCCAACCCATATCCCTCCAAACCCTTCCTATTCATAGACCCATCCAAATGCCTCTTAAATGTTGCAATTGTACCAGCCTCCACCACTTCCTCTGGCAAATCATTCCATACCCGTACCATCCTCTGTGTGAAATAGTTGCCCCTTAGGTCTCTTTTATATCTTCCCCCTCTCACCCTAAATCTATGCCCTCTAGTTCTGGACTCCCCAACCCCAGGGAAAAGACTTTGCCTATTTACCCTCTCCATGCCCTTTAATAATTTTGTAAACCTCTATAAGGTCACCCTCAGCCTCTGTCGCACCAGGGAAAACAGCTCCAGCCTGTTTAGCCTCTCCCTATAGCTCAAATCCTCCAACCCTGGCAACATCCTTGTAAATCATTTCTGAACCCTTTCAAGTTTCATAACGTCCTTCCGATAGGAAGGAGACCAGAATTGCATGCAATATTCCAACAGTGGCCTAACCAATGTCCTGTACAGCTGCAACATGACCTCCCAACTCCTGTACTCAATACTCTGACCAATAAAAGAAAGCATACCAAACACCTTCTTCACTAACCTATCTACCTGTGACTCCACTTTCAAGGAGCTATGAACCTGCACTCCAAGGTCTCTTTGTTCAGCAACACTCCCTGGGACCTTACCATCAAGTGTATAAGTCCTGCTAAGATTTGCTTTCCCAAAATACAGCACCTTGCATTTATCTGAATTAAACTCCATCTGCCACTTCTCAGCCCATTGGCCCATCTGGTCAAGATCCTGTTGTAATCTGAGGTAACCCCCTTCACAGTCCACTACATCTCCAATTTTGGTGTCATCTGCAAACTTATTAACTGTACCTCTTATGCTCGCATCCAAATCATTTATGTACATGATAAAAAGTAGAGCAACCAGCACCGATCCTTGTGGTACTCCACTGGTCACAGGCCTCCAGTCTGAAAAACAACCTTCTATCAACACTCTCTGTCTTCTACCTTTGAGCCAGTTCTGTATCCAAATGGCTAGTTCTCCCTGTATTCCATGAGATCTAACCCTGTTGACCAGTCTCCCATGGGGAACCTTGTTGAGTGTCCATATAGATCACACCTATCACTCTGCCCACATCAATCCTCTTTGTTACTTCCTCAAAAACTCAGTCGAGTTTATGAGACGTGATTTCCTACGCTGAAACTTTATTGCTGGAACAGCACAGCAGGTCAGGCAGCATCCAAAACTAGGGGTCGTATTTTTAAGGAGAGGTGAGAAAGATTCAAAAAGGACATGAGGGGCAAAGTTTTTACACAGATAGTGATTCGTGTGTGGAATGAACTGCCAGAGAAAGTGATGGATGCAGGTCCGGTTACAATGTTTAAATGACATTTGGATAAGTTCATGGTTTGAAAAGGTTTGAAGGAATATGGGCCGTGCTCAGGCAAGTAGGACTAGCTTAGTTTGAGAACATATTAAATGTGGACTGTTGGACCAAAAAGTCTATTTCCATATTTTATGACTCTACGACTCTCAAATTCCACCAAAAGTTCATTCTGATCTTTCTGGACCTGGATGCTGCCTGACCTGCTGTGCTGTTCCAGCAATAAAGTTTCAACTTTGATCTCCAGCATCTGCAGACCTCACTTTCTCCTCGTGATTTCCTACGCACAAAGCCATGTTGACTATCCCTAATCAGTCCTTGCCTTTCCAAATCCTGTCCCTCAGGATTCCCTCCAACAACTTGCCAACCACTGAGGTTAGGCTCACCGGTCTATCGTACCTTGGCTTGTCCTTACTGCCCTTCTTAAACAGTGGCACCACATTTGCCAACCTCCAGTCTTCCGGCACCTCACCTGTGACTATCAATGATACAAATATCTCAGCAAGAGGCCCAGCAATCACTTATCTAGCTTCCCACAGAGTTCTCAGGTACACCTGATCAGGTCCTGGGGATTTATCCACCTTTACCCGTTTCAAGACATTCAGCACTTCCTCCTCTGTAATCTGGACATTTTGCAAGACATCAACATCTATTTCTCTACAGTCTATATCTTCCATATCCTTTTCCACAGTAAATACTGATGCAAAATACTCATTTAGTATCTACCCCATTTTTTGTGGATCCACACAAAGGCCACCTTGCTGATCTTTGAGGGGTCCTATTCTCTCCCTAGTTACCCTTTTGTCCTTAATGCATTTGTAAAAACCCTTTGGATTCTCCTTAATTCTATTTGCCAAAGTTATCTCATGTCCCCTTTTTGCCCTCCTGATTTCCCTCTTAAGTATACTACTTCCTTTATACTCTTCTAAGGATTCATTCAATCTATCCTGTCTATACCTTACATATGCTTCCTTCTTTTTCTTAACCAAACCCTCAATTTCTTTAATCATCCAGCATTCCCTATACCTACCAGCCTTTCCTTTCACCCTGACAGGAATATACTTTTTCTAGATTCTTGTTATCTCATTTCTGAAGGTTTTCTATTTTCCAGCCGTCCCTTTACTTGCGAACATCTGCCCCCAGTCAGCTTTCGAAAGTTCTTGCCTAATACTGTCAAAATTGGCCTTTCTCCAATTTAGAACTTCAATTTTTAGATCTGGTCTATCCTTTTCCATTACTATTTTAAAACTAATAGAATTATGGTCGCTGGCCCCAAAGTGCTCCCCTACTGACACCTCAGTCACCTGCCCTGCCTTATTTCCCAAGAGTAGTTCAAGATTTGCATCTTCTCTCGTAGGTACATCCACATACTGAATCAGAAAATTGTCTTGAAAGAGTTGGGGAGTTCAAAACTAGGGGTCGTATTTTTAAGGAGAGGTGAGAAAGATTCAAAAAGGACATGAGGGGCAAAGTTTTTACACAGATAGTGATTCGTGTGTGGAATGAACTGCCAGAGAAAGTGATGGATGCAGGTCCGGTTACAATGTTTAAATGACATTTGGATAAGTTCATGGTTTGAAAAGGTTTGAAGGAATATGGGCCGTGCTCAGGCAAGTAGGACTAGCTTAGTTTGAGAACATATTAAATGTGGACTGTTGGACCAAAAAGTCTATTTCCATATTTTATGACTCTACGACTCTCAAATTCCACCAAAAGTTCATTCTGATCTTTCTGGACCTGGGGGCATCAGAAATGCCAATGCCCGACATAAGACTCCACTAAGCGAGAGAGACAATTTACTTTGTGTGTTGAAGTTGGTGTAGGAGCCATGGGAACAGCCCTGTATGATTAAGATGTAAGGTCAATGTGAGGTCAAATCCACTGACATATAAAGTTCAGGTAGATGTGATGGTCCTGAACAAGAATATGGACCATATGAAAGCTGCAAACTTGCAAACAGTGCGGGAGCAAAATGTGCCCGGCTCCTCAACTGCCTTTGTGATTGTACCAGAACCTATGGGTTCTCCCTCTCCATCGAGATTGATGATACTCAGAAACTAAGATGGACTCAGCAGATGTCTCCACCTCAATACTTTTGCTGCCTGAAAAAGAGAATAAATTTCTTCTGAGACGTTCTGGGTACAAGAGGTGAGTTACTGTTTAATACACTCCGCCCGTATCAGAGGCAGAGCTGGAGGAACCTTACTCAGTGCTAAAATGTCCCAGAAGGAGCAACAAAAAAAAACTGGTCTTTGTCCTTGGACTCAGAAGGGGAGGGATGTAGTGATTGTAATGAGGTCGGCCAGGTGGACTTCACAGAGTAGGGGTTTCCTGATTGGGCCTGTTAATCTGGTCCAATCAGAGAGCCCTGGCTGACAAATATAAACAGGAATATCAGAGGTTCACTTTCCACATTTAAATAAAGCATGGCTTGGTCATAGGATAACAGCCTTTATGGAGTTATTTTAACAATGAACAGATAAACTGTTTTTATGAGGTTGATTCAGGATTAAACATTGTCAGGACGCCAGGGTAATTCCACTACTCTTGTTCAAAATATCACCATCTCCTCAAGATGGTAGACAGGGTTCAAAGAACCTTTGTTTAATATTTGACCTGCAATTCAATCCTCTCCACTGCTGCACTGAAATGTTGGTGTTGACTTGTGTGTTCAAGCTTCTGCAGTTGGACTTGAACCCACATTTGACTTTGAACTGAACCAGCTGACAGTGAGAAAAAATAAATGAAATAATATGATGTAGAGAATATACAATGAAGCAAATTAGAAAACTGCACTTTGCAATATCTTTATTATTGTAGATTACATTCAAATCCTCATAATGTCACTCATACAGCTCAGACAGAATAAATCAAGAAAATATTTTTTTCCTGTTTTGATCTTTTGAGTAAAATCCTGACTATTGTACTAATTAGAGCTAGATTTACAAACATTAAAAAGATACTCTTGGAGTACGTATGTTGATAAAACAGAGAAATGAAAGCAAATTCGAAGGAATATATGTTAGACTGTAGAACCTTTGTATCAGCCACACATTACTCAATGCAGTGTATTAAATTGTAAAGTTATTCTTTTCCTTCACAGAATCATTTCTTGCCCTGACTGTCATTTTTCTCTGGTAAATCAGAGCCCAAACTGGGTGGATAATTTCTCTCGAAATAATGGAGTGGCTATGTTCTCACTTGTGTATAAATAACTCTGTTCCCAGAGATTTTTTTTGCATTATTTGTTCTTCTCAGATTTTACACTATAACATACATATGGGTAAAACAGGTAATGGTGATGAGGAATAAAATCCGTAATTATAGGCTTAAAGCGCAATCTATTGTGATCTGGTAAAAATAGTTTACTGCTGTTCCCATTTGAAGATTTGACACATTTCCGTAATTCATTTGAACATTGCAGAGATCAGTGACTTCATTTTATATCAAATCTTCAGTCTTCCAAAAAATACATGAAAACATGGGTTGACCTGGCCCATGGATAAACAACAATTTAAGAAACTGATGCAAAATTCTGTTAAAGCTGTTAATCTCCTCTATTGAACAGATAGTAGTCAGAAAAATATTGCAATGTAATTCACTGTAGCACAGTCAGAAGTAAAAGTTTTATTAGATCAGATTTTTTTAAATATTGCAGTTTGCCAGTGAAAATTGTGGAAGTGACAAGGAAAGGCACAAAAGAATCACATGAACCAGACTGTTTCCTTTAATGCTAGAGATTCTGGCTGTAATGTGCAAGGCTACAAGGAAAAGGCAAGAGAATAACACTACGTCAAAATGTTAAATAGGAGACTTGGTGCAAAAATGATTGGCCAAATAGCCTCCTCTGCACCGTAACTATTCTGTTTTTCTGTAAGGAAGTGACAGAGAAAGGTTTAGTAGGTCCTGCTCTGAAGCTGAAGTCAGTCCTTCAGTAAAAGCATAAGTTAAAGCTGTATAGAGACAGAGATTGCTAACTAAATCACTCCAGCTATCTAAAACCCTTATGCCTGATGGAAAATTAAAGAAAGGATTTCAGGCACCAAAAATATGATGGTAAAAAGTAAATGTCTTGTTCATTCTTACATACATACTTTATGGGAGGGTCTTTTAAATTTGACAAAATCCCAAGTTGGGAATTGTTAGATTTTTTCCAAGTACCCTTTTAAATACTGCACGGCTGTTGCCCTCTTTTATACACAGTTCCATTATACTAAAGTATTTGACTTTGCAGTTTATTTTGGAGGAGAGGTAGCAGGCAAGGAACACAGCAACAGTTACACAGCCTTCAGCCCTGAGTCTATTTTTCAGTATCTCAAATCACAAAGATTAGTACTGTTTTCCTACAAGCAGAAAATTTGAATGCCATATAATTAAAGGATCATAGATATTTCTTGGAAAGTGGTCACTGCCATACAAAACAAAAGTTTTTGTGGTTCAAAGCCACCTAAATGTTGATTCAACAAGCACTTTATATTCATCTCAGCCCTGAACTGGAAGCCTCAACTGAATGGTCTACGTTCAAAAGCTTATGCTCCCACAGTCCACTTTGCATGCATTTCCAACAGATAACAAATATGACAAACACAAAATTAACATATCATGGATGTCAAAAATCTGAAATAAAAATGGAAAATGTCAGCATTATCAAAAGATCAGACAGCAATAATGGAGAGAAAAATAAAGTTCACATCTTGTTTTGTTAACATTAATCAGAATTCAAGTCTTAGTTAAGGTGTAATACAAATAGTTGTCAATGCCTGAAAACAGAACAGAAACTGTAGCAAACTGGTTATTGCTATTCTTGTCTTATCACTCGTGCTGATGACTAGTGAGCCAGGCTCTCTCAATGTAACAGAAATGAGTCAATGTCATGCGTCATGAGGAATGAATATAATCACAGAACATCAATAATGGAGAAGGTGGATATTGAGCTTGGTGACAGGGATGTGTAATTAATTAATTTATCCTGCATGATCTTCTAATTATATTTCTTCTCTAGTTCAGGACAATTCCCAACATGAAAGGAGCTGAAGGCTTTTTTTTAACTTAAAAAAATAGAAATGTTAGTACAAAGACAGAAATTGCTGGAGAATTACTTGGTGTTTTGTTTGGAATTGAAATGATATATCAATTTCACTTCCAATTGCCACACTACCCTTACCTTCACTTGGCCCATCTCTGACTCCACTCTTCTCTTCCTTGACATCTCTTTTTCCATTTCTGGGGATAGGCTGGCCACCAATATCTATTGAACCCACTGACTCCCACAGTAACCTGGATGATATATCCTTACACGTTTTCCTGTAAGGACTCCCTCCCATTCTCCCAGCATCTCCATCTTCTTCTCATCTGTTCTGATTATCCTGCCATCTGCAAGGAGGTCTCAAAAATGTCCATTAATTTTCCTCAACCAAGAATTTCCCACTACTGTTGATAGGGCCCTTAGACCTGTCCGACCCAACTCCTGTATTTCCGTCCTTACCCCTTCCCTCCCACAAAAATGACAGTCCCCAGGTCCTCACTTACTGCCCGACCAACCTCCTGATCCAAAGAATCATAATAGGCCATTTCCATTATATCCAGTGGGATGCCACACACAGACACATACTCCCTTCCTCTTTTCAGTGTTCCCTTCCTCTTTCACTCCCAACACCTTCACACACCCTCACAGCACCTTTCCATGCAATTGGAGAAGGTGTAACACCTGCCCATTTACCTCCATTATCCTCACTATCCAAGGCCCCAGATACACCGATTCCTGAAGAAGGGCTTATTCCCAAAACGTCGATTCTCCTGCTCCTCGGATGCTGCCTGGCCTGCTGTGTTTTTCCAGCACCACACTTCAACTCTGGTCTCAAGCCATCTGCAGTCCTCACTTTCTCCCAGATACACCCTCCCAAGTGAAGCAGCAATTTACTTATACTTCAGTCAATCTAATCTACTGTATTCACTGTTCATGGTGTGGTTTCTCTACACTGGGGAAGTGAAACACAAACTGGGTGACCACTTTGCAAAACACCTAAGTTCTGTCTGCAAAAATTACTCCGCACTTCCAGTTCCTTGTCAGTTCAACAAACCATTGTGTTCCCATACCAATATTTCTGTCTCAGGCCTGCTGCAGTGCTGCAGCAAACAGCATCTTACCTTTCACTTGGGGACCCTGCAGCCTCTAGTTTAATAACTTTAGAGACTGATTCCATCCTTCCATGTCCTTCCATCCCTACATCCTGGTCCTGTTATGACATGGATTATGTTCAGCACTTGCACCCACTCATGGTCCGATTATCACAATCTACCCATTCTCTCCTACTCATTATCATTTATTAGTAATGAAGAATCACTGGACTCAAAGTGTTAATTCTGCTTTGTCCCCACAGATGCTGCCAGACCTGCTGAATTTCTCCAGCAATTTCATTTATGTTTCATATCTCCAGCATCCACCATTCTTAGAAATGCTAGTAGTTGTTAGCACTATGCAACTATCTAACAGGAAAAAAATTAACTCATAATCATTCATATTATGTTTAAAAGATGGGTAATTGAAATCCTTTGTCACACATGAAGCCTGTCTGTCAGACACAAGGACAAGGATATAGTGCACAGATTGCGATCTTATGCTGGTTGTGACAGCTTCATGCAAAATTTAGATACATTTAACTGGAATTTGCACCATACACTCTCCAGAACTACAGCAGGTTAACTAAAAAGGTCACAGCCTTCTCCAAAGATTCTGGCAAAAGCTGTCAAACCGACTTGCACAAATGGTGGTTGGTGAATGGAACTCTTCTACAAACATCAGTGAGTGCTGGATCAGTTATTAATTTTAAATTTGATATAGATACATATTGGTTAAGCAAATGTATTAAGGGAAATGGGCCAAAGGTATTTGGAGTTAGGCCACAGATCAACCATAATCTCATTGAATGGTAGAACAGGCTCAAGGATCTGAATGGCCTACTTCTGTTGTTGTGTTTCGATCTCCAGCAATCATAGCTGATGGGATCTGGCAATAAAACCTTAGATTCTGCTTCCTCAACTCCCATGTTTTGCATGTCCATACCTAAGGCAGAATATAGAGAAAAGGAGGACTATCAAGTGCACACAGAATCAATGTTTCTGCTGCATTTACGATATTGTAATAAGAGTACTACCTGGTTGGGTTAAGAATTTGGAACTCTCTTTACACCTATCTTTGGTGTCTCATCCTTTCCTACCTTGGAATCCATCAGTTAAATACTGGAGAAGTGGACTTCAATGTCAGAGATTGGAGATGTAGTTATGGCTCCCATAGACACTGATAACTTTCAGATATTTGAATTCCCAATGTCTAACTGAAAGGATCACATGACAGAATTTCAAGTTTCAGCTGCTTATAATAAATATGCTAAACACAACACAGTTGAAACACTAACGTACAAGTTGTCTCACCATTAAAGTACAAAACAGTAATTTTCAAAATGACAGAAGATCTCCCTCCAAGATTATACTCTACCCTGAGGGTGGGCACTTAATTTGCCAGGAAGCACTCCAAACCTATTCTCAGCTTTCAGTTCTCAAAATGATTTTCCTGAAGAGGGTTACACTGGAGACTCTTCCCTATATCCAAATTAGTCTAATCTTCCATTCCTATTTAAATCCACACAAAGCTGGTATCTTTGATCTGTGCGTGAGTTTACACCCACATGCTGCATGGTGAACAATAGAAACTGGCTGCCTTTATTCTTTGATCTCTCTTTCTCTCAGATTTTCGTAGGATCACCCTCTCTGTGATGTCCGGGGATACCTTAGAAAATCCTTAAAATCACCTTGTTATGGCTTGCTGTGGACTCTAATCCTCTCAAAGCTAATCTCCATGGCAACATGAATCAAATGTACCTTATATCCAGTAGAAATGCTGAACAACTATTCTCTAGACACCTAAATTATTCTAATCTTGGAATTAACCATATAGTTTAATATATAGCCACTTGCAAAGCTTCACATTTCTGACACTTCATTGTAAGACTTGCAGAACAGTTTACCTGCAGTCATCATGTTTGCTCCAGTCATAATCTTCAGGAATAACAGCTGCCACCTTTTTTCCAGTAAAACAATCTGGATATGCCTTCAGATTTATATTTAGATTTTATTGTCACGTCTACTCAAGTACACAATTAGGAGTACAGTGAAAATTGTATTATGTAATCACACATTGTGCCATCTAAGGTACAAAGGTACCTTGGTCCAAAAAATGTAGGTACAAAGTGGTAAGAGAAACAAAGTTTAAAAAGTTAAGTATTGCCTTCATAGAATAAGTAGAAAAATAATGAAAGAAGGATATAGTTAGCATTAAAATCTTTCTTAATATAAACTAGAAAAATAAAGAAATAAAGTCAGGAGTTCAACAGTCTTTGATGAGTGTTCTGCTTAGCTCGCTCTTCAGGAAACTTCAGCTGCCTGTTCTCAATGCAGATACTGAGGGACCTCCTCCACAACTCACTCTTCCCACGTTGGGCCATGCTGCCACCTCCATTATCTCTTGTTGCTGCCTCTGGAATTTGCCCACGTAAGTTTGCCCATGGGCGGCACGGTGGCACAGTGGTTAGCACTGCTGCCTCACAGCGCCAGAGACCCGGGTTCAATTCCCGACTCTGGCGACTGACTGTGTGGAGTTTGCACGTTCTCCCCGTGTCTGCGTGGGTTTCCTCCGGGTGCTCCGGTTTCCTCCCACAGTCCAAAGATGTGCAGAGTCAGGTGAATTGGCCATGTTAAATTGCCCATAGTGTTAGGTTAAAGGGGTAAATGTAGGGGTAGGGGTATGGGTGGGTTGCGCTTCGGCGGGTCAGTGTGGACTTGTTGGGCCGAAGGGCCTGTTTCCACCCTGTAAGTAATCTAATCTAAAGTTCCACTTGCATGCTGAGATAACCCCACTCTGTGCTGAGAGACCACCATGGGACACCAAGAGACTGGGCCTACACACCGCGTTGAGATACCGCCACAAGCCACCGAGAGACTGCCATGGACCAGATGTGTGCTGAGGCTGTGAATGAAGAAAAGAAAGATCATGAGAGAAAAAAAAGGGGAAAAAAGAGAAAGAAATGAGAAAGAAACTGACGTAGCAAACAAGCTCTGACTGAAAGCCAGCAGGAAAAAAAATGATGCATTTAAAAAGTACCATATCATGGCTTTCAAAAAAGTTTCAATGCACTTCATGTATAAATGTGATTTGAAGGATTTAATCAGTTGGAAGTGATATTTAAAATGTCTACATTTTTGGAAATTGCAAGTGCACAGCCCATGATTTTCCACTTGTATTGAAAGCAATTTGCACTTCTTAGATGTATTTCCTTTGAGCAATGCTCCAGGAACACAGAATTACAGACTTACTGCTTTAATGAGTTACTTTCAAATCCATTGAATACTTTTGTTATATAATGATTCAATTTCGCTTTGAAATCCATGATTAAATCTGTCTTCATCACACATTCAGGCAGTAAATTCCAGATGCTAAATTGTTGCATTGAAAAGGTTTTCCTCATTTTGTTGTGATTCTTTTGACAATCACTTTAACTTATTGTCTCTGGCTAAATCTGTGCAAAATTACTAGTTTTTGAAAAAAAAACTGCAGCTTCCTCTTCAACAAACAGTTTTAAGTTCTTTTTCAACACATTGATAATTATAGATATGAGTGAGAGTCGATTCCAAGGTTTGCTTTAATAAGAGGTGAAGTTTTATTAACTACTAAACTTAAGAAAATCAAAACACATACGCACAAATATGGGTAAAAATATTTTAAAAGAAAGGGGATGGGTAGTATGGTAATTCTCCCACCCGTTCTGGCAATGATCTCCAGCCACTCCCACGGTCCTCTCTTTCTTGAATCCTCCTGAAAAATCAATGGATGGACCCATAGACCTCTGACTAACTTAAACTAGCAGCCCCTAAATATGACTGATCAGACCCTTGGCCACTGTTCCACAGTTCTGTTCTGAAGAAGAGTCATTGGACTTGAAATGATAACTCCGCTTTCTCTCAACAGATCTACCAGACCTGCTGAGTTTCTCCAGCAATTTCTGTTTTTGCTATCCTTGGTTTACTGTATTGTGACCCCTGCCCAAAGGGTTTCTCCTTTGGTTTGACCGAGGCCTGCCGCCAACCTTTACAATGTTCCCTGCCTTTGACTCTGCATTGTAAGGGTAAGGTTAGGAGGAAAGAGCAGATGAAAGCATTGGCTGAGGAGCTGGTGCAGGGCAAAAGGATTCACATTTTTGGATCATTGGAATCTCCACTGGAGTAGAAGTTACCTGTATAAAAAGCATGGATTGCACCTGATTCGGAAGGGGACAATATATTGGCGGAAAGATTTGCTCGAGCTGCTAAGGAAGATTTAAACTAAAAAAAGGCAGGGTTGGATTGTGTGGGTGGGTGGGGTTGGTTGGTAGAACAGGGAGCTAGTGAGGAAAGAGATCAAGATGAGACTGGGACAATTGGAAAAAGGAGCAAGTCAAACAGTCAGGGCAGGCATGGACAAAGCAGAGAACAAGATAGGACTGATAAATTAAACTGCATTTATTTTAATGCAAGAGGCCTAACAAAATAAAGCAGATGAATTTAGGGCATAGTTGGAAAATAGGATGGGATATCATATCAATTACAGAGATATGGCTCAGAATGGACAGGATTGGCAGTTTAATGGTCCAGGGTATAGATGCTATAAGGAAGGATAGAAAGGGTGGCAGTGGGGAGGGAAGTGGTGTTGATGGCAAGAGAGGAGGGTGAGTGGTCTCATGCTGGCTGTTCTTAGGGAGAATATGCCCAGAGAATTTATTTGAGTAGAACTGAGAAATAACAAAGATATGATCACCTGACTGTGATCGTACTGTAGACCCCTTGGGAAATAGGGCAGGTGATTGAGTCATCAGTGGGGGAGCACTTTGGGGCCAGTGACCATAATTCTATTAGTTTTAAAAAGAGGAGACAAGATCTATAAGTAAAATTTCTAAATTGGAGGAAGCTAATTTTGACGGTATTAGGCAAGAATTTTCAAAAGTTGATTGGGGGCAGATGCTTGCTGGTAAAGGGGCAGCTGGAAAATGGCAACCCTTTAAAATGAGATAGCGGGAGTCCAGACAGTATGTTCCTGTTAATGCAAAGGGAAAAGCTGGTAGGTTCAGGGAATGCAAGACAACTAGAGAAATTGCGGTTTTGGTCAAGAATAAGAAGAAAACACATGTCTGGTATTGACAGCAGAAATCAAGTGAATCCTTGGAACAGTATAAAGGAAGTAGAAGTATACTTAAGAGGGAAATCAGGAGAGCAAGAAGGGACATGAGATAGCTGTGGCAAATAGTAACCCTACTATTTGAGAATCCAAAGGAATTCTACAAATATATTAAGGACCAAAAGGTAACGAGGGCGAGAACAGGACCTTAAAGATCAGGAGGGTCACCTATGTCTGGAACCACACGAGATCAGGGAGATACTAAACTAATATTTTGCATCAGTGTTTAGTGTGGAGAAGTACATGGAAGATTTAGAACATGGGGAAATAAATGAAGTCATCTTGAAAAATGTCGATATTACAGAGGAGGAGGTGCTAGACGTCTTAAAAGGCATAATGGTGGATAAATCACTGGGACCTGACTTAGAACCCTGTGGGAAGCTAGGCAACTGATTGCTGGGCCATTTGCTGAGAAATTTGTAACATCGATAACCACAGGTAAGGTGCTGGAAGACTGGCTATACGTTTGACTAACATGGTGCCACTATTCAAAAGTGGTGGTAAGAAAAAGCCTGGGAGCTATAGACCAGTGAGCCTGAAATTGATGGTAGGCAAGTTGTTGGAGGGAATCCTGATAGATATGATGTACATGTATTTGGAAAGACAAGGGCTGATCAGGGATAGTCAACATGGCTTTGTGCGTGGGAAATCATGTCTCTCAAACTTGATTGAGTTTTTGTAAGAAGTACAAGGAAGTTTGATGAGGACAGAGCAATAGAAGTAATCTTTATGGACTTCAGTCAGGCGTCTGACAAGGTTCCCCATGGGAGACTGGTTAACAAGGTTAGATTACACGGAATACAGGGATAACTAGCCATTTGGATACAGAACTGGCTCAAAGGTGGAAGACAGAGGGTTGTGGTGGAGAGTTGCCTTTCAGCCTTTCAGCCTGTGACCAATGGTGTGCCACAAGGATCAGTGCTGAGTCCACTGATTTTTGTCATTTATATAAATGATTTGGATGTGAACATAGGAAGTATAGTTAGTAAGTTTGCGAATGACACCAAAATTGGAGGTGTAGTGGACAATGAAGAAGATTTTCTCAGAGTACAATGGGATCTTGATCAGATGGGGCAATGGGCTGAGAAGTGGCAGTTGGAGTTTAATTTAGATAAATGTGAGGTGTTGCATTTTGGAATGACAAAGCAGAGCAGGACGTATACACTTAATGGTAATGTCCTGAGTTGTGTTGCTGAACAAAGAGATTTTACAGTGCAGGTTCATATTTCCTTGAAAGTGGGGTTGCAGTTAGATAGGATATTGTAGAATATGTAGAAGGCATTCGGTATGCTTGCCTTTACCAGTCAGTACATTGATTATAGGAATTGGGAGGTCATGTTGCGGCTGTACAGGACATTGGTTAGGCTACTTTTGGAATACTGAGTGCAATTCTAGTCTCCTGCTACAGGAAGGATGTTCTGAAACTTGAAAGTGTTCAGAAAAGATTTCCAAGAATATTGCCAGGATTGGAGGGTTTGAGCTTTACAGACAGGTTGATTAGGCTGGGGTTATTTTTACTGAAGAATAAGGAGCTAATGGGTGACCTCATAAATGTTTGTAAGACCATGAGGGACATGGATTGAGTAAATAGATAAGGTCTTTTCCCCAGAGTAGCGGAGTCCAAAACTGGAGGGCATAGGTTTAAGGTGAGAGGAGAAAGATTTAAGAGGGACCTAAGGGGCAACTCTTTCACACAGAAGGTGGTGCATGTATGGAATAGGCTCACAGAGGAAGTGGTGGGGTTTGGTACAATTGGCAACATTTAGAAGGCATCTGGATGGGTGCATGAATAGGATGGGTTGGAGGAATATGGGCCAAATACTGGCAAATGGAACTAAATTAATATAGTATATCTGTTGGCATGGACAAATTGGACCGAAGAGCTCTGTGTTGTAAATCTCTACGATAAGAAAAAACGAAAGAAAAAAAAATAAACAGGAGAAAAAAAAGAAAAGGAAAGAAAAAAAATCTCTATGATTCTAAATGGGAAGTCAAATCAGAAGTAGTCTGAGACTCAGAAGTAATCTGAGGTTTAAGGGGGCAAAGCCCTAAAACACAAAGGAAGACAATGTTGTGTGCATCCTGGTGTGGCCAGAATGAGTGAGTGCTATGACAACCAGTAAGGAGTTTAGTCTTGCTTGTGAGTTGGGTCATGTTCCTGGGCACAGAGTACCCTTGTTGCAGCACTGCAATGATAGTTGCCAGTGCAGCATTGGACAATAGAAGTGTCCTGTAATATGGATGAGTAATGTTTATGGATGTGAGGTTTACATTGATATTGCCCAGAGTGCATGCCCTGACATGTTGTCCAATGTCCAGAACAAGTGGACAACTAGCAAGTGCAGGGAGGGAATGGCCAAGTGGTATTATCACTGGATTGTTAAGCCAGACATCTAGGTAATGTTCCAGAGACCTGAGTTTGAGTCCCACCATGGCAGTTGGTGAAGTTTCAATTCAATAAAAATATGGAATTAAGTGTCTAAAGATGAACATGAGTCCATTGTCAATTGCCAGAACAATCCACCTGGTCACTAATGTACTTTAGGGAAGGAAACTGCCACTCTTACTTGGTCTCACCTGCATGTGACTCCAGACCCAGAGAAATGTGGTTGATTCTGCCCCTGGAAAATTTGGGATATGCAATTAATGCTGACCCAGCCAGTGTTGTCTTTATTCCGTGAGTGAATACAGAAGTTTTCAGAGCAAGTGGTGTGTTGAAGATGACAAATGTCTGCTCTGGCTTTCATGTCAAGTGTTCTCAATATCTAGCTTTTTTGGCAGGTTTGGTAAGATAAAAATCTGAATCTTAATGAGTTGAGTTGTCACATTAATAAGTTGTTGAAGTAGCAATAGTCCCTTTAATAGGTAAATGTCCCCCCACCTCACTGCCTCATGAAAAATTTGCCATATGGCTTATGAAAAATATGAAGAATGCAGCAAGATTCTCCCAACGCTGATTAGGCTTCGCCGGGCTTCTCACTCAATTCTGTCATAAATCATGCCCTAGACCACATTGCTTAGACTTCTGCAAGAGTCCACCCAATGTCTTTGGCTTCTACTTTCACAATCTCTTACCGTCTCCTGACAATTCTCTGGAGTTGAGGCCAACTCTTCATAACCTAGATATCATATTTTACTTCAAGTCAAGTTTCCAATTATATGTGCATATCTTAATTAACACAGCCTATCCTTCCGAAATATTTCACAGCCCTATCCCACATGTTGCATTTTTAGAGAATTGCAAATTATGTTCACATATAAGGCTATAGTTTTCAAACAATCAAACTATTATAGTTAAATAATCCCGTATGTGTAATTGGTGAATTTGCATAAACAAGCCAAAATTGTAACACTGTCCTCAGCTTATCTGTGTTGAAACATTCATTCATGCCATTATTACTTTTAGATTTGTCTGTTCTAGTATTCACAAATGCTGAAAATGTGTTGCTGGAAAAACGCAGCAGGTCAGGCAGCATCCAAGGAGCAGGAGAATCGACATTTCAGGCATGAGCCCTTCTTCAGCTTTTCCAGCAACACATTTTCAGCTCTGATCTCCAGCATCTGCAGTCCTCACTTTCTCCTAGTATTCACAAAACCAATTTCCCTTATTCTACACCATGTGTAAACTTGAAATTATCTGAAATTATATCATAAATATGCTAACTTGTGGAAAGACTGTTCACTATCTGCCACTTCTGTGTTCACTGGCTTACGTTAACTCCTGTTTAAATGGCACTTTGATTTTGAAGTTGTTGTTTTAAAATTTTTCCATGGCCACTAACTAACAAGGCACCTGTTTCCACGAAACCTAGCTTTCTGAGCATCCTTTATTTTAATTAGCCCACCATTGACCATTATGTCTTCAACAGCAATGATCTTGGTTCTGGATTTCCCTTCCAATAAATCTGGCTTTTTGTTATTGTCCTTCAACATCCTTGAAAGCATGTTTATGACCAAGTCTTTTGTCACCTGGTCCAGAATCTTTTTATGCATAAAATGTTCTAAACCACTCCAGTGAAACAGCTTGTGGAAATTTACTTTGGTAATGGTGCTATGGAAGTTTTGGTATTATTGATAATACACCTCTGAAAAGCAAAATAACATTTCACTATTCTGAAGTTCTATTCACTGTTCTATAGAATGTCCAGTTAATTCACTTTTGTGATGTTCTTTGAGGGAACAATCTTGCCCTGTTCTCTGTCGAATAATGGCAAAAGATCACTACATTCATCTGGGCAGGCAAATGTGGGCATGGTTTTCCATTTCTTCCAACAGTGCAGCATTTTCTCCATTTTGAAATGTACGTCTAGAAAGTGTATCTGCACCCTACTTACATATACATCAGGAGAAATCAATCTATTTCAGCTGGCAAAAATACAGATAAAATATAAACTCTCCCATTCTTCTAATTTTGATTTGATTTGAAATCTTACTTTCGATGTCATATGCTTTGATTTTGAATCTGTACATGTATACAAACTTTTATATCTTCTGAATCATGATGAAAGCGCCCCGGTCTGTCTCAATGACTAGTCAAAAGCCTTTCATTAAGGCAAAGATCTTAAAAAAACATCTTAATAATTTAAATGTATGCCCTGACCATTTCAGTATTACTTTGCTATGAGATTTGCTTCCAATCATGAAGCAAATTGGAATTTGAAGACAGATTTAGCTCAGCAGATACACTAAAAATGTTGTAACATGGGAAGCAATTGTCAGTAAATCTCTGCTGTTCCCAATTCAAGTGAGATAATCTTCTGACATCATTCTTTCAAAATAAGAGCACCAAGGTATTGAACCCTGTTTTGTTTTGATAAATCCAGCACCAGTAGATGGCAGTGCAGAACACCACAACAATTTGAAAAAGACATCTCTTGCCCCCTCCATTTCACATCTATTTCTTGGCTCTAAAGTGTCATAAGGTTTGTCTCTACGTGAGAAAAGATCTCTCAGAAGCCAACATGCACATTCTCACCAAGTGGACAAGATGCTGGAATTCCTATCCAAACAGGCCTCAGGGTGTACCTACGCTACATGAACTGCAGCAGTTCAAGAAGATAGCTCACTAGACATCCTAAAGAGCAATAAATGCTAGCCCAGCCATAAGAAGATTTAGCTCAAACTGTTGAACTAAGTTAACGGAAGAATTTTTAAAAATTTTATCTAAGGAGTAGAAAATCATTGTATGGACTATTTGGATTTTTTTTAATATGATCAATACAATTTAACACCTTGAACCTGTCAGTCAGCAGACATGTCATTGTTTTGAATAGCTACCCAGAACTGAACTAAAATTAAATCTGAAATTGCATTACCAGCCACAATAACGCCTCCCCTTCAGTTGATTTTCTATTTGATTATTAATAAATGCTCCTTTGGAGCCAAGCACTTTGCATTTAATTCTTTTCGGCAAACCAGAAAAAGCCCACCTTCGTGTTCAACACAATTTGTGTCTGTTTGAATGGCAGCACTAGATAGATCCTGTAGTACATAAACAAGCGAAATTTATTTGTGTTACTTGCCAAGGTTATCTCGCAAGGCACATATCACACAATGTGTTTTTCAGATACTCCACCAGGTTACAAGGCAGGAGCATAATCTGCAAATCACAGCTCCCATCAGCAGAAATAGCAACCATTTTCGTGTGCAGATTAGGAGCCAGCCATTCCAAGAAGTCACATACACTTTGGCATAAAGTAAATTTATTCGCTTAATCTAATTTAGATATATGCAAAATTATGATTGAAGCAATTAGCCTAACTACTTCAGACATATTCAACATTCAAGTCTCACTGCTTTCTGTCAAGTGGGGATTCTAGGTGATCGCTGGCAGTTCAAGCTCTATCTCAGTTTCCTGGTCTCCCAAACCCCAGTCCAATTAATAAAAGGTTCCCCCAATCCTGCCCTGAGATGGGAAATTTCCTCAAGATTTGTACTGTTCTGAATCAAATATTATATGCTACTTTACCATTCTGAATACTTTCCAAAGCATTTCTCTCACTTGGTAGTCACAACCAAGTCCAGGTGTTGGTGCAAAGCAGTCTGTTACCAAGCCAAAGTCGATACGTGTGGCATTGGAAAAGCGCAGCAGGTCAGGCAGCATCTGAGGAGCAGGAAAGTTGATCTTTCGGGCATAAGCCCTTCATCAGAAATGTAAATGGGGGCTCAGAGATAAATAGGAGGGTGGGAGTGGGGTTGGGGTAAAGGTAGCTGGGAAGACAATAGGTGAATGCAGGTGGGGGTGATTGTGATAGGTCGGTGGGGTGGGTAGTGTAGATAAGTGGTAAGGAAGATGGGCAGGGAAGAAAGTTCAAGAATGTGATGCTGAGTTGGAGGGTTGGATCTGGGATGAGGTGGGGGAGGGGAGATTTGGAAACTAGTGAAGTTGATATCGATGCCATATAGTTGAAGGGTCCCAAGACAAAAGATGAGGCGTTCTTCCTCCAGTCATTGAGTGGCTTGGATTTGTTGGTGGAGGAGACCCAGGACTTGCATGTCTTTGATGGAGTGGGAGGTGGAGTTGAAGTGGTCGGCCACAAAGCAGTGGGATTGTTGGGTGCATGTGTTCCACAGATATTCCCTGAAATGCCCCATGTGTTGGTGTTCTGTCTCCCTGATGTAAAGGAGACCACATCAAGAGCAACTGACACAATAGATGATGTGGATGGATGAGAAGGGAAGTCTCTGCCAGATGTGAAAAGATCCTTTGGGGGCTTGGAGGCAAGGGAGGAGGTGTGGGTGCAGCTGTTACACCTCTTGCAGAGGCACATGAAGATGCTGGGTGTGGAGGGTGTGGTTAGTGGATCTCAAGAATGTGGACCTTACAAGGGAGTCATGGAAGGATTGGTCTCTGTGGAATGTAGATAGGGATGGAGAGGGAAATATGTCTCTAGTCTGATTTAGGTGTGGAATTGCCGGAGGATAATGCACTGTACATGCAGATTAGTGGGTTGGAAGGTGAGGACCAGGGTGGTTCTATCCTTTTTGCAATTGGAGGGGTGGGGTTCAAGGGTGGAGGTGCAGGAAGTAGAGGAAATGTGCTGGAGGATATTGTTGATCATGTGGGAGGGGAAATAGGAGGTCTGGAAATAGGAGGCCATTTAGGATGCCCTAGAGTGGAATTGTTCCTCCTGGGAGCAAATGCGGCGGACACAGAGGAATTGGGAATAAGGAACCATGTTTTTGCAGGAGGGAAAATGGGAAGAGGTATAGTCTGGTTAGCTGTGTGAGTTGGTGGGTTCGAAATAGATGTCCAAAATAAATATTGAGTCGGTCGCAAGAGATGAAGACGAAGAGGTCAAGGAAGGAAAGGGAAGTGTCAGAGATATTACAGGTGACCTTATGATAAGGGTGGAAGGTACAAGTGAAGTGGATGAACTGTTCCACCTCTTCGTGGTTGATATAGTCATCGATGTAGCGGAGGAAGGGGTGGGGATAAGTGCTAGTGTAACTGCAGAAGATGGACTGTTCCATTTATCCTACGAAGAGGGAAAACGAAAGTCATGGAGGAGGTGGAGGGCATGGGTGGTGTCTCGAATGTCTGAGGGTGTTCCTGGACCAAGGGGGACAGGACAGTATCAAGATATGAGAAGATAGGTTCAGTGGGACAGGAGCAAGCAGAGATGATGGGTCAACCGGGCAGCCAGGTTTGTGGATTTTGAATAAGAGGTAGAACCAGGCGGGGCAGGGTTGTGGTATTATGAGGTTCAAGGCAGTAATTTCC
The DNA here is from genome assembly GCF_037043375.1 of Chiloscyllium plagiosum. Classification (NCBI taxonomy): domain Eukaryota; kingdom Metazoa; phylum Chordata; class Chondrichthyes; order Orectolobiformes; family Hemiscylliidae; genus Chiloscyllium; species Chiloscyllium plagiosum. The sequence goes on from NW_028270140.1 coordinate 61,211,468, forward strand.
TCTCCCACCTGATCAACAATACCCTCCAACATATCTCCTCCACTTTAATTTAAGGTGAAGGGTGGAAGGTATAGGGGAGATGTCAGGGGTGGGTTCTTTACCCAGAGAGTGGTGGGGGCATGGAATGTGCTGCCTGTGGGAGTGGTAGAGTCAGAATCTTTGGTGACCTTTAAGCAGCAATTGGATAGGTACATGGATGGGTGCTTAAGCTAGGACAAATGTTCGGCACAACATCGTGGGCCGAAGGGCCTGTTCTGTGCTGTATTGTTCTATGTTATATGTTCTATGTTCCCACACCTCCGCCCTTGAACCCCACCCCTTCCAACAGCATCAAGGATAGAATTCCTCGACCCTTACCTTCTACCCCACTGTTATCCAGATACAGTGCATTATCCTCTGCCATTTCCACCACTTGCAATCAGACCCCACCACCAGATATACATTTCCGTCCCCACCTCTATCTGTGTTCCATAGAAATTATTCCCTCTGTAACTCTTTTGACAGGTACGCACATCCCGCCAAACCACCTTCGACACCTGGCACCTTCAATTGCTGCCGTAAGAGGTGTAACATCTGTGCCCACACCTCCCCCCTCACTTCTGTCCAAGGCCCCAGAGGATCTTTTCACAACTGGCAGAGATTTTCCTGCATATCCAACCACCCCACCTACTGTGTCTGTTACTCTCAATGTGGTCTCCTCTACATTTGGGAGACAGAACACCAACTCAAAGAGCATTTCAGGGAATATCTCTGGCATGCATGCACCCAACAACCCCACTGCCCTGTGGTCAACCACTACAACTGTCCCTCCCACTCCACCAAGGACATGCAAGTCCTTGGCCTCCTTCACTGTCAAATCCAAGCCACCAGACAACTGGAGGAAGAACACCTCATCTTCTGCCTTGAGACCCTTCAACCACATGGCATCAATGTTGACTTCACTAGTTTCCAAATCTCCCCTCCCCCACCTCATCCTAGATCCAACCCTCCAACTCAGCACTGCTCTCTTGAACTGTCCTAACTGTCCATCGTCCTTCCCACCTATCCACTCTACCCTCCCCACTGACCTATCACAATCACCCCAACCACCTGCATCCACCTATCATCTTCCCAGCTACCTTACGCCCAGCCCCACCCTCAGCTCCTATTTATCTCTCAGACCCTCTTCCCCGCTCCCACCCCCAAATTCCTGAGGATGGGCTTGCACCCGAAATGTCGACTCTCCTGCTCCTCAGATGCTGCCAGACCTGCTGTGCTTTTTCAGTGTCACACATTTTGACTCCGACTCTCCACCATCTGCAGTCCTCACTTTGACTGTTACCAAGCCAAGGCAAGGTTAATGCCAGCCAAAGCCAAAATGCTTTCCACTAGGCCTGTTTTTCATTTATTTTCATTCAATTTATTTTTGCCATGTCCAATTAACCCTTGACAATTAACCCTTAGCAATTTGGTGTGGAAATATCATTTTTGAGCCTGACACTACAGGGAGTGGTGCTAAAAGTTGGAGAATTGGAAGTATGCTGTTTTGAAGATAATTCTCCAACCCTTCTTTAGCGCTATCACACTTGTAACTGAATGCACTTCTTAACATTCTATTTAAAGTCCTCCTTGTTCTTCTTCCCCTCTTGCATTTTTGTCATACTCATACAACCAACCCTTTTCTGTTTCCTCTCTTTCACATCAGCCTGAAAATAGGTTAGGAAATAATTGCTCCCATAGTTTAGCAATTCCTCCCTAAAGAATCTCCTCTTGACTGTCAGGGAATGGCAAAGGATACTCTTACTAGACAAATGGCAACCAACTGTCTTCTTGCCTGACCACATTGATCTGGATGAGATTGCCAAGCAAGTGAGTAGTTATGTGGTCAAAACAAGATCCTGAGTCCAATGGTACAAGCAAGACAACAATCTCCTTGGGACTGTCAGAATAAGTATGTTGGTGCTGCATCAATGTGTTTCTCTTGGTCATCAAGCAGTGTATACGTGTGATTAAAGAGGGAAACTGGGGATGAATGTGAGTGCAGCCTCTGAATTGCATGACCACTTGATGTTAAACTGTGTAATAGTTTCACTTGAGAATGAGCATTACTTACAAGTGATGACCAATGAGATGTTATGGGATGCAATCAGACAAGGAGGTTAGGTCTCATTTGACATGCGACTGTACTTGCACAATCTGTAGGAACAGCATTTCCATAATGTAGAAGAGTGAGACTATACTGGTGGAGTACTACCAGATCTAAATATTCTGACCCAAGCTGAGGAGGAAGTGATAAAGAAAACTGTGAGAAGGTTAATGATGTCATTGTCAAAGCAAGGCTGGTAAGATTAGCTATAAGAATGAAAATGCCACTGACCTGGTGTAGAGACATTGCCACATAGGAAATGCACTTTAAAATGTGATATTCCTATAGACAGTCCTGTGCATTAATGTGTTTGGCTTTCCCATTGCAGGTCCTTGCAGTCTGGAGTTTACGCCATAGCTTCCACATGATGGGAACAGCTGTATCACTGAGAGAAACATCCCATACCCGGAGGATCTGCTGTCATATATCCCTCTTCTATTGTCCAAGAATACAGTTTCATGCACATAAATGCAGAGGAGTCACATGTAGAATCAGGGAACATTTAGTTGGGAGAAAGTGAGTTGGGAGAAGGTGCTGGAGATCTGAATCATAGAGTCATAGAGACGTACAGCACGGAAACAGACCCTTTGGTCCAACTCGTCCATGCTGACCAAATATCCCAACCCAATCTAGTCCCACCTGCCAGCATCTGGCCCATATCCCTCCAAACCCTTCCTATTCATATACCCATTCAGATGCCTTTTAAATGTTGCAATTGTACCAGCCTCCACCACATCCTCTGGTAGCTCATGCCATACACGTACCACCCTCTGCATGAAAAAGTTGCCCCTTAGGTCTCTTTCTTATTTTTCCCCTCTCACCTTAACCCTGTGCTCCCTAGTTCTGGACCGAGAGGGTGTTGCTGGAAAAGCTTAGCTGGTCAGGCAGCATCCGAGGAGCAGGAGAATCGATGTTTTGGGCCTAAGCTCTTCAGCAGGGGCTTATGCCCGAAACATCGATTCTCCTGCTCCTCGGATGCTGCCTGACCTGATGTGCTTTTCCAGCACCATGCTCTCAACAGATTTTGTTGGACACATCACAGATACGTCCCAAAGGTTGAGGAAGGTTGTGACAGCTGAGTTCCCTGGCATTTGGAGGACTATTGGAGAACTGAGTTAAGCTGAGGCTACTGACATTGGGCTGCCAGTCTTAGTTACAGGAAATCTGCCAGGGATATAGGAAAATGTAGGAAAACAGCTAACCATAATGCCAGAGGCAATGTGCAGCTTCTCATCTGCAGACCTCACTTTCTCCTCCAGCTTCTCATAAGCCATGCGTTTTGACATTTCCCAGGGATGTGAGCATATGGTTCCTCATCGCAAGTTTGGATGACTGCCATGTAGAGCCAGGTGTTTCTGAGACAGCACCTTCACTCGTGAAAGAAGATCCCATGAAGCAAACTGGACCCTGTACTGGGGAGATTAAAAGATCATTCAGGATGTTGTAACTAAGTTAAAAAAATTTAAACTTATTTTTACTGAGGTCATGTCTATAGAAGCATTATGAATTGCTGGAACAATTTGAGGCTTTCAGTAAAGACAGAAAAGAAGGAAAGTTCAGTCCACTGTGCAGGGGAGCACTTGTATCACTTTGAGGAAACTTCTTCATCAAAGATTTTGCTGCTTAGACCATTCAAAGTAATCTTCACAATCCACACTAAGAGAGAGTCCATGTTTGTGGTGGTGTGTTCTGTCCTCTACAACTAAGCAAAACCGAGACTGATGCCACTGTTTCCTGGCAATTGAAGGCCATTTCAGAAGGTGTTAATGGAATAGAAAAAAGGAAAGAGATCACATCAACCAAGTATAACTGAACAAAGCAAGAAAACTAACATGTTATGAAGCTTAGTTTCAGATGAGTTTTGTCAGACATGGGGGCGGCACGGTGGCACAGTGGTTAGCACTGCTGCCTCACAGCGCCAGAGACCCGGGTTCAATTCCCGCCTCAGACTGTGTTTAGTTTGCACGTTCTCCCCATGTCTGCGTGGGTTTCCTCCGGGTGCTCCGGTTTCCTCCCACAGTCCAAAGATGTGCAGGTCAGGTGAATTGCCCGTAGTGTTAGGTAAGGGGCAAATGTAGGGGTATGGGTGGGTTGCGCTTCGGCGGGTCAGTGTGGACTTGTTGGGCTGAAGGGCCTGTTTCCACACTGTAAGTAATCTAATTCAACTTACCCATCCCAACATTGATCCAACATTTCGTACTTGTATATCCGTATAAAACTCCCCCATCACAGTCCTCTTGGTAGGGTCATTTGGTAATACACTTACTGACCAATTTTATTGAGCAATAAATCAATAAAGCAGTTTCATATCCCTTTTTAGTTCTCCTAATCTCCCTGTTCAGTTTCCTCTTGCAAATTCGATATTCTTCTCAGGCTTGTCTCTAGGAAAGCACAATTGCATAAGAGACATGAGATGGAATAGAAAGTGGGAAATGAGAGGAAATCACACTGTCTAAGTTTCCTCTTCATTGTCCCATTCAGAATAAGAATGAGGAGTGAATGAAGAATGTACATAAGCAGCAACTTATCATCAACACAATAGCCTCTGGCTCTGCAGCATTTGTTCCAATTATTCAGTGGACACTTCCCACAAAAGACTGAGATGAAGCAGGTCCTCCACCAATCCCATTGGTCTCCCTCCTCTTGTTGGACAACTGCTACTGCAACAGAGAACGTAGCCTGTCAGTGAATGTGTATCATTGTGCTTGGGTGATGTGTCTGTCACAGCTATATGCATGAAGCCATACACACTGCTGATATAACAGGAAGATGTACTTGGTTGAGATGTAGCGTAAGTTTATAGTAAACAATTGTCCATAGCCTATCCTGAGAAATAGAGACAGAGAAATCTAGGAAGGGAACGGAAAAGTCAGAATTAACATAGAGGCATAGAGTTATATAACATGGTCCAATTCATCCATGCTGACCAGTTATCCTAAATTAATCTAGTCTCAATTGCCAGCATTTGGCCTATATCCCTCCAAACCTTTCCTTCTTATGTACTCGTCCAGATGCCTTTTAATTATATTAGCCTTCATCACGTCCTCATTCCACACAAGCACTATCCTCTGCATGAAAATGTTGCCCCTTAGGTCCCTTTTATACGTTCCCCTCTCACCTTAAGCCCATGCCCTCTAGTTTTGGATCCATTACCCTGGGGAAGAGACCTTGGCTATTTATCCTATCTATGCCCTTCATGATTTTATAAACTTCTATAACGTCACCCCTCAGCCTTTCTTCAGTTCCAGGGAAAATAGCTCCAGCCTATTCAACCTCTCCTGAAAGTTCAAACACTGCAACCCTGATAATATCATAGAAATCCTTTCTGAACCCTTTCCAGTTTCACAAATCCTGCCTATAGCAGGGAGATCAGAATCGAACACAATATTCCAAAAGTGGCCCAACCAATATCCTGGGCAGCCTCAACATGACCTCCCAATTCCTATACTCAAAGCACTGATCGACAAAGGCAAACATACCAAACACCTTCTTTACTATCCTGCCTACCTGTGACTCCACTTTCAAGGAGCTATAAATTTGCACTCCAAGATCTATTTGTTCAGCAACACTCCCCAGGACCTTACCATTAAGTGTATAAGTCCTGCCCTGATTTGCCTTTCCAAAATGTGGCACCTCACATTTATCTAAATTAAACTCTATCTGCCACTCCTCAGCTCATCGGCCCATCTGAAAATTTTAGAGATGTGGACAGAACAGGGACAGGAATGGTTGTTGCAGTTTCCGGGGTTTAAATGTTTCAGTAAGAACAGAGAAGATCGTAAAAGAGGGTGAGGTGTGGCATTGTTAATCAAGGACAGTATTGAGGTGGCAGAAAGGACATTTGAGGAGTTGTTTACTGAGGTAGAAACAGGAAAGGAAAGGTCACCCTGTTCAGAGTTTTCCACAGGCCTCCGAAAAGTTCCAGTGATGTTGAGGAAAGAATAGTAAAGACATTTCTGGATACGAGTGAGGGTAACAGGGCAGTTGTTATGAGGGACTTTAACTTTCTAAATATTGACTGGAAATACTATATTTCGAGTACTTTAGATGGGCCAGGTTTTGTCCAATATGTGCAGGAAGGTTTCCTCACACAGTATGTAGACAGACCAACAAGGGGCGAGGCCACATTAGATTTGGTACTGGGTATTGAATCCAGCCAGGTGTTAGATTTGGAGGTAGGTGAGTATTTTGGTGATAGTGACCACAATTCAGTTATGTTTACTTTAGTGATGGAAAAGAGTAGATAAATACCACAGGACAAGAGGGATTGCTGGGGGAAAAGGCAATCATGATGTGACTAGACAAGATTTAGGATGCATAGGATGGGGGTGGAAACTGCAGGGGATGGGCACAATTGTAATGTGGAGCTTATTCAAGGAACAGCTACTGAATGTCCTTGATAAGTATGTACCTGTCAGGCAGGGAGGAAGTGGTCGAGTGAGAGAGCCGTGGTTTATGAAAGAAGTTGAATCTCTTGTCAAGAGGGAGCAGAAGGCTTACATGAGGATGAGACGTGAAGAATATTTTTCATCAATACTGACAGTGGAAAAAGAAAATGTTGTCGAGAGAGAATACTGAGATACAGACTACTAGACTAAATGGAACTGCGGTTCACAAGGAAGAGGTGTTAGCAATTCTGGAGAGTGCGAAGAAACTTGGGCTGGGTGGGATTTATCCAAGGATTCTCTGGGAAGTCAGGGAGGAGATTGGATTATAAGAGATAGGATTTATAATCATCGAGAGAGGAATAGGTTGATCAGGAATAGTCAAAACCATTTTGTGAAGAGTAGGTCGTGCCTCACAAACCTTATTCCGTTCTTCGAGATGGTGACCAAACAGGTGGATGAGAGTAAAGCAGTTGATGTGGTGTATATGTTTCCATGCTGTACAGGTCTTTGACTCTATCACTCTATTTACATATCTCAGGATTTATGATTGCAAAAATATCCAAGACTTGAAACATGAGGAGTTTAGGTCGTGAAGATTTAGGACCTTGACCAAGTCCATCATCTGTCATCTTTGAAAATTTCAAAGAAACCTATTGAAAATGTTCTCGTAACATTATTCACATTTATATAAAATTTCATCTAAAAGCATTAGTTTGTTGTACTACTCTAGTGTTTTGTGTCTTCTCATTTGTATAATTATAACCACCAAATGTGTATTTTCAGCCATTTCACGATTTAGCTGTAAATCGTCACCTGCGCGAGTGTAGAAACCCTTTGAAACTTTTCACAACAGTGAAGGTTTCTTGTTTCCATTTTCCACCAGATACTTTTTAAAATTATGTAATTAACTTTTTTTTTAAAACTAGTACGGTCATCTTTCAACTGTATAATGAGCTCCAAGCATTGGCAATTGCACCAGAAATAAATATACATTGGTTTTGTCTTATACTCCTAATAATTTTTGGGTGCTATGTGTTTCTGATACATCTTGAAATGATAGGACCTGTCCACCTTCCCATCCTCTCTATTTGTACGGAACAATATTATCTCATTTATATTATCATTATTTATTAAAAATCACTCTTTGAAATATTTGAAATAATTACTATCAAGAAATGCATCAACTGTCTACAGTAACTGGTATTCCACATTATTTATCATTTTAAATGTACATTCATCCTTCAGTGTTGATTCCTCTACCATGGTAACAACATCATCCACAATGAATCATGATGGTCTTTGTACTTGACCTAAAATACAGGGTTGCTCCTGACAGTTATGTGCTGACAGTTATTGCAGTCTCTCAAGTAAAATAAAAACTTATTTATTCAGAACTATGATATTGGGTCCTGTTGCAGATCAGCCTAGTTAATAATACCTTCAGTTATCAAAGCTGAATTTTGGCAGTCATTGCCTGCTGCTCTTCTCACATTTTGCTGAAAGCTGTAAGCCTACGCACACATAGATTAAAGCTCTGCCAAAATGTCATTTGCACACCAGGTGATTTCTGTTTGTTTGCTAAGCTACAGATTTAACAGCAAAAGCTAATGTGTAGAATTAGCTGTATTCTAGACAAAGAAAAAACATGTTTGCAGAAACACTGAATTGAGAACCTAAATGTCAGTAAATAGACTATTTTAGGTTAGTTTGGTCATGTTTTGCTGTCTAACGCAATTCTTTTAGTTCTATTCCTTTTCCTCATAAAATGCCAAATTCCTCTGTAGTTCTTATCTGCAGCAGTATTCCCTTCAGCCAAATGCTATATAATAAAACATTTAGGTTTATGAAGTCAGATCATCCACTGAATTACCTCTGATAATATGGAATTCCTTTTGAAACAACAAAGCAACATCTGATTTGAATGTTGAATTTCCAATTCCAATAAATACAGTTGTTGGTATTGTTTCTTCCAATGATCTAAAATTGGGAATGATTCAAATAAGATTCCACTGCTCTCGATGTGGTCTCCTCTACACTGGGGAGACAGGACCTCAATTCACAGAACGTTTCAGGGAACATCTCTGGGACACACTCAACAAACAACCCCACAGCCCTGTGACTGACCACATCAACTCCCCCTCCCACCTGCCAAGGACATGCAAGCCCTGGGCCTCCTCCACCATCAAATCCAAGCCACCTAGGGAGGAAGAACATCACATCTTCTGCCTTGGGACCCTCCAACCATACAGCATCAATGTCAATTTCAACAGTTTCCTCATCCCCCCTCCCCCACCTCATCCCAGATCCAACCCCCTAACTCAGCACCGCCCTCTTGAACTGTCCTACCTGTTCATCTTCCCCCCCCCCCGACCTATCACCATCACCCCTCACCTGCACCTACCTATCACCTTCTCAGTTACCTTCCCCCAAGGCCCACCCCCCACCCTCCCCAAATTCTTGCTCCTTGGATGCTGCCTGATCTGCTGTGCTTTTCCAGCACAATACTTTTCATCAATGATTCAAATAATCAATGAAAGTGAACCAATATTCTGCTTCATTGACACGAACATTTCAGAACACAGGAGAGTTGTAGAATTTTCACAACAAGCTTTCAGAAATTGTCCAAAATCTTGTTAATTAATCTACGGATCTTCTTTGAGGGATTTTCTTCTGAGTTTTAAATATAAGTAACTTAATGATCAGATTACTCTTTTAAATGTTTCCTATATATATTCTCTCATACAGTGAATTCACTAATGTGACATAAAATATTAGAATTAGATTTTATTGTCACGTGTCCTCAAGTGCAGGGGTAAAGGAGTACAGTGAAAAATCTATAATGTCACCATTCCCAGTGCCAACTTAACTAGAAAAGGTACATATATACAAAATCTTAGGTACAAAGTAGAAAAAAAAGGAAATACAGTTAAAAGTTCAACATTAAGGTCTTCTTAAGTGCTTAGCCGTGCAAGGCTCACACTCCCCACAAGGGTTTGGTCTCCTCCATGCTGGGCTCGATCTTCTCCACCTGGGACTTGATTTCCCCGCGTTCGATGCCGCTGCAGAGAGACATCAGGCTGCGTGCTCTCACCCCTCAATTCCCAAGAAACCTCGGGTTGCTTGCTCTCGCAGATGATGGGGATCCTCTTTAGCCGCTGTGCTGGGTTGGATCTCATCGATGTTGGACTCGGTTCTTCACTCTCTCCTGTGCTCGCTCACTGACCCCGCGCTGGTTCGATCTCTCCAGAGAAGGTTATCTGTATTAAAATAAGACAAAAAATAAATGCAGTGAAGGGGAAAAAAAGTGGGTGTGGCAGAAGAGCTCTAGGTAGGAGTTCGCTCACTACGTTGCTGCTCCACTGCCGTCTTGGAGATCAAAACACATGCTTGTAAGAGAAAGACTGATTTCTCACCAGAATGTGAAGTAAGCACATTGGAATCAACATTCTGTGCTTCTAACAGTCAATACACAACAGTTAGGGAGTGTGATCAAATTAGTGAGTGTGCTATTGGGCATCAATATCTCTTAAAAGAACAGCATGTTGCCACTAAAGCAATTCTTTCCAAATGCCACAAATTAACCATGGGCAAAATAATTTCATTCAGCATCTCAATATAACTGCAGGAAATTCTGGAGAAGATGCACTTCAAGATAGAGAAGAGGATCACTGCAGTGGATAATCAGTCTTGAAAAGATTAATAGCGCTGACAAAGCAGGTTGTTGCAGTCACATCTGTAGTGCTGGCAGCACTGAGGTAGAAATTTGCTGGAATTCCCAAGACTGCTAATGTTAGTGTGTAACATATGACAACATTTCAGCACAGTGCAACACACCTTTATTAATCTTTACTTAAACTGAGTACGTCACCTTAAAATGTTATGTGAAAAGTTTTCTAAGTGCACAAGAATGTTTTTCCTTCTTCCATGATGCCATTTAACTTTCCACATCAGTGTGCTATCAATAACAATTTATTTTACCTGTTCAGCCACGTTACTACATACCCCTGAAGCAGGTGGGACTTGAATGTGGTCCTCTTGATCCTGGTATGCTAAGACTGTTCCAAAAGGGCCACAGTATTTTGTGGATAGATTCTGGAATTTATTAGGCTACAGGTTCAACGTATTGATATGATAACTTTAGACCTGACAAACAGAGAGCTCTTGTGATGCAGTGGTAGTAAAACCTACCCCTACATCAGGAGGCTTGGGTTTATGTCCCACCTACTGCAGAGGGGTGTGATAATATCTCTGAACAGTTTGATTGGAAAAGTAAGTTATTTATTTTTAAAACTGACAAATAGAGATCTCTTGTAGTGCAGTGGTAGTGTCCCCACCCGCTGAGTCAGGAGACCTAGGTTCAACTCCTGTTTGTTCCAGAGGGGTATCATAACATCTCTGAACAAGTTGACTAGGAAAATATTAAATGGTAACATCATCAGGTGGGGGTTAAAGTTAAGATAATGTCAGTAAATATAAAGATTTAATGGTTAGATTATCTTATGTTGGAGATGTTCATTGCTTGGAATTACCTGTGCGGTATAAATTCTGGTTACCATTTATGTAGCAAGCACTCACTCACTTCAATGGGCTTTATTGGTTGAGACATAAACAGACATGGGAGAATGTATTAGGAATCTAGAGAGAGGGCACCAAGGTTCCCCAACATAGTCCTAGGGATGGTACAGAAACTAACAATATTTTATACCATTGGAGTTGAAGGAAGACATTGAGGCTGACAATGATGATGTATATTGGGAGAGATTATCTGGGGGATGACAAGCTGAAATTCTAACCATGGTGCTCCAGTGCTACAAAAAAAGTAATGACTTGGTCCAAATAGTCAAAGTATGATCCCATCTCATACTGATTTCAATAAATGTACGAGTACATACAGTACCACAACCTCAAACACTTAATCCATCATTTAACAATGCACTGGCAGTCACACGCACAGAACTATAGTATCCTTTAGGAGCATTAACTCACTTTTCAGTCATACTTTACTATGCATTTTGGAGAGGCAAATCAGGGCAGAACTTGTACACTTAATTATAAGGTCCTGGGGAGTGTTGTTGAACAAAGAGACTTTGGAGTGCAGGTTCATAGTTCCTCGAAAGTGGGGTTGCAGGTAGATGGAATAGTGAAGAAGATGTTTGGTATGCTTTCCTTTATTAGTCAGAGCCTTGAGTGTCAAAATTGGGAGGTCATGTTGCGTCTGTGCAGGATATTCCTGATGAAGATCTTATGCTTGAAACATAGACTCTCATCCTCCTCGGATGCTGCCTGACCTGCTGTGCTTTTCCAGTGCCCAGCTTTTGGCTCTGATCTCCAGTATCTGCAGACCTCACTTTCTCTCAGGACATTGGTTAGGGCACTTTTGGAATATTGTGTGCAATTCTGGTCTCCGTCCTATAGGAAAGATGTTGTGAAACTTTAAAGTGTTCAGAAAAGGTCTACAAGAATTTTACCAGGGTTTGAGGGCTTGAACTATAGATAGAGGCTGAATATACTGAGGGGCATGGATAGGATAAATACACAATGTATTTTCCCTGAAGTAGGGGAGTCCAGAACTAGAGGGCATAGGTTTAGGGTGAGAGCGGAAAGATTTAAAAGGGACCTAAATGCCTCAAGGTATGTAGCTGATCCAGCTTTTTCACCATGTTCTAATAGTTTTGATTTCTAATGCTCCGCAATTTTTCTCGCTCCTAAGGTCATCATATACTTCTTTTGCTTGTGACCACATGCATTGCATCCTAACCCTTCCAGCTTTATCATAGCAGATTCACAAAAGCAACATCTAACTCACCATCTCCCATCAGGAAGAGCAAGTACAAGACGAGCCACTTCACTCTCATACTTTCACCATCATTACATCCAGAAAAAAAAGTGAAGAGGAATCCACTGTATTCGAGATTATAACTATCATATGAATTGAAAAGAATCTTGCTTGTCTCTGCTGCATGTATGAAGACACATGGGAAATAAGATTTGGAAAGTGAATATGTAGATATATGGCGGGGTTTGCACTAGGTGGATTGCTTATTCAAGAACCAATTCAAATACATCAGGCTAAATGGCTTCCTTCTTTGCTGTAAAAATTCTGTGAGTCTATGATCAATGATACAAATTAATACTGGAAATTACAAATGTTAAATTTATCATTATGAACATAATCATATCTCATTCACTGAACCTGATTCAACATGACCGAATGTTGAATGGCATGAGCAGCTGATGTTTAATTATTTCCCATGTGTCCCAACTCCATTCATGCATTCCAAACTCTCCTGATTTTCAGAACTTCCTCCCCCCTACTTTAAGTTGTGAAGTGTGTAAAAGCATCCTCCAGTTCTATGCTTTTCTCTTATATTCTACTCTCTGTTCTGTAATAAGAAAAAGGAACCAATCCATGGGTAGCATGTGCTCACCAAATGAATGGAACATATTTGGTAAGGGTGGATGGAAGTGAAGAGTAATGGAATGCAATCAGGTGATGTGCCGTATAGTGTGCAGGTAAATCTACAAACATTTTATTTCCTGATCTTTAGTTAGGTCAATAAAATGATTCCCACACTAAATTCATAAGAATGATTCTAAACTCCTGCTGTTGACCTCCTCAATATCTCCAGCCACACCTACTAATATCAACAGCAATTTTTTTCTTCCATTTGTGGGAATAGAATCTCTCTCTTTGGTTCCTCACAACCCAACTGAATACCAAGAGAACATTCAATAACACAGGGTGCTACCATTGAGTGCCCTGGTTTATAATGACCATTCTTCTCATAATGCTTTCTACTCCAATCTTTAGACATTGCTTTTTGGATTAATCTTTTAAATATTGGAATTCTGGTCCTTATTTCTTATTTAAGTTCTTTCCTGCTTCTCTTAATTTCCTTAAGCACCTGGTCTGATTTCAGTTTCCTAAGCCTTATATATGCTTCTTTTTACTTTTTGACTAAACTTTCAATGTCTCTTGTCATCCAGGGTTCCTAAATCTTGCTATCCTTATCTTTCATCCTCACAGAAACATATTGCTCCTGAACTCTGATCAACTAGCTTTTCAAAGACTCCTATATATCAGAAGCGAACTGTCAGACAATTACCTCCGATCCTAATTTCTCCAGTTCCTGCCTAATGATAATGTAATTAGACTTTCTTCAATTTAGCCATCTGAGGACCTGTCTTATCCTTATCCATAACTATCTTAAAATTTGAGGAATTATGATCACTATTCTCAAAATACTTCCCTTTTGAAACTTTGATTACCTTACCAGGTTAATTCCCCACTACAAGATCTCGTACAGCCCCTTCCCTCGTTAAATAATCCAAATATTATTTATAGAAGCCCTCCTGGATGTACATAATAAATTCTGACCCATCCAAGCAACATTAATTTGTGGGGTGAAAAATTGAGGCTGATTATAAATAAGAGTAGCATGCCATAGTTGAAATGGTGAGTTGAAAGAGATTCATCAAAGACATGCAAAAACAATAATTTTAGGACCAAGAAAAAGGGTTATCTATTAAGTTGTATAAGTTTATATGCCACAATCTGTGGTATTTGTATTTATTCAGTTTCTCTTTTGATAAATATTTTATGTTTGTGATGTCACTTGGGTAACTAATTAAATAATATTTTTGAATTAATAGTTTACGTAATACAAATTTATTGTTAGGACAAAATTTTCCAAGCCCCAAATAAATGTAGTATTTAGGGAAACAAAAACAGAATGTAACAGAAACAAAGCAAGCAATACCAAGTGCTAGTTTTCCAGTGGTGAAATACAGTATACTAAATAATTCAATAAATAAGAAAATTGTCAATCAAAATTCTCTGTTTTATTTTAAATATAATCTCAAATTGATACTTTCTTTAATTTCTTAGGTAATATTGTTTTTCTTTCCCCTTTCAGGTATGTGCTGTCAATAACTATTTTCAAATGTTATAAGTCAGAGCTCCAATGTCAAATTTTGTGTAAGTCAATAATGCCCAAAATCTGCAGAGAAACTCACCAATTTAATGTCAGCTGGCCATAAGTCTCAAATGAAAGGGAAGATGGATTCAAAATGATAGTATTGTATACAGTTATCACAAATACCTTTCATGTATACAGTATCTTTAATGAACCTCTTTCTCTCATCACCTACAAGATTTCACTGTCTACATTCTTTCAATGTTCTTGTACACCTGTGCTAACCCCCAGCTACTGAACAGTGATTGCTTCTGATAAGCTATTTCTATTGAATAGAGTATTCCATGACAGAAAATTTAAGACCATTAACCTTTTTTTAGTGTTTTCTAAAGTACTGAATTATAGATGACTGTTGTCCAATCTTATGTTTCTTCGCTTTTTCATCATATCTTATGAAGGGACAGAGTCAAGGATGAAGACCGTCTATCAGGTTTTTAAAATATTTTCCATCTTTCTGTTAAGTGCGCATTCTGAGGTCAGCTTTGGTAGCAGGAATTATAAGTGCTATTCATCCATGAATAATTCATGTTAAGTGGAGGTGTAGGTGTAGAGCAAATGTATGTCACAACAATCCTGTCCACCCACAACTGCTAACAAAAAATGAGCCATTTTAGAAGAGACCAGAGAATTACTTGGTTATCTAGATTTTTTTCATTCCCTTACATTTATTTTACATAATACCAACTGCTTATCTTATCCACAGATAAATGTCAAAATATCAGGATTTTAAAAAATTAATTGTTGTGCATTTTATTTTTTTCTGTTTGTCAGCTTGGTTTACAAATACACTTGTCGTACAGGGAGAAAAGGTTTCAATTATATTCATCTTTCACAACTTCAAAATGACCTGAAGTGCTTTACAACCAATGGAATACCTTGAAGCATAGTCATAAGTACCAAAATACCAAAATTTTGTCTTTTTTTAAACTTTTATTCCAGCTTTAGCTGTTACTCTTGTATCCTGGAGGCGAAGAACTCAAAATGCATATCATGCTGTTATCCCACATCAGAATGGGGTTGTTTTCCAATTTTGATCATTATTTATCCATTTGTCTCCAAAGTGTGATTCTGTGGATAACTGAGCCCTCTTACGCATTCCTCTCTCATCATGAAATATTCTGCCAACAATTTCAACACTTGTACATGAATAATTACCACTGTAGTGAGGGGAAAAAAGTGACTGACACCTGTCTGAAGGCAAAAAGAATTGGTGTTTTGTAATATTTGTCACTTTTTCCATAGTTTGAGGAATGTGTCTTTATCTAATAGTAAGGATGAACAAGATCAGGCTAATGGTTAGACACGGGTGAAGGCAAATTAACTCCTGAGATCCTCTAAAGCATGGCAGGTGGACCAAAATCTTTTATTGAGGTGCAGCCAGTAGAAGTGCAAGTCCTTGCAAATAAAAATGTAAAGAAAAGCCTTAAAAGAGCTTCCATGCCACAGAAATCAGCTTCCAAGTGTCCTAAAACTCTATAAAGCATTGTAAAGGTGTGCAAAAAGCAGCCATACCCATATTTACTCACTATAATGGACAGTTTTGGCTAGGCCAGCATTTATTGCCTGTTTCTGTTTCTGAAGGTGCCAGGAGTGGAGGTTGGGTTGGTGGGGGTGTGGACCTGACGAGTGAGTCACGGAAGGAGTGGTCTTTTCGGAACACTGATAGGGGAGGGGAGGGAAATATATCCCTGGTGGTGGGGTCTGTTTGGAGGTGGTGGAGGTACCACCCCACCAACCTCTATATACATCGTACCACCCTTGAGCCCCGCCCCTCCAATCGCCACCAGGACAGACCCCCACTGGTCCTCACCTACCACCCCACCAACCTCCATATACATCGTACAATTCCTTCATCTCTGCCGCATCTGCTCCCAGGAGGACCAGTTCCAATACCAAACAACCCAGATGGCCTCCTTCTTCAAAGACCGCAATTTCCCCCCAAGACGTGATCGACGATGCTCTCCACCACATCTCCTCCACTTCCCGCTCCTCCGCCCTTGAGCCCCGCCCCTCCAATCGCCACCAGGACAGAACACCACTGGTCCTCACTTACCACCCCACCAACCTCCATATACATCGTATCATCCGTCGTCATTTCCGCCACCTCCAAACGGACCCCACCACCAGGATATATTTCCCTCCCCTCCCCTATCAGCGTTCCAAAAAGACCACTTCCTCCGTGACTCCCTCGTCAGGTCCACACCCCCCACCAACCCAATCTCCACTCCCGGCACCTTCCCCGCAACTGCAAGAAATGCAAAACTTGCGCCCACACCTCCCCCCTTACTTCCCTCCAAGGCTCCAAGGGATCCTTCCATATCCACCACAAATTCACCTGCACCTCCACACACATCATTTACTGCATCCGCTGCACCCAATGTGGCCTCCTTTATATTGGGGAGACAGGCCGCCTACTTGCGGAATGTTTCAGAACACCTCTGGGACACCCGGACCGACCAACCCAACCACCCCATGGCTCAACACTTCAACTCCCCCTCCCACTCCACCAAGGACATGCAAGTCCTTGGACTCCTCCATCGCCAGACCATAGCAACATGACGGCTGGAGGAAGAGCGCCTCATCTTCCGCCTCGGAACCCTCCAACCACGGGATGAACTCAGATTTCTCCAGTTTCCTCATTTCCCCTCCCCACAGCTTGTCTCAGTCCCAATCCTCGAACTCAGCACCACCTTCCTAACCTGCAATCTTCTTCCTGACCTCTCCGCCCCCACCCCCACTCCGGCCTATCACCCTCACCTTAACTTCCTTCCACCTATCGCATTTCCAATGCCCCTCCCCCAAGTCCCTCCTCCCTACCTTTTACCTTAACCTGCTTGGCACACTTTCCTCATTCCTGAAGAAAGGCTCATGCCCGAAATGTCGATTCTCCTGCTCCTTGGATGCTGCCTGACCTGCTACGCTTTTCCATCAACACATTTTCAGCTCTATTTTAGGAGTGCGACAGTTAGCAACTGTACTTCTAGAAAGGCAACTGAACTTATAGATTCTGTCTAAGAGGAATCAGTGAGGAGCTGGATGGTTCTATACTGTTACAGCAAACATAGAGTGATGTTCTAGGAATTAGTATACAGTTAATTGTTGAAATCAAATGAAGTCCTGGAAGCTGAGAATGTGGGAAGATGCTGGATCTGTTTTGGGGAAGCTATGAGAAACTCTGAAGAAGCCTGCAAATATCAATACAGTATTGCTCATTACTGGCAGCCTCTTCACTGCTTTCTTAGTGTCCTTCTTGGCATCTTCTCCTTTTTATCCCTCAACCATTGTGAAAGTCAACTCCAGACACCTTGCTTGTTGCTTTTATTGTTGAAATTTTGTTGTTTGCTTTGACATAGGCATTCAAACACTGCAAAGAGGCTTTGCTCGCAGATCTCAAACACCAACAATCAGAAAAAGATAGAGAATTTAGTGTAGTTTGGGTGGCACAGCGGCACAGTGGTTAGCATGCTGCCTTACAGTACCAGAGACCCGGGTTCAATTGCTGCCTCAGGCAACTGTCTGTGTGGAGCTTGCACATTCTCCCCGTGTCTGCATGGGTTTCCTCCGGGTGCTCCGGTTTCCTCCCACAGTCCAAAAATGTGCAGGTTAGGTGAATTGGCCATGCTAAATTGCCCATAGTGTTAGGTGTAGAGGAATGGGTCTGGGTGGGTTGCTCTTTGGAGGGTTGGTGTGGACTTGTTGGGCCAAAGGGCCTGTTTCCACACTGTAAATAATCTAATCTAATCACAACAGTCCCAGCTGCAAGAGTGAGGGTTGAAACACTCACAAACGGTATTTACTTGATGTAACTGAGCAAGTCTGGAGCTCGGGGTGGGGGGTGGGGTGCGGTGGATCCCAAGGGTAGGACTCATTTAATAAAGCCAGCTGTCATTGAAGAGCTTGGGTTTTTTTTGTGAAAGAGTAATGGAGCATCATTTTGGTGTACAGAGGAGTGTGATCCCAGGACAGAAAAGGAACAGTAATTGAAGTAGTCAATGACAGAAAGGCTTTTGACAGAAGGTTTCAAGGCCAAATCAGCAAAAGTGAAGAATTGTAAATCCTTGTGAAGTTTAATGAGATTTCATGATCTACCATGCCATAAACATCTCGGAAGGAGTTGCCGAGAAATCCCTGAGATCTCTGAATGCATTTGCTTTTTTATGTGCACTGTGGGATGTTCAATTGCAGCACAGCTGGTTCTCCTATAATATGCATTTCATCAACGCGATTTGGCTGTAACACAATTGCTGAACTGGGGAACGATTTTTTTTAAAACGTGAACTCCTGTTGGCTATTTCGCAATTCCATCTCTGGCACTAGGTGTTGCAGTGCACTGAGGACTAGACTCGTGACCACTTGGTCAGTCGATCACACGCTTTGTGGTGAAGTGCTTCCTGCTGAAAAATGTGTTGCTGGAAAAACGCAGCAGGTCAGGCAGCATCCAAGGAGCAGGAGAATCGACGTTTCGGGCATCAGCCCTTCTTCAGGAATGTGGAGGGTGATCTCCAGCTCTGATCTCCAGCATCTGCAGTCCTCACTTCCTCCATGAAGTGCTTCCTGAAAGGTAGAGTAAGAAAAGTACCCAGTAATTTTCAGTGCTGTTTTGTGCCTGCCTTCAGTAATAGTACTGGCTGGTTTGCCAGATTTAAGAACTGCAATGCTTTTCATAACATGAAGTTATGTGGCAAAACTACCAGTGCAAACGAGGAATGTGCACTGTAATTTCCTCCTGTGGTGAAAAAATTGATTGAGGAAGGGGGCTATGCCTTAGATCAAATCTTCAGTTTGGATGAGACAGGTTTATACTGAAAGTGAATGCCATCCAGAACCTACATTTTGAAGAATGAAGCACATGCTCTAGATGTTAATGCCACAATAGATTTTATGACTATGTTGTTGGGTGCCAATGCTGGTGGAGACTTAAAGCTTAAGTCTATGGTGGTGTGCCAATCCACAAGCCTTGGAAGGTTATCTTAAGTCCACTTTAAGTGTTTACTTCAGGTCAAGAAAAAGAGATTGGATAAAGGGAAATATTTTTTCTGACATTATTGTTTAGGTTTTTGAGATTTTTTTTTAGAAATTATTGCAGGAGAAAAGATTTGGATTTCAATATTCTCCTCATTCTGGACAATGCGCCAAGTCAGCCTTCCACCATTGGTGAGCGTTCTGAAAACATCAAAGTGCTACGTCTACCTCTAAACACAACCTCTCTCACTCAACCCATGGCCCAGGGTGCAATAGCAGGTTTTAAAGCTTATTATTTAAGGCACACATTCAAGAAGCTGATTCCAGATACTGAGGAGACTAGTGAGGACAGTGTTCTTCAATGTTGGAAATTCTTTAACATTTAGAATATTATTGACATCATTGTGGAGGCCTGGGTGATGTCAGTAAGGACTACTTGCAAGCAATTTGACAGAAGCGTCTCCCAGATTTTCTTCATGATTCTAAAGGCTTTGAACGGTCAGAGGAGCTTCCAGCAATCAAAGAACATGGTGTCGCTCTTGCAAAGCAAGTTGAATTTGAAGAAGTGAAGACTGAGGATTTTGAGAAGCTTCTTGAGTCCCATTGTGAGGTCCTCTCTACAGCTGATCTACAATAACTTTTAGCTGTGGTGGAAACTGAAGTTGAAGATGAAAACAATGAAGTCCAGCATGTAGCACCACGAGAGCTTTCCACTTCTATCCTGAGGGAATTTGAGAAGCATAATGTAGAACACAGCAGGATGGCAGTCGTGCCACAAAGTCTTATCCAGCAGCCTATGAACAGCTTCTTCGTAAAAGAAGAAAGATAGCAAAAATTAGATGCCCCAAGAAACAGTCTGAGGACAATGAACCACAGCCATCCACCTAGAGTCATAGAGATGTACAGCATGGAAACAGACCCTTCGGTCCAACACGTCCATGACAACCAAATATCCCAACCCAATCTAGTCCCACCTGCCAGCACCCGGCCCATATCCCTCCAAACCCTTCCATTCATATACCCATCCAAATGCCTCTTAAATGTTGTAATTGTACCAGCCTCCATCACATCCTCTGGCAGCTCATTCCATACACATACCACCCCTCTGCATGAAAAAGTTGCCCCGTAGGTCTCTTTTATATCTTTCCCCTCTCACCCTAAACCTATGCCCTCTAGTTCTGTACCCCCTGACCCCAGGGTAAAGACTTTGCCTATTTATCCTATCCATGCCCCTCATAATTTTGTAAACCTCTATAAGGTCACCCCTCAGCCTCCGACGCTCCAGGGAAAACAGCCCCAGCCTGTTCAGCCTCTCCCTGTAGCTCAGATCCTCCAACCCTGGCAACATCCTTGTAAATCTTTTCTGAACCCTTTCAAGTTTCAGAATATCTTTCCGATAGGAAGGAGACCAGAATTGCATGCAATATTTCAAAAGTGGCCTAACCAATGTCCTGTACAGCCGCAACATGACCTCCCAACTCCTGTACTCAATACTCTGACCAATAAAGGAAAGCATACCAAACACCTTCTTCTCTATCCTATCTACCTGCGACTCTACTTTCACGGAGCTATGAACCTACACTCCAAGATCTCTTTGTTCAGCAACACTCCCTAGGACCTTACCATCTGGACTAAATTTTTTTTCATTGTAACTCTGCATCCAAAACTGCACCTGAAAGTCTTGATGATGCTGATGATGACTCTCAACTCCTGTCTTAATACAGTACTGTAACTCAGCAAATTCAGAAATACCTTCAAGTTACCTTCCAGTTTTTAAGGGTAAAGTATTTTGTATTATTTTATTACAATATTACTTAGGCTGTGCTATCGTTTGAGTTAGGCTAACTATTATTTTTGTTTCAATTTTTACTGATATTTTTGGTGGTCCACTCTAACCCTGTTTTCCCCGATGCCCTGTTATTTCTGTTGCGTGATTTTCTATAACACGAGGTCGCACGAGAATGCAACTATCGCATTATCGAAAAACAGACTATATATTACTCATATTTACCTTATGTTAATTCATGATGTTCAAAATAAGTTGTACATATGCTGTAGATTCTATTATTCTTCTAGACTATACAGTAATGTATCATCATTGTTCAGAACTATGGAACCTTATGGCTTTATCTCTTAGTATAGATCTGGATCTCCCCTTTTGTTTACTTTAAAAATAAAGGTGACTGGTCCTTTAACTAGACTGTAACATAATTTGTTGATCTTGTCTGAGATGATACAACACAAAATATATCACCATCAAGAGTTTTGATGCGTCATTTCAAAAGGAGTGGATAAACTAAAAGGAGACATTATTTAAAGAAAATAAAATGTAAATAAAATAGATAATGAATTAGTGATGAGTAACAGTGCTTTCCATTTGATGGAATTAAGCCCACCAATGCAAAATGTACTTTCTAGGACTGGAAACTCAAATGTATGCTTGTTTAGCTCAATCCACGTTTTCAAGAAGCCCAAAAAGCTGTTCAACACAATATGAGAGCTTAACTGAAATACTGACATATGTTAAAGGCTGGAGAATGAGTACAAGCATTAATTCTTCAATTTGCTCATATCTGTGCTCAAAGGAGCAATTTTAACTGTAAAATGTTTAAGAGCCTGATTAAAAATTCCACCAACTACACCGCTCAGATCACCAGCTAACATTATGGTCTTTATTGTCAAAACATACTTTGGCCTACCCCATTACTTAGAACACAGAGCACAGAACATAGCACACTACAGCTCAGCACAAGCCCTTCAGCCCTCAATGTAGCACTGACCTGTGAAAACAATCTGAAGCCTATCTATTCTACATTATTTCATTTTCATCCATATGCTTAGCCAATGATCATTTAAATGCCCTTTAAGTTGGCAAGTCTACTACTGTAGCAGGCGGCATGTTCCACGCCCCTACTCCTCTCTAATATCTGTACTATATCTATCACTCCTCATTTTAAGGTATGTCCCCTCATGCTAGCCATCACCATTTGAGGAAAAAGACTCTCACTGTCCACCCTATTTAACTCTCTTATTATCTTTTATGTCTCAAACTTCTTCTCTCAAATGAAAACAGCTTCAAGTTCCTCAGCCTTTCCTCATAAGACCTTCCCTCCATATCAGGCAACATCCTAGTAAATCTCCTTTGAACCTTATCCAAAGCTTCCACATCCTTCCTAGAATGCAATGATCAAAACTGTATGCAATACTCCAAGTGCTGCCACACCAGAGTTTTGTACAGCTGCAGCATGACCTTATGGCTCCGAAACTCAATCCCTCTACTAATAAAAGTTAACACACTGTATGCTTTCTTAACAACCCTATCAACCGGGGTGGAAACTTTCAGGGGTCGATGTACATGGATACCAAGATCTCTCTGCTCACCCACACTACTGAGAATCTTACCATTAGCCCAGTAATCTTTATTTCTGTTGCTCCTTCCAAAGTGAATCACCTCACACTTTTCCACATTTGCCACCTCTCAGCCCAGCTCTGCAGCTTATCTATGTCCCTCTGTAACCTGCAACATCCTTCAGCACTACCCACAACTCCACCGACCTTAGTGTCATCCACAAATTTATTAACCCATCCTCCTACGCCCTCATCTAGGTCATTTATTAAAATGACAAATGGCAGTGGCCGCAAAACAGATCCCTGTGGCATACCACTAGTAACTGAACTCCAGGATGAACATTTTCCATCAAACACCACCCTCTGCCTTCTTTTAGATTAAGATTAGATTCCCTAAAGTGTGGTAACAGGCCCTTCGGCCCAACAAGTCCACACCGACCCTCCGAAGAGCAACCCACCCAGTCCCATTTTCCCTCTGACTAATGCACCTAACACTCTGGG
Source organism: Chiloscyllium plagiosum (assembly GCF_037043375.1). NCBI lineage: Eukaryota > Metazoa > Chordata > Chondrichthyes > Orectolobiformes > Hemiscylliidae > Chiloscyllium > Chiloscyllium plagiosum. The sequence goes on from NW_028270140.1 coordinate 61,234,768, forward strand.
CAATTTAACATGGCCAATTCACCTGGTCTGCACATCTTTGGACTGTGGGAGGAAACCGGAGCACCCGGAGGAAACGCACGCAGACACGGGGAGAATGTGCAAACTCCACACAGACAATTGCCCGAGGTCAGAACTGATTCTGGGACCCTGGTGCTGTGAGGCAGCAGTGCTAACCACCGTGCCGCCCTAAACAATTTCTGATCCAAATGGCTAAATCACCCTCAATCCCATTCCTCCGTGTTTTGTGCAGTAGTCTACCATGGGGAACCTTACCAAACACCTTATTGAAATCCATATACACTAAATTAACCACTTTGCCCTCATCCAACTGTTTGGTCACCATCTCAAAGAACTCAATAAGATTTGTTAGGCACGACCTATCCTTCACAAAACCATGTTGACTATCCCTAATCAACTTATTCTTCTCTAGATGATTATAAATTCTATCTCTAATAATTTTTTCCACCACTTTACCCATAACCCAAGTAAGGCCCACTGGTCTATAATTACCAGGGTTATCTCTACTCCGTTCTTGAACAAGGAGACAACATTTGCTATCCTCCAGTCTGCTGGCACTATTCCTGTAATGACGACATAAAGATCAAAGCCAAAGGCCCTGCAATCTCCTCCCTGGCTTCCCAGAGAATCCTGGAATAAATCCCATCAGCCTAAGGGACTTATCTATTTTTACACTTTCCAGAATTGCTAACACCTCCTCCCTGTGACCCTCAATCCTACCCAGTCTAGTAGCTATATCGCAGTAGCATCCTCGACAGCATTGTCTTTTTCCAATATGAATACTGTTGAACAATATTCATTTAGTGCTTCCCTATCTCCTCGTTCTCCACGCACAACTTCCCACTACTATCCTTGATTGGTCCTAATTTTATTCAAGTAATTCTTTTATTCCTGAAACCCATAGAAAGCTTTACAGCTTTCCTTGATCCTATCAGCCAACAACTTCTCATGTCCTCTCCTGGCTCTTCTTAGATCTCTCTTTTGATCTTTCCTGGTTAAGTTGTAACACACAAGGGCTCTAACTGAGCATTCACGTCTCATCCTCACATAAGCCTTTTTCTTCCTCTTGACAAGAAATTCAACTTCCTTAGTAAACCACAGCTCCCTCGCTCGACCAATTCCTTCCAGCCTGACAGGTACTTCCTTATGAAGGACATGGAGTAGCTATTCCTTGAGTAAGCTCCACATTTCATTTGTGTCCATTCCTTGCAGTTTCCATACCCATCCTATGCATCCTAAATCTTGCCTAAATGCATTGTAATTGCCTTTCCCCCATTAAATAAGCCTTGCCCTGCTTTATATACCTACCCCTTTCCATGGCTAAAGTAAACATAACCTAATTGCAGTCACTATCACCAAAGTGCTCACCTACCTCCAAATCTAACACCTCTCAGCCCATATTAACTCAGTAGACCAGTCCTCAAATGTCCTTTCTACCAGCGTAACACTGTCTGTGATTAACAATGCCACACCTCCCCCTCTTTTACCATTTTCTCTGTTCTTACTAAAACATCTAAACCCCGAAACCTGCAACAACCATTCCTGTCGCTGCTCTATCCATTTCTCTGAAATGGCCACAATGTTGAAGTGCCTGACCAACCCATGCTGCAAGTTCACTTGTCTTATTCAAGATGCTCCTGGCGTTGAAATAGACACACTTCAAACCATGTTCCTGCTTGCTGGTGAACTCTTGTGACCATGAAATCTCATATCTGACCTCACTACTCTCAAATTCCTGGACACTAGAACTACAATTTAGGTTTACATCACCCTGCTGAATTACTTTAAACCCTCCTGAAGAGCATTAGCAAATTTCCCTCCAGGATGTTGATGCCCCTTTGGTTCAGGTATAGACTATTCTATTTGTGGAGGTCCCATCTACCCCAGAATGAGCTCCAATTATCCAGGTATCCGAAACCCTCCATCTTGCACCATCCCTGTAGCCACGTGTTCAACTCCTCCCACAAACTACACCCCCCCCACCCCGTTCCCAACAGCAGTATCCAAAACGGTATACTTGCTATTGAGGAGAACAGCCACAGGGGTTCCCTGCACTGCCTGCTGGTTCCCTTTCCATCTCCTGACGTAACCCATCTGCCTTTTTCTTGCACCTGTGGTGTTACTATCTGCCTGTGACTCCTCTCAATAACCCCATCTGCCAATGATCCAAAGTTTATTCAGGTCCAGCTCCAGCTCCAGCTCCAGTTCCTTAATGCGGTTTTCGAGGAGCTGGAGTTGGGTGCACTTCCTGCAGATAAAGTCTGCAGGGACACTATTACCTCCCACGTTCCACAGGAGGAACATTCAACTGCCCTAACCACCATTACTACTATTCTAAATTCCTAAAAAGACTGTAGAAAAATAAAGAATTTTTAAAAATCTAGTTATTTTGCCAATCCGGTACACAGAACCCTTTTTTTTGGTTAGAGAAGGAGGATGGGCGGGAGACACTACCTAAGTATTGTTTCAGGTAACGCAACCACCCAAATATATTATTTCACTTACTCAGCAGTCCCATGTCTGCTCCTCCTCAGCGTGCACTCCACCTATTTACAAGGTAAGTTTTTAAATCAATTCACCTTCCTGTCAGCCCCCTGGTTGCGCTCCTGCTCTTCCTGCTGCTGAAGCAAAAACTTCTCTGGCATATTTACTTCCCTTGACCATTTCACATCTTACAAATGCACTATTCACTAGTGTAGATTTCATGTTCCTTGATAAGTCCTTAGGTACATGTAGATGGAGTGACAATGAATGATGATCACAGCACTAATGTGTTGGAGGAAGAAGGAGCTATGAACAATTCCCCTCAACAGATAGAAGACAGACACAGACCTGCTCGCCTGCTACACACTGAAGTTCCCTGAGGAAAATAAGGTCATGGATATAGGTAGATCCGTCCAGCTCATGCATGCCATCATAGTTTCGGGCTTTGAGCACATGAGCTTCTCCACACAGAGAACAGCCAAACTTTAGGAGAGCTAAATGCAGCAGCAGTAGGAGTGCATGTGGGAACTACACATTGAAATACATAGAATGCATGATAACTATGTGGCACAGTGGCTCAATGGTTTGCTCTGCTGGTTTGATTCCAGCCTCGGGCAACTGTCTGTGTGGAGTTTGCACATTAAACCCATGTCTTCATGGGTTTCCTCTGGGAGCACCGGTTTCTTCCCACAATCCAAAGATGTCCAGGTTAGGTGAATTGGCCAGGTTAAGTTGTCCATAGCGTTGGGTGATGTGTAGGTTAGGTGCATCAGTCAGGAGTAAATGTAGATTAATAGGATGGGGGAATGGGTCTGGGTGGGTTACTCTTTGGAGGTTTGGTGTGGACTTGTTGGGCCAAATGGGCTGTTTCCACACTGTAAGGATTCTATATTGCCAGGTCAGCCGCACTGGGGGCAAAGAGAGGAGGGGATGCCAAGGATCCACCAGAGATCTAATATACATAGCAAGAGCTGAAGATGTCACAGAAGAGTTTGAGGGTACCACCCTTCATGGAATGCCCTCATTAATCTTGGTCTCTAACTGAGTGACTATCTGTGTAATATGCTTAGTCTGTCCCTGTGATGCTGAGGGTGCAGGAGTTCTGGAGAATCTCCCGCTGGCACATGATGAAAACAATTGCATCTGAAGGAGAAAGTGAGGACTGCAGATGTTGGAGACCAGAGTTGAAAAATGTGACGCTGGAAAAACACAGCAGGCCAGGCAGTATCCGAGGAGCAGGAGAATTGATGTTTCGGGCATAAGCCCTTCTTCAGGTGTAGAGAAAGGACATTTGGCCCTTCAAGCCTACATCACCATTCAATGTGATCATGGCTGATCATGTGATTTAAGTATCTCACTCCCATTTTCTCTCCATATCCCTTGATCCCTTTAGCCATAATGGCCACATCCAGCTCCCTCTTGAATATATCTAATGAACAGGCTCCAACAGCTTTCTGTGGTGAAGAATTTCACAGGTTCACAACTCTCTGAGTGAAGAAATTCTTCCTTATCTCAGTCCTCAATAGCTTAGTTCTTATTCTCAGACTGTGACCATTAGTTCAGGACTTCCCCAACAGTGGGAACATTCTTCCCACATCTAGCCTGTCCAGTCTCATCAGAATGTTATATTTTGCTATGAGATTCCCCTCATTGTTCTAAATTGCAGTGAGTACAAGCTCAGTTAATACAGTCTGTCTTCATATGTCAGTCTGGTGAACCTTTGCTGGACTCTTTCAATAGCAAGATTAGAGTGGTGCTGGGAAAAGCACAACAGGTCAGGCAGCATCCAAGGAGCAAGGAAATCAATGTTTTGGGCAGGAGCCCTTCATCAGGAATGAGGAATTCTGCCTGACCTGCTGTGCTTTTCTTGCACCACTCTAATCTTGTCTCTGATCTCCAGCATCTACAGTCCTCACTTTCGCCTCTCTCAATAGCAAGAATGTTCCTTCTCAGACAAAACTGCACTCAATACTCAAGGTGTGGCCTTACCAAGGCCCTGTACAACTGCAGTAAGACATCCTTAATCCTATACTCAAATCCTCTCACTATGAATGCTAGGATGCCATTAGTTTTCCTCACCACTTGCAGCATCTACACGCCAATCTTCAGTGACTGTTCCACCATGTCATCCAAGTCTCATTGCACCTCACTTTTTCCTAAACTGCCAGCATACAGATAATAATCTACTTTCCTATTTTTACCATTAAACTGGATAACCTCACATTTATCCACATTATATTGCTTGTGCTAAGTATGTGACCACTCAGCCAGCCTGTCCAAGTCACCCGCAGCCTTTTAGCATCCTCATCACAGCACACACTGCCACCCAGCTTAGTGTCACATGCAAATTTGGAGATATTGCATTCAATTTGGAGATACTGAAGATATCTAAGAAGCAAAAATTCTCCGAGGCAGGATGTTCTCCACATAAGCTTAATGTCAAGCAGGCCACCACCAATCATGACTGCTTCCACCCTATTATTGTCTGGTTTCCTGCTGGAATGAGAAAGAGGCAGATTTAAGGGAGATGAAAGTGGATGGCATAGCTGTTACTGTTGAGACAATTAGGGAAGTGTCCCAAGTGAGTTTTTAAGCAGCGCAGAGGATATGTAAGGTTCGTGGTGTGGTGTTGAAATGGGTGACATCAAGTGTAAAAAGATGTATGCAATACTGAGACTGTTAGAACATGAGCCTCCGTGGAAGGTGTGTGCAGTAGCAGAGGTATAATATGGAAATGCTGGTGTTGGATTGGGGTGGACAAAGTTACAAAAAATCCAGCAACACCAGGTTATAGTCCAACACTACTCCTTCATCAGGCAGTTTGGAAGAAGATTCTGTGTCTTATCATCCTCTTCCAAAGTGAACTGATGAAGGAGCAGTGCTCCGAAAGCTAGTGCCTCCAAATAAACCTGTTGGACTATAACCTGGTGTTGTGTGATTTTTAACTTTATAGCAGAGATAGTGTAAGTGTGAAGTATCAAAGAGAAGATGGTAGCACCTACTTCGGCAGTGAAGTGCTGGGCATTTATCCATTTGGCTGAGACTGCATTGACTCGGAGAGCAACGTTTGACCAGCTTGGCATGATCTAATGTCATGGCCTTCCCTCCTGGATCCAAGGGAAGAAGAAGTCCTGTGTGTGCACCACCCTATTCAGAAGGAGTTTCAGGTCTCTTCCTGCAAAGTGGGATGCTGCTTTCCCTTTATCTGCCATGTCTGGGGCAATCATCAGGGATTGACAGTGCTTGTCTGGGTACACAATTGGCACAGGCACAAGGGATGCCAGTGAATTCCAGACCTGGCACCAAGTGGCAATTGATTCTGGGAATGGCATGAGGTAAGGTGTACTACAGTCAAACATGAGAGATGCCATAAGGGTGGGATATGGATTAATGAGGTAAGTTTGGGAAGACAGTGATAGAACACAATGAGCCTTGTGGCAAAAATACCTCCAAAAACTTTGACACAACTCGGCCTTAGCCGCTAAATCATAAGTTTAAGCCCAATGGATTTTTTAAAGAAAGTTGTATTTCATGAGTTGTACTTCAAAAACTACTCATAATGTGGATAAATGTGAGGTTATCCAGTTTAATGGCAAAAATAGGAAAGTAGTTATTTTATGAGTTGTACTTCAAAAACTTTTTCACATGTTCTATTATTAATATAAAGGTACAGTCACTGAAATTCTACCAAACCGCAGGGCTGCTCTCCTAAAGATATATAACTGGTGATGATTTAATTGGGGCCGTACAGTAGTTAGCACTGCTGCCTCACAGCAATAGGGACCTGGGTTTGATTCCAGCCTTGGGCAACTGTCTGTGTGGAGTTTTCACATTCTAACAACATCTGTGTGGGTTTCCTCCAGGTGCTCTAGTTTCTTCACACTGTACAAAGATGGGCAGGTTAGGTGGATGGTCCATGCTAAATTGCCCAGAGTATCCAGGGATGTGGAGGCTAGGTGGATTAACCAGGGAAATGCAGGGCTAAAGGTATAGGGTAATGGGGTGAGTCTGGGTGGAACGCTGGTCAAAGGTTCGGTGAGGGTCACTACACCTCAGGCAACGGGAGAGGTTGAGAAGGAGAATCCTTCATGATAATCTCAGCCAGTGAATCACAAACCAGCCATCCAAGCTAACCAAGCCCCTGTTATTAATAAGGGGTTCACTGAGTTCATGTAACCTGAGGGTCACTATGCCTCAGGCAGGGAGGAATGTGACTTTATCTACAAGCGTTTCATGAGTGAATGGACTTGGGCAGTGTGTGGTGTTTAGGAGGTGTGAAGGGTGAGGCCTGGAGGGCTTTTGTTTGTTTGATGTCATTATTACAATTGGAAAACAGTTCCAGAATACAAATATGGATCTTTTAAATAGATCTCCTCATCACTAGGCAGCTACTGTCACTGTATCCAGGAAGTGATGTATTTAACTTCTGTTGCCTACCCTAAACCCCCGCCAGAATGAAGATTCCATTTTCACAGGCATTTTCACAAAAGTGGGTATATTGAGCTGGGAGAATTGCATACTCTCACTAACTGTCTTGAAGATGGAAGTCCACTTCTTTAAATCAGGTTAATCAGTGTTGAAACCTAGGCAATGTTATTTAAAATGAGTTTCAACTGGACAAACACCAGGTAACTATTCATAATGCATAAATTAATAATCTCAAGTGGAAAGAAAAAAATATTATATACTATGAAATTGATCAACTACTTTGGTTCATGGGGAGTTTAAAAATTCCTGATTTTGTGAATTAATTTTACCTGAAAATTGAATAGTAATATAAGTGTAACTTTAAGAAAATATTTTAAGTGCAATATCTTAGTTGCTACCAAAGTGGAAACTCCACCCCAAAAGCTTCATTTCTAAAATCAGTGGGTGGGGGAGGGGGGTGTTTGCTCATACAGCAATGGAATGGAGTCCCAGTAATCTAAAGGCTGTAATTCTTTCATAACCAAGTCACAAAAGTACCAATAACTGAATGAGGACAAATCTTATTAAAGCTTGTGAAAGAAATTTGTCTCAGGCAAACAGACATTGCATTGGCTGCTTACCACATGCACGTGTACAATGGAACTGAATATCAAATGTCTTATTTCACATGCAAGTACACTTTTTTCCAAAACTGTTGGCTCCAGGTTAGCTAAATACTTTAAAATATTGTCTTCCTTTGATTGCATTGTAACTGAAACCATGGTGTTAATTTTTTTTATATTCCATGACACTAGGACAAACAAAGAAACACAATGTATCTTTGTACAACATGATAATTTACAAAGGTACGTCTTGAATATCAGTCTGATGACTTTAGTTTTATATTCCTAATATACTTAAAATGTAAAGCAGGATGAATAGTTTTCTTAGCCCACATTGTTGATGGAAACTGATTCAATATTAGCATTAAAATTCATCTTTGTTAATGCAAGCAAAATGGATTATTCATAATTTTATCGTACATAGTCTGTCAAATATTCACCAAGTATGTCAGAATGTCAACAAACAGGAAAGTCTATGTTTGCCGTAATGTAAAAATACTGAAAGGTCCTTAATTTTAACAACAACCTAATCTGTCAGTTTTTAATTATGTATAAAATGTAGTTGTACTTTGGGTTGATGACCAGAGAACCAATACATACAATATGTCTATTCAGATAAAATAATTTAAAAATAGTTGTTATGAACAGAAAATAACTCTTTTAGTTAAACAAAATGTAATTATACTAGTCAAACAACTAAGCTCTTTCATTATATTAATTAGTATAATTTGCATCTCTGCACGTCAGAGTTACAGCTTGTAATCCTGTGAAGCTCCTAGAAGCAGGAAGGGAGAAGGGTAGGACCCCTTCTTTGCACAGGAAACCAGAAGTCACTTTCTTTATGGTAGTATGAAGCTAGGAAATTATGTTAATGGTGAATTGATGGTAGATTGCAAAACCCACCAACAAACTTCAGAACTGATAAAAGCTGAATCATCCTGTTTTTTGCAAAGTGCGAGTTGTCTTGAGATTTTTGGAGGGAATTTGGTGCAAGGCCAAGCAGAATTTCTAACCATGTCTTATCAAATGGTCCTCATAAAATATCTACTCCATCCCTCTGGCATTCCTCTTGTCTGATTCTATCCCCAGCTTACCATGAGCCATTCCCAGAATAACCCATCATTCAGCAGATATCTACTGAAGACCAGAATGCCTTACACCTGTGCCACCTTTAAAAGATTGCTGTAAACCTGGACAAGTATTGGCAATCTGGTATTGCCCCTCACTGGCAACATAACGGCATGGCAGACTCAAAGCCATGTTGTTCACAGCATATATTCAGCATGGCTGACTCTCCCTTCCACATACTTTCAACCTAGTTGCTGTTTCTCCATTAGGTTGTGGTGATTTACAGTCAACCATGCTCTGCTGCAACCCTGGTTCCAGCACCACTCAGGCCCCATCGGGTTAGTAGCACTCAGCAGTACTGATAACCTTTGCTCTGACTGAAGTGACACTGTACTAATAGAGATGATACAGCATGGTAAGACAGGCATTAATGCTGAAGCATGCAGGTCGGTGCTAAATGAATGAGCACTAAGAGAGTAAGTAAGCAACTCTGAGATACAGCCTGGCCCCCATTCAGTGAGCCAAGTAGCTGTCCCTGTGTACAAAATGCCCTTGTAGCAGTCTTTTAATGCTCATTGCTGGTGCATACTGCAGTAAAGATCTGTGCTTCCAAAATGCCCTGCACGTGGATCATGAGAGTTGGAAATGTATGCTAATATCAATGGATGAGATGTGCATGTAGCTGGTGTCTGTGGATTGTATTCTGAGATGCTGTTTGATTCTGAGCAAAATGGAGGCTTGCTGCAGTCCGACATGAGCTGAAGTTGCAAGGTACCGGTTCTGGCTTCCATTTTGAGAAAACTTGATGTCTAGCTTGTTCAACACATTTGGGAAAATGAATATTAATGCGATCACAGAGAAATCACTTTTGAAGTAAAATGCTGTTTTTTATACGGCAGAGCTAAATTATCAGTTCATTCCACTCCAATATGACTTATCACATCAAAATTGCTGTTGGGTAGAAAGCTGACATTCAAATTCTGATGCTATAAATAATTTGATCCAACAGTTATAGGTCTATAAAGGTGTATAGAAAGAACAATTTCACCATGAGCTGGAAGCCACACACTATATCAGATATTTGTGTGCAGGATAGCTGACAAGTTTGGACGAAGGGGGCAACTGGAGGAGATACAGGACGTTAATAGGAAAGGTAGAGTCATTCAAGGCACTGCTGACTAGCAGCAATTGTGTATTGTTTGTATAGCTAAGGAAATTGTATAAAGTAACCACAGGAACTTTATCATCTTGAAGATTGAATTTGTACTAATACATTTTGGTATGAACCCGTTGAGGAATGTCATAATGTCAATGACTGATAGATCTCACACTGTCAATAACAGAAACAAAGTCAACTCATAAAACAACCAATCTTACAGCTCAGAAGAGAATGTTCTCTTGGAGAATATTCCACGCCACTTGAATTTGTGAAGTCATAGATGTAGGGGAGATGGGGTAATGATAGGTCTAATTATATGCACAATGCATAATATTAATATTGGAAGAAAGCTTGTGAGGAGATATTGAATGGCGTGTTAAATTCTAAAAGGGTTAATACTGTGGAAAGTATTCAGTACTGTAGAGTCTGATAATGTCACATGAGCTCAGCTTGGACAATGGCTTTAGGTCTCAAAGGGTCAATGAACTAATATCAAGGTCCCCTCAGAGCCTTAGTGCATCCTCTTTAAGACAAGAGACTTTCCTATTAGATTCTTCCAACTTTTCAACCACACTTGACCACACAGGCCATGTAGATCCCTGCCAGGAAAGAAGATGGTGCCAGCAAGCCTACCAGATGGTTCCTACACCATGACAAGCTGTGGTGATGAATCATTTTACAACAATATCTAAAAGCAAAAATATCACAAATATGGCATCACTGCTAAGGATGGTCATGTCTGATTATATTCATTAAACATTTTTAGGTCATAACAAAGAAGATTGATGAAGTTATGAATTTGATACAGTCTTTGTAGATTTTTACGACACTTTTGGCATTATCCCACAAAGAAGCCTGGCCAAATGGAAAATTAGATTGAAAACTGGTTCAATGGCAGAAAACAAAAGGTAATTAGTTGATGTTTTATTTTGCTAGGCGGGCCCTTTCTCGTGGGATTTTACTTGGTTGCTTGCTTGTTCTGGTACATTTCAATGTTTTAAATTGAAGTATAGTATAATTAACAAATTTGCAGATGACAGCAAAATTAGCCAAGTCATTGATAGTGAAGAAGAAAGTTGTTGCCCTCAGGAAGGTTGGAAAGGACTTAGTCATAGTCATAGAATTATAGTGTACAGCGTATAGGAACAGGCCCTTTGCCCCAAATTAACCATGCTGCCCAGTTTGCACAATTTAAACTTGTCCCATTTGCATGCATTATACCTATCCTGTCTAAATGTTTCTTAAATGAGAAATTGTATTCACTTCCCCCACTACTGCAAGCGTGTTCCAGCCAAAAGTCTCAGACTATCCAATCTTTCCATAACATCCAGGTAACTTCCTACTAAATCTTTTTGACACTTTTCCTCATTTAATAATATCCTTTCTATAGTAGGGTGACCAGACTGCACACAGTATTCCAAATGTGGCCTCACTAACATCTTGTACAGCTGCAACAAGACCTCTATACTCAGTGCTCTTACTTATGAAAGCAAGCATGCTAGAAGCCTTCTTCACCACCCTGTCTACCTGTCTTCATTTTCAAGGAGCTATGAACCTGTATCCCGAGGTCTCTTTGTTCTATAATATTCCCCAGTGCCCTATCATTGACTGTGTAAGTCCTGTCCTGGTTTGCCTTACCAAAATGCAATACCTTGCATTTACCTAAATGAAATGCCATTAACCACATGTTGTGGACTTGTTATTGTCTGCCACTGAACTGGAGCAGGAAGTCATTTCTGCTGACATCATCACGGTATACCTAAATCAGGAAATCAGCACCTAAGCTGCCCAAAGAAACATACACAATTGCTCATTGCTCCCCTCATTTCCCTGCCTCACTCAAATCTGTCTGTAAATCCAAGCCTGCTTATGCCAGCTTGAAATTCCAGTAGTCACTTGATTTATTTTCCATGTTAAAAGAAAATATTATGGACCAAACACCTATGATAGAATCTGTTCATTTCTATTCCATCAATTTTAGGGAAGGTTATGATTTACCCTTTATCTCTTGATATATTAGAGAGTTTCTGTTTGAACAATTTACATTATTTTGGCAATATGTAATATTTATTTTAACATAATTATTTCAGAAATTAACATTGGTTTAGAAAATAATGTAAATTGCAAAATGTGAAAGCTATAAATTGCGATTTATGTAAAATCTACCTGGCTGGCCCCTTCAGTCTCAAGTTCCCTGCCAACACGCTATTGATTGTCACTTTCAAAGTAACTTTTGGGCACCATGCAGAAATATGCAAACAATTGCAAATAACTAATTCATTAGCATAATCTTAACTTTTGCAAAGGTTGTGCCAGGATGTAGTAAAAAATTTGATGGAATGAATGTTTAACAACATGGAACTTTGACAGTAAGACTTTCACTTGCACTTTTCAATTCCTGGAACTTTAATTTAAACAGTAACTGTTAGACTTTAGAATCAAAAACCTTTGTGTTTAAATTGGATGTTTGTTATGCTGATCTATATTTTCAGTGTGGTTTAGGACAGAATTTAGATTATGTTGTCACAGGTACTGTGACTACACCTGCTTGCTCACTGCAGTTGCATTGGCAGTAAATAAAACTGTTATAGACGAAGTTCCAGGACGTTGACCCAACGATTCTGAAGAAACTGGGATTTATTTCCAAGCTGGTTCCTTTGTAAATCCCAATGTACCCATTGTAGGGTTATGGTTTGCTGTCAGTAATTTGTTAATTTTTAGGTGGTTCAAATCACCCCCAGATCCCTGGTTATGACACTGGACTTATTTAAGTTAAAAATCACACAACACCAGGTTATAGTCCAACAGGTTTAATTGGAAGCACACTAGCTTTCGGAGTGACGCTCCTTCATCAGGTGATTAGACAATAGACAATAGGTGCAGGAGTAGGCCATTCAGCCCTTCGAGCCTGCACCGCCATTCAATATAATCATGGCTGATCATTCCTAATCAGTATCCTGTTCCTGCCTTATTTCCATAACCCTTGATTCCACTATCTTTGAGAGCTCTATCCAACTCTTTCTTAAATTAATCCAGAGCATGGGCCTCCACTGCCCTCTGGTGCAGAGCATTCCACACAGCCACCACTCTCTGGGTGAAGACGTTTCTCCTGAGCTCTGTCCTAAATGGTCTACCCCGTATTTTTAAGCTGTGTCCTCTGGTTCGGCACTCACCCATCAGTGGAAATATGTTTCCTCCTGCCAGAGTGTCCAATCCTTTCATAATCTTATACGTCTCAATCTGATCCCCTCTCAATCTTCTAAACTCAAGGGTATACAAGCCCAGTCGCTTCAGTCTTTCAGTGTAAGGTAATCCTGCCATTCCAGGAATTGACCTCGTGAATCTACGCTGCACTCCTCAATAGCCAGAATGTCTTTTCTCAAATTTGGAGACCAGAACTGCACACAGTACTCCAGGGTGTGGTCTCACCAGGGCCCTGTACAGCTGCAAAAGCACCTCTTTGCTTCTATACTCAATTCCTCGTGTTATGAAGGCCAGCATGCTATTAGCCTTCTTCACTACCTGCTGTACCTGCATGCTGGCCTTCATTGACTGGTGTACAAGAACACCCAGATCTCTCTGTACTGCCCCTTTACATAAATTGATTCCATTGAGGTAGTAGTCTGCCTTCTTGTTCTTGCTACCAAATTGGATAACCATACATTTATCCACATTAAATTGCATCTGCCATGCATCTGCCCACTCACCTAACTTGTCCAGGTCACCCTGTAATCTCCTAACATTCTCATCACATTTCACCCTGCCACCCAGCTTTGTATCATCAGCAAATTTGCTAATGTTATTGCTGATACCATCTTCTATATCATTAACATATATTGTAAAAAGCTGCGGTCCCAGCACGGATCCCTGTGGTACCTCACTGGTCACTGCCTGCCATTCCGAAATGGAGCCGTTTATCACTACCCTTTGTTTCCTATTAGCCAACCAATTTTCAATCCAATCTAGTACTTTGCCCCCAATACCATGCGCCCTAATTTTACTCACTAACCTCCTGTGTGGGACTTTATCAAAAGCTTTCTGAAAATCCACTACATTTATTGGATTTCCCTTGTCCAACTTCATAGTTACATCCTCAAAAAATTCAAGAAGATTAGTGATTGTGGAGGGCTCGATCGTAACACAGAATTTATAGCAAAAATTTGCAGTGTGATGTAACTGAAATTATACATTGAAGAATTGATTGTCTGTTAACCCTTTCATCTGTTAGAATACAGTGATAGTTTCACTTCTTTCATGTGTAAATCACAAAACCCTTTTTTTAAAAGTTGCATTCTCGGGTTAGCTGTTAACAATGGTGATAGCTAGACAATGTGTTGAAGGTGTTAGCCCCCTGTGTTCTCTATGACCTGATGTTTAGATTGATTCCAATCTAAAAAGTGAAATAACAGAGTTTTACATAAATTCATGCTGTTTTTGAGCTCAGAGTTCGACAAGAATCTATGTGGTTTTTGAGCAAAGTGCAATGTAACTTTGTACCAAAAAAATTCACCACACACAATATATATGTGTGCATGTGGGTCTTTGTCTGTCTGTGTGTGTGTGTCTGTCTGGGGTGGGGGTTGTGAGTGTGAGAAAGTGTGTGTGTGTGCAGTGAGTGCAGAGTGTCTGAAGTCTGTGAGGGGGTGCATGTGTGGGAGTCTGTGTGTCTATAAGGGTGTGTGTGGGTGTCTGTGTGCGCGTCTGTGTGTATCTGTACCATGCACCCCCTCACAGACTTCAGACACTCTGCATTCACTACACACACACACACCCCAGACAGACACACACACAGACAGACAAAGACCCACATGCACACATATATATTGTGTGTGGTGAATTTTTTTGGTACAAAGTTACATTGCACTTTGCTCAAAAACCACATAGATTCATGTCGAACTCTGAGCTCAAAAACTGCATGAATTTATGTAAAACTCTGTTATTTCACTTTTTAGATTGGAATCAATCTAAACATCAGGTCATAGACAGAGAACACAGGGGGCTAACACCTTCAACACATTGTCTAGCTATCACCATTGTTAACAGCTAACCCGAGAATGCAACTTTTAAAAAATGGGTTTTGTGATTTACACATGAAAGAAGTGAAACTATCACTGTATTCTAACAGATGAAAGGCTTAACAGACAATCAATTCTTCAATGTATAATTTCAGTTACATCATACTGCAAATTTTTGCTATAAATTCTGTGTTACGATCGAGCCCTCCACAATCACCTGATGAAGGAGCGTCGCTCCGAAAGCTAGTGTGCTTCCAATTAAACCTGTTAGACTATAACCTGGTGTTGTGTGATTTTTAACTTTGTACACCCCAGTCCAACACCGGCATCTCTGAATCATGACTTATTTAAGGAATGTGAAATGAGGAAGGCAGTAAATCAGTGTTTCAGGGCAAAAGAATCTCTGTATTTATTACATACAATAAAAGGTAATCATAATACAAGAAATAAAGGCAAATGCAATAATTAATATTTATACAGAGGATAGCAATAAAATGCACTATGTAACGAAAGACAGATTAAATACCATTAGAACCTAAATAACAGGCTTCCTAACTGTGGGATCCCTGTACTTTCACCACTCACCTACCCCTCCCTACTAGCTAGGTTGGAAACTTCAGGGTCTCAGGAGTTTGAGCTTTGTAATTTTGAAATACAGCCGATTACTCCCACTTACCGAAACCAGTGCCTCAATGAAGATTTTGGAAGGTGTAGGCCTTCAGTATAGTTTGAATCTGCTGATGTGGTAGGAATGCATATTGGATTTATCAGATGAACACTTGGCTTTTGATGGTTTTGCGAGCTGGTCTTCCCCTCAGAATGTGTCTGAGACTCGTGGTGTCAGCTGGGTCACTGGGTTTCGGAGATTGTCGGTTCTTAGGTCTGCTGGTTGTGGTTGGTAAAAACAAGGACTGCAGATGCTAGAAACCAGAGTCTTAGTTAGAGTGGTGCTGGAAAAACACAGCAGGTCAGGCAGCATCCAAGGAGCAGGAAAATCGATGTTTCGGGCAAAAGCCCTTCATCAGGTTGTGGTTGGTTGCTGTCAATTCCCCTAGTGTGGAACAGGTCTGTGGTGGTAGGTTTCTGAATTGCTGTTGGATCCCTCTTCAAGAGATAGCTCTTGGAAATAGCTGCTATGATTAGCTGTTGGAACTCTTCTTCTGGGAATTACTGTTTGGAATGCCTCCTGGGAATAGCTGCTGGGGATCACTCACAGGAAGGTAGCCATTTGGGATCATTCACAGGTAGGTAGCCATTTGGGATCCCTCTGCTAGAGATAGCTGTGGGGATAGCTCTTTAGGTGAGGTCGGGGCCTGTGTATTTTTCACAGAATTCAGCCCAGCTGCCACCCCATTCTCTTGATAGTTTTGAAAAATCCAGGGTTTGATTCAGTATTTTAGACAATGGGGATTTTTATTGTATTTGTCATTCTAGGTGGTACAGGTCAAAGATTTGGAAGGCGCAGACCAAGAAACCTGTGTTCTAGATGGTACACTGACACTCTATATCAGTGGTGAAGGAGGTAAATGTTTAAGGTTATGATTATGGTGCCAATCAATTGGACTGATTTGGCCGGGATGGTCGAGCCACTTAAGTGATGTTGGAGCTGCATTCATTCAGGCAAGTTGGAAATATTCCATCATACTCCTGCCTTCTGCCTTGTAGATGGTGGACAGGCTTTGAAGATTAAAAATCACACAACATAGTCCAACAGGTTTATTCGTAAGCACTAGCTTTCAGAGCAATGCTCCTTCATCAGGTGGTTGTGGAGTATAAGATCGTAACATGTAGGGTTTACAGCAAAGGTTGTGATGTAACTGAAATTATATACTGAATAAAGCTTGGATTGTTTGTTGTGGCTCTCATCTTTTAGAATGAACATGTTGCTTTCAGTTTTTTTCATATGTAAATCACAGAAGTTTTATAAAAGTTACGTTCTCAAGTGAACTTTAACAATTGGTGTTATATCAACTCAGATAATGCATTTAAGGTGTGAGGTGCCCTGTGTGAGACTGTGCCACAATGGTCAGATTGATTCTAACCTAAAAATTGGATTTACAGAAACTTACATGGATTCATGCAGTTTTTGAGCAAAATAAAATGTAATTCTACAAGTACAAATTCACCCCACGAACATATATGTGTATGGTGCATGTGGGTGTGCATGGTTATGTTGTTTTTCAAGTCTGTAATTGAAATAGAAGTCTGTCATTCATAACTGCTGTATTCAATATTTGATGTTTTAATCGGGTTGCTAACTCTGGCAGGATATATTCTGGCAGAGATCTGCCTTCAACTGCAACTCACACATTCTTGCCATTGGTTATCAAATATGTCAATCATCACAAAGCCTTTCTGTGAGGAAATTTCTCAATGTGTCCCAGTTTTGACTTTTCTATATCAGCATTGTTTTCCAGTATTGACTCCTATTGCTGAAGACCCTACAGCTTTTGAAAGTCTCCAACAGTACAAAAAGTCGAGATGTATATTGGTCATCGCAAACATCTCCTTAAGTAGCTGAGACAAGATGGTAAGATTTACCAATAATTTCAAGAAAATTGCAGGCTTCACAGAATCATCAGACATGATGATGCAATCCTGGAACTGATCATTGTGATGGTTGAGATGATGTCCTCTACAAAATGGAAAGCAATTCTAACTGAAATGACTAGTAATTCAAGCTTGGCTGGAGATACAACTGAAGGTCAGTGCTATCTGCACACTTTGGAGATGTTGAATTCAGGTATACAGAAAGATAGAAGGCCTAAAACAAATTGCTTAAGTAAATCTCCAGATATCTTTTATGCCAAAAAGCTGTCTCAAGCATAAATGCAACTAAAAGTACTTCAAATCTTTTTCCAGTGAGATTGTGACCTAACAAAGGCATTTGTTCAATCCTAAACTTTGTAATAATGCCAGAAGACAATCTATCCAAGGATGCTTACAATACATTTCCGTGTAGAAGTAGAAGCCACATTTTAAAACTGAAACTTTCACATTAACACCTGAAGAATTTTGTAACTTGACATAAATAGACAAAATCTTTTCCCTGGGATGAGGGAGTCCACAACTAGAAGGCATAGGTTTAAGGTGAGAGGGGAAAGATTTAAAAGGAACCTAAGGGGCAACGTTTTCACACAGAGGGTGGCGTGTGTATAGAAAGAGCTGCCAGAGGAAGTGATGGGGCTGGTACAATTACAACATTTAAAAGGCATGCTGTGGTTCTGTTCGCCGAGCTGGAAGTTTTTGTTGCAAACGTTTCGTCCCCTGTCTAGGTGACATCCTTAGTGCTTGGGAGCCTCCTGTGAAGCGCTTCTGTGGTGTTTCCTCCGGCATTTATAGTGGCCTGTCTCTGCGGCAGGGACAGGCCACTATAAATGCCGGAGGAAACACCACAGAAGCGCTTCACAGGAGGCTCCCAAGCACTAAGGATGTCACCTAGACAGGGGACGAAACGTTTGCAACAAAAACTTCCAGCTCGGCGAACAGAACCACAGCAACAAGCACCCGAGCTACAAATCTTCTCACAAACTTTGAATTTAAAAGGCCTCTCGATGGAGATCCAAGATGGCAGCGATCCAATACGTCTGCCCTGCTGAGCTCTGCACCAGAACTCAGGCAAAGTGGTGCATTCACTCCCTGCCTTTCTTAACTATTGTGGTAAAGATCGGTAGTTTTAGATCCCCAGAATTGCTGTGTGTCAGTGTAATTGAGTAAGGAAGATGACCAAAGGAAAAGGACAGTGAGGATTGCAACAAGCAGGGCACTCCCCTGCAGCTACGGACACGTCCGCGGCTGCAACGTCGGCCTCCGCGAACGTCCTGGGGACTTACCTGTGAAGCAGAGCATGGTCTCAGAGTTCGTGAAACTCCAAGAGAAGATCAATTCAGCGATGGAGGAGACCCAGACCAGGCTAGAACCGATCTCGGCCATGCTGCAGAAGCATGACCACGAGATCCGAGTTGGAGCAGTGGACCGCGGCCTCTGAAACTGCGGCAGAATCCTCGGTGGGTCAGGTCCAGGCCCTGGAAAGACAGTGGAGCAGGACAATGACCTCAAAAATCTAGGCCGTTGGAAGAACATCCGCTGATCGGCCTGCCGGAACAGGAGGAAGAGGGCCAGCTGGTCGGTTTTTTGAAGCAATGCCTTCCGCAAGTTTTGAGGCTGCAAGTCAAGGCAGGCCGGTGCGAGTTGAGCAGGCCCTCCGGGTCGCAGTGAGCAGGACTGGATCGGACCAGTGCCCCCACCCGGTCTTAGTGTGACTCCAGCACTATTGAGATAAGCAAATGGTGTTGGAAGCTTCAAGAGCACTGCGGAAGGATCCACAGGCCCTGATATACAAAGGATCAAGAATTATGTTTTTCCAAAACTTTTCTGCGGCTGTGATCTACAAGAGGAAGGCCTTTGATAAGGTAAAAAGAAGGCTGAGGGACTTGGATATTCAGCACTATGTAAGATATCTGGCAATATTACATTTTATTCACGAGGGTCCATGTTTAATTTTGATTCATTAGAAAAGGCAAAGGACTTCCTGGACAACTTAACATAGACTGGCTGGCTCAAATAATATGGACAATAGTGTTCACTTTGTTTTCTCTGTGTTTGCCTGGTTTTGTTCTTTTAATATGTGGTGTTCCCCTTTTTCTCTCTTCTTCCTTCTTTCTCCCCTCCCATTATCCTTTGTTTTTCTTTCATTCCCTTTTTGTTTCTCTCTCTTGGTAATCGATTCTGCTGGGGGGGTGGGGGTGTGTGTAGCGGAGGGATTTATCTGGGTTGCCTAGGGTCAAAGCATGGTTAGGACGGCTGGATGCCCATTTTTTATTTTCTTGTAAGATGCATGTAACTTTTTCAAACTTTATTTTGCCTGGTTTTGGGGCATGACTTCAGCTAGAAGGAGCCATGGAGGTGTTAATAGGTAGTGTGAGTGTGCCCTGTAGGCAAGGGGGAAAGTTTCCTCATAATGGTTTTATATGTTGGTTTATTGTAGAAGTAGTTGTTAGGAGTTTTGGTTTGGTAGTTTTTATAGTTGTATTCTCAAGTTTATCTGAACTGTTTGCTGTTTTCACTCAGTGTGCTTTAAGCGGGGTTCTCCCTCCTGGGGGGATCACGGACTGTTTTGGACAGTTACGGCTAATAGTTCATTTAAATGATGCACCTGGAATGTTAAGGGGAGTCATTCACCGATTAAGAGAAAAAATATATTTTAAGCCTTAGAAAAGAATGGGTTGATGTAGCCTTGCTGCAGATTTAACCAATAAGGAACACTTAAAGTTATAGCAGGGAGGGTTCGGCCAGATGTTTTTCTTATCCTTTAATTCTAAAGGCAGAGGAGTTGCGATACTCATCCAGAAGAATCTCCCATTTCAGCTGTTAGACCAAATTAAGGACAAATATGGGCAGTTTATGATCCTCAAAGTTTTAATACATGGAGAGGAGTATGGGATCTTGAATGTATATTGCTCCCACAGCACATCCCCTCAAATTTTTAAGGGAAGCACTTTCCAGGTTGATGGCCCTTGGGGCACATCATCCGATTATAGGGTAGACTTTAATCATCTTATGGATCCCAGAGTAGACAGGATGTCTCAGGGTTTTGCAGGTATATCCCCACAATCCAGGCAACTGGTGGACCTCAGCAGCGAGCTGGGGTTGGGGATGTGTGGAGATGTTTTCACCAAGACTTCACCTTTTTCTCTAAACCACACAAGTGCTACACTAGGATTGACATTTTTTTGCTCCATTAGCCTTTTTGAATTCAATGCTCTCCTGTAGAATTGGGAACGTAGCCATTCCTGACCATGTGGCAGTGTACATGGAGGTTAAGGCCAGTGGCGATGGGACAGGCAGAAGCACTGGCACATGGATCCTTTCCTCCTAAAGCATAGCAAGTTTATTGAGTATTTTTCGTGGGAATTTAAAATGTTTTGGGACATTAATTTGGGTACAGCCAGTAATCCATTGGTGCTCTGGGAGACTGCAAAGGCCTATGCAAGTTGTTTGATTATTTCTTACTCTGCCATCCGGAAGTGGCAGAGGGGAAAACAGCAGCGTATGCTTAAGGCCACGCTGAAGGCAGCAAAGACAACATATTTGACAGACCGTCTGTAACCACCTTGCAGCGGATTACAGCTCTCAGGGCTGCTCTGAATGCTGCACTCACCCAGACAGTAAAGAGGGAGATCTCCTTTGTGAAACAGAGGTTATTTGAGTATGGTGATAAACCGGGTAGATATCTGGCATATCTGGCCAGAAAGAAGAGTGCTCCCAATCTATCACATCCATCAGAGAGTGTGCTGGTATTCTCACTTGTGATTCCAAAAGGATTAACGCAGCACTCAGGAAATTCTACTCTGAGTTGTACCGGTCGGAGGGCTGTGAAGACAGAATGGTGAAAATTGAGTCCTTTTTTAAGACGTGGGACCTCCCAGGTGTAACTTCAGAGCAGGTGTCGCTTTTGAATGACCCTCTGACAATCCAAGAAATATAGGAGGCAGTGAGGCAGCTCCAGCCCGGCCCAGATGGATTTCAGAGCAAGTTGTATAAGGAGTTTATAAACATGCTGGCCGGACTAATGTTGGATATGTACAATCATTCATACAATCAGGACTGCCTCCCATCCTCGCTGAGAGAAGCAAATATTTCCCTTATTCTCAAGAGAGGGAAAGCCCTGAAGGATCGTACATCGTACAGACCCAGATCGCTATTAAACTTGGATTTTAAAATTCTGTCAAAAATGCTGGTGTTGAGGTTGGATAAAGTCTTGCCCTCCATTGTAAAGGTGGACCAGACAGGTTTTATTATGGTTTGCAGGTCTTCTAATAATATTAGAAGAGTAAAGAATATGGTTTAGGTATGGCCAGCAAGGGTCCATTCCAGGCTTGGCAGTCTCCCTGGATGCAGAGAAAGCGTTTGACCAAATGGAGTGGCCGTACCTCTTCTATGTCCTGGAACAGTTTGGTCTTTGCCAGGTGGGTGGCAGTGTTATATGGTGACCCTAAGGCAGCGGTTCTCACTAATGCTGTAAAGTCTGACAATTTTAGTATTGGTAGAGACAGCCGACAAGAGTGCCCCCTTTCACAGTTGCTATTTATATTGGTGATTGAGCCATTGGCAGAGACTGTCCGGAAGGACCCCAATATAGGTAGGAGCAGGAGGGCATAAGATCACCCTTTATGCAGGTGACATTCTTCTTTTTCTAACTAACCTGACAATATCTGTACCCCATCTAACACAAGTGATTGATTTAGTTGGTTCTTTCTCGGGGTATAAAATTAATTTTATGAAGTTGCAGGCCATGCCTGTGGGGTGTCTTGTTCGAGGACCCAATCTTTGGGGTGGAGTCTGATTCCCTTTCAGGTGGTCATAGGGAGGTTTCCTGTACTTAGGCATTTTTATTACTTCAATCAATTATATGAAGCTAACTTTATGCAGTTGCTAGAGAAGATAAGACAGGACCTTCAGTGCTGGGAGAATCTTCTGATATCTTGGTTGGGTAGAATAGCTCTGGTCAAAATGAATGTTCTTCCTCATTTATTATATCCCATGCGAATGCTCCCTTTGATGCTGCCTAGCCAAATGCTACAGAGGCTTAACAGTTGGCTTGGTTCTTTTACCTGGTGTCATAGGCGGGCTCTTATTAAGCTTGCCAAATTGCAGCTCCCACAGGGGATGGGGATTTTAATAAATATCAATTAAGTTCCCTATTATCCTATGTGGCTGATTGGGCTTGCCAGGAACCGAGGTCAATTTGGCTGGACGTCGAGGCCTCCCAGGCAAAATGCCCCCTCATTAATTTGGTGTTTATGGACAAGATGAGGACTGTTACGGACCATTGCAGAAATCTGATTGTCCTTAACACGGTTAAAGCATGGAGAATGATACGACAAAGTGAGAGCAATTCACAAAAATCTTCCCCTTTTACTTCCATAGTAGGAATGCCAGGGTTCTGGCCAGGATCAATGAATTTGGCTTTAGAATCTGGGAATGTAGAGGAGTTTCCTATCTGGGAGATTTATTTGAGGGGGAGGTCTTGATGTCTTTCGAGCAGTTGAGCCAGAAATATGAACTATCTCGGAGGGACCTCTTTTGTTGTTTTCAGATTAGGAACTTTATACAGAAAAAGACGTGGAGAGCAGAGTATTTTGGTCCACGGGTACTCTCTCGGTCAGTACCCTCTATCATTTATTAGGAAGTAATGTCTCGAAGGACGCCGAGCAGCTGTGCGGGATCTGGACTCAAGAATTTGGGGTGGAGATCTTGTAAGGAAAATTTCAATCTGCAATAGGACGCAGGCTATTAGATTCCCTACAATGTGGAAACAGGTCCTTCGGCCCAACAAGTCTACACCGACCCTCCAAAGAGTAACCCACCCAGACCCATTCCCCCACATTTATCCCTGCTTAATGCACCTAATAGTATTGGCAATTTAGCATGGCTAATGCACATCTTTGGCTTGTGGGAGGAAACCAGACCACCTGGAGGAAATCCATGCAGACATGGAGAGAATATGCAAACTCCACACAGACAGTCATCTGAGGATAGGATCGAACCCAGATCCCTGATGCTGTGAGGCAGCAGTGCTTTCCACTGAGCCACTGTGCTGCCCACAAACTATGCAGCTGAAGGTACTCCACAGGGCTTACTTGGCACTGGAGTGGCTTGCGAAATTTAAGACAGGGGAATCTCCAATGTAAAACGGATATTGGTATTCCTACTCATTGTTTGTGGTCATGCTACAAGCTTCGTAGGTATTGGGGTGCTATAGCGAGTGTCTTGGAAGGGATCTTGGGAACCGAGGTCAATGTAGATCCAGTGTCCTTCCTCTTGGATTTGCCGAATCTCCCCTCTTTGGATGTGCATGGGAAGAAACTGTTTAACATTCATTCATTTTGTGTGAGGAAGAACATCCTGGTGAGCTGGGTGTCGGGAAATCCCTCAGGACTCTCACGTTGGCGTAGGTTAGTGACAGAGCACATCCCCCTGGACGTCCTTACACGTATGATGCACCAGAAAATAGAACTTTTTTCTAGGACATGGCGGCCCTTTTTGAACTATATAGATGCAGACTTGTCGGCTATATTGGTCAGGGCCTTTGTGTAGCCATGAGGGCTGTGTCTGGTGGCCTGGGGGCCCCAGCAAGCAGAAATTCTGAATAAATACAGGTATGCCAACTGATGGTCCCGATGAGTGGGGTTGCGTTGAGTGTTGTAACTTAATCTAACTTAAATTACCTTGATTCAATTTGATTTAATTTAGTATTTTTTGTTTAATTTATTTATTGAATTGTAGTTTGCGTCGGGATTTCTTTTTCCTTTTTTTTCTTTTAAAATTGTTTGTGGAGTAGAGTAGCAGTTTGCTTACTGTTATTGTTGTTATAATATAAGCTTGTTTTACTATTTTGTAGTAATTTTATGATTTTATAAAAAATTCAAAATCTCTTTCTCAATAAAAATATTTTCAAAAAAGGCATCTGGGTGGATATATGAATAGGAAGACTTTAGAGGGATATGGGCCAAGTGCTGTCAAATGGGACTAGATTTATAAAGGATATCTGGTTGGCATGGACGAATTGGACTGAAGAGTGTGCTTCTGTGCTGTACATCTCTATGATTCTATGTAGCTGCTTGTTTCATGTTCATTTAATGATACATGACGAATTATAACTTGGGCTGATAACTGGCACTCTCTATGTCCTCTAACTTACAATCATTTAGCTCTAGTTGTTTACCTTTTGAAAAAGAAGTTCAAAGTAAACAGGAATAGGAAACAGACCACAACTGAAGGTTTAGAATCAAGTTAACAAGATTGAAGTCTCAAGTTCCCCAAACTTAGCATAATTTTCTATTTCTGCTACACAAACGTGTTCTGCAAAGGTATGGCTTGGACCAAAACATTCAGCACAAGCAAGTTCTTGGTTCCGTTCCTCAAGCCTACTTTGCCATTCGATTAGATAATGGTTGATTTGTCACCAAATCACCATCTTTACACCATAATATATCTTTTAATATATTTGCTTAACAAAGTTCTTATCAATCTCAAATTTAAGACTTACAGTTGTCCACATTCATAATGTGGAAATGACTTCCAAACTTTTACCAAATTTGCATGGAGAACAATTTTCTAATTTTATTCCTGAAAGATTGTAAGTTTTAGACTATTTCTCCCAGTCTTACATTTCCCAAATAATGGAAAAGTTTCTGAGGTCAGAAAAGGTGAGCATGGTTGCACATTTCATCCTTTCTGCACATCACCCAACATATCAGTTTGTGTTCTTCAGCCTATTTGATCACATTGCTCCTCACATCAATTTATCTTGTCCATCTACTTTTTTAAAACACTTTTCCATCCATCTACTCACCACTTACATTCAGCCTTACGTAGTTTGATGTTGCTTCCTGATAGCCAGTCTCACCAAATGAAGTTGAACATATGCCATTCCAGATTATTATAGGTGCTTTCTTTTCCCTTTTGCCAGAGAAAAAGAGAACATTCTGTACTGTATGACTCTCTAAGAGAGAGAGAACTGGAGTTTATTTTCCAGGTATTGGCTGTAGAGGAGGAAACACTGAGAATAGAGATGTTTTGAAATCACTGGCAAGGCTCTGAGGAGATTAGGATCTTCCACCTACTCACTAATACAATTAAGTACATATCATGTAGCATTTAGTCATTTTGACCTGCTTTCAACAGCAAGTGAAATATGTTGCAAGTTCTCATTATGAATATGGTCATATTCAGTTTGCCAGTCCAAATTCATACATTTTCCATCTTCTCACATTTTCAGCAGAATTTTATAGATTTCATGGACATTGAATCCTCAATGGAGCTGATTCCTTCTAATGAAGTAATAAGAATAAACAGTGGTAGAACTAGTTGAGAAGAATTTAAGTTAGAAGGCAGAGTCTCCTCCAAACTGTGCTCAGCTGCTCACAGATACAGAATGTTGGGAACTATCAATGAAAAGCTGTTCCTCTTCTCTTCCTCTGCTCAGTGATGACCAAGTGTGATTCCTTCAAAGCACACAGAGTGCAGCTGGGCAGAGATTAAAGGAGTATACCTCAAGAGGGGAAATGATGTTGCAGGCATTGTGAGAATGTCCTCCAGCATTGATAGAAAGTTCAACTTATTGGAATACTAAACACGTCAATAAAATGTGTTTATGAATACCTTGACTGTGGCTGTATACACTCAAGAAGCCACATGTTTGCAGTCTTAAACAAATTATAAATACATTATCCATGGATTTACAGGCATGACTTCCATTTGTATCAAGGTAAGCTTTAACAGAGTGCAATGTGCCTAACCCATGAGACAGATAATGGAGTGAACAAGAAAATAGAGACTCCATTTAAAGTACTACATCTCACATGTTCCCTACATTATTCAACACTTGACATGATGGCTCCTCATACAGTGAGCCTGTGTTGCATAAGATTTGATGGAGCAGTCTTTGATTGGACCCTCACAGGCTTCAAAGCATAGAGAATGTCAGGTAAGAACTTCCCAGCAATCATAGCAGTGATTCATGTAGCCTACCTCCATCTCAACCGAAGTTAAACTGATTGAACCACATATGGAGAAGGGTCACTAGACTGGAAGGTTAATTCTGCTTTCTCTCCACAGAGGTGCCAGACCTGCTGAGTTTTTCAAGCAATTTCTGTTTTTTCCTCTGATTTCCAATATCCACAGTTCTTTTGGATTTTTGAACAGCAAAATGTATTTACAATGCACTAGAACATCTCTCATCTATCAGTTTTGTTCCCTAGTCCTTCACAATAAGAATCAATATATCACTTTCATCATGAGAAGTCAAGGACCGTGGTTTTGGTAAATATATTTTGTTGTACTTGCTGCCTCCTGATATCTGTAGTCCAACTTATAGTTTACCAAAAATAAGGGTCACAGTGAACATGTGGCCATAGTAATATGACACCTGGCCCTGCAAAAACTTGTGCATTTGGAAAAATCACCATTTGTCAATGTTCAATAAATTCCCTGTTTGTGATCCGCACCAGATTTAGATGATGTGCAGGTGAAGGTCAGTTGCAAGCTAGCATTACAAAGTGAAGTTAAATAACAACAAAATTAATATTTTGCCCAGGAAATATCTTCACACCAAGCTGCAGTCATAGGTAAGACTCTTCAGCTAGTCATGTTGTCCTTCCACTGCTTTTAGTTGCAAATTGATCTTTAATGTATGTTGTGGCATCAACCTCTGGTTCTGACTTCTGGATGGGGCAGAATGCTAACACCAATTTTCCTTTTTCTACTTTGAACAGCATACCCCAGCCTCTTTAAATTATTTTTAAATCACCCTGTTCAGACATGTTAAGACACCAGGATAGGTGGGACTTGAAATCAGACCTGCAGATCTAAACGTTGGGACATTATCACTGTGCTACATGATTCCCTTATATCTTTGCTTTAAAATATGGAACTTGTTGTGAATTAGGAGACAATGATAACCATCATATTATATAAACAATGATTATTTTCATTGTAATCAACTCATTCAAACATGTTATGACATCTCCATCGCAAGAGGTTCTTCTAGCCCAAAGAATTGTATTACCTATAATCCTTCCTTTATATTATTTTAAAATAATCAAATCAAACAGAATTATTGTGGACAGTGCCTAAGGGATACTGAAAAATCAAATCACAAGGGAAACTTATTAAATTTGAATTATCATTTTGTGAGGTAACAATGTACCCCAGCTCCCAAGTTGCTCAATGATTATGGAAGGCCTGAAATATACCAATGGATACAACATGCTCCCTCTCAGTGGACCAATGCCTTGATCTGTTAATGGGAGAAAGTGAGGACTGCAAATGCTGGAGATCAGAGTCAAAAAGTGTGGTGATGAAAAAGCACAGCAGGCTAGGCAACATCCGAGGAGCAGGAGAGTTAACATTTCATGCATAAGCCCTCATCAGGATTTAATTCCTTACATCGATTCTTCTGCTCCTCAGATGCTGCCTGACCTGCAGTGCTTTTCCAGTGCCATACTTTCTGACTTTGATCTGTCAATGGCCAACTTGGCTGGCTCAGAATAAGACCCAAACAGAAGTCCTCTGATTTGCCTGTCTCTCTCCACAACAATGTCCGAAAATCAGGCATTAGGAGCTGATGAATAACCAAAGATCTAACAGTAACATTTTAAGAAAACAAAAAAGGAGCTACAATCTACAACAATCAATGTAAAGATTTATTATGGACTTAGGAATAGAACTGCATAGTTGTTTCACAGAGTCCTGGTCATATGGAGACTCCTTTAGCACTGTACCCCTAAGAAAAGAATTCAGGGCTCGAACACTTTGGGTTTCCTGAACACCACACTCATCCTGAGGAGCCCTATGGCAGAAACCTCATCCTGAACTGAGTGCACTTTGTCGTCTGTGCCAACATGCTCCTGTTTGATAATGCACAGCATTATTTGTATCTTTGCACAAAGGGTTTGTACTGAGGTCCCAGCAGTTGCACAAGGGCCCAGGCTTGTGCATAAGTTGTTTTGCAAGGACAGTTCTTGCTGTGGTAATATAGAGTATAATATTCGACAATGGGGGAATGTCACAACAAATTCATTGGTGACTTTCATGTTTCTCATTCCTTAATTCAAAGGATGACCCCTAGTAGATCTTGTTCAAGAAAGTTGCTTACACTGGGTGTTGAGAAGGAAGGTGGGCAAGATGTGGATTTACAAGTCATCATGCAGCAGTAATCGAGGTGCAGCATGCACTGTTTTAACCAGCTTGTGGGTTTTCTTCAGTCAGCTATGTGTGGGGGATTAATGTTTGTGAGGACAAGAAGCAAGGAAAGGGACAGTGAGTGGAAGATTCCAGTTTTGATGCATATGGTCACATTCCAGTTGACTATCAATAAGATGTATGTGTATAAGACGACCTATGCCAGACAAGTTCACTGCATTCTGCTGTGAAACATGATACAGCAAGCATTGAGGTCAAATGTGTTGTGACAGCCATAGCCCACATAGCTCCAGCTAGTTTGGTTAATAGGTTTCTTTGGTTTTGACCTTTGATACTGGTTTCTTCAGACACTTCAAGATGGACAAAACCTTAAGTAGAGTTATTCTCAAGTTCGTTTCATTGGGATCATGTTTTTGTCTCTGATCATGCATGTAAACATAAAATTCTTTTTTGGCGTTGGCATTGAGGAGATGGAATATAAAGGGTATGATTTGTGAGGGAGATGGTTTGTGCTGCAGTAGTCTGTCAACTTTGTAACATTTTCATTAAGGAAAATACGGCGGGTCTCAATTTTACTCATTCTAATCAGAAGTGCCACAGCCCAATTCAGCACTTTGGAGCAGCACAAAACCACTTGTATTAAATTGTCTTTAAGTTACCAAAAACCAAATTGCTAGTCATCTGCTCTGCATAGTTTGGCACTTATGGAAGAGAAAATAAAGCCCATCAACTATAATAAACTGAAAAAAACAATGCCAGCAATATCCAGAATACTATGGCTCTCATTTCATTCAAGACTACAGAACTGGAGGAAAAATTAAGGGGCTTGAAATGTGGCAAAGTTGCAGGATGTATCATCTTCACACCAGAATTCTTGAAACAATATGGTCCTATGTTCATGCCTGGCTAACTCAATTCAACACAAGAATCATCAGCTCATGCACAGTCCTGAAGATTTGGCAAATAGAAAAGTCAATAAAACCAGAAATGTTTGGCAGCCAGCTATCAGCCCATTGCATTATATTCTGCAGTTTCTATGTTTTTAGATCTTTGGGATCTTATGAAATGCAAATCTCCTGAAGTAAAAAGTATTCTTAATGTCAACCAAACTGGTTTCCATAAGTGGAGCAGCAGGTGGTCCAGTTCTGCCACTCAGCACCTACATCAAAAACAACTTCAAAAAGAACCTGAAGATCGACATAGTGTTACTGAACCTCAGAGCTGTGACACACCAGCCTGCTCATAAAGCTGTCCAGAGTGTTTCCAGCCTGAATCAGCATAATTGTTAAAATATTCCATTGCAACAGATGATTTAGAATTCACCCAGGACAAAGGAGAAGTTTATAGAGAGGACTACCACACAGTTTAACGCTGTTCAACATATATACAAATTACCTGGCAACAACCACTTCCTGCTAGTTCTTTTATATTGATGATAACTATTGTGCCAAGCTCAATGCTTCTGCACCCTGAACCAAATCATTAATGAAAATATTATCGAGTTGATGGGACAATGGCTCAATATTCATCCCTGTGAGCACCCAGGCAAACCTGGAGAACAAAACGATCCTACCAGAAGAATAAGTTCCAAGAGGAAATGAAAGGTCTCCAAAACAGTCCCTTGCAGACTTCAGAGGTCCATTCAACTGCCAAGTGAAACATCATTGGATGTCTTGTCACCCAATAAATTGCTTACAAGGGTCATGCATGGAAATATTATCAAATTTGAGGTCTGAGAAGTCGTGTAAGTGGATATTAGGATGGAAAGAGATTATGGAAAAGATTGTGTCATCTTTAGAGGAACTTAAGACACTTCGCTTCCCTGGACCTCCACTTCCCTGGACCTACCACCACCTGCTGACCTTGGAAGGCAAAGGAAGTATAGTTTGGTTCAAGAAAATAGTCGAGCAGGGACCTAAACCCTTCCTATATAGGCTCCAAACTCTGTAATCACCACTTGTCTCCAGGCAGGGAATGAGTGTTCAGAAGTACTCTGACTGCGGCAAAGAAGGAAGTCAGGGAAAGAGGCAGCATAGGGCTCACTATCTTTGCATTCTTTAACTTTCTAGAACAATTCTATCTAATTTAGATAGGGTCACAAACAAAAATCAATCCTAATATTTCATATTTCAAGTTATATCAGATTCCAAAATTTTTTGACTAAATCTCTCATAATTTTAGTTTTAAAAGGAAATTGAATGAGATGAAAATAGTAAAAATGCTCTGAACCAAGACAGATTAAAAATTCGTCCCCATTGGGGTGATATGTTATTTTCCCAATTTTAAAGGCTTTAAAACATCAACTTGAGATCATGAAATTTAGAGACATAGAGTCCTACAGCACGGAGACAGCCCTATGGCCCAAACTGGTCCATGCCGACTAAAATGTCCATTCACATTAACCCTGTTTCCCTGCACTTGGCCCATATTCTTCTAAACCTTTCCTATCCATGTATTTGTCCAAATGCCTTGTAAATATTGCTAATGTACCCACCTCAACCACTTCTGCTGGCAGCTCATTTCACATACGTACCACCCTCTGTGTGAAAATTTGCCCCTCAGGTTCCCTTGTATTCTTTCCAGTCTAACCTTAAACTGATGCCCTCTAATCCTTGATTCACCAACCCTGGGAAAAAGACTGACTGCACTCACCCCATCCATGCCACTCATGATCTCTACAAGATCCCCCTTCAGTCTTTTACGCTTTAAATAAAAATGTCCTTGTTTGTCCAATCTTTCCCTATAACTCAGATCCTAGAGTTCTGGCAACATCCTTGTACATTTCTTCTGCACTCATTCCAGTTTAATAACATCCTTCCACAAGCAAGGTGACCAAAACTGAACTCAATATTCCAAGTGCAGCCTCACCAATGTCCTGTACAACTGTAACATAGCTTGCCAACTTCTATACTCAATGTCATGACTTATGAAATTTCTGTCCCTTCAGCATCAAGTTCAGGATTTTTTATTATTTCTGTGAAATACACTTGCCAATGATAACATTTTTTTACATTAGTGGTATTTTTCATTGTATGTGACAATCTTTCAAATAAAAGCAAAATACTGCAGATGCTACAAAGTAGCGTCGCTCCGAAAGCTAGTGTGCTTCCAATTAAACCTGTTGGACTATAACCTGGTGTTGTGTGATTTTTAACCTTGAAACAAATAAAGAAAGTTTTGGAGAAACTCAGCAGATTTCGCAGCATCTGTAGACAGAGAAAACCAGAATTATAACATTTCAAGTCCTTTTCATAACAGGTTTCATATATAATGATAGAAATGAGACAACATTTCCAGAATATCCTGTACATATGAAAGTTTGCTAACTACTGAGTTAAGGGTTCATTTACTTCAATTAATTGTGGCCCAGCATTGATCCCTGTGGTACTGCACGATCTATACGTTGTCATCCTGAAAATGCTCCCTTTGTCCCCATTTTCTGTTTTATATTAGTTAGCCAATCTTCTATCCTTGCTAATATACTATCCCCAACACCATGGCACTTATTCAATTAAGTAGCCTAGCCTACCTTATCAAATACCTTTGGGAAATTCAAATATGGCATATCTACTATTCACTATTTATCTATCCTGCTTGTTACCTTCTCAACGAATTCTGCCAAATGTGTCAGACATGATTTCCCCTTCATACACACTGATGATTCTGCTTGATTATATTTAGAATTTGTAAATGGTCTACTATTGCATTCTTTATAATAGATTTCAATATTTTCCCAATGTCAGATGTTACATTAATCGGTTTCTAGTTAGCTTTTATTGTCCCTCCTTTTGGAATAAGGCTGTTATATTTGCAGTTATATATCCTTCTGGACTTGTCCAAAATTTAAGGCTGAAAAGCTGGTCTAGTGTAGATTAATGTAGTTTGGTAGTACAGACCCAATGAGTAGAAATATCTCGTCTTCTCTATGGTTCTACGAATTTATGAGTCAAGACCTTTGAGATGCCATGTGGGATCGAAAGTCAACTGTGCAACAATTTTACAAAATAGCTGTGACCATGTGCAAAGTGGGTGGAGTAAGTTACTGTCCTTTCTCTACTCTGGCAGAGTAAAAACGTTTGATTTTGAGGTCCTCCTCAGGGCCAATTGCAATAGTTATGCCTTCACTGATTAATATCTATTGCATTTGTTGGTAAGTTATTCATTATCCAAAACTGCAGAATAAAATTTAAAGCCTCAAGCAATCAAGAGCATCACATTATGCACATTAAATGCCTCTTTGTCACATAAGCAAAGCAAAGGCCATGAAAACAGATAACATAAAAGTAGAACCTGACATGTATCAAACACATTGCATGGCAAGTTCAAGAAGACAAGTTCACAGCTGTTTGATTCTCACACTGAAATGCAACTATGCCAGGATGTGGAAAAAAAGCCTTTGCATTGGTGGGCAGTAACTTGGGGAAGGTTTCATGTTGATTTTACCAGCAGAATAATATTTTTAGTTGGCATTAGTTGTGCAACATACAATTGGGTTGGGTCACCAACCTCAGAGTTCCTTAGGAAGCCTGCAAGACACAGTGTGTGAGGGCATATCATGATGTTTAATTACAATGGATGTAAGGGCTCAGAGATTCCTTCAAAAAAAGTATTATAATTATAACATTCCTCACATGGAGAATGCCATCACTGGAGTCATTACAGTCTTGATGCTACTTCAAAAGAATTCAGAAGGAGACACCAATCAGAGTTTCATTAACAAGAACAGCAACAATGGCCGCTAAACAGACTCCAGAAAGAGAGGCTGCTGGTGAAGATCTAACAAGGAGGGACAGAATAATGAGACCCTGGACCTACAGGCAATACTGCCATTTTCTTCAACAGTCTGAAAGACTGCAATTGACAATTAAGGATGTTCTATCCCCTCATCACTCTGCAATTTGTTGGAGGTGGAGTTGCACGCCAAAGGACTAAATAGGAATTCCATTCTAGAGGCAGCTAAGATCATTTTTATGCCAGAAACTGGAATATAGAGCAACTGAGGACCTGTATGGCATCTCAAAAGTTTTGACCATAAATTCATAGAATCATAGAGAAGAAGAGGCACTTCTGCTTATTGGGTCTGTACTGCCAAAACTACATTAAATCTACACTTGACCCACTTCGCCCATAGCCTTGAATGTTATGACATTTCAGGTGCTCATCCAAGAATTTTTTTTTAAGGCTGTGAGATTTCCTGTGTCTACAACCTTCCTAGAAATGCATT
Organism: Chiloscyllium plagiosum; assembly: GCF_037043375.1. NCBI lineage: Eukaryota > Metazoa > Chordata > Chondrichthyes > Orectolobiformes > Hemiscylliidae > Chiloscyllium > Chiloscyllium plagiosum. The sequence continues at coordinate 61,268,473 of NW_028270140.1, forward strand.
TCAGACTTCCACCACCCTCTGGATGAAAAGATATTCCCTCATAACTCCTGTCTTTCACCTGAAAAGTGTGAACTCTTGTTAATCCTTCAACTAAGGTGGACAGCTGCTTTCTATACCCCCGTTCACCCTTGTAATACAAATCTATCAGGTTCCTCCCTCAACCTGCTCTCCTCCACAGAAATAATCCAAGTTTATTTACAACCAAAACAAACACAGAAATTGCTGGAAAAACTCAGCAGGTTTGGCAGATTTTGAGGATAGAAATCAGAGTTAACATTTCGGGTCCAGTACCCTTGTTCAAAAATGATGGTAGCTACAGGGATAGTGCCAGAAGACTGGAGGATAACAAATGTTGTCCGTCTGTTCAAGAAGGGGAGTAGGGACAACCCCTGGTAATTATAGACCAGTGAGCCTTATTTCGGTTGTGGGTAAAGTGTTGGATAGAATTATATGAGATAGGATTTATAATCATCTAGAAAGGAATAATTTGATTAGGGATAATAAACATGGTTTTGTGAAAGGTAGGTCATGCCTCACAAACCTTATTGTGTTCTTTGAGAAGGTGACCAGACAGGTGGATGAGGATAAAGCAGCTGATATGGATTTCATTAGAGCATTTGATAAGGTTCCCCATGGTAGGCTATTGCAGAAAATACGGAAGCATGGTATTGAGGGTGAGTTCACCGTTTGGATCGGAAATTGGCTAGCTGAAAGAAGACAGAGGCTGGTGGTTGATGTAAAATGTTCATCCTGGAGTTCAGTTAGTAGTGGTGTACCACAAGGATTTGTTTTGGGGCCACTGCTGTTTGTCATTTTTATAAATGACCAAGATGAGGGCGTAGAAGGATGGGTTAGTAAACATGCAGATGACATTAAGATAGGTGGAGTTGTGGATAATGCTGAAGGATGTTGCAGGTTACAGAGGGACATAGATAAGCTGCAGAGCTGGGCTGAGAGGTGGCAAATGGAGTTTAATATGGAAAAGTGTGAGGTGATTCACTTTGGATGGAGCAACAGGCATACAGAGTACTCGGCTAATGGTAAGATTTTTGGTCGTGTGGGGATGAGCAGAGAGATCTCGGTGTCCATTGATCCCTGAAAGTTGTCACCCAGATTGGTAGGGTTGTTAAAAAGGCATATGGTATCTTAGCTTTTATTGGTAGAGGGATTGAGTTTCAGAGCTATGCGGCCATGTTGCACCTGTACAAAACTCTGGTGTGGCTGCATTTGGAGTATTGCGTACAGTTCTGGTCGCCGCATTATAGGAAGGATGTTGGAAGCATTGGAAAGGGTGCAGAGGAGAAAGATATTGCCTGGTATGGAGGGAAGATCTTATGAGGAAAGGCTGAGGAACTTGAGGTTGTTTCCATTAGAGAGAAGAAGGTTGAAAGGTGACTTAACAGAGACAAACACGATGATCAGAGGATTAGATAGGGTGGACAGCGAGAGCCTTTTTCCTCGAATGGTGTTGGCTAGAATGAGGGGATACAGGTTTAAATCGAGGGGTGATAGATATAGGTCAGATGTCAGAGGTAATTTCTTTACACAGAGTAGTAAGGATGTGGAAAACCCTACCTTCAACAGTAGTAGACACACCGACTTTAAGGGCATTTAAATGGACATTGGATAAATATATAGGTGATAATGGAACATTGTAGGTTAGATCAGCTTCAAATAGGTTTCACAGGTCGGAGCAACATCGAGGGCTGAAGGGTCTGTACTGCGCTGTAACGTACTATGTTCGAGGAAGCAGTTGTTTATTATGCAGTAGATAGGGTGGTAGGTGGGGTGGGGGTGCATGCATGATGATCAGAGCCTAAAATGAAAGAAAAACACTTGGACAGTCAAAGGAGGGGATAACAGTCAGCCCAGGAGAATGAATATCTGCTAATGGGGACTATTAGTGGTTTTTGTTGTGTGTAATAGCAGACCACATGATCATTGGCATGGTGTTTGGTTTAGGGAAAGCGCAGGGAAGGTGCTCAAGCCCAAAAGATATACAGTCATACAGTCATTACAGCATGGAAACAGATCCTTTTGTCCAACCAGTCCATGCTGAACATAATCCCAAATTAATTTCACTTGCGCGTTCCTGGCCCATATTCCTCCAAACCTTTCCTATTCATGTACTTATCCAAATGTCATTAAATGTTGTAATTGTACCCATTTCCACCACTTTCTCAGGAAGTTCATCCTCACCGCCAACTTCTCAAGGGCAAATAGGGATGGGCTATCAGTACTGGCCAGCCAGCCACGCCCAAGTCCCACAAATGAAGAAGAAAAAAAGAAATGGCAGCTCATGATCCTCTGGATGCAGATGCTTGTCAGATGCTTATCCACTTTCTCTTCATAGCTAAAGCACTCCAACCCAGGCAGTATCTTGGATGAAAATGTTGGTGGGTGGGTTAATAAGTTTGCAGACCAGTGGAGTTTGGATAGTGTAGAAGGTTGTCAAAGGATACAAAGATATAGATTAGTTGCAGATATGGTTGGAGAAATAGCGGATAGATTTTAATCCATGTAAGCACGAGGCGCTGTGCTTTGGGTGATCAAATGTTAAGGACAAGTGTACAGTTAATGGCCGGACCCTGAACAGCATTAATGTACAGAAGGATCTTGAGGTTCAAGTCCATAACTCCCTGAAAGTGGCATGCAAATAGATAGGATGGTAAAGAAGGCATAGTGTATGCTTGCCTATAGTGGTTAGGAAATTGTGTACAATAGTCATCCTCAAGAACTTTTGAGAAGCACTCCAAGATCCCTTGCTGCTTTGAGCTTCTTAGTGTCCTACTGTTCATTTCATACTCCCTTGTCTGGTTACTGTTTCCAAAGTAAGTGGAGTTGAGGCCACAAAAAGATCAACTATGATCTTATTGAATGGCGGAGCAGGCTCGATGGGCCAGATGATCTACCTCTGCTCCTATTTCTTATGGTCTTATATACTAAATCACCTCACAATTACCAGGATTAAATTCCATCTGCCACTTATCTGCCCATCTGACTGGTCCATTTATGTCCTCTTGTAACCTAAGACCTTCCTCCACACTGTGAACTACCTTGTGTCAACGCAAATCTATTTATCAAACCCCTTCACCGACATTCTCATCTACACCATATATATATATCACAATCATCCAGCATTTTCTGATGCCATTCCTCCAAAGCACATCTCTTTACATCCTTTCCCTATGACAAGGACAACTAGGATACTGGGATTCTTCGACACTATTACCGAATTCCCCCAGTACATGTATTTTGACCGCACCAGATTACAACCTGTTTGTGAATAAAAAAAGGCTTCTATTCCATGGATGTTCAAATGATATGTGACCATCGATGAAAATTTTTGGATATCTGCACCAGATATACTGGCAGCTGCTATGATTCTTTCATATTAGAGACTCAAAGGTTCCTGCCTCCTTTTAACTTCCTTGGACCACACAGGGATAATTATTGGGAGACAAAGGGTATCCTCTCCAAACATGGCTCAGGACATGTTTCAAATTAATGCAGAATGAAGATTTACTGCTGCACACTTTGATCAATGCCATAATAGAACAGACAGTAATCCTGCTGTTGATGAGATTTTGATCTCTGAACTACTCCAGGGAGACACTGCTGCATAGCCCAGACAGGATTTCCTGCATCATGGTTGTATGATGTGCCATTCACAATTACAACCAAAAATGTCCTTGATGCAGATAAGTTAGAGCATCAACAGCAATCTTTTGCGGTTGAAAGTGAGGCTGCGTAGCAGGACGTTGACCAGGTGAGCTGTCCAGGACAGCACAGTAGAGAAATAAGATTCCCTACAGTATGGAAACAGGCCTTTCGGCCCAACAAGTCCACACCGACCCTCTGAAGAGCAACCCGCCCAACCCCATTCCCCCACCCTATACTTACCCTTGACTAATGCACCTAACACTAAGGGCAACTTAGCATGGTCAATTCACCTGACCCACACATCTTTGGATTGTGGGAGGAAACTGGAGCACCGAGTGGAAACCCACACAGACACGGGAAGAATGTGCAAACTCCACACAGTCACCTGAGGCGGGAATCGAAACCAGGTCCCTGGTGCTGTAAACCAGTAGTGCTAACCACTGAGCCGCCCCAAATTATTATGTATTGTGTGATTGCACGAGCAATTTGTTTTTTTTCCATCAGTTAAAAACAATCTGTTTGCAATAAATAGCTGCTTTCTTACTAAAGACATCTGATAAGTTTTTTTGTTAACCTGAATTTGTCAGTTAGATAAATTGGGGACTTTGGATGGTTTGATTTTTTTCCATGAATGATGATTCCTGAAATAGTGCAGCTGGATTTCCTGTACACCACCTGAGTGAGTCATGATAGTACCTTCACATCACTTGGCCTACATGGCCACCAGGGAGAAGTAATTAGTCAATGAGACAATGCAGTAAATGGTGCAAAAGTTAACAATCTCTTAATGCATCTACCAGGATTTCATGTCCAAATTATATATAAAAAGGTGATAGCCATTAGGCTGACAGGAATCCTGATGAATCTATTTTTAACCCTTTCATAATTGGAAAACCTTACAGTGCGTCCCCATCACAAACTCTTTTTCTATATCAATCTTCCTGTATCACACCATTCTTTTCTTCCTGAATCAGTCTTTTTTTTCATCTCCCTTTCTCATCACATCTCTCTCCTTTCCTCCCTGATATCTTCGTACTATCCATTTACCTCTTACTCTCCACCTCCTTGTACCTTCTCCCCCGTATCACTCTCTTCTCCGTATCTGTCATTTTATTTCTCTCTTCGCCTCTCCTTTTTGTCTCTCTCCTCCCAGCCCCGTACCTCTTTCCCTATAACTCCTCTCTCTCCCTGCATCCCTCTATTGTTGAATTGCTCCCTCTCCCCCTGCATCTCTCTTCTTGAATCTCTCTCTCCTCCTGCATCCCTCTTCTTAAATCTCTCTCTGTCTCTGCATCCCTCTATTCTTGAATCTCTCCCTCTCCCCTGCATCTCTCTTCTTGAATCTCTCTCTCTCTGCATCCCTCTATTCTTGACTCTCTCCCTCTCCCCTGCATCTCTCTTCTTGAATCTCTCTCTCTCTGCATCCCTCTATTCTTGAATCTCTCTCTCTCTGCATCCCTCTATTCTTGAATGTCTCTCTCCCTCTGCATCCCTCTATTCTTGAATCTCTCCCTCTGCATCCCTCTATTCTTGAATGTCTCTCTCCCTCTGCATCCCTCTATTCTTGAATCTCTCCCTCTGCATCCCTCTATTCTTGAATGTCTCTCTCCCTCTGCATCCCTCTATTCTTGAATCTCTCCCTCTGCATCTCTCTATTCTTGAATCTCTCCCTCTGCATCTCTCTATTCTTGAATCTCTCCCTCTGCATCTCTCTATTCTTGAATGTCTCTCTCCCTCTGCATCCCTCTATTCTTGAATCTCTCCCTCTGCATCCCTCTATTCTTGAATCTCTCTCTCTCTCTCTCCTCCTGCACCTCTCTGTTCTTGAATCTCTCTCTCTCTCTGCATCCCTCTATTCTTGAATGTCTCTCTCCCTCTGCATCCCTCTATTCTTGAATCTCTCCCTCTGCATCCCTCTATTCTTGAATCTCTCTCTCTCTGCATCCCTCTATTCTTGAATGTCTCTCTCCCTCTGCATCCCTCTATTCTTGAATCTCTCCCTCTGCATCCCTCTATTCTTGAATCTCTCTCTCTCTCCTCCTGCACCTCTCTGTTCTTGAATCTCTCTCTCCCCTGCTGACGTCTATCCAGTTGCCTCTCCCCCTCCGCCGTTCTCAGTTATTTTTTTCGGCCGGTTTTCTCTCTGGTTCCAACGCCGGTCTCCCGGTGTCAGTCCATTTGACTTGCTCGGCTCTTCCAGGCGGTGCCGAGCCACCTCTCTCCTTGCCCTTTGACGTTGTTTAGGCTCCGCCGCTGAGCTCCTGCTGCAGGGCCGCCGCCTCCGCCGCCAGGTAAGAGCCGGGTTCCGGCTCGGAATCGCCACCTTCCCCGCGCCGGCAATAACCGGGGGCCGGGGATTGGGGCCGGGGGCCGCCAGGCCCATCTGGGCTGCAGTTCAAATCAAAGCCGGGAATAGGCCTTCAGCTGGGATCCCGTTATCCAGAACAGGTCAGGGATGTCTTCCAGGAGTGAGTGAGTGAAAAGGGGAGGAGAGAAAGAAAGAGACCAGCAGAGATCATGGAAGGATAGAGGACAGAGAGAGGGAGAATGAGGTGAAGAAACAGACGAGGGACGTGGTAATGGGAAAATTGAAGATTTCAATGGAAGAATTGAGAATAAGGAATAAATTAAGGAAGAAACAAACAGGCAAAGGGATCGAGAAATAGCAGAAAGTAAAGAAAAACGTACCGCAACGGGGAAGTTAGAGACAAAACTCAAAGAGATAACTGAAAAACTGTAATTCAATAGAATGGATGGGAAGGGGAGTAAATAAGACATCAAAAAGAAACAGGAAACAAAAGAAACATATAACATGACAGATGTGTAAACAAAACAGAACGAGGCAATCAGGGAAAAGGAAAACATAGAGGTGGACGAACAGAAACAGAGAAGTAGAAACAAATAACGAGGTGAAGACAAAGTGTGAAAAAATAAAGGCCAAATTTGGTGAGAAATGAAGACAGCAAGATATGGTCAATAAATAGTGATCTTGATGGAGACAAATTAATAAGAAGAGGATAACACAGTTGAGTGAATTTCAGGGAAGCAGAATGCCCACAATAGGAGTCACAGAAAGATAGACAGGGTAATGAAATTAAGAGAAGAATGGTGGATGGTGATCACCTAAGGACAAAATTCAGAATGAAAGCTGTAAAACAAAACAAAAATGCAAAGAAGAAATGAACTTGAGAAAAAAAAGAAAATTTGGAAGAGTGAGACACAGACACAAGTGTAAGAAGATGTGGAAAGAGGGAAATATAGGATATCTGGAAGATGTGAAGAAGTACAGACAAGTAAGAAGCAGACTGAGAGGGTAGGTGCATAGTAGGAGAGCTAGACAGAAATTAGGAAAGGAGGAGTGCATTTAAGTCGTCATTGGACAGGCATATGGATGTACATGGAATAGTGTAGGTGGGATGGGCTTCAGATTAGTATGACAGGGCGGCACAACATCAAGGGCCGAAGGGCCTGTACTGCGCTGTAATGTTCTATGTTAATGAATATCAAAGAAATAGGGGATGGATGAATGAATATAAGAAAGAGGGATTAGATTAGTGAAGGAATTTGGAAAATAAAACCAACTTGCATGTGGAGAGAAAGGACTTGAGACAATTGGAGATAAACATAGATATATGGTAGAGAGAGACAGGGAGCATAAAAAGAGAAAAACACAAAGTGGATGTCGATGGGAGGTTGGGGGAGAAAAAGAGAAAGGGACAGGCAAACACAGTATGCTATGTATTAAGTACATACTGGTTCAGTCACAAGGGATACATTTGATAAAGTCAGTCTTTTGTAGATTCCCTACAGCATGGAAGCAGGCCATTTGTCCCATCGAGTCAACAACAACCCTCCGAAGAGTATCCCACCCGGAACCATCCCCCTACCCTATCCCTGTAACCTTGCATTTCCCATGGCCAATTCATGTAGGAGAAAGTAAGGACTGCAGATGCTGGAGATGAGAGTAGAGAGTGTGGTGCTAGAAAAGCACAGCTGGTCAGGCAGCATCCGGCCTGACTGGCTGTAATTCACTTAGCCTACACACCCCTGGACATTATGAGCAATTTGGCATGGCCTATCCACCTAACCTACACATTTTTCAATTGTGGGAGGAAACCGGAGTACCTGGAGGAATCCCACACAGACAGTTGTCCAAGGTTGGAATCGAACCTGAATCACTGGCACTGTGAGGCACTGAGCTACCCTGTTGCCATATGCTGATTTAGGCTTTTTTTTATTTATAAGGAAATTTGAGGTTATATGAGGACGTTGGCAGATATTAAAGGGGAGTTAAGGCCAGAATCTTTCAGCCATGATGGTACTGAGAGGTGAAGCAGGATTCAGAAACCAGATGGACTACTTTTTTTTAATGTTCATTTTCTGTGGAGAGTATGGAAACAGGAGGGTATGTATTAAGCTAGGTGGCTAGGGTAAGCTAGGATCTTTAGAGATAAACAGTTTGGAGAAATTGCTTGCATGAGAAGATGCTGTGGGGATGACAAAAGTGTGGATTAGGATCTTGCAGAGGGAATAATTCCTTTCAAATGCTGAGAGCCAAGTGAATGTGCATGTTTGATTGTGTTATTTACTGGAGGTAACACAAGTGGTGGAGGATAATCCAATGAATGTGGAGATTGAAGGATAAAAGATATTGAAATATGGATAAAATGACAAAGATTGAAATAGAAATGTAGTTCACTCAGTTTTGCATTTGGTGATATTTCTTTGTTAATTTATTGATTCTTTTCACACTAACAGTTTTTACTTTAAAGATATTTCTATATTTACATATTTGTAAGATGGTTCTAAATTAATCTCTACAGAATAATAAACTGATGATAAAGAGGTGAAAGGAACATTTAAATTTTTTAAAGCTTGAGCAGATTTTGTTGTGACCAGAAATATGAAAGAGAAAATTGAGAAATATGCTGTTCATAACCAGCAGATCGCTGAAATCATTTTGTAGCCAGTGAAGTACTTTTGAAGTGCAATCACTGTCGTAAAGAAGGAAATAAACCATTTGTACATGGCAAGCTCCCACAAACAATTGTCCAGGAAATAGGGCTAACTACCCTGCACGTTTACGCTGAAGGATCTTTTATATCCACCTGAGAGTACAGATGTGACAGATTTCACCAAGAGATTTAAGAATAGCTTTTCCCCTGCTGTTATCAGACTTACAAATAGATTTCTCATATATTAGTGTTGAACTTTCTCAGCACATACTCGGTAGCTATAACATTATATTCTACGTTCTGTTCTAAAGCCGTGATGTACTTATGTAAGGTATTGATTTGTCTGGTTAGCACGGAAAACAATATTTTACACTGTATCTTGGCACATGTGATACTTATAAATCAAACCAAATCAAAGATGTAACCTCAGTTTGACATCATATCCAAAAACCAAATCTCTCTCAGTGCAGCACTGCCTCAGTTTTTTCTTAATTCATGCTTGGCATTTGGGTATCATGGGCTGGCTAGCATTTGGGTATCATGGGCTGGCCAGCACTTATTGCCAGTCCTTGATTGCTCTTGAGAAGGTGATGGTGAGCTGCCTTCTTGAATTGATGCAATCCACCTGCTGTGGGTCTACTCACAACACCATTAGGGAGGGAATTACTTGTTGCTGTGTTCCTAGCCTCTGACCTGCTCTTGTAGCCACTTTTTTTTTTGCTTTTGGTGTACAGATCTTTATTCAATTTCCACCCCAAGAAGAAAGGAAAGACCCAAGTAGTCAGTGACAAGCAGTGCCGTTCACATCAAAGGGCACTGCTGTGTGATCAAGCACTGAAGGGGAGAGCAGGGATTAAATCAAAATAGAGTTGGAGAGGGAAATAATACAGGGCAAAAGTGAGGACTGCAGATGCTGGAGATCAGAGTCAAGGTTAGAATGGTGCTGGAAAAGCACAGCAGGTCAGGCAGCATCCGAGGAGCAGGAAAATCGGCGTTTCGGGCAAAAGCCTTTCATCAAGAATCCTGATGAAGGGCTTTTGCCTGAAATGTCAATTTTCCTGCTCCTCGGATGCTGCCTGATCTGCTGTGCTTTTCTAGCACCACTCTAATCTAGGGGGAAATAATACAATCCACTCGCTGCGGTGCCCATCTCTCCCTGAACAGCTCAAGGGTGTTTGTGGACACCGCGTGCTCCCTCTCTAGAGAGACCCGGGCTCTAACATAACTGCAGAAGAGGGGCAGGCTGTTGTCCCTAACGACCCCCTCCACGGCCCGCTACCTCGACCTGTTTATGGCCAATTCCTGAAGAAGGGCTTATGCCCGAAACGTCGATTCTCCTGTTCCCTGGATGCTGCCTGACCTGATGCGCTTTTCCAGCAACACATTTTCAGCTCTGATCTCCAGCATCTGCAGTCCTCACTTTCTCCTTATGGCCAGTTTGGCCAGGCACAAGAGCAGACCCACGAGGAGGTCTTCAGACCTGCCCTCCCCCCTCTGCACCAGATGCCCGAAGATCAGGAGCATGGGAAGCCACTTTTTCTTTAATGTGATGAGTCCATTTGAGTTTCTGGTCAATGGTAACCCCCAAAATCTTGATAGTGGGAGATTCAGTGATGGTAACACCATTGAATATCAAGGGACGGTGGTTAGATTGGTTTTATTGGTGATGGTCATAGCCTGGCAATTGTGTGGCGTGAATGTTACTAGTACAAGCTTGAATACTGTCCAGATCCTATTTCATTTGAACATGGACTGCTTCAGTATCTTAGAAGTTGTGAATGGTGCTGAACATTATACAATCATCAGCAAATATCCCAACATCTGACTGTTAAATAGAGGGAATGTCTTTATGAAACAGCTGAAGATTGTTGGGCATAGGACACTACACTGAGGAACTCCTGCAGAGATGTCCTGGAGCTGAGATGATTGACCTCCAGCAACCATGACTATATGACAGGTGTGACTCCAACTAGCAGAGTCACCCCAGTACCCATTGATTCCAGTTTTGCTAGGGCTCCTTGATGCCACACTCAGTTGAATGCAGCCTTGATGTCAAAGGCTGTCATTCTCACCTGACTTCTGGAATTTAGCTCTTTTCTTCATGTGTGAACCAAAGCAGAAATGAGGTCAGGAGGTGAGTGTCTCTAGTGGAACCCAGCAGGTTATTCTGAGCAAGTGCAGCTGGATAGCGCTGTTGATGACTCCCTCCATCAATTTACTAATGAAGAAGAGTAGAGTGATGGGGAGGTATTTGGCTGCATTGGATTTGTCCTGATTTTTATGTCCAGCAGAATCGCCAAGCAGAGACTGATAGCCAAGTTCCATACCTATGAAGGTAGCCTCAACCATGATCTTGGGATCATGTTGTATTGCATGTGACCCCACCACACTGTTCCATATCGTAAAAACTGCTTTACTGTCCTGTTTTTAAACTTCTATACTGTTGTTTTGACACCATCATTTTGATAAATTGTTATGATCTGTCTAGCTTCATTAATTTATCCAGTTTTGAATTACTTTGCTTAGATGCTTGGCTTGCGACTCTTAGACCTACCATGTTATTTCCAGTCATTTAATTTGTCTCCAGTACCATCTTATTTTTAATTTTTTTGTAACTCTCTCTCTACCTCATTTAATTAGATTATAGGTCATCCTTTCCCTGGGTATTCAGCTGTTGACACTTTACTGACCGTCTAACACTCTTGGACACCTGCAGAGCTTATTCTGACACTCCACGCACAGCACTTGTATGATCTTTTGCTTTATCTGCCTATAAACCCTGTGCCTGTTTGCTCTTCTCTCTCACTGAACCTGTTGAAGGGGCTGTGCTCTGAAAGCTTGTGATTTCAAGTAAACCTGTTAGACTATAACCTGGTGTCATGTGACTTCTGATTTTATATATGAGACATATCTGGGAATTTTCCAAATTGTTGGCTGGATGTTGGTCTTGTAACTGTATTGACAACGTTCTTGGAGAGTGGCAAGCTCTGGAGCGCAAGCCTTCAACACTGGTGATGGAATGTTGTCAGGGTCTATACCCTTTGTAATATATAGTGCCTCCAATCGTTTCTTGATATGATGTGGAGTGAATCAAGTTTGCTGAAGACTGGTGTCAGTAATGCAGGGGCTATTGGATGTGGCCCAGGTGGATCATCCACTTGGCACTTCTGGCTGAAGATTGCTGTGAATGGTTCAGCCTCCTCTTTTGCGCTTCTGTGTTGGACTTCTCAATCATTGAGGATGGGGCTCCTCCTTCAGTGAGTTGTTTAATTGTCCACCACCATTCAGGACTGTAGGGCTTACGTCTGATCTGTTGGTTGTGGACTTGCTTAACTCTGGCTTTCACTTGCTGCTTCTGTTGTTTGGCATGCATGTTTGGTAGCTTCACCAGGTTAACATCTCATTTTAGGGTATGTCTGGTGCTGCTCCTGGTATGCCCTCATGCACACTTGAACTAGGGTTGATTCTCTGGCTTGGGGGTAATGTTTGAGTGAGGGATATGTTAGGCCATAGAGTTGCAGAATGTGCTGGAGTACAATTCTGCTTTTGATGGCCCACTGTACCTCATGAATGCCCCAGTTTTGTGTTGCCAGGTTTACTTGAAGTCTGTCCCATTTAGCACAACATGATGGAAGTTGTTCGCAGGACTTCTTTTCCACAAGGATTGTGCAGTGGTCACTCTTACCAGTACTGTCATGGACAGCTGAAACTGCAGCTGACAAATTGGTAAGGATGAGGTTCAGATTTTTCGCTCTTGTTATTTGCTTCCCCACCTGCTGCAAAATAGTCTAGCAGCTATGTTCTTTCAGACCTGACCAGCTTGATCAGAAGTGCTGCCAAGCCACTTTTGGAGTGAACATTGAAATTCCCCATCCAGACTACATTTTGCATCCTTGCCACACTCAGCAGCATCCTCCGAATGTTCAATGTGGAGAGTACCTATTCATCAGCAGAGAGTGCACGGTATGTGATAATCAGCAGAGGTGTTTTTGCACATGCTTAACTTGAAGCTGTGACACTTCATGGGTCTGGAGTCAATGTTGAGGAGTCCCAGGGCAACTCCCTCCTGACTGGATACCACTGTGCCTCAACCTCTGCCAGGACTGTCCTGATGATGGGAAAGACGTATACAGGGATGGTGATAGTAGTGTCTAGGACATTGTTGCGCTCATGGAATCATACTTCACAGACAATGTCAGGCTGTTGCTTGACTCGTCTATAAGACAGCTGTCCCAAATTTGACACTTGATCCCAGATGTTAGTAAAGAGGAATTTGCAGGGTCAACAGGGCTGTTTCTGCCATTGTCTTTTCCGGTGTCTAGGCCAATGCCAGGTGGTCTGTCTGGTTTCATTTCTTTGAGAGTTCATAGTGATTGATACACTAAGTAACTTCCTATTTCAGAGAGCAGTTGAGAGCCAGCCACATTGCTGTTCATCTGGAGTCTCAAGTCCGTGAATGACATTTTCTGATACTTGATAATTTCATGGTTTGTGAAGGTTTGTAGCTCAGGTTGAGGTTTAGGGTGTAGGTTTGCTTGCTGAGCTATAGGTTTGATATCCAGACGTTTCATTACCTGGCTAGGTAATATCATCAGTGGCGAACTCCAAGTGACCTCCATTTGGAGGTCGCCACTGATGATGTTACCTAGCCAGGTAATGAAACGTCTGGATATCAAACCTACACCCTAATAATTTCATGATCATTAATAAATTTTTAGTTCCTGATATTTTTTATTGAATTCAAATTACACCATCTGTCTTGGTGGGATTCAAACACGAATCTCCAGAATATTCGTGAAGATTTTGGATGAATAGTCTAAAGAAAATACCAATAGGCCATCATCTCCACCATTTCTGTGCTCAAGACCTGAGGTGGGACATAAACCATTCGATTCTGAGGCAAGATTGCTACTGACTGAGCTGATGCTTTGGAAATTCTAAGCTGGATTTTTGTCAGTTCTCTTTAACTCATTAAACTCAAGATGAAGTAATCTGTATCTGTGCTGAGCACCTTCGATCTGTACGCAGTCAGGTTCCGGACCTTCCCGTGGCTTGCCACTTCAACACACAATCCTGCTCCCGTGCCCACATGTCTGTCCTTGGCCTGCTGCAATGTTCCAGTGAAGCTCAATGCAAACTGGAGGAACAGCATCTCATCTTCGACTAGGCACGTTACAGCCTGACGGTCTCAACATTGAATGCAACAACTTCAGATGATTATCCCATCGCGACCCCTCTGTTTTCATTCTGCTCCGTAATTTTATTTCATTTATTTTATTTATCTTTTTTAAATATTTTTTTCACTATTCTGTACCTCTTATTTCTTGATTGTCTGTCTCTCTTCCTCTCGTTTCCCCACTCTCTCATCACCTTTTTCCTCTCCTCTTTCCCCTTTGCTACCCTTCTCCCTTGTTTTCCATTTTGTCTCTGCTTCACCCCCATCCCCCACCCCCCACATATTTTATCACATAACACTGGCTTCAGCCTTGGTCATTCACAGCTCCTAATCTCTGTATAATCTCTCCATGCACTGTCATTATCATCTCTTTATTGCTACCTTTGCTTCTGGAGCCATGACTCACCTTCTCTCAGCCAAGTATAAATACCTCCCTATTTCTCCCTTTTTTTAGCTTTGACAAAGGGTCAGTTAGATTTGAAACGTCAGCTCTTTTCTCTCCTTACAGATGCTGCCAGACCTGCTGAGATTTTCCAGCATTTTCTCTTTTGGTGATCTGTATTATTCATTTATTGGGGATTTAAGTTCACAGAAGTGGCAAGTAATACAGACAAGGTATCTAAAGGTATACAAAATCCTCTGACTAATTTTCTTGCACTAGAAATGCATTTTAATCATAAAATATCAAGGTCTGCTATTTTGAGATATTATGTGTTGTATCCCAAACTAACTAGGATTTAAACATACTGTAAAATGCATAGTTTATAATATAACATCAGAAAATGTCAAATCTAATCAGTAGGACTGGCAGCATCTGTGGCTACAGAAACAGAGTTAAGTTTACAGATTGGTGGTCATTTATCAAAAATCGATCATGCTGAGATGTTTATGTCAAATCGCTCCAAAGAGGCTACCAAATCTCCTGAACTTTTCCAGCCTTTTCTGCTTTTATTTCAGACTTCCAGATCTGCTGAAATTTGCTTGTGCATTAGTTATTTTTTATAATATGTCCATTGTATTCATATTGGAAAGAAAGTAGCTTGAAATGCTATTTCATGTTTACCATAAAACTTTATAACTGGAGGGTTTATTAATATTCTATTTTTAGCAACTAGGGAATGATTGGTTTGAAATTAGACCAGACCGGATTCCACCAGAGCATGGAATTAAACATATCGTGTGCATCTTAGTTAGCTGGCAATACCATTTTGGAATCTGCCGCACTATTTTAGCAAATGAAATGATCTATGATATCCTAACAAGAAGTGCTAAGAGTATTATATTACAATGAATGTTCATAGGATAATAGAATGGTTATAGCATGGAAGGAGGCCATTCGATCCATTATTTTTGTGCCAGCATTCTGCAAGAACATTTCAGTTCAACCCATCTATTTGCACTTTCCCCATAATAATGTTGAAGTCATTGAAAAAAGTATATTAAAGCGGTATAGCCAAGTCTGTTCTCTTCTGTTCGCTCAATGGCATCATATTAGCACAGTTTTCTGATCCTGATACCTGACAAAACATACCAATGACTCCCTCTCCAAATAGACCATTGCATTTTATGTGGATTGTGCAGTACAACAAAACTCATTCAGATAAGTTATTTGTTAAGAATAGAAATGTTCATAGTACACTTCCAATTTTCTGAGCACTTAATTTTAAATATAAATTATTATTTTTACCAGCCTTCCATTTGTTCAGAATTGGATCGCATGTGGTTAATGAAAACTGTTTTACTTGTGTTACAAGGCTAGCCAAATCAGGACTTAATTGAGGGGATGCTCCAAGGAGATGCTGTGAACTGCTATCTATGGAGTTCTTTGTCAAAAATTGTAATTTCTTACTATAAATAAATCAAGCTCAGTTTTGTGAACTGGTCACATTGGAGAAGGATGGCCAACAGATTTAAGGTCTTTTGCAGACTTTCTACAACTAGTGTATTGATATATATTGATGTGTCCTTTTTGAGTGCAGATGGCTTCCTTCTATTTCTGCTGAAATTACCATTGTCAATTAGCGATTATAGTTTGTGGAATTTTTATTAATAAATAATTAGATTTAAAACTCTTATTCCAGGCATGAGAATTAGTCATGTGTTTTTTTTGAAGTACACAATTTAATGAACCAGTTTTCTGGAAACACATTATGTAATAAATATCTTTCCAATGGCTTCACATTTTGGTATGCTTTGTTCATATTAGTTCACATGTAAGTGAGGGAATGTAGTGGTCTGAAGCCAGGCTTTCAGTGGTGTCTTTAACTGGCTACTGTGTATGTTGGATTGACTCATCTCTGATCAAAATAATAATTAAACAGTTACATATGATATGACTAATTCTAAATATTCTTTTGTATTCTCTATGACTATTTTTTGCTTGATCAATCTGTGCCATATGTAAACTTTATCCAATCCAAAATGAGACTGTGCACATCACGCGCACAAAAACACCCTTGGTGGGAAGGATTGAGGAAAACCCAAAGGCATTCTACACTTACGTGAGGAATAAGAGGAATGATCAGAGAGAGGGTAGGGCTGATCAGGAATAGTGGAGGGAATTTGCGCCTGCAGTCTGAAGAGGTAGAGGAGGCTTTGAATGAGTTTTTTTTGCTTCAGTATTCATGAGAGAGAGGGACCTTGTTGATGGTGAGAATACCATGGACCGGATTAATATTAAGAAAGTGGATGTGCTTTCTGGGAAGCATCAAGATAGATAGAGTCCCCAGGGCCAGACCAGATATACCTAAAGTTTCTACAGGAAGTGAGGAATGAGATTGCTGAGCCTCTAGTAATGATCTTTGCATTTTCCCTCTCCACTGGAGTAGTACCGGATGATTGGAAGGAGGAGCATGTTGTTCCTCTTGTTCAAGAAAGGGAATAGGGAAATCCCTGGGAATTACAGACCAGTCAGTCTTATGTCTGTGGTAAGCAAGGTACTGGAAAGGATTCTGAGAGAAAGTGTTTGTGTGTATTTGTGAAAACATAGTTTGATTAAAGATACTCAGTATGACTTTGTGAGGGGCAGGTCATGCCTCACAAGCCTTATTGAGTTCTTTGTGGATGTGACAAGACAAGCTGATGAATGTCGAGCAGTGGATGTGGTGTATATGGGTTTTAGTAAGGCATTTGAGAAGGTTGGCCACAGTAGGCTCATTCAGAAAGTTAGGAGATATGGGATATAGGGAAATGTGGCTGTCTTGGTACTGAATTGGCTGGCCAAAAGAAGTACACCAGTCGTAATGGATGGAAAGTATTCGGCCTGGAGGTTGGCGACCTGTGGTGTCCCGCAGGAATCTGTTCTTGGACCTCTGCTTTTTGTAGTTTTTATAAATGACTTGGATGAAGAAGCAGAAGAGTGAGCTACGAAGTTTGCTGATGACAAAGATTGGTGGTGTTGTACATAGTGTCGAGGGCTGTTGTAAGCTACAACAAGGCATTGACAGGATGCAATGTTTCAATATTGCAAAAGCAGCACTTTAATAAGCTCATAATTCTTAATGTCAAGTAGATATATCTCTATTTCCACAGGAAATACTTTATGCTTGCAGGAAGTTCATAAAGTATACAACTGAGGTCTCTCTTACTCATGGAAAATTAGATAATGTACTGCAATGAAAAGACCGGAATAAACACAGCGCACATGTAATGTATTATTATATTTTCAGGAAAAGCTTTGCTCTTTTAGTCTTAAATTCTAACTGCCATTTAGGAATAGTCCATAGCACAATTGCTCAAAGTTTGACCAGGAAACCTGGAAAATTGAAAAGTACCTTTAAGTCCTAAGTAGAATTTCAACCATATCTAAGTCTTAAGTCATTTAATTCCACATTTGTAAAATTCTCACTGTTGAGCCCACTTAGAGGAAACTGACAGAGTATCAAATAAACATTTCCTCCAACCCTTACCTTTAAAACAATCAGAACAATCTTCCTTTTAACTCTTTACAGTTCAGATAGTAGCAACACTGCAATACAAATAGCTGTAACATGCAAATATGCTAGATTTCTCATTTATGTACTGGCAAATGTCTTTGCTGCTGCAATGCAAAGTCAGTTAATGTATTGGCATTGGATGCAATACCATGAACTGCATGCTGTATAAGAATGCTGTTAGAATCACAGATTAATTACAGTCCATTGCGGCAACTCTCCAAATGAATATTTTCCCTTGTGCCATTTGCCTGCCATGTTCCTGTAACCCTACAAAGAATGTTCCTTTTCAAATAACCATTTAATTCCCTTTTGGAATGCCTTGATTAAACTTGTCTCCAGCACAATCTCAGGAAATGAATGTCAGATCCTAATCACTTGCTGTGAAAATGTTTCTTCTTATGTCACTTCTGCTTTTAATAATTACTTTTAAGTCTATACCCTCTCACTTTCCATCCTTTCATGAGTGGGGACATTATCAACCTGTACTCCATTTAGACCTCTCATGAACATTGAGCATAGGAATGGCCCTTTGGCCCATGCTGCTGTGCCAAACATGATGCCCACTTAAACTGATCCCTTCTGCATGCCTTTGGTTCGTATCTCACCATTCCTTGTGTATTCACGTGCTTAACTAAAGGCCCTTCAAATGCTCCTAATTGTACCTGCCTCCACCACCATCCTGGCAGCGGTTTCCAGATGTTACCACTCTCTGTGTAAACAACTTGCCCCTCACTGCTCCTTTCAACTTTGCCCCCTCAACTTAAATGCATGCTCCCTGGTATGAGATGTTTCAACTCTGGGAAAAAGATTCTGACTGTCAATCCTATCTATGCATCTCATTTTGATAGACTTCTATCAAATTTCCCCTCAGCCTCCATTGCTCAACAGAAGACAACCCAAGTTTTTATAACCTTTCCTTATACGTCATACCCTCTAATCCAGGCAGCATCCTGATAAACCTCTTCTGCACCCTCTCTGAAGCCTCCACATCCTTCCTGTAATATTGCGACCAGAAATGAATGCAATACTCTAAGTGTGGCCTAACCAAAGTCTTATAAAGTTGGAACAGGGTATGCTGTCTTTTGTACTCAGTTTCCCAACTAATAAAGGCAAGCATGCAATATACCTTCTTTACCACCCTATCTACTTGAGTGGCCAGTTTCAGGGAGCAATGGACATGAACCCCAAGATCCTTCTGTAAATTAATGCTGTTCAGGGTCCTACCACTAACTTTTCCTTTCCATTTGATCTCCCAAGCGCAGCACCTCACACTTACCTGAATTAAACTCCATCTGCCATTTCTCTGCCCATATCTGCAACTGATCTATATCCTGCTGTATACTTTGACAACCTTCTGCAGTATCCACAACTCCACTGATCTTTGTACCATTTGCAAACTTACTAACCCACCAGTAATGATCAGCAAGGCCAACAGGATACATGTAGAATCCGACGTTGGAGTAACTTAAAGTTACTTCTTGTTGATTCCTACCACGGACATCAAAATTATGTTGTCCTTCTCTGAGTGACAACAGGACATGCATAGACGAAGATACAGTGGAGATACTTGGACCACTATAAAACACAATTAGTTTATTAAGTACTAAAATAACATACACTTCTAAATACTAGAGATATCTTAATCTCTGTCTTTCATTACTCTGATTTCTGTTATTACCTGTGAGAGTTTGCAGCTGGCCAAGCTGATGTCTTCACGATGCCTTCTGACAAAGGGTACTTCTTGCAATGTTAAACTTCAAAGTAATGCTGAACAAAAAGATGTCTTCATGGCCTTTATACTCAAGTCTCTGTGCCAGATAAATGTCTTATTTGGAATTATCCGTGCACATGACCAATCCCGAATATATTGGTCAATTGTATGCCTTATTTGGACTTATCCATGCATATAAGCAATCCCAAGTATTTTGTCCAAATATATGCCCAACTTGGTACATCCTGCAGTTACTGATTTTCTGCAGTTTTAACTCTTAGCAGACCTGACTGACTCCGTCTAATTTCATTCACATAAAAGCCCATTGTTAAGTCTGTTATCAGTTCCTGTTGTCTTCAGCCTTATCCAATATGGTGGTGAGCTACCTTGAACCACTGCAGTTCACGTGGTATAGGTAGACCCACAATGCATTTAGGAAGGGAATTACAGGATTTTGACTCAACAACACTGAAGGAGTGGCAATAATTGTCTTGCAGGGGAGTTTGGAGGTGTCATCTGTTGCTCTTGTCCTTCTGGATGAAAATTGTCATGAGTTAGGAAGGTGCTATCTAAGCTTTGGTGAATTTCTGCAGTGCATCTTGTAGATGGTATACACTGCTGCTACTGAGCATCAGTGCTGGAGTAAGTGGATGGTGCCAAACAAGTGGGCTGCTTTGTCCTAGATGGTGATGAGCTTCTTGAGTGTTGTTCGAGCTGCAGTCATCTAGTCAAGTTGAAGAATATGCCATCATGTACTTTGCACTTTGTAGACGGTAGGCAGGATTTGGTAAGTAAGAAGGTGAGTTATTCACTGCAGAATTCCTAGCCCCTGATCTGCTTTTGTAGCCACTGTATTCACGTGCCTAGTACAGTTCATTTTCTGGCCACGGGACAAAATATATCTGACAACAGCTTCCAAATGATGCCCATTTTTTTGTATTTTAAAATCTGACCAAGAAGAATCATTTACCCTGTGATGTGTCAGATACAAATAAAACACAACATAAATTTCTGAGCTGTAGTTCTCCATCTCCTAATAAGTCTTTCTTTTGTTGTCACTCCTTCAAGAACAACCACTCCCTTCAAACTAAAAACAGAATCTATCTTATCAGAATTAAAAGATTTCAACCAGACAAACCCTGCTTGTGATGACCTGAAAGTTAATGCCTCACCACTTGGGAAGCATCAACAGGACTGTGAATCATAAGAGCTTTCCAAGAAACTGTGCTGACACTGTCATGCCAATGGAAAACAATGGTGTTATTTTTACACAAGATTTCATTGGAATTTCTTCCAGAACTAAATTGATAAGGAACATGGTATTGGTTTTTGACTTGTACAAAAGGTGACATTGATTCTGTGCTGAAAACCTTGCATAACTCAATGTATTTGTTTCAACCAATCTATCTGGTGTTTCTCGTTTAAAGAAACATCCTCTGATCCTACTTCAATTTAAACTATAAAAAGTATAATTTTATACCTTTCTTTCTTGTGTACTTCTTTAATTTCTCCTTAAATGTGTCTATGCTATTCACCTCACTTGCTCTGTGTGGTAACAAAGTCGAGCCATTATCTTGGTAAGTAAGTTTTATCTGAATTCCCTATTGGATTTTAGATTTTAGATTAGATTACTTACAGTGTGGAAACAGGCCCTTTGGCCCAACAAGTCCACACCGACCCACCGAACCACAACCCACCCAGACCCATTCCCCTACATTTACCCCTTCACCTAACACTACGGGCAATTTAGCATGGCCAATTCACCTAACCTGCACATTTTTGGAATATGGGAGGAAACCGGAGCACCCGGAGGAAATCCATGCAGACATGGGGAGAATGTGCAAACTCCACACAGAGAGTCGCCTGAGGTGGGATTTATTAATAACCTGTCGCATCACAAAAAGATTATGGTCTGAAACCAGTGATTCTGATAATGTGGCTTAATAAAAACATTAGTCCAAATGCTTTTATAATAATACGTTATTTAGTCCTTTATATACATATAAAGGGGGGACGACTTACCAGGGGTAAGCAATGGGGTTCAGGCCTCTGGCACGGAGCCTGTCCCCGTTGCTCAGAAGGGAAGGGTGGAGAAGAACAGAGCAATAGTTATTGGGGATACGATAGTTCGGGGCACAGATAGGCGGTTTTGTGGGGGCGAGAGAGACTCGCGTTTGGTATGTTGCCTCCTAGGTGCAAGGATACATGACGTCTCTGATCGTGTTTTCTGGGTCCTTAAGGGGGAGGGGGAGCAGCCCGAAGTCGTGGTCCACATTGGCACCAACGACATAGGTAGGAAGAGGGCTGAGGATGTTAGGCAGGCTTTCAGGGAGCTAGGTTGGAAGCTCAGAGTTAGAACAAACAGAGTTATTGTCTCTGGTTTGTTACCTGTGCCACGTGATAGAGAGTCGAGGAATAGGGAGAGAGAACAGTTAAATGCGTGGCTACAGGGGTGGTGCAGGAGGGAGGGATTCCGGTATCTGGATAACTGGGGTTCTTTCTGGGGAAGGTGGGACCTCTATAAACAGGATGGTCTACACCTGAACCTGAGGGGCACCAGTATCCTTGGGGGGAGGTTTGCTAGTGCTCTTGGGGGGGGTTTAAACTAACTCTGCAGGGGGATGGGAACCTAGACTGTAGCTTTAGGGTGCAGGACCTGGAGTGTAGGGAGGTTAGGAACATGGCATCAATCTCAAAAGAGGGTGCCTGTAAACAGGAAAGTGGCTTGAAGTGTGTATACTTCAATGCAAGAAGTATACGAAATAAGGTAGGTGAACTTGCAGCGTGGGTTGGTACCTGGGATTTCGATGTTGTGGCTATTACGGAGACATGGGTAGAACAGGGACAGGATTGGCTGTTGCAGGTTCCAGGGTTTAAATGTTTTAGTAGGGTCAGAGGTGGGGGTAAAAGAGGGGGAGGGGTGGCATTGCTTGTCAAAGATAGTATTACAGCGGTGGAAAGGACGATGGACGAAGACTCGCCATCTGAGGTAGTTTGGGCTGAGGTTAGGAATAGGAAAGGTGAGGTCACCCTGTTAGGAGTTTTTTACAGGCCTCCTAATAGTCCTAGAGACGTAGAAGAAAGGATTGCGAGAATGATTCAGGAGAAGAGTGAAAGTAATAGGGTGGTTGTTATGGGGTCTTTAACTTTCCAGATATTGACTGGGAAAGCTATAGCTCGAGTTCGTTAGATGGGTCAGTGTTTGTCCAATGTGTGCAGGTGGGTTTCCTGACACAATATGTAGACAGGCCAACAAGAGGTGAGGAGAAAGTGAGGTCTGCAGATGCTGGAGATCAAAGTTGAAACTTTATTGCTGGAACAGCACAGCAGGTCAGGCAGCATCCAGGGAACAGGAGATTCGATGTTTCGGGCACAGTCCTGAGGAAGGGCCTGTGCCCGAAACGTCGAATCTCCTGTTCCCTGGATGCTGCCTGACCTGCTGTGCTGTTCCAGCAATAAAGTTTCAACAAGAGGTGAGGCCATACTGGATTTGGTTCTGGGTAACGAACCAGGCCAGGTGTTAGAATTGGAGGTAGGTGAGCACTTTGGGGACAGTGACCACAATTCGGTGACTTTTACTCTAGTGTTGGAGAGGGATAAGTGTGCACTGCAGGGCAAGAATTATAGCTGAGGGCAGGGAAATTATGATGCGGTGAGGCACGACTTAGGATGCGTGGCTTGGAAAAGTACGCTTCAAGGGAAGGGCGCAATTGATATGTGGAGCTTGTTCAAGGAGCAACTATTGCGTGTCCTTGATAAGTATGTACCTGTCAGGCATGGAGGATTAGAGAAAACCCAAAGGCTTTCTATAGGTATGTCAGAAATAAAAGAATGAGTAGGGTAGGAATAGGTCCAGTCAAGGATAGTAGTGGGAAGCTGCGTGTGGAGGCTGAAGAGATTGGGGAGACACTGAATGAATACTTTTCGTCAGTATTCACTCAGGAACAGGGCATTGTTGCCGATGTGAATACTGAGTCACAATTAATTAGAATGGATGGCTTTGAGGTATGTAGGCTTTGAGGAGGTGTTGGAAATTCTGGAAAGGGTGAAAATAGATAAGTTCCCTGGGCCTGATGGCATTTATCCTAGGATTCTCTGGGAAGCAAGGGAGGAGTTTGCAGAGCCATTGGCCTTGATTTTTATGTCCTCGTTGTCCACAGGAGTAGTGCCAGAAGACTGGAGGATAGCAAATGTGGTTCACTTGTTCAAGAAGGGGAGTAGGGATAACTATAGGCCGGTGAGTCTCACTTCTGTTGTGGGCAAAGTCTTAGAGAGAATTGTAAGGGATAGGATTTATGAACATCTGGATCGGAATAATGTGATCAAGGAGAGTCAGCATGGTTTTGTGAATGGCAGGTCGTGCCTCACAAACCTTATTGAATTCTTTGAGAAGGTGACTAAGGAGGTGGACGAGGGTAAAGCAGTAGATGTGGTGTATATGGATTTTAGTAAGGTGTTTGATAAGGTTCCCCATGGTAGGCTACTGCAAAAAATATGGAGGTATGGCATTGAGGGTGAGTTGGAGGTTTGGACTAGGAATTGGCTGGCTGGAAGAAGACAGAGGGTAATAGTTGATGGTAAAGGTTCATCTTGGAGTGCAGTTACTAGCGGTGTTCCGCAAGGATCTGTTTTGGGACCATTGCTGTTTGTCATTTTTATAAATGACCTGGAGGAGGGGCTAGAAGGTTGGGTGAGCAAGTTTGCAGATGATACGAAAGTCAGTGGAGTTGTTGACAGTGAGGAAGGATGTGTCAGGTTACAGCGGGATATAGATAAGCTGCAGTGCTGGGCAGAAAGGTGGCAAATGGAGTTCAATGTAGCTAAGTGTGAGGTGATTCACTTTGGTCAGAGTAACAAGAAGATGGGGTACTGGGCTAATGGTTGGATACTTGGTAATGTGGATGAGCATAGGGATCTTGGTGTCCATGTACACAGATCTCTGAAAGTTGCCACCCAGTTAAATAGTGCGGTGAAGAAGGCATATGGCGTACTGGCTTTTATTGGTAGAGGAATTGAGTTCCGGAGTCCTGAGGTCATGTTGCAGTTGTAGAAGACTCTGGTGCGGCCGCATCTGGAGTATTGTGTGCAGTTTTGGTCGCCATACTATAGGAAGGATGTGGAGGCACTGGAACGGGTGCAGAGGAGGTTTACCAGGATGTTGCCTGATATGGTAGGAAGATCGTATGAGGAAAGGCTGAGGCACTTGGGGCTGTTTTCATTGGAGAAAAGAAGGTTTAGGGGTGACTTGATAGAGGTGGGGAGTCCAGAACTAGAGGGCATTGGTTTAAGGTGAGAGGAGAAAGGTTTCAAAGGGACCTAAGGGGTAAAGGTTTTACACTGAGGGTGGTGCGCGTATGGAATGAGCTGCAAGAGGAAGTGGTGGAGCTTGGTACAATGACAACATTTAAAAGGCATATGGGCAGGTATTTGAATCGGAAGGGGTTAGAGGGATATGGGTCAAGTTCTGGCAAATGGGATTAGATTAATTTAGGACATCTGGTCAGCATGGATGAGTTCGACCAAAGGGTCTGTTTCCAGGCTGTGCATCTCTATAGAACATAGAACAATACAGCACAGAACAGGCCCTTCGGCCCACGATGTTGTGCCGAACATTTGTCTTAGCTTAAGCACCCATCCATGTACCTATCCAATTGACACTTAAAGTTCGCCAATGATTCTGACTCTGCCACTCCAACAGGCAGCGCATTCCATGCCCCCACCACTCTCTGGGTAAAGAACCTACCCCTGACATCTCCCATATACCTTCCACCCTTCACCTTAAATTTATGTCCCCTTGTAACATTCTGTTGTACCCGGGGAAAAAGTTTCTGATTGTCTACTCTATCTATTCCCCTGATCATCTTATACACCTCTATCAAGTCACCCCCTCATCCTTCTCCGTTCCAATGAGAAAAGGCCTAGCACGCTCAACCTATCCTCGTATGACCTATTCTCCATTCCAGGCAACATCCTGGTAAATCTTCTCTGCACCCTCTCCAAAGCTTCCACATCTTTCCTAAAGTGAGGTGACCAGAACTGCACACAGTACTCCAAATGTGGCCTAACCAAAGTCCTGTACAGCTGTAACATTACTTCACGACTCTTGAATTCAATCCCTCTGCTAATGAACGCTAATACACCATAGGCCTTCTTACAAGCTCTACCCCCCTGAGTGGCAACTTTCAAAGATCTATGAACATAGACCCCAAATCCCTCTGCTCCTCCACCTTACTAAGAACCCTACCGTTAACCCTGTATTCCGCATTCTTATTTGTCCTTCCAAAATGGACAACCTCACACTTGGCAGGGTTGAACTCCATCTGCCACTCCTCAGCCCAGCTCTGCATCCCTTTGCAGCCGACAACAGCCCTCCTCACTATCCACAACTCCACCAATCTTCGTATCATCTGCAAATTTACTGACCCACCCTTCGACTCCCTCTTCCAAGTCATTAATAAAAATTACAAACAGTTATTACAAACAAATCTATGATTTGTATCATCGATAGTCACAGGTGAGATGCCGGAAGACCAGAGGTTGGCTAGCGTTGTGCCACTGTTTAAGAAGGGTAGTGAGGACAAGCCAGTGAGCTATAGACCGGTGAGCCTGACATCGGTGGTGGGCAAGTTGTTAGAGAAAATCCTGAGGGACAGGATGTACGTGTATTTGGAAAGGCAAGGACTGATTACGGATAGTCAACATGGCTTTGTGCGTGGGAAATCATGTCACACAAACCTGATTGAGTGTTTTGAGGAAGTAACAAAGAGGATTGATGAGGGCAGAGCAGTAGGTGTGATCTATACGGACTTCAGTAAGGCGTTCAACAAGGTTCCCCATGGGAGACTGATTATCAAGGTTAGATCAAGGAATACAGGGAGAACCAGCCATTTGGATACAGAACGGACTCAAAGGTAGAAGACAGAGGGTGGTGGTGGTGGAGGGTTGTTTTTCAGACTGGAGGCCTGTGACCAGTGGAGTGTCACAAGGATCGGTGCTGGGTCCTCTACGTTTTGTCATTTACATAAATGATTTGGATGCGAGCATAAGAGATGCACTTAGTAAGTTTGCAGATGACACCAAAATTGGAGTCGCAGGTAGATAGGATAATGAAGAAGCCATTTGGTATGCTTTCCTTTATTGGTCAGAGTATTGAGTACAGGAGTTGGGAGGTCATGTTGCGGCTGTACAGGACATTGGTTAGGCCACTGTTGGAATATTGCATGCAATTCTGGTCTCCTTCCTGTCGGAAAGATGTTGTGAAACTTGAAAGAGTTCAGAAATGATTTACAAGGATGTTGCCAGGATCTGAGCTACAGGGAGAGGCTGAACAGGCTGGGGCTGTTTTCCCTGGAGCACCGGAGGCTGAGGGGTGACCTTATAGAGGTTTACAAAATTATGAGGGGCGTGGATAGGGTAAATAGGCAAGGTCTTTTCCCTGGGGTGGGGGAGTCCAGAAGTAGAGGGCATAGGTTTAGGGTGAGAGGAGAAAGATATAAAAGAGACCTAAGTGGCAGTGTTTTCACACAAGGTGGTACGAGTATGGAATGAGCTGCTCGAGGAGGTGGTAGAGGCTGGTACAATTGCAACATTTAAGAGGCATTTGGATGGGTGTATGAATAGGAAGGGTTTGGAGGGAATGGGCCAGGTGCTGGCAGGTGGGACTAGATTGGGTTGAATATCTGGTCGGCATGGACGGATTGGACTGAAGGGTCTGTTTCCATGCTGTACATCTCTATGACTCTAATTGCAAGTTTCACTTATCTGATTAAAACAAATGTGTTGATGGCTAACCTCTATGATAAGCCATAGACTGTTGGCTTTATGGAATGCTAGGCCTACTTTTAATGGCAACTACCTGTTCCCCGAGATGAAGCTTCAGTACGAAACCTTAACAATGCACTTATGGAATAGCAGGGAGTTGAGGGGCTGTTGCTACTCCATACAACTTCTGCAATATCAAAACGTGTAATTGAAAGGCTTGTAAAAAGGAAGTAAACCTATATTTGTTTCCTCTGCAAGCATTAATTTTTGCTTGTCAAAACAGTGAAGCAGAAGTTCAATTTCATCAACAAAATTCTCAGAAGAACTTCAGAGACGTTAAAGAGAACAAATCTGACTCCAGTTCCTCAGCTGCTGGCTAACCAATCAAGCACATCCTTAAAGAAATTCCAGACTGTTACCTGCAGCTTTGGACTTTTGGACTCTATCTTAAAAGCAAGGTCATTAATAAACTGGTCTCCCTTGTTTATTTTGTACTTTCATTGTTTCTAATTTTAACGTATTTATTGTTTTTGTCCCTTCCCCCATATGTTTGCAAGTGTGTCAGTTTTCAAATTTAACCCCGCACCTCCCACCCCACTCTCCCCTGGGGTATATGCACGTGAAATAAACCCAACTTCTGCTTTAAATTTATTATGCCATGTTGTTGCAGCCTTTACAAATTCAGAATCCAAAAATGGAGGAAGTGGAGGAAACACACCCCAACTGTTTAAACAGGGACAAACAGGCCCACCGTGTGGGTGGCACGGTGGCGCAGTGGTTAGCACTGCTGCCTCACAGCGCCTGAGACCTGGGTTCAGTTCCCGCCTCAGGCGACTGACTGTGTGGAGTTTGCACGTTCTCCCCGTGTCTGCGTGGGTTTCCTCCGGGTGCTCCGGTTTCCTCCCACAGTCCAAAGATGTGCAGGTCAGGTGAATTGGCCATGCTAAATTGCCCGTAGTGTTAGGTAAGGAGTAAATGTAGGGGTATGGGTGGGTTGCGCTTCGGCGGGGCGGTGTGGACTTGTTGGGCCGAAGGGCCTGTTTCCACACTGTAATGTAATCTAATCTAAAAAATAAAAATAAAAAATTGAATGACAATCTGCTTATGATTATGATTTGGAGATGCCGATGTTGGACTGGGATGTACAAAGTTAAAAATCACACAACACCAGGTTATAGTCCAACAGGTTTAATTGGAAGCACACTAGCTTTCAGAGCGCCGCTACTTCATCAGGGAATCACCTGATGAAGGAGTGGCGCTCCACAAGTTAGTGTGCTTCCAATTAAACCTGTTGGAATATAACCTGGTGTTGTGATTTTTAACTTTGCTTATGATTAGGTGGTGAGAATGGGGGACCGATTAGTTTTCAAGTTGGCAATTTGTAGCAATATAAAATATAGCACAAACTTGACTGTAAGATTAATGGTGGAAACATTTGTGTTTGACCTAAAACTAGCCTGAAATATAGAAATGCTACTTCTGTTTTAATTATATTTCTGATTGTCTTTGTGTTATAATCATTCTATCAAAAACATTTCTGCAGAATATATTTACGTATTAGTTTCTCATTCACTCCCTTAAAATGAAACAAATGCTAATAAAAATCAGTAGTTTACTAAAAGAAAATACAAGCTATTCATGAACATTGTTTTCAAGCATATCTAATAGTTTTCTCTTTTTCACTTAAAGTTACAGCTATTCCTTTAGATCCTCCTCTATTATCAGTTAACTGCATTCTTCCATACATCCTTGCATAGCATCCTATTCATATGGATTCAACAACAGGTTTTTGTTGATGGATCTGTTTTTCCCTGCCATCCACTCTCATTCCCCACCAATGGGTCCTCTGTTTCTGTCTTCCCTCTTCCACTTTTTCACATAGCGCTGTCTCCAGCCAGCCATTTGCTAATCCGCTTCTTTGGTGTTTGAACTAGGAATGAGGCGATTAAAGGGTGAAGTAACAAGAGACACAATGCAGTATGGAAATTGTGGACAAATTAACGAAAGGACAAAATATCACACACACAATATATCAGCAAAGTGCTAGTCTAAGAGACAAAATACTCAAAGGAGAGGTGAAAACCATGACCTTAGGCAACTAATTACCTAATTGTCAAGATGCCAACGTAGATCAGAAGATTTGGACGAAGACTTTCATTATGTTATGCAGCAGAACAGATGTCTCAGCCCCAAAAAAGTTTTTTTGTATTTGTCAGCTGTCTCCAAGACAACAGAAAGCTGCACAAAGCGCTACCCCACATCTAAACAAATACATACACAGCACTAAGCTAATTACATTATAATATGCAATTCTTTGAATGTGACTAGCAGTTATTCAAATCTTGGAATGCCATATGTTCTGGTGGTTTCTAATCATCTTGAGCCGTTCAACAAAAAGCCTGTTTTTAGAAAGTATGAACAAACTGGTTCAACCTACACCGTTTCAAATTGATGCTTATTACAGGTCAAAGCTGATGATTTCTAGCTTCATAGTCTGCAAGTAGATGAAAATGATACTTAATGATGTTGATTGGATATTGGATGAGATTGAGAGAAATAGTGGCATAGTAGAGCTGAGTGCTGTCTGTTTAGAGGAGGTACCTGACTCTTTGACTTTGGATAACATTAGCATCAGAATCACATGTTAGAGGAAGTGCTCAAGGAAAGATCCTTGGGTGACTCCAGACTTCTTGACCTGCTGCAGCCTATGGTAAACGTACATCTACAATGTTGTTAGGAATGTAGTCTCAGGGTTTTAACACAGCAGGAGTAAAGGATATAGATCTAGGTGAGAATGTTATGAGTCTTGAAAAGAGTTATTAATATTCCTATGTATCTGTTGGTCTGGTCCTTCTGGGTGGTAAAGGTCATGAGTTTGGAAAGTTTAGTGATTTTGTTTATGTTCACTCATGGGATATGGGTGTTGCTGTTCGGGCTAGTATTCATTATCCAGACTTATTTGCCTTTGAGAAGGTGGTGGTGAGTTGACTGCTTGAACCTCTGCAGTCCACTTGCTGGAGGTAGACTACTGTTAGAGAGGGAGTTCAGGAAGGTACAGTGGTACATTTTCAAATCAGAATGGTGGCTGACTTGGAGAGAAAATAGCAGCATGGTAGTGTTCCGATGTATCTATTGCCCTTGAACTTCAAGATGACTGTGGTCATGGTTTGGAAGCTGCTGTCCAAGGAGCTCTGGTGAATTTTTACAATGTATCTTGTGAATGCTTTCACAATACTATTATGAAGTTCAGAGGTAGAGGGTTTGAATGTTTGTGGATGTGATGCCCATCAAGCAGTCTGATTTGTCCAGGATAGAACATAGAACAATACAGTGTAGTACAGGGCCTTCATGTTGCACTGACCTGTGGAACCAATCTGAAGCCTATTTATCCTACACTTTTCCATTTTCATCCAATGACCATTTAAATGCCCTTAAATTTGGCAAGACTATTACTATTGCAGGCAATGCGTTCCATGCCTCTACTACTGTCTGTGTAAAGAAACTACCTCTGACATTTGTCCTATGTCTATCACCCCTCAAATTAAAGCTATGTCCCCTCGTGCTAGCCTTCACCATCTGAGGAAAAAGGCTCTCACTGTCCACCCTATCTAACCCTCTGATTATCTTTATATGTCACAAGTCATCTCTCATCCTTCTTCTCTCTAATGAAAAACAGCCTCAAGACTCTCAGCTTTTCCTCATAAGACCTTCCCTCCATACCAGGCAACATCCTAGTTAATCTCCTCTGAACACTTTCCAAAGCTTCCACATCCTTCCCAGAATGTGGTGACCAGAACTGTACACAATACTCCAAGTGTGGCTGCACCAGAGTTTTGTACAGCTGCACTATGAGCTTGTGGCTCTGAAACTCAATCCTTCTACCAATAAAAGCTAACACCTTCTTAACAACCCTATCAACCTGGGTGGCAACTTTCAGGGAACTATGTACATGGACACCGAGATCTCTCTGCTCATATACACTACCAAGAATCTTACCATTAGCCCTGGACTCTTTATTCATGTTGCTCCTTCCAAAGTGAATCACCTCACACTTTTCCACATTACACTCCATTTGCCATTTCTCAGCCCAGCTCTGCAGCTTATCTATGTCCCTCTGTAATCTGTAACATCTTTCAGCACTATCCACAACTCCACCGACCTGAGTGTCATCGGCAAACTTACTAAGCCATCTTTCCCTGCCGTCATCTTCGTCACTTATAAAAATGACAAACAGCAGTGGCCCCAAAACAGATCTTTGTGGTACACCATTAGTAACTGAACTCCAGGATGAACATTTTGCACCAACCACCAACCTCTGTCTTCTTTCAGCTATCCTATTTCTGATCCAAACTGCTAAATCACCCTCAATCCCATGCCCCTGAATTTTGTGCAATAGCGTACTGTGGGGAACCATATTAAATGCCTTACTGAGATCCATCTATACCGCATCAACCGCTTTACCTTCATCTACCTGTTTGGTCACCATCTCAAAGAACTTGATAAGGTTTGTGAAGCACAACCTACCCTTCACAAAACTGTGTTAACTACCCCTAATCAATTTATTCCTTTCCAGATGATTATAAATGCCATCTCTACAAACCTTTTCCAACACTTAACCCACAACCAATGTAAGGCTCACTGATCTACAATTACCAGGGGTGTCTCTACCACCTTTTTTGAACAAGGGGACAACATTTGCTATCCTCCAGTCTTCTGGCACTGTTCCTGTAGACAATGACGACATAAAGATCAAAGCCAAAGGCTCTGCAATCTCCTGTCTAGTATCCCAGAGAATCCTAGGATAAATTCCATCCGGCCCAAGGTACTTAGCTATTTTCACACTCTCCAGAATTGCTAATAACTTCTCCTTGTGAACCTCAATCCCATCTAGTCTAGTAGCCTGTATCTCAGTATTCTCCTTGACAACATTGTCTTTTTCCAGTGTCAATCCTGATGAAAAGCATTCAAGTTCAAGTATTTTAGATGGATCAGTTTTTGTCCGATGCGTACAGGATGGTTTCCTGACACAGTGTGTAGACAGGCCAACAAAGGGCGAGGTCACACTGGATTTGGTAATGGCTAATGAACCTGGCTAGGTGTTAGATTTGGAGGTAGGTGAGCACTTTGGTGATAGTGACCACGATTCGGTTATGTTTACTTTAGCCATGGAAAGGAATAGGTATATACCATAGGGCAAGAGTTATTGCTGGGAGAATGGTAAATATGATGCGATTTGATAAGATTTAGGATTCAAGGGATGGGGAAGGAAACTACAGGGGATGTTACTCTCGCTCCTATCCAGAATTATCTTTGCTATCCTTTCTTCTACATCTCTGGAACTATTCGGAGGCCTATAGAAAACTCTCAACTCCTCTGACTCCATGCACAACTTCCCACTACTATCCTTGATTGGCCCTAGTCTTTCTCTAGGCGAAAGTGAGGACTGCCGATGCTGGAAATTAGAGTTGAGAGTGTGGTGCTGGAAAAGCACAGCAGGTCAGCAGTATCTGAGGAGCAGGAAAATCGACGTTTTGGGCAAAAGCCCTTCATCAGGAAGGGCTTCATCATTCCTGATGAAGGGCTTTTTCCCGAAACATCGATTTTCCTGCTCCTCGGATGCTGCCTGACCTTCTGTGTTTTTCCAGCACCACACTCTCACACCTAATCTTTCTCTGGTCATTTTTTTATTCCTGATTATACCTATAGAAAGCTTTAGAGTTTTGTAAAATTCTCTCTGCCAACGACTTCTCATGTTCCCCTCCTGGCTTCTCGTAGCTCTCTCTCCTGGCTAATGTGTAACACTCAAGCATCCTAACAGTCTTCACGACTCATCCAAACACAAGCTGCCTTCCTCCTCTTGACAAGAGATTCAACTTCTTTCGTAAACCACAGCACCCTCACTCGATCACTTCCTCCCTGCCTGACTGGTATCAGCGACATGTAGTAACTGTTCCTTGAACAAGCTCCACATTTCAATTGTGCCCATCCCCTGTAGTTTCCTTCCCCATCCCATGAATCTTAAATCTTATCAAATCGCATCATATTTACCATTCTCCCAGCAATAACTCTTGCCCTATCTCTTTCTATGGCTAAAGTAAACATAACCGAATTGTGGTCACTATCACCAAAGTGCTCACCTACCTCCAAATCCAACACCTCTCCAGGTTCATTAGCCATTACCAAATCCAATGTGACCTCGCACTTTGTGGCCTGTCTACACACTGTGTCAGGAAACCATCCTGTACGCATCGGACAAAAACTGATCCATCTAAAATACTTGAACTATGGTATTTCCAGTCAATATTTGGAAAGTTAAAGTCCCCCATAACAACTACCATGTTACTCTCGCTCCTATCCAGAATTATCTTTGCTATCCTTTCTTCTACATCTCTGGAACAATTCGGAGGCCTATAGAAAACTCCCAACAGGGTAACCTCTCCTTCCCTGTTTCAAATCTCAGCCCACACTACCTTAGTAGACGAGTCCTCAAATATCCTTTGAGGACACTGTAATACTGTCCTTGACTAACAATGCCACACCTCCCCCTTTTTTTACCATCTTCCCTGTTCTTTCTGAAACATCTAAATCCCGGAACCAGCAACAATCATTCCTGTTCCTGCTCTATCCATGTCTCGGAAATGACCACAACATCGAAGTCCCAGGTATCAACCCATCCTGCAAGTTCACTTACCTTGTTCCAGGTGCTCCTGGCATTGACGTAGACACACTTAAAACCACCTTCCTGCTTGCTGGTGAACTCTTGCAACCTTGAAACCTCATTTCTGACCTCACTATTTTCAACCTCCTGGACACTGGAACTACAATTTAGGTGAATTAGTTTAAACCCTCCCGAAGAGCATGAGCAACTTTTCCCCCCAGGATATTGGTACCCCTCTGGTTCAGGTGTAGTCCATGTTGTCAAGATCCCACCTACCCCAGAATGAGCCCCAATTATCCAGATATCTGAAACCCACCCTCCTGCACCATCCCTGTAGCTACGTGTTCAACTCCTCTCTCTCCCTATTCCTTGCCTTGTTATCATGTGGCATGGACACAGTGTTTGTTCTAGCACTAAGCATCCACCCTAGCTCCCTGAAGTTTTGCCTTAATTCCCCATCCCTTTTCCTACCTATGTCGTTTGTACCTACGTGCACCACGACTTGGGGCTGCTCCCCCTCATCCTCAAGGATCCCGAAAACACAATCAGAGACATCATGAACCCTGGCACCTGGGAGGCAATACACTAACCGTGAGCCACTCTTGTTCCCACAGAACCTTCTATCTGTCCACCTCACTATGGAGTTCCCAATTACTAATGCTCTGCTCCTCTTCCCCCTTCTCTTCTGAGCAACAGAGACAGACTCTCTGCAAGAGACCTGTACCCCATAGCTTTCCCCTGGTAAGTCCCCACCCCCACCCTCCCAAAGTATCCAAAATGGTACACTTGTTATTGAGTGGAATGGCCACAGGGATTCTCTGCACTGCCTTCTGGTTCCCTTTCCATCCCCTGACTGTAACCCATCTGTCTTTTTCTTGCACCTGAGATGTTATTAACCCCCCGTGACTCCAATAACACCCTTCACCTCTCGAATGAGCCAAAGTTGCACCAGCTCTATTTCCCTAACACAGTTATCGAGGAGCTGGAGTTGGGTGCGCTACCTGCAGAGGACGTTAGCAGGGACACTAGTGGTGACCCTTACCTCCGACATTCTGCAGGAGGATGGTGACTGTGGTAAGTACTGAAACTTTGTTTTATATTGTAGAATCTCTTGATGAGGTACTGATAGAGCAAATCTTCTATTGATAGGAACAACTTAGACATAAACTTGTGGATTTCTATTTATTAGATATGTGCAGACCCTGGAATAATAATGAGTACTCATCTCCAAACTGTTATCCCCAACTTAAATGTCTGAACAAATATTAACCTGCTAACCCCATCTTTGATGGAGTCAATTATAGTAATTTTCTGTTGCTACTGAACTTGGGGCCATCTTGGGCGCATGGCAGAAATTTAGAGAGCAAAGGTCTTTTTCCAACTTAGCCACCATTGAGCCGCATCTTCAAAAATGTTTTCCTGTTTAGTTTAGATTTTAAATTTGTATCTGTCTTTTTAAAAAAAGAGCTGTAGTCACAATGAAATATTTTTTTTATTTTTTTCTTCCAATCGGAAACTAGATCCATTTTTAACTAAGCTACATACTGAAAGTAGGCACAAAGTAAACAAATATCTACAAGTTTAGCTTTTCTGCCTCTTTTATACAACATATTTTGGATCATTTGACTCGTTAAACCTAGTTATTCACATTTAGTCACATTTGATTGCTTTTGGCATACTTAAACTGGTAAGAATCAAGTCTTTATGGCAACTAAATTGTATTGTACCTTTACTTGAGTCCATTATCGAACATGATGCTCCGATCTGTTTTAGAAACCCTTCTCTACTGTTGCTGATATTTATTACATATTTAAATCATAGTATATGTTGTTTGAAGAGCATTATTGATCACTGCTAATGACTAAGCCACAGGCAGTGCTGAAGTGTATCTTCTCTCATTCAAAAACCATACAGTTTTAGAGTCATAGAATCATACATGGAAACAGACTCTTTGGCCCATGATGACCAGATTTTCTAAACTAAGCTAGTCCCATTTTCCTGCCTTTGGCCCATATCTCTCAACCTGTCCAAATGTCGTTTAATTGTTGTAATTGTACTCCCCTCTACCACTTCCTTTGGTAACTCTATCCATAGATGCACCACCCTCTGTGAAAAAGTTATTCCTCAGGTCCCTTTTTAAATCTTTCCCACCTTACCTTAAACCTATGCCTTCTAGTTTTGGACTCCTCTACCCTGGGGAAAAGACCTTTGCAATGCACCTTATCTGTGCCCCACATGATTTTATAAACCTCTATAAGGTTTATAACTTCAGCCTCTTGCACTCCAGAGGAAAGCGTCTCATCTTATCCAGACTCTCTTTATAACTCAAACTTTCAGTATCGTAATATCCTCGTAAATCTTTTTTTGTACCCCGTTCAGTTTAATAACATGCTTCCTATAGCAGGGCGACCAGAGTTGTACGCAACTGCAAATATGGCATACCAGTGTCTTGTACAGTCGGAATATGATGTCCCAAGTCCGTACTCAATGCTCTGACAGTGAAGCAAGCATGTCAAATGCCACTTGCACCACTTTGTCTACCTGTCATGCCACTTTCAAGGAACTATGTACCTGCATCCTTAGGACCCTATCGTTCACTGTGAAAGTCTTGCTCTGGTTTGACTTATTAAATTGCAAAACCTCACATTTATCTAAACTAAACTCCATCTGCCATTCCTTGGCCCACTTGCCTAGTTGATCAAGATCCCTTCTTCACTGTCCATTATACCACCAATGTTGGTGTCATCTACAAACTTACAAATCATGCCTCCTATATGCTCATCCAAATTGTTTATATAAATGACAAATACAATTGACAGCACTGATTCTTGTGACACACTGCAGGTCACAGGACTCAAGTCTGAACAACAACCTTCTACTATTTTCAACAAAAGATGCAAACAGAAAATCAAGCCCTCCCCTCCCCCCTCCACCCCGAAACTGCCCCCATCGGACACTTCTGGGGTGAGGACAGTACTGGGTTAAGTACTGAGTAAAGCTCAATCTTTGCTTTTGAAGCAGAAAACTAAAAGGATCCCCATCTCTCGAACTGCTGGTGGCCCACGCATGAAACAGAGTTCAGCAATCCACCAGCTGTAAGATGTCAATAAGAAATTATCTCTGTTCCAAAGTAAGCTACTAATAACCTTAGGACCTTAAAGAGCAAATTTAACTTTTTAGGCAGGCTTTGTCTTCAGACTCCAGTTGGCCCAAGTGAAAATCTGAGAATATTATTTTTGCACCTGGAACTGACACATCACCTCCTCCAGGCAGATTCTTGTGGTTGTTCATTGCTATATCCACTCTGTATGTATTTCTCTTATCATCCAGAGAGTGGTAGGATGCTGGTGATGAGGTCAGAATTTCCTATGGTCCTATGACGCATTCTTGGAATGATGCATATGAAAGGAGCTCATCCTGCCTATCTGTGAAACTATCTAGGTAGTCTCACTGCCCTATTGTTTCAAATAGCTCTGTACATTTTTTTTCAAACATTTATCTAATTCCCTCTAAAAATTAGTGCTGAATCTGCCTCCGCTAATCATTTATTCAGGGGTGTTGCATTCCAGATTCTAAAAATTTGCTGCTTAAATTCTCCTTAACTGCTCTTTACTTTTATTTTTGTTAATTATCTTAAATCTGTGTCCATGAGACCATAAGAAATAGGAACAGGAGTAGACCATTTGTACCCCCAAGTGTGTTCTGCCATACAATAAGAGATGTCTCTGATCTGACATCCCTTATGTCCAGTTTGGTGCTCCTTTATTCTAAGGCTATGTCTCTGATCCTAGACACTTCCAGTAGGGAAAACATCCTCTCAGCATTTATTCTGTCAAACCCCTTAGGAATCCTAATGTCTTTCAGTGAGATCACCTCTTATTCTTCTAAACTCCAGTGAGTAGAGACAATCTGTTTAGCCTTTGCTCATAAGATAGTCCCTCCATACGAGAGATCATGCGAGTGAACTGTCTCTGAACTGCCTCCAAAGGAATGGTATCTTTCCTTCAATAAGATGATTAAAACTGCTTGTAGTACTTCAGATGTGGTATCACCAGTACCTTGTACGGTTGCAGTAAGACTTCCCTGTTCTTATACTCCAACCTCTTTATGAGTTTACATGTTCTCCCCCTGTCTGTGTGGGTTTCCACTTGGTGTTCCAGTTTCCTCCCACAGTCCAAAGATCTGCACGATTGTTGGATTTGCCATGCTCAAATTACCCATCATGTCTTTCCTTCCTTCAGCCTCCTGTGTGGGGCAAGAGCCTCCAGCTCTGGGGTACCCCAGCCTACTACTAGGTAGATGCTTCATTCTGCTGGTGGCCCACGCGTGAAACAGAGTTCAGCAATCCACCAGCTGTAAGGTGCCAATAAGAAATAAAGTCGCCCCTCATTGGCCCTTATTCATCACAACTGATTGTGTCTGTGGAGTAGGCAATTGATCCTACTTTCCATCTACCCTTTGGAAACTTCCTTAGCAGCGGGAATGCATCACTGATCCCTCCTGGTGTGGTTCACTACCATTTTCTTGGCCAGTCTGCCTCCAAGCATGCATAACGTAGTGTCAGGAAAATTTAGTGCAACATTTCAGTTTTAGAACTTATCCACTGAATTGTCAAACGTTAGAGATGTAACAGTTAAAGCAAATGCAGAAAATAAATATGGGAGAAGAAGAAGAAAAAACGAAAGGAAAGGCTTGTGACGAGATGAAAAGCAGATGTGCTTAGATAGCAAAAGGGATGTTGCTGCAAGGTAAAGAGGAACAGTAATAGATGCCAGTGGGGCAGCTGAGACTGCAGGGCTGTCAGCTGTTGATCAGATTGAGTCATAGAGATGTACAGCATGGAAACAGACCCTTCGGTCCAACCCGTCCATGCCGACCAGATATCCCAATCCAATCTAGTTCCACCTGCCAGAGCCCGGCCCATATCCCTCCAAACCCTTCCTATTCCCTATACCCATCCAAATGCCTCTTAAATGTTGCAATTGTACCAGCCTCCACCACATCCTCTGGCAGCTCATTCCATACACGTACCACCCTCTGCGGGAAAATGTTGCCCCCTTAGGTCTCTTTTATATCTTTCCCCTCTCACCCTAAACCTATGTCCTCTAGTTCTGGACTCCCCGACCTCAGGGAAAAGACTTTGTCTATTTATCCTATCCATGCCCCTCATAATTTTGTAAACCTCGATAAGGTCACCCCACAGCCTCCGATGCTGCAGGGAAAACAGCCCCAGCCTGTTTAGCCTCTCCCTGTAGCTCAGATCCTCCAACCCTAGCAACATCCTTGTAAATCTTTTCTGAACCCTTTCAAGTTTCACAACATCTTTCCGACAGGAAGGAGACCAGAATTGAATGCAATATTCCAGCAGTGGCCTAACCAATGTCCTGTACAGCCGCAAAATGTCCTCCCAACTCCTGTACTCAATACTCTGACCAATAAAGGAAAGCATACCAAACGCCTTCTTCACTATCCTACCTACCTGCGACTCCACTTTCAAGGAGCTATGAACCTGCACTCCAAGGTCTCTTTGTTCAGCAAAACTCTCTCGGACCTTACCATTAAGTGTATAAGTCCTGCTAAGATTTGCTTTCCCAAAATGCAGCACCTCACATTTATCTGAATTAAACTCCATCTGCCACTTCTCAGCCCATTGGCATCTGGTCCAGATCCTGTTGTAATCTGAGGTAACCCATTTCGCTGTCCACAACACCTCCAATTTTGGTGTCATCTACAAACTTACTAACTGTACCTCTTCTGCCGACATCCAAATCATTTATGTAAATGACAAAACGTAGAGGACCCAGCACCGATCCTTGTGGCACTCCACTGGTCACAGGCCTCCAGTCTGAAAAACAACTCTCCACCACCACCCTCTGTCTTCTACCTTTGAGCCAGTTCTGTAACCAAATGGCTAGTTCTCCCTGTATTCCATTAGATCTAACCTTGCTAATCAGTCTCCCATGGGGAACCTTGTTGAACGCCTTACTGAAGTCCATATAGATCACATCTACTGCTCTGCCCTCATCAATGTTCTTTATTACTTCTTCAAAAAACTCAATCAAGTTTGTGAGACATGATTTCCCACGCACAAAGTTGACTATCCCTAATGGGTCCTTGCCTTTCCAAATACATGTACATCCTGTCCCTCAGGATTCCCTCCAACAACTTGCCCACCACCGAGGTCAGGCTCACTGGTCTATAATTCCCAGGCTTGTCTTTACCGCCCTTCTTAAACAGTGGCACCACGTTTGCCCACCTCCAGTCTTCCGGCACCTCATCTGTGACTATCGATGATACAAATATCTCAGCAAGACGCCCAGCAATCACTTCTCTAGCTTCCCACAGAGGTCTTGGGTGCACCTGATCAGGTCCTGTGGATTTATCCACCTTTAACCGTTTCAAGGCATCCAGCACTTCCTCCTCTTTCATTTGGACATCTTGCAAGATGTCACTATCTATTTCCCTACAGTCTATATCTTCCATATCCTTTTCCACAGTAAATACTGTTACAAAATATTCATTTAGTATCTCCCCCCATTTTCTGTGGCTCCACATAAAGGCCGCCTTGCTGATCTTTGAGGGCTGAAAATGTGTTGCTGGAAAAGCGCAGTAGGTCAGGCAGCATCCAGGGAACAGGAGAATCGACGTTTCGGGCATAAGCCGTTCTTCAGGAATGAGGAAAGCTTGTTCAGCAGGCTAAGATAAAAGGTAGGGAGGAGGGACTTGGGGGAGGGGCGTCGGAAATGCGATAGGTGGAAAGAGGTCAAGGTGAGGGTGATAGGTCAGACTGGGGTGGGGACAGAGAGGTCAGGAAGAAGATTGCAGGTTAGGAAGGCGGTGCTGAGTTCGATGGATTTGACTGAGACAACGTGGGGGGAGGGGAAATGAGGAAACTGGTGAAATCCGATTTCATCCCTTGTGGTTGGAGGGTTCCTAGGCGGAAGATGAGGCGCTCTTCCTCCAACCGTCGTATTGTTGTGGTCTGGCGATGGAGGAGTCCAATGACCTGCATATCCTAGGTGGAGTGGGAGGGGGAGTTTAAGTGTTGAGCCACAGGGTGGTTGGTCCGGGTGTCCCAGAGGTGTTCTCTGAAACGCTCCGCAAGTAGGCGGCCTGTCTCCCTGATCTTTGAGGGGCCCTATTCTGTCCATAGTTACCCTTTTGTCCTTGATATATTTGTAAAGACCCTTTGGATTTTCCTTAATTCTATTTGCCAAAGCTATTTCATGTCCCCGTTTTGCCCTCCTGATTTCCCTCTTAAGTATACTCCTACTTTCTTTATACTCTTCTTAGGATTCACTCAATCTATCCTGTCTGTACCTGGCATATGCTTCCTTCTTTTTCTTACCCAAACCCTCAATTTCTTTAGTCATCCAGCATTCCCTATACCTACCAGCCTTCCCTTTCACCCTGACAAGAATATACTTTCTCTGGGTTCTTGTTATCTCATTTCTGAAGGCTTCCCATTTTCCAGCCATCCCTTTACCTGCGAACGTCTGCCTCCAATCAGCTTTTGAAAGTTCTTGCCTAATACCATCAAAATTGGCCTTTCTCCAATTTAGAACTTCAACTTTTAGATCTGGTCTAACCTTTTCCATCACTGTTTTAAAACGAATAGAATTATGGTCACTGGCCCCAAAGTGCTCCTCCACTGACACCTCAGTCACCTATCCTGCCTTATTTCCCAAGAGTAGGTCAAGTTTTGCACCTTCTCTAGTAGGTACATCCACATACTGAATCAGAAAATTGTCATGTACACACTTAAGAAATTCCTCTCCATCTAAACCTTTAATTCTGTGGCAGTCCTAGTCGATGTTTGGAAAGTTAAAATCCCCTACTATAACTACCCTATTATTCTTACAGATAGCTGAGATCTCCTTACAAGTTTGTTTCTCAATTTCCCTCTGACTATTGGGGGATCTATAATACAATCCCAATAAGGTGATTATCCCTTTCTTATTTCTCTGTTCCATCCAAATAACTTCCCTGGATGTATTTACGGGAATATCCTCCCTCAGCACAGCTGTAATGCTATCCCTTATCAAAAATGCCACTCCCCCTCCTCTCTTGCCTCCCTTTCTATCCTTCCTGTAGCATTTGTATCCTAGAACATTCAGCTGCCAGTCCTGCCCATCCCTGAGCCATGTTTCCGTAATTGCTATGATATCCCAGCCCCACGTTCCTAACCATGCCCTGAGTTCATCTGCCTTCCCTGTTAGGCTCCTTGCATTGAAATAAATGCTGTTTAATTTATTAGTCCTACCTTGTCCTTGCCTGCCCTGACTGTTTGACTCACTTCTGTTCTCAGCTGTACCTGTCTCAGATCGATCTCTTTCCTCACTATCTCCCTGGGTCCCACACCCCCACCTTACTAGTTTTAATCCTCCCAAGCACTTCTAGCAAATTTCCCTGCCAGTATATTAGTCCCCTTCCAATTTAGGTGCAATCCGTCCTTCTTGTACAGGTCACTTCTACCCCAAAAGAGATTCCAATGATCCAAAAATGTGAATCCTTCTCCCATACACCAGCTCCTGAGCCATGCATTCATCTGCTCTCTCCTCCTATTCCTGCCCTCACTAGCTCGTAGCACTGGGAGTAATCCTTGAGGACCTCCTTTTTAAATTTCTGCCTAACTCTCTGTAATCTCCCTTCAGAGTCTCAACCTTTTCCCTTCCAATGTCGTTTGTTCCAATGTGGACAATGACCTCCTGCTGGCCCCTCTCCCCCCGTGAGAACATTCTGCACCGTCTTTGAGACATCCTTGATCCTGGCACCAGGGAAACAACACACCATTCTGCTTTTTCTCTGCTGGCCACAAACATTCATTAAGGCCTGTTTGCCTAAGCCCCTTTGCTTCTGCACTTCTAATATCCTTCTGCCATCCACTGTTTGCACCAAGCTTTTGCTCACCTCTTCTGACTCTTCAATGTGATTTAGCTTCTATAAATATCATGGATGTTCTTTCCCCAACCCCACCAAGATTAAAGGCAGCAGATTGAAAGCAAATTATTTGTAATGATACAGGAAAGCATATCAAAGAATTTAGCATTGTGATGTGAAGTTCTTTTAGAAAATATAGATGGAGACTGATTTATACTGAAATAACTAATTTTGTTTCTGTAACATGAGAATTTGGCAAGTGTTTTGAAGATCAAATTTGACATATTTGTCTATTTTCCTATGAAAGCTGTACTGACCCTTGACTTCAGATTAAAGAAAGTAGGAACAAAGAAGAGAAAAATAACAACAAACAACAAAAATAAAGATAATTAAGTAAAATTGGAGATGCAAACATGCAACTCTTAAAGCTGAGAGCCTGACTTAAAAAGATATCTCGGGATTCATTTCCTCGTGTGTGCAGCCAGAATAAATAAATCATCTTATGATAATTTGTGTGACCGTCGGAATAACTGGCATGTATTTTCAAAATTTATGTTGAATTCTAATTATTCCCATAATTTTCCGATTAATTTCAATTTTCCCATTTCCAGCGAAAATATTTTCTCAAGTGGGATTCCGAGAATCAGATTGGGAGGGATTGGTGCAGTCTTTTCTCCCATATACCTACCAGACCAAGCCAGCTTAGACCTTAGCCTTGTAGCCTAGCTCAGTGCTATGTCACAAGCGAACTAGGACTTGCAGCAATGCAGGAAGAAGATCAGTGATCTGCACTGTGCTAAGAAGAGTACCAATATTTTCTCTCTGTATCTTTATATTCACAGGTCCACTGCTC
This sequence comes from Chiloscyllium plagiosum, assembly GCF_037043375.1. NCBI lineage: Eukaryota > Metazoa > Chordata > Chondrichthyes > Orectolobiformes > Hemiscylliidae > Chiloscyllium > Chiloscyllium plagiosum. Next base: position 61,312,065 of record NW_028270140.1, read on the forward strand.
ATTGTAACATTGTACACACCTCTCACTAAGGTTCATGGACTACAACACTTAGTGTCGCTTGCATCATGTCCACTCAACAGCTCTCACCCACCTCACCCTCCAAAGCTACCAACCCTCTTGCTGCTTACACTTCCCTCTTATTCATTGGGGACACCTTATCACTTCTGCTTGTGCATCACTTTTAGCAGATTTTCCATCCACTTCCACCACATTTATTTCCTCCCTTTGTGTCGTTGAAGGAAAAATCCCCTCTTCCCCCAGCCCAAACCCAGACTGATGGTTTCACAGCAATCTGACTAATCTACTGCAATCTTTGGACTGTTTGTACTTGAGTTTCAGAACTGAGAATGACCTGCCCCTGGATTGTTATAGAATGAGCTCTTGATACCCCTCACTGACCGTAAGTTTCATTCAGGCATTAAGCACTGTTTCCTTTATCTTTCACACACAGCCATTTGCTTGAAGTACATGTAGTGTGTTTGCCATGTAAACTGCTCCATGCTTCATGTGTAACACTGACATGGCACTCTGTCATACATGACTTGTCTCCCCTCTTGACTGTCAAGTGTTCTCCACTGTAAGTACATTTCCTTCTATGCTAAAAAGCTGGCAGCCTTTAACTGAGTGCTGAAGTCCTTTGCACTAAGCAAGCAATGTGACCCACAGAGAGACTGGCAGCATGTACCTGAGTGCTGAAGACCCTCTGACCAATACAGAGTCTGACAGCTTTAAGACAGTTCTAAAGTTAGTGAGTGTGCGCTAAGAAAACAATGTGAAGTATATGGAGGCTGGCAGGCTCCAAGTCAATGCAAGGTGAGTGAGCACTGAAGAAAGCAAGCTAAGCGCCATAATCTGAAACCTCTTGCCATAATCTGAAACCTCTTTAGATGTATGAAGTGATGTGCATCCCTGCGCAGAAAGCAACTTGGCAGAAGCATGCAAGATGTTGGTGGCCCTGGGCTCCAGAGTAAAGCTTTTGAGGGATGAAGTGGTGTGGGAGTTTGTCTCAGAGCAGGTATGATGACATGATGCAACTAATGGTTTGCTGATGCTGATATTAAGTGTGAAGGTCAAGAAGGATATTGTCCACAGAGCATTCAGGGACTTTGTGCTGAAGACATAGTTGGATGATGACCAAGACAAGCATTCAGACAGTACAAGAGTTTGTATCACTAATCTTGGTTTAACATTTTTTTTTTCTGTTATTGTTTATTTTTTATTCCTTTTTGTTTTTTCCTGCTTTCTTTCCTTTGAATTCAAGGTCATTACAGCTTTCTCAGAAAAGTAGACAATTATGTGGGACTTATTCTTTAAAACACGTCAAATTTTCATGTTACTAAAACAGGATTAGTTCAGTTTAAGTCAGTCACCATCTATATTTTCTGGTCATAGCCACTCTGACGTGCATTTTAGGTATTTGCACTATCTGATTCCTTAGGAAAGGAGAGGAGAATTAGATACAGCGTTCAAATAAGCTGAGTTGGGGTTTTAATGAGATGTAAATATATGGGAATTGGGTAGCTGTTGCTCAGTGATAACATTTTGAAGTCAATAGTTAAGGCCCGAAGGGAAAATTGCAAAAGGTTTTCTTCCATGTCAAGAATCAAAATGTTTTCATTCTTTCCACGTTTTCCCATTTTTGCTCAGGCCTGGATCAGGAAATAATAAATCCTGCCCTCTGTTTTTGTTCAATCATCAATGTCTATTTTTATAATTGTAAGTAGGATAGAACATACTTAATTATTCAGCATCTTGGATTGGTCCAATGTAGAACCTGGATATGGAAAACAAATATTATGTATGATTCCAAACCAAATTTTACCAAAATTCACTGGACTCCGGTGGACTGGAAGACAGCGAATGTCACACTGCTGTTTTAAAAAGGTTGTAGGTAAAAGGCAGATAACTATAGGCTAGTTAGCTTAACATCTGTAATTGGGAAAATGCTGGAGGCTATCATTGAAGAAGAAATAGTTGAGACATGTGGATGGAAAGGATTCCATCAGGTAGATGTAGCATGGATTCAGGAAGAGAAGGTCGTGTTTGATAAACTTATGGAGTTCTTTGAGGATGTAATAAGCACGGTGGATGGAGGGGAGCAGGTGGATGTTGTCAACTTGGATTTCGATAAGGTGCCACAAAAAGACTATTCCATAAGATAAGTATGCATGGAGTTGTGGGTAATATACTAACCTGGATAGATGACTGGTTAACCAATAGAAAGCAGACAGTTGGGATAAATGGGTGCTTCTCTGGTTGGAGGATCAGTGGTGAGTGGGGTGCCTCATGGGTCGATGTTGGGCCCATAACTGTTCATGATACATATCAATGATTTGGAAGAGGAGACCGAGTGTAATGCATCCAAGTTTGCTGATGACACTAAATTGAGTGGAAAGGCAAACTGTGCAGATGATGTAGAGGGTCTGTAGAGAGATTTAGATAGGTTAAGTGAGTGGGCACGGGTCTGGCAGATAGAGTACAATGTTGGTAAATGTGATTTTATCAACTTTGGAAGTAAAAATAGTAGGTCAGAGTATTATACAAATAGTGAAAGATTGCAACACGTTGTTTTACAGAGGGACTTAGGAGTGCTTGTACATGAATCCCTAAAAGGTGATTTGCAGGTGCAACAGGTAATCAAGAAAGCAAACAAAATTGGCTTTCATTGCTAGAGGGATTGAATTTAAGAGCAGGGAGGTTCTGCTGCAATTATACAAGGTGTTGGTGAGGTCACACCTGGACTATTGTGTGCAGTACTATTCTCCTTACTTGAGGAAGGATATACTGGCTTTGGAGGCGGTGCAGAGGTGGTTCACCAGGTTGATTCTGGAGATCAGGAGGCTATCCAGTGAGAAGAGGTTGAGCCGTCTGGAACTGTACTCGCTAGAATTTAGAAGAATGAGAGAGGATCTTATAAAAACATAGAAAATTATGATACGGATAGATAAGATAGAGGCAGGCAAGTTGTTTCCGCTGGTGGGTGAGACTAGAACAAGGGTACATGGCCTCCAGATGAGGGAGAGTAGATTTAGGACAGAGATGAGGAATGTGTTTTCCCAGAGAGTAGTGAATCTATGGAATTCTCTATCCAAAGAAACAGTAGCGGCAGCTTCATTAAATATATTCAAGACACAGTTGAATGGGTTTTTGCCTGGTAGGAGAATTTAAGGGTTCTGGGGATAATGCAGGTAGGAGGAGCTGAGATGATGGATAGATCAGCCATGATCTTAATGAATAGCAGAGCAGGCTTGATGGGCCAAATGGCCTACTCCTGCATCTATTACTATGAAACTATGAAAGCAACAGTTTCCTGCTAGATCAAAGAGCCTTTATCAGACATCAATCAATATGATCCCATATCAGTAATGTGCATTTAGAATCATAGAATCCCTACAGTGTGGAAAGAGCTTTTCGGTCCATTGAGTATGCACTGACCCTCCGAAGAGCATCTCACCCTATCCCTGTAACCCTGTATTTACTATGTCTAATCCATCTAGCCTGTAATATCCCTGGACACTACAGATAATTTAGCATGGTCAATCTACCCAGCCGGCACATCTTTGAATTGTAGCAGATAACTGCAGCACTAGACAGAAACCCACGTAGACACAGGGAGAAAATGTAAACTCCACATAGACAGTCACCCAAGGCTGTAATCACACTTGGGTCCTTGGTGCTGCAAAGCAGCAGTGCTAACCACTGAGCCACTGTACTGCCCCTTTACAGTATTTCATATAGTCATGGCAGGAGGATTAACATTCTCGTGCATTTCCCAGCCCTGTAATGTCCATGTTATAGCATGTGTAGTTACCAAGTTGAGAATCAAGGTCGAAAAGTGTGGCACTGGAAACGCACAGCAGGTCAGGCAGCATCAGAGGAGCAGGAGAGTCGATGTTTTGAGCATTCTCACTTTCTCCAAGTTGAGAATCAAAGTAATCATAACTGTAAACAAAGAAGCTAAAGAACATTTGGGTTTTCTTGATTGATAAAACCCCATCTATACAATCTGTAAAATTGTGCCTGAAATTAGTTTGTGTGACCCCACTGTCCAACAGGTATTGTCCTCGGGGTGGGGGATATGGGGAATGTTTTATCATTCAGAGCTGACTTGTGTATGCTGCTGTTTATAATAAGAAATTTTGTTGATGGTGCTCTTCATGAGCTAAGATGATGGCATCTGAGGAAACGTTATGATGATTCATCTCTAAACTTTTGTCGAATGTGATATTAAAAAAACCCATCTGACCCATCAAGAGCATTGCATGGAGTTTCATGAAGCAAAAGAAATTCACGTAAGTATCTCTGTAATGCAGCATAAGTGACAAATTAAACTGTGAGATTTTAATTATGCGTCAGAAAATAAAGCATTGAAGTCTTTAAAATAAAAAAGGACTCAACCCTGATTTTGTCATATCAGTGCAGACTAATATTAGAGTTCAGGGTCAAAACCTGTGGTGCTGGAAAGCACAGCCGGTCAGGCAGCATGCAAGGAGCAGGAGAATCAACGTTTTGAGCATAAGCTTTTCAACAGGAATGTGGGGGCTGAGAGATAAATGGGAGGGGGGCTGGGGCTGGGGCTGGGGAGAAGGTAGCTGAGAGTGTAATAGGTAGATGGGGTGGGGGGGGGCTGATGGTGATATGTCGGAGTGGAGGGTGGAATGGATAGGTGGGAAGGAAGCTGGACAAGTAGGACAGTTCAAGTGGGTGGTGCTGAGTTGGAGGATTGGATCTGGGATAAGGTGGGGGGAGGGGAGATAAGGAAACTGGTGAAATTGACGTTGATTCTGTGTGGTTGGAGTGTCCTAAGGCAGAAGGCGAGGCGTTCTTCCTCCAGTTGACGGGTGGCTGGGATTTGGCAGAGGAGGCCCAGGACTCGCATGTCCTTGGCAGAGTGGAAGGGGGAGTGGGAAGTGATCGGCCACAGGGTGGTTGGGTTGTTTTAGTGCGTGCGTGCATCCTGGAGTTGTTCTGTGAAACATTTTGCAAGTTGGCGTCCTGTCTCCCCAGTGAAGGGGAGACCACGTCGAGAGCCTCAGACACATTAGATGAGGTGTTTGGAGGTGAAGGAAAATATCTGCTGGATGTGGAAGGATCCTTTGGGACCTTGGATGGAGGTGAGGGGGAGGTGTGGGCATAGGTTTTACACCTCTTGCATTGGCAAGGGAAGGTGCTGGGCATGGAGGGTGGTTTGGTGGGGGAGTGTGGACCTGATGAGAGAGTCACGGAGGGAATGGTCTCTGTGGAATGCTGAAAGGGGTGGGGAGGGAAATCTTTCTCGGATGATGTCATCTGACTGTAGGTGGCAGAAATGGTGAAGGATGATGCGTTGTATCTGGTGGGGTGGAAGGTGAGGACCATGGGGGTTCTGTCCTTGATGCGGTTGAAGGGTGGGGTTCAAGGGCAGAGGCGTGGAAACTGGAGGAGATGTGTTGGAGGGTACTGTTGACCACGTGGGAGGGGAAATTGCAGTCCTTGAAGTAGGAGGCCATCTGGGTGTTCTGGAGTAGAATATTAGAGTTCAGCCATCTTAATTGTTGTGCCTTTTACTACACCAAGTATTTACATCCCTGCTAACTTCTGTCACAATGTTTGAACTCTTGGGTAAATTCATCAAAATTTGAAGTTGTTGTATCTGGGAAGAAACTTAAGATTTTATAAAGGTGGGTGATATGACTGAGAATACCCCAAGAATAATAGGCTTTGACAGGTGATTGCTTAATCAGTAGTCTTTAGTGCAAGCTCAAAATAGATTAAAAATGAAAGCAAAAGCTTTAAAAATAAAATGCTTCAAAGATCTGTGCAGTACTGGCCAGGGAATGTTTATTGCCCATTCAGATACCCCGAATATAGTAGTAGTCAATATGGAGTTATGTGGGACTGAAGTTATAGCATGGAAAGAGACCCTTCGGGCCAACCATAATCGCAAACTAAATTAGTCCCACCTGCCTATGGTTGGCCCATATCTCTCCAAACATTTCTTATTCATGTCCTTATCCACATGTCTTTTAAAAGTTGTAACTGTACCTGCATCCACCATTTCCTCTGGAAGTTGATTCCACGCATGAACCATTCACTATGTAAAAACGTTGTCTCTCATGTCTTCTTTTAGATCTTTCATCTCTCACCTTAAAAATATGCCCCCTAGTCTTGAAATGCCCCTCATTAGGAAAAAGGCACCTGTCATTCACCTTATCTATAAGATCACCTCTCAGTCTTCTATGCTCCAATGAAATTGTCCCAGCCTCTCCTTGTAACTCAAATTCTACATTTCCAGCAACATCATTACATTTACATTTTTTTTTAGATTACATTACATTACAGTGTGGAAACAGGCCCTTCGGCCCAACAAGTCCACACCGACCCGCCAAAGCGAAACCCACCCATACCCCTACATTTACCCCTTACCTAACACTACGGGCAATTTAGTATGGCCAATTCACCTGACCCTGCACATCTTTGGACTGTGGGAGGAAACCGGAGCACCCGGAGGAAACCCACGCAGACACAGGGAGAACGTGCAAACTCCACACAGTCAGTCACCTGAGGCGGGAATTGAACCCGGGTCTCAGGCGCTGTGAGGCAGCAGTGCTAACCACTGTGCCACCGTGCCGCATCCTGCAAAATCTTTTCTGAACTCTCTCCAAGTTAATGATATCCTTTCTATAACAGGGCAACCAGAACTGCTCGCAGTGCTCCAGAAGAGGCCTCACTAATGTTCTGTGCAACCTAAACATGACATTCTCAACTCCTGTACTCAAAGGTCTGAGCAATGAAGGCAAGTGTGCTAAATGCCTTCTTAATCACCCTGTCGACGTGTGACGGAAAGAGTGGGGCTGGAAAAGCACAGCAGGTCAGGCGGCATCCGAGGATCAGGAGAATCGATGTTTTGGGCATAAGCCCTTCACCATTCACCTTATCTAGACCCATCAGGATTTTATAAACCTCCATAAGATCACGCCTCAACCTCCTGTGCTTCACTTTCTTCTTTCTACATGTGATGCAAACTTCAAAGAATTATGTACCTGAAACTTTAGGTCTAGCTGTTCTACAATACTATCCAAGGCCCTACTTCTAATTATATAAGTCCTACCATTGTTTATTTTGCAATAACTTGCATTTGTCCAAATCAAACTCCATCTGCCACTCAGCCCATTGACAGATGTAGGCCTGACTAGGTAGGGTGGCCAGTTTTGCTGGAAGAACATTTGTGAACCATCGGGTTCTTTTGACAATCCCATAGTTTTCATGATCCCTTTCAAATGGCCAGATCTATTGAGTTGATATCACAGTTGGCAATAGTAGAATTTATATTAATGACCTCTTGACTCTTAACATAGTAATTGTGAAGCTACTAGAATTAGACAGAGGAAAAGGAAAACAATATAAACATCAAACCTGATGGTTTGTTTTGAAAGAACGAAAGAATTACATTTCTGCACCATCTGTTATAACCAAAAATACTTTGCAGAATATTCACTGTTGTGATGTAAAAGATGTGACAGCCAATTTGTGCACAGAAAACTCTCAGAACGACAGAATGTAAACAAATAATGGAATATTCTGGTTTTGTGATGTTAATTAAGGGATAAATATTGGCCAGATCAATGGAGAGAACCACCCTGCTTCTTTTTGAAATATATTTTTTATCTCATTGGAAGTATGCCACTTTTGATGCCGCACTAGAATGAGACTTGAATCAACCTCTTTCTGCCTCTGAAGCAATTGTGCTACCAATGTTAAACTGAGTTACGCTATTTTTAAATCCGAGACAAAATAGATTGATTAAATCTCCTTCCATTCATAACTACTAATGAAAGTTTAAACGTAGAAGTGTAGATATTTTATCAGTTGAGTCGTTTACTTTTTTTTATTATGACAAAATATATTGTCCCAAGTGTGACTAATCTAAAGTCAAGATGTCCTTAATTGGTAGTATGCTTACTGGCTGATAGTTATATGGTTTAACTAAGTCTTTATTTAGGAAAACCATTTCTTCTTAAAAATGATCTGAATGGCATGGAGTTGAGGCAAACATCTGCGCTATGTATCTGTTATGCAATGGAATAGAAAAAAGTCAATATTTTCTTTAAATAATTTTGTACATGCATGTCTAATGACCAATATAAGTTATGTTTTTCAACACATTTAAAAGTTATATCCTTTCTGGAATTTTCTATGAAGTGAAAAGTTCACTTTTACAAGTCTTTCTTCATGTATTGGATTTCTAAATTCTGCAGTATTAATTGTAGTTCTTTGAATTCTGCCTAGTAGATCAGTGTTTTATGCAAGATACACTACCCAAGTTGCTCCCACGTTTAGCTGGCCTAATTGATGAAAAATTATTATGTTAAATCAATGTTTGAATGCTGATTAGCTTGTTGATCATTTTTTCAACTCTTTTCCTGTGAATGGTTCATAAAAATTTCTAATTCCAACTTTGGAAATAGACCATTGCGCTTTACATCTAAGTTTCAAAATTTTCATTATCTCCAGCTAAAGTTGCCAACCCTCCAGGATTGCCCTCCATTTCCAGAACCTAAACATTAGTCACCTGAACACTGCTGTTCAACAGAAATGTCATAGTTTTTTTTTTAAATTCAATGTTTTATTTAGTTTCTGTTAATATTTATGTATTAGTTACAAGATATTAGTGATGGGAAGGTAGGCTGTTTGAGAAAGGCAGGGCTGTTGTAAGTAGGAGATCATGTGATGAATCCTCCAGGAGCACACCTAACGGGAGTTGGCAGTTCCAACTTGTGCCCAATATCATTAACATGGGTCTTTTGTTGTTTGAGTTATTAGGAAAATGAGCTGTTGTCAATCTGAGACACACACGGCAGGTATATTTCACAGTTGATCCTTTGCTTATACTGAGTTATCTGATCATAGCTGCAGTAGTGGTGGGCAACTGTAGTTAGTCTCCGTATCCAGTTTAAAGTTTGTGAGAAGATTTGAAGCTCGGGTGCTCGTTGTTGTGGTTCTGTTCGCTGAGCTGGGAATTTGTGTTGCAGACGTTTCGTCCCCTGTCTAGGTGACATCCTCAGTGCTTGGGAGCCTCCTGTGAAGCGCTTCTGTGGTGTTTCAGTATCCAGTCTGGAGAAGGAAAGAATATCAGTGACAGTCAAGAGCATTGTTTAGTTACATCTTTAAGAAATGTGCCAGATCACTCTGGTGATGCTTTTTACAGCAAAGTAGCCAGCGAGCTCTCCATGAAATAGACCTACATGTAAAAAAGAGCCTTTGGGAATATACTTGTCTGAATCCATTAACTCTATCCCTAATAGTGGAATAATGGTTTTGTTCTTTTAAAAAAAATTCTGAGTTTCAAATCTGAAACACTTAATTAACCTGGATCCCATTAATATTCCCAGTCTTACTGTAGACACCTGGCAGCATAATTTGTCGTAGTCTACAACTGACTTCGGCTATGGTAATCCATGTGAGCTGATGCATGGAGTTCACAACATTTTGATCTACAACAGTCATTTCCTGTCAGTGCAAGGATACCTTTGCTTTTTTCCCCTCCTTTCCTTACACCCCTCCATCCTCACCCCAAACACCAAGGATAAAGAACTAATTGATTATTTTTGTTTTAAGATTGATATTGTCTATCACTCATCAAGTATTTCATGCCCTCAGTCACTGATCTCTCCTCTGTCTCTTGCTAATTTTAGATCTGACTCCATGCCATTGCATGGGTAAAAACAATGACTGCAGATGCTGGAAACCAGATTCTGGATTAGAGGTGCTGGAAAAGCACAGCAGTTCAGGCAGCATCCAAGGAGCAGTAAAGTCGACGTTTTGGGCAAAAGCCCTTAATCAGGAATACAGGTAGAGTCCCTGAAGGGTGGAGAGATAAATGAGAGGAGGGTGGGAGTGGGGAGAAAGTAGCATAGCGTACAATAGGTGAGTGGGGGAGGGGATGAAGGATAGGTCAGGGTGGAGTGGATAGGTGGAAAAGAAGATAGGCAGGTAGGACAAGTCATGGGGACAGTGCTGAGCTGGAAGTTTGGAACTGGGTTGAGGTGGGGGAAGGGGAAATGAGGAAACTGTTGAAGTCCACATTGATGCTCTGGGGTTGAAGTGTTCCGAGATGGAAGATGAGGCGTTCTTCCTCCAGGCGTCGGGTGGTGAGGGAGTGGCGGTGAAGGAGACCCAGGACCTCCATGTCTTCGGCAGAATGGGAGGGGGAGCTGGAATGTTGGGCCACAGGGCGGTGTGGTTGATTGGTGCGGGTGTCCAGGAGATGTTCCCTAAAGCGCTCTGCGAGGAGGCGTCCAGTCTCCCCAATGTAGGGGAGACTGCATCAGGAGCAACGGATACAATAAATGATATTGGTGGATGTGCAGGTAAACCTTTGATGGATGTGCAAGGCTCCTTTAGGGCCTTGGATGGAGGTAAGGGAAGAGGTGTGGGCGCAGGTTTTGCAACTCCTGCGGTGGCAGGGGAAGGTGCCAGGATGGGAGGGTGGGTTGTTGGGGGGCGTGGACCTGACCAGGTTGTCACGGAGGGAACGGTCTTTGCGGAAGGTGGAAAGGGATGGGGAGGGAAATATATCCCTGGTGGTGGGGTCCGTTTGGAGTTGGCGGAAATGTTGGCGGATGATTTGGTTTATGCGAAGGTTGGTAGGGTGGAAGGTGAGCACCAGGGGCGTTCTGTCCTTGTTACGGTCGGAGGGGTAGGGTCTGAGGGCGGAGGTGCAGGATGTGGACGAGATGCGTTGGAGGGTATCTTTAACCACGTGGGAAGGGAAATTGCGGTCTCTAAAGGGGAATGGGTCCGAATGGGATATTCTTCGGAGGGTCAATGTGGACTTGTTGGGCTAGATGGCCTGTTTCCACACTATAGGGATCCTATGAATCTCTGATTATCAATGGTTTACTCTGGCGTAATCCATTTCCTCATTAAAATCTACTATAGTCACTGTGTCTGCAAAACCTCTGTCTTTATCCATTATTTTGGCTCATCTTCTTATTTTACTTGTAATAGCCACTCCAGTCTACCTTCTGAACTTGTGGAATCAAAGTGGTTCATTGACACCAGCTAAAATCATAAACTGCATTCCTTGTGCTAATCACATATTATAACTTGCTCAAATGCTGCAAAAGGACAAGCAAGTCATCCACATCACCTTTTTCCAACATTTCCTTTCTGTCTATGTCTAGTGATCTATCCTTATGTGGTTTATTACTACTGATCTGGATGTAGACATGGTGAGGTTTGGCTGCTTATTACTGGTGCGGATGGTGCTGGAAATGTTAAAGATAGACTTGCAGCCCCATGCACACTGGTTCTCTGCTCTTATTCTCTTCAGACTGGAAACTGTATTAAAGATGTAAATGAAAAATAACTACACTTTTGTCAAAACCTATTATTAAGAGCAAGCACTGAGGATATTTGAAGTCCGAGTGTGCGGAATACTGTTCTTTATTGATGCTTTTTGATAGCTATAAGCATTGTCAAAAAAAGAAACATTTACTTATCTTTCATTGTGTTTTCAATTAGTTTTGTTGTTCTGGAAAATATCGTAGCAATTCTGTTTGTTTCTTAATTGGATTTGACGAGGAGGTCAGGTTCACCTTGTGTCACATCCATTGTTACTGAGATTCACTTTACTGATTAAGAGCACCCAGACAGGAATTTGCTCAGTTTGAGAGCTTGCCAGGTGTTTGATTGTAATGTGTTATTAAACCTACGCAGGAGCAATTAAAGGTTATGTAGAAAATACTGGGCCACGTTGTAATTTCTAATTCCCCATGGACACAATTCGACATTAACTACTGTTTCAATTTAATTTGTATGGTAGTGAGACAAATTAATATGAACCACTGCTATAGGACATTTTCAAGAAATTTAAAAGCAATGTTAAGAAGAAAATTACCTCAAATTGACAGCAGTTATGTTAAAGATAATTTTGTTCCTCTTAAAAAGGAAAGGAATGATCATGATTCTATACTTATTTCTTTATAAGTTCTATCCAGTTCTTTTTAAATGTTTAATTATTAGACTGCATATCTTTGTATGAATTTTGTAATGTGCAGCGTGTCACCCACTTAAAAGGTATTGTTCTTTAAAGAGTAAGGTAGTTCCCATCAGTCTTTCACAGTAATCTGTCGGAAGTGGCACAGTGAAGATGTGAAATGTACTTTGTGCAGGTAATGATGATTAATACTAGTTGTTATTCGTGATTCAAAAATGCTAAACTCATGTTATTAATTGAAAGAAAGAGAAATGGAAAAAAAGAAGTGGAGACTGACCTGGTTAAATTTAGAGAAAAACTATTAAGTTTTCACTGATTATTTTAATAGCAAGAAATAACCAAAAATTAGTCCAGAAATTAAATGAAATTTCCATGGGATGTGGACATCACTGGCTGGGCCATCCTTAATTGCTCTGGAGAAGATGGTGGTAAGCTGTCTTCTTCAACTGCTGCAGTCCTTGGGATGTAGATAATACCCACAATGTTGTTTGGAAAGAAGTTCCAAGAGGTTGACCCAGTGATAGTAAAAGAATGGTGATATTGTTCCAAGTAAGGATGGTGCGTAGCTTGGAGGTTTGTGTTGTTTCTATTATGAAATGTGAATAGAAATATTTTCTCTGTTTCAGCTCCGAATGTTTTAAGTAAAATTCCTGCTGAAATTTTACAGTTCTTTACCAGATATTCTCAGGTTTCATAGAAATGGCTCCTCCTTTATAAGGATTTTGCATTCAACATATCCTTCATTTGTTTTGGAGTGCGTGAATAATTTAAATCCACAGTCCTTTTCAGTTGAGTATCTGTAAATGTACAATAGTTTAAAGGGGCTCACTTATGTGTAGCTTGTTGAAGACTTTTGGGTTACTGCATAGTCACACAATTGAGACTGCACATTTACTGCTTAGTTAATGCTATAATTTAGGAATTATAGCATCGCTTTGTTGGATGTACTGGCTATCGCAATTTGCATTTTCCATTACATGTGCTGACCTTCAAGGAGAGCATGCTGAAAATCATTGGTTAAATGAGGCCTAATTATACACTAACAAAATAGAGAAATTAGTACACTACAGCACACTCAGTTGAAATCAATTAGAACACCAACGTTGCTGTTCTATATGAAATTGTATTTGCAAGCTAGCTATCTCTAAACTAGTTCTGCTGCTAGAAGCAGCTGATTACATACTCCAGTTTGATGTCTATGACTGCCGTATAGCGTAAGAGAAAGAGAGCACTCTCTGTCTCTTCCCCCACATCCCCCCCCAACACTGAAATATCCAGTTGAGCTGTCGGTCGAGGTTACACTTCTGACTGAAATGTTTTCCTTTTTATATGGGAATTTCTATTGCCTGTGTCTATGCCTTCCCTGATTTAATAGAACTCAGAGTGGGTATTCCTATCGGATGCTGCCCGACCTGCTGTGCTTTTCCAGCACCACTCTAATCTAGACTCTGGTTTCCAGCGTCTGCAGTCCTTGGTTTTACCTATTTCTATCATATTGACTGAAGCCAAAGGAGGCAGTTTATCTCTTTTGTTGATGTAAGGTATTTTCTTAAAATATCTTTTTTAGAGCTGATTGGTCCTGGGGTCCTTACCATTGTTCCAAGCTGCTGTTATACATAAAATTGAACAGTTGTGTTACTGTCCAGTTTCTCTTTAAGTAGTTAATTAATGTTTCAGATCATACAATTCTAAGTTATCTGCTTAATGTAATGTTATAAAATACTACATTTAATATCTAACAAACACTATAACTTGGAAAAACTCTGCACAGTCAATGCCAGTAAAACCTACTGCTCCTCGGATGCTGCCTGAACTGCTGTGCTTTTCCAGCACCACTCTAATCTAAACTCTGGTTTCCAGCATCTGCAGTCATTGTTTTTACCTAAATTTCAACTGGTCTATCAAAATTATTCTAGACAGTGATGAAAATATCACCTCCACTACACTGGTATACTACACAACTGCAAAGTTTCAGAATTGTCTTACCAGAATTTGCAGTGGAAGATCTTTGCATCACCTTTTGAATTAAGTTGCTAAGGCTTTCCCACATTCTTTGCATTCTACACTCCTATTACAAAGTAAAGCATGCTTGTCATTTGTATTGCTTTGAGGGAGAAAGTTCCTGATATTAGAAAGAAATTTACCTGAAGATTGAAATGCTAGTATTGTATGGCACAAACCTGAGTAGGGAATTCCCACCCTTGCTGGAAGGCAAGTAGAAAAATTGCAATAATCATTGTCTTTTGCATGTACAGTTTCAATGCTCTAGAGCTGCATGATACCTTTTTCTCAGGTTAAAAAAAATGACAGTATTATTCCATGAATGTGTTGAAATAACTGAGAATGACAATTGGAAGATACCTAGGAGTTTTAACTAAATTCAATTCTGAAAAATAAAAAAAATGCAGCGTTACAATCGGTAAAGCTGTATATAAAGAGCTATGGAAGCATGACATAAATGAGAGTATGGGATAGGGATAGGGTGATGGGCTGGTTCTGGGTGGGATGCTTTTTGGAAGGTCCGTATACACTCGAAAGGTCAAATGGCCTCTTTCTGCACTGTAGTGATTTTATGATTCTAAGAGACTTACAGGAAACTTATATTGTTTGTCCCTTCTCCTCTCTAATAGTGTGACAGATTCAAGATGGCAGTGCTGGCAAGGTAGGCAACATTCAGGCTTCTGTACCTCCTCTCCTTTTTATTTTCTCTCCTTTTTGCCTTCTTTCTTTTCTTCACCTTCTTCCTGTCAGCAACAGCGGAGAAGGTGACATCAAGGAGGAGAGCGGCCCGAATGGGACTCTTGGCAAGGTGGCAGCCTGACCTGGCTGTAGTTTGGTTGTAGTACACCTGGAGTGGGGACTTCAGCTGTTGTCGAGGCATCGGCAGTGTGGACTATGCTTAGAGTGGGGACTCCATGCGACACTGAGGCGGCAGCAGCTGTGAAACCATGAATGTGCGGAGGCCTGAAATAAGGACTCCTGGTTATTGAGGAGAAAGTGAGGACTGCAGATGTTGGAGATCAGAGCTGAAAATGTGTTGCTGGAAAAGCGCAGCAGGCCAGGCAGCATCCAAGGAACAGGAGAATCGACGTTTGGGCATAAGCCCTTCTTCAGGAATGCATTCCTGAATTGATTCAGGAATGCATTCAGGAATTCATTCCTGAAGAAGGGCTTATGCCCTAAATGTCGATTCTCCTGTTCCTTGGATGCTGCCTGACCTGCTGTGCTTTTCCAGCAACACATTTTCACTCCTGGTTATTGGCAAATCGCTGGTTCTGGGTTGTGGTGCAAATGTAGGTCCATCACAGGGCCTAGCATCGGTGGCCTATAGGTAGTCCTGTGACAAATACATAGTCCTTGAAGAGGGTGACTCTGACAGTGGGTCTGGCGCAGGTGGCGGAGGGATGGCGGCACAGCTGTTGTTGGCGAACTGGCTCAGGACCGATGGTGAAGCTGGCAGAACAAAGATGGAGTTTCTTTCATTGTTATTGTTTTTATTCTTTTTATTCTTAAACTATTCAAAATGGCAGTGGATTCTCTTGCCAGTTGCAGCTTTCCATTGTATTTTATTGTTTTGCTCATTCTACAGTACAAGTGACAATAAATCATCATTCGTTAAGCTTTGTGATGCCTGAGCCCAGCTTTCTTAGACTTATTTTCTTTGACTCGGTTTTCCTTTAACCAACAATTTCAAAACTGTCTTTTGGCTCAAGGTTTCAATCATGCCTTCTAAATTTTCTGTTGGCATAAGATTTTCATTCTTGATATTAACACCAATCAGTTATCTATCCTTCACAGCATAGCTGTCATCAACATCACATTTGTCATCCTTTGTCTATCCGATAATGATCAACTATTACTCAACATCCTTCTCATCTTAGAATTATATAGTACAGAAGAACCCCTTCAGCCCATCTTGTCAGAGGTTTTCGAGATGGTTGACTACATCATTCTTTTCCAGTGTCTCTCCATTGTAGTCCAGCAGTAATTGTCATATTATTCCATTGGTATTTATAACTGGCAAGGCTTTTCTTCTTGCTGTTGCACCCTTAATTCTTTTGATGTCCATGGATCTAACTTTAGTCCCCTTCTACTTCACATGTAAATGCTCCTGTTCAGCTACGTAATTCAAGCACAATTTTAGTTTCACATGTACACAGATTTGAATGTTGCTGACATTGTTCATCCACAATTGCCCTTGGAAGGTCCAACTCAGCCACCTTTTTGAAATGTCGGAGACTGGGTTATGTGTGCCCCCACAGTTCTGTTTGAGTATGAGCTTCAGGAATTTAAACCAGCGACAGTGAAGGAATAACTATACAGTTCTAAGTCAGAATGATTTGCAGAAGAATTTGCAAGTGGCAGATGTCACAATGCTGTTTTTACAACGATTCAGTAATTTATAATCATCAATTGATCTGGCAATTTATTCCAGGTTTGTTAATTGATGTTATTAAGTTTCCCAGTTTATCATGGTGTGATTGAAACTTGTCTCCCTGGAACATTTATCCAAGTCCTGGATCACTAGTCTAGTAGCATCGTCAATTTGCTGCCTTTCCTCTTGCTGTATGAGCATACCACTCAACTTTTCCACTCTCTCTGATTTATCAGATTGCTTATCTGACATCCAGAACTGGATGAAGGGAAATTTCCTCTGGTTGAATGTTGTAAATACCGAAGTTATTGTATTCAGTCTCTGCTACAAATTTTGTAGCTACCATCTCCATCCCTGATCTCGGCAGTTATCTGAGATTGATTCAAAATGTTTGCATCTTTGTTGTCATACTTAGTTCTGAGATGAGCTTCCTGCTATCACTTAGACTGCTTATTTTCATTACTATAATCTTGTCTGACTCCTCCCTTACCTCAGCTCATCTGCTGCTGAAGCCATCCATGTGCTACACACTGCAAACTAAGTAAGATATCAATAAAACTTAATTTTAGATCTCATGTGCAATTGAGATCAATTGAATTTTTAGTCAAGGTGAGTACAGTGGATGTGTTTATTTTTTGAAGAAGAGGCTTACTGGACATTAACTTTGTTTCTCTCTCCACAAATGTCGCCAGCCCTGCTGAGTTTCTCCAGCACTCTATATGTTTGTTTCAGATTTCCAGCAACTGCAGTGTTTTATTTTTATTTGTATTTTTAACCGCTAGTATCTGACAATAGGAGAATGGTCTTCAAACTGCAATTTTGTTTATCAAGGTCATGAAATAGTAACATTTTATTATGTCACATTTTATTTGATGGCTGGCATTTAATTATTAAGGCAGGGTGCTACTTCTATGGCACATTTGAGGGAACAATCAGCGGTTACCTCACATTTTTATGCTGCTGTTTCTCACTGGCATATTATCAAAAATGTATTTGAAGGTATTAAGTGATATTGATGAAATTATTCTTATGAAAAGTGTCACAAATCTAGTAGTTATAAAATTTAACAGGAGCTCTATTCAAATTGGTAGATTTCTATTGCAAATCTTTTTTTTTTCTGCAGCTGTTCTCACAAGAAAGTGTCTGTGTATTAATCCATTACAGGGATCAGACTTGACAGAGTTGTAACATGTACGCCTTTGAATTGGAAGGTTGAGTATTCAAACCTCACTCCAGCTCTTTGTACATACAATCCAAGCTTGCAGTATGGAGTACTACATGCTCAGGGACATGGTTGTTTCGGTGTGACATTAAACTGAGGTCTTGTCTTTTCTGTCAGGTGCATATAAAAATTACAATGCAGTGTTCAAAGATCTCGAGTTTTCCTGCTGTCTTGGTCAATATTATTCTCCAGCCAAAATCAATGAAGGAGCCTGTAACTATTTAACTTTGTTTTATGTTGCATCTTGCCACATGCAAATTGCCTACCCATAGATTGAGTATAGGAGTTGAGAGGTCATGTGCGGTTATACAGGAAATTGGTTAGGCAACTTTTGGAATGTTGTGTGCAATTCTGGTCTCCCTCCTATAGGAAGGATGTTATGAAACTTGAAAAGGTTCAGAAAAGATTTACAAGAATATTGCCAGGGTTGGAGGGTTTGAACTCTGGGGAGAGGCTGAATAGGCTGGAGCTATTGTCCCTGGAGCATCGGAGGCTGAGGGGTGACCTTATACAGGTTTATAAAATCATGAGGGGCATGGATTGGGTAAATAGAGAGGGTCTTTTCCCTGAGTTGGCAGAGACCAGAACTAGAGGGCATAGTTTTAGGGTGAGAGGGGAAAGATCTAAAAGGGACCTAAGGGGCAACCTTTTCACACAAAGGGTGGTGTGTGTATGGAATAAGCTGCCAGAGGAAGCTGTTGAGACTGGTAGAATTACAACATTTAAAAGGCATCTGGATGGGTGTATAAATAGGAAGGGTTTAGAGGGATATGAGCCAAGTGTTGGCAAACAGGACTAGATTAATTTAGGATATCTGGCGAGCATGGATGAGTTGGACCAAAGGGTCTGTTTTTGTGCTGTACATCTTTATAACTATAACAGTGCTTCATTGGTTGTAAATCACATTGGGATAACAGTTTTGAAAGACTGTATATGCATGCAAGTTCTTTAATGACCATAACTCATTAGAATGAGTTCTCCAGATGCTGAATTCCAAAATGGTTAGCAGTGGCACATATATACTTATGCCTCTTTGTATAATTGGCAATAAATCATGTTTACAGATGATTCCAAGATCAAGAACTTACACATTGGGTTGATTTCTGGTGTTCGAACGATGAAATTTGAGGCATCCCGAATGTTGAGTGTCATTTGAGGCAGATGAGCTGCAGCGATTAAGAGGTAGCTTGTCCAACGAATTGTGGCTAAAAGTTTGTCAGAGTCAGGGGTGTTAAATTGCTGGAGCATTGGATGCCATAATTCTTTGGAGATGAGTTGAGAAGAACGTTTCTTCTGCCTGAAAATTCAGGGAAGTATGTTTTAAAACCTCACCTTGTAAGATCTGATAACCCTCAATTCCACTTTCCTGCCTTTTCCTAAGCTTTGATTCTGTTACTGATGAAAAATCTATCTCAGTTTTGAATATATTTAATCAGGGCCTGTGCCCGAAACGTCGAATCTCCTGTTCCCTGGATGCTGCCTGACCTGCTGTGCTGTTCCAGCAATAAAGTTTCAACAATATATTTAATCACTCAGCCTCAACAGCCCTTTGCAGTAAAGAGTTGTACAGATTCACCTCTCTGAGAGAGAAAAATATTCTCTTCATCTCTGTCTTAAATGTGCAACTCCTTACAAGATATGCCCCAGTTCTGAGGTTCTCCCAGAATAGGAAACAGCTACTCTGCATCTGTCCTATCAAGACCCCTAAGATAATATATTTTAATAAGGCCTCCTCTCATTTTTCTAAATTATGATGACTACAAGCCTGGCTAACTCAACCTGTCCTCATTTTTAAAAAAAGCCCTTAATTTCCATGTCAACTTAATCAACCTTCTCTGGACTGCCTCCACTAGCATTATATCTTTCCTTGGATAAGGAGACTAAACTGATCACAGTATTCCAGGTGTGGTCCAATAAATGCTGTGTATGGTTTTAGTAATACCTCCTTATTTTGTATACTCCATTCCCTTTGAAATAAAGGCCAAGATTACATTTGTTTTTCCTATTACTGGTTAAGCTCGATGCTACCTTTTTTGGTGATTCAGGGAGGTTCAGTCTTTTCCCCCTTTAAATAATATTCAGCTCTTCTATTCCTCCTGCCATCATCTCATGTTATTTTCCATCTGCCAAGTTTTTTCCCTGTCTATGTCCTTCTTGTGGCAACATCATTATTTCTACCTATCTTCATATCATCTACAAACTTGATAATCATACATTCACTTTGAACGTCGGATAGTTGTGACCCTAGGTCTGATCCCTGTGACACTATATTAGTTACAGGTAATGATTCTGAAAATGCCCCCCTTGACCCAACTCTTGTGCGAGTGCATAGTGTTGTGTAAAGTTCACTAGTCTGTTTAGAAGTCAATCTGTTGTTATGATCTAAATTTTACCACTTTAAAATTGTCTGGCTATCAGCAATGGAAAGTAGGAGAGATTTTGCTGGCCGGGCACTGATGAAGTGAAGTGGTGGCCTGCCTCTGTCAGCTGCGAGGAGAAAGTGAGGACTGCAGATGCTGGAGAGTCAGAGTCAAAGCGTGTGGCGCTGGAAAAACACGGCAGGTCAGGCAGCATCTGAGGAGCAGGAGAGTCAATGTTTTGCATATAAGCCCTTCATCATGAATGTGGGAGGAAGGGGGATGAGAAATAAATAGGATGGTTGGGGTTGGGCTGTGGGGAAGGTAGCTGGGAAGGTGATAGGTGGATGCAGGTAGGGGGTGATTGAGATAGGTTGGTAGGGAAGATGGAGCAGATAGGTGAGAACGAAGATGGACAGGTAGGACAGTTCAAGAGGGCGATTCCGAGTTGGAAGGTTGGATCTGGGATGAGGTGGATGGAGGGGAGATTTGTAAACTAGTGAAGTTGACATTTATCCCGTGTGGATGAAGGGTCCCAAGGCAGAAGAAGAGGCATTCTTCCTCCAGTCACCACGTGGCTTGGATTTTGCGGTGGTGGATGCTCAGGGTTTGCATGTACTTGGTGGAATGGGAAGGGGAGTTGAATTGGTTGGCCATAGGGCAGTGGGTTTGTAGGGTGTGTGTGTCCCAGAGATGTTCCCTGAAACACACCGTGAGTTGGCGTTCTGTCTCCCGAATGTAGAGAAGACCACATCGAGAGCAACAGACACACTGGATGAGGTGGATGGATGTGCTGGAAAACGTACCGGATGTGAAAAGATCCTCTGGGGCCTTGGACAGAGGTGGAGGAAGGGTGTGGAAGCATGTGGTTGCAGGTTTTACACCTCTTGTGGCAACAAGGGAAGGTGCTGCATGTGGAGGGTGGGTTGGTGGGTGGCATGGACAAAACGGGGGTGACACAGAGGGAATCATCTCTGTGGAATGCTGAAAAGGATAGGGAGGGAACTATGTCTGTGGTGGTGGGGTCTGATTGAAGGTGGTAGAAATGGCAGAGGATAATGCGCTGTATCTGGATATTAATGCGGTGGAAGGTGAGGACCAGGGTGGGGTTTATCCTGGTTGCGAAGATGTAAGGGATAGAGAAGGTTGCCCTCCAGATGTGCTGGAGAGTAATGCTGATCACATGGGAGGGGAAATTCCAGTCCTGGAAATAGGAGCCCATG
This sequence comes from Chiloscyllium plagiosum, assembly GCF_037043375.1. Taxonomy (NCBI): domain Eukaryota; kingdom Metazoa; phylum Chordata; class Chondrichthyes; order Orectolobiformes; family Hemiscylliidae; genus Chiloscyllium; species Chiloscyllium plagiosum. The sequence goes on from NW_028270140.1 coordinate 61,333,222, forward strand.
TGAGATGTTCTGGAATGGAATTTCTCCTCCAGGGAGCAGAGACAGTGAAGCCCGAGGAATTGGGAATAAGTGTTCGAATTTTTACAGATGGGGGAGATGAGTGGGAGGAGGAGTAGTCCAGGTAGCTGTGGGAGTCAGTGGGTTTCAAGTAGATGTCTGTGTTGAGTCAGTCGCTGGAGATGGTGATGGAGAGGTCCAAGAAGGGAAGGAAGGTATCCAAGATGGTCCCGGTGAACTTAAGGTCTGTGTGGAAGTGTTAGTGATGAACTATTAAACCTCCTCGTGGAAGCACAAGGTCGCACCGATTTAGTCCTCAATTGTGACTCCCAGCCAATCTCCAAGGATCCCTCTTCCTGACACAAACATTTTCTATCCTCTTGGACACCCCATCCTGGTTTCTTAGCTGCCCTCGACCTCTTCACCTCCAACTGCTGCTGTGACATTGACTGCCTCAACCTGTCTATCCTTCTCATCCACTCCAATCTCTCACCCTCGCAAAGTACAGCACTCCACACCCTCTGCTCCAACACCAAACTCATTATTAAACCAGCGGACAAGGGAGGTGCAGTGGTAGTTTGGCGCACCAACCTCTACATCTCTGAAGCCAGGCACCAACCCCATGGACACATCCTCCTACCACCCCCTCAACCACGACCTCACCTCCCATCACCAAACCACTATCTCCCAGACCGTCCACAACCTTACCATCTGAGGGGATTTCTCAACCACAGCCTCGAACCTCAGAGTACTGCAACTGCCTTGAACCTCATAGTTCCGCAGCCCCACCCCGATGGGTTCTACCTCTTATCCAAAATCCATAAACCTGACTTCCCCGGTCGATCTATTGACTCTGCCTGCCCCTGCCCCACCGAACTTATCTCCTCAAATTTTAACGCTATCCTAGATTAGATTAGATCCCCTACAGTATGGAAACAGGCCCTTCGGCCCAACAAGTCCACACCGACCCTCCGAAGAGCAACCCACCCAGACCCATTCCCCTACGTTTACTGCTGACTAATGCACCTAACGCTATGGGCAATTTAGCATGGGCAATTTAGCATGGCCAATTCACCTAACCTGCACATCTTTGGACTGTGGGAGGAAACTGGAGCACCCGGAGGAAACCCATGCAGACACGGGGAGAATGTGCAAACCACGCAGACAGTTGCCCGAGGCAGGAATTGAACCTGGGTCCATGGCGCTGAGAGGCAGCAGTGCTAACCACTGAGCCACCGTGTCACCGCAAAATGTTGGTCTGCCTTGGTCCAGGACCTCCCATATACATTTGCGACACCACTCGCCCTCCACCTTCTTCATTACGTTCGTTTCCCTGGACCCCAAAGCCTCCTCTTCACCATGGGCATCCAGTCCCTGTATACATCCATCCGCCATGGCGAAAGTCTCCAAATCCTCCATTTCCCCCTCTCCTGCCAAACCAACAGGTACCCCTCCGCCGACACTGGTCCTAACCTTCAACAACTTCTACTTCCTTCAGACCAAAGGGCAGCCATGGGCGCTCACATGGATCCCAGGTGTGCCTGCCTCTTCGTAGGATATGTGGAACAGTCCATCTTTCACAATTACACCAGCACTATCCCCTACCTCTTCCTCAGCTACATTGATGACTGTATTGGTGCCACCTCGTGCTTCCACAAGGAAGTTGAACAGTTCATCAACTTCACTAACAACTTTAACCTGACCTTAAGTTCACCTGGACCATCTCAGACACCTCTATCCCCTTCCTGGACCTCTCCGTCGACCGATTCAATGTGAACATATAACTCAAACCCTCCTCCTCCAACCCCACCTCCAATAAATATGCGATCCCTTACTCTCAATTCCTCCATCGCTGCCATAACTACTCTCAGGAGTGCAATTCCACTCCAGATGACTTCCTCCTATTTCCAGGACCGCAATGTCCTCCAGCGCATCTCCTCCACTTATTGCACCTCTGCCTTTGAACCCCACACCTCCAACCACAATAAGGATGGAATCCCCCTGATCCTCATCTTCCAACCCACTAATATCCAGATATAGCGCACTATCCTCCAACGTTTATGCTACTAAATCAGACCCCACCACCAGAGACATATTTCCGTCCCTACCCCTATCTGTGTTCCGCAGCGATGATTCCCTCTGTGTCTCCCTCAGTAGGCCCCACCAACCCACCCTCCACATCCGACAGTTTCCCTTGCCACTACAAGACGTGTAAAACCTGCGCCCACATCTCACCCGCCTCCTCCATCCAAGGCCCCAAAGGATCTTTTCACATCTGGCAGAGATTTTCCTGGACATTCACCCACCCCATCTACTATGACCACTGCTCTCGATGTGGTCTCCTCTATGTCGGGGAGACAGAACACTAACTCATGGAACGTTTCAGGGAACATTTCTGGGACACACACACTAAACAACCCCAATGCCCTATGGCCAACCACTTCAACTTCCCCTCCCACTCCACCAAGGACATGCAAGTCCTGGGCCATCTCCACCGCCAAATTCAAGCCACCCGATGACTGGAGGAAGAATGCTTCATCTTCTGCCTTGGTACCCTTCAACCACACGGCATCGACATCAACTTCACTAGTTTCCAAATTTCCCTTCTCTCCACCTCATCCCAGATCCAAACCTCCAACTCAGAACCGCCCTCTTGACCTATCCCACCTGCCCATCTTCCTTCCCACATATCTACTCCACCCTGCCCACCGACCTCACAGTTTTTAGATTAGATTAGATTACAGTGTGGAAACAGGCCCTTCGGCCCAACAAATCCACACCGACCCGCCAAAGCGCAACCCACCCATACCCCTACATTTACCCCTATACCTAACACTACGGGCAATTTAACATGGCCAATTCACCTGACCTGCACATCTTTGGACTGTGGGAGGAAACCGGAGCACCCGGAGGAAACCCACGCAGACACTGGGAGAACGTGCAAACTCCACACAGTCAGTCGCCTGAGGCGGGAATTGAACCCGGGTCTCTGGCGCTGTGAGGCAACAGTGCTAACCACTGTGCCACCGTGCCGCCACCGTTGCCCTCCACCTAACGCCTTCCCAGCTCCCTTCCCCCAGCCCCATACCCACACCACCCTCCTATTTATGTCTCAGCCCCCTTCCTCACCCCACTTCCCTAATGGAGGGCTTATGCCCAAAACATTGACTCTCCTGCTCCTCGGATGCTGCCTGACCTGCTGTGTTTTTCCAGTGTGACACTTTTCGACTCTTTATCAGCTGCTTCCCAATGTGGCCAACTGTTCTCGAATTTCCAAGAATAACCTTGTTTTGAGTGACTTGTCTCATGTTCTCTAATTCTGATGTACTGTGAACCTGCATTATACACTTTCCTCTCCCCATGTCTTAGCAGAAGCAATGTCTCTATCCAGATGTGTTGAGCAGCAATTCCCCCAAACTCCATTCTTGCAGGTTTGGCGAACACCCCACCCCCACTTACTTTGCTACCAAAGAAATGGTCATCTTGCTGCTTAACAGCAGCTTTGGCAGCACCACTGTTTATGCTGGCTGTTGCTGAGGCTTTTGGAGAAGAAGTTGATGTCTCCATGATGATACACCTTTCAAGGTCAGTTTTTATTTGGAATATGCCAGGACCAGATAGGCAAGCCCTGTTGCTCTGTGGGTAAACCAACCTGTGATTGTCTCCATTGTTGAGAGTATTCCATCGTGGCAGGTCCTCCTCCCAACACCTCCAATGCCATTTTATGCTTCCTAGTCCATGTCCAGAGAGCTGGTAAAATCCAGCCCTACATCTTCCTTTGCACTTTAAAGGAATTAGCTATGAAATCTTTAGTCAAAGTGCCTACCATTCCCAAACAAAATTGTGAAATTATTATTATGTGATTTGGAAGGAACCAATCTGAAGCCTATCTATCCTACAGTATTCCATTTTCATCCATATGTCTATCCAATGACCACTTAAATGCCCTTAAAGTTGGCGAGTCTACTACTGTTGCAGGCAGTGTGTTCCATGCCCCTACTACTCTCTGAGTAAAGAAACTACCCCAGACATCTGTTCTATATCTATCACCTCTCAATTTAAAGCTATATCTCCTTGTGCTCGCTATCAGCATCCGAGGAAAAAGGCCCTCACTGTCCACCCCATCTAACCCTCTGATTATCTTATGTGTCTCAATTAATTCACCTCAACTTTCTTCTCTGTAATGAAAACAGCCTCAAGACCCTCAGCTTTTCCTCATAAGACCTTCCCTCCATACCAGGCAACATCCTAGTAAATCTCCTCTGAACCCTTTCCAAAGCTTTCACATCCTTCCTATAATGTGGTGACCAGAACTGTACGCAATACTCCAAGTGCATCTGCACCAGAGTTTTGTACAGCTGCAGCATGACCTCATGGCTCCAAAACCTGATCCCTCTACCTATAAAAGCTACCACACCATATTCCTCCTTAACAGCCCTATCAATCTGGATGGCAACTTTCAGGGATCTATGTACATGGACACTGAGATCTGTCTGCTCATCTACTCTTACCATTAGCCCAGTACTCTTTATTCCTGTTGCTCCTTCCAAAGTGAATTGTCTCATTCTTTCCCACATTAAACCCCATTTGCCTCTCCTTAGCCCAGCTCTGCAGCTCATCTATGTCCCTCTGTAAGCTGCAACATCCTTCCTTATTATCCACAACTCCACCTACCTTAGTGTCACCTGCAAATTTACTAATCTATCCTTCTACACCCTCATCCAGGTCATTTATGAAAATGACAAACAGCAATGGCCTCAAAACAGATCATTGCAGTACATCAATATTAACTGAACTCCAGGATGAACATGTCCCATGAGTCATCTTTCAGCTAGCCAAATTCTGGTTAAAAACGCTAAACCACCCTTAATCGCATGCCTCCGTATTTTGTGCAATAGCCTACTCTTGCCCTGCGGTATATATCTATCCCTTTCCATGGCTAAAGTAACCATAATCACATTGTGGTCACTATCTCCAAATCTAACACCTGACCAGGCACATTTCACAGTACCAAATCCAATATGGCCTCGCCTCTTGTTGGCTTGTCTACAAGTTCTATCAGGAAACTATTCTGTACACATTGGACAAAAACTGACCCATCTAAAGTACTCAAAGTGCTCACCTACCTCCAAATCTAACACCTCGCCAGGTTCATTAGCCAGTACCAAATCCAGTGTGACCTCGCCCTTTGTTGGCCTGTCTACATACTGTGTTAGGAAACCATCCTGTATACATCGGACAAAAACTGATCCATCTAAAATACTTGAACTACAGTATTTCCCGTTAATATTTGGAAAGTCCCCCATAACAACTACCCTGTTACTCTCGCTCCTATCCATACTTATCTTTGCTATCATTCCCTCTCTATCTCTGGAACAATTCGGAGGCCTATAGAAAACTCCCCAATAGGGTGACCTCTCCTTTCCTGTTTCTAACTTCAGTCCACACTACCTCAGTAGACGAGTCCTCAAACATCCTTTCTACCATTTGTAATACTGTCTTTGACTAACAATGCCACACCTCCCCCTCTTTTACCAGTTTCCCTGTTCTTACTGAAACATGTATATCCCATAACCCGTAACATCCAGTCCTGTCCATGCTCTATCAATGTTCCAAAATGGCCACAGCATCGAAGTCCCAGGTACCAACCCATGCTGCAACTTCATCACCTTATTCTGATTGCTCCTGGTATTGCTTGTCAGTGAATTCTTGTGACCTTGAAACCGCATTTCTGACCTCACTATTCTCAACCTCCTGGACACTCTCCTGCTGAATTACTTTAAACCCTCCAGACGAGCATTCGCAAATATGCCCCCCCGTCCTCCCAGGATATTGGTACCCGCCCGGTTCAGGTGTCAACAGGTTCCAACTGCCCCAATTGTCCAGGTAAGCAAAACCCTCCCTCCTGCACCGTACCAGTAGCCACGTGTTCAACTCCTCTCTCTCCCTATTCCTTGCCTCGCTAGCATGTGGCACAGGCAACAAACCAGAGATAATAACTCTTGTTTGTTCTAGCTCTCAGCTCTACCCCAGCTCCTTGAATTTCTGCCTTCAATACCTATTCCTTTTCCTACCTATGTCGTTAGTACCTATGTGGACCATAACTTGGGGCCGCTCCCTCTCCCCCTCAAGGATCCCAAAAACATGATCCAAGACATCACAAATCCTGGAACCTGAGAGGCAACACACCAACCGTGAGTCTCTTAATAAGTTAATAAGTCCATAAAATTACTTCAACAAAGCACTAGAATTTATTTATGGAATGATAAAATTGGATAACAGCAGCACTGTTCGCAATATTCCAACTGTGATTTGTTAAACATGCATAGTAGTTTGGTTAAACCAAATCTGAAGTGCAGTGAACAGTTCTGGTCTCCATATTTTTATGAGACTGACACCAGAACTGAGAAGCTCCAACTATCAGAGGAGATTGAACATTTTAAATTCTATTTTAAAGACAAACTGAAGAGAGATCACTTTAGATCTTTAAGACTAATTATAGAAATGTTTCATTTGTAGGAAAAAGCAGAACTAGCAGACCATAAGTATAATATCGATACAGGTGCACAATTCTTTATCCGAAATTCCGAAATCCGAATTTTTTTTTTGAATTGTGTTGAGCGTCATTTTGGCATGCCCCAACTCCACACTCACTCGAAACACGTCACTCAGGTGTGATGTGGCGGCGTGGCCCAACAGGCATCAATTGTGTCTCAGCGCTCGTGCTATTCACATGTGCATCTGCTGTTAGGTATTTGTTTTATTTCACTGTGAAAATGTCATTTATTCTGAAATCAGAAAAATTCCGAATTTTGAAAAACAGCCAGCCCCAAGGATTTCTGATAAAGGATTGTGTGTTTCTACTAACAAATCAATGCGGAGTTCAGGAGAAAAGTCTTTATTCAAGGAATGATTAAAACATGGAACTTGCTACGACATGGAGTGGTTAAGGTGAGTGGCAATAATGACATTTAAGGGAAAACTAGATAAACATGCAAAGCTAAAACAGATAGATGGATGAGTTGATGGGATTAGATGAAGAAGGGTGACTAAACCATATTGACCACTTATCACGTTGACACCTTCTCTCCTTAATGTCACTGCATTAATAATTTAGAAGCCCATGCTATTGTTCTGGGACATGGGATCATATCCTCCAAACTTGCATTTTTTAAGTAATTCTGGAATTGAACATTAGTTCCAGTAATGGTGACTATGACCACTAACATAGATTAGTGTGAAAAGTAAAAAACCCACATCTAGTTCACTAATATCTTTGCCTGGTTTGGCTTACATGTGACTTCAGACTCACTGAAGTGTGGTTGGCTCTTAGCTGAGCTCTGAAGAAGCCACTGTGATTGAGGTCAATTCAGGATGAGAAACAAATGCTGGCTTACATCCCATGAATGAATATGAGAAATGGTATATGCTGCACAAGCATTCACTTTACGTAGAATCAATTAGCATCTATTCTTGGCAATTTATGTAATAAGTGCTCTTTCACATACCCCATAATATTACCCTGTAGAGGTGGAGTGGGCCTGCACAGTGCTCACAGATATAGGGTAAAATTAATCCAACTCAGAAATGAATTCTGTTGGGGGTATAGAATTTTTAATCCTTATTTGAGTGTGCTGCCTTCACTTGAAGTTCCAATAATCAGGATTCTGGGTAATCCAAGATGGAGGACAGGAAGAAATTGTGCCTGTAAAAGCTGCTCCTCTCTTTGAGGTATTTTAGGTGTTAGAGGTGATTTCCTTGAATTCCAGGAGCAGCAATTACTGTTTTATATGCTGTTGTATTGTTTTGGATCTTTGGGGAAAGAACATCAAAGCAACAACACTTTTAAAAGGAGAAAAATAGCAAAAGGCAGCAACCACATGGTCAGTGAGGGAGAGAGAAAGAAACCTACATTGCTAACTGACACAGCAGTGAATCTGCATAGTTACTGCCTTTGCTGTTTGAGTTATGTATTTCTGGACATCGGAGTGCATCTAGGAAAAATTAACAAACAGTGAAATTCAAAGCTAATCTTGGAGGAACCTGTGTGGGAAGCTCACTGCACAGGAACAGATAAGTGCATAGTTTTTAAGTATAACCTTGCTGGAAGTCTACAATAGTGAGTAGAGTGGGTTCTTTCTTGATAGGTAAAAACAATGACTGCAGATGCTGGAAACCAGATTCTGGATTAGTGGTGCTGGAAGAGCACAGCAGTTCAAGCAGCATCCGAGGAGCAGTAAAATCGACGTTTTGGGCAAAAGCCCTTCATCAGGAATAAAGGCAGAGAGCCTGAAGTGTGGAGAGATAAGCTAGAGGAGGGTGGGAATGGGGAGAAAGTAGCATAGAGTACAATAGGTGAGTGGGGGAGGGGATGAAGGTGATAGGTCGGGGGCGGGGGGAAGGTGGAGTGGATAGGTGGAAAAGAAGATAGGCAGGTAGGACAAGTCATGGGGACAGTGCTGAGCTGGAAGTTTGGAACTAGGGTGAGGTGGAGGAAGGGGAAATGAGGAAACTGTTGAAGTCCACATTGATGCCCTGGGGTTGAAGTGTTCTGAGGCGGAAGATGAGGCATTCTTCCTCCAGGCGTCTGGTGGTGAGGGAGCGGCGATGAAGGAGGCCCCAGTCCTCCATGTCCTCGGCAGAGTGGGAGGGGGAGTTGAAGTGTTGGGCCACAGGGTGGTGTGTTTTATTGAGATCTACCTCTTGATTTAAATTTAAAAAGTATAAACCATACTTACTAAGTTAGCCTGGAGCACTATCCTTTTAGAGCATTATTTGCTGGATTTGTAGATTGTGAAGGAGCAAAGATGGCCTTTAATAGAGTGATATGCTCTTTCTGTCGGATGTGAGAGTTTAGGGAGAGTTTCAATGTTATTGATGATTATGTCTGCAGGAAGTGTCTTTAGTTGTGAATCCTATCAGATCGCATGGATTTGATTGGACCGGGAGTTCGAGGCATTAAAGAATTTATAGGAGCTAGGGGGTGTGATGGATGGCAGTTATAGGAAGGGAGAAAAGTCGCAGATACAGTCAGATAGATGGTTAACTCCAGGAATGATAGGAGGGGTAGGCAGGTGGTGCAGGAGTCTTCTGTGGCTGTTCCCATTTCAAACAAGTATGCTCCTTTGGAAAATGTAGGGGGTGATGGACTCTCAGGGGAATGTAGCATGAAAAGCCAAGTTTCTGGTAACAAGACAGGCTTTAATGTAATGAAGGGCACGTCTGGTTCCAAGCAATTGACTGTGTTAGGGGACTCGAGTCAGAGGCACAGACAGACATTTCTGCAGCCACAGGCAAAAAATCAGAATGGTGTGTTTCCTCCTTGATGCCAGGATCAAGAATGTCTCAGAGAGGATGCAGAATGTTCTCAAAGGTGAGAGGAACCAGCAGGAGGTCATTGTACACATTGGAACTAATGTGTACACATAGGAAATGAGATTCTGAAGGGAGAATATAGAAAGCTAGGCAGGAATTTAAAAATGAGGTACTCAAAGTTAGTAATGTCTGGATTGAGTTTTTTGATGAAGTAACAAAGAGGATTGATGAGGGCAGAGCAGTAGATTTATATTGACTTTAGTAAGGCGTTTGAAAAAGTTCCTCATGGTAGACTGGTTAGCAAGGTTAGATCACATGGAATACAGGGAGAACTAGCCATTTGGATACAGAGCTGGCTCAAAGGTAGAAGACAGAGGGCGGTGGTGGAGGGTTGTTTTTCAGACTGGAGGCCTGTGACCAGTGGTGCACCACAACGATCCATGACTTTTCGTCATTTATATAAATAATTTGGATGTGAACAAAGGAAGTGTGATTAGTAAGTTTGCAGTTGACACCAAAATTGTGGACTGTTGTGGACTGTGAAGAAGGTTACCTCAGAGTACAACGGGATCTTGATCAGTTGGGCCAATGGGCTGAGAAGTGGCAGATGGAGTTTAATTCAAATAAATGCGAGGTGCTGCATTTTGGCAAAGCAAATCTTAGCAGGACTTACATACTAAATGGTAAGGTCCTAGGGAGTGTTGCTGAACAAAGAGACCTTGGAGTACAGGTTCATAGTTCCTTAAAAGTGGAGTCGCAGGTAGATAGGATAGTGAAGAAGGCATTCAGTGTACTTTCCTTTGTTGGTCAGGGCATTAAGTATAGGAGTTGGGAGGTCATGTTGTGGCTGTACAGGACATTGTTTCGGCCACTTTCAGATTGTTGCAAGCAATTCTGGTCTCCTTCCTATCGGAAGGATGTTGTGAAACTTGAAAGGGTTCAGAAAAGATTTACAAGTATGTTGCCAGGGTTGTAGGATTTGAGCTATAGGGAGAGGCTGAATAGGCTGGGGCTATTTTTCCTGTAGCATTGGAGGCTGAGGGTGACCTTATAGAGGTTTACAAAATCATGAGGGACATGATTCATAGGATGAATAGACAAGATGTTTTCCCTGGGGTGGGGGAGTCCAGACTAGAGGGCATAGGGTGAGAGGGGAAAGATCTAAGAGGGACTTAAGGGGCAACATTTTCACATGGAGAGTGATGCGTGTATGGGATGAACTGCCAGAGGAAGTTGTGGAGGCTGGTACAATGACAGCATTTAAAAGGCATCTGGATGTGTATATGTGAATAGGCAGCATTTAGAAGGATATGGGTCAACTGCTGGCAAATGGACTAGATTAGGTTAAGATATCTGTTCGTGATATTCCAGGGAGGCACAGTACATGTGCTGTACCAGGGCTCGCTGCTAACGCTGGTCCACGGCTCATAGCCCATGCGCTGCTCTGGGGCTCGCTGCTACAGGGACTTGCTGCTGGCATCTACCACTGTGCCAGTATTTGTCTCTGGTGCTCAGGGGAGAGAAGAGGAAAAAAGACAAAAAATAGAAAAAGAAAGGTTGAGCAGAGGAGCTGTGACAGGAGCGTCCTACTCTGCCGCTCTCTTGAGAAGAACATATATGCAGACAAATTTCTGCCAGTAAGAATAAGAAGGCAATAATAATAGGAGACTTCAACTATCCCAATGTTAATTGTGTTACTAAATATAAGGGCTGTTGTGGGTGAAAAATTCATGCAGTGTGTCCAGGATTTTTTTTTAAAAAAACTGTATGTGTCACTCCCAATGAGAGGAGATGCAGTTCTGAATTTAGTTTTGGGAAATGAAAATGGGCAAGTGGGTAAAAAGAAAGCTTACAGTAATCTCAAGAAACTCAACACTGCAGATTGAACATTGGTGTATAGAAAGTGCAGGGATCAAGTAACAAAAAAATAACAAAATCAAAGAGAGGGCATGAAGAAGAAAGGAAAACTCAAAGATGTTTTCCCAGTATATAAAAAGCAAAAGGATGGTAATAAAAAAGTGGGGTCTATCAGAGATGAAGAAGGGAACTTGTGTGACAATGCAGAAGTTATGAGAAGAATTTTAAATTAATTTTGCATCTTTGCTTTCTCAATAGAAAAGGATAATGTGGATATAATAATCCAAGAGGAGCAGTGTCAAGTATTGATGAAATAAACATAACGAAAGAGGAAGTGTTAAAGGAGTTGGAATCCTTGAAAGTGGATAAGTTGCTGGGGCTGGCTAGATTATTCCCTAGGATGTTGCAGGAGTTCAGGGAGGAAATAGTAGATGCTCCATGGATTATTTTCAAATCTCCACTAAACACAAATGAAGTGCAGGACAACTGAAGGAATGCACCTGTGGTTGCATTATTTTAAAAAAGTACAAAGGAAATGCCAAAAAATTATAGGCCAGTTCTTCTTAATTTAGTGGTGGACAAACTGTTAGATTCAATCCTGAGAGATCGGATAAGCTGTCACTTAGAAAAGCATAGATTAGTCAAGGATAGTCAGCATAGCTTGGTTAAGGGAAGGTCATGCCTTATCAATTTGATTGAATTCTTTGAGGAAACGACAAAGAGTGTCGATGAGACATATGGAATGCTCTCCTTCATTGGCAGAGGTAGAGAATACAAAAATATGGACGTCATGATGCAATAGTAGAATACACTGGTGGAGCTATAACTGGAGTGCTGTGTGCAGTTCTAGTCACCATGTTAACAGGAAGGACGTATTTGCTTTGAAGAGAGTGCAGACAAGATTTACTGGCCACAGCTGGAGAATAGTAACTATGAGGAGAGATCAGAGAGTTGGGGTTGTTTTTCTTGGAACAGAGAAGGCTGAGGGGCAATAAAGAATCATAGAATCCCTGCAGTATGGGAAGCAGGCCAATCAGCCCACTAAGTCCACACTGACCTCCAAAGAGTATCCCACCCAGACTCATCCCCTACCCTGTCTTTGTAATCCTGTGTTCCCCAATGGCTAAACCACCCTGGGTACTATGGGTATTATCTATATGGATTTTAGTGAGGCATTTGACAAGGTCCCACATGGCTGATTGGTCAAAGAAGTAAAAGCCCTTGGGATACAGGGTAAGATATTGAATTGGATCCAAAGTTGGCTTAGTAACAAGAAAGAAAAGGTAATGGCTACTGGCTGCCCTTGCAAATGGAAACCTATTTCAAATGGTATTTGTTTTATACATTAATAATTGAACTTGAATGTGGCAGGTACAATTTTGAAATTTGCAGAGGACACAAAAATTGGCTGTGTAGTGGATACTGTAGAGCTATAAGCTGTGAGTTTGAAAATTATGTAGATGGTTTGGTGAAGTTAGCAGGAAAGTGGCAGATTGAGTTCAACTCTGATTAGTATGAGGTCAAACAACAAAAGGGAATACAAAAAAAGTGGGAATATACTGAAAGGGGTAGATGAAGTGAGTGATCTTGGTGTGCAAATGCACCAGGTCCCTAAAGCTGACAGTATCAGATAGATAAGTTTGTAAAGAAGACATATGGAATGCTCTCCTTCATTGGCAGAGGTAGAGAATACAAAAATATGGACGTCATGATGCAATAGTAGAATACACTGGTGGAGCTATAACTGGAGTGCTGTGTGCAGTTCTAGTCACCATGTTAACAGGAAGGACGTATTTGCTTTGAAGAGAGTGCAGACAAGATTTACTGGCCACAGCTGGAGAATAGTAACTATGAGGAGAAATCAGAGAGTTGGGGTTGTTTTTCTTGGAACAGAGAAGGCTGAGGGGCAATAAAGAATCATAGAATCCCTGCAGTATGGGAAGCAGGCCAATCAGCCCACTAAGTCCACACTGACCTCCAAAGAGTATCCCACCCAGACTCATCCCCTACCCTATCTTTGTAATCCTGTGTTCCCCAATGGCTAAACCACCCTGGGTACTATGGGCAATTTAGCATTGCCAATCCACGTAACCAATATGTCTTTGGACTATGGGTGGAAACCCATGCAGTCACAGGGACAATGCCCAAACAGACAATCGAACCAGGAGGCTGTGAGGCAGCAGTGCTAACCACTGAGCCACTGTGCTGCCCATGATTGAGGAATACAAAATTGTGAGGGGTAGAGTTAGGGGTAGACAGGAGGAACCTATTTCCCTCGGCAGAAAGTTCAAAAACCAGGGTTGTAGATTCAAACTAAGTGGCAGAAGGATTAGAGGGGACATGAGGAAAAACCTTTTCATGCAGAGGGTGTGGGTGTCTGGAATTCATTGCTTGAGCTTTTGGTAGAGACAGACCCTAAACTCTTTCAAAACGTATCTGGCTCTCTACCTAAATTGCTGTAAACTGTAAGGCTATAGGCCGTGTGGATGAAAATAACATTAGAAAGGGCTTCTGGCTGTTTTTGGGTCGGCATGGTCAAGATGGTCCAAATGACCCCCTACTGTATAATTTATGGTTTTTATGGAAAGTAAGACTACTTATTAGAGTAGAAGTGTAAATTTTATGAAACTTCACATGACATATATATGAACATTCAATATGAATACAAAGTATTACTATAAAATGCCAGTGTACATGGTATCAGAGTATGAAATGCTTTTCAAATTAAGGAATCAGTATTTTGTTACCCAGCTGATTAAAGCAGTTTTCAGTGGAATGGATTCTTTCAGAGAGAACTGACCGTATTGTACGCTCCAATACAGTTCAGAAGAAATTCAAAATGGATACATTTACTGACAATTTTGTAGCAGTATCTTTGTTCTTGTTTCTTAAACATTGGTTATCAGATTGTAATATTTTACTTAATTGCATACCAAATATTCTCATTAGAACAGAATTTACAAAATAAAAACTAATGGCTCTGGCTGGTTGCTTTTTTTGCTGTACAAATTCACATATTTGTAGTTAAATAGCACACACACTAATTCTATATGAATGTTAATAAAAAGGAACAGTTCTGTAAATGAATATTAACCAAACGTACTGACCCAAAAAGCTGAAATATAAAGATAACACTAGAATTATTTAAATTGATTACACAATGAATGACATTTAAGAATAAAGTGTCAAAATTATAACATTTCAAAATATATTCATAATTTTCTGGTTTATGTATTTGACACTTAAGTGAGGTTTCACTTTGAAGGCAAAATGATCTCTGAGGAATAATCTGACCCAGATGTTTTCATCAGTTCCATTTTAAAAAAAAACTGCTAGACACACTGCTCATAGGTTGCTGAGATTATTACAGTTCTCGTTACAATGGGAAAGCTGTTTTTCTCCATTCAATCCACTTAACATCTTCAAGAATTATTCTTGAGCATGCCTGTCATGTTCCAACGTCATATGTAATATAGAAAATCTGTAGTAAAACTCAAGCTAAAGCATTGATGCAAGCTTGCAGTTTAGTCAGAAGTTCTGTTCCAATTGAATAAATTAAAAGTAAAACCTTGAAAAGCATCTCTGTTGTTATTGTCATAACCTAATGTAATTGAATGGAGGTAGAGGATTTCCAGTACTTCAAATCACAGAAGCAGTTGCCCAATAGCACGTGTATGAGAGAAAAAGATAGCTGTTAAGAGGCATGCTCTGTTGTAACTCTCTATGTAAATATTAATATTTAAAGTACTTCTTTACCAGCAATGATGCTCTGTTATACTATTATGGGGTATAATAGTGGGAGTTTCAATGTTCTGTCTCCAATCTTTGTAATCTAAGTTAAAAGACCTTCCTAGCCCTGAGCTGAGATGTCAAATTCCTGAAGGTCTGTAATAGCTCTTTAGATTTAGAAAATTCTTCTTTTAAAATTTGACATATGGCTTCCCATTTTCATATCTGCATGGTTCTGACTTGCAGTTGCCAAACATCATTGCCTGTATTTCATCCCACTTTCCTATACTTGCACCCTCTCCTCACCAAAATAAAATTACCCCAAAACATACACTGGAGTTTGCTGTATTTGCCTTTGTCAGATGGAGTTGCTATTTCTAATGCTTCGGAGGGGTGTTCTCAGCCATTGTATCTGCTGTGACAAACGAGTGTCTCAATAAAGTTCTGCATACACTTAAAAATGAAAATAATTTGGAGTGTCATACGTTATCATAGTGCCAACCTGATAATTGCATTTGCTGTTTCTATGTGTATGCAATGATAAGCTGAAAGCTTAACAAAGCATTTACAGAATTGACAAGATTACAAATTTAGTAGGTTCGTGTCCAAAAGAATATGAGATGCTGTGGGCTAATCCCAAAAGCTCTTCTATTTACTCCTGTCCTGAGTTGGCTGTCACTTATTTTGGCACTGCTTCAAAGGACTGGATGAGCATTTGAACATCAAGATAAAACTATCAGTATCAATCATTAATTTAAAATTGGGAAAAAGTTGTCATTTAATTGAATGTGTCTTGTTTGTGTTACCCAGTGCTGAGAACCATGACCCCTCCTTCTGAACGTGATGCTGATATACGTTTCTCTGTTAATTCAAGAGTCTGCTGATACTGCCCTTACAGATGGCATCTTGTTGCTTCTTGCTGGCCTCCTTTATACTGTTTCTCCTCCTGTTAACCTGAACTTTTATCCATGACTTATTCATTGTGCTAATGTGTATTGACTTACAACTGGCAATACATATAATTTAAAACTTGAATTCTTCATCCTCCATGGTCGTAACCCTCCCTTAAACTCTTCACTCATCTGAGATATCTGGGTTCCTTCAACCCTGGCCTTTTGGACACCACTGTTTTAGTTTGTTGTATCACTTGTGTGTTCAGCTGGCTAGCCTTAAACTCTTAATTCCTTCCCTGAACTCTCTGTCTGTCCACTCCTTTTTCTTGAAGTTGTTTCTTAAAACTTATCGCTTTGACCAACTTGACCTCATTGTCCTAATGTCTCTTTATGTGGCTCTGACTACGTTTTGCTGGTAATACATATTTGATATACCATGCATGCTTTACTTGCAGGTACATTAAAAGACATTCATGTGAGTTCTTGTTCCTGCGATCTGTGTTTTTCTGCTTAATAATTTTCCTGGCAGCATTTTCCAAACCCTAATTGAACTATGTTTTAATTGTTACTTTCTCATTTATAATCCTGTTAGTTTTACAGACTGCAAAACTATAACGCACAATACTTTCAGGGTGGATGATTTGATGACTAAAGCCTGTTGGAAATTTAAGAAGGAAGACTCATAACATGACTCAAGACATGATAGGAAAGGAAAGTGGTAACAAAATATGTTTGGTTTCTTTGGTTTTGAGAATTAACCAACATGTTTCACCCTTAAAGTTTTCAGGAACAATGTCTAATTGAGATTATCTGCTTTTAACTTCCCATTAAATGTTGTTGGACTGCATGTTCGCATTGCGTTTAAAAGTGATAATGTTCAGTAACCTTAAAGCCAGAACAGTTATGCTTCTTTCAGATCATGAACAGAACTGAATTTTAATAATAAACATCTTAATGGGTTTCAATGAATATTTCCTCTGTAATTTTAATGAAGGAATAAAAGATTTACATAATACTCTTGCTTTTGTAACATTCTCAGTATATTCTGAAGCACTATAGAACCAATGGATTACTTTTGCTGCTGTCATTTTTAATTCAGGCTGAATTTTTCCAATCACCTGAACAATTTGGTTATTGACAAGGAAGTTAGGAGAATTGAGTGAGATCAGCAGAAGGTAGATTCCCAACATTGAGAGCAGAAAGTCTGTTTTCTAATGATGTGTTGAAAGGTGAGGTGAGATTCTCACTAATGAGTGGGATGAAATGATAATTATGGCGTGGTCCCACCTCATTGACATTAAGTTTCCTACTCTTTCATCTGCTGGTTAGGGACTAAACAGTGACAATTCTTGACATAAAAGTTAGAGCAGTAACCTAGCACTCCAGCTCGCGTCTTACTCCTCTAGGCCTCCATCTTGGACACCAGGAACTAACATCTTGGGAATGCAACATTGGCAGTGACTGCACACATTCCCGATACACCAGGATCTCAAGGTCCCTCTTGAGAATGCAATCTGCCAATTTCCCACTGTCCAACATTTCTAGGATGTGGAGGTACTGGTGTTGGATTGGGGTGGACAAAGTTAAAAATCACGTATCACCAGGTAATAGTCCAACAGGTTTATTTGGAAGTACAAGCTTTTGGAACGCTGCTCCTTCATCAGGTAGCTAGTGGAGCAGGATCATAGGACGCAGAATTTATAGCAAAATTTCATAGTGTCATACAACTGATCCGGTATATTGAACAAATGTAGATTGCTGTTCAATCTTTCATCTTTTAGAATGGGTTGCAGGTTTTGATTCATTAATATGTACAGCCCTGAACTTCTTTCAAGTCACATTCCCAAGATAATTTAAAGTTTTATATTAAAAAAAGTAACATCGCAGCTCAGACAATACATTAAAGATGTGAGGTTAGAGTCTGTGTGTATTCCAATCTTGAGTCAGACTGCTTCTGTTACATTTCTAGGACAGTTGACAGGAACCATGATGAACTGCCAGTGCTTTACTGGGCTTTAAAGATGGCACTGGCACAAGGAGCTCCAAGAGGTCTAGCAGTGTCCAGTACGTCTGCTTGTGGTGAGTGGGAGAATGTGCCAAGGGGGATGCTATAGGAACGTAGGGCACAGGTAATGAGGTGAGTTTGGGAAGCTAGCATGAAAACATTTGCTAAGGCTCAAAAAGAGAAGTTCTCTATCAAACTTGCCAAAATTGATTCTTAGCTTATTTCTAGTAAAACTTCAGCCCAATGTCTGCAAACACAACAGCCTGGGAGCAAGCAGTGCAACAACACTTACTCCAGAGTCATCGTGCCAATGAAAGTTTTGTAGAAAAAGGAAGAATTAGTTACTCTCATGAAAGAAAACATTTTTTTTTAAATGCAAGGTTTTCCTCCTGGAAAAGAAAGTGGTTTTTTGACAATAAAAGCTTATTAATGAATTACTGAACCTGAGTATTATGCAGGGTACCTGGTTGAGTGATTACTCCTAGTGCTATAATTGTGATAAGGGAAATGGGAGCTGAATATAATTAGTTAATTGTTCACAATAAATTAAAATGCTTTGTTCTTGCTACTTGTTAAGTATCATTCTTTATTAGCTGAAGGTAAATGTAGAGTACACTGTAACTGATTCAACTTTTATTTATCTCTGCGAGTTTTCATTGTGAACCGAATGTTGCAAATCGATCCAACAATTTAAACATGATTAACAAAATAAACAGAATTGATAACCGAAGTGTATGTTGGCTGTCTCGTAAAGATTCTTTCAAAAGCCTGTGCTTCTATTTAAATCAGAAGAGTACCATAGCTCACGTGATCCAAAGTGATTATTTAGTAGTTAGTTGTTCAGATGCGCTGTGTACAACAATGAAGGACTCATGGTGTTCATCATTCAATGTTTTCCAGTTTAGAGCTAAGGTAAGTATTGCTTGCACAATTGATGCAAGTGGGGCAGTTAAACCCCTTGGACAAAGCTAAAAGATGGTATCATAAGTTTTCTATTCATTTTTAATTTCTGAAAGCAATCAACCCAGCTTCAAGGAAGTGATAGGCTGCCTATTATGGTGTTTCTGGAGAAGTTGTTTCTTTGTCAAAGGTTCTAATGCAAATGGTGGCTGTAGGTTCTCATCTGTAAGTGAGCTGATTTTTTAAGACACCCTCCATGTTGCTAATCCCCACCCCTGCTCCTTCATGTGATTGAATTTCCTGCCTGTATTATGTTCCTTTCACATCAGTAGTGACCACTGAAGAGAACATGTCTAGTGGCTGTGAAATTGTGCCTCAGAAAAGGGTCAGAGCTTGTTAGGGTGGGAGATGGAAAAAAAACAAAGAAAAATATATTTTTCAATTAACTTTGGAATCGTAGGAAACAAATAGGCAGAATTCAAAAGCTAGGAATAGAAGGAAAAGTACAGTGTAATCAAAGTTGCACAAAGACTTGATAAGACCAGGACTTTGACAGGGAGATGCAAAAAAAACTTGTGCTTCTAAGTGGCAGAAGAATATGGAAAAAGGGGACGTTATATCCACGGAGATTGGTGCTAGCAGATGCAGCCAAGTCTGCGAGGATGAGATCCATAATAGTTTTAAAAAATTATTGGTTTATGGTACAGACCTTCTGTAAGGCATGAGAGAAAAGAGCAATAAATTTTTTTTGTTGATGAAGTGCATGTTTCTGAAGCAAGTATCGGTTTACTTATTTGCTTTTTTTTAGTTGGCAACATTGTTTGGAAACAGAGAAACTGTAAACATTTTGTGTCAAATATGACTCTCCTTCAGCACTGAAGGAAGGTAGAAATGTGATGGGTTACTTGCTTTTGAAAAAGGGAGGAAGAACAAAATAGAAGGTGGGGTGGGGCAAGGATGGGGAGATAAATGACAAAGCTGTCATTTTATAAGAGGCAAATGGAGTGGTAATGGTTGCAGTAAAGAGGCAAAGCGATTGTTTAAAGTGAGTATAAATGTCAGAATAATAAATAGTTCTGTCCAAAAACGAAAATACGGCTTGAAAACAAGTAAACTGGAAGGTAACCACAAAAAGGGCTAAAAAATGGTGGATTAGGAGCTCATAGTCTGAAATTGTTGAACTCGGTGTTGAGTCTAGAAGGATTATGCCTAATGGATATATGTTGTTACTTAAGCTTGTATTGATTTTATGAGAACATTGTAGCAGGTCAAGGACACAAATATAATTGTGAGAATTAGGTGCCGAATTAAAATCACAAGCAACTAGAAGCGTGTGGATTGAAACAGAGTGCAGAGACATCACGTTCTCAGCAGTAACTACAATACACTGAACTGAAATAAACAAACATAAAATGAGGGAATATTTGGGATCTCGGACAATGAGGAAACAGAAGGTAAAACACAGATGTTCTGTAGTTGCATGAGAAGGTGTTGTGGGAAGGGAATGAATTGTTGATGGTGATTGTGGAGCAGACCAGGATGTCATGGAGGGACTGTCTCTTGGGAATCATGATAGGAAGAAAGGGTAATTTTGGTAGTGGTATCATATTGTCGACGATTCTGCTTGCTGGTGTCTTTCAGTGCTGACCAGTTCAAAATTTGCAGACTCCATGTGTGGGCATCTAATTTGCATAACATGACAGAACAAACATTTTTGTGGATACATCTCTGATAACTGCCTATATTATGCAGTTGAATCATTTTGCACCTACCTTTGTGACATGGAAGGATAACCCAGGCCTGTTATTCATCATTTATATCCCAGATATCCACCTGTGGATTCATAATTCATAATTTTTCTGCCCTCCTCTGGGGAAAACTCCCTGTCCTGTATCAGGGCCATGCACTATCTTCTAAAGATTTTAATCCTCATTTCTCTGGATATGCAAACATGTGTTTCTGAAACATCGAAACTAGGAGCAGGAGTAAGCCAATGGCCCCCATTGATCTGCTACTCAGTATGATAATGGTTGGTCCTCTATCTCAACAACTTATTCCTGCTTTCACTCCAAACCCCTTGAATCCTTTATTATCTTAAAAAAAGTCAGTCTCTCTCTTAAACATATTTAGTGAGGTTACCTACACAATCTTCTGTGATTGCATATTCCGCAGAGTGACCTCCCTCTGAGAGAACTGGTCCCTCATCTTGTTCTTAAGTGGCCTATTCTGTATCCTTCGACTGTGATCCCTTTTTCTACATGCCCAAACAGGGGAACCATGTGTCTTTCTTCTAATCTGCCCAGTCTTGTTAGAATTTTATATATTTCAATCAAATCTGCTCTCATTCTTCTAAACTCTGCTGTATTCAGGCCAGTTGGAGCAGTCTTTCCTCAAAATCATCTTGTAAAGCAGAATCTCATGTATAGTGGAAATATAGCACAGAGTGGGACTGGACAGCCTATTTAATTTAAAGCTTTTAACATGGCAGGGAGGAAGAGGAGTACTATTTTTTGGAAGCTGCTCCTCGTCTTTCAGAAGTACCTTTCAGAAGGCCATAACTCCACTCACTTCCTAGCACCACAGCCTTTAAAACTCCTTCTTTGTGAACCCTTTCTGTCCCTCAGGCGGCAACTCTTTCCCCCCCCCACCCTGCTTCCCTGCTTTTAGACACCCCCGCTCCCTGTCCCTGCTTTTAGACCCACCCATCCCCCGTTTTCCCGCTTCTAGACCCCCCCAACGCCCCCGCTTCCCTGCTTCTAGACTACCACCCGCTTATCTGCTTCTAGACTCCCTCCTCTCCACCACGCCCCAGCTTCCCTGCTTCCTGACTCCCCCACCCCCTGCTTCCCTGCTTCTAGACCTCCCCACCCCTCCAGCTTCCCTGCTTCTTGGCCCCCACACCCCCGCTTTCCTGCTTCTCGACTTCCCTGCTTCTAGACTCTCCCCTGCTTCCCTGCTTCTAGACCCCCCGCTTCCCTGCTTCTAGACCCCCCACGCCCCCGCTTCCCTGCTTCTAGACCCACCGCACCCCTGCATCTCCCCGCCAGCTTCCAGACCCCACCAACCCCCTGCTTCCCTGCATCTAGACTTTCCACTGCTTCCCTGCTTCTAGACCCCCACGGCCCCGCTTCCCTGCTTCTAGACCCCCCACGCCCCTGCTTCCCTGCTTCTAGACCCCCCCAACCCCCCGCTTTCCTGCTTCTCTCCCCCCCCCCCCCACGCCCCCGCTTCCTGCTTCTAGACCCCCCACGCTCCTGCTTCTAGACCCTCCCACGCCCCAGCTTCCCTGCTTCTAGACCCCCCCACCCCCACTTCCCTGATTCTAGACCTCCTCCCCACGCCCTCGCCTCTGTTTCCTGCTTCCAGACCACCCACGCCCCAGCTTCCCTGCTTCTAGACCCCCAACCCCCCGCTTCCCTGCTTCTAGACCCCCTCACCCCCTGCTTCTAGACCCCCCCCCACCCTTCCTGGCTTCCCTGCTTCTAGACCCCCCATGCTCCCGCCCCTGCTTCTAGACCACCACCTGCCCTGCTTCCCTGCTTCTAGAACCCCCCACATCCCCGCTTCTCTGCTTCTAGACCCCACCCCCCGCTTCCCTGCATGCAGACTCCCCCCCCCTTCCCTGCTTCAGACCCCCCACGCCCCCCCAGCTTCCCTGCTTCTAGACTCTCCCCAACTTCCCTGCTTCTAGACTCTCCCCCTGCTTCCCTACTTCAAGACCCCCCCCACGCCCCTGCTTCTAGATCCCCCCACTTCCCCAGCTTCCCTGCTTCTAGACCCCTCCCGCGCACCTGCCCCCGCTTCCCTGCTTCTAGACCACCCCATCCCCGCTTCCCTGCTTCTAGACCACTCCCTGCGTCCAGACTCGCCCGCCCCCCTCCCCCTCCACGTCCCTGCTTCTAGACCCCTCCCCCATGCCCCCGCTTCCCTGCTTCAAGATTCCCCCCCGCTTCCCTGCGTCCAGACCCGCCCTCCCCCTCCACTTCCATGCTTCAGGACCCCCCCCCCCCCCACCTCCCTAGACTCTCTCCCCCTGCTTCCCTACTTCTAGACTCACACCCCACTTCCCTACTTCTAGACTCACACCCCACTTCCCTGCTTCTAGACCCCCCCACGCCCCTGCTTCTAGACTCTTCCCCCCCCCCGCTTCCCTGCTTCTAGACCCCCCCACCCGCTTCCCTGCTTGTAGACTCCCCCAACCCCCACTTCCCTGCTTCTAGACCCCCCCACGCCCCAGCTTCCCTGCTTTTAGACCCCCCCCACCCCCCCGCTTCACTGCTTCTAGACTCCCCCCCCCCCCCCCCGCTTCCCTGTTTCTCAACCCCCCCCATGCCCCAGCTTCCCTGCTTCTAGACACCCCCACACCCCTGCTTCCCTGCATCTCGACACTCTCACGCCCCAGCTACCCTGCTTCTAGACACCCCCACTTCCCGCTTCCCTGCTTCTAGACCGCCCATGCCCCCGCTGCCCTGCTTCTAGACCCCACCACCCCCCGCTTCCCTGCTTTTAGACCCCCCACGCTCCCGCTTCCCTGCTTCTCTCCCCCCACGCCCCCGCTTCCCTGCTTCTAGACCCCCTACGCCCCCGCTTCCCTGCTTCTAGACCCCCCACGCCCCCGCTTCTAGACCCTCCCACGCCCCCGCTTCCCTGCTTCTACACCCCCCACGTCCCCGCTTCTAGACCCTCCCATGCCACTGCTTCTACACCCCCCCCATGCCCCCGCTTCCCTGCTCCTAGACCCCACCCCCTGGCTTCCCTGCTTCTAGACCCCCCCACCCCCGCTTCCCTGCTTCTAGACTCTTCCCCCCACTTCTCTGCTTCTAGACCACCTCACGCCCCAGCTTCCCTGCTTCTAGACCTCCTCCCCACACCCCCGCCTCCACTCCCCTGCTTCTAGACCACCAACACCCCAGCTTCTCTGCTTCTAGACCCCCCCACACCCGTGCTTCCCTGCTTCTAGACCCCCCCACTTCCCTGCTTCTAGACCCCCCCACCCCCACTTCCCTGATTCTAGACTCTTTCCCCCCCTTCCCTGCATCTTGACCACCCCACGCTCCCGCTTCCCTGCTTCTAGACCCCCCCCCACCTCTTGCTTCCCTGCTTCTAGACCCCCCCCACGCCGCCGCTTCCCTGCTTCTAGAAACCCCCCCCCACCTCCCCTCCGCTTTCCTGCTTCAGGACCCCCCACCCCCCCAGCTTCCCTGCTTCTAGACTCTCACCCACTTCCCTGCTTCTAGATTCTCCCCCTGCTTCCCTGATTCTTGACTCTCCCCCCCCGCTTCCCTGCTTCTAGACCACCCCGCTTCCCTGCTTGTAGACTCCCACATCCCCCCGCTTCCCTGCTTCTCGACCTCCCCCCACGCCCCAGCTTCCCTGTTTCTAGAGCTCCCCCCCCCCCCGCTTCCCTGCTTCTAGACCCCTCCACGCCCCCACTTCCCTGCTTCTTGACTCCCCCAAAACGGTTTCCCTGCTACTAGACACTCTCACAGCCAAGCTTCCCTGCTTCTTGACCCTCCTAACCCCCGCTTCCCTGCTTCTAGACATCCCCACGCCCCTGCTTCTAGACACCCCCCTACGCCCCCGCTTCCCTGCTTCTAGACCCCCCACGCCCTGCTTCTAGACCCTCCCACGCCCCCGCTTCCCTGCTTCTACACACCCCCCCCCCTCCCATGCCCCTGCTTCCCTACTCCTAGACCCCTCACCCCCTGGCTTCCCTGCTTCTAGACCCCCCCCCACCCCCGCTTCCCTGCTTCTAGACTCTCCTCCCGCTTCCCTGCTTCTGGACCACTCCACGCCCCAGCTTCCCTGCTTCTAGACCTCCTCCCCACACCCCCGCCTCCGCTTCCCTGCTTCTAGACCACCCACACCCCAGCTTCCCTGCTTCTAGACCCCCTCAAACCCGTGCTTCCCTGATTCTAGACTCTTTCTCCCCCCCCCTTCCCTGCATCTTGACCACCCCATGCCCCAGCTTCCCTGCTTCTAGACCCTCCCACCCCCCCGCTGTCCTGCTTCTAGACCCTCCCACTCCCCCCCGCTGTCCTGCTTCTAGACCCTCCCACCCCCTCGCTGTCCTGCTTCTAGACCCCCCCACCCCCACTGTCCTGCTTCTAAACCCCCCCACCCCCCGCTTCCCTGCTTCTAGACCCCCCATCCCTTGCTTCCCTGCTTCTTGACCTCCCCCCACCCCCTGCTTCCCTGCTTCTAGACACCCACCCCCCCTCCGCTTCCCTGCTTCAGGACCCCCCCCCCAGCTTCCCTGCTTCTAGACTCTCACCCACTTCCCTGCTTCTAGATTCTCTTCCCTGCTTCTAGACTCACCCCCCACTTCCCTGCTTTTAGACCCCCCACGCCCCCGCTTCCCTGCTTCTCGACTCTTCCCCCCCCACTTCCCTGCTTCTAGATCACCACATGCCCCAGCTTCCCTACTTCTAGACCCCCCCCACCACATGCTTCACTGCTTCTAGACTCCCCCCCCCCCCCCCCCCCCCCCCCCCACTTCCCTGCTTCTCGACACCCCTATGCCCCAGCTTCCCTGCTTCTAGAGTTCTCCCTCCGCTTCCCTGCTTCTAGACCCCGCCACGCCCCCGCTTCCCTGCTTCTAGACACCCCCACGCCCCTGCTTCCCTGCTTCTAGACCTCACCATGCCCCTGCTTCCCTGCTTCTAGACCCCCCACCCACCACTTCCACGCCTGCCTGCTTTTAGACTGCCCTTCCCCGCCCCGTCCCTACCTTAAGGAACCTTCAGGCTTTCTTTGTAGGCCAAAAACAGAAATTTCTGCCGACACTCAGTGAGTCTGCAAGCTTCTATGGGAAGAAAGCAGAGTTAACACTTCAAGTCCAATAAGGCCGGGCTGCAGTCCCAACAGTGTCCTATATGGAGCTCTGGCACTGCTCATCAGATTAGGCAGCTCCAGAGGGTGCGGCTTCACCCCATTGTGGGGCAGACATTAACATAGCCCACTTTCTTTTGGAGGGTGTGACTGCCTGTAAATCTCTGCCCAACTGCTATACTGACAAAAAATCAAGTTTATTTTGTACTGCAAAAAATAAAACTAAGGAAAAAATACAAAAACAAGATCATCTGTGGAAGGCTGACAAAACCCTTGTCATAAAACAGTGTGGTTGTTGGTCAGAAAACTAGATTCTTGCATCCTGTACAGAAGAAACAGTCATATCAAATAGGATAGGCTGAAAGAAAATAAATTATACATAAAGACTGTTTACAACAAGATGTTACATCAATAATGTTTTCCTATAAGTGTGTTTGAGTAAGGTGGTCTGGATTGTCATTTGAACATTTATTACATATATGAATTTTGGAATAGATTCCTTTTTTCACAAAAAGTTAAATTACTTTAGGAGAATAAGATATTGAATTTTCTATTGGGCAGTTATGATTTTCAGCATCTCAATGTTATTTTTTCCTCAAAATGTGATATTTTATTTAGGAGAATATGGAATCACTCTTAGCGCTTTAATTGTGTTACAGTGCCACCGAGTGGAAAAGTACATAATATTGCACCTGACCAAGGAAATGGTGAACCTCACCTGACAAAGCAGTAGCACTTTGAAAGCTTGTGATTTCAAATACACCTGTTGAACTATAACCTGATGTCATATGACTTCTGACTTTGTCCAACCCAGCCCAACTCCGGCATTTACGCATCTGACACAGAGTTCATGAGATTCATTCTGAGTCACTTTGACAATGGTATCATTATAAAGATTCTATTCTGGATTAGCTGTGAAACCTTCACCTTCATAGTCATCACTTCATAACAAACAAGCTTCCTTTCCATCTATTAAAGTATCTGATGACAGTTGTGCATTAAAGGCATCCTACAATTTAATGATAAAACTACACAAAACATCAACAGCCACATCACCTTTGTGAAGGTTTATTTTCTACCAACAATCCATCTATTCCATTCAGTAGAAACATCATCCTTGAATAATCTGTTTAGACACTCATTCAAAGTTTGAACAAAGAATGTGCCCTGGTGTAACTTATTTCTTCACCAGCATCTTATCAGTTCTATGGAATCTGAACATGATCCACATTAGTAACTTACATTCTTTGATAGGCATTCCTGATGAAGGGCTTTTAGCTGAAACGTCGATTTTACTGCACTCAGATGCTGCCTGAACTGCTGTGCTTTTCCAGCACCATTCTAATCTCGACTCTGGTTTCCAGCATCTGCAGTCATTGTTTTTACCTGCACATATAAGGGGCGGCACAGTGGCTCAGTGGTTAGCACTGCTGACTCACAGCACCAGGGTCCCAGGTTTGATTCCAGTTTGGGCGACTGTCTGTGTGGAGTTTGCACATTCTCCCCGTATCTGCGTGGGTTTCCTCTGGGTGCTCTGGTTTCCTCCCACAGTCCAAAGATGTGCAGGTCAGGTGAATTGGCCATGCTAAATTGCCGGTAATGTTAGGTGCATTAGTCTGAGGGAGATGGGTCTGGGTGGGTTACTCTTCAGAGGATGGTTTGGACTTCTTGGGCCGAAGGGCCTGTTTCCACACTGTAGGGAATCTAATCTAATCAAACTTCACTCAAATCTTATCTGTCCAACTGATGTTAAAGACCTATGCAATGTAGCTGCAGTGCATTTGATTTTTGATGTGTTTCTGTGTTTGAAAATGACTGTAGAATTTTATTTTGTGCAATTAGCTAACACCATCATGAATATTGTCTTCCTATATCCAGTAGTTTTGACAGTAACTGCTTTTGAATCTTTCCACAACAGAGTTTGCCTGCTGACATTGACAATCATGGATATCTTATCCACTTGCCATTGTGGCAGAATGGCAACTTGTGCTTTTGCTGCTTCCTGTTGCTGGATCACTGGAAGCAGGCCATTTTGGCATTGTGGTCTTTCAGGTGTTCAGTCATTCGATCCTTAATGATAAACACTGGTAATTTGCTGACAGCCAATATTGTGATAAACAGTTTATAATTCCCTTCTTTTTCCTGCCCTTCCCTCACCTTTTTTTAAATAACAGATGACATGCATAACAGGTTCCAAATGGAAAGAACCTTGAAAGTTTATGGTTAGGGTACCTGCAATGTTCTTACCCATTTCCTTTAAAACCTTGGGATGGAAATTTTTTGAACCTGCTGCAAACACTTGTCCTTATTCCCCTCCTTGACTACTGGTTTAGAACCAACCAGACTTTATAACCTCACTCAATATGGATAAGCTTTCAAGCACATTTTTTCCTGGATTGCAAAAACAATCTTTCCAACTCTGTAATATCATTGCCTTCTAGCCTGAACTCTGACTTTCTCTGACACAAACTCTCCACCATTTCCAGCAATGCCGTCAGTAATTCCCTCTCCTTTGAGCCGTCTCCTTAAAACATACCCATTGTGTGATGTTTTGGTAACTTGTAATATCTGTTTTAATCCTAATCTTCATTTTTTGATTGCAGCAACAACGCTGTAAGGCACTTTGCTACAAAATGATGGCCTTTGCTTGTTGTTTTCTTGTAGCAAAGATATTTCTGGATTATGCCTGGATTTTTGCTTTTGTTAAACACAGGACATTTCTATGCTGCACAAGCTAGATGTGAAAGAAAGAGGTTCCAAGAATCTCATTTTGATTCGAGGATGACTGGGTTCTCTGGAAGTTGGACCTAGCAATCCTGGAATGGATGTGTATTTGTCAGAAGACTTGGCTTTCTGCAATCTATGTGAAAGATTAATTAAAGAAAAGAAACCAAAAGCAGCTCTCATGCACGCCTGTCATTCTCTGCACATACACTCATCATGCTCCTTCCATGCCAACCCATTTAACCTTCTTCTCTATCCACTTCACATAACCCCACATACTCTCTGTGCCAACCTGTGCCCTTCACTCACTCTCCATTGTCCTTTATAGCCTCCATGATTTTCAAACTTTTCTTTCTTTTTACAAAGCGGACCCCACCACCAAGGATATATTTCCCTCCCCTCCTCTATCAGCTTTCCGTAGAGACCACTCCCTCCGCGACTCCCTTGTCAGATCCATACCCCCCACCAACCCAAACTCCACTCCCGGCACCTTCCCTTGCAACCGCAGGAGGTGCAACACTTGCGCCCACACCTCCCCCCTCACTTCTCTCCAAGGCCCCAAAGGAAACTTCCATATCCGCCACAGATTCACCTGCACCTCCACCCACATTATCTACTGCATCCGCTGCAGCCGGTGTGGCCTCCTCTATATTGGGGAGACAGACCGCCTACTTGCGGAGCGATTCAGAGAGCACCTCTGGGCCACCCGGACGAACCAACCCAATCACCCTGTAGCACAGCATTTCAACTCCCCCTCCCACTCCACCGAGGATATGCAGGTCATTGGACTCATCCACCGCCAAACCACAACAACGCGACGGTCGGAGGAGGAGCGTCTTATCTTCCGACTGGGAACCCTCCAACCACAGGGGATGAACTTGGACTTCACCAGTTTCTTCATCCCCCCTCCCCCCACCTTGTCTCAGCCGAATCCCTCCAGCCCGGCACCGCCTTCCTGACCTGCAGTCTTCTTCTTGACCTCTCCGCCTCCACCCTACTCCGACCTATCACCCTCACCTTGACCTCTTTCCACCTATCACATTTCCAACGCCTCTCCTCCAAGTCCCTCCTCCCTACCTTTTATCTTCTCCTGCTGAACACTCTCTGCTCATTCCTGAAGAAGGGCATGTGCCCGAAACGTCGAATCTTCTGTTCCCTAGATGCTGCCTGACCTGCTGTGCTGTTCCAGCAATAAAGTTTCAACTTTCTTTTTACAAAGCCAATTTACCTAATATGAGACATCAGAATCTGTATGGAGATGCAAACAAAATAAGTTTAACTAATTATCTAAGTGTATCGAAGAATTCAGTATATTGTAAAAGCACTTTCATTTTTAAAAATAATATATTTACATTCCTTGAACTCAGTAAAGCCTTATAAAAACAAATATTTTGTTCAAGTGAATTCATGGTTGCATGCCAACAAAGTCTATAATCATTTGCAGCTATCAATCAAACAATGTGATTCGATTTGCATTATTGTTGTCACGGGTAGTGAAAAGTGTTGTTTTGTGTGCTATACAGGCAGATCATATCATACAAAGTGCATCAGTATAGCAGAACAGAGTACAGAATACTGTTGAATGTGCAGAGAGAGAGAGATCAACATGAATGTTTTGAGACATCCACTCAAAAGGCTGTTCTTGAATCTGTTCATGTGTTCAAATTTCTTTATTCTGCCCGATGGCAAAAATTATAACAGGGGTAGGAGGGGTCTTTGGTTATGTTAGTTGCTTTCCTAAGACAGCAGGAAGTATAGATGGAGTAAGTGGATGGAAGGCTGACTTGCATGGTGGACTGGACTGTGTTTACAACTCTGGTTAGTTTCTTCTGGTTTTGTGAAGAATAGTTGCCACATAATGCTGTGTTACATTTAGATGGGATGCTTTCTATGGTGCATCTATAAAAATTGGTAAGAGTCTTTATGGACATGTGAATTTCCTGAGTCTCTTAAAGAAGTAGAGGTGTTGTTATGCTTTCTTCACCATTGTGTTAATATGAGTGGATCAGAACAGATTATTGGTGATCATCACTCCCAGGAATTGATGCTGTTCACCATGTCCATTTCAGCACCATTGAGGCAAACAGGGATGTACCCTCGGCTTCCTGACATTAATGACCAGCTTCTTCATTTTGCCGATGTTGATGGAGAGATTGTTGTCTTTACACCATGCCGCTAAGCACAAAATTTCTTTCCTGCACTCTGCTTCATCATTGGTTGAGATCCGGTGGTATCGTCAGCAAACTTGTAAATGGAGTTGGGGCAGAATGTGGCCACACAGTCGTGAGTGTATAAGGAATATAGTAGGGCTGAGTAGGTGGCCTAGCAGGGCACGGTGTTGAGGATTATCATGGAGGAGGTGTTGTCACCTATTCTTACTGATTGCAATCTATGGGTCAGGAAATCAAGAAGCCAGTTACAGATGGGGGAGGAGAGACCTAGATCTCAGAATTTGGAGATTAGTTTGTTTGGAATTATGGTGTTGAAGATGGGGCTGTAGTCAATAAGTAGGAGCCTGAGGTAGGTATCCTTATTATCCAGTGAAGGGCCAGGGAGATGGTGTCTGTGGTGGACCTGTTGCAAGGGTAGGCAAATTGCAAAGGATCAAGGCAATCGCGTGGCTGGTGTTGATGTGCCATGACTAACCTCTCAAAGGACTTCATAATTATGGAGGTCAGAGTCACTGGGCAGTAGTCATTGAGGCAGGCTGCATGATTTTTCTTTGACTTAGGGATAATAGTGGTCTTCTTGAAGAAGTTGGGACATGGTAAATGATAGATCATTGAAAAAATGGATCATTGTGAAATCAGTTATGCAGGAATTAATTCCGTAATGGAAGTACCAAGGCTTATATCACAGAAAAAGTTGAATAAACATCAATTATTTTAACGCTCCAAACTTTTTTAAAAATTTAAGAGCCCAGAATTTGAAATGCCTTGACAGTTTAAACAGGTCCCTTTGATAGTGTATCGATAGCTTGACAGTTCTTTGACAGATTTGACAGTTGCACAGTTCCAATGGGGTTATGAAAATTTTAGGCACATTCTGAGTACTTTCAACAACCCCAGAGAGTACCTTCCCCAAGGTAATCCGCCACTGCCTTCTACTTTCAAAGTTGTCTCGGGATTGTATCCAGAGAGTACCTTGCCTCTCAAAAGAGTTCCCTGGCTATTCCAAACTAATTGTCATGGTTCTTGCCTAGTTTAATGTGCACACTCCAGCCTCCACACTATAAAAATGCCATAATTCCATTTCAGTGTTGACAGGTGGTGATGTAAATGACTGCCTCCATTAAACATTAGTGTATAAAATTCAGTCTGCCTTAACTTTCAGTCCTGTGAAAATGAAAAGCTCTGTGTTTTGGGGAAAGATTTCTGAATTTTAGCCACTTTTTGCCATTTTCACCATGGAGGAGAGTTCTACGTTGTCTTGAAAGTCTAGGCCTAAGAGTGAATGTTGTTCAATCAAGCATTGTATCTGTCAGACTGGGAAGGGTTGACAAGTTCCCTTTGCCAGATGACATTAATGAACAATAACCCAGAAATGTTTCCAATGATTTTTTCTTATGCTAGCTCATACATAATCTGTTTTTTAAAGTAATTTATTTCATTAATTTTTATTCAGTTATACCTAAGTGATTAATCGTCTACATACTACCACAATGGCCTTCCTGCCACATCATAGTGGTAATGCCTCCTTCGAGCTCTTCCACTGCTGATTGAATGCAGACTCAATATTGCACAGTGGGCATTGTGCTCCACATGTCCCATTTCCAATTCTATGCACTTCACATTGCAACCTGCTCATTTCCACCCAAGGAGATACTATGACACAGAAGACAACAATTTGGTTCATAATATCAATGCTAACTTTCTGTAGAGCAAATAGTTAGGAGATGTATTGATATTAATTTTCCAAAATTTGCTAGATTCTGTAAAACTTCCATTAGACTGAAAAATAGCAAACATAACCCCTCTATTCAAAAAGGGAGGGAGGCTGAAAACAGAAATCTATAGGCTTGATACCTGCCATAGCAACGGTGTTAAAATTGATGGTTAAGGAGATTGTAGCTGCACACTTAAAAACATAAGATAATCAGATAAACATAAGATAAAAGGAAAATCATGTTTGACCAAATTATTGGCATTCTTTGAAGGAATAACATGTGTAGATCTCATTGAACCTAATATGATGTTTTGTCTAAATGTGGAAATTATGGCACAAAAAATATATTTTTGCTGCATACAAGTAGCCATCAAACTCTTCAACTTGCTCTGTCAACATATCATTGTTGCCTTCTCTCTCACATACGTACCTAGCTTCCTCTTGAAGGCATTTTTGCCATGCATCTCAACTACTTGTTATGATAGGAAGTTCTATAATGTAACCACTTTCTTTATAGATTTGGATTAGATTCCCTACAGTGTGGAAACAGGCCCTTTGGCCTAACAAGTCTACACTGACCCTCCGAAGAGCAACCCACCCAGACCCATTCCCACCCCTGACTAATCCACCTAATACTATGGGCAATTTAGCGTGGCCAGTTCACCTAACCTGCACATCGTTGGACTGTGGGAGGAAACCAGAGTACCTGGAGGAAACCCACACAGACACAGGAAGAATGTGCAAACTCCACACAGACAGTTGCCTGAGATGGGAATTGAACCCTGGTCCCTGGTGCTGTGAGGCAGCAGTGCTAACCACTGAGCCACTGTGCCGCCCCTAGTTAACTGTTTAAGATTACCTTCAAGTGGCAAGTTGTCCACCCTAATAAATTTCTTCATTTCAAAGACAAGTTGATACTTAGCTTTCTCCTTTCTAAACAAAAGACCAGCCTGGTAGTTTCTGTCTGATGCTTATCACATGCTCCTGGTACATGCAGTGCAAGTTTGAAGACTGGAACTGTGCTTAGTATTTGAGTATCAGAGAAGCTGTGGTAATGTCTTCCAGAAAGAAAGAAAGAAGTTGTCGAAAACTAAAAATACATTGGGGAAAAAAAAGCAGTTTAAAAGCAAAGCAGCAGCTCCACCAATTTTAAAAAATATTCAATACATAGGATATTCTGGAAATATTTTTAAAAGGAATGCATCACAACCTTAGCAGAGTATTGCATTGCTGGCAATTGCTTGTATACTAGATAAAGCTGGCCTAAAATTACGATGACATCTCTCCATAAAGCATTTATGAAAGCGTTGCTGTATTAGCCTTTTTTATTGTTGGACACTGTTTCCTTTGTTAGTATTCCTCAGCCATTTTTATGTTTATTTAATTTTCTTTTCATTTAGGTTCTTTGACAGAGAAATATCAACCAGTCTTCAGACCACTGACTAAGTATTCCTCCTAACGGCCCATCAGCAGGTACTCAAAAGCAGATAAGACTGAAAAGTGTTCCAATGTTTCTCTCTGTTCTTGACAAAGAGTAGTATAGAGTCACAGAGATGTACAGCATGGAAGCAGACCCTAGTAGTTGTTATTCAATCAGTGTCTTACTTTGTCCTATATTGCATTTAATGTTCATGGCATGTAGACCAATAACCACTTTTCCCTACTGTTCCTCATCACCACCCAAAATATTTTCTATATCCTGATTTCCTGAACTTTTTGTCAGCATCGATAGCTTTAATCTTGAACTGTGTGAAAATTCACACATATAAAAGTAGATAATGAATTAATTAACTTGTACTGAGAAAGTAAATTAATGACTTGAGTTGGACATCAATGTTTGTGTTTGGTAAGCACACATGAACTTTGACAGAAAAAAGGCTAACAGAAATTAGTCTATAAGATAGAATCTGCACCTGTACCATGCTGAGGGCAATCTTAAATGATGGTTTTGATTTCATGAGTGCCGATTCAGTTAGTAGCTCATGGCAATTTCTGATATACAGAGGAACCTCAATTATCCAAATGAGATGGGCGGACAGTATTTTGTTCGGATAATCGATTATTCAGATAACTGATTTAATGCGTCTCCTCTGGGACTTGGAGTTTTCTGAAGTTTCCTTTTTCCTTGCTCTGCCTGCTTTGCTCAGGGTTTGTTTCTAAGCAGACACACACTTGTGTGTAAGGGACCTGCAGCACTGCTGTAGCCTCTCCCTGCAGCTGCTTCCCCTCAGTGTAATTGACAGAGTGAGCTATATCCACTCCCCGTTCAGGAGACTAGGCAGCAGCACACCCTCCCACCCCCCCCTGTGCACCCCAGGCCCCTCTGCACACCACCGGCCCCACACACTGCCACCTCACCCCTGGAATGGAGACGGCAATCGGACTGGACACCACCAGCAAGACTGCTGCTGCCTTTTTTTGGTGGGGGGGTGTGTGTGGGGTGGTGAGTCTCAAAATAGTGCGCGCCCACACACACAGATTATCTGGGGATGAGGGGTTTAGGGTGCACCCCTGTCTGGAACTCCAGGGCAAGTGTTGGGCAAGAGAGAGAGAAAGGGTGGGAGGTCAGTCATTTGGCGACGGTGCCTGGGCTCCCATCGATGTCTAGGACTGTTCTCGGCAGCATTTCAGTAAGCCGAATTCACTTTTAATCATTGTAAACAAAAGATGCAATCAGTATTGGTAACACCTCTTTGATGTAGTGTTTCTATCGAGACCTTGAGATCTTCTTCAGATAATCCGAAATTTGGATAATTGATATTCGGATAATTGAGGTTCCTCTGTAATTGCTAACTCCCAAAGAATTGTTAACTTCCAATGCATTAGTTGCTTGCATGGTGGAAAAATAGAGGAAAACCAATTTTGTAAGCTGTCAGTCTACATAGAAGACTGAAAATATCTTCTGTTGGATGCTTGAAGAACTGCCATAATACATGCACTGAAATAAGGAAATAATACAGAACTATGCAATTTGACACATTTGTCTTGCCAATGCTAACATTTAATATAAAGTTAAAAATCGCACAACACTAGTTTATAGTCCAACAGCTTTATTTGGAAGCACTAGCTTTCGGAGCGCTGCTCCTTCATCAGGTGATCTGAAAACTAGTGCTTCCAAATAAAGGTGTTGGACTATAACCTGTTGTTGTGTGATTTTTAACTTTGTACACCCCAGTCCAACACTGGCACCTCCAAATCGTGACATTAATATAGCAATATTAAACGTTCAGTTTTTCTAAGGGAGGTGAAATAGTGGAGCACATTTAAAGGATTAAAGCAGATGATAACTAGATTTAAGAACAGTTGACTAGCAGCTCTCTCTGTCAGTTATTACTGTGCAGTGTAGAAGAGTTTTCATCAAAAACCTTTACTGTAGCTGTCTCTTAGCTAGCAAGGTTTCATAAGAAAACCATATAGAAAATAAACAGATATCTGTTTCTGTTGAAGTAACCCTGAATTATGAATACATGGCTGAACTCTAACAATTCTAATCTAGTCAGCACCGCAGACACTGTTTACACAGCTTAAAAGGGGTTTCAAGCTTTGTTTAATATCTCTATTACCTTGTAATAAGCTGATCTTTGTGGTTTTCAGTGCACAGAAAGGGTGTTTACTTATACAAAATTAAGTTGTCTAAAGTAGATAAATGATTTTTCAAATTGATGCCACAAATGATTATGATTAATGACAACTTTATGATAAGTTAATAAGGGAAGTGCATTTCAATGGGAATAATGAATGCATTATTTTTGGCGTCCTAATCCCTCTAAGAGATCATGATTCACTGACTCCATCAAAATTGCAATGAGAGTGTTGAATCCCCCACAATAAAGCCTGCAAGATCAAGATAGCTGTCTACCAATGCCCTCATCACTTGTTGGTGAAAGTTTCAGAATTGGAAATGGGAATCCTGGAACCTTGGCCAGTCTTCCATTTTTAAGGCCTCCTGATTTGCCAAAAGTTAGCTTCGGAAGTTAGCAATCATATGTCATCAGAAACTGCCATGAACCACTAGCTCTGAATCAGCACTCGTGAAATAAAGACTGTCGTTTAAGATTGCCGTCAGCATGGTACAGATGCAGATTCTATCTTATAGAATATAACTGTCAGATCTTTGATCCTAATTTCTGTTAGTCTGTTCTATTTTTGTCAAGTTTCCTCATTTTGTCTCCACATTTTAGCATCCACCTGTGAAATAAATGAACACTTCAGATGTCCGTATAAATTCTATAGCATGAATATTGTGTTAATGAATTAAAATGAAAACTATGTATAACTTTGAACCGGACTTTCCTGTAGGCTCACCTGGATTGTTAGAACTAGTACACCAATAAACCAGTCACATGGACAAAATAATTTCAATACAGATAATCTTTAAAATTAATTTATTCCATTTTTGTGTGTGCTGTAGCTGAGCCAAATATATATTGTATATATTATATAAGTGTATATTATATGTATAGGCTGTTTGACAAACTTAATCCTGTGCTGTGTACTTGAATTGAATCCTGTGCCATGTGCTATTCAGCAGCTATGGGAGCAACCTGTGCAATGCTGGAACTGTGTTGGAGATATCCAAGGCAACTGGGGAGTTATCTGCAGATATTTTGATTTCCTCTAGTTCTTTGGAGAAACAAGTTAACTCTTTCCTCTTCTGCACTTTTACAATATATTAAAAATAGATATTTTCTAATCAGTTGTTCAGAGATGTTATTACACATCTCTGGAGCAGATGGGACTTGACCCAGGCCTTCTGGCTCAGTAGTGGCACTGTGCCACAAGTGTTATGTATATTAGTGCTTCTAAGTTGGAACTGCTGCTGCTGTTTTATTCTTCAAATGTATCAGTATGAACAAAAACCTGGCTCTGTTAGCCTGAAAGCTTTACAGTTGCTCAAGTTCTCTATTGAAATTCGGGTGCAACAAGATTCATCTACCATAGTATGTAAATTGGAACAGTAGTGGCAATTTCTTAATCTCTAACTCTTGATCTGTACATAACCTCTTCCAATATATAGTGACTGATATTCTGGATGTTAGTTCTATACAGAACTAGTTTGACAACAATGATATAACAAATGTTAATCAGTTAGTAATGTGATCTTTTCCTGCTTCAGTAAGGCAAGAGCTTTGGGCAAAATGCACAAGTTGTGCCACTGAGAATTGTATTCATGCAGTGATGCACCAATTGGCAGACAAGTGGTAAATTGTTCCTGACGCTCCTGACTATTGGCAGTACCCGGAAACAAAAGTACTGTTAAACGGTCTGCTGTAATTTCCCAGCTCTGAACAGTTTGTTCAAAAAGAAGTCATTTTTTAATGGTCATTGTTAATAATTCTAACAAATTTATTTTTAACATAACTTTACCATAATAAAATTGTCCCAAGGGTCTTGACAAGAAAGTTATAAAACAAAATATGACACTGCACCACATACAGAGTTATCAGCACAAAAGCAAAAGCTTGGTCAAACAGGCAGCTTTAAGGAACATCTTAAAGGAGGAAAGTGATGTAAAGAAGCAGGAATATGTAGGAAGGTCATTTCAGAACCTGGGTCTAGACCACTGTGACCACAAATCGAGATTGATCAAAGCTGCGCTTCTCGATCTTTTTCGCCACTGTGACCCTAATTTAAGTCTTGAACATTGTCATGAACCCTCACCGCTGGAACCCATTACTCAGGAGGCAGGAATTAGAGAAATGCTGACATCTCAGAAGATTGTGGGCAGGTGGAGACTACAGAAATAAGAAAGGTGAAACTATGAAGGAACTTTGAAAAGATAGATGAGAAATTTTAAATCAAGATCTTGCTGACTAGGAGAAAGTGTAGGTCAGTGATCACAGGGGTGAGATAGATGAATGGAACCCTGAGTTTACAAAGAGTTTTGTATGACTTCAGTTTAATGGAAGGTAGAACATTGGAAACCATCCAATAGTACTTTGTAACAGTCAATTCTAGGGATAATGAAGGCAGGAATGAGACAACAATAATGAAACGCTTCTACTTTTTAAAAATGTAATATAAGAATTGAAAAAACATTGTAAAATCCTTAAGACTTTATCTGGACATAGTACAAGCATGCACATTCCAGCTTTCTCATAATTGTAACATTTCACTGAGTTTCTTATCATGTCATCATTTTGTGTATATTTTGATTGTATTTATGCTGTAGACTTATGCCTATAAAAACTGGCTGCAATTATTTGTTCAGATTTGATTAGAATTTGTAGTTGGCTAGAATTTATAGCGGATACTGGTGATGAGAGGACGATGTATAACTCTGTATCACTAGCTGCCTACATATCTGATTCTCTTTCCTCTAAGTATTTTCTAGAATCTGGTCAAGGAAATCGGGATTCCTGATGCAGGAGCAAATAAATAGCTTTCAGAGTGGAATCTCAGCTTTATTTTAAATCCTCTCTTTGTTCTTATTTCTGTGCGTGCAGTGAAAGTTTTCATGATGAACAGTGTCTGTGAAAATTTGCCTTTTGATGTTAGTCTGAAATTTCTACTTCACTACTTCATTTGATTTATATGAAGTTAACGCCTCTAGTCCTGTTAAGCATCCAGACAAGCTGATATTCTCATCACAAATGTCT
The DNA here is from genome assembly GCF_037043375.1 of Chiloscyllium plagiosum. Classification (NCBI taxonomy): domain Eukaryota; kingdom Metazoa; phylum Chordata; class Chondrichthyes; order Orectolobiformes; family Hemiscylliidae; genus Chiloscyllium; species Chiloscyllium plagiosum. The sequence continues at coordinate 61,371,957 of NW_028270140.1, forward strand.
TGCAGTTTAATGGAACCTCAATAGAATCTGTGTGAGAAGTATAGTGAAGAGAAGCACAGAATTGCACAATTGTTACAGCACAGGAGAAGGCCATTTCAGCACTTTGTTTCTGCACAGGATCTTCAACATATATTATGATTTAGTGTCATTCACCTATCTTTCTTACATACTGTTTTAGTTGTTTCTATTCAAGTAATCATCCAATTTCCACTTCAATTGATTCTGCCTCCTGCATGCTTGCAAGCAGTGCATTCCAAATCCAAGTGAATCATTCCGAGAAAACTTTTCTCACATTACATGTGCCCCATGATTGTACTGCACTCTAAATCTGTGCCATCTTGTTTTCAATCCTTTTATGAGTGAGAATAGCTTCTCCCTATCTCTTCTATCCAGACCAGTCATGATTTTGAAAACTTGCATCAATTTTGAGGGAATTCAGGATTTAACCCAGTTACACCGAATATTTCTCAGTCTGTGAGTGGAACTTGCAGTTGCTGGTATATCTGTATCTGTTGCCTTTATCCTTCTGGTGGTACATTGGAAATGCTGTCTAACAAATCTTGGTGAATTTCTGGTATGCAATTTGTGGACTTGTTTGTTCTGACTGGTGACAAGCTTCAAGAGACCAGCATGGTGGCTCAGTGTTTAGCACTGCTATTTCACATTGCCAGGGATCTGGGTTCAATTCCAGCTTTAGGCGACTGGATGGGGTTTGCATATTCTCTCCATGCATGGGTTTCCTCCAGGTGCTCCGGTTTCTTCCCAAAGTCCAAAGATGTGCAAAGTGAATTGGTCATACTTCATAACCCAGTGGTGTCTAACAATGTGTAGACAAGGTGGGTTAACCATGCTAAATTCAGAGTTACAGAAACAGAATAGATTGCTCTTCGCAGTGTCGGTGCTGACTCAATGGGCTGAATGGCCTCTTTCCGCATTGTGGGGATTCTATGATTCTTGAGTGTTTTTGGAGCTGCACTCATCCAGGCAGGTGGGAAATATTCCATTACACTCCTGACTAAAGCATTGTAACTTGTTGACAGGAGGTGAGTTACTAGCTGCAGGACTCCTAGCATCTGACTTGCTGTTATAGCCACAGTATTTATATGGCTAATCCAGTTCAGTTTCTGGTCAGTGGTAACCCCCAGGATGTTGACATTGGGGGATTCAGTGGGAATGCAATTAAGTATCAAGGGTCTATAGTTAGATGCTCTCTTGTAGAAAAAGATCGTTACCTGACACCTATTTGTGTAAATGTTACTTGTCACGTTTCAGCCGAAGCCTGGATATTGTCCAGGTCTGTTTGCATTTGAACATGGACTGCTTCCATACCTGAGGAGTTGTAAACAGTGCTGAACATTGTGCAATCAACAGTGTATGACCTGCTGTGTTATGGACTAGACCAGACCCCCTTAAAATATTTTAATAAGGTAGTCTAGACCTGGATGTAGGTTTGCTCATGAGCTGGAAAGTTCATTTTCAGCGAGCAAACCTACATCCAGAACCTCAACCTGAGCTAGAAATCTTCTCAAAACTCAGTTGTCTAGACCCTAACTTTTTCTTGTTTCAAAGGCAAATGTAAAGTGCTGTGTTCCAGATGTAATTTGATTGGTCAAACTACTCAATGTTATACAAAACACAAAACACCCTAGTTAAAATACAGCAACAGAAAGAGGATCTTGGAATAATTTAGCTCTATTGGAATACTTAACAGAATAATAGACTATTTTACTACTAAACAGCAACTGTTCTAATACAGCAATATCCCATAAACACACCCTTGACAAAAGGCAAATTCAGAAATCAAAGTTGTCTCGCATGCAACTTCAACTGCCCAGGAGGAAAAACATGTAGAGAAAACCCAAAGAGAGAATGTAGTACCCGGGAGAGATTCACTTTCCTCCAACCATGCTGGGATCCCAGCAACAACTGCTGCTGAAGAAAACTAAATATTCTGGTTTGTGAGAGCTGGACCACGACCATTCAAGCTGCTTCTGTTGTTTATTTTGGTAATTTTGGTAGACTGCTTACTACCTTTGCCTTAAAATATCTCCTCAAAATCAGAATCATCTGAACTTGGTTCTTCACTTTGTTGTAACCAGAAACACCTTCTTCTTTGGCTTTTCTTTCCCATCAAAATACCTTCTGAGCATATTCATATGACACACTCTGAGATTTCTTTCTATCCAGTGTTCTTATCAAATAATTCACCTCACTCTTTTTTTTTAATTAATAAATCTTTAAAGGTTCACCTACCACTGAAAATAACACCAACATTTTATCTCCTCGAGCAAAACTACAATTTTTTGATTTTTCATCTATTTTCTGTTTCATCATGTGCTGTGCTACTTTTAAATGCTGTCTAGCCAAATCACCCACTCTGTTTAATCTTACCCTAAAATTTGACACTGAGTCCAAATATGTGGTCTCTGAACTCTGACTCACCAATTTCACTTGAATTAATTTCAGCGGTCCTGTCACCTCTTGCCCAAAACCTAATTCAAATGGACTGAATTTGGTAGGTTCATTTGTGGCATCCCTAATTGCAAAAAGTACAAATGGAATTCCTTTATCCCAATCCTCTGGGTAGTTTCAATTATTAGCCCTCAATATGATCTTTAAAGTTTGATGCCACCATTCTAATGTACCCTAAGTTTCTGGATGATATGCAGTGGATTTGAATTGTTCTATTCCCAACCTTTTCGTAAATTCATTGAATAATTTTTCTGTATAATTTGATCCTTGAACTGATTATCTCTCTGTGTGTATTAAATATATAGTAAAAGAATTTTAGTAATTCTTCGACAATCCTTTTAGCCATGACACTGCATAATGGAACGACATCAGGAAATCTAATGAACACATCCATTATACTCAACAAGTACTCATTCCCACTTCTGGTTTTAGGTAGATATTCTACGCAATTAGTTAAGACCCTTGTTAAACGTTCCTCATCTATGTGCATGGGAAATCATGTCTCACAAACTTGATTGAGTTTTTTGAAGAAATAACAAAGAAGATTGATGAGGGCAGAACAGTAGATGTGATCTATATGGACTTCAGTAAGGCGTTCGAGAAGGTTCCCCGTGGGAGACTGATTAGCAAGGTTAGATCTTATGGAATAAAGGGAGAACTAACCATTTGGATACAGAACTGGCTCATAGGTAGAACTCAGAGGTGATGGTGGAGGGTTGTTTTTCAGACTGGAGGCCTGTGACCAGTGGAGTGCCACAAGGATCGGTGCTGGGTCCTCTACTTTTTGTCATTTACATAAATGATTTGGATGCGAGCATAAGAGGTACAGTTAGTAAGTTTGCAGATGACACCAAAATTGGAGGTGCAGTGGACAGCGAAGAGGGTTACCTCAGATTACAACAGCATCTGGACCAGATGGGCCAATGGTTGAGAAATTGCAGATGGAGTTTAATTCAGATAAATGCGAGGTGCTGCATTTTGGGAAAGCAAATCTTAGCAGGACTTATACACTTAATGGTAAAGTCCTAGGGAGTGTTGCTGAACAAAGAGAGCTTAGAGTGCAGGTTCATAGCTCCTTGAAAGTGGAGTCGCAGGTTGATAGGATAGTGAAGAAGGCGTTTGGTATGCTTTCCTTTATTGGTCAGAGTATTGACCAATTGGGAGGTCATGTTGCGGCTGTACAGGACATTGGTTAGGCCAGTGTTGGAATATTGCGTGCAATTCTGGTCTCCTTCCTATCGGAAAGATGTTGTGAAACTTGAAAGGGTTCTGAAAAGATTTACAAGGATGTTGCCAAGGTTGGAGGATTTGAGCTATAGGGAGAGGCTGAGCAGGCTGTGTCTGTTTTCCCTGGAGCGTCGGAGTCTGAGGGGTGACCTTATAGAAGTTTACAAAATTATGAGGGGCATGGATAGGATAAATAGACCCCTTTTCGTCCGCTTGACTCCTCGTTTAAAACTGGTCTTACTCTTCCAATATTCCTCCAGGGCCCATTCTGTTCTTAGCTGCCTGGACCTATGTACGCTTCCCTTTTCCGCTTGGCGAGTCGTACAATTTCTCCTGTCATTCATGGTTCACGAATCTTGCCTTTCCTATCCTTTGCCTTCAATGGGACATACCTATCCTGCACTACCGTTAGCCTATTTGGCAGCACAGTGGTTAGTACTGCTGCCTCACAGCGCCAGAGACCCAGGTTCAATTCCCGCCTCAGGCGGTAATGTGTGGAGTTTGCACATTCTCCCTGTGTCTGCATGGATTTCCTTCCACAGTCCAAAAATGTGCAGGTTAGGTGAATTGGCCATGCTAAATTAGGTGAAGGGGTAAATGTGGGGAATGGGTCTAGGTGGGTTGCTCTTCGGAGGGTTGGTGTGGACTTGTTGGGCCGAAGAGCCCGTTTCCACACTGTAAGTAATCTAATCTATCTTTGAAAGCCTCCCACATACCAAATGTGGACTTCCCTTCAAATAGCTGTGTCTAATCCACATTTCCCAGCTCCTGCCGAATTTTGATATAATTTGCTTTGGCCCATTTCAGTACTCTTCCTTTAGGACCACTCTCATCTTTGTTTACGAGCATTCTAAAACTTACAGAATTGTGGTCACTGTTCCCAAAGAAACCCCCCCCCACCGCAACTTCTACTACCTGGCTTGGCTCATTCTCCAACACCAGGTCCAATATGGCCCCTTCCCTCGTTGGACTATTGACATACTGCTCTAGAAAACTCTCCTGGACATCTCTTACAAATTCTACCCCATCCAGACCTCTGACACTAAGTATATCCCAGTAAATGTTGAGAAAATTAAAATCTCCCATCACCACTACCCTATTGCCTCTATATCCTTCCATAATCTGTTTACCTATTTGTTCAACTGCTCACTGTTGGGATGCCTGTAATACAGCCCCAACAATGTAACTGCACCCTTCTTATTTCGCAGCTCTATCCATAATGCCTCACTGCTCAAGTCCTTCATAATGTCCTCCTTTACCACAGCTGTAATATCATCCCTGACCAGCAATGTAATTCCTCCCCCCACCTTTTATTTCCCTCCCTGTCCTGTCTGAAGCATTTATGTCCTGGAACATTTAGTTGCCAATCATGCCTTTCCTGCAACCAAGTCTCTGTGATTGTAATAATATCATACTCCCAGACATCAATTCAAGCCCTAAGTTCATCTCCCTTACCCATTATACTCCTTGCATTAAAATAGATGCACTTCCGGCCACCAGTTCTTTTGCATTCATCTGCTCTCTGCCTACTCTTCCCTTTAGTAATGCTGACTTCATGATCTTTACAGTATATAGTTTCCACCTCGCTCTCTACCTCTGGTTCCCAGCCCCCTGCCACATTAGTTTAAAACCTCCCCAACAGCAGTAGCAACAACTCCCTAAAGGACATTGGTTCCAGTCTGGTTCATATGTAGACTGTCCATTTTGTAATAGTCTCACCTTCCCCAGAACCGGTTCCAATGCTCAACAAATCTGAACCCCTCCCTCCTACACCATCCCTTAAGCCACGTGTTCATCCTGCCTATTTTTTCATTTCTACACTGGCTAGCATGTGGCATTGGTAGTAATTCAGAGATCATGACCTTTGAGGTCGTCCTTTTTAACTTCTCTCCTAGCTCCCTGAATTCTGCTTTCAGGACCTCATCTTGTTCTTTACTTATATCGTTGGTGCCTATATGAACCAAGACAACTGGCTATTCACCCTCCCCTTTTAGAATGCTCTTGAGCCAATCGGTGACATCCCTGACCCGAGCACCTGGGAGGCCACTTACCATCTGGTAGTCCGTTTTCAGCCACAGAACTGCCTATCTACTCCCCTTACAATAGAATCCCCTACAAGTCTTTTTTCCTGCCCTTCTGAACAGCAGTGCCCGCCAAGGTGCCGTGAACTTGGCAATTGCTGCCCTCGCCTGGTGAGCCATCTTCCCCCAACAGTATCTAAAATGGTATACCTGTTTTGGAGAGAGATGACCACAGGGGACACCCTCCTACTCTTTTTCTGCCTTTTGGTCACCCATTCACTGTCTCCCTCAGCAATTCTAACCTGCAGTGTGACCAGTTCACTAAACGTGCTATCCACGACCTCCTCAGCATAGTGGATGTTCCACAGTGAGTCCATCCACAGCTCCAGAGCCGTTATGCGGTCAAACAAGAGCTGCAGCTCCCACATCAAGCAGGAGGAACATGCTATGGGTCTGCGATCCCCTGTCATTGTAAGCTTAGCTTTATATCAACTAACTAAAACCAAACAATGCACTTAAATATATGAAAAAGAAAGAAAAATTAAAAATAAAAACCTTATCTTACAGAGCCCTTTTCTTCTGGTTAGAGGCGGGGGGATGGGGGTGGGGTGGGGGGATACTGCACGAGTAGTATCATGGGTTTAGCCGCTGCCCAAATAATATACTAAGTCCTTTCCTTCCTGGCACCCTCATGATCTCCGTGCCACCTCCGCTGTGTCTCCAGCTGCTCCCGGACAGGAAAAAGGAAGTGACCAAGTTGATTGATGAAGCAAGGGCTGTTGATGTCATATACATGGACTTTAGTAAGGCGTTTGATAAAGTTCCCTGTGGTAGGCTGATGAAGAAGGTGAAGTCGCATGGGGTCCAGGGTGTTCTAGCTAGGTAGATAGTTGAGCAACAGGAGACAGAGAGTAGTAGTTGAAGGGAGTTTTTCAAAATGGAGAAAGGTGACCAGTGGTGGGGCTACAAAATAAGCCAAGTGGCTTATTTTTAAAGTGAGGCCATACTGTTTTTTTTTATTTATAAATCTCCAATACAGAGTGGTGAGTGAAAACATAGGTGTTAAGTAATCCTGGAGCAGTGTTCTTAGTGCAGTAAGACAGTGCTATTTTCTGAGTGAGTAGATTGTTAAGGTACAAAGGTGGCATTTAGTAGAATGATGTGCTCTTCCTGTTGGATGTGGGAGATTAGGGAGAATTTCAATCTTTTTGATGATTATGTCTGCAGGAAGTATGTTTAGTTGCGAATCATGTCAGATCACATGGATCAGTTGAAGCAGCAGTCAGAGGCAATGAGGAACTTGCAGGAGCCAGTGGGTGTGAGGGATGGCAGTTTCAGGAAGGGAGAAAAACTACAGACAGAGTCAGGTTAGATGGGTTACTTCCAGGAAAGGTAGGAGGGATAGGCAGGTAGTGCAGGCTATCCCCATCTCAAACAAGTGTGCTGTTTTGGAAAACGTAAGGGTGATGAACTCTCGGGGGAATGTAGCACCTACAGCCAAGTTTCTGATACTAAAACTTACTCTACTGTAACGAGAGGTACGTCCGGTTCCAAGTGATCAATTGTGGTAGGGGAATCTAGTCAGAGGCACAGACAAACATTTCTACTCCCGAAAATTAGACATCCAAATGGTGTGTTGCCTCTCTGGTGCCAGGATCAAGGATATCTCACTGAGGGCACAGAATATTCTCAAAGGGGAGAGGGACCAGAGGAGGTCATTGTACATATTGGAACTGACAACGTCAGAGGAGAAAAAAATGAGGTTCTGAGGACAGAATATAGGAAATTAGGCAGGAATTTAAAAAGTAGTTCATCGAGGGTACTAATATCTGGATTACTCCCGGTGGTATGAACCAGTATGAGTAGGAATAGGAAGATATAGGAATACACAGTTGACTGTGTGGCTGAGGAGCTGGTGAGAAGAATTCACATTTTTTGATAATTGGAATTTTTTCTGGGCTAGATGTGACCTGTGTAGATTGGTACCACCTGGGTAGATGGATGAATTGTACCTGAATTGGAAAAGGACTAATATACTGGTGGAGAGATTTGCTAGAGCTACTCAAGAGGATTAAACTAGTAGGGGTGGGAGTGGGTGGAGGATCCCAGGAAGATGATGAGAGAAGAGATCAGTCTGAGACTGGTGCAGTTGGGAAAAACACACGAACAAAGCCAAGAATGAGCTAGGAATGAAAAATTAAACTGTATTTATTTCAAAGCACGAAACCTAACAGGTAAGGCAGATGATGGTTGGGAACATCAGCCTGGGATATCATAGTGATTACTGAAATGTAGTGCAGGGTGGACAGCACTGGCAGCTTAAGGAAAGATAGAAAGGGGAGGGAAAGGGAGGAGGGGAAATGGAGTTTTTGATAAGGGATAACATTATGGCTGCACTGAGGGAGAATATTCCTGGGAGCACATTTAGGGAACTTATTCCGGTGGAACTGAGAAATAAGAAAGGGATGACCACCTTATTGGGATTGTACTATAGACTCCCTGCCCCAGTAGTCAGGAAAATTGAGGAGCAAATTTGTAAGGCAATCTCAGTTATCTGTAAGAATAATAGAGTGGTTATGTTGGGGCGTTTTAATTTTCCAAACATAGACTGGGATTGCCATAGTGTTGACAGCTTGGATGGAAAGGAATTTGTTAAGTGCGTACAAGAAAATTTTCTGATTCACTATGCAGAAGTACTTACTAGAGGCGGAACAAAACTTGACAAGACTCGGGGAAATAAGGCAGGGCGGTGATTGAGGTGTTCATGGGAGAGACTTTGGGGCCAGTGATCATAATGCTCTTAGTTTCAAAAACTGATGGAAAAGAATAAAACCGATCTAAAAGTTAACGTTCCAATTAGAGGGAAGGCCAATTTTGATGGCATGAGGCAAGAACTTTCAAAAGTTGATTGGAGGCAGATATTTGCATGTAAAGGGATGGCTGGAAAGTGGTAAGCCTTCAAAAATGAGATAATGAGAGTCCAGAAACAGTATATTCCTGTTAGGGTGAAAGATAAGAATGGCTAATGTAGGGAATGCTGGATGACGAGACAAATTGAAGTTTTGGTCAAGAAAAAGAAGGAAGCATTTGTCAGGTATGGACAGCAGAGATTGAATGAATCCCAAGAAGAGTATAAAGGCAGTAGAAGTATACTTAAGAGGGAAATCAAGAGGACAAAGAGGGGGAATAAGAAAGACTTGGCAAGGAGTGTTGAGGAGAATCCACAGGAATTCTACAAATACATTAAGCTCAAAAGGGTAACTAAAGCAAGAATAGGGAACCCTTAAAGATCAGGAAGGAGAAAGTGAGGATGGTAGATGCTGAAATCAGGGTCGAGAGTATGGTGCTGGAAAAGCACAGCAGTCAGGTAGCATCCAAGGAGCAGGAGAATCGCTGTTTTGGGCATAAGCCCTTCATCAGGAACCTTGTTGAACGTGTTACTGAAGAGCCTGTAGATCATGTCCACTGCACTGCCTTCATCAACACTCTTTGTTACTTCTTCAAAAAAACTCTACCAAGTTAGTGAGACACGATTTCCCATGCACAAAACCATGTGGACTATATCTAATCAGTCCTTGCCTTTCCAAATCCATGTAAATCCTGCCCCTCAGGATCCCCTCCAACAACTTGACCATCACTGATGTAAAGCTCACTGCTCTATAATTCCCTGGGTTTTTCTTATCATCTTTCTTAAATATTAGCACGATGTTAGCAAACCTTTAGCCTTCCAGCACCTCACCTATGGGTATTGGTGGTACAAATATCACAGCAGGGGCCCAGCAATCACTTCCCTAGCTTCCCACAGTGCTCTACAGTACACCTGATCAGGTCCTGGGGATTTATCTATCTTTATGCGAGTCCAGCACATCCTCCTCTGTAACATGAACAATTTTGAGATGTCGCTATTTATTTCCCAAAGTTCTGTAGCTTCCATATCCTTCTCCACAGCAAACACTGATGCAAAATACTTATTTAGTATTTCCCCCATTTCCTGTGGTTCCAAGCATAGGCAGCCTTGCTGATTGGAAATCAACAATTGTAATGCCGGTATTTAAAAAAGGAGGTAGACAAAAGATGGTGAATTGTAGACCTGTTAGCTTAACGTCTAGAGTGGGGAAAATGCTTGAGTCTATTATCAAGAAAGAAATAACAAGGCATCTGAGTAGAAATTGTCCTATTGGGCACACGCACCATGGGTTCATGATGGGCAGGTCATGCTTAACTACTCTCCTCTCTGAAGACTTTACGAGCACAGTGGTCAGCAGGGACTCAGTAGATGCCATGTATCCAGATTTCCGAAAGGCACACAAGGCTGCTGCCATAAGGTAAAGATGCGAGGCAATGTATTAGCATGGACAGAGGATTGGTTAACTAACGAGAAGCAAAAAGTGGGGATAAATGAGTGTTTTTCTGGTTGGCAATCAGTGACGAGTGATGTGCCTCAGGATTAATGTTGGGACTGCAATTATTCACAATTTTCATAGATGGTTTGGAATTGGAGACCACATGTAATGTGTCAAAGTTTGCAGATGACACTAGTGGTAGAGCTTGTGAAACTTTGCAAAGGGACATAGATAGTTTAAATGAGTGGGGAAAGGTCTGGCAGATGGAGGACAATATTAATAAATGTAAAGTCATCCGTTTTAGTAGGAATACCAGTAAAAAGGACTATTACTTAAATGGTAAAAAATTGCAGAATTCTGTGCAGAGGCACTTGGGCGTCCTTGTGCATGAATCACAGAAGTTTGATCTGCAGGTGCAACAGATAAGTAAGAAGGTGAATGGAATTTTGTCCTCATTGCTAAAGGGATTGAGTTTAAAAATCGTGAGGTTATGTTGCAACTGTACAGGGTGCTGGTGAGGCCACACCTGGAGTACAGCTTGCAGTTTTGGTCTCCTTTCTTGAGAAAGGATGTAGTGGCACTACAGGAGGTGCAGAGGAGGTTCACTAGGTTGATTCTAGAGTTGAGGGGGTTGGCTTATGAGGAGAGACTGAGTAGGCTGGGATTATATTCATTGGAATTTGGAAGAATGAGGGGGTTCTTATAGAAATATATAAAATTACGAAGGGGAATAGCTATGATAGAAGTAGAGAGGATGTTTCCATTGGCTGGTGAAACTACTCTCTGGTGGGCGGCACGGTGGCACAGTGGTTAGCACTGCTGCCTCACAGCGCCAGAGACCCGGGTTCAATTCCCGCCTCAGGCGACTGACTGTGTGGAGTTTGCACGTTCTCCCCGTGTCTGCGTGGGTTTCCTCCGGGTGCTCCGGTTTCCTCCCACATCACAAATATGTGCAGGGTCAGGTGAATTGGCCATACTAAATTGCCCGTAGTGTTAGGTAAGGGGTAAATGTAGGGGTATGGGTGGGTTTCGCTTCGGCGGGTCGGTGTGGACTTGTTGGGCCGAAGGGCCTGTTTCCACACTGTAATCTAATCTAATCTAATCTAATCTAATCTAATCTAATAACAGGGCATAGCCTCAAAATTAGGGGTAGCAGATTTAGGACTGAATTGAAAAGGATCATCTTCACCCAGACGATTGTGAATCTATGGAATTCCCTGCCCAGTGAAGTAGTTAAGACTTCCTCAGTAAATGCTTTTAAAGTTAAGATAGATAAATTTTGAAAGTAAAGGAATTAAGGGCTATAATGAGAGGATGGATATGTGTAGCTGAGGTCACAAAAAGATCAGCCATGATTTTACTGAATGACGGAGCAGGCTTGAGGGGCCAGATGACCTACTCCTACTCCTAGTTCTTATTTCTTATGTCTTTCCCCAGGATAGCAGAATCCAAAACTAGAGGGCATAGGTTTAATCATAGAATCTGGATTAGAGTGGTGCTGAAAAAGCACAGCAGGTCAGGCAGCATCCAAGGAGCAGGAAAATTGATGTTTCGGGCAAAAGTCCTTGGCCCTTAATCATAGAATCCCTAAATGGAAACAGGCCATTTGGCCCAACAATTCCACACCGACCCTCAGAAAAGTAAACCACTCAGATGCACTCCCCTACACTATTACTCGACATTTACCCCTGACTAATCCACCTATTCTACACATCCCTGAACCCTATCAATAATTTGGCATGGTCAGTTCACCTAACTTGCACCTCTCTGGATTGTGGAAGGAAACCGGAGCACCCAGAGGAAACTCACACAGACACTGGGAGAATGTGCAAACTCCACCCGAGGCTGGATTTGAACCCAGGTCCCTGGCACTGTGAGGCAGCGGTGCTAACCACTGAGCCACCATGCTGTCCCAAAGGTGAGAGGGGAAAGATTTAAAAGGGACCTAAGGGGCAGCTTTTACATGCCGGAGGTGGTGCGTGGACGGAATGAGCTCTCAGAGGAAATGGTGGAGGCTGGTACAATTACAATATTTAAAAGGCATGTTTATATGAATTGGACTGGTTTAGAGGGATATGGATCAAATGCAGGCAAATGGGGCTTGATTCATTTAAGATATCTGGTCATTTGTGCCAAAGGGTCTGTTTCCATGCTGTACACCTTTATTACTCTATGATCAGCAACCTTGCTGCACCAGCACTCCACCCTCACACTATAGCGTAAATACTGCCCCCGCCTCCCCCCCGACCTCTCGTTATCATCTCGACTTGAAATGTTAGTTTATGATGCTTGACTTGCTGTGGTTTCCAGCATTTTTTGTTTTCATTCAGTAATGTTTTGTGCTTTGACATGCGATTTCCTTACTCTCAAACGACCACCTGCTGGTAATTCATGTGTTGCCTGCAACACTTCCTTTCCGTAACCCACCAATAATACAACTTAATGAACTTCTGCCCATTTCTCATCTGCCTGAATAAGTGATGGTCTCCATTTCCTCATGAAGATGTCATTTTTAAGATAGTAACATTCCAGGATACACTGAGATTCTTTTTCTGTGTATGTTTTTTGATACAACTGCATAAGTTTTTTTTACCTTTCTTTTGTAATTCAGTTATCTTCTCTGAACTAAAAATATCTACTCTGTCCTCCGCCTGTTCTTGTTTTTTCTTAACCATTTGATCAGACATGGTCTCTGACAAATAAACTTTATTCTTTGACTTCCTGTTTCTGCCTGTGTCTTTGTGACCTTGTTACCGCACAGTCAGGAAAGTCCCAGGATATACAACCTGTAAAATCTCAGTTGCCTGATTGTCCACTGGCTTTTCAACTATAGTAGGCAACACTCCCACCTGTGATCCAGCTGTATCATTTCCGAGGACAAATTGTATTCCTGAAACTGAGAATTTCTCTATTATTGCTACAATCATGTTGCCACTATTCACCGGATTTTTCAACCCCACTTCATATAATGGAACACTGTTCTTCTTATCATGCATTCCACATGATATTGCCTTTTCAAGCAATACCTTCTGAATTACATATCCCCACATCTCGCAATTGAAGCTTGACTTGCTCCCATTTCTCTTAAAATTTAATTTTCTTGATCCTGGCAAATACGAGTAAACCTTAACCCCACAAATAAATTCTTTAAGGAGATCTCGCACTTTATTCTCAACCAACTCCTGACCAGGTTGCACATTCTGGTGCAGCTTTTTAGCTTTCACTGTGCTTTACTTTACCACTTCAACAAGACTCATTGGCTTATCCTGTTTTCCTACATCTATCTTCCTCGTGCTTTTTCTAAACCACCAACACTGTGACTTAATGTGGTCTGCTTTATTGCAGTGAAAATGTGTGAGCTTTTTTACTTCTCTTGCCCCCTCATAGGTTTCCTTTGTATCCAGTTTTACCCACGCAGACGCGCACACCCTAACTCTCTCCCCCTCTCTCTCTCTCTCACACACACACACACACACACACACACACACACACACACACACACACACACACACACACACACACACTCTCACACTCTCACTCACTCTGTCTCTGTCTCTATCACTCCCCCCACCTACTCACACCCATATTAATCTATGGTGTGAATTTGCATTTGCAGATACATTCTATTTTGTTCAAAACTGGGTAAAAACTATCTTTTCTGTCTTTGACGAGATCTACATTTCCCTTATCTCCTGAGGACTTCTCTTTTTCGCGAATGTTTTATCCCTCACAGACTGAAATTGATGTCAGAAGCTAAACTTTGATTTATGAACCAATTCATAATCATCTGCCATTTCTGCTGCTCATGTTGCAGTTTTAGCTCTCTGCTTTTCCTGTGGGTTCTCACCATTTCAAGAAGTGAACTTTTGAACTCCTAAATAGTCGTATCTCTGATCTATTTTGATTTATTTTCAATGCCCATATCCACCTATCAAAATTGCTTTGTTTGATCCTTTCAAACTATATGTGACCAGGGTCCTCCTCAGATTCCTGAAGCATCGGTAGGCTTCTGGCACAAGTTCATATGCACTTAAGATGGCATTTTGCACCTCTTCATCCTCTTCTGATAGCGATGCAAATACCACACTAGCCCTACCTATCAACTTGTTTGGATCAACAATACTCATATGGTCACCGGCCATTTCATTGTTTAGCCACTTTCTCAAATGAAATGAAGAGGGCTTCTACACCCTGCTCAAGCTTAGGCAATGCTTTTGCATATTTAAACAGAACCTCACCAGGCCTTTGCCTCCAACGGGTTTGCAAGTCATCACTGTCCTCCTCTTGAAGCCTACCTTCTATCTTTGTCTCTATCCTTTTAAGTTGACTTTCTTTTCTAACTGCCAACTTCTGAAGTTCAAATTCTCTGTTGGTGCTTTTCTTCTCTCTCTTTCTCTTTTTCCTCTGCTAGCGCTATTCTCTCTTTTTCTCCTTTTCCTCTGCTTTCAATCATAATTCAAACTGTTTTATTTCCTTTTCATGCTCAAACTGCTTCATTTTTAACTGAATTGTAGCCATTTCCAAAGATTCCAATGGCATTCCTGACAATTGTAAATGCTGCATGATTGCGTCAACTATTTCCCTTTTTTTTTACAGATACAGAAAACTCCAACTTCAGCTTGTTTGCCAATTTGGAAAGCTTTGCCTTGCTCACTTCCTGTCAAACTCCCAAAGTGACTTCTTTCACTCTCAGGAAGCTCTTAGTGACTGAAAGAGACATTTTTCACAAGGCACACCCTGCTTAAAACAACCAACTCAACACCTGAAATAAAAGACAATAACACTTATCACACACTATTTTTGAGTACAGTAACACTAAACCAAACGTGGAATTAGAGATTTTGTTCCTGACAGGAGCCAATTTGTTATGGACCAGACCGGACTCCCTCAACATATATTAAGAAAGTAGCCTAAGCCCTAATGTTTTCTTACTTTAAAGGTAAATGTTAGATGCTGTGTTCCATATGTAATTCAATTGGTCAGACTTCTTGATGTGAAGCTAAAAACAATTTATTCAAATACTATAATTAAAATACACCAAAAGAACAAGGAATTTGAAATAACAACTTTATTGGAAAACCTAACAGAATAATAGGTTATTTTATTACTATACAATATAGTAATTGTTCCAAAATAGTAACATCTCATAAACACACCCTTAGCAAAGGCATATTCGAAAAACAGCCACCCAGGAGGAACACCATCCAGAGAAAACTCAGAGAGAGCAAGCGAGTAGCAGCCAGGAGAGATTCACTACCTTCCACCCCTGCTGAAACCCCAGAAATAAATGTTGCTGAAAAAAGTAAAAATCCTGGTCTGTGAGAGCGCAATCCCCACCCAGTCAGGCTGCTTCTATTGTTCCAACAAGCAGAGAGTTTACTCCTAATTCTCATTGACTAGTTTTGCTAGGACTCCTTTGTCAAAGGAAGACATTCTGATTTCCTATCAAACAGCTCATTTGTCCATGTTTGAAGCAAGGTTATAATTAGGTCAAGAGATGAATGGGCCTGCCCAAGCCCCAAATGAGTTTCAGTGAGAGATAATTGCTTTGCAAGGTTCTCATTCTCATCCTACGGACAAGTCCTACGCATACATAAGATCTGTTAAGATGAGCAGGAACACGACGGACACGTGAAGGTGCTGAAGAATACCCTCATAAGAACAGGATACGATGCTCAACTCATTGATCGCCAGTTCTGACATGTCACAGCGAGAAACCATAATGACCTCCTCAGGAGACAGGCACAGGATGCAACCGATAGGGTACCCTTCGTTGTCCAGCACTTCCCGGGAGTGGAGAAATTATGCCATGTTCTTCACTGCCTGCAACACATTATTGATCAGGATGACCTTTGTTCGCAGCAAACTGCCCAGCCTTCAGGACAACATCAACCACAAAACCATACAACCCTGTCATAGCAACCACTGCAAGACATGTAGAGTGGCATGGAAACTGCCATCGCATGTGCAGACACCACCCACCACGTAAGCGGCAGGTATTTATGTCACTCACCCAACATTGTCTATCTACAATGCAGGCAAGAATGCCTCGAGGCATGGTAATTCGGCCAAGGATCTTTGGGTGACCATCCTCCAAGACAGACTTCTGGATATGCCACAATAACCGGGCAGAGGCTGATTGCCAAGTTCGGCACCCATGAGGAATGGCCTCAGCTGGGATCTTGGGTTCATGTCACACTACAGGTGACCCCACTACAGTATACTCTCTCTCTCTCTCTCTCTCTCTCTCTCTCTCTCTCTCTCTCTCACTCTCTCTCCCACTCACTCACTCACTCACACACACACACATAGTATCTCTCACTCATGCAGACCCTCTCTCATACACATACTGTATCTCAGACAAAGACATACAGCCCTCACACTCTCACCCACGTGCACACCCTCTCACAGCATATGCTCTATCACATTCATGCACACAGTCTATCAAGCACGTACACGCACACACTCTCACACTCTCCCTCTCTCCCCAACACACGCATGCACTCTGACTCACTCTCACTCTCACTTAGAAGCATGGCATTCCAACTGGAACTCTATCAACAGATACATTGACTTGGATCCCATTTACCACCCCCTGAGAAAAAGAACAGGAAATGACATCACCATGTGAAATGACATCACCACAGGAAATCCAAGAAAACTCAAACATATAAATAGAAAGTGGCTACACCACCAGTGTTTCATCTGGAGGCTCACTGAACATGTTACCTAGAATGGTGACGAAATGTCTGAAAACAAACCTTCCAGCTCAGCAAACAAACCTACATTCAGAATCTCAACTTGAGCTACAAATCTTCTCAAAACTCGCTAGGAGTGGAGAAGATGTTTCTACTAATAGGAGAGACTAAGACCCAAGAGTACAGTGTCAGAGTGAAGGGATGACATTTGAGAACCTCTTCAATCAGAAGGAGATAAATCTGTGGAACTCATTGTCCCAGAAGATTGTGGAGACAAGTTATTGAGTGTATTTATGGCAGAAATAGATAGATTCTTGATTAGGAGGAGAACCAGGAACCTATCCATCTCAGCCTTAATTATGCACAAAGATTCTGCCCCCATATCTCTGTAGCAAGGAGTTCCAAAGCTCCTCAGTCCTCTGAGAGAAGAAATCCTCCTCATCCAATTCAAGCCCCTTTATTCTGAGACTGTGCCCTCTTGTCCTGGACTCTCCCCTGAGGGGGATAAGCTTCTCAACATTTGCCCTGTCAAACCCCTTACGAATCCTATATGTTTCACTGAGATCACCTCTCATTCTTCTAAGCTCCAGTGAGTCGAGTCCCAACCTGTTTAGCCTTCTCACAAGACTGTCTCATCATACCAGGGATCATTCTAGTCAATGTTCTCTAAACTGCCTTCAATGCAGTACCTTTCCTTAAATAACAGAACCAAAACTGCTTACAGTACTCCAGATGCAGTCCCCATTAGCATCTTGTACAGTTGCAGTTAGACTTCCCTACTCTTTTACTCTAGGCCAACATTCCATTAGCCTTCCTGAGTGCTCTCTTCGCCTATGTGCTTATTTTCTGTGTTTTGTGCACACATACCCCTAAGTCCTTTTGTGTTGCAGCTCTCTGCAGTTTTTCACCACTTAAATAATATTCTGTTTCTTTGTTCACCCTTCCAAAATGAACAACTTCGCATTTTCCCACTTATGCTCCGTTTGCCAGCTTTTTGCCCACTTTCTAAATAGCTCTCCGCAAACTGTGTCCACCTCACAACTTTCCCTTCCAACTATTTTTGTGTCATCTGCAAATTTGGCTATAGTAAATTAATTTCTTTCTTCCATATCATGAATTGACATTGTAACAGCTGCATTCACAGCACTGCTCCCTGTGGAATTCCGCTGGTCAAGATACTCCAACTTGTAAAAGAGCTGCTTATCACCTTTCACTGTTTCTTTCCCATTATCCAATTCTCTATTCATGCCTGTATACTAACTCCAACACTTAGACTCTTAAGACATACCCTTTTCTGAGGTACCTTGACAAAAGGCTTCTGGAAGTCCAAATAGAGCACATTTACACGTTCCCCTCTATCCACTCCAGTCGAAATAAGGTTCCCCATGGTAGGCTATTGCAAAAAATACGGAGGCATGCGATTGAGGGTAATTTGGATCAGAAATTGGTTAGCTGAAAGAAGACAGAGGGAGGGTGGTGGTTGATGCAAAATATTCATCCTGGAGTTCAGTTACTAGTGGTGTACCGGAAGGATCTGTTTTGCTTCACTTTTGTTTGTCATTTTTGTAAATGACCTGGATGAGGGCATAGAAGGATGAGTTAGTAAATTTGTGGATGACACTAAGGTCGGTAGAGTTGTGGATAGTGACAAAGGATGTTGCAGGTTACAGAGAGTTATAGATAAACTGCAGAGCTGGGCTGAGAGGTGGCAAGCACAGTTTACTGTGGAAAAGTGTGAGGTGATTCACTTTGGAAGGAGTAACAGGAATAAAGAGTACCGGGTTAATGTTAAGATTCTTGGCAGTGTAGATGAGCAGAGAGTTCTCTGTGTTCAGATACATAGATCCTTGAAAGTTGTCACCAAGATTGATAGGGTTGTTAAGAAGACATACGGTGTGTTAGCTTTTATCCTTAGAAGGATTGAGTTTCGGAACCATGAAGTTATGCTGCAGCTGAACAAAACTCTGCTGCGGCCGCACTCGGACTGTTGCGTACAGTTCTTTTCACCGCATTATAGAAAGGATGTGGAAGCTTTGTAAAGGTTTCGGAGGAGATTTACTTGGATGTTACCTGGTATAGAGGGAATGCCTTATGAGGAAAGGCTGAGGGATTTGAGACAGTTTTCATGAGAGAAAAGAAAGTTGAGAGGTGACTTAATTGAGACATATAAGATAATCAGAGGGTTAGATAGATTGAACTGTGAGAGCCTTTTTTCTCAGATGGCAAAGGTGAGCATGAGGGGACATAGCTTTAAATTGAGGGGTGATAGGTATAGGACAGATGTCAGAGGTAGTTTCTTTACTCAGAGAGAATAGGGGGCGTGGAACGCACTGCCTGCAACAGTAGTAGACTTGCCAACTTTAAGGGCATTTAAATGGTCATTGGATAAGCTGATGGACAAGAATGGAATAGTGTAGGTTAGATGGGCTTCAGATTGATTTCTCAGGTTGGCGCAATATCAAGGGCCAAAGAGCCTGTACTGCACCGTCATGTTCTATGTTCTATGAAACTTTCTCAAAAAAACAGGAATGATTTTCCTTTTAGGAAGCCACTTTGATTCTGCTTCTGTCTGGTTCTTCTCCAGACCCAGTCATTTTTGGAAAATTACAACCTATTTATCTACTAACTCTACTTCTTTTAGAATCCTAGGATGCAAGCCATCAGGCCAGGGGACCTATCTGCTTTGAGCCACATTAGTTTGTCTAATATTACTTCTCTAGCGACATTGATGGTACTTAATTCCACCCTTGTATTCTTTACTATTAATAGGATATTCGAAATAGCTTCCACCCTAAAGACTGGTACAAGATATCTATTTAACTCTTCTGTCATTTCCTTGTTCTTCATAACCGTCTCCCCAGATTCCTGTTCTAAGAGGTCTATGATATCTGTTGTCTCTCTTCCTTTTTACATAGTTAAAGAAGCTTTCATTGTCAGTCTTTATGTTCCTGGCAGTTTGGTCTTGTAGTTCATTTTCTCTGTCTTTATTTTGTTTTTAATTGTTCTTTGCTGGATTACGAATTTATCCCAGCCTTCGGGACTACCACTGACGTTTTAAAAATGTATTCATTTGTGGGATGTAAGCTTCGCTGGCTGGTCAGCATTTATTGCCTGTCCCTAGTTGCCCATGAGAAGGTGGTGGTGAGTTGCCTTCTTGAATCACTGTCGTCCACCTGCTGCAGGTTGACGCACAATGCAATTTTAGAGGAAATTCCATAATTTAGGCCCAGCGACACTGAAAGAATGGCAATATATTTCCAAGACAGTATTGTGAGTGGTTTGGAGGGGAACTTGAAAGTGGTGGTGTCACCATATATCTTCTATCCTTGTCCTTCTAAATTGAAAAGGTCGTGGGTTTAGAAGGTGCTGTCTGAGAATCTTTGGTGAATTTCTGCAATGTCCTGTGGATAGTACACACAGTTGCTACTGAGCTTATGGTGGATGGCGTGGATGCTTGTGGATGTAGTGCCAGTCAAATGGGCTGCTTTGACCTGGATGATGTCAAGCTTCTTGAGTGTTGTTGGGGGTGCACTCATCCAGGCAAGTGGGGAATATTCCATCATACTCCTGACTTGTGTATTGTGGATGGTGGACAGAGTTTGGGGAGTCAGGAGATTTGTTACTCGCCACAGTATTCCTAGCCTCTGACTTGCTGTTGTAGCCACTGTTTATGTGTTGAGTCCAGTTGAGTTTCTGGTCAATAATAATTTCCAGGATATTGATCGCTGGGGATTCATTGGTAGTAACACCATTGCATGTGAAGGGGCAGTTCTTAGATTGTCTCTGACTGGTGATGATCATAGCTTGTCATTTGTGTGGAGCGAATGTGACTTGCCAGATGTCAGCCCAAGCCTGGATATTGTCCAGCTCTTGTTGCATTTGAACAGGGACTACATCAATATCTGAGGAGTTGCAAATGGTGCTGAACATTGTGTAAACATCAGCAAACATACCCACTTATGACCTCATGAAACAGCTGAAGACAATTTGGCTGAGCACCCTACCCTGAGGAACTCCTGCAGAGATGTCCTTGAACTGAGATGACTGATCTCCTATAACCACGAACATCTTCTTATGTGTCATGTATGACTCCAACCACCAGAGAGTTTGCCCCCTGATGCGCATTGATTCCAGTTTTGTTCGGGCTCCTTGATGCTACATTTGGTCAAATGCAGCCTTGATGTCAAGGACTGTCACTCTGACCTCACCTCACCTCTGGAATTCAACACTTTTGTCCATGTTTGAACCAAGGCTATAATAAAGTTAGGAGCTGCGTGGTCCTGGAGGAACCCAAACTGGGCGTCACTGAGCAGGTCATTGCTGGGCAGGTGCAGGTTTGGAGCACTTTTGATGACATTTCCCATTACTTTACTCCGTGCACCTTCCATCAAGAGTAGACTGATTGGGTGGTAATTAGTGTGGTTGGATTTGCCTTGCTTTTTATTTACAGGACATACTTGGGCAATTTTCCACATTGCCAGGTAGGTGCCAGTGTTGTAACTATACTGGAACAGTGTGGCTCAGACAGCGGCACGTTCTGAAGCACAAGTCTTTGGTACTATTGCTGGAATGTTGTCAGGGCTTGTAGCCTATGTAGTATTCAGTGTCTACAACTGTTTCTTGATATCATGTGGAGTGAATCAAATTGGCTGTAATGCTGGGGATCACTGGAGGAGGCCAAAATGGATCATCAACTCTGCACTTGTGGCTGAAGGTTGCTGAAAAAGCTTCAGCCTTATCTTTTACACTGGGCTTTTCTGTCATTGATAGAATATTTGTGGAGCTTCGTCCTTCAGTGAATTGCTTAATCAGTCACCATTGTTCATGACAGGATGTGGGAGGTCTGCTGAGCTTAGATCTAATTCATTGGTTGTGGGATCACTTAGCTCTGACTGTCACTTGCTGCTTATGCTGTTTGTCATGCAAGTAGTCCTGTTTGGTGGCTTCACCAGGTTGACATCTCATTCTCAAGTATGCCTAGTGCTGCTCCTTGCCTGCCCTCCTAAACTCTCCATTGAACAAAGGTTGACCCCCGGCTTGATGGGAATGGTTGATTGGGGGATTTCCTGGGCCATGAGATTACAGCTTGTGCTGGTGTACAGTTCTGCTGCTGTTGATGGCCAACAGTGCCTCATCAATGCTCAGCCTTGAGTTGCTAGATCTGTTCGAAATCTGTTCCATTTAGCACGGTGATAATGCCACACAATACGATGGAGTGTATTCTCAATGTGAAGGTGTACAGTGGTCGCTCTTACTGATACTGACATGGACAGATGCATCTGCAGCTGGCAGACTGGTAAGGATGAGGTCAAGTGTGTTTTTCCCTCTTGTTAGTTCCCTCACCACCTGCTGCAAACTCAGTCTAGCAGCTATGTCCTTTGGCAGCCAATCAGTTCGATCAGTAGTACTGCTGCTGAGCCAATCTTAGTGGTGGACGTTGAAAATCCCCATCTAAAGTACATTTTGTGCCTTTACTATCTTCAGTGCTTCCTCTAAGTACTGTTCAATGTGGAGGAGGACTGATTCATCTGAGGGAGGATGGTACATGGTAATCAGCAGGTTTCCTTGCCCATGTTTAACCTGAAGTCATGATTCTTCATGGAGTCTGGAGTCAATGTTGAGGATTCCCAAGTCAACTTCTTCCCAACTGTTCACCACTATGCCTCCACCTCTGGATCTGTTCTGCCATTGGTACAGGACATATCCAGGGATGGTGATGATGCTGTCTGGGACATTGTTGCCTCATTATGATTTTCTTTCAAGTTAACACTCCTCTTAACTTCCGTCCAACCTTGGTTAGTTTATCCTTCTCCGGGGATCTTGGAGTCTATATACATAGATCCTTGAAAATTCCCACCCAGGTGGATAGTGCTGTTAAGAAGGCATATGATGTGTTAGGTTTCATTCGTAGAGGGATTGAGTTCCGGAGCCGCAACATCATGCTGCAACTATACAATACGCTGGTGCGGCCACACTTGGAATATTGTGTACAGTTCTGGTCCCCATGTTTTGGGAAGGATGTGGAAGCATTGGAAAAGGTGCAGAGGAGATTTACCAGGATGTTGCCTGGTCTGGAGGAAAGGCCTTATGAAGAAAGGCTGAGAGAATTGAACCTGTTCTCATTGGCAAGAAGAAGGCTAAGAGGGAATTTGATAGAGACATAGAAGATGATCAGAGGATTAGATGAGTAGACAGTGAAAGTCTTTTTCCTAGAATGATTACTTCAGCGTTAATGAGGGGGCATAACTACAAATTAAGAGGTGATAGATTTAAGACAGGTGTCAGAGGCAGGTTCTTTACGCAGAGAGTGGTAAGGGCGTGGAATGCACTACCTGCTAATGTAGTCTACTCAACCACATTAGGGAGATTTAAACAATCCTTAGATAAGCACATGAATGATTTTGGGATAGTGTAGGGAGACGAGCTGAGAATAGTTCACAGGTCGGCACGACATCGAGGGCTGAAGGGCCTGTTCTGTGCTATATTGTTCCAAGTTCTATGTTCAAGTCTTTTCTTCTTACTGGGATGTATTTTTGCTGAGAGTCATGAATTAAATGTCTTTATTTGAGTTAAATAGAGTTGTTTCTAACCCGGGTTTTTCTCTCTCGAACTGAATATTAAATTCTATCATGTTATGATCACTACTTTGTCGGGATCATTTACTTGGGGGTCATTATTAAACCTGCCTCATTATCCATTTCCAAATGCATAGTAACATACTTCCAAGTTAACTCCATGACCTATCGCTCTAGGAAATTATTCCTACTGTACTCTATGAATTCATTCATAGCTACTCTTATCAATCTGATTAAACTAATCAAAATGAAGACTAAAGTCACCATAATTATTTCCACTTTTTTTTTACATGCTCCCATTATTTGTTGATTTATTTCCTGTCCCACGGAGTGGCCACTGTTTGGAGGTCTGTTTTCTACTCCATCCGGTAAGATGACAATGGAGTAGGAGCTTCTCAGCCTGGCGCTCATCTGCTGTGTCTGAATTTCTTTTCGTTTGTTTTTTCTTCACTGTTTTTCTCTTTTTTTCTTTTTTATCTTAATGATCACTTGTTGAAGAGCTCAGTCACGGCAATGACATCAGCAGTGGCAGTTGGCGAGAGGGTCCAGTGTGGGCCTGTGGCAGTGGGCAAGAGGGCTCAACATGGACTTGTTGCAGTTGGTGTGAGGGCCCAGTATGGACTCGTGGCGGTCAGTGAGGGGGTCCAGCCCAGAGTCGTGGCAGTCGGTGAGTGGGCCCAGTATGGATTTGTGGCAGTTGGCAAGTGGGTTCAGTGCACACTCATGGCAGTCGGCAAAGTGGTCTTGTGTGGAAACTTGGCAGCTGGTGAGTGGGTCCAGTGTAGACTCATGGAGGTCAGTGATTGGGCCCTGCGTGGACTCATGGAAGTCGATGAGTGGCCCCAACGCGGACTTATGGCATCAGAGACAGTTTAGCTTCCCAGCAGCTTCTGCAATAACAAGACAGTCCTAGCGCTGATTCATGATTGCTGTTGTGGAGGCAAGATTGGATTCCAGTGGATGTCTGTATCGCATGCACATTCATGGAAATGTTGGTGGAGGCAAATCTAGGCCCAGTAGGAGAATCTGTGGCATCAGCAGCAGCTGCATTGGCGAGGTTCAGTGAGGACTTAGAAAATACATATGACAATAAATAAATCAAATCAAAAAATACTCTCGCTATTGTTTTTACCTCCACCCAAGTGGACTCTACATTATCTGGCTGAGATCATTTCTCACAACTGTCCTCATTTCCTTTTTTATTACAGTGCTACCCCACCAACTTTTCCATCCCTCCTATCGCTCCGAAAGGTCAAATATCTCTGAATGTTAATTTCCCTGTTTTAATCTCCTAACCATGTTTCCATATTTGCTATGAGACCATAATCATTTACAATTTGCGCTATCAGTTCATTCAAATTTTCCAAATGCTACGTGCATTATGATACAAAGCCTTTAAGTTTTTCTGTTATTGAAGTTCCTGACACTTTTGTGGCTCCTTGGTGCAATATGACGTTCACACTTCTTGTTCATTCTTGTTATTTTCTGATAACGACCAATCCCTTCACTAGCCTCAGGCTGTTTCAGCATTACTTACCGAATCCCTGGAACTGCCTCATAGCCACACACTCCTGTCTCTGTCCACCTACCAAATTCAAAATAATTAATCCAACAAGTGTCGCAGTCTCCTGAAACTCTTCCCCGCCCTGATATGTCACAGTCTTCGAAGCTCAAAATCCAACTCATCAACTCTGAGGCCGAGTTCCTTGAACAACCAGCACTTGCTACAGATGTGATTGCTCTGAGCCACAATGAGTTTCACAAGCTCCCAAATGATGTGGGGACAACACATTGTTTGGTCTTGCATCTCTATTTTATTTACTTAGTTCTTAATTTATCTATTTTAATTTCCTATGGGTTGTTTAGTTTGTAATCTATAAATATTGTTTACTATTTATTTACTTCAATCTGAAACCTATAATAGTCAAATAAGCAGTTATTACTAGCCAGTAACCTTATGATTTACCTGTGATGTCATGCTTTGTTTTGTGCTGGGCCTCAGTTTATCTTCTTAAAAAGACCTTATTAACTAAAGGCCATAAAGCAAGTAAAAAGCACCTCTTCCCCTCTGCACTGATTTCCCATGCTGCTCCAAAATTCCCAAAGTATATACAGAACAACCTCAGTTATCCAAACATCAATTATTCGAATTTTGGATTATCCAAACAAGATCTTAAGGTTCCTGTACATGCATTTCCATTGACGAAGGAAAATTTTATTCCTCATCCATTTAATGCATCATTTTGTGAATTTGAACAGGAAAGTGTGCTTTAATAAATAATTAACTTCAAATTTATACTCGAGATGTGATGTTAGAGTTAAGTCTGAAACGTCTGGATATCAAACCTACAGCTCAGCGAGCAAACCTACACCCTGAACCTCAACCTGACCTACAAACCTTCACAAACCTTGCAAAAATAAGTCTTACACTTTTATAAAAAGGCTGTCCTATACTTATTCTCCCCTAGGACAAAGGTTTGTGACTGTGAACACACAAGAACAACATATGTGCAAGCCTGTGCTCTGTGCTGTAACAGCAAGATTCCCTCTCAACATTGACTTGCTTGGTTTTGCAAATGCAAGATTTTTTTTCCTCAGCTCATTCTCTGGAAAGTTAAGTAAAAAAAACGTTCTCACACTTTTTGTTTCCGTTGCTTTTTCCTCCCATTATCCCATGATGATTCATTTTTTTTTCCAAACAAAAAGTAATTCAATATCTTTCAGCTGACAAGAATATTTCATGTAACTTATTTTTGATGGGCGAGAGCAAATTGTTGTGAGTAGCACACATAAAAATAAACAGGAGGAAAACTTGACAGGAGGAAACACAAGGAAAACATTATTCCCCCCCAAAAAAAATTGATGAGAAGACAGAAATTGATGCAAGTGAAAAAGAATTCCCTCTCTCTCGTGTTCTCCCTGTGTTTTGCGCCCCTCTCTCTCTCTCTCTCTCTCTCTAAGGGTTCGGCGATCACTGAGGAGGGAGGGACAACATTTGGTTCGTCTGGACGGCAGGACGACACCAAGCAGAAAGATTCCTGCTGCTCTCAAGGACCAGGATAAAACCAAGGAAAATGTCAGTGAAAACTTCCACAGAGGAATCCATAGTTAATTTCATTCATGACCTTTACAGATTAATAGAAAACTACAAAAGATTTAGTGCTTATTTTGAAGCAATTCTGGATTTTAAGAGTCAGCATAAGTAAGCAACGCAATTTTCTGATATTGCAGTTGTGATTATAAATTACTTCTTTGACTTTTGCTTTATTATCTAATATAGCTGAGCTTCATAGAGTCTAGTTACAATGTTGGTGATGCTCATTTTGAAGGCCCTTTCACTTTCTTTGTATTGTTAGTGTAATGTTTGCTCCCTTGTATTCATCTAACTCCAGCTTTACTCCTGGAACTCATATTGCTCCAACAAGAAAGATCTTCTCTAAGATCTGTGCCTTTCCATTGTGGATAGGTTTTCCTCTCATCCGAATGTACTTTCTTTTCCCTACACTTCTTTGCTAACTCTGAGATAGACTGCTGCTTTTGTTCTGTTATGACTGTACAAGTGCTGCTGACTTGCTGTCAGTGTTTGTATTTCAGCTGCTGATTGCCTGTTTGTCGTCTTGAAGCAGTACTGTTCTTAAAGTGGTAAATTCACTTTCCGTGAAAAATATTTATTCTTTTGGGTAAATATATTCCTTCTACTATTGTTACCTTCAGCTGTTTCAGCAATGGTGACCACCATTGATCACATGTTGTGTTGGTCTCTCGGTACCAATCATGGGCAGCTGTTGGTAAGGGGAAGTTCATGCCAACCAGTTCTCATTTCATGCAGAGTCAAAGGGCGTGCCTAATTATCAGTGGTAGAAGATGGGCTACTAGAAAGTCTTAACTGAAAGAAGCATTTCTTTAATGGAAACAAGGTATCATTTCTTACATGACAGCAGTAGATTGAATTAATATTAACCAGTTGCAATTAATTACAGCTATTGGGAGCCAGATATGTCAATTTTTCTCATTGAATCAGAGAGGCATAAAGCACAGAAATAGACCAAACTTTATCCCAAACCAAGCTAGTCCCACCTGCCTTCTCCTGGCTCATATCCCTCCCAATTCATGTATTTTAAATGTTGTAACTGTGCCCGCATCCACCACTTCTTCAGGAAGTTCATTGCACATGTGAACCATCTTCTGTGTAAAGAATTTGCTGTTTATGTCTTTTTTAAATCTCTCTCCTCTCATCTTAAAAGTGTGACCCCTCCCTTTGAAATCTTAGGTCTTCATGCAAAACGATTTCTCCACACAAAGATTGTGAGACACTGTCAGAATCGTGCTAATGCAACTCAATGTTAACTCTTTCAGAACCATTGCCTTCTATAACACTTGCAAAACAGTATATTTTTCCCAATGGAATAGTAGTATTTGGAACCTTCTTTTGAACAGTCATTATGTGTCAGTAAATTATCTGCAACGAAGCTAAATCATTATCTGTTAACTCGTACACTTCAATCATAATCTTTTAAGTGCTGCCGTAATGAAGCATATGCAAAACATGACACTTATTTTTCATTCGTTTGCAATGAGGATTCTCTGAGAGGAGGGTTACTTTAATATCCCTATCTGTGTTCCTACTTTGAGACATAAATGAAAATCTTATTAAAACATTCTCTGGCTCTAACCTGTCATTGTACCAATGAGCAGCAGTGCAATCACAAATTATAAACTGAACATATGTAGATATTTTATTTTTAATTAAGTGGTAACTGAATAACAAGCTTTTCTTATCTTTACTGCTTATTTATCAGAATCCTTACGTTTGAGAGATCCACATACGTTCTTGCTATTGAGCGAGTCCAACGATGGTTTGCCAGACTGATTCCTGGATAGGCAGGGATGACATATGAAGAAAACTGGATCAATTGGGCTTAATATCACTAGAATGTAGAAGGATGAGGGGGGATCTCCTGAAAAACTATAAAGTCCTGCTAGGAATGGATAGGCGAGATGAGGGAAGAATGTTCCACTATTTGAAATGTCCAGAACCAGAGGTCTCAGTCTAAGAATAAGGAGTAAGCCATTCAGGACTGAGATGAGGAAGAATTTCTTTACTCAGAGTTGTGAATCTGTGGACTTCTCTACCACAGGGGTCCAATTCCTTAGATATGTTCAAGATGGAGCAGAATTTGGCCCTGGCAGCTATAAGGGACCAAGGGGTACGGAGAGAAAACGTGTGGGATACTGAAATTTCATGATTAACCATGATCATGTTGAACGGTGGTGCAGATTTGAAAGGTCGAATGGCCTACTCCTGCATCTATTTTCAATGTTTCTATGTTTAATATGTGGTATTTTATCATTTGTCAGTCACTCAGCATGAAGTTTAACCAACAATTGACATGATTTTAGCACAACTGAATGCATGACCTTGAAGCAGTAACTCATAAAATACCTTTCAAAACTTGAAATGTAATTTTGTGCTTTCAACTTGTTACTGTGGAGTATTCTGTGAAGTGATTCTTGCATCATCACAGAAGTCTTGAAAAAAGAATTTTAGAACACATGTTTATTTCACAGAAGCCAGCAGATGGCAGAGTTGTTCTGTTTTTAGGTTTAGTTTGAATCACAGGAGAAATATTGTAGAGCAGACAATGTGCTCTTTGTTGATAATGCAAGTGAGTGCAGCCATTGTTTTGTCATTCAGTGCACCAGCTGTCAGCTGAATTGTGCTCATTCCACTCAATGCATATAACCCTGCCAATACCAAATTATCTGCAGACTGCTATCTTGGAGTGAGTATTGCACTTCTGTACATTAATTCTGAGCATTTAACTTGTTCAAAAGTAAAATTAAAAACAATTTTTTCCTCAATATTCTTAATACATTATGTTGGACATGACAGTGAACTTACGGCAAAATATACCTCAATAATTGCTTGAAACCTTTGTGGAAAATAAATCCTTTAATAGTTGTGACTGAAATGGTATATCTTAATACCTGTACAAATCCTCCACTGTATCGTGTTCACAGCATTTACAATGGTACAAGTTAAGAATTTGCTTTTTAATCCCTATAATTTTTATTTGACAGCTCCTAGGTACCTATTTTGCAGCAATGGATTGTCATTTATATTTTAGCTTCTAATGCAGCTTTATTAAAGAAATTGTTCAAGCATTTTCATAAGATGAAGGTGTTAATTTTACTTAGTAATCTATCCAGATGGTTTGTACACAAGTATATGCACAATTTTCATTGAAAAGTATGCAAAGTGTTTTAAAAAAAAGATGAGTTGCATATTATTACAAACCTGTGGGCCTAACAGAAATGTTGACATTCCACTCTTGTGCTTTTGATTGCCTTGCAATTGCAGTTTAATGCAAAGTTGAAGCAAGATCTAAAAACATTACTGGACATCCAGCTGCCTGCAAACCCTACAGTTTGCTGGCTGTTGGATGCAGGTGCACAACAGTTTTCTAAGGAAACCAGCAATCCAACTTGGCTGCCACTCCCAAGTCATTTTAGCAGCTGCATTTCAGTCCTTGATCTAAAATACAGTTACACCACTGATAGCAATACACAGAAACTGGACAGTTAGCCATGTTACTACATGATGGGAATTTTTGCAGCCTGACCTCTTCCTCTTCCTACTCTACTGCAACCCTTTTTAAGCATGTACAGATGCGTTCAGGAAAGACGCAGAATTAAGTCACTCTTTTACATAAAATAGGAAATTGCGAGTGAGTATATAATTCTATTAGCAATTTTAATTTAGTAGCTTGTGATTCAGACTGATGTTACCTGTGGTTACCGTGATGGTCAAGCAAAGCATATTTACAAATTGACTGGCACATTCAATACCAGTAGAAAATCTAAGCTTTCAGCTGTACAACACTTCTTGCAGACTGTATTTATTTTCATCAATCTGTTCAAACATGTTGTGAGACATCTCCAGGGTAGGTTGAGCTGGCTCAAAAGTAGGAGCAGTACCACTGCACCATGAGAGCCCCTTTGTAGGGCTGTCCATGTCAATTTAATCAACCTGTTCAGAGATGTTATGACATTTCTCTGAAGCAGGTGGGACTAGACCCCAGGCTTCCTGACTTAGTAAGGGACATCACCAGTGCTCAACAAGAGCCCAATATGTAAAGCAGTCTCAGCTTGACTTAATTGCTAGAAATTGAATATTGTGGTATTTGAGGTTTCAATTCATTAATGTTGGATTTTAACAAATGATACTAATGTGATAACATCTGTTGGGAATTGGTGTTAATTAATTAAAGTTCCAGTAGTTTTGTTAGAAAACCAGCTGGCATTAGATTTTAAGCTTTTGACAGCTGCAAAGCAAAGAACTGAAGAGCAAATAGCTCCATCCAACAGCATCTGACAATCTAACATCCCGTTTATTTCTGGGGTGATCATATAAAAATAAGTTGAGAGGCTATTTTAAAGTACTCAATTTAGACCTTGAGTTTTAATTATCCATCCTATCTTTTGCCTTTATGCTGTGCAGTCTGCAAATACTGGAAATCTAAAATCAAAGGCTGAAAATGTTGGAGATGTAGAATGGATTTGTCAGTGTTTGAAAATAAATTAAGTGTTTCAGGCACAGATATTTCATCAGAATATGAAAACAAAAACAAGCCTGCACCTTTTTCAGTTGGGGGTAGGAGAGATTAACGGAAACATTAATTCATCTTTTCTGTTTCAGAGGCACATGGCAATGACATTCCCAGATTTTTCTTATTTCTCTGTGGACTTAGAGTCTGAATAATTGATAATAGGTATATCAAAATAATCTTAGACATTTTTGACAACTAATGTGTTGACTTGGAAACAATCGTCGGCCTGGAATCTCCTTTCACATAGCCATTAAATTGAACATTTTGATAATCTTCTATAAGTAACATTCAATGCACTGGTTTGATTAGATTAGATTACTTACAGTGTGGAACTAGGCCCTTCAGCCCAAAAAGTCCACACCGACCTCTGAAGAGCAACCAACTCAGACCCATTCCCCTACATTTACCCCTTTACCTACATTTACCTCTTCACGTAACACTACGGGCAATTTAGCATGGCCAATTCACCTAACCTGCACATTTTTTGGATTGTGGGAGGAAACCGGAGCAACTCGGAGGAAACCCACGCAGACACGGGGAAAATGTGCAAACTCCACGCAGATAGTTGCCTGAGGCGGGTATTGAACCCGGATCTCTGGCACTGTGAGGCAGCAGTGCTAACCACTGTGCCACCCACATTATCATCACATGAAATTATACTTAAATTAAGTGAACAATTGATGATCAACCAATGCAGTACCTTTAAGCCAGAAAGAAATTATTTATGTCACAGATGTTGATGCAGTAAATGTCTTTCTTTATAACGTCAGTCAATGATGAGTCAACCATTACAGGTAACAGCTTGTGAGTCCACTTCTATTCATACAGAATTTCAAATATGTGAGGCTTCCAGTTGAACAATTTTAAATTGGTGCAACTAAGATTTAGTTGATACCCTGCTCTAAATTGCTTGAGCTCAAAGTGGCATTTCATGTGTTTATTCAATGCCCAAACATGCCAGAAAGTAACAATGCTCTACTAGGTCAAAACAAAATTCATTTGTTCACACAGCAAAGTTCTTAGATTCTCAGTTTTGAGAGTTCAACATTGTCATATAGCCACAACTGTATATAATTTTAAAATTATAAACCAGTTTCAAATAATGCATTTGTTGTCATGCAGTAAATGCTAAAATAACAGTTGCAATATTTTTAAGACAAGAGGTGAAATTGGTCCGTTCAGCTGTTGCTCCATTCAGCAAGGGCAAATGGACAGTCTGCTTAGCATCCTGCCAATTTTCTCTTCCATTAAGGTTAATAGCAACAAAAATCAAGCAGGCTGATGAAAGAGCTGTCAATTTAATAAAAGCTGTTTTGCAGGTCCAACACCTTTGATGGTAACTATAGAACACATGACTTGGTGTATATTGTGAGCTGAAATGTTGAAGTGAGAACTGAGGCTCTCAACATGTTCCACATCACATCATGTAAACTTTAAGTAGCAATGCAAACCTGCAAGTACTTCTATTGACTCAACATAAGCAACAAAAACTGAAAATAGTTGATCATCCTTTTAAGTACCACTGTTAAGATGCCGTTCCTGCTGCTAAATGTATGAGATTAAGACTGGATAGTAGCTGGAACTTTCAGTTCAAAATGCCTCAGTTGAGTCAGAGTTATACACTGACTGAAGCCATGATTCACTACTCTGTATGCTTCAGATTCACAATAATCCAGTCAAATTAGCATCGAGTGTGGCCAGCACTAGTAATGTATGTGTGCAACTGGATGCCATTTTGGACCTGTCGTAACCAATCTTTTAACTTTACCACAATAATTAAAATTACATAGAAGTCCCTCTGTGCTATAGTCTGTAGCTTGGCAAAAAAAATCAGCAGAGGTAACACAGAAGAAATCAATGTGCTCGAAGACAGGGAGGGCAAGGAGGAGGAGAAGTGGGAGGGGGAGAGAGAACTCAGCAGGACCTGGGTCTTCAGGGAGCATCAGGTCTATTTTAACCTCAGCACAAAACAGTATGTGTAAGATGTCTGTCACATGTTAGGTGCTCATGGATATATGCCATCCATAACGATAAGATCAGCAGCTTCACAGCTAGAGCGAAGACAGCATTTCCAACTGATCTCCAACTGATCTCCAAGTGATCCACTGAAGACAGTGCTGATCTCTTTCTGTGTCAAGATCCTTCTCAACTAAAGCAGGCAATATTTTCAAGATCCCAGTTCGATATCGCTGCTCATCTGTATACAAAGATAAAATAACATATTACATACCCTCTTTCATCAGGAAAGATAGAAAAGTGAGCACCAACTTCTCCAGGACAATAGGTATATCCAGTATACCCCTCCTGGGTGTAGAGCACCATTAAGTACACATAGACCACTTTAAGGGTTCCACATGTAAAATCAGGGATGTAGCACAAACACGAAGTGTTCATTTTTCAATGTACTATTGCTATGCAGCCATATTCATTTCAACAGGAAGGCTAGTCTCTGCTATTCTGACAGAGCCGCGATGTCTTTAGTCTGTGTTGATCTGCTGCACCATCAGCATTTGAGCCACAATGAAGTCAGTGAGCATCTATAGACCTAAAATCGTAGAAATTTACAGCACAGAATGATGCCATTTGCCCAAAAGTATCTTCAGTCTCAGTTAACTCTGCAAAATATCAGCCATTAAAAGCTGTATCATGCTTGGGTCCAGAAATATGGTAGTGCCTGCTTGTCTGTTCTGGAAACACTAGGCCCAAACCTCTGTACAAATTTCTGTGCATATTCAGTGCCACATTCCTCAGTGCTTCTTCACATAGCAAACAGGTTCACAGATCTATGAGTGCACTAAACATTTGTGTCTTCTGTCTGTTCTCTATGATGCCCCATCAAAGACCTCACCTGAGCATCCTGGAATAGCACTCATGTGACCTCAGCTTCGAGGAGGTTGACATGTACACTATTCTTGTTCCCAGCATGCCTCCCAACTCTAAGCAAGCCTTTAAAGTTTGCAGTGGCCCACTATATGTTATAATATTGTAAGTTTCAGGTCATAGAATACATGGACCAACTCAAGGAAGCAACCTTGCATAATTAAAAATTGCTGATAGAGCTTGCATTATAAAGGTGATTACCTGCACAAGCTGGTTTTGGAACAATAAACTTATCAATAATTCAATGCTTTTGCAGTGAACTAAATCCATGTGGGTTATTCTTTATGACCAGGAAATATGGGTTACAAAATTCTAAGGTTTCGATTGAATAAATGTGTTTTGAGTCTGTGCATTTCAGGGCTCCTAAGTACAGTATGTTTCATTAGTCTAAGAGTTACTTTTTTTGTAATTCATTGAATTCTTTGTCTATTTCAAAAAGTTATGAATGAAATTGCACTCCAATGCCAAAAAACTCCTTAGAGCAGGGCATTTAAAAAGTATGGACCCTTAAAAAGAGCAAAGCATTCACAGTAATATCCTACAGGAACTTAAGAAGGAACTCAAACTGGATACGATCAGAATGGTTCAGGGTAGGATTGGGACATGGGCTCCAACTATAGAAAACAGACTTCTTGAACACTTTTAAACAAGCCTACCAATCACTGAGTTTCCATGGTCTTGTGGAGTTATTAAAATCTATTTGGTGTCTACTTATTTATCTGAAGTAGTTTGATGTGAATTGGGACAAGTACATGGAGTAGTTTCATTGCATGCATTGAATTTTGGTGTTTTGTCACTTAAGGGAAAATTGGGCCAAAAGTCCCAACACTTGACTTTTATGCAACCACTTCAGCAGTGTCACCATAGATCCTCTGCAGAGGGTGCTCTTCCCAATGAGTAGCAATTAATCAGGCAGACCTTTTGCCCTGGATTTCATTGTGTAATCAATAATATACAGGATTTTTAGGGAAATGGACTAGAGTCATAGATATATACAGCGCGGAAACAGCCCCTTTGGTCCAATCAGATATCCTTTGTAAATCTAGTCCCATTTGCCAGCACTTGGCCCATATCCCTCTAAACCCTTCCTATTCATATACCCATCCAGATGCTTTTTAAATGTTGTAATCGTACCTGCCTTCTGGCAACTCATTCAATATACACGTCGCCCTCTGCATGAAAAGGTTGCTTGTTAGATCCCTTTTATATCTTTCCCTCTCATTTTAGATCTATATCCTCCAGTTTTGGACTTCCCCACCCCAGGGAAAAGACCTTGCCTATTTACCCTATCCATGCCCCTCATGCATTTATAAACCTCCTATAGTTTCACCCCTCAGCCTGCAATGCTCCAGGGAAAATAGCTCCAGTTTGTTCAGCCTTTCCCTATAGCTCAACCCTCCAACCATAGCAGCATCCTCATAAATCTTTTCTGAACCTTTTCTATAGGAAGGAGACTGGAATTGCATACAGTACTCCAAAAGTGCTGAATCAATGTCCTGTACTACTGCAACATGACCTCCCAACTCCTATACTCAGTGCACTGATCAATAAAGGAAAGCATATCAACTGCCTTCTTCACTATCCTATCTACCTGCGACTCCACTTTCAAGGAACTATGAACCTGCACTCCAATGTCTCTTTGTTCAACAACACTCCCCAGGACCTTATCATTAAGTGTACAAGTTCTGCTCTGATTTACCTTTCCAAAATGCAGCACCTCCCATTTATCTAAATTAAACTCCATCTGCTACTCCTCAGCCCAATGGCCCATCTGATCAATCTCCCATTGTACACTGAGGTAACCTTCTTCGTTGTTCGCTACACCTCCAATTTTAGTGTCATCTGAAAACTTACTACCATACCGCCTGTGTTCACATCCAAATCATTTATATAAATAACGAAAAGCAGTGGACCCAGCAATGATCTTTGTGTCACATCACTGGTCACAGGCAACCCTCTGTCTTCCACCTTCAAGCCAGTTCTGGATCCAAATGGCTAGTTCTCCCTGTATTCCACGTGATCTTACCTTGCTAACCAGTCTCCCATGGGGAACCTTGTTGAACGCCTTATTGAAGACCATATAGCTCACACCTACAGCTCTGCCCTCATCAATCTTCTTTGTTACTTCTTCAAAAAAACTCAATCAAAAACCAGATATACGAACAAATCAACGGAACACCCATGGGATCACCAATCTCGGGACTCATAGCAGAGGCAGTTATGCAAAGGTTAGAACAAACAGTCCTACCACAAATTCAACCCAAACTCTGGGTCAGATATGTCGATGACACGTTTGTAATCATTAAAAACACGGAAATAGAAAAAACACACCGGACCATCAACACCACACTCACAGGAATCCGATTCACGAGAGAAGAAGAAAAGGATAGCCAACTCCCATTCCTAGACGTGATGGTACAGAGAACACCGAACGGAGAATTCACTACAAGGGTATACAGGAAAGCCACACACACAGACCAAGTCCTAAACTATGAAAGTAACCACCCCAACACACACAAACGAAGCTGCATCAGGACACTATTCAAAAGGGCCACAACACACTGCAGTACACCAGAACTGCAAAAAGAAGAAGAGGAACACCTATACAAGGTATTCGCCAAAAACGGATACCTGCGCAACTTCATCAACAGATGCCTAAGAGAAAGACCACGGAACGAGGACATACCACAACCAAAAGGACTAGCCACACTACCATACATCAGGAGCATCTCAGAACTGACAGCCAGACTACTGCGACCCCTAGGACTCATAACGGCACACAAACCAACAGCCACGCTCAGACAACAACTCACCAGAACAAAGGACCCGATACCCAACATGAGCAAAACTAATGTAGTGTACAAAATCCCATGCAAGGACTGCACAAAACACTATATAGGACAAACAGGAAGACAGCTAACAATCCGCATACATGAACATCAACTAGCCACGAAACGACACGACCAGCTATCCTTAGTAGCCACACACGCAGACAACAAGCAACATGAATTCGACTGGGATAACACTACTATCATAGGGCAAGCCAGACAGAGAACAGCCAGGGAATTCCTAGAGGCATGGCATTCATCCACAAACTCCATCAACAAACACATCGACCTGGACCCAATATACCGGCCACTACAGCGGACAGCTGAAACTGACAACCGGAAGCGGCAGGGACAGACCACTATAAACACTGGAGGAAACATCAAAGAAGCGCTTCGCAGGAGGCTCACAAGCACAGATGATGTCGCCTAGCCAGGGGACGAAACGTTTGCAACAAAAACTTCCAGCTCGGCGAACAGAACCACAACAACGAGCACTCGAGCTACAAATCTTCGCACAAACTTTGAAAACTCAATCAAGTTCATGAGACATGATTTCCCACGCACAAAGCCATAATGACTGTCCCTAAACAGTCCTTGCCTTTCCAAATTCTCGTACATTCTATCCCTCAGCATTCCCTCCAACAACTTGCCCACCACCAGTGTCAAGCTCACCAGTCTATAGTTCCCAGGCTTTTCTTTACCACCTTCCTTGGCCCAGGTTAACAACCCCAATCGGGGATCTCATACTCAACGAGATCTAGCTGGCCCTCATTCCAATCACTACACCAGGGAAGTCAGTAGGTATTTACGCGTCAATAAATATAAATCAAGGATGGTGTGTTGCCCTCCCCTTGCTAGCAGGATCAAGGATGTTATAGACCAGTTGCAGGATATTCTTTTGGGGGAGCGGGTATTGGCCAGTAGGAGTGTGGAGTTATGTCAGTAACAACAAGAAAATAAAATGCTCCTGAAGAAAATTTGCTTGCTACAGTCGTCATTGATTGTGTAAGCAGTTCTGGCATCGTGCCTTTATTTAAGTTGCTCGATTCAACCAATCTTGCTGTCAAAGACTGGGCCAAGTATGTGGAAAGAATGCATTACTTTTTCCAGGCAAATGAAATTGGGATTGGCGAAAAGCAATGAGCAACTCTCTGACTGCTTGTGGACCCACAGCATTTTCAGTAATAGAAGCCTACGTTTCCCTGAGGCACCAGATACTAAAACCTTTCAAGAGTTGACAGATTTAGTTAAGAATACTACAACTGCAAGCTTCCTTTACTTTTGAGACACTATCAGTTTTATTTGGCAGTTTGTGAACCAGGGAATCCATATCAGAATTTTTAATGAGCTTAAGATGACTGGCAGAGACATGTAATGTTGGGTTAATATTGAATGAGATTCTGAGAGACTGCTTGCTGTGTGGGATTAATGACATCACCATGCAAAAGCATCTACTAGCTGAAGCCCAACAGGACTTCAAAATGGCACTACAACAGGCTTTGTCATTAGAAAATGCAGCAAGTGGAGCATATGAGCAATGAAGTATCCTGATGCAAGTATCCTTACCTGTCCGACTGGGCTTGGGAACACCACTTAAGTGTAGGCAATTCCATAGCCTCACGTAAGACATATCCTGGGCAGAGGGACCCGAGGTCAGTCCACAGCAAAACCCCATAACAAAGCTTGAGCCTCAGCCAAAAGCCTAAAAACGTCTTCAGGGTCCAGGCCAGCAAGCCATTGTAGTTGCTGCTGGTATGCGGACTCCAGACAGTGAAGGAGTCCCACAAGGCCTGACTTGAGTTAAAGAACTCATAGGCCAGATTCCAAGAGAGTACACTCCCTGGAAAGTCCACCTAGAGCTGGTTTGGAACAGTTAAATTGCTTAGTAACATCCAAATCGGAACCAATCAATGTAAAATTCTGGTTAGGTTGTCACCTGGTTCTGTTGGAGATCGATATTGGCATGGCTGTAACAATGATTGAAAAATCAGTCTTTAACAAGATTCACTCTGGACTCCAACAAATTTGTTCAGGACCTTGGCCAGAATGAGAACATTTACCAGGGAACCATTACAGATTAAAGGTATGACTTTGGTTCAGGTCTCTGATGAGAAGTAATTAATGCAGTTACCACTGATTATAGTAAAAGACTCTGGCTCAAGCATAATGGGGCGGAATTGGTTGAGAAAGATTCACCTTGACTGGCTCAATATTTTTCAATTAGAAAATGGCTGCTTGAGTGAAATCCTAATTAAATATCTGCAAGTTTTTCCGGAAGGTCTAGGGACTATCAATGGAGCTAAGGCCCCCTTACATGCTGTCCAGGAAGCAATTCTGTGATTCCGCAAGGCTCACCTGGTACTTTTTGCCTTCATGCAAAAGTAGAGGCAGAAATCAGGAGATGGTAAAGCAAAGGAATCATCAAACCGATACAGTTTGGAGACTGGGTTGGTTCACCTTTTGTAGGGATTAAGCAAACTGTAATATGCTTCTTGGAGCTGTATAAATACCCAATCCATCGCGTAAATGTAGAACATAGAATATTACAGCACAGAACAGGCCCTTCGATCCTCGATGTTGTGCCGCCCTCTGAAACCAATCTGAAGCCCTTCGAGCTGAAAATGTGTTGCTGGAAAAGCGCAGCAGGTCAGGCAGCATCCAAGGAGCAGGAGAATCGACGTTTTGGGCACGAGCCCTTCTTCAGGAATGAAGCCCTTTGAACCTACTCTACTCCATTCTCATTCATATCCCTGTCCAATGACCATTTAAATGTCTGTAAAGCGAGTGAGTCTACAACTGTTGGAGGCAGAGTGTTCCATGGCCCTAATACTCTCTGAGTAAAGAAACTACCTCTGACAGCAGTCCTATATCTATCACCCCTCAATTTGAAGCTATGCCCCTTGTGCTACCTATTACCATCCTAGGAAAAAGGCTCTCACTGTCCACCCGATCTAAATCTCAGATTATCTTATATGTCTCATAGAAGCAAATATCTTAAATGCATAATTGGGAAGGGTGGGGACTTATCCTTCACCAATCTGATCATGAGCCATGCATACCTGCAAGTTGCGGCTAGATGAGGAGTTAAAGATTAAAGATTTCTACCTATGTACAAAACTGCCATTTGACATAATCATCAGCCTGTGCCTTTTTCCAGTAGACGAAGGAGAACATTTTTACAAGGTCAACCTAGGTTGCCATTTATCTAGATGACGTACTAATAAGCAGGAAGACCAATAAAGAACACTGGGAGAACTTGGAAATAGTGATTAAACATTTTTCTCAGGCTGGCGTAAGCAATAGAAGGGAAAGGTGTGTGATCCAGGCACCCCAAGTGATCTATTTGGGCTGCAGAGTCAACGAGACTGGGTTACACCTGTTGGAAGGTAAATTGAGAGCAATCAAAGGTGTCCTAGCTCCCAAATCTGTACGAGACCTTAGGTATTTCATAAGGCTGCTAAATTATTATGGGAAATTCATACGTAACCTGTCCTCCATTTTGAAACCCTTATATTGCATTATTGAAATAGAGTCAGGCTAGGAAATGGTCACGTAGCCAAGAAGTAACCTTTAGAGAAGTAAAAAAGCAGCTACCATCCTCTGAGGTGTTGGCCAACTGTGATCCCAAGTGAGAGGTGGTGCTGACATGCGATGCTTCCCCATACAGTATTAGGATAATGTTGGTTCACCAGTCACCCAACAGAAAGGAATAACCAATAGCTTATGCTTCCTGGACTTTGGCTAGTGCCGAATGCAAATATGCCCAGATAGATAAGGAAAGGTTGACAATCATCTTTGGTGTGAGAAAGTTCCAGTTATATCTTTACGGACATAAATTTGTAATAGTAACAGATGACAAACCCCTGCTAGAGCTCCTTAAAGGTAAGGCCATGCTGCCCTTTGTTTAAAATTAGTGCATAAAATTACAAATTGGAATACTATCCAAGTTACCTAGTGGATGCCTTGAGCCGCCCCCTGCTGATAGATATAGTACCGGTGTGAGGTGCCTACCCTGGAAGAGTCTGTTCTGACTTTAAACTTTTTAGACACTCTTCCAGTCACTGCTGACAACATCTGACTGTGGACACAAAATGATTCTGTCCTGGCAAAACTAAAACAGTTGATAGTTTCCCCCATCACCAAAGGGCCATCAAAACCAGAATTGAAACCGTTCTGGATCTGGCAAGACCAGATCACTGAAGAGGATGGCACATTATTTATGGGGAGCAAGAGTGATTATCACGAGTAAAGGTTGCCACCAGATACTGGCTGAATTCCATCAAGTTCATTCAGGGTTTCCAAACTATGATGGTGATAAGTTATGTCTGGTGGCTGGGATGGATGTTGAGGCAGTGAGGCAGTGCACAGAGTGCCAATAAGGTCAAAAATTACCACCAGCAGCTTCCCCACATGGCCGGGTAAAGTCTGGACTCAGTTATGTCGACTTTGCTGGTTCTTTCATGAGGTCAATGTTCTTGGCCATTGCGGATGCCCTTTCAAAGTGGTCATACGTGCATAAGGTTAATTGATCAAACTTAGGGCTGACGATTGAAAAGCTTTGAGCGTTGTTTTGCAATACACAGACTCCTGGAAGTATTGGTCATGGACAATAATACATCATTTACGAGCATGGAGTTTGAGTATTTCCTAAAATCGAGTGGCATTTGGCTGTTCAGACAGCTACATACCACCATTATCCAATGGTCTGGTGAATAGAGCAGTCCAAATGTTGAAGGTAGGCTTAAAAAAAACAGCCTACAGCTTCACTCAATACCAAGTCATCCCAGTCCCTGTTTGATTATAGGATCATCCCTCACACAATTACAGGGATAGCTCCAACAATGTTGCTGATGGAGAGAAGACTCTTCACCAGGTTAAACCTGATATTCCTAGACTTGGAGGGAAAGTGTGAAATGGCTTCAGAAACACCAATGCGGCCACATGCCTCCTGTAAGCAAGAGAGACAGTTTACTTCAGGGGACGCAGTTTGGTGTCAAAACCACACAAATGGCCTTGCATGGATATCAAATGAGATCAGGTCCTGTGACATACAAAGTTCAGGAAGGTGTGGATCCTGTGGAACAAACATGTGCATCACATGAAAACTGCTCTCACGCAAGCGGGGCAAGAGCAAAGCATACGTAGTCTCTCAGATCAGCCAGAAAGGCTGTCAGAAACTGTGAATTCTCTCCTTCTGTCCCTGAGATGGATGCAGT
The DNA here is from genome assembly GCF_037043375.1 of Chiloscyllium plagiosum. Taxonomy (NCBI): domain Eukaryota; kingdom Metazoa; phylum Chordata; class Chondrichthyes; order Orectolobiformes; family Hemiscylliidae; genus Chiloscyllium; species Chiloscyllium plagiosum. The sequence continues at coordinate 61,413,827 of NW_028270140.1, forward strand.
TGATGTTGCAGCCTCAATACAATATTACTGCCTGAAGAAGATGAATTTCTTCAAAGAAGCTCTGGGCACGAGAAACAGGCTACAGTCTGATATATGCTGCGTATGTCAGAGTCGGAGGAACCAATCCTGGTGTGAAAACGTCCCAGGAGAAGCTACAAGAAAAAGACCAGGACTGCATCCCTGCACTTAGGTGGAGGAGGAATGTAGTGATTGGAATGAGGACCAGGTGGATCTCATTGAGTACTCAATCCCTGATTGGACTTGTTAACCTGGGCCAATCAGGGAGTGCTGTTAAGGGCCATAGGGGCGTGTGGCCTTTGAGTGGCTGGAAGGTGGGAGGGACAGGTGGTTTGCTGGGTTTCCAGGGGTGTCTGTGATATATGCACTCTTTTGTTTGGTTTATTGGATTGTTTGTATGTGATTGTGTTTACTGTTTCTCTTTTTGATATGATAAGGTGGGATTTAAGATTTGTTCTCTTTTCCTGTAAACTGGTTGTACGGTGGGGTTTGGGAGTCTAGCTTTGCTGCCCCTTTGCTTTTTTTTGTAAACTGCTGTTCATTGTTAACTGTTTGTTTGTAAATTGTACTGTTTAATAAAATGTTATAACCAGGAGATTAGAATCTCCCTGGTTGAGAACTGACTCTGAGCTGGCTAGCTACAGCCAGTGTACTGTCCACTTGTAAATAAAGGGTGACTTGGTGAAAAAGAAATATAAACAGGAGGCTCAGGGATTCTGCTTACCCTAGGGCCTGGGCAGTGAACTGGATGGTGAGAGCCCACATACTGTGGACATGTAAGTAAAAGGTGACTTGGTGACAGGATACTGGTCTCTGTGGAATTATTTCACCTGTCTATACCTATTGTCTTTTCATTCTTCTTTATTACCTTCAGGATAAATATTAACTGGCTACTAATTTTGCTTCACTTTTGTAAACTTTATTTTCCTTTGGCTTTACTCTACTCTATTATTTTATTATACTTTGAATTAATTTTACCTCCTTTTTGCTAGTGTTCCTACCTGAAATCCATGTCGTTGCTTCTTCTTACAAATGATCAGTGGAATCATCTAACAACAGACCCTCCATCCCCAAAACCTCAATAAATCCAATTCCCTTAGTTTCTTCAGACAGAGCTTAAAAATGTGTCGCTAGAAAAGCGAAGCAGGTCAGGCAGCATCAAAGGAGAAGGAGAATCGAGGTTTTGGGCATAAGCCAGACAGACCCAATGGATTGACTAAGGTCAAACCAAGTCCTGAAGTGACCCAAATGGTCAGCCCAAATGGGAAGTGCCCAAATCTATGACAAGACTGCAGTGGGGCCACTAGACAGACAGTGATCCATTGCGTGGACTACAAGGGCTCAGGCCTGTGACCAAGAACACCCTGAGCTGATGCCTGATTGTGGCCAATCCAGTGGACTGGAATTGGGCATGAGGGATATTGTATGGGTGGACTAATTCCATAAAACAGTAAGATTGTTAAGATATGGCAAGAAAACTTACTAAGCCTCCCATTGGGAATCCCTCAAAAACTTGACGCAATGCAGATTTAGACAAAGTGAGATTCGGCCCTGTCTATCTCTTTTTTTTAGTTTTACGCTGTTTGGTGTCATACTCTACGGCCAGCTTCTCACTAATCAGTAAGTTGACTGATTTCTTGTGACATCACTTTAGAATTTCTTTTACATTCAGCCTGTTCTCGCTCCGTTGTTCAGAATGAAGCCACACCATGCACCGCATGCTTCAACTTGCTGCCTCCTCTCAATGCTGTACTCAGAATAAAGCTAATCCCCACACTTTTCAAACTTGCTGCCAGCTCTCGGCGCTGTATAAGGAAGCTCCCACGTTCTGCAGCCGCAGCCCTGCCATCCTTGTTGAATGTTAGTTAATAAATTAATGAAAACTATTATTAAATTGACTGCTACACCTACCAGTCAGTTTTATTATTGCCAGTAAACTTTACTAACAGAGGTTTAAAATTACTAGTTGTAAGGGCTTAAATGAATTACCTTTCTCTACAATCCATGATGCATAATTCCTAACAACAGTTACTTGTAAACCAATCAATCCACGACTTTTTTTGTGAAATACTGATTTTATTTTTCTCCATTCAGGTGTCTAGGTCTCCAAGTTAGGGCCTCAATTTACCCTCTGTTTCCTCTCTTGCTGTAACCAGTCAATGATATAACTTTAAAAGTAACTGTTTATTATTCATTATTGAGTCACCAATTAGTCTTATAAACCTCCAACCTGGCAGATAGAAAATGCATGGTCATTACTGTTGAGTTTCTTGACTAGCATTAAGGTAGATAAGTCCCAGGACCTGATGGTATCTACCCAAGGTTATTGAGAGAGGCAAGAAAGTAGATGGCTGGAGCCTTGACGAAGATATTTCTATCCTCGCTAGCCACTGGAGAGGTCCCAGAGGGCTGGTGAGTAGCTAGTGTTGTTCCTCTGTTCAAGAAGGGAAATAGGGATAATCCAGGAAACTATAGACTGATAAGTCTCACATGGGTGGTTGGGAAGCTATTTGAAAGAATTCTTAGGATAGGATTTATGTGCATTTGGAAAAGCATGGGCTAATTAGGGGCAGTCAATATGGTTTTATGCAGGGCAGGTCATGTCTTACTAACTTGATTTTTTTTTGAGGAGATGACAAAGTGATCGATGAGGTAGAGCAGTGGATATTGTCTACATTGATTTTAGTAAGGCTTCGACAAGGTCCCTCATGGTAGGCTCATCCAGGAGATCAAAGATGCGTGAGATCCACGGCGAATTGGCTGCAGGGATTCAGAATTGGCTTGTCCATAGAAGGCAGAGGATGGTAATGGAAGGATGTTTTTCTGGCTGGAGATCCGTGACTCGTGGTGTTCTGCAGATTCCTTATAGGAACCTCTGCGTTTCGCGATATATATATATGAGTTGGATGGATTAGTAAGTTTACAGATGGTACAAAGATCAGTAGAGTTGTGGATAATGTAAAAGATTATCAAAAGATCCAGCAGGACATAGATCAGTTGCAGGTACAGGCGAAGAAATGGCTGCTAGACTTTAATCTGGGTAAGTGTGAGGTGCTGCATTTTGGAGGTCAGATGTTAAGGATAGGTATACAGTTAATGGCAGAACCCTTAACAGCATTCATGTACAGAGGGATCTTGGGTTTCAAGACCATAGCTTCCTGAAAGCAGCCATGCAAATAGATAAGGTGGTAAAGAAAGTGTATGGAATGTTTGCCTTTATTGGTCAGGGAATTGAGTACAAGAGTCAGGATTTCATGCTGCAGCTTTATCAGACTTTGGTTAGGTCACACATATAGTATTGCATTTAATTCTGGCCACCACATTATAGGAAGGATGTGAAGGCTTTGGAGAGGTTACAGAAGAGTTTTACCAAGATGCTACCTGGATTAGAAGGCATGTGCTATAAGGGCAGCCTAGAAAAACTCAAGTTGTTTTCTCTGGAGCGATAGAGACTGAGGGGTGACTTGATAGAATCATGAGATGCGTAGATAGGGTTGACAGAATCCTTTTCCCAGAGTTGAAATGTCTAAAACTAGAGGACATGCATTTAAGGTGAGAATGCGAATCTTCAAAGGAGATGTAAAGGGTAACTTATTTTACACAGAGAGTGGTAGGTGTCTGGAACACACTGCCAAAGGTGGTGGTAGAGCCAGATACAATAGGGTCATTAAGGGACATGAACATGCAAGGAATGGGGGGATATGGTTCAAGGGCACAGAAGGGATTTGTTTAATTTGGCATCATGTTTGGCAAAACATTGTGGGCCAAATGGCCCATTCTTCAGCTGTACCGTTCTATGTTCCATTGTCTGGCAGTGCTTTGTAGAGCAGCTTTTCAAGGTCAGCATTCCTTCTCCACCTCAGTGAATGAGCTAAGGTGCTCCTTTGAACAGTTGGTTGTTGCTGCCCTTCTACTTCCACCCATTTATATCTTGCTCACTTTCCTTAATATTGTCTTTAAATGACTCCACAATTAGGAATACCTATGAGCTGACTTTCACTACATGTTTAAAACTGAGTAATCCCACATTTTTTGGAGTGCTGGGAGACATTGGGCAATGACTATCAGAGATTTATTTCATGTTACCCTAAAGAAATGGGATCAGAACATACCCAATGAGATTTTGTTTGCATTTAAAACTCATAATAACAGTTTGTAGGCCGTTAATGAAACATTCACGGTATACAACCATGGTCAGTGACGATTTGTAATAAGAGGAGCTGATCACTTACCTTTGTATTCAACAGCATCGCCATTGTTGAATTCCCCTACTATCGTATATTAATTAGAAAACTAACTGGACCAACCATAGATAATACTGTGCTTACAAGAGCAGGTCGGACAATGAGAGTTTTGTCATGGCTAATTCAGCTGCTGTCCTCATAAATTTGTCCACCATCTAGAAGGCACAATTCCTGAGAATGATGCAACATTTCTTGCCTGGATGAGTGCAGCTTCAACAATAAACATGACTCATTCACATTCACCATCCTAGAAAGATGACACCAGTTTGACTGGGACAATACATCCATCCTGGGACAGGCGAAAAAAAAGTCACAGGAATTCCTCGAGGCCTGACATTCAAACCTCAACTCCATTAACAAACACATAGATTTAGACACCATTTACCACTTCTCAGAAACCGAACCAGAAATGATATCACCTACTACAACAGACTGAGACAGATAAATTATAAGCAGGACAGAATACCAGCGCTTCACCGGAGGCTCACTGGTGCTACTACCTAGCATGGTGACTAAATGTCTGAGAGCAAATCTACCAGCTCAGCAAGCAAACTTACAACAAGGGTCCTGTTCTCTGCAATAAAAGAAATATGTCCAAGCTACATGCCTTTTTGAATGCCCTGAAAACATGGGAACTTATAGTACCTGTTGTTTTCTCGGCGGTAATACTTGCCAACCAGTCATCTTCTTTTTCACCTGTAGTATAAATTATGATGGTTTGAAATTTGTTTTGATGAATGCAAAACTTATTTTGGTCTAATTTCAATTCAAATGTGGTAATGTAATCTGAATGAAGCAACTTCAGTTCAACTGCAAGAGACCATAGATGCTGTCTGTTCATTTCTTTGTATTTCTTTTTTTAACTGGAGTTTTCCCAACCACCAAGTTGTTAATTTCAGCCATTGCATCATGCAGAATAACCAGGCCAAGACTAGGTGTTTTAAGAAATCAAAAAGAGTTATGTTTATGCCTTCCTTATAACATTGAAATATGCCTTAGAGCTTGTAATTTGCCTACAGTCAGTGTAATCACGAGAACAACATAACAATAACTTACAGAAATAAGGGTAGATCAGAGTTTTTTTATAATAAAAAAAATAACAAAAAATATAAACACTGACATGTTGCTGGAAAAATCTCACTGCTGTGAATGAAAAATGTGGAAGTTATTATTGTTTTCCTGGTGCATAGTGTAATCTGATGTTCCCTAATATTTAATTTTCAGCTCAGGGAAATTTTAAATTTTTTGGCAAAGTCTCAGTTATGTCAAACTTTTTTGGAAGGTTTTTTGCCATTCGGCCTGGGGAGATTTCTTGCTGTATCTTGCCAAATTCAATGCATTAATTACCAACCCTGCCCTTATGGTGCTATCATGGGCCAGACCAAACCCCCTCAAAATATATCAGGGAGATGGCCTAGACTATAACTTTTTTATCCTATTTGAGTCGAAGAATAAGGGGTAAGCTGGACTGTGTTGAGGAAGAATGTCTTATTTTTCAGAGTTGTGAACCTGTGAAATTCTCCTCCACAGAATGTTGTTGGGGCTAGTTTGTTTGACATATGCAAGAGGGAACTGGACATGGCCCTTGCAGCTAAAGGGATCAAGGGGAATGGAGAGAAAGCAGAAGTGGCCTGCTGAAATTGCATGATACGCCATGATCATATTTAATGATGGTGCAGGCCCAAAAGGCTGAATGATCTACTCCTGCACTTATTTTCTGTGTTTAAAGGCAAGTGTAAGACGTTATGTTCCAGCTGTAATTTGATTAATCAAACTACTAGGCTTTAAGAAATATACATTTTATTCCTACACCACAGTTCAAATACTGACAAAAACAAAGAAGAATCAGCATAACTTTAGCTTTATTGAAATGCTTAACAAAAGAATATATTATTAAACTATTGCATTAGTTGAATCATCAGCTCTTTCAATATAACAACATCCCATAAACACAAATGCAAATTCAGAAAAACAGATCTGCTACCTCCCCCAGTCCAAGAGAAAGGAACACCAAAAGAAACAGTCTAGCAGCACGGAAAGACCTTTTTGCTATTTCAGCGAGAGAGAGCGAGAGATAGAGAGTTGTATCTATCAGCTTCAAAATCCAACTTAAACTGAAAACAAAACTAAAATCCCAGGTCTGTGTGAGCCTGTCTCCACCAACTCATGCTTCTTTAGTTTAATTTTAAAAATACTCCGAGAGCTCAAAGATGTTTACCCATTGCTTCTGTAGTTGACATTCCCATACCACTGGCAATTCTTTGTAAGAGAAACAGCACAGAACAAATCCCTCTTAAGTACTCAGTATCGTCACAGTGCTCATCACTTCTGAGTTCCACCCCATCTTACCACATGCTATTCTTGGAACAACTCACCACTCAGCCAAAAGATTGTTGTTCCATGCACCCATGCCATGTTTGAAAAACTGCTGTACATTTGGACAAGTATTGGCATTCTGCCATTGCCTCTCACTGGCAACATAATGGCACAGCAGACCCGAAGTCACACTGCCCACTTTATATGGCATGGCTACACTCCTTTGTACATGCAATCTTATTCTCTCACCCTAGCTGCTGTTTAGAAATCTCAACACACTTAACTTGGCCATAGCTACATCCCGCCTGAGCACCCAAGTTGGTGCTGCTCTATTCCAGTGTCCACTGCCATTGTCCATGAGTTGAACATCACAAGCAAGCAAGCAAGCAAGTAACAGGACAAATGCAGCTTTTATTTATGTAAAACAAAAGGGAACAATAACAATAGATGCTGAAGTGCACTGGGACAATGAAAACCAGATTTAGGCACCCTGACCAGAGAGTATTTTATGCTCTGTGATTGTCTGCTACATTCAGGTCTTATCCATTTAAGACGGTGTCAGTAGGTTCTGGCTGGCTTTTAGCACCTAACACAACTGGGCAGATTTGCTTTCCCCAGTGTTCTCATCCTCTTCCTTCTCAGAAAACCACTGCCATTCTCCCACTTTCTCTGCATTCAGCACAACAAATCAGATGGTGTAACACATTCTGTCTTGGACTAGTCCAAGCATTGGAAGCACATCTTAGCAGCCCTATAATCTGCTCCCCCATGGCCTCTGGTTGAAGTATAAATGACATTGTATCATTGCTCCGCGTCAGTCAGAGGGTTGCAAATAATTAAATGAGCCATGGTTGTTTGTGGGTATCCCTTGTCCTCTAATAACCAGTCTTGAAAGGCATCTGGACCTCAAAGGCACAATGTACACAGTCGTGTCCCAGTCAGTAGGAATCGTGGCCACTACTGTGGTAGCAGGAAGTGGTCGGAATGGTAATGCTGATGACAAATGACCTGAATGTTAATCAATGGAACCCATTGCTACTGCTAAATTCCACATCATTGTGATACGACCCTCTCAGTGCCATGTGTATGCAGTCAATGGTACCTTGCATATACGAGAAGACAGTTATGTTTCTGAAGCCAGTTGCCTGGGCTACAGCACTGACCTTGTCACAGGGAAATGAAATGAACCACAGTGACCTTGCACAGATGACATCGATCACTTTCCTGATTCATTTGTGGGTGAACAACTGAATATTCATGTACAGGGCACGCATCAGTATCTGGAAGGAACTAGAGATCCAGAGTGCCATTGACCTCCACAGATGCCTGGTGAGGAAAGCCTCCCACTCCTGCAGCTTTGAGGCCCTGCTGCAATATTCTGCATAGTTCCACCACAGTGTTCCAAGGTATACGGAGCCTGCATCAACACTATGTATCAATCATCCCCAGGAAATGGAGTCAGGGCCGGGAAAACTCTGTGCCTCTTACAATTCCCTACTGAGGGGCCCTGTGACTGTGACCATCCCTGAAATGGGTTCTCCTTGTCCTCTGCAGCAGGCTTAGGCTAGCCATTCAGCCCATACGTCTCGGTGGAATGAACCTAAACACAGAACAGAAGAAGTGAGAATTGCTTAGACTTCAGAACAGTCATCAGTGACCTAACTATAGTGACCTAGCTGTGCACACTTCTCCATTCAATGAGATATGCTGCACCCTGTTAACGAGGGAAATGTCTCCATTATCCATCCATATTCAGGGTCAGCTCGTGCAGCCATTTAATTAATGAAAGTACTGTGCTGACTGAGCGACTGCCAACTTGAGAGGAAGTGCCTGCAATGCTCCAACACTAAATTAAACCTGGACCCACACCAAATTCTTTCCTGAAGAAGGGCTCATGCCCGAAACGTCAATTCTCCTGCTCCTTGGATGCTGCCTGACCTGCTGTGCTTTTCCAGCAATACAATTTCAGCTCTGATCTCCAGCATCTGCAGTCCTCACTTTCTCCCACACCAAATACTCAACTCCACACTGCATTCAGTGCAGGTCATTGCTTTATCACCTGTTATGTAAGTGTTACAATGTGTTGTTCACACAGGATCTGTGGAAGTTTCCTGAAAAGTAGTCATGATTTGGAGATGCCGGTGTTGGACTGGGGCGTACAAAGTTAAAAATCACACAACACCAGGTTATAGTCCAACAGGTTTAATTGGAAGCACACTAGCTTTCGGAGCGATGGCTCCACTATCACCTGATGAAGGAGCGTCACTCCGAAAGCTAGTGTGCTTCCAATTAAACCTGTTGGACTATAACCTGGTGTTGTGTGATTTTTAATCATGAAACATAGTTTGCCTTCACCTAATATTGGCCTGTTATAGCACCATTGCTGCTCACTTCCGTATTATTGTGATACCTAAGATAAATTTCCAAGCATCAGTGGCTTGTAGCTAATTTCCTTTGACCAGCATCTGACCCCTAAGTATCTTTACTCTGCATGCGTTTCAAATTAACAGTGAAATTATTTTAAATTAAGATGTATTTTACAAATGGCTGATTTATGCATTTGTTTTTGCAATGTTGTAATGTCAAACAAATGTGGGTCCTGTTCTTTCACCCATCAATCTGGTACTTCACCCAGCCTGAATGTCGTCCCAACCATTTCCAAGGAACATTTTGCACATGGAGAAGGGAATATGATGATAGAGAGCACAGCTGACTCTGGGTACTGTCAGCACATGATCATCAAATAGCCCACCAGAGCCTCCATACTCCCTATTACCTCACACTACCCTAAACTACATTGACTGTCCTCCCTGCCCACAAACTGTGGCATTTCATTTTGATGCTCCCTTTGTGGAGGCCACAGTTATGGTCACTGTCAATGACCATCCCCATACCCTTCTTGATTCCCCCTCTTCCCCCTCGCCCTTACAGGACCCTTTGAATCTTCCTGAAAGATCAACGGATGGACTCCCTGGGCTGCATTCACCTCAGATCTGTGACTGACTTCAACAAGCAGCTCCTCGACATAACTGCGTAGACTCGAATTGTTGTGCATGCAGCTCCGTGACTGACAATATGTGATTCCCTTTGCTGAATGCTCTCCAAACTGTGCTGGAGAGTTCGCCTAACCGTAAAGTTGCCAAGTATGTCAAAGCCCCTGGACTGTCTACAGATTGTGTCAATGACTGAGTACCAGAACACCCTAAATAATAACACCCTTGTCCTCCCCACCCCCACCCCCTTAACTGGACTGAGAACTTGCCCTAATCTTTAATCCGACATGACCATTTGGTTAAATAAACATGCAGTATGTTGGCCATGCAGGCAGCTGGCAAATGCTGTAGATGTTACGGTGACATCTCTGTGTGCCGTAAAGCAAGATGTTCCCCTCCCCGAGGACAGATCCCTACAGGTAAGCACGATAAGCAGCCTGTTTATTTCAGTATCTTCCCCAAACGCTACCTCAAAATAGCATTAGTGACAGCCTTTGACTTGGCTTAAGTGCCAATGTGTTAAATGGCATGAGATGGTCAAGCGAAGCAAAACATAGAAGGTGGAAGCATGCAAGTCGATGCTCATTGTGTGAGTGTTAAATAAGCGTGCAAGCAGCCCTGAGACACAGCCTGGTCTAATCCTTCAGCAGGAAGCTTACGCCTGCATGCAATGTGTCCTTACAGCAGCTTTTCAGCGCTAATTGCTCCAATGTCAGCCTGTGATTCCTAAGCAGCCAGTGGGTATGTCAGAAGGGTATCCTTATGGTCATGAGGATTTTTCAGATGCCAATGTAATTGAATAAGGAACAAAATCAGAAATTGTTGGAAAAATGCAGCAGTTTTGGCAGCATCTGTGGAGAGAAATCAGAGTTAACACTTCAGGTCCAGTGTCCCTTCTTCAGAACTGAAGGCTACAAAATGGTTAGTATTTTGCACAAGATGGGGTTGTGGAAGGGGTGGAGAGTAAATAATAGGTGGAGATAGACCACATAGGGAGAAAATCTGTTGGACAGATAAAGGAGTGGGTAAAGGTTAATCTGGGGAAGTGAATAGCTGCTAATGGAGGCTACAAGTAACTGACAATGGGTTGTTTATGATAGCAGCACAATAATGACAAGGCAAGATGTGTGGGGTTGCAGTAGGGACATGGGAAAAGGTGCCTCAAATCCTGAAATCGTTGAACACAATATTAAATCCAGAAGGCTGCAGAGTTCCCAAGCAGAAAATGTTCTTCTAAATTGTACAGAGCTTCAATGGACCAGTTTTTTGGTCAGGGAACATGGTGGTGTATTGAAGTGGCAGGCAAATTGAAGCTCATGGACGTTTTGTGGACAGGACATTGGGTGACCACTTTGCAGAACACCTATCTGCACTTCATTGCCCCAATGTAGAGGAGACCACATTGTGAGCAGCAAATACAATAGGCTAGATTGAGTGAAGTGCAGGTAAAGTGCTGCTTCACCTGGAAGGTATGCTTGGGGTCTTGCATTGTGAGGATGGAGGAAGTAATTGCAGGGGATTGCAGGGGAAGGATCTGTGGGGATGTGTAAATACTTCTTGAAAACATTCAGCGTTTTAGCTTTCTCTCTGTCTGTCTCTATCTATCTCTCTCTCTCTCTTTCTTTGTCTCTCTCTGTCTCCCTCTTTTTCTCTCTGTCTCCCATATCCCTCTCCCTCTTTCTCTTCCTGTCTCTTTCTCTCTCTTTCCCCCCCTGTCTCTTTCTCTCTCTTTCCCCCCCACTTCCCTCTCTTTCTCTCTGTTACCCTCTCCCTTCCTGTCTCCCTGCCTGCCTCTCTCTCTCCCGTCTACCTCTCTCCTTTGTCCCTCTCTCTCTCTGTCCCCATCCCTGTCCCCCGTCTGTCTCTTTCTCTGCTTTCCTCTCTTTTTCTGTCTCCTTCTCTCTCCCTCTGCCACCCTCTCTTTCCATCTCCCTTTCTCTCTCTGTCCCCGTCCCTGAACCCCTTTCTTTCTGTCTCCCTCCCTCGCTCTCCTTGTCTCCCTGTCTCTGTCTGTCTCTTTCTTTACCTGCCTCCCTCCCTTTCTCTCTCCCTACTTTCCTCAAATGTGTCAAAGTTCAAAGGGTTTCCTCTAAGTTCCTCTCCAAGCCCCTCACCACCCTGAATTGATAGTATATCAGCCATTTTTTCAGTGTCGTTGGGTCAGAATCCTGTAATGCCCTCCTTAAGGGCCTTTTGGGCTATCCCGACACCATATGGACTGCAATGGTTCAAGAAAGCACCTCACCCCCACTGTCTCCAGGTGCAAATTAGGGACGGGTGGTAAACAATGGATATAGCCTGCGATCCTGCGGCAGATACCTTCCTTGACCATTCAATGGGATTGGTTCTCCAATGGGGGTGAGAGTTACCCTGGTCAATGCTGCAGAGACAAGGCAGACAGGTGTGTTCGGGACTGAGTCAGATATAGCTTCACAACAGCAGCCTTCTTTTCTCAAGGGTGGACACACAATACAAAGGCAATACATCAGCTTTCACACTGTCTAACCCCCAGCCGCAGATGTTTGGCTGATCTGTAAACAAATTCTCAGAGCACGTTCTGCCGAACTATTTGCTGACACCAAGCCAGCGAACAAACCCAATACCCCACCATAACTGTACTGTCAGACCGACACACACCACAAAGGTTCAGCAATCTACTTGTCTGTGATTAAACAGCCCAGTTAGACAGAGGAGGCACTGGGCAGACTGGCTGTGTCAGCTTCTCAGTTAAACTGTCAATGTTACACTGGGCATTTGGAGCTGGTCAGAACTGTAATACAAAGACAGTATATCACTGCTCCAGAGCACTGACAGGGAGCAGAGAAACTGCAGTAAAGGGTAGACACTTCTGTTCAGTCCATCAACAGTTGAGATGGGGCCGACTGCCCCAGCAATTAAAAGGGGTATCTCCTAGTCTGGGGGTGGTAGGAGAGTGAGAGAGGGTCTCCCTGCTACATGAAGGATGTTGTGAAACTTAAGAGGATTCAAAAAAGATTTACAAGGATGTTGCCAGGGTTGGAGGGTTTGAGCTATAAAGAGAGGCTGAGGAGGCTGGGGCTGTTTTCTCTGGAGCAACGGAAGCAGAGGGGCGACCTTATGGTGGTTTGTGGGATCACGAGGGACATGGATACGGTGGATGGGCAGGGTTTGCTTCCTCAGGTGGCGAGTCCAAACTTCGAGGGCATAGGTTTAAGGTGAGAGGGGAAAGATTTAAATGGGCCCTGGGGGGATGGGGAGCTTTTTCGCACAGAGAATGGTGCATGTGTGGATTGAGCTGCCAGAGAAGGGAGTGGAGGATGGTGCATTTGCAGCATTTGGGCGGCGGGGGGGGGGGGGGGGGAGCAGCTGAATGGGTATATGAGTGGGAGGGGTTTGTAGAGATATGAGTCAAGTGCTGGCAAATGGGACTAGATTAATTTAGGATATCTGGTCAGCATGGACGAGTTGCACCGAAGGGTCTGTTTCCTTGCTGTATAGTTCTACGACTACATGAAGACGGAGTACTTCAGTTGGATTAATGGCTGGTTTGCAATGCAGAATGATGCCAACAGTATACCTTCAATTTCCGCATTATCTGAGGCTACCATGAAGGATTCTCCTTCTTCACCTTTCCCCTTGCCTGAGGCATGGTTACTCTCAAGTTAAATCACCACTAGTCACCTCTCTCCAACATGAGTGCAGTCCTGATAAATCTATGGCAATGTCTTAAAAAAAGAAATAATCCCCCATAATTGGCAACTTACCATTGACTAATGAAAAAGTCACCACGCCACTTAGGAAAATTGGAAAAAATAGAGTGAGTTGCGCTGAACAGCAAGATGGCCGTTACTAGACTTCTGATCCAATTCTGCTGTACATCTCATCATGGCCCACATGACACAGACCTCTGTAGGATTCTATCCTTCATCTTTCAACTGTTATAAGTGAGTAAAAATAACTTAATGTTCTAAAGCTTGTGCAACCAGATAAGTTGTGTTAAAGTATAGAATTTTGCCTAGTCTGTACTTTAAAATACTGGGAACAGTCCTGGTCTCCAATATAGGTAAAGTCACCATTGCCCCAGTAGACCATCAAGTTTTCTATTACAGAAAGGATATAGATACTGGAGAAGGTCCAATAAAGATAGTTAGTGAAAGAATGATACCTGAACTAAGAGATAATATGTCAAGAAAATTGAACTGGCTTTTGTCTATTGCAAAGATTAGGATGAGGAATGACCGAATTTGACTTAATCCTCTGATCTTCTTTAGTCAAAGGAGAGGCCTGGATAATAGCCAATGTTGTTCCTTTGTTTAAAAAGGATAACAGGGATAATCTGGGAAATTACAGGCTGGTGACCCTTGCATCAGTGGGAGGAAAATTATTGGAGAAGATTCTCAAGGGTTAGAATTTATTCACATTTGGAAAAATACTGACTTATTACCAAAGGGCAGCATGGCTTTGTGTAGGGATGGTTGTGTCTCACAAACCTGATAAAAGTTTATTGAGGAATTGACAAAAATAATTGATGAGGACAAGGCAATAGATGTCAGTATGGACCTTTGACACCGCGCCTCATGGAAGACTGATACAAATGTGAAGTCACATAAGATCCAACAGTAAGCTGGTAAGGTGGATATAGAACAGGGTGCTTTTCGAATTGGAAATCTGTGTCCAGAGGGGTTCTGCAGAGATCATTGCTGGGATATAGTGAGGAGAATGTAAATGACCAGTTAGTAAACTTGTGGACAACACAAAGAATGGGGGAGCTGCGGATAGTGAGAAGGGTTGCCAGAGGATACACAGCATAAAAATGTGTTGCTGGAAAAGCACAGCAGGTCAGGCAGCATCAAAGGAACAGGAGAATTGACCCTGAAGAAGGGCTTATACCCGAAACGTCAATTCTCCTGTTCCTTTGATGCTGCCTGACCTGCTGTGCTTTTCCAGCAACACATTTTTAAGCTCTGATCTTCAGAATCTGCAGTCCTCACTTTCTCCTAGAGGATACACAGCATACAGACAGGCTAAAGACTTGGGCAGAAGATGGAGTATAATGTGGACAAATGTGAGGTGATGCCTTTTGCAAAATCTGATACAGAAGGGAAGTATAGTAAATGGCAGAACCCTTAGTAGTATCAATATACTGAAAGTGACAACACAAGTGGATAAGGTGGTCAAGCAGGCATATGACGTGTGCCTTCATTGGTTGGGGCATAGCATATAGAAATTGGCATGTTGTGGTGCATCTGTATAGAACTTTAGTTCGGCCACATTTGGGATATTGTGTACACTTACGGTCACCACACTACCAACAGGATGTGGAGATACAGAAATGGTTTACCAGGACGTTGCCTGGTTTGGAGGGTATTAACTATGAGGAGAGATTGTATAAACTGATTTATTTCACTTGAATGTGAAAGGATGAGTGGTGACCTGACAGACGTGTACAGAATTATGAGAGGCCTGAATAAATAGATAGTTGGAGTATTTTCGTGAGGTAGACATGTCAATTTCTAGGGGACCTAGGTTTAAGGTAAAAGTGGTAAGTTTAAAGGAGATGGGAGAAGCAGATTTTTAACACAGAGCGTGCTGAGTGCCTGGAATGCATTGTCAGAAGAGATGGCGGAGGCAGGTATGATAGCATCATTTGAGACATCTTGACAGATAAATGAATAGGCAGGGAATAGAAGGATATGGACAGCAAAAGACAAAAGTTTTTAGTTTAGATAGGCATCACATGGATGTAAGTTTGCTCGTTGAGCTGGAAAGTTCATTTTCAGATGTTTCGTCATCTTACTAGGTAACATCAACAATGAGCCTCTGGTCCAGCACTAGTGGTATGGCCCGATTTTTATTTGTGTTTAGTTTTCACTGATGATGTTACCTAGTATGGTGGTGAAATGTTTGAATACAAATCTTCCAGCTCAGTGAGCAAACTTGCATCCAGACCCTCAACTTGAGCTACAAATCTTCTCAAAACTCACTAGGCATTATGTGTCAGCACAACCTTGGTGGGCCGAAGGGATTGTTCTTTGTTTGAATTGAAGTTATGAAAGGGTTTGATAGCTTAGTTGTGCAAAGTTGTTTCCACTTGTGACAGAGGCAATAATAAGGGCTATAAACATAAGATAGTCATCAATTGGGAATTTGTGAGAAACCCAGAGGTTAGAATGTGGAACATGTTATAACTTGTCGTAGTTGAGTTTAATAGCTTCAATACATTTAAAGTGAAACTAGACAACCCATGTGGTAGAAATGAATAAAAGAATATTTTGATAGAGCTGGATGAACTTGGACTATTTTGTTATATTCACACTGTGTGCACTGCTGCTGAAGTTTGAATATTCAGTTTCTTATAAAAATTGTTTGTGTAACTGTTGTTTCTGTAGGCTTTTAGAACTGACACTACAAAGAATATTTCCTCAATGGTGTGTTTACCTTTATGAAAATCATGGTTTCTATTCAGCACACTGATTCATATGAACTCTGTGGTGTTGTGCTCTCTAACGATTTATTGGTCGGGGAAGTTATGCATTGTTTGTTGGAATTCTACCTTGGTTAGCAACCACACATACAGGAAGTTCTTTTGAGCAACTGTACATAACAAGTTTACGGTAAAGCCTAACAGTACAGAGTAAATATGGTGCTTTCTAATGGCACCATGACTAAAACCTCGATGTTTTAGTCAGAATTTTCTTGTCATGAAAAATGTTGTAACAGATTGTACTGGAAATGCCCTAAAATGTAATTATTGAATATCATTAATCCATTCATTATTATTCAATCCTTTTTAACAGCATATTCTTTAAGTTATTATTTCAGTTAGGTATTTTATATGGCTATGGTAATGTTTTGTGGAGATCAGAGATCGGTGAGCATCACTCCAGTATAAAATATAAAAGGGAGGTCAGAGAAAAAATAAGAGCAATCATCAACAAAGATTGTGAAAAGAACATTATAAACATGGGAACTACCCAATTCAAATTGGATGCGTGATACCAGGGATTTGCTGTTTATTTGAGAATGAATTTGTAATGTTCTACGTAGGCAACATCCTCTTTGAAAAGCAGTTGTAACTTGCAAGCTCTTTGTTGAGAGCAAAAGTGTTATGATAGTGAACAAACATCCCCCACTTTGGTTGACAGGGCCACAATGGAGATACAAGTACAGGAAATTTAACTTTTAACAGATATAGTGAAGGCAATAAATTACTTTGTAAAGTTTTGTACTTGAAAAGAGAATGACTAGATGTTTTTATGAAAATGATCAGGGTATCTGTAGAGGGACGAAGGCAAATCTGACAAATTTAATATCACTTTGTTCCATTTATGCCAGAAGATTATTTCCAACAATGTATTCAGATTACTTGCAAGAATGTTAAAAGCGAAAGTGGAATAGCTAACAAGGATATCCCACTGTGGTTGACAAGGCCTCAGCCAACCCATCTCGTGCACATCAGCCTTCACCCCTTCCCCTCCTTCCCAGAACAACAGTAGGGTTCCCATTGTCCTTACTGTCCACCCATTATTCTCCAGATTCAAAGGATCATCTTCAGCCATTTCTGCCATGTTCATCAGGATGCCACCACTAATTATATCCTCTCCTCCCCTCCACCATCAGAATTTCGCAGGGACTGTTCCCTCTGTAACACCCTGGTTCACTCGTCCATCACTCCTAACATTCCTCACTCCTCCATGACACACTCCTGTGCACTTGCAGAAGGTGTAACACTTGCTATTTCACCGTCTCCCTCCTTACTGTCCAAGGCCTCAAACATACCTTTCAAGTGAAGCAGAGTTTCACTCGCACTTCTTTCAATCTAGGAGAACGTCAGGACTGCAGATGCTGGAGAGTCAGAGTCGAAACATGTGGCACTGGAAAAGCACAGCAGGTCAGGAGAGTCGACGTTTCGGACATAAGCTCTTTATCAGGAATGTGGAGGAGGAAAAGGGGCTGAGAGATACATAAATGGGGGGGGGGGAAGTTGGGGATGGGGATGGGGTTGGGGTTGGGGGCAAGGTAGCTGGGAAGGTGATATGTGGATGTGGGGGGGGGGGTAATAGTGATAGGTCGATAGGGAGGGTGGAGCGGATAGGTGGGAAGGAAGATGGACAGGTAGTACTGTTCAAGAGGGCGGTGCCAAGTTAGACAGTTGGATCTGGGATGAGATGGGCGGGAAGAGAGATTTGGAAACTAGTGAAGTCGATGTTGATGCCATGTGGTTGAAGGATCCCGAGGTGGAAGATGAGGTGCTCTTCCTCCATTTGTCGGGTGGCTTTGATTTGGTGGTGGAGGAGGCCCAGGACTTGCATGTCCTTGGCAGACTGGGAAGGGGAGTTGAAGTGGTTGGCCATAGGGCGGTGGGGTACTTGGGTGCGTGTGTCCCAGAGATGTTCCCTGAAAAGCTCCACAAGTTGCCGTCCTGTCTCCCTGATGTAGAGGAGACCACATCGAGAACAACAGACACAGTAGATGAGATGCGTAGGAAGATCACTGCTTTCAATCGAGTCTACTGTATTCACAACTCAAAGTATATTCTCCTTTGTATTAACAAGACCAAATACGGTCTGGGTGATCTTTTTGTGGAACACCATCACTCTGTCCATATGAATGACCCTGACCTCCTAGTTGCTTGCCATTTCAATAAACCACCTCATTCTCTAGCTAACATTTTTGACCTGGGTCTGTGTTTGAAGAACAACACCTCATTTCCTGCTTAGCCATTTTACAGCCTCTCAAAGTCAATATTGAATTCAATATCTTTAGGAACTGACTGCATCATCCGTGTTCTCCATTTTCCTTGTATCTTCTCTTCCACACAAAGCCTTATCCTTTTTGTGTCTTGTTCCTTTTGCTGTCCGTGGTGAAAACCATTCTCTCTTTTTCACATTTTATCTTGCATTTTTTTTCTCTTTAACAACCTCTTTGTCTTTGTACTGGGTTGATTTGTGAAGAGTATAGTACAATACTAGACAACAATCAATTTGCTGTGAGTTGTATGATTAGGTTTTATTTTTCATTCATCTATCATACATCAGTTTGATAAACATTGGTAAACATAGAATGTTGGATAGTATGACCTGCCTGTTTGAGGTCATAAGATGCAACTAGTATATGTAGAATCCCTACAGTGTGGAAACAGGCCATTTGGCCCAACAAGTCCACGCTGACCATCTGCAGAGTATCCCACTCAGACCCATACCCCTACCCTATTACTCTACATTTCCCCTAACTAATGCACCTAACCTACATATCCCTGAACACTGTGGCAATTTAGCATGGCCAATTTACCTGACCTGCACATCTTTGGACCGTAGGAGGAAACCAGAGCACTGGAAGGAAACCCGTTAAGACATGCAAACTCCACACAGACAGTCGCCCTCAGCTAGTATCGAACCCAGGTCCCTGGTGCTGAGAGGCAGCAGTGCTAACTACTGAGCCACTGACCTAGAATGCAAAGTATCTTAACATGAATATCTTACATGTTGCATTAATTTTACATGTTTGTGGACTACTGAAATGGCAAAATGGTTATAATGCCACTTCAGGTCAGATTGGCATGATATAATGTTATTTCACTTTACAGTGGCCAATAAGTCAAGGATTTTCTTGAATTTAATAAAATGAAATATCTACTTTTAGAAAGAAAGCTGCTAGAAGGGTCTCATAAGACCAAAATATATAAAGCCATTCAGCCTGTTAGGTTTGCTCCAATTTGATCATTGCTAAAACTCATTCTTCTGCCTGTTGCCTCCTCCTAGTCACCCTTGATCCCCTTAGTAATCAAGATCCTATTTACCTGTGTCTTAAATGCACTGAATGACTTGACCTCCACAGCCTTATGTGGTAGTGAATTTCACAGATTCACCACCTCTGGCTGAATGAAGGGATAAAACATCCCTTCATTCTGAGGCTGCACCCTTGGGTCCTAGCCTCTCTTAATAGTAAAAAATATCGTCTCCACATTCATTATATCCAGGCCTCTCAGTATTCTGTAAGTTTCATTGAGATTTCCCCCTCATCCATCTACACTTCAAGTACAAGTCCTCAACCGCTTCTCATATTTCAAGCCTGTCGTATCTGGGATCATTCTTACAAACTTCCTGTAGACACCCTTCCAACACCAGCACATCTTTCCTTTGGTATGGGGCCCAAAACTGCTTACAAAATTCCAAATGTGGTCCGACCAGAGCTTTATAGAGCCACAACAGTCCATCTCTGCTCTTGTATTCTATTTGCCTTCGAATTAATGCTAACAATGCATTTGTCTTCCTAACTGCCAATTGAATCTGCATGTTAACCTTAAGAGAATTGTGATCAAACTGCATAACCTTACACTTTCTCACAACATAGTCCAACTGCCACTTGTTTGCCTACTCTCCTAGTCAGTCCAAGTTCTTCTGCAGCCTCCCATTTCCTCAACACTACCTATTTTTTGTAACATCTGCAAACTTGGCATCAATGCCTTCAGTTCCTTTGGCCAGATTGTGAATGTATAATGTAAATAGTTGTGGTCCCAACACTGACCCCTGCAGAACACCACTAGTCATCAGATGCCATCCTCAAAAAGACTCCTTTATTCCCACTCTCTGCCTTCTTCCAGTCAAAAATCACGCAACACCAGGTTATAGTCCAACAGGTTTATTTGGAAGTACTAGCTTTTGGAGCATTGCTCCTTCATCAGGTAGCTGTGGAGCAGGATCATAAGTCTTAGTACTTCCAATTAAACCTGTGGGACTATAAATGTTGTGTGATTTTTAACTATGTCCACTCCAGTACCAGCACCTCCACATCATTCTTCCAGTCAGCCAATCCTCTATTCATGCCACTACCTTGCCCCTAATATCGTTAGCTCTTACCTTATTTTGCAGTCTCTGTCAAAGGCCTTTTGGGAAATCCAAATGATCATGAGCTCTCCTTTATCTAACTTTCTCATTTCATCCTCTTAGAATCCGAAAAGATTTGTCAGGCATGGCCTCCCCTTAATGAAGACATCATCCCAATTTTACCATTCACTTCAAGTACTCCACAATCTCATCCTTAATAATGGACTCTCAAGTCTTACCAATGACAGACATCAGACTAACTGGCCTATAATTTTGTGTCATCTGTCTCCTTTCCTTCTTAAACATTGGTATTTCATTTTTTATTTTCCTGTCCTCTGGAATCCTCCCTGACTATAATGAATCCTGAAGGATCGCCACCAACATCTCCACAATTTCCTCAGCTATCTCCTTCAGAACTCTGGGCTGTAGGCCATCTAATAGGTTGATTATCCACCTTCAGACCTTACAGCTTCGCTAGAATTTTCTCCTCTGTGATGGCTACTACACTCGCCTCTGCCCCTGACTCCTTTGAAGTTCTGGTGTGCTACTGGTGATTTCCACTGTGAAAGCTGATGTAAAGTACCTATTCAGTTCCTTCACTCTTGTAAATCTTTTCTGAACCCTTTCAAGTTTTACAACATCTTTCCGACAGGAAGGAGACCAGAATTGCATGCAATAATCCAACAGTGGCCTAACCAATGTTCTATACAGCCTCTCCAGCCTCATTTTCCAGCAGTACAATGTCCATTCTTGCCTCTCTTTTTTTTATATACCAGAAGAAAATGTTTGCAATATTCTTTAATATTAACTAAATAGATTACCCTCATATTTCATCTTTTCCCTCCTTATTGCTTATTGTCCTCTGCTGGTTTTTAAAGGCTTCCCAATCCTTTCACTTCCCACTAATCTAAATTTTGCTTTTGTGCTATCCCTGACTTCCTCTGTCAGCCATGGTTGCCTTGTCCTCCCGTTAGTATGTTTCTTCTTCCTTGGGATGAATTTCTGCGCATCAGAAGCTTCTGACATTGCTGCTCCACTGTCTTCTTGCTTGCTCCCTCTCCAAACAAACTCTGGCCCGCTCATCCCTCACGTCTTTATAGTTGCCTTTACTCAATTGTTATTCTATTACAGCTGATTCCAGCTCCTCCCTTTCCACTGCAGAGTGAATTCTACCATAGCCATTGCCCCCCATGGTTTCCTTTGCCTTAAGCTTGTTAATCAAGTCTGCCTCATTTTACATCACCAAATCAGAATTGCCTGTTTTCTAGTGGGCTTTACCACAAGCTGCTCCAAAAAAGCCATCTCTTAGACATTTCACAAATTCCTTTTCTTGGGGTCCACTATCAACCTGATTTTCCCAGTCCATCTTCATATTGGAGTCCCATTACTGCAGTAGGTCATTTCATGCATGTCTTTTCTGTGGGCGGCACAGTGGCACAGTGGTTAGCACTGCTGCCTCACAGCGCCAGAGACCCGGGTTCAATTCCCGCCTCAGGCGACTGACTGTGTGGAGTTGGCACGTTCTCCCTGTGTCTGCGTGGGTTTCCTCCGGGTGCTCCGGTTTCCTCCCACAGTCCAAAGATGTGCAGGGTCAGGTGAATTGGCCATACAAAATTGCCTGTAGTGTTAGGTAAGAGGTGAATGTGGGGGTATGGGGTGGGTTTCGCTTCGGCGGGTCGGTGTGGACTTGTTGGGCCGAAGGGCCTGTTTCCATACTGTAATCTAATCTATCTCCTGATTTATTTTCTTCCCCACATCCTGACTACTGCTAGGAGACCTATCCATAACGCCCATCAGGTTCTTCTTCACTTTGCGGTTCTTCATTGCTACCCACACAAATTCTATGCCTTCCAAATCTGTATCAACTCTTGCTATCGATTTTATGTAATTTCTTACTAACCAGACAACCCCACCCTCTCTGCCTATCTGCCTTTTCGCATCACAAGTATATATATAGGAAAAAAAAGACTTTGTCTAAGTTCAGTTGCTATGTGAGATTTTGTAAAGTCAGTACCTCTCTACCACTATCAAAGTGAAAGCAATATCCCTAATCTGAACATAATATTCATTTTATCTTTATGCAGTTTAATCAGTACATCAGTTATATTAGAATTACTATACGTGGAAACCAAGACTTTCTTCGTAGAAGACATTTAAGTAAATGTCTAAAGCCTTGTAAAAGGTACAGCACTTTGTAAATTCAGTGTACAATGAAAAAAAATGGTGGACCTGGCCTACATTATAAACTTAACATACCAATTTAAATTAGCTTCTACACACGCATAAAAAAAGAAAATCCAGTGAGTAACACGTTGTGCCCAGAACTGCCTCCAAGTAACCATGGATTTAGCAATTTGGTATTGATTTGACATACAATCACAGGTACTGGATGTCTGTTTGTATTGTTTGTCAGCATTTCACAACATTATTTGATGTTCAGACAGAACTATTACTGATTTAAGTATAACATTTACTGGTACTAGTATCACAGAGGTTACTGTGCCTGTTCTGGTTACATAACTACATCACAATATGCATCAGTGTTCTCGTGCCTTGTACGGGAAATAAATGCTAATTTTGTGACCTATTTTATTTGGCATCATTACAATTATTTTTCAAATATATCTGTCAGAGATCACAAATGACACTATTTTTGTTGTTATGTTTTTTCAACATTTTTAAAATATATTTTGAATGTTACAATAATTACAACACTAAACAATTCAAACTAATGCTAAAAAACAAACTCACGAATTACATAAATAACGAATAACTAATAGCTAAGCTAAAAAAGGAAAATCTTAACAATAATAATAATGATAATAACCATAACACAGCTCAGGAAAACAAAGCAATAGCCCTCAATCATCGAGCGCATACATTTATACATATTCATATGTTTGTAGTTCCTCTGCCCGGATACCAGATTCATTACATACAACTGCCATGGCTATATAAAGACTCTTATTAGCATAGCCGACAAATCTGTACCCAGGTAATCCAAAAAGGGCCGTCACGTCTTATAGAAATTCTCAGTTTTATGTTACACCATACTCGTAAGAAAGTCCAAGGGAATGTACTCCATGACTACCTTACACCAGCCCGCCAGCCCCAGGGCTTTTCCCGACACTCACCGTAATAGAATGTTCTTTCTTGCACAAAAAGTGTGGATACTGAAAAGTATTTTTTTCATGTGCATCTAATGAAAGTGAATTAACAAAGCCAAAAAGAAAAGATACAGGGTCCATCTCCACCTCCGTCCCCAAGGCTCCTCTATTTCG
The DNA here is from genome assembly GCF_037043375.1 of Chiloscyllium plagiosum. Lineage (NCBI taxonomy): Eukaryota > Metazoa > Chordata > Chondrichthyes > Orectolobiformes > Hemiscylliidae > Chiloscyllium > Chiloscyllium plagiosum. The sequence goes on from NW_028270140.1 coordinate 61,437,484, forward strand.
CCTACCAGAGCGCCCCAGTATGCCCACAGTCTGTGACAGGACCAAAGACAATGAGTAAGCGTGCCATACTCACTTTACATTTAGGACACATTGGAGATGCTCCTGCTTTAAAATTAGTGAGGCAGTCTGGGGCCAAATGGACCCTGCGGAGAATCTTCAGTTGCAAGGCATGGCTCTTGTTGCAAACCGAGTTCCTTCTCGCATTTTCCCAGATATCCTGCCATATTTCAGCAGAAACCTCAACGTCCAGCTCCCTCTCCCATACCTTTCACAGCCGCTTGGACTCGTCCGAGGGACCCTCTCCCAAATGATGATAAGTGTTGCTAACAGATAATATACTCTCAGCACTCAACACCCTCTTCTCCATGTCAGACCTATAAGGATCAGTTAGAAGTTTCTTTCAAATCTTTTTGTATGAAATTTCTAATTTGAAAGAAACGAAAGCGGTCCCCACTGGGCAATTCATATTTCCGAGCCACCTGGTCAAAGGACATTAATATATCCCCTTGGAATAAGTCATTCAGGCAAGACACACCCCTAGCTGCCCATAGTTTATACCCCAAGTCCATCATCCCTCGTCTACCAGCTATGGGTGTCAAAAATGATGTTTTGGGAATATTGCCCTCACCCTGACGCATTGCCCTCCACAATATTGATGACTACTGCGCTATGGCAATATTCCTTAACTATTCTAATTTTATCTAAGAACAGCAGGCTAAGAAGGGGGAAATCTTCAGATTTCTTCCTGAAGAAGGGCTTATGCCCGAAATGTCGATTCTCCTGTTCCTTGGATGCTGCCTGACCTGCTGTGCTTTTCCAGCAACACATTTTCAGCTCTGATCTCCAGCATCTGCAGCCCTCACTTTCTCCTGAAATCTTTAGATGTCCAGACAAAGTAAGTGAGGGTTCCTCCCGGGCCTAGTCATTCACGTAAGATAGCAACAATAACTGATAGATTTTGATATCTGGGAAGCCCACTCCTCCCAGTCTGTAAGGTAACTGCAGTTTAGTCAATTTAGTTAGGGGCCGCTCAGTCTTCTAAATATTTGCTTAGTAAAAAGCAGAGGAAGCATTCACATAGGACACAAAGGTGGGGCAGAATGTTTATTTTAATGATGGCTATCCGACCTAACTAAGAGATCAGAAGTGCCTCCCATCTACAATGGTCCTGCTTGATTCTGGTGAATAAATGGCAATCTTGGCTTTAAATAGCTGATCAAAAGCGGGAGTAATAAATAATCCAAAGTAGAGACAGCCCTCCTGCGACCATCTAAAGGGGAAGCAAGATGTGCCCTCAGGATCAGGCACTCTCGGGAGACCACCCATGGGCATGGCCTCTGACTTTGCAAAATTGATCTTATAACCCAAGAAGCCACCAAATGGATTGATGCATTGTATCAGGTGTGGCACTGAGACTGTTGGGTATGATAAGAAGACAAGAACATCATCCGCATACAGTGCGATCTTATGTGAATTCATCCCTACTTCTGGAGCGGTTATATTGCCTGCGCCAGTGGTTCAATCACCAATGAGAAAAGCAATAGTGACAAGGGACAGCCCTGTTGACTGCCTCCACAAATATTAAAATTGTTTGACCATATACCGTTGGTGAGGATCATTATACAAAACCTCCACCCTCCTGATGAAGGTCTCTCCCAGGCCAAACCGTTTAAAAGTATGAGAAAGATATGGCCACTCGACCCTGTCAAATGCCTTTTCCATATCTAAGGAGATCACCAATCCCTGTATCGATCGCTGTTGATATGCTTGGATCATGTTAAGTAATCTCCTGACATTATCTGTCGATTTACGACCTTTTATGAACTCCATTTGGTCCTCCTTAATGATGTAGGGCAGTACAGTTTCTAGCCTTAATGCAAAAGTCTTAGATAGGATTTTGAAATCGACATTCAAGAGTGAAATTGGCCGATAGGAAGCACAGTTCTCCGAGTCTTTCCTATTTTTGAGAATGAGAGAGATGTTCGCCTCTCGTAGAGATGGTGGGAGGAGGCCACGTCTATGTGAGTCATTAGACATGCTAAGCATCGCCCCTGACAATAAACTTATAAATTCCTTGTGGACCTCACTGGGGAACCCGTCAGGACCCGACACCTTCCCATTCTGGAGCTGCCTCACAGCCTCCTGCACCTCTTGCTCTGACAATGGGGTATTGAGGAGAGACTCTTGTTCAGGGGTCACTCCTGGAAAGTCCAAATTCTTTAAAAAAAGACTCCATCCAAACCTGCCCACTCTTACAGCTTTCAGATTAGTATAATTCAGAGTATAATTTCCGAAATGTTGCATTCATTCTTTTAGAATCATAGGTCAAATTTCCAGTGTCCTCTCTGATCAAGGTAATGGCTTTGGGGGCACTCCTTTTCCTAGCAAGGTATGCTAAGTACTTGCCCAGCTTATCCCCATGCTCAAACACGGAAAATTGTCAGACTGCAGGCTTGTGACTAGTGATGTGCCTCAAGGGTCCGTGTTGGGCCCATTGCTGTTTGTTATTTATATCAATGATTTGGATGAGAATGTACAAGGCATGATTAGTAGGTTTGCAGATGATACTAAAATAGGTGGTATCTTGGACAGTGAGCAAGGTTATTAGAAATTGCAGCAGGACCTTAATCAACTAGGGAAGTGGGCCAAAAAATATACATAAATTAGATTAGATTAGATTACTTAGATTAGATTGTGGGCGGCACGGTGGCACAGTGGTTAGCACTGCTGCCTCACAGCGCCAGAGACCTGGGTTCAATTCCCGCCTCAGGCGACTGACTGTGTGGAGTTTGCACGTTCTCCCCGTGTCTGCGTGGGTTTCCTCCTGGTGCTCCGGTTTCCTCCCACAGTCCAAAAGATGTGCAGGGTCAGGTGAATTGGCCATGCTAAATTGCCCGTAGTGTTAGGTAAGGGGTAAATGTAGGGGTATGGGTGGGTTTCGCTTCGGCGGGTCGGTGTGGACTTGTTGGGCCGAAGGGCCTGTTTCTACACTGTAATGTAATCTAATCTAATCTAAAAAATTACTTACAGTAATACTACTTACAGTAGTATCAGTGCATCATTTTTCCATGAGACGTGGAGAATAGAATTAATCTGCATTGTAACAAGATGGGATCAAGAAGGCCATGTGATCCCCTCCTTCCCCTTGTATGTGAATACACATGAAATGATCCAAAGGCTGGAATTAGCCTGTTTGTGTGGTCAATACATTAAGATGCAAACAATGTTTTAGAACATTTATTTTGAGAAGACATTAAAAATGCAACTGATGTCTTCTGTGAATTTAATAGCTACTATTGTCAAAATGCCTCAATGACCATACAGATTTACCATGCAGAGTAAAATTTCACAGAATGGGCATGAAGAAAAACCATTCTATCACAAGAACATGCAATGGTTGTGCTTCAAACTTTACTGCATCAAACATTGTTGGGGACCATTTACGCGGTCAGTGGCAACCAATACACTAGTCACTATACAGAAAGTAGCAAATGATAAGAAACATTTGTTAACATACATTTTGAAAGCAGCCTCAAATGTCAGTGAGCTGGGGAGACAATGATAATAGAGAGAAAGCTGGATTTCTGAGCAAGGAAAGAACCATGCCCAAAATCCCTATGGCACATAGAAGAATGAGGTCAGCCTTTTTAACCTACTGATTTACAGAACAAAGTCCAGTCTTCCCCACAAATGTTTGACGACAACTTCGACTGGGGTAAAGCCAGACATCTTATATGTACACTAAGTAATGCACAGTGAATAAATTCCCAGAATGTTCTGAACTCCACTTCTTTTAGTGAACTAGTAAACAGTTGGCTTGCTGCAATGTCATCTTGCATCTCAGAAGACCAGAAAATTAAGTTTTTAAATAGTTAAAAAAAACGAAGTGCTTGCTACCATTTTATAAACTCCTTTATTTGTGCTTGTGCCTTGTGAAAGTGTGAATGGCTGCTGCTGCAATTACATTTGGGTGTTGAGGAACAACCATCACTTCTTTCTCATTTTTAAATAGATAAAAAAAGGTTTGTGTATCGAGAGTGTGGTGCTGGAAAAGCACAGCAGGTCAGGCAGCATCCGAGGAGCAGGAGAATTAAAATCCCGAAACATCAATTCTCCTGCTCCTCGGATGCTGCCTGACCTGCTGTGCTTTTCCAGCACCACACTCTCGACTCTGATCTCCAGCATCTGCAGTCCTCACTTTCTCCTAAAAAATGGTTTGTGTCTGTTCTGGAGTGTCACAGCATTCAAGAGATTAAAATACATCTTTTTTACAATTAATTGAGAGGTAGATGAAAGAGGAACCATCCCATCATCTCTCCTGTCTATAACAATGTGTAGTTGAGCAACAAATGTATAAAGAGAAAAATGGAAAATAATAAACCGATGGCCTGTTTATCTTACAGAATCACTTCTGGGTTGTAATATTGCAGAATTCTGGGCTTGGGATGCCATGGAGCCTCTGAAGGGTGGCAACTACAGCACAGCACCAGATGATTGTTATATAATGGTGTATACAAAAGCTTATGAATGTTCAGATGTCTGAACATTATTAATTTCAGGCACTTGAATTTTCCTCGTGCCTTCACTTATTATTGGCTTGTACTGTAAGTCTGAATGTTCAGCAAGAAATTGTGTTCATTGCTTCCAGGTAATATTGCTTTTTTGTTTGGATCTCAGTGCATCTGGATATGCCATCTTATTCATTTCCTAATGATGCTGCAGGTGGAGGTTGCTATCTGTGGCAACTAACTCAGTGACAAATGATATTTCAGATTGTTCACAGGCAAATGAAGAGAAAATCAACTCAAACTTGACACATGCCAAGGCTAGAAGTAGATTTTAAATAACTACAATAGGTGCAAAGAGAATGCCAAGACAAAATATGGTTGAAAGTTAAATAAAGCAATGAAGTAAATATACTTATGAAAATGGAGGTAATGGATCAAAAAAATTGACAGCCCAGAAAACAAAAAATATCTGTCAGTGGACCAAACATTTTTGTTCAATTATAAATTATTCCTTGAAAATATTTCAAGTAGTTGCAGAACAGATGCATTTTCAAAAGAATTTTACAAGGCAGCAGTTAAGATACTGGAATAGAAAACGATATTCCGAAACTAAAAAGTTGCAAAACGGGGATCCAAGATGGCAGCTTCCTGTTAGGATCATATTTACTGTGCTCTGCACTGCAACACCGACCCGACAGAGCTCGAACCCGTCCCGAACACTTTGCTGTGAGTAAAAATACAGTAAAGGAGCTAGAAACCTGAAAACCTGGACTTACCTTGGTCCTTGCAGCTGGAGAATGCCGAGAAAAGGAGGAGGCTCACCCAGGACTAGGGCCACGGCCCAGCCCTCTGAAGAAGCGAGTTTGCTCACTCACCAGACCCTGGTTGTGGAGCTGGCAAAATCTTACGAGGTCCTGGGGAGGCAGATCCAGGAAAACATTGAAGAGAAGCTGGTTCCTGTATCTGCTATTCTGTAAGACCTGGGGAAAAAGGATCGATGAGCTCAAGTGCCGGGCTGCAGGGGTAGAGGCAGAGACTGACTCCTCCAAGAGCCAAATTGAAGCCCAGGAAACACAAATCCGTGGTCTGTTGGATTTGGTGGATGATCTCGAAAACAGGGGAAGAAGAAAGAACCTGGGTGCTGTTGGCCTACCGGAGGACGCGGCAGCTGGTGTCTTGTTATCTTATCCCTCAGAATCTTCTCAAGTAACTTACCCACCACAGATGTTAAGCTTACTGGTTTATACTTCCCTGGCTTTCTTTTGCTGCCCTTTTTGAATAATGGCACAGCATTTGCTACCCTCCAATCATCCAGGGCCTCAACTGTGGTTGGCAATAATGCAAAATTAGCAGCCAGGGCCTCCACAATTTCTTCTCTAGCTTCTTGCAGAGTTCTTGGATATATCTGATCAGGGCCAGGAGATTTATCCACCTTCATGCATTCTAATACACCCAACACATCCTCTACTGTGATTTGGACTGTCTCCAAGATATCACCACTACCTTCTCCAAAGTTCCCAAGTCTTCATGTCTTTCTCCATGGTAAACTCAGAGGAGAAATATTCATTGAGAACCTCACCCATCTCCTATGGTTCTACATGTACATGTCCACTTTTGTCTTTGAGGGGTCTATTTTCTCTCTAGTTATTCTATTTCCTTTAATATACTGAAAGAACCTCTTTGGATTCACCCTAATCTTCTCAATCAAGGCTATCTCATGCCCTCCTGTTTTTCGCCCTCCTGATTCTCTTCTTCACTAAACTCCTGTATTGCCTGTATACCTCCAGAGATTCCCTTCATCCTAGCTGCCTGTATCTGAGCCACGCCTCATTTTTTGTGCTCAAAGCCTCGATATCTCTTGTCATCCAGGGTTCCCTATTCCTGTCAATCTTGTCCTTCACCCTCACAGGAACACATAGACTTTGAACTTTAGCTATCTCACTTTTAAAGGCGTCCCAGTTCCCAGAGGTCCCTTTGTCTGCAAACAAACTACTGCAATCAATCCCTGCAAGCTCCTCTCAAATTCCATCAAAATTTGTCTTGCCTCAGTTTAGAAGTTGAACCTGTAGACCAGTTTTATCCCTCTCCATAACTGTTTAAAAATGAATAGAACTATGGTCACTGGTCCCAAAGTGCTCTCCCACTGTCAACTCTGTCACCTGTCCTGCCCTATTTCCTCAGAATAGTTCAGGTTTTGCCCCTTCCCGAGTATGACTGTCTATATACTGCTTGACGTAACTTTCCTGAATGCACTTAACGAATTCCACCCCATCTAAGGCCTTAATGCTCTGGCAGTCTCAGTCTAGATTAGATTAGATTACATGATTAGATTACATTACAGTGTGGAAACAGGCCCTTCGGCCCAACAAGTCCACACCGACCCGCCGAAGCGAAACCCACCCATACTCCTACATTTACCCCTTACCTAACACTACGGGCAATTTAGTATGGCCAATTCACCTGACCCTGCACATATTTGGACTGTGGGAGGAAACCGGAGCACCCGGAGGAAACCCACGCAGACACGGGGAGAACGTGCAAACTCCACACAGTCAATCGCCTGAGGCGGGAATTGAACCCGGGTCTCTAGCGCTGTGAGGCAGCAGTGCTAACCACTGTGCCACCGTGCCGTCTATGTTAGGAAAATTAAAAATCCCTACTATGACAACCCTATTGCTCATGTAAGTCTTTTCAATCTCCCTGCATATTTGTTCCTCTAATTCCCATTGACTATTTGGGGGCCTATAGTACAACCCCAATAGTGTCACCATCCCCTTCTTATTTCTTAGCTCCACCCACAAAGCCTCATTGGATGATCCTTCAGTTATTTCATTTTTGACTACTGCTGTGATACTTGCCTTAATCAAAAATACAACTTCCCCTCCCCTCCTTCCACCACCTCTGTCCCGCCTACAGCACATTAAGCTGCCAATCCTGTCCCTGTCTTAGCCATGTTTCTATAGTGGCTATAAAATCACAGTCCCATGTACCTAAGTTCATTGGCCTTACCTGTCAGCCCTCTTACATTGAAATAAATGCAATTTAATCCAAAGGGCATTCCTTGCTCCCTGTCGTATTCCAGCCTGACCTGTGTCTTCAACTTACTATTTCTGATTGCTGTATCTCCATGATTTGATACAATAGATGTAAATACCTTTGAAGGATGGGTCGCTTCAGTTAAATGTCATGATCTTAATATTTTTAAAATCCCCATCCCATTAAACATAGAAAAAAAAGACTGAACTATCAGTTGAAGTTGAAAGAAACAAAATCTATTGGATTATTTTAATTGACAGGCCATTTGGTGTAGGTTAGGAAAAAAACATATTCCACAGCATTAATAGTGTTCTTTGTTGAGATTTCTTTCCCAGGAGCTGTTTTTACAGCTGAGGCATTTTGTATGTTTAGCTGCATTTCAAAAACTACAGGAACACTTATTTAAGCAGGGGCTTCTGAGTTATCAGTTGATTAAACATTTAGAGAGGGTGCTCAAGGATTGGCTGTCTTTCATATGAATAATGAATGGGCATTTGTTTTTTATAATTTATTGAATTCTTGAGGCTATTTTAAAAGTTTTGAATTACTTTCATGATGGAAGTTTATTTTTCATTATCTAATGTTTGAGTGAGAAGTGTGTTAATTGTTAAGAAATTTATTTTGTTTTCATCACATGATTTCTGAGGTCTGTTTGTGGTGAATACTAGATGACTGACACTGTAAGTGGCATGGGGTGTTAAAGGAGATTGTGTTGGCTTGAATGCATCAAAACAGTATGTTGGGGCATGAGTTGGCACGGAGGGGTCATGAGCAGAGACATAGGCCAATGGTGTGGGTTATGGAGGCACATGGAAGAGTCGTAGGGATATGAAGAGGCTTGGGGTGTCATGAATTGGCATGGAACAGCAATGGACGGTATGAGGGCAGGTGAGGTAGGAGAGTTAGAGGGCCTAACAGTCTCTGAAACAACTGGATTCATGCACAAGAGATCTTCTAGTCAGTCCACCTGTCACCCACCCACATATGGTTAAAATTGAGTGCAAATAAACTGATTTCCCAACTCAAGCTACTGGCCTTGGTGGGGTATATCTGGTCTGTTAACTCTGTTTCACTAGTCTCACTACTGCCTCTTGCCCCATACCTTTGCCAACACCCACCATCTTCAGTTAAATGCTCAGCCAAGAATAGAATTTACAGTACAATGACAAATAGTGGGTGAGATCCACTGAAGGTGGCAGATCAGTGCAGAATATCTGCAAGATATGAGTGAGGAAGACTTTTAGGTGAAGAATACACTAGTAGCTTGCAGAATCAAACTTTTATAATTGAATAAATGTATGTCTGTATTGGAAAGAATGGGCATAAAAATGTCACCACAATTTTTATAAAATTGCTTACACACAGCAATGCTAGAACATATTATCCAGCCCCTCACCCGCCATTAAATTTGGACTGATGCAACCACGGTGCTTTGCTGTGATTTAAAAAGGTTACAGAATTTGCTTCTGGAGACAGGTCTGACTGTTAAGCTGCAGCAACCCATACACAGTCTAATTAAAAATTCATTGAAATACAGGGCTCACAATACCTGATTATTTTGTATCCAGTCAAAGTGATGCAGGTAACACACAAACTTGTGATGTGCAGGCCAGCTCTAAGTGCACTGCTGGCTGCAGGTCCCACACCGCCCCGCCGATGCGCAACCCACCCATACCTCTACATTTACCCCTTACCTAACACTACGGGCAATTTAGCATGGCCAATTCACCTGACCTGCACATTTTTGGACTGTGGGAGGAAGCCGGAGCACCCGGAGGAAACCCACGCAGACACTGGGAGAACGTGCAAACTCCACACAGTCAGTCGCCTGAGGTGGGAATTGAACCCGGCTCTCTGGCGCTGTGAGGCAGCAGTGCTAACCACTGTGCCACTGTGCCGCCCACGAAGTGTTGAAGTGGTCAGCTACAGGGTGGTGGGAACATCTCTGGGACACGTGCACCACACAACCCCACCACCCTGTGCCCTCCTGACCTGTCCTACCTGTCCATCTTCCTTCCCACCTATTCGATCCAACCTCCCCACTGACCTATCACTATTATCCCCCCCCGCATCCACCTATCACCTTTCCAGCTACCTTCCCCCCCACAGCTCCACTCCCCTATTTATCTCCGATCCCCCTTCACCCTCCACATTCCTAATGGAGGATTTATGCCTGAAACATTGACTCTCTTGTTCCACGGATTCTGCCTGACCTGCTGTGCTTTTCCAGTGCTACACTTTCCTACTCAGCCTTTACCAGTCATGTGGCAGCTACAGGACTGTTTAGGAGGACTAGACCAAAGAGATCCACACAACAAGCACTAAGGGAATGTACTAGAGTGAATAGTAGAGAATTGAAATTAAGTTTGTATATTTGCTTTGTGGTGTGATTTATTTCAAATTGTGGTCAAGAATGTGCTGTAATTCTCCAAAACTGAGAAATGATAAGGTGGAGCAGCATTAAACAGTTGAGCAGAAGACACTGTGCCCATTATGCAGGCACATGCTTGCTATCTTGTGGCACGAACACAATCAATGATGGAGGTACATGTGGCCAATTGTGAAATCAAATACCTAGCTTTCCTGAGATGCTTGAAGGTTTTCCAGACACTGAACATGCACGGTACTATAGTCAGTCAGGATATCAAAAAGCTTTGCAAATATTGGTCTGAATATTTCAGATTGCAAGCAGATACCTCACTATGCAGTGGTTATGTGTCCACTGTGTCTGTGTACTGCAGGGATTGGAGACTACTTTCGTTGATCATACCTCAAAAGTTTGAGTGAACCACATAAATTCAGTTTGTATCAAACATATGTTTTAAGATGCAGGTCTTTAGGAGTCTGAGGAAGAAAACCAAGCAATCCTGGTTATTTTGTAGGATTCCTTGGAGATTAATTAATCTATATGGATCCTATATGATAAAGTTTGGGCAATTATCATTGGGTAAGTATTACACTTACTCCTGCCAAGTTAGTTAACTACTACAGTTATTGCTGCCAAGGAATACAACATAGTATGAAAATTACACATCTGAACACTTCGGTAGCTTTAGAATTTTTATTGACAACATTGAACGCGATCCTAAAGGCTGGTGTAATTCTGTATCAAAGAAAGTTCTGAAGATGCTGATTTAATAAGGATACACTAAAATGTTTTTTGCAGCATGCTTAAAAATAATGAAATAACTCTTACCTAGTGACCAGTTTGGTTCCAGTGGTTTACTATCAACTTCAATATACCTAACTTTCCTTTTGACAAGAAAGTGTTTAAATATTTGATCATCTTCATTTTGGTGGATCCAGCAAAAGCAAGTGTTATTTGGAAAAATGTTGGTGATATGAGCAGGATAACATTGAAAGAAAATGACTGAGGAAGAAAACCAAACCAAACATGATAGTATTACGCTTACTCTAGGCCTGTGAATGTTGTCATATGAATCACCTGAAGCCTGTTTCTTAAATGTGACCCTCTTAGATGAGGATGTCAGCTGTTTATCTATTTCTTATTTGCCCAAGCTTGGGGATGCTTCTCTGAACTCTGAGAATCTGATGATTTATTCAGGGGAACAGGATCTATCAAGATAGTGAATGGTATTTTTGTCCAAGACCTGGATATGCTGGCTACCTCCTCCCTTCTTCCTCTTTTCCTGATTCTGGCAAGGCTCTTCTGATGCACATTGTGGAAGACAGAGCAGACTATAGAAAATCAGGTGGCGCTTTTCTTTAAAGTAGGTGAGGGTGCAACAATGGCCACTGGACCATTGTTTCAGGATACCAGTTCTCTCCTCCATGATGTTCCTTTAATCAACAAGACTCTCACTGGACGACTCTATGTATGGCCTGATGCTGTGGGTAGTCATTCACTGCAAGCACAATGGAAAACCATTTGCACTGAACAGTCACCTTCTAGTTTAATAAGATGACTTGAAGAGTAGTCTGCCAAAGGTTGAAAGCACTTTGGCTATTTACAGGGGAGTAGGTATACAATAATGCAATGTTCTGGAACATGGCTGCACACCAACTGTTTATTTAGTGAGTGGTACTCCTTGCACTTAAGAGAACATTTCCCTATTTAAATGCAACATCTGTTTAGGATACAAGACATATATGATTCTCAGTGGAAATACTCTCTAATTTGATGATTATCATACTTAGAGAGAATACAATGTTCTGTGTCCAGAGAATATGTTTGGAATGTTGCTTATTCCATCCTGGAAGGCAATTCGTTTCGAAGTTGAGAACCATGGTCACTGACAATCATTGTCGATGACATTTTAAATTGACATCTGTCTGCTGTCCCATAGGAATCTGAATGGTCTCATGAGATTATTTTGAAGAGAAACAAGGAGTTATCCCAGGATTTTGATCAATATTTATTCCTCAATTAGTAGCCTCCTCCCCCCAAAAAATATTATCTGATCATATTCTTGAGGGTGGCTGCATGCAACTTATCTGCTGCATTTACTCAGTTAAAATGTTCAAAAACTACTTCATTGGCTGCAAAGTACTTTGGAAAGATCTAACGTAATGAAGAAAGTATGAAAATGCAGTTGGTTTCTTTTTCCCCTTTCTCTAACACATCAGCAACTTTCTCCAAAATACCAGATGTTGTTAATGGACAATAGATCCTCAGCCTCTGAAAGAGAATAAGAGGGTTACCATTTTCGATATAAAACATTATGAGAATTGAAAGCTAGAACAGAAGCAATTTGCTTTATAGGACAGCACACAACAAAGGGCTGCAAAGGAAGAAAATCAGGCTACAGACAATGTTGCTGTGTGTACCCAAATGGGCATGTTATATATTGCTAGTTTTCATTATTTCAGATTTCTATTATTTTGCAGTTCTTTATGATAGTGTGCGCAAAATTTGTTGATACTTAGAAAACATGGATTAATATTGGTATAATGAGACTATATTTTTTAAGGACACATTCTGGAACAACCCAGAAGTAGTTGTGTAAATAAATCAAGCTTACACTAACAATATTGAATACATTGTACAACATTCTGTTGGAGTTTCAAGGCTACTGAATCCTGAGAAGCCACTTGAATTTTGCAAAGAATTAATGAAAATGAATCTAAAATGAGTTGAGTGAGTTGGAATTTTTTTTTAATTTTGGGTTTGAATCCATTCTAATTTGATTGGATGAAACTTTCCACACTGCTGATTGTAAAACCCCTTTGCAAATTGGGTTTTGGCCATCTTAGCCCAAGTCCGAGGGAGTGCTATTCCATAAATACAAAGCTGGCATTGAGAGACACTCATTTCATATTAATTGCATTTTTGGATGAGTTATCAAACTCCGATTCATCTGCCGATTCAGGGGAATGTAAAAAATCTAATTTCATGATACAAAAGAGAGCAGGATATTCTTCTGACTTTAGTGAGCATTAATCCCTCAAATAATAATTTATTTATCTCACTGCATGTAATCTTTCTGGGCAGTTTGTATAGGGTGAACAGCTATCCATTACTTTATGGTATCATTTCATAGCTTGACACATTGACTGTCCCATGCAGTTTCCTCTCAGAATGCAATTTGTCTCATATGAGAATAGTAACGGAAACTTCTGGGAGGTTGTCCCTTGTTGCTGCACATCTGTCTTTGGTGCTTGCATGTGTGCAGCATGTTGCACATGATGTCATGTCAGCCCATTCAACCAAGAGTCATGAGAACATCTGCCTGGAGTAGGCCTGGAACTTAGGAACCTTGGGTCAGAGTGAAAGTTAATGGTGGGTAGGTCCAAATCCAATAGCCCTTGATGTGCAGTGGGGAGAGGGTGTGATCAGTTTGGATCTTTTCAATTGTCCATAGAATGACTAAACGTGTTAAATTAAATGAAGCTATTGCTTGCCTATATCAATTTTCAGAGAACTTTCTCTGATCATTTAGTGTTTGATCTGTAAAATAGAACTTCATCCATTGCTGGAATTATAGTAATTTTTAGTAAAAGTATCACTGGATGTCCAATCCATTATTATGCATTTTCCTTCCGCTTCTCTTTGCAAGTCATAGAGGTGTACAGCACGGAAACAGACCCTTCAGTCCAATTCGTCCATGCCAACCAGATATCCTAACCTAATCTAGTTCCATTTGTCAGCACCCAGCCCATATACCTCCAAACCCTTCCTATTCATATACCCATCCAGATACCTTTTAGATGTTGTAATTCTACCAGTCTCCACCACTTTCTCTGGCAGCTCATTTCATACACACACCACCCTCTCTGTGAAAAAGTTGCTCCTTAGCTCTCTCCTATATCTTTCCCCTCTCACCTTAAACCTATGCCCTCTAGTTCTAGACTCCCCCACCTCAGGGAAAAGACTTTGTCTATTTACCCTATCCATGCCCCTCATGATTTTATAAACCTCGATAAGATCACCTCTCAGCCTCCAATGTTCCAGGGAAAACATCCCTAGCCTATTCACCCTCTCCCTATAGCTCAAATCCTCCAACCCTGGCAACATCCTTGTTACTCTTTCCTGAACCCTTTCAAGTTTCACAACATCCTTCAGATGGGATGGAGACCAGAATTGCACACAATATTCCAAAGTCTTTACTTGTTTTTAAAAATACAGAGCTATTTATTTTATTGGCTTTGCTTGTGTGATCCTGTTTTTTGCTTTTTTTCCTTCTGTTTCCCATTATTTTTTTCATTGATTTCTCCTCTATTGCCTGTGGTCCCTTTAAAACTGGCGCTTTCATACTGCAAACTTGTAGTTTTGAAAGTAGGTGACATCTGCACCGAATAAAAATGATGTCACAAAAGCTTTTATTTATTTCCACGTGATTTGGATAAAGGAAAAATCATAGAATCAAAGATTCCCTGTAGTGTGGAAGCAGGCTAATTTGCCCATTGAGTCCACACTAACCCTCCAAAGAGCATCCCACCCAGATCAACACCTCCTACCCTATTCCCATAACCCTGCATTTACCATGGCCAATCCACCTGACCTGTGCATTTTTGAACTGTGGGAGGAAAGCCATGCAGACATGAGCATTTACAAACTCCACACAGTCACCTGAGTCTGGAATCAAATCCAGGTCCCTGGCACTGTTCGGCAGCAGGGAGACTGTAGGCCAAATTGTATTGGATCTGGAACATGTAAAATATTATAGTGGAAAAAAACACTTTTAATAGTGTTTTCTTCTCAGGGACCTTTTGGAACTGTATTTCAGGACATTTTTTTTCAAATTGGATCATCAGGCTCTTGAGATTATTTTTAAATAAAACAAGGTACAGTGCTTATTGTGCTGCAAAGTAGGTTTGTAGAGTTTATGTTTTCTTTTATTTGTAACTTCAACCTTTTTATTGTTAATTAAGACAGCCTTAGAAATATTTTATATCTTGAAAGAACGTACATGCTAATCAGAAATAAGTTAGCTCTGTGTTCTTAGTGGTCAATGCCCTGCCTACATATCTGTATGATTTTCTGTACTGTCAGAAACTGATACTCCTGGTTGTCCAGATGCGTTAGTTTCCAGAGCTATTGTCTATTTGGTCTTCAAATAATTTTCCAAAACACACTACCAAGATATTGAAGACCAAATTTATTATAGATAGCAATTGCTGCTGACAATGATGTGATTTTACCCTCAGCAAGATATTTTATTTGATGCAACAATGCTTGTATTATATCCCACAACATGAGACATCCCAGTGCTAACCTCCAAATGATAATGTAATTTGACAGACAGACCCAACTGACTGACTACTGTCAGAAGAACTGTATGGGCTCAAAGATATCTGTGTCAAAGAGTGTGGTGCTGGAAAAGCAGGTCAGGCAGCATCCAAAAAATAGGAGAATTGACGTTTCGAGCATAAGCTCTTTATCAGGTTTTCTTATGTTCCTGGGATGCTGTCTGACCGGCTGTGCTTTTCCAGCACCACACTCTTCGGCTCTGATCTCCAGCATCTGCAGTCCTCACTTTCTCCTCAAAAATATCTGTCCCCAAGTTAGAAGGTTTGCTCTGTGAGACCACAGAAGATTGACAGAATGCAAGAATGGCTTTTCCATCACTATTCGAACCTCTAAATGCAGCAAGTATAGTGTCCACGTAGCCATTTACAATGTGCCGCAGTTCAAACTGTCAAAATATAGCATAAAATTGTGGCAGTTCCACTTAATTCAGCATACATTCAGTGGGAAGTCTGATGTGTAGAAAGCACCTCTCTCAGCAGTATAATTTTTATTCTCACAGGTAGTTAAATGGATAATTGAGAAGATGGTTAAATAGGAGGATCAGTAATCACTATCAAGGTGTTATTAAGCATTATTGCTCCCCTAGCTGGACTGCAGAGTTCACCATAATGACCTCACGTTTCATGTTCAACTGGAATTTCCACCACTCATTATTCTTAAAATTATATTATAATCTAAAACCAAAATCATGTATTTTTAAGTTATGAAGTATTGATAAAGATAAAAAAAAGGTCAAAAATCACGCAAAACCAAGTTATAATCTATATATGGACTGTATCTCAGATTCCTCCCTCCCCTTCCTCGACCTTTCTATTTCCATCTCAGGCGACCGAATCAACACGGACATTTACTACAAACCGACCGACTCCCACAGCTACCTGGACTACACCTCCTCCCATCCTGCCCCCTGTAAAAACGCCATCCCATTCTCCCAATTCCTTCGACTCCGCCGCATCTGCTCCAGGACCAGTTCCAAAAACGCACAACCCAGATGGCCTCCTTCTTCAAGGACCGCAATTTCCCCCCCGACGTGGTCGACGATGCCCTCCACCGCATCTCTTCCACTTCCCGCTCCTCCGCCCTTGAACCCCGCCCCTCCAACCGCCACCAGGACAGAACCCCACTGGTCCTCACCTACCACCCCATCAATCTCCATGTACAGCGCATCATCCGCCGTCATTTCCGCTACCTCCAAACGGACCCCACCACCAAGGATATATTTCCCTCCCCTCCCCTATCAGCATTCCGTAAAGACCACTCCCTCCGTGACTCCCTCGTCAGATCCACACCCCCCACCAACCCAACCTCCACTCCCGGCACCTTCCCCTGCAACCGCAGGAGGTGCAAGACTTGCGCCCACACCTCCCCCCTCACCTCCCTCCAAGGCCCCAAAGGAAACTTCCATATCCGCCACAGATTCACCTGCACCTCCACACATATCATCTATTGCATCCTCTGCACCCGATGTGGCCTCCTCTATATTGGGGAGACAGGCCGGCTACTTGCGGAGCGTTTCAGAGAACACCTCTGGGACACCCGGACCAACCAACCCAACCACCCTTTAGCTCAACATTTCAATTCCCCCTCCCACTCCACCAAGGATATGCAGGTCTTTGGACTCCTCCATCGTCAGACCACAACAAAACGACGGTTGGAGGAAGAACGCCTCATCTTCCGGCTAGGAACCCTCCAACCACAAGGGATGAACTCGGATTTCACCAGTTTCCTCATTTCCCCTCCCCCCACCCTGTCTCAGTCAAATCCATCAAATTCAGCACCGCCTTCCTAACCTGAGATCTTCTTCCCGACCTCTCCGCCCCCACCCCAGTCTGACCTATCACCCTCACCTTGACCTCTTTCCACCTATCACATTTCCGACGCCCCTCTCCCAAGTCCCTCCTCCCTACCTTTTATCTGAGCCTGCTGGACAAACTTTCCCCATTCCTGAAGAAGGGCTTATGCCCGAAACGTCGATTCTCCTGTTCCCTGGATGCTGCCTGACCTGCTGCGCTTTTCCAGCAACACATTTCCAGCCCATATATGGACTGTAACCTGGTGATGTCTGATTTTTAACTTTGTCCACCCCAGTCCAGCACTGGCACCTCCAAATCATTAAAAAAGTGCTTACTTCCTGTACTAGTTAACTCGGAATTTGCATGTAATTTTGCTTTCTTAACATTACGAGGCCTGTAACCAATACTTTTCCCACTGATTCCACACCTGATCTCAAAGTGAAGAAGTTGAGCATCACAGAAGGAATGAGAAGACTCCTGAATGCCAACCCAATATTGTTGTCTGTTGTTTTTCTTCAGCTCCTCCTGTTTGTCATAATCTTCCCTTCAATTTTACATTTTGATGTGAAACTCAAAACTAAATAAGGGAGGTATATTATTGAGCTGGCAGAGCAATATTAGCAGCTTCCCCAATGTTCTCCCTTTGTTCTGAATTTTCCAACCAGAGAACATGTCTTATGTTCAAATGAAAATTATTTCTGGCTCCATCCTAGCCTTTATTCTTTGGACACCTGAGTTAGATCAGCTCCTCAACCTTCTAAACTTGAGGAAACTATTCCAAAATTATTGACATGTTTATGATTATTTAAGCGTTTGTACCTTTTGACTAAATAACCCGAATTCCCTGAATTCGGCAAGATAGAAACAGAGTAAGATGCTTCTGCTAGAGCTCCTCTGCTCCACCAATTCTCTTTCTTTCTTTTTCTGTTTTTCTCTTTTTTCTTTTTCTCTCCCCTTACTCCTGGAAGCGAATGCTGGAGCAGCAGCAGGTGCAGGCCGTGAGGCTCGCAGCAACAACGGCAGTAAGCCCAGGAGGAGTGCTTGGGGAAGCAGCCCCGCAGCAACAACGGCAGTAAGCCCTGGAGCAGTGCTTGGGGAAGCAGCCCCACAAGCAACAATGGCAGTAAGCCCAGGAGGAGTGCTTGGGGAAGCAGCCCCACAGCAACAATGGCAGTAAGCCCAGGAGGAGTGCTTGGGGAAGCAGCCCCGCAGCAACAACGGCAGTAAGCCCTGGAGCAGTGCTTGGGGAAGCAGCCCCACAAGCAACAATGGCAGTAAGCCCAGGAGGAGTGCTTGGGGAAGCAGCCCCGCAGCAACAACGGCAGTAAGCCCTGGAGCAGTGCTTGGGGAAGCAGCCCCACAGCAACAATGGCAGTAAGCCCAGGAGGAGTGCTTGGGGAAGCAGCCCTGCAGCAGGTTGGGCAGCGAGTCCTGGAGCAGTGCGAGGGAAGCGAGTCCCGGGTGGAATCAGCATGGGTGAGGCAGTCCTGGAATTTATCTTGGAGCAGCTGAGTGCCTGTACTGAAGGCTTGGAATGGAGCAGGGACAGCTGTTGGTCTGGTGCAGGTGATCAGGCCATGTGTGGAGGCCCTGCACTGAGCTTCTGCAATATAATGTTTATATGAAATTTTTTTACCTGACTGTAATGCAACTACTTTTTATTCCTCTTTTGTATCCGAGATTTGGCCCTTCAGCTCAACAAGTCCACACCAACCCTCTGAAGAGTAACCCACCCAGACCATTCGACAACCCTATATTTACCCCTAACTAATGCATCTAATACTACGGGCAATTTAGCATGGCCAATTCACCTGACCTACACATCTTTGGATTGTGGGAGGAAACCAGAGCACCCGGAGGAAACCCTCGCAGACATGGGGAGAATATGCAAACACCACACAGACAGTCGCCCTAGACTGGAATTGAACCCGGGTCACTGGTGCTGCTCTAAGATGTCACCATAAGGGGCAGACAACGTAAAACCTTTTCACTGTACTTCTACAATAAAGAGATTGTTTTCTGTTCTATATTCCCCCCAAGGTTAACATATCCTTCCTAAAGTAGAGTGCACAAAACTCCACATAGATGTAATCTGACCAAGTGTCTGTATAAGTGACCTTTATGTTTTATCCTTGTTGAAATAAAACTCAACATTCTGTAAGCCTTTTTAGATGCTTTTTGTACCTGTACATGAGTTTTTAAATGATATGTGTATGTGGGTATTCACAACACTTGTTTGGAGCTTAAAATGGCCTTTTTAAATTCAAACTATGGTTAAACATAAAATTTCTGCTTTAACCTGGATTTCTTGTTCATAACGTCAGGCATAAAAGACATTCACCCAGGATGGATGAGAAATTATGCCGTGGAAATCCTGTTTGGGTTTATTTTTGCATAATTTTGTCATAATCTTTCTGAAATTTAGTGTCATATGATGGTGAGCAGGTGCAGTGTGCAAAACCTCACCACCTTTAATACCATGCTATTTAGTTGAAAGAATATGATATTTTAACTTGGGGTTTAATGGCAGACAGAAAGCAATTACAATGGTGTCCATATGAACAGTTTCACTTTTCTACGATACTGTAATGAAGGCAGGTACTTGAAGTCAGAAAATCAAGAGTCCTCCGTCTACTGCAATAATCTGGTTTGCCAATGCTTTGCATTTTCATAAGCTTTATAGTGTGTGTTTTTTTATAACAAACTGCAGCCTGCAGCTGTGTTTTGCTTTCTTTTATTTGAGAGGTTGGTATTGCCATGGTTGGCTTTTTACAGCAGATCAAGTTCCTATAGCTGTTTGCTGTCCCTGGAACACAATAGATGGTTTTCATTTCTTGTAGATATTGTTTTTAAAACCAAGGTTGAAAATAATAAATTTGTGTTAGTGCAGTATCAGTTCAGAGATGTGTGCAAGTTGAGTGCCACTTGGTCAGTTGCCAAGTTGTGAAAATGTAGTTTGGATGCTGTGCCACCTCTTTGTAGAAAAGAAGGATAAGATTAATGACAGGATCATTCCTAAGGACACCCTGGCCGTCATCTGCAAGTGTTTTTGTAGATAATCTTTGACAGTGTGAATGTTCATTCTATTGGCTGCAGGTGTTAGACTAGGAAAGCAAAGAAATGGGAGTAAAATTATAAAATCAAACAAAAGACGTTCACAACGCTCCTGAAAATAAATCATTGAACATAATATTATGTTGCTAGCCATTTTGTCATTCATTTTCAATACTACTAAAACACAAAATGAGCTAGGAAAATCCCAGAAAGACTATTGATTTTTAAAAAATGAATCTTTGCAGTCACATTTTATACAATTAGGATACAAAGAATTGATGTTCTGTGGTGAGCGATGACTTGGAGGAAGGGTGGGAGTTGAAAGTTGACCTTTTAATGATACAGATGGGATCTATGACTTTTGATCTCTTCACTAGATCTAGTTACTTGGGGTTTTCACAGCTGCGATGAGTGTGCATGCTTTGTGCAGAAGAGAAATTTTTCTGTTGCCCACTTCTTTTTGTTGCTGGCTCTGTTGAGTCAGTCATTTTACCAAGTTGCTGATAGCTGCTGAGTCAGGTTGAAATTACAGTTGGGATCAGGTGGAATTGCAGTTGTGCAGCAGTTTTCTTGAATGCATTTAGACAGTCGAGAGAAATGTATTTCCCAGACTGTCTGTTTAGAGCTGTTATCAATGGTTGTGGTTGCTTCCTGACCCTACAAGGCAGGTGAAGCTGCAGTTTCTCTATGTTGTCGGATGCTAGTAGGAGTAGAGTTAGCAAATAACCTTTAAGAAATAAAGGTATATGACTGGTTGCAAATAATGCCATAGCATTAATGCCTCTCCACTATTTGATAGCTGTGTGTCGTATGGATGTTTCTGCTGTTAAATTCTGTCATTACTCAGCTGTGAGAAATTGATCTATTGCTGTAATGCTACCAATTGCAATTAAGGCAATCCAGTATTAAACAACTGTGGTCCTAGGTTCCTCTATGTGATTTTACAGTTGCAATGTCCTGATCACCTAAAAACTACTGATTGCTATAATGACAAAAACAGAAGATACTGTGCTTCATTATTAGTTCATAAGCCTTGATGATAGATTTGCAGGGAACAGGTAATTATATTATAATATCTATGGACTTATTCCCTTGTGGAGTTCAGAAGTTTGAAATAATCACTACAGTTTGCAGATACAGAAGATGACATCAGATATATTTTTCTGATCTTACCATGGTGATGTGGTGAAGAAGATTATCTCATAGTACAAAGGCACCTTGATCAGATGGGCCAATGAGCTGAGTGGCAGAGGGAGCTTAATTTACATAATTGTGAGGTGCTGCATTTTAGAACACAGAACAATACGGCACAGGAACGGGCACTTTGGTCCATGATGAGGTAAAAACAATGACTGCAGATGCTGGAAACCAGATTCTGGATCAGTGGTGCTGGAAGAGCACAGCAATTCAGGCAGCCTGTCCTCGGATGCTGCCTGAATTGCTGTGCTCTTCTAGCACCACTGATCCAGACTTTGGTCCATGATGTTGTACTGAACATGACACCAATTAAACTAATCCCTTCTGCCTGCCCTTGGTCCGTATCCCTCCATTCCTTGCATATTCATTACGCTTATCTGAAAGTCTCTTAAACGCCCTTATCGTATCTGCCTCTACCACCACCTCTGGCAGTGCATTTCACACAAATGTGAACAAGTTGCCCCCCCCATCTCTTTTGAACTTTCCCCCTCTGACCTTAAATGCACGCATCCTAATTTCAGATATTTTAACTCTAGGAAAAAGATTCTGTCAACTCTAACCATGCATCTCATAATTTTATAGACTTCTATCGTCAGCCTCCACTGCTCCAGAGAAAACAACTCATGTTTTTCTAGCCTCTCCTTCTAGTTCATACCCTCTAATCCAGGCAGCATGCTCTTGTGCACGCTCTTCAAAGCCTCCACATTCTTCCTATGTTGTGTTACCAGAATTGAATGCAACACTCTTAAGT
This sequence comes from Chiloscyllium plagiosum, assembly GCF_037043375.1. NCBI lineage: Eukaryota > Metazoa > Chordata > Chondrichthyes > Orectolobiformes > Hemiscylliidae > Chiloscyllium > Chiloscyllium plagiosum. The sequence goes on from NW_028270140.1 coordinate 61,459,534, forward strand.
GTGGCCCTAACCAAGTCTTATAAAGCTGCAAAATGACATCCTGACTCTTATACTCAATTCCACAACCAATAAAGGCAAGCACTTGAACTACAAACTGGACTTGAACTGCAAGATCTGTCTGTACATCAATGCTGTTCAGGGTCCTGCCATTGACTGTATACTTTTCCGTAACATTTGATCTCCCAAAGTGCAGCACCTACGCTTACACAGATTAAACTCCATCTGCCATTTCTCTGCCGATATCTGCAACTAACCTATGTCCCGCTGTATTCTTTGATAACCATCTACGCTGTCTACAACTCCACCAACCAGATATTGTCTGCAAACTTACTAACTCAGCCAACTACATTTTTGTCCAATTCATTTATATATAATATATAATTATATATATATATATATATATATATATATACAAAAAAGTACAGATCCCAGTACAAATTCCTGCAGAACACCGCTAGTGACAGACCTCCAGCCAGACCTTCCTCAATTATTTTCAGCCTTCTATGGGCAAGCCAATTCTGAATCCATGTGGTCAAGACACTACGGATCCATTTCACCTTAAAGTTCTGGATAGGTCTACCATGAGGCACCTTGTTGACATTTCTGCCACCTCCAAGCGAACCCCACCACCAGGGATATGTTTCCCTCCTCACCCCTTTTCGCTTTCCGCAAAGACTGTTCTCTCCGTGACTACCTAGTCAGGTCCACACCCCCCAACAACCCACCCTCCCTTCTTAGCACCTTCCCCTGCCACCGCAGGAATTGCAAAACTTGTGCTCACACCTCCCCCCTCACCTCCATCCACGGCCCCGAAGGATCAAAGTTTCACCTGCACATCCACCAATATCATTTATTGTATCTGTTGCTCCCGATGCTATCTCCTTTACTTTGGGGAGACTGGACGCCTCCTAGCAGAGCGCTTTAGGGAACATCTCCGGGGCATCCGCCCCAATCAACCCCACTGCCCCGTGACCGAACATTTCATTGCCTCCTCCCACTCTGCCGAGGACATGCCGGTCCTGGGCCTCCTCCGCCGCCACTCCCTCACCACCCCCATGCCTGGAGGAAGAACGCCTCATCTTCCACCTCGGAACACTTCAACCCCAGGGCATCAATGTGGACTTCACCAGTTTCCTCATTTCCCCTCTCCACACCTTACCCCAGTTCCAACCTGCCAGCTCAGCACCACCCTCCTGACCTGTCCTACCTGCCAATCTTCCTTCCCACCTATCCGATACACCCTCCTCTGTGACCTATCACCTTCATCTCCACCTCCATCCATCTATTGTATTCTTAGCTACCTTCTCCCCAGCCCCATCCCTACTCTGCAGTTTAAGAGGGAGAAGATAGAATCAGAGGTAATGGTATTATAGCTGAATAAAGAAAAACGACAGAGTCATAAGCGAGGAGTTAGGTAGAATTGACTGGGAGAAGGGTCTAGCAGGAAAGACAGTGGAACAGCAATGACAGGAGTTTCTAAAAGAAATTCAGGAGACACAGCAGAGATTCATCACAAGGAGAAAGAAGCATGGCACAGGGAGGATGAGGCAACCATGGCTGAGTAGGGAAGTCAGGGATAGCATAAAAGCAAAAGAGAAAGTATACAAAGTAGCAAAGAACAGTGGGAAACCAGAGGATTGGGAATTTTACATAGATCAACAGAGGGCAACAAAAAAAGGAGGGAGAAGATTAAATATGGGGATTAACTCTTCAGCAAAATAAAGAAAGACTGTAAGAGTTTCTTCAGATATATAAAGGGTAAAAGCGGACATTGGGCTGCTGGAAAATGATGCTGGAGAGATAGTTGTGGAGAGCAAGGAAATGACTGAGGAACTGAATAATTACTTTGCATCAGTCTTCACAAGTAATATCCCAAAAAGTCAAGAGAGTGAGGGTGTAGAGCTGAGTATGGTGACCATCACCAAGGAGAAGGTACTAGAAAAACTGAATGGCGTGGTGGTGGATAAATCACCAGGACTAGACGGACAACATCCTGGAGTTTGAAGAAAGATAGCTGAAGAGATAGTGGAGGCATTAATGGTGATCTTTTAGGAATCATTAGAATCGGGGAGGGTCCCAGAGAACTGGAAAATTGCTAACATGACACCCCAGTTTACAAAGGGAGTAGGCAAAAGAGAGAAAATTACAGACTGATTAGCTTGGCCTCGGTCATGGGTAAGATCCTGAATCCATTGTGAAGGATGAGATTTCTGAATACTTGGAAGTGTATGGTAAAATAGGGCAAAGTCAGTATGGTTTCATCAAAGGGAGGGCATGGCTGACAAATCTGCTAGAATTCTTTGAGGAAGTAATGAGCAGGTTAGACTAAGGAGTGCTAATTGAGCTTTTATGCTATCCCTGACTTCCCTAGTCAGCCATGGTTGCCTCATCCTCCCTGTGCCATGCTTCTTTTTCCTTGGGATGAATCTCTGCTGTGTCTCCTGAATTTCTTTCAGAAACTCCTGTCATTGCTGTTCCACTGTCTGCTTGGACTTCAAGAAGACCTTTGACAAGATGCCGCACACAGGAGACTACTCAGTAAGTTAAGGGCCCATGGTGTTGGAGGCAAGGTGTTAGCATGGATAGAAGCTTGTTTGTCTGGTAGAAAGCAGAGAGTGGGGATAAAAATGTCCTTCTCAGGGTGGCAGCCAGTGACAAGTGGTGTTCCACAAGGATCAGTGTTGAGATCACAACTTTTCACTTTGTATATTAACGATCTGGATGAAGGAACTGAGGGCATTCTGGCTATGTTTGCAGACGATACAAAGATAGGTAGAGGGACAGGTAGCATTGAAGAGGTGCAGAAGGATTTGGAGAAAGTGAGGACTGCAGATGCTGGAAATCAGAGCTGAAAAATGTGTTGCTGGAAAAGTGCAGCAGGTCAGACAGCATCCAAGGAGCAGGAGAATCGACGTTTCGGGCATAAGCCCTTCTTCAGGAATGAGGAAGGTGTGGCAAGCAGGCTAAGATAAAAGGTAGGGAGGAGGGGCTTGGGGAGGGGCATTGGGAATGTGATAGGTGGAAGGAGGTTAAGGTGAGGGTGATAGGCCAGAGAGGGGGTGGGGGCGGTCGGGAAGAAGATTGCAGGTCAAGAAGGCAGTGCTGAGTCCGAGGGTTGGGACTGAGATAAGGTGGGGGGAGGGGAAATGCGGAAGCTGGAGAAATCTGCATTCATCCTCACCTTAACCTCCTTCCACCTATCGCATTCCTAACCTGCTTGGCACACCTTCCTCATTCCTGAAGAAGGGCTTATGCCCGAAACGTCGATTCTCCTGCTCCTTGGATGCTGCCTGACCTGCAGAAGGATTTGGACAGGTTAGGAGAATGGGCAAAGAAGTGGCAGATGGAGTACAATGTGGAAAAGTGTGAGGTCATGTATATTGGTAGGAACAATAGAGGCATGGACTATCTTCTAAATGGGGAGAAATTTCAGAAGTTTAAAGTGCAAAGAGACTTGGGAGTTCTAGTCCAGGATTGTCTCAAGGTAAACTTGCAGGTTGAGTCAGTAGTTGGAAGGCAAATGAAATGATGGCATTTATTTTGAGCGGAATTGAATTTAATGCCACTGGTGTACTTCTGAGGGTCTATGGGCCCCATATCTCAGGAAGGACGTTACTAGACTGGAGCATTTTTGGATGAGGTTCACAAGAATGGTATTGGGAATGAAAAGCTTGAATGTAAGGCACGCTTGAGGACTCTGGGTTTATATTCGCTAGAGTTTAGAAGGATGAGGGGGTGTCTAATAGAAACATGCAGAATACTGAATACCTTGGATGGAGTAAATGTTGGGAAGATGTTTCCATTGGTAGGGACCGGGACCCGATGGCATTGCCTGAGAGGAAAGGGAAGACCTTTCCTTTCCTGGGCGGCACGTTGGCACAGTGGTTAGCACTGCTGCCTCACAGCGCCAGAGACCCGGGTTCAATTCCCACCTCAGGCGACTGACTGTGTGGAGTTTGCACGTTCTCCCCGTGTCTGCGTGGGTTTCCTCCGGGAGCTCCGGTTTCCTCCCACAGTCCAAAGATGTGCAGAGTCAGGTGAATTGGCCATACTAAATTGTCCGTAGTGTCAGGTAAGGGGTAAATGTAGGGGTATGGGTGGGTTTCGCTTCGGCGGGTCGGTGTGGACTTGTTGGGCCGAAGGGCCTGTTTCCACTCTGTAATCTAATCTAATCTAATCTAAAAAAAAAACCTTTTAGAGGAGAGATAAGGAGAAACGTCTTCAGCCAGAGAGTGGTGCATCAATGGAATTCATTGCCACAGAAGGCTTTGGAGGCCAGGCCATTGAGTATATTTAAGACTGAGATAGATAGATTCTTGAGTATCAAGGGGATCAAGAGTAATGGGATGAAAGCAGGAGAATGGGATTGAGAAACTTGCCAGCCATGATTGAATGGCGGAGCAGACTCGATGGGCTAATTTCTGCTCCTGTGTCTCATGGATCTTATCCAACCCTGCTCTACTGCAGAACCAGTTGTGGTGTCAGAGGCCTGGCTACTACTGTTATATTCCTCTGAGAGGCTATTCCCCCTAACAGTATCCAAAACAGTATACATGTTAGAGAGGGGAATAGCCACAGGAGACTCTGGCACTATCTGCCTGCCTCTCCTGGCGCTCACCCATTTATCTGACTGAAGCTGTGGTGTGACGACCTCCCTGTATCTAGTGTCTCTCACTCTTTATTCTCCCTGTAAGCTCCTCAGTATATCCAACTGCTGCTCTAGCAGAACAACATGATCTATGAGGAGCTGCAGCTGGTAACATTTCCTGCAGACATAGTCGTCAGGGATACTAGACTGCTCCCTGATCTTCCACATTTGGCAGGAGAAGCATACCACTCCCCCAAGTGTAATCTCTGCACCTTTACACTGAGAATGATTAAAGAATCGTACCTTGCTGAAGCCCAGTATTCACTTAAACCCGCACTTATACCAACTAGCAGCACTAACTGATTAATTAAATTACAATGCAATCCTTACAAACAGGTAAGGCAAGCAAGGGAAGGACTTATACAGTAAATACTAGGACCCTTGGATGTGTTGCCCAACAAAGAGGCACCTAGGGCTGCAGGTGCATAATTCCTTGATAGTGGAGTCAGAGATAGACAGGGTGGAGAAGGCATTTGTTTTTCTTGCCTTCTGTTATGAAGTTGAAGGTGTGTACTGTATCTTTAACAGAGAGTGAATGCTGTTTTGCACTGAGCACTTACAAACACCTGTCATATGACTAACTAGCAGCCTCAGAGTGTACTAGAAAATTGAAAATGTGTAACACTTGGCTGTGAAATAGATACTTGAATTGGTTGCTGTTTTGAACAATTCAAATGTAACCATCAGTTTGAATTATGCCCCAAGATACTAAAACCCAACCATGTTTGAATGTTTGCCAACCTCGAACACGGAAATGATCCGATGTTGGGGGGTATAAAAAGGCAAGTGGTTTGAAAGTCAGACAGAGCAACTGCCATTTGAAACATTCTGTACCAAAGGTACCTTTTCATACAAACGTCTTCATGGTAAAAGGAAAGAAGATGACCCAGAGAGATCTACAGCCAGAAGAAGAAAGACACCGAAGACAATAGCCGTTTTGAAATGAAGTTGATGTAATTTTAATAAGTGTTTTATTGGAACAGTATATTGTTATAGAGTTGGAGGTGGGTAATAAGCAGACAAGAGAAAGAGAGGCTTAGAGTTGTGAAGAGTTGTTTAATGTTCACTTTTAGAATAAATTGATATTATTTTCTTTAGATAGTGGAATTTGGGAGTTCTCTGTCACTCATACTTTAACAGATTACGAGGCGAGGTGAGCTTTTCATGGTATTGGGTTTAATTGACAAAAGAATTTATTGCCATATCGTAACAGTTTGGGGGCTCAGGTCCGTGATTTAAGCAGGTTTAGATAGATCCAGTCTGAGATTTGGACAGATTTGAACAGATTTGGGGAACAAAAGATCCCAGTAGATTTAAATACTTGCCGATTAGTGTCCTAAATCATTTAATAAAACGTAGGTGAGACAATTTGTTTAATTTTGGTGGCTTGTGGTTGGTTAAATTAAATATGAGGGAAATGGCTCTTAAGATTGCTAAAGAGGTTCTGGGATTTGAAGATGCTTCCCAAATTTGCCAAGAAAGTTTAGAAAGACAAAAGAAGGACATACTTTTAGAATTGGGTTTCGCCAGGGACAAAAGGAAAGCTGAAATTGTAGTGGAGTTGGTCAAGAACTTAGATATTCTTGAGAAACAGACAAGCGTAGTAAAGTTAGAAAAACTTAAATTGCAATAGAGGCAAATGGAGTTAAAAAATAAAGGAAGAGAGAGAGAAGAAAGAGTAAGGAAAAAGTGAGAGAAGGTTGTTAGCTGAGCAAAGAGAAAAGAAAGCGAGAGAGAAAGGGAAAGAGCATTTGAACTTCAGAAGTTGCGAATTAGTCAGGAAAGTTCAAGCTAACAGGATAGAAATGAAGAGAGAAGGTAGTGATGTAAAATATGTTAAAACATTGCCACATTTTGATGAGAAAGATGTCAAAGCCTTCTTTATTTCATTTGCAAAATGGCTAGGTGAATGGAGTGCTCAGAGAACTTGTGGGTAATGCTAGTTTAGACTAAGCTTGCAGGCAGAGCTAGTGAGGTATATGCAGTGCTGTCAGATGCGGGGTCAAGAGATTATTGTCAAGAAGGGTCAAACATGCTATTTTGAGTGCTTGTGAATTGGTACCAGAAGCATAAAGACAGTGGTTCAGAAACTTAAAGAAGAAATCAAGTTGAGTCTGAAAGAATTAAACATTGTAATTTTGATAGATGGGTGCGGGCCTTAAAAATAACTAAGGCCCATGAAACTCTGAGAGAGGTTATTCTGCTGGAGGTGTTTAAAAACTCATTTCCAGTGATTATAAGAATTCATGAGGATGAACAGAAAGTTAAAGAAGTGAGAAGAACAGCAGAGATGGCAGATGAATATACATTGATGCATAAGGCAAAGTTTAGGTTCTGGCAAAAATTTCATCCTGTGAGGGATGGAAATTGGGAGAAGGGGGAGATCCTACACTACAAAACAAACATTAGAGCACCCCGGTAATAGTTCACCACAGGTGAAAAATGAAGCCAAAAAGGGTAAAAAGGAGGTGAAAGGTTTCAGGTGTTTCCACTGTGTTAAAGTGTGACATGTAAAGTCACTGTGCTGGTCGTTAAAGAAAGGCACTGTGGGAAAAGATGTGGTAAAAGAGGCTAAGCCAGTAGCATTAGTGAAAGTAGTAAAGGAAACTCCAGGAAAAGTTGAGGAACTGCAGAAGAGTGCACAGTATAGGCAGAGGCTGAGTATTGAATTAGTGTCTGATCTCTATAAAGACTTCGCCTTTGTGGGTAAAGTTTACTCCGAGAGAATAGGGGAAGAAGGGAAAGAAGTTAGAATTTTGAGAGACATAGGATCTAACCAGTCTCTGATGGTAAGAGATTAATGTATTTGCACTCTTTCTGACCTGTTCGCTGAAAGTGTGGTAATTTGTGGGATAGATGGACAGAAATTTAGCGTTCCCCTATGTAAGAACAGTTGGAGTGCCAAATCAAGTCTGTGAAGTAATAGTGGGAGTAACTGACAGTGTGTGTCAGTTCTAGGAATACAATTTGTTCTTGGGAACGATTTAGTGGGATCCAAGGTGAAAGTAATATCCGTTGTTGTGGAGAAGCCAAATGAAGACCAGGGAACTGAGGAGTTAAAACAAAAATACCCTGGAATTTTTCCAGATGTGTAGTAACAAGATCCCACTATCATATGTCACAGCAAGAAGCAAAAACTACAGAGAAAGATGAAGGAGTTGAGGTTCAGTTAGCAGTCAACCTGTTTGATATAATGCTGTAGGAAAAACCTGAACAGACAGAGGGTGTGTTTAGTCCTGAAAGGCTAATGGACGTACTACAGAAAGATGAGACAATAAAAGACACATATATTGATGCATACTCAGAAAAAGAATCAGAATGTATTCTTGAGGATTATTATCTTAAACATAGATTCCTAAGACGAAAATGGAGGCCATGGTGGGTTAGTGCAGAAGAGAAATGGGTGGAAGGGCACCAGATTGTGTTGCCGGTATCATACAGATAGGATGTATTGCGGGTAGCACATGAACTACCAGTAGGAGGTGAACATAAGAGGTATAGTTAGTAAGTTTGCAGATGACACCAAATTGGAGGTGTAGTGGACAGTGAAGAAGGTCACCTCAGATTACAACAGAATCTTGATCAGATGGGCCGAGGAGCAGCAGATGGAATTTAATTTAGATAAATGCGAGGTGCTGCATTTTGGAAAACAAATCTTAACAGGAATTATACACTTAATGCTAAGATCCTAGGGAACGTTGCTGAACAAAGAGACCTTGGAGTGCAGGTTCATAACTCCTTGAAAGTAGAGTCACAGATAGACAGGCTAGTAAAGAAGGCGTTTGGTATACTTTCCTTTATTGGTCAGATTATTGAATACAGGAGTTGGGACATGACGTTGTTGTTGTACAGGACATTGGTTAGGCTACATTTGGAATATTACGTGCAATTCTGGTCTCCTTCCTATCGGAATGATGTTGTGAAACTTGAAAGGGTTCAGAAACGATTTACAAGGGTGTTGCCAGGGCTGGAGGATTTGAGCTATAGGGAGAGGCTAAATAGGCTGGAGCTGTTTTCCCTGGAACATCAGAAGCTGAGGGGTGACCTTATAGAGGTTTATAAAATCATGAAGGGCATAAATAGTACAAATAGACTAGGTCTATTCCCTGGGGTGGGGGAGTCCAGAACTAAAGGGCGTAGGTTTAATGTGAGAGGGGAAAGATATAAAAGAGACCTAAGGGGTAACTTCTTCACACACAAGGTGGTAAAGAAGGTGAGCTTCCAGAGGAAGTGGCGGAGGCTAGTACAATTGCAACATTTAAAAGGCATCTGGATGGGTCTATGAATAGGGAGGGGTTGGGAGGGATATGGGGCAGGTGCTGGCAGGTGGGACTAGGTTGGGTTTGGTTATATGGTCAGCATGGACGAGTTGGACCGAAGGATCTGTTTCCATGCTGTACATCTCTATGACTCTATGTGTGAGGAAGTCTCAGGCTAAGGTACTGCATAGGATGTGGTTATATTTTGCCGTACATGTACAATTATGCCAAATGGTCAGTAAGACAGAGGCAGTAATAAAACCAGCTCCTTTGTTGCCAATTCCTGCACTTAAAGAACTTTTCATGCGGGTAATGATCGATTATGTAAGTCCCCTCCCAAAAATTAAAAGTGAGAACCAGTACTTGCTAACCGTAATGGATATGTGTACTAGATTTCCAGAGGCAATTCCATTACAGCATATTAACGCACAAAGGGTGGTAGAGGGGTTAGTAGCTTTCTTCATGCTGTATGGGCTACCAAGAGAGATTCAGTCAGACCAAGGGTTTAATTTTACTGCTAGGCTGTTTAAGGAAGTCACGGATAGCTTAGGCATACAGCACTTTAAATCAAGTGCATATCATCCTGAATTCCAGGGAGCGTTGGAAAGGTGGCATCACATGTTAAGACCATGTTAAGAGTGTACTGTCAGGATTACCCGAATGATTGGAAAAAAAGTAACCCATTCATATTGTTTGCCATTAGAGATGCCCAAACAAATGTATTCAGTTTACTCCCTTTGAGCTACTATTCGGACATGAAGTGAGAGGGCCTTTGAAATTAATTAAAAAGAAATTGACAGGACCTCAGTCCTCCCTCGTTCCCACTCCCCTCCCCTCTCCCCCCTCTCCCATCCCCCTGCAACCCCTCATTTCCTCCCCTCCCTTATTTCCCAATCCCATCATTACCTGAGCCACATGTTCTCTCTCCCATCTTCTCACTCTCCCCTCCACCCAGCTCCTCATTCCCTAAGTCCCCACCCTCCTTTCTTGTTCCCTTCCCTCCCCAGTTAATCCATCACCTCCTCATGTTCCCCTGCCCTACTCCCCTCATTCTCTCTACTCCCCATTTCCTCTCCTACACCCCTCGTTCCTTCTCCTCCCATCTTAACCCCTTCATTGTCACTCCTCTCATTCCCTTTCCCTCCCTGAGCCCCTTATTTGCCCATCCCCTCATTCCACCTTTCCCAGTCCCTTATTCCCTCCCCTACCCCCATTCCTTCCCCTCTCACTGTTCTCTTCACTCCACCCATTTCCTTCTCCTCCCATCCCCTCATTACTTCCACCTAGCCCCTCCTTCCCTCCCTACCCTCCAGCCCCTCATCCCTCCCTGTTTCCTATTGTTCCCTCCACCCTCCCTTCCCTCCCCACTCCCTCTTTTCCTCCGTCTTTCCTTCCCTGCCTCCCTGCTCCCAACCCACCTTTTGCTCACCCCAGCTTTCTTCCTTCCTCCATCCTTATTTCCCGCATCCTCCACCCCTGCCCCAACCCCCCCACTCTCCCACCTGCATGGGTTTCCTCCAGGTGCTCCGGTTTCCTCCCAGAGATGTTCAGTTTAGGTGAATTGGGCAAGTAAATTGTCCATAGTATCCAAGATGTGCAAGCTAGGTGGTATAGCCATGGAAAATGCAGAGTTAGATAGATGGGATGGGTCTTCATGGGATGCTGCTCAGAATGTCAGTGTGAACTTGATGGGCTGAATGGCCTGCTTCCACTCTGTAGGAATTCTGTGATTCAAATTTGGATTTGAATCAAGCCATTAATAAATAAGAAATAAATAAGCCATTAGAAATTGAGGCTCTAACACAGATCCTTGTTGGACACACTAGTCACATTTTGCCAATTTGAATACCTATCCATTATCCCTACTTTCTGTTGTCTGTTTCTGAACCAATTCTATTGCCATGTCAGTAATTTGACTTTAAAATTCCGTGGACTTCTACCTTAGTCTTTTATGTTGGATTTTATCAAACGCCTTCTGGAAATCCATATAAGCAATAACCATAGACATTCCCCTGTCCACTATCTTAGTTACATCTTCAAAGAAGTCAGTGAGGTCTGTCAGGCACTGTCATGAATCATGCTCGCATGCTAGCTTTTTCTGAGTAACTTAAAAAACTCAGTGTTCTGTTACAATATCCTTGATTATAGACTCGTAACAATTTCCCCACCAGAGATTTGATTCTGTGGTATCCCTCTTTCGTCCTTTTTATAAGAGTGACATGCTATTTTCCAATCCAGAGGGGCAACTCCTTTATTTAAGGAATTCTGAAAGATTATAGAGCATGTACAATAGATTTCCCAACTTCCATTAACACCCTCCTGTGGAAACTGTCAGGTCCTGGGGATTTGTCACTCTTGAATTCCATTAATTTCCTCAATACCAGTGTTTTAGTAACAGAACATAGAAGAATACAGCGCAGTACAGGCCCTTTGGCCCTCGATGTTGCGCGATCCAAGCCCACCTAACCTACACTAGCCCACTATCCTCCATATGCCTATCCAATGCCCGCTTAAATGCCCATAATGAGGGAGAATCCACCACTGCTACTGGCAGGGCATTCCATGAACTCACGACTCGCTGAGTAAAGAACCTACCCCTAACATCTGTCCTATACCTACCACCCCTTAATTTAAAGCAATGCCCCCTCATAATAGCTGACTCCATACGTGGAAAAAGGTTCTCACGGTCAACCCTATCTAAATCCGTAATCATCTTGTACACCTCTATCAAGTCACCCCTAAACCTTATTTTCTCCAATGAAAACAACCCCAAGTGCCTCACCCTTTCCTCATACGATCTTCCTACCATACCAGGCAACATCCTGGTAAACCTCCTATGCACCCGTTCCAGTGCCTCCACATCCTTCCTATAGTATGGCGACCAAAACTGCACACAATACTCCAGATGCGGCCACCAGAGTCTTATACAACTGCAACATGATCTCAGGACTCCGGAACTCAATTCCTCTACCAATAAAAGCCAGTACGCCATATGCCTTCTTCACCACACTATTTACCTGGGTGGCAACTTTCAAAGATCTGTGTACATGGACACCAAGATCCCTCTGCTCATCCACACTACCAAGTATCCGACCATTAGCCCAGTACCCCATCTTTTTGTTACTCTTACCAAAGTGAATCACCTCACACTTAGCTACATTGAACTCCATTTGCCACCTTTCTGCCCAGTTCTGCAGCTTATCTATATTATTCTAATGTTAATTTTATTCAGTCCTTGTCTTCAATCCACGAGTAATTTCCTTGGGACAGCATACGAAAGGAAAAGCAAATATAATTTATATAAATGACTTGGATAAAGAGATCAAAAATACGTGTTAAATTTGGTGATGACACAGAGACAGAAAAGTAAACTGATAATGACATAAGGAAATTACAAACGTTTACACATTGAGTGATTCAATGTAAAAGTGGCAAGTTATGCTTAAGTTATACAGGGATCAGACATTTTGAGCTCTGTGTATAGTACTAATGTCCTTACTTGAAGAAAATAATAAATGCACTGGAAGTAGTTCGGAGCAGATTTACTAGACTAATACTGAGAATGGAGGGGACGCTGTCTTATGAGGAAATGGTGGACAGACTAAACTTGCATACGTTGGAGTTTAGGAACTGAAGACTCCTCAGGTTTCTCTACAGGATGGATGTGGAAAAGATGATTCCTCTTATGGATAATCTAGAACCAAGACTCACCGTTGACGAATAAGTGGTTGCCGTTTAAGACAGGAATGAGTAGAATTCTTTTTTTTCTCACTGAGGATCTTGAGATTTTGGAAATCTCTTTCAGAAAAGAAGAATTTCAGTCAAAGGCAGATACATTCTCAACAAGCAAAGGGATGAAAGTTGTCAGTGATAAGCCAGAACATAAAGTAATCAGATTAGTTATGATCTTAGTGAATGTTGAAATCAGTTCAATCATAGCCTACCCGTGCTCCCAATTTGTATGTTCATTTGTAGCTCATTTTCAGATTCTTCCTGTGGAAAAATGGTTCAGAATCTCAAAGCATGATATACTGCAGTCACACCCCCTCAAGTTGTAAATGGTATCAGATAAAAGAAGGCCCCACCCAGAACTGCATGTTGGAAACCAGCATGGAGTGAATTTCAAGGACACTTGCAGTCAACCTGCATTAATTTGTTCACAAATGAATGAATCCAGTGACTGATGCATAAGCAGGCATATTTCACCTTCTTTCTGACTGATTGAATGGCACCAGCATCATAGAACCCTGACACTGCGGAAGCATGCTGTTCTGTGCCCACTCCAAAGAGCATCTACTTAGACACATCAACCCCCATAACAATGCAATTACATGGCTAATTTACCTAACCTACACATCACTGGACACTATGGGCAATTTACCATGGCCAGCCTACCTAATCTGCGCATCTTTGGACTGTGGGGGTAAACCAGAGCACCCGGAGGAAACCCGAACAGACACAGGGTGATCATGCAAACTCCACACGGACTGGATTTGAACCCTGGCACTGTGAGGAAACAGTGCTAACCATTGTGCCACCCACTGTGCAACTAGTTGTATTTTCCAAAGTACAGAGTTGCTGTGGTGGTGGACACTGTTGAGCCTTGTCATAGTTAAAAATCAACAACACCAGGTTATAGTCCGACAGGTTTAATTGGAAGCACTAGCTTTCAGAGCGCTGCTCCTTCATCAGGTGGTTCATCACAACCACCTGATGTAGGAGCAGCACTCCGAAAGCTAGTGCTTCCAATTAAACCTGTCGGACTATAACCTGGTGTTGTGTGATTTTTAACTTTGTACACCCCAGTCCAACACCGACATCTCCATATCAAGCCTTGTCATCACATTGTGGTACACATAGGGAAGTGAAGGTGACATAGTTGTAATGTCACTGGACTAGTAATCCCAAAGCCCAGGCAGAGATTGAAAGTTCTTTTTGAAATTTGTGTGACCAGTTAACTTTAAGTGGCTGTATCACTTTTCATTTTTCCTACAATTTGATATTTGCTGCCCTAAAAATAAATCTGAATGTCTGAAAATGGTCAACCATAGGGAGTTCCATAAAGTGGGCACTGGGCCTGGAAAGTTTCCCTGATACTGTTTTTTTTACTTGAAGATCACTTTGCAGAATATCAGATTTTGAAACAAAATTGGATACTTTGTTAGCTGACTGGTCCTATTTATCTCAGAAATGTCTATTTACATAATAAACAGTGCAATCAACCATGGGTCTTTCATTCTACTTACGTTTGACACTTCAGCTCTTGGGAGATAGCTGAGGTACCTGCTTTTATTTTTTTTTACAAGCTGTTTATGCATTCTAAAATAGGAACATTTAATTTACTTTCTAACTTGTTGGTGAACATACATTGGTATATACTTTTCCTTTTAAGAACTTTGGAGATATGTCAAAATTAAAGAATAAAGAAAAACTGTGTGCAATTTATCTGATTACAGTAAAGAGTTGGAATATGCAGGTTGTTTGAAATGTATAAATCTCACTGTAGAAGTGCACAATTGCTATGGAGTAATATGTCACCTGTGGAGAATTGATTGAACAAGTTGGATATTGACACTGATAATTTCATGCAGGTGGGCTCTTGTGTCATAGTGGTAGTGTCCCTACCATAGGACCAAGGAACCCGGGTTCAAGTCCCACCAGCTCCAGAGGTAAGAGCAAGTTAATTAGAAAATATCTATTTATCAAACACTACCCCCATCCTGAACACTACCCCCATCCTGCTCCCTCTCGGGCATCTTTGTATCCCATCAGAAACAATGCAGTTTTAAGAGATGGATGAAAGGAGACACCTCCTCCCCCCAATTTGCTCATCTTGTCCTCAGTAACCGCAACAAGCATAATTGAGGATTTATCAGAAAAATAATCTGAAATAAACGATAACAGGATTAAGAGAGAGCATTTCCTTGGCATAAGGAATCATTGTAATGATTTTACAGTTTAAAACCTGGTTGTGTCAGCATTTTCATTGATTGCATGGAATATTCCTTCCTGTTCCATACTAAATAGTTTTACTTTGGGTTCATTTCTTTCCTGGAAAAGCGCAGCAGGTCAGGCAGCATCCAGGGAACAGGAGAATCGACGTTTCGGGCATAAGCCCTCCTGAAGAATTTTCAGCTCTGATCTCAAGCATCTGCAGACCTCACTTTCTCCTCCTTCATTTCTTTCCTGCTGAACAACAGTTGTAATGTTTATTATGGAACAATGCATAATGGAAATACAATTTATAAAATGTTCCAAGTCACTTGTCATTAAATAAACAATCCAGGTTAAGACTGGAGCATTGAATATTTAATTATATTTGACATTCCCATTCTGATTAAGCACTGAATTGAAGTATGGTATTATCACTCTTGTGATTTTAAAACAGTATTTTTGTAATATAGGACTATAGAACCGTAGCCCTGCAACCCATAGTACTGCAGGTGCAGACCAGATATTTTTCGGAAAGAAATGGACAGCACAGGAACGGTCCATTTGGCCCATAATGTTGCGCCGAACATGACACCAAATTCAACTATTCCCTTCTGCCTGAACTTGGTCCATATTCCTCCATTCCTTGCATATTCAAGTGCTTATCTAAAAGTCCCTTGAAAGCCCCTATCATATCTCTCCCCTCCCCCCCCAAAAAAACTATCCCTGGCAGCTTGTTCAAGACTCCTACCACTTTTTGTGTCAAAAAACTTGACCCTCACATTTCCTTTGAACTTTCCCCCCCTCACCTTAAACGTATGTCCCCTAGTATTAGACATTTCAACTGGGAAAAAGATTCTGACCTTCAAACATTCCTTTCTAGGATTTCGTAATTGTATAGATTTCTATCAAGTCTCCCCTCTTCTTCAGCTGCTCCAGAAAAAAACAATCCGAGTTTTTCTAGCCTCTCCTTATAGCTTGTACCCTCTAATCCTGGTAAATCTCTTCTGCACGTTCTCCAAAACCTGCACGTCTGTCTGATAATGTGACTACCAGAATTGAACGCAGTACTGTAAGTGTGACAAAACTAAAGTTCTTGTGAAGCTGCAATATGACATCCTGACTCTTGTACTCAATTCCCCGACCAATAAAAGTATGCATATCAATTGGCTTGTTACCACCCTATCTACTTGCATAGCCACTTTCAGCGATCTGTGAACTTCAATCCCAAGATCCCTCTGTACATCAATGCTGCTCTTAACTGTATTCTTTTCCTTAACATTTAATCTCCCAAAGTGCGTCACCTCACACTTACCCTCCAACTGCCATTTCTCTGCCCATGTCTACAACTGATCTAAATCCCAGTGTATCCTTTGACCGAGTTAAATGCTATCCACAACTCCACCGATCTTTGTATTGTCTGCAAACTTAGTAAACCACCCATCTACATTTTCATCCAAGTCATTTATATATTTCACAAACAGCAGAGGTCTCAGTACAGATCCCTGTGGAACCAGTAGTCACAGACCTAGAACCAGAAAAACGCCCTTCCACCACTACCCTCTGCCTTCTATGGGTAAGCCAATTCTGAATCCCTGCAGCTAGGTCACCGTGGATCCCATGCATCTTAATCTTTTGGATGTGCCTACCATGAGGGATCTTGTCGAAAACCTTACTAAAATCCATGTAGACAACATTCATTTGCTTCACCCTCATCAGTCACCTTTGTTACCAGATCAAAAAATTCAATCAAGTTAGTAAGATGTGACCTTTGCCTGCATAAAACCATGATTTTCCAAATGCACGGAAATCCTATCCCTAAGAATTCTCTCTAATTGCTTCCCAACCACCAATATGAGAGTCACCTGTCTATAGTTTCCTGGGTTACCCAATTTCCCTTCTTGAACTCGCCAGTCCTAAGGGACCTCTCCTGTGGCTAACTGTCTCTTCTCTTGCCTCTCTCAATAATCTGGGAAGATACTATCAGCCCCTGGGGTCTTATCCACCTTAATGCTCTCCAACACCATTTCTTTCTTGATCTCATAATGCCCTCAAAACTTTGAAAACATTTCAGGTCTCTGGCTCCACCACTAACTCAGGCAGTGAATTCCAGGCACCCACTATCCTCCATATAAAAAATTATTTCCTTACTTCCTCTCAAATACTTTAATACTTTCCAAATCATCCAAATCATTAGTGTATAAAACAAATAGCAGGAATCCCAACACTGAACCCTGTGGAACACCACTTAAAAAATCGATTTGCAAAGACAGCCATCACCCATTACCCTTTGTTTTCTGTTACTAAGTCAACTTTGGATCCAATTCAACACATTATCCTGTACCCCATGGGTTTTTTTTTGACCAGTCTGCCATGTGGGACCTGTTCAAATACCTTGCTAAGATCTATGTAGACAACATCTAATGCGCTATTCTTACTGATTCTCCTTGTCACTTGCTCAATGAATTCAGATTTGTAATACATGATCTTCCCTTCATAAACATGCTGACTACTCCTGACTAGCCCATGCTTTGTAAGTTACAATTTATCCAATTTCTCAGGATTAATTCTAACAATTTAGCAACCACCAAAGTAAGAATAACTGGTCTACAATTGTTTGGCATTTCCTTCTTACTGTTTTTAAACAATGGAACTACACTTGTATTCCACCAGTCCTGCAGCACCTCCCTGTGTCGAGTGAAGGTTGGAAATTAATCCTAAGAGCATCTGCTATTTTCTCTCTGACTTCCTTCAACATCCTGGAGAGCAATGCATCCAGTTTTGCAACTTATCCACTTACAAGGATTCCAACTCCTCTAACACTTGCTTTATACATATGATTATTTTTATCCAATATGTCACACTGCTCCTCTTGGATTACTATATCCACATTATCCCTTTTCTTTGTGAATATAGAGTCATAGAGAAGTACAGCATAGAAACAGACTCTTCGGTCCAACACGTTCATGCTGACCAGATATCCCAACCCAATTTAGTATGGAGACAAAAAGTTAATTTAAAATTGTTCCCAAAAAGTTAATTTAAAATTGTTCCCATATCCTTTGCATCTTCACACAAGTTCACTTCTTCATCACTTAGAAGTTCCACTTTTCCTAAACTATTATTTTGCTCTTTATACACTGGGAAAGCATATTTGGGTTTTCCTTTTATCTCCTTTGCTATCTTATTTTTCATGGCACCTCTGATTTCCTGATTTATTTTCTTAGTTGACCCCTGCTCTTTCTGTGCTTCTCTAGGATATCCATAATGCTGATATCAAGAATGACTGTCATAAGCTTTCTTTTTCTATTTAACTTTCACCTGTATTTTTCTAAACAGCCATGCAAGGGGTGTCTATATTTGGCAATACCATTCTTATTTCTGGAGAGAAGTTGCCTGCTTTGTGCCCTAAGGGTCTCACTTTTTACTGCCTTCTACTGGTTTACCACTTATTAATCATTTAGCGGTCCAGACCACCTTAGTTAAATCACTTCTCAGTTTTATAAAATTTGCTTTCCCCAAGTTAAAAGCGTTTACTCAAGATTTATCTGTGTCCTTTTCCATAATGATATTAAATCTAACAGAATTGTGGTTGATATCTCCAAAATGGTTGCCCAGTTTTTAAAATTCATTTCTGGGGTGTGGGCGTCATTTATTGGTCTTCCCTAGTTGCCTTTGATAAGATCATGGTGGTGAGCTGCCTGCTTGAACCGCTGCAATCCATCAACTGTGGATTGACCCACAATGCCATTAGGGAGGGAAATCCAGGAGTTTGACCCAGTGACAGTGAAGGAACGGTGAAATATTTTCCAAGTAGTGATGGTGAGTGGCTTGGAAGAGAGCTTGAAGGTGATGTTGTTCCCATATATCTGCTACCTTTGTTCTTCTAGATGGAAGTGGTCATGGATTTGAAAGGTGCTATTTGTGGATATTTGGTGAATTTCTGCAATATATCTTGTAGCATCATTGGTGGAGGGACAGGATGCTTGTGTCTGTTGTGCCAATCAAGTGGGCTCCTTTGCCGTGGATGGTGTCAAGCTTCTTGAATATAGTTGGAGTAGCACTCATCCAGGCAAGAGGGGAGTGTTCCAGACTTGTGCCTTGGAGATGGTGGACTG
This sequence comes from Chiloscyllium plagiosum, assembly GCF_037043375.1. Classification (NCBI taxonomy): domain Eukaryota; kingdom Metazoa; phylum Chordata; class Chondrichthyes; order Orectolobiformes; family Hemiscylliidae; genus Chiloscyllium; species Chiloscyllium plagiosum. The sequence goes on from NW_028270140.1 coordinate 61,478,490, forward strand.
GTGTTTGGGGAGTCAGAAGGTGAGTTAATTTCTGCAGTATTCCTCGCGTATGACCTGCTCTTATAACCACCGTGTTTATGTGGTGAGTCCAGTTGAGTTACTGGTCACTGATAGCTCCCAGGATGTTGATAGTGGGGGATTTAGTAATGGTAACATCACTGAATGTCAAGGGGTTATGGTTAGATTGTCTCTTATTGGTGATGGTCATAGCCTGGCATTTGTGTGATGCAAATATTACCTGCCTCTTGTCAGCCCAAGCCTGGATATTTTTCCGATCTTGTTGCATTTGAACATGGACTGCTTCAGTGTCTAAGGAGTCACAAATGATGCTGAACACTGTGTAATCATTGGCAAACATCCCCGCTTCTGACCTTATGATGGAGCAAGGTCATTTATGTAGCAGCTGAAGATGGATGGGCCCAAGATACTACCCTGAGGAACTCCTGCAGAGATGTCCTGGAACTGAGATGTCTGGCCTCCAACAACCATGACCATCTTCCTATGTGTCAGGTATGACTCCAACCATCGAAGTGTTTGCCCCTGATATCCATTGATTCCAGTTTTGCTAGTCCTTTGTGATGCCACGGGTCAGGAAATGAGTGGCCCTAGCAGAATTCAGCAAGTTATTGCTGAGCAGATGCTCTTGATAAGAGTACTGATGTCACCTTCCATCATTTTACTAATGATTGAGAGTAGACTGATGAAGTGGTAATTAGCTGGGTTGGATTTGTTCTGCTTTTCATGTATAGGGCATGACTTGGCAATTTACCACATTGTCGGGTAGATGCCAGTGTTGTAACTCTACTGGAGCAGCTTGGCTAGGTGAGTGACAAGTTCTGGAGCACAAGTCTTCAGCACTATTGCTGGAATATTGCCAGGGCCCATAGCCATTGCAGTATCCAGTATCTCCAACATTTTCTTGATGTCATGTGGAGTGAATCAAATTGGCTGAATCTGTGATGCTGGAGGAAGCCAAGATGGATCATCCACTTGGCACTTCTGGCTGAAGATTGCTGCAAAAGCTTCAGCCTTAACTTTTGCACTGATGTGCTGGGCTCTTCCATCATTAAGGATGGAAATATTTGTGGAGCCTCCTCCTCCAATGAGTTGTTTAATTGTCCACTACCATTCACAATTGTATGTGACAGGACTGCAGATCTTAGATCTGATAAGATCGCTTTGTTCTGTCTCTCACTTGCTGCCTGTGCTATCTGGCATGGAAGTGGTCCTGTTTGGTGGTTTCACCAGGTTGACCTCATCTTCAGGTATGCCTGGTGCTGTTCCTGGCACGCCCTCCTGCACTCTTCATTGAACCAAAGTTTAATCCCCTGGCTTAATGGCAATGGTTGAGTAAGGATATGCCTGGCCATGAGGTCACAGATTGTGCTGGAATACATTCTGCTGCTGTTGATGGACCACAGCGCCTCATGGCTGCTCAATCTTGAGTTGCAAGATCTGTTCAAAATTTGTCCTATTTAGTATGGTGACAATGTCACACAATACGATGGAGGTTATTCTCAATGTGAAGACGCTATGTTTGTTGAGACCTGACCAGCTCGATCAGTGGTTCTGCTGCTGAGCTACTCTTGGTGGTGAACATTGAAATCCAATCCCTCTCCCCCTCCCATCCCATGTACATTTTTTGCCCTTGCCATCCTCAATACTTCCTCTAAGTGTTATTCAACATGGTGAAGTACCAATCATCAGCCGAGGAAGGAAGGTACATGGTAATCAGCAGGAAGTTTCCTTGTTCATGTTTAACCTGAAGCCATAAGCTTTCATGAGGCCCAGAGTCATTGTTGATGACTCACAGGGCAACTCCCTTCCGAATGTACACCACTGTTCCCCCACCTCTGCTGGGTCTGTCCTGCCGATGAGACTGGATTGGGATATCTGGGGATGGTGATTGTCCGTAAATTGTGATTCCATGAGTATGACAGTGGCGGACTGTTAATTGGCTAGTCTATGAGACAGCTCTCCCAATTTTTGCACTAGCCCCCAGATATTAGTAAGGAGGACTTTGCCAGGTTGTCTGCCATTGTCTATTTCTGTACCTAGGTCGATGTCAGGTGATCTGTCCAATTTCACTTCTTTGAGACTTCATAGCAGTTGGCACAACTCTTTCTTTTGTGTTTCTTCTAACCAGAGCAACAGAGTCCTGTGCAGTATTCAGCTAGAAAATAATAAATAGCACAAGAAAAAAATAGACCTAATTAATCTTTCACTCCATGTTTAAGGGCTGCTCCATAGCGCAAATATGAAACATTTATATCATCACCTAACCAACAGAAATTCAAATTCCATGCAAGACAGAAACTAATGTGCTTGGCAGTTGAAACAAGAGCCAGTGTCCCTGACTTGGACTGGATTTATCACCTGGTCTGCCTCACCAATGTGTGAATGTTTGCATAAAGCATGAATTTGCATCATTAATTTCAAATGCACAGTTTATACTTCAAAGTTCTTCTCAGTCTGACATAGAAGTTTGCATTCTATGATATATGAATTTCACTTTTTAGTTTCCATTTGTTATCTTAAAACAGTGTGTTGTCCTGGACACTGTTCTGCAGGTATTTGTTTAGGCAGTATTATAGATCCATTACCATGCAGTGCCAAAGGCAACTCTCCTTATAAAAGTAAGATATGTGAATTTACCAGCTGGCATAACTAATCATTGAATTGCTAAGTCTAAGTATGATGTAGAGGAAAATTAATAATGTAATGAATTGAAATATATGACTTCCACTGCTAAGGATGTTGAGCTTTGAAGAGCTCTCTTTAACAGCTACTAAACTATAGGGTTTTCTCTTTTGGCAGCAAAGTAAATTCTATTTCATCCATACAGTACCTAGATAATATTATACAGTATATCATTGGAGGAGTTCATGAAAAGAACTGATGGTGCAGTCACAGAGAACATTGAGGATAATCAAAGATTACCTCTTATTATGCATCCAGCATTCAGCAATAGATAGCTCTTACTTTCACATTGTTGCTGTTACTTTGGCAAACTCAGGTAATAAAGATATCATGTGTGCATTGGAAAGATGTTGCAATACAAACAGGTATACATTGACCCAGATATCTGTCATTGCGGTGGGAAGTGAAAAATCTCGTCGACACACCTGTCTCCAGACAGACAACCTCTGCACACATGATGTTTGCTTGGGGATAGATGAGGGCTGCGATTGAGATGAGCCAGGTCCCTGTACAGGCAATTTGGAGGTAATGACACAGGCAAGCAAAGGTTTGAGGCCGGCTAATTAGAAGGCACACCTTAGTTCAGTGTGACTTTCTTTGGCTCTCTAAGCCTCACGTTTTCCACCTGCAAACCTCCATGACTCTCATTACTATTTATCCACAAGGGCCAGACATCACGACCCATGTGGAGATACAGAGAATGAAGATCTCACCATTTAAAAATGTTTTTCCATATGATACTGAAAAATCTCATTCAAAACCTTTAATACTCACAAATGGTCAGTCTGCTGTAAAAGCAAACAAATGTTTCTTGACTAACCGCATTCATTACTATCTCACCTTTCCAACCGGCAACCACTAACATCAAGGGGGACAAAGGTAGCAAAAATACAGAAACATTATCACCTGCAAGCTCACCTCTAAGCCACTCACTATCCTGATTTAGAATATATTATCATTCCTTCAATATTGCTGGATCAAAATTCTGAAGCTCCCTCCATAACAGCATTGTGGGTATACTAACACCAAATGGATTGCAGTGGTTCAAGAAGGCACACTTTTTTCAAGTGCAACTTATATGGACAATATAGGCTAGCCCAGTCAGCATCATCCACATCCCAAAATAAATAAAAAGCAAAGACAGTTAGTCTCTCACAAACCCATTAAAACTGTCAATCAGGATGTGAAGTCTGCCACTCTGCTGAGAGAAATGGTTTTGAAGCTGTCAAAATTGAAACAGTCATTATAGGGTCTGCTGTAATAAGCCCTTGGGAAGTGCCAAAATGAAATCTCTTGAAATGTTAGACACAGATTGGTTTCTTTCCAGATAATACCAAAGTGGCCGGCCAATTAGTACACTTCAGCATTTGGTACCTGCGTTCTTAGTCTAACTGATAGCTGTAACTTTTTAAAATAATTTTGAAAGGCTGGGAATATAAATAAATGTAGATTATGGTGCTTAAACTCACCTTCGCCACGTTTCAAAAGCGATTACACTTCCTCCATCAACTTGTGACTTCCACACTAGGGGTTAAACCCTTAGAAGAGTGAAGATGGGGTCATTTTGATCTCAACACTAATTGCCAAGTAACCTGCTGAGTTTAGGTCTACCACTTGTGGTAGCCCCCTTTCCCCAGATGGGTGGTTGAAGAGTTCAGGTGTCAGGTAACTAAGTGAGGAGAAGGAATGGTAAGTGAGTAAGAAGATAGGATTGGCTGTGGAGGAGATAATTGGGTCGCATTGGTGGAGATCAGTTTGCTGAGTGCTGAGTCAGGTAATTTTCAATAAAAGCGAAAAAGTAAGGATGCTGAAAATAGGAAGCGCTGGAGAAATTCAGCCAATCTGGCAGCATCTATAGAAAGAGAAACAAAATTCATGTTTCAAGTCTTGTAACCCTTCATGACACGAAATCAGTGGACTCAAATCATGAACTCAGCTGTTTTGGTCTCAGGTGCCGCCAAACTTGCTGAATATCTCCAGCACTTTCTATTTGTGTTTCAGGGTATTTTCAAGGTTTGGGATGTCAGATCGGCTTTCAGTTGGATCTGGGGATTGTTGGAGCATTCATTAGTGAGTTGGGAAAGGGCTCAATGTTATTCTTACCTTGGAACTTGGGAAGTTTTCTTTACCTCTAAAATTTTCTAAATAACTGTTGAGTAAATGGGTCAGACTGCTCCGTGTCTTCATGTTTTTCCAAAGTTTCCAGAGGATAACTGGTATGTCAAAACTTCTGAGAGAATCATTTTTTAGGGTAAGTTGCTGGAACAACTACCTCCTAATTAGATATTTTGGCCAGTACATTCTATATTTAAGATGTAAGCAAGCAGGTCTGGATGATGTTTCCTTATAGACTAAATATAAGAAAGAATTAAGCAATTGATAAACACCTCCTTCCAATTTTATTGAAAGGTCTTTAAACCCTTTCTGAGTCTAAACAATTTGAAAGTGCAGTAAGAAAGCAATTTATCTGAAAATGCTATATAATGTTTCCAAGGAAAGGCAGCTAAGATAACAATGAAACAAAAAGCAGTAAAGGGCATGTTGCACAGGGGTTGATCACTTTAAGTCAAGCAAGACAATTTAAGTAGCAGAGTGCATGTATTATATTCATAGTATCGTTGTGTTCTATTCACTCATCTAAGAGAATCTGGGCATGGCAATTCAGCTGTTCATTTTATATTAATCAGAAAATAAATTTGAACCACAACTCACCTTATCTAGTATTAACTGTCCTGCTGTCAGAGAGATTAAACAAATACAAAGATCACAACTGGCCAATTCAAATCACACCCCTAAATTGCACTATCATGCAAATTGATGTAATGTTTGGAAACTCCATAAAAGTAAAAAGTAAACAAAAAGTAAAAATCTCAGAAACAGATTTTCAAGTTGCGTAGCTCTTCAAAGTAATATAAATTGCACAACAGGTTTCCTGATAGAGTGTTTACAACTATGAAACAAAGCATTTCAAAGTATTGCCTTTTCCTAGTCAGCTGAGCTGCACCAATAATGGCAAATGATTATGATATTTGTTTTTTTTAAAAAATAAAATCACCAGATCAGGGCAGAAAATCCTTCCTTGCAAGTTAAAACCTTGATGTGGATTCTGTGATAAAAGTAGCAAAGGGCTATTGTAACTAACCATTATTAAACTGTAAATCAAACTGCAACATCCAATGTCTACATGTTTGCAGTTAAGCATGGAAATCAGGAAGTTATAGTCATAGAGTTGTACAGCACGGAAACAGTCCCTTGGGTTCAACTCGCCTATGCTGACCAGATATCCTAAATGAATGTAGTGCCATTTGCCAGCTTTTGGCCCATATCCCTCTGAACCCTTCCTATTCATGTACCCATCAAGATGCATTTGAAATGCTGTAATTGTACCAGCCTCCACCACTTCCTCTGGCAGTTCATTCCATATGCCCTCCTCACTCTACGTAAAAAAGTTGCCCCTTAGGTCCCTTTTAAATCTTTCCTCTCTCATTTTGAACCTTTGCCCTCTAATTTTGGACTGCTCTATCCTGGGAAAAAGGCCTTTTCTATACACCCTATCCATGTCCCTCATGATTTACAAAACTCTATAAGGTCACCCTCAGGCTCTGACACTTCAGAGAAAATAGCTTCAGCCTCTTCAGTCTGTCCCTACAGTTCCAGCCCTACAACCCCAGCAATATCCTTGTAAAACTTTTCTGCACCTTTTCAAGTTTAACATCTTTGCTACAGCAGGGAATTGAATGCAGTATTCCAAAAGTGGCCTAACCAATGTCCTGTATAGCCACAACATAACGTCCCAACTCCTATATTCAATGCAGCACCAAAAAAGGCAAACATACCAAACACCTTCTTCACGAACCTGTTACCTGCAATTCCACCTTCAAGGAACTATGAACCTGCACCCCAAGGATTTTCTTGTTCAACAACACTTAGCAGGACCCTATCATGAAGTGAAAAAGTCCTGCCCACCGATTTGCCTTAACAAAATGCAATACCGCACATTTATCTAAATTAAGCTCCATCTGCCACTCCTCAGCCCATCTGATCAAGGTCCCGTTGAAGTCTGAGATAACCTTTCTCACGATCCACTACACAACCAACTTTGGTGTCATCTGCAAACTTACTAACCATTCCTCTAATGTTCATATCCAAATAATTTATATAAATGACAAAAGGCAATGGACCCAGCACCAATCCTTGTTGCTGTCTGATTTGGAGCTGTTTTTCTTTGCCAGTTTCTCCCAAAGAAATGCAGAACTAAAACACACAGAAGAGCACAACAAAGGTACTCACATAACCAGCTTGGATAAAATTGAGCATGTCTATTTAAGTCTAACTACATTTTTAATTGTTTAATTAATTTTACTTACTATCAAGCCACTTTCTGTACCATTAATTAACCTTAAAATGTCTGGGGTTCCATTCCTTCATATTTTAATTATCAGAATTGTAGAATCTTGGAGCAGAAAACGTGACTATTTTATCGATTGTTCTGTGGGGCTCTTTGAACAAACTGACAAGCTATTCACACACTCTGACATTTTATTTGAAGGCCTGTCAATTACTTTTTCTCAAGTACACTTTTAACTTAGTTATGGCACTAGCTTCCATTGACTCTTCAGGTGGAAATTTCAGGTCCAGACAGCATTGTGGGGAATAAACATTGCTGTCATAGTTTCTCTAAATCATTTGTAAATAGTTTTATATCAATGAATCTTCCTACATTCTTCCTAAAATAAGGCCAAAACTGCATACAATATTTAAAATGTAGTCCCATCAATGCCCTGTCTAACTGAAGTATAACATCCTCAATTTTAAGTTCCATTGTTCTCATAATAAAGGATAGGATTCCATTAGCTACCTTAGTTACTGCATACCAACTTCTGTGAGCCATGCACTGGACCACCTAGATCTCTCTGCAATTCAAAATTCTATACTTGCTTTCCGTTGAAGTAATACTCTGCTCTTTTATTCTTCTTGGCAAAGTGAACCACCTCACATTTTCCCATATTTTACTCCATCTGCCAGACTTTGCCCACTTAATAAATCTATTTGTATACTCAAGTTTTTCACAACACATTTCCCACGTATCCTTACATTGTCTTTGAGTTTATATACACTGCTTTCAATCTTCTCATCTAATTTGTTGACGTAAATTGTAGAAAGTTGAAGCCCGACCACAGACCCCTGCAGAATTCCTGAAGAAGGGCTTATGCCCGAAACGTCGATTCTCCTGCTCCTTTGATGCTGCCTGACCTGCTGCGCTTTTCCAGCAACACATTTTTAAGCTCTGATCTCCAGCATCTGCAGTCCTCACTTTCTCCTAGAATTCCACTCATCACAACATACAATCATCCAGTCTGTTTTCGTCCAGCCAATCTTTTATTCATTCTGTATGTTACCACTTACACTCTGACTTTTACCTTTTCACAATGATCCTTGATGTATTGTAAATACATCTACTGGTACCCCTTTATCTATAACACACATTACTTAAAAGAACTCCAATAAATTGGTTAAACATGATTTCCTTTTTACAAAGCCAAAACTATTCCCAATTATCTTTTATTTCTCTATGTGTGCAGCTACAATCTCTTTAAATTCTGATTCTATCAGCTTCCCCACAACAGATATCAAGCTTACTGGCCTATACTTTTATAGTGTTTTGCCTCCCTCATTTCTTGATTTACTACTTTCCAGTTTGTTTGAACCTTTTCAGAATTTGGATATTTTGGAAAGTTAACATCAAAAATCTACTTCCTCATTAACTATCTGCTTTAATACCCCAGGCTGAAGTCCAGCTGAACTCAACGAATCCTAAGCACTGTTACTGTCGAGGCATTGCTGCCAAGGGAGAGTACCCTTCATGTGCTAAAGACTAAGCCCACATCCTGACCTCAGGAGGCAATCATGTTTAACTAGATAGTGTTACCATGCACAGGGGCCCCAACAGCTGTTAGATTGCCAGGAGAAACGGAATGTGGCCCTTCATTTGCCATTTATGTGATTTATTTGGGTTCTCTGTGGGCCATCTGCCACCTGTCTAGCCAGTGGCAAAATGGTGTTAGGGCGCAAAGATGATGTATGTGACACACATTGCCTTTTTGTGCCATTCTTCAGGGGCCTGTAAAATTCAATATATTACAGGTATATTTCTAGAGAAATCTTCAGGTGAATGATATTTTGAACTCCAACAGTACTTACACTGTTCATAAAGTTTCAATTATTTCTATTTCAAAGTTAGGTTCTGATTTTGCTATGCCCTAATAAATATTTTTCTACTGTTAAGTGTTTTATGGTTAGAACTATTGTTCTACCCCAAAGGAAAGCTTGGTTTTTACTAGATCCAAAATGATGTTTTTCTTCCTTGGTATAGGCGGTTCTGCTATAACACATGTACCTTCAATGTGAATTGGCTTTAACACGATTGAAGAATTTAGACCGTTACTTGTAGAATGCGAATTTCCCTTCCCTGTATTGGTTATAATGTGATTCTGACCCCATTATTTTAAATGGCATGGCTATTGCACTATTTTCTTATACTGCAAGATCACAACAGAGCAGAACTATTGCATTTTATTAGAACTGACTATGCTACATTAAAGTTATCACAATTATTACAATGCAAAGACAGGTCATTCTGCCCATTGTGCCTGCACCAGCTCCACTATCTAGTGCCAATCCCTATATCCCTGCAACTATTACTAACAAAAAAACCCAATACCCTCTTGATGTGTTCATCAAATCTGTTTCCACCATACTGCCAGACAGTGCATTCAATACCCTCACAACTTTCTGTGTGAAAATGTATTTTTTTTCTCTCACATTAATTCGCACATCAGTTTAAATCTATGACCTCTTGTTCTTGTTTCTTTTATGAGCAGAGACAGCTTCACTAATCTGACCCGCTCATGGTTTTGAAAACTTCAATCAAATCTCCTCTCAGTCTTCTTCAGGGAAATGAATCCCAATTTCTTCAAGCTATTCTCATAGTTGAAGTTTCTCATACCTGGAACCATTCTTTTAAATCACTTCTGCTTTCTGTCTAATGTATTTGCATCTTTCCAATAATGTGGCACCCATGACTGCATACGTTACTGCAGCTGAGGTCTAACAAGTGTCTTGTACAAATTAGCATCATCTCCTTACTATTTCATATTGATGCAGATAGATATTTTGAATGGAATAGAATCCCTACAAGTGTGGAAAAAGGCCCTTTGGTCCAACAAGTCCACACTGACCCTCCGAAGAGCAAGCCACCCACACCCCTTCCTCCTACTTTATATTTTACCCCTGACTACAGCACCTAACCTATACATCCCTGAACACTATGGGCAATTTAGCACAGCCAATTCACCTAAACTGCACATCTTTGGACTGTGGGAGAAAACCGGAGCACTCACAAAAAACCCATGCAGACATGGGGAGAATGTGCAGACTCCACACAATCACCCAAGGCTGGAATCAAACCTGGATCCTTGGTACTGTGAGGCAGCAGTGCTAACCACTGAGCCCCTGTGCCACGCCTAGTCCCTGTGCCACCCCCATATTGACTATATTTGTTCTGTCTTCTGCACTGACATTTGGTGCAATAAAATCAGAAATAGAATTTTGAGAAGAAATAAACAAATGAGCACAAAATAAAATTAACTCAGAAGGTTTTTCAGCATTTCTAGTATATGTCTTTATTCTAAGTCGGTTTTGATAGTAGCAAAATCATACTTAATGCAAGGAAGGTACCTAACCTGCATTCCCTGTACCTGAAGCTACAAAGTGAGAGAGTAGAAGATGAAAATTTACTTTCAGTACTTTTATTTTAATGATTAATTTGACTTCCAGTAGGCTAACAATTACCTGTAAATCTACAAAAAGGTGTTGCTTAAGGATTAAAAGAAACCAGAGTTCATATTCATTCACCTTAACCAGCATAATAAAAAATAGAACAAGTAATCACTGTTTTAAACAAATGCTGCCATCACAATCATTACTGCATACAATATTATTGTGACTTGCTAACTAAATTCATTTGTATTACCAGGAAAAAGGATTTCCCAGTTGTTTGCAGTTTGTCACTTCTTCGAAAATTATTTTGTAATCATTGATCAAGTATTCTGCATGACTTTTCTTCAGCCGATACATATAATAATATTGAATATAGTCACACACCTAAGACTGCCATGCTAATTGTCTCATTTATTTCCCCAGTTGTTGAATGATTATCTTCTTAACAGCTAGATGTTGATTAGTAGATATTATTGTGATGCATAAATTCTGAAAAATTCTGAATAAATCTTTAAATGGTATTTACTATCTCGCTCTTTTTTAGTCTGCTATACAGTTATACTGAAGGATGCCAGTTTTTTGATGCCAGTTACAAAATTTGATGTTAGACAAGTCAACAATGGAAATAATTCAGGTAACATTTTTAAGGAGGAAGGAGAGCAGCCAGAAGTCGTGGTACACATCAGTACCAATGACATAAGTAGGGAAAGGGAGGAAATCCTGAATAGTGAATATAGGGAGTTAGGTTGGCAGCTAGAAAGCAGGATGAGCAGAGTAGTAACCTCAGGATTGCTACCGGTATCTTATGCTCGTAAGGCTGGGAATAGAGAGCGAGAGCAGATGAACATGAGGTTGCAGGGCTGGTGTAGGGGGGAGGGTTTCAGACATGTGGATCATTTGGATACCTTCTGGGGAAGGTGGGACCTGTACAAGAAGACCTGGGCAGGAGGTTTAGTAGAGCTCTTTGGGAAGGTTTAAACTAGATTGGCAGGGGGTGGTGAGCTATGGATCAGATTATGAAATAGGTAGTGAACAGTCAGATAATGTATGCAGAGATAATGTGAGGAGGGATAGGCACTTGATAGGGCAAAGGTACAGTCAGTGTGATGGATTGAAGTGTGCCTATGTTAATGCACGAAGTATCAGGAATAAGGGTGACGAACACAGAGCATGGATCAATACTTGGAACTATGATGTTATGGCCATTGCAGAGACTTGGACATCACAAGGGACACTCTGGAGACAGGAAACATGTTTCTGCTGATGGGTGAGTCCCAAACCAGAGGACACAGCTTAAAAATAAGAGGTGGGCCATTTAGGACAGAGATGAGGAGAAACTTCTTCACCCAGAGAGTGGTGGGTGTGTGGAATGCTCTGCCCCAGAAGGCAGTGGAGGGCCAGTCTCTGGATTCGTTTAAGAAAGAGTTGGATAGAGTTCTCAAGGATAGTGGAATCAAGGGTTATGGAAATAAGGCAGGAACAGGATACTGATTGAGGATGATCAGCCATGATCATAATGAATGGTGGTGCAGGCTCAAAGGGCAAAATGGCCTACTCCTGCACCTATTGTCTATTATCTATTGTCTATTGAATGTTCCAGGGTTTAGATGTTTCAAAAGGAATGAGGCGGAGGTAAAAGAGGTGGAGATATTACCCCTTTTAATCAGGGATAGTATCACAGCTGCAGAAAGGAGGATCATTAAGGAGGGTTTGTCTACAGAGTCAGGATGGGTGGAAGTCAGAAACAGGAAAGGAAAAGTCACTTTATTGGGAGTTTTCCACAGGCCCCCCAATAGTAACAGACACATAGAGGAACAGATTGGGAGGCAAATTTTGGATAGTTGCAGAAGTAACAGGGTTGCTGTCATGGGTGACTTCAAATTCCCCAATATTGATTGGAACCTACTTCGTTCAAATAGGTTGGATAGAGCAGGTTTTGTCAGGTGTGTCCAGGAAGGGTTCCTGATGCAATGTGTAGTTAGGTCGACCAGAAGGGAAACTATATTGGATTTGGTGCTTGGCAACGAACCATGCCAGGTGTCAGATGCTTCGGTGGGAAAGCATTTCGGTGATGGTGATCACAACTCCCTGATCTTTACTATACTCATGGAGAGGGGCGGAGCAGATGGTAAATGAAAGTACTTAATTAGGGGAGGGGAATTACAATGCTATTAAGCAGGAACTAGGGCACCTAAATTGGAAACAGATGTTCTTTGGGAAATGCATGAAAGTTTAGGAAGTTTTCGGTGATAGTGCTGGACAGGTTTGTCCCACTGAGGCAAGAGAGGGATGGTAGGTTGAAAAAAACCTTGGGTGACAAGGGATGTGGAACATCTAGTCAAGAGGAAGAAGGAAGCTTACTTAAGGTTGAGGAAGCGAGGGTCAAACAGGGCTTTAGAGGGTAGCCAGAAAGGAACTGAAGAATGGACTTAAGAGAGCTAAAAGGGAGCATGAAAAAGCTTCAGCAAGTAGGATTAAGGAAGATCCTAAGACGTTCTACACTTATGTGAGGAACAAGAAGATGGTCAGAGTAAGGATAGGGCTGAAAATGAGTTGCTGGAAAAGCGCAGCAGGTCAGGCAGCATCCAAGGAGCAGAAGAATCGACATTTCGGGCATGAGCCCTTCTTCAGGAATGCCCGAAACGTCGATTCTCCTGCTCCTTGGATGCTGCCTGACCTGCTGCGCTTTTCCAGCAACATATTTTCAGCTCTGATCTCCAGCATCTGCAGTCCTCACTTTCTCCTAAGGATAGGGCTGATCAGGGATAGTGAAGGGAATTTGTGCTTGGAGTCGGAGGATGTAGGGAGGTTCTTAATGAATATTTTGCTTCAGTATTCACTACTGAGAGGGACCTTCATGTTTCTGAGGACAGTGTGAAACAGATTGATATGTTAAAACAGGTTGATGTTAGGAAGGACGATGTGCTGAAAATTTTGAAAAAAACATAAGGATAGATAAATCCTCTGGGCCAGATGGGATATACACTAGGTTACTACAAGAAGCGAGGGAACAGATTGCTGCGCCTTTGGCGATTATCTTTGCATCCTCACTGTCCACCTGATTATTGCCAGATGATTGGAGGATGGCAAATGTTACTCCCTTGTTCAAGAAAGGGAATAAGGATAATCCTGGGAATTACAGACCAGTCAGTCTTACGTTAGTGGTGGGCAAGTTATTGGAGAGGATTCTGAGAGACAGGATTTATGATTATTTAATTAGACATAGTCATGCCCCACAAACCTTATTGACGATATGGCAAAACATGTTGATGAAGGTGGAGCAGTGGATGTAGTATACATGAATTATAGTAAGACGTTCGATAAGGTTTCTCACAGTAGGCACATTCAGAAAGTAAGGAGGCATGGGATACCCAGAAATCTGGCTGTCTGGATACAGAATTAGCTGGCCCATAGAAGACAGAGAGTGGTGGTAAATGGAAAGTATTCAGCCTGGAGCTCAATGACCAGGGGTGTTCGCAGGGATCAGTTCAGGAACCTCTGCTCTTTGTGGTTTTTATAAATGACTTGGATGAGGAAGTGGAAGGGTGAGTTAGTAAGTTTGCTGTTGACACGAAAGTTGATGGAGTGGTGAATAATGTGGAGGGCTGTTGTAGATTGCAGCGGGACATTGACAGGATGCAAAACTGGGCTGATAAATGGCAGATGGAATTCAATCTAGAAAAGTGTGAAGTCATTCACTTTGGAAGGTCAAATTTGAATGCAGAATGCAGGGTTAAAGGCAGGATTCTTGGCAGTGTGGAGGAACAGAATGATCTTGTCGTCCACATGCATCGATCCCTCAAAGTTTCCACCCAAGTTGATAGGGTTGTTAAGGCATATAGTGAGTTGGCTTTCATTAGCAGGGGGACTGAGTTTAAGAGCTGTGAGATTATTGCTGCAGTTCTATAGTGCTCTGGTTAGACCACACTTGGAATATTGTGTTCAGTTCTGGTCATCTCATTGTAGAATGGATGTGAAAGCTTTAGAGAGTGTGCAGATTTACCAGGATGCTGCCTGGACTGGAGGGCATGTCTTATGAAGAAAGGTTGAAGGAGCTAGGGCTTTTCTCATTGGAGTGAAGAAGGATGAGAGGTGACTTGATCCAGGTGTGCAAGATGTTGAGAGGCATAGATTGAGTGGATAGCCAGAGATTTGTTTCCCAGGGCAGAAATGGCTATATCAAGGGCACTTAATTTTCAGGTAATTGGAGGAATGTTTAGGAGAGATGTCAAAGGTAGGTTCTTTACACAGACAGTGGTGGGTCCGTGAAATGCACTGCCAGCAGTAAGAGTCAAGTCAGATATGTTGGGGACATTTAAACAACTCTTGGATAGGCACATGGATGATAGTACAATGAAAGGTATCTAGGTTATTCTGATCTTAGAGTCGGATAAAAGGCTGGCCCAACATCGTGGGCTGAAGGGCCTGAACTATGCTGTACTATTCTCTGTTAAATGAACTACAAAGGAGAAAGAATAGCCAGCGTTCCCCAGCTATAAATTCTAGCCAGAACTTCCAACCCCAGCATAAAATGTATATTCGCAACTTTTGGGTGAAAATAGTATCTGGCTTCACATAGAACAAATGTAATTTGAGCCAATGACTGAAATTTTGTAAAAGTTAAAATCTTAAGGATATGAAGATAACACAGGAAGAAATGTGTACCATATATTGATCAATACCCTTGTCTCCATGAAAGACTATAATCCCCATATTTGTATGAATACTACTCTAAATGCTGGGAGGTGGATTCCAAAAATGCATATACGATGGCCACTCTACCCTCTCAAAGGAAAATGCTCAAAATCATTCATTACTCATGCTCTGTCATGAATCATCTGGTAGCACATCCACATCAGCACTACCCGATTCTCCTTTGTGAGCACGTGCACAGATGTGAAGGATAAGTAACATGATTGTGCTTGATTGGGTTGATTAATCCAAATTAATCTCCTCCATTATCCACCTCATCCCTATCCCCCTTATTGCCACAATTTGGAAGATGATAATTATGATTCTGTTTTTGCTCTCCCTTCAGCTAGCTCTTTTTCTTCTCCCTCCATTGTTGTTGTGGAAATTCAGGAAAGAAGTTTAGAATCATAGAAACATATAGTGCTGGAGAGATCCTTCAGCCCATGGGGTCTGTACTGGCACATGAGAAGCATTTGACTTTCAACCTAACCCATTTACCAACACTTGGCCTCATAGCCTTTGTATGACATATAAAGTACTCATTCCAGGTACTTTTTAAAGGATGTGAGGTAATTCACCTTTACCACCCTCCTAGGCAATGCATTTCAGACTGTCATCACCCTCTAGGTAAAAGGGTTTTTCCTCTCATCTGCCCTAAACCTTCTGCTTGAACCTGTGTCTTCTTGTGAATGACCCTTCAACTAAGCGGAACAGCTGTTTTTTACTTACTTTGTCCATGCCTCCCATAATTTGATACACCTCAAGCAGATCACCCCCTCAGTCTTCACTGCTCCAACAAAAACAACCCAAGCCTATTCACCCTTCCCTCATAACTTAAATTTTCCATCTCAAGCTGCATCTCTTCCAGTGCAATCACATCTTTCCTGTACTGTAGCCAACAGAACTGCACACTATATTCTAACTGTGACCTCACCAAAGTTCTGTACAACTCCAACATCACTTTTGCTTTTGTAATTTATGCTTTGATTGATAAAAGCAAACATGCCTTTTTCTTGATGCCTTTTTCACCACCAACAAACATGCTCTTCAGCCTTTAGAGATCTATAGGCAATCACTCCAAGGTTCCTTTGTTTGACAGAAGTTCCTAATGTCAAGCCAGTCATTGAATACTTTCTTGTCAAGTTACTCCTTCCAAAGTGTAACACCTCATGGTTTACAGGGTTAAATTCCATCTGCCACTTATCTGCCCATTTTACCATCTCATTTGTACCTTCTTGTAACCCAAGACTTCCAACCTTTGTGTCATCCACAAACCTACCAGTCCAACTACTCACACAGTCATCTTTGTCATTTATATAAATTATGAATAATAATAACCCAGCACAGATCCTGTGGGAGAGTACTGGATACTGGCTTCCAGTCATAAAAGCAGCCTTGTGTAATCACCTGCTGCCTCCCACAACTAAGCCAATTTTGAATCTAAATTATCAAATTTATCAAAGTTACCCTTTATCCCATGTGCATTTGCCTTCTTGATAAGTCTCCTATGTGGAACCTTATCAAAGGCTTTGCTGAGATCTATATAAACTGCATCGACAGACCTACCCTTATTCAGACAGCTGGTCATCTCCTCAAAAAATTCAATCAAATTTGTTAGGCATGACCTCCTGATGAAACCACGTTGACTGCCCCTGATCAAATCTTGCTTCTCCAAGTAGAGATAGATGCTCTCCTTTAGAATTTTCTCCAATAGTTTCCCAGCACTGAAAGGAGACTCATTGGTCTGTAGTACTCTGGCTTATTTCTGCAGCCCTTCTTGAATATTGGAACCATTTTAGCTGTTCCTCAGTCCTCTACCACCTCCCCCATGGCCAGAGAGAAATTAAAAATCTGGGTTAGGGCCCCTGCAGTCTCCTCCCTTGCCTCTCACAAGAGCCTGGGGCACAATTCATCCAGACCTGCCAACACCTCCAGGACCTATGTCAATTTGCTGAAGCACTTCAGTCTCTCTGGGTTCCTTATGTTCATCGTTATTCTCTTGGGTGAAGACGGATGTAAGGTATTTGTTCAATACTCTACAAATGACCCCTGGTTTCACCCACAGTTTGCCCCCTCAATCCATAATGAGCCCTACTCTTTCTCTGGTTATCCTCTTCCCATTAAAGAATATTATGGGATTTTTCCTACTTTTACCAGCCAGAGCTTTCTCATATCCCCTCTTTGCTTTCTTAATTGATTTCTTAAGCACCATCCTGCACTTTCTACATTTCACTGAAGCCCCACTGATTTGTACTTGCTAAATGCCTTTTTTTTAGATTAGATTAGATTACTTTACACTGTGGAAACAGGCCCTTCAGCCCAACAAGTCCACACCGACCCGCCGAAGCGCAAACCACCTATACTCCTACATTTACCCCTTACCTAACACTACGGACAATTTAGCATGGCCAATTCACCTGACCTGCACATCTTTGGACTGTGGGAGGAAACCGGAGCACCCGGAGGAAACCAAAGCAGACACGGGGAGAATGTGCAAACTCCACACAGTCAGTTGCCTGAGGTGGGAATTGAACCCAGGTCTCTGGTGCTGTGAGGCAGCAGTACTAACCACTGTGCTACCGTGCCGCCTTTCTTTTCCTTTTCTTTGTATCCTGAATATCTCTGGTCATCCGTGGTTCTTTGAGCGTGGTACTCCTTCCAATCACCCTGGAGGGAACATGTTAGGCTTGTACTGCCCCATTTACGTTTTGTATGCCCTCCCACTGCACTTCTGTGGATTTCCTCACAAGTAGCTATTTCCTAGTTTACATTGACCAGATCTGCCTCTTTCTCCAACTGAAACTTTATTTTTGCAGTGTATCTATTTCTTTTTCCATAATAAGCTTAAATTGTAAAGTCATATGATCAATATTACTAAAATAATTCCTGACCAGCACCTCAACCACCTATCTGGCTTCATTCCCCAGAATTAGGTCCAGAACAGTCCTGTCGCTTGTTGGAACTTGTACTTATTGGCCTGAAAAATATAAGCCAAGAATGAATGAACATCACTCTTTGGGATTAAACAAGCAGAGATGCATTTGGAGATTTTTACTGCATGGATATTCACAGGAATGCTTGGCACTGTACTAGTGTACTGTCACTAACGTTTCACATTAGTACACCCCTGTCATTCCCATTTTGTACACATGGGCAGAGTGTTCCATAGCAATCTTAATATAGGATGACCAGTATTTAATGCTGTCATTTTCTGTGAAGGTCTCTTTATGCTCTTTTCAAACAAAATTAAACCAAATTAAAATCTCTTAAAGGGACACCCAAAAATATTTTTCAAATGGAACTTACAAACTGGGTTTTGGGAGAGATTGTTGCATTAAGCAGCTGGAGAAGTCTTCAAACGTGCTGGTGGGCTGTCCAGGAAAATGCAGGTGCAGGTGTAACCATGGAAAAAAGTCATCCCTTTTGCATTATTATCCACCTTAGCTATATGTTCCGCCATCTTCAGGACTTGTCTTTTACTTCCTCTATCCTTCTCAATACCCTTCTATTAATTGTGTATTCTCTTGTTTGCTTTGCTTCCCAAAGCTTGCACTTCTAAAAATTGAGTTCCATTTGCCACTTTTCAACTCACTCAACCAAACCGTTCATATAATCCTGCAGTCGACAGCCTTCTTCTTCATTATCACTGGCTACTATTAACTACTGCAATTGAAGAACTGTGAATATTGTACACACCATTTGAAAAGGGTGCAAAGGACCGGTCAAATAATTAATATGTGGAGGTGCCAGTGTTGGACTTGGATGGATAAAGTTAAAAATCACACAACATCAGGTTATAGGTTTATTTGGAAGTACAAGTTTTCGGAGCATTGCTCCATCATCTGGTAGCTAGTGGGACAGGATCATAGGACATAGGATTTATAACAAATAATTATAGGCTAATCAGTATGGTCTCGATGATGGACAAATGATTAGAATTAACATTGAGAGGTAAGATGAACCAATCTTAACTCTTTAAAAGTCATGGATTAATCAAGTATAATCAGCACTGTTTTGTGGAGGAAATGTCATGTGTTACTAATATAAAATAATTTTTGTGTAAGTAACAAGGAGGATTCATGTGGATAATGCAATGGATGTTTTGTAGGATTCATGTGGATAATGCAATGGATGTTTTGTACATGAATTTTAGTGAGGCATTTGACAAGTTCCCAGTTGGACTGCGGCTCATCAAAAGTTGTCCAGTACAATCTTCTCAAAGACAATACAGAATTGCCAATCAATGCTGGAGTTACCAAAAACACAAGTAGAATTGCTAGAAAAACTCAGCAGATCTAGCAGTATCTGTGGAGAGAAAGCAAAATTAACGTTTCGTTCCAGTTTTTGGTTTGTTTTCTGGAATTACCAAATATGCCTATGTCTCAAGAACAATTAAAAAATGTAGCATCTCGAAGAAAGGCAGCACAAAATAATTACGGCAATTTAAACGCCTGCAAAATGGGAGAGACACACAAATTTCTATTGACAGCAACAGTGCTAGAGGAATTAGTGGTGCAGGTGGGCATGAGGACAGATGCCATAGTTCCCCAAAAGCTCTAAAGATCCTTGTGGGCGACTATCAGAAAACTGTTCAGAGCAGGTTGTCAGGCAGGACAATTCCTGGAGTTCTGAGACCATGGATCCAGCAGCACTGTCATGTCTAATGAACTCAAAACAGTGATTAAGATCAGTGACGACATTTGACATCTCCTACCCACAACAAAAGCATTTTGTGATTCTTAATGCATGACACACAATCGTTCCCATGGGTCTGGAAACGAGAGTCACAGTCTCACCATATGGAATAGATTTTTTGAACATTTCTTCATTCAATGTGTGATGAACCTGGAGTACAAGTCACTGAAAATATTCAAGAAAGAGATACATTTTTAGATTTTTAAGGCTCCAGGGATATGGGGAGAAAGAGAGAATATGGCATTGAGATAAGGGATCAGCCATGATCATGTTAAATACAGAGCAGGCTTGAAGGTCCAAGTGGACTATAGTGTTTTCCAATTTGTCATTCACACATTGCCCTTGACAACTACATCGAAAAGCACAACCTTAATTTTTCACATAGCTTCTGGTGACTTCCATAAATTATCAGATGGCTTATTCGAAGCTCAATGCTAAATGAGCAGTTACTCCTCCCAGTAACATCTTGCAGATGCTGGAAATCAGATCCAAAAACAGAAAGTGCTGAAAAAATCAGCAAGCTTGGTGGCAATTTCTGTGGAGAAGAGTTTCAATAATAGGGGTATTTGTTTCAAGGCTATTATAATGATTATAAATATTAAAAGATCATAAATTGGAACTGTAGGTTTAAATTTAGGACTCTAAGTTTTAGTGATTTGATTGTCAGCGATCAAGTTTTGATTATTAAACTGAGACAGTCCAAGGTATTTATGCTTGGGGACAGTGGAAGTAGCTTCCGAGTTTACAATGCGCAGACTTCAAGCCTCCCAAATTCTGAGAAAAGTATGGCAGGTGTCAAGTTATAAATAGTTGTGATGTAAGCCATCCATTTATTTCCAAGATGAAAGGGATCTGGTATCAAGGAAAGTGAATTATCATTTATACCAGGATACAAAGAGTTTCATACTGCCATGGGAGGAAAAGTGGCCAGAGGAAACAATTTTTTGAGATCAGGTTGCAGACTTCTCTTCAAATTAATGAATAATACTGATAGGCTGCACAAGTTCTCTGGCCAGCAGAGAGAATAGGATGTTTTGGCTTTTGAGTCACCATACTTGGATGTAGAAGAGAGACATTCTCTCGTCAAAGAGATATATTCTGCAGTTTCTTACAGGTTCAAGAGATATGTCCTGGCATGACCAGGGGAAGAAGAATCATTGAACTCCAGCACTAGTGGTAAAGTTTGTTCCAGAGACACTGAAAACTGAGAAATAAATACACTGTTGTTAGAGTGTAAATATACTGCACTGTAAAATGCATTATATTTAAAAAAAAATATTTTTCAAACAAGTCACAATCTTATAAAACAAAAAATACATTCAGATTTTTAATGAAAGATAAGATCACCAATGGGTGCAATCACCAATGACACATTATATAAGAATGTGAGATTCCAGTTCAATAGGAGTTTAAAGTGTTTGACACAAACAATTATTTCGGATTTTATGAGATGAATATAAATGGGTTGAAAATATCAGTGTGGCAAGTGTTGTGTATAAAGCAGAGTTAATGCAAAGCACAAATTAGAACAGTTAGAATACCAAATGAGAAATTTGCAGAGTTTTGAATGCACACTTCCATTTGCTGAGGGTAAGATGTACTGCTGTCTGCTCACTGAGAATGTGCTACAGCTAGGTTTGTGAATATACAAAAGAAGGTGGGAAGGTGAGTGATAAGGATGACACAAAGGATTTTGCAGAGAGATATAGACAGTGTTTGGGCAAAAAATTGGCAGATGGAATATAATGTGAGGTTGTGCACTTTAGCAGGAAGAATAGACATGTTGAACATCATTTAAGTGGAGAAAGACTGCAGAAAGCAATGGATTTGGGAATTGGGAATTTCCCAAGTTCAGAAGCTAATGGGGCAGAAAATAAAATTGACATTTGTTTCAAAAGGAATCAAGTATAAAATTAGGAAAGTTTTGTTAAAACTGTACAAAGCTCTACTTAGACTACAGCCACAACACTCTAAATAGTTTTGAGCCTCTTATCTAAGGAAAGATATATTGGCATTATAAGCAGTCCAAAGAAAGCTCATTAGACTGAAACCAGGTATGGACAGATTGTCTTTTGAGGAGTTGTGGAGATTGGGCCTGTATCTGCTGGAATACAGAAGAGCAAGAGATAACTTTTTGAAACATACAAGATTGTTAAAAGAAAAGGGTAGATGTGGAAAGATAGTTTCCTTGTGTGGGAGAGTCTAGGACGAGAGGGCATAATCTCAGAATAAGGAGTCACACATTTAAGACAGAGATGGGGAGGAATTTCCTCTCTTACAGGGTTGTGAATCTGTAGAATTAATTAGCACTCAGGGCTATAGAGGCTAGTCATTAAGTATATTCGAGGCTGAGATCAATTTTTAATCAGTCAGGGAGTCAAGCATTGTGGGGAAAAGGCAGGAATGTGGCGTTGTGGATTATCAGATCAGCCATGATCTCATTGAGTGGTGAAGCAGACTCGATGGCTGAATGCTTATTTCTGCTCCTTTGTCTTACGGTCATTCTTTAGCCCAAAGGTGATGTTGCCCACATCTCAATCAGTTGCTGTGATGCCTAGGTCCAAAGTTGGCCAACAAGAATGCAGGCAGTCTCATGGAAAAGAAGTATGAAGCTTGATGATCGCCCCTGCATAAGGGTTCTTTGAAGGATTATGCACCCTTATTGCACCTTTTTCTTTGAAGAGTGTTCTGTTGTACAATGAGGTGGAGTGTCTGGACGTTTTGTATGAATCCTGACTGGTGGGGACTGCTGCTAAGTTATTTTTGTAATTCATTCATGGATTGTGGACATCATTGGCTGGACCAGCATTTATCCTTGAGAAGGTGGTGCTGAGCTGCTTTCTTGAACCACTCCAGGTCATAAGCTATACATAGACCCACGTTGCCATTAGGGAGGGAATTCCAGGAATCTGAACCAGCAACAGTGAAGGAAGGATGTATATTTCCAAGATAGGATAGGTGTGTGGATTGGAGGGGAACTTGTAGGTGATGGTGTTCACATAAAGCTGCTGCCTTTTCCTTCTCGATCTAATAGCTGTGGGTTTGGAATTTGCATCTTGTAGATGGTACACTGTTGCTATGGAGCACCAGTGGTGGGGGAAGTAAACATTTGTGGATGTGAATCCAGTCAAGCAGGCTACTTTGTCCTGAATAGTATCAAGCTGCTTGAGTGCTGGAGCGAAACTCATCTAGACAAGTGGGGGACATTACATCACAGCCCTGACTTGTACAAATGAATAAGAACTAATAAGCATTATTTTCTTTTTGTCGGCAATTTATACTTTACACTGCAGAAAGAAAATATCCCCATTTTATAGTTAGTTACCCATCACATCCCATGGAACTACATTGTTGTAGCAGACAATCCACAGTTGCTCCCAGCTTCAAATGGATTCACATATTCCCAATTCGCCAAATAGTAACTTTGAATGACATTCTCAGTGAGCAGACAGGAGTACATCTTACCCTCAGTAAATGGAAATATGATGCATTTTACAGCACAGTATATTTACACTCTAACTACAGTACATTTATTTCCACATGACGATCTTGTCCCTTTGGAAATAAATGTGCTGTAATGCTGAGGGTGTATTATTACACAGTATGCTGAAGAATTTTATTTTTCCTTTTATCTTTTCCTTATTTAATTATCTTCAATTGCCTCTGTGCTGTTCTACATCAGCCAGATTGGATGAACCCATTTGCTGGGCCTTCTGTTCAGTTAGAGACAGTACCATTCTGTACCAGAATATAGGAGGCATGGATTGATAAGTGTATTGAGTGTCCTGTCAATTTTCTATCCTTGTTCCATGCAGAGGGGTCAATTTCAGATGTCATCATAGATGAAGTGGATAATCTTTAGCACAGCAACAGCATTGGAAATACATTGATCCATATAGCTGTAATAATTAGTAAATGGACTCTGGTTCATTATTTGGTAATCTAAGGTGTTTTTTCCCAATAGTTATTTTAATTTAATTCTATGAATATAAATAGTGAAAATAACTTGCAGTAAAATCTATTGCCAGTGTAAAACAACAAAGTATGTGCTTATAAAGCTTTTCAAATGTTGGTTTTGAGTGATTACTAAGAGATACGTAAGAATGTCCTGGATTGTCTTCCCCAGTTCTTTGCAGATTGAAGAAAATATAGGAGAAATGCATTCAGCTACGTGACCATTTTACACCTTTTTAGAATGAAGGTGGATTTTGAAATATATGCATGTGTTTTTTTTTAACATAGATAATACATTAATATTATTTTCTCTGTTTGTTCCCACAGATTGCAGAGAACTTTCCTGGAAACAAAAGAGAGGGGTATGTATTTTGTTATTAACACAATTCTATGCAAGTGAGGCATTGATTTCTAAGCAGTGAATGAGCACAGTATGAATACAGTTGACTCAATTAAGACCTCTTGAAATCAGTCAGCATCATCTGTGTGGGATGCGATAGCTGTATTATTTGGCATATATTCTGTGTGTCTTCTTCCCGTCACCCCACCAAGCATATTACAGCATGGTTAAATCGTGCACCATATGCAGCAGGTGATTGTTACTGATGTCATTGAAGGCTGGCATTAATACAACCTGCGTGACTCAGAATAGGCCACAAGAAACACTGTTTAAAGGATATATAGCAAAATCCATAGGTCACAAATTATTTCATGGGGATATATCTGTTAAGGTAAATCTGTACATTAACCTTTTGAAATACCCACATGATGAATCAGTCTCTGTAAAGAGTCAGTCATGTCTTAGTTGTATGTACTCCTAACTCTATGTGACTAAAGCTGAAACATTGAAGTGTCAACTTTATGAATGATACATAATTAGCACAAAAGGCTGTACAATTGATATGGGTTATTGTGGTAGTCACTATCTCTAATATATTCAACAAGAGAGCAGCAAGTAAAGGCTGTATTGGATACTTATTTGCTCAGCATGTCAACTTCTCTTCATATTTCTGGAATATTCTGTACTCTCCAGTGACATTAATATTCTCCATCATGAGAACTATTTTTCTTTTGCTTTTTCTTTTCTATGAAACTTTTTGATAGTAAACCTACGTAATTTTTTTAAACAAGTTCTGATAATGTATCAGGGGAACTGCCAATGAAAATAATGAAGAAACTTAAAATGTCACTATTAAGGTTAGATTTGAGCTGAGATTTGCAGTGTGCTAGTGCTTCAAAAGTTGGAATAACCCTTTGCAAATTTCTACATGGTGGATGAGGTGAAGTACTTTCCTGAAGGAAAACAAAATTTCAGAGTGTTGCTGGATTATAACATTTTCATATCTTCTATAGATTGTCTAGAGAGTGACATTGGCTCCCTCTGAAAAGCAAGTTCCATGCTAGTCAATTAGTTTGGTCTGCGAATGGTGTGTGGAACAAAAGAATTGGTCCCAAACCTTTTACCTCTGGAGTGAATCTTATTTAAATGGTTACATAAAAGCTGTTTCATAAATGTTTCTCAGTTTATGTAAGAATCTGTTCATTCCACTGTAATATCCACAAACCTCACAATCTTTGTGATATATATTAAAGTTTTAGATGAAAGTTGAGATAAGGGCCCTTTTTTGCATGACCATTGGGCAGCAGCCAGTGATTTGATTCTGCTAACCACCCACAAGAAAATATAGCAACAAGAGTTGACCGTATTCAGTTTATGGCTGAATAAAGGCAACTAGAGGCATGAGGGAGGAGCTGGGTAGAATTGACTGGGAGAGGAGCCTAGCAGGAAAGGCAATGGAACAGCAATAGTAGGAGTTTCTGGGAGTATTTCAGGAGACACAGCAGAGATTCATCCCAAGGAAAAAGAAGCATGGTACGAGGAGGATTAGGCAACCGTAGCTGACGAGGGAAGCTAGGAATAGCATAAAAGCAAAGGAGAAAGCATTTAATGTAGTGAAGAGCAGTGGGAAACCAGAGGATTGGGAAGCTTACAAAGACCAGCAGAGGGCAACAGAAAAAGAAATAAGGAGGGAGAAGATTAAATACGAGGGTAAGCTAACTAGTAATATAAAGGAGGACTGTAAGAGTTTCTTTAGATATATAAAGGGGAAAAGAAAGGCAAAAGTAGACAGTGAGCCACTGGAAAATGGCCTTGGAGAGAGAGTAGTGGGGAACAAGGAAATGGCTGAGGAACTGAATAATTACTTTGCGTCAGTCTTCATGGGAGAACACATAAGTAATATCTCAGACATTCAAGAGAGTGAGGTTGCAGAGCTGAGTAAGGTGGCCATCACCAAGGGAAAAGTGCTAGAAAAACTGAATAGCCTGAAGGTGGACTACACCCCAGAGTTCTAAGGGAGATAGCTGAAGAGATAATCGAGGCATTATTGGTGATTTTTCAGGAATTGCTAGAGCCAGAGAGGGTCCCACAGGACTGGAAAATTGCTAATGTGACATCCCTGTTTACAAAGGGAGTAAGGCAAAAGACTGAAAATTATAGACCAATTAGCCTAACCTTGATAGTGGGTAAGATCCTGGAATCCATTGTGAAGAATGAGATTTCTGAATACTTGGAAGTGTATGGTAAAATAGGGCAAAGTCAGCATGGTTTCATGAAGGGGAGGTCATGCCTGACAAATTTGTTATAATTCTTTCAGGAAGTAATAAGCAGGTTAGACCAAGGAGAACAAATGGATGTTTTCTACCTGGACTTCAAGAAGCCCTCTGATAAGGTGCCGCACAAGAGGCTACTGAGTAAGATAAGGGCCTATGGTGTTAGAGACAAGGTGCTAGCATGGATAGAAGCAGGTTTCTCTGGCAGAAAGCACAGAATGGGAAAAAAAAAGGGTCCTTCTCCGGATGACAGCCAGTGATGAGTGCTGTTCCCCAAAGCTCAGTGTTGGGACTCTACTTTTTCGCTTTATACATTAATAATCTAGATGAAGGATCTGAGGGCATTCTGGCTACATTTGCAGACGATGCAAAGATGGGTAGAGGGACAAGTAGCATTGAGGAGGCCGGGAGAACAGAAGGATTTGGACAGGTTAGGAGAGTGGGCAAAGAAGTGGTGGATAGAAGAAACTATGGGAAAGTGTGAAATCATTCACTTTGGTAATAGAATAGAGGCATGGACTATTTTCTAACTTGGGGGGCACAGTGGCACAGTGGTTAGCACTGTTGCCTCACAGCGCCAGAGACCCGGGTTCAGTTCCCGACTCAGGCGACTCTCTGTGTGGAGTTTGCACATTCTCCCTGTGTCTTTGGGTTTCCTCCCACAATCCAGAACTGTGCAGGTTAGGTGAATTGGCCATGTTAAATTGCCCGTAGTGTTAGGTGAAGGGGGTAAATATAGGGGAATAGATCTGGGTGGGTTGCGCTTTGGCGGGTCGGTGTAGACTTGTTGGGCCGAAGGGCCTGTTTCCACACTGTAAGTAACCTAATCTAATCTAATCTAAATGGAGAGACTTCTAAATTCTGAAATGCAAAGAGACTTGGGAGTTCTAGTCCAGGACACTTGCATGCTGAGTCAGTAGCTAGGAAGGCAAATGCAATGATCGCATTTATTTTGAGAGGACTTGAATATAAAAGCAGGGATGTCCTTCTGAGACTCTAGGGCTCGGCTCAGGCCACAGTTTTGGGCGCCATATCTCAGGAAGGATGTACTGGCCCTGGGGCGGGTTCAGAGGAGGTTTACGAGAATGGTTCCAGGAATGAAAAGCTTAACATATGAGGAACGTTTGAAGATTCTGGGTTTGTATTCAATGAAGTTTAGAAGAATGAGGGGGTATCTAATTGAAAGAGACAAAATGCTGAATTGCTTAGGCAGAGTAGATGTTGGGAAGATGTTTCCATTGGTAGGAGAGATTTGGACCCAAGGGCACAGACTTAGAGTAAAGAGAAGACCTTTTAGAAACTTCTTCAGCCAGAGAGTGGAGAATCTATGGAATTCATTGCCACAAAAGGCTGTGGAGGCCAGGTCATTGAGTATATTTAAGACTGAGGTAGATAGATTCTTGAGTATCAAGGGTTATGAGGAGAAAGCCGGAGAATGGGGTTGAGAAACTTATCAGTCAATATTGAATGGCAGATCCAGCATCTGCAGTTTTCTTGTCTCTAAAGCATTTTTTTTTTGTCTCTAACCATGATTGAATGGTGGAGCAGACTTGATGGACTGATTGACCTAAGTTCTGCTCCTATGTTTTATGTTCTAATCATTTTATATCTCCATCAAGCCTTGTCTGCCATTCACTCTGCTGATGACTTATCTTTGGTTTCAACTCCATTTTCCTGCCCATTCCACATGTCTCTTAACTTTCTGAGAAACCAACGTCTGTCTACATAGACTGTTCTTATTCCAGTGACCAATCCAGTGAAACTTTGCTATATTGCCTCCAATGCAATTATACTTTTTCTTAAGTATGGAGACGAAAACTGCACAAAATGGGCAGAATCTAACATTGCATTTCCGGGGGAAAATTTGATGCAAGGACCATTTAATGGGACTAGAGTGTACCAGGTGGAAACTCATTTGAGAGCCGCATTTTGCCACTGTGAGTGTGTGAGGCCCCTTTCGGTCATAGCTGTCCATGGGTTGCATCCTCATTGGTCTAGCTTTCTGCCTCCCTGAAGCAGCGTTGCTTGTGACTGAAGAGACCAATGCTGGAGTGATCGTCCTGGCCACAGAGGTCACATCTGTGGTCGTTGATCTGCTAAAGTTGCTGCACTCTTTCCTGCATGCCCGCTTGTCTGCTGCAGCGCTCATCAGCTTCTTTTCCCCTTTTTGGAGGTGTTGGTTCAGGGTGCTTCTCCATCTCATGCGGTCAGCTGCAAGCCTTTCCCAGGACTCTGTAACGATATCAAGCACCATTATGTCTCTAATGCAGATGTCCTTGAGATGCAGCTGGGGGTGCCCTGTGGGTCTCTTCCCGGACGCGAGCACTCAATTGAGGATATCCTTTGGAATGCGGCAGTCCTCCATGCAGTGGACGTGGCCCAGCCAGAGCAGTCTCTGCTGCCTGAGCAGAGTGTACATGCAGGGAAGGCCAGTGTGAGATAGGACCACTGCGTTGGACACTTTGTCCTGCCAGGATATGCCCAGGATAATGCAGATACTCCTCAAGTGGAAGCTGTTCAGTCTTCTCTCCTGTCTGGCATTTGTAGTCCACATTTCACTGCCATACGGCAATGTGCTTATGACACAGGCATTGTAGACTGACATTTTGTCTTCACTGTCAGCGTGGGATTTCTCCAAACTTGAGGTGCGCAAGAGTTGAGGTTGCTTTCCTGATCCTCTTGTCTATCTCTGTGTCCAAGGAGAGGTTGTCAGTGATGGTAGAGCCAAGGTCTGTAAACTGATGGACGACATTGAACTCATAGTCGTCATCGATGGTGATGACCAGCGGTGCCTCTGTGTTCTCTCCCAAGACACTTGTCTTCTTCAGACTGATAGCCCAAAATCCTTGTGAGCATGAGAGAGGGAGACTATCAATAACTGGAGTTCCCCTACTGGGTGTGTGTTGCAACTGCAGTATCATCAGCATGTCTCTGATGAGTGCCGCACATACTTTTGTCTTGGCTCTGAGGCGGGCCAGGTTGAAGAGCCTACAGTCTGATCTAGTGCGTAGGTAAATCCCCTCCACTGAGGTGCCAAAGGCATTTTCAGGAGTACAGCAAAAATAATCCCAAAGCATGTGGGAGCGAGGACACAGCCTTGTTTGACACCGCTGCAGATGTTGAAGGGCTCAGAAGAGCTGCTGTTGAACTCTTTGCTCTCTGCCTGTAACACATCTTCTGTCTAGGCTGAATATATTACTTCCAATTCGTGAGTCTTTGTGTTGTCTATGAGTTTTTCTGAAAGCCAGGTCTACTACATTCACTGATTCCCCTTTATCTGTTAAACTAGTTACATATAATTAAGTTTGTATTTGTACACTGATTCAAGTTTCCACTGTTTTTTAAGATGAGAGCACTCAGACTAAAATAGCACTCACAGACAGTTTGCCATTCAACAAGGATGTGAGCAGTCATACTGTTCCTGACTTTACAAAGACAATATTAAGGAAAATATTTACCATCAATCTGCTTTATATGGGGTTCTTTTAAAGACCACTGATTATACAAGTCAGTACCTCATATCAATAGGTAGATGATGGTCCACACATTGGTATCAATATCAACAACACACTGCAGGCATAAGGTTGTGATTTATATATTGACATAAGGCAGACTTGCTGACAGCTTATATTCCCTTCCAAAATGTCTAAGCCTTATCAACAAGTTTTCATGACTAAACAATGCAAAATTGCGAAATTTGATCCCCAAATCACTGAAAAACAACAGCAGACTCCCCTTCCTGTACATATTAGTGGAATGCATACCTACCGGTATATGTGGGGAGAACCACCCATACTGACCAGATGTTGAACTATGACAGCAACCACCCCAGCACACACAAATGGAACTGCATTACGACATTATTTAAATGGGCAAGGACACAATGCAGCAACTCAGAACTCCAAAAGGCAGAACAGGAACCCCTGTTCAAAGGATTTAAACAAAACTGTACCCCACAAGCACTATCTTCCAGTACTTATGAGACAAAACCAAAGAAGAAAACACTACACAACCAGACAGTATAGTGACCATAACATACATCAAAAACGTATCAGAGATAACTACCTGACTACTCAGATCCCTGGGAATCTTAGTGGCCCACAAACCAGTGACACCTTCCACCAGCTCCTCACAAAGTTTAAAGACCCAACACCTCACAAAGTTTAAAGACCCAACACCCACATCCAACAGGACGAATGTTATCGACAAGATACCCTGCAAAACCTGTGAAAAACACTAAATAGGACAAACCGGGAGAAAACTGACCATACAAGTGCATGAATATCAGCTTGCCACCACCAAACACAACTAGCATTATCTCATTTCCAACCATATAGACAACAGAGGGCACAAATTCAACTGGGACAATGTAACCATCATAGCACACACAAAACAAAGACACGCAAGAGAATTCCACGAAGCCTGGCGCACCAAATGGAACACATTGAACTGGACCCCATATGCAAACCACTCAGATATAGAACCAGAAGTACCAACAAACAGAGGCATATAAATAACGGGCAGGACAGACCATCAATACCTTCTCAAAGACACACTAATGATGTCACCGAGCCAGACGACAAAAGTGTTTGCAGAAAAGTACACCGGTTCGGCGAATGAATCCACAACATCATCTACAACCCAAGCAACAAATTTTCTCAAGAACTCTAAGCAGAATTTAACCTACTCAGACAGCATGAAAGGCAACCACAGTGATAAGCATATGATGAGTGTTTGAGCTGTCAGTACTTTGAAGCTGCTTGAAGCTGATGCTAGAAGATTATTGTTTATCGGTGGAAACATTCTATGTAACACAGTTGACTTTGTTCCTTACATGTACACAGCAGTTTAATTTTAGAGAGAGCTTTTCTTGAATGGTATTAAAATCTTAGTTAAAGTGTTTAAAACTATTGGATCAAATAAAAAGATATGTTAACTATACACATATTTTTTTGATGGAGACAATGTGACAAATTGGCTATGTTGATATATTTACACAGGAATAGCTTACTTCATCGATTTAATTGGTCTATTCTTCCTCTTACTTTGCTAGAAAAGAACGATGTTAAAAATTGTTTCCTGCATACAAAAAAGTTACATACCTTTGCCTAGCAAAGTTTCTATTCAGAATCATTTTATAGAATTCATGAATGTGTTCTTGTGAGGCCAATGAAGAAGTAATTTCAGGAATTATCAGAGATTGAATCAATTACACCAGTACAAACCATGGGTAGCAAATTCAGAAGGAAACACTTTTACTCAAACCCCAACTACCCAAACAAGGGAATATGATGTAAAGTGAAAAAAAGGTTGTAATCAGTGTTTACCTGAAACAGGAAACAAAGAGATTAATTTAAACTCTCATGCAAATAGGATTCAAAACTGAGAACCAAAGTTTGGCCTATTTCAAAACGCAATGATACGCAATTTCTTTTAAAGCAATAACTTTGCAAATTGGTAACAGTATAAGACACGGAAAGAGAAATACTAGCAATGCAGCTTCTGCTTTGGATGGCAAGGAAATATAGGATGAGTTAAATTCTAATTCTTTGTTTCTAGAGTTGCAGTTTTTCCCCATAGAAAAGGCAAAAATATTACAAGACTGTTAATGTATGGCCATCAATCCTGGTACAATTACTGGATACATATACTGGGAAATTAGAATAAGTGAGATAAGGAAGTTCAATCACTTAAAAATTGCTCCATGGTGTGTCACGGATATCTTCTGTGCTGAAAGGTCTACAAGTTGCCTCCAATCTTCAGTTCTCCAGACTGCTCAGGCCCAAAAGACATTCATTCAAAATATATCATCCAGTCTTCATCGTAATTTGATCCTTACCGTGGACTCTACTTAGTCCTTATTTTGTTTTGTTGGTTGCTGGATCTGTCTCTTCTCCCACTTGATGTCCCAGCTGCCTCAAAGATTTCAGTCCGGAGTTCAAGAAACCTCAAGCCTTTTATGACCCTGCCTCTTCCAGCCAATACCTCTCTTAGCGAGTGACACGTTTGGGACAGATGGATTTTGTTTCCAGAAAATAAACTACAGATATTAGAAGCACAGACTTGGGTGTCATTCTCAGACCATCTGTGTCATTGTCAGTGTGTTTACCCTCCATGACATCAGGTTTCACAGAATACTAAAAGTGGAGATTATACTTAATAAATGCATGCACATTTGTGTGCACAGGTCATAAATTCATTTGCACAATTTTCGGTCAGAGCCAAGCTCTGGCACCATCAACTAAACAGGAGAGGAGGAAGAAGAGGTGGCAGAGAATTCATTAGTTTGAGGAACATACAGCCTTTTCATGGTCATCACTATAACTCCAGAATGATATGTGGCCTCCCTGGTGCCAGAGCCAAGGATGTCACAAAGCAGCTCCAGGACATTCTTCAGGGACAAAGTGAACAGCCAGAGGTTGAGGTCCAAGTTGGTACCAATTACTTAAATAGGAAGTGGTCCTGAAACCAAACGTTAGGGAGTTGTAGAAAGTTAGCAAGAAAAGTCAAAAATGTCATTTATATAAATCATTTGGATGCGAGCATAACAGGTATAGTTAGTAAGTTTGCAGATGACACCAAAATTGGAGGTGTCGTGGACAGCGAAGAAGATTACCTCAGATTACAACGGAATCTTGATCAGATGGGCCAATAGGCTGAGGAGTGGTAGGTGGAGTTTAATTCAGATAAATGTGAGGTGCTGCGTTTTGGGAAAGCAAATCATAGCAGGACTTATACACTTAATGGTAAGGTCCTAGGAGGTGTTGCTGAACAAAGAGAATGCAGGTTCATAGCTCCTTGAAAGTGGAGTTGCAGATAGATAGGATAGTGAAGAAGGTATTTGGTATGCTTTCCTTTATGAGTACAGGGGTTGGGAGGTCATGTTGTGGCTATACAGGACATTGGTGAGGCCACTTTTGGAATACTGCGTGCAATTCTGGTCTCCTTCCTATTGGAAAGCTGTTGTGAAACGTGAAAGGGTTCAGAAAAGATTTACAAGGCTGTTACCAGGGTTGGAGGATTTGAACTATAGGGAGAGGTTGGATAGGCTGTGGCTGCTTTCCCTGGAGCATCGGAGGCTGAGGGGTGACCTTAGAGAGGTTTATAAAATCATGAGGGGCATGGATTGGATAAATAGACAAAGTCTCTTCCCGGGGGTGGGGGAGTCCAGAACTAGAGGGCTTAGGTCTAGGGTGAGAATGGAAAGATATAAAAGAGACCTAAGGGGTAACGTTTTCATGCAGAGGGTGGTACATGCATGGAATGAGCTGCCAGAGGAAGTGGTGGAGGCTACTACGATTGCAATATTTAAAAGGCATCTGGATGGGTGTATGAATAGAAAGGGTTTGGAGGGATATGGGCTGGCAAGTGGGATCTAGATTGGGTTGGGATATCTGGTCGGCATGGACGGGTTGGACCGAAGGGTCTGTTTCTGTGCTGTACATCTCTAAGACTAAGTAACAAAGAGGATTGATTAGGGCAAAGCAGTGGATGTGATCTATATGGACTTTAGTAAGTCATTCAATGAAATTCCTCATGGTCGACTGGTTAACCAGGTTAGATCACATGGAATACAGAGAGAACAAGGCACTTGGATACAGAACTGGTTCAAAGGTAGAAGACAGAAGATGGGGGTGCAGAACTGCTTTTCTACCTTGTGGCCTATGACCACTGGTGTGCTACAAGGTTCAGTGCTGAATCCCCTGCTTTTCGTCTTTTATATAAATGATTTGGATGTGAACTAAGAAGGTAAGTTTTCATGTGGCACCGAAATTGGAGGTGTATTCGACAGCGAAGAAGATTATCTCGGAGTACAGTGGAATCTTGATCAGATGGGCCAACGTGCCGATGAGTGGCAGATGGAGTTTAATTTAGATAAAAGTGAGATGCTGCCTTTTGGAAAAGCAAATCAGAGCAGGATTTATACATTTAATGGTAATGTCCTGAGGAATGTTGTTGAACAAAGAGATTATGCAGTGCAGGTTCATATTTTCTTGAAAGTGGAGTTGCAGATAGATGGCATCGTGAAGAAGGCATTTGGTTTGCTTGCCTTTACCGGTCAGTGCATTGAGTATAGCAGTTAGGAGGTCATGTTGCAGCTGTACATGGTGTTGGTTAGGCCAAGTTTGGAATAATGTGTTCAGTTCTGATCTCCTTGTTAGAGGAGGGATATTGTGAATTTTGAAAGGGTTCAAAAAAGATTTACAATGTTGTTTCCAGGGTTGGAGGGTTTCAGCTATAGGGAGAGGCTGGGATGATTTTCTCTGGAACATTGGAGGCTTACAGAGGTTTATAAAATTATGAGGGGCATGGGGGGTGTCTAAAACTAGAGGTCATAAGTTTAAGGTGAGAGGGAAAAGATTTAAAAGTGACTTTTTCACACAGTGGGTGGTGCATAGATGGAATGAACTACCAGAGGAAGAGTTGGAGGCTGGTACAATTACAACATTTAAAAGGCATTAGGATTAGTGTATGAATTGGAAAGGTTTAGAAGGATGTGGGCCAAATGCTGGCAAATGGCACTAGATTAATTTGGGATAACTCGTTGGCATGGGCAAGTTAGACCAAAGGGTCTGTTTCCATCGTGTACTGCTCTTTCACTCTATAACTCCCTGATCTCCTTCACAGTTTTCAAAAGTCCAAAGAGTAGAAATCTGAGTGGGATATATTGCTACCTTACCTGAGTGAACTGAAAAGGTAACTCTGATCATCGTCTCCAGAAAGACAATAATGACTCCATATATATAACAGTGAAACAACAAGTACAAGAGCAGTTTCTTCAGAAATATTCAACTGCTGAATGGAATCTAATTTCAAATCATGTTAGTCTTGGTATTGTTGACCTTGCTTTGCTCACCTCCTGTGTAGCTGTAATCTGTATGCCTTGCTCTATCTAAGCAGGAGAAAGTGAGGACTGCAGATGCTGGAGGTCAGATTCGAGAGTGTGGTGCTGGAAAAGCACAGCAGATCAGGCAGCATCAGAAGAACAGGAGAATAGTCATTTCAGGCATAAGCCCTTCATCAGGACTTTGATAAAATTCCTGATGAAGGGCTTATGCCCGAAACGTCAAATCTCCCTCTCCTCGAATGCTGCCTGAACTGCCGTGCTTTTCCAGCACCACACTCTCAGCTCTGTCTAAGCACACTATGATCTGAATGTTCGTGTTTGCCATGATCTGCCTATACTGCTCACAAAACAAAGCTTTTCACTGTATTTAGGTACATGTCACTACAATAAAAACAAATCAAATCAAACAACACATCATGAAAATTGTTGAAATCATTTGGCCAGTTTTGTCATTTTCTTTTATTTATCCCTTACCTGTGAATGTCTGTCTTTTATGTGAATGGAGGCTGAAGACGAATGTTTGGGTTCAACACAGACATTAATTTAATTACCTTGTTTAGATTTTCTTATCTGCTAAAGGTATTGTATATTTAACAAATTATTAAATCTTTTGTTTAAGGTACAGTACCACTGTCCAGAATTGATTGTTTGCAAAACCTAGGATTAATTATTCAGAAGTCTGGTTAGAAATCATTGGAATAGTTATTGAGGAGTCTTCAAAGGTTTTAATTTCACTGTGTTGTGTATAGGGGTAGAAAGGGTGATTTGGTTCAGCTGTCTGTCTGTGTCCTAACAATACAGAGGAGTATGAGGAGATGTACTTCGGCTGGAAGAACACTGAATATGACAAAAATATTACGTATAATTCTGAGGGGGTGCAGGAGTAGAGAGACTTAGGTGTACTGTATATGTGTACGGCACGGTGGCACAGTGGTTAGCACTGCTGCCTCACAGCGCCAGAGACCCGGGTTCAATTCCCGCCTCTGACTGTGTGGAGTTTGCACGTTCTCCCCGTGTCTGCGTGGGTTTCCTCCGGGTTCTCCGGTTTCCTCCCATAGTCCAAAGATGTGCAGGTTAGGTGAATTAGCCATGCTAAATTGCCCGTAGTGTTAGGTAAGGGGTAGATGTAGGGGTATGGGTGGGTTGCGCTTCGGCGGGTCGGTATGGACTTGTTGGGCCGAAGGGCCTGTTTCCACACTGTAATGTAATCTAATCTAATCATTAAAGGTAGCATAACATTTGGAGAGTAGTAAATAAAGCATATGGTGTTCTTAACAGGGGTATAGAAAACAAGAACAAGGATATTGAACTTATACAAGAAACTTGTTAGACCTTAGCTGAAGTAATGCATGCAGTCATGGGTGACACATTATAGGAATACATTGGTGAGAGTGCAGAAGCGATTTCTTCGAATGGTTCCACGTATAAGAAACATCAGCTGTGATGATACATTGAAGAAATGGGAAATGTTCTCCTTGGGGAGAAGAGGACTGAGGAGAACTGATTGAGATTTTCCAAATTATGAGTGGGCTACACAGAATAGATAGGAGGAAACTGTTTCCACTTGTGAAAGAAACAAAAAGAAAACATAGATTTAAAGGGATATGCAGACGAAGCATGGGTGATATGAAAAATAAATTTATTCACACAGCAAGTTGTTCAGTTATGGAATGCACTACCTGGAGCCAAGGTGAAGGCAGATTCACTTAAGGCTTTTGTGAGGCCATTGAATGATTATTTTGAGAGTAACCTATGCAGAGATCTTTGGAAAGGCAGAAAAGTGACACGAAACAATGTTCGTGTGGGCATGATGGGCCGAATGGCCTCTTTCTGAACTATAATAATAATGATTCTTTTTTGGTATCAGTAGTCCACCTCATGAGTATTATAGCACTTTGCATAGGTTTCTTCCAGGAAATATATTAATGTGTCACTAGGAGTAGAACACTGCAAATTTTGATGTGCATAATTTCAATTTGGCACCAATACCTTATCTAATATTGTATGCTGGTGGCAGTAAATGACGCAAAGTCAAGATAAAGATTTACTCAGAAATTATCATATTATATATTCACCAAAGCTGAACTATATGGTTTAGTTTATCAAATACTGAAAAAAGAGGTTTAGTAGAAATTAACACTGCTGAAAGGTACATGCATGAACAATAACTTTAAAGAAAAGCAACAAATTCCTAAACCACCGTAAATGTCACATGATTATAAATAATGATTTTAAGGGCTGGCAAAGAAAAAATGTAAATGCAATGGAAAATATATGTGAAAACATAACACAAAGGTCCTGGATAAAAACAGAAAGTGATTTTATATGCACAACAAGACAGAAACTGTATTCTCAGAGGTCCAACAATCTGGTAAGTCGTATTTTTTTAAAAATCCAAAAAGTGAAATGAATTTGAATATTCAATAACCTGAGTCAGTTTATTATATAGCTATGTAAATTGATTGGTGGAGCCAATTAAACATTGTATAGACAGAAGAGAAGCAGGAATACTCCACTCATCCACTGTCCTTCCTGGGAGAGGTAGGTGGGACTGTACAGAGGTTGTAAACAGAGTGAAACTACTGTTTAGAGGCAGAGCAGCTTTGAAACTTCACCATTATTTGCTTGCTGAGTATCTAGACTGGTTCCATTAATTTTTGCTGATGAAAGAGACAACTTTTTTTGGGGACTAAACTAAATGGAAGATGGACGCTGTTCAATTCCAGTCTTGAGTGGCTCGTGTAGAGTTTGTATGTTCTCCCCATGTCTCCATAGGTATCCATTAGGCATTTCAGTTTCCTCCCACAGTCCAAAGATGTGTGAGTTGGGTAGATTGGCCAAGCTAAATTGTCCATGGTGTCCAGGGATGTGATGACTATGTGGATTAGCAGGGTTTTGGGAATAGGATGGGGCTTGGATCTGGGTCTGGGTGGGATGCTCCTTAAAGGGTCAGTGCATTTTCATTCGTTTGAATTGCCTCTTTCTGCACTGTCAGAACTCTGCGATTCTATGACTCCTATAACTGATATTCCAAAAGTGTTTTCAACTCAAATGTCAAGTGCTGCATATTTCTTTGAGCTATGCAGTACAATATTACTTTTTGAAATAATGAGAGGGAAATTCAAACTTAAGTGGCAGAGACAGTCTTTTGAATTAAGGAAATTCAACCTGACAACAGCTCTCTGATTGGTTGAGTTGTAGAGTTCTAAATGCAGGAGGTAAAAACTCTAAAACCTGCCAATAGAAAGCAGTAATCTCTCCTCTTTCTCTGTGAAAAGAGACTAGGAAAAAACAAATAAAGTTTCAAATAAAGAATCTAGAGCAAGAAAAGACCTCTGTCCCCTGATCAACCATCAAATTGAAGAACAACCATTACCCTCCAAAATGTCATTATTGCTAAAATTAAAAGGGCATTAGGAGAATAATTCCATCTTGTTGTCTGGAATTTTGATCTTCAGAATTCTGTTTACCCAATTTATATTCTTTTGCCCAGCTATGGTAAATGTGTCAAATTGTTTGTCTTTTGTCAGACTTAAACGTAATTTAATGAATGTATAATTGGGTGTTTTGAAGGGGTTAGTTTAATTTACATATTCTACATTAGAAATTCATTCTTTTCTCTTCCATTTGTTAAAGTGTTCCTGGAAATAGTTATCTTACGGTTACTCATGAAACCTGGTGTGAATTTAATTTGTAACAGTCCTTCAGTAAAATCAGTCATTTTTGTGGTTTCATTGAGCAACACAGTGGCACAGTGCAAGGGACCCAAGTTTGATTCCACCCTTTAGCGACTGTCTGTGTTGAGTTTGGCCTCAGGGGCTTGAGTAATGATGCCATTAGTCATGCTTGCAGATGGTAGCCATTGTCTCCCAGTTGTTATCTTTATGAGACATCTAGCAGGAATATTAGAGTTCCCAAATACAAAGGCATCATTGCAACCTCAAGGATATAGGTGCAGACTTTTAAGATGTGGTACTAATGATCTCTAAAAGATGACTTATATATTGCTGGAATGGAACCTTTTTCTCTTGATTAAGTCAGTAATGTAATGCTGCGATTTATAACATGCTGCCTTAGAAAGAAGCCAGCTGTGTTGGCAAAGCCCTGGTCTGCAGCATTGACTTCATCACAGGGAAAAATTGAAGGTGAAGTGGTGTGATCTGTCAGAAATTACATCAGTAACAGCCTTGACACATTGTGTGTTGTGGATTGGGAGATACCAATTAATGGATTCTTGGATGCAGCCAGTAGTGTAAAAAATTAACACAGCTGTCACCTTGACAGCGAGGAGAAAGTGAGGACTGCAGATGCTGGAGACCAGAGTTGAAAAATGTGGTGCTGGAAAACACAGCAGGCCAGGCAGCGTCCGAGGACCAGGAGAATCAACGTTTCGGGCATAAGCCCTTCTTCAGGCTTATGCCCGAAATGTCGATTCACCTGCTCCTCGGATGCTGCCTGGCCTGCTGTGTTTTTCCAGCACCACATTTGTCACCTTGACAGCCACTGGGATAGGATGGCCACCTATCTAGTCTCAAGTCTTGCTTCAAAAGGACAATTTCAATCTGCGGCAATGTGCTTTGTTTATCTGGACCACTTGTATCTCCTCTTCGTCCTGAGGGAACCTTCAGCTGTAATCTCCTCACGTAGACAGTGCTCAGCAGCTGTTGATGCTTGCTGCTGGGCCTTGGCTTGCAAACACATTTGTTCCTCTGCAATTTCTCTGTGGCTTCATTGCACTAAGGCCCAAGGACAATAACCTGCTGTGGCTGTGGGTCTCTTGGTAATGGTTTCAATTAAGCTTTTTGGGGAATATCAAAAAGAGAACAGGTCTTTAATGATATGAGCAGTCAGTACACATACAGAAAAGTCAGCTTAGTATAGTTCTTCATACAGGGTAAAAACAATGATAGCAAATGCTGGAAACCAGATTCTGGATTAGAGTGGTGCTGGAAAAGCACAGCAGTTCAGGCAGCATCCGAGGAGCAGGAAAATCGACGTTTCGTGCAAAAGCCCTTCAGGTCTGTATTCCTGATGAAGGGCTTTTGCCCGAAACGTCGATTTTCCTGCTCCTCGGATGCTGCCTGAACTGCTGTGCTTTTCTAGCACCACTCTAATCCAGATCCTAGTTCTTCATACAGCAGGTGAGGGAGAGCTTCGGAAAGGAGGGAAATGGAATGCCTGTACATTAACCTTTGACATAGAAGACATTTATCCAATGTATGCAGCACAAGCCGTGCTGCGCACATACACTAGGAAATTAGGAATAAAAATAGAAATTGCTGGAAAATCTCAACAGAACTGATAGCATCTGTGGAGAGAAATCAGAGTTAACATTTCAGGTCCAGTGACCCTTCCTTAGAAATTACTGGATTACTGAAACCCCAATACCACACCTCACATTACCCCTGAAAGACTGCATTGCATGTTAGAGGGAGTAATTACAGTTCAAGGTGATAGGAATCAGTGGTGTGCCCCTGCGAAGCCTATGAGATCTTGGATGATATTTGTGAATTTTGTTTTCAAGGTTGGCATCGATTACTTCTCCTTCAAAGAAATGATGATGATCGTTTCGTCATGAATAATCATGTGGTCAAGATCGCTTATAGTCAGGATTTGTATTCCATATAGCTGGACACTGCAGAATTCTGTAATTACAGAAACATGCTGATTAATATAGAATGAAGGCCTACAGCGCATGCACATGCAAACCATTCCTCCCCCAGATCCTCATGAGCAGTATTCCTGTGGGTTCATTAGGCAGAAAATCTGTTTGGCCTGATGAATCACCAAATGTAGGTATAGATGTGTGTGTGCTGCACTTGATAAATGGAGCATATTCAAATATAATGGTAGCTCAGTCTTATGAGGAAGGTTTTAGAAGCCCAAATGTTCTATTCCAGAAAGCCAGTTGGTGAAAGAAATAACTGGAGCCAATCTTTCCAAATGTTTCTATTGCAAAAAGAAAGAATATACCTTTAAACCCAACAACCACAGATTTAGTTTGTATTAATTTATGGAGCCTTGAATTAATCCATATTTAATGCCAACCTGTGTACAATTTAACAAAGCTGATACACAAATAACATAGAACATCGAACATTACAATGCAGTACAGCCCCTTCGATGGTGTGCTGACCTATGGAACCACTCCGAAGCCCATCTAACTTACACTATTCCATTCTCATCCATGTGCCTATTCAATGACCATTTAAATGCCCTTAAAATTGGTGCGTCTACTACTGTTGCAAGCAGTGAGTTCAATGCCCCGACTACTCTCTGAGTAAAGAAACTACCTCTGATATCTGTCCAATATCTATTACCCCTCAATTTAAAGCTGTGTCCCCTCATGCTTGCCATTGCCATCCGGGGAAAAAGGCTTTCACTGTCCAACCTATATAACCCTCTGATTATCTTATATGTCTCAATTAAGTCGCCTCTCAACTTTCTTCTCTCTAACACTTCTAGAGAGATGTTGGTTTCTGAAGTTTTTGCTAACTCACTTATGAGGTCAGCTTCTCCGTTGATTGTCACCTTGTTGCAGTGGAGAAGCTTGTGTGGTCCTGAGATCTCATGAACGATGCCATCTGGAGCTATGCTCCTGGTAGGGTCACCCATGGTGGTCAGGTCAAGGGTGAGCTCCCTGACAAAGAACAATCCAACCAAGACCTCAATGATGGAACAGGCAGATGAAGTTACTTCAAACTCAATGGCTGTGAAGGTGGATGAAGGCTGCAACAAATCCATCCGCTCCAATCATCATGGTCTCCATGCCATTGGAATCAGTTGGTTAATTTGTGAAGTATCGTGTGCTTCTTGGAGTGCAATGTCAAGTACACATTATACAAATACACACACTGGCGTCTTTGCTCTCTCGGCTAATTCTTCAAGTTTTTTGGCAATCGGGGAGGGCGACGGGAGCAGGCAATGTGATGGCTGGAAGCTCCTAGTTAAGAACCTGCATGAGAATACTTGATTCAGTTGCTCAACTTTTGGACAGAAGCATGCAAGTTGTTCAGGAGCAGTATTTATGTCTGAGCAGCCCTATTTACGATTCATTCTGCTCACCCTGAACTGGTGATCACCTTTGACAGGAACGTGATCAACACCATTCCAAAACAGCCTGTTGACAACTCCTTAAGCAAAATACCAACACTTGAAGAAGTCAAGGAAGCCAAGAAGTTATGGTCAGCAACAGTAACTGTGAGCCTTTTCAAGCCAGATCAGGAGTAAAACAGGGATGCGTGATTGCCCCAACTTTGTTCTCAATCTTTATTGCACAATCATCCACATCATCAAAGATGTCTTACCCCAGGAACTGAAATTGTCTACAGAACAGTTGGCAGATTCTTCAATCTTGCCATCTTAAGTCCATAAAAAAAACATGAGTTCACTCATCAAGTTGCAATACACAGATAACAAGTGTTGCAGTTCCCTCAGAAAACCGAAAACAGATTCTGTCTGCCTTCAACCATGCATACAGGAAACTTGGACTTGCCAATCAATTCCAAGAAGACTCCGTCATCTGTCAACCATAACCGACTAAGACAAATCGGATAGAACCATCGATTCAACTTGGTGAAACAATCCTTGAATACGTGGACCACTTTCCATATCTTAGAAGTCACCTCTCCTCCAATGACGACCTTAATGACGAGATCAAACATCATCTTAAATGCACTGGAACAGCTTTTGGATGTCTCCAAACAAGAGTCTTTCATGATTGTGACATCTGAACAGACACCAAAATGTCAGTGTACAAAGCAGTGATGAGCCCAATGCTCCTGTATGCATAGAAACTTGGACAACGTACTAACGACATCTGAAGGTACTTGAAAAGTTCTATCAACGCTGCCTACGAAACATCTTGAATATTAGCTGGGAAGATAGAAGAACCAACATCAGCATGCTGAATGAAGCAAAAACAATAAGAATTGAAACCTACGTCATCAAGAACCAACTAAGATGGAACAGTCATATTGTTCTTATGGAACATGAATGTCTGCCGAAATAAATCTTCTACTCTCAGCTTAAAGAAGGCAAACGTAAAAGAGGCAGATAACAGAAGAGATTCAAAGACATTTTAAAAGCCAACATGAAAAAATGCAGCATCAACATTAACAATCGGGAAACCAGTGCCGAGGACAGGAAACTCTGGCAAACCTTTATCCGAGAAGGAACAGCACTTTCGAAGCCAACAGATGTGCAGAACTAGAAGGAAAGAGAAGAAAACGGAAACTGAGACAGCAACAACCGAAGCCGAATCTGCCATCTGGAAACTTATCCTGAATGCAGAAGAACTTTCAAAGCCAAGATTGGACTCATAAGCCACCTGAGAGCCCATAAATAGATCAACAAAATGAAGACCATCATCCTTGAACTTGAGGGATAACCATGACGATGATGACCTATTAGGTCAGTCACACTGTGCATTTCTGCATTTGTGTTGACTCACAAAGTATTACTTCTCAGATGCCACAGTATTTAAATTGACACAAGACAACAGGCACAAGTAAGCAACATTTTTTTTTCAGGACAACTAATAAGCATTTCTTTACACAAAAGCCATTACCACATGCACTGTTTTCACAAACTCATGAGATCTAATATATTTCCATCCTATAAGATGCTCAAAGGTGGAAGGTTTTCATCAAACATTTGCCATCTTCTTTACTACAATTTAGATTTAAATCTCAGATTGTTCTGAGGTATTACATCCAACCCCTGGCCTTGACATACCTCCAGCCTCAAGCAAAAAAACTTCCCCAGCAGTTTACGTTCTTTCCTTCTTACTAATCCTGCTTGCTGCTGTTCCTCTGTACTACTGACTGCTGATCACCACTCAATGAACCCGTCAGCAGCAAATGCAAAGAAGGATTAGTCTAAGATAGTTGGAGCAGCTTCTCATCCTTTCTACTAATAGAGATAA
The DNA here is from genome assembly GCF_037043375.1 of Chiloscyllium plagiosum. Lineage (NCBI taxonomy): Eukaryota > Metazoa > Chordata > Chondrichthyes > Orectolobiformes > Hemiscylliidae > Chiloscyllium > Chiloscyllium plagiosum. Next base: position 61,522,697 of record NW_028270140.1, read on the forward strand.
TATTTCTCTGATTAATCAGAGGTGCACTTAAAGGTGTAACTGGGCAGGAAATAGGAAATACAGAATTCAGATCACCAGGTTGACCCAACAACTGGAGCTATCTAGTAATTAGCTGTTGTAAGGATAATTAGAAACATTGTCTTTCCGGCAGTGGAACAGTATCCTTTTGATTTCTTAGCCTGGCAGCTCAGTGGAGGCAGCCTCACAACGGAAAGCAGGTAGTCATTGAAGCCAGAGACTCCATTTCCCAATAATGGGGCTAGACACAAAAGGGGCCACAGAACAAACAAATCTCCCGGAAGAATTTCCCTTCTGCTCCAAGGGACAATCAAATAGGGCCTTTGTCATTTTGTTACATGCTTCAAAGGATGTTATAATCTTGAGGTGTAGGTTTATGTTCCTTGTTGCTTTCCTACCAAAGCTGCATGGGCTCTGGACAGCATCTTGGCATTGAAAGTCTCAACTGTCTGTCTTGAGCTGGAGAGATCCTATTCCAGTGAAGGCTCACCTAACCATAAGCTAGTCAAGTCCTGGAGTAAAGACCCAGTTCACAAAAAGCTATTAGCCAATCAGAGGTGACCTCATGTGGGCATGCAACCCACCCTCCTGCCTGATGTGCAATTGTCAATCAGGCACAGATTGCCTTTAATTAGTGCCCCCCACTCTGAGGTGACAAGCTGCTGTAGGGAATCGACTGTCTTAAGTGCTGAGGATGACAGTCTGCATGACCCTTGGTTAATCACAGCAGAACAGGATGCGGCCCTTAAATGATCCTGATTTAAGGGCCTCAGTTGTTGGGGGAAAGGGAAAGTTGTTCATGAGACTTCCTGCACATTATTGTATAAGGCACAACTCTGCCCAATTAAGTGTCGAATTTTGCCTTTTCCAGGAGCAGAAGATTCTGCTCTTTGATTGGCCTGTATGTTTGCCTACCATCATTAAATGGACAGGAGTGGGAATATCTTGCATATGGAATGGACTCACCAGACATCAGTGACAGGATCCATATTTGTCCACAATGGAAAATTATATTCAAATGCAGTAGGTTTCTGACTGGAGTCTCTGCAGCAAAAGATAGTAATTGAATCAAGAAAGAGCAGTGTCATAAAGCTGGGCCTTGATGATGATGGTTGGTCAAAGGGACCAGATAGTAGAGACAAAGATCAGCTTTGACAAAGGGTCAGTTAGACTCGAAACATCAGCTCTTTCTCTCCTTACAGATGCTGCCAGACCTGCTGAGATTGTCCAGCATTTTCTCTCTTGGGGTTAGTAGAGACAAACATTTGTCACATAAATATCTTTTGACCTGTGCAATCCTTTAAACAAAGGTTAAGATCAACTAGGAGAACATGAGGACTACAGATGCTGGAGACCAGAGTTGAAAAGTATGGTGCTGGAAAAGCGCAGCAGGCCAGGCAGTGTCCGAGGAGCAGGAGAATCGACGTTTCGGGCATAAGCCCTTTTTCAGGAATGAGGCTGGTGTGCTAAGCGGGCTGAAATAAAAGGTGGGGGGTGAGGAATTTGGGGGAGGGGCGCTGGGAATATGATAGGTGGAAGGAGGTGAGGGTGAGGGGGAGTAGTGTTCAATCATGACCCCACCTCCCACCACCAAACCATCAAGTCCCAGACCATCCATAACCTCATCACCTCCCATCCACTGCCTCCAACCTCATAGTCCCACAACCCCGCACCACCCGTTTCTACCTCCTGCCCAAAGTCCACAAACCTGACTGCCCCGGCCGACAGCCTGAAGCGTGGAGAGATAAGCTAGAGGAGGGTGGGGGTGGGGAGAGAGTGGCATAGAGTACAATAGGTCAGTGGGGAAGGAGATGAAGGTGATAGGTCAGGGAGGAGAGGGTGGAGTGGATAGGTGGAAAAGGAGCTGGGCAGGTCGGACAAGTCCGGACAGGTCAGGGGATCGAGTTTCTGGAGGTTAGAAGCTAGGATGAGGTGGGGGAAGGGGAAATGAGGAAACTGTTGAAATCCACATTGATGCCCTGGGGTTGAAGTGTTCCGAGGCGGAAGATGAGGCGTTCTTCCTCCAGGCGTCTGGTGGTGAGGGAGCGGCGGTGGAGGAGGCCCAGCACCTCCATATCCTCGGCAGAGTGGGAGGGGGAGTTGAAATGTTGAGCCACTGGGCGATTTGGTTGATTGGTGCGGGTGTCTCGGAGATGTTCCCTAAAGCGCTCTGCTAGGAGGCGCCCAGTCTCCCCAGTGTAGAGGAGACCGCATCGGGAGCAACGGATACAATAGATGATATTAGTGGATGTGCAGGTAAAACTTTGATGGATGTGGAAAGCTCCTTTAGGGCCTTGGATAGAGGTGAGGGAGGAGGTGTGGGCGCAGGTTTTACAGTTCCTGCAGTGGCAGGGGAAAGTGTCAGGATGGGAGGGTGGGTCGTAGGGTGGCGTGGACCTGACCAGGTAGTCACAGAGGGAACGGTCTTTGCGGAAGGCGGAGAGGGGTGGGGAGGGAAATATATCCCTGGTGGTGGGGTCTGTTTGGAGGTGGCGGAAATGTCGGCGGATGATTTGGTTTATGCGAAGGTTGGTAGGCTGGAAGGTGAGCACCAGGGGCGTTCTGTCCTTGTTGCGGTTGGAGGGGTTGGGTCTGAGGGCGGAGGTGCGGGATGTGGATGAGATGCGTTGGAGGGCATCTTTAACCACGTGGGAAGGGAAATTGCGGTCTCTAAAGAAGGAGGCCATCTGGTGTGTTCTATGGTGGAACTGCTCCTCCTGGGAGCAGATACGGCGGAGGCGGAGGAATTGGGAATACGGGATGGCATTTTTGCAAGAGGTAGGGTGGGAAGAGGTGTAATCCAGGTAGCTGTGGGAGTCGGTGGGTTTGTAGAAGATGTCAGTGTCAAGTCGGTCGTCACTGATGGAGATGGAGAGGTCTCAAGTCGGTCGTCACTGATGGAGATGGAGAGGTCTCAAGTCGGACGTCACTGATGGAGATGGAGAGGTCTCAAGTCGGTCGTCACTGATGGAGATGGAGAGGTCACTTCAACCCCAGGGCAGCAATGTGGATTTCAACAGTTTCCTCATTTCCCCTTCCCCCACCTCATCCTAGCTTCTAACCTCCAGAAACTCGATCCCCTGACCTGTCCGGACTTGTCCGACCTGCCCAGCTCCTTTTCCACCTATCCACTCCACCCTCTCCTCCCTGACCTATCACCTTCATCTCCTTCCCCACTGACCTATTGTACTCTATGCCACTCTCTCCCCACCCCCACCCTCCTCTAGCTTATCTCTCCACGCTTCAGGCTCTCTGCCTTTATTCCTGATGAAGGGCTTTTGCCCGAAACGTCGTTTTGCCTGTCCTCGGATGCTGCCTGAATTGCTGTGCTCTTCCAGCACCACTGATCCAGAATCTGGTTTCCAGCATCTGCAGTCATTGTTTTTACCCCGTTTTTGCCCCGGCCGACCCATTGTCTCAGCCTGCTCCTGCCCCACCGAACTCATCTCTGCATACCTCGACACAGTCCTGTCCCCCTTAGTCCAAGAACTTCCCATCTACGTTCGGGACACCACCCACGCCCTCCACCTCCACCTCCTCCATGATTTTCGCTTCCCCGGCCCCCAACGCCTTATCTTCACAATGGACATCCAGTCCCTATGCACTTCCATCCGTCATCACGAAGGCCTCCAAGCCCTCCGCTTCTTCCCCTTCCGTCGACCCAACCAGTACCCTTCCACTGACACCCTCCTTCTTACAAAAGGTCCTCACTCTTAACAACTTCTCCTTCCAATCCTCCGACTTCCTCCAAACCAAAGGAGTAGCCATGGGCACCCGCATGGGCCCCAGCTATGCCTGCCTCTTCGTCAGATATGTGGAACAGTCCATCTTCTGCAGCTACACTGGCACCATCCCCCACCTTTTCCTCCGCTACATCGATGATTGTATTGACGCTACCTCGTGCTCCCATGAGGAGGTTGAACAGTTCATCCACTTTACTAACACCTTCCACCCCGACCTCAAATTTATCTGGACCGTCTCAGACTCCTCCCTCCCCTTCCTAGACCTCTCCATTTCTATTTCGGGCGACCGACTCAACACAGACATTTACTACAATCCAACCGACTCCCACAGCTACCGAGATTACACCTCCTCCCACCCTGCCCCCTGTAAAAACGCCATTCCATATTCCTAATTCCTTCTTCTCCGCAGCATCTGCTCCCAGGAGGACCAGTTCCAATACCGAACAGCCCAGATGGCCTCCTTCTTCAAAGACCGCAATTTTCCCCCAGACGTGATCGACGATGCTCTCCACCGCATCTCCTCCACTTCCCGCTCCTCTGCCCTTGAACCCCGCCCCTCCAATCGCCACCAGGACAGAACCCCACTGGTCCTCACCTCCCACCCCACCAACCTCCAGATACACCGTATCATCCTCCGTCATTTCCACCACCTCCAAACAGACCCCACCACCAGGGATATATATCCCTCCCCACCCCTATCAGTGTTCCAGAGAGACCACTCCCTCCACGACTCCCTCGTCAGGTCCACACCCCCCCCCACCAACCCAACCTCCACTCCCGGCACCTTCCCCTGCAACCGCAAGAAGTGCAAAACATGCGCCCACACCTCCCCCCTCACCTCCCTCCAAGGCCCCAATGGATCCTTCCATATCTGTCGCAAGTTCACCTGCACCTCCTCACACATCATTTACTGTATCCGCTGCACCCGATGTGGTCTCCTCTACATTGGGGAGACAGGCTGCCTACTTGCGGAACGTTTCAGGGAACACCTCTGGGACACCCGCACCAACCAACCCAACCGCCCTGTAGCTGAACACTTTAACTCCCCCTCCCACTCCACGAAGGACATGCAGGTCCTTGGCCTCCTCTATCGCCAGACCCTGGCCACACGACGCCTGGAGGAAGAGCGCCTCATCTTCCACTAGGGACCCTCCAACCACACGGGATGAATGTAGATTTCTCCAGCTTCCTCATTTCCTCTCCCCCCACCTTATATCAGTCCCAACCCCCGGATTCAGCACCGCCCTCTTGACCTGCAATCTTCTTCCTAACCTCTCTGCCCCCACCCCCTCTCCGGCCTATCACCCTCACCCTCACCTCCAGCACCACACTTTTCAATTTTAAACAAAGGTTATCAACATGATATTAGAAAGAAAAGACAAGTTGAAAATAGGGAGGTATTTGGATATGATAGAGGTAGCTTCCAAATTTAAACCACATTGATCAAATTATTTCTCGAATATAATTCAGAAAAAAGGCCCTTCTCTTTCTCTCTCTCACTCACACGCACATACACACACACACACACAAAGAGTCAAAGGTCATGATTTGGAAGTGCTGGGGTAGACAAAGTTATGATTGCAGTGTCATGGAATGTGATATTAGGCTAAACCTAAACTGAACTCAAGCTAAATTTATTTAATATTACATTCCATTACACTGCAATCCTATTGCTATAAACTCTGTGTCTTATGATTCTGCTCCCCAACACCTGATGAAGGAGCAGCGCTTCAAAAGCTAGTGCTTCCAAATAAACCTGTTGGACTATAATCTGGTGTTGTGTGATTTTTAACTCAGTCAAAGGTTAATATTAACCAAAGTTACTGTGATTACACTTCACAAATAGATTGTAGGAATATTCTTTCCATTTCTTCCTTTCTCATTCCATCTTTGAGATAGTACTATGACTGACTCTAGGCAATAAACATCACAAGTTTCTATTTTCTTATGGTATCACAATTGAATTTAATATTTTTGTCATCGAAGATACATATGTACAGTTTCCAATCAGGGCCAATGCATGGTGCTCAACTAGATGTTTTTATATCCTATAGTGTTGGATAGAAGAAATAAAGAACCTATTTTTATTTAATGCCTTTCACATCCACTGAGTTTAATTGAATCTTACTCAGTTAATGGGACTGTTGTGGCACAGTGGTAATGTCCCTACATCTGAGGCAGCAGACTCAGGTTCAAATTCCACTGACTCCAGATGCATGTCTTATCTCACTTTTGTTTCTCCAGACCCCAATAGTTCATAATGCAGTATTGCTTTGCATGGAACCTGAGTCTAAAGCTTAAAAAAAAAGTTACATTTATCTTACACTTTCATGACCACTGGGTGTCTCAAAGCATTTTATGATCATTGAATTATTTTTGAAATATGGTGACTCTTGTAATTTTGGAAACAGAGCAGCCAATGTGTACACAGTAAACTCCCAGAAACAGCAATGGGATAATAAACATATAATCTATTTTTGTAATGTTCATTAAGAATTAAGTATTGACAAGGAAACTTGGATAGCTTCTCTGTGATTCTTTGAAGTAATGCCATGGGATCTTTTACATTCACATGTGCATATATTATAATTAACTATATTGTGGACTATTGAGTTTAATATTCAGCACTGAATAGTGAATGAACATGATACATAAAAAGGCATGTTTCTACAGCTAAAGGTTTCTTTGCCATTATTCCCTGATATTTTGACTTGGCCAGGGCACGTTTAAATGCTAAATTCTGGAAAAGCACTGGACATTATCCACTCACTTGCAATAAAGTAGTTGGCCCACATTCCAGAATTTTCCAGAAAAGGGCAGATCATCAAGTGCCATTATCTTGGAACAGGTTGTTTCTGTCCGTATTGAAACTGTAAATAAAGAGCAAAAAAGCCAGAGTAAGTGCTGACATGTGTAGCCCAGCATAACATCTGTATGTTGTGTATACTTAATGAGCAATAAATCACATCATCATACCTGTAGAGCAAGTGCTTCTAAGAAATAATCTGTTTTTTGAAACTTCAGATATCTCAGCGACTGCAATTACGTGTCTGAGTTCCAAACATCAAAAGGAACTGAGCTATAAATAGTGACCACAATTGTAATTTAACAAACTGCAAAAAACATTTATAAGTTCACATAGCCTTTTTATTTGAACATCACAAGGACATTGAATTTCAGATTAGACCTATCCCAAGAGACAATTGTATTTGCCTTTAATTATTATCACGTTGTTTTGTATGTGGTTACAAGCCATAACCTTTTTTTTATTAATAGTTGCTTTGAAAGTGCCATATTAAATTTTACTAACAGGTAGCTACAGTTGTAGATTGACATCTGAGGGTTTAGAACAAAAATGATTCGGGTCAAAAAGATACAAATGAGGTGAAGTTGATTGCCTTTGGTCATACCTGCCACAATTCTTTAGGAAAGTGAGCTTACTTGAAAGAGTGCAGTGTACTGGCAGTGTTCTGATAGTTTGACATTCATTCTTCTCCCCAAGGAGAAACATCAATCTTCTGACCAGAAGGATGGGATGAAGTGAGCTTAGGTCCGGCACTGATACGATATTACATTTCAATAGGTTCATATTATGAAAGACAAAACAGAGGCATTTTCCAACCTCCTTCACATTCTCTATTCTGTCTTCTTCACTGTTCCTACTATGTGGCATGCAATAAACTAAGTTAACTAAGGTATGCAAGTTCAAGGGAGAGATGGCTATATGACTCAATTTGTGACCTTCACTTATTAATGATGTTTATGCAATGAGGCATCTGTAGAAAATACAAACTTGTAGGATATGCAAATATTCAAAAGTTTGAAAATAGATTCATGTCAGACAAAACAATCAGAGAAATCATAAACATTGATTCTTATGGTTGAGACCCCTATAATATTGTGCAAAGAACAGAAAAGGGCATTTTCTGAGATTCCTTATCAATCCACTTGGCTAAAGTTATTTGATGCAAAAAGACATAATCAGTAAGGTACCAATACAATGGGATAAATAATGTGAACGGTTTTAATTACAGTACTTGAGATGAGTACTGTAGTTAATTCAGTATGAATTATTATGAAATATATCTGCCCTGACTGGTGTCATTAGCAGTATTCAGAATTATTAAATACCTCGCCTTTTAGATTGTTTTGTCAGTTTAAATTGTATATAGAATAACTTGCAAGCTTGAATGAAGTAGATATTTCACGGATTATGGATTATTTTTAGTTACAATAGCTTTTGTAATTTTTCACTCAATGTATCAGATAACTGCTTTGCAACATATTTCATCTTTAACATCAAAGCAAATTAAAAGTCTTTGAGTTTTCTCCTATTCTACACTCTAGCACGAATGCCGTCATCACCTTCTGAGCAGAAAGAATAGTTCCTTGCTATATATAAACAAGGCAAGGTTTTGTCAAGGAGCCACTTATTGTCAAGAAAAAAAATAAGGTTTTTTTAGTTGGATTTAGACTGTAGTTATATTATTAATCTTAAACCATTGAATGTCAAGGCTACCTACTGCAGAAGATTTTTTATTTCTTAAGTATATCATGCAATGACATGAATTTTCCTACAGTAGCTGATTTTTCCAAACAAAGGCCTTCAAGATATCTATGCAGTTATTAAGAATGCAAATCATGTGAAACGAGGTCAACGTCAGCTTTCCAAACATGCAGTGGAAAAATTAATGATTAGAAGAGCAGCATATCAGACTAGATTTTGTGGTGGAAGAAAACTGCTAACAGTCTGCCTAATTTTGCTTTTGGTTCCTTATTTAAATTATTCCATTATTTGAAAGAAAACAGAATAAGATTTCTATAACTCCATAAAGAATCCACTTATTTACTAATGGAGTGGTGACAATCTTAGATACATTGGTTTAACCAATTCAGATCACAGAAAACAGGCAAAGAAATGTGGCTTTAGATTTCTGAATTGAGAAGAAAATATTCACTTTTTGGTCATATAAAGACAGAAAGCCAGTTAACAGTATCTTACAGGGATTTGAGTGGCATGCGCTATGGTGAGATATGTGACAGCAACACATTTGGATTCCGACACCTTGTGACTGCTACAAAAAAAAGAGAGAAAAACTGAACTGGGAGAACTGGCCACTGCCCTTTCATTGTTTAGCTGCTACACCCTAGACTCTTTGGTACCACTGCCTTTATGACCACTCTTCAAAAAAGAAGGACAAAATAACCTTTTTAAAGTGATAGCATCGTCACACCTTCCCCACCACCACCCCCCCCCACCTTAAAAAACATGCAATGCAGGTTTCATTTTAAATCCCTTAGTCTTAATCTGCTAGTACACTCCAACACATATATATTTCATTGACTCTAAGCATGTAAACATTCACTACCACATTCTATTTCAGTCAGTTTACTTCTGCCACCAAACACCTCCATCTACCTTCATCCAAATTGTGACAACACATTGGCAATTACATTTTCTCATCCTGCCACGTGTACATTTTCATAATGAATGACTGCAGCAAGAAGCTCCATTTAACAGTCTGAAATTTGTGTGTTCAAATTTCTCCAAAAATTTTAATGGGTTATGATCAGGAGATACAATTGTCTCAGACACATTACTGGCAGTATAAATGTTGAAATATTGTAATGTCGTCGCCAAGCTCAAGGTCTCCTTCTCAATTATGAAATATTTCTGTTGATGAATATTCAATTTCCAGGAGAAATACCCAATAGATCTTTCTATCTTCTCATTATCTTCGTATAAGAGTACAACATCGACACCCACATCACTTGCATTGATAGCCACCTTGAATGGCTTTGAATAATGAGGTTGGCTAACACTGGGGCAGTGGTTAACACAGCTTTGAGGCTGTCAAAATGCCTTCTGACAGTCTGCCATCCATTGAAATTTTCTACACTTCTTAAATAACTCAGTCAGTTGAGCAACCACACTGTTAAAATTAGGTACAAATTTCAGATAAAACCCACTCAATCCCAGGAATCGTAGTACTGCTCAATTCCTGCCTCAGGCAACTTTCTGTGTGGAGTTTCCACATTCTCCCCTTGTCAGCGTGGGTTTCCTCCGGGTGAAAATCTTTGTTTTCACATTCCATGGGATGATCTGTCTCATCACACAGAGAGTTGCCTGAGGCAGGAATTGAACCCGGGTCTCTGGCGCTGTGAGGCAGCAGCACTAACCACTGTGCCACCATGCAAATGTTTCTTCCATGTGTGACTAAAAATCACCAGGTCAATGTATACCACACAATTGGGTAATCCAGAAATGACTTTATTGGTTAATCTTTCAAGTGTGGCTGGAGCGTTTTTCATGCCAATTGGCATGACTTTAAATTGATACAGTCCATTCAGTGTTTACTGGCAGGTACTTTTATCCGAAAGAACAAAGATAATTTCAGCTTACATAAGTACCTGCCAGTATCCTCTGAGTAACTCCAACTTAGAAATATAATCTAAGAAAGGTTTGTCCCACTTTCTCAATATAGCCTTCCAAATGTGGAATCGGGTATGAATCAGACTTTGTAACTTCACTAACTTTGCAAGAGTCTACACATTGCGTACTATCTGTTTTTGGTACCATTACTAAGGGTGAGCTCACTGTAACTCACTTTGATTATGTTGTTCTGGAGCATGCATTCAATCTCTTTTTGAAATTGTGCCAACTTTAGAGAGTTAAGTCTTTCAGGATGTTGCTTAATTGGAACAGCATTTCCTATATCTACATCATGCATATTTAGCTTAGTATTTCCCAGCTTATTCCCACTTATCTCCCCATGTGATACTATTAATTCTTTCAGGTAATTTCGATTTTCCTTTGGAAGGTAACTCAATAATTTATCCCAATTTTTGAGAACTTCCTCATTGTCCAATTTAACTTGAGGAATTCCCAATTTGGAATCCTCTGAACTTGCTACTTCACTTTGTGTTGGAACCACTAACACATTCTCCTTTTGCCTTTCTTCCCTATCAAAATACCATCTGATCATATTCAGGTGACACACTCTGTGAGACTTCTTTCTATCTGGAGTCCTTAACAAATAGTTCTCCTCACTCAATTTCTTTTCAATCTGATAAGGTCCACTAAACTTTGGCTTTAATGGTTTCCCCAAAACTAGAAGTATCACTAACATTTTATCTTCATTAGCAAAATTGTGAGTTTTTGATTTCTTTTTTGCTTCCTGTTTCATCATATGCTGTGATATTTTTAAATACGTTCTAGCCAACTCCCCTGCTCCGTTTAATTTTTCCCTAATTCTAATAAAAATTCTAAAACTAATTCCATGGACTGAATTTGGTTGATTCATTTGCTGCATCCCTAATGGCAAAAAGTACAAATGGAATTCCTTTACCCCAACTATCTGGATAGTCTTGACTATAAGCCCTTAACATGATCTTTAAAGTTTGATGCCACCTTGCTAACGGTCCCTACAATTCTGGATGGTACACAAAGGATTTGAATTGTTCTATTCCTAAGCTATCCATAACTTTCAAGAATAATTTTGATGTAAAATTTAACAATTGCTCAGATTATTATCTCTGCAGGTAGTCTGTATGTATTGAAAAATTTGAATAATTCTCCGACAATCCTTTTCGCTATAATATTGTATAATGGAATGGCCTCCGTCAATCTAGTGGATACATCTGTTATTGTTAACAAATACTGATTCCCACTTTTTTTTAGGCAGGGGTCCAATGCAATACATTAAGACTTTTGTAAAAGGTTCCTCAAATGCAGGAATGGGTAGTAAATTTGCTGGTTTTATTACTGCCTGAGGTTTTCCAATTACCTGACAGATATGACATGTCAACAGAATTCAACTTCATTGTTATGCAGTCCAGGCCAGTAAAAATGTTTTTGTATTTTATCTTGAGTTTTTCTTGCCCCTAAATGACTGATTATTCATATGCTACCTGCAAAACCAAATTTCTGTAACCCACTGGTGATACAACTTGATGAACTGCTGCCCAGTTATGACACAGCCAGGAAAAATCCCAGGATATACTTCCTGTAATATCTCAGTTGCCTGATTTTTCAACTACAGTAGGCAGCACTTCTACCTGTGATCCAGTTATATTGTTACCAAGGACAAATTGTATTCCTGGAGCTGAGAGTTTTTCCAGTACTCCTCCAACCGCTTCTCCACTTTTCACTGGACACTCCAGCCGTGCTGTACATAATGGAGCACTTCTCGTCTCACCATGAATTCCACATACCAGCCCTCTTTCTGGAAATAGTGCTTCTGAGATACATATCTCCTCATCGCTCAACATCAAAGGTTGATGTGATCCCATATCTCTTAATACTGTAACTTCTTTACCTGATGCTCCTGGCCTATTACATAAAACATAGAACATTACAGCACAGTACAGGCCCTTTGGCCCTCGATGTTGCACCAACCTGTGGAACCAACTTACACCATTCCATTTTCGACCAATGACCAGTTAAATGCCTTTAAAGTTGGCGAGTCTACTACCATTGCAGGCAGTGCATTCCACACACCTACGACTCTGAGTAAAGAAACTACCTCTGACATCTGTCCTATATCTATCACCCCTCAATTTAAAGCTATGCACCGTCATGCTAGCCATTACCATCCAAGGAAAAAGGCTCTCACTGACCATCCTATCTAACCTCTGATTATCTTATATGTCTCAATTAAGTCACGTCTCAACCTTCTTCTCTCCAACGAAAACAGCCTCAAGTCCCTCAGCCTTTCCTCGTAAGGCCTTCCCTCCATACCAGGCAACATCCTAGTAAATTTCCTCTGAAGCCTTTCCAAAGCTTCCACATCCTTCCTATAATGCAGTAACCAGAACTGTATGCAATAGGGCCGCACGAGAGTTTCATACAGCTGCAGCTTGACCTCATGGTTCCAAAACTCAATCTCTCTTCCAATAAAAGCTAACGCACTGTATGCCTTCATAACAACTCTATCAACCTGGGTGGCAACTTTCAGGGATCTATGTACACGGACTCCGAGATCCCTCTGCTCATCCACGCTACCAAGAATCTTACGATTAGCCCAGTACTCTGCATTCCTGTTGCTCCTTCCAAAGTGAATCACCTCACACTTTTCTGCATTAAACTCCATTTGCCACTTCTCAGCTCAGCTCTGCAGCATGTCTCTGTCCCTCTGTAACCTGCAACATCCTTCTGCACTATCCACCACCCTACCGACCTTAGTGTCATCTGCAAATTTACTACGCTCTCATCCAGATCATTTATAAAAATGACAAACAGCATGACTCAGAACAGGTCCTGTGGTACACTACTAGTAATTGAACTCCAGGATGAACAGCCTTCACAAACCGTGTTTACTGTCTCTAATCAACTTATTCCTTTCTAGATGATTATAAATCCTATCTCTTATAACCCTTTACCAACAGCTGAAGTAAGGCTCACTGGTCTATAATTAGATTCCCTACAGTGTGGAAACAGGCCCTCTTCGGCCCAACCAGTCCACACCGACCCTCCGAAGAGTAACCCACCCAGACCACATTTCCCTCTGACTCATGCACCGAACACTATGGGCAACTTAGCATGGCCGATTCACCTAACCTGCACATCTTTGGACTGTGGGAGGAAACCGGAGCACCCGGAGGAAATCCGTGCAGGAGAATGTGCAAACTCCACACAGACAGTCGCCTGAAGCTGGAATTGAACCTGGGACCCTGGTGCTGTGAGGCAGCAGTGCTAACCACTGAGCCACCATGCCGCTCTAAAATTACCAGGGTTGTCTCTACTCCTCTTCACAGGTAAATGGTTTAAGAAGATCTGGCACTTTCTTCTCAACCAGCCTCCAACCAGGTTACACATTCTGATGTAGAGTTTTAGCCTCCACTGTGCCTTCCTTTGCCACTTTAACAAAATTCACTGGCTTATCTTATTTTCCTACATCTGTCTTCTTCGTGCTATTTTTAAACCACAATGTCATCATGTTATCACAGTGAAAACATTTCAGCTTTTTAACTTCTAGTTCCCCTTCATGGGTTTCTTTTTTACCCTCTGGTAAGCTATCGTTGTTATCTTCAATGAGTTCTACCTTTCCCTTACCACCTGAGAATTTCTCTTTACCCAAATTTCTATCCCTCATGGATTGAAATTGATATCGGAAGCCAAACTTTGGTTTATGAACCAGTTCATCATCATCACCAATTTTAGCTGCTAATCTTGCCATTTTAACTCTCTGCTCTTCCACATGAGTTCTCACTACCTCAGAAAGTGAATTTTTGAATTCCTCCAAAATAATCGTCTCTCTCGTGCATCATATGTTTGATCTAGTATTTTCAATCCCCTTATCCACTTAGCAAAATTACTTTGTTTGATCCTTTCAAACTAAATGTCTGTGTGACCAGTGTCCCTCCTCAGATTCCTGAAATGTTGTCTGTAAGCTTCTGGTGCAAGCGCATATGCACTTAAGATGGCTTTCTTCACCTCCTCATACTCCCCAGATACCTCTTCTAATAATGATGCAAATACCTCACTAGCTTGACTTACTAAGTTTGTTACAACATTTCAGGCATAAGCTGTTCATCAGGAATGTCGGGGGGCCCCAAGGGGACTGGGGGGAAAGGTAGCTGGGAATGTGATAAGTAGATGAGGTGAGGGGTGATGGCAATAAGTCAGAATGGAGGGTGGAGCGGTTAGGTGGGAAGGAAGATGGACAGGTAGGACAGTTCAAGAGGGCAGTGCGAAGTTGGAGGGTTGGATCTGGGATAAGGTGGAGGGGAGGGGAGATGAGGAAACTGTTGAATCCACATTGAACCTGTGTGGTTGGAGGGTCCCAAGACTCGACACCTAGAGGAAGAACACCTCATCTTTCGCCTTGTCACCACTGATCGCTGGATTGAGCTGCCTCTGTTCTGCTGCTGTCACCCCGATCATCGGGTGGAGCCGCCGGTATAGCAGCCAGTGCCATATCTGATCGCAAGGAGGAACGACTGTGTTGCTGCTCCTGCTGCTGCTGCACATGATCAGGAGGTGGGCCTGCTCTCACCCCACGAAAGATGCTGAAAAAGGTTTTTCAACAGAAAAGAGCAAAAGTAAAATGAGCAAGAGTAAAAAGGAAAAGAAAGAAACGTAGAAAACAGATGGAAGTGGAAGGGTTTTATGGAGCTGCAAGTAATAAATCAGTGTTATCCGCACCACACCAGCACATTTCAACAAAGCACATATTTTGTATATGCAGCTTATTTCAAAAATGTTAATGTTACCCAAAACTGTAACAAATTCAGGCCTTCTGACTTCCACATTAGTGAGTCACATCAGCGCACTGCCAATAGTATGTGCAGTCAGTGCTCAATGGAAAAGTCGCCCTCTAAGTTTGGATTGTCTTGCATCTGTTACACTTTACAACTTGAAAATTAATGTACAGATTCTTAACCAGTCTTTTCATTTTACTCCCGCAGTGCATTTTAAATCATTCCTGTTATTTACAATATATTATTTTAACCAAATTGCACTTAAATAATAGATCATACCAACATTAAACAGGACATCATGCTCACATCAAAGCAACAAAAATATACCTTAAACAATGAAGCAAAACAAGTGTTTTATCAAACATCTTATAAGAGCGTACAGTCTCAATATTACAGAGAACAAAAATAACAGGGCATATGTTGTTGCTAATGTGTGGCTTGAGTACAAAGGTGACTGACTCTATAACATTCAATCTTTTCATGTGTTGGGTGTTCTTGTTCCATGTTGAGTGTAATTTAGCCATATAGACTCTCAGGTCTGGTGGAAAGCCAACTTTTCATCCACACTAGATATTGGGTTACGAGTGCTGCCAATCACTACAACCTCACTTTGTCCTCCTACTTCCAAAACTTTCTTTGTTAAAATAACCACATCAAAAGGCACAGGTGAATTTCCTCAAGCCAGTTGGTTTGAATATATTTAACTTTGTTCTGTGTTTTGTCATCTTAAGAACAGACAAGGAGTAATAATCTTTCATGCCCAAGTTAAAATTTGCTGATTGTTTAATTTTACTGCTGAATCAACCAAAATTAGTGTTTATTCACATTTGCTGATAGACTGTAATAATCTGCTGATAGACCATACTAAAAACATTCAAAATAACAACTAACATTCATGTAGCATATTTAATGTAGACAAATATCCCAAGGCACTTAAAAGCAGTGTCTTTTTTTTGGTACTAAGCCATAAAAGCTGAAAGGGAAGATGACAAAGTTTAGTCAAAGGAGTTAGTTTTTTTAAGAGCATCACCACTGAAGAAAGATAAAGTGGAGAGGTTTAGGGAGGGAATTCCACAGCTAGCTTAAGGCTAAGATAGCTGAACCACGAGTTAAATCAGGAGGCCAGAATTGAAAAAGTTTGGTAGGAATAGAGGTGGCTTCACATACAGAGGAGTGAGGCTATGAAGGATTTTAAAATTGAGACAATGTTGGAGGGAGAGCGTGAGAAAGTCAGCATGAATGAGATTTGGAGCAAGTAACATACAGGCTTGTTACAATCTCCAAAGAGATCAGCACATTTAAGAAGAGATTCCAATTTGCAGTTATTGGCTGAAAGAATGAGCCAACAAGATAACAAATTTTAGAATTTTCATTTTAACAAATGACTAAAATAAATGACAAAACACTATATTTGTTTTGTAAGTGATTTGTACCTTAACTGACAGTAAATGATGTATCTAATTCTATTTAATATTCTGTAAGATCAATATATCTTAAAAGGGAAACAAGGTGTTAAATTCTGAAAATATATTTTCCACAATTTTATTTTTTCACTTAATGTCAGTAATAGCTCAATAAAACTATGCAACTGGCAAAACCCCAATTACAATTCAAGGTCTACCTGCAGGCCAAGGCTGTTGTAGTCTGTCACATTGGATACCATGTAAGATTGATGAAAATGACAGTTTATGATACATTAATGCAGTAAATATTTTTGTCATATTGTTTTATCTGCTGCAAACATTGTTGCTTGCTCAGCATTGAGAATGCTCTCTGATAATAATAATTAATCTTACTTTGTTTTTCTTCATTCATGGGAAGTGGGCATCACTGGCAAGTCCAATATTTGTTGTTCATCCCTAATTGCCCTTGAGAGCCGTTGAGAGTCAGCTGCATTGCTGTGGAGCTGGAGCCACATGTAGGCCAGACTAGGTGAGGATGGTAGATCTCGTTTCCTTCCATGTTGTAGTTCACTGTTTACTTAACCTACAAATCTCCTACTAGGACTAGGAAACTAAACATTAATTCTGTTTGTTTAAAAATATATTATATGATTGTTGAGCAGACAGATTCATTATAACAGTTTAATAACTGTTGATGCAGGAAAGCACAGGTGTTCTCCCTCATTACATCATACAATCTAGACTGTAATGGCTGCTAGTCAGGTATTCTTCATCCTGATTCCTTCCTTATTAGCATAGTCCAATATCAGAACATCCCTTTTTTTCCAAGATAGCATGACATTCATTGAATGAAAATGTGTGTACATGAGGGTAGTAGCTAAAACGCATGGTGGCACAGTGGTTAGCACTGCAGCGTCACAGCGCCAGAGACCCGGGTTCAATTCCCGCCTCAGGCGACTGACTGTGTGGAGTTTGCACGTTCTCCCCATGTCTGCGTGGGATTCCTCCGGGTGCTCCAGTTTCTTCCCACAGTCCAAAGATGTGCAGGTCAGGTGAATTGGCCATGCTAAATTGCCCGTAGTGTTAGGTGAAGGGGTAAATGTAGGGGTATGGGTGGGTTGCACTTCGGCGGGTTGGTGTGGACTTGTTGGGCCAAAGGGCCTGTTTCCACACTGTAAGTAATCTAATCAAAACTGTGGCTAAATACAAAAATATGTTCTTGAATAAGAGTTTAAGAATTGAAGAATATGAAGTTTAAGGATCTGTATAATGCTTAGGTGTTTTAACTATCCTCTCATACCTTGTGTGGTATGACCTTCACGAATTCAAGCTTAATCATATGAGTGTTCTTCCCTTATAACTGTGTTTTGTTGGAGGATTGACTATGTTCAGGATGCTTTTCCATAATTTCACTCTCCAGACTCATGTTTGGAATGTTTCTAAGTGCAGTTAGGGTCTTATATAGTTGTGCAATTATTTTGTTAACTTTTGTTTCTCCTTAATGGCACCTGGTTACATATTATTATCTCCTAGGATCAAGGTTCACTACACACTGGACTAGGTTACCCAAGTAGCATACATTCCTTTATCCTATGCACAGAGTAAGCAAATCTGCACCTACATGTTGATCCTGTGCAGTCTTTATAGACTCCCCACAGTGTGGAAAAATTTAACCAATTGAGTCTGCACCAACCCTCCAAAGGAGATCCCACTCAGGCCCTCTTCCCCCCCCCCCCCCACCAACCTATCCCAATAACTTTGTATTTAGCATGGCCAATCCACCAAACGTATATGTTTGTAGACTGTAGGAGGAAACTGGAGCACTTGGTAGAAACCCATGCAGACACAAGGAGAATGTGCAAACTCTACACAAGCAATCACCCAAATTCTGGAATCAAACCTGGGTACCTGGTGCTGTGAAGCAACAGTGCTAATGACTGAGCGATCATCCTTCGTTGTCCTTTGTATTTCAATATATTTGTGAAGTGTCACTGCATTATAAGGAAAATATCTTACTGAAAGATTTCGGATATTTCCACAAATGTAAAATTTGAGATATAAGGAAAGATTTCTGTTTTTTTTTGAATAGCAGGTGTTGAAGGAAGATTTAATTAGGTACCAAACATTATGTGAATTGTAGAGTGCATAGGAAGGACATGTACCTCTAACTAAGATTTGAATCCCCCTGGGATTTTCCCTATCTCTGTATATTCCTCCAGCCCTCTTTATTCTTCAAACTCTATCCTCTGGGCATCCCTCATTTTCTTTGCCCCACGATTTGAGGCCTCATCTTCAGCAATCTATCTTCTAAGCTCAGGAGTTCCCATAAATCAGTTTGTCTGTCTCTCATCTTTCAAGACTTCCCTTAAAATCCATTTATTTGATCAACTTTTAGTCACCTTTTCTGCTTGCTCCTCTTTGCTTTGATGTCAATTTTTGATTGATGATGCCCTTTTGAAGTACTTTGAGTAAATTTACTGTGTTAAAGCTACAATATTGCTGCAGACTATCATTGTTTTGATGAAATACTGCTTAAGTCTATGGCAGGAAAAATGCAGAATTGTGAGCAAAATTTAATAAGGTATAAATGCAAGGAAAACAACAATTTTGGCCATAGTACTAACTCAGATGTCTGTGGGAAAGAAGAACATCTTGAAAATGTGTATGGAAAGAAGTATTAGCTGGATTTTCTGAACGTGTATAGTATTTCTACAATTTTGTCATTTCTTCAAAATCAGAAAATGTGCAACTTCTTTTGGTATTATATTTTCAAGTGTCAACAGCATTATGATAGAATTTTCAAAACAAAATCTATTCAACAGAAATATTTCATGTTTATAAAATCTGTGACTAACTTAGAACAATGTGCAACAAAGTTGACTGGGGAGTTCCCCAGGTAGACAGGATAAAGTTGACATGGTGAAGGGGGAGGTTATCGAGCAGCTGCCATAATGAATTTTTGTTAGCAGGGCAATTGTATAATTTGACATGGAAGCTGCATGTTCCTTCTGGACTATCCGATCTGGCAATTCCTAATTCTACAGAATGCAAAAGGTGTGGAATGAATCATCCAAGCTATTCTTGCATAACAGCAAATGCCAAATAAGGAGCAGCCAAAGAACAAAAAAAGAGCTGTATTTATGTGGCATTATAGATCAGGACAACATGAAGCACTTTACAAGGAATGGGCTTTATTAGTATTGTGAAAACCGAATGTATATTGGTCAGAAGAAAAGGCACCTCCAGCAATTCAGTACTCCACTCTTATAACACTACATGTGCCAACCTAGACTGTGTGTTCAAGTCCATTGTAGAGCATATGTGTCCTTCGGACTCAGCTTTTTGTCAAAGGATTTTGACAAAAGATTATCAATATGAACTTTGTTTCATTTCTCCCTGCAAAGATGCTGTCTGACCTGTTGAGTGTTTCCAGAATTTCTTCATTTTGTCAAATTCGAAAGAGATTTGCACAGTATATAGCATAGATATGACTTGATTTCAGTGCATCGGTGGCTCTCTTGGTTAGTCTGATCACCTACTATTTTTCAATAGTCCTATAGGGCATAGGAGTACATGGGAATGGGTCATGATTGGGGTGACTGTGCTAAAAGAAACCCATGTCATAACAGGGCTGGTTGTGGGCTGGCTAAAAAAGCATGGAAGGATGGAATCAGGGTCTCAAGTTATTGAACTCAGTGTTGAATACTAGAAGCTGCAGGTTCCTCAAACAGAAAATGAGATGTTGTTCTTCAAGCTTGAGCTAAAGCTTGCTGGAAATGCTGGCAAGTGGGGCATTGAAGTGACAGGCAACTAGAACTGAAGTGAAACTGTGAGGAAGGACAGCTCTGAGACAGCATGACACGATACTGGTGGAGAGAAGAGGTAGAGAGTACGCATATAGTGGTCCATAGCACTGAATGTGGATCTCAAGGTGCAGCAAGAATATCTGTCTGAGGAGCATTGTGCCTCCCGGAGATTCTTGTGAACCTGGTTGGATCCTGCAATCCATTATCTCCTTGATTACCTACACGTTTCATATCTCTCTCTCTCTCTGGGCTGTAGGATGGTCAGGACTGGGAACTAAGTATATCAGATTATAAGGTTTACAGGATGGATAGGGAAAATGGTAGCAGGTCATTAACAAAATTACTTCAATGGTGAGAGAAGACATGATGAGGGGGAAGCATTCAGTGGAGACTGTATGAACAGAACTGAGGTACAGTAAAGGATTTAAAGCTGTTATATTATCGACCATTTTGTGGCAGCTCTGCAGTACTAGATTGTATAAATGCAGAAGTTAAGCAAGTATATAGTGTAGTATCAATGGAGAATTTTAACTTTAACATAGGTCATGAGAAAGTTAAAAATCATCAGGTACCTGACAAAGGAGCAACGCTTCAAAAGCTTGTACTTACAGATAAACCTATTGGACTATAAACTGGTGTTGTGTGATTTTTAACTTTGTCCACCTCAGTCCAACATCAGCACCTCCACATCATAGATCCTGAGAGGCAAACAACCATCTATCAAAAAGATAGCACATTTCTGCAGTGTGTCTGGGATAGTTTACTATAGCAGTATGTCCTGGATACAACAAGGAGACAATTAATGATTAATGAACCAGTTTTAATTAGTAACCTAATTTTGTTTGACACTTACCACAAAGTGATCATAGTATGTTCAAGTTCAGTTTCGCTTTTGAAAGCAAAATGCATGAATCGGCCAGAGTTTTAGCTTGGGAAAGGCAGACTTTAAAGAAGATGAGACAGAGACTGCTAATGGGTAAAACTGCTGAAGATTGGTTAGGCCACTTTTGGAATACTGCATTCAATTCTTGCCTCCCTGCTATAGGAACTTGTTGTGAAACTTGGAAGGGTTCAGAAATTATTTGCAAGAGTGTTGCCAGGTTTGGAGAGTTTGAACTGAATAGGCTGGAGCTATTTTCCTTGATGATGTTTTAGAAGTTTATAAGATCATGAGGGGCATGAATAGGGTGAATTGTCAAGGTCTTTTCTCCAGGATAGAGGAGTCCAAAACTAGAGGGCATAGGTTTAAGGTGAAAGGGGAAAGATTTAAAAGGGATCTCAGGGATAACATTTTCACACAGATGGTGTTGTGTGTATGGAATGAACTGGCAGAGGAAGTGATGGAGGTTAGAACAGTTACAACATTTAAAAAGCATCTGGATGAATATATGAATATGAGTGATTTAGAGGGAAATGGGCCAAATGCTGGTAAACAGGGCTAGTTTAATTTAGGATATCTGGTCAGCCTGGACGAGTTGGACCAAAAGGTCTGTTTTTACACTGTACAGCTCTATGACTATAACAGTGGAAGGTGTTAAAAGAAATATTTAACACAATACAGGGGGGGAGTGAAAAGCTCCACCTGACAGAAAAAAACAACCAAGGATAACTAAAGAGAGAAGGGACAGTATAAAACAAAAAGAAACTGCTTACAAAAATGCAAAACGCAGCACAGATCCTGCTGAGTAGGAAAAATACAACCAGCAAAAGGCTGCAAAACAGCTTATAAGAGCTACCAAAAGGGATTCTGGAAATAAACTTGCAAACTTCAAAATCAAGAAGGAAATATTTTGTAGTCACATAAAGGGAAACCCAGGTGGTCAGGAACAATGTTGACCCACTAAAGACTGAAAGTGGGGATACTGTAAATGACTAGGAGACCGTGAGGACTGTGGATGCTGGAGATCAGAGTCAAAAAATGTGGCCAAAAGAGAAAATGCTGGAAAATCTGAGCAGGTCTGGCAGTATCTGTAAGGAGAGAAAAGAGCTGACATTTCTTTGACAAAGGGTCAGTTAGACTCAAAACGTCAGCTCTTTTCTCTCCTTACAGATGCTGCCAGACCTGCTGAGATTTTCCAGCATTTTCTCTTTTGGTTTCAGATTCCAGCATCCGCAGTAATTTGCTTTTATCAAAAAGTGTGGCACTGGAAAAGTACAGCATGTCAGACCCCATCAGAGGAGCATAAGCCCTTCATCAGGAATGTGGCAGGGAGAAGGGGCTGAGAGATAAATAGGAGGGGGGACTGAGGGGAAGGTAGCTGGGAAGGAGCTAGGTGGATGCAGGTGGGGGGTGATGGTGATAGGTCAGAGCAGATAGGTGGGAATGAAGGTGGAAAGGTGGGACAGTTCAAGAGGGTGGTGTCGAGTTGAGGGTTGGATCTGAATGAGGTGGGGAGAGGGGAGATAAGGAAACTGATAAAATCAACATTGCTTTTGTGTGGTTGGACAGTCCCAAGGCGGAAGATGAGGCGTTTCTCCTTCAGGTGTCATGTGGCTTGGATTTGGTGGTGGAGGAGGCCCCGGACTTGCATGTCCTTGGCAGAGTGGGAGGGGGAATTGAAGTGATCGCCACGGGGTAGTGAGGTTGTTTGGTTCTTGTGTCCCAGAGATGTTCACTGAAACGTTCCATGAATTAGCGTCCTGTCTCCCCAATGTAGAGGAGACAACATAGAGAGTAATGGACAGAGTAGATGAGGTGTTTAGACGTGCAGGAAAATCTCAGCCAGATGTGGAAAGATCCTTTGGGGCCTTGGATGGAGGTGAGTGGGGAGGTATGGGCTCCGGTTTTACACCTCTTGCAGTGGCAAGGGAAGGTGTCAGGTGTGGAGGGTGGTTGGTGGGGGGCATGGACCTAACGAGGGAGTCACAGAGGGAATGGTCTCTGTGAAATGCTGATGAGGTGGGAAGGGAAATATATTTCTGGTGGTGGGGTCTGATTATAGGTGGCAGAAATGGCAAAGGATGATGTGCTGTATCCAGAAATTGGTGGAGTGGAAGATGAGGACCAAGGGCGTTCTATCCTTGTTGTGGTTGGAGAGGTGTGGAGTTCAAGGGCAGAGATGCGGGAAGTGAAGGAGATACGCTAGAGGGCATTGTTGACAACATGGGAGGGGAAATTACAGTCCTTGAAGTAGGAGGCCAAGTGGGATGTTCTGGAGTGGAATTGCTCCTCACTGTCACTGATTATGGGGAAATGGCAAACATGTTGAATTTGCCTCAATATGAACAATAGAAAAAGGATAGCTTGCTGGAACTCCCAAGGAAATTAATTAACTCCCAAGGACTTAATAAAACATAATGTAAGTGAAACATTGATAATGAGGAAATTAATCTAATTAGAGAGTGAAAAGTCCCCAGGACCTGAAAATTGCCACCTGAGGGTGTTAAAGGAAGTAGAGGAACACTACTAAAACACTCGGACACCCTAACCATAATCTTTCAGAGTTTCCTAGACACAGGAGTTCTTCCTCTGGATTGGAAAATTGTGCATCTCACACTTCATTTTAAGAAGTATGAAACAGGAAAATGTGGAATTATAGACCAGTTAGTCTAACATCTATGAGAGGAAAATTGTTGGAGTCTATAATCAAGGACAAGGTAACTGAACCTCTTGAAAATGTTCAGTTAATCAGGGGAGCCAGCATGGATTCATGACAAATGAATGTTGTTTATGTGGGTTTCCAAAAGCGTTTAGTAAAGTCCCACATAAGAGATTGGTAACTAAGGTAGAAGCTTTCAGAATTGAGGGCAAATTATTGACATGGCTGGGAAATAGGTTGAGAGATAAGCAACAGAAAGTGGGGATAATGGGTAGGAACTCAAGTTAGCAGGACTAGTGGCTGGTGGTGTCGCACAGAAAACTGTGTTAGGACCTTAATTATTCACATTATTTATTAACAACTTGAATGGATGACGTAGGAAGTAATGTATTCAAATCTGCTGATGACTCAAATTTAGATGACACACTACAGGTGACCACCGTTGCAACACACACACACACACACAGTCTCTCAAAGACACTCACAACTCCCCCACCCAGACACACACGCGCACACAAACCCACATAAACACATACACATATACGTTTCTGGGCTGAATTTGTACTTGTAGAGTTACATTGTACTTTGCTCAAAAACTGCATGAATCCATGTAAGGCCCTGTTAACTCATTTTTTAGATTAGAATCAGTCTAAACATTATGGCACAGACAACAGCACACAGGGGGCGAACACCTTCAACACATTATCTGGGCTGACACCAGTTGTTAAAATTATCCTGAGAATGTAACTTTTAAAAAAAGGTTTGTGATTTATGTATGAAAGAAGTGAAACTAACATGGTCATTTTAACAGATGAGAGACTTAACAAACAATTTTTCAATGTATAATTTCAGTTACATCACACTGTAAACTTTTGCTATAAATTCTGTGTCTTAGAATTGTGTACTTCACAACCACCTGATGAAGGAGCAACGCTCCAAAAGCTAGTGTTTCCAATTAAACCTGTTGGACTATAACCTGGTGTTGTGTGACTTTTAACATTGTAAACAATATAGATGATAGTGGCGAATAGGGCGGCATGGTAGTACAGTGGTTAGCACTGCTGCCTCACAGCACCGGGGTCCAGGTTCAATTTCAGCCTTAGGTGACTGTGTAGAGTTTGCATGCTCTCCCTGTGTCTGTGTGGGTTTCTATAAGGTGCTATAATGTTCTCCCACAGTTCCAAAGATGTGCAGGTTAGGTGAATTGGCGATGTTACATAGCCCCGTGGTGTCCAGGTATGTGCAAGCAAAGTGGATTAGCTATGGTATGGGTTGGCATAGAGTAGGGGGCATGACGAGTCTGGGTGGGATGCTCTTCGGAGGGTTGAAGCAGACTCAGTGGGCAGAATGGCCTCTTTCTACACTGTATGGATTTGATGATTATATAAATTCGATAGCATAACGTTACAAAAGGATAGTACCAAAGGTGAAGGTACCATAATCTAAGCAGACAATAGAGTTGCTCTCTCACCATTTATGTTTGGTCATAAATCAAAATACTTTCTAGGTGGTATAAAATTAAATAGTGGATGTCCAAAGAGACTTTGGGATTCAGGTGCATGGAGCTTTAAAATGTCCCAGAAAAGTGAAGAAAATATTCAAGAAAGCTAATGAAATGCTGGTTTTTATATCTAGAGCACTGGCGTACACAAATGCACAAGTTATGCTGCAGTTACACAGAACTCTGTTTAGACCTACTTGAGAACTGTGATTGATCTGGGAACTACACCTTAGGAAATATATTAGCTTTGGAGGGAGTACAGGTAGGTGTACAAGAATGGTACCTGAACTTGAAATGTTAAGTTGAAAAGTGATTCTATACACTTTTGGAATATTGTGTTCAGTTCTGGTCTCCTTGCTACAGGTTCAGAAATGATTCACAAGGATATTGCCAGGGTTGGAGGGTCTGAGCTGCAGAGAGAGGTTAAATAGACTGGGGCTATTTTCCCTGGAATGCTGGAGGTTGAGGGATGACTTTATAGTGGTTTGTAAAATCATGAGAGGCATAAATAGGGTGAATAGCCAAGATCTTTGCCCTAGCATAGGGGAATCCAAAACGGGGAGGGCATAGGTTTATGGTGATGGGAAAAGATTTAAAAGAGATCGAAAGAGCAACTTTCTCATACAGAGAATGGTGCGTGTATGGAATGAACTGCCAGAGGAAGTGGTGGAGGCTGGTACAATTATAATATTTAAAAGGCATCTGGATGAGTATATGAATAGGAGGGGTTAAGAAGGAAATGGGCTAAATGCAGGCAACTGGGACTAAATTAATTTAGGATATCTGGTCAGCATGGACGAGTTGGACCGAAGAGTCCGTTTCTGTGCTGTACATCTCTATGACAATGACTCTATAAATTAGGCCTATTTTGTCAAGGGGGCATTATCTAAGTATTAGGACCAGACCATTCAGGAGAGATGTTCGAAAGCACGTCTACACACAAAGGGTGGTAGATGTTTGGAACACTCTTCCATAAAAGGCAGTAGATGCTGGATCATTTGCTAGTTTTAAATCTGAGATAGATCATTTTTTGTTAAGCAAAGGTATTAAGATTTACGAGCCAAAGGTATATGAGGTTAGGCCACAGATTAGCCATGATATTATTGAAAGGTGGAACAGATTCAAGGGGCTGAATGGCCTACTCCTGTGTTCCTATATAAAAACAAATTTTTGCTTTGTTGCTGCATTGTCCCCACTTCTTCATCAGAATGGTATATGCTAGCATGGGCAAATACCCCGAGGAAAAATTATGCTATTTGGGATCTTTCCTCACTGGAATTGTGATAGAAAACATGGACCAGTATGATGGCATTGAATATTTATTGTAATCTTTTATGATGCCTTGAGATGTCACATACATTCAGAAGCAAGCTCATTCCTACTTTCCATAATTTTTGAGGTGCCAGAGATTGGTGCTTTTTTTCAATAAAGAGGCTGTCCTATTTTTTTCTGTTTGCAAATTACTTCAACTATATTAACCAGCTATTAGCATGGAGTTTTATCAAATTAGAGGATTTCCCAGATTTGGATATATTTGAAGTACAGGGAGGATCTCTTGGATCTTGCTTACAAGACACATCAGACCAGGAAACTGATTGTTGTTTTAATTGTTGGTACATGAGAGTCCTGCTTCAACCACCTTCTGGCTGCAAAGGTGATGTCCCAGAATTTTGGGGCCTTATTCTTATAGTTTCTTCTGCTTTCTTTGGTTATTATTCTTACAGCTTGTTACACTTTTAAAAATTCTCTAAAGCATGACCCTGAGACTTGCTGCATTATTCCTATAAATCTAAGAGAATTGACTTCTCAACCTTGAAGATGTTTTTGAGCCTGATCTGTGTATCTTCATGGTTTGGTGTAAACCATGAAGTAAATTTTACACAATTTATCAATTTGAAGTTGTTTCAGCAGTGGCTTTCATATCTGCACATCAGAAATGACAAATTTAGTAATTATTAATGAAAGTAGTATAGTACTCTAAGTTGTTATACAATACACCCCAAACTTGATGATTTTAAGTATATTAATTTATCTATATTAATTTATCTATATTAATTGAAATTTTAAAAATTTATGTTCATAATTTAAAAACAAGTGTTGCTGCAAAGCACATAAACATTATAAATGAATTCTGTTCAAGGCTCCAGATACCACTGTGGGAGTATGTCAACAAAAGAGAGTGATGCAGAGATTTTTGTTGAGGTGTCAAAAAAGGTTAGTACAGTCAGATGGTATTTCATGCATGATTCATATCATTAGACCTTTGAATACAATGAGGTTGACATACTCAATGAATTTTTACTACGTCTGAGAAGTTTTTTGGAACTTGAAGTATCTATCAGTGCTTGTATTTAATCAGCCTTTAAAGGTTTTGTTTACTAACGTTTCATGTCACCATTATTCAGTTTACGGGAGCTAGCTCCTTCAAGGATTTCCAAATCTTACAAATACAACTGATAATTTCTTCATAATAATCATCAGAACACTTAACGGTTTCGACAATGGAAAGTGATCCATCCCAACAGATAGCAGGCAGGTATCAAAAGAGAAAAATAACTCCCTACTCCCCTAGCCAAGAAGTCAGAGAGTCTTCTTCCCCATGTATCTATGTCTACCAGTTACATTTTACAGCAGACTGTCTCACTTCCCTTGCAACAGTTTCTTCTGATGCATATGTGCTAAGCAATAGAACTGGGAAAAACTGATGTACAGCTCTCAATGGTAGACAACTTCAAATCCAATATTTGGCTGAAAACTTCCCCGTGGAAATGCATTGTTTCCTCAGCTCTTGTGTCAACAGAATGATTGAAGATTCGAAAAACTGAAACACCAGTGTAGAAATATTGCAGCAATGATAATAATGTTAATTGTTATTTGACATGTTCTTTTAATTTTAGTACTTAAGAACTTAAATCTTTGCTAAGTTTATGGCCTCATTTTTAGACCATACCTAAAGACTTCTGTTCCTGCTTATATTTTTGCTTAATCTTGTAGACTTGTCTTATATTCATTCTTTATTTACTTTATGTCAAGGTGTACTGTCCCAACTTGTGAGTAGTTTAGCTGAGTGTTGCTTAGTGAAGGATTACTTGAAAATTAATATGGGATAAATTATTAATTGAAAATGTAATAATTACTTAAATAAGTATTGAGCTGAAAATGTGTTGCTGGAAAAGCGCAGCAGGTCAGGCAGCATCCAAGGAACAGGAGAATCGACGTTTCGGGCATAAGCCTGAAGAAGGGCTTATGCCCGAAACGTCGATTCTCCTGTTCCTTGGATGCTGCCTGACCTGCTGCGCTTTTCCAGCAACACATTTTCAGCTCTGATCTCCAGCATCTGCAGTCCTCACTTTCTCCTCGAAGATAAATAAGTATTGACTTTGGTTCACAAAGATTCAAATCAACAACTAACAGGCTTAAAAGAATAAAGATATATCTAAATATTCAACTTAAAAATAATGCTGAAAACCTGAGAGTTTAGAACTATGCTAGTATTCTTTGAATGGAAAATACTATTGGGGTCCACTAAAGGTCATGCTGGTTTCAACATATGCCACAATATTGCAAGTATATTCCAATGAAAGTTGCTTAAAAGCAGAAAGGTGAAACTCTCGGCAGACCAGGCAGAAAATGTAGAGAAAGCAAAGTGGCTGTTATATGTGCATTTGTGAAACCATTTGAAAGTATTCAAAGCCTTAGAGAGAAAAGTGGAGAAATTTGGCAAGGAACAGCATGAACAATCTTATCATCACAGGATGCTAACGTATCCAAAGATCTGTAGGTCAAACATCAGCCTATTTACTCACATGAAGACCCAGGGTAAAGCTTGCAACTCTGAGAAGCTGTTCTCCTGCAAACCCAGTCACGGAATCCTGTAAAATTCTTCCGAAAGACAGGGAATGGGAGTGCCAAAGGGAGAAGAACAGTAAGATAAAAAAGGTGGAAAGTATTCCACAGCTGAATAATTCACTGGATATGGTCTGCAGTCATTGGTAAAGTTTGAAAATTGATTTGAATCTTCTATCCACTGGTTATGTTACAACTTTGCAAAAGCCTCCTTTCAAACCTGATCCATTGATTTTGTTTAAGAAAAAGTGAGCATAATGCATTTCTCTCTGGAGGCTATTACAGTTTCATATGCTCCATTCCCGAAATCTTTCTCCCAGCCTTGTAAAGAGTCTTGGATTCAAATCTATGGGAAACTGGTCAGTGGTTCTGATAGGATATTCCTTTTTGCTGAAGAAAACCCTTTTTATCAATGAATGCGTAGGATTCTAAGTGTACTGCATTGTAGAATCTGGACATAGATTTAGTAATACCCTTCACAAGGAAATCAGGTAAAATATTGAAAGAGATAAAAATATAGAATGAAAATAGTAGCATGCAACTAACTGGGTTGGTTGGAAAGAACCAGCACAACCTCAATGGGCCAATTTAAATTTGCTGTAGTATCCTATGAATGAATCTACTATCACAATGACTATTGCCTTATATCAGTCAAAGTTTCTGTGGGTAGAGAGCTATAGAACATAATTAAAATAAAACTGCAAGGCTTTCAAGAACCCAGTATTTTTGGGATACCCATTCCTAACGCCAGTACAAACCGTGAAAGTTTGTGTGAAAGTTAATGTGTGGGGTTGAAAATTTTTCATTGCTGAATTAACTTTCTGGGCTGGCACATACGTGTCCATCATAAGGATAAGTTTCAGGATAAGACATAATACAAATTTTGGGCGGCTCCATGCTCAGCAAAATACTTCACTTTGTCAAGGTCAGTAGACTCAAATTGTGAAACATACAATTTTTCAGTGAATGATTTTAGTGGCCAGAAAATCAAATGGAATGCAAATCATATGTACCATGAATGAGGCACAGCAACTTTTCTCATTCTTGTTTGCAAAGACTCTGTGCTTAGAAGTTCAACTTGGAAAATGTATCCCTTTATTTTATATCTAATAGGAGCATTTGCATAGAAAATTGGGAAAGATTCAACAGGCAAAATGACCAGTCCCAAACAAAAACACTCTCCAAACACTGGCATTCTCAAACATCCAACCAACGTAGAGTCATAGAGATGTACAGCACGGAGACAGACCCTTTGGTCCAACTTGTCAACGCTGACCATATAAACTCAACCCAATCTAGTCCCACCTGCCAGCACCCTGCCCATACCCCTCCAAATCCTTCCTATTCATATACCCATCCAGATGCCTTTTAAATGTTGCAATTATACTAGCCTCTACCACTTACTCTGGCAGCTCATTCCATACATGTACCACTCTCTGCGTGAAAAAGTTGCCCCTTAGGTCTCTTGTATATCTTTCCCTTCTCACCCTAATCCTATGTCCTCCAGTTCTGGACTCTCCCACTCTATTTATGTCTATTTATCCTATCCATGGCCCTCATGATTTTAAACCTCTATAAGGTCACCCCTCAGCCTCCAACACTCCAGGGAAAACAGCCCCAGCCTATTCAACCTCTCCCTATACCTCAAATCCTCCAACGCTGGCAACATCCTTGTAAATCTTTTCTGAACCCTTTCAAGTTTCACAACATCTTTCCGATAGGAAGGAGACCACAATTGCACGCAATATTCCAACAGTGGCCTAACCAATGTCCTATACAGCCACAACATGACCTCCCAACTCCTGTACTCAATACTCTGACCAATAAAGGAAAGCATACCAAACGCCTTCTTCACTATCCTATCCACCTCCACTCCAAGGAGCTATGAACCTGTTGCCAGTAGAGGTGGGGGAAGCAGACACAATGGCTGCATTCAAGACGCACCTGGACGAATACATTAATAGAAAAGGAGTAGAGGGATATGCTTCCTGTAAGTGAAGATAGTTTTAATATGGGGTAAAATGTGTTGGTGCAGGCTTCGAGGGCCGAAGGGGCTATTCCTGTGCTGTTTTGTTCTTTTTTGACTGACCTCCAACAACAACTGACATCATTCTTTGTGCTAAGTTTGACTTCAACCATCTGAGAATTTTCCTTGATTCCTGTTGACTCTACCTTTGCTAGGTTTGCTTGATGACACAGTCAGGCTGTGCAATGCAGCTTTGATGTCGAGAGCAGTCACTCTCACTTCACCTCTGGAATTCAGCTACCTCATCCATGTTTGAACCTTGGCTTTAATGAAGTTGCCAGCTGAGAGGCCCTGGTGGAACCCAAACTGAGTATCAGTGAACAGGTTCTTTTGCTTAGCAAGTGCTGCTTCATAGTACTGTCGATGACTCCTTCCATTAGTTTACAAATGATTCAGAATCAACTAACATGCTACATTGGATTTAGTCATAGGGTCATAGAAACATACAGCTTGGAAACTGACCTTTTGATAATGTGGCCATCCAGCTGCTTTTTAAATGTTGTAATTGTACCAGCCTCTACCACTTCCTCTGGTAGCTCATTCCATACATGCCCCACCCTCTGTGTGGAAAAGTTGCCCCTTAGGACCTTTTTAAATTTTTCCCTTCTCACCCTAAACCCGTGCCCTCTAGTTCTGGACTCCCACACACCTCAGGGAAAAGACCTTGTCTATTTACCCTATCTGTGCCCTTCATGATTCTTTTAAACTTCTATAAGGTCACCCCTCAGCCTCCAATGCTCCCCGGAAAACAGCCCCTCCCTCTAACTCAAACTCTCCAACCCTGGCAACAGGCTGTAAATCTTTTCGGAACCCTCTTAAATTTTGTCCTGTTTTTGTGGGCAGGACAAGCCTGAGCAATTTCCCACATTGTCATCTAGATGCCTGTGTTGCAGGTGTGCTAAAACAGCTTGGCTAGTGGCACAGCAAGTTCTGGAGCATAAGCCTTCAGTGTTATTGCAGTGTTGCTGAAATGTTGTCAGGGCCCATAGCCTTTGCACTATCAAGTGCCTTTAACTGTTTGTTGATACTACATGGAGTAATTCGAATTGACTAAACACTGACATCTGTGAGCTGGGGAGCTCTGAATGATGCCATAATGGATTGTCCCCTTGGCACATCTGACTGCAGATTGTTGCAAATGTTTCAGCCTTATCTCTTGCATTGATGCAGTAGACTGCAAGTGAGGATGGGGATATTTGTGAGACTTCCAAATCCTGTTGGTTGTTTAAGTGTCCACAGCTGGATGTAATAGGACTGGAGAGCTTAGATTTGAATCATTTGTTGTGAGATTGCTTTGTCCTGTCAGTCATTTGCTAGCTTATACTGTTTGGCTCACAAGTGCTCCTGTTTTATAGATACGTCAGGTTGTCACCTCACTTTTTTTAGATTTGTCTTGTGCTGCTCTTGACATGCCCTCCTGCACTCTCCACTGAACCACATGGATTCCCTGCCTTGATAATAATGGTAGAGTGGGAATATACTGGGCCCTAAGGTTGCAAATTGAGTACAATTCAGCTGCTGCTGATGGCCCATATCACATTATGGATGTACAGTCTTGAGTTGATAAATCTGTTCAAAGTCTATCCTGTGAAACAGGGTGATAGTGCTATACACATTGGAGTATATTCTTACTGTGAAGCCATGACTTTGTCTCCAAGGACTGTGCAATGATCACTCTTAACAATGTTGTCATGGGCTATATACAGAGGAACCTCGATTATCCGAAGGACATGGGCGGGGAGTATTTTGTTTGATTAATCGAGCGCTGGATACTCTAATGCAGAATAACATAGTTAGCCAAGCATCGGGACCATGCAATCTTGTTCAGATAATCCAAAATTCAGTTGATTGAATACTGGATAATCGAGGTTCCTCTGTACACCATTTCAATAACTCTCTCTATTTCAACAAGTTAGTTAAACATAATCCTAAGAAATCTGTGCTGGCTCTTTGTAATTTATCCACATTTTCTCATTCTATCCCAAATAATTGTTTCTGGAAGTTTGCTCTGCTACTGAAGTTAAACTGACTGATCTGTGTTTGCTTGGCTTATCTTTTTTGAGCAGAGTGTTACATTTGCACTTCTCCAGACATCTGGTCCCACCATTGAGTCCAGGGGTCAAAGAACAGCACAGCACAGGGACAGGCCTTTTGGTCCACCAAGCCTGTGCTGACAGTGGTGCCTTTCTAAATTAAAAAACTTTTCCCTCTATGTGGTCCATATCCCTTTATTCCCTGCCTGTTGTTCCTTCAACATTCAAGTGACAACAAACCAAGTTACTCCAATCTCTCCTCATAACTAACACCCCCCAAATCAGGCAAACTCCTAGCAAACCATTTCTGTAGCCTCTCCAAAACCTCCACATCCTTCTAGTATTATGGCAGCCATAACTATAAAAGATATTCCAAATGTGGTCTAATTAAATTTCCACATAGCTCCAATATGACTTGCCAATTTTTGTATTCTGTGCTCTGACCAATGAAGGCAAATATGCAATATGCCTTCTTGACCATCGTATCCACTTGTGTTGCCATTTTCATGGAATTGTGGACCTCTGTATCTAGATCCTTCTGTACATTGATGCTATTAAAGATTGAAAGATTATTGCGGTGACTAAGCCATTTCCACTCTCAATTTCTTCAATATCCTTGGATGTAGCTCCAATCAGAGTCAGTGCTGCATCAATTTTAAGTACCAACAGCCTACCAAAAACTCCTCCTTATGAATTTGAAACTCTTCTCATAGCTAAGTTTTCTCCACTGTCACCATGGCCTGGGTAGCATCACCTTCTTCAGTAAAGATAGATACAAAGTATTCATTTAATACCTCAGCCAAAACCCTGCCATAATGGGTAAACTTGACTTTAATTTGTATTTTGGCTTTTTTTTATTTAAGCAATATGGTACCTCACTAAAACAAAGGCTCACAATTTTGCAGATTTGGTTTCTACGAAACAGAAGTTTATTAATAAAGTAGATTTATTATAAATGAATGAAAAATAAATGGAAATATAGAATAAGTCGAACTATTTTTATGTAACACACCTTCAAAGATTTTAAAATGCATGATAAAAATGAAATCCATTAATCCCAGCAGCATCTCATTACAGTACTTAAAGAGAATGCCCTTCTTTCCTTTGCACAGGGTTTGACTGAGCTGTGGCTTCAATTCCTATTTGTGAAATTCTGATTGTGTCTTGCTTGTTTTGTCATTTACTTGAGAGTAAACTTTCTCAGCTTCAAATAACCTCTCCAGGATTTTAATCCTATTGAGTAACCCACGTAAGTTGTCTGGATCTTTTAAAATAACTCCGTCTATTGAGATAACCAATTTTTAACAATTCTAAACTGTCTCCTCCCCTTCTCAGGAGTAACTGTTTACATATTCCAGCTTCTGCTGAGAACCTTCTGAACTCAAACTGAAACTTTAAAAAACCTTTTCTTTCAAAGATGGGGGTTAGCCCAAACAATTCTGGACCCTTATGTCTGAAAGCAAAATGCACGACATTGTTTACTTTGTTTGTAAACTCGGCAAATGTCGAAACCATGCAGGACAGCTCCAGACTGATGATGCTGGTCCAGGTGCACAAGAAGCTTACAAAGTTAGCATAGTCACAAGGGATACTGGTGAATTCCATGTATAATGAAGTCATAGAATCCTACAGTGCATAGATAGGTCCTTTGACCCAAACTGGTCCATGCCAACCAAAATGTGCATCCACACTAATCCCATTTCCCTTCACTTGGCCCATATCATTCTAAACCTTTCCTATCCATGTATTTGTCCAACTGCCTCTTAAATGTTGTCAATGTACCTGCCTCAACCACTTCCGCTGTCAGCGCATTTCATATGCGTACCACCCTCTGTGTAAAAATGTTGCTCCTCAGGTTCCCATTTATTCCTTTCCCTTTTACCTTAAACTGATGCCCTCCAGTCCTCAATTCGCCAATCCTGGAAAAAAAGACTGAGTGCAATCACCCTATCTATGCCTCTCATGATCTTATATAAGATTCCCCTTTCTATCTTGTATGTTCTGAAGAAAAAAGTACAAGCTTGTCCAACCTCTTCCTATAACTCAGTCCCTTGAGTCCTGGCAACAGCATTGTAAATTTCTTCTGAACTCTTTCCAGTTTAATAATGTCCTGTACAATTGCAACATAACTTCCCAACTTCTGTACTCAATGCCCTGACTGATAAAGGCCAGTGAGTTATTGTGAATAGTCAGTGGAAAAATTGGAGCAGATAGGTGAATAGGAAGATGGACAGGTGAGGACAGGTCAGGGAGGCAAGGAAGAGGGGTGAGGCTATTCATGGGATAAGGTGGGGAGGAGGGATTTTGAAGTGTGAACAGGAGAATCTCTGTTGAATCTGGAAGGAAATGTCACCTGACACTATCTACCCTCATATATTACATCCGTTGCTTCCAATGTGGTCTTCTCTATTTCCTCTCACCTTCCCGGCCACATATCCATTCTGAACCTCCTCCACTGTCAAAGTGAGGCTAAACAGAAACTGGACAAACAACACCTTGTATTTTACCTGGGAAGCTTACAGCCTAATGGCCTCAACATCGACTTCACAAGCTTCAAAGTCTCTCCCCCCTCCCCCCCCCCCCCCCCCCCCCCCCAGCCTTATCCCATGTCTAGCCCCACCCCTCCTCCTCCCCTCCCTGGTCTGTCTTAATCTGTCCATCTTCTACTTACTTTTCTGCTTCACTCTTCCCACTGATCAATCACAATAACCCCCTACCTGCATCCACCCATTACCACCCCACCTACCCTTCTCCGAGACCCACCTCCCTCCTGGTCCTATACCTCTGGGCTGCCTCCCTCTCCCCCTCCCAAGTCCTGACAAAGGATTTTGGCCTGAAACATTGACTTTCCTTCTCCTCAAATACTGTCTCACCTGCTGTGCTTCCCATCTTCACATCTAATGACTCTGGCTTCCAGCATCTATAGTTCTTTCTGTCTCCTAGTTTAAACCCTCCTGTGTAGCACAAGAAAATCTGCCTGGCAGGAGCTCTGCATTGTTCTGGGAATGGTATATGACAAGATGGTGCTGGAATCGAATATAAAGGACTCCTTAGGGACAGTGTAGATAGTTATTGAGGCAAGTTTTGATATGTTATAGTGACACATAGGCTAGGCCTCATGGCAGGAAACCCTTGAGAAAGCTTGATACAACTTGGACTTTGTCAAGATGCAGCCCAATCTATATTTTTAGGAATACTACTACAATTTGGCATGATAGTTGAAATTACGTTTTTTGTCATCACATATATTTTTTATTATGATAATTAATTGTTTTTTTTCTTATCCAGAAAATTGACCTGTTGAATAAACTGTGACAATGTCAACAAACAACATAGCTCAGGCAAGGAAAATGGTGGAGCAGTTAAGGATTGAAGCTGGTATTGAAAGGATTAAGGTGAGAGTTAAAGATGTGCCTGTTTAACAAGATTTTCACTGTAACAAATATTTTCTGACAACCCACATGCCTTGCATTATTACTCAGTCTAGAGGATAGATACAGAATTTCCTCGTCATACACAAAATGCTCATTCTACTCATTGAATGCTTAATTATGTCTGAGGAAGAGTAACTGGGAAAAAAAAATTAACTCTGCTTCCTCTCCACAGATGTTGCCAGACCTGCTGAGCTTTTCCAGCAATTTGTTTTTGTTTCTGAATTCTTCCGGTTTTTACTTGCTTATGTCAATTTGACTGTGTGATCAAAGGTTAAATATTCAATTAGATCTTGACTTATACACATTAACTGAAAGTCACTGCAATGCAACAGGATTAAAGCCCACATCATACAATATGTCACACAAAACAAATCCCAACAAATTTAATCATCAGTCAAATGAGATACAGGATGTTCTAATTCGACTGATCTGTAAAATGTCAAAATCATGATTTCTGAGCAACTTTAGAAAGGTGCACAAGATGAAGCTAAAATGCATCTCAATAATTACAATCAATAAAACTCATTAGACTATGAGGTAAGATTGTTTTCCAAAGTAATAAGTAGTAAACAGCTGTAAACATCGAATGCTTCTGTACTCAATTCCTACAAACAAGCTACTTCACTTCAAAAAACAAAATAAATTATTGTAAAAGTATGGGATTGAGATAAGAGAACAATTCCTACAACACATTAGAATAGAAAAATGACATTTTAAAGAACTGCAGATCCTGGATATCTGAAGTTACTTTATGGCATCTGGGGGTCACTGGGTAAGTCTGAATTTTGTGGCCCTTCCCAAATTATAGTTATACCTAGAATGCTGTTGCAATGGAGCTCCAACATTCTCACCCAGCAACAATGAAAAAATGGCAATCAGGCTCCAAATTAAGATCATTTATAGCTTGGAAAGCAACTTTCCGGTGGTGTTTCCATACATTTCCACATGTCATAGTCACAGATCTGGAAACTGCTGTCAAAGGAACCTTGCTGAGTTATTGCAGTACATTTTGTAAATGGTAGAGGGTATGACCTGGTTGGTCAATAGGAGGATTGAATCTAGTAGGTGGCTGGGAAGAGTGGAAGGGTTCGGGAGAGGCTGGGAAGAATGGAAGGGATGGGGAGAGGCTGGGAAGGGAGTTGGGGGAGTGGGCGGCACGGTGGCACAGTGGTTAGCACTGCTGCCTCACAGCGCCAGAGACCCGGGTTCAATTCCCGCCTCAGGCGACTGACTGTGTGGAGTTTGCACATTCTCCCTGTGTCTGAGTGGGTTTCCTCCGGGTGCTCCGGTTTCCTCCTACAGTCCAAAGATGTGCACGTTAGGTGAATTGGCCATGCTAAATTGCCCGTAATGTTAGGTAAGGGGTAAATGTAGGGGTTGTGCTTCGGCGGGTCGGTGTGGACTTGTTGGGCCGAAGGGCCTGTTTCCACACTGTAATGTAATGTAAAAAAAAAGAAGGAATTTATTTGAAATTGGAGAACTCAATTGGAGAACCAAGGACAGTCTTCAGGGCTGTCGGCTGACGAGGTGGAAAATGAGGTGTTGTTCCTCCAATTTGTGGTCTGATTCACTGCGGCAATGGAGTAGGCCAAGGATGGTCATGTAGAAAAGGGAGTGGGAAGGGCAATTAAAATGGGCGGTGACTTGGAGGTCCACTTGACCCCTCCTGGCCCGGCTGAGATGCTCGGTGAAATGTGCCTGAAGTTTATGTTTGGTCTCACCAATATAGAAAAGCACACATCGGGAGCACCGGATACAGTAAACTAGTTTGGAAGAGAGGCAGGTGAACCTCTGTCTCACCTGGAAGGACTGTTTGGGGCCCTGGATGGCAGTGACAGGGTTTGTGTACTGGCAGGTTTTGCATCTTTTACGAATGCAGGGAAAGGTCCCTAGGGGTTCGGAGGGATGTTGGTGAGGAGAGTGGCATGAACTAAGGATTGGCAAAGGGAACGGTCCTTGTGGAAGGCAAAGAGGGTGGGGAGGAGAAGATTTTCTTGGTGGTGGGGTCTAATTGGAGTTGGCGGAAGTGTTTAAGGATGATACGTTGGATACGAAGACTGGTGGGTGGTAGGTGAGGACAAGAGGGACTGTGTCTTTATTGCATTTGGAGGAGAGGTGGTTAAGAATAGTGAAGCAGGTAATGAAGGAGGTGTGGTGGTGGGCTGTGTGGATAACAGAGGGGATATATGTGGACATCTGAGATGCTTGGAACATCTCCTCGTCCGAGCAGATGTAGCAGAGGCAGAAGATTTGGGAAAACAGGATGGAGTTCTTGCAGGATACTGGATGGGAGGAGGTGTAGTCCAGGTAGTTATGGGAGTCAGTCAGTTTGTAGTAGATGTCTGTCTAGAGACTATTGCCAGAGATCGAAATGCAGAGTTCAAGAAAGAGGAAAGAGGTGTCTGAGATGGACCAAGTGAATTTAAGGGTGGGGTGGAAGTTGTGGGCGAAGTCAATGAACTGCTGCAATTCAGCCTGGATGGGGGACACTGCAAATGCAGTCATTGATGTAACAGCAGAAGTGTTAGAGCACAGTGTCTGTGTAGATGCTGAAGAGGGACGATTTGATGTAGCTGAGAAAGAGGCAGGCGTACCTGAGCCCATCCGAGTGCCCATGGCTACCCCTGGGATTTGGAAGAAATAGGGAGAGTTAAAGGAAAAGTTATTAAAGGTGAGAACTAGATTGGTGAGGCAGAGGAGGGTACTGGTGGAGGAAGCCTTGATGGGTCTGGTTGGAGAGGAAGAAGCTGAGGGCCTGAAGGTTGGGCTTGTGCGGTATGGACGTGTATAAGGACTGCATATCCATAGTGAAG
The DNA here is from genome assembly GCF_037043375.1 of Chiloscyllium plagiosum. Taxonomy (NCBI): domain Eukaryota; kingdom Metazoa; phylum Chordata; class Chondrichthyes; order Orectolobiformes; family Hemiscylliidae; genus Chiloscyllium; species Chiloscyllium plagiosum. The sequence continues at coordinate 61,562,061 of NW_028270140.1, forward strand.
ATAAAGTGCTCGGGGCCAAGGAACTGGAAGTTACTGAACAAGTTGAGGGCGTGGTTAGTGTCCCGGATGTGGATGGTAAGTGTCTGAACCAAGGGGGGGAGGATAGAATCAAGATAGGAAGAAGTGAGTTCAGTGGGGCAGGAGCGGTGGGTCGGCTGGGATAGTTGGGCTTGTGGATCTTGAAGAGCAGGTAGAACAGGGCAATGTGGGGTGGCAGATCTGGTTTTGCTTCTGGTAAGCAGTAGCCACCTTGATTCATGATAGGGGATTCAGTGCTTGAAATGGAATAGTCAATTATAGGAACAACCCAAAACAGCGTGTATGGAAAAAGAGCAGTTCAAATGTCATAGCATCTAAATTGTTTAGGATATGTGAAAAAGCTGCAGCAAACTGTACCCTACCTCATCGGGGTTTTATCATAATATCACACTTCCTATTGTTACTTTAACTTTCTCCCTCTTCAACCTTTGCAGACCAGTTCACTCTTACGCTATTAAAAAAATGGCCTTTTCATGCTTTCTTATTGACATTTTTATTGACACTATACTAAACTGTCAAAAATTACCATGACATCCAACCAAAATTGGTGATACAATGGACAGTGATGTCCATTATCTAAGATTACAAAGAGATCCTGATCAATTGGGTCAAAGTACTGAGGATTGACTGATGGGAGTTTAATTTAGGTAAATGGGAGCTGTTGCATTTTTTTATAAAACAAACAAGATTAGGACTTGTACAATTAACAGTAGGCCCCTGGATAGTGTCATAAAACAGAGAGACTTAAGGGTTCAGGTACATAGTTCTTTGAAATTTGAGCCACAGGTAGACAGAATGGTTAAGAAGGCATTTAGCACACTTGCCTTCATTGCTCAGACCTTTGAGTATAGGTGTTAGGATGTCATGTTGAGGTTGTACAGGACACTGGTGAGGCTTCTTCTGGATACTGTGTACAGTTTTGGTTGCCCAGCTATAGGAAGGATATTATTAAATTGGAGAGGGTTCAGAAAAGATTTACCTGGATAATTTACCAAAATCATAGGGGCTTGGATAAGGTAAATAGTAAAAATATTTTCCCCAGGGTTGGGATTCAAAATTGAGAACCATACTTTTAAGATGAGAAGAAAAACTTTTAAAAAGGACATGGAGGCAATGTTTTTGCACAAAGAGTGATTTGAATGTAGAATGAACTACCAGAGGAAGTGGTGGATGCAGGTCCAATTACAGCATTTAAAAGACTGTTGGATAAGTACATGAATAGGAATGGTTTGAAGAGATATGGGCCAAACACAGGCATGTGGGATTAGTTTAGTTTGGGTACATAGTCAGTGTGGACTGGTTGGACCTGCATGCTGAATGACTCTATGTTGTGCACCTTCAAAAGACCCAAACAAAAGTTTTCAATTTCTGAAAAATTAGTTATGCACATTTTTGATGATTTGTTTAAATAATGTTAAATAGCAAGTTGAAATATTGTAGAATATTGCTCTGTTTGCATCCACTTCGAGAGTGTATCACATCCAAAGTGTGCTACGGGGGGTGTCCATACTTGATCAACATGGTTCTATGTTTATCTTCAAATCTATGTGCAAATGCAGGGAACTTGTCACAATTTTTTGAGAATCCCAACAAGGCCCCACCGACCCTCTGAAGAGTAATCCACCCAGACTGTTGATATGATGTGAGGAGAGATTTGGAAACTTAAATAAAATACAATACGAAAGTTCAGGGTAGCAACACAGGTGTTGTTTGACAATTTTGGTATCGATTTTGAGGATATAACTATGAATGCAGATGAAGGAAACCAGCAGATATGATAACCTTGGATTATCAAAAGGCTTTTAATTAGGTACCACACAGAAGGATAATACATAAGATAAGGGATCGTGAAGTAGAGAAAGATATATTAGCATGGATAGAGGATTGGTCAATAGACAAGAAGCAAAGATTATGGAAAAATAGTGCATTTTCGAGTTGGCAGGGCATGACCAATAGAGTTGTGATTTATATCACAACAAGTAATGAGGAAAGGAAATGGTGTGTTGGCATTTATTGCAATAATGTAGGACTTTGATGAGACTACATCTGGACTATTGAATCCAATTTTGTTTTCCAGATTTAAGGAAAGCTAAATTTATATTAGTGGTAGCAGATAAGAGATTTACAAAAACTGGCCTCGAGAATGAGAAGGTTGTTTTATGTTGGCAGGCTGACAACAGAAAAGTGAAAGAAAAGCAAAAAAACTAAAAACACATTTGGTTCTGGTAGTAGACGAATGCTGCTTGCCTTTCAAACAACATTAAATTTACTGTCAATGGATATTGATCTTACCCAGCTCAGTTGAAAGCGAATGTCAGTTAAGTGCTGTTTAGCTTGTTGTGCCTAACAGTACAGTGCTCTATCACGCTGAAAGTATTGTTCATCTTGCTGCATGTTCTTCCTCCTCCTGTCTTGGCATTGAGATGGCCTATCTTCCTTAACAGAAACCTGCTGCTGCTCTCCCAGTTCACGAGTATCCCTTATATCCCCGTTTGTCTGCTCCAGCTGTGCAAACTACAGTATGCAGAGTATGCAGAACATTCTAGAGTTCACTGCAAGAACCCTACCCTAGGCCAAACCAAGCGTTGGCCAACTCACCTTGAAGAGGTCAATATTCATCTCCACAATGGTCCTGGTGTAAGAATAGGCTGCATTGTATCCACATTCGGTTTCTGTCAGAGAGTTGCAAAGCTCATCAGCCTTTGTCTCCCAACTGCTATTGTTCATATAAAGCAGCAACCTGAGAGTTACCAAGTGTACAGGCATCATGACAGCTTCCAGGGTATTGTGGAGACTTTCTGATGATCTCAGATGGCTTGTAAATTTAAAGTTCTGTGGTAGTGACTCGGGCATCCTCAGTTTGTGGCAACACTGTACCTCTTTGATCTGGAGGGAATGTTATCAAAGACAGTACGCTCTGTTCCTTCTCAACGTCCTGAAAGGATCTTCAGCTGTGACTTCTTTATGTGGAGGATGCTTGGCAGCTGTTGGAGGTTGCTGCTTTTCTTGGGCTTACTGGGGCTTTTGTTCCTCCTCAATTTCTCTGTGCCTTTGTTGCAGCATGGTCACAGTGATGATAACCCCTAGTGTGGCTGGATTCTAATGAGTTTTGGAATTTCAGAAACAGAACAGGTTCTTAGTAATGTAAGTAATCAATATTCATATCACAAATAAATCCTTATAGTCCAATTGGAGAGAAAGTTAAATCTGTAATAATGTTCAGCATAGGTGATCTTAGATTATCTTTGTGAATTGTGGCCTGCAGGTGAGACTTTTAAAGTAGTCTGCAAATCCTGCTGCTCCACAGAAATGTCCAAAGATGTGCAGGTCAGGTGGATTGGTCATGCTAAATTGCCCATAGTGTCAGGTGCATTAGTCAGAGGGGAATGGGTCTGGGTGGCTTTCTCTTCGGTGTGGACTGGTTGGGCCAAATGGCCTGTTTCCACACTATAGGGAATCTAATCTGAACAAGGAATACTTTGCTATGACTAATGACATGGTCAAGATTGCTTATGGCCATGATTTGTATCCCACACAATTCCACACAGCCTGAATTTCACATATAGAATTTTATTATCACAGATGTCTTCAAATTGAACTGTGAAAGCGACTGATCAATATAATTGCCCCTTGAAGAGCATCACATCACTCGCAAGTAGAGGCAACGTCCCCAGATGCAAAGGAACAGCTCTATTCCTGATGAAGGGCTTTTGCCGAAACATCAATTTTCCTGCTTCTCGGATGCTGCCTGACCTGCTGTGCTTTTCCAGCACCATTCTGGTTTAAACTCTGGTTTCCAACATCTGCAGTCCTCACTTTTGCCTTGCTAGAATAGCTTAGCCTTTTAATCTAAATGATTCCCAAATCTTGATGTTCTTTTTAACCTTATCAGTTCTGAGCTTGCACACTCTATTCTTAATTTCCTAACAATTGCACCTGCGTCTACAGCTTTGACAGGCCATCCATAGTGACACATGCCCCCCTGCCCACCCTGTTAAGTTCAGGATAGTTATGACTGTCAATGACCCTTCTCTCCATAGTAACTCATGCACTATTGTCTCCCATCACATATTTTGTCGGCTCTGCGTCCCAGCATGCTGCTTCCAATCAAACAACCCCTTACTGATCTCAGTGCAGCTGTTCTATTTACTTCCTACAAATCTACTAATTGGTTGCATCAGAGGAACCCCTGATCAGACCAAGCAGCCAACTGACCCTGCCAACCTCTTACCCTGAGATTGGACAGAGTTCTAGACTGCCTTTTGTCAGAACCCCTGATTGGCAAAGATTCCTTTGACACAACTGAGGACTGTTTCCATTAGGCTTTGAGACCTAGCTGTTGTTAGAAGCATATTCACTGTGTTTGATGCAGAAGATGTTGCTGCATGCTGTAGGCATGCCATTGATGTAGTATGGTGCTGTGCAGCAACATTTCCGACTCCTTGACTGATCGCTGCTGCAAGACATGACCAGCTGCCTGGCTTTATGTCTGTGCTAAAAGACAAAGCAAGTATTGTGAGACTGTAAGTTCTGAATGAAACGACAGTGCACAAAAATGCAAAGCTAGGCAAAGATGCAGTGAGCATCCAAGTAAGTGCCAAATGAGTGAGCACTAAGACCGAGTTAAATGGTCTGCCAGGGTGGCATGGTGGCTTAGTGGTTAGCACTGCTGTCTCACAGCACCAGGGACCCAGGTTTTATTCCACGTACTGTATGGAGTATGGGTATGGGTAACTGTATGGAGTTTGCATATTCTCCCTGTGTTTCCTCCAGGTGCTCCGGTTTCCTCCCACTATCCAAAGATGTTCAGTTGGGTGGATTGGCTATATGAAATGCAGGGTTATAAGTAGTGGAGGATGGATCCTGGTGGGTTACTGTTCGGAGGGTCGGTGTGGACTTGATGAGCCAAATGGCCTGCATCTATTGGCCTGTAGGGATTCTGTGAGGTGAACCCTGTTTGGATGCATGAGATGGGTGCCTGTTTCTGCTCAAAAGTGGTCTTGCAGCAACATTGCAACGAAAGATGTTATGTGCTCCAACAGGCAATACCGAAGTGCTGGACTGTATTATATTAATAGAACATAGAACAATACAGCACAGAACAGGCCCTTCAGCCCTCGATGTTGCGCCGACCTCTGAACTGTTCTAAGCCCATCCCCCTACACTATCCCATCACTCATATGCTTATCCAAGGACTGTTTAAGTGCCCCTAATGCGACACAGTTTACTACATTGGCAGGCAGGGTATTCCATGCCCTTACCATTCTCTGAGTAAAGAACCTGCCTCTGACATCTGTCTTAAATCAATCACCCCTCAATTTGAAGCTGTGCCGCCTCGTACAAGATGACATCATCATCCTAGGGAAAAGATTTTCATGTCCACCCAGTCTAATCCTCTGATCATCTTGTATGTCTATATTAAATCCCCTCTTTGTCTTCTTCTCTCCAATGAGAACAGACCCAAGTCCCTCAGCCTTTCTTCATAAGATCTTTGCTCCAGACCAGGCAACATCCTGGTAAATGTCCTCTGCACCTTTTCCAATGCTTCCACATCCTTCCACATCCATCCTTCTGGGCGACCAGAACTGTACACAATATTCCAAGTGCGGCCACACTGAAAACGAAAAACAATTGCAGCATGACATTATGGCTCCGTAACTCAATCACTCTACCAGTTAAACCTAACACACCGTATCCCTTCTTAACAGCACTATCAACCTGGGTGGCAACTTTTGGGGTTATATGTACATGGACACCAAGATCTCTCTGCACATTCACGCTACAAAGAGTCTTTCTATTGACCCAGTAATTGCCTTCCTGATATTTTTCCCAAAGTGAATCACCTCACATTTATCTGCATTAAACTCCATTTGCCACCTCTCAGCCCAATTCTGTAGTTTATCCAAGTACCCCTGCAGCCTGCAACATTCTTCCACACTGTCCACCATTCCACCAACTTTAATGCTGCAAACCTATGTCTCCGTCCAAGTCATTTATAAAAATGACACACAGCAATGGTCCCAAAATAGATCCTTGTGGCACACCACTAGTAACCAGACTCCAGGCTGAATATTTTCCATCAACCACCACTCGTTGCCTTCTTACAGAAAGCCAGTTTCTAATCCAAACTGCTAAATCACCCTCAATCCCATGCCTCCGTATTTTCTCCAGTAGCCTACCATGCAGAACCTTATCAAAGGCTTTAATGAAGTCCATGTACACCATGTCAACTGCCTTACCCTCATCCAATGCTTGGTCACCTTCTCAAAAAACTCATTGAGGTTTGTGAGACACAACCTGCCCCTTGATGAAGCCATATTGACTACTTCCAATCAAATTGTTGCTTGCTAGATGATTATAAATCCTATCTCTTATAATCCTTTCCAAAATTTTTCCTACAACAGAAGTAATGCTCATTGGTCTATAATTACATGGGTCATCCGGACTGCCCCTTCTTGAGCAAGTGCAATCCTCCAGTCCTCTGATACTAAACCTCCACCATCTCCCCGCTAGATTCCCAGAGAAACCTCAGATAAATCCCATCCGGCCCAGGGGTCTTATCTAATTTCACACCTGCTAGAATTTAAAATACTTCCTTCTTACTGACCTCAATCCTTTCAATTCGACTCAGATATGCATTGATGATGTAGTGATAAAGGATGCAGGCAGTTACTGCCCATGGAATGTTTCCTGAAATATTTCATATTCGAATCATAGCATTCCTACAGTGCAGAAAGAGGCCATTCAACCCATTGAGTCTGCAGTGAACCTCTGAAGAGCATCATATCTAGACCCAGCTTGGAAAATATTGGACAAGAGGGAGGCTTGGAGGAACAAGCAGCACCCTTGAGCCTCCAAGTACCGAAACAGATAGGAATTGTTGCATTGTTTATTTTCTCTCTACAGTCTGGTAAAATAGCAGCCTATATATAAATGAGGCAACTTTAGATAATAATAAGATGTAAATATATGCAAGTAGGCTTCTTGCTGCTCACTAGCAAGACTGTCATCTAGCAATGAAAACCTTGGATATCAGACTTCTTTTTCCTCAACATTGAGAATCTGAATTTTCCCAATCTTATATTTAATTTGCCTTTGCACATCATTCAGAAGCTAGAAAGGTTTCGGCTGTCGTTTCTATATTTAAGGAGATAGGCTTGCACCATTTGTAATGAGAGGGGCAATTAACATTTCAGATTGTGACTTTTTTTTATCAGAAATGGGGAGGTTAAAATGTATTAGCTTTTTCAGAGGTAAGACTGGATAAAGAAACAAAAAAGAAGGCTGAAAAATGAAAAGCAATAAATGACAAAAGAAATTGGTGGATTAGAGGCACTTTTGGCATGGCTACAGTTGTAGCAATCTCAATGTTAATTCAACATATCCAGTGCTCCTATTAATGTTAATGGGAATCTTATGGCACTGTAGTAGTGACCCTACTTCTGAGATAGGAGGACTGGGTTTAAGTTCCATCAGCTCCAGAGGTGTGTAATAACTTTTCCAGATTGTATTATTTTTAATCAAACTATGTTGTAAAGACAATAGAATACTTGTAGAATTATACTTTTCAATATTTCATTTTCCATACCAATATGCTGAATTCCAAAGAAGATTTGTATCTTTCTGTTTAATGGTTGTTTGATTATTATGTAATTAATTTTGAACCATTATGATCTTCGGTTAATAGATGCTCATTGAGAAGTGAAAGCAAACAATACAAATGCTCAAAATCTGAACTAAAAACAGAAAGTGCTGGAAAACCTTAATAGGCCTGACAACATCTGTGGAAAGAGAAACACAGTTAACATTTCAAGTCCAATGACAACTCTTAGAAACAGTTTAGTCCTCAGAAAGAATAATTGGATTTATGGCCTTATGGACTTGAAACATCAACTCTGTTCTCCCCTCTCTCTCTCTCTCTGTGCAGATAGCTGCCAGACCTGCTGAGTTTCTTTATTACCTTTTGTTGCTATGTATTGCCAAATGTCGGAAATGCGAGGGTTTTTTTTTAGATATCTGCTAATCCGTGTTTGAGTGTGCCAGTTGCTGTTGTGCTGTATTTGAATATAACCTTTGCCATGCAACCTGGCTAATGACAGGGCAAAATGTTCAGGAAATGTCGCTTTGATGCAAGTCTGCATGCACGTCAACAATGGTATTTAAGCAACAGAACATGGATATCACCAGCTGGTTTGTGTGGTTAAATAAACCTTCATTGATGGTGATATGCATCATGATTTTTGTCAGATTCTGTCAGAAGCTTGAAAGGTAATTTTCTTTTTACTGAGTGCATTGTGCACGTTGCAGAAATTTCTAGAAATGTGGGAATGTGGATTTAAGGTTACAATAATATTGACTGTGATCTTGTAAAATTTTTACATTATGTAAACCATTCTTCAAAGGGTGATAGGGATAAACAAGGGTTCTATAGGCCAGTGAATCTAGCATCAGTAATAGGGTACCTACTGGACAAAAAAATCTGAAGAAAAGAATTAGTGTCAACCTGAAGAGGCAAGACTAATCAAGGATCATAAGTGTGGCTTTGTAAAGGGGAGATCATATCTAACAAATTTGATTGAATTTTTAGAGGAGGTGAATAAGTGTGTAGATCAAGCTAGTACAATTGTGTTGTCCACATCAATTTCAGTAAAGCTGACAAGATCTCACATGGGAGACTGGTCAAACATGCAAGAGTCTGTGGGATCCACAGCAATTTGGCAAATTTGACCTAAAATTGGCTTCATGGCAGGAAGCAGAAGAGAATGGTCCAAAGTTTGTTCTTGTGATTGCAAGTCTGCATCCAGTGGCATAACACAGACTTCGTTGCTGGGTCCCTTACAGTTTGTCGTGCATGTTTGTAATTGGAACATGAATTATGTGATTTGATCAGTAAGTACCTAGATGACATGGAAGTTTGGTGATGTGGTAAATAGCAAGGACCTAGACTACAGGGCAATATAGATGGGCTGGTCAAATGGGGACAACAGTGACAAATTGAGGGATCTTGATGTTCATATCCATAGGTCCTTGAAGGCACAGGAAAGGTAGATCAGGTGTTCAAGAAGGCATATGGTATACTTGCGTTTATTAATCAAGACATTGAAAGCAAATGCATGGAGATTATGATGGAGCTGTACAAAACGTTAGTTAGGCTTCAGTTGGTATACTGTGTGTAGTTCTAATCAAAACTATAGGAAGAATATGATTGCACTACAGAGGGTGCAGAGGAGATTCATCCAATTACTGCACAGGCAAAAATGACACGCCGTCGTGTAAATCAGTGCTGCCATGTGACCTGTGGCTTCCACTTATTTTCGAGGCAAACTCTGCACCTGTCCATGACTGTTCTTCCAACTCTTGTATTGATTTTTATTTCTCTGCCCAAATCATCACCTTTATACTCAATAGAACATAGTAAGCTCAAACTCTATGATGCGATTTAATCGTTGTAAACATTGGGCAACAGCAGATATAAAGAGTAAACTAACTGTCTATTGTCAGAATGAAACATTAATAGTTGTGCTGCCAGGTCCTGAATTTTTTTTTTAGCATAACTGCAAGAATTGAAAATTCCAATCATCCCATATGAGACAGAAAGAACCTCAGTAAAACATAATGCACATTCCAAAGAAGGGATCAAAGGTTTGATTGACATTATCTTCATTACTACACCATCTGCATCTCACTTGTATTGGCAGCACCTCCGTATCCAAGAGTAGTTGAGACCATTAAAGAAACCAAGCACCAGGACCAAACCAGCATGATCTGTTATCCTTTCCAAACTGGCAATGCCAACAATATTTTCAAATTACTGCTATATGACATTCTTGACCCACCAATGATGGTGAATTCCAATATGCGACCAGCACTATGCCTCACTGCCAACATTTGAACACTGAACAACCTAGGAACAAGTTCAAGGAAAACTCCAGCTACGTTATTCTTGTGAGCATGGTATGTGTTATCTTTGTTGACGAAAATTTCAAAAGGTGAGGGTACTGGCAGACATACATCAGTGCTGCAACAGAAGTATAAGCTCCCACTCACAAGAACAATCCTCAAAAAATTGGCGGCTGTGCAGTGCAGCCGAATTCCATGGAAAAAGTAGATTATTTTGTACACTAATACATTGAGATCCAATTTCTGGAGTATATATGGACTATTTTCAAAATGTAGAACCTAAAAAGACATAGCTAAGTTTCAGTTGGCTGCAAAATCTGTGGATTTCTGTACCTTCATCTGAATAAATCAAACAATCGGCTGATTCGAAGTGATTAATAACATCCTCGAATATTCCTCAGCCCGAAAGAGTTCCATTTTCTAATTTCTAATCTTTTCCAAGCTTGTTAGTTGCCAAATTGTCCTGAACATATACAGCTATACTTTCTCTTCTACAGTAATCTACGTTTTTCCAAAACATGATAACTTACTTGCAGAATACATTGCATATGCAGGAGAGAAAAAAACATTTAATTTTTACAAGACTTCTCACAACCACTAAACATTTCAAAGCATTTTATATCCAGTCAAGTATATTTGAAATACTCACTGTTGTAATGTAGTAATCACATCAGTCAGTTAGCATACAGGAAACTCCCACCAACAGTACTGTGATAAAGACCATACTAGAATTTGTTTTTTGTGGTGTTGAATGAGAAATAAATATTGACCAGGATGAGGATCTTCAAATTAATGCTGTGGGTTACTTTACGTTTACCCAAACAGGCAGATGAGGCCTTCATTGTGGCCTTCATTGTGGAAACAACTGTGGCATTACAGCCCTCCCCCAGTGCTTGCCCACTGTGCTAGAGTATGTCAACATTTTTAAAATGTTGATAATTTTTAATTTTGAAAACTTATTCTTGGGGAGTGAGAGTTAGTAGCCAGGACAGCATTTGTTTCACTTTCCTAATTACCCCTTAGAACATAGAACATAGAAGAATACAGCGCAGTACAGGCCCTTTGGCCCTCGATGTTGCGCCGATCCAACCCACCTAACCTACACTAGCCCACTATCCTCCATATGCCTATCCAATGCCCGTTTAAATGCCCATAAAGAGGGAGAGTCCACCACTGCTGCTGGCAGGGCATTCCATGAACTCACAACTCGCTGAGTAAAGAATCTACCCCTAACATCTGTCCTATACCTACCACACCTTAATCTAAAGCTATGCCCACTCGTAATAGCTGACTCCATACGTGGAAAAAGGTTCTCATGGTCAACCCTATCTAAACCCCTAATCATCTTGTACACCTCTATCAAGTCACCCCTAAACCTTCTTTTCTCCAATGAAAACAGCCCCAAGTGCCTCAGCCTTTCCTCATACGATCTTCCTACCATACCAGGCAACATCCTGGTAAACCTCCTCTGCACCCGTTCCAGTGCCTCCACATCCTTCCTATAACATGGTGACCAAAACTGCACACAATACTCCAGATGTGGCCGCACCAGAGTCTTATACAACTGCAACATGACCTCAGGACTCCGGAACTCAATTCCTCTACCAATAAAACCCGGTACGCCATATGCCTTCTTCACCGCACTATTTACCTGGGTGGCAACTTTCAGAGATCTGTGTACATGGACACCAAGATCCCTCTGCTCATCCACACTACCAAGTATCCGACCATTAGCCCAGTACACCATCTTTTTATTACTCTTACCAAAGTGAATCACCTCATACTTAGCTACATTGAACTCCATTTGCCACCTTTCTGCCCAGCTCTGCAGCTTATCTATATCCCGCTGTAACCTGACACATCCTTCCTCACTGTCAACAACTCGTATCATCCGCAAACTTGCTCACCCAACCTTCTAGCTCCTCCTCCAGGTCATTTATAAAAATGACAAACAGCAATGGTCCCAAAACAGATCCTTGTGGAACACCGCTAGTAACTGCACTCCAAGATGAACCTTTACCATCAACTACTACCCTCTGTCTTCTTCCAGCCAGCCAATTCCTAATCCACACCTCCAACTCACCCTCAATGCCATACCTTCATATTTTTTGCAGTAGTCTACCATGGGGAACCTTATCAAACGCCTTACTAAAATCCATATACACAACATCTACCGCTTTACCCTCGTCCACCTCCTTAGTCACCTTCTCAAAGAATTCATTAAGGTTTGTGAGGCACGACCTGCCATTCACAAAACCATGCTGACTATCCTTGATCACATTATTCCTATCCAGATGTTCATAAATCCTATCCCTTACAATTCTCTCTAAGACTTTGCCCACAACAGAAGTGAGACTCTCCGGCCTATAGTTACTAGGGTTATCCCTACTCCCCTTCTTGAACAAGGGAACCACATTTGCTATCCTCCAGTCTTCTGGCACTATTCCTGAAGACAACGAGGACATAAAAATCAAGGCCAATGGTTCTGCAATCTCCTCCCTTGCTTCCCAGAGAATCCTAGGATAAATGCCATCAGGCCCAGAAGACTTATCTATTTTCACCCTTTCCAGAATTTCCAACACCTCTTCCCTACATACCTCAAAGCCGTCCATTCTAATTAATTGTGACTCAGTATTCACATCGGCAACAGTGTCCTGTTCCTGAGTGAATACTGACGAAAAGTATTAATTCAGTGTCTCCCCAATCTCTTCAGCGTCCACACACAACTTCCCACTACTATCCTTGACTGGACCTATTCCTACCCGAGTCATTCTTTTATTTCTGACATACCTATAGAAAGCCTTTGGGTTTTCCCTAATCCTTAAAATGTGTTGCTGGAAAAGCGCAGCAAGTCAGGCAGCATCCAGGGAACAGGAGAATCGACGTTTCGGGCATAAGCCCTTCTTCAGGAATGAGGAAAGTTTGTCCAGCAGGCTAAGATAAAAGGTAGGGAGGAGGGACTTGGAGGAGGGGCGTCGGAAATGTGATAGGTGGAGAGAGGTCAAGGTGAGGGTGATAGGTCAGACTGGGGTGGGGGCGGAGAGGTCAGGAAGAAGATTGCAGGTTAGGAAGGCGGTGCTGAATTCGATGGATTTGACTGAGACAAGGTGGGGGGAGGGGAAATGAGGAAATTGGTGAAATCCGAGTTCATCCCTTGTGGTTGGAGGGTTCCTAGGCGGAAGATGAGGCGCTCTTCCTCCAACCGTCGTTTTGTTGTGGTCTGGCAATGGAGGAGTCCAAAGACCTGCATATCCTTGGTGGAGTGGGAGGGGGAGTTGAAATGTTGAGCCACAGGGTGGTTGGGTTGGTTGGTCCGGGTGTCCCAGAGGTGTTCTCTGAAACACTCCGCAAGTAGCCGGCCTGTCTCCCCAATATAGAGGAGACAGGCCGGCTACTTGCGGAATCCTCTATATTGGGGAGACAGGCCGGCTACTTGCGGAATCCTCTGCGCTTTTCCAGCAACACATTTTCAGCTCTGATCTCCAGCATCTGCAGACCTCACTTTCTCATCAAAGATTTTCCCTAATTCTACCAACTAAGGACTTTTCATGTCCCCTCCTTGCTGCTCTTAGCTCTCTCTTCAGATCCTTCCTGGCTACCTTATAACTCTCAATCGCCCCAATTGAACCTTCACGCCTTCACGCCCTCTTCCCTTTAACAAGGGATTCCAATTCCTTATTAAACCACGGCTCCCTCACACGACCCTTTCCTCCATGCCTGACAGGTACATACTTATCAAGGACACTCAATAGTTGTTCCTTGAACAAGCTCCACATATCAATTGCGCCCTTACCTTGAAGCCTACTTTTCCAAGCCACGCATCCTAAGTCACCGCATCATAATTTCCTGCCCCCAGCTATAACTCTTGCCATGCAGTGCACACTTATCCCTCTCCATCACTAGAGTAAAAGTCACCAAATTGTGGTCACTGTCCCCAAAGTGCTCACCTACCTCCAATTCTAACACCTGGCCTGGTTCGTTACCCAGAACCAAATCCAGTATGGCCTCACCTCTTGTTGGCCTGTCTACATATTGTGTCAGGAAACCCTCCTGCACACATTGGAGAAACACCGACCCATCTAACGAACTCAAGCTGTAACTTTCCCAGTCAATATCTGGAAAGTTAAAGTCCCCCATAACAACCATCCTATTACTTTCACTTTTCTCCTGAATCATCCTCGCAATTATTTCTTCTACGTCTCTAGACTATTAGGAGGCCTGTAGAAAACTCCTAACAGGGTGACCTCACCTTTCCTATTCCTAACCTCAGCCCAAACTACCTTAGATGGCGAGTCTTCATCCATCGTCCTTTCCACCGCTGTAATACTATCTTTGACAAGCAATGCCACCCCTCCCCCTCTTTTACTCCCACCTCTGACCCTACTAAAACATTTAAACCCTGGAACCTGCAACAGCCAATCCTGTCCCTGTTCTACCCATGTCTCCGTAATAGCCACAACATCGAAATCCCAGGTACTAACCCACGCTGCAAATTCACCTACCTTATTTCGTATACTTCTTGCATTGAAGTATACACACTTCAAGCCACTTTCCTGTTTACAGGTACCCTCCTTTAAGATTGATGCCATGTTCCTAATCTCCCCACACTCCAGGTCCTGCACCCTAAAGCTAGAGTCTAGGTTTCCATGCCCCTGCAGAGTTAGTTTAAACCCCCCCCCCCCCCCCAAGAGCACTAGCAAACCTCCCCCCAAGGAAAGTGGTGCCCCTCAGGTTCAGGTGTAGACCATCCTGTTTATAGAGGTCCCACCTTCCCTAGAAAGAACCCCAGTTATTCAGATACCGGAATCCCTCCCTCCTGCACCATCCCTGTAGCCACGCATTTAACTGTTCTCTCTCCCTATTCCTCAACTCTCTCTCACGTGGCACAGGTAACAAACCAGAGACAGCAACTCTGTTTGTTCTAACGCTGAGCTTCCAACCTAGCTCCCTGAAAGCCTGCCTAACATCCTCAGCCCTCTTCCTACCTATGTCGTTGGTGCCAATGTGGACCACGACTTCGAGCTGCTCCCCCTCCCCCTTAAGGACCCGGAAAATACGATCAGAGACGTCACGTACCTTTGTACCTGGGAGGCAACATACCAATGGTGAGTCTGTCTCGCCCCCACAAAACCGCCTATCTGTGCCCCGAACTATCGTCTCCCCAATAACTATTGCTCTGCTCTTCTCCACCCTTCCCTTCTGAGCAACGGGGACAGGCTCCGTGCCAGAGGCCTGAACCCCATTGCTTACTCCTGGTAAGTCGACCCCCCCACAAGTATCCAAAACGGTATACTTGTTCTTGAGGGGAACGGCCGCAGGGGGTCCCTGCACTGGCTGCTTCCTCCCAGTCCCCCTCACTGTCACCCATCTGTCTGCAATCTTTGGAGTTACTACTTCCCTAAAGCTCCGATCTTTGACCCCCTCTGCCTCCCGAATGATCCTAAGTTCATCCAGCTCCAGCTCCAGTTCCCTAACACGGTCTTGGAAGAGCTGGAGATGGGTGCACTGCCTGCAAATGTAATCAGCAGGGACGACCATGGCATCCCTCACCTCAAACATGTTGCAAGAGGAACATTTCACTGCCTTCACTGCCATCCCTCTAAAAGTAACCTTTTAAATAAAAACTAGGTCTAAAGAATAGAACAAGCAAAATGCAGCACTTACCTACTTACCACAATGGGTCTTATTATTAGGTTAGATGAGGAGGGTGGGTGGGAGGCACTACCTCTGTAGTGCCTCGGGTTCCTCTCATGCGTGCTTTTATAGGGAAAAAAAACCTACCCAGGTAAGCTTGCGCTACACCAGCTCCGGGTCCGCTTCGCGCTTTTTTTAAAAAAGAAACTTTCAAATTTAAACCGTTAAACAAACGTCACCAAGCCTTCAAGCAGCCACTGCCAAACAGCCCTTACCTGCTCCGCTGAGAGAGTGAGAAAGTAGTGGTGAGCTGCTTTCTTAAGCTGCTGTAGTCCATGTAAGTGTAAGTACACCTACAGTACTGTGGGCAAGGAGCTCTGTCATTTTGCCTCAACAAGGTCAAATGTTAAAGGAATGCTGGTATATTTCCAAATCAGGACAGTTTGTAACTTGAAGCAGAACTTCCCATGCATCTGCTACCCTGTCCTTCTAGGTGATATAGATCATGAATTTGGAAATTTGCTGCAGTGCATCCTGTAGATGGTACACAATGTTGCTACTGTGAATCAGTGATGGAGGGAATGAATGCTGAAGATATTGATTGGGGTGTTATTCAATAGGGCTACTTCATCTTGGTGGTGTCAAGCTTCTTGAGTGTTTTTGGAGTAAGTGGACAGTATTCATCACAGTTGGATGGCAAGATGGCTCAGTGGTTAGCATTGCTGTCACATATTGGTTTCAATTCCAGGCTTAGGTGACAGTCTATATGGAATTTACGTGTTCTCTATGTGTCTGCATGTGGAGTTTACACTGGGTACTCTTGATTACTCCCACAGTCAAAAGATATGTAGGTTAGGTAAATTGGCCATGTTAAATTGTCTGTAGTCTCCAGAGATATGCCTATTAAGTGGATTAGTCATGGTAAATGCAAGGTTATGGGGGTAGGGATGGAGGGGTAGGGTATGGGTGGGATGCTCTTCAGAGGATTGGTGCAGACTTAGAGTCATAAGATGTACAACACAGAAACAGACCCTTCAGTCCAACTTGTCCGTGCTGACTAGATATCTCAACCCAATCCCAGCTGCCAGCCTCCGGCCCATATCCCTCCAAACCCTTCCTATTCGTTTACCTATCCAGATACCTTTTAAATGTTGCAATTGTACTACCACTTCCTCTGGCAGCTAATTCCATACACACACCACCTTCTGCGTAAAAAAGTTGCCCCTTAGGTCTCTTTTTTATCTTTCCCCTCTCACCCTAAACCTATGCCCTCTAGTTATGGACTCCCCTGCCCTAGGGAAGAGACTTTGTCTATTTATCCTATCCACGCCCCTCATGATTTTATGAACCTCTATAAGGTCGCCCCCCCCAGCCTCCGATGCTCCAGGGAAAACAGCCCCAGCCTGTTCAACCACTTCCTATAGCTCAAATCCTCCAACCCTGGCAACATCCTTGTAAATCTTTTCTGAACCCTTCCAAGTTTCACAACATCTTTCTGATAGGAAGGAGACAACAATTGCAACCAGTATTCCAACAGTGGCCTGACCAATGTCCTGTACAGCCTCAACATGACCTCCCAACTCCTGTACTCAATACTCTGACCAATAAAGGAAAGCATACCAAACGTCTTCTTCACTTTCCTATCTACCTATGACTCCACTTTCAAGGAGCTATGCACCTGCACTCCAAGGTTTCTTTGTTCAGCAACACTCCCTAGGACTTTACCATTACATGTATAAGTCCTGCTAAGATTTGCTTTCCCAAAATGCAGCACCTCGCATTTAAACTCCATCTGCCACTTTAACCAAAGACATAATTTAAGAAATAGGAATATGTCATTCCCCACTTCTAGAACACAGTTAATCTTCCTACTTGACCTCCACCTTCTCACTTGATTTCCACATCCTTCAATATCCAAGAACAGATCACTGTCTGTTAAGCATCCCCAATAACTGAGCATCCATGGGTCTCTGGGGCAGAGAATTCCATTAAGACCCAAGACAAAGGAGCAGAAGGAGGTCATTCAAGCCAAGTTTGCTCTGCTCCTAAACGAGATTATAGCTGAACCAATAATACTCAACTCCACGCTCCTGCCTTTTCCTGTATAATCTTTGCCTTTATTGGTCTAAAACCTGTCTTGAATATACTTAATGACTCAGCCTTTAAGCCCTCTGTGGTAAAGAATTTCAGATTGACTACCCTCAGAAAAAAAAACTCTCCTTTATGTCTTAAGTGGAGTGGGACAAAGATACATAGATGTTTGAGGGAATAAATTTCTCATCTTGGCCCAAAATGACAGGTTGTGAAACCATGACTGTTGGTTCCAGATTTCCCAATTTAGGGAAACGTGCTCAGTACATCTAGCCTTACAACCCTTTCAAATTGATGTTTCAATTCCACCTCCCATTCTTCTAAATGCCAGGGAATATATTCTTATTGTAATGATCTCTCCTCATAGGACAGGAAGCAAACCAGTGAGCCTCCACCGGGAATTTTGCATAATTAGATATGGAACAGTTCCATATGCATGTCAACAATAGGTAAACTCTTAAAACATTGAATCCTTCTTTGAATTATCATTTCCATGCTATACACAAGGCATCTCCTTGTACTGATACAAAACCCACAAGTTTGCTCATAACCGTTAAAGCCTTAGGTAAATAAAAAACATTAGCGGTTAGAAATCTGAGAAGACAGAAAATGCTGGAGAAACTCTGCATGTCTGGCAATATCTGCAGAGGTAGGAATAGTTTTTTGTTGAGTCTAATATGACTGTTTTTCAGAACACAAGAACAGCCACAACAGACTCGAAATATTATGGCTGTTTCTCCACAGATGTTGCCAGATCAGCGTTTCTCCAGCATTTTCACCTCGATTCTGTTCAATATCAACGGATTTAAGTATCTTTAAAAAAAGGCCAAATTCCATGACTTTCCCAATTAACATCAATTTAGATCAAAGCTGTAATTGAAACTAATTAGATTTCTAGGTTGAGATCCTTACTGAGCAATGCTGTCTCCGCAACACTGACCCTTCTGCCCTAACTCCGCTATTCACCCCTTCTTATAACAGCCTAAGCTCTCAACCAAACTACTGATGCACCTTTTTGCACTGCATGGATTCTGATTCTATTTGTGATTTTTGCCATTCACCACCTTGTGAGAAAATTATTGGCTTATCTGTTTTAAGTAGACATCACTTTATTCTTAGACACTGATCCCTAATTCTAGATTCTTCCATAAGAGGTAACATCTTCCCCACATCTACACTGATAAGACCCCTCAGCATTTTATCTATTTGAATCATGTGACCTCTTATGCTTCTAAACTCCAGCAGATAAAAGCCTGGTATGTCCACCCTTTCTTCGTAAGACAGTCCACCATTACAGGTATTATATAGTAAATCTTCTCTGAACTGCTTCCAGTACGCTTATATCCTTCATTAAATAACATGACCAATATCGTACATAGTAATCCCGATGTGGTCTCATCAATGCCCTATATAGCTGAAGCATAACCTCTTTACTTTTGTATTCAATTCCCCTCGCAATAAACAATTACGAGGGCGGCACGGTGGCACAGTGGTTAGCACTGCTGCCTCACAGCGCCAGAGACCCGGGTTCAATTCCCGACTCAGGCGACTGACTGTGTGGAGTTTGCACATTCTCCCCATGTCTGCGTGGGTTTCCTCCGGGTGCTCCGGTTTCCTCCCACAGTCCAAAGATGTGCACGTCACGTGAATTGGCCATGCTAAATTGCCCGTAGTGTTAGGTAAAGGGGTAAATGTAGGGGAATGGGTGGGTTACGCTTCGGCGGGTCGGTGTGGACTTGTTGGGCCGAACGGCCTGTTTCCACACTGTAAGTAATCTAATCTAATTACATTCTATCAGCTTTCCAAATTACTTGCTGTACTTGCATATTAGCCTTTTGCAATTCATGCACTACTACACCCAGGTCTCTCTGCATCTTAGAGCCATGCAATTTAGATAAAATGCATCTTTTTTATTCTTCCTACCAAAAGGAACAGATTCACATTGTGCAACATTATACTCCATTTACCAGATCTTTGTCCAATGATCTATATCCTTTTGTAACCTCCTTATATCCTCTTCACAAGTTACTTTTCTATTTGTGACATAAGCAAAATAAAAGCAAATTACAGCGGATGCTGGAATCTGAAACCAAAAAAGAAAATGCTGGAAAATCTCAGCTGGTCTGGCAGTATCTGTGAGGAGAGAAAAGAGTTGACATTTCGAGTCTAACTGACCTTTTGTCAAAGCTTTAAAAAAAGGGAGAAATAGGGAGGTATTTATACTCGGCTGAGAGAAGGTGAGTCATGGCTCCAGAAGCAAAGGTAGCAGTAAAGAGGTGATAATGACAGTACATAGAGAGATTTTAGGGAGATTAAGAGCTGAGAATGACGAAGGCTGAATGGAAAACAGGAGAGAAGGGTAGCAAAGGGGGAAGAGGAGAGGAAAAAGGTGATGAGAGAGTGGGGAGCAAGAGAAAGAGAGACAATCAAAAAATAGGAGGTACAGAACAGTGAAAAAATATATTAAAAAGATAAATAAAACAAATGAAATAAAATTACGGAGCAGAATGAAAACAGAGGGGTCGAGATGGGATAATCATCTGAAGGTGTTGAATTCAGTGTTGAGACCGTCAGGCTGTAACGTGCCTAGTCGAAGATGAGATGCTGTTCCTCCAGTTTGCATTGAGCTTCACTGGAACATTGCAGCAGGCCAAGGACAGACATGTGGGCACGGGAGCAGGATTGTGTGTTGAAGTGGCAAGCCATGGGAAAGTCCGGGACCTAATTGCGTACAGACTGAAGGTGCTCAGCAAAGCAATCACCCAGTCGGCGTTTTGTCTCTCCGATATAGATGAGACCACATTGGGAGCAACGAATGCAATAGACCAAATTGAAAGAGGTACAAGTGAAACGCTGCTTAATCTGAAATGACTGTTTGGGGCCTTGGATGGTGAGCATGGAAGAGGTAAAGGGGCAGGTGTTGCACCTTCTGCGATTGCATGGGAAGGTGCCGTGTGTGATGGGAGAGGTGTTAGGTGTGATGGAGGAGTGGACTAGGTTGTCCTGGAGGGAACGATCTCTGGAATGCAGACGGGGGAGGGAAGGGAAGATGTGTTTAGTGGTGGCGTCGTGTTGGAGTTGGCAAAAATGGCGGAGGATTATTCTTTGCATGTGAAGGCTGGTTGGATGAAAGGTGAGAACAAGAGGGACCCTATCCTTGTTCTGGGAGGGGAGGGAGGAGGTGATGGTCGTGACGCGGGAGATGGACCACACGCTGGTGAGAGCCCTGTCAACAACTGTAGGTAGCCACGGTTGGAGAAGAAGGAGCACATACTAAGAGCAGCACTTTGGAAAGTGGCCTCATCGGAACAAGTGCAGCGGAGGCGAAGGAGCTGAGAGTCCTTAGGATGTAGGGTGAGAAGAGCTGTAGTCCAGATAGCTGAGGGAGTCAGTCGGCTTGTAATGGATATTAGTGGATAAACTATTGCCAGAAATGGAGACAGAAAGGTCAAGAAAAGGAAGGCAAGTGTCGGAGATGGACCAGGTGAAGGTGATGGAGGGATGGAAACTGGAAGCGAAGTTTATGAATTTTTCCAGGTCAGGACGAGAGCATGAAGCCACACCGAAATAGTCATCAATGTACCGATAAAACAGTTGTGGGAGGGGACCCGAGTATGCCTGGAGCAAGAAATGTTCCGCATACCCCATGAAAAGGCAGGCATAGTTAGGACCCATGTGGGTACCCATTGCTACACCTTTGATTTGGAGAAAATGGGAAGAGTTGAAGGAGAATTTGTTGAGAGAGAGAACAAGTTCAGCCAGGCGGAGGAGAGTGGCAGTGGATGGAGATTGTTCAGGCCTCTTTTCGAGAAAGAAGCGAAGAGCTTTCAAGCTGTCTTGGTGCGGGATGGAGGTGTAAAGAGATTGCACATCCATGGTAAATAGAAGGTGATTAGGGCCTGCGAATTGAAAGCTGTCAATGTATTGCAGGGCATCAGAGGAATCCCGGATGTAGGTGGGGAGGGAGTGAGCCAGAGGAATAAGGATGGAGTCAAGGTAGGAGGAAATAAGTTCAGTGGGGCAGGAGCATGCTGACACAATGGGCCTGCCGGGACAGTCCTTCTTGTGGATTTTGGGGAGTAGGTAGAAACGGGCTGTCCGGGGTTGGGAGACTATGAGGTTGGATGCTGTGGGGTGGAGGCATCTGGAGGAAATAGGTCAGTCACGGTGTTGGAGACAATGGCTTGATGCTCAGTGGTGTGGTCATGCTTCAGGGGGAGATAGGAGGAGGAATCTGAGAGTTGGCGCTTAGCCTCTGCGAGGTAGAGGTCAGTGCGCCAGATGACAACAGCACCCCTTTTGTCAGCAGGTTTGATGTCAAGGTTGGGGTTGGACCTAAGGGAGCGAAGGGCAGAAGATTCGGATGGAGAGAGGTTGGAATGGGTAAGAGGGGCAGAAAAATTAAGGCGGCCAATGTCCCGTTGACAATTGTCAATTAAAAGATCGGGGGCAGGAAATTGTTCTGGCGGGGGTGTCCAATTAGAGTTGGAATGTTGGAGGGATGTGAAAGGATCTGTGGAGCGGGAGGAGGACTCTTGCCCAACGAAGTAAGCATGAAGGCAAAGGCAACGGACAAAGAGCTCAGCATCATGTCGAGCCCGGAATTCATTGAGGTGGGGAAGTAAGAGTATAAACCTGAGTCCTTTGCTGAGAACAGTACGCTTAGCCTCAGAGACGGGAAGGTCAGTGGCTATGGTGAACACACGGCAAGGGCTGGGGTTGGAAGAGATGGGGTTCGAGGGATTGGGACAGTTGGAAGGCGGAGGGTGGGCACGGGTGTGGATGAGAAGTTGAAGCTTGCGTTCCTTAACATCTGCAAGAAAAAGGAAAGTTTGGAGTTAAGACGTCAAATAATACAAAGGATGAAATGAAACTGTGGACCAGGACAGCTTTGAGAGAGAGGAAGTCGGCGCTACTGGAGAGAGGTGTCGAGTGCTGTCATGTGGCGACGCATGGCCTTGAGTGTTGCTTTTAGGATGCAGCGAGAACAGTAGTTGGAAAAATGTTGTATATCGTGCAAGTATCTGTAATCCTGAAGGCTGCATGCAGGATGGAGTTTGAGTTGAAATCCACATGGAGTAAGTCGGAGGTGAAGCAGTCACTGAGGAAGGAAATATGGCTGTGGAAGCAAGTCTTAGTAAATGCCTTGTCTAACACTGAGAGAGAAAAGGAAAGCAGTGAAGGTGGACAGGGGGGGAGAGAGACAAATGAAAATCCTGTTGGAGAGAAGAGCAGTACTTCTTCAGGGTAGGCATTCCTGGAAGAGAGTTGGCAGTGGGTTAAACACTGGATAAAACAAATTACTGCGGATGCTGGAATCTGAAACCAAAAGAGAAAATGCTGGAAAATCTCAGAAAGTCTGACAGCATCTGTAAGGAGAGAAAAGAGCTGACATTTCGAGTCTAACTGACCTTTTGTCAAAGCTAAAAAAAGGGAGAAATAGAGAGGTATTTATACTAGGCTGAGAGAAGGTGAATCATGGTTCCAGAAGCAAAGGTAGCAATAAAGAGACATAAGCAAATTTCGTAGCTATGCCTTGCGTCCCATCATTCAAGTCATTGATATAAGTTGCAAACAGTTGAGATCCCATGATTCATCCCTGTAGCACATCACTCATTGCATCTTGCCAACCAGAAAAAAAACACTTTTACCAACTATCCTAGCCAGTTAATTTTCTACCCAGTCTTCCAGTATGCTATCGTGAGATTTTATTTTCCATAATAACCTTTGTGACATCTTATCACATGCCTTCTGGAAATCTAAGCCTGGTACATCTACCAGTTCTTCTCTGACCACAGCAAGTGTTAATTTTTTTCACTTATCTAAGGGATGTGGGTCAGTATTTGCTGACCGTTGCACCCGTTTCCAAAACACTCCCTGCATTTGACCCCTGCTTCTGAGTTCTGACATCCACTTGGTCTCTTTATCATGGAATATTGATGTGACATCAAGCACCTTCATTTTTTTTAATAAAAGCAAAATACAATGGAAATCTGAAACAAACAGAATGCTGGAGAAACTCAGCAGGTCAGGCAGCAACTTAGAAAGAGATACAGAGTTAACTGAAATTCAGAAGAGCCATGCCAGACTTGAAAAGTTAACTTTGTTTCTGTCTCCAAAGATGCTGCCAGACCCGCTGAATTTCTCCAGCACCTTCTGTGTCAGCCTTGGTTTCTTTGCTCCGCTCACCCACTCTCTGACCCATCTCCTGTGAACATGCAGCACTCTTTCCTTTTAGTCATATGAAAGTCAATGGATTTAAAGAAACGGTGTTGGCATAAATGCAAAAATGACTAAAGGAAAAAAAGCAGTGTGTAGTGACAGAGTTGTTTTTCAGACTAGTAGGATTATTTCTTGGGAAAATAAATTTATAATGCAGCTCCACCTACCTCGAAGGCAACTATGAGATTTGGACTCCTGTTTAATCATGCAAAATAATTGAATGATGTTATCATACAAATGTTAACAAACTTCTACATATTTCTTTTTCTGTCATTTTAAAAGACATTTAGACAGACCAACAAAAGAATTTGACTAACATTGCTCAGCATCTTCCTAGGCCAAAGAGAAATTACACATTCTTGTTTTCTGTGTATGTTCTAAAATGTTCTTTTTGTGATCCTCCACAAAGTCGTTTGAGGCTTAGTCAATATCGAAGATAAAAACTTACAGGTCAATCTCACATTACTTATCAGATCTATATTGCTGATGCAGCATAAGAAAATTAGGCGTTTTTCAGTAAAGTAGTCAACTAATACATATCAATAATTCAAGTCTGCTTGAGGATTTTAATTTCACTTTCAATCTTAGGGACTAATGAAGGAGTGAACCAGACATAATTTGGAGCGAAAGTATTTTTTGAAGGAAGTAATAATTCTGCCATTTCAACACATACCATGTTTATGTTTTTACTGCAGTAAGTTCAAGGTTAAAGCTGCAGAGTATGCAAAAAAATCCATGTTTTTCTGTCCTCTCTTACATCATTGCCATGGATAATCAATGTCACTGACGACTCTTCAACCTTGACAGGTATCAAAGGCGGCTGTAGATTTGATGAACTACTGTGAACAACATGCAAGAAACGACCCATTGCTTGTTGGAGTTCCAGCCTCTGAAAATCCCTTCAAGGATAAAAAGCCTTGCACCATTCTATAGCTGCTACCAGCCATCTTTTCTTAAACTGCCCACAGCATCAGAGGACCTGCCAAGAATTTCTGTTGGTATTCAGACCTTGAGAAGCAAATGCAGCTTCTGAAATGCAGGACTGCTGTGGAAGTGTGTTTTAAAAAATAGGGGAAAAAGAAGTTGGATTCTGTTTGTTTGTCAATTAAGCATGTTTCTGGAAGTGAAGGGAAGAAGATATTATAGGCAACAGAAATGGAAAACGATTGCTATTTTGGACTTCTATGATAGATTTTCTGATTGTAATATTATGATCTTAGGTTTAAAAAACACTCGGCAAAGATAGTTCTGCCTAAAAATTCTTTTAAAGGTTTATGTGTAAAGAGTGTACATTTGGAAGATGATGATATAGTTTGGGCAATAACACATTAAGCAAAGGGAGCAATTGGCTGCTTCCATTGCATTTTTAAATGTCACATTGTTCATCTTTATTGTCATTAGCAATGTTCTATGTAGCAGTGTAGTTTTACTTATTCCATCTTTTAAATTCCATATTTACACTACCAAAGTACTTGCCAAGGTAACCAATGTAAATAATCAATATTTTATTCATTTTTCTTCATCTATTTTCTTAATGAGACCTGCTAGTTACAACTTAACCCTAAAAAAGCCCAAACTGTAGAATAATTTACAATTATTTGTGCTAAACATTATTAGGTAAAATTGAAAATTTTGAGTTTAGCCAATGCAAATATTTGATACCCTCAAGGGCAACACCAGGAGGCACCATACAACCCACATGGTATGCATGGGGATGTAGGCAACTTGTTTCTCCTATCTCTGAACATAGACTTTCTTTACTCCATTTAAATGAATGAATTATCCAACAATATTGAGCATAAACCTGACTTTATTGCCATGAGAGTATCGCACATCATATTTGATGAACCTCAACTAATCTGTATTTTAGTTAAACATAAAATGTTTCACTAAGTCATACTGTTAATTTTAAAACTTCTGGAAATCATGCTTATTGAATTTTTATTTAATACTTAAATTCTGATCTAGTATTTGCAGTACTATTCTCAATATGCACTTAAGATAATGAGAGAAGAATCTTCTGCATGACAGCTGCAGATTGATAAAATTTCTAGGAATGTCACTTTAAAACTAAAGCAAAGATTAAGAAAGAAATATTTGTCAATGTATCAAGTGAGCAATTGCTCTTCACTTGTCCTTGTTCATTACAACAAATTTCTTGAGGATTACAAACTGTCATCACTTGCCAAAATCCATCAAATTGCCAAGTAATTTATGACATAGAGAAGTGTTAGAAAACTTTAGAAACCACAGTTTTATTTGTGTTTAAATTTTATTATTGTATTTGAAGATGTGTAAAACATTTGCCAAGACTTTTCTGTTTCATGCCTTTAAACAGGTTGCATGTGCATTGTACTTCCAGCTGCCTTGCATTGTTGCCTTTTATTCTCAGCTGTTCAGTGTTAGTTAAGCCTGCCATAAATTTAATAAAAACCTTTTCTTGAACCACATCATCTCATCAAGAATGCCATCACAAATTTCTTTACAAGTTACTGTATTATGAATTGCTATTTACAGATGTCTGTATACAAATAAAAAGGATAATTTCTCATAAAAATACTTAAAGCATTTGAAAATGTAGTTGTGCAATATAAAATTCTGGAAAGCTGTTATTTCGGTAACTGGAAGTAGAGATATGTGGTTTGTGGTGAAGTGTAGATTTTGGAGACACAATCTTGCAGTACCATGTCAACCATGTGCTTCCCTCCACTTTTAACTCCTTTTCTTTTACGGTGCCTTTTTATTTGCTAATCTTTTGTTAGTGATACAAATTGCAGTATTTCCTTTATCATGCCAATTGAATACCTGTACATTGAGACACTTAACTGCAGTAAAAATTAATATTTGTGAATCTATCAACATTTCATAAACTGTTGTTTGAGATGTATTACAAAATTTTTTTTGATTTTACTGACACTGATTAAAAAAAACTATTGAGAGTGTATGTTCCCAGTTGTGTGATTGTCGATTCATCTCAGTACACTTTCAATTAAAATTTGTATAATACAGGCTCTCAAATTAACATCATATGTGAACAATTGTACGTTGGTGCTACAATATACTATGGCATGGTGTTAAAGAATGGATGCTGGTGTCTCATGAATTCTGATGCAGTTACAATTCTTGAAATGGTCCAGCATCAAGAGTCCAACTGGATGCAAATTTCTTGCTAGTGGAAGCGTGGGAGAAAAGCAAGGCATCTGGTAGTAGAGACATCAGCTGGCAGCTATGGAACAGTATTGAAGTGCAAGTGGGAGTGTATCATCTTGCCTCCCATTTTTGTGAAGATTGGTTAAGGGCATCAGGGCACAAAAAGCAAAGGAGAAAGTTTTTTTTTAAATGGCATATCTCTGATTGCCCTAATTTCTTTTAAAGCAGCATATAATATAAATACACACTTTAATCTGATGGCACACAGGACATGTTCTTTGAAAATTCTTGAAGGCTTTTGGCCTTTTCCAACAATTCAATGGTAAAATGTAAGGGAACACATTTTTTCCTTCAATTTTCTTATATTTCTATTATTTTTCATATTTTTTCACAGATATAATATGTATTTTATCTTTGTTCAGCAGAGGGAATAATTGAGTTTCATTATTATCACTGATGCCATTAACAATTTCCTTGACAAGATACCTGTAATCGGAAAAATATTAATTGTATTGTAATAAAATTAGTGTTAACTTTTCCAGCAAGGTTTGCAATGTTCAATTAACTTGTCATCTAAATGCCTGTTCTTGCACACCTACTTCATTCCCAGTTGGGAATTTCACTACAAAATCTCAATCTTCCAGCACTAATTTCATTCAGAATGAGATTTTGAATTCTAAACAAATTCAAGACAATTTAGAAACTGTAGAAAGTGTCATGAACCCTACAGTATCGGATGAAGTAGACTTTAGAAGTCATTTCCAAGATTAGAGTGGTGCTGGAAAACCATAGCAGGTCGGGCAGCATCCGAAGAGCAGGAAAATTGGCGTTCAGGCAAAAGCCCTTCATCAGGAATGAATGATGAAGGGCTTTTGCCCGAAACGTCAATTTTCCTGCTCATCGGACGCTGCCCGACCTGCTGTGCTTTTCCAGCACTACTCTAATCTTGACTCTGATCTCCAGCATCTGCAGTCCTCACTTTTGCCTTTAGAAGTCATTGTGCCTATCAGCAAATCTTAGTCCTCCTTGTTTGTTAGTACTGGATGATGGTCTGTTAAAATGAGATGGCATAAAAACATACAATATTTTGGTGGTCCGTCAAAAGTGTTGGGGTGGAAGCTGTTTTGTGTTGATTGTGAATATGTTTGGGAAATATTTTACTGTTGAGGAGTCCTCATAGCAAGACTTATAGGTCACGTTATCACATTCTAAGTTGAAGACTTCCAACTCACCACAGACCTTCCTTCAGATGCTAGCACTTTCTGACTTGAATAACTGCCTCTACTGCCACATTAGTGCTAATATTAACACCAGCTTCACAGAAAATATTCCTAGATCAGAGTGAAAATATCGATCAAGAAAACTGTCCTCTTCTCCTGTTGTCTATTCTTCAAATCAGGCTATGTGGTCTTTTACACCTGAGAAGGCCGATGTTGCCTTAATTTAACATCTTGACTGAAATGCTCCATCTCTGACAATGTAATATTTCCTCAGTTATTGCACTGCAATGGCAGCCTATATTGTATGCCCACAGTGCTGGAGTAGCTTTGAACTTATTGCTTCTGACTCAAAATCAAGAGTGCTACATGTTACCACTCATCATAAGCCTGATATCTATGAGGCGCGTAAGAGATTTCTCATTTGGAGTACTATTACCACAACAGCATTACTGTTGAATCTTGAAAGTATTAGCATCCACAGGTTGAAGCCTCCTGGAGTTAAAACCTTTCTTCAAAGAATGGAAACTGTATCTGATCTTAACTTACCTGACCTGACTGCTGAATATCTCAGATGCTATCATCAGCACATAGTATCTTCTTCAAAGTTAAAAATCAGACAACACCAGGTTATAGTCCAACAGGTTTATTTGAAAGTACAGGTTTCAGAACACTGGTGAGCAGTAGGTGAATTCTTCTGAAATGCCTTTTCATTTCAGCAAAAAAACTTAATTTTGGTGCTCTGAATCATCTATGGATTTGATAGTCAACTCAATATCTCCTCACTTGTTGTGAATTGGGGAACTTTAGGAATCTACCATGAAGGTCAATCCTCTCAGATTCTGTCTGTCAATCATATGTTTTTTGCCTAAACAAAGATGGCACCTCAGAAGAATTCACCTCCTACTCACCATTTTATAAAAGGCACCAATCTGTTGGGTCTTGGAGTCCAACTAGCATGAAATCTATATTCTGTGTAGTTCAACATCACATAATTATTAAATTTAATATTAATTAATGCTTCAACCATCAAATCAGCTGCTTTAGGATACATAAATTCTCACAATTTGTTTCAAATTTACAAAATCCTTACAATTTGAACGTACCACGAACAGCCAAGTTTCTGGCATTGAGACTGGCTCTAATGCAACGAGGGGTATGTCGGCTTCCAAGAGATCAATTGTATTAGGGGATTCTGTAGTCAGAGGTACAGACAGACGTTTCTGTGGCCAGCAGAGAAAAAGCAGAATGGTGTGTTGTTTCCCTGGTGCCAGGATCAAATATGTCTCAGAGAGGGTGCAGAATGTTCTCATGGGGGAGAGGGGCCAGCAGGAGGTCATTGTCCACATTGGAAGCAGCGACATTGGAAGGGAAAAGATTGAGACTCTGAAGGGAGATTACAGAGAGTTAGGTAGAAATTTAAAAAGGAGGTCCTCAAGGGTAGTAATATATGGATTACTCCCAGTGTTACGAACTAGTGAGGGCAGGAATAGGAGGATAGAGCAGATGAATGCATGGCTCAGGAGCTGGTGTATGGGGGAAGGATTCACATTTTTAGATAATTGGAATCTCTTTTGGGGTAGAAGTGACCTGTACAAGAAGGAAGGACTGCACCTAAATTGGAAGGGGACTAATATACTGGCAGAGAAATTTGCTATAACTGCTTGGGAGGATTTAAACTAGTAAGGTGGGGGGATGGGACCCAGGGAGATAGTGAGGAAAGAGATCGATCTGAGACAGGCACAGCTGAGTCAAACAGGGCAGGCAGGGACAAGGTATGACTAATAAATTAAACTGCATTTATTTCAATGCAAGGGGTCTAACAGGGAAGGCAGATGAACTCAGGGCATGGTTAGGAACATGAGAGTGGGATATCACAGCAATTACGGAAACATAGCTCAGGGATGGGCAGGACTGGCAGCTTAATGTTCCAGGATACAAATGCTACAGGAAGGATAGAAAGGGAGGCAAGAGAGGAAGGGGAGTGGCATTTTTGATAAGGGATAGAATTACAGCTGTACTGAGGGAGGATATTCTTGGAACTACATCCAGGGAAGTTATTTGGGTGGAACTGAGAAATAAGAAAGGGATGATCACCTTATTGGGATTGTATTATAGACCTCCCAATAGTAAGAGGGAAACTGAGAAACAAACTTGTAAGGAGATCTCAGCTGTTGTAAGAATAATAGGGTAATTATGATAGGGGATTTTAACTTTCCAAACATCAACTGGGACTGCCGTAGTGTTAAAGGTTTAGATGGAGAGGATTTTCTTAAGTGTGTACAAGACAATTTTCTGATTCAGTATGTGAATGTACCTACTAGAGAAGGTGCAAAACTTGACCTACTCTTGGGAAATAAGGCAGGGCAGGTGACTGAGGTGTCAGTGGGGGAGCACTTTGGGGCCAGCGACCATAATTCTATTCGTTTAAAAATAGTGATGGAAAAGGATAGACCAGATCTAAAAGTTGAAGTTCTAAATTGGAGAAAGGACCAGATCTAAAAGTTGAAGTTCTAAATTGGAGAAAGGCCAATTTTGACAGTATTAGGCAAGAACTTTCGAAAGCTGATTGGAGGCAGATGTTTGCAGGTAAAGGGACAGCTGGAAAATGGGAAGTATTCAGAAATGAGATAACAAGAATCCAGAGAAAGTATATTCCTGTCAGGGTGAAAGGGAAGGCTGGTAGGTATAGGGAATGCTGGATGACTAAAGAAATTGAGGGTTTGGTTAAGAAAAAGAAGGAAGCATATGTCAGGTATAGACAGGATAGATTGAGTGAATCATTAGAAGAGTATAAAGAAAGTAGGAGTATACTTAAGAGGGAAATCTGGAGGGCAAAACAGGGACATGAGATAGCTTTGGCAAATACAATTAAGGAGAATCCAAAGGGTCTTTACAAATATATTAAGGACAAAAAGGTAACTAGGGCCCCTCAAAGATCAGCAAGGCGGCCTTTGTGTGGAGCCACAGAAAATGGGGGAGATACTAAATGAATATTTTGCATCAGTACTTACTGTGGAAAAGGATATGGAAGATATAGACTGTAGAGAAATAGATGGTGACATCTTGCAAAATATCCAGACTACAGAGGAGGAAGTGCTGGATGTCTTGAAATGGCTAAAAGTGGAGAAATCCCCAGGACCTGATCAGGTGTACCCGTGAACTCTGTGGGAAGGTAGATAAGTGATTGCTGGGCCTCTTGCTGAGCAAGTTGGTGGGCAAGTTGTTGGAGAGAATCCTGAGGGACAGGATGTACATGTATTTGGAAAGGTAAGGAGTGATTCGGGATAGTCAACATGGCTTTGTTCATGGGAAATCATGTCTCAAAAACTTGATTGAGTTTTTTGAAGAAGTAACAAAGAAGATTGATGAGAGCAGAGTAGTAGATGTGATCTATATGGACTTCAGTAAGGTGTTCAACAAGGTTCCCCATGGGAGACTGATTAGCAAGGTTAGATCTCATGGAATACAGGGAGAACTAGCCATTTGGATACAGAACTGGCTCAAAGGTAGAAGACAGAGGGTGGTGGTGGAGGGTTGTTTTTCAGACTGGAGGCCTGTGACCAGTGAAGTGCCACAAGGATCGGTGCTGGGTCCACTACTTTTTGTCAATTACATAAATGATTTGGATGTGAGCATAAGAATTTTAGTAAGTAAGTTTGTAGATGACACCAAAATTGGAGGTGTAGTGGACAGCAAAGAGGGTTACCTAAAATTACAACAGGATCTGGACCAGATGGGCCAATGTGCTGAGAAGTGGCAGATGGAGTTTAATTCAGATAAATGCGAGATGCTGCATTTTGGGAAAGCAAATCTTAGCAGGACTTATACACTGAATGGTAAGGTCCTAGGGAGTATTGCTGAACAAAGAGACCTTGGAGTGCAGGTTCGTAGCTCCTTGAAAGTGGAGTTGCAGGTAGATAGGATAGTGAAGAAGGCGTTTGGTATGCTTTCCTTTGTCGGTCAGAGTATTGAGTACAGGAGTTGGGACGTCATGTTGCGGCTATACAGGACATTGGTTAGGCCACTGTTGGAATATTGCATGCAATTCTGGTCTCCTTCCTATCGAAAAGATGTTGTGAAACTTGAAAGGGTTCAGAAAAGATTTACAAGGATGTTGCCAGAGTTGGAGGATCTGAGCTACAGGAAGAGGCTGAACAGGCTGGGGCTGTTTTCCTGGAGCATCAGAGACTGAGGGGTGTCCTTATAGAGATTTACAAAATTATGAGGGGCATGGATAGGATAAATAGACAAAGTCTTTTCCCTGGGGTCGGTGAGTCCAGAGCTATGGGGCATAGGTTTAGAGTGAGGGGGGAAAGATATAAAAGAGACCTAAGGAGCAACTTTTTCACGCAGAGGGTGGTACGTGTATGGAATGAACTGCCAAAGGATGTGGTGGAGGCTGGTACAATTGCAACATTTAAGAGGCATTTGGATGGGTATATGAATAGGAAGGGTTTGGAGGGATATGGGCCGGGTGCTGGCAGGTGGGACTAGATTGGGTTGGGATATCTGGTCGGCATGGACAGGTTGGACCGAAGGCTCTGTTTCCATGCTGTACATCTCTATGACTCTATGACTAAGAGATTCCCTTCATGTCACTGTGAACATTATGATTCTATAGAATTTCTTTCCTGATCTATTCAGATCTTAGAGGCAATGTAAAAATACATGCTGTTCTGTCACCAAGTAGTGATTTATAAAGACTCCTTAGCATAATTCTTGCTTTCTAAGTTTTATTTGCCAACATCAGCTAGTCTATCAGAGTAACCATTTCCGCATTTCCAAACTTCCAACCTAGTCTAAATCTTCAGGAGAGTTTAAACTAGATTGACAGGGGGCTGCGAACCTAAGCTATGGACCAGATGATGATGATGTGGTCATTACAGAGATTTGGATATCACAGGGACTGGAATGGTTGTTGGATGTTCCATGGTTTAGATGTTTCAAAACAAATGGGGTGGTGGGGGGAGTGGGGGTGGTAAAAGAGATGGAGGAATGGCATTGCTAATCAGGGATAGTATCACAGCTGCAGAAAGGGAGGTCATCAAGGAGGGTTTGTCTACAGTGTCAGTATGGATGTAAGTCAGAAACAGGAAAGGAGCACTCACTTTTTCGGGAGTTTTCTACAGGGACCCCAGTAGTAACAGAGACATGGAGAAGCAGATTGGGAGGCAGATTTTGGAAAGGTGCAGAAGTAACAGGATTGTTGTCACGGGTGACTTTAACTTCCCTAATATTTATTGGAACCTACTTAGGTCAAATAGTTTGGATGGAGCAGTTTTTGTCAGGTGTGTCCAGGAACGGTTCCTGACACAATATGTAGAAAGGCCGACTAGAGGGGAGGCCATATTGGATTTGGTGCTTGGCAATGTACCAAGCCAGGTGTCAGATCTCTCAGTGGAGGACCATTTCCCTGACCTTTATTATACTCATGCAAAGGGATAGAAACAGACAGTATGGGAAAGTATTTAATTGGGAGAGGGGCAACTACAATACTATTAGGCAGGAACTGAAGCACCTAAATTGGGAATAGATGTTCTGAGGAAAGTGCACGACAGAAACATGGAGATTGTCCTCTGCCCACTGAGTCAAGGAAGGGATGGTAGGTTGAAAAAATCTTGGGTGACAGGGCATGTGGAACATCTAGTCAAGAGGAAGAAGGAGGCTTACTTAAGGATGAGGATGCAAAGATCAAACAGGGCTTTATGAGGTAGCCAGGAAGGAACTGAAGAATGAACTTTGGAGAGCTGGCAAAGGGCATGAAAAAGCTTTAGCGGGTAGGATTAAGGAAAACTTTAGGCATTCTACACTTATGTGAGGAACAATAGGATAGCCAAAGTGATGGTAGGGCCAGTCAGGGATAGTGAAGAGAACTTGTTTGTGTCTGGAGTCAGAGGAAGTAGAGGAGGTCCTTAATGAATATTTTGCTTCAGTATTCATTACTGAGAGGGACCTTGACATTTCTGAGGACAGTGTGAAACAAGCAGACCATGCTAGAACAGGTTGATGTTAGGAAGGAAGATGTACTCAAAATTTTGAAATACGTAAGGATCGATAAATCCTCTGGGCCAGATGGGATATACCCTAGGTTATTATAGACAGTGAGGGAAGAGATTGCTACGCTTTGATGATGATCTTTGCATCCTCACTGTCAACTGGAGTCGTACCAAATGATTGGAGGTTGTCAAATGTTATTCCCATGGTCAAGAAAGGGATAATCCTGGGAATTACAGACCAGTCAATCTTACGTCAGTGGTAGGCAAAGTATTGGAGAGCATTCTGAGAGACAGGATTTATGATTACTTGGAAAACCATAGTTTGATTAGAACTAGCATGGCTTTGTGCGGGGCAGGTCATGCCTTACAAACCCTACTGAATTCTTTGAGGATGTGACAAAACATATTGTTGGAGGTAAAGCAGTGGATGTGGTGTATATAGATTTTAGCAAGGCATTTGATAAGCTTCCCCATGGGTAGGTTCATTCAGAAAGTAAGGAGGCATGGGTTACAGGGAAATCTGGCTGTCTGGATATAGAATTGGCTGGCCCACAGAAGACAGAGGGTGTGGTAGGTGGTATGTATTCAGCCAGGAGCTCGGTGACCAGTGGTGTTCTGCAGGGATCTGTTCTGGAACCTCTGCTCTTCGCGATTTTTATAAATGACTTGGGTGAGGAAGTGGAACGATGGGTTAGTAAGTTTGGCAGTGACATGAAGATTGGTGGAGTTTTAGGTTGCAACGGGACATCGACAGAATGCCAAGCTGGACTGATAAGTGGCAGATGGAGTTCAGACTGGAAAAGTCCAAAGTCATTCACTTTGGAAGTTTGGATTTGAATGCAGAATACAGGATTAAAGGCAGGATTCTTGGCAGTGTGGAGGAACAGAAGGATCTTGGGGTCCATGTCCATATGTCCCTCAAAGTTGCCACCCAAGTTCTTAGGGTTGTTAAGAAGGCACAGTTGTGTTAGCAGAGGGAGTGAGTTTAAGAGCCACGAGGTTATGCTGTAGCTGTACAGAGCCCTGATTAGACCACACTTGGAACATTGTGTTCAGTTCTTGTCGCCTCATTATAGGAAAGATGTGGAAGCTTTGGAGAGGGTTCAAAGGAGATGTACCAGGACTGGAGGAAATGTCTTATGAAGAAAGGTTGAGGGAGCTAGAGCTTTTTCATTGGAGCGAAGAAGGATGAGAGGGAATTTGATGGAGGTATACAAGATGCTGAGAGGCTTAGATAGAGTGGATAGCCAGAGGCATTTCCACCCTGGGAAAAAGTCTGTCACGAGGAGGCATAATTTTAAGGTAATTGGAGGAAGGTTTAAGGGAGATGTTAGAGGTAGGTCCTTTACACAGAGAGTGTGTGGAATGCACTGCCATTAGGATAGGCACATGATCATACCATGAATGGTATATAGGTTAGTCTGGCATGACATTGAGGCAGAAGTGCCTGTACTGTGCTGTACTGTTCTATGTTCTATGTTCAACATCACTTGTAATTCAATAGAGTACATATATGAAAACAATGTTATGTCTCCATGTATATACTCTCCAAACAGAAAATTAACCTTTCTTGTTATACCATAAGGGGAAATTCACTTTTCAAAGTATTTACAACTGCCATCACGAGGTTTTCTTTATTTCAAATGATTTCATAGGTCACCTGAGAGGGCAAATCCTTACCGAAGTACTTTTCAGTCGATTGGTGTGAAGCAGCAATGCTGACTTGAGGATCTTGCTTGAGAGCTGCTTTCCAATATAAATCTAATTCCCAAGAGGGATGAGAAATCACATTTATCACAGTCCTACAATTTAACAAGGTGTCTGTGTGTTTGAGCTTCATTCATCAACATTGAGAATCAAAGATATTCTAATAGACATAGATTGCTCATGCTTAATGAACTGGGTATTTAGTGACTAATGTTCTACTTCTCTGTAAAGATATGAACAAGACTCGACTCCAGAATAAAAGATAGACCAATTATAAACTAAGGTTGTTGAAAATCAGAATAAATGCCTGTGATCTCTTGATTTATTTTCATGCCTGGAAATTCAAGCTGGTAAAGGTGAGAAAGAAGGTTAACAAAGCTCTTAGATCTAAGAGCATTGAAAATGTTCAAATAATCAAATTAATTTTATATGGAAGCCACAATGAAAGTGGAATATTTGGTTCTGACATTTTGAAGAAAGAACAAGCCATTTATTGTTAATTATTTCATTTTACAATTCAGATGGCTTGGTGGAGTTTTGCATGTTCAGTCAGAGTCACTATCCTGCTTCTAATTGGCACTCAAGCTCTCTGATCCTGAGACTACCATCTTTCTGTATTCTGGCAGTTCTCAGATGGCGTACTTTAATACAAAAACGTGTAGCTTGCCGGATCATCACATTTTACCACTGGATCACATTGATGGCAACTATAGAGAAAGCCTCCCATCCTAGGAGAACAGTGGAGGAAGGAAGACTATTAAAAGGTATTAAAAATTGAAATAAAACTAATTCTACTTGTTCAAGCATTGTGAGAGTTTCTGTAATCAGGGATCAGGCCATTACCATCTGTTACTGTTTCAAGTACTGTTTCAGAATATGTCTGAATTTCTTACAGAAAGTTTTCCAAATTTGTATATTTGGCTTACAGTAAAATATCTCAATTTTCATTGCAGTAGAGAAAGTTACATAGTAATTAAAACCTGATTTGAAAGCTTTATTCACGTGTAGCTTGCAATAAACAAACAATCACAGAAGAAACCAGTTTGACTTACAATGTAAGCAGTTATTTGTGCAAACTAGTGGACATAACTAATAAATAATCTTAAAATAGCCACAAAAAATATACCAAACTCATTGCAGTTATATTTTAAAATATTTTAAGCACAATAAATTCTAAGAACAGAAGTAACAAATTTCACTGCTCACTATATCCTAGAATAAATTTTATAATTGTGATTGATAACCTGCTGCACAAATTATGATATAAAATATGAACTAAAATTGTTTTGCATATTACAGATCAAGGCAAGCAGTGTGTGGTTTTAGAAAAGTAACATGGAGAGGTAATGGTATTAATTTTGCCTTTTGCTCACCAGTCAGCGAAGCCCACATAATTATGAACCCTTATTTCAATACTATTTGATAGATGAGCTGAGAAGTTCCTTATAAATATCCTGATTCAGATCACCAAATTAAAATCTGAAGTTCAGATTGATGCAGCCACTACCTTAGTGAAGGACAAGACTGTCAAGACAGGAGCAGCTCTTCCCCGATGCAAGAATAATTTGAGACGTGTTTCTTTAGCTTTCTTCATGTGGAAGTGGATGGAGTTTGCTTGCTGCAGATGGCTCCAACCAGCTCTGACAAAAAATGTCATTCAGCCATTCTAATTATGCAATAATTTGCATATTAAAAAGGGGTCTATTGCCAGGAATATGCAAATACTTTAACCACCTGGTGACATTTTCCAAATACAGCCAACAACAATAAACTTGTTTTTATATTGCACCTGAAATGTAATAAAGTAACACAAATCTCTGTGAACCCGCTGCATTAACACAAAGGTAAGGTTACCAAGCCCATTTATAGGCTTTTACCATTCTACTATCATTGGGTGAAGGCAATGAAATTAATTCCAATCTTTTAAGTAGATTTTATTGGATAATGTGTGTTGAGGTCTAATAATCAACACATGCCACCTGAGCTTCACCACAGTTTGATATGACATGTGATAATGTAGTTTTGTTTCCATACATGAGTGTATGACTATTCAGAAAAAGTAGCTTATTCATATGGACATGGATTGGGTCATGTTAGTCACAATTGTCCTCCATAAGGCTGGCTTAGTGAGCAAAATTAGGGCGCATGGTATTAGTGAGCAAAATTAGGGCGCATGGTATTGGGGGCAAAGTACTAACTTGGATTGAAAGTTGGTTGGCTGATAGGAAACAAAGAGTAGTGATAAATGGCTCCATTTCGGAATGGCAGGCAGTGACCAGTGAGGTACCGCAGGGATCAGTACTGGAACCGTAGCTTTTTACAATATATGTTAATGATACAGAAGATGGTATTAGTAATAACATTAGCAAATTTGCTGATGATACTAAGCTGCGTGGCAGGGTGAAACGTGATGAGGATGTTAGGAGATTACAGGGTGACCTGGACAAGTTAGGTGAGTGATCAGATGCAGTTTAATGTGGATAAATGTATGATAATCCACTTTGGTGGCAAGAACAGGAAGGCAGATTACTACCTAAATTTAGGTAAAGGGGCAGTACAGAGTGATCTGGGTGTTCTTGTACACCAGTCAATGAAGGTAAGCATGCAGGTACAGCAGGTAGTGAAGAAGGCTCATAGCATGCTGGCCTTCATAACAAGAGGGATTGAGTATAGAAGCAAAGAGGTTCTTCTGCAGCTGTGAGACCACATCTGGAGTACTGTGTGCAGCCCTGGTCTCCAAATTTGAGGAAGGACATTCTGGCTATTGAGGGAGTGCAGCGTAGGTTCACGAGGTCAATTCCTGAAATGGCAAGATTACCTTACACTGAAAGACTGGAGCGACTGGGCTTGTATACCCTTGAGTTTAGAAGACTGAGAGGGGATATGATTGAGACATATAAGATTATTAAAGGATTGGACACTCTGGAGGCAGGAAACATGTTCCCGCTGATGGGTGAGTGCCGAACCAGAGGACACAGCTTAAAAATACAGGGTAGACCATTTAGGACAGAGATGAGGAGAAACTTCTTCACCCAGAGAGTGGTGGCTGTGTGGAATGCTCTGCCCCAGAGGGCAGTGGAGGCCCAGTCTCTGGATTCATTTAAGAAAGAGTTGGATAGAGCTCTCAAAGATAGTGGAATCAAGGGTTATGGAGATAAGGCAGGAACAGGATACTGATTAAGGATGATCATCCATGATCATATTGAATGGTGGTGCAGGCTCGAAGGGCAGAATGGCCTACTCCTGCACCTATTGTCTATTGTCTATTACTGTGCCAATTAAACATTCCTATGAAAGCATTTTTGGCATTCTGTTAAATGTAGACTGGGTGTAGTGGAATGAATCGTGCAGAGATTACAAGGCACAAATCATTTGTACTGTGGAAGAAATTCACTTTTATGCCAAGTTGGTTTGGTCCTGATGAATATCACATGAATGGAAATATTTACATCCCAAGTTCCTGAACAGACCATAATTATATTTTTCGATAAGTAAAAGCAGATATTTGATTAATCCATATCATGAATATCTGAAATACCAACTATTACACTGACAAAACTAATAATCTGTAGTGGGAGGAAACATTTACAAAATAGCAGCAGCCAAGTGAGTGCATTGTGCATAAGAGCTTTCCTAACAGCCTCCAAGTATTTGATACTTATGAATTCCAATTAAATTTATTTCACAATTACATTTCATGAAACAAGAAACTGTGGTTATTAGTGTTAATTTTTTTTTATATGCGTATCAAGTTAAATGCCTTTTTATTTTGTGTATCGTGCTCTGAATGCACATATAAGAATATGTACAATTAAAACAGTAAGGATAAGATAATTATTTGTAACCACTAGTCATCTACCTTGTTATTAAGCCCCTTCCTAAATGTGCTTTGTAGATTATCTTATGTTAATTGATTCCTAGCAAGATTAGCATTTAAGAGATTAAAAATATTGCCAGATGTTTTCATGTTTATTCTAACTGCTGTATGATGGGTAATTTGTGTGTGTAATCTGCATTGCCCTTTTTACATTTCGCTATCAACATTCTTATCGCACAATGTTCACAATTTTGCAGAATGATTTGAATGACTTGATGGAATTTCAAAATGTCCATGTCACTTTAAAAAATTAGGTTTTTATTATACACATATACATAAATGTGAAATATATGTGGATGTGGCTTGCAGCTTCAGTAACAGCACCAACATATTAGTGCTCACTCATTACATTGACTTTTTATTCTGTTTTAATCTCTGAACAATTCTTTTTCTTCCAATTTTTTTTTAGGAGAGAGCCTATCCTGGAGAACAGTTGTGCCTGCATCAACATGATGACTGATTATTTCTTGCACTTGTCTGAAATGTATACAGGAACCATCAGTCTTTGATATGTAAAATGATTTTTTAAGGCCAATTTCACAATATGGATAATAAGACATATTCTAAGATCATAAGATAGTGTATTATGTTTTTATTTTTATTTAGTTAAAATAATAAATTTGGATAATTATATCTCGCAGGTCAAGTTGTAATGATGGAATAGACATTTAACTAGAAATTTAGACATAAAGATGCCAGCTTTGATAATGTTTAACTTGGATCAATTTAACCTTGGATCACTAGATACAGCACTTTAAAGTGGAATCTGTCTTGAACAGATTGTGGAAATTAGTAGGTTTAGTTTTGCACTGCAGATGTACATATGGTCATTAAATTGGCAGTAGCTATGTCGAAGCTGACAGAAGCCTGTCATGCAAACCTCATTAGTTATGGTTAATGACATTGAAGAAAAATCTAACATGCAAAAAATGTTTGTTGGATTATTATGTTACCATAGATCCCAGAATGTAAGTTTATGATCTCAGCCATGTTAAGAACAGTTACCATATTCAGAAAATGACTCTTAATTGCATTTCCAGGATTACTGCCAATTCACACTCATTTGCCAGGCGAGAAAGGTTACACTTCTCAGACAAAGTTTCTTCTTCCTTGGCAGTCCCTCTGGACCGAGGATGACCTGCTTACACTCTACAGGGGTTGGGTTCTGCGGTGGCTGAATTGTCCAATCCTGGGGCAACGGACTGCCACAGGTATGGTAGGTTATATTTGATGAGGCAGTAGGTAGGAAGCTATGGATTCCATCCCCTCTTTCCACTGCTGGTGTTTGGCCTCCACATGATCCACTTGGTGCCTTCAGAAACACTCCTTCAGTTTGTGCAACCTAGGGTAAATAATTTTCGCTTGTCGGATGCACATTCATTTGTTACAGGATATCATTGTAGTGTTACCTCTGTTCTCTTATTGATTACTTACCATTATTGAGCTCAGAGTAGAGCACTTGCTTAGAGAGAAAGTGAGGACTGCAGATGCTGGAGATCAGAGCTGAAAATGTGTTGCTGGAAAAGCGCAGCAGGTCAGGCAGCATCCAAGGAACAGGAGAATCAACGTTTCGGGCATGAGCCCTTCTTCAGGGCTCATGCCCGAAACATCGATTCTCCTGCTCCTTGGATGCTGCCTGACCCGCTGGGCTTTTCCAGCAACACATTTTCAGCACTTGCTTAGAGAGTCTTATCTCAAGCATGAGGACAAATGCAGAGAAATTGAGGACTGCAGATGCTGGAGCTCAGAGTCGAGAGTGTAGTGCTGGAAAAGCACAGCAGGTCAGGCAGCATCCGAGGAGCAGGAGAATCGACGTTTCGGGCGTAAGCTGTTTCTCTCCACAGATGCCGTCTTACCTCCAGAATATTTGCAGCACTTTCTGTTTTTATTTGAATTTTCAAATCTGCAGTATTTCATATAAATATCTGAACTTCAAAGCCCCATAGCAAAACCACTTTCCCAAAAAGGGCAGATGGTCTGCATGATTGTTGCTGTCAAATGAAAGCCAATCATTGTGCTGCATTATTACATCGTCAGTAGAGACCAAAGCTTTAAAAGCTACCTCCTGTGGACAGAATTGGAGGTGTCTTATGAAAACATATGGATTTCTTGTCCTTGTTTTTATCTGCTGTCAATTTTCACTAGGTTCAGGGAATGATGGGATGAATGTGGATTGAGAAGGAATGGTTCTCCAAGCTGTCTGTTCCACCACCACAAGCTTTTACACGTGGCAGGTGTCATATTTATTGTGTTATCAATAAGGAACACAGACTAGGTAGCATTCACTCTGTTTACTGGAATACAGGTTTATTTAAGAGCTCAGACTACAGCTTGCAATTATAAACAATTAGGTATGCAATCTATTTCTAGCATGCCTCTCCTGGGCTGTACATGACAATTGGTCACACAGTTTCATCCTCATCCTTGGCTCATTAACATATTTCGCTCCTATTGCAGGCAGCAAAGACACGATTAGCAGTGATCCTAGCTGAGTATAACTTCTGCAGTCCAGTCTTATGAAATTGCAGAGAGACATCCAAGACAAAATGTTGCATTAATAAAAATTAATTTCAATACTGTTTCTAAAGATTGAAACAGAGAAAACAATTAAAATTGACACTGATACATGTCTATATTTAGTGAATGAATTTAAAATCTGAGCCATTGGGACAGTCAATTCTCTTCTAGTGTTAGGAATATAAAATTCGAGCTCTTCACATTTTTGAAATTTTGATAATATTAA
The DNA here is from genome assembly GCF_037043375.1 of Chiloscyllium plagiosum. NCBI lineage: Eukaryota > Metazoa > Chordata > Chondrichthyes > Orectolobiformes > Hemiscylliidae > Chiloscyllium > Chiloscyllium plagiosum. The sequence goes on from NW_028270140.1 coordinate 61,604,640, forward strand.
GATATGGAAAGAGGATTTTGAATCCAGTTATAAAAGAATATAATAGTGTGAGGTCTTATAAGGATAGATTGGATAGGCTGGCCTTGTTTCAACTGGAGGTTAAACAAGTGAGATCCTAAATGTTCTTGACAAGTTGGACATAGAAAAGATGTTTCCTTTTGTGGGTCAGTCCAGAACTAAGGACGCTGTTTTAAAATTAGGGGTTGAGGACAGAAATGAGATAAATCATTTCGTTCAGGGGATACACAACTTCAGAACTCTATTTCAGAAGACAATTTTAGGCATGTCATTAAATATCTTTACGACAAAGGTAGATAATTTTTGTTAGGCAGTGGAATCAAATGTTATTGGGAATTAGAAGACAAGTGAAAATTGGAACTCAAGCAGATCAGCCATGATATTGTTAAATGATGAAGCGGACTTCAGGGGCTATATAATCTACTCATATATTTGTATCACGTAGTCCAAACTAAGTGTGACATGAGACACTGCCCTCATATGTGGCTTGTTACAAATTATTGCAATTCCATGAAGCAAGAAGTTTGAATGTAAGATGGAATCAATTCTGTATGTCATCAGCAGCTGCAAAATTTGGTTCCACAGTAATCAGTAGCCTAGTTACCCTACATATCCCTCATTCTTCCATCTTATTAAGCCAGGCTACCAACTGTGGTTCAATGTGCAGTGTAAAAGTGCAACCTGCACTCAGCATACTTAAAAATTTGATTCCACCCTAGTGAAGCTACAACAGAAGGCTACAAGCATACTAAACAGCAGGAGCAACATGCTATAGAGAAAAATAGGTTGTTCTCATTATTGAAAGCTAATCATCTCAACCCAAGTGTATTGCTGCAGAAATTCCTCTGGATAGATATTTTTCATCAACCTATTCAAGCATGTTATTACATTCCACTAGATCAGGACTGAACACAGTACTCTTGGTTCAGAGTTAGGGACAGTACCAGTGCACTACAAGAACCCTAATTTCCTTTCGGTACTGTCCTGGACCTAACAATCTTCATTTGCTTCAACAGTGATCTTGTCGTAAATTAGATCCAAATTAGAGATGTTTACTGGTGTTTGCATAGTTTAAAACTCATTTACAATGCCATGGAAGACATGCAGCAAACTCACAACATTTGAGTTTGGACTAACAAGTGGGGAATAACATTTGTACTATAAATGTGCCAGGGAATGAAAGAACAGAAAGACCTGAGTGTGTATATGTGCAAAATCATTGAAGGTGCTAGGACAGGTTGAGACTGTGGTTAATAAAAAATACAGCAAGTTAGGAAGTTACATTAAACTTCTGTAAATTACTGGTTGAGTCTCAACTGGAATGATGCATTCAGTTCTGTTCACCAGGTGTTAGAAAAGATGGCATCAGAGAGGGAAAGGTTCACTAGAATAGTTCTGAGGATGAGGAATTTTAGTTAGTAGATAGACTAGAGAAGTTGAGACTGCTGTCTTTTGAGTAGAGAAGGAATAAAGAAGATTTGAGAGGCATTCAAAGTCATGAGGTATATGGACAGAATAGATTGGGCAAAACTATTGCAATTGTTGGAAGGAGTGAGAGCCAAAGGACACAGACTAAGGCAATTGGCTAAACATGGTGACTTGGGGAGACACAATTGTTGAAAAAAAGCACATGCTGTTAAAAGTTTTCATTTTGTCCTCATCAGGAATGATACAAGAAGACCACATTTTAAAGGACACAATTTATACCAGATGAAAAGTGTCTGATTTCTTGACAGTTGGCATCTGGTTAGTCGAGATGTTACTACAGTGAATGCAGCATGAAACAAATGTTCCCAGGCTTCATATCAAATAGTAATTCATTTTGGTTTATCATGGCAGACAGAGTTATGACCATTCTCAAACAGAACATGCTTGCAAAACTCAGAACATAGTAGTCTAGTGATTGGATAGCACTAACTGAACAATACAAAATGTATTCAATTTATCACAAGCATGGGGACAACTATTCCCTGGAGCATTCTACAAAGCAACACCACAAATAATCAGACCCCTCATGTCAACCATGTCAAAAGTACAAGGATCAGGGAGTAATATGTCCTGACAAGCCAACAGGGTCATCAAAGTGAATCCTGTGAATAGGGACTAATGATCTAGCTTCCTATTCTTTCTTACTGCACAACACATCTATGTTTGTTTGTGTCTATCTGCTTGTGTATGTAGGTTTTATAAGGTGGGTTAGCCTTTTAACTAGATTGACAAAATGTTGACAATCCATTAGTTTACCCGAGCTAAAACATATTTATTTATAATAATTAGTAATCCTTGGTGAGTACAGAAATCTAGACTGTGCATTCTCTTAACCTGAGTCTAAACGACGGTTAAGTTGGGGAATTTTGTGTATTTTTGTAAAATCATCAACCTTTTTGATAACTTTGGGAATAGTAGGGCTTGATTTCCAGTTCATCACCCTGGGGAGGGGGGATGGACCACTGACTTTAATAAGGGTACCTTCTCTGACAGCTGCCAATTAAATAATTAAGACACAGCTCTGATCCCATTGACAGCTGGGTGGATTTGTCCCCAAGCACTGTGTGCAGTTTTCTAATCAACCTGTTTGGGCATGTTATGACACACCTCTGGAAGGGCTCCTGCCCGAAACATCAATTTTCCTGCTTCTCGGATGCTGCCTGACCTGCTGTACTTTTCCAACACCACTCTAATCTTGACACCTCTGGAACATGTGAGACTTGAACCCAGACTTGCTGGCCCAGAAATAGGGGAACTATCATTGCACAACAAGAGTTCTCTGCCTTCTGTTTCCAGATATTTTCTCATCAACTTATTCAGAGAAGGTACAGTGCACAGGCATTCAAAAAAAATTTGTGAACTTAGATCAAAGTGGGTTATTTTTTATATGTATATATTTATTGAAAAAAAATTCACCCTTTAACCAAAAATCAAAACAAAAATGTTTTATGTGCATAAGTACAGAAACATTGCAATAATATTGTTCTATTATAGTATATTACAGAAACGTTGACAATAAACTGCGTACTGTTCTTCTAGTTGCAGTTTTATATTTAATTAACTTAACCCAAATTAGCATAAACACAAATTAAATAAAATAACTTTAAATTAAGTTACAATCCACTAAAACTAAATTACACTACATAGTTCTATATTACATTACTCCACTTGCCACACCTCCATCAAGGCTCCTATCCACAGGAGCAACAGTTATTATACCTGTATTTACTAGGCCTCCCCCACCCCCATCATGGACCTGACCACCTTATGCAGCTCTCGTGGAAATATAAAGACTCTAATCAGTACCGCCGACAGATCCATGTCTATGTAATTTAGAAAGGGCTGCCATGTCTTATAAAATTGCTCCCTTCCGTGGCGCACCATACTTGTCAGGTGTTCTTAAGGGATGTGCTCCATCACAAGTCTGTGCCACCCTGCAAGACCTGGAGGCTTTCCTGATATCCAATTCATTAGAATGTTCTTCCTCGTATAGGGTGTAAGAATACTGAATAACCTCTTCCCGTGCTCAGTTAAAGAGGGAAGATTCAGTAGCCCCAAAAGGAGGGATACCGGATCCTCCCTAACTTCTATTCCCAGGATCCTCTCCAGCTCATTCACTATGGCCCCCCAGTATCCACGGATCTTGTCACACGACCATAAGCAATGTGTAAGGGTGCCAATACTGTTTTTACATATGGGACTTTTCAGGGAAGATCCTTTCTTAAACTTTGCTAACGTCTCTGGCGCCATATGGGTCCTGTGGAGGATTTTAATTGCATCATTTGTGCCTTATTGCATATTGAAATTTTCTTTACATTCCCCCATATATCCTCCCACGTTTCAGATGAAATTTCTTCCCCAACTCCTGATTCCAAATCTCATGGAGTCTCTCCATATCCCCAATGCATTCCCTCTCTGCAGATGACATATGGTATTAACTGAGAGAGTGCCCCCACACCGCAGCATTCTTCGTTCTATATCTGACTTGTAGGGCTGGGTCAAGAGCGTGGTCTTCTTCTGTATGTAATCCCTAACCTAGAAATATCGAAAAAGGTCTCACTTAGGGATTCTGTATTTCTGACCCAATTGGCTGAAAGACCTCTCCCTCAAATAAATCTCCCAGACAGGTGATTCCCTTACCCTCACATGCTCTGAAGCCGGAGTGCCTTAACCCCGTTCTAAATCCTGGGGCTCCCACTAACGGGGTTAATGGCAAAGTCTTAAGAAAATTGCCCTCACCTTGCCACATTATCCTTCATGCTTTTAATGCATTTACGATAATCAGACTCTCACAGTGCTCAACTACCAACCTCATCTTATCCATTAGGAATAAGTTTATGAGGGTACATCTCACCTACGAGGCCTCTACATCATTCCATATCGACTTCGTGTCATTGTGCACCCATTTGCCTACATATGACAAGAGGGTGCCTATTTGGTATCTCTTCAGATCTGGGAGATCCACCCCCATATCCTGCAGAAGTTGCAACTTGGTAAATTTAATTAGGGGACATCTATGGCACCAAATAAATGGTCCAAGCCATCCCGCACCTGTTTGGGTAATAACAATTGGAGCATCCTCATTGGATATAACAACCAAAGAAGAACATTCATTTTAATCAAGGCTATACAGCTTAGCCATGCTATGGGTAGTCCCTTTCGTTGCTGCAAGTCCTGCTTTATTCTCTCAAACAGTTGCGCAAAGTTAGCTTGGTACAGCTGCCGGAAGATAGGGGTAATGAAAATTTCCAGATAGTGAAAACCTTTCTGTGACCATCTAAAAGGAAACTCCATCCTCCAGCTTCGGTGCTTCCACCAATCCCCCATGGGCATGACTTCCAATTTTGTGAACTTTATCCTGTATCCAGAAAAGCTGCTGAATAATTTAACTTTTTGTATTAGCAGGGGTATGGACTTTTCAGGGTTAGCCAAAAACAGAAGGACATCGTCTGCAGAGAGAGTGATTTTGTGTTCCCCAACTCCCACCTTTGGTGCCATTATTTCAAGGTCCTTTCAGATAGCCTCCGCCAGTGGTCCATGTACCAAGGTGAACAGCAGCGGTGACAGGGGACATCCCTGTTGGCTGATCACATGATTTTTAATGAATGGAAGGAAATGGTATTGTATTCTGTTTTCTAAGTGACAGCTTGGCTCAAAGGCAGCCTGCTATTATCTATTAGAAAGCTGAGAGTTCAAGACCCACACCAGGATTTCAGCAAATAATCTAAGCTGACAGTTCAGAGATTTATTGTCCATGGTGATTTTTCAGATGTGATTTCAAACAGCGGTCCTGACTGCTTGTTAAGTTCATAGAACAATCTCAATGACCTATTCAAAGAGAAGTTTTCCTCATGTTTTGACTAACATTTATGCTCAGCCAAAACTAACAAAAAGATTCTATTCTTTTATGCCATTTCTGTGTGCACGTTAACTGTTGTTTGTCTAAATTACAGTGACTACACTTGAAAAGTAATTCACTGACTTTGATGCACTTTGAGACTTCCGGAGAACATTGTGTTCCAGGGCTGTATTAAATGGGGCTGTTTGCCAGAAAACTGGAGAGTGCTTAATATGATACCCATAATGCTTATGGTTAAGAAAGTTTTAGAAATGTTAATGAGAGAAAATTACGTTAACCATGGATTTACATAGAATTACCACCCTCAAATGATCTTCATGTGTCATTTACAGCAAACCAAGACCAATTAATATTTCAATATTTATCATTTTGAAGAGCAACTAGGAAAGGACTGTAAATGCTGGTTAGCACTGCTGCCTCACAGCGCCAGAGACCCAGGTTCAATTCCCGCCTCAGATGACTCTCTGTGTGGAGTTTGCACATTCTCCCTGTAACTGCGTGGATTTCTCCCACAGTCCAAAAATGTGCAGATTAGGTGGGTTGGCCATGCTAAATTGCCCATAGTGTTAGGTGTAGGGGAGTGGGTCTGGGTGGGTTGCGCTTTGGCAGGTCAGTGTGGACTTGAAGGGCCTGTTTCCACACTGTAAGTAATCTAAGTAACTAGCAACTTCCACATTTCATAAATGTAAAAAAAAAGTCAATCAGTTCTACCTGGTGAAACAGGATAACATTTTAACCAGTCTACCTCACAACATTTTGAGGTGCACACACAATCTAAAACCAAACAATTAAAGGAATCTGCAACCAATATATTTATCACAGGATTAAAATGTCTTGTGATCAGCAGTAAAATTTTCAAATTCACCATTATCATCACCTTAAAACTATGTTCTTCATTTGCCAATTCAAATATCCTCTAAATAATTCATCAGCTAATTATGATATTTTAGCTAAATCATGTATTCACTTTTCATGAGCACTCCTTGGATTAGTCCATATTATTGTTTCGATTTCATCTCTTGTCATCTCTTATCACCTACAGTTAACACCTGTGCCCAGTATCTGGACCATATTAAAATAAATGAAGTGTTCCTTTTTTTGTATCACTGCAGAATGTCTCAGTTGTTCCACGAGGTCTGAGGGAAATGATTGTTTGCCCATGATTTTATTTTGAGGCAACAGATATCTGATGTAAAAAAAATCTTCTCCTTTAAGAACTAGAGACTAGTTGATTGTCCATATCACTTGGTACAATCCAGTAACAAACACAAATGCTTAACCAGGGATCTTCAAATTAAACTTTGCCAATGTTTTGGAACTTTTGTTTTTGAAGTCCATTATCTGTTCTTCCAATGAAATGCCTGTCAGTTTTACAAAACCCATCAAATTCTGACCTGGTTGCATGAGAATTCAGGTCATATTTCTTGTAGGTATGATCCAGGAAATCTATTAAAAGGTCCAAGCCTCCATCATAAATCAACAAACTAGCTTCCATTTCAGAGCGTATCTTATTGATTATAACATCATTGTTCTACTAGTCAGATAGATCAGACTTTTGAAATGTCAGAGGCTAATTGTACCTGAACAATTTAAACGTCTGTCTACCATATGTCATAATTGTAATGATTGTAACGAGGTCAGCTAGGTGGACCTCATAAAATATGAGTTCCTTAATTGGGACTGTTAATCTGGTCCAATCAGGGATCCCTGACTGATAGATTGGAACAAGAATGTGGGTCTACCTCAGCCCGGCTGAGGAATCCTGGCCGGCCAACTGGCAGGAGCTGGAGGCCAAAGTCTCGGCTCGCCTAGGCCGCTGGACAGGACTGCTCCGAGTGCTATCTTACAGGAGTCGAGTGCTGGTCATAAACCAGCTGGTGGCCGCCATGCTGTGGTACCGGCTGGTCACTTTGGTCCCTCCTCCTGGCTTTGTCGCTGACATCCAGAGAACGTTGGTCGATTTCTTCTGGGACAAAAAGATGCACTGGGTCGCCGCGCAGGTTCTGAGTCTCCCTATTGAGGAGGGCGGTCAGTCGCTGGTGTGCGTCCGCACCCAGGTCGCGACGTTCCGCCTTCAGACCTTGCGGCGATACCTTTACGTCGAGCCTCCTCCTAGGTGGTGCGCCCTGGCGACGTATTTTTTCCGCCAGGTGCGTAACCTCAACTACGACACGCAGCTCCTGTTCGTCGACCGCGACGGTTTGGAGGTCGCCCTCAAGACGCTGCCTGTCTTTTACCAGGACCTGATCACTGTCTGGAACATGGTCGAATCACGTCGCGCCTACCCTCCGGCTGGAGTAGCGGCTGTCGTCAGGGAGCCGTTGCTCAGGAATCCGCACCTCCGTACTCGCGGGTTCGAGTGGCTGTCGGAGGGGAGGGCCGCGGCGGCGAGGGTGACCAGGGTCGGGGACGTGCTGGGTGCCGGGGGCCTGGGCTGGACGCTGCCGCAGGACATAGCAGGCAGGGCAGCGGTAGACGTCCAGTACGTGGCCACCGCCATCCGACGCCTTAAAACGGCGGTGCTCGGACCCGACGTAGTGCACCAGTTGGAGGACGCTCAGGTGTGCGGTGGGATCCCGTCCGCGCTCACCCCAGCCCGGACGGAATTTCACATTGGCCCCAAGGTCCCGTACTTCCCGCGGGAGCCTGTGCCCCACAACCTGAGCCGCCTCCGAAATTTTAATTTCGTTTTGTTTAAGGAAATAAAAAGGAGGGCCCTGTATCGACTGCTGCTGCACACCATCCACCTCTTCTCCCTCATCCACCGTCCGGACACGCCTTGGCGTGCCCATTTGCCACCGGGCGGTGGGGATCCCCAGTGGAGGGCTCTCTACGCGGGAGTCCTCCCCCTTTCTCTCGGGGATCTGGGGTGGAGGGTGCTGCACGCAGCAGTCCCCTGCAACCGCAGATTGCGGTGGTTCACGGACTCCCAGCCCAACTGCTTGTTCTGTGGCGCTGTGGAGTCCGTGGACCATGTATATATTGGGTGTGGGCGTTTGCACTCCCTTTTTGATTTCCTGAAAAACCTTCTCTGTTTTTGGCTGCACTTCAGTCCCACGCTCCTGATCTTTGGGCACCCGGTACGGAGGAGGGAGGGCAGGTCTGAAGACCTCCTCGTGGGTCTGCTCCTGGGCCTGGCCAAACTGGCCATCAACAGGTCCAGGCAGCGGGCCGTGGAGGGGGTCGTTAGGGCCGACTGCCTGCCCCTCTTCCGCGGTTACGTTAGAGCCCGGGTGTCCTTGGAGAAGGAGCACGCGGTGTCCACCAACACCCTGGAGTTGTTCAGGGAGAGGTGGGCGCCGCAGGGAGTGGAGTGCATTATTTCTCCCTCCAACTCTATTTTGATTTAGTCCCTACCCTCCCCTTCACTGTTTTGATCACACAGCACTGTCCCTTGCTGTGAAGGGCAGTGTTTGTCACTGGCCACCCGGGTGTTTTCCTATCTTCCTGGTGGTGGAAATTGAATAAAGATTCGTGCACTTTGTGTATAAAAAAAAAAAGAAAAGAAAAAAAAAAGAAGAAAATGGAACAAGAATGTGGGTCTACCTCAGCCCGGCTGAGGAATCCTGGCCGGCCAACTGGCAGGAGCTGGAGGCCAAAGTCTCGGCTCGCCTAGGCCGCTGGACAGGACTGCTCCGAGTGCTATCTTACAGGAGTCGAGTGCTGGTCATAAACCAGCTGGTGGCCGCCATGCTGTGGTACCGGCTGGTCACTTTGGTCCCTCCTCCTGGCTTTGTCGCTGACATCCAAAGAACGTTGGTCGATTTCTTCTGGGACAAAAAGATGCACTGGGTCGCCGCGCAGGTTCTGAGTCTCCCTATTGAGGAGGGCGGTCAGTCGCTGGTGTGTGTCCGCATCCAGGTCGCGACGTTCCGCCTTCAGACCTTGCGGCGATACCTTTACGTCGAGCCTCCTCCTAGGTGGTGCGCCCTGGCGACGTATTTTTTCCGCCAGGTGCGTAACCTCAACTACGACATGCAGCTCCTGTTCGTCGACCGTGACGGTTTGGAGATTGCCCTCAAGACGCTGCCTGTCTTTTACCAGGACCTGATCACTGTCTGGAACATGGTCGAATCGCGTCGCACCTACCCTCCGGCTGGAGTAGCGGCTGTCGTTAGGGAGCCGTTGCTCAGGAATCCGCACCTCCGTACTCGCGGGTTCGAGTGGCTGTCGGAGGGGAGGGCCTTGGCGGCGAGGGTGACCAGGGTCGGGGACGTGCTGGGTGCTGGGGGCCTGGGCTGGACGCTGCCGCAGGACATAGCCAGCAGGGCAGCGGTAGACGTCCGGTACGTGGCCACCGCCATCCGACGCCTTAAAACGGCGGTGCTCGGACCCGACGTAGTGCACCAGTTGGAGGATGCTCAGGTGTGCGGTGGGATCCCGTCCGCGCTCACCCCAGCCCGGACGGAATTTCACATTGGCCCCAAGGTCCCGTACTTCCCCCGGGAGCCTGTGCCCCACAACCTGAGCCGCCTCCGGAGTTTTAATTTTGTTTCATTTAGGGAGGTGAAAAGGAGAGCCCTGTATAGACTGCTGCTGCACACCGTCCACCTCTTCTCCCTCATCCACTGTCCGGACACGCCTTGGCGTGCCCATTTGCCACCGGGCGGTGGGGATCCCCAGTGGAGGGCTCTCTACGCGGGAGTCCTCCCCATTTCTCTCGGGGATCTGGGGTGGAGGGTGCTGCACGCAGCAGTCCCCTGCAACCGCAGGTTGCGGTGGTTCACGGACTCCCAGCCCAACTGCTTGTTCTGTGGTGCTGTGGAGTCCGTGGACCACGTGTATATTGGGTGTGGGCGTTTGCACTCCCTTTTTGATTTTCTTAAAAACCTTCTCCTCTGTTTTTGGCTGCACTTCAGTCCCACGCTCCTGATCTTTGGGCACCCGGTACGGAGGAGGGAGGACAGGTCTGAAGATCTCCTTGTGGGTCTGCTCCTGGGCCTGGCCAAACTGGCCATCAACAGGTCGAGGCAGCGGGCCGTGGAGGGGGTCGTTAGGGCCGACTGCCTGCCCCTCTTCCGCGGCTACGTTAGGGCCCGGGTGTCCTTGGAGAAGGAGCACGCGGTGTCCACCAACACCCTGGAGTTGTTCAGGGAGAGGTGGGCGCCGCAGGGAGTGGAGTGCATCATTTCTCCCTCCAACTCTATTTTGATTTAGTCCCTACCCTCCCCTTCACTGTTTTGATCACACAGCACTGCCCTTTGATGTGAAGGGCAGTGTTTGTCACTGGCCACCCGGGTGTTTTCCTATCTTCCTGGTGGTGGAATTTGAATAAAGATTTGTGCACTTTGTGTCTTTCACTGTGTCTCACATGTATACAAGAAAAAAAAAGAAAAAAAAAGCAAAAAAAAAAAGGAACAAGAATGTCAGACATCCTGTTCACTTTGAGAGCTGGCTGTAAGGGAACTGGATCAATGTGAAGGATTCTCTACATGTCATGAAGGGTGACTTGGTGACAGGATATAGCCTCTGTAGTTTTACTTCAGGGGCTCTCCTGTACAAATTCACTCACAACAGTTGTCTTTGATTTGGGGTAAGCATTTCTGCCATCATGGCATTATTAGGGAAGCTTGATTTACTTGATACTGCCAACAAAGACTGGGCCCAGTGTGTGGAAATAATGTGATTTTTTTTTCTGGGCAAATGACATTGGGGCAGATGAAAAACAACAAGTAATACTCCTGACAGCTTGTGGACCTGCGGCTTTTTTGGTTATTAAGAGCCTAACCTTCACTGAGGCACCAGATACTAAAGAGTTGAGGAATTTAGTTAAGAAATATTATGACCCAATTTGAGAAACAAAGCTCACTCACTTCAATAATTGCAGTCCGAGACGAAAATCTGAATCAGCAGTGTCCTTTATTTTACACTTGCAAGTGGGTGTAATGTCCATAAGGCAGGGACAAAAACACACCAAATTCAACAAACTCTCAAAATTTATATAATTGGGTCCCTACATATTTTTTCTTATTTCATTGTTCCCCCCCCCCCCATTTACATCATTCACTTCCCTAATACTGATCCCACCACCCCTGCTTATCCGGCCTTGTCCGTGATAGAATGCTTATCTCTGGCCTCATAAGGTCGTTTGACGTCATCCCACTGCAGGTCATCGTTAGGCATATTCTTTCCATCTGGGCCTCTCCGGAGGCCACTCTAATCTTTATGACCTCTTTAATTAGGGTTTGTTCCTGTGTCTCTGTAAAAGTGGGAAACCTACTGTTTGTACAGGCTTTCTAGCTTGACTGCATCCCCTCACAACATCTTATCTATTTGCCCATAATATCTACCATTGTTTTGCAATCACGTTTCATGCTGACATATAATTTTAGCTAAAACAAAAACAATTATATATTTCCTCCACATAGTTTCCATTCTTGTTGACTCAGCTCTTGGCTAAAACAATTACACACTGGTGTGAGTTCATTCACCTTGTATCAGAAATTATAATTGCAGAAATAACATTAATTTACCTATATCCCACACCCAAACCTCCTCTAATTCTGAGATGCTGTTTGTTTTGCTCAGCAATTCAAGAACCAGGGGAATCTGTATTGGGATTTTTGACTAGGTTGACTGGCAGAGGCATGTGACTTTGGTTTAACCCTTAATGAGATGCTGACAGATCATTTGGTATGTGAGATTCATGATGTAATCATGCAAAAGTGCCTACCAACTGCACTTCAAACAGGCATTACAATTGGCTTTATCATTGGAAAATGTGACAAGTGGAGCATATGAGTTACAGGGTATTCCAATGGAAGTAGACACCCTCCCCAGTCTGACTGAGCTTGAGGAATACCACTTGAGTGAAGGTAGTGCATAGCCTCATTCAGGACATTTTCTGAATAGAGAGACTCTCGGTCAGCCCACAGCAAAACCCAAAAAAAGCCACGCCTCACGCAAACAGTTAAAATTTTCTTCTGGATCCGGGCTGTCAAGCCAGTGTAGTTGCAGCCAATAAGTGGACTCGTGATGGAAAAAAATTCTACATGACCTAAATTGAATAAGAGTACTCATAGGGTGGTATCCAGAATGGGAAGTCCACCTACAGCTGCTTTGGAACAGTTAAATTGCTTAGCAGCATCCAAATCTGAACCCATCAAAATAGTTGATAGGTTAAATGGTCAGCATGTTCAAATGAGGTCAATACTGGCATCACCTTCAACAACATTTGCTCTGGACTCCAACCCTGAAGTTTGCACTAGACCTTGGCTAGACCAGGAGCCTATACTAGGGAACCATTACAGATTAAGGGTACAAATTTGGTTCTGATCTCCTATGAGAAGCAATTGGTTCAGTTTCCACTGATTATAGTAAAAGGCTCAGGCCTGATCTTGGTGGGGCCAAATTGGTTGAGAAAGATTTACCTAGATTGGCTCAACACTTTTTGTTTAGAAAATGGCTATCTGAGTGAAGTCCTAATTTAATTAGAAGGTTTTTCAAGAGGTTATAGGGATTGCCAAAGGACAAAAGGCTACCTTGCATATTGACCAGGAAACAATTCCACAATTTTATAAGGCCCACGCAATGCCATTTGCCTTGCATGCGAAAGTAGAGGCAGAAATCAAAAGGCTGGAAAGTAAAGGAATCATCAAACCTGTCCAGTTTGTGGAGTGGGCAGTATCAGTCATATCAGTTGTGAAGCCCAACACGTCAGTCGGCTTTGCGGGGATTTTAAGCAAACGGTAAACTACTTTCATAGCTGAAAAAATACCCAATCCCTTGCATTCAGGATTTTTAAGTAAGCTGGCAGGGAAACTGTCCTTCACGAAGTTGGACATGAGTTATGCATATTTGCAATCGTGGTTAGATGAGGATTTACAGAAGTATGCTACAATTAATGGGGTGACATGGTGGCTCAATGGTTAGCACTGCTGTCTCACAGTGCCAGGGACCCAGGTTCAATTCCTGCCTTGGGTGACTGTCTATGTGGAGTTTGCACGTTTTCCCTGTGTCTGCATGGGTTTCCTCTGGGTGCTCTGGTTTCTTCCCATAATCCAAAGATGTGCAGGTCAGGTGAATTAGCCATGCTAAATTACCCATACTGTTAGGTACATTAGTCAGTGATAAATGTAGGGGAATGGGTCTGGGTGGGCTACTCTTTGGAGGGTAGGTGTGGACTTGTTGGGCTGAAGGGCCTGTTTCCATACTGTAGGGAATCTAATCTAATATCCAAAAGGATATGTGCCAATGTACAAGACTCCCATTTGGGGTATCATTAGCCAATGCATTTTTTCTGCAGGTGATGCAAAACATTTTACAAGGTCTGCCCCCAGATCTCCATTTCTCTAGGTGGCATGCTAATAACAGGGAAGACCAATAAGGAGCACTTAGAAAACTTGGGCATAACCCTTAGATAGGCAGGCATACACTTTAGTGTGTGTGTTCCAGGGAAAGTGTGTGTTCCAGGCATCCCAAGTGATCTACTTGAGCCACAGAGTCCCTAAGAACAGGTTACACCCGTTGGAAGATGAAGCGAGGGACAATCAAAGTTGCCCTGGCTTCCACATCTATACTGGAGCTTAGGTCTTTCCTTGGGCTAGTGAATTATTATGGAAAGTTCGTGCATTATCTAGCTTCCATCCTCGCACCATTGCATCAAGTCTTAAAAAGGGTCAGCTGTGGATATGGCCGCATAGCCAAGCCATAGCTTTCAGGGAAGTTAAGAAACAGCTATCATCCTCTGAGGTGTTGGCCCACTATTGATCCCACGTGAGGTCTGGTATTGATGTTTAATGCCTCCCTGCATCGGAGTATTGTAAGTTCATCAGTGGCTCAATGGAGAGGAACACCCATTCCATATGCATCCAGGACTTTGGCTACTGCAAAGCATAAATATGCCCAGATAGAGAAGGAAGGTTTGGTGGCCATATTTGGATTCAGGAAGTTCCACCAATACCTTTACCGGCATAAATTTGTAACAATAACAGATCAGAAACCCTTACTTCTTAAGGTTTATTTAAAGAGGACAAGGCAGTGCCGCCTATTGCTTCAGGTTGAATTCAGCAGTGGACTACAATACTAAGTGCATATATTTACAATTTGGAAGACTCCCCAGGAGGCCAAGTAACAAATGATGATGTATGGAGACACATCCTGCTGACAGATACACCATCGGTGGTACCATCTCTGTTGGAGTCCATTATAGTTTTAAATTTTCTGGACACACTTCCAGTCACAGCTGACAATATCAGATTTTGGACACAAAGATTCAGTCCTGGCAAAACTGGATCAGCTGATAGTGATTGGGGAAACAAGAGGGGCATCACAACTAGAATTGAGACATTTCTGGAACCGGAAAGATCTGACCACAGTAGAGGAAAACATACATTTTGGGAGCAAGAGTGATTTCCGAGCTAAGGTTGGTGCCAGATACTGGTTGAACTCCACCACGGTCATCCAGGGGTTTCCAAAGTGAAAATGTTGGTGAGAAGTTATACCTGGTGGCCAGGACTGGATACAGATAGAGCCACATGAGTGGGGCAGTGCACAGAGTGCTACCTCACAGTGCCAGGGACTCATGTTCAATTCCAGCATTTCAAGACTCACTGTCTAGAGCTTGCACATTCTCCTCATGTCTGCATGGGTTTCCTCCAGGTGCTCTGGTTTCCTCTCACAGTCCAAAGATGAGCATGTTTGGTGGATTGGCCATGCAAAATTGTCTATAGTATTTAGGATGTGCAGTCTGGGTGGATTAGCCATTGGAAATGCAGGGTTACAAGTATAGAGTAGGAGGATGGGTGTGTGTGGAATGCCCTTTGGAGGATTAGTGTGGACCCGAGGGGCCAATGATCTGTTTCCATGCTGTAGGGATTCTATGATTCCTGTGAATATTTGGCAGTAAGCCACATACAGAAATCAAATAATCCAGATCGATCTGTCAAAGTAATGCTGAGACCAGTGGCACTTGTTGTTATTATGCACAACTGGTACAACAAATTCAAGTAAGAGGCAGATCATGAATAACTTAAGAATCCAAAATCCCAGTTCGACTTGTTAACATAGAACATTACATAGAACATTACAGCACAGTACAGGCCCTTCGGCCCTCGATGCTATGTGCCTCTTATGAAATGTTTTGAAAAGTGTTAAGTCCTTTGCAATGCAGATATGAATATAATTTGTTACAGTAAGTTAAGACATTTCCATTTGATCTAAATGCCCTTCTAAATGATAAATCTTGACTACAGTCCTATTGAATAATAGGGTTGTAATATTAAGGGATTTTAACTTTTCATAGACTGAGACTGCCATAGTATTAAGGGAGAAATTTGCTAATTGTGTTCAGGAAATATTTCTCAATCAAAATGTGGATGTACCGACATATACCTAGGAAAGAAGGGGCAAAACGTGACCTCCTCTTGGGAAATAAGGCAGGGCAAGTGACTGAGGTGTTAGTGGGGGAGCACTTTGGGATCAGTAACAATGATTCTATTAGTTTTAAAATAATTCAAGGAAAAGATAAGTGTAGTCCATAAGTTATAGTTCTAAATTAGCGCAAGGCCGAGTATGATGGGATTAGATAGGAACTTTTCAAAAGTTGATTGGAGGAGACTGTTCTCGTGTAAAAGGGTGTCTGGCACATGGGAGACTTTCAAAAGAAAGATAGTGAGAGTTCAGGGCCAGCACATGAAAGGGCAAGGCTGGCAAGAGTAAGAAAAACTGGCTGACTAGAGATATTGAGGTTCTGATCAAGAAAATGCAGGAGGTTTAGGTAGCTGGGATCAAGTGAATCACCTGAGCAGTAAAGGGGCAGATGTAGAAGTACACTCAAAAGGGAAATCAGGAGGGCAAAAAGGAGCCATGAGCCGGCCCTGGCGGATAAGGTAAAGGAGGATCCAAAGAGTTTCTACGAGCATATTAAAGACAAAGAGTAACTGGAGTCTAAAACTAGAGACCTTTGGTTTAAGGTGAGAGGGGAAAGATTTAAAAGGACCTAAGTGGCAACTTTTTCATGCAGAAGGTGGTAAGTGTATGGAATGAGCTGCCAGAGGTGGAGGCTGGTACAACTACAACATTTAAAAGACATTTGGATGGGCACATGAATAGGAAGGGTTAGAGAGGGATATAGGCCAAATGCTGGTAAATGGGTTTAGCTTTACTTAGGATATCTGGGCGGGATGGATGAGTTGGACTGAAGGGTCTGTTTCCATGTTGTGCATCTCTCTGACTCTATGAATAGGGCCCCTTAAACATCAACTGGGTTGTCTATGTGTGGAACCACAGGAGATAGATGAAATCCTAAACAAATGTTTCTCATCAATATTTACCATGGAGAAAGACATGGAAGCTAGAGAGCTTAGGGAAGTAAATTGTGAGTTCTTGAAAAGAGTTGAAAAATGTGATGCTGGAAGAGTCCACAATACAGAAGAGGAGGTGCTGAGGTCTTAATCTTAAGGACCTGTATCCCAGGACATTGTGGGAAACTAGGGGAAAATTGAGTGGCCCCGGCCATATTTGTATCATTGACAGCCATAGGTAAAGTGCAGAAAGACTGGAGACTGGTTGATGTTGTACCATTATTTAGAAAAGCTGTAAGGAAAAGCCAGGGAACCACAGACCAGTGAGCCTAATGTCAGCGGTGGGTGAGTTTTTGGAGGAGATGTAGGATCTATAAGCAGTTGGAAAGACAAGGATTGATTAGGAATAGTTTTTTGAAGAGGTGACCAAGAAGCTACATGACGGCAGAGTAGTAGATGTCTGCATTGACTTAGCAAGACCTTCAGCAAGGTACCACATGGTAGACTGATTAGTATGGTTAGATCACATGGGGTCCAGGGAGAACTAGCCAATTGGATACAAAATTGGCTTGATGGTAGGATACAGAGGGTGGTAGTAAAGGGTTGTTTTTCAGGCTGGAGCCTGTGAGAACCCACAGCTTTAGCATTTTATGCCCAAGAATTGCAGAAATTGATTATGCTTGTCAACCACAAAGATTTCATTAGGAGCCTGAAAATTATGTAAGATGTATTGGAACTTCAGCACATTTCTAGTTTGTAGCATCTCATGTGCTAGAAATAGGCAGTTTACTGCTTTTTGATTGGATCTATCAATAGGCAATAAAAGAAATGCCCAAATGTTGCTGATACTGTAAGTGTTTCCCTTACATAAGGCAAAAGGTTAACAGCTGGAGGACATAGCTAAGTCACCCTGTGTGAGGTGCTGCTCTGGGAACCCAGTGAAGGAACCATGTCCAAGGCACTGCAGTAGAAGCTTTGCATAATATCATGGCTGTATAGGAGCAAAGTGGAAAATTTAACATACACAATCTGGAATAAGAAAAAGGGAAATCATTCCTTCTTCTTGCCATTATAAAAATTGTATAATAGCTGCCTAGCTAAAGTAGGAGTGGTAAACTACATTGCAAGTTCTATAGATTGCTGTAAAATATACAGATTAGTGAAGAACTCCAATTTGCACATTTTGCTTTTTGAACTAATACCTTGCAATTACTGATTGGAATTTACGATTTTTTTCTAAGTTCAAGTTGTGTTGAATTTTTACCAGATTCATTGTATTAACTACTTACGATGTGGACTGGGGTTGACAAGGTCAGGAGTCAGACACCATGAGGATGCTTGTGATTTCAAATAAACCTGTTGGACTATAAGATAAGGTGTCATCTGCCTTCTGATCTTAATTAACTGGGCCAACCATGGCATATGTCACATCTGATTTCTGTGGCATCGCACCACAAGCTGTTCCGTGAGCAACTAACCACTCATTGGATATCTGCTGAAACATTGGTGCCCCTTACGTCTGTGCTACCTTTAAAAAGCAATTGTACCTGAAGTTGCCCTGTTCAGTCATAGATGGAGCCTGAACATGTCGGAGAAATTCTTCAACAATTCTCTGATGTTTCAGTTCTATTACCCTGATGTACTTATGTAAAACAGCACTTTTCATTGTACCTTGTGACAATAACCAATCAAATAAAGAAACAAGGACCTGGAGGCCCTGGTGGACAGTGTGGAACAAAGGGGAAGAGACCTCTTCCTGGAGCATTGACAGAGAAGACCATACCTCCACAAGCTGCCAGCCTGGTCCAATCAGTGCCACCTGCATGCTATAAGGGACTGGCCAGTAATGCAGAAAGCAAGGCCTTTAACAATCTACCAGGGTAAGTATCACAGTTTTCTCTTCAGCATCTCACACTCACTTAGACTCTGCTAATGCATCCATCTCACATCAAGGTTCATTCTCTGCCACTCTCATTATTGCTTGCAGCATCTTCACTCACTCTTGTTCCCCTCCAATCTCCCATACCACTAACTCTGGATGCCATCTTTGCTGTCTGTGCACTTGTTTGGACACCTCACCATTTTTCTTCCACATGCACCAGCACTAATAGCTGTATTATCTCTGTTATCTCACTCATTCCCCTCTTTCCACTCATTACAAGAAAATGTCCATATCAGGGCAGATTGAGGCCATACAGGTTAGGGGACAGGGTGGTTAGTAGGGATGATAGTTGGTGTGCAAAATCTGGCACCTCCCTGCCTAAGAAGAGAGAAATGTGGACCTCACAGGAGTGGACTGGTCTGCTTATGTGGGAATGCAGAGACATCCATGTTCCATTAAATGAGTAAGTACCACTCAACATTGCCACTGCCATGCTCCCACTAACCCTGGTGCTAATACTATCTATTGCACACACCCTCCAACTAACAGTTGTGACATCATCTTCCTCCAGTGTCCTACAGGTACTGCTAATCTCTGCACAATATCTGTGGAGAAACACCTTGCTCCTGTAAAAGCTACATCCTGGACTTCTGAGGACGAAACTGTCACCTCTCGCAGCTTGGATATAGGCTTAGGGGTTGTAGGAGCCCAAGCTGCTAAGCACAACATTGCAATAATTCCAAGACTGGCTGAGGAAGAAATGCCTCAGGCTGCTGGCACTCAGAGGGCTGTCGAAGACTAGGAACCCATTCAGCCGCAGGCAGCAGAGGAACCTGTGGCGGGATCTCATTTACATGCACAGGGAGGAATAGCAACAACAGACAACTATGTGGTATGCAATGACTATCATTGCTTAAAAGCTACAAGTCAAGTGATTGTCTAGCTGCCTCTCTAGAGATCCAAGCCCAGCAACCTCAGGGATTGCTGGAGAGGCGCTCTCACATACACGCCATCATCCCTGCCATTAGTCTTCATGAGTGAAGGCATCGTGAGAGGGAGATGTCAACAGGGGACAAATGAATTGTGACCCTGGTCCAGGTACCAAGTGGCACCCAGCAGAGGAGGAATGACATACAGGTTTCTTGGTGGTTTCCACTCAGGATATTTCAGAAGTATTAGGCCCCTCCACTTTCATGATGTTGGCACTTTCCTGACCTTTGGAAGACACAAGCAGCTCCAAGGCACTAAACCAATACCTCCAGGGCGATCAGACTCCACTGCCTTGTGAGCTCCATCCAGCCCAGCTGTGGAACAAAGGAATACAGATGTAATAGAAGAATGTGGAAGAAGAAAATGTATTAAGGGGACTTTAGTGTCATGAGTGACAATGGGTTGTATGTGGCACTCAGCTTATATAAATTTGTTGTGTTTTAACCATACATGTAGTTGCTAGCTTCTCTGTGTCACATTGTTACACCATTGGGCTAAATCATCATCATGGATAGGGGACTGCGCTGGGAGCTGACTCCACCATCTGGAAGACCTCACTTTCTCCTCAAAGATTTCAACCTACTGCGAATCCTCTTACAAGGATGCCTTCCTTGAAGAAGCTCTCTTCCTCCTTCTACAAAACCCTGGATGCTGCCTGACCTGTTGCGCTTTTCCAGCAACACATTTTCAGCTCTGATCTCCAGCATCTGCAGACCTCACTTTCTCCAGCCAGGGAGGAGATGCCTGTGTCCTGTACAATGCATGGGTTTGCGACCAATGGTCCTTCCCTTTGAAAGCCCAATGATTAGCAATTAGCTTTTGCTGCAGCCTCCTCCCTTATGGATTGAGTCACTTACCCTGCTCTCTTTCTCCTAACCCGCAACCCCATAAAAACAATTAAAACTAGGTGTGTTGAAAACATGTAAAAGAGAGTGATAAATTTATGTCAGGTAGCTTATTGTGGGATTTAAAAGAACGGCAGTAGCTGCAGATATGATACAGATCATCCATGTTCTAATTAAATAACAAGACAGGCTCTAGTATTTAAATTGATTGTGCCTGCTCCAAAATTTATTAGGCTATAGATTCAGGCTTAAGCTTTTGTGTTGATGATCAGCCATGATCCAACTGAAATAGCTGAAGGGCTGAAAGGCCTATTCCTGTGCTGTAATTTTGTAGAAATACACAATATCAATGGCAAGATGCAAAGAACCTCATTGTTGCTAATTGAACGTGTTCCTTGTTCTCTGAAATGTGATCCATGGAAACCTATCGTTACATTCCAGCATAATAAGTTATTGAAACCAATATGAAGTCAAAGTGTTTGCCGAACACGATTTCCAGGTGTCACCCCTTTAATTGAGTGATCAAATTGTGACATCAGAACACAAGATGCACCTTCACAATACATTCAAGGTGAGATCAGCCTTCACAATAGATTTGTAAACTGAGGCAGACAGCTACACAATTAGTTTCAGTGGGGGAAAGGCATTGCCTTTTACTCTCTTGAAGATCTATCGAAGAATGATTATAATTGGTTAGAAAATCTGAGCACGCTTATTTTGTGACAAGTGAGTGAACAATAGTAATGTTACCAATGGGGAAGTTCAAGGAAGGTTCTGACAGTGATCAGTTTGGCTCGAGATGATCCTCTTGTATTGTAATTTGTGAAACACATAATAGGCTCAGTAATTGTTTTACTCATTCACAGGATGAGGATGTTGCTGGTCAGGTTAGCATTTATTGCCATCCCTAAGAAGGCAGTTAAGAGTCAACTACATTGCTGTGAGTCTGGAGTCACATGTCGGCCAGACCAGGTAAGGATGGCAGTTTCCTTTCCCAATGGATATTAATGAAACCGGATGGGTTTTTCCAACAATCAGCAATGGATTCACAGTCATAATAAGACTCTTAATTCCAGATTTTTCATTGAATTCAAATTCCACCGTCTGTTATTACCTAGGTTTCTGGATTAACAATTCAGCAATCATACCACTAGGCCACGCTCCCCCTGTTGCTGCATAGTGGAGTGGAATTATTGTATTTATTGTCCCAGCCATGAACTTGATACTATTCTGCCTGAGATCTTAAACCTGTGCCCCCGGGAGAAGAAACAATCTCTCAGTATCAACTCTAGTACATTTCTGAATCTCTTCTCATTTAATGAGATTAGTTTTAATTTTTTTAACTCCAGAATTATGGACTTAATTTCCTCAGAATCTTATCATAGGACAACTTCTTACTCCAGGGACCAATCCATGAGCATTCATAGTGTCATAGAATCATAACATACAGAAAAAACCTATTGGCTCATTGAGTCTGTACTGCCAAAAATACACTACTACCTACACTGGTCCCATTTCCCTCACAAGGCCCATATCCTTAAGTGTTATGACACTTCAAATGCTCTTCAAATTTTAAATTTTGTGAGGTTTCCTGCCTCAACATCCCTCCCAGGCAGTGAATTCCAAATGCCTATCATCCTCTAGATTAAAAAGATGTTTTCTCAAATTCCCTCTAAAACTCCTGGTTTTCATTTAAAAATTATGATCCTTGTTCTTAACACTTCGACTAAGGGTGGCAGCCACTTTCTATTCATCTGTCCATGCTCCTCATGACCTTTTACAGCTCTGCTCTAAAGAAAATAACCCAAGTTTATCCAGCTGATATGCTTCACTCAGGCAACATCCTGATGAATCTCATTTGTAACCTCTCCAGTGCATCCTCTGCATGTATCACCACTAATCAAAGTACATGCTTCCTTTCGAATTTGGAGCTCAAAACTGTACCTAATATTCCAAATGTAACCTTATATAATTTTAGCATGGGTGCTCAACACTTTGTAACATTTATATCAAGGTGAAATTATGAAATCACAGAAAAAGCTTCATTCTCGCTGAGCATTGTAGTGAGATCAGACAGCAAAATAGATTTACAAACTGGTAAATTTGAGCTGGGAAGGTGGCCAAAAAAAATGAAATTGTTCCAAACTGGCTGATCTACCCAGGAGTGAAGACGGTCAGCTGGAATACCCTGGCAGGTTTACTTTGTGAGAGGTGCGTGACCGATAGCAACATCAAAAACTAGTAGATTAGACAGAAGACTGCACATTAAAGGTTTTGTCTCAACTTTGTGTTGTAATTTTTAAACTGGTTAAATTTGGGGCAGGAAGCTGTATAACTAGTTTCAATGACAGAAGTAAAGCTGACTGACTCTTACTCTTTTCTCTGAATGATCACTTTAAGAATGAATGTGGCTGTGCTTGAGGAACACTCAACTTTCTTTGTGAAACAAGGACAGGTCATGCTGTAATCGTCAACACAAATTTGCTGTAACAAATGTGACTGACGAATTGGAGACGCTGGTTCTACAGCTTGAACTTTTAAAATATGTGTTAGCACTAACACAATTAACAGTACCAACACTTTAAGCACTGTGTCTAAAGCGTGATTTTTCTATTACACGGGGTTGCACAAGAACACAACCATTGCATTATAGAAGAAATGAATGTATGAAGAATGAGAAATATTGCTTGTCAGCTGACAAATGGAACTTTGGTGCTGTAAATGCTTGTGTATGCATGTAGCATTTGTTGATAAGTGTACAAAGTTAAAAATCACACAACACCAGGTTATAGTCCAACAGGTTTAATTGGAAGCACACTAGCTTCCAATTAAACCTGTTGGACTATAACCTGGTGTTGTGTGATTTTTAACTTTGTACACCCCAGTCCAACACCGGCATCTCCGAATCATTGATAAGTGTAGCTAGCAATTTGAATGAGCAGAAGGAAAAACCAGTAAGACCTGAAAATGGCAACTGGTTCAAACTCACCTTGAGTACCTTAAAATGGAATTTCAGTTCAGAGCAGTACCGTTCTTTCTAATGTTTAATGTCTTTTTACTGTTTGTTTTCCTTCTAGTAGCAGCCAGTTACTCAGATAATCCACCAACACTGAGAGCTCAGGGTCTCAATGTAGAAAATGAAAGTGGGGAGTTGAATAAGTTCTTCACATAGAAGGCATGGTTAATGAGAGAGAAACTGTAGAATGGTTTAAACAAGTTGTCAGTTGTCTTACTCCAAAAAAGATGAAATCTAAGCTGGCAGCAGTAATATTATAAGAAACAAAAGAAGTCAAAAAGTGTGGCACTGGAAAAACACAGCAGGTCAAGCAGCATCCAAGGAGCAGAAGAGTCAACATTTCGGGCATAAGATCTTCATCATATGTTCCTAATGAAGGGCCTATGCCTGAAACATCAACTCTCCTGCTCCTCGGATGCTGCTTCACCTGCTGTGTTCTTCCAGCACCACACTTTTCAACTCTGACTCTCCAGCATCTGCAGTCCTCACTCTCTCCAAGAAACAAAAGAAGCCAATTTGTTTGCAACCAGAATCTATATTTAGTATTTTAAGGTTTCCTGGGTTTACAACATGAAGGGAACTACAAAAACCTGCTGATGTGCTTGTTGAAAAAAACTTATTATCTTTGCCTAATTTCTTCTTCTGCCACAGAGTTTGAGGCAAATTGAGCCAAAGGTTATTCAAAGGCAATAAAGGAAATTGGATCTAGTATGAGAGAGAACAAATCCAGTCAAAAGTCAATAGCAGTATATATACTGCAAATGAGGAAGTTGGGTGGCGCGGTGGCTTAGTTGTTAGCACTGCTACCTCATAGCATCAGATTCCCGGATTTGATTCCAGCTTCGGACAACTATCTGTGTGGAGTTTGCACATTCTCTCTGTGTCTGCGTGGGTTTCCTCCGGGTGCTCTGGTTTCCTCCCACAGACTAAAATGTGCTAATTAGGTGGATTGGCCATGCTAAATTGCTGATAGTGTCTAGGGATATGCCAGTGAGGTGGATTAGACATTGGAAAATGCATGATTCCAGCAATGGGGTGAGTCTAGGTTGGATGCTCATGAGGGTCAGTGTGGATTCAGTGGGCTGAATAGCCTGCTTCCACACTGTCGGGATTCTATGATTCCACACAAATGAAATTCTCCTCACTGCCTCCCTTAACACTTTGTACAGTTTTGGTCACTGTATTTAAAAAAGATTGCATTGGCATTAGAGGCTACTCAAAAGAGATTCACTGGGTTGATTACTGGGATGAAGGAGTTGACCTTTCACAGTTTAGGCTTTTATTCATCAGTGATTAGAAAAGTGGGGAGTAATCTTATTGAAACAAGATTCTGAGGGGGCTTGACAGGGTAGATGATGAGAAGATGTTTCCACTAGTGGGGGAATCACAAACTAGGGACACTTTTACAAAATAAGAGAAAACTCATTTAAAACTGAGATGTAAATGAATTTCTTCTCCTAGGTGGCAGTGAATGTCTGGAACTCTCTATCCTAGAGAGTTGTCAAGGTTAGATCACAGAAAGTATTTAAAGAGGAGGTAGATAAAACTTTGAAATATCAGTGAGTTGAGCTATAGGGAGAGGCTGAATAGGCTAGGGCTGTTTTCCCTGGGGTGTCAGAAGCTGAGGGGTGACCTTTTAGAGATTTATAAAATCATGAGTGCATGGATAGGATAAATAGACAAGATGATTTCCCCTGCGGTTGGGGAGTCCAGAACTAGAGGGCAGGTTTAGAATGAGAGGGGGAAGATATAAAGGGACCTAAGGGGTAG
The DNA here is from genome assembly GCF_037043375.1 of Chiloscyllium plagiosum. Taxonomy (NCBI): domain Eukaryota; kingdom Metazoa; phylum Chordata; class Chondrichthyes; order Orectolobiformes; family Hemiscylliidae; genus Chiloscyllium; species Chiloscyllium plagiosum. Next base: position 61,629,751 of record NW_028270140.1, read on the forward strand.
CTTTTTCATGAAGAAGATGGTGTGTATATGGAATGAGCTGCCAGAGGAAGTGAGGAAGGCTGATACAATTACAGCATATATGAATAGGAAGGATGTAGGTTTGCTTGCTGAGCTGGAAGGTTCATTTTCAGACGTTTCACCACCATACTAGGTAACATCTTCAGTGAGCCTCCGGATGAAGCATTGCTGATGATTCCTGCATTCTATTTACATGTTTGGGTTTCTGTGGGTTGGTGAAGTCATTTTCTGTGGTGATGTCATTTCATAGAACATAGAACATAGAAAAGTACAGCACAGAACAGGCCCTTTGGTCCACGATGTTGTGCCGAGGTTTAGTCCTAATGTAAAATATAATAACTTAACCTATGCACCCCTCAACTCACTGCTATCTATGTGCATGTCCAGCAGTCACTTAAATGTCCCCAATGACTCTTTCCTGTTCTTTTTCTCAGGGGGTGGTAAATTGGGTCCAAGTCAATGTGTTTGGTGATAGAGTTCCGGTTGGAATGCCATGCTTCTAGGAATTCTCATGCGTGTCTCTGTTTGGCTTGTCCTAGGATGGATGTGTTGTCCCAGTCAAAGTGGTGTCCTTTCCTCATTTGTATGTAAGGATACTAGTGAGAGAAGGTCATGTCGTTTTATGGCTAGTTGATATTCATGTATCCTGGTGGCTAATCTTCTGCCTGTTTGTTCAACGTAGTGTTTGTTACAGTCCTTGCATGGTATTTTGTAAAAAGAAAACCATGCAAGAACTGTAACAAACACTACATTGGACAAACATGCAGTAAACTAGCCACCAGGATACATGAACATCAACCAGCCACAAAACGACATGACCCTCTCTCACTAGTATCCTTGCATACAAATGAGGAAGGACACCACTTCGACTGGGACAACACATCCATCCTAGGACAAGCCAAACAGAGACACGCATGAAAATTCCTAGAAGCATGGCATTCCACCCAGAACTCTATCAACAAACACATTGACTTGGTCTCGATTTACTACCCACTGAGAAAAAGAACAGGAAATGACATCGCCACTGGAAATGACATCATCACAGGAAATGACATCACCAACCCACAGAAACCCAAACATGTAAATAGAAAGCAGGAATCATCAGCAGTGCTTCATCCGGAGGGTCTCTAAAGATGTTACCTAGTATGGTGGCGAAACTCTGAAAACGAACCTTCCAGCTCAGTGAGCATCTGAAGTACTCACTTTCTCCTAGCAAAGTGAGCAAACCTACATCCAGAACCTCAACCTGAGCTACAAATGTTCTCAAAACTCACTAATGAATAGGAAGGGTTTAGAGGGGATGTGCCAAGTGCTGGCAAATGGGACTAGATTAGGTTAGGATATCTGGACGGTATGGACCGAAGGGTCTGTTTCTGTGGTGTACATCTCTATGACTCCATGACTATGAGATAAGACAATCTTTGCTGAATTGAAGAAGCCTATGTATTGTGATGCTTATGGCACATAGTTACATGGGATTGGCTGGATGAGCAAAAGTATATTTGTTTGATTGTCATTTTTCATATCTTGTACTTCATTTCAGAGTCATAAATGAGAATGTTAACATTTGGAAAAAACATGGAAGGAAAATATACTACCTTTATATGATGTGATTTTTAAACATATCATTGCATGGAACATATGGAGGAACAGATAAGGCTGTGGAGGAATTATAGTTTGGTGATTGTAATGACTCAGTTACTGATGGGGTGAATGCTGAAATGCACACCAGATAAGGCCTGCATAGTCCCACATAGGTATGAAAGAATAGGCAAGTAAAATTGATCAAAACCTTGTTGAATATCGCAGAAACTATAACCTTGTGCCCTACCACATAGGATACTGTCTTCTGAAAGTGGCAATTTCAAAAAGAACAATGCATAATACCTCTCATATCCCCATAGTATCCAAGCGGCTACATTACAAATTAACTTACACATTTACTCCCCATCCTAATAATGTTCTCTCAGGAACTTATCATTTCAAACAATCATGCTCAAGATAAGATGTGCTGAGTTTCTTCCAGGAATTCACGATTCTGGAACAGATAGCACCATTTTATATCTATCAGAATCAGTATCAAAACCCAGCTAAATCAGTGACACTGAAGTCAAATTTTTGTTTATTTGTCAACTTTTACTTGCAAAGATTCACATTAATTACCAAAAAAAACAACTTTGAGCCTACACATAGTTAGTTGTTTTTATCCAATCTGACATCGTTCACCTCTCAAAACTGGTGGGACTAGAGCTACAAGATCATGTGCTTAAAATTGATGTTTTAATATGGACTTATTTGAACATTTCATGTCATAGCTGCAATGCAGATTCTCAGTGCCAGAGGTAGAAGCATTACTGCACCATAAGAGTCCCTTTGCTGCATCTAAATATATAAGTTAATACCTCAATTAATTAAATACTCTGAATCAATACTCTCCAATTCAATACAACTAACATGCAATTAACAGATTTCCTTCACTTTCTTTGAAAGTAACAACCAAAGTGTCAAAAAACTTAAAGACTTCCAAACTTCAAAGCATTACATTGCAAGATGACCATCCACCATAATATTTTGCATTTTCTTTATGCACACAAAACTTTTTGCAAAACAATTTAATAGTTTGATGACTTGTAACCGCCCATTTGATACATTCTTCCAAATTGAACAAATATCCACAAAACATTTAAAGAGGATGTCTCTTAAGATATTTGCCACAAAGAATTTCAAATCAACTTTAAAGGATTATAAATATGTGATGCCTGACCGTCAATGAAGTGTTTGATCATATTGAATGGCAGAGTAGGCTTGATGGGCTGAATGGAATACTCCTCTTCCTATCTTCAAAACGTCTTGTCATTTACTGTTTGGATTGGAGTGGCATGGTGGCTCAGTGGTCAGCACTGCTGTCTTACAGTACCAGGAACCCAGGTTCGATTCCACCCTCGGGTGATTGTTTATGTGGAGTTTGTACATTCATCCTGTGTCTATGTGGCTTTCCTCCCACAGTCCAAAGATGAGCAAGTTAGGTGGATTGGCCATGCTAAATTACCCATAGTGTTCAGGGATGTGTAGGTTAGGTGTGTTAGCCATGGGAAATGCAAGGATGAGTCTGGGTGGGATGGTCTTCAGAGGGTCAGTGTGGCCTCATTGGGCTGAATGGCCTGTTTCCAACCGGAGAGATTCGAAGGATCTTTAAAAGTTTCCAGTTAATATTGAATCATGTTTTAGAATGAGAATTCTTCTAAGTTTATCAAAGTTTTAGTCTTTTATTTATCCAGTATACTTTCCTCTCTTCACCTGCTCTGGCAAAGTAAAGGGTCACAACATCTTCAAATTTCAAATTCAGTTTGAGGGAGAGTATGTTGACTCAAACCACTGTACATAATTTAAGTAAGAGCAATTGGAGAGATGTGAAGAGAGTTGTGTAAAATGAGCTAGGAAAATAGATTAAGGGGAAAATTAGTGGATGAGCAGTGGCAAATATTTAAGATATAGGAGCAGAATTAGACTATTCAGCCCATCAAGTCTGTTCTACCATTCAATCGTAGCTAATGTGTTTCTCAACACATTATCCTGCCCTCTGCCTGTAATCCTTGATTCCCTTACCAATCAAGAACCTATCTATCTCTGTCTTAAGTACACTCAATGATTTAGCCTCCACAGCCCTATGCATCAATGGGTTGCACAGATCCACCACCCATTGACTGAAGAAATTCCTCCTCCTCTGAGCTCTCAAGGGTTGTCCCTTCACTCTGAGGCTATGCCCATAGGTCATGGGTGGCACGGTGGCTCAGTGGTTAGCATTGCTGCCTTGCAGCACCAGGGACCCGGGTTCTGTGTGGAGTTTGCACATTCTCCCTGTGTGTGCGTGGGCTTCCTCCGGGTGCTCTGGTTTCCTCCCACAGTTCAAAAATGTGACAGTTGGGTGAATTGGCCAGGCTAAATTGCCCATTGTGATAGGTGTGTTAGTAGGGAGTAGGGGAATGGGTCTGGATGGGTTACACTTTGGAGGGTCGGTGTGGACTTGTTGGGCTGACGAGCCTGTTTCTGCACTGTAGGGAATCTAATCAGGTTCTACTGTCTCTTCTGAGTAGAAACATCATCTCCAGATCCACTCTAAACAGGCCTCTCAAGCGATTCCATGTGTACTGCACATCTTTGGACTGTAGGCAAAAAAACTGGAGTACCCAGCAGAAATGGCAAGAATGCGCAAACTCCACGCAAAGAATTGCCCAAGGCTAGAATCAAACCCAGGTCCCTGGCACTGTGAGGTAGTAGTGCTAACTGTTGTGCCAGTGTGTTGCCCAGGAGACGTTGTCAATGCTGCAGGCTTATCGTTGCTCTTCAGAAGACTAATGGTCTTATAGAGTTCCCTACTTTGATGTCACTTCAAGATCTCCAGAAATGTTTGAGATTGTAAAAGTTGGCAAACATTTTGCCTCACTTGCCTACACTTCCTGTAGAAAACACAAGGATGATGTTGGTAATTTTGATTAAGGTCTGCAGGGTGTAACTGAGAAACATGTAGTCAACTCTGCCCATGTTAATTTAAGTGGAAGCCTGTGGGAGGAGTTGATCAGCCTGTAGTCAACACTCTGTAGTCTGTAATCATGTAGTTTAGGCCTACCTACAATCTTATAAAGGATACAGGATTACTTACTTTATAGTATAATTATCTATTCTTACTCTACTGTAACTTATCTTACAATTATGTAATAAACATTTCTTGTTACTCAAAACTGTGCTTTTTCGACTAAGATTTCCATAAGTCATAATTCACCATTTAGTATCAATGAGTTTTAGGCCGTTAATGGAAGAGTGATTGGTGGCAGTTTCCCAGCAAGATCTTCTTAAATTTTCAAATTGAACATGTAAGAAAAATACCCCTTACAATGCAGTCTTAGCTGCCAGCATCTCTTAAAACATGAATCCAATAAATGGATGTTTTTCAGAGGATTGAGGACATGTTAACTGTTCATGCCCAAGGATGTCTTATAACAGTTTAATCTGTCCTTTCCAATGATCAGAGCAGCTACTGCTTCAGGAGCAATGCTCTTCCAGGAACAACAAGATAAATTGTCAATTATGCATCATAAACATTATCAGACTCAGAAACATCATATGTTGTATTGAGAAGGAGATTTCCTTGGTCACATGGATTTGAGAGAAAATTTTACACTGTATCATATGTATAAAAGTTGTCATGGAAATGTATCATAAACCTTTTATTTCTCTATTGAATGATTATCTTCAGGATGCCTCTAAAAGGATAAGATTGCAACTTTATCTTATGAGGTACACAAATCAAACACTATGCATGCAAGGAAAATCGATGATAACAGCAGATGTACTTGCCAGAGTGACAGCCAACAGCCTTACCAGGGATAAAATTGATATGGAGGTGCCGGTGTTGGACAGGGACGAACAAAGTCAGAAGTCACGCAACACCAAAAGGTTTATATGAAATCACAAGCTTTTGGAACACTGCTGCTTTATCAGGTGAAGTGGAAGGGAGCTCACAAGCATAGAATTTATAGGCAGAGATAATGACAAGATAATTCCGGGTCAAAAGTTAAGTACAAATCGTATGAGGGGAATATTGTCAGGCTGAATAATAAAACTTTGCAGGTGATCAAAAGTGTCAAACAGTGTAAGTAAAGTGTCAACAGCTGAATAGCAATTCCAATTAATTAAGACAGAGAGATAATTTTTAAAAATCAAAAATAACATGGTGTTAGAAACAAACCAAATGGCTGGAATAACATGATTGGTAAAAGAGTCACATGACGAGAGTAACAAGTAACAAGTAATCCAAAACTGTACAAACTGACTAGGGTAGACAGATCATAACAAGTTATTAAAGTGATGGTCCCAAAACAGGGCAGTTGGGAAGATTTTACAAACACAGAACAGTCTGGTGGGGTTACATGTAGCCTGAGATGAAACCATGATCACATTTGAGGTCATTCTCATTGATATGGAACTTAGCTGTCAGTTTCTGCTCGGCAATTCTGCATTGTTGTGTATCTTGAAGGTCACCTGGGAGGATGCTTAACCAAAGATTGGAAGCTTAATGTCCTTTGCCCACTGATGTGTTTCCTGATTGGGAGGAAACACTCCTGCCTGGCAATTGTTGCATGGTGTCCATTCTTCCATTGTCATAGCGTCTGCATGGTCTCGCCAATATACCATACCTTGGGATATCTTTTCCTGTAGCAAATGAAGTAGATAACATGGCCAAGTCACATGAGTATGTACCGTGTACATGATAGGTGGGTGGTCCCACATGTGATGGTAATATCCAAATCGGTGATCTGACATGTTCTGCAGAGGTTGCCATGGCAGGGTTGTTTGGTGTTGTGGTCGTTGTTCTCCTGAAGGCTGGGTAGTTTGCTGTGAATGATGATGTATTTGAGGTTAGGCAGCTGTTTGAAGGTGAGAAGTGGAGGCGTAGGGAAGGCATTGGTGAGGTGTTCATCATCATCGATGACATATTAAAGGCAGTGAAGAACATGGCATAGTTTCTCTTCTCTAGAGAAGTACTGCACAATGAAGGGTACTCTATCAGTTGTATCCCGTGTCTGCCTTCTGAGGAAGTCATTGTGGTACTTTGCTGTGCTATCATATCCCGTTCTTATGAGGGCATCTTTCAGTGTCTGTAGGTGTATGTCACATTCTCCTTTTCTGAGCAGATCCTGTGTATACGCTGGGCTTGTCCAATGGCTTCTTTAATATGTTTTGCATGGAAGCTAGAGAGGTGAAGCATCGTGAGGTTATCCATGGCTTGTGGTAGAAGTACTGAGGTGTTGTCCACAAAATTGTGTTTATCCATGAACTCGAGACCTACATTCTGCCTGTTATGATACAAAGGCCAATAAGCCACAATCAGCTTAGTCAGATCTGACAGGAACACTTGAGGGACCAAGGCTACCTCAATATCAAAACAATATCCCATTACAACATATTTGAGAATACAGTACTAAACGATTGTGGATGGCAAACTAGTGCATGATAAATAGCTGGTCATTCCAGATTGTTGACCCGGTGAATGTTGTCAAGAGTGGGTGAGCATATGAAGAGTGCTGAACATCATCAGGGGCTGAGCATGGTTGCAGAATTTGAGTATTGAGTGCAGCAGGATGAGATACAGCAGGAATATATTTGGGATGGACACTAAGCTATGTCAAGCTTTTGTGGAGAGGCTGTTGATGTTGATTTATATCAAGGGCTGTACTGAGCTGTGTTAGCGGCATGTTAAACAATATTAGGGGAAGATTGAGATGTGCTGGGGTGATGCTGAGCTGTTTGGAGCTGCCTTTAGTATTGAAGGCACTGAAATTGAGCTTAGAATTACTTAGCGCTGCACCTCTGAGCAGGCCTTATACCTCCAAAAAAAAGAAGCTTATGTAAATCCATGCTAAAGAAAACAGGATAAGGAAGGCCAAACAATGCATATCTGTGTGATCATGGCCATGCACATGCAAGCTCTGACAGAGATTAGTGTTGAATGAAACTTTTGAAGGATGACAACAGTTGAAGTGCTATAACTCAGCACACTGCAGCATTGAACCTGTGGCCTCTGGTCTATCTGAATGACCCAATACCACACCTTCCAGTTCATTTGCCAGCTGAACAATCAAGATCATATCAGTAGACTGTCTCTTCATTTTATCACGCAGAGAAAACAAGAAGTCTTTCCAAAACTAACAGCCACCTATTCATGCTCATATGGCTGATACCATTTCATTTCAGTCAATTTAACAGTGATGCAAAAGAAAGCAAGATTCAATCTATCTCTTAATTAAAATCACTGACAGGCTGTTGATGATAGATTTGGTTATGGAGAAAAAGATCCTTTTCTTTGTTAGTTTTGTTGGTGGGATTCCTCTACTGTTTTAACAGTAAATTGTTGTCTTCACTGCATGGATGATAATCTAATGCAGCAGATCATTTGTGGATAGTGGAAAGAGATAGTGAATGCACCAGTGGTAATCTTCCAAGAATCCTTAGATTCTGGAAAAGCTCCAGTGGATTGGAAAACTACCATTCACTTTTATATGAAAAGGGAAAGAAAAAAAAAGGGGACCATGGGTCAGGCCAGTTAGGTGCACCTCTGTTATTACACCATAACACAATAAGGTACAGGAGCAGAATTAGGCTATTTGGCCCATCAAGTCTGCTCATGGCTGATATGTTTTTCAACCCAACTCTCCCGTCTTCTCCCCATAGTCCATTATCTCCCTAAAAATCAACAAACTATCTATTTCTGTCTTAAATTCACTCAATCACTTTTCCTCCACAGCATTCCGTGGCGATGCGTTCCACAGATTCACCATTCTCTCGCTGAATAATTTCTTCCTCAACTCAGTTTTAATGGATAATCCCTTTGCTCTGGGGCTATGTGCTCAGGTCCAAGTCTCTCCTACAAATGGAAAGATCTTCTCCACATCCACTCTATCCTGGCATCTCTCAGTATTCTGTAAGTTTTGATGAAATCACCCCTCATCCTTCTAAACTTTGAGCATAGATCCAGAGTCCTCAACCACTCTTCTTATGACAAGCCCTTTACCCCCAGGGCCTTCCTCTGAACTCTTACCAATGCCAGCATATCTTTCCCTAGGTAGGAACCCAAAACTGCTCAGAATATTCCAAATGTAGTCTAACCAGAACCTTATGCACCCTCAGCAATCCATCTCAGCTCTAACATTCTAGCCGTCTTGAAATTAATGCAAATGTTGCCTTGTCTTCCTAACTGCCAACTGAGCCTGTATGTTAGCCTTAAGGGAATCCTGAACTAAGATTCCTAAATCTCTTTGTGTTTGAGATTTCCAAAGCCTTTCCCTGTTTTTTGAAATAATCTACACCTCTACTGTTCCTACTGAAATGCATAACCTCATACTTTCCCACACTACATTCTATCTGTCACATCTTTGCCTTCTCCGCCTGTTCAAGTCCTTCTGCAGCTTCCCCACTTCCCCACTACTAGCTATCCCTCCACCTATCTTTGTGTCATCTCCAAACTTAGCAACAATACCCTCAATTCCTTTATTCAGATCATTAATACATAGCATGAATTGTTGTAGTCCCAACACTGACCACAGTGGAACTCCATGAGTCACTGGCTGCCATCCCAACAAAGACTCCATACTGTCTGCCTTCTGCCAGTAAGCCATCCTCTATCCTGGCCAATACCTTACCCCAAACAGCATAGGCTCTTGTCTTATTTAGCAGCTTCCTATGTGGCACCTTGTCAAAGGTCTTCTGGAAATCCAATAGATCACATCCACTGGCTCTCCTTTGCCTAACCTGCTTGTTACCTCCTCAAAGAATTTTAACAAGTTTGTCAGACATGACTGCCCCTTGACAAAGCAGTGTTGATTCAGCCCTATTTTACTATGCATTTCCAAATAATGCACAATCTCATCCTTAATAATGGACTCTAAAATCTTGCTAATGACCAATGTCAGGCAAAGTGGCCTATAGTTTTCTGTCTTCTGTGTCCTTCCCTTCTTAAGCAGGGGTGTTACATTAGCCATTTTCCAGTCCTCTGGGACCCTCCCTAGTTCCAGTGATTCCTCCACAATCCCCTCAGCTATCTCCTTCAGAACACTGGAGGTGTGGGTGATTTATCCACATTCAGACTTTTCAGTTTCCCCAATATTTTCTCCTTAGTGAAAGCCACGGCACTTACTCTGCCCCTTGACACTCTTGAATTTATGGTATTCTGCTGGTGTCTTACTGGGAAAATGTTAAACTCTGTTTTAAAGAATGCAATAGCAGAGCATTTTGTAATATGTAATATAATCAAATGGAATCAGCATGGCTTCATGAAGTGGAAATCATGCCTTACAAATTTACTAGATTTCTTCGAGGAGGTGATAACCAGCATAAATAAAGTAGAAGAAGTGGATATAATATGTTTGAAATTTCAGAAGGTGTTTCCCAAGCAAAACTGGAATCAATGGGAATCAGGAACAAACGCTCCACTAGTTGGAATCATATCAGACACATAGGAAGACAGTTGTGGTTGCTAGACGTCAGTCATCTCAGGTCCAGAACATCTCTGCAGGACTTCCTCAGGGTAATATCCTAGGCCTAACAATCTTCATCTGCTTCATCAATGATCTTCTTTCCAACAGAAGGTCAGAAGTGGGGATGTTCACCAACAGTTGCATAATATTCAGCATCATTTGCAACTCCTCAGATACTGAACTTCAAATGTAACAAGATTTGGACAATATCCAGTCTTGGGCTGGCAAGTGGCAAGTAACATTCACATCATACAAATACTAGGCAATGACCATCTACAATAAGACACAATCTAACCATGCCACTTGACATTTAATGGTGTTACCATAACTGAATCCCCTACTGTCAATTTCCTGGGGTTACCATTGACCAGAAACTCAACTAGACTCACTGCATAAACACAACGGCTGCAAGAGGTCTAACAAGACAGGTTAGGAAGAATGATGCAGGTAACTTACCTCCTAACTCCCTAAAGCCTGTCCGCCATCTATAATGCACAAGTCAGGAGTGTGAATGAATACTCCCCACTTTCCTGGATGGGTGCAGCTCCAACAACACTGAAGAAGCCTGACACCATCCAAGACAAAGTAACCCATTGATTGGCTTCACATCCACAAGCATCCACTCCCTCCACCATCGGTGTTCAGTTGTAGCCATGTGTACTATCAACAAGATGCACTGTGGAAATTCACTAAAGATCTTTAGACAGCACCTTCCAAAACCCACAACCATTTCCACCTAGAAGGTCAAAAACATCAAATTCATGGGAATACCATCACCTCGATGCTAATTCACCTCCAAGCCTCTCAACATCCTGACATGGAAATACATCACCGTTCCTTCACTGTTGATGGGCCAAAATCCTGGAACTTCCCACCAATGGCATTGTGGGTCAACCTACAGAAGGCAGCTCCTCGAAGAAACAAGGGGCGGACAATAAATGCTGGCCAGCCAACAGCACCACATCCCAAACAAGTGAATTAAAAAAAATACCACACGTTAGCCACTTGATAAGATAACAGCTCATGATGTTGGAGGTAGTATGTCAGCACATATAAAGGATTGGCTAACTAGTAGAAGATAGATAAAAACCGAAAGAACTGAAGATATTATAAATCAGATGAAAATAGAAAATGCTGGAAAAACTCAGCAGGTCAGGCAGCATCAGTGGAGAGAAAGCAGAATTAACATCTTAGGTCAAATGACTCGAGTTCTAAGGAAGGGTCACTCGACCCATAATGTTAACACTGATATCTCTCCATGTTTGCTGCCAGACCTGCTGAGTTTTCCAGCAATTTCTATTTTTATCTGTGGTAGAAGTTAGGGTTTGAGCAAAGTGATCATTTTCATGATGGCAACCTGTAACTCATGGAGTGCTACAGGGATCAGTGCTGAGGCCACAATTATTTACAGTATGTACTGATAACTTGGATAAGGAAATGAAAAAAGACAAGCAGCAAAGATGACACAAAGAATCTGCAGAGGGATATGAACTCATTAAACAAGTGGTCAAAATCTTGACAGAAGGAACATAATTTGGGGCATTTAGGATTATTGCACTTTATCAGGAAGAATACAATTTAAAAGGAGAAAGACTGTAGAAAGCTACATTACAGAGGAACTTAGGGATCCTTGTGCATGGATCACAAACATCTAGCATCAAGTTCAGGAAGTAGTAGAGAACACAATTGGAATGTTGATCTCTATTTCAAAGAGAATAGAGTAGAAATGTAGGGAGGTTTTGATAAAATTGTACAAGGCTCTGGTCAGACAATAGCTGGAATATGGTGAACAGTTTCAGACACCTTATCTAAGGAAAGATATTTTGGCATTAATGGTACTTCAGGGAAGGTTCACTCAGCTGGTATCAGGTATGAACAACCTCTCTTATGAGGTGAGGTAGAGTAGGTTGAATCTGTATTCATTGGAATTTGGTGAATGAGCAATGACTCTATTGAAACATACAAGATTCTGAGGGGACTTGACAGTGTAGTTGCGGAGACATTATTTCTCCTTGTGAAAGAATGTAGGACTGGAAGGGCACATTTAAGACAGAGATGGGAAAGAATTTCTGCACACAGAAGGTATTGAACCAGTGGAATTCTTTATTTCAGAAGGTTGTTGCGGCTGAGTCATTAAGTAGATGCAACACTGAGATAGAAAAGGAATCAGTAAGGGAATCAAGGGTTATAATGAAAAAGCAGGAAAGTGGAGTTGAGCATTATCAGAATACAATGATGTCATTGAATGGCAGAACAGTCTTGATAGGTTAAACAGCCTACTTCTGCTCTTGCATCTTATGGTTTTATTGTCATTGAATTTTAAAGAGTCTGCTCAATTTTATTTTGTCCATTAATATTACAGGAGGTCTGAGATTGCTCCAATATTGACAAATTCTGTAAGATTACCACCCATTCGCTGAAGGCAAAAAATCTTGGAACTGAGCAGAAGTTGATGTGTTTGTATTAGAAAAAAAAGCCATTCAAAGCAGGAGATATGCCGAGTTACTGCATTCAATCTAGTTGTATGTTGAGCTTTCAATTTGGAGGCTTCACTTGGAGGTCACCACTGATGATGTTACCTAGCCAGGTATTGAAATGTCTGGATATCAAACCTACACCTCAGCGAGCAAACCTACACCCTAAACCTCAACCTGAGCAACAAACCTTCACAAACCTTGCAAGCTTTCAATTGTTAGAATATCAGAGCGAGGCAGTAGGAAGATGACTTTACTTATTCACTGCTTCTGAACCACCCTGTCAATGCTCCTCATAATCAGTCAGGTACCCTCTTAGCCTTCAGTCATTTGCTCTCCCAAGATGGGTGAATCCTTGGAATTTCCTACACTGTGAAAGCTCAATCATTAAGTTCAAGAGAGACACTGATAAACTTCTTGACATCAAAGGATGTGGGGATAGCATGGGAATATTATGTTGGAGTAGGTGGTCAACCATGATCCAAAGTAGCAGAGCAGTCTCGAGGGGCTGAATAACCTGTTCCTGTTCCGATGTTGCTAAGATGCTCACTGAACACGTGTTTGGACAGAAAACTTTGGCAGAATGTACCTTACAGTAAAGTTTGATATTTTGACTGGATCTATTAAAGTTACCAACTTTAGAGTGACATGTTCTTGGAGGTTTTACCTCTGCCCTTTCATTTTCAAATGCCTTAATCAATTAAAATGCTTTTTATTTGGTATCCGATAGTTTCATAACCATTTTTAAGAAGTCTTTTTATAAATGTCATTTTCTCAATGCACTCATTTTTGTCTCTGAAGTTAGTGTCTACAATACTGATCTTGAGTTACTGGAAAAATGACAACTATAGTATTTGTATTAATCTAGCTTACAAATTTTAAACACAAAAGTATCTTTATCGATAAACTTTTGTACAAAGATGTCTGTGTTTTGTCAAAATTATTTGCCTTCCCTCAAGCTGGATGATTTTTTTTTAGATTACTTACTGCGTGGAAACAGGCCCTTCGGTCCAACAAGTCCACACTAACCCTCCGAACAGCAACCCACTTGACCCATTCCCCTACATTTACCCCTTCACCTAACACTATGGGCAATTTAGCATGGCCAATTCACCGAACCTGCACATTTTGTTTTGGACTGTGTGAGGAAACCCATGCAGACACGGGGAGAATGTGCAAACTCCACACAGACCGTTGCCTGAGGTAGGAATTGAACCCAGGTCTCCTGTGAGGCAGCAGTGCTAACCACTGTGCCACCCTATCTCTCGTTAAAGCAAAACAGGTTCTTCCCTCATGTTAAGAGAACCAAATATTTGATAACAATAATACTATTAAAAAAGGAGATTGATCACACAGTGATCGGGTGGCACAGTGGTTAGCACTGCTGCCTCACAGCGCCTGAGACCCGGGTTCAATTCCCGCCTCAGGCGACTGACTGTGTGGAGTTTGCACGTTCTCCCCGTGTCTGCGTGGGTTTCCTCCGGGTGCTCCGGTTTCCTCCCACAGTCCAAAGATGTGCAGGGTCAGGTGAATTGGCCATGCTAAATTGCCCGTAGTGTTAGGTAAGGGGTAAATGTAGGGGTATGGGTGGGTTTCGCTTCGGCGGGTCGGTGTGGACTTGTTGGGCCGAAGGGCCTGTTCCCACACTGTAATGTAATCTAAATGTAATCTAATCTAAAATAAATATATCAATGCCATTGTATGTAACCGCTTTGAGCGATGCTTGAGATTATACTTCAGATCGCATTGATGCTGAGAGCTGTTACCTCAATGGAAGCCTGCACTCTAAATTCTTGCAACAGCACAATCAGGAACAATTTATCAATTCATTTAGCATCAGTTCATTTCATTATTGATACAGTGTATTGAGCTTGTGAACAATCACACAACATTTTAACTTCAAACTATCTTTGAGGCTACAATTGATCAAAGCTTCTATCTAACGGGGAAACCTGAAGATTCTACTTTCATTGCTCGTTATTTTTCTGAAATGAAACCAAGTGAGTAAATGTTTCTGTTCACAATGCTTGTTTCCTCTTTCGCATAGTTAATATTCCAATAAAATAAGAGCTGTAATTTCTGCTGGTGAACCACATGGTTGAAACCACATAGCAGCATGTGATTGCAAGAAACTGCAGCTATGCAAGCATATTACCTGTAATCCCAGCAAGGGCTTTTACCACAGCATCCTGAGGCTTTCTCTGAAACGCTGTTTCTGATAATGCTGCTATCAGTATGACATTCATTATTTCAAAAGTGTTTTACATTTTTTAGTAGAATACAAATCAGTGTATGAATCTGTATGAATGTTTAAAAGGACTTATGAATCAAATTGATCAAAAATTAGTTTGAACATAGATGAAATGAAAACAGGAAACAATGAAAATAGATCAGTTAGCATTAAAATCTTATATATGGATCCTTTATTAGAACAAACATTTTGAAAACTCACCATTCAAACATTAACCTCACAGATGCTGTGTTTTCCCAGAATTTTTTGTTAAGTTTCAAATTCCTATTTTCATTTTCTCTTTATTCATATCCTTTCAATATCCTTTCACTCTCTCAGCGGAGCAGGTAAGGGCTGTTGGGCAGTGGCTGCTTGAAGGCTCGGTGACGTTTGTTTAACGGTTTAAATTTGAAAGTTTTTTTTTTAAAGAAAGCGCGGAGAGGACCCGAAAGCTGGTGTAGCGCAAGCTTACCTGGGTAGGTTTTTTTTTCCCTATAAAAGTGCGCAGGAGAGCTCTTCCAAGATCGTGTTAGGGAACTGGAGTTGGAGTTGGATGAACTTAGGATCATTCGGGAGGCAGAGGGGGTCATAGATCGGAGCTTTAGGGAAGTAGTAACTCCAAAGATAGCAGACAGATGGGTGACAGTGAGGGGGACTGGGAGGAAGCAGCCAGTGCAGGGACCCCCTGCGGCTGTTCCCCTCAAGAACAAGTATACCGTTTTGGATACTTGTGGGGGGGTCGACTTAAGGGGGAGGGGGAGCAGCCCGAAGTCGTGGTCCACATTGGCACCAACAACATAGGTAGAAAGAGGGCTGAGGATGTTAGGCAGGCTTTCAGGGCGCTAGGTTGGAAGCTCAGCGTTAGAACAAACAGAGTTGTTGTCTCTGGTTTGTTACCTGTGCCACGTGATAGAGAGTCGAGGAATAGGGAGAGAGAACAGTTAAATGCGTGGCTACAGGGATGGTGCAGGAGGGAGGGATTCCGGTATCTGGATAACTGGGGTTCTTTCTGGGGAAGGTGGGACCTCTATAAACATGATGGTCTACACCTGAACCTGAGGGGCACCAGTATCCTTGGGGTGAGGTTTGCTAGTGCTCTTGGTGGGGGGGTTTAAACTAACTCTGCAGGGGCATGGGAACCGAGACTGTAGCTGTAGGGTGCAGGACCTGTGGGGAGATTAGGAACATGGCATCAATCTCAAAGGAGGGTGCCTGTAAACAGGAAAGTGGCTTGAAGTGTGTATACTTCAATGCAAGAAGTATACGAAATAAGGTAGGTGAACTTGCAGCGTGGGTTGGTACCTGGGATTTCGATGTTGTGGCTATTACGGAGACATGGGTAGAACAGGGACAGGATTGGCAGTTGCAGGTTCCAGGGTTTAAATGTTTTAGTAGGGTCAGAGGTGGGGGTAAAAGAGGGGGAGGGGTGGCATTGCTTGTCAAAGATAGTATTACAGTGGTGGAACGGACGATGGATGAAGACTCGCCATCTGAGGTAGTTTGGGCTGAGGTTAGGAATAGGAAAGGTGAGCTCACCCTGTTAGGAGTTTTCTACAGGCCTCCTAATAGTCCTAGAGACGTAGAAGAAAGGATTGAGAGGATGATTCAAGAGAAGAGAAAAGTAATAGGGTGGTTGTTATGGGGGACTTTAACTTTCCAGATATTGACTGGGAAAGCTATAGCTCGAGTTCGTTAGATGGGTCGGTGTTTGTCCAATGTGTGCAGGAGGATTTCCTGACACAAAATGTAGACAGGCCAACAAGAGGTGAGGCCATACTGGATTTGGGTAACGAAACAGGCCAGGTGTTAGAATTGGAGATAGGTGAGCACTTTGGGGACAGTGACCACAATTCGGTGACTTTTACTCTAGTGATGGAGAGGGATAAGTGTGCACTGCAGGGCAAGAGTTATAGCTGGGGGCAGGGAAATTATGATGCGACGAGACATGACTTAGGATGTGTGGCTTGGAAAAGTAGGCTTCAAGGGAAGGGCGCAATTGATATGTGGAGCTTGTTCAAGGAGCAACTATTGAGTGTCCTTGATAAGTATGTACCTGTCAGGCAGGAAGGAAAGGGTTGTGTGAGGGAGCCGTGATTTAATAAGGAATTGGAATCCCTTGTTAAAAGGAAGAGGGCGGCCTATGTAAAGATGAGGTGTGAAGGTTCAATTGGGGCAATTGAGAGTTATAAGGTAGCCAGGAAGGATCTGAAAAGAGTGCTAAGAGCAGCAAGGAGGGGACATGAAAAGTCCTTGTTTGGTAGGATTAGGGAAAAGCTGAAAATGTGTTGCTGGAACAGCGCAGCAGGTCAGACAGCATCCAAGGAACAGGGGAATCGACGTTTCGGGCATAAGCCCTTCTTCAGGAATGAGGAAAGTGTGTCCAGCAGGCTAAGATAAATGGTAGGGAGGAGGGACTTGGGGGAGGGGCGTTGGAAATGCGATAGGTGGAAAGAGGTCAAGGTGAGGGTGATAGGTCAGAGTCGGGTGGGGGCGGAGAGGTCAGGAAGAAGATTGCAGGTTAGGAAGACGGTGCTGAGTTTGAGGGATTTGACTGAGACAAGGTGGGGGGAAGGGTGTTCGGTGGGGTAGGAGCAGGCTGAGACAATGGGTCGGCCGGGGCAGTCAGGTTTGTGGATTTTGGGAAGGAGGTAAAAGCGGGTGGTGCGGGGTTGTGGGACTATGAGGTTGGAGGCGGTGGATGGGAGATCCCCTGAGGTGATGAGATTATGGATGGTCTGGGAGATGATGGTTTGGTGGTGGGGGGTGGGGTCATGGTCAAGGGGGCAGTAGGAGGAGGAATCTGCGAGCTGGCGTTCGGCCTCAGCGGTGTAAAGGTCGGTGCGCCAAACTACTACCGCGCCTCCCTTGTCTGCTGGTTTGATAGTGAGGTTGGGGTTGCTACGGAGGGAGTGGAGGGCTGCGCGTTCTGAGGGTGAGAGGTTGGAGTGGGTGAGAGGGGTGGGGGAGTTCAGGTGGCGGTTAATATCGCGGCGGCAGTTGGCTATGAAGAGGTCGAGGGCAGGTAGGAGGCCAGCACGAGGTGTCCAGGTGGATGGGGTGTGTTGGAGGCGTGAGAAGGGGTCGTCAGAGGGTGGGCGAGAGTCTTGGTTGAAGAAGTAAGCACGGAGGCGAAGGCGGCAGAAGAATTGTTCGATGTCACGCCGCGTGTTGAACTCATTGATCCAAGAGCGTAGGGGAATGAAGGTGAGGCCTCTGCTGAGGACTGATCTTTCATCCTCAGAGAGGGGTAGGTCTGGAGGGATGGTGAAAACATGGCAGGGTCTGTTCGGTGGGGCAGGAACAGGCTGAGACAATGGGTCGGCCGGGGCAGTCAGGTTTGTGGATTTTGGGCAAGAGGTAGAAGCGGGCGATGCGGGGTTGTGGGACTATGAGGTTGGAGGCGGTGGATGGGAGATCTCCTGAGGTGATGAGGTTATGGATGGTCTGGGAGATGATGGTTTGGTGGTGGGGGGTGGGGTCATGGTCAAGGGGGCAGTAGGAGGAGGAATCTGCAAGCTGGCGTTCGGCCTCAGCGGTGTAAAGGTCGGTCTGTTCGGTGGGGCAGGAGCAGGCTGAGACAATGGGTCGGCCGGGGCAGTCACTGTTCGGTGGGGTGGGATTAGGGAAAATCCAAAGGCTTTCTATAGGTATGTCAGGAATAAAAGAATGACTAGGGTAGGAATAGATCCAGTCAAGGATACTGGTGGGAAGTTGCGTGTGGAGGCTGAAGAGATTGGGGAGACACTGAATGAATACTTTTCATCAGTATTCACTCAGGAACAGGACATTGTTGCCGATGTGAATACTGAGTCACAATTAATTAGAATGGACGGCTTTGAGGTATGTAGGGAAGAGGTTTTGGAAATTCTGGAAAGGGTGAAAATAGATAAGTCCCCTGGGCCTGATGGCATTTATCCTAGGATTCTCTGGGAAGCAAGGGAGGAGATTGCAGAGCCATTGGCCTTGATTTTTATGTCCTCGTTGTCTACAGGAGTAGTGCCAGAAGATTGGAGGATAGCAAATGTGGTTCACTTGTTCAAGAAGGGGAGTAGGGATAACCCTAGTAACTATAGGCAGGTGAGTCTCACTTCTGTTGTGGGCAAAGTCTTAGAGAGAATTGTAAGGGATAGGATTTATGAACATCTGGATCGGAATAATGTGATCAAGGATAGCCAGCATGGTTTTGTGAAGGGCAGGTCGAGCCTCACAAACCTTATTGAATTCTTTGAGAAGGTGACTAAGGAGGTGGACGAGGGTAAAGCTGTAGATGTGGTGTATATGGATTTTAGTAAGGCGTTTGATAAGGTTCCCCATGGTAGACTACTGCAAAAATCATATAGGTATGGCATTGAGGGTGAGTTGGAGGTTTGGATTAGGAATTGGCTGTCTGGAAGAAGACAGAGGGTAGTAGTTGATGGTAAAGATTCATCTTGGAGTGCAGTTACTAGCGGTGTTCCACAAGGATCTGTTTTGGGACTATTGCTGTTTGTCATTTTTATAAATGACCTGGAGGAGGGGCAAGAAGGTTGGGTGAGCAAGTTTGCGGATGATACGAAAATCGGTGGAGTTGTTGACAGTGAGGAAGGATGTGTCAGGTTACAGTGGGATATAGATAAGCTGCAGAGCTGGGCAGAAAGGTGGCAAATGGAGTTCAATGTAGGTAAGTGTGAGGTGATTCACTTTGGTAAGAGTAACAAGAAGATGGGGTACTGGGCTAATGGTCGGATACTTGGTAGTGTGAATGAGCAGAGGGATCTTGGTGTCCATGTACACAGATCTCTGAAAGTTGCCACCCAGGTAAGTAGTGCTGTGAAGAAGGCATATGGCATACTGGCTTTTATTGGTAGAGGAATTGAGTTCCGGAGTCCTGAGGTCATGTTGCAGTTGTATAAGACTCTGGTGCGGCTGCATCTGGAGTATTGTGTGCAGTTTTGGAAGGATGTGGAGGCACTGGAACGGGTGCAGAGGTGGTTTACCAGGATGTTGCCTGGTAAGGTAGGAAGATCGTATGAGGAAAGGCTGAGGCACTTGGGGCTGTTTTCATTGGAGAAAAGAAGGTTTAGGGGTGACTTGATAGAGGTGTACAAGATGATTAGGGATTTAGATAGGGTTGACCATGAGAACCTTTTTCCACGTATGGAGTCAGCTATTACGAGGGGGCATAGCTTTAAATTAAGGAGTGGTAGGTATAGGACAGATGTTAGGGGTAGGTTCTTTACTCAGCGAGTCGTGAGTTCATGGCATGCCTTGCCAGTAGCAGTGGTGGACTCTCCCTCTTTATGGGCATTTAAACGGGCATTGGATAGGCATATGGAGGATGGTGGGCTAGTGTAGGTTAGGTGGGCTTGGATCGGCGCAACATCGAGGGCCAAAGGGCCTGTACTGCGCTGTATTTTTCTATGTTTTATGTTCTATGTAATATATGTATGACACTGGCCAGACACCAATTTCTAGCTTTTTTTCGTGCAAGTCCAAAATGTGTTTTCTAAAAGTGAACTGCTGCAGAGACAATAATTGCAGGTGTGTAAGAAAAAACCTCTACTGGAATGTAACACCTACAGGTGTGAAAGAAACTTCAAAGAGGTTTGATTGTGATCTCTTGTGACTACAATGACCACAGGGGCTAGCGCCTTCCTGCTCAATAGCACTTTATGTCCCAAACTGCAGACAAATATTCTGTTTTTCCTTTTGAAGAATACTCAAGGACAGGCATTAAAATGCAATTTCAACTCCACTGAAGAGGTCGAGTGGGTTTTGCACATATGGCTTTAAGTATTAGTAAACTGTGAAGGTCACAATTATCTGTGTTGCAGGTAACATCCTTCTCTCTCTGAGAGGTGCAAACTAGTTTAAGAAAGAAACCAGGACAAGGAGCTATAAAACAAGAATCTTAAAAATTGTCTGTTCTACTGCCAGTGACAATGTTACAGGTAGAACCCAGTAATGAACACAATATCATCTTATCTGCTTTTCATGACCAAGTCAAAGATTTGTCTGTGTAACTTTTTTTTAACTTTTATTTTGGACTTACCTCTTATATATAACTGTGCTTATGTGGGTTGTGTTAGTATTTCTTCTTATGTACAGCAACCTTATTCATTTTGATAATTCATGAAAGTCTGGTTAAATTATCTCCTTTTAAAAATAAAAGTTTTTTGGGTCAGTTAAAAGATATCCACAAAGGAAGGGATCCTCTATAAATCAACTTTGTTGCAACCAACTAAGGGGGTGGGTAAATAATGTAGGGGAGTCAGTTCATCTCTCCTCATATGGGAGACTACAAGTTGGGTATTCTGTCTGAAACTGTACCAAAGTGGGGAACCTTGCCTGGGGTCTACTCGCACTATAAATAATTTCCTGTGTTTAATTTTCCTCCCTTTTCCATTTGTTCCTCTAATTTTCTTCCTTGCTCTGAGGGAATCTCATATAATCCCTACACTGCAGAAAGAAGCCATTTATCCCATTGCATCGGCACCAACTCTCAAGGCATCCCACCCCCCATCCCTGTAACCGCACATTTACCATGGCTAATCCACCTATCCTACACATCCCTGGACACTACAGGGCAATTTAGCATGGCCAATCGACCTAACCTGCACATCTTTGGATTGTGGAAAAGAAACCAGAATACTTGGCACCCATGCAGGCTTAGGGAGAACGTGCAAATGCTATACATACAGTCACCCAAATCTGGAACTGAGCCTAGGATCCTGGCATTGTGAGACAGCAGTGTTAAGCACTGAGCCACCATGCCGCCCTAAATCTTGACAAAATATAGCTAAACAGTCTTGGCGTAACTCATCTTCGTGAACATTCCGTTTTGGAAGCGTAACTATTACATGAAGGTTTTGGCCACATCACTGTTTGAGTTGGCATCTCACCTTGGAAGAGTGAGCTAATGGAGGAATACTGAAAATCAGAAATCAGACCAAGAGTTACAATAAACACAAGTAGAACTTGCTGGAAGAAGTCAGCAGGACACACAGCATCTGTGGAGAGAAAGCAGAGTTAACGTCTCAGGTCCAGTGATCCTTCTTCAGAACATGTTTGTGTTTCTAATTTCCAGGATCTGCACTTCTTTGTTTATTTTGCCGAAAGCTGGCGTGTTTGGAACTTGTCAGGAGGTGCCAGGTGAGAAGTGTCTTAAGAGCCTTTTAAATTTAGCTTTAAGTTAGTTTTTGGGTTTTGAGCTTTGTTGGCTGGGTCAATATTTATTTCAAACCAAAAGGAAAGGAAGGTAGTGTTACTCTGATATTTAAGGATGACATATGGTGGTAGAAAATAAATGGTATCGGCTCTGTAGGGAAAAACTTTGAATCAACATGCGTGGAAATTAGAAATATTACAGGAAAACATCACTGATAGACCTAGTCAAAGGAGGGGGCATAAAACAAAGAAATAACTGGTGCATATAAAAATGGTACAGTAATTATCATGGAGAATTTTAATGTGCGTATTGATTGGTCAAACCAAGTTGATCAAGACAGCCTTGAGGAGGAGTTCATAGAATGTATCCACAATCGTTTCCTTAAACAGTATTGAGAGTGCGGTGCTGGATAAGCACAGCAGGTCAGGCAGCATCCGAGGAGCAGGAGAATCAATGTTTCGAGCATAAACCAGTCATCAGGAATTCCTCTAATTGCCCGATCTGCTGTGCTTTTCCAGCACCACACTTTTGACTCTGATCTCCAGCATCTGCAGTCCTCAATTTCTCCTCCTTAAACAGTATATAATGCAACCCATGAGGGAGCAAGCTATCCTAGATCTAGTCCTCTGGAATGAGACAGGAACAATTAATGATCTCACAGCAAGAGATCCTCTCAGAAGGAGTGTTAACAGTATGGTTGAATTTCAAATACGGATGGAGGGTAAGAAGGTAAAATCCAATACCAGTGTCTTAAGCTTAAACAAAGGAGACTACAATGGGATGAGGGAGAAGTTGGTTCAGGTAAACTGGGGGCAAAGACAATGGTGGCACAATTGAGGAATAATGGAGGACTTTCAAAGACTTTCAGTGCTTTCAAAGCACTGTGCTCAGCCAAAGTATTTGCCAGTGAAATGGAAGGACTATAGGTAAGAGACCATCGGGCATAGATAATTGAGGAAATAGAGGAGGGTATCAAATTGAAATCAAATGCATATAAAGCTTATTGGGAAACTGGGGCATTAAGAAATCTTTAAAGGTCAACAGAAAGCCATGAAAAAATAGAGAAATGTAATTTGTATAATGAGAGTAAACTAGCTCAGAATATAAAACCAGATAACAAACATTTCTGCAAATATATAAAACAAAAAAGAGTGACTAGGGTAAATGTTGGTCTTTTAGAAGATGAGATGGGGGATTTAATAATGGAAAATGAGGAAATGGACAAGGCATTGAACAGGTTTTTTTTGTAAGTCTTCACAGTGAAATAAAACAAATAACATGCCTATAATTAATGACAAGGAGGCTTTGACAGGTGAGGACCTAGAAATGATCAGTTTCATTAAAGAGATAGTGTTGGGTAAACCAATGAAGCTTAAGGTAGACAAGTCTCCTGGCCCTACTGGAATGCATCACAGGGTACTAAAACTTATGGTGGGGGAAATAGTAAATACATTCGTGGTATATTTACCGAAATTCACTGGACTCTGGAGCAGTTCTGGCAGATTGGAAAGCAGCAAATGTGGTGCTACTATTTATAAAAGGAGATAGACAAAAGATGGGCAACCATAGACTCATTAGCTTAACTTCTGTAGTGGGGAAAATGCTTGAATCTATAATCAAGGAAGAGATAGTGAGACTTTTGACGGAAATGTCCCATCGGGCAGATTTGTAGCATATGTTTAAGAAAGACAGATTATGTTTAACTAATTTACTAGAATTATTTGAGGACATTATGAGCACGCTGGACAACGATACACCAACAGGATTCCAGCATCTGGATTTCCAGAAGGCAAGGTGCCACACAAAAGGCTGTTTCATAAGGTAAAGGTGCATGACATTACAAGTAATGTATTAACATGGATAGAAGATTGATTTAGTAATAGAAAACAAAGAGATAAGATAAATGGGTCTTTTTCTGGTTGGCAATTGGTGACTAGTGATGTGCCTCAGGGATCAGTGTTGGGACCACAGTTGTTTACAATTTGCATAGATGAGCTGGAGTTCAGGACCAAATGTAATGTGTAAAAGTTCACAGATGACACTGAGATGAGTAGAGCAAATTGTGCAGAAGACACAGGAAGTCTGCAGAGGGATGTTGATAGATTAAGTGAGTGGACAAGAATCTGGCAGATGGAGTACAATGTTGCTAAATGTGAGGTCATCCATTTGGGAGGAATAACAGTAAAATGGACTACTCTTTAAATGGTGTAAAATTGCAGCATGATGCTGTGCAAAATAACTTGGCTGTCATTGTGCATGAATCACAAAAAGCTGGTTTGCAAGTGCAGTAGATAATTAAGAAGGCAAATGGAATATTGTCTTTCATTGCTAGACTGATGGAGTTCAAAAATAACAAGATTTTGCTGCAGTTGTATAAAGTGCTGATGAGGCCACATCTGGAGTAGTGTGTACAGTTTTAGTCTCTTGAGAAAGGATGTACTGGCACTGGAGAGTGTACAAAGGAGGTTTACTACATTCCAGAGTTGAGAGGGTTGGCTTATGGGGAAGAGATTGAACAGACTAGGACTATACTCATTGGAATTTAGAAGAATGAGAAATGTATAGAAGTATAGAAACATATAAAATTATTAAGGGTATAGAGTGCTACAGCGGGCGCACAGAGAGGGGAGCCGGAAGGTAAGCGGAGACCAGTTTAAATTAACGTTATTCTTTTCGCAGTCTGTGGTTTTTTTTCAACTAGGAGCAGGAACCCGGAAATCGTCAACAGAGGCTTCTGGGAAGGTAAGAAGTTTGAGTGGGGAAGGAACCCGAGACTATACATGTGTAGTGTCTCCCACCCTCCCTCCTCCTCTAACCTAAAAAAAAGGACTTAGTCAGCTGAACAGGTAAGCTACTTAGTATTCTTGTTTTGGACACTAAGTGTAGAGTAATGGCAGCGCAGGCAGTGGAATGTTCCTCCTGCAGGATGTTTGAGGTAGGGGTGAATACAGACGCTCCTGCCGACTTCACCTGCAGGAAACGCAGCCAGCTCCAGCTCCTCACAGACCGCGTTAGGGAACTGGAGCTGGAGTTGGATGAACTGAGGATTATTTGAGAGGGTGATAGATAGAAGCTATGGGGACATAGTTACGCTAGAGAACAGAGGTAGCTGGGTAACAGTTAGAGGTGGGAAGGGGAGGAAGCAGGCAGTGCAGGGATCCCCTGTGATCGTTCCCCTCAACAATAAGTATACCGCTTTGGATACTGTTGGGGGAGAACGTCCTAGCAGGGGTAAACTGCAGTGACCGGGTCTCTGGCACGAGATCCGGCTCTGAGGCCCAGAAGGGAAAGGGGGAGAGGTGGAGAGCGCTAGTTATAGGAGACTCTATAGTTAGAGGGACAGACAGGCGGTTCTGTGGACATGGGCGAGACTCTCGGATGGTTTGTTGCCTCCTGGGTGCCAGGGTCCGAGACATCTCGGACTGTGTCTTCAGAATCCTTAAGGGAGAGGGTGCGCAGCCAGAAGTCGTGGTGCACATTGGCACCAATGAGATAGGTAGGAAGAGGGGTGGGGAGGTCATTCAGGAGCTCAGGGAGTTAGGCTGGAAGCTAAAAGCTAGGACAGACAGAGTCGTCACCTCTGGGTTGTTGCCAGTGCCACGTGACAGTGAGGCAAGGAATAGGGAGAGAGTGCAGTTGAACACATGGCTGCAAGGATGGTGTAGGAGGGAGAGCTTCAGGTATTTGGACAATTGGACTGCATTCTGGGGAAGGTGGGACCTGTACAAGCAGGACAGGTTGCACCTGAACCAGAAGGGCACCAATATCCTGGGGGGTAGGTTTGCTAACACTCTTCGGGGGGGTTTAAACTAATTTAGCAGGGGGATGGGATCTGGACTTGTAGTCCAGCAAGTAGGTTAGCTGTTTTTCAGGATGTCCAAGAATGTAGGGAGGCTGTGGAGAAGGTAGCACTGACAGGGAATACTTGCGGACACAGAGATGGGCTCAAGTGTGTATACTTCAGCGCAAGGAGTATCAGAAATAAGGTGGGTGAACTTAAGGCGTGGATCGGTACTTTGGACTACGATGTTGTGGCCATCACAGAAACGTGGATAGAAGAGGGACAGGAATGGTTGTTGAAGGTTCCTGATTACAGATGTTTCAGTAAGATTGGGGGGGTGGTAAAAAAGGAGGGGGGGGGGGGTGGTGTTGCTAATTAGAAATGGTATAACAGCTGCAGAAAGGCAGTTTGAGGAGGATCTGCCTTTGGAGGTAGTATGGACTGAAGTCAGAAATAGGAAAGGAGCAGTTTCCTTGTTGGGTGTTTACTATAGGCCCCCCAATAGCAGCAGAGATGTGGAGAAACAGATTGGGAAACAGATTTTGGAAAGGTGCAGAAGCCACAGGGTAGTAGTCATGGGTGATTTCAACTTTCCAAATATTGACTGGAAGCTCTTTAGATCAAGCAGGTTGGACGGGGCGGTGTTTGTGCAGTGTGTCCAGGAAGCTTTTCTAACTCAGTATGTAGATTGTCCGACCAGAGGGGAGGCCATATTGGATTTGGTACTTGGTAACGAACCGGGACAAGTGATGGGCTTGTTAGTGGGTGAGCATTTTGGTGATGGTGACCACAATTCTGTGACTTACACCTTGGTTATGGAGAGAGATAGGTGTGTGCAACAGGGCAGGTTTTACAATTGGGGGAAGGATAAATACGATGCTGCAAGACAGGATCTGAGGAGCATAAATTGGGTGCACAGGCTGTCAGGGAAGGATGTCGTTGAAATGTGGAACTTTTTCAAGGAACAGATACGACGTGTCCTTGATATGTATGTACCTGTCAGGCAGGAAAGAGATGGTCGTGTGAGGGAATCTTGGTTGACGAGGGAGGTTGAATGTCTTGTAAAGAGGAAGAAGGAGGCTTACATAAGGCTGAGGAAACAAGGTTCAGACAGAGCGTTGGAGGGATACAGGATAGCCAGGAGGGAGCTGAAGAAAGGGATTAGGAGAGCTAAGAGAGGGCATGAAAAATCTTTGGCGGGTAGGATCAAGGATAACCCCAAGGCCTTTTATGCGTATGTGAGAAACATGAGAATGACACGAATGAGGGTAGGTCCGATCAAGGACAGTATTGGGACACTGTGTATTGAGTTGGAAGAGATAGGAGAGGTCTTGAATGAGTACTTTTCTTCAGTATTTACAAATGAGAGGGACCGTATTGTTGAAGAGGAGAGTATGAAATGGACTGGTAAGCTAGAGGAGATACTTGTTAGGAAGGAAGATATATTGTGCATTTTGAAAAACTTGAGGATAGACAAGTTCCCCGGGCCTGACGGGATATATCCTAGGATTATGTGGGAAGCAAGAGAGGAAATTGCAGACCTGTTGGCAATGATCTTTTCGTCTTCACTGTCAATGGGGGTGGTGCCAGGGGACTGGAGAGTGGCGAATGTTGTGCCCCTGTTCAAAAAAGGGAATAGAGATAACCCTGGGAATTACAGGCCAGTTAGTCTTACTTCGGTGGTAGGCAAAGTAATGGAAAGGGTACTGAGGAATAAGATTTATGAGTATCTGGAAAGACGCTGCTTGATTAGGGATAGCCAGCACGGATTTGTGAGGGGTAGGTCTTGCCTTACAAGTCTTATTGAATTCTTTGAGGAGGTGACCAAGCATGTGGATGAGGGTAGAGCAGTGGATGTAGTGTACATGGATTTTAGTAAAACACTTGATAAGGTTCCCCATGGTAGGCTTATGCGGAAAGTCAGGAGGCATGGGATAGTGGGAAGTTTGGTCAGTTGGATAAGTCAGAGAGTGGTGGTAGATGGTAAATATTCAGCCTGGAGCCCAATTACAAATGGAGTTCCGCAGGGATCAGTTCTGGGTCCTCTGCTGTTTGTAATTTTTATTAATGACTTGGAAGAGGGAGTCGAAGGGTGGGTCAGTAAATTTGCAGACGATACGAAGATTGGTGGAGTTGTGGATAGTGAGGAGGGCTGTTGTCGGCTGCAAAGGGACTTAGATATGATGCAGAGCTGGGCTGAGGAGTGGCAGATGGAGTTCAACCCTGTCAAGTGTGAGGTTGTCCATTTTGGAAGGACAAATAAGAATGCGGAATACAAGGTGGAGGAGCAGAGGGATCTTGGGGTCTATGTTCATAGATCTTTGAAAGTTGTCACTCAGGTGGATAGAGCTTGTAAGAAGGCCTATGGTGTATTAGCGTTCATTAGCAGAGGGATTGAATTCAAGAATCGTGAGGTGATGTTGTAGCTGTATAGGACCTTGGTAAGGCCACATTTGGAGTACTGTGTGCAGTTCTGGTTGCCTCATTTTAGGAAAGATGTGGAAGCTTTGGAGAGGGTGCAGAGGAGATTTACCAGGATGTTGCCTGGAATGGAGAATAGGTCATACGGGGATAGGTTGAGAGTGCTAGGCCTTTTCTCATTGGAACGGTGAAGGATGAGGGGTGACTTGATAGAGGTCTATAAGATGATCAGGGGAATAGATAGAGTAGACAGTCAGAGACATTTTACCCGGGTACAACAGAGTGTTACAAGGGGACATAAATTTAAGGTGAAGGGTGGAAGGTATAGGGGGATGTCAGGGGTAGGTTCTTTACCCAGAGAGTGGTGGGGGCATGGAATGCACTGCCTGTGGGAGTGGCAGAGTCAGAATCATTGGTGACCTTTAAGCGGCAATTGGATAGGTACATGGATAGGTGCTTAAGCTAGGACAAATGTTCGACACAACATCGTGGGCCGAAGGGCCTGTTCTGTGCTGTATTGTTCTATGTTCTATGTTCTATGTTCTAGATAAGACAGAAACAGGGAGGTTGTTTACACTGATGGGTAAAACTAGAACTAGAGGGTACAGTCTCAAATTAAGGGGCAGCAGGTTTAGGATTGAGTTAAGGAGGAGTTTCTTCACCCAAAGGATTGTGAATCTGTGGAATTCCCTGCCCAGTGAAGCAGTTAAGGTTACCTCAATGAAAGTTTTTAAGGCAAAGTTAGATAGATTTTTGATCAGTAAAGAAATAAAGGGCTGTGATAAGTGGGCAGGTAAGTGGAGCTGACGCCACGAAAGATTAGCCATGATCTTATTGAATGGTGGAGCATCTGGATAGGCCAGATGGCCTAATCCTGCTCCTATTCTTTTGTTCTATTGCTCATCCCTAATTGTCTTCAAGAAGTTGGTGATGAACTTTGTTCTCTCAGGCATTTGTTGAATAAAAGAAAGACCTTGCTTCTATCTCCAATCAAAAGAGAAAATGCTGGAAAATCTCAGCAGGTCTGGCAACATCTATAAGGAGAGAAAGGAGCTGACGTTTCGAATCTAACTGACCCTTTGCATCCTCAGTAATTTGCTTTTATCCTGCTTCTATCTCAGCTGGATTGGGGATTGAAGTCTGTGCAATGGGAATTAAATCAATGGATATGCTCGCTATGTAACTAACTGAGCTAAACAAAACAATACAAACATTTGATATTACTGTTATTAAAATGAGGTTGCCAAGATTGCTAACACATTTCAAAGGGAAGCTTTCAACTGAAAAATGTTCCAGAGTCGCTAGAATTTTTGATTTGTAGCTTTGAAGTTAATTGAAATCTTATATGCATCAAGGAGGCAAAGCATAGTAGAATAATAAATAAAGATAGAAATAGACCCTTCTGAGCTCAGATATTTCCACATTTGCTTTGGTAATTGAGGTGAAGTGTTCCAATCTCCATGAGCGTGCACAAGATCACCCAAGTGGCAGATCTTGATTGCAGTCCGGATCTTTCAAGACAATGACATTGATGGGACCACTGTGAAGAAATAGATGTGACACCAAAAAGATAGCATTTACAATACCAACACGAGGTTACTTAGAGCTATGTTTAATTCAGATTACAGAGTTCATGTTGGTAGGTTAGGAAAATCCATCAATTCTGGTGGATTCTGTGGAGTGAGAAGAGAATTAATGTTTTGAATCCTTCAGAAGAAGGGTCATCAGGCTTGAAATGTTAACACTAATTTCTCTCCACAGATGCTGCTCGACCTGCTGAGTTTTTCCAGCAATTTCTGGTTTCAGATCTGCAGCATCTGCCATTCTTTGTTTTATGTAGAGGAATAACCATTGTATATTTCTGGGGCAATGTGCAAGGATCAGTGCTGGATCCACTGCTTTTCATCATTATAGAAATGACTTGGATGTGAATATAGGAGATGCAATTAGTAAGTTTGCATTGACATTTATCATGGCTAATCCACCTAGTCAACATGTCCCTGGATACTAGGGAGCAATTGAGCATGGCCAATCCACCTAACCTGCATATATTTGGACTGTGGGAGGAAACTGGAGCACCCAGCAGAAACCTGTCCAAACACAAGGAAAACATGCAAACTCCAGGGATACAGTAGTCCAAGGCTGGAATCAAACCCAGGTCCCTGGTACTGTGAGGCAGCAGTGCTAAACATTATGCCACAGTGCCACCCATGTGCCACTGTGCTTCCCATATTTACACTAACTTTCTGTGTATGATTATAGAAACAAATTAACACTTTAGTGCTCAATCCTTAATATATATTGTTTTATTTCTGAAACCTTCTGTTAGCTGAAAGCCTCAGATATGATTGTGAAGCCTGTAATGATTATTATAATATGATATTGAGCAATGATAGCAATGATTCAAAGATTTTGGGACGGAAAGCATACTTTTGACCAAACAGCAAAGCAAGGCCAGTAGTCTGACTCCATGCTGTTAGTGCACAGCATTTAAGACAATATATGCAAAGACTAAAGCCTATCAGAGTCCTAGGCAAAACAGATGGATGGATCAAGGACAACACAGAAAGTTAGGCTGATAGGTGGAATATTATTGTGCTGTGTCCAGGAATTGCTTTTCAAATATGGTGATCACTGCTGACTACATAATCCATAACAAATTAATAATTGTTTAAACCCTGCAATTATAGTCTTCCTAAGCATATTGTCTTTTTGCATGAGCAGATGTAATGATTTTTTCTTAATTGATTTGCTTTTGCTGTGAAATGCTAATGAATGGCATGGCCTGTCATATACTCTAAAAATCATGTTTGTATGTTTTTACAATTACTTGGACAATCAATTTATCGGAACTATATTATTTAATAGAAATATAGCAACTAAAGTTGAGAAAGTTCAAAGAAAACATGGGGAAAGGGTTAATGTAAAATGTGTTACCATCTTAAGGCTACCAGCATTTCACCATCTAATTACTTTCTTTTGCATTTGACTTAAGATGAAAGATTTGAACATCAAAAGATGACATTATGAAAGGGTAGAGCCGAAAATGTGTTGCTGGAAAAGCGCAGCAGGTCAGGCAGCATCCAAGGAGCAGGAGAATCGACGTTTCAGGCATGATGCCTTCTTCAGGAATCTCCTGCTTGAATTCTCCTGCTCCTTGGATGCTGCCTGACCTGCTGCGCTTTTCCAGCAACACATTTTCGGCTCTGATCTCCAGCATCTGCAGTCCTCACTTTCTCCTCCATTATGAAAGGGTAAGTTATTTGTTTTGTGAGGCTTCATCATATTATAACCTATGCAGCCTTTATAAATGCTTAAATGAAGCACCTGATGATTCATATCTGAAAGTCACTTTGTTGTTTAATAATTATGCTTAAATTTTTAACAACATTAGAATTCCTTAACAAAATCTTTTACTGTTTATTTGATATCTTGTCAGCAAAATAATCTTTCCTACCTTCAAAAGGGTGGCACAGTGTCTCAGTGGTTAGCATTGCTGTCTCGCAGCACCAGGGACTTTGGGTCGATCCCAGCCTTGAGTGTTTACGTAGAGTTTGCACATTCTCCCCGTGTCTGTGTGAATTTCTGCCGGGTGCTCTGGTTTCCTCCCACAGTCCAAAGATGTGCACTTTAGGTGGATTGGCCATGCTAAATGGCCCAGTAATAATCAGGGATGTGTAGACTAGATGAATTAGCCATGGTAAATGAGGGCTTACAGGGTCTGGGTCTGGGTGAGATGCTCTTCAGTGGGTGGTGCAGACTCAGTGGACTAAAAGACTTCTCTCTGCACTGTAGGGAGTCTATGATCCTATGAAATTGCCTTGGTATAGTGGAAATGTTAGAGAATTAGTATCCAGAGGTCAGGTTAATGTTCTGGTAACATGGATTCAAATCCTATAATTTCAGATGGTGAAAGTTAAATCCAATGAATCAATATGGAATTAAAGCTAACTTCAATAATGGTGACCATGGAACCATGACAAGAATGCATTTAGTTCACAAATATTTTTGCATGAAGTTTGCGGTCCTTACCTGATCTTGTTTATTTATGACTCCAGAGTCATAGCAATGCTAGTGACTCTTAACTACACTCTGAAATGGCTTAGCAAGCTTGTTAATGATGGGCAATAGACCTTGCAGAATCAAATGTGCCTTGAGAAACCTAAAGTGAGATTAATGTCACTGAGGGGTAAATCTGACAGGACGGTGATAAAATTCCAGAAATTATTAAAATGTTAAAACTTAATAGAACATCAGAGACCTAGAAAGTCAACGTTGCATATGCACTTTCCTAAAACTGTCATTGTCAGCAAATATAGTGACATACATTTTAAAACAATAGATTTTTAATCCAATTTAAAATAGACTTCCTTTCCTATTTCTCTGCATAACACTAAAATCAAACAAAGATGAATTAAATTATAGTCCATAATATTAGCTGATCACTAAGTTGCTCAGATAAACAGGAAATAGCACGGAGCTGTTCTCTGTCAATGATCTAACTGAATTGTGCAACAGTCTCTAAGGCCTGAGTGACCTATTGCTGTTCAAATATTCTTATGTCAAAGATCTCATATGGAAATCTAAACCAGTGTCAGGCAGGTAGCAATGGCAGAGCCGGGTATCAAGGTATGGAGTCTAAAGGTTATAACACATTTCTATGGAAGATAGTTATTTATAATGGAACAAAATGAAGAAACCATCCTCATGGCAGAAACAGCCCTGTCAACCCTGCAAAGTCCTCCTTACCAACATCTGGGAGCTAGTGCCAAATTGGGGGAGTGCCTTGCAGCCTCAACAGGCAACAGCCTGACATAGTCATACTCATGGAATCATATCATACAGGCATTATCTTAGACACCACCAGCATCATCCTTGAATACATCCTAATACACAGTAGGATACACTCTACAGAGGTAAACAGTAGGGAGTGAGTTACCGTGAGAATCCTTAACGTTGACTCCAAAGTCCATGAAGTCTCATGGCTTTAGGTTAAACATGGACAAGGAAACCTCGTACGATTACCCCCCATCCTCCCTAAGCTGATGAATCAATATTCCTCCATATTGAACAACACTTTGATAAGGCTTTTGATAAGGTTCCACATGGTAGGCTGCTCTGGAAGGCTAGATCGCATAGAATCCAAGGTAAGCTGACACATTGGATTCAAAATTGGCTAGATGGTAGGAAGTGGAGGGTAATAGTGGAAGGATGCTTATCAGATTGGAGGCCTGTGACGAGTAGAGTGCCTCAGGGGTCAGTGCTAGGTCCATTACTGTTTGCTATCTATATCAATGATTTGGATGAGAATGTACAAGGCATGATTAGTAAGTTTGCTGTTGACATAAAATAGGCGGTATCGTGAACAGTGAACATCAGGACCTTGATAAGATGGGGAAATGGGCCAAGAAATGGCAAATGGAATTTAATATAGATAGGTGTAAGGTTTGGAAAGTCAAATCAAGGTAGGAGTTTCATGGTGAATGGTAGGGCCTTAAAGGAGTGTAGTGGAACAGAGGGACTTTGGATTTCAGGTGCACAGGTCTTTGAAAGTGGAGTCACAGATAGATTGGGTAGTGAAGGAGGCTTTTGGCCCATTGGCCTTCATCAGTAAGGGTGTTGAGTTTGGAAGTTGGGAAGTAATGTTGTACAGAAGTTGGTGAGGCCGCACTTGGAGCATTGTGTTCAGTTTTGGTCACCTTGTTACAGGACCGATGCTATTAAACTGCAAAGAGTGCAGGAGAAATTTACAAGGATATTGCCTGGACTTAATAGTCTGAATTATAGGGAAGGTTGGACAAGCTAGGACTGTTTTCTTTAGAGCGCAGGAGACTGAGGGGGGACCTTATTGAGGTGTACAAGATCATGAAAGACATGGATAGGGTGAATGCACTCAGTCTTTTTCCCAGGGTTGGGGAATCGAGGACTAGTGGGCATCAGTTTTAGGCTAAAGGCGAAAGAATAAAAGGGAACCTGAGGGGCAACGTTTTTACACAAAAGCTAGTACGCTTATGGAATGAGCTGCCAGCACAAGATGGGTACATTAACAACATTTAAATGGCATTTGGACAAATATATGGATAAGAAAGGATTAGAAGGATATGGGCAAGTGCAGGAAAATGGGGTTAGCGTGGGTGGATATTTTGGTCGGCATGGACCAGTTTGGGCCAAAGGGCGGGTGTAGGACTCTATGACTTGGAAAAAACACTGAAGTTGACAAGGGTGCAAAATGTACTCTGAGTGGGAAACTTTAAAGTCCACTTGTAATTTGTCATTTATATAAATGATTTGAATCTGATTGTAGGAGGAATGGTTAGTAGGTTTGCAAATAACACCAAAATTGGGAGCGTGATGGACAGCGAAGAAGGGTATCTCAGAACATAGGACATTTTCAGATGGGCCGATGGGCCAAGGAATGACAGATTAAGTTTGATTTAGATAAATATGAGGTGCTGTATTTTTGTAAGGCAAATCAGGTCAAGACTTACACAGTTAATGGTAGGGCTCTGGGGGGTGTTGTCGAACAAAGACACATACAGGTTCATAGTTCCATGAAGGTGGAGTCACAGGTAGACAAGGTAGTCAAGAAAGTGTTTAGTATGTTTGCCTTTATTGGTCAGTATATTGATTTGAAGTTGGGATTTCATATTGCAGCTGTACAGGACATTGGTGAAGCCACTTTCAGAATAGGACGTAAGTTAGGCTTTAGGAATACTGCATTCGATTCTGGTTTGCTTGTTATAGGAAAGATTTTGTTAAACTTGAAAGGATGCAGAAAATATTTATAAGGATGTTGTCAGGGTTGGAAGGTTTGAGCGAAAGGGAGAGGCTGAATAGGCTGGGGCTATTTTCCCTGGAGCATCAGAGGCTGAAGGATGACCTCATAGACATTCATAAAATCGTGAGAGGCATGACTAGTTTGAATAGTCAAGGTCTTTTCCCAGGATAGGGGAATCCAAAACTAGAGGGCATAGGTTTAAGATGAGAGGGGCAAGGTTTAAAACAGACCTTTTAACACAGAAGGTGGCGTGTGTGTTTGGGGAATGAGCTGCCAGGGAAGTGGTGTTGGCTCATAAATAGAAAGAGTTTAGAGGGATATGGGCCAAATGCTAGAAAAGGGGACTAGATTAATTTTTAATATATGATCAGCATGGACGAGTTGAACCAAAGGGTCTGTTTCCATGCTGTACAACTTTATGACTCCCACTCTATGACCCCCAAGTTAAAAATCACACAACAGCATGTTATAGTCCAACTGATTTATTTGGAGGCACCATCTTTTGAATCCCTGGTTTTTCATCAGGTGGTTGTGAAGCAGGACCATAAGGTACAGATTTTATAGCAAAAGATTACAGTGTCATGCAGCTGAAATGACATATTGAACAAACTTAGATTAAGTCTTTCATCTTTTAAAATGGGTTTACTCATTTCGGTTCTTAAATATGAAAATCCCAGAACTTCTTTTAAGTGACATTCTCAAGATAACTTCAGGTTTTCTAACAAAAGGTGCCATCTCAGCTCAGACAATGTATTAAAGGTGTGAGGTAAAAGTCTGTCTCTGTCCCAATCTTGAGTCAGACTGGTTCCATTTCTAAAGTGGGATCAATAGAATACTGCATGGATTGACTGTAGGTTATGCATTTTTGAGCAAAATAGATTGTATCTGCAAATATAATTCTGCAGATACAAATTCACCCCATAAACTTCTATGTGTGTGCACGTGCATGAGAGACAGAGTGAGTGTGCGCATGTGAGTGTATGCGTGTGGTTGTGAGTGCATGTGAGAGAGTGTGTATTTACACATGGGTAAGCTTGGTAAAGTACGTGTGTGAATGAGATGGGGTATATGCCTGTGGGAGGGTGCGTGTGTGGGTGTGAGTGTGGGAGGTGTATGTGTGTGTGTCTGCGAGACAGTGTGTGTATGAGAGAGGGTCTGCATGAGTGTGTGAGTATATAAGAGTGTGTGCGCGTGCTCGCGTGCATGTGTGTGAGAGATAGAGAGAGAAAGTGTGCATAGTGCAGTGGGGTCACCTGTAGTGAGACCGAAGTCCCAGTTGAGGCCATCCCCATGGGTAGTGAACTTCGCTATCAGCCTCTGTTCAGCCACTTTGCGTTGTTGCCTGTCCCGAAGAACGCCTTGGAGGATGGTCACCTGAAGGTCCAAGGCTGAATGTCCCAGACCGCTCAAGTGTTCCTTTATTGGGAGGAGACACCCCTGTCAGCCATTTTCTTAAGCCAGAGAATCAACTCTAGTTCAATGGAGAATGCAGGAGGGCGTGCCAGGAACAGCACTGGGCATACTTAAAAATGAGGTGTCAACCTGGTGAAGCTGCAAAACAGCTACTTGCATGTCAAACAGCAAAACCAGCAAGTGATAGGCAGAGCTAAGCAATCCCACAGCCAACCGATCAGATCTAAAATCTGCAGTACTGCCACATCCAGTAGTGAATAGTAGTGGAAAGTTAAACAACTCACTGGAAGAAGAGGCACTACAAATATGCCCATGTTCAGTCATGGAAGAGCCCAACACATTAGTGCAAAAATAAGGCTAAAGAATTTGCAGTGGTCTTCAGCCAGAAATGTCGAGTGGATGATTCATCTCAGCCTCCTCTGCATCTGGTTCCAGCATCACCAATGCCAGACTTCAGCCAATTCAATTCACTCCACATAACATAAAGAAATAGTTGGAAATGCTGGATACTGCAAAGGTATGCGCTCTGACAAGATTCTAGCAATAGTATTGAAGACTTGTGCTCCAGAACGTGACACTCCCCCACCCAAGTTGTTCCAGTACAGTTACAATACTGGCATTAACCCGCCAATGTGGAAAATTGCCCAGGTATATCCAAGGATCATAGAATACTTACAGTGTGGAAGCAGACCATTCAGCCCAGATTGAACAATATTCAGCATCAGATACTGAAGAAGTCCACGTTCAAATGCAACAAAATCTGGATAAAGTCCAGATTGAGATAATAAATGGCAAGTAACATTTGTGCCTCACAAATGCCAGGCAATGACCATCTCCAGTAAGAGACAATCTAACCACCGTCTGTTGACATTTAATCATGTTACCATCACTGAATCCTCCACTATCAACATTCTTGGGGCTTACCATTGACCAAGAACTCAACTGAACTCACCGTATAAACACAATGGCTACAAGAACAGGTCAGAGACTAGGAAAGCTGTGGCAAGTAACTCATCTCCTGACTCCCTAAAGCCGGTCCATCATCTACAAGGCAAAAGTGATTGAATATTCCCCACTTGCCTGGACAGGGGCAACTTCAGTAACACTCAAGAAGCCTGACACCATCCAAGTAAAAAAAAACATTTGATTGGCACCCCATACACAAACATTCACTCCCTCTACCATCAATGCTCAGGAGCAGTAATGTTTACCATCTACAAGATGTACTGCAGAAATTCAGCAAGGATGCTTAGACAGCACTTTCCAAACTCACAACTATCCCCATCTAGAAGGACAAGGGCAGCTGATACATGGGACTACCACCACCTGCAAGTTTCCCACCAAATCGCTCACTATCCTGAGTTGAAGATATATTCTGTTCCTTCAGTATTACTGGGTCAAAATCCTGGAATTCCCTTCCTAAGAGAATTGTGGGTCAATCTACAGCCTGTGGACTGTAGCGGTCAAGGAGGCAGCTCATCACCATCTTCTCAAAGATAATCAGGGATGGTCAATAAATGCTGGACAGGCAGCAATATAAGTTGAATGAGTAGCCATGATCATATTGAATGGCAGAACAGGCTTGACAGACTCTTGTTCTTATTTTCTATGTTTGTATGTATGTACTGAGAATATGTACATAAATAAATACTTGAAACAATTACTTCTTCCAAGCACTTACTGGAGAATATATGAGCAATGAGCCCGCTCCCAATGAACCATGCAAATTTCATGACCATCACAAACTCATATTTGAACAGGTTTAAAGAACAAGGAAATGGAACGGCTTTGCTCAAAGTTGTCCTGAGTAACATTATTTTGCATTAATCTTCATATCCAAGTAGACTATTGGCATTTCCTTTCGGCAGCCTAATGTCGCATTAATGTCGCTGTATGTCTGGGTATTCCAGCATAGCTGTTTTGCTGAGCCTGAGAACTGGGTCACGGGTCTCCAATTTCAGTTTAGATAGGGTGTAAAATTCTTGGGAGGAATTATGGGTCTCACACAGACTCTTTCACATAATGTCATTTCAAATATTGTGTT
Source organism: Chiloscyllium plagiosum (assembly GCF_037043375.1). Taxonomy (NCBI): domain Eukaryota; kingdom Metazoa; phylum Chordata; class Chondrichthyes; order Orectolobiformes; family Hemiscylliidae; genus Chiloscyllium; species Chiloscyllium plagiosum. The sequence goes on from NW_028270140.1 coordinate 61,668,088, forward strand.
TTCAAGCAACTAATTAGTGACATTAACAAGGACTTCCTGTACCATATGTTGAAACTTTATTGCTGGAACAGCACAGCAGGTCAGGCAGCATCCAGGGAACAGGAGATTCGACGTTTCGGGCACAGGCCCTTCTTCAGAAGAAGGGCCTGTGCCCGAAACGTCGAATCTCCTGTTCCCTGGATGCTGCCTGACCTGCTGTGCTGTTCCAGCAATAAAGTTTCAACTTTGATCTCCAGCATCTGCAGACCTCACTTTCTCCTTCCTGTACCATATATTGATCCTAGTGTATTGAAATGAACATGCAATTTTTGGGATGCATTTATTGTGTTCAATAGTTATTGTGTCACTGGTGCTAAATGCATCCATTAATAATTTTCTTGCCACATAACACTGCATTCAATGAGAAACTGATTCAAGAAGTATTCCAGTGGAATAAGGATACAGATTCTGAGATCTCAGGCCCTAACAACGCTACACCAGCAGTGCTATTTGCAGCAATGTAAGAACTGCATAATGCAGTCTTAATGGGTGGGAATTAAAAAGCTTCCCAATCAGATCTGGAGTTAGGTAAGGTTGCCCACTCTTTGCTGCCGTGTTTGTGTGTTGTCTAGAGCCTTTTCTCGAGTTATAGAGATGTACAGCACAGAAACAGACCCTTCGGTGCAACTCGTCCATGCCGACCAGGTATCCCAACCCAATCTAGTCCCACCTGCCAGCGCCCGGCCCATATCCCTCCAAATCCTTCCTATTCATATACCCATCCAGATGTCTTTTAAATGTTGCAATTGTACTAGCCTCCACCACTTCCTCTGGCAGCTTATTCCATACACGTACCACACTCTGAGTGAAAAAGTTGCCTCTTAGGCCTCTTTTATATCTCTCCCCTCTCACCCTAAACTTATGCCCTCTAGTTCTGGACTCCCCCACCCCAGGGAAGAGACTTTGTCTATTTATCTTATCCATGTCCCTCATGATTTTATAAACCTCTCTAAGGTCACCCTTCACCCTCCAACGCTCCAGGGAAAACAGCTCCAGCCATTTCAACCTCTCCCTATAGCTCAATTCTCCAACTCTGGCAACATCCTTGTAAATCTTTTCTGAACCATTTCAAGTTTCACAACATCTTTCTGATAGGAAGGAGACCAGAATTGCACGCAATATTCCAACAGTGGCCTAACCAATGTCCCGTACAGCCACAACATGACCTCCCAACTCCTGTACTCAGTTCTCTGACCAATAAAGGAAAGCATACTAAACACCTTCTTCACTATCCTATCTACCTGCGACTCCATTTTTCAGAAGCTATGAAGCTGCACTGCAAGGTATCTTTGTTCAACCACACTCCCTAGGACCTTACATTATACGTATAAGTCCTGCTAAGATTTGCTTTCCCAAAATACAGCACTTCACGTTTATCTAAATTAAACTCCATCTGCCACTTCTCAGCCCATTGGCCCATCTGATCAAGATCTCATTGTAATCTGAGGTAATTGTCTTCGCTGTCCACTACACCTCCAATTTTGGTGTCATCTGCAAACTTACTAGAGAGAGCTCTTATGCTCATATCCAAATCATTTATATAAATGATGAAAAGTAGTGGACCCAGCACCAATCCTTGTGGCACTCCACTGGTCACAGGCCTCCAATCTGAAAAACAACCCTCCACCACCACCCTCTGTCTTCTACCTTTGAGCTAGTTCTGTATCCAAATGGCGAGTTCTCCCTGTATTCCATGAGATCTAACCTTGCTAACCAGTCTCCCATGGGGAACCTTGTTGGACACCTTACTGAAGTCCATATAGATCACATCTACTACTCTGCCCTCATCAATCCTCTTTGTTGCATCTTCAAAAAACTCAATCAAGTTTGTGAGACTTGATTTCCCACCCACAAAGCCATGTTGACTGACATTAATCAGTCCTTGCCTTTCCAAATCCCTCAGGATTCCCGCCAACAACTTGCCCACCACCGAAGTCAGGTTCACTGGTCTAGAGTTCCCTGGCTTGTCCTAACCAACTTTCTTAAATAGTGGCACCACGTTAGCCAACCTCCAGTCTGCCGGCACCTCACCTGTCCATCAGGAAGGAAATGAGCTTGAGAGGGGTGACCACTCCAGGCAGCAGAGGCCTGTAGTACATGGATGATGTCACATGTTATGCTTGGATCTTCCACAGACTCATGAGCATCTGTGACTCATTTAAACTGGTTTTGGAAGCCAAGGTAAATCAAGGCAAGAGCAATCATGGTCTAACCGATTTTTTATCCCCTTCACTATCAGGTCAGACTATCTGAAAAGCTGCTTATATGGCTTGGAGGGGCAAGAGCATGTGCCAAAACCTGGGAGGAGTGTATCACCAAGGTGAGGCATAGATTAGGCAGCTGGAAGCACCATCATGGGTTAAAAACTTGGTTATGAGATGTGAGGTACTTTTGGTGTTGTTGGATGTGACATAGGTCTGGCCTATTCTCTGAACTTGCATCACTGCAGTCATCTGAGCCATCTTGTAAGGGAAGTAGATAGGCAGTTCTGTGGCCGAAAATAGGACTCCGGATGTTATGTTGCCTCCCAGGTGCTCGGTTCAGGGATGTCACTGATCGGCTGCAGAGCATTCCGAAAGGGGAGGGTGAACAGCCAGTTGTCTTGATGCATATAGGCACCAATGGCAGAAGTAAAAAATGAGATGAGGTCCTGAAAGCAGAATTCGGGGAGCTAGGAGAGAAGTTAAAGAGGAGGACCTCAAAGGTAGTAATCTCAGGATTGCGAACAATGCCACGTGCTAGCCATCATAGAAATGAAGGTATAGGCAGGATGAACAGCTTGAGGGATGGTGTAGGAGGGAGGGGTTCAGATTTGTGGGAAATTGGGACCAGTTCTAGGGAAGGTGGGACTATTACAAATTGGATTGTCTACACCTGAACCAGACTGGAACTAATGTCCTTGGGGGAGTTTTTGCTACTGCTGTTGGGGAGGGTTTAAACTAATGTGGCAGGGGGCTGGGAACCAGAAGAGAAGACTAGTAGACAGTGAGGTGGAAACTAGAGACTGTTAGCATTACTAAGCGGAAGGGTAGGCAGAGAGCAGATGAATGCAAAAGAACTGGCATTTTGATGTGCATCTTCTTTAATACAAGGAGTATAGTGGGTAAGGCAGATGAACTTAGGGCTTGGATTGGTGTCTGGAAGTTTGACATTATTGTGATCACAGAGACTTGGTTGAAGGAAGGGCATGATTGCCAATTAAATGTTCCAGGATATAGATGCTTCAAACAGGACAGGGAGGGGAGTAAAAGATGGGGCGAGGAATTGCATTGCTGGTCAGAGATGATATTACAGCTGTGCTAAAGGAGGAGACTATGGAGGACTTGACAGTGAGGCATTATGGGTAGAGCTGAGAAATAAAAAAGGTGCAGTTATATTGTTGAGGCTGTACTTCAGGCCTCCCAACAGTGAACTTGAGATAGAAGAACAAATAGATAAACAGATTATGGAAAGATATAAAGGCAACAGGGTGGTGGTGATTGGAGATTTTAATCTTCCCAACATTGACTGGGACACACTTAGTGTCAGAGGTCTGGATGGGGACAGAATTTGTAAGTAGCATCCAGGAAAGTTTTCTAGAGCAGTATGTCAAAAGTCAGACGAGGGAAGGGGCCATATTGGACCTGGTGTTGGGGAATGAGCTAGGCCAGGTAGTAGAAGTTGTAGTAGGGGATTTCTTTTGGAATAGTGACCACAATTCTGGAAGTTTTAGAATACTCATAGACAACAATGAGAGTGGATGTAGGGGAAGAGTACTAATCTGGGCCAAAGTTAATTATATCAAAATTCAGCAGGAACTAGGAAATATGGATTGAGAACACATTGAAGGGAAGTCCACATTTGACATGAGGGAGGCTTTCAAAGATAGGTTGAAGATAGTGCAAGATAAGCATATCCCTTTGAAAACAAGGGATAGGAAAGGCAAGATTCGTGAACCATGGATGACAGGAGAAATCATGCAACTAGCCAAGAGGAAAAGGGAAGTGTACATAAGGTCGAGGCAGCTAAGAACAGAATGGGCCTTGGAGGAATACCGGGGAGTAGGACCAATCTTAAACAAGGAAGCAAGCGGGCTAAAATGGGTCATGAAATAACTCTAGCGAGTTATTTCTAGGATTAAGGAGAATCCCAAGGCCTTTTATTCATATACAAGAAGCAAGAGAATAACTAGAGAAAGGGTTGGTCCGCTAAAGGATAAGGAAGGAAGGTTGTGTGTTGAATCTGGGAAAATAGGTGAGATTCTCAATGATTACTTTGCATCTGTGTTCACTGAGGAAAGGGACATGTTGAATGTTGAGATTAGAGATAGAAGTTTGTTTATTCTGGATCACATTGACATAAGGAGGGAAGATGTGTGGGGTAGGCCAAAGGATATTAAGGTGGACAAATCCCCAGGACCGCTTGGGATTTATTCCAGGTTGCTGAGAGAGGTGACAGAGTAAATTTGCTGGAGCCCTGACAGATATCTTTGTAGCATCCTTAAACACAGGTGAAGTGCCGGAGGACTGGAGGGTTGCTAATTTTATCCCCCTGTACAAGAAGGGTAGTAGGGATATTCCAGGTAACTACAGACCAGTGAGCTTGATGTCAGTGGTGGGAAAGTTGCTGGAGAAGGTACTGAGGGATAAAATCTATTCATATTTGGAAAAGAATGAGCTTATCAGTGATAGGCAACATGGTTTTGTGCAGGGGAAATCATGCCTTACCAACTTAATAGAGTTCTTTGAGGAAGTGACCAAGTAGACAGATGAAGGAAAGGTTGTAGATGTCATAAACATGGACCTTAGTGAGGCATCTGATAAGGTTCCCCATGGTAAACTAATGGAGAAGCTGAAGTTATATGGTGTGCAGGGTGTTTTAGCTAGGTGGATAAAGAACTGGTTGAGCAACTGGAGACAGAGAATAGTAGTTGAAGGGAGTTTCTCAAAATGGAGAAAGGTGACCAGCGGTGTTCTACAGGAATCAGTGCTGGAGTCATTGCTATTTGTGATATACATAAATGATCTGGAAGCGGGCATTATTGGACTGATCTGTAAGTTTGCAGATGACACGAAGGTTGGTGGAGTAGTAGAAAGCATAGGGGACTGTCAAAGAATACAGGAGAATATAGATAGACTGGAGCGTTGGGCAGAGAAGTGGCAGATGGAGTTCAATCTAGGCAAATGTGAGGTGATGCATTTTGGGAAGTCTAATTCTAGAATGAACTATATTGTAAATGACAGAGCCTTGGGAAAAGATGATGACAGAGAGATCTGGGAGTTCAGGTCCATTGCACACTGAAGGTTGCTGCACAGGTTGATAGAGTGGTCAAGAAGGCATATGGTATGCTTGCCTTCATTAGACGGGGTATTGAGTACAAGAGCTGGCAGGTCATGTTAAAATTGTACAAGACTTTAGTTTGGTTGCATTTAGAATACTTTGTACCGTTCTGGTCGCCACATTACCAAAAGGATGTGCACGCTTTGGAGGTTTATGAGGATGCTGCCTGATATGGAAGGTACTAGCTATGAAGAGAGGTTGAGTAGGTTAGGATTGTTTTCATTAGAAAAAAGGAGATTGAGGAGGACCTGATTGAAGTCGACAAAATCATGAAGGGTATAGATAGGGTGGATAGAGATAAGCTTTTTCCCAGGGTGAGGAATTCAATAACGAGAGGTCACATGTTCAAGGTGAGAAAAGAAAAGTTTAAGGGAGATACATGCGGAACATACTCTACACAGGTGCCTGGAATGCATTGCCAGCAAAGGTAGTAGAGGCAGGCATGGTAGATTCACTGAAGGTGTGTCTGGACAGATGCTTGAATAGGTGGGGAGCAGAGGGATACAGATCCTTAGGAATTGGGCGATAGGTTTAGACAGTGGATTTGGATCAGCTCAGGTTTGGAGGGCCAAAGGGTCTGTTCCTGGGCTGTAAATTTTCTTTTTTATTTGTTCTTTGTGTGGTTCCTGAGCTGGCTATCAAAGTCATTTGACAGAGGGCCTCGTCACCAGAACTTTCCAATACACACCAAGACATTGCTGACTGGCGATGAGAAAGGGCACTATGCCCAGACTCTCTCAACCATCTCATGTTGACCTCAAAACCCTATACAACATGCTCCCCTCCCTCCTTGCCTGAGCCTGTCAGTGGCCTCTGCAATTTTCTACACTTAGCAGGGTTCTGGAGCATCTGGTTTTACACATTCTCCTTGACTTCCTGCAATAATGGAATGCAAACTTGAGGACGTTTCTGATACTGCAGATGTTGGTCTCCAAGTGGTTAGCAGCTGTACAGGCAAAACTGCCTCTCGGAGGGTAAAATTAAATATGATGAAACTGTCCAAACAGAGGTGGGTGAGGCAGCCACTCTCAATTTATAGTCCAGCCCTATGAACTATACCAGTTAAAATCAACTTTTAGTCAGATTTTTAAAAATCATCCATCATATATTCTTTCAAGCTTTTTAATCCCTTAGTATTGTTTTTATTTCAAGATCTCATCCAGTCTCAAAATCCTGAGCTTCACTTGAAAATCTTTGTTTAACCACATCTGTGTATTCTAAGCAGGTAGAATTTACTGAACTTCCCAACACATAATCTGTACATAAATTGTTGAAGAGATGTCCCCAAAACCTGTGAGGGTCTGGGAGTTTCTTTATTTTCTTCAAAAGACTTTTTTAAAAGCTAAAATACTAATTCAAAGCTTGATTTCCGCCAAGATATTTAATATGTACTGTTTTCATTTGGAACTGCTCAGACAAGTAGGAACTGTAATTAAAAGCAACTGTGATTATGATTCATTTGTTGACAGGTAGAAAAAACCCCATAAATTCTTCCAGATGGGATATCTCCCATTACAATTTTATCAGATTCCACGAACCTCCTCCAAGTCTTCCAAGATTCCAGGAACCTATCATAGTGTTGTCAGAGCATCTCTCTCCAATATTCCCAGAACTCCACTTCTAGTGATCATTAAGCCTGAATCCTCATGTAGTGATTTTAACGAGGTCAGCCCAGTGGACCTTATAGAATTAGTTCTCTGATTGGGGTTATTAATCTGGTCTAATCAGGGAACCCTGGCTGACAGATAGAGACAAGAGTGTCAGATGTTCTGTTCACTCTGAGAGTTGGTTCTGAGGGAGCTGGATCAGAGTCAATACACTGTTAGACACTGGAGTCTCTTATCATTGTTTTAGGGTTTCAGGAATGTCTTAGAAAGCCACCAAATTAGTGTGTCAACTAAACAAGTCAGGATTGGAAAGAGGAATACATAATGTATGTTGTGAAAGAGTAGCCTTGGTAAACCAACTGATCCTTTTCTGACCAGTTTCAAATCTTCCATGTAACATTCCTGTGCTTAACCTGTTGGTCTTATCCTTAACCTTACATATTATCGCTATTCTTAACTAAGAAAAGCATCCCGGGAAATCAGAAATAAAAACAGAAAATGCTGGAGAAAGTCAGCAGGTTTGGCAGCATTGATGGAAAGAGAAACAGATGATGCTTCATTTGATTCTGAAGAACAGGTGTTTTTATTTCAAACTTCCAGCAATATTTTACTTTTAATCTGTATTTATTATCTCAGGAAATCTACAGGTGATGTATTAAGAGTTGTCCTTTATTTTTATTCATTCATGGGATTTTGACATTGCTGGTAAGGCCAGCATTAAATGACATTCCTTGAGAAGGTGGTGGGAGCCGTTTTCTTGAACAGCTGCAGTTCATGAACAGGAATAGCTGAAACATTGTTTCAAAGAGTGTGCAAGGATTTTCACCCAGCATAAGGAAAGAAATGGCAACACAGTTCAGAATTAGGAGTCTGAGTAACAGATTTTAAAGATGTAGAAGTAGTCCTGATGAATTGCTATGGACTAAATGTTGGGCAATGAGATAACAGTAGATAGTTTGGTCTTGACATGATAGGCAGAAGGGCCTCTCTATGCCGTATGACTCAATGACTCCCTCTCTATAACTTGAACTCCTTAACTCTATTAACGTTGTATAAATCCAGGCAAGTAGGTAATATTGCATCATCGGTGAGGGTGTGGTAATGTCACTGGACGGGTAGTGCAGACCCCCAAACTAATGGGGACGGGGGTATGCATATATAAACAAGGCTGAAATGAATGCACCTTTCTTCAGCTGGAAATACTGAGTAGATGATTCATCTTGGCTGCCTCCTGAAGTCACAGCATCTCAGAATCACAGAATTGTTATGGAGCAGAAAGAGGCTATTTGACCCATCATGTTTGCATCAGCTCTTCAAACGAGTATCATAGTGTCAAAGAAATCTTCTACACAGAAAAGGGCCCTTCAGCCTATCATGTCAACACCAGTCAAAAACAGGCACCAAAATATTCTGATCCCATTTTCCAGCCCTTGGCTCATATCCTTGAATGCCTTGACATTGCAAATGCACAACTAAATACTTCTTAAATGTTTGGGTGCCTCTACCACCCTTAAAGGGAATTAGCTCCAGATTCCCTCCACCCTCTTTGTGAAAATCACATCCCCACTAAACCTTTTGCCCCTTCCCTTAAATCTATTCCCTGGACGTTGATCCCTCCATCAAGGAGAGGAGTATCTTCCTGTCTACTCTACCTATGCCACTCATAATTTTATATATCTTCATTACACCACCTCTCAATTTCCACTGCTCAAAGGAAAACAACTCCAGTCTGTCCAATCTCTGTTCCTAACTAAAACTCTCCAGCCCAGATAAATCTTTTCTGCACTCTCTTGAGTACTGTCACATCTTTCTTATAATTCCAGAACTGCACAAAGTCTAGCTGTGGTCTGTAGTGATTGTAATGAGGTCAGCCAACTGGGCCTCATAGAATATAAGTTCCCTGACTGGTCCAATCAGGGAGCCCCGGCTAACATATAAAAAGATGAGATACTGATACCCTACTATCTGACTTTGCGTGATATAGTACTATAGTCAAGGACTGTTCATGTGTAAATAAAGGGTGACTTCATGATAGGATACTGGCCTCCATGGAGTTATTTCAGTGACGATGAGAGTAAACACAATCCTGAGGAAACCAGTCCAATTTGTGGAATGAGCAATATCGATCATATGGACTTTGAAGGTCAGTGTGCCAGTTCACCTTTATGGGGATTTTAAATAAACAGGAAACTGCTAATTCCAGCTGGATAAATATCCAGTCTGTTGTTTAGAAGATTTAACGCAAAGCTGGTAGGGGGTCTGACCTTTGTCAAACTGGACATGAGACACACTTACTTGCATTTACTTTTCAACCAAGATTCCCAGAAGATGCTACAATAGGTATCCATAAGGATACAAGACTGCCATTTGGGGTCTAATCAGCCTGTTCAATTTTTCAGCAGATGATGACAACATTTTACAATGTCCACCTCAGTCACCATTTACCTAATAACAGAGAAAACTCATAAGGAACACCTAGAGAACTTGGATACAGTCTTAAGGTGATTTTCCAAGCCAGGAGTATGCCTAAGAAGAGGAAAACATAGTTTCCAGGGCTCCCAAGTGACTGATTTGGGCTACAGAGTTGACAGGGTCTGGTTACACCTGTTGGAAGGTAAAGTGAGGCTGATCAAAGGTGCCCCGGCTCCCACCTCTATTCAGGAGCTTGGGTCATTTCTTGGTCTGGTAAATTATCGTGGAAAATATCCTGGTACCTTTGCATCAACTCTGTAAAAGGTCAGCCTTGGAAATGGTTTCATAGCTTTCAAAGAAATAAAGAAGCTGATATCGTCCTTTAAGGTGTTGGCACAATGTGATCCCATGTACAATCTGGTACTGATGTGATATGCCTCCCCATATGGTATCAGGGTGGTAATAGCTCATAGGTGCCCATTGAAGAGGAATCCTCAACTGCCTTCTCATCCAGGACTTTGGGTAATGTAGTGTGTAAATACAACCAGATAGAAACATAAGGATTGACGGTCATATTTGGAGTCAGGATGCTTCACCAATATCGTTATGGATGAACGCTTATGGTAATCATAGACCACAAACAGCTCCTGCTTGAAAAATATCCATTGACTGCTGCTTCCAGGGCTCTTGGTTCAGTCCAGCCTCGGGTGACTGTCTGTGTGGAGTTTGCACGTTCTCCCCATGTCTGCGTGGATCTCCTCCGGATGGTCTGGTTTCTTCCACAGTCCAAAGATGGGCAGGTTAGGTGGATTGGCCATTCTAAATTGCCTATAGTGTGTGCAAGTTATGTGGACTAGCTATGAGAAATGCGGGGTTACGGAGATAGAGTAGGGGTCTGGTTCTGGGTGAGATGCTTTTCAGAAGGTCAGTGTGGATTCGATGGGCTGAGTGGCCTGCTTCCGCACTGTAAGGATTCAATGGATTCTATGGACGATTACGATTTTCTAACACTCAGCTGATTTTATATACATTTTTGCAATGATCTATAACTATCCTCACAAGTCTGTTGTGTAGCACTATATCAAATACCTTCGGGAAATATATACAGTCCATCAACAATGTTACCCTCATCAAGCCTTTCTTTTATCTCTTCAAAACACTGTAGAAGTTAGTTAAACATGATTTGCCCTTTAGAAATCTATTCTGAATCTTCTGAAACAACCCACTTTTTTCTATGTGATTGCTAACTCTATCTCAAATAATTGTTTCTAGAAGATGCCCCACAACTGAGGTCAGTTGAAATGCCAGTCTTCAACCAATTTGATCACTCCATGTGATATTAAGAACTGGCTCAAGGCTTTGGATATTTCAAAAGCAACTGGCCCTGCCAATATTCTATCATTTGTACTAAACACCTATGATCCAGAACTAGCTGTGCACCTTGCCAACCATTTCTAGTTCAGCTACAGCACTGGTGTCTACCTGATAGGATGGAAAATTGCCTGGATTTGGCCAGTACACAAAAAGCAGAAAAAACGTCCTAAGGGTCAATTACTGCTCTATTATTCTACTCTCAATTATCAGTAAAGTGATAGAAAAGGTTGTCAACAGTACTATCAAATAGTACTCGCTGAAGAATAATCCGTATTCTGATGGTTATTTTGGGTTCTGCCAGAGAACATGACTCTAAACCTCATTACAGCCTTGGTTCATATATGGACGTAAAAGCTAAACTTCAGAGTTGTGATGAAAGTGACTGCCCTTGAAATCAAGTCTGCATTTATCCAAGTGTGGCATCACAAACACAGCAAAACTGGAATCAGTAGAAATTATGGGAAATCTCTCTGCTGATTGGAGCTGTTCTTAGCAGAACAGTATATTGTTGTGGTAATTGGAGGTCAATCATCTCAACTCCAGGGCATCTCTACAAGAGTTTTTCAGATAATATCACAGGACCAGCCATCAGATGTTTCATCAATATCCTTCCCACAATCATAAAGTCAGAAGTGGGATGTATGCTGGTGATTGTGCAATGTTCAACGTCAGTCACAACTCCTCAAATATTAAAGCACACCATGTCCAATGCAACAAGAATCAGACAATTTCCAGCTTGGCCTGATAAATGGCAACTAACACTTATGCTGCACAAGTGCCAGGGAATGATAATTTCCAGTAATAGAGAATATAACCATTGCTCCATGTTGCTTATCAGCATTATCACTCAATTGCCTACTATCACTCACCCTAAATATCTAGACTGGACTAGCTGTTTTAATCCTGTGGCTACAAAAACAAGTAATTAGATAAGAATTCTACTGCAAGAAAACCACCTTCTGTCTTCCCAATACCTGTCTACTAACTACAAAGTCCAAATTAGAAGTGTGCTAACATACTTTACATTGCCTGTGAGTTTAGCTGTAATAATGCTCAAAAGGCTTGACACCACCTAGGGCAAAGCAGCCCACCTAATTGGGAAACCATTCTCAATATACATTCCGTCCACTACAGACACATGGTAGCATCAGTGTGCACCATCTAGAAGATGCATTGCAGTAACTCATCAGAACTTTTCAACAGAATCATTCAAATCCATGAGCCCTGTCTTGTAGAAGGACAATGGCAGAAGACATGTCGAAGACCACAAGTTGTAAGCCTTATGGACTGGTAAAATCTGTGACGAGAAATGAAAGCTAACGTTTCAGGTCTGGTGACCCTTCCTCAGAATGAAAAGGGTCACCGGAGCCGAAATGTTAACCTTGATTTCTCTTCACAGATGCTGCCAGACCTGCTGAGCTTTCCCAGCAACTTAATTTTTTGTTTCTGATTTACAGCATTCGCAATTCTTTCCGTTTTTATCAGCTTATGGATTGGTCAGATGAGCAGATCAGAGGCAAATGAAATTTAACCCCGATAAATGTGAGGTGATACATTTTAGAAGAAGTAACAAAACAAGGGAGTACTCAATGGATGGCAGTTTAGAGGAATGAAAGTTCAGAGGAACAGAGGGATCTTGGAGTGCTTGTTGACAGATCCCTGAAGCTGGATGGACAGGTTAGTATGGTAGTTAAGGCAAACGGATGCTTGCCTTCATTAGTCAGGGTGGAGATTATAAGAGTAGGGAGATTTATGTTGGAGCATTACAGAACGTTTGTGAGGTCACAACTGCAGTATTTTATGTAGTCTGATCACTACATTATAGAAAATATGTGATTGCACTGGAGAGATTCAGCATGATGCTGCCTGGGATGAAGCATTTTAGCTATGAAGAGAGACAGAGAAGGATGAGGGGGGACCTGTTAGAGGTGTATAAGATTAGCAGGGGCATGGACAGAGTTGATAGAAACCAGCTTTTTCCTTTAGTTGAAGGGTCAAGAGCAAGATGATAACTTTTAAAGTGAAAGGCAGAAGATTTGGAGATTTGACGAAAAACGTTTCCATCCAGAGGGTGGTAGGGGTCTGGAATGTGCTGTCCAGGAAGATAGTTGAGGCAGCTAACTTCACAACCTTTAAAAAGTTTTGAATGAACAATTGAAGTGTCGTAACAATCAAGGCTATGGGCCTACTGAGTAAAAGTGAGACGATGGAAGGTAGTAGCATATTTTTGGGTGGTATAGATTTGATTGGCCAAAGGCCTCTTCTCTGCTGTACAATTCTTTGATTCTAAGTCAAATATTATCCTGACTTAGAACTATATTGCCTTTATTTTGCTGTCAAAATCTCACTTGCCCAGAAACTGTGACAGTTCAAGATGGCAGCGCAACATCACCTTCTCCGGACACTTAGGAATAGGCAATAAATGCTAGCCTAACTAGCGACATCCACACCCTATGAACAATTAAAATCAAAATGCTGTAGATTTGTACTTTGTAAATGATGGAAAGGCTTTAGGAAGTTACTCGCAGATGATTTTCCAGTCTCAAAACTACGTTTATAGCTGCAATATTTATGTGGGCAATCCTAAATCTTTGATCCCCAGGATCATGATGGTCAGGGATTCTTATTTCACGCTTAATTCCTCAACATTTTCTTCACTGCAATTTGTTGATAACATTCCTGTAGTTATGAAATAGCTCATCTCCCTACAAACTGTCACCCATAGAATAGAACCCCTACAGTGTGGAAACAGGCCATTTGGCCCAACAGTCCACACCAATCTCGAAGAGCATCCCACCCAAACTCACCCCCCTCCCGCCACACCCGCCCCACCGCCTCACTCTATCCCTGCATTTCTCATGGCTAATCCACCTAATCTACACATCCCTGAACACTATGAACAATTTAGCATGGCCAATCCACCTAACCTGAACATCTTTAGGAGGAAACCGGAGCATCCAGAGGAAACATACACAGACACAGGGAGAACATGCAAACTCTACACAGACAGTTGCCCGAGGTTGGAATTAAACCCAGGCCCCTGGTGCTGTGAGGCAGTACTGCTAACCACGTAGCCAACATGTCACCCATGAAATTTGACAAGGTGGCCTCCTACCTCACCCTAAATGAGTATTCTTCCCATATGATTCCATATGGCATTACACACCATTCATAGAATTCCAAACATTTAAAGGACACGAGGATCCAATTTTATTAAATCTGAGTTATATAATATCTTTAAATTAGTCATGTACTAAAATTTGAGATTTGTTCATTCAGCATTGGATGGACATGCATGATGGATCAATCACCTCATTCCATACAAATTAGAATATAATGCAATTAAATTACAAACAACAAATAAACCTAACACATCTGTGAACTATGAGAAGTTTTGTGATGGTTTAATAAGAGAAGTTGTAAAAGTTATCTGAGAATTTAATATTCATTCTCTTCTCTCCCACTGATCTTAGCATTTAAGAATTGTTAAGGAAAGATGGGAAGCTTGGAGATTATGTTTGTCTGTGCCTCAGATTATCTGCAAGTGGCATCACAGTCAGTAATTACACATAGCAAGCATGGCTAGGTGATTAATTCAATGTTTCCAAGGTCATCACATTTATTCCAAAATGATGAAATGATGAGTAAGCTTTTTTTAATTATTAATCCATTTGACAAAGGTATAATTTGACCTGAGTCATAATTTGACCTGAGAGTACAATCTGCAGAAATAATCAAGCATAATGGACAGTAATAGAAAAACTACAATTGAGTTCGGGAGGAGACAATGAGTAGAATTTCACCCGTGGGTCACGGGTTATTGACTCTTACTGTAAAATGTGTGTAAGAGCAGATAGGGCTAAATTTTAAGTCTTCTGCAGTCAAATAACCAAAAAAATGATATGAGTGGACAGCATGGTGGCACAGTGGTTAGCACTGCTACCTCACAGCGCCAGAGACCTGGGTTCAGTTCCCGCCTCGGGTGACTGACTGTGTGGAGTTTGCACATTCTGCATGGGTTTGCTCCGGTTTCCTCCCACAATCCAAAAGATGTGCAGGTTAGGTGAATTGGCCATGCCAAACTGCCCATAGTGTTAGGTGAAGGGGTAAATGTAAGGGAATGGGTCTGGGTGGGTTGCGCTTCGGCGGGTCGTTGTGGATTTATTGGGCCGAAGGGCCTGTTTAGTAATCTAATCTAATCTAAATACAGATGAGGCACGAAGAATCGTCAACAAAGCAAGGCATCAAAGAATTTTCTGAATCCATAACATTGTATCACAAATAAGGCACTGTTCTAGTCAGTGGGGAAGATAAGTGGTGATGGGCAAAGTTCCTGTGTTGGTAGAAATCTCCCAGGAGAAATAATTAGGAAATGCTGAGTTGGAAGTCCTCACATTCCTAAGTGTATTAGCTTCCAAGATCGCACAATTATCCTCTTTCATTCACAATGAATATTTAGTTTTAGAGACAGAAGTCAGTGGTCATTGAAGATATCATTCTGGTGCTGCATTCTCACATTATTGCTTTCTCTTCTACAAGAGGAAAAGTGTGAAATGTCTGAGGGAAATTTTTGGTTTTCACACAATGCAGGTGTGAAGTTAGCACCTATCTGACAGAGGGACACCCATTCCACAGATTTATAGCTGAGAATTATAAATAAATTACAACAATCCACCTTGAGAATCTATGTACCCTCCCATCGGAAAACCACGGCTACAACATTTGCCCATTTACAGACTTGGCTGATATTTGCAGCAGAGTGAACCACGAGCATTGGGGAACAGTTACAGGACCTCTCTAATGTTCAACCAGCAGCACACTTTTCATGCTAGAAGCAGGTGGCCAGAGTTGAAGATGCTATGGCAATATTTGAAATTTTTAGATTATGTAAATGGAACACAGGTAAAAATAATGTAAAAAGCACATAATCTCTTGACTCAAAGAATTACATTTAAACGCCCCAATGTAGGTCTTTAATGGTATTAATTAATGATTTCAAACATTTCCGTCATTTGCACATGCACTCAGCATGGCACTCTCCTTTGCAGAAGAAGCATGTTGCAGCCCTTTCTTTATAAGGCAGTTATATTTGTGAATAAAGCTGTCTCAAATGTCTTGCGCTGAGGCAGCTGTTGCTGGGCCCAGTGTGCCTTTTCAGAGCCGCTCCTTTGCCTTTTGAGTTTCATTTCAAACTGCTTTTAAGCCTTTTGTGTGGTGTTAGACTTCAGTTCACCTACTGACCTCTCAGTTTCAGTGAAGCTCTCTTTGTCAAAGACTGCCGACATACTCCACCCCACTCAAGCATTGTCTCGCACGTGCCCATATCCACCTAATCTTTTAATTTCACCCCAGGACAAGGCAGCTGTTTGTGATACACGCGATCCACAGCTGTCAGGAATCGCCTGCTGCCCACCAGTTTCTCCAAGACAATGCTGAAAGGACTTTGTAGGAGCAATGCTTCTTCTGCAACAGTTGATAACACGTGCTCTGAAATCCTGCCTTTAGAAAAATCCCCCAGAGATCCAACTTTGCGAGATGATTGAAAACAGAATGCAGAACAAAAGTTCAACATCAAAAGGGAGTCATTGAAAGATTCTGTTTTAACTACTTCAATCCCAGATTTTTTTGTGTTCCACATTATGATTAAATGGAAGATTAAAGAAAAGTATTTATTGAATCTTTATTTAAAATAACTTATTTATTGCAGGACATTTAGAAAGTTCTATGTTTTTTCTATTTAAAAAATCCCTGGAAAAGAATCATGTGTCTTTGTGAATGTTTAGACAGCACACTAAGTGGAAAGATTTTAACTTTGCATTCTAGGCACAGAGTTTTGTCTGCTGGAACTACTTGTAGGAAATTAAGGAATAAATGTCAATTGCAAAATATTCCAGGCATTAAAATTATTAATTTAACTTTGCCTCAATGTAAGTTCATAAGATTTACCCTTATGAGTTTGGAAACATCCTCGAGCAGTTCTAAGTTTCAAAGTCAGCACACAGAATATAAAACAGAGAAGATGGGCAAGCACTTCAGCTGGAACTCTGATGAAGGATTCAGATCCAGACACTAAAACGTCTTTTCTTATTGCAATTCTATCTCAGCCTGTTGTATGTTTTCAACATTTCCTGCATTATTTTTCAATTCAGATTTCCAGCTCGAGCTTTTGATTTTCAGAATAATAAATATGCTTCACTCCAGCTCTGTGATGTGTGTTTACACTGGTAATCTTACCTTGTCTCTTTAGAGGCTCTTTTAATGCAAAGGGTTGATTTATTATTTACAACTCTCTGTCAAAGTGTTTGCAGGCTCTCTGAAGGCTAACACCAGAAGTGAGGCCTCCCTCTCCCTTGCTTATTCTTGCGCTTTTACCACATGCCTCTGATTATGTCATGTGGGCTTTTGCTTAGTTTTCCTCACCTGGGCAGTAATTTGTAAAGATCTGAAGGAACATTATCCGCCAGCGTAGCATATGGTTAGTATACACCTGTCCTGTGTCTTGCACCTGCCATGTGGCGTGTTTTATCCTGTCAGCTCTAGTGTTTCACGCCAGAAGGCAAAAACATTTCAGATTATTTCTACATTAGGCTGCTGCCATGTGGGTGGACTGAAGGGAGAGATGTCAGAATTTGCATGCAAATATACCCTTTTGTCGAACAGGTAATATGTTTACATGGCAATTTGGGGTTTGGAAATAGGGTAGGGTCGGTGAAGCGGCACATCCCTTTTTTGCAAAGTTAGCGGGACTGGAGCATTTCTGAGTGAATTAAGCCATCTTTGCTTGAATGAATGTGTCTGAGGCTTCGGGTCCACACAACCACTTTTCCATCTGTCGCTGTTTCTGGGCATTTTTGCCACATGATTTATGGAGCTTTGAAAGGCTGCATGAGCTGAGCCTTGAGCTTTCCCTGCAGATTGGAAGCGTATAGAATAAAATATTGTACCTCAGCACTTAAAGCCCTGTTAATCTGAACAGCTGACGCTGAAAGGTTGCACGTCCTCTTATCAATCAGTGCATTCCTCATAATCCACTCCATTACTAATTCAGATCCTCTCTAATTTTATACAGAGATTAAGGCTCTCGTCCGATCCAAACCTATTCTAATTCCAAGAGTAACAGGCAGTGCCATTGTAAATCTACTAGCAGCAGACAATAGGCAGCTGAAAGGGAGCTCAGAAGTGAATGGAAGAATGAATGTCAGTACTGCCAGAGTTACTGGCCTGTCTGATTATATTAGTCCACAGATGGAGGTTGCTCCTGTGGCTGAGTAAACAGCTTTTCTTAAAAAAAAAACTGGGTGGAGAAGAGACTGCTTATGAGAGTACAGCTCTGACAATGAAAGAACTACGTGTTGTTGTGGAAGATGGTAAAGAAAGCAGTTTTGACATTTTTTCTCTTATTCTGCAACATTTATCTTCTATTATTTAGTCAGCTCCACTTCAGCAGTTTAATATAATACTTGCTTTAAAAAAATACATTTTTCTGTCATGTATTTATACATTTATGATTGGGAAAACTATTTCAGTAAGGACATCAGAAAGCAGAATTTTAAGAATTTTTGTAAAGGAATAAAGTAATTTAAAATGATATCTTTCAAACAAAACTGATGGCAGTGGATAAGGTCCCTTTAAGAAAGTCTGCTTTTAAAAGGTTAACATTGAGGGATGACAGGATTGGGTGTTAAACATTCCTGGATTCAAAGAATTCAGGAAAGATTAGAAAGGACTAAAAGAACAAAAAGAAGCAAGGATGCTGGTATTGTAGTGCTGGAGAGAGAAGACATCCTAGAGGAGATATAGACAGAATACATGTGGCTTGAGATGAGAAACAAAAACAAAGTGCAATTACATTGCTTGGTGTAGTCTATAGCCCACCAATTATTGGAAAGGATGTAGAGAAACACATTTGAAAGGAAATTACAGTCAGACGCAAAAATGATAAGAGCCGTTGTAAAGGCGGACTTTAATTATCTAAAAATGCACTGTGATGGTTGAAATGTAAAGGGCAGAGAGGGAATCATGACAGTGTATTCAGAGGGAATTTTCTACAGCAGCATGTTTTCAGTGCAATGCTGGACCTCATTCTTAGGTAAGAGGTGGATCAAGTAGATCAAGTTAAAAATCTCACAACACCAGGTTATAGTCCAACAGATTTATTTGGAAACATTAGCTTTCAAAGTGCTCCTTCTTCATCAGGTGGTTAAGTGTATGTGTGAGTGTGATGGGATATACACCTGTGAGAGGGTCCGTGCATGGTCCACAAATATACACACACACTATCACATGCACTCACACCCACACCCACATGCACACACTCACTCTGTCTCTCCTACACACACACACATATAAGTTTACGTTTTTGCAGAATTACATTTTATTTTGCTCAAAAACTGCATGAATCCATGCACAACTCTGTAAATCCCATTTTAGAAACAGAACCATCTAACTCAACATTGGGACACAGACAGATCTCACACCTAAATGCATTGTCTGAACTGAGATGGCACCCATTGTTAGAAAAGCTAGACCTATCTTGATAATATAATTTAAAAAGAACAGAAACCAACCCCCATCCCATTCTAAAAGATGAAAGACTGATCTAAAATTGTTTAATGTATTATTACATCTCCATGATACTGTACTGATTTGGCTATAAATTCTATGTCTTATGATCTTATTCGCCACAGCCACCTGATGAAGAAGGAGCACTTTGAAAGCTAATGCTTCCAAATAAACCTGTTGGACTATAACCTGGTGTTGTGAGATTTTTCACTTGATCTACTTGATCCACCTCTTTCCTAAGAATGAGTGCTGGGGGTGTATCTGTGTGCGTATGAGAGAGAGAGAGAGCTTGTGTATGAGAGAGGGTCTGCGTGGGTGGGTGAGTATGTAGGTGTGTGTGTGTATGTATGTGTGTGTGAGAGAGAGAGAGAGAGAGAGAGAAAATGTGTGTAGTGTAGTGGGGTCACCTGTAGTGTAACATGAACCCAAGGTCCCTAGCTGAAAGCCAAATTCAGTACCCATGGGATTAGCCTCAACTGGGACCTTGGATTCATGTCACACTACTGGTGACCCCACTACACTATACTCTCTCTCGCTCTCTCTCTCTCTCACACACACAAACACACACAAACCCTCTCTCATGTGCAATCTCTCTCCCATATGCACATACATTATATCCCCTGCGCTCACATCCACACACGCACCCTCTCACAGGCGTGTACCCCATCACACTCACACACACATTTAACCAAGCTTACACACACACGTATACACTCTATCACATGCACTCACACCCATACAAACACTTACGTGCACACACTCACTCTGTCTCTCCTAAACGCAAAAACACATATAAGTTTACGGATGAATTTGTTTTTGCAGAATTACATTTTATTTTGTTCAAAAACTGCATGAATCCATGTAAAACGCTGTAAATCCCACTTTAGAAATAGAACCAGTCTAACTCAACATTGGGACACAGATAGGCCTCACACCTAAATATATTTAGGTGTGAGGTGGCACCCATTGTTCGAAAAGCTAGACCTTGAGAATGCAATTTAAAAGAAGTTCTGGGATTTACATATCAAAGAACAGTGTATCTCATTGTAAAAGATGAAAGACTTGATCTAAAATTGTTTAATGTATCATCATATCTCCATGACACTGTACTCATTTGGCTATAAAGTCTGTGTCTTATGATCTTATTCTCCACAGCCACCTGATGAAGAAGGAGCTCTTTGAAAGCTAGTGCTTCCAAGTAAACCCGTTGGACTACAACCTGCTTTGTGTGATTTTTAACTTTATCTACCCAGTCCATCACCAGCACATCCAATTCAAGTAGATCAAAGTCAGTCGGAAAACATTTAGGAAATAGTGATCTCTGTCAAAAGGTTTATGGTGACTGTGGAAAAGGATAATAAATAATCCTGAGTAAGACTAATTAATTGGGGAAAGAACAACTTCAATGGGGTGAGAGCAGGCCTGCATTGAATAAATTAAATAAATAAATTTGTCGGAGAAACAGTAGCTGGACAATGGGCTATCTTCAAAGAAGAGATGGTTCAGGGGTACATTTAACGAATATTCCCTTGAAAGAGAAACATAGGGCAAACAAATCCAAAGCTGGCTGCTTAATAAAGAGTTAGATACTATGATGAAAATTAAAAGGTGTGCTTGTGGCATATGTCAGGGAGAAAATTCAATTGGGAACTGGGCTGAAATTAGAGGATTCTTTACTTGAATTTGCTAAGGCACATTGACCAGATGAGATGCATCCGAGGAAAGTGAGGAGAGTGAGAATGGGAATATCAGAGAGACTGAAAATCATTTTTGAGTTTTCTTAGATTTTTGGATGGTGCAAGAGCTCTGATGAAGAGTCATCTAGACTCTAAACGTTAGTTTGCTCTCTCTCTCCATGGATACTGTTTGACCCACTGTGATCTCCAGCATTTGTTGTTTTTATTTTAACTACTCATTGATATTGGGGCAGGCTGCCAGACATTGCAAAATGATTTGCACCTTTTTTTTGCACAACAGTCAGTCTGTCCCAAAGGCCTGACCCATATTCATTGTTTCAAACACCTTGAGATATCTCAACAATAAGATAATTAAATGCTCCTTCTTTTTAATAAATTAAAATGAAGAATTAAACAAAAATATTTGATCTATCTTTCTAACAGAGCAAAAAGTGCAGACATGCAATTAATGAACCATTAATGGTCTGTTAGTGTGTGGTACATAGTGTGCTGATATAATTATTGAGTGAACTTGACATCAGTTGTTTCAGGTTATGTAGTAAAAGTCAACAGTCATACTATTGACAAGGCTTTATGTTCTGTAGTTGTTCTCATGTGGTTTGGGATCACTTCCAGACCAGCTTGGCAGACTGACAAGGGTGAAAGTCACCTTTAATAAAGCTGATACATGACAGATAACTTGGAGATAAGGCTGAGAACTGGAAATAGTTGTGAACTCTAGTCCGCACCGTAGCTGCAATGCTATCCCACAGAGATGATGGTGAGGAAAACGTAGCATCAGCAAGGTCTGATAAACATAGGTGCAGAAATTTGAGGGTGCATATATGAGGATCAATGATCGGCACAACATCGTGGGCTGAAGGGCCTGTTCTGTGCTGTACTGTTCTCTGTTCTATGTTCTATGAGGTCTTGAAGCTCTACAACTTAATACTAAAGATAGGGAGTTCTCATTACATTTTGATTGGTCCTGCTGCATACTTTCAGGCAAAGTCTAGACTAATAGCAGAAAGCCCGAATCCATGGTAAAGCTAGGATACATGAGCAGAGAGAGAAGATCTGTAAAATATTTAACCCCAAAGGATTAATCAATACAAGCACCAGTATTCAATCCTTTTAACTTTCATATGGTATGGGCATCACCGGCAGACCTGGCATCTGTTGTCTGCCACAGTTGCCGTTAATAAGATGACAGTGATTGTTGTTCTAGAACCATCGCAGGTCATGTGATAGATCTCCCAATTTTAAAAGAAGGTTCATTTTCTAAGGCTAGAAGTGCCCCAGGGTCTCCAGCTCCCCCATGAATGGAAATGTGTTCAAATTGTGTCTTTAATATGAGCGATGATCAGTTACACTGTGAGATATCAAAGATCCACACTTGGAGCATTTGTGCATAAATGTTGATACATGTACTCTCTAGACCTCTAAGATTAACCTTGACAAAGTTTACAGAGTCAGAAAAGGACTCCTCATTTGCTTACTATTGATGGGTGACATATTGAGGGTGTCTGCCCTTGCAGCAATATTGGAAAATTAGTTTTTTTTTACAAGTGGGATCCAATCATCACACTTCCAAGTGGCAATCCAGATCAGGGTCCCTATCTAATAACCAGATGACCATTTCAGTATTCATGATTGTCATATTCTTGTGTTGTGTTCTTTAACACACAATTATCAAACTTATAATAGATTGGTAAGTAAAGATAGGTTTAATTTACTTGAAAATTTCAAACTGATTTATTTAACAAACTGATAACTTATGTAACAGTGCAATTTATGTAAACATCCCGGTCCTTAGTTATTAGCATATTCTGTCCATAAAACAACTCAAGTTAAATTTAGATTCCTAAGAGTGAAAATGTGTATAGATATACAATTCGTTGCAAAACTACAGAGAAGCATGAATTGCAAAATCTACAAGTTTAGGAGTCTATGTAATGGAAATGGCATGGCAATGCTTTTAGATCTCGTCATGGTTTCAGAACATAGAATTCATTCTAGATTGTCGTTGTCTTGTAATTGTGTCTCTTGTGTGTTAAGAATATAGAATATAGACAATAACATAAGAAATAGAAGGATAAGTATACCTTCCATCCTCTCAAGCTGCTTCACCAGTTAATAAATTCATGGGTGATCTTATTTGACCTTAATTCATTGCTGTGGAGTGCAGTGGAGGCCAGGACGCTAAATGTCTTCAAGGCAGAGATTGATAAATTCTTGATGTCACAAGGAATTAAGGGCTATGGGGAGAATGCAGGTAAGTGGAGTTGAAATGCCCATCAGCCATGATTGAATGGCGGAGTGGACTTGATGGGCCGAATGGCCTTACTTCCACTCCTATGTCTTATGGTCTTAATTTCACCACGTTGCTTATCTCCCAAAGCCTTTGAATCCTTTGTCATCCAAATATTTGTCTATGTCAGCGTTGAATATATCCAGTGACCAAGACTCCAGTATTCACTGGGAGTAAGAGAATTTCAAAGTGAATAACATTTAGTGAGAAAAAGTTTCATCTCCATCTTAAAATTGAGACCCCTTATTTGGAAAATATACCTCCTAATTCTCCAGTAGGCATTATCCTGTTAAGCCCCTCAGGGTCTTATAAATTTCAATAAGATCGCCTTTCATTCTTCTAAATTCATTGGACATGCTCCCAACATACTCACCCTTTAATTATAAGTCAAGCCTGTCATCCCAGGAATATTCATAGTGAACTTCTTTGCATTTGTTCTAATGCAAATCTGTCCTTCTTTGAATAAGGTGATCAGAACAGTATTCTAACAGCTGAATTCTTGCCACAATGGAAAGCTCTCCATCCTGGCAGATATGGCAGATGAGTCTGAAAATTAGGCTTCCCTCTCATGAAAATAACACCAAGCATTTTTATGGAGGCTTGTGTGTGTACATTTGATTCTATACAACTGAATGCTCCTGAAAATTTGTCCATCTCATGGATTAGGCTAACTGGTTGGTAATTACACAACAGCAGGTTATATGAATCACCCTGATGAAGGAGCAGTGCTATGAAAGCTAGTGTTTCCAAATAAACCTGTTAGACTATAACCTGGTGTTGTCTGATTTTTACCTTTGTACATCCCAGTCCAACACCGGCATCTCCAAATCATGGTTGGTCATTATTTAGTTTTATAAAGACCATGTTGTTTTTTTCCCTGTACTTTTAATTGTGGGCTAAAATGAGAAAAGAACTCTTTTAAGGCATAGGTTTAAGATAAGAGGGGAGAGACACTAAAGGGTCCAGAGAGGCAATTCTTTCACATAGGATGGTGAGTGTCTGAAACAAGTTGCCAGATGTAGTGGTGGAAGCAAGTACAATGTTGTCATTAAAGAAACATTTAGACAGGTACATGGATGGAATAGGTATGAAGGGATATGGACCAAATGCAGCCATTAGTTTAATTTTGAAAACTGGGTGGCATCGGCAAGTTGGGCCAAAGGACCTGTTTCCATGCTGTAGATCTCTGTGATTCTATGACTCTAAAGCCAAGGATTGCTGAAGGATTACTGTATATACGCAAGCAGCTTGACACTCACTGTAGGTCCAGTTTACACAGCTACTGGTTCAAGCAGTAATAGGAGATGGTGTCAATATGCTGGAGCCAAGGGATGTGTACAAATTGAGGTTCAGCCAGCAACAAGTAACTGATTGGTCTGTAGAGTGTTGATCGGTTACTGGTGACAAAGGACTTCTGCCAGGCAACAACCATGTGATTGGTTCCACAGTAGTTGAACAGCTAGGGACTGTGAACAAGTCAGAGGGAAGCCATCAGATCTCAACCAGCTCCAGAGCTGTCACTGTTCTCTGCAGTAAAAGGCAATTTAAGCCTGAAAAAAAGTTTTTTTTTCATTCAGCCATTGTCTTTCATTGTGACTTTTAATTAATATGTCAGATCCTTTTTAATAAGTGTGAACCAGTCACCCTGTCCCCCTGCAAATGAGTGAAATATTCAAAGAAGGAAGACTGAGAAACTCTGCATTTTAGTTAAATCTGTAACTTTTATGATGACTCCAGAAATAGCAGAGCTTGATTTCCACAGTGCTACCTCAGCGAGGAATAACAATCTAACCATTTTTTCCTTTTAAAGAACAGTACAACGTTCTTGCAGCATCGTGTCTGTAATCAGAAAAAAATTTGAAAATGATAATCAGAGCCTCTGCTATTCTCTCCCACGCTTCTTATAACAGCTTGATGTGCATTTCATTTCAGGCTTGGTGATTTAGCTACTTTTGAAGACTTTCTTCTTTCCTCTCTCATTATTATTTTATTCACTATTTCACATTCTCTGCCTGAACTATGATGTCTCCATCGTATCTTCTTTTGCAAAGTATTCATTATGAATCATGCATGTGTCCTCTACCTTGCACATTGGGGTTAATTTTATGCTTAGAAATTGGACTCACTGCCTCTACACTTTTGTAAAATCCAACATCATGTTGCTGGGACACAACTGGGCATTACTCTAGTTGTCATTATTATGGAATTTAAACAGATAATAAGATTGGCAGCTTGACCATCATTTTAAAGAAAATGAAAACTTGTTAACAATCCTATGAACTGCTGTTGGTTATTGTTGATTTCAGCAGAAGAGCCGGCTGATGTAAGGGAAAGAAAAATTTCCCAGGGCTTTAAAATAATTACAGTCACCCTTGCCCATTGTAAGAAGTCATTGAGCCTCCTACTACATTGCAACCTCCATCCAGACTCGTTTGGTCCCGTGAGAAGGTTGCCTCTTCACATCAGTTCTCATCAGCCCCTTCCACTGATCAATCTCAGCCTGGAGAGGGATACACAGGGAGTCATCATCAAACCAGGAAGCCATCCTTGGTACTGAGTGCCTTCCTCTTTAGTTCAGTATATATGTCCAGTTTTCAAGTGTAAGATGCACATACAGAAGATGCACAGTGAGTTTTCTCTGTGGAGACTAATACAGATAGAGGGTAAAATATGTGTTTTTTTAACATTCCCTATTCAGGAAGGAAATGGAACAGATGTGCTCATATGTTCTTTCAACCCAGTCAAGTGTTTTGAATAAGACATTGCTGGCTCTATAGTCATCAAAAACACTCTTCCCTCTTGCTTTTCTAATGCTTTAATGGCTTCTAAAAGAGTATTTTGCCATAGACTTATTCATGAATTACAAAACATATTTGTATTTCTCTCAATGTTAATTGGGACTATTCTTTCTTTCTCCAATTTTTTTTTAATTTCATGGCTACACTTTTGATACTCCTTTTGGCTTTCTGTAGCATTGATCGCTCAGTATGTGACATAAAACACAAAAAGGCACAACACAGACCATTGAAAAGACAAGGCACCAATACCAATTTCTGGAGAGACAGAACTGAAATATAGATAAGTTATACTGAATTATTTGAAACCTTTGTTAGGCCATCCCTGGAAGTACAGTAAATAATTTTGGTCTCAATTTTCAAAATTAATATTACGACACTTGAGAAGGTGAATAAAAGGATTTCCTAGAATGATTATAGAAATGGAAGTGTTTAACTTTCAGAATAAATTGAATTGGCATTGGTTTGCTTCTCTAGAAAAGAGAAGACTGTGTGGTGACCTGATAGAGATCTTCAAGATCATGAAAGGATTTGGTACAGTAGATTTAAAGAAGATCTTTCTACTTTCACGTGAGAACAGAACTAACAGTCATAAACATAATACTAACAAATCCAACAGAGAATTTAAGAGAAATCTCTTTACCCAATGGATAATTAGAAAATGGAACATACTGCCACAAGATGTGGTATTTACTGAAGGTAGAGTTTGGTAAATACATGGAGGAGAAAGGAATCAAAGGATATAGTGGGTTTAGGTGGAAGGAACTCATGTGGAAAGCAAACATTGACATATAGACCAACTGTCGAGAGTGTGTTGCTGGGAAAGCACAGCAAGTCAGGCAGCATCCGAGGGGCAGGAGAATCCTGATGAAGGGCTTATGCCGAAATATCGATTCTCCTGCTCTTCGGATGCTGCCTGACCTGTTGTGCTTTCCCAGCAACACACTCTCGACTCTGATCTCCAACATCTGCAGTTCTCACTTTCTCCATATACACCAATTGGCCAAATAGTCTGTCTCTATGTTGTAATTACTTGACAAATTATTAAAAATTTGATTGAAAATTCTCTGTTGTTAGCAATGTAGCATTATTTTGGATTTCAAGTCAAGCTAAAGGAAAAGCAAAATTGGAAAAAAATGACAAATTTTCTCAATTACTTGTGTTTGGACATGATCATTTACATAATTACTTTATTTTCCTTTAAAATCATTAATAAATGCCACAATGGCTAAAGACTGATGAGAACAAAATTGGAAGAAACATTGAGTGCGTGTGGAACGTTTAGTCCTTTCTTTAGCTGATGCTGCAGTTGAGGTGGGTCATCTGACCTAGCCAAACTAAATGCATGCTAAGATGCCAGTTGTTGATCACAATTTACTGTTAGCAAGCCTGGGTCTCAGACCCACAGATTCCTGACTTCACTTCAACTAATCTATGGAGAGTTCTTGCCATATATACAGGTTAATTGCTGGTATGTCACTTTAAGCTACCACTTAGCTTTAGCATTTCTTGGTATATTATATCACTCGAAAGATTACATTGTGTAAACACTGAAAGATTTTTTGCTGCTCCTGAACTGTTTTTGGTTGCCTCAGAGGCAGTTTTTTGTTGTCTCCATGTTCCAGTCCTAAAAGATTAAGTGGAATACCACAGAAGTAACAGTCAGAAGAGAGAGGAGGAGGTGAAAGGTAATGTGCAGGAAACCATATTCACTGAGGATCTTCAGAGACCACTTCTTTGTCATTAACATTATTTAGGAACAAAGGTCTAGAATTTGTGGTCGAGGTGAATTTGATGGGAAGCCACAACACTGAACTGTTTCCATCCAGAGATGGTTGAAAATCTTTTTTGCACCTCATCTTGCTGGATGTTGAAATGGTAACAGTGTGATCAGGTCAAAGCAGTGACTGAGATATTGATGAAAACAGGACCCACAGCTTATTTCTTTAACTAATAAAATTTACCAGAATGTGGAAAGGAGGAAATGAAAACAGAAATTGCTGCAAAATTCAGCAGGTTTGGCAGCATCTGTGGAGAAAATCAGAATTAATATTTCAGGTCCAATGGCACTTCATCAGAACCATTATGAGGAAGGGTCTCTGGACCCAAAATGATACTGCCAGATTTGCTGAGCTTTTCCACTAATGCCCGTTCTTGTTTCTGATTTCCAGAATCTACCATTCTTTCAGTTTTTATTCATGTTGAAACAAGGAAAGAGTTTAAGCCTTCAATCAAACTGTGTGAAGAGAATGGAAGCAGTTTTCCATGGAGGCCAACAAAAGGAGTCTGATCCATAAGGATCTGGTTACTGTGTTGCAAAACGTTCAAAAGCTTCACATGAGTGGTCAATGTCAGTGAATATGTTGACATGTGCCATACCTTACCCACTGCACCATCAACCTGATACAATGCTCAATGCTCCATATCCCCATCACTTACTCTTCATTAATCTCCAGCAGTCAGGATTCACTCACATGTTACAAGTTATCCTCACACACTTGCTATATGTGCAAGCCTAACATCTACATCTCATTACAGGCATTGCTGGAACACCCATGTCAAACATCATCACTGGTAAGAAATAGATCAAATGTTTCACACTGATTAACCTACATGCAGTTCTGATGAAAGGTCACTCAGTCTGAAATGTTATTTCTGTTTCTCTCCTCCGAGGCTTCTGCCGTGTATTTTTTCAACATGTTTAAGTTTTATTCCTGCAACTGCAATATTTTGCTTTTGTGTACACTTCACAGCCTTCACATACTTCCAGCTATTCAGCTTTCACAGGCACATCACTCAAAAATATTGCAATTTTTGCTGGCATTTTTCCCTCTCTTTTGCAGGAAAAAGGAAGCAACAAAGAGCCACCAGAAAGCTGTGTGAATGTCAGCAACCCATTACAGAAGTTGTTACCAAGTGGCAGTCAGTGACTGCTGTAATTGGTGTTTCTGAAACTACCCAGAATGCTTCTGCGTAATTGTACTAGAAATTTATTGTTACATGTATTTATTAAAATACAATAAAATGTGTATAAGTTGCCATAGATGGAAATGTGTTGCTGGAAAAGCACAGCAGGTCAGGCAGCATCTAGGGAACAGGAGAATCGACGTTTCGGGCATTAGCCCTTCTTCAGGAACGTGGAGATGGTGGGGAGGTGGGTGTGGGGGATGGGGCTGAGAGATAAATAGGAGTGGGTGGGGCTGGGGGGGAAAGTAGCTTGGAAGTAGGTAGATGGAGTGATGGTGATAGGTCAGAGCGGAGAGTGGAGAGGATGGGTGGGAAGGAAGATGACCAGGATGACCAAGTGGGACACATCAAGAGGGTGGTGCCAAGTTGGAGTATTGGATCTGGGATAAGGTGGGGAAAGGGGAGATGGGGAAACTGATGAAATCGATGTTGATGCCATGTGGTTGGAGGGTCCCAAGGCAGAAGATGAGGCATTCTTCCTGCAGGCATTGGGTGGCCAGGATTTGGCAGTGGAGAAGGCACAGAACTTGCATGTCCTTGGTGGAGTGGGAGGGGGAGTTGAAGTGGTCAGCCACAGGGTGGGGTGGGGTTGTTTGGTGCATGTGCCCCAGAAATGTTCCCTGAAACATTCCACAAGTTGGCAACCTGTCTCCATACTGTAGAGGAGGTAAGTGGCTACAGGATGCTGTCACACTCCGCAGTTGCCAAACCATTCCCTGAGGATGTAACACCATGGAGGAAGCACACTGAAACATCCCCTGCTGCTACTGACCGGACTGAGAACATCACCTCTGCCAAAGCTGCTTCATCGTCGCCGATACTCCAGCCAATGCCATTTCCACGAGACTGTCCCAACTCTGGAAGACCAGGGCCCATCTCAACTTCCAAAAACCGATTGACCCTCCAAAAGAACTCTCGAGAACCAAGACATCACTCACTCAAGAAATTATTTACTCCGTCACCATTGCAGAAAATGGTAAAACATCAGAGAAAAAGAACAGAACCCAATTCATTGAAGCTGGGACAGAAGCTTAAGCCACAACTGCCATGGCGAACAAGGAATGGACCAGACACACCACTTAACGGCTCCCTGCAACCTCTCTCCACCACTGTATCAGCAGACAGAAGAAAAATCAATTTGATTCAAAACTTAAATTAAAATTAAAATTTAAAAAATGAGAAAAGGATGCACCTGGTCATGCCAGAGGGAGTGGATGAGTGGGGAGCTCAAAATCTCCTGCTGCCTCCGTCATCTTATCATTTATATAATGCACCTCGTTCTAAACTTCATGGGTATTAATGGGAAATAAGCCAAATTTGGGGCACTAGACGGTTTCATGCATTGATGAGAAAGATGAATGCCCTAACTTGAGTTTGGCATATGACAGATTGCCCTCACAGACTCAAATTTATTCAATCCAACCCAATATTGCGTGCCTTTAGTGGCTGTGTTTGCTCAGGCACAGGCACTAGTGAGATGTGCAAGATAAGTGACAGCAGAGAAACTTGTACCCAGGGTGGATGATAGTGAATGAGTCTCTGTGCAAAGCTGGTCTCATTTTGTTATCCAAACAGACCAGTGTCCATTGGTGAAGCCCAACGCCAGAATGATGTAGTAGGCCAAGATGCAAAAAGATGTAAGGAACTAAGATTGAGGTCCATATACTGAACTCATTTACGGCCAAGTGAACATAACCTAGTGCTAGTGTTTTTTACTGGAAGATGGCAGGTGATTATCCTGCTCCACTTGTTGTACGTCTGAGTTTTGGTCCCTGATTCCTATCAATGCATCACTGTCAGCAGTGGTATCACTTGCCTAAGTCCTAAGTTCTAAAATTCCTTCCCTAAAAGTCATATCTCCCTCTTTTTTCTCCTGTGAGGCATTTTGTACAACCTATCGCTTTGACCAAACTTCTCATCACTTGCCTCAATACTTATCTATGGGACTCGGTGTAAAGTTTATGTTTAATAATACATATTATTGTTGATGACCCAGTTGTTGGCCAGAACCCTGATGGACTGGTATCACATGAAGTCAAAAACCCCTGGACAGCTGTTATTCCTGGACTGATGTCTGTGACAGGATCTGGTTAGTTTTCAGTTTGAATGGGATATAAGGATTATTCCCCTTTCTATTTCTAGCCACTCATATATGCCAAACCTCGTTACTCACAGTCCACTAAAAGCAGGACAAAACCAATCTGGCAAATTATTGCCTCATCCATCTATTCTTGATCATCAAAAAGTAATGGAAATTGTTGTAAGCAGAGTTACCAAGCAGCACCTGCTCAGCATTAATCAGCCTACCCATGCCAGTTTAGTTTCCACCAGGTTGAATCTACCCCAGACTTCACCACAGTCTTGTTAAAAACAGGGGGAAAAAGAGCTGAATTCCAGAGATGAAGTTTAAATACCCATCCTTGACATCAAGGCCACATTTGATCAGATGTGGCATCAAGGAGCCCAAGGAAAATTGAAATCAGTGGGAATCGGGGGAAACACTCCATTGGTTGGGTCCTATACCTTGACACAAAGCTATTTATGGTTATTGAAGGTTAATCATTTCAGTCCCAGGATTTCAGTGCACGAGTTCCTCAAGATAATGTCTTAGGCCTAAATTTCTTTGGCTGCTTCATCAATAATCTTCCCTCTGTCATAATTTCAGATACAGGAAACTTTACCCATGTTTATAAAATGTTCAGTACCTTCACAACTTCTCAGGTACCCAATGCAGTCTGTGCCCACATGCAGCAAGACTGGACATTTGTACCATAAATGCCAGGCAATGACTGTCTCCAATGAGACAGAATCTCCCCTTGATCTTCAATGGCATTAATATTGCCAAATCCCCTACCATCAACTCTCTTGGTGTTAATACTAATCAGAAGCTTAAATGTACCAGCTACCGAAACACAAGTGTAAGTCAAAACATACGAATTCTGCAGTGAGGAACTCATCTCCTAAATGCCAGAGTCTTTTCACCATTTACAAGGCACAGGTCTGGAGTATGATAGAATTCTTTCAATTTGCCTGATGATTGTGATTTTTAACCATCTCCATAATACTTAAGAGACTACAGGACAAAGCAGCCCAGCTACTACCAGCAAATATTGTCAACCATCTATACAATCTACATGATGCACAAATCTACATGTGCTCAGGCTTCTTCAATAGTGCATTCCACGTATATGATCATCGCTCATTTGCATTGAAGAACCTGCTGTTAAGGAATGGTCAGCCCCAAACATTACATTACTGTAGTGTTTCCATCCCTCCTTCCTCCTCTAACAAAACAAAAGGAGAAGCAATGTTCAGAGGAGAGGAGATAGAAAATCATGAGAGAAAGATCAGATGTGAAAGTTCCAGGGGGAAAAGGAGCACAAGCCTAAATAGCTTCTGGAAGCTGTTTTTGGCGAGCAGCAAGTAAGTTTTGAGAAATTGTTACTAGAGCAGAAAGCACCAACAGTTTCAATTTAGTATTAAAAGTGTTTGACATTGTAAGCATTAATTAAGTTAAAGGGGTAAGACATGGCAGGAGAGCTCCATATCATAGGCTGCTACTCTTGCTCAATAGGGGAAGCCAGGCACATTTCCAATGCCTGGGACCTGCATGTGTGCAAGAAGTGTTTCCTGGAAGCCCAAGTTTCAGAGTTGGAGCGGCATCTGGGGATACTGGGGAGCATTCGTGGGTCAGAGAGTATTGTGGATAGCATGTACAGAAAGGTGAAAATAAGGACTGCAGATACTGGAGATTACAGTCAAGAGTGTGGCGCTGGAATAGCAGAGCAGGTCAGGCAGCATCAGAGGAATAGGAGAATCGACATTTCGGGCAAAAGCCCTTCATCAGGGCTTTTGATCAATTTGATGAAAATCAAAATGTCGATTTTCCTGCTCCTTGGATGCTGCCTGACCTGCTGTTCTTTTCGAGCACCACACTCTCGACTGTGTAGAAAGGTGATGACACTGCAGACTCAGACTCCACAGGTAGAAAGAGAATGGGTGATCAGCAGGCAGAGAGGAGGACTAAGCAGGCAGGGCAGGAATCTCCTGTGGCTATTCTCCAGCCAAACAGATAAATTGTTGAGGGGAATAGCCTCTCAGGAGATAACAACAGCAGCCAAATTCATGACACTATGGTTGGCTCTGATGCAGTGTGAGGGAGAAATAGACAGAAAAATGCAAAAGTTAGACAGGGATTAAATCATACGGGGAATAGCTAGGAACTTCTGTGCCCGCAAACAAGAGTCCAGGATAGTGTGTTGCTTCCCTCGTGTTATGATTTTGGACGACTCGGAGCAGTTGCAGGACATTCTGGAGGGGGAGGGCAACGGCCAATGGTTGAGGTACACGTTGGTGCTAACGACATAGGTAAAAATAGGAATGAGGTCCTAAAAGCAGAATATAGAGAACTGGGAAGAAAGTTGAAATATAGGACCTCAAAGGTAGTTATCTCAGGATTAATACCAGTGCCATGAGCTAGTCAGAGTAAAAACAGCAGGATATATAGGATGAACACATGGCTGAAAAGATGATATGTGGGCAAGAGTTTCAGATTCGTGGGGCATTAGGGTCGTTTCTGGGGGAGGTGGGACCTGTACAAACAACTTGGATGTATTAAACCTGGGCAGGACTGGGACTGATGTCTTTTGATGGTGGGGTGGGGGGGGGTCGGTGGTGGGGAGGGGTTACTTGATAGAGTGGTTGTAAAGGGTTTAAACAAATGCAGCATGGGGATGGGAACCAGTGGAGTAGGGCAGTAGATGTGGAAATTGAGGGAGGAGGTAGAAACCAAGGCAAACATGACTAAGAACAAGAACAGGGAGCAAGACGCTGCTGGAAAGAGCAGGGGGTTTCTGAAATACAGTGTTTCAATGTGAAACCAATAATGGGCCAAGGTAGATGAACTTAGAGGTTAATATTTGGAACAATGACATTATTGCAATTATTGAGACTTGGCTGAAAGAGGGACAGGGCCGGCAGGTAATTTTTCAGGAATGACAAGTTTCAGGCGTGATAGAAGGGAATGTAAAAGGGGTGAGGGAGTTATATTACTGGCAAAGGAGTATGTTACAGCTGTACTGAGGGAGGTTACATAAGAGGACTCATGCAGCGAGGTAATATGGACAGAAGTCAGGAATATGAAAGGTGCTGGGATTATACTACAGGCCTCCAAACAGCCAGCAAGAGATAGGGGAGAGACTATGTCGATAGATTTTGGAAATATGTAAAACAACAGGGTTGTTGTGGTGGGTGATTTTAACTTCCCCTGTATTAATTAGGACTCGCTTCATGCTAGGACAAGACAAATTTGTAAGGACCATTCAGGAGGGTTTCTTGACACATTTTGGAAGCTGAGAGAAAGTGAGGACTGCAGATGCTGGAGAGTCAGAGTCAAAATGTTTCATGCTGGAAAAGGACAGTAGGTCAGGCAGCATCTGAACAGCAGGAGAGTCGACATTTTAGCATGAACCCTTCATCAGGAATATGAAGGAGGGGGGAAGGGGACAGAAAGATAAATAGGAGGGTGGGGGTTAGGGCTGGAGGGGGAGGTGCAAGGAAAGCGATAGGTGGATGCAGGTGGGATCTAATAGTGGTAGGTCGATGGGGAAAGTGGAGTGGATAGGTGGGAAGGAAGATGGACAGGTCACACAGGTCAAGAGAGCAGTGTCAAGTTGGAGGGTTGGATCTGGGATGAGGTGGGGGGAGGGGAGATTTGGAAACTAGTGAAGTCAATGTTGATGCCATGTGGTTGAAGGATTCCAAGGCAGAAGATGAGATGTTCTTCCCCAGTCATTGGGTAGTTTGGATTTGGTGGTGGAGGAGACCCAGGACTTGCATGTTCTTGGTGGAGTGGGAGGAGGGAGTTGAAATGGTCAGCCACAGGGCGATGGGGTTGTTGGGTGCATGTGTTCCAGAGATGTTCCCTGAAACATTCTGCGAGTTGGTGTTCTATCTCCACTGTAGAGGAGACCACATCAAGAGCAATGGAAACGATAGATCAGGTGGATGGATGTGCAGGAAAATCTCTGCTGAATGTGAAAAGATCCTTTTTGGGCCTTGGAAGGAAGTGAGGGGGAGGCGCGAGCACAGGTTTTTCACCTCTTGTGGCAGCAAGGGAAGGTGCCAGGTGTGGAGGGTAGGTTTGTGGGGCACGTATGGACCTAATAAGGGAGTTAAGGAAGGGAATGGTCTCTGCGGAACATAGATGGGGTGGGGAGCGAAATGTGTCTGTGGTGGTGGGGTCTGATTGTAGATGCCATAAATGGCAGAGGATAATATGATATATCCAGATGTTAGTGGGGTGGAAGGTGAGGATCAGGAGGGTTCTCTCCTTGTTGCTGTTGGGGGGTTGGAGTTCAAAGGCAGAGGTGCAGGAAGTGGAGGAGATGCCCTGGATGGCATTGTTGATCACATGGGAGCAATTACACTCCCTGACATCCCAGATGGCCTCCTATTTCCAGGATCACAATTTGTCCTTTCACATGATCAACAATGCCCTCCATTGCATCTCCTCTACTTCTTGCACCTCCGCCCATGAATCCAACCCCTCCAAGTGCAACAAGGATAGAACTCCCTTGGTCCTCACCTGCCACCCCACTAATCTCCGGATACAACACATTATCCTCCACCATTTCTGCCACCTACAATCATACCCCACCACCAGAGATATATTTCCCTTCCCACCCCTTTCTACATTACACAGAGACCATTAGTTCCATGTGCCACCAACCCACCTTCCACACCTGGCAACTTCCTTTGCAGCCATAAAACTTGCAAAACCTCTGCCCACACCTCCCCCCTCACCTCCATCCAAGGCCCCAAAGGATCTTTTCACATCTGGCAGAGATCTTCCTGCAAATTCACTCACCTCATCTTCTGTGTCCGTTGCTCTCAATGTGATCTCCTCTCCATTAGGGAGACAGAAGTCAACTCATGGAGCATTTCAGGGAACATCTCTGGGACTCATTACCCCAACAATCCCACTGCCCGGTGGCTGATCACTTCAACTCTCCCTCCCATTCCAACTAGGACATGCAAGTCCTGGGCCTCTTCAACCACCAAATCCAAGCCACCCATGACTGGAGGAAGAATGCCTCATCTTCTGCCTTGGGACCCTTCAAACACACAACATCAACATTGATTTCACTAGTTTCCAAATCTCCCTCATCCTAGATCCAACCCTCCAACTCAGCACCACCCTTTTGACCTGTCCGACCTATCCATCTTCCTTCCTACCTATCCGCTCCAACCTCCCCACCAACCTATCACTATCATGCCCCCAAACCCCCCACCTGCATCCACCTATCGCCTTCCTGGCTACCTCCACCCCAGGCCCACCCCCGGTCTCCTATTTATCTCTCAGCCCCCTTCCCCACGCCACGTTCCTAATAAAGGTCTTATACCCGAAATGTCAACTCTCCTGCTCCTTGGGTGCTGCCTGACCCACTGTGCCTTTCGAGCACCACACTTCTTGACCTGTCCAACCAGGGAAGGGGTTATACTGGCCCTGGTTTCGGTAACTAAGCCTAGCCAGGTGAGTGAAGTTTCAGTGGGCAATCAATATGGGAGTAGTGACCATAACACTGTGAGTTTTAATCCTTGAGTGAAGATGTTAACCTGGGGGAAGGTGGGCTACAGCAATATTAGATGGGCACTGCAGAATATTGATTGGAGGTGGTAGTTTGTGGAAAATCTACATCGGACATGTGAAACATTTTCAAACAATGTTTGATAACAGTTCAGGAGCAGCACATTCCTGTGAGAATGAAGGATAGGTATGGTAAATTAAGTGAACCTTGGATGACCAGGGATGTTATGGCCTTGGTCAAAAAGAGAAAGGAAGCTTATGTAAGGTCTATGAAGATGGGAACTGATGCACCCTTGAAGTATACAAGAAAAGTAGGAAAGAACTTAAACAAGGAATTATAAGAGCTAAAAGGGGGCCATGTAACATTGTTAACAATCAGGATTAAGTAAAATCGCAAGGACTTTTATACCTATACTGGCTCAAAGGTAGAAGACAGAGGGTGGTGGGGGATGGTTGTTTTTCAGACTGGAGGCCTGTAAGCAGTGGAGTTGCCACAAGGATCAGTGCTGGGTCCTCTACGTTTTGTCATTTACATAAATGATTTGGATGTGAGCATAAGAGGTACAGTTAGTAAGTTTGCAGATGACACCAAAATTGGAGGTGTAGTGGACAGTGAACAGTCAGAGTACAACGGGATCTTGATCAGATGGGCCAATGGGGTGAGAAGTGGCAGATGGAGTTTAAATTAGATAAATGTGAGATTCTGCATTTTGGGAAAGCAAACCTTAGCAGGACTTATACACTTAATGATAAGGTCCTAGGGAGTGTTGCTGAACAAAGAGACCTTGGAGTGCAGGTTCATAGCTCCTTGAAAGTGGAGTTGCAGGTAGATAGGATAGTGAAGAAGGCATTTGGTACGCTTTCCTTTATTGGTCAGAATATTGAGTACAGGAATTGAGAGGTCATGTTGCGGCTGTACAGGACATTAGTTAGACCACTGTTGAAATATTGCGTGCAATTCTGATCTCCTTCCTATCAGAAAGATGTTACGAAACTTGAAAGGGTTCAGAAAAGCTCTGCAAGAATGTTGCCAGGGTTGGAAGGTTTGAGCTATCAGGAAAGATTGAATAGGCTCGGGCTGTTTTGCCTGGAGCATCGGAGGCTGAGGGGTGACCTTATAGAGGTTTATAAAATCATGAGGGGCAAGGATAGAATAAGTAGACAAAGTCTATTCCCTGAGGTGGTGGAGTCCAGAACTAGAGGGCATAGGTTTAGGGTGAGAGGGGAAAGATATAAAAGAGACCGAAGGAGCAACTCTTTTACGCAGAAGATGGTACGCGTATGGAATGAGCTGCCAGAGGAAGTGCTGCAGGCTAGTACAATTGCAACATTTAAAAGGTACCTGGATGGGTATATGAATAGGAAGGGTTTGGAGGGATATGGGCCGGGTGCTGGCAGGTGGGACTAGATTGGGTTGGGATATCTGGCCAGCATGGACAGGTTGGACCGAAGGGTCTATTTCCATACTGTACATCTCTATGA
This sequence comes from Chiloscyllium plagiosum, assembly GCF_037043375.1. NCBI lineage: Eukaryota > Metazoa > Chordata > Chondrichthyes > Orectolobiformes > Hemiscylliidae > Chiloscyllium > Chiloscyllium plagiosum. The sequence goes on from NW_028270140.1 coordinate 61,706,220, forward strand.
CTCTATGACTCTATATTAACAAGAGGGTAGCCAGGGAAAGGGTTATCCCAATCAAGGGCAAAAGAGGGAATCTATGTTTGGAGGCAAAAGAGCTGGGCAACATCCTAAATGAATACTATGTGTCAGTATTCACCAAAGAGGAGGAATTGGTAGAGGATAATTTCAGGGCAGGAAGTGTCCAATTTCTAAGCCAAGTTGCTATTAAAAAGGAAGAGGAGTTGAGCATCATAAAAAGTATTAAGGTAGTAAGTCCTTGGGTCCAGATGGGATCTATCCCAGAATATTGTGGGACGCAAGAGCACAAATTGCTAAAGAATTAACAGACATCTTTGCATCCTCTTTGGTCACCAGTGAGGTCCAAGATGATTAGAGAATAACCCATATTGTCTCACTGTTTAAGAAGGGTAGCAAGGATAATCCAGTAAATTACAGACTTGTGAGCTTCACTTAGGAAAATCATTGGAAAAGATTCTCAGGGACAAGATCTGCACACATTTAGAAGCAAATTGACTTGTTAGCAATAGACAGCATGATTTGTGTGGGCAACATCATGCCTCACTAACTTGATTGAAATTTTTGAGGAAGTGATGAAGATGATTATTGAGGGAAAAGTGGGAGATGTTGTCAACATGGACTCCAGTAAAGCCTTTGATAATGCCCCTCATGGCAGACTGGTCCAAAAGGTGAAGTCACATGGTATTGGGGTGAGCTGGCAAGATGAATACGCAACTGGCTTAGTCATAGGAAACAGAGGATAGCATTGGAAGGATGCTTTTCCGAATGGAGGGCTGTGACTATTGGTGTTCCACAGGGATCAGTGCTGGGACCTTAGCTGCTCATTATCTATGTAAATGATTTAGAGGAAAACATGGCTGGTCTAATTAGTACGCTTGCAGATGATACAAACACTGATGGAGTTGTGAATAGTGAGGAGAATTGTGAGATGATACAGCAGGATATAGATCCGTTGGAGGCACAGGCAGAAAAATGGCAGATGAAGTTTAATGCAGGCAAATGTGAGGTGATGCATTTTGTAAGGTCAAGTACAGGTGGAAATTATACAGTGAATGACAGAACCCTCATGATTATTGATATGCAGAGATACCTGGGTGTGCAGGCCCACAGATCATTGAAAGTGGCAGTGCAGGTAGATAAGGTAATTAAAAAAACGCCTATGGCTTGCGTGTCTTCATTAGATGGGACATTGAGTATAAGGATAGGCAAATTATGCTGCAGTTTTATAGAACTTTAGTTAGGCCATACTTGGAATGTTGCGGACAGTTCTGGTTACCATGCGACCAGAAGGATGTTGATGTTTTGGAGAGGATACGGAAAAGGTTTACCAGAATGTTGCCTGGTATGGGTGATTTTAGCCATGAAGAAAGGTTGGATAGACTGAGTTTGTTTTCACTGAAATACAGGAGGTTGACGGTCAACATGATAGAAGTTTATAAGACTGTGAATAACATTGATAGAGTGGAAAGTATGAGGTTTATTCCTAGGGTGGAGGGGTCAATTACTAGGGGACACAGATTCGAGATGTGGGGGGAATGTTTAAAAGAGATAAAGTTTTCACACAAAGGATGGTGAGTTCTTGGAAAGTGCTGCCAGTGGAAGCAAACACAATAATAGCATTCAAGAAGTACCTGGACAAATACTTTAATAGGATGGGAATAGAGAAATATGCATCCTGTAAGTGAAGATAGTTTTAGTATGGAGGGGCAAGGTGTGTTGGCACAGGCTTAGAGGGCCGAAGGGCCAGCTCCTGTGTCATATTGTTCCTTGTTCTTTGATTTCCACAACTGAGAAAGACAAGGGCAGGAACAAGAATTTGTAAATTCTCCAAGTCACAAACTACCTTGACTTGAAAATATATTGCATCCTTTGTTGTCACTGGGTAGAAATCCCTGGAACTCCCTCATAAAATAGAACTGTGTGTATAGCTACAACAGAAGGACTGCAGCAATTCAAAAAAGCATCTCATAATCATGGTCTCAAGGATAATTTGAGGTGGGAAATAATATTGATTTGCCAATGACACATCCCATAAATGTGCTTAAGAAACTCAGTACTGTATATAAAATGATGCATATAGTCTTGGGGTCTGGAGTGCTGTTTCATAGCTTGAACTGAGTGAAATTAAACTGATTAGCATTTTGAGGAGGCCTGACTACATTCCATGCATGATTGATATTGTTATGGTTCTGAACTATAAACAGTAATGTGTTTTTATCCCTGTTAGACTTTGAAATATCACAAACATGAAATCGTTTGAACACAAACAAGTTTGAGCACAAGCAACAGATCAGATAACTGTAGCACGTCTCACTTTACCTCATCCAGTTTTACATTAACTACTTTCAGAGAAAGGTGAAGGGAAACTTAGGGGGTTGGTTTGTACTTTAAAGTGACTAATTGCCTGAACAACGTAGCTATGTTCCAAGCACAGATCACTTAGATAATATCAATACCTTAGAGTAAATGTTCCATAAGGAGTGAAAACAAGTTAATGAACATCTGCATGGATTATTTTAGCACCGACCTCATTGGCACTAATTCAGTTCAAGACATTGCCAAAGGCTTGGTTCAGCTACTGAACTTAATTATGTAATAGTCTGCTGTCAGTCACCACCACACTACTGAATTACTGAAGAACATTAAAGAAATCCCCTAGACGATTATAGAACTGAAATGTTATCTAAAAAAACTAAAAATTTTAAAAGATCAATATTTCAGTGCTTTACAGCAAAAAGGCATTGATGATGAGGAAAGTTCTCTGGGAATGGAGAGACTACCAGATTGAAGCTTGACTTGATTCCATCAGAAGTCAGGTGATTGACTGAAATCCTGAAATGAGAAGCTTGCACCCACCTGGAATTTATTACAAGATTAAAATGGTTCATTGGCCAGCTTTATTTTTAATGCTGTTCAATTAGTATGGGGAAGGAAGATTAATCCAAAGATTTTGTGAACAAAGGTTGCTCAGCTTGATCCAACTGGTTGAGCATATTCCATTCAAGAATTGCTACTAGGTCTTGCAGCCAGTGGAACCACTAAGGCTGATGCAGAATGTGTGAGAGGCAGAGCTGAATTGTAGGCCAGTGTTCCAAACTTGACACATATAACTGAAGAATCTGGTTCTGCACATTGTATTTCATCAGTAGTTTCGATATTATTTTTCCCTCATAACATCACCTCAAAATAAGCCAGGGAGAGTTGGGTTTGGAATTGTGTTAAAAGTTAAAAATGGAGAATGCAATCCTTAATGCAATCCGTGGGTGGCACGGTGGCACAGTGGTTAGCACCGCTGCCTCACAGCGCCAGAGACCCGGGTTCAATTCCCGCCTCAGGCGACTGACTGTGTGGAGTCTGCACATTCTCCCAGTGTCTGCACGGGTTTCCTCCGGGTGCTCCGGTTTCCTCCCACAGTCCAAAAATGTGCAGGTTACGTGAATTGGCCATGCTAAATTGCCCGTAGTGTTAGATGTAGGGGTAAATGTAAGGGAATGGGTATGGGTGGGTGCGCTTTGGCAGGTCGGTGGGGACTTGTTGGGCTGAAGGACCTGTTTCCACACTGTAAGTAATCCAATCTAATCTAATTTCCACAAACTGTGTTGGTGTTCTGTGAGATGGCAAAAGACATGTTTTTATTTAAAATATATTTTTATTTTAAAATGAATTTTTTTTCTTTTGAATATTACAGCAAATACAAAACCAAACAATCAAACCAATATTAAAAGCAAACCCGCTAACAGCATAAATAAATAATAACAAATAACTAAGCTAAAAAAGGAAAATCTTAACAACAATAATAACCATATTGCAGCTCAACGAAACAAAGCATTAGCCCTCGATCATTGAGCACATAAGTTTATATATATTCATATGTATGTGGTTCCTCCCCTCTGGATACCAACTCCATCACGTAGAATTGCCATGGTTAATTAAAGCCTCTTATTAGTAATGGTGAACAAATCTGTAGTCAAAAAGGGCCACCACATCTTATAGAAATTCTCAGTTTTAATGTGCACCATACTCGTAAGAAAGTCCAAAGGGATGTGTCCCATGATGAGCTTACATCAGCCCACCAGCCCCAGGGGATTTTCCTACACCCACCCTAATAGAATGTTCTTTCTGGCACAAAAAGTGTGGAGACTGAAAAGTTTTTTTTGTGTGCAACTAATGAATTAACAAAGCCAAGAAGAAGAGATACCGGGTCCATCTCCACCTCCGTCCCCAAGGCCTTCTCTATTTCACCTACCACATTGCTCCAGTACGCCAGCAGTCTGTGGCAGGACCAGAGACAATGAGTAAGCGTGCCCATACTCACTTTATATTTAAGACATAATGGTGATGTGGTGGAAATTTAGCGAGGCAGTCTGGGGCCAAATGGCCCCTGTGGAGAATCTTCAATTACAAGGCATGGATCCTGTTGCAAATCGAGATCGTTTTTGCATTTTCCCAGATATCCTGCCATATTTCAGAAGGGATCTCAACATCCAGCTCTCTCTCCCATACCTTACAGAGCCATTTGGTCTCATCAAAGGGAACCTCTTCCAAAAGATGATAAGTATTGCTAATAGATAGTGTACGCTCAGCACTCAACACCCTCTTCTCCATGTTGGACCTATAAGGATCAGTAAGAAGTGAAATTTCTAATTTGAAAGAAACAAAAGAGGCTCCTACTGGACAATTCATATTTCCAAGCCAACTGGTCAAAGGACATCAATATGTCCCCTTGGAATAAATCATCCAGGCAAGACACACCCCTAACTGCCCTTAGTTTAGATTAGATTAGATTAGATTAGATTAGATTAGATTACTTACAGTGTGGAAACAGGCCCTTCGGCCCAACAAGTCCACACCGACCCGCCGAAGCACAACCCACCCATACCCCTACATTTACCCCTTTAACCTAACACTACGGGCAATTTAGCATGGCCAATTCACCTGACCCGCACATCTTTGGACTGTGGGAGGAAACCGGAGCACCCGGAGGAAACCCACGCAGACACGGGGAGAATGTGCAAACTCCACACAGTCAGTCGCCTGAGTCGGGAATTGAACCCGGGTCTACAGGCGCTGTGAGGCAGCAGTGCTAACCACTGGGCCACCGTGCCGCCACGGTGCTGAGTCCATCATACCTGACTGAAAGTCCAACATACCAACTATGGGTGTCAAAAATTATGTTTTGGGAATATTGCCCTCACCCTGATGCATTGCCCTCCATGCCTTAACAGTATTGATGACTATTGAGCTATGGCAATATTCCTTAACTGTTCTCATTTTGTCTAAGAACAGCAGGCTTATAAGGGGGTATCTTGGCTGAGATCCTTCGATGTCCAACCAAAGAGAGTGAGGGTCCACCTGGGCCGAATAATTCATGTAAGATAGCGATGAGTTTAACTGATTGTTTTTGATATCAGAGAGGCCTCGAGGCCCGCTCCTCCCAGTCTATAAGGTAACTGCAATTTAGTTAATTTAGTTAGGGGTCACTTGCAATAGCAGATAAAAACACTGAACCAGCCATTCAATCTTCTAAATATGCTTAGTAAAAAGCAGATGAAGCATTCACATAGGATACAACAGGCAAGGCCAAATGTTTATTTTAATGAGGGCTATCCGACCTAACCAAGAGGTCAGAAGCGCCTCCCATCTACAAAGGTAGATTTGATTCTGTCAAATAGATGGGGAAAATTGGCTTTAAATAGCTGATCAAAAACAGAAGTAATAAATATATCTAAGTAGAGAAATCCCTCCTGTGACCATCTAAAGGGGAACCAAGATCCACACTCAGGATCAGGCACTCTTGGAAGACTATCCATGGGCATGGCCTCTGACTTTGCAAAGACTGAGAAGACACCGAATGGATTAATGCATTGTATCAGGTGTAGCACTGAGACAGTTGGGTATGATAAGAAGACAAGAACGTCATCCGCATACAATGTGATCTTATGTGACTTTGTCCCCACTTCTGGAGCAATTTTATTGGGATCCCTAGGTATTGCCTCTGCCAGCGGGTTGATCACCAATGTGAAAAGCAGTGGTGACAAGGGACAGCCCTGGTGACTGCCCCTACAAATATTAGAATTGTTTGACCATATACCGTTGGTGAGGATCATTATACAAAACCTCCACCCACCTGATGAAGGTCTCTCCCAGGCCAAACCGCTTCAAAGTATGAAAAAGATATGGCCACTCAACCCTGTCAAATGCCTTTGCCGCATCTAAGGAGATCACCAATCCTGTACTGATCGCTGTTGACATACTTGGATCATGTTAAGTAAACTCCTCACATTATCCATCGATCTGTGACCTTTTATGAACCCCATCTAGTCCTTCTCAATGATGGAAGGCAGTACAGTTTCTAGCCTTAATGCCAGTCTTGGATAGAATTTTGAAGTCAACATTCAGGAGTGAAATGGGCCTATAGGAAACACAGCTGAAAATGTGTTGCTGGAAAAGCGCAGCAGGTCAGGCAGCATCCAAGGAACAGGAGAATCGACATTTCGGGCATAAGCCCTTCTTCAGGAATGAGGAGGGTGATCTCCAGCTCTGATCTCCAGCATCTGCAGTCCTCACTTCCTCCGTGAAGTGTTTCCTGAAAGGTAAAGTAAGAAAAGTACCCAGTAATTTTCAGTGCTGTTTTGTGCCTGCCTTCAGTGATAGTACTGGCTGGTTTGCCAGATTGCCAGTTTTCCTGAAGAAGGGCTTATTCCCGAAACGTCGATTCTCCTGTTCCTTGGATGCTGCCTGACCTGCTGCGCTTTTCCAGCAACACATTTTCAGCTCTGATCTCCAGCATCTGCAGTCCTCACTTTCTCCTATAGGAAACACAGTCCTCCGGGACCTTCCTTTTTTAAAGAAGGAGAGAGATGTTTGCCTCTCTTAGAGCTGGTGGGAGGAGGCCACATCTATGTGAGTCATTAAACATACTAAGCATCGGCCCTGACAATATCACTTATAAATTCCTTATGGAACTCACTGGGGAGCTGACAGGACCTGGCGCCTTTCCATTCTAGAGCTGCCTCACAACCTCCTGCACCTCTTGCTCTGACAATGGGGCATTAAGGAGAGACTCTTGTTCAGGGGTTACTCCTGGAAGGTCCGAATTCTTAGAAAAAGACTCCATCCTAACCTGTCCACTCTCATAGCTTTCAGATTGGTATAATTCAGAGTAAAATTTCTGGAAAGCTGTATTAATCCTTTTAGAATCGTAGGTCAAATTTCCAGTGTCCTCTCTTAATGAGGTAATGGCTTGCGGGGGGCACTCCTTTTCCTAGCAAGGTACACGAGGTACTTGCCTGGCTTATCCCCATGCTCAAACAAGCCTTTGACTTGCTCCCTCTTGGCTGTCTGTGTGAGCATGGAGTTCAACGTAGATAAAAGCACCATAATCCTCTGTAGTTTAACCAGTGAGGGCCTGTCAAAGTATGCCTTTTCAGCTACTTTCAGCCAGGTCTACAGCAAGCATTGCTGCTCACCTGTCTACCGCTTCTTACTGGCTGAAGAGGAAATAACCAACCTCCTACCATACTCTTTAGCTGTTTCCCAAAGAATGAATGGCTGAGCCTGAATTAATATCTAAAAAAGCCCTGAACTCAGTAGAAAAGAATTCAGTAAACTTGCTATTTTTGAGGATGATGAGGTCCATTCGCCAGTCCTTTGAGCCTACCACCATATCCTTACACTTAACCATTAAATACACTGGGGCGTGATCGGTAATAGTAGTATTGCCAATTGTACATGATGCCACTGAGCCCAGATGTGCTGTGGGGTCAGAAAAAGATCAATCCTGGTATGGCATTTACGTGGGTTTGAAAAGAACGTGAAGTCCCTGCCAGTCGGGTGAAGGTGCCTCCAAACATCTACCAACCCCAATTTAGCACACAAATCCCTTAATTGTTTAGATCGTAAAGGAGATATCGGTGGGCCTTTGGGCAATCTGTCTACTGTAGGGTCTATTAGACAATTGAAATCCCCATCTACGATGATATGTTGAGATGCAAGGTTAACCAGTCGAGAAAGTGTGTCTGTGAAGAATTTAAGGCGGGGCTGGGGGAACAGTAAACATTTAAGATCCCGTACTCTTCCCCATTTACCAAAGCTTTAAGGATTACAAATTTCCCGTGTGTGTCTTTAATGCACTCTAATAATTTAAATGGGAGATTCTTTCTAACTAAAATGGCCACCCCTCTACTACTCATATTGAAAAATGAAAAATAAACTCAGTCATACACATTCTGTTGCAGTTTCTGCATCATCCAAGTGTGTTTCTTGTTAAAAAGGGAACATCCACCCTTTCCCTTTTAAGGCTGGAAATTACTTTCTTCCTCTTGACAAGCAAATGATTCCCCTTAACATTTCAGGTGCACCACTTAAACACATCCTTAGCCATAGCCTCCTATAGCACCATCTAGACTCCAGAGAGGAAGAACCCGAACTACAGATCGCTGAGCTTTCATGCAAAAGAATCCACATAACCCAAGAACTACACAGACTAAAATAACTACAGCCCAACAAATCTACAAAATGTACAAAACTATACACAGCAAAAACAGAAAAACAAAAATCGCCAAAGGCACTGATTGGAGAAATTTACCCCCCATTCAAAGGGGGTACCTGCATATCCTACAACCCTACTAACCATCCCAACTGCCCCCTCAACTCCTACCAGCTAGGGTCGTGCCACATACACCGACCACCTGGTCGAGAAAAAAACACCAAGAGCAAGGTTAGTACAATAGACAGGTAAACTAAAAATAAATATGTCACCCATCCCTTAACATAACTTAGAGGTTAAAGATAAATACTCTATCCATTCCCGACATCATTTCATGCAACTTATTACCAGAAAGAAGACTCAACCAAGTGTTTTTTAAAGAAAAGCAAACCCGAACAGTTCTATCCTCTATGTCTATTCTGCCATTCGATTTAAGTCAATGTGTTCACAAAGTTCTTCGCTTTCTCTGGTGAGTCGAACAAATGTATGGATCCATTATAATTGATCCGAAGCACTGCTGGATGTGTTAGAGAATATTAGATCCCAAGCTCTCTCAATCTCCACTGGATGCCATTGTAGGACTTCCTTTTCCAGACCACTGCCACCGAGAAGTCTTGAAAAACGTGACCCTGGAGCCGCCACATCCCTACGCCATTGGGTCCCTCCCCTGGGCTCTTGAGGTTTCCAAAGGCTGACCCTCTGTTTGTCTTTATAATGATAGAACCTTACCAGGACAAGGTGTGAGCACTGATCCACACCTGGCATTCGTGTCGTGATCCAGTGGGCTCTTTCAATTGTTATCCTTTCCTTCTCAACCTCCAAAACAAGGAACTCTAGGAACCACTTCTCGAAGAACTCCACCAGCTGCTTACCTTCCGTCCCTTCCGGTAGGCCAACAACGCACAGGTTGTTGCTTCTTCCTCTGTTTTTGAGATCGTCCACCAGATCCAACAGACCACGGAGCTGTGTTTCCAGGGCTTCAATCCAGCTCTTGGAGGAGTCAGTCTCTATCAATACCCTGCAGCCTGGCGCTCGAGCTCATCCGTCCTTTTTCCCAGGTCTTGCAGCATAGCAGATAGAGGAGCCAGCTCCTCTTCAATTTTTTCCTGGATCTGCCTGCCCAGCACCTCACAAGCTTTGGCCAGCTCCTCAGGGTCTGTTGAGTGAGCAAGCCAGCTGTTTCAGAGGGCTGGGCCGTGGCCCTGGCCCAGGGCGAACCTCTTTCTTTTTTTGACATTCTCCAGCTGCGAGAACAAAGGTAAGTTGATTTTCTTTCAAGTTTCTAGCTCTTTTACTGTGTTTGGGATGGATTCTGGCTCTGTCGGGTTGTTGTTACAGTCCGGACCCCAGCAAATGCGATCCTAACAGGATGCCGCCACCTTGGATTCCCCCCATTTATCTTATTTTTAAAAGGTTACAGGTGTGCAACTGGAAGCATGATTTCAATTTAGCTGTTGCCATATGAATTTCCTAGGTATCATAAAGCTTTTCAACTTAATGATATTTCCATGGCTTCTCATGGAAACCTTTTGTTTTTCATCTGCTGATTGCAACCTTTCTTTCCACTGTTGGACTAGCGTATCTCCCCCACACTAAGCATTCTTTTGTCTCCATATCGTGCTTGCAGCTGACCTTACCAATGAAGTGCCAAATTGCCTTCCTCTTTCTCAGTATGACTTCTTTCTCCTAGCCATCTCAAGCCTCAATCTGCAGCCCTCACCCCTCCAGCAATTAGCTCACTCCCACAGATTCCCAGTTGTGAGCTTCTGTTTTTAAGGTCATATCTCTTGTTCGAGATCATACAGCAGATACAACTAAAAGGCTGTTGATGTCACCTTCCATCCACTCTGCACACATTCTTACTGTCCGGATGCACTACACCTGGCCATATTGGAAGTCACTGAAAACATTCTGGTCAACCTTTCAGACAGAACTTCACAAACATTAGCAACTGTGATGTTGTAGAGCTGAAATTCACAAACTAAGCTTCTGTCATTGAGCAGAAATACAATTTCAGAAGCGGAATCTATCTCATTGAGACAAGGGGTTCTGCCCTGTACACTACCTTACATAAGAGGACAGACTGCCTTATAGAGTCAATGAAACAGACCCTTCGGTCCAACCAGTCCATGCCGACCATGTTCCCAAACTATAGTCCCACCTGCTTGTGTTTGGCCCATATCACTCCAAACCTTTCCTATTCATGAACTTATCCAAATGCCTTTTAAATGTTGTAACTTGAGTGATTAGCTTCTATTCGTCCAACATAGATATCACTAGTTGCTCCCAAATCAGCCTTGAGAAAGTGGTGGTGTGCAGCTTTCTTCAACCATTACAATCCATATTGTGATCTAGGTACATAGAGGGTCTGGGTTATCGGGAGAGGCTGAACAAACTGGGACTTTTTTTCTCCTGGTGCATCGGAGGCTGAGGGGTTCCCTTACAGAAGTTTGTAAAATCATGAGGGGCATGGATAGATAGGGTGAATAATAAAGGTCTGTTCCCCAGGGAAGGGAAGTCCATAACAAGATAGTATAGGTTTAAGGTGAGAGAGGAAATGTCTAAAAAGTACAGAAGTTGATGCATGTATGAAATGAACTGCCAGAGGAAGTGGTAGAGGCTGATGCAATTACATTTAAAAGGCATTTGGCTGGGTAACTGAATAGGAAGGGTTTAGAGGAATATGGGCCAAATGTTGGTAAATGAGATTAGATTAATTTGGGATATCTGGTCGGCAAGGATGAGTTGAATCGAACGGCCTATTTCCATGCTATGACTCTATTTAGAATGCAGTTAGGAAACAGCTCAAGAATTTTGTTCAGGAACATAATTAGTAGTTGGACAAAACAGTTGGACACTGTAGATTAACTACACTAGAAGCAATAATCAGGAGGGATGTAAAATCTTACTATCACTGGTTTTAAATTCTAGTGCCTTTGTTACTAGAAGCTGAAGCCCAATCTCTAGAGAGCACTGGAAATGTTAAAATGCAGCAAGGAAGTCTTGTGAAAGTGTTAATGATCCCTCTTTCTGAGTGGACAAAAAATCCATTTGATCCTCAGGTGACAAGTGAATCAATGAAATAATTTCAATTTTTTTTTATATCTTTTTACTTCATATCAAGCTCCATGGAGACTAACAGGGTGATACAACATGGAAGTCAATGGAAGAAACACCCTTGCCTTGCATTTCTGAAAATAATTAAAATGAAGTAGAAAAGTGTTATTTATTCAGAAACTAGTTCTGAGATGATGATAGCCATAATTTAATTCTTCACTTGGCTGTTGATGTTCAATCATTTATTAGCCTGCATTGTGTTCCTCTTATGTTCATGCTCACATTGGAATGGCAGCGAATATGCTAAAAAAGCCAGTATATGATAATATTTGGAAATTGTGTTAAAGCCAAAACTATCTGCATAGCATGCCAATCATTTTAGATTTGCTGCTGTTGCTGCTGTTGTTGTTAGCTCTTTTTGGACATTTTCCACATGACAACATGTCATGTACTTCTACAAGTAAACAGAGGAGGTCAAGAGTAGTTCACTTTTGAAGTTTCCCAGAATAAACAAACGTAATGAGAAATATCACTTTCAAAAGAACGCCCAGATGGAACAATGAAATACTCCAGGATAATTTATTGAAAAACAGCAAAAATACAACTTGTTACTTTCCTGATGGTGCCTAAGAGAATAAATGCCACACATGATGGCATATAGTGTCAGAAGGTGAGCAAACTAATCCTGTGAGAGGTGAGGTAATAATCCTAAAATTTCTGCTGGGTTACCTAATCAGAGTTAGGATGGATCTAACATGCAAGATGGTCTTGATTTTTTTCCCCAAGAGGAGTTAAAGTATCAGCAATGCTTTACATTCCTGGCCACTATCTGGTGACTGCTGTTGTATATGGATAATGGACAAGGGCATCACCACACTCAATTATGACTTGCTCCTCTCTTTGCCCCACCCTATCATTTTTGGCAGCCTGCCGATACTTATTGTTTAGCACATGAAGCTTCACAGTTTAAGACAATTACTGAAATTCCTGGTAAATATAGAAAAATCCTTGTACAAAGGTCAATACTCAAGAAGGGGAGAAATTCAAGGAAAACAAGACATGGAACACATTTGTGATTACATCTTTGAAACACCTAAAAACAAAACCAAGCATAATTAAATGTGTCACTTCTCAGTGGACTTTATCCTAACAATGGATCTCTTATGTTGTCTTGCATGAAACAAGCACTATGTCTCCAGCTCTAAGGGTGAAATGTTAAGTGGACAATGTGACATGCTAGAGGTAGTTCAATTAAGAGCTGAGGGGATTAAAGAATTGGATGGGTTCTATACAAAAAATAAACTTAGGTTCCAGAACAAAAGGATATAACATTAGAATTAGAGTTATTCTGTTCAAGCTTTTTCATATATTGGGTAGTGGTAATCCGAACGTTTGATTCAAAAAGCCTGTTGAGACTGAGTCATTCAAAAATTTCAGAATTGAGATTGTTAGATTTTTGATAAGCAAGAGTGTTTATGGTTACAGAACCAAAGTGGGTAGATGGAGCTAAACTATAGGTCAACGATAATCTAACTGAAGTGTGAAAAAAATTTTGAGAGGTTGAATGACCTGCTCCTAATCCTTTCTCCTATTGCAAAGGAGGTCTCAAAATGAGATAAATATTTAGCTATTCTGGAAAGTGATTTTATTCATGCTGTTTGGGGAATTGTTTCAGTCTCCTTTTCAGTCTCCACTCTTCAAACAATTCCTTTAAAAAATTGAATCTTATGCTATACTCCTCTCTAAGTAATTATAGTTTATAAGGCATGACAAACACAGCGTTTGCACATTTACTTTCCATGCAGATGCAGAAATTATCAATCAGAACCAGAAATCAATTACAACATCCCACCACTGGACTGGTTGAGATAACCTAACTCAGCACAGACCAGGGCTGTAACTGAGTCCTCCTTGTCTGCATGTTTGAATAACCTTCATTCAGTAAGTTTCCTAAATGTCTTCATCTGAGCAGCAAACTCAAACAATGTTCATTGTGTAACTGCCAACCTCCATGCCACATTTCTCATGGAAGCTGCTCAACCACTAATGTAATGCTTTCTATACCACTTTTATGTTGTTCCTGTCTATTTCTGCTAATCCATCGCACTGTGGCACTTTCTTTTTGTATTAGGTAAAAACAATGACTGCAGATGCTGGAAACCAGATTCTGGAGTAGAGTGTGCTGGAAAAGCACAGCAGTTCAGGCAGCAATTTCTTTTTCTATTCCCAATAACTATCATTTTCATTTCCTTGACTGTATTGTTTGAACCCGCAAACTTACAGCAATGATGTCCCATTGACTTTTGATAGAATACAGAACTATTTACTATATCACACCTTGATGCAAAATAAATGTGTCCAGATCATATTGTGGCTTCATAAAGCAAAGAAGACTGCTGTGATATAAAAAAAAACATATCAAATGATACAGCCCAAAAAGCTTATGAAGACAACAATTAATTTTTGAAAACATAATCTTGTGACACATGTATTACAATTTACAAGTGCATGTGCCGCTCATAAGATCTGTGGTTTGCACATTGCATCCAAAAATAGACTGAATAAAAATGATTTATCGCATTCCCATTTTGAGCACATACCCTGGCACCTGGAGTTGACATACTCTATTTCTTTAAAGTGTATGCCCAATTTATTCAGTACAGAAAGTGTTTTGGCTGTTTACTCTGCCAGAAAGATAATAAGGACTTTTGAAAGAAAACAGGTGAAAAATGGAAAATGCAAGGATATCTTTGCCATTTCAGCAGAATGAAGGACAACATTTAACATCACAAACAAATAAAAGCACTCTGAAAGAAAGCTTTTTGTTCCAGGAAGTGAGAAGTGTTTTGTCTGCAGCTGCAGACAAGGCAAGAAGGCGAGCAACAGCACTGGATTAACTGAAAAGCATATACACATAGATTAATTAGTCTAGCAAGGTAATAGACTCCCTTTTTGCATTTATAATAAAAAAGCTGATTCAGAAAATGAATGAAAAGGTCATTCATGCAAGCACATGTTAAATTAGCACACGTAAATTGGCAGCACTGTTTACGAGGTAAAAGTGGTGTCACCTTGCAAGTTGGGTCATCCCAGCTGGAATTATGTCAATTATTTTTTAAACTCACTGCAGCCCTTGATAATTGTTAAACATTGAAGAGATTTACATGTGATTTCATTTTTGATTTTAAATGCCTTAATTCACATTTCTGCCAGCTATCATAACTTTCTTTATTATGCAGCATCCAGTTAATCTGAATAATTATGTATGATGTTATTGTCATTTATGCCAGTAAGACATTTTCAAGCTTTAATATAGATTCTAGCAGGTTTTGTGCTTGAATAGGAGGCAGTGAAATCTAGTGCAATAACAGATGACTGTTTTAACCTAGTACAAAAAAGATGACGAGGCTTTCAGAGATAAAGAAATCCCTCCACGTCATTCATTTAATTCTGTTTATTTAATATCTTTCTTATGCTGCACCTTGCCCTTCGGAATCTGTCCTACTTGATGGTGAAACTTCCCGATTTGTTAATGCCAGGATAAAATAGACATTATTGCTAGCTTTCCTTTCTCTGAAGTAATTAAAACAATTTACTCAGGATTCTCCAGAACTAAATTGAGGGGTCCTATAGCATTATTGTTATCCTATTTGATTAAGAATCCTGCAGTCTAGACTGATAACCATGAGGATATAATTTCAACTTTAGTTGTTGATGCTAAGGGATTTCAATATAATTAAATAGAGATGAAAACAAAAGCAATAGATTGATCGGATTATTATTAAATTCATGAGTTAATTAATGTCCTTGGGTGGAAATCAGTGATCTACATGTGACTGCAGACCCACTGAAGTTGACTCTTCTTTCTGAAATCAAAAACACAAGCCATTTTGTTCGATTCAAGAAGGCGGCTCCAAACCAATTTCTCAAGAGCAATTTGAGAGAAATTTTGGCCATCCTTAAAAATCCATTTGTAAATTAGAATTCCTACAGTGCAGAGAGATGCCATTCAGCCTGTTGAGTCTGCACTGACCCTCTGATGAGCATCCCATCCAGACTATCACATCCTCGTAACCCACATTTACCGAGGCAAATCCACTCAGCCCGCATGTCCCTGGCCACTACTGGACAATTTAGTATGGCAAATCTATCCCCAACCTAGTCTTTGGACTGTGGGAGGAAACCAGAATATCCAGCAGAAACAGGGAGAACATGCAAACTCCACACTAACAGTCACCAAAGGCTGGAATCAGACCTGGGTTCCTGGCACTGTGAGGCAGCAGTGCTAACCACTGTACCACCATGCCACTCTCTCTAGTGCTTGGAAAGTAAGATGAACAGCTTTTTATAAAAACATTTTAAAAATTCTTCTTTCTCAGTTCCCTGCCTGAAGATAAATGAGACTCACTGTGCCATGATCCTGACCATGGCATGGCATAGAAACATGGGAAAAGGAACAGGCCCTTTAACCTTCAAGCCTGGGGTCAGTCAAAGCAAACATGGAGCTGAATCTAAGTGTGGAGCTCAGGGAATGACATTATAACTCAACAAGTAACATAGGCTTGGCTACTCTGAACCAGGTTTGCAGACTATGTGAGTAGTGTCTGCAGAGAGATAACATACTTACTTTTTGTGTTGTAGTCTTAGCGGAATTGAGAACAGGAGTGAGAGGTCTGAGATTGGTGACTCAGGGATTAAGTTTTGTAATCAGTTTTTGGATTATTGGCTGGAGTTGATAAGGTTGATTTAGTCAATAAAGTTTGAAACGGCAAGAGAACTCAGCCCCACGTAATGCTCCTCCTGCAATGTGTGAGAAATCAGGAACACATCCAATGCCCATGGTGACTATTTGTGCTGGATGTGTGCTCCTGATTTGTGAGATGGAGTGCCTGGAGCTGCAGATGGACTCACAATGGAGCATCCATGAAGCTGAGAATGTCATGGATAACACATTCAGTCACACTGAATAGCTAGTCACACTATTAGTAACGGCTACACAGAAAGAAAAGCTTTGGAAAACCACCAGGAAAATAAGCAAGCATAAGTAGGCCATGCAGGAGTTCCCTGTGGCCATTCACCTCTCAAACAGATATACTGCTTTGGATACTTTTGGGGATGTGTGGGTGGCCTTTCAAGGGAAATTAGTAGCAGCAGCCAAATCAGTGGCATCACTGATGTACAGCAGGAAGGGTCGAAGAGTAGGCTAGCAGTAGTGATAGTCAGGAACACCATATTGGTGTGTCTGTGGCCACAAGCAAGTCTCCAGAATGATGTATTGTCTCCCTGGTGCCAGGGTCAAAGATGTCTCTCAGCGGGAGCAAGATATTCTGAAGGGGGAGAGTAAGAAACCAAAGATTGTAGTCTATATTGTCACTAAAGAAATAAGCAGAAAAACAGACTGCAAAGGGAGTTCAGGGAGTTAGGTAGGAAGTTGAAAAGCAAGATTGCCAGGGATTACTTCCTGTGCCACATGTGATTACTTCCTGTGCTTTCCAGTGAGGCTCGGGAGAGGAAGATAGTACAGTTAAATGTATGGCTACAGGGATGATTGAGGAAGGAGGGCTTCAGGTATGTGGATTATTGGGATGTCTTCCAGGGCAGGTAGGACCTGTACAAGAAGGATGGATTGTACCTAAACTGAAGCAGCACCAATATCTTGCCAGGGATTTTTGCTAGTGCACTCAGGAGGGTTTAAACGAGTGTGGCCAGAGGGCAGGAACCAGAGCAGTAGATCAGCAAGTGAAATGATCAAGGAGAAGTTAGAGACTAAGGCCAGTAAGAATAGATAGGCATAAAATAGATAGAACATAGCAGGAATGATGGTTTGAAGTATATTTGTTTGAACAGGAGGAATTTAACAGGTAAGGCAGATGAACTTAGAGTTTGAATGAGTAAAATAAGTATGATGTTACAAGTATGAGAGAGATTCGGTTCAGACAGGGACAAGACTGGCAGCTTAACTTTCCTGGATTTAGATGTTTCAGACAAGATTGAAAGGGATGTAAAAGAGATGGGGGAGATAAGTTACTGCTTAGACAAAATATCACAGCTATACTTAGGGCTTGGAGGGCTCATCCAGTGAGGGCATTTGGGTACGGCTCAGGAACTGGAAGGGTGCAATGACTTTGACGGGTATGTACTACAGGCCTCCAATTGTCATCAACTGATAGATGAACAGATATGTACACAAATTATGGAAAAATGTGAACACAACAGGATTGTTGTGATGGCTGATTTGAACTTCCCCTTACTGACTAGAATCACTTAATGACAGGGGTTTGGTTGGGGAGAGAATTTGTTGGGTTTGACCAGGGCGTTTTTTTAAAGCAATCTCCAAATAGTCCAACTATAGAATTGGGCCTTACTAGACCTGTCATTGGAGAATGAACCCAATCTGGTAATAAAGTTTCCATGAGGTGCCATTCTGGAACAGTGACCATAATTCTGAAAGTTTTAATTTTCGTATAGATAAGGTAAGAGTTGTCCTCCGGTACTAAGTTGTGGGAAGGCTAATTACCATTATATTGGACAGGAACTGAGGAATGGAGACGGGGGCAACTGTAAATCTACATCTGGCATGTGGGAATCTTTTAAAGGTCAGTGGATTAGAGTTCAGGACCAACATGTTCCTGTGAAAATGAATGATAATGATAGCAAGATTCGGAAATCTTGGATGACCAGAGAAATTAAGAGTTTAGTCAAAAAGAAAGGGGAGGCATGCATAAGGTTTAGGAATCTGAAGACAGGAAGAGTCCTTGAAGGATACAAAGATAGCAGGGAAGAACTCAAACATGGAATTAGGAAGGCTAAAAGAGGTCCTAAATTGTCTTTGGTAAAAAAGGATTAAGGAAAATCCCAAAGTGTTTTATATATCCATAAGAAACAACTAGGGAAAGGGATAGTGTGGGGGATTGCCAAAGGATCTGGCAGGTTATAGATAGGCTGGAGAATTGGGCAGAGAAATGGCAGATGGAATTTAATCCAGATAAAGGCAAAGTGATGCATTTTGGAAGATCTGATACAGGAGGGAAATATTCATCAAATGGCAGAATCCTCAGTAGCATCAACATGTAGAGGGATCTTGGCACACAGTCCACATTTCTCTGAAAGTGGCAACATAATTAAACAATGAATTGAATTGAACTGAACAAAATAAAATTGAATTGAATTGAATTTATTGTCACATGTACCGAGGCACAGTGAAAAGCTTTGTCTTATGAGCAATACCGGCAGATCACAGAGTTAAGTCGCATAGATAGCAAATAATAGGCAACAGCGGCAAAAACAAAAACACAGGTACAGGCAGATGTTAAGAGTTTGTGAGTCCATTCAGTATTCTAACAACAGTAGGGTAGAAACCATTACAAAACCCGCTGGTGCATGTGTTCAGGCTTCTCCACCTTCTCCCCAATGGTAGAGGTTGTAGAAAAGCATTGCTAGGGTGGGATGGATCTTTAAGAATGCGGTGGCCTTTCCTTGACAGCAGGCCTGGTAGATTGATTCTATAGATGGGAAGTTGGCCTTTGTCCGGGCGAGTGCACCATTCCCTGTAACCGTCTCCAATCTTGGATGGTGCAGTTGTCATGCCAGGTACTGATACATCCAGACAGAATGCTCTCAATGGCGCACCTATAAAAATTGGCAAGAGTTTTCACCATCATGCCAAATTTCATCAGCTGACTTAAGAAGAGACGTTGTTGGGCCTTTGTAACCAGTGCGTCCACACGAAGAGTCCAAGAAAGCTTGTTGTGGATGACCACTCCCAGGAGCTCAACACTCTCCATTCATTCCACCTCTGTGCTGTTAAGGTGTAGGAGGGCATGAGTAACATCCGGCCAAAAGTCAATAATAAGTTCCTAGGTTTTGCTAGCATTGAGAGCTAGGTTGTTCTCAGTGCACCATTTTTCCAGATCTTCCACCTTCTATCTGTAGTCTGTTTCATTGCTATCTGAGATTCAACTGACTATTTTTAGATTAGATTAGATTACATTACAGTGTGGAAACAGGCCCTTCGGCCCAACAAGTCCACACCGACCCGCCGAAGCGAAACCCACCCATACATTACCCCTTACCTAACACTACGGGCAATTTAGCATGGCCAATTCACCTGACCTGCACATCTTTGGACTGTGGGAGGAAACCGGAGCACCCGGAGGAAACCCACGCAGACACGGGGAGAACGTGCAAACTCCACACAGTTAGTCGCATGAGGCGGGAATTGAACCCGGGTCTCCGGCGCTGTGAAGCAGCAGTGCTAACCACTGTGCCACCGTGCCGCCCACGGTGTCATCAGCGAACTTGTAAATGGCATTAGTCTGGCACTTGACGACACAGTCATGGATATACATTGAGTACAGTAAGGGGCTGAGTATGCATTCCTGGGGGCTCCAGTGTTGAGTGTTAGTGAGGATGAAATCTTCAGTGATTGTGGCCTGTGGGTCAGAAAACTGCATATCCAGTTGCAAAGAGTGGAGCTTAGTCCGAGATCACTAAGTTTAGTAATCAAGTCTTGAGGGGATAATAGTGTTGAAGGCTGAATTGTAGTCAATAAGTAGGATTCTTACTTGCTGTTCTTGGTGTCAAGATGTTCTAGGGAGGAGCGAAGGGCAAGTGATATGGTATCTGACGTGGATCTGTTAGTCTGAAAGGCAAATTGGAGTGGGTCAAGAATATTGGGGAGGCTGGAGTTGATTAATACCATGACCAGCCTTTCAAAGCACTTCATGACCAACGAAGTTAGGGCCACTGGGCGGTAGTCATTGAGACATGTTCCATGAGCCTTCTTAGGCACAGGGATGATGTTGGCCCTCTTGAAACAGGCAGGGAATATGGCCTGCTGCAGGGAGAGGTTGAAAATGTCCGAGAAGACCTCTGCCAGTTGATCTGCACATGCTCTGAGTGCACGGCCTGGTACTCCATCTGGTCCCATTGTGTTCCTTTGATTCACATGAAGGAAAATTGATCTGACCTCTGATGCAGTGACTGTTGGGATAGATTTGTCAGGACTTGTCGGAATAGGTGTTACCTCCCCCCCAAAATTCTGCTCAAAGTGAGCATAGGAGGCATTGAGATTATCTGGGAGGGATATGTCATCGTCTGCTATCTTGTACTGGTCATATGGTCAAGAAGGCACATGGCATGCTTGCCTTCATCAGTCAGGACATAAAGTATAAAAATCAGCAACACATGTTGCGTTTGTGTAGAACTTTAGTTATGCCACGTTTTGGAATATTGTGTACAGTTTTGGTCACATTACAAAAAAGACTTGGAGGCTTTGGAGAGGGCACAAGATGGTTTACCAGGATGTTACCTGGTTTGGAGGTTATTAGCTGAAAGGAGAAATTGGACAAACTTGATTTGTTTTCACTTGAATGTCGAAGGATGAGGAGCAACCTTCTGGCAGTTTACAAAGATTATGAAAAGCACAGGTAAAGTGGATAGTTAAAGTCTTTATTCTCAGGATAGAAATGTGAGTTACGAGGGGACATAAGTTTAAGATAAAAGACGGTAAATTTAGTGGATATGTGAGGGGCAGGTTTTTTACGCAAAGGGTGGTAAGTGCCTGGAATGTACAGTCAGGGGAGATAGTGGAAGCAGATGCAATGGCAAGATTTAAGAGGCATCTTGATAGATATATAAACAGGCATGGTACAGAGGGATATAGACTGCGTAGTTTAGAAAGACAGCATATCTTGGTGGGCTGAAGGCCCTGTTCCTATGCTGAACTATTCTTTATTTTTATTTTGTATTATCTGCAAATTTGGAAATATTACATTTAGTTTCTACTTCCAAAGTATTGATATGTATTGTGAACAGCTGGGGCCCAAGTACTGATCCTGTGGTCTGTCCCACTAGTCACAGCCTTCAGAAGTTTATTCCTAATCTCTATTTTCTGCCTGTTAGCTAATCCTTAATTCATGCCAGTGCATTACCTCCTATATCATGTGTTTTAATTTGATTAGATTAGATTAGATTACATTACAGTGTAGAAACAGGCCCTTCGGCCCAACAAGTCCACACCGACCCGCCGAAGCGAAACCCACCCATACCCCTACATTTACCCCTTACCTAACACTACGGGCAATTTAGCATGGCCAATTCACCTGGCCCTGCACATCTTTTGGACTGTGGGAGGAAACCGGAGCACCCGGAGGAAACCCACGCAGACACGGGGAGAACGTGCAAACTCCACACAGTCAGTCGCCTGAGGTGGGAAATGAACCCGGGTCTCAGGCGCTGTGAGGCAGCAGTGCTAACCACTGTGCCACCGTGCCGCCCATTTGCTAACTAGTCTCCTGTCAGTGACCTTCTCAAAGGCCTTCTGAAAATTCACGTAGAGTACGTCGATTGACTCCCATTTATTAATTATTAACATCCTCAAAAAACATGGAGGCAGGTCCAGTATCGACCTCAAATGAAACAAGTTTGAAACCTCATGCTGTTGGCACCAATTTGATCCATACTGACAATCTCCAAGGAGTCTGAGTTTTGTAGTAACACGCATATTTATATGTGTGTTGTAGTATGGAGTTATGAACAGCAATGATTGAGGCTTCAAATTTCTTTCCATTATATGACTGATCAGGAATCTCTTCTCCTCCTACTTACAGCTTTCAGTGTAGGTTGGAAGAATGTATAAGTTGATACTGAACATGTATGACACTGAACATGTATGAATGCACTTTCCTTAACTGTCTAGTAAATGCCATTTAATGCAATTTTTCCATTCAAAAGTTTCCACCATCTCCAGGTTGAACTTGTATAATGGGAGGTAGCTGCTACTAATTATGTTACTTCACTACAACAGGTTCCTGTTAAAAAACCATCATGGAAAATTTACATTTCTGGAAGTTCCAATTCCAAAATTCAATCCATAAAACACATAAACAATACTGAAATCACCCAAAATGATAACCCTCCCCTTCAGAAGACAATGGCACAAATTTGGTTCACAGGCACAGTCCAGTGTCCTAACCATATGACTTTCTTTTTCAGGTGCTATCTGGATAGTGACTGTTGTCAGTCTGTTTGACTACAGACATCACAGTCTGCCCATTCTTGCCTCAATCTCATATCTATATATTTGCATTGTCTCAACTGGAATAATTTGATAAAGTTCAGAAGCAGGAACTTTTCTATGTTACAACTTATTAGTATCTAGGTTTGAAAAGTCTTCTTTGGTAGTTAAGTGCTTTGAGATACCTGGTGGTAATAAAAAGCATTATATAAATATTTCTTTAAAGAACTGCGAGCGGTTGTGGTTTTTTTTTGTTAGCACCCATCAAGGATCAGTAGTTGACCTATTTTTGGTTAGTATCCACACTGAATAAGACTTTTACCAATTGAGCTAGTGGAACTGCCTAGTCTCATTTTATTCCTACTGATTTGGCTAATTTTTATGAATATAAACTACATCTTTGAATAGGGAACAATCTTAAGGATTAGCCTTTGTTAGTGAACTGAACGGCCTAAAATGCGTTCACTATCTGCTTATAGTTGATATTTTTAGGTCTGACAGGACAGACTAATCCTCTTAAGATGTGTGTCAAGTTAATTCCAGTAACCATTATATAAACAAGTGACCTTTAGTCA
Organism: Chiloscyllium plagiosum; assembly: GCF_037043375.1. NCBI lineage: Eukaryota > Metazoa > Chordata > Chondrichthyes > Orectolobiformes > Hemiscylliidae > Chiloscyllium > Chiloscyllium plagiosum. Next base: position 61,729,372 of record NW_028270140.1, read on the forward strand.
TGCACAATACAGCCTATTTATTCTCCTTATCCCTTGTTATATAGCACTTACTGAATTACATGGAGTTAAGCTTATCATGCAAGTTAAACAACAGCTGCACATTGAATGTTTTCCTCACTGCTCTGTTCTCTTAAAGTGAGTTTCTGCCAGAGGAGGTACAATCCCACAGTGCTGACTACCCTCCCATACCAGAAATGAGACTCACAGTCCATTTTAAATCAGCATCCACCATTCAACTTCTTCCTATTATTTAGTAGAAGCTGGATTCTGGCTGATCTGATGTCTGATTCAACTTCAAACTATCATGATACGTTGACATGCAATTATCAAGAAACAGTACAATGGATTGAGTAAGAACAACATTGTGAAACTAGTTTGAATGTTCTTTCATGGATCAATGAGTTGCTACATTATATTATTGATGCAGATTATCTGCTGTTTGCAGGAATTTTAACCATCCCCTAAAACAAGTGGAATTGGGTTGGATTATATGTTAGAATTTGTTTTTAAAAACGGAATCCCAATGGCCAAGCCTCCAGTTTTAAGAAAATAGAAGAAGGATCAGGCAAAACCAGCTCAGTCGTAGGATGATCTTTTGAATATTATAAAAAGTTTCATTATTAATGATTACAAATTTGCAGCCAAGTATTTTGGGACTTCAGAAAGCCAGCAGGAAACAGAATGCAGACCACCAGATCCAGGAGTTAAGGCCTTTTCACTCATCAGGCCAGCTTCAGTACCCAGGCCCTTGCACCTCTCACCCCTGTGGTCAGACATTTCTTACTAGTTCCTCAAGACCATACATCTGCCTCTCGATGTTCAATTTTCTTGACCCAAATCAACTCAATGTTTCCTGATTCCATAGCCCCAATCTTCCTTTGTTTTGATTTCCCTGATTCTCCTTCCCTCCTTTCCAATCCCCAGCTGTGACCTGGTAATAAAGATCTACCCATTCAAGAGGCAGCCAAAACTTGCAATCCAGTTGGCAGTGGCCAGGGAACAGATGTGAAAAATATTGATCAGATCCTGCAGAATCTTTGATAAATCTGAAACCCTAGGTTTTCAAACTTCAATCTTAAAACTAATATCCAATCCAATGTCTCCATTTTGAATGTGGGATTGTACTGTATGTAAAGTGGCTGTCACACTTCCACTACAACAGTAGTTACTCCCCCACTTGACTGTGAAGCTGAGAAAAATCGATTGAGTAGGGTGTTTTGTAAATGTTTATGTAATGGAATAAGTCCTTTAACCTAAGAAAGCTCTAAATTGATTTTCTATTTTATTTCTCCTGAGTTTGAGAAAGAGCTCCTAAATTTGGCCTAACCAACCCTGCAATAGAGACAATAGATGTGAAAATCAGTCAGGTTTCCTTTTCAGAATAAGTTTGCAGCAAGTTTTCTTGGGTAGCATGTCTGTGTGGTTATCTGCTGAAAACTGAATTAGTTTCAGTGAGTTAGTACATCTGCAATTTGGAGGCAACAAGGTGGATAGTGTTCTTGTCTAGCCTATGGGTGTCCATGTATTTTTGTTTCAGTGGAGTGTTCAGAGACAGATAAAACATTCTGTGGGCTAAATATAAACTCCAATTAAACAAATCAGCTAAATGAAGAATTTGTTTTATGTAACTGATTGCTCCCAAAGGAAAGTTACACAACTCAATTAAAATGTCATGGAATTAAATATATAATTCCCCAGAACAAGTCACCTGTGCTTTCACTCAGTTTGTGATCTTTAAATTTGAAATTTGTCAGAATTTCCATCATTTTATGATGGATAACAAAGCAAAATGGGTTCTCAGAGATGACTTACTCAAATTCACCACAACAAATCAGCACATGAATTATTATTCTAAAATAAACATCAGACTTCCTCTAATCAGACCTGTAGACAGCCTGTCTCGTGGAAATGGGTGAAGGGAACATGGTAACCCCTCTAATCAATGTTCCCCACCCTTGTTGCACATAATCATTCCAAAGTATAAATGGTGGTATAAGCTGCAGAAAGGTATCCCTCAGATGAATGCCAACATTTTGAGTGCGATTTCAAATGGTTGAGATTGCTTTTCTGGCTTACGTTTTGTGTTTTAGAGGTTTTATTAAGCACTTTTACCCTTACTTTTACTCAGCCCTACTCAAAATATTACTTTGCACTGGAAACATAGATTTCTCAGTGATCAATTCCTTACTCATATACAATGAAAAGAAGGAGATAGAAGATATACGGAAAGTAAATTGAAGGCATCACTTCCTGTACTTTTAATGACTATGATTCACAGATAGTCTTATATTGATTTTTCTGATTACCAGTGCCTGAAGTACATGAAAACAGTGAGAAAATCATTGAGGGGCTCAAAAAAAGATATCTGCATCTGGACTATCTTGCTAATTATGGTAACATGATGTTTATCAAAACTGAACAGAAGTTAGATGTATTTGAGGTTGCTTGAGATCACGATGGTGTTTATTACGACATTAGATCTCACACAAACAAAAAGCAAAAATACTGGCAATGACTGCCAAAAGGAATAACTCAGCACAATTTCATTGATAAATAAAGCACTACTTGGAATTCTCAGTCCATCCACAGTCTGCTAAATCCTCTCTAAGGTCTAAGTAGCCATTACATTTTAATTATGAGTCTCAACACATGTAAATAGTTTGATTTATTCTATTTCATTTGAATAATTTAATTGTTTAAACTGAATCTGTAGCATTGCATGTTTTGTACTTCAGTGAAAGACCACCTTGTTAAAATAAAAAAAAACAAAATGTTATCTATCAAGTAAATGTCTGTCTGGGATCTCACTTGTCCAGTAATATCATTAGCTGGGATCACAACAATACTCAAGCCCCTCTTTATGTCACTTTGCAGGAAAGCTATTTCTCACAACTGGGCTGACAGTGTGGTGGGGGTGACAGATATTAGAGTCTTCACCCCACGTGAGGAAAAATGCTGGCATAGGCTGGAGAAAAAGATGATTGGTCATGTTGGAAGGCCAAGACTGGGGAACAACAAACTGGGGAAGCATCATTCTATTGCACTGCTCTGCTCTTTCATTAACATCAGTGCTAATTCATTCTTATCCTAAACAAGCATTTAGGTATTTTTCATAATTAGTTCCTCCTGTTCATATACAGGCACTTGTGGGACCCAGCAAACTGTAACAAGAATGAGAGCTGTGCTACCCACACAGAGTTTGATTTCTACGTATGAGAGGAAGCCCCCCAACCCTCAGAGACATTTCGTAATCTGGATCGAAGGATGAGGATGTCCAATAAGGTTATCAGGTTCCTATTTGTGTATGTGTACATGCCGACATGGCACTCTGTCTTCTGGGTATGCACACAGACCTGCACTCCATTGTTCAAGCCACAGGTACTTAAACCTAATGGCAAGTTGAGAGACAAGGACCTTAACCTCAGTCCAGGTGCCTCTTCCTCTCAAGAAGAGATTGAAACCCACACCGAGGATAAGCCACACTCAGGCCCCTAAAAGCTTCCTCTCAAGATGCTCCAGAGGTGCTTGACCCCTCCACTATCCAGATTCCAGAGACTGCAGCGGTCCAAACAGAGGGTGAAGTTGCATCTTGGCAGGACACTCTCAATGGGACTGGCCCAGTGCAGATGACCAACCAAATTTTCCAGACCAACAGAGTCAACTTCAGACCAAGTTCCCTCCGTGAAAATAGGACTGCACTTAGATATAGTGTGAGGAAAAGGAAGAAGAAATTTAATGAGGACAGGTATATCATTGAATCCTTCGGGCAATATGTGCAAACTGAACAGTCATCCAAGGCTGGAATCAAACTCAGGTCCCTGGTGCTGTGAGGTAGCAGTACTAACCACTGACCACTGTACCACTCAAATGTTTCATAATTTATCAATCTTTTTAAACTCTGAATCTCTGAAGGCTAACTAGTGATAGGAAATAAAAGAGGTGCTTCATGATTGTTCTCAATGTGCTGTCTGTCATGAGGGACTGAAATATGCAACATTTGGATTCCACATGCTGGCCAAATTCTTAGAAGTCACTTAATCTCAGCGCCATGACATTTCACTGCCCTGTGTCACTGCTGCTGTGTCCCATGATAAGGGGACATATAAAGATTAAGCTTCTTATAAATAGGATGTACTGAAGTCACCATGCATATAATCATAGGGTTGAAAAAATCAACAATAAGTTCAAAGAGTGCAGAAATAAATAAGTCCACATATACTGTGATGTAATCAACAGGAAGTAACACAATGTGTTAAAAGTAACAATTTAAGTAACACGATGTCTAGAACCAACTCATTCCTCCTCGCAGCACCAGTCTCAATGAAATTCTGCTTGGCCTCCTGAGCTTGACAGGGCATAGCTCTATCCTGGCCTCTTGATATCCAACCAGATCAATGTCCTCAGAGGATTGCTTTCAATACTCCATTTCGTCTGCATCCAGGACATTCCATACTTGCTACATCCAGTAATGAAGGGCATCATAAACCTTTTTCTGGGTTACACTACAAAGCGCAGTGTTCCAGGCATTTGAAAACTCTTTAACTAGACCCTTTGGTTAGTTCCATTATGGCCCTGGTAAAAACTTCTTCAGCAAGAGACTGGTGAATCTATGGAATTCACTGCCACAGAAAGCTGTGGAGACCAGGTCATTGAATATATTTAAGACAGAGATAGATAGGTTCTTGATTGTCAAGAGGATCAAGGGTTATGGAGAGAAAGTGGGAGAATGGAATTGAGAAACTTATTGGCCATGATTGAATTCTCTCTGTATTTTACTAACTTTATTAGGTCCTTCATATCTGTGCCAGTCAAAAACAACCATCTAATTATTCCAATCCCATTTTTCAGCACTTTGCACATAGCCTTCTATACCTTAGCATTGCAATTGCACATCTGAATACTTCTTAAATGTTATGAAGGTTGTCGTCTCCATCAACATTACATGCATTGAGTTCCAGATTCCCACTACTGTCTGAGTCAAAATGCTTGTCCTCACATCACCTCTAAACCTTCTGCCCCACACCTTAATAATGCCCTTGGTCATTGATTCCCTCCATCAATTTCTCCTGATCTTTAGTACTTCCCAGGGTCCAACCATTTATTATGTCCACGCTTGCCTAGTTTGTCTTTCCCAAGTGCATCACCTCACATTAATCTGGTTTGAATTCCATTTGCTACTCATTAGCCCACCTGACCAGCCCACCTATATTCTCTTTTGGTCCTCACTATTTACAACCCATCAATTTTTGAATAATCTACCAACCTGATCAACATTCCTACATTGAAGTATAAGTCGCTTTTATAAACCACAAACAGAAATGACCCTAACACTGATCCTACAGGACCCTGCTGGAAGCAGACTTCCAATCATAAAAAAACACCCTTCAACAATTGCCACTCAGCCAACTGCAGATCTAATTTGTCAAATTTCCTTTGATCCCATGAGTTCTAACCTTGGCTATCAGTCGCCCAAGAAAAAACCTTAACAAAAACCTTGCTGAAATTCAAGCAGATTGAATCAAAAACATTGACCTCATCTGGACACCTGATTACTGTTTTGAAAAATTCAAGCAAATTGGTCAGACATGACCCCCCCTTAAAAAACCTATGCTGACTGTTCTTGATTGACACCTGCCTCTCCAAATTCAGATTAATTCTGTCTTTCAAGACTGTTTCCAATATTTTCCCCAACACTGAGGTTAGACAGACCAACCTACAGTTTCCTGGTTTATCCCTTGTTCCCTTCTTGAATAATGGTACCCCACTGGCTGTCCTCCAGCCTTCAGACATTTCATCTGTGGTTAGAGAAAAATTGAAATCTTTTGAAAACATCCTGATATTTCCTCTGTTGCTTCACTCAACAACCTGGAATACATTCCATCTGATCCTGGAGACATTGAGTATAGGATTTGGAACATCATGTTGAAGCTGTACAAGACAGTGGTGAGGCCACCTTTGGAATACTGCATACAATTCTGGTTAACCCTGTATAGGAAGGATATTACTAAAGTGGAAAGGGTGCAGGAAAGATTTACAGGGATGCTACCAATACTGGAGTTGTAAGGAGAGGCTAGCACCTTTTTCCCTGGAGCACTGAAGACTGAGAGGTCACCTTATCAATGTTTATAAAATCAGGAGATACAGAGATAATGCAAATAGCCAAGGTTTTTTCACCAGGGTAGGGGAGTTCAAATCTAGAGGGCATAGGATTAAAGTGAGAGGGGAAAGATTTAAAGGGGTCCTGAGGGACAACCTTTTAACACAGAGGATGATCCATATATGGAATGAACTGCTGGAGGATGTTGTAGAGGCGAGTACAATTACAACATTTAAAAAATATTTGGACAGGTACTTGAATAGGAAAGGTTTAGAGGGATATGGGACAATCACAGGACTAGTTCAGTTTAGGAAACCTGGTCAACATGGACAAGTTGGACCAAAGGATCTGTTTTCACACTCTATGAATCTATGACTCTAATTGTCCACTTTTAAACTCACCAGAATACTTAGTATATCCTCTCTATCTATGCTAATTTCTTTAATTGTATCACAGATTTTCTCCTTGATTTCCTTATCCATATCATGAACACTGACCCAAACTATTCATTACCATTGATTGCCATTCTCAGCATTGCCCACACTGCTAAAGGACGAGAAACATTCAGACCAAAGTGCCTCCCATCCATCTTACAGCAGCTTTGGCTGAAGCCTGAAAATGATCATCTGTAATTAATACATGTTTTCCACAATCTACAGACTTCAGAAAGTATTTTACCAGCAATGAGTTGTTTTTGAAATGCTGACACTGTTGTTATGCAGAAAGTACAGCAGACAATACATGTATAACAAACTGTGACAAACAGCAATCAAGCATTGGATGGATACATTTATTGATCTTGGTTGAGAGACACACATTGATCAGAATACTAGACATAATCTGCTTGCTTTTCATCAAATATCACCATGAAATTTTTATATCCATACATAAAATGAACAGACCTCGGTTTAATATCTGAGTTGAAAGATTGCATTCCTAACAGTCCAGCACTCCTAGTGCTCAGAAGAATGCCAGCCTGAATTACATGCTCAAAATTCTTGCGTGGAATTTTGAACTCACAACTCTTAACTCAGAGAATTTGTTGCTGCCAACGAATGAGATTTGTCACTGAAGTGGTAGCGTTTACTGACAGTGCCCTCTTTTGTTATCAGTCTTTTTTTAATAATCTGGTTCTTTAAACACATATACCAAATTTTCGTTTTGAGCAAATACAATCTTTTGGTTGGAAAATATGGTCAGAACGTTTGATTGCAGATTTTTCTGTGTCTCTGAGCTGTTAAATATATGGTCTGAACAATTATGTAAGAGCAATAGTACTTAGCATCCTAATAATTATTAGGTAAAGCTATTGACACAAACCCTGTTTAACATTTGGAGCATTTTTGGAAGTAGGTGTAATGAAGTTGTGTCGCTGCACTGATAAAATTGTTCTTCTGTTTTATCTAAGCCTTACATTGACACTCAGCTGAAGAAATACATTTTTAAAAGTCAACTTGAAATGTCTATTCATAGAGCCATAGAATCATAAAGATGTACTGCACGTAAACTTACTAACTATCTCGAACCAACCAGACATCCTGAACTAATCTAGTCCCACTTGCCAGCACTGGGCCATATCCCTCTAAACCCTTCCTATTCATATACCCATCAGATGCCTTTTAAATGTTGCAATTGTACTAGTCTCCACCACTTCCTCTGGCAGCACATTTCATACCCACACCACCCTCTGCGTGAAAAAGTTGCCCCTTAAGTCTCTTTTATATCTTTCCCCTTTCACCCTAAACCTATGCACTCTAGTTCTGGACTCCCCCATCTCAGGGAAAAGACTTTGTCTATTTATTCTAACCATGCTACTCATAATTTTATCAACTTCTATAAGGTCACCCCTCAGCCTTCAACACTCCAGGGAAAACAATCCAAGCCTATCCAGCCTCCCTCTAGAGCTCAAACCCTCCAAGCCTGGAAACATCCTTTTCGATCTTCTTTGAACCCTTTCAAGTTTCATAACATCATTCCTATAGGATGGAGACCAGAACTGCACACAGTTTTCCAATAGTCGGCTAACCAATGTCCCGGATGCTGCCTGACATGCTGTGCTTTTCCAGCACCACTCTGATCGAAACTCTTGTTTCCAGCATCTGCAGTCCTCACTTTTGCCTAACCAATCTCCTGTACAGCCGTCCAACATGACTTCCGAATTCATATACTTAATGGTCTAACTAGTGGGAAAGCATACCAAATGCTTCTATCTACCCTGCAACTCCACTTTCAAGGTCCTATGAAACTGCACTCCAAGGTCTCTTTATTCAGCAACTAATCAGTGTATAAGTCGTGCCCTGATTTGCCCTTCTAAAATGCAGCACCTCACATTTATCAATATTAAACTCCGACTGCCACTCCCCAGCCCATTGGTCCATCTGAACAAGACCCCATTGGACTCTGAAGTAACCTTCTTCACTGTCCATTACACCATTACATCTCCAATTTTGGTGTCATCTGCAAACTTACTAACTATACCTCTTATGTTCACATCCAAATCATTTATATAAATAATGAAAAGCAGTGGACCCAGTACCGATCCTTGTTACACACCACTGGTCAAATGCCTCCAGTCTGAAAGGCAACTCCCCACACCACCCTTCATATTCTACCTTTGAACCAGTTCTGTATCCAAGGCTAGATCTCCCTGTATTCCATCTGATCTAACCTTGTTAACCAGTCTATCTTGAGAAACCTTGTCGAACCCTTACTGAAGTCCATATAGATCACGTCCACTGCTCTGCCCTCATCAATCCTCTTTGTTACTTCTTCAAAAAACTCAATCAAATTATTGAGAAATGATTTCCCATGCACAAAACTGTGTTGACTATCCCCAATCAGTCCTTGCCTTTTCAAATACATGTAAATCCTGTCCCTCAGGATTCCTCAAACAACTTGCCCACCACCAATGTCAGGCTCATCAATCTATAGCTCCCTTGCTTTTCCTTACCACCTTCCTCAAATAGTGGCACCATGTTAGGCAACCTCCAGTTTTCCGGCATTCACCTGCGACTGTCGATGATACAAATATCTCAGCAAGGGGCCCAGAAATCATTTTCCTTGCTTCCCAGAGTTCTAGAGTACACCTGATCATGTCATGAGGATTTTCCCACCTCTATGAGTTTTAAGACATCCGGCACCGCTTCTCTGTAATATGAACAATTTTCGAGATGTCACCATCTATTTCCCTACATTATATATGTTCCATGTCCTTCTCCACAGTAAACACTGATGCAAAATACTTATTTAGCATTTCCCCCACCTCCTGCGGTTCCATATGTAGGCTTCCTTGCTGATCTTTGAGGGGCCCTATTCTCTCCCTAGTTATCCTTTTGTCCTTAATGTATTTGCAAAGTCCATATGAATTCTCCCTAACCCTATTTACCAAAATCATCTCATGTCCCTTTTTTGCCATGATTTCTCTCTTAAGTATACCTCTACTGCCTTTGTACTCTAAGGATTCACTTAATCTATCCTGTCTATACCTGACATACAATTCCTTCTTTTTCTTGACCAAACCTCAATTTCTCCAGTCATCCAAAATTCCCTACACCTACCAGTCTTGCCTTTCACCCTAACAGGAAAATGTTGTCTCTGGACTCTCATTATCTCATTTTGAAGGCTTTCTGTTTTCCAGCCATCCCTTTACCTGCGAATATCTGCCCCCAATCAACTCTTGGAAGTTCTTGCCTAATACAAGTTCTTTGCCTTCCAACAATTTGGAACTTTAACTTTTAGACCTGGTCTACCCTTTTCCATCACTATTTTAAAACTAATAGAATTATAGTCGCTGGCCCCAAAGTGCTCCTCTACTGACACCTCAGTCACCTGCCCTGACTTATTTCCCAAGAGTAGGTCAAGTTTTGCACTTTCTCTAGTGGGTGCATAATAGTGCAATGTAGGTGCATTGTAGCTACTGAATCAGAAAATTTTCTTGTACACACTTTACAAACTCCTCTCCATCTAAATTCTTAACACTATGGCTTTCCCAGTCTATATTTAGAAAGTTAAAATCCCTACCATAACCATCCTATTGTTCTTACAGATAATTGAGATCTCATTACAAATTTGTTTCTCAATGTCCTGCTGACTATTGGGGGTCTACAGTGAAATTAGGAGAAAGTGAGGACTGCAGATGCTGGAGATCAGAGCTGAAAAATGTGTTGCTGAAAAAGCGCAGTAGGTCAAGCAGCATCCAAGGAGCAGGAGATTCTCCTGCTCCTTGGATGCTGCCTGACCTGCTGTGCTTTTCCAGCAACACATTTTTCAGGCCTATAGTGCAACCCCAATAAAGTGATCATCCCTTTCTTATTTCTCAGTTCCACCCAAATAACTTCGCTGGACATATTCCCAGGAATATCATCCCTAATGTCTTGAAATTTTAATTTTAAAATTCAGTTCATTATTTTTTGACCATCCATTATGCAGCAGTTTAGCCCATGGGAAACATCATGGCCTGGGACTTCCATTTGATTGGAATTGAAAGTGATTGTAAGTTTGTAAGTTTGAAACCAAAAATTCAATTAACACAATCTCACATGAAATCCAGTGCCATGTTTGAGAAATTTAAGCAATATAACTTCAATTAAGTCACACACTGGCTCCTCAAGGTAATTAATAAATAATCTGTCACTGAGACTCTCCTGTTTGAACCTTTCTCTTCCATAAGGATGTTGTTGCCTGCCTTACTGAGTTCTCCCATGTTGACGTTTTATAAAGAATTCACCAGAGTATTCATTTGTAAAAGAATTCATCCACAATTCTCCTCTGGGTACAAATTATTTAGTTGCGTGCATAATTATTAATGTATTTCCAATTTGTCTTTATAAAGATTTATTCTAACTGTTACTAGCTTCAACCAATTTGCTGTGAATAAGTGTTTTATTTCGATGGTAAATTATTGCTGAGAAAAGACATTTTGTAGAGACATTTGCATTTCCCGAGTTAGTTCTGAAGAATACCAAAGCAAAGGGCAAATAATTTTGTATGCTATATCTGAAGACTGTTGATTATTTGGAACATGCACTATAATTTGTAAAGGCATTGCTTTGGAGAATGCAACAGTTGGAGGATGTTTGCTAAACTTTGAACCAAGAAAGTTGACTCTGATTGTTCAAGGCACTGCCCTGTGAAATGAACCTGAAAACAACTTTCACCTGTTTTGTTGTTTTGAAACAGATATTGTTTACGTGCATGTTCTCTCTGTCAGAAAAGAACAGGCTCCCGCATATTGATGTGTGTAATTTCAGGTGCTACACTGAATCCACAATTGATAATCCTAAACTGGTTGTCAACATAGTTATTAGCACACCCAGGATTATTTAGTAAATAATGTCCAATCCTAGATTCACATCTAATTTTGGACAGTCCCCTGTGAGTTTTCTAAACACAGTTTGCTTGGGTATGGTCAGTATTCTGCATGCTACAAACATGTAAAACTTGTCACTCATTGGGACATGTGACCTATATACCTAGCATCACACTGGCTCTGAAATTCATATAGCACATTATTCATTTTTGAGATAAGCATAACACGCACTTGGCCTGACAATAGCATTTTGTTTGTGGTGAATACCATTCGTGTTGCTACGGAATTATAGCAACATGAAACAGCTAGCTTCACCTGATGATCAGTGAGGTACGTTATACTTCCAAGATAATCTGAAGTAAAGTGGACCCTTTAAGGACCAAATATGACAGATGCATGCATATTAACTTTTTCTTTGACTGGATACAAAGCAATGTTTGAATATATTTATCTATTTCTTATTTTTATTGAAATAATTGATATATATATGTGTATATATTTTTTTTCCAGACACCACATACAAACTAGATGGTAACAGTTCTGACCTGAAAGTCAGAGCATTAACCTGGTGACTCTAGTTCACTGTTTGTCCCTCTGAACCTTAGCCACCAACATCTCAAGACATGCTCCATGGATAGCGACCAATTACGATCTCTATCCAGCACGACCTCCAGATCCCTATCAGCACAGTGGAATGCCAATTACCCTCTGCTCAAGATGTTTAGATAAATTAAAGAAATTATGCAGGACAGCTGTGAACTGCCATCATTTGACCAGATGCATGACTTGACTTTAAAGAAGATGATAGTATCTGAATCCTAGGAAGTCTCTACCATAGCAAATACATCCATCAATGTTGTCTGGGAGAGTATGACAAACAGAGTGCCGTAGAGGTGTGGGTGCACAGTTGAGGAGGTGAGTTTGAGAAGGTAGTGTAAGCTCACAGGGAGAAACCCTCCATGAAATTGGGAGAAAATAATACAACTGATTTCTGATAAGATTCATCCCAAAGTTCTAAATATCTATACTCCATGAAAAAAACATCTTTGATCAAGTTCTATTTGCTACATTGTTTAATAAGGCATTAAGTATGTGGGGTGGATTTCAAACATTGTTCATTTCCTCTTCACGTAGAGTACTTAATACTTTGTATCACTAAACATTTGCATTCATAAGGATAGATCTTTGAACTGTCAAACAAACTTTAATCCTATGCACTAAATCCTCATCTAAAGTATTTTCCTGGAAATTGTAACTTTAAGTGAATCACAGGAAACAATGTTCAAACTAGAATAAGTTTCCTACGGACTTTTCTTGTCGTTGAAAGTCAATGTACAAGTTGAATCATTGTACCATGTATGTGCAACACTGCTTTCCTAGCTGAATAACTTGCAAATAAACCAAGTCACTAAATATCGATGAAACTCTATACAAATAGAAGGGATAATATCACATGTCTATCATGAAAAAGTCGGACAATGGGGACTAGTTAAATAACTATTTCAAAGAGCCAGAACAAGCACAATAGGCTAAATGACTTATTCTGAGCTGTATAGTTTGATTATTCTAAGGTTTAATGACGAGAAACTGACAGCCCCTAAAGACTAGATCTCTGACCCTCTCTTTAAACTTCAAAGTGACATCTGCCATATTTTCCTCTATAAGGTTGAGTAAACCTGCCTTCTTATATTTACTTCTGCGATGCTTCCAGTCTTAAAGATAAATGCATTTTTATGAAAGTATTTTGGTAACATTTCAAACATGAAATGCTACATTTCATTTTCTCATCTCTGTTTTTTTACCCCATGGTAAACGTATGGAGAAAGTGAAGTCACGTGGTGTGCAGGGTGTTTTAGCTAGGTGGATAAAGAACTGGTTGAGCAACAGGAAACAGAGAGTAGTAGTTGAAAGGAGTTTCTCAAAATGGAGAAAGGTGACCAGTGGTGTTCCACAGGAATCAATGTTGGGGCCATTGTTGTTTGTGATATACTTAAATGATCTGGAAGAGGGCACTGCTGGTATGATCAACAAGTTTGCAGATGACACGAAGATTGGTGGAGTAGCAGAAAGCATAAGGGACTGTCAGAGAATACAGGAGGATACAGATAGACTGGAGAGTTGGGCGGAAAAGTGGCAGATGGATTTCAATCCAGATAAATGTGAGGTGATGTACTTTGGCAAGTCTTATTCTAGAGCGAATTATACTGTACAAGGAGGAGCCTTGGGAAAAGTTGATGAGCAGAGAGAGATCTGGGAGTGCAGGTCCATTGTACCCTGAAGTTTGTTGCACAGGTGGATAGAGTGGTCAAGAAGGCATATGGTATGCTTGCCTTCATCGGACGTGGTATTGTGTATAAAAGCTGGCAGGTCTTGTTAAAATTGTACAAGACTTTGGTTCGGCTGCATTTAGAATACTGTGTACAATTCTGGTTGCCACATTACCAAAAGGATATGGACGCTTTGGAGAGGGTGCAGAGAAGCTTTACAAGTATGTTGCCTGGTATGGAAGGTGCTAGCTATGAAGAGAGGTTGAGTAGGTTAGGTTTATTTTCATTGACAAAAGGAGATTGAGGGGGTCCTGATTAAGGTTTACAAAATCATGAAGGGTATAGACAGGTTAGATAGAGATAAGCTTTTTCCCAGGGTGAGGGAAAGTACGCAGCAAGTACTTTACACAGAGGATGGTGGTGGGTGTCTGGAATGCATTGCCAGCAGAGGTGGTAGAGGCAGGCACGGTAGATTCATTTAAGATGCGTCTGGACAGATGCATGAGTAGGTGGGGAGCAGAGGGATACAGATGCTTAGGAATTGGGCGACAGTTTAGATAGTAGATTTGGATCGGGCTCAGGCTTGGAGGTCTGAAGAGCCTGTTCCTGGGCTGTAAATTTTCTTTTTTCTTTCTTTGTTCTTTGCACGTTGCATTTAGTTGCACCAATTGTTTTCTTCCCAAGCCTTCAACCTTTGAAGAAAACATATAATCCTGTGTCACAGGAGACCCAAGATCATCAATCACTTTCTGAATGAGTTATCAGTATTCATTTGCCTGAATTTCCAGATACACATCAATGAAGATTTAGATTCTCTTACACTATACTGATCTATAATGAAGATGCTAACTCTCATGTGCCATTACAATGCCAGCAGAGTATACAAATGATGTGAAGGCCTGACTCAAATCAGAGTAATATCGCTTTATAAGAAATATGATATTAAATGAGCTCACTAAAATTGAGGACATATGTTAATGATGAGGACTATCAACATGAAATCACAAGCACAATTTTTTAAACAAATAGAGACAGGCATTTTTCTTTTCTAATTTTAAAGGCCATGAGATTTAAGTATCTTGACAATGTAACAGTTCTATTTTACCTTTTCTGACCTTCACAAGAATTTATACTTTCATCATAAAGTTGTGGAAAACAGATTATAGTTTGCGGCCAAATGTGGAGTGAAAATCAGATCTATTTGTTTTTTGCACTGAGTTTAAGTGGTTCAGCTGAGGCAAGATTTCCTGAAGGAGCACATTCCTTTCATTTACCTGTGAAATGATTGCAACTGTTGGAAAAGGGAGTGGAATTTCCTGATCACAGTCTGTTTCACATTTTTAAAGGTTCCCTCTCTCCGTGAGGATCCAGCCCAATATCTTTGGCCTGCCTATCTCTCAATTCAGGAGCAACAGCCCACAATAGGGCAGAATGAGAGCAAACATGTGACAAGGAGCCTGGAGTGCAACTCCTCTCCCCTGCTGAATAGAAAATCCTGACTGACTATCCCAAGAGACTGACTAATCATGCCCAAGCCCCTGGACAAGTAGTGAATTCTGCCTTTGACATATTGTACCAGGACACCCTGATTGAAGGCTACCTTCCCTGACTTGATTAACAATAGCTACAGGCTTCCTGACGTTGTATCTGCACAAAATGTCAAGGCAAAATATACGTATTATGAGCATGGTAGCTCTGGTTGAGGGCACAAAGCACAAAAAGCAAGCCAGGGATTCTGTTAGCATCAAGGTAGGCTCAAGGTGAGTGAAAGAGCAGGTGAGCAGCCCTGAGATGTAGTCTGGTCCACTCTGCGAAGTGAGTACCTGTCCATGCAAGCAAATTGTCGTTGCAACAGTATTGCAATGAGACATGTGATGTGTCCTGATGTGCAGATTGGCCAGGCTGCTGCATGATTCAAGTGCCTTGGAGATGTGCCATAATGATGTGCAGAGGTTTGCAAGTATCTGATAACATGGATAGAGGTGCATATGAAGTATGCCCTGAAATAATGTTCTGGATTAGTGGTGCTGGAAGAGTACAGCAGTTCAGGCAGCAACCAAGGAGCAGCGAAATCGACATTTTGGGCAAAAGCCCTTCATCAGGAATAAAGGCAGAGAGCCTGAAGTGTGGAGAGGTAAGCTAGAGGGGGGTGGGGGTGGGGAGAAAGTAGCATAGAGTATAATAGGTAAGTGGGGGAGGGGATGAAGGTGATAGGTCAGGGAGGAGAGGGTGGAGTGTATAGGTGGAAAAGGAGATACAAACAGTATTTCAATTCCATCTCAAACATCAAAAACTGTAAGTACAACAAACTTTTATCTACCCACCTCCATAACCAGCGCTCCTCAAACATTCCAGAAGACTCCCCTGGCCTCAGAAAACACTCAGACGCCATTAGCCATGCGGCTGATGCAGCTGCCACCTCCACGCTGATTGATGTCACTTCCGCCCCCCCCCCCCCCCATCATGGCCACTCCCACAACCACTTCCACCCCTCATAATTCCTCATGCATCACACGTGACATCACTTCCGCCCCTCACATCATCGCTGATGCCACACGCTCAGTGACTTCTGCCACCCCTACTGCCGTGGTCACCAACACTTCCGCCCCCACCAGCGCCACTCACCTGCATTCTGCTGACACGCCCCCCACAGACCCCACTGTCACTATCCCCACCCCTCAGAATCCCGAGGGGAACACTACCCCTGCTCATGACTCCACCCCCATTCCCCCCACCACCACACCCACTCCAGTTACAGGTTCCGCCCCCCACTCCCAGCTCCACACCCACACCAGATCCCAGCTCCCAGCCCTGCCGAGTATTCACCATCCCTCCAGACCTCCCCCTCACTGAGGACGAACGATCAGTCCTCAGCAAAGGACTCATCTTCATCCCCCTCCGTCCACACATCAATGAATTTAATACACGCCATGACATCGAAGAATTCTTCCGTCGCCTCCGCCTCCGAGCTTACTTTCACAATCAGGATTCCTGCCCACCTTCCGAGGACCACTTCACCCACCTCCAACACACTGCATCCACCTGGACACCCCACGCTGGCCTATTATCTGCCCGCGACCTCTTCATTTCCAACTGCCGCCAGGACATTAACCGCCTCAACCTGTTTACCCCCCTCCCCCACTCCAACCTCTCACCCTCACAACGCGCAGCCCTCCAATCCCTCTGCTCCAATCCCAACCTCACCATCAAGCCAGTGGATAAAGGGTGTGCAGTGGTAGTCCCCACCACCAGGGATATATTTCCCTCCCCACCCCTTTCCGCCTTCCACAAAGACCGTTCCCTCCGTGACTACCTGGTCAGGTTCACACCCCCCTACAACCCACCTCCCATTCTGGCACCTTCCCCTGCCACCGCAGGAACTGTAAAACCTGTGCCCAAAGCTCCTCCCTCATCTCTATTCAAGGCCCTAAAGGAGCCTTCCACATCCATCAAAGTTTTACCTGCACATCCATTAATATCATTTATTATATCCGTTGCTCCCAATGCGGTCTCCTCTACATTGGGGAGACTGGACACATCCTAACAGAGCGCTTTAGGGAACATCTCCGGGCCACCCGCACCAATCAACCACACCGCCCCGTGGCTCAACATTTTAACTCCCCCTCCCACTCTGCCGAGGACATGGAGGACCTGGGCCTCCTTCACCGCCGCTCCCTCACCACCAGATGCCTGGAGGAAGAATGCCTCATCTTCTGCCTCGGAAGACTTCAACCCCAGGGCATCAATGTGGATTTCAACAGTTTCCTCATTTCCCCTTCCCCCACCTCACCCTAGTTCCAAACTTCCAGCTCAGCACTGTCCCCATGACTTCTCCGGACTTGTCCTACCTATCTAACTCCTTTTCCACCTATTCACTCCCCCCTTTCCTCCCTGACCTATCACCTTTATCCCCTCCCCCACTCACCTATTGTACTCTATGCTACTTTCTCCCCACCCCCACCCTCCTCTAGCTTATCTCTCCACGCTTCAGGCTCTCTGCCTTTATTCCTGATGAAGGCCTTTTGCCTGAAACGTCGATTTCGCTGCTCCTTGGATGCTGCCTGAACTGCTGTACTCTTCCAGCACCACTACTCCAGAATCTGGTTTCCAGCATTTGCAGTCATTGTTTTTACCTCCCTGAAATAATGTTGCCAGGTGTCCTGGATGGAGATTCAGAGCTGGAACTGACAGGTTCTGAAGTGAATCTGAGTTGGCTAGTGTTCACTTAGACTTTCATTTTGGGAATTCTTGGCATCTAGCTTCCTCATGACAGATGGTAGAATGCATCTGCATATGAATGAGGTAAGATCAATAATTTAAAGAGGTCAACAACAAGTTATAATTCCCCTCAATAGTCATCCCACTGTTCCCTAGCAAGAATCTTGTCTTGATGCCTGGAGCTCTGCTCAATAATGTAATGAGGGATTGCTCCCAACATCAACAAGGGCTTAAAAGACTTCTCACATGATTCTCCCAGATTTTTCGCCATAGCCCAAATCATTCAGGCACCTATATGGTCCAACTCAGTGAATTTTCTTAATTACTAAATGTGAAAATAAATAATAATGTAGTACAAATTAGGAAGAAAAAACGAATACAAAAAATAATTAAAATTTTAAAAATCTGATCAATCTGAGTAATTTGTGAAGGGTAGGATTGCTGCTATTGTATGGGATGGGACCAGTAACATTGACATTATAAGCTGAGCAGTTGATTTTGAAATGGTTAGTTTATTTGCAGGTTAAATGAAATTCTGCTGCCCCTGCCCTTCTCAGTCGTAGAGGCTCTGGATTTAGAAGATAGAACATGAAACAGTACAGCACAGGAACAGGCCCTTTGACCCATCGTGTCTGTGCCAACCATGATACAATTCTAAATTAATCCTATCTGCCCCTCATTATTTTATATACTTAGATCAGTCTTCAACACCCCAGTGAAAACTATCCAAGTTTGTCCAACCTAATACACTCCAGTCCAGGCAACATCTTCTACAGCTTCTGCACATCCTTCCTATCATGTGGTGATCAGAGCTGCACGCAGTACTCCAGCTATGGCCTGAGCAAAGTCTTATACGATTGCAACATGACTTGCCAATATTTATATTCAATACCCTAACCGATGAAGGAAAGCATGCTATATGCCCTATTTACCACTTTATCCATTTCTGTTGCCACTTTCAGGGAGCTATGGACTTGCATCCAAAGATCCCTCTGTATAGCAATGCTCCTAATGGTCTGACCATTTACAGTATACTTTCCTCTTGCATTTGACCTCCTATTTCACCTCACACCTTCCTGCTATGTCCTTTGATATCCTTCCTCACTACTCACAACTCCAACAATTTTTTTGTCATTTGCAAACTTACTAATAAGACCACTGACATTTCATCCAAATCATTTATATATATTACAAACTACATAGGTCCCAGCACTGACCCTTGTGGATCACCACTGGTTACAGATCTCCAGGCAATAAAATACGCCAAAGCCAACTAATTTTGGTTCCAACTTGCCAACTCACCATGGATTCCATGCAATTTGACCTTCTGGACCAACCAACCATGAGGGATCTTGCCGCTTGAAAATTTGGGTGATACTGTTTGAAAGAGCATTGACAAATTGTTGCTGTGCAGAATATCTTGTCTTTGGTACACATTGCTGCCACTGTGCATCAGTGGTAGGGGAAATACAAGTTGAAGCTGATGGATAGGGTTGCTTTGTCTTCAATAATGTTGAATATCTTGAGTGTTATTGGAAATAAACTCACCCTGAAAAATAGAAAGTATTCTATCACAATACTGACTTGTACCTGCTAGATAGTAGTCAGGAGGTGATTAAAATCCTCTGAGTGGCACATGTGGCCACAGTATTTATATTATTTGATGCCAACAGCATGGATTCGATGTTCACATCAGCTGAGGTTACCATGAAGAACCTTCCTTCTCAACCTTTCCCCTCACCTGAGATGTAGTGCCCCTTATTGATGGCCTCGTCTCTACAAAGTCAGCCATGAGAACATTTGAAACCAAAGTTTGCAACTCACACTTCCCCTTCACAAAACTACCATTAAGTTGTATCATAATACAGCTTATAGATATTCTCTCACCATTAGATTATGGACAAACTCAGACTATTTATTAAATACAAAATGATGTATTCCTTTTCTGGGTCAATAGTGTATTGTTCCAGCCACTTGTTCTGAACAAACTTAAGAAATTTTCTAATTTACTTCCCAGGCTAAGTGAAAATCGTACTCACCCCAGAACTTCATCCAGTTTTTTCAACATGTTTCTCAGATCTAAATGTACATATATTCTGCTATCTCGAGGTCTACAGGTAACTCTCACTATTGTCACTTTTGAGCTTGTAATGTCACAAACTCACACAATGGTGAGAGTTCGGGATATCACAAACACAAAAGTCACGTTTTGAACAGAAAAACTTTTGATTGATAAGATGATCTTTTTCTTACCTTCAATTTTCATTAAGGTTTTATAAAATCTTTTCATAAGGTTTTAGAGCAATGGGAGTTTGGCTAATAGTAGAGTAATACAGTCAAAACAAAGAACAAAGAAAATTACAGCACAGGAACAAGCCCTTCGGTCTTCCAAGCTTTCACCGATCCAGATCCTCTATCTAAACCTGTTGCCTATTTTCTAAGGATCTGTATCCCTCTGCTCCCTGCCCATTCATGATTCTGTCTAGATACATCTTAAATGATGCTATCGTGCCTGCCCCTACACCTCCATCACCCTCTGTGTAAAGAACGTTCCACACCTATCCCCCTTAAACTTTTCCCCTCTCACCTTGAACTCATGACCCCTCGTAATTGAGTCCTCCACTCTGGGAAAAAGCTTCTTGCTATCCACCCTGTTAATACTCCTCATGATTTTGTGGACCTCAATCAGATCCTCCCTCAACCTCTGTCCTCCGAATGAAAATTTTCCTAATCTACTCAACCTCTTCATAGTTAGCACCATCCATACCAGGCAACATCCAGGTGAACCTCCTCTGCAACCTATCCAAAGCATCCACATCTTTTTGGTAATGTGGTGACCAGAATTGTATGCAATATTCGAAACGTGGCTGAACCAAAGTCCTACACAACTGTGACATGACCTGCCAACTCTTGTATTCAATACCGCGTCTGATGAAGGAAAGCATCCCATATGCCTTCTTGACCACTCTATCAACCTGCGTTGCCACCTTTAGTGTACAGTGGACCTGAACACCTAGATCACTCTGTACATCAAGTTTCCTCAGGACTTTTCCATTTACTGGGGTTTAGAGTAGTACCTAGACTGCTATTAACAGAATAATATATTTAATATTTTTAGTGCGAATCTAACACTAGAGACCATCGAGTTAGCTGTAGAATCATTGAGTCTGAGAGATGTACTCTTCGGTAACCAGATATCCTAAAACAATCCAGTCACATTTTTCTAAACTCTTCCTATTCACATACCTATCCAGATGCCTTTTAAATGTTGCAATTGTACCAGCCTCCACCACTTTCTCTGGCAGTTTATTCTATACATGCACCACTTTCTGCATAAATCCCTTTAGGTCCCTTACTCCCCTACACCGGGGGAAAGACCCTGACTATTCACACTATTCATGCCTCTCGTGATTTTATAAAAATCTATAAGGTCTTCCCTCAGACGCCAATGCTCCAGGGAAAATAGCCCCCGTCTATTCAGCATCTCCCTATAGCTCAGATCCTCCAAACCTGGCAACATGCTTGTAAATCATTTCTGAATTCTTTCAAGTTTGATATCTCTCGCATAGCAAGGAGACCAGAATTGAATGCAGTATTCCAAAATTGGCTTAATCAATATTGGACAGCCACAACATACAGTCACAGAGTCATAGAGATGTGCAGCACAGAAACAGGCCCTTCGGTCCAACTCAGCCATGCCAATCAGATATCCCAACCCAATCTAGTCCCACCTGCCAGCACCCGGCCCATATTCCTCCAAACCCTTCCTATTCCTATACCCATCCAAATGCTTTTTAAGCGTTGCAATTGTACCAGCCTCCACAACTTCCTCTGGCAGCTCATTCCACACGCACACCACCCTCTGCTTGAAAAAGTTGCCTTTTAGGTCTCTTTTATATCCTTCCCCCTCACCCTAAACCTATGCCCTCTTGTTCTGGACTCCCCCACCACAGGGAAAAGACCCTGTCTATTTACCCCAGGCATGCCCCTCATGATTTTATAAACTTCTGTAAGGTCACTCCTTAGCCTTCAACGCTCCAGCGAAAACAGCCCCAACCTATTCAACCTCTCCCTATAGCTCAAATCCTCCAACCCTGGCAACATCCTTGCAAATCTTTCTGAACCCTTTCAAGTTTCACAACATCCTTCGGATAGGAAGGAGACCAGAACTGAACACAATATTCTAAAAGTGGCCTAACCAATGTCCTGTACAGCCACGACATGACCTCCCAACTCCTGTACTCAATACTCTGACCAATAAAGGAAAGCATACCAAACGCCTTCTTCACTCTCCTTTCAAGGAGCTATGAACCAACACTCCCTAGGACCTTACCATTAAGTGTATAAGTCCTGCTAAGATTTGCTTTCCCAAAATGTAGCACCTCATATTTATCTAAATTAAACTCCATCTGCCACTCCTCAGCCCATTGACCCATCTGATCAAGATCCCCTTGTAATCCAAGGTAATCTTCTTCACTTTCCACTACACCTCCAATTTTGGTGCCATCTGCAAACTTACTAACTATACCTCTGATGCTCACATCCAAATTATTTATATAAATGATGAAAAGTAGTGGACCCAGCACCGATCCTTGTGACACTCCACTGGTCACAGGCCTCCAGTCTGAAAAGCAACACTCCACCACCACCCTCTGTCTTCTAACTTTGAACCAGTTCTGTATCCAAATGGCTAGTTCTCTCTATATTCCATGAGATTTAACCCTGCTAACCAGTTTCCCATAAGGAACCTTGTCGAACACCTTACTGAAATCCATATAGATCATGTCTACCACTCTGCCCTCATCAATCCCCTTTGTTACTTCTTCAAAAAACCCAATCAAATTTCTGACACATGATTTTGCATGCACAAAGCCATGTTGACTATCCCTAATCAATCCTTGCCTTTCTAAATACATATATATCCTGTCCCTCAGGATTCCCTCCAAGAACTTGCCCACCACCGATATCTATAGTTCTCTGGCTTGTCCTTACCACCTTTCTGAAATAGTGATACCACGTTAACCAACCTCCAGCTTTCCGACACCTCACCTATGACTATTGATGATAAAAATATCTCAGCAACGGGTGCAGCAATCACTTCTCTATCTTCCCACAGAGTTCTAAAGTACACCTGATCAGGTCCTGGGATTTATCCACTTTTACATGTTTCAAGACATCCAGTACTTCCTCCTCTGTAATTTCGGCATTTTTCAAGACCTCACCATCTATTTCCCTACATTCTATATCTTCCATGTCCTTTTCCACAGTAAATACTGATGCAAAACATTCGTTTAGTATCTTGCCCATCTCCTGCAATCCCACATAAAGGCCTCCTTGCTGATCTTTGAGGGGCCCTATTCTCTCCCTAGTTTCCCTTTTGTCCTTAATGTATTTGTAAAAACCCTTTGGATTCTCCTTAACCCTATTTGCCAATGCTATCTCATGTCAAAATTGGCCTTCCTCCAATTTAGAACTTCAACTGACTTCACAACTCCTCTACTCAAAGTGCTGACCAATAAAGGCAAGCTTACCAAAATCTTTCTTCACTACCCTGTTTATATGTGACTCCACATTCAAGGAACAGGAATTTATTTTTAATTAAATAGTTGCTTGAGGGTCAAAATGTCAGTGTGGTAAGTATGCTTCTCCTCCAGAATGTGAGCACTCAGAGACAGTTTGAGCATCCCCAATGACAACACCTGCAGGAACAACGAACAAAGAACAAAGAAATTTAAAGCCCAGGAACAGGCCATTTGGCCCTCCGAGCCTGAGCCTATCCAAATCTACAGTCTAAACCCATTGCCCAATTCCTAAGCATCTGTCTCCCTCTGCTCTCCCCCTATTCATGCATCTGTCCATCCTTAAATGAATCTACCGTGCCTGCCTCTACTACCTCTGCTGGCAATGCATTCCAGGCACCTACCACCCTTTGTGTAAAGTAATTGCAGCATGTATCCCCCTTAAATTTTTCACCTCTCACCTTGAACGCGTGACCTCTCATTATTGAATCCCTCACCCTGGGAAAAAGCTTATCTCTATCTATCCTGTCTGTAACCTTTATGATTTTGTAGACCTCAATCAGGTACCCCTTCAATCTTCTTTTTTCTAATGAAAACAATCCTAACCTATTCAACCTCTCTTCATAGCTAACACCTTCCATATCAGGCAACATCCTCATAAAGCTTCTCTGCACCCTCTCCAAAGTGTCCACGTCCTTTTGGTAATGTGGCGAGCAGAACTGTACACAGTATTCTGAATGCGGCCGAACCAAAGTCTTGTACAATTTTAACATGACTTGCCAGCTCTTATACACAATACCCCGTCTGATGAAGGCAAGCATACCATACACCTTCTTGACTACTCTATCCACCTGTGCAACAAACTTCAAGGTACAATGGACCTGAACTCCCAGATCTATTTTCTCATCATCTTTTCCCAAGGCTCTTCTGTTTACAGTATAGTTCGCTTGAGAATTAGACTTCCCAAAATACATCACCTCACATTTGCCTGGTTTGAGTGCCATCTGCCACTTCTCCGCCCAACTCTCCAGTCTATCTATATTCTCCTATATTCTCTGACAGTCCCTTATGCTTTCTGCTACTCCACTAATCTTCGTGTCATCTGCAAACTTACTGATCAGAACAACGATGCCCTTTTCCAGATCATTTATGTATATCACAAACAACAATGACCCCAGCACTGACCCTATGGAACAGCACTGGTCACCTTTCTTCATTTTGAGAAACTCCCTTCAACTACTACTCTCTGTCTCCTTTTGATCAACCAGTTCTTTATCCACCTAGCTAGAACACCCTGCACACCATGTGACTTCACTTTCTCCATTAGTTTACCAAGTGTGTCCAATTACAGCTTTGCACATGGATCAATTGGAGTGGCAGTTGGACACACTTAGGAGCATACAGGAAGTGGAAAGCATCATAGACAGGAGTGTTAGAGATGTGGTCAAATCCACGTTTCAGCCAGATAGATGCGTGACTGCTGGAAGAAGCTGGTAGACAGTACAGGAGTCTCCTATGGCTATCCACCTCTCTAATAAGTATACTGTTTTAGATATTGTTGTGGGGAGGGGTGGAAGGGGGAGTGGAATTGTCTACCAGGGGATGGTGATACAGCCAGAACGGATGGCTCTGATGTACAGCAGGAGGAACAAAGTGCAGTGGCACAGCAGTTATAGGGGACTCTATGGTTAGGAGTACAGATAGATGTTTCAAGATTAGATTCCCTACAGGATGGAGACAAGTCCTTCAGCCCAACAAGTCGACACCGACACTCGGAAGAGTTACCCACCCAGACCCATTCCCCTACATTTATTCCTGACTAATGCACTTATCACTATGGGCAATTTAGCATGGCCAATTCACCTGCACATCTTTGGATTATGGGAGGAAACCCGCAGACACAGGGAGAATGTGCAAACTCCACACAGAAAGTTGCAGGAATTGAACCTGGGTCCTTGGTGCTGTGAGACAGCAGTGCTAACCACTGAGCCACCTTGCTGCCTTCTAAACACAGACCCTGCAAGTGCGAACCTGTCACTTGTGAACCCCAATGTTACACCTGGTCAGTGTGGGGATTGAACCCATGACCTTGGCGTTATTAGCACCACACTCTAGCCAGCTGAGTTAACCGACCTACACAAAGTTTCTTGACCACAAAGGAGATTCCAAGATTGTGTGGTGTGTCTCTGGTGCCAGAGTCAAGGATGTCTCAGTGGAAGTGAGCATCCTCAAAAGTGTGTGAGCAGCCAGAGGTCATGGTACATATTGCTACTAATGACATAGGCAGGAATAATGATTAAATCCTGCAAAGGGACTTCAGACAGTTAGGTAACAAATTGAAAAGCACGACTCCTAGGGTTGTAATTTCAGGATTACTCACTATCCTGCATCCAGTGAGGCTAGAAATAGGAAGTTAGTGTAGTTAAACACATGGCTAAAGAGCTAGTATAAGGAGAGCTTCAGGTATGCGGATCATTGAGATGTCTTCCAGGGCAGATAAGACCTGCACAAGAAGCATCGGTTGCGCCTGAACTGCTGGTGCACCAATATCCTGGCAGGAAGGTTTGCTATTGTCACTTGGGAGAGTTTAAACTAATGTGGCAGTAGGTCAGCAAGTGAAATGACTGAGTAAGAATCTGAGACTAAGGTCAGCAAGGCTAAGAGGAAGAACAGGCAGGGAAAAGTTACCAGACATGATGGAACTGGCAATCTGAAGTGTATTTATATTAGTACAGGGTGTACAACAGGTAAGGCAGATGAACTTAGAACTTGCATTAGTGCATATTACTCTGATGTTTAAGCTATTACAGAGACTTGGATGAACAGAGATAAGACTGGAAGCTTACCGTTCCAGATTTGAATGTTTATGACAAGGTAGAGAGGGATGTAAAATAGATAGGGAAGTTGTGTTACTGATTATGGAGAATATCACAGCTGCAGTGAAGGAGAACATCTTGGAGAGCTCATCCATTGAGACAATATGGGTAGAGCTCAGGACAGGAAGGATACAATCATTTTGCTGAGGTTGTACTACTGTCCTCCCTATAGCCAGCAAGTGATAAATGATATTTGGGGGGGAAAGATTATGGAAAATAGTAAAAACAACAGGGTTGTTGTGGTGGATGATTTTAACTTCCCCTACATTGACTGGACTCCCTTAGTGACAGGGGCTTTGATGGTGCCTTAGATGGAGCAGAGTTTGTTAGGTTCATCCAGAAAGATTTTTTGAAATAAAATGTAAGTAGTCCAATCAGGGAATTGGCCATTGTAGATGTAGTATTGGGGAATGGGCCCAGCCAGGTGATCGAAGTTTAAATGGGAAAGCACTTCAGGAATAGTGATCATAATTCTGTAAGTTTTAAATTACCTATGGACAAGAATAAGAGTAGTTCCTTAGGTGAAAGTATTAAACCTGGGGAATAAAGTTAACAATAAAAACACTATATCAGGTTATTGCCTGGAATGGAAGATATGAAGAGAGATCGGACAAATTGTCTTTGTTTTCTCTAAAAAGATGAGGAGGCACCTGATAGAAGTTTACACATTAAGAGATGTGAATAGTATGGATAGTCGGAATCTTTTTTCCAAGGTAGCCATGTCAAATACTAGGGTATATAGGTCTAAGGTAAAAGGGGGCAAGTTTAGAAGAGATGTGAGATGCAAGTTGGTACCACAGATGGTGGTAAACGCTTGGAATATGCTACCAGAGCAGGTGATGGAGGGGGATACAATTGCCACATTTAAGAGGTATCTTGACAGATGCAAGAATTGACAGGAAATAGAGGGTTACAGACTCTGTAGAGACAAATGGTTTTTAGTTTTGAAAAGGATCATGTGTCAGCACAGTCTTGTTGGGCCAAAGGGCCTGTTCCTGCGCTGTACTGTTCTTTGTACTATTTGTACTATTTGGTAGGAATGGGGGAATGTAGATTGGGGGCCATTGCTTGAGAGTAGATCCACGTCTGTCATGTGGAAATCTTTTAAAGGCCAATTGATTAGAGATTCAAAACCACTATGTTTCCCATGAAAATGAATGATAATGATAGCAAGACTGTGGAGTCTTGGATGACAAAATAAATTGTGAGCACATTTAGAAAGAAAA
This sequence comes from Chiloscyllium plagiosum, assembly GCF_037043375.1. NCBI lineage: Eukaryota > Metazoa > Chordata > Chondrichthyes > Orectolobiformes > Hemiscylliidae > Chiloscyllium > Chiloscyllium plagiosum. The sequence goes on from NW_028270140.1 coordinate 61,756,883, forward strand.
AGGAGGTATGCATAAGGTTTCAGAAATTGAAGATAGACAACACCCTTGAAGAATATAAAGAAAGCAGGAAAGAACTTAAAGAAAGAATTAGGAGGGCTAAAAGAGGCTGAGCAAGCAGGATTAAGGAAAATCACACGGCGTTTCACAATACATCTCGGGAGCTTGAGGGTAGTTAGGCAAAGGGAAAGTCTACTGAAGAACAAAGGAAGATATTTATGCGTGAGCCAGAGGAAGTGGAAAAGGTCCTTACAAATACTTTGCATTTCATGAAGGAGAAGGTCAGGATAGATGGTGAATCTGGAATGGAGTATGTTGATATACTAGGACATGTTGATATATATATATATAAAAAAGAAGAGATATTGGGTACTTTGAAAAGCATTAAGATAGACTAGACTCCAGGACCTGATGGGATCTATCCCAGAACACTGAAGGATGCAAAGGAGGAAACTGTTGGGGCATAGTGTGAAATCTTTGTATCCAGAATCCACAGGACTAGAGAATAGCCAAAGTTGTTTCTTTGTTTGAGAAGAGCAACAGGGATAATCTGGAGAATTACAGGCCAATGAGCCTTACATCACTGGTAGGGCAGTTATTAGAGAAGATTTTTAGGTGCAGGATTTATTCAGATTTGGAAAAAATATGGACTTATTAGTGATAGGCAGCATGGCTTTGACACAGGAGGTTGTGTCTCATAAACTTGATTGAGTTTTTTGATGAAGTGGCAAAGTTGATTGATGACAACAGAGCTGTGAATGTTATCTACATAGACTTCAGCAAGGCCTTTGAGATGTTCCCTCATAAGACCATGGATCATAAGACCATAAGACATAGGAACAGAAATTAGGGCATTCAGCCCATCGAGTCTGCTCCGCCATTCAGTCGTGGCTGATAAGTTTCTCAACCCTTCTCCCGCTTTCTCCCTGTAACCCTTGATCCCCTTGATACTCAAGAACCTATCTACCTCAGTCTTAAATATATTCAATGACCGGGCCTCCACAGCCTTCTGTGGCCTTCTCTTGGATACAGAAGCTGAAGTCACATGGGACCCACGGTGAGCTGGTAAGGTGTACCCAGAACTGGCTTGGTCAATAAAGACAGACAGTAGCGGTAGAAAATACCAGGTATTTTCTGACTGTAGATCTGTGACCAGAGATGTTCCATAGGGATCAGTGCTGAGACCCCTTTTGTTTGTAACATATATAAATGATTTGAAGGACAATGTGGGCAGCCCAATTAGTAAGTTTGCAGATGACACAAAGATTGTGGGAGTTGCAGATAGTGAGGAGGATGGCCAAAGGATATGGATAACATCACCGGGACACCCGCACCAATCAACCCCACCAGCCTGTGGCCGAACATTTCAACACCCCCTCCCACTCTGCCGAGGACATGCAGGCCTCCTCCATCATCACTCCTTTACCACATGATGCCTGGAAGAAGAATGCCTCATCTTCCGCCTCAGAACCCTTCAACCCCATGGCATCAATGTGGACTTCACCAGTTTCTTCATTTCCCCTCCCCCCACTTTACCCCATTTCCAATCTTCCAGCTCAGCACCGTCCTCAAGACCTGTTCCACCTGTCAATATTCCTTCCCATCTATCCACTTCACCCGCTTCTCCAATTTATCACCTTTACCTCCACCTCCATCCACCTATTGCACTCTGAGCTACCTTCTCCCCAGCCCCACCCCCTCCCATTTAGCTTTCCACCTCAAGGCTCCCAGCCTCATTCCAGATGAAGGGCTTTTGCCCAAAACATTGATTTTCCTGCTCCCCGGATGCTGCCTGTGCTTTTCCAGCACCACTCTAATCTTGACTCTAATTTCCAGCATCTGCAGTACGCACTTTCGCCTGAAGGATATAGATAGGCTGGAGACTTGGGTGGAGAAATGGCAGATGGAATTTAATCCAGAATCCACAGTGATTCATTTTGAAGGTCTAATCCAGGAGAGATGTATGCAGTAAATAGTAGAACCCTTAGAAGGATTAACATATAGAGGGGAATTTAGGCATGGTTCCCTGAAAGTGGCACGATAAATTAATAAGATGATCAAGAAAGCATATGGCATGCATGTCTTCATTGATTGGAGCCTAGGGTATAAAAATTGGCAACTCATCATAGAGTTATATGGAATTTTAGTTAGGCCACATTTGGAATATTGCATACAATTCTGATTGCCTCATTGTGGGAAAGATGTGAAGACTTTGGAGAGGATACAGAAAATGTTTACCAGGATGTTGCCTGTTGTGGATGGTAATATCTATGAGAACAGATTGGACAAACTTGATTTGTTTTCACTTGAATGTCAGAGGCTGAGGAATGACCTTGTAGACATTTACAAAATGATGAGAGACATAGTTAGGATAGATAGTCAGAGTCTTTTTCCCAGAGTAAAAATGTCAATTACTAGGGTGCATAGGTTTAAGGTAAAAGGGGGAAATTTAATGGAGATATAAGAGGCAAATCTTTTACACAAAGGGTGGTAAGTACCTGTAATGCGATACCAAAGGAGGTGGTAGAAGCAAATACATTAGCAACGTTTAAGTGGCATCTTAACAAACAAATGAATAAGCAGGGAACCGAAAGATACAGACAGTGTACAGGCAAAAGTTTTTTGGTTAAAAAGGCTTTTGTATCACTGCAGGTTTGGTAGGTGAAAGGGCCTATTCCTGTGCTGTAGTGTTCTTTGGTCTTTGTTCTCTTTGTTCAAAATCTTGCATCGGTTTCTGCTCCTAAATTACATCCTTAATGGGCTGAATTTTCAGAAATGAAAGGTATGGTTTCGCCCTGCAGTCATTTTAACAGTTATCAGGCTTTTAATCAGCTTGAGGTGGGACAACTACTTCTCCCTATAAGAGGAGGTCTTGCCTTCAAGAGTTGCTGACCAATCGAACTGCCAAATTCTTTCTTGTCCTAAATGTACTAGCAGGAATTGGGGTCAATACTGGGACGACATTAAGTCCCCAAAGCAGACAGAAATGGAGTTGGTGATATTGCTGGAAGCAGGTTTTAATGTCCTGAAGAGCCAGAGTAAACAGCACAGAGATCACTGAGGTGAGAGATGAGGTTGCCACTTACAGGCACAAGGCACCCACCTGGCTGATTGCCAGCATTCCCTGGGCATCTATACTTTTGGTCATGGTCCTGCTGTCAAAGGAAAAGTCCCAGTGGCAGCAAGTTAAAGTCCTTTTCACTATTTGGCAATTTAGGGATCTTGATTTGCTCTTGCCTGAGAGGGCCACATGATGCTGTTCCTGCAGCTGGTTAAATATCAGTAGAAGAAACCGGCAGGTGGATGATCAGTACAGCACCATAGCCATGTTGCCCAAAGTCTCCTCCACTCCTTGTATGTCATCCATAATAGAAACATGTATAATTTAGAAGAGTGTTTCTATTGCTTATTTGTCTTTCCTCACACCTCTGCTTGGACCATAACATCCTATTTACATCTCATTACTCCTCCCCTTTTTCCAAATTTCCTGTGGTTCCTGAACAACTTAGAATCTGCAATATTTATTGTCCAGTCATGTCAAGCTTCTAGCCAGGTTTCAGCAATAGTCACTGTTTCACATCATTTTAACTGAATTTGCACTTTTAATTCACTTGCTTTATTTCTTATGTATAACAGTTTTCAATATGGCAGTAGAGTCTGCTCTGCCAGTATGTTTGAGTACTACAGTGTTTATAACATGTTATTAATTTAACACGTTCCTTTTTGAATATCATGCCTAGCATATTTTGATCAGATATTGCCATTATTTATAATATTTTTCTTCAACACTATTGATGACCTACTTGAACTTCAACTTCATCCCTTTTCAGATTTGAGGCAACTCTTTTTGTTTCTTTCTGTAACTTCTGCAGATTGCACACAGCACAGACCCAACATCCCATTAGTACTTGAAAAATCTTTCCATAGATCTTTCCATCCTTACAGCTAGGTTCTGCCTAGCTCAGGTGAATTGATTCCATCTTCTTCTTCAAGTATTGGTTCCAATACCTCTTCAAATCATAAAATGATCCCATGGATAATCCACCTAGCCTGCACATCCCTGGACACCGTTGACAATTTAGTATGGCCAATCCTCCTAACCTGCACACCTTTGGACTGTGGGAGGAAACCAGAGCACCCAAAAGAAACCCAACACACAGATAGTCACACAAGGATGGAATCAAACCCGGTCCCTGGAGCTGTGAGGCAGCAGTGCTAACCACTAGGCCACTGGGCCACTCTAAATGGAACCACTGTTTATTCTTTAGCCACATAATGACTTTACTAACCTGTTTGTTTCAATGCCAATTAGCATTGTTTCAAGTAAAATCCTGGGAAGATTACATTTGAGGTCCTGCTTTCTAAACTGAGCCCCTATCTCCTATGATGTGGAAGAGCTAGTGTTGGACTGGGGATGGACAAGTTAAAAACTATACAACACCGGGTTATAGTCCAACAGGTTTATTTGGAAGCACTAACTTTCGGAGCACTGCTCCTTCATCAGAAAGCTTGTGCTTCCAAATAAACCTTTTGGACTATAACCTGGTATTGTGTGATTTGTAACTCCTATCTCCTAGTACTCCCTCAGCAAGATTTCCTCTTTATTGTCTTTAGTCTGGACATAATCCTGACAATTGGATCCAGCTATCCACTTTCCAGATTTCTTTCTAGTCACATTGTGCAATCCGTTGCCTTAATAACAAATAAACATGATTTGGGATTCTTGATCATGGCTACAGAGGGTGCTATCTAGCCTCCTAATTATTGATTCCCCCATAATTATCACGCAGCTACAGTCATAGAGTCATACAACATAGAAACAGGCCCTTCAGCTCATCATATCTATGCTAACCAACAAACACCAAACTACACTACTCCCTGCACTTGACCATAACCCTGGCATTTTTAACTGCTCATCCAAATGCCTCGTAAATGTTGTGGGAGTGTCTGCTTCCACACCCTCTCAGATAGTATATTCCATATTTCAAAGACCAAAGAACTGCAGATGCTGGATATCAGAAACAAAAACCAAAATTGCTGGAAAAGTTCAGCAGGTCTGGCAGCATCTGTGCAAAGAAAAGAGTTAATGTTTTGAATCCAGTGATCCTTCTTCAGAATCATTCCATATTTCCACCAAACTCTAGGTGAAAACATTTGTCCTCAGATCTCCACTAAGCTATTTACACCTTAACTTCAAATTATGTCCTCTGTTCTTAGACATGTCTGACATGTGGAAAAGATTATCATGATTTACTCTGCCTATGCCTCTCATAATTTTGTTTATGTAAATCAGATCCCCAGTCAGCCTCTTCTGCTCCAAAGAAAAAAAACACAGTCTGTCCAGTCCCTCCTCATACTGAGGCTGTTAATCCCAGGCAACAACCTGGTGAATTTCCTCTGCACTCACTCCAGTGCAAAAACATCCTTTAAATAGTCTGGTGATGAGATGCGCACACAGCATTCCATCTTTTGCCGCAACAATATTTTATAAAGTTGCAACAAGGCTTCCTTGCTCCAAATATTCTTCACCCTGGCTAGTGCAGGCAAACATCCTGTATGTCTTTTTCACCACCCTGTCGATGTATGCTGACATCTTCAGGGATCTATAGACTTGCACAACAAGGTTCCTTCATTCGTCAGTACTCCCATGGGTCTACCATTCATTGTGTACATCCTTCCCTTTTGAATCTCCCAAAGTGCATCACCACACATTTATTTTGATTAGATTAGATTAGATTCCCTACAGTGTGGAAACAGGCCCTTCGGCCCAACGAGTCCATACCGACCCTCCAAAATGTAATCCACCGAGACCCATTTCCCTCTGACCAAAACATCTAACACTATGGGCAATTTAGCATGGCCAATTCACCTGGCCTACACATCGTTGGGCTGTGGGAGGAAACCGGAGCTCCCGGAGGAAACCCACGCAGACACGGGGAGAATGTGCAAACTCCACACAGACAGTCGCCCGAGGCTGGAACTGAACCTGGCCCCTGGTGCTGTGAGGCAGCACTGCTAACCACTGGGCCACCGTGCCGCCCCCAAAGGGTTCAGGATTAAATTCCATCTGCCATTGCGTTGCCCAAATTGTCAGCTAATCGTGGGCGGCACGGTGGCACAGTGGTTAGCACTGCTGCCTCACAGCGCCAGAGACCCGGGTTCAATTCCCGCCTCAGGCGACTGACTGTGTGGAGTTTGCATGTTCTCCCCGTGTCTGCGTGGGTTTCCTCCGGGTGCTCCGGTTTCCTCCCACAGTCCAAAGATGTGCAGGTCAGGTGAATTGGCCATGCTAAATTGTCCGTAGTGTTAGGTAAGGTATAAATGTAGGGGTATGGGTGGGTTGCGCTTCGGCGGGTCGGTGTGGACTTGTTGGGCCGAAGGGCCTGTTTCCACACTGTAAGTAATCTAATCTAATCTAATCTAATATCAGATTTAGCCTGAGACCATCCTCCTCACAATTACAAATGCAGCCAATTTTTGATTCATCAACAAATTTAGTAATTGTATATTCTGCATTCATATCCCAGCTGTTGATGAACATAAAAAGCAGCAAGGGTCCCAATACTGATCCCTGTGGTACACTGTTGATCACTGCTTCCAATCACAAAACTATCTCTTGACCATCACCTTTTGTGTCCTGTTTGCAAGCCAATTTTGGATCCAGTTTGCTAACTTGCCTTGCAACACATGGGCTCTTAACTTTTGGACCAGCCTTCCATGAGGACCTTGTCAAAGACCACATTAACTGCATGACCCTCATCAATATATTAAGTCACCTTTTCAAAAAGCTCAATTAAATTTTCAGACAGGATCATCCTTTAACAAATCTATTACTATCTGTGATCAATCTGTTTTTCCAGAAGTTGATAAATCCTGTCCCTCAGAAATCTTTCCAATTTTTTTTTCCAACTACTGAAGTCTGCAATTACCTGGGCTCTACCTGCTGCCCTTCTTCAACAAACAACCACATTAGATATCCTTCTGTCATCTGGCACTTCACCTGTGCCCATCAAAATGTTTAATATTTTGCAAGAGCCCCAGTAAACTCCTCCTATGCCTCCCATAGCAGCCTGTGATACCGCTTATCGGGCCATGGAGATTTATGCACATATATGCTCTCTAAAATATCTCCTATCTCCTCCTTATTAATCTTAACATGTACTCGAACTTCACCATCTCAACTGAAATCCAATTCTTTCTCTTTTGTGATTACAGATGAGAAGTTTAATACCTCACCCACATCTTCAGGCTCCAAGCATAGGTTACCCCTTTGCTCATCTAGGTCCTACTCTTTCTCTGGTAATCCTCTTACACTTAATATACTTGTAAAAAAGTCTTAGGGCAGCCTAGAGTGTGCCGAACCTGTGGGAGGGCAGGATACATGGCAGCAGACTGTAAAGCGACCATCTGTAGAAACTGCAAACAGGAGAGTCACCTGACCAAAGACTGCAAGGAGACCTGTGCGGCGAAGCAGGCCGCATGTACAAGGCCTGACCATGGTAGATGGATGGAGGGGCATGTACCCTCAGGTAGCTGGAAGTGGCAATGTGAGCTGTGGACCCCCAAAAATCAACAAGGTGCCACCATCCAGCAAGGGAACTGAGACTAGAGACTCCCAGAAAGAAGGACAAGCTGGAGTAAAACAGACGCTATCCAGCGCAGAGGCACAGCAACCAACCCAACCTCCAGCTGAACAGACAGAGTCAATGGAGGAGGAGGAGGAAACCAAGGAGGTGCGGGAGTGGATACCAGTGAAAGTTAACAAGAAAAAGAAAACACATCAGACCTCCAAAGCCTCACAGCAAAGTGGAAAAAGGCAGCTACATGAGGATGACACCCTCTGATAGCAAAGAGGGGCAGAAGAATAGGCATAATCAGAAAAAGAGCCAGAGCACCACGGGGCAAGTGGAGAGGAGTACCCCCCAACTCAGAAACAAGGGAATTCCTGAGAGGACTGGTAAAGCCCAGTCCCACCTGCTGAGAGCCAGGGGGTACCCACAGCACCACAGCTCCAGGCAACTGGGAGCCGCGATCCTCTGACAGTCCTTCTGTCAGACTCAGAACTGAACTCTGCTGACCTTGTTCTCACCCTGATGACATCAGAGCAGGGATATGGCCACACTGAGAAACTGGACAGCTACAAGGGTCCAACAGTTCACCCACACCACAGGGATGCAGACAGCCGCCCCAGTGCCAGGACAATTTGTGAATGGACATGGTAACCTTATAAACTTTAAAATGGATGTCAAAATTGCCACAGCATTAATGTGCATAGCATTAAATCGTCTGTGTGATGTGTCTCCATGTTGGCTTTCCTAGCCAACATTAAAGCAGCTACAGGAGATAGTTGAGTTTGTGGGCCCATGGGCCTTCAATTTGGTTGGGGAGCCATGTAAGTTTGCCCTGCTGTCACCTCAGCTAAATGCCAAGAGGTTAACTGCAAATATAGAGAATGATGAACATCAAAGACTTAATTTGTTTTCTGTAAGTTAAGAGTGTAGATATGAACAGCTCCATTAGCTGTACAGGTACCAAAGATTTCTTTCTATGAATAAAGTATATTTTTGTAACAAATAAAAAAAATTCTGGGAGAAGTCGATGCAGTCACCACAACTGATCAGCAGAGTGAGGAAGAACCCAATGTCAATGAAGGGTAAGCTCCAAATATGACATTACTGTAGTGTTTCCATCCTTCCCTTCTCCTCTTGCCAAAAAAAGGAAAGAGACTATTAGGAAGTTCATTGTAGCCTAAAGGGTGTTTGGTCTGCTCATAAAGATTGCACTGTAATTTAAATGCGGGCTTAGGTGAATGCTGGACTTCAGTGAGTAAGGCAAGCAAGGTAAAGGCAAGATAAGATTCTTTTATCTTTCTAAGTATAAAGGGGCAAAGATGGCAGTTAGGGCAGTGGTGTGCTTCTCCTGCCAGATCTGGGAGTTTAGGGAGCAGTCTAGTGTCCCTGATGACTATGTCTGCAGGACGTGTGACCAGCTACAGCTCCTCATAGATGCATTGTTCAGTTGGAGCAGCAGTTGGTACACTGAGTTGCAAATGGGAGCAGAGAATTTGATAGACACTTGTTACAGGGAGGTAGTCACACCACAAGTTCAATCAGGTAGATGGGTGTCTGCCAGGAGAGGCAGGTAGGTAGTGCAGGAATCTCCTACGGCTTTCCTTCAATCTAACGAGTATATAATTTTGGATACTTTTAGGGGGATAACCTTTCTGGGGAGTGTAGCAGCAGCCAGGCCTGTGCCATTACAACTGGCTCTGCTTTGGAGTAGGGTTGGGCAAGATCCAAGTGAGCAATAGTAGTCTGATTAGATTCCCTACAGTGTAGAAACAGGCCCTTCTGCCCAACAAGTCCACACTGACCCTCCGAAGAGTAACCCACCCAAACCCTTTTTCCCTCTGACTAATGCACCTAACACTATGGGCAATTTAGCAAGGCCAATTCACCTAACCTGCACATCTTTGGACTGTGGGAGGAAACCGGACCACCCAGAGGAAACCCACGCAGACACGGGGAGAATGTGCAAACTCCACACCAACAGTCACCCAAGGTTGGAATCGAACCTGGGACCCTAGTGCTGTGAGGCAGCAGTGCTAACCACTGAGTCACCATGCCGCCCCTGAAGACTTGTTAGCTAGGGGCACAGATAGACGTTCCTGTCACCACATTCGAGATGGTGAATTGCTCTCTGGTGCCAGGGCCAAAGATATCTCTGAGCAGTTACACAAAATTCTTCAGGGGGAGGGTGAGCAGCCTGAGGTCATTGTGCACATTGGTACCAACCACACAGGTAGAAAGAGAGATGAGGTCCTGCGGAGTGAGTACAAGGAGTTAAGAAACAGTCTGAAGAGTAGGACCTCGCCAATAGCAATCTCTGCATTACTACCAGTGCCACGAGTTAGTGAGGCAAGGAACAGAAAGATAGGAGAGGTGAACATGTGGCTAAGGAGCTGGTGCAGGTGGCAGAGTTTTCAGTTCTTGGATCATTGGGACCTCTTCTGGGCAGGAAGGACGGGTTGGACCTAAACTGGACAGCATCTAATATCCCCACAGGGAGGTTCGGTATTCCTACTCGGGAGGGTTTAAACTAGAGTGGCGGGGTGGGGTGGGGGGGGCGGGGTTTGTTGTTTCAGATGAGATAGAGAGGGAGGTAAAGGAGGTGGAGGTGCTGCATTACAAATCAGGGAGCACAGAAGACATACTGGAGGGCTCATCCACTGAGGCAGTATGGATAGAGCTCAAAAATAAAATGGGTGCAATCACTCTGATAGGATTATACTATAGCCCCCCTCACCCCCAACAGCCACACTGAGACATTCAGGAACAAATACGCAGGCAGATTATGGAAAATGCAATAAAAACAGAGTTGTTATAGTGGGTGACTATAACTTCCCCAATATTGACTGGGTTAAAAATCACACAACACCAAGTTACAGTCTAACAGGTTTATTTGGAAGCACTAGCTTTCGAAGCACTGCTCCTTCATCAGGTGGTTGATGAACCACCTGATGAAGGAGCAGCGCTGCAAAAGCTAGTGCTTCCAAATAAACCTGTTAGACTGTAACCTAGTGTTGTGTGATTTTTAACTTTGTTCACCCCAGTCGAACACCATCACCTCCAAATCAATATTGAATGGGGCTCCCTTAGAGCCAGAGGCTTAGACAGGGCAGAATTTAAACACATCCAAGAGAGTGTCTTGAAATGGTATGTGGATAGTCCATCTAGCAGGGGCCATACTAGATCTTGTATTGACTAATGAGCCAGCCAGGTGACTGACCTTTCAGTGGGAGAGCATTTTAAAAAGAGTGATCAGAACTTCTTAAGTTTTAAGATAGCGATGAACAAGGGTAAGTCAGGAGCTTACGGGGAGGTACTAAAGTGGGGGGAAGGTAAATTACATTAGTATTAGGCAGGAGCTAGGAAGTGTTAATTGGGAGGAGCTGTTATTAGGCAAGCCCACATTTGACATGTGGGAATTGTTTAAAGACTTGCCGATGAGAGTTCAGGACAGCCATATTCCAGTAAGAAGCAGGACAAGGATGGCAAGATAATGGAGCCTTGGATAACAAGAGAAGTTGTGAATTTAGTCAAAAGGAAAATAGAAGCATATTCAAGTTTTAGGAAGCTAAAAACAGACATGGCCTGTGAGGGATTATAAGGGAAGTAGTTTTCAAGCAGGGAATTATGAGAGCAAGAAGGGGTCATGAAATGACCTTGTCAAGTAGGGTTAAAGACAATCTCAAGACATTCTATAGATACATTTAAAAAACAAGGGTTAACTAGGGAGAGGGTAGGACCACTCAAGGATAGAGAGAACTTGTGCTTGGAGGCAGAGGATGTGGGTGAAATCCTAAATGAGTACTTTGCATCGGTATTCACCCAGGAGAAGGAGATGTAGGGTAGTGTGATTTGTGAGGAGCATACTAATATGCTAGGGTATTTTGAGGTGACGAAAGAAGTGATTTTGGATCTTCTGAAGAGCATTAAGGTGGATTCGACCCCAGGGTCCAATGGCATCTAACCCAGGACACTGAAAAAAGCAAGAGAGGAGATTGCTGGGGCCTTGACCAAGATCTTTGTATCCTGCCTCCTGGAGGACTGATGAGCAGTTAATGTTGTTTCTCTGTTCAAGAAGAGAAATAGGGATAATCCTGGAAACTATAAACTAGTGAGTCTCACATCAATGGTTTGAAAGCTATTGGAAAGAAATTTTAGGGATTGGATTTATGCATATTTGGGAAAGCATGGCTTCATTAGGGACAGTCAGCATGGCTTTGTGCAGGGCAGGTCATGTTTTACTAACCTGATTGAATTTTTCAAGGAAGTGAGAAAGGTGATTGAAGAGGGTAGGACAGTGAATGTTGTTCACATGGGTATTTATAAGGTTTCCGACAAGATTGCTCATGGGAGACTCATCCAGAATACTAACATGGGATCCACGATGAACTGGCCACGTGGATTCAGAATTAGTTTGCATGTAGAAGGTAGATGGTAGTGGTGGTAGGGTGTTTATCAAGCAAAAGATCCGTAGCTAGTGATGTTCCGCAGGGATCCATACTGGGATGCCTGCTGTTTGTGATATAGATAAATGACTTAGATCAAAATGTAGTTGGGTGGGTTAGTAAGTTTGCAGATGATACAAATATTAGTGGAGTCGTGGATAGTGTAGAAGGTTTTCAATGGATACAGTGGGATATAGATCAATTGCAGATTCGGGTGGGGAAATGGCAGGTTGAGTTTAATCTGGGTAAATGCGAACTACTGCAGCTGCATTTGGGAGATCAAATGTTAAGGAGAAATATGTAGTTAATGGCAGGACTCTGATTAGCATTGATGTACGGAAGGATCTTGGGGTTCAAAGCCATAGCTTCCTGAAAATGACCATGGAAGTAGATAGGGTGGTAAAGAAGGCATATGGCATGCTTGCCTTGACTGGGGTCAGGGAATTGGGTACAAGATGCAGGATGTCACGTTGCAGTTTTATAAGACTTTGCTTAGGCCACACTTAGAATATTGCATTCAACTCTGGTCACCACATTACAGGAAAGATATGGAGGCTTTGGAGAGGGTGCAGAAGAGGTTTACCAGGGTGCTACCTGGATTAGACTGAATGAATTATGAAGGGAGGTTATAAAAAACTTGGGTTGCTTTCTGTTGAAAGGTGGAAGCTGAGGGGAGACTTGATAGAAGTCGGTAAAATTATGAGATGCATAGATAAGGTTGACAGTCAGAACCTTTTTCCCAGGGTTGAACTATCTAAAACTAGGGGCATGCATTTAAGGTGAGAGGGGGAAGGTTCAAAGGAGACGTGAGGGACATGTCTTTTACACAGAGTCTGGAACCCACTGCTAGGGGTCGTGGTGGAGGATAAGGACATTTAAGGGACTTTTAGATAAGCAAGTGAATATGCAAAGAATGGAGGGATATGGACCAAGGGTAGACAGAAGAGATTAGTTTCATTTGGCATCTTGTTTGGAAAACGTCAGGGCCAAAGGCCTGATCCTGCACTTTACTATTCTATGTTCTAGATTAACATTTAAAAGGCATTTGGATGGGTATATGAATATGAAGAGGAGAAAGTGAGGTCTGCAGATGCTGGAGATCAGAGCTGAAAATGTGTTGCTGGAAAAGCGCAGCAGGTCAGGCAGCATCCAGGGAACAGGAGAATCGACGTTTCGGGCATAAGCCCTTCTTCAGGAAGAAGGGCTTATGCCCGAAACGTCGATTCTCCTGTTCCCTGGATGCTGCCTGACCTGCTGCGCTTTTCCAGCAATACATTTTCAGATATGAATATGAAGACTTTACTTAGAACATAGGACATAGAACATTACAGCACAGCACAGGCCCTTCGGCACTCAATGTTGCGCTGACCTGTGGAACGAATCTGAAGCCTATCTATCCATTTTCATGCATGTGTTTATCCAATGACCATTTAAATGCCCTTAAAGTCGGCAAGTCTACTATTGTTGCAGGCAGGGCCCTACTACTCTCTGAGTAAAGAAACTACCTCTCACATCTATCCTATATCTATCACCACTCAATTTAAAGCTATGTCCCTCATGCGAGCCATCACCATCCAATGAAAAATCACTGTCCACCTCATCTAACCCTCTGATTATCTTACATGTCTCAATTAAGTCACTTCTCAACCTTCTTCTCTCTAATAAAAACAGCCTCAAGTCGCTCATTCTTTCTTCATAAGACCTTCCCTCCAATCCAGGAAACATCCTAGTAAATCTCCTGAACCCGTTCCAAAGCTTCCACATATTCCTATAATACAGTACGCAGCACTCCTACTGCGGCCACACCAGAGTTTTGTACAGCTGCAGCATGACCTTATGGCTGCGAAACGCAATCCCTCTACTAATAAAAGCTAACACACTGTAAGCCTCCTTAACAACCCTATCAACCTGGGTGATGACTTTCAGGGATCTATGTAAATGGACACTGAGATCACTCTGCTCATCTACACCAGAAAGAATCTTACCATAAGCCCAGTACTCTTTATTGTTGTTACTCCTTCTAAAGTGAATCACCTCACACGTTTCCACATTAAAATCCATTTGCCAAATCTCAGCCCAGCTCTGCAGCTTATCTATGACACTCTGTAACTTGCAACATCCTTCAGCACTATCCACAACTTCACCGACCTTAGTGTCATCTGCAAATTTACTAACCCATCCTTCTACACCCGCATCTAGGTCATTTATAAAGATGACAAATAGCAGTGGATCCAAAACAGATCCTTGTGGTATACCAATAGTAACTGAATTCCAGGATGAATATTTCCCATCAACCACTACCCTCTGTCTTCTTTCAGCTAGTCAATTTCTGATCCAAACTGCTAAATCACCCTCAATCCCATACCTACGTATTTTGTGCAATAGCCTACCACAGGGAACCTTATCAAACACCTTGCTGAGATTCATATACACCACATCAATCACTTTACCCTCATCTACCTGTTTGGTCACCATCTCAAAGAGCTCAATAAGATTTGTGAGGTGCGACCTACCCTTCACAAAACCGTGTTGATTATTCCTAATCAACTTATTCCTACCTATATGATTGTAAATCCTATCTCTTAAAACCTTTTCCAACACTCTAACCACAACCAAAGTAAGGCTTACTGGTCTATAATTACCAGGGTTGTCTCTCCCCACTTCTTGAACAAGGGGACATTTGCTATCCTCCAGTCTTCTGGCACTATTCCTGTAGACAATGATATCGTAAAGATAAAACCAAAAGCTCTGCAATCTCCTCCCTGGCTTCCCAGAGAATCCTAGGATAAATTCCATCTGGCTCAGGAGCTTATCTATTTTCACACTTTCCAGAATTGCTAACACCTCCTCCTTGTGAACCTCAATCCCTTCCGGTCTGGTAGCCTGTATCTCAGTATTCTCCTTGACAACATTGCCTTTTTCCAGTGTGAATACTGACAAAAAGTATTCATTTAGTGTTTCCCCTAAATCCTCGGACTCCACACACAACTTCCCATTACTATCTTTGATTGGCCCTAATCTTTCTCCAGTCATTCTTTTATTCCTGATATACCTATAGAAAGCTTTACGGTTTTCTTTGATCCTATATGCCAATGACTTCTCATGTCCCCTCCTCTCCTGTCTCTTCCTAGCGCTCTCTTTAGGTCTTTCCTGGCTAACTTAGAACTCAAGTGCCCTGAGCCTTCATGTCTCATCCTAATGTAAGCCTTCTTCTTACTCTTGACAAGAGATTTAACTTCTTTAGTAAACCATGGCTCCCTCACTCAATCACTTCCTCACTGCCTGACAGGTACATACTTACCAAGGACCCGCAGTAGCTGGTCCTTGAATAAGCACATTTCAATTGTGCCCATCCCCTGCAATTTCCTTCCCTATTCTATGCATTCTAAATCTTACCTAATCGCATTGTAATTGCCTTTCACCCAGCTACAAATCTTGCCATGCCATATATACCTAGCCCTTGCCATTGCTAAAGTAAACATAACTGAATTGTGGTCACTATCACCAAAGTGCTCACCTACTTCCAAATCTAACACATAGCTAGTTCATTACTCAGTACCAAATCCAATGTGGCATCGCCCCTTATTGACTTGTCGACATACTGTGTCAGGAAACCATCCTGCACACATTGGATAAAAACTGACCCATCAAAAGTACTCGAACTATTGTATTTCCAGTCAATATTTGGAAAGTTAAAGTTCCCCATAACAACTAACCTGTTACTCTCACTCTTATCCAGAATTATCTTTGCTATCCTTCCCTCTGGAACTATTCGGAGGCCTATAGAAAACTCCCAACAGGTTGACCTCTCCTTTCCTGTTTCTGATCTCAGCTCACACTACCTCAGTAGACACTACCTCAAACATCTTGTCTGCCACTGCAATACCATCCTTGACTAACAATGTCATACATCCCCCTCTACTACCATTTTCTCTGTTCTTACTGAACCATTTAAATCCTGGAATCAGCAACAACCATTCCTGACCCTGCTCTATCCATGTCTCCGAAATGGCCACAACATTGAAGTTCCAGGTACCAACCCATGCTGCAAGTTCACCCATCTTATTCCAGATACTCCTGGCATTGAAGTAGACACACTTCAAATCACGTTCCTCCCTGCCAGTGAACCTCCTGGAACTACAATTTAGGTTCCCATCCCACTGCTGAATTAGTTTATATCCTCCTGAAGAGCATTAGCAAATATCCCCCCCAGAATGGTACTCCTCTGGTTCAGATGTAGACCATCCTGTTTGTAGAGGTCCCACCTACCCTAGAATGAGCCCTAATTATCCAGGTATCCGAAACCCTCCCTCCTGCACCATCCCTGTATCCACTTATTCAACTATTCTCTCCCCCTATTCCTTGCCTCGCTATCATGTGGTACGGGCAAAAAAACAGAGATAACAACTCTGTTTGTTCTAGCACTAAGCTTCCACCCTAGCTCCCTCAAGCAACTGTCTGTGTGGAGTTTGCACATTCTCCCCGTGCCTGCATGGGTTTCCTCCAGGTGCTCCGGTTTCCTCCCACAGTCCGAAAATGTGCAGTTTAGTTGAATTGGCCTTGCTAAATTGCCTGTAGTGTTAGGTGAAGGGGTAAATATAGGGGAATGGGTCTGGGTGGGTTGCTCTTTGGAGGGTCGGTGTGGACTTGTTGGGCCAAAGGGCCTGTTTCCACAATGTAAAGTAATCAATCAAAATCAAATTTTTGCCTTAAATCCCCGTCTCCCTTTTCCTACCTATGTCGTTAGTGCCTATGTGGAGAACGACCTGGGGCAGCTCCCCCTTCCCCTCAAGGATCCCAAAAACACGATCCAAGACATCATGAACCCTGGCACCTGTGAGGCAACACACCAACTGTGTGTGTCTCTCATTCCCACAGAAGCTCTTATCTATCCCCCTGACTATGGAGTCCTCAATGACTAATACTCTACTTGTCTTCCCCTGTCCCTTCTGTGCCAGAGACCTATACCCCATGGCTTACTCTTGGTAAGTCGTCACCCCCAACAGTATCCAAAATAGTATATTTGTTATTGAGGGGAACGGCCACAGGGATTCCCTTTCCATCCCCTGACTGTAACCCATCGTCCTTTCTCTTGCATCTGAGGTCTCTAGAGAGGCATGGACTAAATTCTGGCAAATGGCTCTAGATAAATTTAGGATAATTGGTTGGCATAGACATGTTGGATCGTGTTGGATCGAAGGGTCCATTTCCATCCTTTACATCTTGATAACTCTTTAACTAATTGGGGGGGCGGATAACCTATCTATTCTGTTCCTTGTATCTTTGAACAGCTCTTGCTACAAGAACTTAATGCTTAGACTGCAAGAACTTAATGCTTATACTGTAAGAACTTAATGTTTATACTGCAAAGGTTTACTTTTTTTATTAATAGTTTAAAAAGTGTATAACTAATTAGGTATGTAACCGAATTCCTGAGATTCTATCCTCCCTCCTTCTGCTTACACTTGATGTTATTTTTTGAACTCTTGTCACTCTTTCGATGTGCTTAATCTGCTATAAGGAAATGGCATGACTTTGTTCGTGAAATAAGGTATGAAAACTATTTTAATTATACTAGTATGATTCTCACCTCACCCCGCCTACCATTGTACAGTTGGAATGAAGTTTACTCTCTGACTATTATAATTGGTGTTGCCTTTTGACTCAGGAAATGTTGAAGAAACCACAAGTATTTATTTTTATGTTGCCACACAATCTTTATATGAGCCATAAACTAGAAGTAATATTTCATTCCATTAGCTGTCTTCTCAACAGAATGCTAAAACATTCATTCCAAAATTTAAATTACATTTTTCAGATATTACTCCTATTGCCTTCTGTTCATTATTGGTGCAATCAATAATATCTTCACCAAACATAAAGATGAAGGAGATTTACTATCACAACTCCAGTTTCTGACAAACCAGATTGCTTTCAGGACAAACCTTCCAGATTATTTAGAGTGCGGCAGGATATGTCTCTTTGATCAGAGGTTATCCTCTACCCTGCATTCCTGTAGCAATGGTAGCCACATAAAGGCAGCACATACTCCCTACTGACAACAACAGCTTGGTTTTCTGAGATACTTCTGAGATACAAAAAGTCAAAAACTGAAAGTCTGTCCATAGTTAACCTAGCTGTATTTGCCTTTCTTTTAGGTGTGAACATTTTGCACCCTTTCACCTATCAATGAATTCCACCCAAACTCCATCCACCCACCAAAAAAACCCAATCACATAGAGATGTACAGTACATTTCATCCAACTCATCCATGCCGACTAGATAGTCTGCATTAATTAATCTCATTTGCCAGCATTTGGCTCAATTCCCTCTCAACACTTCCTATTCATATACCCATTAGATGCCTTTTAAATGTTGTAATTGCACCAGTCTCCACCACTACCTCTGCCAGCTCATTCTGCATATGCACCACCCTCTATATGAAAAAGTTGCCCCTTAGGTCTCCTTTAAATCTTTCCCCTCTCACCTTATACCTAGGCTCTCTAGTTTTGGACTCCCCTACACTATGGAAAAAACCTTGACTATTCATCCTATCCATGCTCCTCACAATGTTATAAACTTCTATAAGGTCACCCCTCAACCTCCAACAATCCAGGAAAAATAGCTCCGGCCTTTTCAGCCTCTTCCTATAGCTCAAACTCTCCAACCCTGGCAACATCCTTGTAAATTTTTTCTGAACCCTTTCAAGCTTCACAGCATCTTTCCTATAGCAGGAAGACCAGAATTGAATGCAGTATTCCAAAAGTGGCCTAACCAATGTCCTGTACAGCCACAACATGACATCCCAACTCCTATGCTCAATGCACTGACCAATAAAGACAAGCATACCAAATGCTTTCTTCATTACCTTGTCGACCTGTGACTCTGCTTTCAAGGAACTATGAACCTGCACCTAAAGGTCTCTGTGTTTGGCAATATTCCCTACTTCCCTATCATTAAGTGTGTAAATCCTGCCTGGATTTGCCCTATCAAATTGTGGCACCCCACATTTATCTAAATTAAACTCCATCTGCCATGACTCAGCCCATTTGCCCATCTAGGTAAAAACAATGACTGCAGATGCTGGAAACCAGATTCTGGATTAGTGGTGCTGGAAAAGCACAGCAATTCAGGCAGCATCCGAGGAACAGGAAAATCGGCGTTTCAGGCAAAAGCCCTTCATCAGAAATACAGGCAGAGAGCCTGAAGCGTGGAGAGATAAGCTAAAGGAGGGTGGGGGTGGGGAGAAAGTAGCATAGAGTACAATAGGTGAGTGGGGGAGGGGATGAAGGTGATAGGTCGGGGGGGAAAGGGTGGAGTGGATAGGTGGAAAAGGAGATAGGCAGGTAGGGCAAGTCAGGACAAGTCATGGGGACAGTGCTGAGCTGGAAGTTTAGAACTAGGCTGAGGTGGGGAAGGGGAAATGAGGAAACTGTTGAAGTCCACATTGATGCCCTGGAGTAGAAGTGTTCTGAGGCGGAAGATGAGGCGTTCTTCCTCCAGGCGTCTGGTGGTGAGGGAGCGGTGGTGAAGGAGGCCCAGGACCTCCATGTCCTTGGCAGAGTGGGAGGGGGAGTTGAAATGTTGGGCCACAGGACGGTGTGGTTGATTGGTGCGGGTGTCCCAGAGATGTTCCCTAAAGCGCTCTGCTAGGAGGCGTCCAGTCTCCCCAATGTAGAGGAGACCGCATCGGGAGGATGTGCAGGTAAAACTTTAGTGGATGTGGAAGGCTCCTTTAGGGCCTTGGATGGAGGTGAGGGAGGCGGTGTGGGCGCAGGTTTTGCAGTTCCTGCGGTGGCAGGGAAAGGTGCCAGGATGGGAGGGTGGGTTGTAGGGGGGCCAGGTAGTCACGGAGGGAACGGTCTTTGCGGAAGGCGGAAAGGGGTGGGGAGGGAAATATATCCCTGGTGGTTGGGTCTTTTTGGAGGTGGCGGAAATGTCGGCGGATGATTTGGTTTATGCGAAGGTTGGTAGGGTGGAAGGTGAGCACCAGGGGCGTTCTGTCCTTGTTACGGTTGGAGGGGTGGGATCTGAGGGCGGAGGTGCAGGATGTGGATGAGATGCGTTGGAGGGCATCTTTAACCACGTGGGAAGGGAAATTGTGGTCTCTAAAAAAGGAGGCCATCTGGTGTGTTCTGTGGTGGAACTGGTCCTCCTGGGAGCAGATACAGCGGAGGCGAAGGAATTGGGAACATGGGATGGCATTTTTGCAAGAGGTAAGCCCATCTGATCAAGGCCCCATTATACTCTGAGGTAACTTTCTTCACTGCCCACTACACCTTCAATTTTGGTGTCATCTGCAAACTTAATAACTATACCTCCTATATTTCCAACCAAATAATTTACATAAATGTGAAAAAGCAGTGGACTTTGCACTGATCCTTGTGACACACTGCTGGTCATAAGCCTCCAGTCCAAAAAGCAACCCTTCACCACCATCCTCTATCCCCTACCTTCAAGCTATTTTTGTATCCAAATGGCTATTTGTCTTTGAATTCCATGAGATCTAACCTTGCTAACCAGTCTACCATGGGAAATCTTGTTGAATGCTTTACTGAATGGTCCACTCAATTGCCATACAAAGCAAATCATCCAGGATTATTGTAAGGCAGACCTTAGAATGATCACATGTCACTTCATCACCCCATTTTATCTTGAATGATGGAAGCAGTTCAAAACATATTCGTCATATAAAATCTTACATTCACAACAACAGGCCAGGAATACTTTCACTTAAATAAAAATTAAGTTTGTACTAGAACTTGAAATTATTTAACCAAGGGAGGAGGAAAGCAGATAAATAAAACTTTTTTGCAGCAGCATGCAACTAATAGGACCTTGAAAGATAAATATAAATATACCAAACTTAAATACTATTATAGGTAATAATTAATAACAATATCTTACACCTATTATGTGGCACTCAAATGTAGCAAATTGTAACAGGAAACGTAAGACCATAAGAACATAAGACATAGGAGTGGAAGTAAGGCAATTCAGCCCATCAAGTCCACTCCACCATTCAATCATGGCTGATGGGCATTTCAACTCCACTTACCCGCACTCTTCCTGTAGCCATTAATTCCTTGCAAGTTTAAGAATTTATCAATCTCTGCCTTGAAGACATTTAATGTCCTGGCCTCCAGTGCGCTTCATGGCAATGAATTTCACAGGCCCAATACTCTCTGGCTGAAGAAATGTCTTCTCATTTCCATTTTAAATTGACCCCCTCTAATTCTAAGGCTGTGCCCACAGGTCCTAGTATCCCCACCTGATGGAAAAAAATTCCCAGCATCTATCCTTTCTAAGCCATGCATTATCTTGTAGGTTTCTATTAGATCTCCCCTCAACCTTCTAAACTCTAATTAATACAATCCCAGGATCCTCAGCCATTCATCGTATGTTAGGCCTATCATTCCAGGGATCACCCATATGAATCTCCACTGGACAGGCTCCAGTGCCAGTATGTCCTTCCTGAGGTGTGTGGCCCAAAACTGGACACAGCATTCTAAATGGGGCCTAACCAGAGCTTTATAAAGTCTCAGTAGCACATCGTTGCTTTTATATTCCAACCCACTTGAGATAAATGACAACATTACATTTGCTTTCTTAACCACGAAGTCAACCTTTAGAGAATCCTGGACTAGCACTCCCAGATCCCTCTGTATTTTGGTTTTATGAATTTTCTCATCGTTTAGAAAAAGGTCCATGACCTCAGATTTGCTCACATTGAATTTCATCAGCCATTTCTTGGACCGCTCTCCTAAACTGTCTAAATCTTTCTGCAGCCTCCCCAACTCCTCAGAACTACTTGCCTGTCCACCTAACTTCGTATCATCAGTGAACTTCACCAGAATTCCTCCAGTCCCTTCATCCTGATCATTAATATATAAAGTGAACAGCTGTGGCGCCAACACTGAACCCTGCGGGGCACCACTTGTCACCAGCTGCCATTCCAAAAAAGAACCTTTTATCCCAACTGTCTGTCTTCTGTCAGACAGCCAATCCTCAATCCATGCCAGTAGCTCACTTCGAATACCATGGGCCCTCACCTTACTCAACAGCCTCCTGTGAGACCTTATCAAAGGTCTTTTGGAAGCCTAGGTAGATAACATCCACTGAGTTTCCCTCATCTAAACTACTTGTTACCTCTTCAAAGAATTCTAACAGGTTTGTCAGGCACGACCTCCCCTTACTAAATCCATGCTGACTTGTCCTAATCTAACCCTACACTTGCAAGAATTGAGAAATCTCATCCTTAATGATTGATTCTAGAATTTTACCTACAATCGAGATTAAGCTAGTTGGCCTCTAATTTTCCATCTTTTGTCTTGATAATTTCTTGAACAAGGGGGTTACAACAGTGATTTTCCAATCATCTGGGACTTTCCCTGACTCCAATGATTTTTGAAAGATTACAATCAATGCCTCCGTTATTTCTTCAGCCACCTCCCTCAGAACTCTAGGATGTAGCCCATCCGGGCCAGGAGATTTATGAATTTTTAGACCTTTTAGCTTTTCTAGCACTTTCTCTTTTGTAATGGCTACCATACTCAACTCTGCCCCTTGACTCTCCTTAATTGTCAGGATATTACTCATGTCTTCCACTGTGAAGACTGACACAAAGTATTTATTAAGTTCTTCAGCTATTTCCTTGTCTCCCATCACTAGCCTTCCTGCAGCAATTTGGAGCAGCCCAATTTCTACTTTTGCCTCTCGTTTTTTTCTTATGTATTGAAAGAAACTTTTTAATATAATTTCTAATATTACTGGCTAGCTTATCTTCATATTTGATCCTCTTCTTCCTTATTTCTCTCTTTGTAGCCTTGGTTTGTTTTTGAAGTCTTCCCAATCTTCTGATTTCCCAGTGCTGTTGGTCTCTTTATAAGATCTCTCCTTTTGTTTGAAACATTTCCTGACTTCCTTTGTCAGCCATGGCTGTCTAAATCCACGCCCCCCCAAGATAATCTTTCTTTTCTTTGGGATGAATCTCTATACTGCGTCCTCAATTACACCAAGAAACTTCTGCCATTATTGCTCTACCGTCTTCCCCACGAGGCTCTGCTTCCAGTCGATACCTTGTAATTACCTTTATTTAACTGTAACACCATTACATCTGATTTTGCCTTCTCTCTTTCAAACTGCAGACTGAACATATTATGATCGCTGCCTCCTAAGTGTTCCCTTACTTTAAGGTCATTACATAGCACTAAGTCCAGAATAGCCTGCTTCCTTGTGGGCTCCATCACAAGCTGTTTCAAAAAGCCATCCTGTAAGCATTCCATGAATTCCCTTTCTTTGGATCTATCGGCAACATAATTCACCCAGTCCAATTATATATGGAAGTCCCCCATGATCACCGTGACCTTGCCTTTCTGACATGTTCTGCCTATTTCCTGGTACATCTTGTGCCCTGGTCCTGACCATTGCTGGGAGGTCTGTACATAACTCCCATTATGGGTTCTTTGCCCTTGTGGTTCCTCAACTCCACCCACACAGACTCAACATCATCTGACCCCATGTCATTCAGTGCCATAGATTTAATTTCATTCTTAACTAACAAGGCAACCCTGCCACCTCTGCCCATCTCCCTGTCTTTTCAATAAGTTGTAAATCCTCTGCAATCACGTCTCTGTGATGCCTACTACATCATAATCATTCACAATGATTTGGGCCATTAATTTATCTATTTTGTTACAAATGCTACGAGCATTCAGGTAAAGCATCTTAATGCTAATTTTCTTATCCTCATGATTTCCATTACCTCTAGTAGTATGTCCTAAGTTATCCTTCCTTTTTGCTTCATTCCTAGTCTGCCTCGAACTTAAAACCTGCACATATGCTAACCTGATGGTTATCTTTCTACTTGACTCCATATTCCCTGTTACCTTCCCTTTCTCTTTCCTCCGACTCACAAGTCCTAGTGACCACCCTAATTATCTTTTTTGCCACTACACTGGTTTAAGATCGGTTCAGGTGGAGACTGTCCCATCGGTACAGATCGCCCCGATTCCTAAACTGATGCCAATGTCCCATGAAATGGAATCCCTCTTTCCCACACCAATCTCTTAGCCACGTGTTTACTTCCTTAATTTTCTTATCCCTGTGCCAATTAGCACGTGGCTCAGGCAGTAATCTAGAGACTATGACCCTCGAGGACCTGTTCTTCAATTTCCTTCCAAGTGCTTGATACTCCCCAAATAGGTTCTCCTTCCTAGTCTTGCCTATGTTGTTTCTACCAACATGGACCAAAGTGTACAAGTAAGTGTAACAAATAAGATGTGCATTTAAATTAATTAGTTTATCTTATATGGCATTAGTTAAAAATCACACAACACCAGGTTAACTTTGTCCACACGTGTCCAGCACCAGCACTTCCATATTATATGGCTTTGCACAGAATGAATAAACTTCAAATATGATCTTCATGTGAATCAGATGCAGTGTAGTTAGAGATAGGAGATGGGGAAACAATTGGGGATATGTTCTGTTATGATTATATCATAATTTATAATGACAACCATTAGTCAAAACTTGACACTATATGCATTATTGATCATATTGAAGCATGGATTATCTTTTTTTGTTAGCTTATGAAATATCCAGTTACTCAATGGACCTTCTTGGTCAATCACAGTAATACAGACCATTCATTCTGTTGAGTCTGTTCTACCGTTCAATTTGATTTGAGACAGATCATCTACCTCAATGCCACCTTCCCACACTATCTTCCTATCCATTGTTCGCATTTATTCTATAGAAACATACTAATTTCTTTCTTCAAAACGTGCAATTTGCTTTTACACCATAACTATTATCCAAGAATATACAGCAATCTCATCTCTTTAGGGATGAGGAGATGTCTGATGAATTTACAAATGTTTGAGACATGCCACAAATACCAGATGGATGTGGGATGATTGACAAGGATATTCCTCATATGTAATCTTTCTTTGCTGGATAACATATGGGCCTACCAAAGGCAATACTTCTGTTATGATCCGAGAGATCCTACTTCTCTGCTTGTCGCCAAATCAAAAGATATATTCTGTATTTCTAAATCCAGACACAAGTGCAAACAAATTTTAAATTTGAATGAAACCAGCATCACTGTAGAAAGTAATCATGGTTTGCATTAATATCTTTAATATCAATCATCCAATGATAACCAAAGATAAATCAAACAATTCCATCTTTAACAAAATCAGAAATTGCTGGAAAAGCTCAGCAGGAATGGCAGAATCAATGGAGAGTCCAGTGACCCTTCTTCAGAACTTACCGTTATATATTCCATCTTTGTGTATTATATTTATACAGATACAAAAATAATTTTTGGGTTGTATAGAAATGTACATCAACTCTTAGTCAATTTTTATTATTTAAGATCATTATTAAGAATTAACAAAAAAAAAATGAGCAGGAGTTAAGAATAAGTTAATCTAATATAAGGACATTCTTCTCTTCAATGTAGTGTCTTAAGTATCATGTGAAATCTAAATCTAGAAAATGGATGAATGTGAATGCATATTAATATGGCTGTTACGAAATATTATTCTAAGCAATTTGGGAAGTGCACTTACAGAAACATAGGATTGAATTTACTCGGCTATGGGACCATCGTGTTGGGTTGATAACTGTATTGCAAGCTCGCACCTTATTAGCAGCAGAATGAAGCCAACCATATTACAATCGGCAGCGACCTAACTGTCCTTACGCCAGTCCATTAAACAATTAATGATAGTGGCAGGAACCCTTAAGCCTCAGCAGTGCCACTGAAAAGATGGGTACTACTAAGACAGGCCAGGGGCTTTGGAAATGCCATAAAATCAAAGAGTGCTTGAAAGACAAAAAACTAAAAAATTTAAATTTAGGGAGCAAACACTAGTAGGCTTCAGAGGATGTTGGGGAAACCAGTATGGATAGTCCAAATTGGTCACAGTTTCCCCCACAAGGAGCTCATGGGCAACACAAGGAGCCTCTTTCATGAAATTGGTGAGAACCATGCCATGAGGGGCTTCTCCATTGTCAGCTAAATGCCAACTGGCCCTGTGAAATGACACTTCATAAGGTCTTTAAGTATGCAAATTGTTTAAAACCTAAGCCTAGGTAATTTGATTGTTAGAGGAAGACTTCAATCATTTTAATGAAAGGATGCTTGGAGACAATTACTTTAAACTCTGAGTCCACCCTAAGAAGATATTGAGCCTTGCAAAGTCTCAGAAAGGTTTCATAAGTATTGAGTTGCAGTGGTGTAGTGATAATGTCACTGGGCTTGAGACCAAGAGTTCCAGATAATGTTCTGGTTATATTGATTTGAATCCTACCACAGTGTATGGTAAAGTTTGAATCAATAAAAACCTGGAATTAAAGCTAGCCTTGTGATGAACATGTAACCATTGGTGATTTTCATTAGTACATATCTTAATGGTTAGGCCTTCAGTTGGCTTTATAACTGATTTGCAATATAGATGACATCAAAAGCATGGGTTCAATTCGGGCACCAGCTGAGATTACCATGAAGGACTCTCTTTCTCAAGCTCTCCCCTCACTTGAGGCATGGTCACCCTCAGGTTAAACCACCACCAATTGTCTCTGTCTAATAGCAGAGTGGGACTATAGTGATTTTCCTTTCTTTTAAATACTCTTTTTGTTCACTAAAGTCCTTTAGGAAAGTAAATCTGCTAGTAAATCCTTAACTAGTCTGACTTACAAGTGATCAACAGCAATGTGCTTAATTCTTAACTTCCCTCTGAAATGGCAATTCAGTTAGATCACAGGCATTTAGGGATGACCTTGACAGTGATGCCACATGCAAAAACAGGTTAAAAATTACTCCAAAGATAAAAGAGAATTATAATCCATGGTAGATAACTAGCCATGAGGAAAAAGCAGGTTAACATGACATTGTAATTTTAGATGCCTCAGATCCTTTCCCTGTTGCTGAGGTTTGATAGGTTATGCAACCACAAAATGCACATTAATGGCCAACTTAGAAGCCAATTCTTGGACCACTGTACAATGTGGAAGTCCAACATCATTTGTTTTCTTGGACCACTATACAATGTGGAAGTCCAACATCATTCGTGATGGCTACTGCTGAGGCTACAGCTCCAGGTTGAGGGTACATCAATGGGAGGTGGATAGACATACTGAAGTCAGGTGAGCTATATTGGAGGAGGCAGCGCCAATGATCAGGATGGAGTGGAGAGGCAGAATGATGTGGAGGGTTATATGTGTTAGGTACAGTATAAGCAACCTTCCTAGATTTTATGCGGCCATCTCATATTTAGGAGGATAATCTTGTGACCCAGGTTGCTTGCTGCCAGAGTAGCTTTTGTCCCATGTTTTCAATATTAGTTTATATATGCATGCAGAGAAGACACTTAGACCTCCACACTGCCACTGGTGGTGCAGGGCTCAGCAACATTAAGTGGTGTATCCCATACACTGAATCTGTGGTTGTCTATTATTTCTGATGAAATTTCACCCTTTATGCATTTCCCTCTGACCCTTTGGCCAAGATCATGAAGTTATCCTGACCAGAACCGGAGACAGAAAACCCATCTCATTGCTGAACCATGTTTAATTCTGAACCATGTTTGATTCCTATACTACAATGCATGACATGCTCAGAAAGTGATTTCCTGAAATGAAAATGCTTTATAGAAGACAGATGTTATCTGACAAGGTAAACATTCAAAATTAGATTTGAATAGTTCATCGATTGCTTTTAGACTTAATGCATTCACTGGTTAACCACTCATAAAGCCCACAGAATTTAAGCAGACAGGATCTGCATGTTTCATAATACTAGTTATTGTAACTTATAATGATAAAGATGTTTGAGTACTTTAACTAATGCAGAATTTTTAAAACAAAAAAATTGTAATGTCACTACACATTTAATAAATACATGTGAAATTGTATGTAAGATGCAATAGTTGCCAATTTAGGAAAACACTGTTCTTCTCAAGAGTGGTATAATTCCTCCATAATAACCAATGGCTTGTGTGCGCTTAGAACAAAGGACTCAGTCTTTTCATATCCCTATACGTGGCTGCATTGGCTAGCATTGAGGGAAGTTGTTTAAATTGCTGATTTTATGTAAGGCTGTTGATAACAGTTTCATAATGTTTAATTCATTTTTTTTATTTCAGTAAACAAAGAATGATTTTGTGAACTACAAACACTGAACAAAGCTGGCACTGAAATATGTATAAATTGAACTAAAATATTATATTTTCTCATGTGTTCTAATTCCTTTAAAGGAGAATGAAAATCACTCAAGTATTTGGCAAGTTTTCATTAGTTTGAAGAGGGAGAAGATTTCACCTCAAATTTTCATCTTGATATGACAAATTGCACAACAATAAAATTAAATTTTATTTAATGTGATTTATATCACTGTTCAACATGACTGTGAATAAATGAAACTGCACACTTCTAAGTTAGAAATGTGTCTGGTTAAACGTAACCATAGTAGGAAATCATAGTAGTAAAATTACATAATTCATCCTTTATTACTTCCCAACATGATCTTTTTGAAAAGCTTGCATTTCTTTAAAATAACTGAAATATGGAAAATAGTAGAATACCTTAAATTGCTAACAATGTTTAGAGTGTGGTTTGGACATCACAGTTGTGTATTAATGAGAGAAGGTTTTGATCATCTCAGTAGCAGAGCACAGAAATGACAAGCTGAAAAGAAAGGATAGCTTCTTTTTTCACAGTCCACAAATTCAATTCTGAAGAATGAAATGATTGAAGTTTTCCATTAGTTACAAAAATAGTTTAACTAAATCTTAGGAACTATTTGTTTTCCCTTCAGTCACTGAGACTGTAGCATAGTTCCATTCCATTAGAGAAACATTTCTCATGGGAACTGAGGAAAATGTTAGCCGAACTGTGAGGAGGTGCCATGGTGATGCCATGAAGGTAAGTGGGAAAGAATTAAAAGGGACCTAAGGGCCAACCTTTTCACACAGAGGGTGGTACATGTGTGGAATGAACTCCCAGACGAAGTGGTGGAAGCTGGTATAGTTACAATATTTAAAAGGCATCTGGATGGGTACATGAATAGGAAGTGTTTAGTGGGATATGGGCCAAATGGTGGCAAAAGCGATTATATTAATTTCAGATAGCTGGTCAGCATGGATAAGTTGAATTGAACGTTTCAGAGAACAGGCCGCCTACTTGCGGAATGTTTCAGAGAACAGGCCGCCTACTTGCGGAACGTTTCAGAGAACACCTCTGGGACACCCGCACCAACCAATCCAACCACCCTGTGGCTGAACACTTTAATTCCCCCTCCCACTCCGCCAAGGACATGCAGGTCCTTGGCCTCCTCCATCACCAGACCATGGCAACACAACGCCTGGAGGAAGAGTGCCTCATCTTCCGCCTAGGAAGCCTCCAACCACAAGGGATGAATGCAGATTTCTCCAGCTTCCTCATTTCCCCTCCCCCCCACCTTATCTCAGTCCCAACCCTTGGACTCAGCACCGCCTTCTTGAACTGCAATCTTCTTCCCGATCTCTCCGCCCCCACCCCCTCTCCGACCTATCACCCTCACCTTAACCTCCTTCCACCTATCACATTCCCAACGCCCCTCCCCCAAGTCCCTCCTCCCTACCTTTTATCTTAGCCTGCTTGGCATACCTTCCTCATTCCTGAAGAAGGGCTTAAGCCCAAAACGCCGATTCTCCTGCTCCTTGGATGCTGCCTGACCTGCTGCACTTTTCCAGCAACACATTTTTCAGCTCTGATCTCCAGCATCTGCAGTCCTCACTTTCTCCAAGTTGAACTGAAGGGTCTGTTTCCATGTTGTACAACTCTATGACTCCATGACTCCTTTTTTGCTAAATGGCAACTAACCACCACTTTCACAATTGCAATTATATTTGCTACCCTCACCAGTCATACCCACCCGTGAATGAATATGCAATAGTAAATGATTCATTTCCTGACTATCAACTGTTTACCAGGTACAAACCATGTCTAACAGTCAGGATTGGACTAAATAAGGAAAATTTCATCAATGAAGCAACTTGGGAGATTTTATGCTTGAAACAGACGTTGTCGTCATTGTATGCAAACTGCTAATTACTGAATTTAAATTCCTGTGGCAAGTATAAAAGCAATAAATGTTCAAATATAGCGATTTCTTAGAAATGAGGGAGAGATGTAATAAATGCAAATTGCATGAAGCTAACAACTGCGGCATAATTTGAGTAGCAAATTCAAAACTCACTACAAATGTCAATCTTCTGGACTTGCTGGCTAATTTGTATATTGTTAAGGACATATTTTGTTGACATTTATTTTTTATAACTAAATCAAATCCAACATTAGGAATACAAATTGGTGGAAGTAATAGTAAGTCAAACTGAAATGTGAAACTTTTCCAAAGACTAAAAATCTTCAGTCCATCATCCACTTGCATCATGAATTGCTATTCTTCAAATCTGTTCAAAGTTGAAATTGATTTCATCTGCCTCTGCCTTTCAAAATGCATTGTAAAGTACCAAAGGCCAAACCAATTTTAACTTCACCCCTCGATTTAAATGGAATGGGCTGTGTTAAAATTCTGAAAAAGACAACATACCATTTTGCTTTTTTGCTAGAAATTCAACAATGTAACTTTTCTGAGGAGCTGACTCATGTCCCAAACACTCCATTGTTGCTTAATACATTTGAATGGTGGCGTAAAGTCACAATTTGCATCATGATGCAATTTTAATTGGCCATACTGGAGGCCCTGCCAAACATAAACCAGCTCGCTCAGTTTTACTGGCATCAGCTTCACAAAGTGACCAGCATTACTTCAAGCTTGTGTTAAATGGGCACACACCTGAAGGCACTCCAGTTATATGTGGGCTGCCCATTGAAGGCAACTGAACTTTCCTGCTTTACCTGCATTAAACATTTCTCTGTTTTTTTTTTCATTCCTTTCAATAGACAAAAAGTTAAACTTAATAACCATAAGAGTATATTCATAGTTGTACACAGCCTCAAGATCAAAAATTGTTCAAAAGTTGCTTATGCATACTTTTGAGGAACAGCAAAGGAGGAGGATGAATTTCACCAAGGGTAACCATTTATAATGTAGTGCTCTTAACCTAGTAAAATGTTCCAGTGTCCTTCACAACAATAATCAAATGTAATTTGACACCAGGACACACAAAGGAAATAGGACAGATGACCAAATGCTTTGACAAGTAATTAGTTTAAGGGAGACAAATGTTTAGGAAGGAAATCCAGACAAAAGAATTCTGATAGCTGAAGAAATGGCCACCACTAGATTGAAGAAAATCAAAGATGCATAGGATACCAGAATGCAGAAAGTTGGATTGCAGAGTGCAAATGTTTACAGAAATAGTAAAGAGGCAAGGTCATGGAGACATTTGAAAGAGGATTTTAACATTAAGTGCTATTGACTGAGGCAGTAAGCGAACAGTGAAGAATTACTTTGAATTGCTGAAAATCAGGATGCAAGCAAAATTGGGTGAAACTCTAATTTATCAAGTGTGTGAAGTGGGATTGTGACCAGGGGAAGCAAATTATTTTTGAACCTGCATATCTCCAAATATGTAACCAAAATACAACATGATATGTACTGTGATCCTGAGAGTAGAGTCTGTAAATGTTTTCCAGTTCATTATTGTGAGCAGTACATATGATGAGCTCCTGGCTACAAAGGCTGAGTGATCAATTGCCCCAGAAGGGAAAGGATTTTAAGAAATGAAAGACAAGTCATGTTTAATTCAACCTGACAATCGTTAGACAAGGCAATGAATAGGAGAATTCTCACAAAGTAACAGTTTTAATAGAAACTGAAAGTAGAACTAAATTGTGCAAAATGGAAATATACCTCAATCAACAGGTAGAATTTTTAAGATTGTCGCAATTACATCAACAATGTATGTTGACAGTAATGTAATAATCTAGGGCACTTTGATAACTCATCTAACAGTGCACAAACAGAGATTGTGATAGTCCCTGGGAATTTAGAGCCCTGGTTGAAGCAACGGCAGAAAAGAGGTACATGAAGAACCCTGTAACTTGACCAACCTGCATTCAATCACTGTGTTCTACACAGGAGCAAGTATTGAGTAAACAAAAAATGGTTTTCAGAAAATTGCTGGATTAATATTCTTAGAACATGTTAACAGTATCCCAAAACGCGCTTTGCATTACCTGTTAGGTATGCTGCAAGAATAAACTGAAGATTCAACTATAGTGTAGTACTTAGTTATTCATAAAGTATCATCAAT
Organism: Chiloscyllium plagiosum; assembly: GCF_037043375.1. Taxonomy (NCBI): domain Eukaryota; kingdom Metazoa; phylum Chordata; class Chondrichthyes; order Orectolobiformes; family Hemiscylliidae; genus Chiloscyllium; species Chiloscyllium plagiosum. Next base: position 61,789,166 of record NW_028270140.1, read on the forward strand.
CTTACCCACACACTTTTATTCAAAATGATTTGTGTCAATTTAAAAATATTAGTTCTAAATGATATTGAAACTTGTGTGTTGAAAATATATTGCACCCTACTCACTGGCTCACAATATTTGTGGCTGACTTTGTATTGCTATTCAATATTACCATTAATATTACAATAGGACTGCCTATCTCACTACTTCAAGAAGTGCTTCAAAATAATTGTCTCTAAGAGTGCTATATGTTTAATGCATTTCCAATGCCCTTATTCACCTATCAAACTCTATGTATGTTCCACCAAGTTTCCTCTTTAGATTCCTAAAATGTTGTCTGGTACAACTTCATATGCACTTAAAATGGCATTTTTCACCTCATTAAATGCCCCAGATACCTCTGATAGTGATACAAATAACTGACTAGCTGTACCTCCCAACTTTGTTTGAATCAACAATACCCACATGGTCACCGGCCGTTTCATTTGTTTAGCCACTTTCTCAAATGAAGTAAGAACTGCTTCTATATCCTTCTCATTGAACTTAAGCAATGCTTGAACATATTTAAACAGATCCCCAACAGGCCTTTGACTACAATAGGATAGCTCTACATCATTGTTCTCATCATTACGTTTAACTTTTACATCTACCTCCACCATTTTAAGCTGACTTTGAGTCTTCAGTTCCAGTTTCTTCTATGTTTTTAATCATAATTCGAACTGTTTCATTTCCCTTTCTCTTTTTGTTCTGCCAAGGGTATTCATTGCCTCTAATTCAAGCTGCTTCATTCTCAAACAAATTTTAGCAACTTTGAATGATTCTGATTGCATTCCTGGCAATTATAAATGTAGAGCTCTTTCTGCAAAAAAGGAACTCTTATTCCTTCTTTCGTCACAGATACAGCCCTATGCAACTTCAACTTGCTTGCCAATTGCAAAAGCTTTGCCTTACTCACTTTCCATAAAACCTGAAGTGACTTCTTCCACCTCCCCAGGAAAGTCTTAGTGACTGAAAGAGCCATTGTTACACAAGGCACACGCTGTTTAAACCAACCATATGCAAAATAAAAAATGCCAACACTCATCACTCACTGTCTTTGAATCCAATAATCCTTAACCCAAGCTGGAATTAGAGATTTTGATCCTGACAAGAGCTCCCAGTTTGTTATGGACCAGACTAAACACCCTCAAACAATATTAAGAAGATAGCCTAGACCCTAACCTTTTCTTATTTTAGACATAATTGTAAGACATTGTGTTACAGATGCATTTTGTTCCATCAAACTACTCAACATTAGGCAAAACACTTTATTCTTACAATTCAGTTAAAATACAAACAAAACAAAAATGAAAGAATTGGCTGAGTTGTAACTATCAAAATGCTTAATAAAATAAAAAGATACATTAACTACTAATCAACTGTTCCAATATAGTAACATCCCAAAAACACATGCTTGGCAAAGGCAAATTCAGTGATATATATTGTCGCACATGCAATTCTAACAGCAGGAAGAGAATCCCAGCTTTTAGCTATAACAGAGAGAACAGTAAGAGCTTCCACATCCAGCTTCAAGACTGCAGCAAGTGCAGAAAAGCTAAATCTAAATATCCTGATTCTGTGGGAGCCTGACCCCGCCCAATCAGGCTGCTTCTATTGTTCCAACATTTTAAAAATCCAATACCTCACAAGCTGCTTACACTTTCGGATTTGAGCAGACTGCTCAGCAACTCTGTTTCAACATTTCTTCACAAAAAAACCAGGACAAATACACTTCTTGAAGCTATAGTATTTTTACATCTACCTTTTAAAAAATCAATATACCAATTACAATAATATATTATTGTTAAAAACTTCAGGCCTTATGCTATTAGTACACAACACTGCATATACATTAAATTGATTCTAAGTAGGCAAACATTCACTTTTACAATCCATTTGCCTGTTATAGCACACCACTGCGCTCTTCTGTCTTCCTTCATCAAAGTTGCAAAATGTCAGCAATTACGTTCCCTCGTCCTGCCATGTGTGTAATTTTCAAATTGAATGGCTGCAATAATGAGTGCCATCTGAACAGTCTGGAAACTTTATCTTTAAAGGGTTATGATCAGTATATACAATTGTCTCAGACACATTACTAGCAATATAAATGTTGAAATATTGCAACACCAACACCAAACTCAAAGTCTCCTTCTCAGTTGTGGAATTGACTATTGATAATTATTCAATTTTCTGGAAAAATGGACAATAGGTCTTTCTATCTTCTCATCTTCTTGCAAGAGTAGTGCACCAACACCCACATCAATAGTCACCTTGAATGGCTTTGCTTAATTAGGCATGGCTAATACTAGGGCAGTGGTTAACAGAGCTTTCAGGCTGTCTGACATTACTCCATTCACTGAAAGTTTCTGCACTTCTTCAACAAGTCAGTCAGTGAGCAACCACACTGCTAAAATTCTTTACGAACTTACGATAAAAACCACTCCATTCCAGGAATTGTAGCATTTCCTTCTTCATTGATTATATGGGAAAATCCCCAATAACCTTTGTTTTCACATCCGTTGGGGCCATCTATCTATGTCCAATCATATGACCCAGGAATGTGACTTGGATTTTGCAAACTCAGGCTTACCCAAAATTATTACCAAGTCCACCTTTCAAAGTTGATCGAACAATTCCAATAGATGCTGCAAATGTTCTTTCCATGTCTGATTTAAAATCACCAGATCATTGATGTAAACCAGACAATTGGAATAATCCTAGAGTGACTTTATTGGTTAGTCTTTGAAATGTGACTAGTGCATTTTTCATACCAAATGGCAGGACTTCAAACTGGTATAGTCCATTGATACCACAAAAGCCTAAATTGCCTTCACTCTTTCAGATAAAGTACCCGCCAGTATCATCAGAGTAAGTCCAACTTATATTTCTAAATTGCTGTTCCACCTTCTCAATACAAAATGGAATAGGATATTAATCAGATTTTGTAACTGCATTAACTTTGCAATAGTCCACAGAAAATCATTGGACACCATCTGGTTTTGGCTCCATTACTTTAGGTGTGCTCCACTCACTACAACTCGCTTTGATTATATGGTCTCTGTACATGTGTTAAATTTCATTTTAAACCTGTTACAACTTTAGAGGGTTAGGTCTATGAGGATGTTTCTTAATTGGAACAGTATTCCCTATATCTACATTATGTAGTACTAGTACTTCCCAGGCAAAAGTGAGGACTGCAGTTGCTGGAGATTAGAGTCGAGAGTGTGGTGCTGGAAAAGCACAGGTCAGGCAGCAACTGAGGAGCAGGAGAATCAATGTTTCAGGCAAAAACCCTTAATCAGAATGGCTTTTGCCTGAAACATCGATTCTCCTGCTTCTTGGATGCTGCCTGACCTGCTGTGCTTTTCCAAGATCACACTCTTGATGTTAGTACTTCTCAGCTTTTGTGGTGGCACGGTGGCACAGTGGTTAGCACTGCTGCTTCACAGCACCAGAGACCTGGGTTCAATTCCTGCCTCAAGCAACTGACTGTGTGGAGCTTGCACATTCTCCCCGTGTCTGCGTGGGTTTCCTCCGGGTGCTCCGGTTTCCTCCCACAGTCCAAAGATGTGCAGGTCAAGTGAATTGGCCATTCTAAATTGCCTGTAGTGTTAGATAAGGGGTAAATGTAGGGGTATGGGTGGGTTGCGCTGCAGCGGGTTGGTGTGGACTTGTTGGGCCGAAGGGCGTGTTTCCACACTGTTTAGTAATCTAATCTTATTCATACATATCTTCCATATGATTGTAATAACTTTCAGGACGTTTCAATTTTTCTCTGCAAGGTAACAACAAATTATCCCAATTTGAGAACTTCTTCATTGCCCAATTTAATTTGGAGCAATGTCCAATTCAGAATTATCTGAACTTGGGTCTTCTGTGTTGTAACTAGTAACAGCTTTCTCCTTTTGCTTTCCTTCTCTTTAAAGGACCATTTAAGCATATTCACGTCTCACAAGTTTCTTTCTATCTGGCATTCTTATCAAATAATTGACCTCACTCAATTGTCTTTCAATTTGATAAGACTCACTAAACATTGCATTTAAAGATTCACCTACCACTGGGAGTAAACTAACTCTACTAGCAAAATTAGAAATTTTTAATTTGTTTGCTTTGTGTCATCACATATTGCATTACTGTCAAATGCTGTCTAGTCAACTCACCTGCTTTAACCTGCCCTTAAAATGCAACAGTCCAGTTGTGGTCTCTGAACTGACACACCAATTCCTCCATAATTAATTTCAGTTTTGGACAAGAGTTGAGAGGACCACTAATTCAAATGTACTGAATTTAGTTGATTCATTAGGTGCAACCCAAATTATACAAAGTACAATGAATTCCTTTATCCCAATCCTCTAAATAGTCTTGACTATAAGCACTCAGTCTGTAAAATTTGATATAACTATTCCAACGTGCTCTATGATTCTGGATGGTACACAGTTAATTTGAATTGTTTTATTCCTAAGATATCCATAACTTCCTTGAATAATTTTGATGTAAAATTTGACCCTTGATCTGATTGCCTTGCTGTGGATAGCCCATATCCAGCGAAAGATTTGATTAACTCTTCTACAATCTTTTTAGGTGTGATATGGCATCATGCAAGGGCCTCTGAAAATCTATTGGACCCATTCATTGTCAACAAATACTGAGGCACACTATGTTTTCAGTTCCTCAATGCTGAAATAGATATTAAGTGTGCTGGTTTTATTACTGCGAGGCTTTCCTAACATATGACATGTTCAGCAAAATTCAACCACATCCTTAAGTTGTTATGGCCAACAAAAATATTTTTCTTACTTCCAAATGGTAATTCATGTGTCACCAGTAATAGCTCTTTTCTATAGCCAACCTCACTTCAACAATTTGAAAATGATGGCCTCCATTGTCTCAAGATTTCATTTTTAATATCTAAAATTCTGGGGTACACCCAGATTGTGTATGCTGACTGATAACTTTTTTTTGTTTGTAATTCAGATATGTTTTCTGAACTTAAAATCCATTTTGCCTACCTCCAGTTCTTGTTTCTCCAACCTACCCCAAGCATTTAATAAAAGAATGCCTGATAAGGAAGTTTGATTATCTTTATTCTGGTTTCTCCTCCTGCTTCTACCTGTGGCCTTATGACCTGTCAGGAAAAATCCCAGGATATGCTTCCTGCAATATCAGACACTTTCTCCCCAACCAACCCACTCCAGTTGTACTTTTTTTTTGGGCAGCTTTGGCTTCCATTGTGCTCTTTACCACTTCAACAAAACTCACTGACTTATCCTGGCTTTTCCACATGCATCATCCCAGTGCTTTTTCTAAACCACAAACAAACTTCATATGGCCTACTTTACAATGAAAGCCAGAGGGTTTTTTTTTTAAAAAAAAACAAACACCTCTTTCCTGTTCATAGTTTACCACAGTAAACTGGAAATCCATATTTAATGAGACTTCCCTTTGCCTTACCACCTGAGGTGGCCTCTTTCCTAAACTTCTATCCCTCAGAAGCCAACTCCAAATTTATGAACCAACTCATCTGCCATTTGTGCTGCAAATCAAATGCACAAAGCCTTATTGTCATATGGACACCAAATGAAAAGCAACTTGTAAAAATTGTCCAAGGGAGTGGTTAGCACTGCTGCCTCACAGCACCGGAGACCCGGGTTCAATTCCCACCTTGGGCAACTGCCTGTATTAAGTTTGCACATTCTCCCAGTGTCTGCGTGGGTTTTCTCCATGTGCTCCGGTTTCCTCCCACAGTCCAAACATGCACACTTTAGGTGAATTGGCTATGCTAAATTACCCATAGTTTTAGGTGAAGGGGTAAATGTACAGGGAAACTGGTCTGGGTGGGTTGCTCTTTGGAGGGTCAGTGTGGACTTGTTGGGCCAAAGGGCCTGTTTCCACACTAAAGTGATCTAATCTAAAATTTCCCCCACCCCCATACAGATTGAGGATTACCACAAATTTCTGAGGTAGAATTTCCCCTTTGATTTACAAGCAGTATGTAGGTTATTGCAATTGTCAGTGGGTGGGAAGTGTCATTTTGACAGCTCAGCTGATATTTAACTGATGCAAGTATTAGAATGAGTGGTTAAGCTTTTCTCAAAAGGAAGTTGAATTGAAGCAAAGAGTCAAAATTTATGCTTTATTTCATAAATTTAAGCTGTTCTACATGAACCAAGTATTAAATTTCTAAAAACACATTAAAAGTTAGAGAGCTCAAGAGCTATAAATATTCAAATTCAATTCTGGATCAAAATCAACTCCTCCAGAGGGAAACCCAATATAGGTATATAAATAAATCAGAGCAGAGTCCCACAGCTCCCACACTGGTCTTAAGCTTTCATTTAATCTCCTCCAATGGCAAACAGGGCTCCATGGCATGTGCAGAGTTGCACGGTGTACTTCCCACTCTCAGCACCATTCCAGGTCAGTGGTTGTTCACAGAAGTCCATTTATCCAACTTGCTGCAGTCATCAGTCCTGGCCATCAGTCCTCAGTCTCCGATTCACCAGCTGTGTACTGGCCACATGTACATGTGTCTTGACCAAAACACCAGTCTAATCCACATATCCAAACTTTCCCTTGACAAGTAGGACTTCAAAATACAATACTTCCAGTAACAGCAAGTCCATGCAACAATTCAACGCTCAGGAAAGGAAATGTTGGGGACCCATTGATTGGTGCAGCGACTCTCTTCACAGAAGACACCAAGTTTTTCTAAAGCTGGATCTTTCCAAGAGTCTTGACTTGGATTCTAGAGGTGATAAAAAATGCAGTCACATACTCACGTTGCCAAGTAACTTTATCTTGTTTAAATAAATCTAAAAACTTCACCTAAAGCACTTACCGTGACTAATATGCAATGCATATCCCTCGGTTCCTCGTTGTCAACCGCATTGCCGACGATCTCCGCCAATCTCTGAATGTCATTCACTCTCACGATGTTAATGTCATTGTCGCAGCAAAATGCCTGAATTAAAGTGAAGTGAATTTGCAGAGCAATGTCACCTTCGTCCTCTTCGTCAGTGGCCAAAAGGCAGAGCACCACACTGTCCGGGTCACTGCAAGAAAAATAATAAGACGACAATAAAGGTCAATCAGCAGCTCACTCACAACCCAGTTAACAATTGATGGAGACGGATGTTGGTGCGGTGCATTTTGAAAGAAACTTACATATTCATGACCTTTGCAGACTCGTAGACTCCAACGGTCAGGCAGTGCTGACGTTGCGCGGAGCTCAGCAACTCTTCCAGGGCTTTGCCAGCAACTTGCATCCTGGAAAACATTTTAGGAAACCAAGAGAGTTATTTTTTTTTGAATTAAAAAAAAAGACATGATAGAGGAACATCGGGTGGTTTGGGGGCGGGAAAGATAAATTTACTCTCCGCAGCATAGCAACTCGATCCTGACCTGTTGCTGGAGACGGAAGCAGAGCTTCTTTCTTCAGAAAAAGAGGAAAAAGTGCTCATTTGCTGCCAGCCCCAAGTGTCCGGTTTTGTTTTGGTCTCTGGGTGTGTGTTTTTTAAAACGGATCTGGCCCCGTGTCCACCACGGCCCGGCTCTCGCGCACTAACCGACACCATCACTCGAGACCAGGGGTTCCAAACAGGAGTCATCCTGCAGCCCCCGACTGACACCCACAGGCACAAAGACACTACCCACTTACAGACCAAACAAAAACCCGCACAGCCTCCATGCACCGCGAGGACGGACCGGGGGGAAAAAAAACACGAACATATTAGCATACAGCAGCCACAATCCGCACCTCTCGGTACTTTTCGCTTGCTTCTCCTCCACGCCGATGGGCTCCTCCAGGGTCATCTTTACACCCGAGCAGTAGGAGACGTTCTCACTAACAGTTCCTGCGCTAACCGCCACGTCCTGTCACAGCCACACACCGACAGCAGCCGCTCGTTGCCGTTCCTTTTATAAGGGAGCGGGCGCCGCCGGGTTCTACCCCCCTCTGATTGGCCAGGAGGCACGAGCCGTTTGAAAGTGCAAGGGGCGGGGCCAGATCCCCATGTGGGGGCGGGGCTCCGAGTCTCAATTAACTTGTTGCTAGGCTAGAAGGTGCTATGTAAACGCTGCACTTTTTTTAAAAAAAAGTTATTCTCATTAAAGAAGTTAAGGTATACAAAAAAGCGAAAAGGCTGTATTTCAGTAGCTTTAATGTGCAATTGCAGATTCTCAACCTCACATTTTATTGAAGTTATAATTAATCTGTAGTAATTGGCGGGTCATTAATTCTCTTAATTCGCCAACCGGTTTTTATTTCTTTGGTAATTGTAGCTAAGAGCAAGAAAGCTGGTATTTAAGAGTAAACTTTTCTTTTGTCTGAGGCACACACTTCTCGGCACACGCTGGTCATTATCATATCTATAGGGAACACAAGAACAGTTGAGCAGTTTCTGGCGTGAGGCTTCAATTAATAAGCCGGTCAAATGAATCCTTTCTTCCCCGAAAAATTGCTCCAGCTGCCACTTTAGTGGGAGTTCGACTTGTATGTATGTGTTGGGGGTTGGATGGGGATCGTGATGGTAGTATAATTAAGCATGCAAAACACATTTTGTCATCTTGTGCACCAATATCGAACGCAAACTAAGTGAACTATAATTTATTCCAGTCTGTGTAAAAACAAACTTAATGGTAGTTCTGAAGTTCTTTAGTGCTACACGTTTGCTTAATCAGAAATATTGGGTCAGTTTTATTAACCGATACTGCATTTTCTACGCTTAACGAAATAAACGGTTTAAAATACACACACGTTTGTCAACTGGGAGATATATTTTCTGATTATTAAATTAAATGAAAGCGTTGTTGATTGCGTTACTGTGTTTAATATTAAACCAGCGCTCCTAAACTTCAAGCCCTTAACGTGATTGGCGTTTTATATGAAATCGTTGCGAGAATACTTGCACCAGCTTTTTTGGGAATACAGATTTCATAGAGAGTAATATTCAGCTTTTCTTGCTTATATATTAAATGTTCTTCGTTCGCAGCCATGAGAATAACAGTGTGTCAATGGTCCATCTAGTGGTTGTTGATGGCACAACATGACAGCAATATATCCCGCTGCTAATTTAAGATTTTGCCCGAAATTTCTCATTTCCTTTCCTGCAAAATGAATATGCAAACATTTTAATACTAACAAAAGCTTAAATAAACAATTCCTGCCTGGTTAAATCTGTTCTGAAAGTTGCAAGTCATTAAACAGCAGAGTCAAGTGTGAGATTTTGCAGCAATATTCTCAGAATAGAACAATGTCTTCTGGTACACAGCAAAGGTGCAGAGATTAGCAAATAGTTTTCAGTTGTCGATGCTGGCTTTCCCTCTGTTTGAGGATGGGACCAACTCAAGGTTGTGAGTTTCTGCCATGATTTTCTAAGTACAAGCGATAAGCAATGTCGACCTAAGATGACTGACACCTTGATACTGATTTGCCCATGGCAGCAAGGACTATGGTGCATTCTTCCTCAGCAGTTTAGGTAATAATAACGCAATAATGTCTGATAATATCTCCACACAACCCTTAGACGCCAGCTGAGAATGAACACCATGATGTGCATTTGGACCAGGGGTGGGTAATCCAAAACTTTATCCAGCATGTGGAAACTTTTCACTCAGCCTTCAAACTGCAATGCATTAAGTATTTTTCAGTAGGGGTAGTTAAAATAGAAACATATAAAAACCTATTGAACTAGGGTATAATAATTGATTTCAATTTAATCAGTCTAATTTTTTCATATGCCTCCCAATTTCCTCAGCATTCATCCCTTTGCATTGCATAGTGTGGGACACTATACATGACTATTTCAGTTCTTTGTAAAGTGTGAACAATGTTATGTAAAAATCATATCTTTCTACTGCTGTGATCTAAAGTGTGGACTGCAAAGAGATAAAATTGTAAAACAAATCTTGCTTCATAATTTCATAACAAGGAAATTGAAACCTATTGTGAGCTATGTACTTATTTCTGTGGTTTCCTGCAATGTACTCAGGAGTCCAGGAGTTGTTTGTAAGTGCACCTGATTGGTTCTCAGCTAAGTGTGCAGTTTGGAACTAAGTTACAAAGACACTGCCATACAGAGAGAAAAAGACACAGAAGTGTTTGCTGTTGTTCTCCCCAGTGGAAGCTGCCTGTTCTCTGCAGTGAGAAAAAAGATCATTTTAAACTTGAGAAAAAAAAGTTACCTTTACTGTAGCAGTTGCTTTGACTTGTGATTTTTGAATTGCTAACTTTGACAATTTTTCCAAGTGTATCAATTGCTCTGTAATTCATATCAGTGGAAGGTCGCAGAGAAAGACAACTGAACACCAAGAGCCTGGCCAGCTATAGTAGGATCATCTCAACACTAGAACTGGGAAGCAAACCCTAACCACTGAACAATCTTTTCAGTTTTTTTCGACCTCTGCTCATCGTCTCCCTATTTGTTTGTGTATGTGTGTGTAAAGGGAGCTTTTAAGAGGATTAGCATTTCTGTTAGTAGTTCTATTTGCAAATGGTTTATATCCATCTATTTGTAGCCATAGTCTAACTACCATTACTAATATACAATAATTCTTGTTTCATACAGAAACCTCATCTGTACTTTTTAACAATCTTGTTAAATCTTCTAACGGTCAGATAAATTGGGCTACTGTGCATACTTTTAAACAAAAATGATTCTGAAAATAGTGAGACTCAATTTAGAGAGTGCTACTCCAGTGGAACAATTAAAAAATGAATAAAGGTCAAAAGTTAAGTTTACCTTTTTTGCCCTTTCAAAAATGAACATTACAAAAGTAAAAGAAAACATGAGCGAAGAGTTTTCAATGAAGAACAGAAGACCGAATACTTTTTGACAAATGTGAGTTCCAAGGTTGAATGTTTGACTTGTTAGGAGAGCATTGTGGTGTTCAAGTTGTATAATATAAATTGCCATCATTCAACAAACACCCACATATGGTATCATCTTAACAACTGAGGAAATAGTAATTATAGCTGAGAGTTCACTGAAAAAGCAAGTTTTGTTCTGGCATTTAAAAGCAATAAAAATGTCTTTTGCTGAAGGGGAATTTTTGAAAGAATGCACAATCAATGTTGTTTCCAGGTTGTGCCATGATAACTAAAATAAATTATTTATCATGAAGAAGTATTGCTTGCCATATGGACATGTTTGACCATAGACCACAAAATATAGGTGCAGATTTAGGCCATTTGGTTCATCAGTCTGGATCACCATCTGATCATGGCTGATTTTTTAAAAACCCATTCTCCTTATAACCTTTGATCCCTTACTAATCAAGAACATGTGAAAATGTGTTCCACAGATTTACCACGCTCTGGTTGACAAAATTCCATAAATCCATAGAATCCCTACAGTGTGGAAACAGGTCATTCAGCCGAATGAGTCCACACTAACCCGCTGAAGGGAATCCCACCCAAACCCATTCCCCTAACCTATCCTTGTAACCCTGCACTTCCCATGGATAATGCTCCTAACATACACATCCTTGGACACTTTGGGTAATTTACCACAGCCAATCCACTCAACATTAGCACCAACATCTTTGGACTGTGAGAGGAAAACAGAACATCCAGCAGAAATCCATGCAGACACAGGGATATTGTGCAAACTCCACACAGACAGTTGCCCAAGGGTGGAATCAAACCTGGGTTCCTGGTGCTGTGAGGCTAACCACTGAACCACTGTGTCATCCATGTCCACTTTTCAGCTCGAAAGGATGCCCCTTCACTCTCAGGTCCTAGTTTCTCCTACTAGTGGAAACATCTCCATTTCCACTCTAACCAGGTCTCTCAGTTTTTGTCAGAGATCCCCCCCCCCATCTTTGAAACTCCATCAAGCGTCACAGTCCTCAAGTGCTCCTAATATTAGATTACTTACAGTGTGGAAACAGGCCCTTCGGCCCAACAAATCCACACCGACCCTCCGAAGAGCAACCCACCCAGACCTATTCCCCTACATTTATCCCTTCACCTAACACTACGAGCAATTTAGCATGGCCAATTCACCTTTAGACTGTGGGAGGAAACCGGAGCACCCGGAGGAAACCCACGCAGACATGGGGAGAATGTGTAAACTCCACACAGACAGTTGTCCGAGGCGGGATTTGAACCCGGGTCTCTGGCGCTGTCAGGCAGCAGTGCTAGCCACTGTGCCACCATACCGCCTGAAGCGACAACCCTTCGTTCCTGGGATCATTCTTGTGAACCTCCTCTGGAACCTCTCCAAGGCCAGCATATTCTTCCTTAGATACAGGGCTCAAAACTGTGCACAATATTCCAAATGCCAATTGTCCTGAGACTTATACAGCTTTGCAATTGTAACAAGGTCAGCCAGGTGGACCTCATAGAATATGAGTTCCCAGATTGGGGCTATTAATCTGGTCTAATCAGGGAGCCCTGGTTGACAGATATAAACAGGAGCATCAGAGATTCTGTTCACTCTAAGAGCTGGCTCTGAGGAAGCTGGACCAGTATCAAGTACTATGCACGTGTAAATAAAAGGTGACTTGATAACAGGATACCAACACCTGTGGAGTTATTTCAGTGGTGACAAGAGTGGGATGTGGGGTATCATCAGCCTGTGCCATTTTTCAGCAGATGATGGAGGACACTTTACAAGATCTACCCCAGGTTGCCATTTATCTAGATGACATGCTAACAACAGGGAAGATCAAAAAAGAGCACTTAGAGAACTTGGACACAGTCCTTAGATATTTTCCAAGGTGGGCCTGTGCCTTAGAAGGGAAAAATGTGTGTTCCAGGCATCCCAAGTAACCTACAAGAGTCTGGGTTGGAATATAAAGTGAGGACAATCAAAGGTGCCCCGGGTCCCACTTAGGTCTTTCCTTGGATTGGTAAATTATTATAGAAAGTTCATAGGTAACCTGGTCTCCATCCTGTCACCCTTACATCTGCTATTGAGAAAGGGTCAGCCTTCAAAATGGTCTCCTAGCCAAGACAAAACCTTTGGGGAAATGAAGAAGTGATCATTGTCTAAGGTGTTGGCACACTACGATCCCAAGTGAGATCTAGTGCTGATTCGTGATGCCTCCACGTACAGTATCAGGGTAGTATTGGCTCACAGATGGGTCAATGGAGATGAAAGCCTGATAGCATTTGCTTCTCCAATTTCGGCTGATACAGAGCACAAATACGTCCAGATAGAGAAGGAAGATTTGGCAGCCATCTTTGGTGTAAGAAAGTTCCACTAATACTTTTACAAATGAAAATTTGTAATAGTAATAGACTGCCAGGGCTACTCAAAGAGGACAAGGCCATGCCATTCATAGCTTCAGGTTGAATTAAACAATGAGCTCTCATTTTAAGTGCATACTGTTGGAACTGCATACTAAGTGCACAAGTTAGAACACCATCCAGGAGGCCAAGTTGCAAATGTGGATGCCTTGAGCTGCCTGCCACTGGCAGATACACCATTGGTAGTGTGGCCACTGGAAGAATTTGTTCTGGTTTCAAACATTCTGCACACCTTTCCGGTCACCACTGACAATATCAGCTGTGGACACAAAAAGATCTGGTCCTGGCAAAACTTAAGCAGCTGGTGGTGATGGGGGAAACAGAGCCATCACAACAAGAATTGAAACCTTTCTGAACCCGTGAGGCTAGATCACTGCAGAGGATGACACTTTATTATGAGGAGTAAGTGTGATTGTCCCAAGCAAACGTTGCTGCCAGATACTGGTTGAACTCTACCAGGGTCATCCAGGGTTGTCCAAAATGAAGATGTTGGCAAGATTGTCTGGTGGTTGGGATTGGATGCAGACAAAGCCACATTGGTGGGGCAGTGCCCAGAGTGCCAACAAGGACAAAACTTACCACCTGCAGATCCCCCACATTCGTGGGAACGGCTGAGTAAACCCTAGAATCCGTTACACGTTGACTGTGCCCGCCCTTTCATGGGTTCAAATTTTCTTAGTCATTGTGCACGCCCATTCAAAATGGTTAGTTCATTCATCAAAAACAGGTACAATGATAGAAATTATACAAGCAGCTTTTGCAGTACATGGAGTCCCAAAAGTCAGATACAGTCACACAGATGGGTTAACTCCAGGAAAGGTAAGAGAGGTAGACAGTTAGTGCAGGAGTTTTCTGTGGCTATCCCCATTTCAAACAAACATGCTGTTTTGGAAAATGTAGGGGGTGATGGATTCTCAGGTGAATGTAGCACAAATAGCCATGTTTCTGCTATTGAGTTTGGCTCTAATGTAATGAGAGGTACGTTGGGTTCCAAGCAAACAATTGTGTTAGGGGGCTCTCTAGTCCAAGGTACAGACATGTTTCTGTGGCCAGCAGCAAAAAATCAGAATGGTCTGTTGATTCCCTGGTGCCAGGATCAAGGATGTCTTAGAGAGGGTGCAGAATGTTCTCAAGGGGGAGAGGGGCCAGCAGGAGGTCATTGTCCACATTGGAACCAACAACATAGGAAGGGAAAAGGTTGAGATTCTGAAGGGAAATTACAGAGAGTTAGGCAGAAATTTAAAAAGGAGGTCCTTGAGAGTAGTAGTATCTGGATTACTCCTGGTGCTCCATCTAGTGAGGCCAGGAATAGGAGAATAGAGCAGATGAATGCATGGCTCAAGAGCTGGTGTATGGGAGAAGGATTCATATTTCTGGATAATTGGAAGCTGTTTTGGGGTAGAAGTGACCTGTACAAGAAGGATGGATTGCACCTAATTTGGAAGGGGACTAATATACTGGCAGGGAAATTTGCTATAGCTGCTCAGGAGGATTTAAACTAGTAAGGTGTGGGTGTGGGGTGAGGTGGTGGTGGGACCCAGGGAGATAGTGAGGAAAGAGATCAATCTGAGACTAGTACAGTTGAGAACAGAAGTGAGTCAAACAGTCATGGCAGGCAGGGACAAAGCAGTGAACAAGGTAGGACTGATAAATTAAACTGCATTTATTTCAATGCAAGGGGCCTAACAGGGACTGGGATATCATAGCAATTACTGAAACGTGACCCAGGGATGGACAGGACCGGCAGCTTAATGTTCCACGATACAAATGCTACAGGAAGGACAGAAAGGGAAGCAAGAGAGGAGGGGCATTTTTGATAAGGGATAGCATTATAGCTGTACTTAGGGAGGATATTCGCAGAAATACATCCAGGGACGTTATTTGGGTGGAACTGAGAAATAAGAAAGTGATGATCACCTTATTGGGATTGTATTATTGACCCACTAATAGTCATAGGGAAATTCAGAAACAAATTTGTAAGGAGATCTGTTATCTGTAAGAATAACAGTGTGGTTATGGTAGGGAATTTTAGCTTTCCAAACATAGACTGGGACTGCCATAGTGTTAAGGGTTTGGAGAGGAATATGTTAAGTGTGTATGAGAAAATTTTCTGATTCAGTATATGAATGTACCTACTAGAGAAGGTGCAAAACTTGACCTACTCTTGGGAAGTAAGGCAGGGCAGGTGACTGAGGTATCAGTGGGGGAGCACTTTGGGTCCAGCAACCATAATTGTACTAATTTTAAAATAGTGATGGAAAAGGATAGACCAGATCTAAATGTTGAAGTTCTAAATTGGTGGAAGGCCAAATTTGACGGTATTAGGCAAGAACTTCCAAAAGCTGATTGGGCACAGATGTTCGCAGGTAAAGGGACGGCTGGAAAATGGGAAGCCTTCAGAAATGAGATAATGAGAGTCCAGAGAAAGTATATTCCTGTCAGGGTGAAAGGAAAGACTAGAGAAATTGAGGGTTTAGTTAGGAAAAAGAAGGAAGCATATGTCAGGTATAGACATGATAGATTGAGTAGAAGAGTATAAAGGCAATAAAAGTATACTTAAAAGAGAAATCAGGTGGGCAAAAAGGGGACATGAGATAGCTTTGGCAATTAGAGTTAAGGAGAATCCAAAGGGTTTTTACAAATACATTAAGGACAAAAGAGAAAATAGACAGAGAACAGGGCCCCTCAAAGATCAGCAAGGCGGCCTTTGTGTGGAGCTGCAGGAGATGGGGCAGACATTAAACAAGTATTTTGCATCAGTATTTACTATGGAAAAGGACATGGAAGATATAGAATGTAGGGAAATAGATGGTGACATCCTGAAAAATGTCCATATTATAAAGGAGGAAGTGCTGGATGTCTTGAAACGCATAAAGGTGGATACTTTTTCAGGACCTGATCAGGTGTACCCTAGAACTCTGTGGGAGCTAGGGAAGTGATTGCTGGGCCTCTAATTGAAATATTTGTATCATCAATAGTCACAGGTGAGGTGCCAGGATTCTGGAGGTTGTGCCACTGTTTAAGAAAGGTGGTAAGGACAAGTCAGGGAACTATCTATCAGTTAGCCTGATGCCGGTGGTGGGTAAGTTGTTGGAGGGAATCCTGAGGGACAGGATGCACATGTATTTGGAAATGCAAGGACTGATTTGGGATAGTCAACATGGCTTTATGCATGGGAAATCATGTCTCACAAACATGATTGAGTTTTTTGAAGAAGTAACAAAGAGGATTGATGAGGGCAGAGCGGTAGATGTGATCTATATGGACTTCAGTAAGGCTTTCAACAAGGTTTCCCCATGGGAGACTGGTGAGCAAGATTAGATCTCATGGAACACAGGGAGAACTAGCTATTTGGATACAGAACTGGCTCCAAGGTAGAAGACAGAGGGTGGTGGTGGAGGGTTGCTTTTCAGACTGGAGACCTGTGACCAGTGGAGTGCCACAAAGATTAGTGCCGGGTCCACTGCTTTTTCTCATTTATATAAATCTTTTGGATGTGAGCATAAGAGGTATAGTTAGTAACTTTGCTGATGACACGAAAATTGGAGGTGTAGTGGACAGCGAAGAAGGTTACCTCATATTACAATGGGATCTTGATCAGATGGGCCATTGGGCTGAGAAGTGGCAGATGAAGTTTAATTTAGATAAATGTGAGGTGCTGCATTTTGGGAAAGCAAATCTTAACAGGACTTATATACTTAATGGTAAAGTCCGAGGGAGTGTTGCTGAACAAAGAGACCTTGGAGTGCACGTTCATAGCTCCTTGAAAGTAGAATCGCAGGTAGATAGGATAATGAAGAAGGCATCTGGTATGCTTTCCTTTATTGGTCAGAGTATTGACTACAGGAGTTGGGATGTCATGTTGCGGCTGTACAGGACATTGGTTAGGCCACTGTTGGAATATTGCATGCAATTCTGGTCTCATTCCTATCGGAAAGATGTTGTGAAACTTGAAAGGGTTCAGAAAAGATTTACAAGGATGTTGCCAGGGTTGGAGGATTTGAGCTATGGAGAGAGGTTGAACAGGCTAGGGCTGTTTTCCCTGGAGCGTCGGAGGCTGAGGAGTGACCTTATAAAGGTTTATAAAATCATGAGGGGCATGGATAGGATAAATAGACAACTCTTTTCCCTGGGGTCGGGGCATCCAGAACTAGAGGGCATCGGTTTAGGGTGAGAGGGGAAAGATATAAAAGAGACCTAAGGTGCAACTTTTTCATGCAGAGGGTGGTACGTGTATGGAATGAGCTGCCAGAGAACGTGGTGGAGGCTGGTACAATTGCAACATTTAAAAGGCATCTGGATGGGTATATGAATAGGAAGGGTTTGGAGGGATATGGGCTGGGTACTGGCAGATGAGACTAGATTGGGTTGGGATATCTGGTTGGCATGGACGAGTTGCACCGAAGGGTCTGTTTCTGTGTTGTATATTTCTATGACTCTATTTCCTCCTTCCTTTTCAGAAGCTAACATTTGAGAATATAGAAACAAAAACAAAATTGCTGGAAAAGCTCACCAGGTCTGGCTGCATCTGTGAAAATGAATCAGAGTTAATGTTTCAAGTCTGGTGACCCTTCCTCAGAACTGATGGTAGCTTGGAAAATGTTGGCTTTTATGCAGAAGAAGGGGTGTGGGCAGGGGGTAGGAAGTAAACATTAGTTGGGATAAAGCCCAAAGAGAGAGGAAAACAGTTGAACAGATAAACAGTGTGATGTGTTGAAACGGCAGGCAACTGGAAGCTCAGGGTCATTTTTGTAGGAAGAACATAGATGTTTTGTGAAGCAGTCACCTCGTCTATGCTTCGTTTTCCCAATGTGGAGGAGACCACATTGTCAGCAACAAATGCAATAGACTAGATTGTAAGAAGTGCAGCTAAAACACTGCTTCATCTGGAAGGTGTGTTGGGCCCTTGGATACTAAGGAAGGACGAGGTAAATGGGCAGGTGTTACACCTTCAGCGATTACAGGGGAAGGTGCCGTGGGGCTGTGGGGTGTTGTTGAAAGTGAAGGAAGAATGGAGCAGGATGTCCAAGAGGAAATGGTCCCTGTGAAAGGCGGACAAGGGAGGGAGTGCAATAGGTGTCTGTTGGTTGGTATCTTGCTGGAGATGGTGGAAATGGCAGCAAATGATTTTCTGGATGTGGATACTGGTGGGATAGTAGGACAAGAGGAACCCTATCAATATTGTGGGAGGGAAAAGTGGGCGTAGGGGCCGAAGCGCACGAAATGAGTCAGATCCAGTTCAGGCCACTGTCAACAACAGTGCTGGGGAGTCCTCAGTCGAGGAAGAAGGTGGACATTTCAAAGGCTCCCTTGTTGAAGTTGACATCATTGGAACATATGTGACGGAGACGGGGAACCAGGAGAATGGAATAGAGTCTTTTTAGGAAGCTGGGTGCAAGGATGTATAGTCCAGGTAACTGTGTGAGTCAGTGTTTTATAGTGGCTATTAGTGGCTAGTCTATCTTCAGAAATAGAAACAGATGTTGAGGAAAAAAAGGGAGGAGTCAGTGATGGACCAGGTGAAAGTGAGGGCAGGATAGAAATTGGAAGTTGATAAACCTTTCCAATTCCAAAAGAGAAGGAAATCAGTACTGATGATATCATTGATATATCTGACAAAGAGTTGTGGATAGGGGTGGAATATAACTGGAACACGGAATGTTCCATGTATGCTTAAAGATACAGGCATAATTCGGGGCCATGCAGGTGTCCCTGCCGGCCCTCTGACCTGAAGAAAATGAGAGGAATTAAAAGAGAAGTTATTTAGGCAGCTGTTAAGGTGGATAGTGATTGGTAGGATGGTTGAGGCCTTTGTTCCAGGAAGAAGTGGAGAGATGTGATGAATGTACAGGGGGAATTGCACGTCCGTGGTAAAGAGGAGGTGGTGGCAGCCTGCAAACTGGAAATTTCGAAACTGGAGTAATGCATCATGTAATGAATTGGATATACATGGACAGGGACTGTACAGGGGAGAAAGACCAAGTCAAAGTAGAAAGAGATGAGTTCTGTGGGGCAGGAGCAAGCAGGAACAATGGGTCTTGCCATGCAGTCCTCTTTGTAGATTTTCAGAAGGAGCTAGAAGCAAGCTGTGTGGGGTTGCGACACTATCAGCTTGGAGGCAGTGGGAAGAGAGGAGATCACCAGATGTGACCATAGTTGATACAATGGCCTGATGTTCCATGATAGGGCCATGGTTCAGGGAGCCAGGAGGAGGTTTCTGAGAGCTGGCGCTCAGCCTCTGAGGGTTCCCACCCAGTTGGGGAACACTTCAGTGGTCCGCGACATTCAGCCTCGGACCTTCAGGTGACCATCCTCCAAGGTGGACTTCGGGACAGGCAGCAGGGGAAAGTGGCCGAGCAGAGGCTGATAGCTAAGTTCGGTACCCATAGGGAGGGCCTCAACCGGGACCTTGGGTTCATGTCACATTACAGGTGACCACCATTGCACTACACACACACACAGATATTCCTACACACACACACTCTCACATACACACGGACACAGATACACACAGACGCGTACACAGACACCCACACACACCCTTATAGACACACAGACTCCCACACATGCACCCGCTCACAGACTTAAGACACTCTGCACTCACTACACACACACACACACACACACTCTCTCTCTCTTTCTCTCTCTCTCTAACACTCACAACCCCCACCCCAGACAGACACACACACAGACAGACAAAGACCCACATGCACACATATATTTTGTGTGGTGAATGTTTTTGGTACTTTCAGAGTTACATTGCACTTTGCTCAAAAACCACATACATTCATGTAGAACTCTGAGCTCAAAAACTGCATGAATTTATGTAAAACTTTGTTATCTCACTTTTTAGATTGGAATCAATCTAAACATCAGGTCATAGACAGAGAGCACTGGGGGCTAACACCTTCAACATATTGTCTAGCTATCACCTTGTTAACAGCTAACCCGAGAATGCAACTTTAAAAAAAAGGGTTTTGTGATTTACACATGAAAGAAGTGAAACTATCGCTGTATTCTAACAGATGAAAGGCTTAACAGACAATCAATTCTTCAATGTATAATTTCAGTTACATCACACTGCAAATTTTTGCTATAAATTCTGTGTTACGATCAAGCCCTCCACAATCACCTGATGAAGGAGCGTCGCTCCGAAAGCTAGTGTGCTTCCAATTAAACCTGTTGGACTATAACCTGGTGTTGTGTGATTTTTAACTTTGTCCACTGTTATCAGCAGGCTTAATAACAAAGCCACATTTGGATCTGAGCACAAAGAGTGCAGTCATTTGTGGGGAGATAGGTTGGAATGGGCTGGGGTAGGGAGGCGGCAGAGAAATTCAGGTGACCAAAGTCACGTTGACAGTTCTCAATGAACAGGTCAAGTGCAGGTAGAAGGCCAGAGGGAGGAGTCCAGATGGAGGGACAGTGTTGGAGGTGGGCAAAGGGGTCTGTGGGATGGGAAGCAAACTCTTGTCCAAAGAAATGAACTTGTCATGTTGTGCCCAAAATTCATTAAGGTGGGGATGCAGAGGCATAAATCTGAGATCTTTGCTGAATACAGAATGTTCAGCATCGGAGAGCAGAAAGTTAGGAGGAATGGTGAATACCCGACAGGAGGTGGGGTTGGGGGGAGGGGATGGAGTCAAAGAGAAGGAGAGGGGAGGAAGGTTCCAGAGGGCCATGGGTATCTCTGACTTGTTGAATCTTGTGTGCCTTAATGCCTGAAAGGAAAAGAAATGGTTCTTGTTAGCAAGATGAATGAGCCTGAGGATGAAGTGGAACTGTGCAGTAGTGCAGTTTTGAGCCAGCATTTTGCGATGCTGTTGGAGAGACAGAGGTCAAGAGTGTGCATATGACAACACACGGCACTGAAGGTGGATCTCCAGATGCGGCGAGAGCAAATGTCCATGGAACGTTGAACATTGTGGACATACCTGGATTCAAAGCATGAGGGATTAAACTTGAGTTGGAATCCACATGGGGTGAGTCTGAACTGGAGGCACTGAGAAATCGATATGTCTGTGGAAATGAGTTTTAGCAAATATCTGGTCAAATACAGGAGTGACAGTAATGGCGGACAAGAAAGAAGATTGGAACGGAAATCTCGTCAGAGAGAGCAGCAGAACTCCATCAAGGTGGGCATGCCTAGAAGAGATGTGCCAGTGAGTTAAATCATGACTAAAAACCAAAAGAACTGCAGGTGCTTTAAATTAGAAAGAAAAACAGAAATTGCTGGCAAAGCTCAGCAGGTCTGGCAGCATCTGTGGAGACACATCAGAGTTAATGTTTCAGGTTCGGTGACACTTCCTCGGAACTGAGGACCAAACCATCCAGATGAAGCTGTGCTTTCCCTGCGCTTCATACAATCTAGTCTCCTGCATTTGTTGCTCACAATGTGGTTTCTTCTACTTTGGGAAACGAAGCATAGATTTGGTGACCGTTATGCAGAACACCTCTGTTCTTCCTGCAAAAATGACCCTGAGCTTCCAATTGCCCGCGACTTCAACACACCACCTTGTTGCCTGGTCAATATCTCTGTCTCAGGCCTTCTGGACTCAATATCAAGTTCAATAACTTTCGGGCTTGAACTCTCCTATGTCCTAACTCTCACCTCCACACACCAGAGCCTTGTTTTCACATAGTCTGCTATTACACACAACCCATTGTTAGCCACTTACAGTTTCCATTAACAGCTATTCACCATCCTAGCCAAATCATTATCCATTCCTTTGTCCAATTATTCTTCTCTTTCTTTGGGCTCTATCTTTTGCATAAAAGCTGACATTTTCCTAGCTACCATCAGTTCTGAGGAAGGGTCACCGGACCCAAAATGTCAATTCTGATTTCTTTTCACAGATGCTGCCAGACCCACTGAGCTTTTCCAGCAATTTTTATTTTTGTTTCTGATTTATAGCATTCACAGTTCTTTCGGTTTTTATTTGAGAGTATAGCTCAAGAATATTAGAATTCTCCAGTTAATGACAAATAGTACAATTTACAAAATGTATTTGTAGTGACCATAGAGAGATCAAATTTTATTCAGCCCTCATTGCTTGGAGAAGATAGTGAAGGTTCCTCTTCTGTAATTACTGGTGTCCTTGTGGAAATGGTACTCTAGCAATGAAGACAAGTAGCGAATTCCAGAATATTGATTCTGTGGTGAAGGAATAAGTATATATGCCCAACACACATGATGCATGCAACACACATGATGCATGGATCCAGAGTACATCCAATCTTAGATTACTTACAGTGTGGAAACAGGCCCTTCGGCCCAACAAGTCCACACCGACCTGCCGAAGCGCAACCCACCCATACCCCTACATTTACCCCCTACCTAACACTATGGGCAATTTAGCATAGCCAATTCACCTGACCTGCACATCTTTGGACTGTGGGAGGAAACTGGAGCACCCGGAAGAAACCCACGCAGACACGGGGAGAACGTGCAAACTCCACACAGTCAGTCGCCTGAGGCGGGAATTGAACCCGGGTCTCTGGCGCTGTGAGGCAGCAGTGCTAACCACTGTGCCACCGTGCCGCCCACGGTGATGGGCATGTGGGTCCCATATTAGCTACCCTCCAATCCCCAGGAATTGTTCTAAGATCCTATTGAAGTTTTGAAGATGACCACGAGTAAGTGCATCTGCAATGTCTAAGGCAACTTTCTTAAGTGTTCTGGGATGAAGGTTATCAGGCCTTGGGGTGATTCTGTCTTTCATTTTGTTAGTTTCTCCAATGCCATTTACCTACAAAGAGTAATACTAATTTCTTTTAGTTCCTTCTTCCCATTAGACCCCATGTTCCCTCATATTTTTGACTTGTTATTTGTGTCTTCCTTTACGAAAACAGAATTAAAGTATGCATTTATTTGGTCTGTCCTCTTTTCATTCCCCATTGTGAATTCCCCTTTTTATGACTGTACTGGACCTATATTTGTCTTTATTAACCTTTTTTCTTTTCGAGTACCCATAGAAACCTTTACTACTGACTTGAATGCTCCCTGCAAGCTTATTGGCATACTGTTTTTCTCCCCCTTAATCAGTGTTTGTATCTCCCAATCTGCAGATCTATTACTTTTTTTTTGGTCAATTTGCATGCATATTTCTTGTATATTTAATGTTATTTCTAATTCCCTTTGTTCGCCATGGTCTAATCACATTTCCCATGTTATTTTTAATTTGTTTTTATTAACCTATTTTTTCCAATCAACCTATTCAGAGATGTTATTAGACACCTCTGGAGCAGTTGGGACTTGAACACAAGCCCTCCAGTGCAGGGGTAGGAATGCTACTACTGCACTACAAGAGGATTGCCAGACTGGAATGAAAACCTTGAAGTCAGATATACATATCACACAAATACCAGGCAATGATCATCTCCAGTAAGAGACAATCTGACAACCGTCCCTTGACATTCAACAGCATTACCATCACTGAGTCAAACACTACCAGTATCCTGGGGGATTACCATCAACCAGAAACACAAATGGACTTGTCACATAAACATCGTGGCTACAAAAGCAGGTCAGAGGCTAGGAGTCCTTGGTAGTAACTCACATCCTGACTTCCCATAGCCTATCCACCATCTACAAGACACAAGTCAGGATGAAATACACTCCACTTTCTTGGAGAGCGCAGCTCTAACAACACTCAAGAAACTTGACAATATCGAGGAAAAAACAGCACGCTTGATTGGCACCATATCCACAAGCATTCATTCGCTCCATCACTGACATTCTTTAGAAGGATGTGTATTATCTTCAAGATGCATTGAAGAATTCTACCAAATTTCCTTACACAACACCTTGGAAACCCATTTAGACCATTTCCATTTAGAAGGTTTTCATCCTGACAGTACAGAAAATTATTTCAGCAAAGTCACAAAATATGGGAATGTGGGAATATGGGAATATGGGAATGCAGAAATGTGGGAACCCCACCAATTCCAAGTCTCCCACTCCAAGCCACTCACCATCCTGACTTGGAAATATATTCCTTCCCTGTTGATGGGTCAAAGTTCTGGGATTCCTTTCCTAAGAGCATTGTGTGTCAACCTACAGCATGTGGACTGCAGCAGTTCAAGAGGCAGTTCACTACCACCTTCACAGGGCAACTAGGGATAGGCAATAAATTTTGACCAGCCAGTGACACCCATGCTTCACAAGAGAATAAAAGAAAACTCTCAATTCAGCATCACAAAACAAATAATAATGGAACCATGTCAGAGTAATCCCACCCAGCTGGATGACATTGAAGCATTGGAGGATGATGTGGTTAATCAGATAGATTAAGAAGGATGAAGAGAGGTTGTTTAATTTTGTCACAATCACATATTTTGTGACTTTGCTGAAATAATTTTCTGTACTGTCAGGATGAAAACCTGATTGGAGGGATTCAACATTGAATAGAGTATTGTTTGCTAATGGATTGTTTATTTCTGATTATAATACTTCAAAATTTATCATTCCATGGAAATTTTGATTAATGGAATAATACAAGGTCAGGAATGCCTTGAGATTGATCTTTGGTGCATTTCACTGATAGCAACAATTGAAATCAGTGTTTCTGTGCTAGGCAATGAAGAAACGACAAATGTTCCCAACCCCAGTTGATGCAGTACTTCTGGAAAATACCATTTGTGGACAATAAACAAAGTTAAGGCCAGACTGGACTGCAATGGTTTCTATGGCTGCAGAAATGCTCCCGACTAACATGGCTCCCTGTTAACATTTCAGCAAGAGAAAAAACTAAGTAGAAACAGGTCAGAATTGCTTGTATGATCTATGTGCATGCCACTGGATTAACACTCCTTCCCTTCATCTCCTTTATTACATTGGTAATCTACAGGATGCTTCTTCTGCTAACACCAGCATCAAGAGGATAGGTCGGGGGGGTGGAGTGGATAGGTGGAAAAGAAGATAGGCAGGTCGGACAAGTCATGGGGACAGTGCTGAGCTGGAAATTTGTTACAGAGGCAGGCACTGAGGAAGCAAATGTGGCTGTAGTAGTGAGTTTGTTTCAGGACATGGTTGAAGAGCTTCAGGGTAGAGGAAATGACCTAGGAGTTGCAGTGGGAGAGGGACTCCCTGAGATTCTTGTAGAGAGGAGAAAACTTCTTCAAGGCAGGCATCCTTGCAAGAGGATTTACAGTAGGTCCTCAGTAGGGTTAAAATCAACTATCTTCTTTTCCACCTATCCACTCCACACCCCCTCCCCCCTGACCTATCACCTTCATCCCCTCCCCCACTCACCTATTGTACTCTATGCTACTTTCTCCCCACCCCCACCCTCCTCTCATTTATTTCTCCTCCCTTCAGGCTCTCTGCCTGTATTCCTGATGAAGGGCTTTTGCCCGAAACGTCGATTTTACCGCTCCTCGGATGCTGCCTGAACTGCTATGCTTTTCCAGCACCATTCTAATCTAGACTCTGGATGTACAAAGGGAAAGTCTTGCTTGATGCACCTGCTGGAACTTTTTGAGGATGTAAGTAGTAGAGTGGAGAGAGAGGCAATGGATGTAGGTTACTTGAATTTTCTGGAGACTTTCAGTAAGGTCTCACAAGAGAGATTAACACTCAAAATGAAAGTGCATGGGATTGGGTGTCATGTACTATAATAGATTGAGAGTTGGTTGGCAGATAGGAAATAAAGAATAGGAATAAAGGGTCTTTCTTTGTATGGCAGTCAGTGACTAGTGAGGTACCAAAGGGATCAGTGCCCTAGCTATTCACATTACATATTAATGATTTAGATAAGGAAACCACATATTATAGCTCCAAGTTTGCAGAAGACACAAAGCTGGGTGGAAGGGTATACTTTGAGGAGGATGGAGAGAAGCTTCAGTTTAATTTGGACAAATTAAGTAGAAAAAAAATGTCGGATGCAGTATAATGTTGATATCCATCAGTTTGTTCACATTGCTGTCACATACAATTCCCCAGCTGAACTTCCAACTGTTTATTCATGCCATTATTAAGGAATCATTAAGTGACCAGCTGTAGCATCACCTAACTTCACCCAGTCTTATCTCTTCTGTTGCCTGACACCCTCATTCTTGCCTTCATTACCTTGACACTTGACTATTCCACTGCATTCATAGTTGGTCTACCTACTATCCTCTGTAAACTTGAAGTTATGCATAACTCCAGATATTATGTCATAATTTGCTTTAAGTTCATTGAAACATTGGCATATACACAGGCACCACTGTGGCACAGTAGTTAGCACTGCTGCCTCACAATGCCAGGGACCAAAATTCGATTCCAGCCTTGGGTAATTATGTGTGGAGCTTGCACCTTCTCCCTGTGTTGGAATAACTTTCTGCCAGGTGCTCTGGTTTTCTTTCATAATCAAAAGATGTGCAGGTTAACTGGATTGGCCATGGTGAATTGCCCAATAGTGTCCTGGGAAGTACAGGCTAGGTGGGTATGTCATGGTAAATGTGGTGTTATAGGAATAGGGTGGGGTGCTCTTCTGAGGGCTGGTGCAGACCCGATGGACTGAATTGACCTCTATCTGCACTGTACGTTGTCTATGGATCTATAAACAAAAAGGAGCAGGTGTAGGATATTCAGTCCTTCAAGCCTGCTCTACCATTCAGTATGATCATGACTGATCATTGCACTCAGTACCTGCTGTTGCCTCATACTTTTGATTCCTTTTGTCCTAACATCTACATCCATCTCCTTCTTGAAATCATTCAAAAACAGAACATTGAACATAGAACAACACAGCACAGTACAATCCCTTCGGTCTGCATTGTCATGCTGACTGTTTATCCTACTCTAAGATCAAACTAATTTACATACCCTTCATTTTATTGTCATTCATGTGCCTATCCAAGAGCCAGTTTAATCTCCCTCATGTATCTGACTCCACTACCACTGCTGACAGTGCATTCCATGCACCCACCACTCTCTGGGAAAAGAATTGACCTCTAACATCTCCCCTAAACCTTCCTCCAATCACCTTAAAATTATGCCCCCTCAATGTAGCCATTTTCACAGTTGGAAAAAGTCTCTGGCTATCCACTCTATCTATGCCACTCATTATCTTGCACAACTCTACCAAGTCACCTTTCATTCTTCTTCACTCCAATGAGAAAAGCCCTAGCTCCCCCCACCCTTCTGCATAAGATGAACCTTCCAATCCAGGCAGCATCCTGGTAAAGCTCCTCTGCACCCTCTTTAAAGCTTCCACATCCTTCCTATAATGAGGCGACTAGAACTGAGCACAACATTCCAAGTGTGGTCTAACCAGGTTAAAAAACTGCAGCACAACCTTGTGGCTCTTAAACTCAATCCTCCTGCTAATGAAAGCCAACACACCATATGCCTTCTTAACAACCCTATCAACTTGGGTGGAAACTTTGAGGGAGCAATGGACGTGGACCCAAAGATCCCTCTGTTCTTCCATGTTGCCAAGAATCCTGCCTTTAACCCTGAAATCTGCAATCAAATTCGACCTTTCAAAATGATTCACTTCACACTTTTCCACGTTGAACTCCATCTGCCACTTCTCAGCCCAGCTCTGCATCCTGTCAATGTCCCATTGCAAACTACAATAGCCCTCCACAGTATCCACAACTCCACCAACCTTCGTGCCATCTTACTAACTTACTAAGGAGAAAGTGAGGTCTGCAGGTGCTGGAGATCAGAACTGGAAATGTGTTGCTGGAAAAGCGCAGCAGGTCAGGCAGCATCCAGGGAACAGGAGAATCGACGTTTCGGGCATAAGCCCTTCTTCAGGAACGGACCCCACCACCAAGGATATATTTCCCTCCCCTCCCCTATCAGCATTCCGTAAAGACCACTCCCTCCGTGACTCCCTCGTCAGATCCACACCCCCCACCAACCCAACCTCAACTCCCGGCACCTTCCCCTGCAACCGCAGGAGGTGCAAGACTTGCGCCTACACCTCCCCCCTCACCTCCCTCCAAGGCCCCAAAGGAAACTTCCATATTCGCCACAGATTCACCTGCACCTCCACACACATCATCTATTGCATCCTCTGCAACCGATGTGGCCTCCTCTATATTGGGGAGACAGGCCGGCTACTTGCGGAGCGTTTCAGAGAACACCTCTGGGACACCCGGACCAACCAACCCAACCACCCTGTAGCTCAACATTTCAATGCCCCCTCCAACTCCACCAAGGATATGCAGGTCTTTGGACTCCTCCATCGTCAGACCACAACAAAACGACGGTTGGAGGAAGAACGCCTCATCTTCCGGCTAGGAACCCTCCAACCACAAGGAATGAACTCGGATTTCACCAGTTTCCTCATTTCCCCTCCCCCCACCCTGTCTCAGTCAAATCCATCAAATTCAGCACCGCCTTCCTAACCTGCGATCTTCTTCCCGACCTCTTAGCCCCCACCCCAGTCTGACCTATCACCCTCACCTTGACCTCTTTCCACCTATCACATTTCTGACGCCCCTCCCCCAAGTCCCTCCTCCCTACCTTTTATCTTAGCCTGCTGGACAAACTTTCCTCATTCCTGAAGAAGGGCTTATGCCCGAAACGTCGATTCTCCTGTTCCCTGGATGCTGCCTGACCTGCTGCGCTTTTCCAGCAACACATTTCCAGCTACTAACTTACTAACCCATCCTTCCACTTTTTCATCAAAATCATTTATAAAAATCACAAATAGCAGAGATCCCAGAACAGATCCCTGCAGTACACCACTGATCACTTGTTCCATTCATGTATATTACGTGTGTTCATTGACCCATATGCCCATCACCGTGGGCGGCACGGTGGCACAGTGGTTAGCACTGCTGCCTCACAGCGCCAGAGACCCGGGTTCAATTCCCGCCTCAGGCGACTGACTGTGTGGAGTTTGCACGTTCTCCCCGTGTCTGTGTGGGTTTCTTCCCACAGTCCAAAGATGTGCAGGTCAGGTGAATTGGCCATGCTAAATTGCTCGTAGTGTTAGGTAAGGGGTAAATGTAGGGGTATGGGTGGGTTACGCTTCGGCGGGTCGGTGTGGACTTGTTGGCCGAAGGGCCTGTTTCCACACTGTAATGTAATCTAATCTAAAACAGCACTTTGATTTTTAAAATCTTATTTCTGTCTTAAATCCTTCCATGACATCACCTTTTCTTATTCCAATAACATCCTCCAGCCCCACATCTCTCCGAGATTTTTGTGCTCTTCTATATCTGGCCACTTGAGCACTCCGATTTTAACCACTTCACTTCTCTCATCACTTTAATCATTCTAACCATTAAATCACCATTGGTGGCTATGCCTTCAGTTGCCTGGATCCTAAGTTCTGTAATAACCTCTTGGTTCCTCTCCACCTCACTTTCCTTCTCTAAGGTACTGCTTAGAAGTTACCTCCTTGATCAAATTTTTGATCATGATTTAATATCTCCTTTTTAGTCTTTGGTTATATTTTTGTACTTTTTAACTTTCTGTGAAATATCAAGACATTTTATTACATTAAATATAAACTGTGTTTAGGTATAAATTTTGATTGGATAATTACATTCTCTACAGTATGGAAACAGGCACTTCGGCCCAACAAGTGCACACCAATCCTCCGCAGAGTAACCCACCCTGTATTTACCCCTAACTAACACACCTAACGCTATAGGCAATTTAGCATGGCCAATTCACTTGACCTGCCCATCCTTGGATTGTGGGAGGAAACTGGAGCACCTGGAGGAAACCCCGCAGACACGGGGAGAATATGCAAACTTCACACAGGCAGTGGCCCAAGATGGGACTCGAACCCGGATCTCTGGCGCTGTGAGGCAGCAGTGCTACTCACTGAGACACTGTGCCACCGCTTGGAACAAGAATAAACTGCTTGGAAACAAGTTTTAATGTTATCTAACTTTCAGTCAGATAATGGATTCCACATTCTTGAATATACCACTGCAGCAATGCTTATAGATCCATTACATTGATACATGATACATTATGGGGCAATCCAAGAACTTTTTTTAATTATAAATTTTGATGCAACATAGTCAGAACTGAAATATTTTTGGTGTTGGTCCATGACACTAGCAGTCAATACAAAATGTATACATTTTGTCCAAAGAAATATGATTACTGTGACAGGATGATTTTAATTGCTAAGTATAGGATGCATAACCGTAAGCCATCTATCTATAAACGTTTGGGTGAGAACTGTTGAAACATAATAACAGAAGGTAGCTGACATAGAATGTGAACTGAGGCTAGAATTAGCCTTCGAGTCTTCTGAATGGAAATTTAGCATTTTCATGTTTGGCTGAAAGCACAATGTAATGCTTATATAGGTAACAACTACTTTACCATAGATAAGCAGGGATATACATCTAAAACAATCCAACATTGTTGTTCTGTTTTTGAAACCCAGAAATGTTTATTTACACTTGAGTTGTTTTGAATATGCACTACCTTGCATCATTAATAATATGGCATTTAAAACCATTGAACACTGTGTGTTCTCCCGGAATTTCTACAATGTTATCTTGTCAAACAGATTTCATGCAGAAATCACATCGTCCTGAAATCTTGCTAGGAGTGTCCCATGGAAAAACAACCAACAGTTGAGGTATTATCCATGAATCAATCAGCCTAATTGTTCATAATAATGTATAGAGGAGCGTGATAACCAATTTCACAATTAACTTGTAGAACTTGTTGCAATCCTGAATACCAAGGCCCCTACAGAATGAAAACAGGAACATAGATTAAATGGGCTAAATCAAAGCTCATAAGGGCTGATATTATCATTCTTAAGTTACCTCCTCTGCTGACATATCAGTTCTTTAGATATATACGAAGCACATCAGACTAGCTGTGGGCACTCTGACAATGACAAAAAGAAACCTTTATAAAATTTGTATAGTGTAGAACTAGAAGTTTCCAGAAACTGCTAGAAATTGCCTTGCTGCTTTCACAAAGGATACTGAAGAAGAACCAATAAGATTTTTTTAAGTTACTAAATAGATTACCTAAGTATGAAGGATAATAATCTCTTCTGCTGTGCTTTCTTATGAACTATTTCTTAAATTAATTCATTAGAATTACTAGTTATCATATTTATTATAGTCAAATTGATTTTTCTAGCCTAAATAAAGTTCTCCAAAATAAATTAGTAAAGACATCAAAATTAATCACATATGAAAAAACATACTGCCAGGTTTTATATGCTACAATACTACCTATGTTTAAAATATTACTAATGACTGTTCATTATATTTTGCAGACATCACACCATCTGTTCCAGAAAGAAAGAACATTTCAGCGACTATTTCACCACTGAGGTTTAAACTGTCAAGAGTGAGAAGGTCCTTCTTTTAGAGACAGCCTCCAGCTTGTGATCTACTGCATTGCCTGATAAGAGTTACGGTGGTCGGACCGAAGACCCACAAGCTCAGGCAGTGCAAATGTGTTCAGTTTGTAATGTTATATTGGTAGTGTGGTGATGGTAATCTAGTAAGAATATATAAGTGTTCCTTCAATTCAGTATATTAGTGTTTTGTATCAACTGGAGTAAGCAAGTTAGAGATTTTCTTTTTTCTGAAGAATTTGTGTCTGAAAATGTATAAATGAAGGGATATATTTGAAGCAGACTTCCTCAGCTGAACACCTAATATGGATTTCTCTAAGCAGAAATTAGTTATGCCATTATAGAATATAGAACAGTACAACACAGCAACAGGCCTTCAGCCCATCTTGTTTGTACCGAACCATGATAGGTTAAATGAGCGGGCAAGGGTCTGGCAGATGGAGTACAATGTTGGTAAATGTGAGGTCATCCATTTTGGTAGGAATAACAGAAAAATAGACTTATTTAAATGGGGAAAAATGCAGCATGCTGCTGTGCAAAGGGATCTAGATGTCCTTATGCATGAATCACAAAACGTTGGTTTACAGGTGCAACAGGTAATTAAGAAAGCAAATGCAATGTTGTCCTTCACTGCCAGACTGATGGAGTTTAAAAATAGAGAGGTTATGCAGCAGCTGGAGAGGTTGCTGGTGAGGCTACACCTGGAGTACTGTGTACAGTTATGGTCTCCTTACTTGAGAAAGGATACACTAGCACTGGATGGGGTGCAGAGGACATTCACTGAATTGATTCCTGAATTGATAGGATTGGCTTATGAGGAGAGATTGAATAAACGGGGACTATACTCATTGGAATTTAGAAGAGTGGGAATCTTATGGAAACACATACAATTAGGGAGGGAATAGATAGGATAGAAGCAGGGAGGTTATGTTCAGGAAGATTGTTTCTACTGGAGGGTGAAGCTAGAACTATAGGCATAGCCTCAAAATAATGGGGTACAGACTGAGTTGAGGTGGGATTTCTTCACCCAAAGTTGTGAATCAGTGGAATTCCCCGCCCAATGAAGCAGTTGAGGCCACCTTGTTGAATGTTTTTAAGGCAAAGATATAGATAGATTTTTGAACAATAAAGGAATTAAGGGTTATGATAAGCGAGCAGGAAAGTGGAGCTGAATCCACAAGAAGGTTAGCCATGATCTTTTTGAATGGCAGAACAGGCTCAACGGACCAAACAGCCTACTCCTGCTCCTATTCCTTATGTTCTTATGGTGTCATTCTAAACTAATCCCATCTGCCTGCTCATGGTCCATATCCTTGTATTGTCTGCCTGTTCATGTGTCTGTCTAAATACCTCTTAGACATTGCTGTCATATCCACCTCGGTCACCTCTCCTAGCAGTATGTTCCAGGCACCTATCACCCTCTGTAAAGAAGACTTTCCTTGCACATCTCCTTTAAATCCTTTCCTTCTCACCTTAAATCTATGCCCCTTAGTGTTTGAAATTTCCACCCTTGGAAAAAAGACTCTAATTATCAACCCTATCCATTGCTCTCATAATTTTATATACTTCTATCAAGTCGCTCTTCAGCCTTCAATACCCTATCAAAAACAATCTAAGTTTACTCAACCTCTCTTTATTATCTCTAAAAGAGGTAGTGTATTACACTCCAATACAGGCAACATCCTTGTAACCCCTCTCCAAAGCCTCCAAATTGTGTTGTGATCAGAACTGTACACAATACTCTGGATGTGGCCTAAGTAAAGTCTAATAGGGCTGCAAAATGACTTGCCGACTTTTATACTCAATGCCTTGACTGATGAAGGCAAGTATGACTTATTCCTTCATTGCCACTTTATCTACTTGTGATGCCACTTAGAAGGAGTTATGGACTTCATTCCATGATTCTTCTGATTATCAATCATCTAGGAATCCTGCCATTTATGATATACTTCCCTCTTGCATTTGACTTCTCAAGATGCATCACTTGTCCAGATTAAACTCCATCTGCCATTTCTCTGTCCAACTTTCCAACACGTTTATGTCTTACTGTATCCTTCGATAATCTTCCTCACAATCCAGAACTCCACGAATTTTGTGGAATCTGCAAACCTAGTAATCAGACCACTTACATTTTCATTCAAATTGTTGATATATACGATCATCTTTAAGTTCCCCTCCAAGCCACCTATCATTCTGACTTGGAAACATATCGCCGCTCCTTCCCTGTTGCTGGGTCAAAATCCTGGAATTGTCTCCCAAATGGCTTTGTGGATCAACTTCAGCAGATGGACTGCAACGGTTCAAGAAGACAACTCTCCACCACCATCTCAAGGGCAATTAGGGACAGGCAATAAATGCTGTCCAGCCAGCTATGCCCATATCCAACAAGTGAATTTTAAAAATTACAAACAATAGAGGTGCCAGCATTGATCTTTTAGAACACCACTGGTTACAGACCTCCAGTCAGAAAACTACTTCTCCACAACTACCCTGTGCCTTCTATAACCAAACTAAATTTGTATCCAGCTTACCAATTCACTGTGAATCCCATGTGATTTAACCTTTTGGACCAATCTGCCATGAGGGACTTTGTCAATTACTTCAGTAAAGTCCACGTTGACAACATCCACTGCCCTATCCATATCAATCATTTTCATTAGTTTCTCAAAAAACTCAATCAAGTTTGTGAGACAAGATCTCCCCCACATAAAGCCATCGATAATACATCTACTCTTCTCCAAATGCAAGTAAATCCTACCTGTAAGAATCTTCCCCAATGATTTCTCAACCATCCCTGTTGTCCTTCTTAAACAAAGGAACAACATTGGCTATTTGCCAGTCTTCTGGGACTTTGCCTGTGGCTAAAGAAGATACAAAGATCTCTGTCAAGGCCCCAGTAGTATCCTCCCTTGCTTCCTTCAGTATCCTTGGATCAATCCCATCAGGCCCTGGGGACCTACCTACCTTAGTGTTTTCAAGACACCCAACACCACCTCCTTTGCAACACTGGCATATCCCAGAAAATGAACATATCCCTCCCTAATCTTACCATCATCTGTATCCTTCTCTTTGGTGAATACCAATGTAAAGTATTCACTAAAGACCTCACCCGCTTCCTCTGGCTCCATGCATAAATTCCCACCTTGGACCTTGAGTAGACCTATTCTTTCCCTACTTACTGTCTTGCTCCTATTATACGGATAAAACACCTTTGGATCACCCTTAATCTTACAGATTAGGAACATTTCATGGCCCCTTCTAGCCCTCTTAATTTCTTGTTTAAATTCTTTTTTGCTTCCTTTATATTCCTTAAGGGACTTGCTTGCTTTCAATTTTCTAAATCTTATTAAAGCTTCCTTTTTCCTTTTGACCAACCTCTTGGAATCATAGAGCTGTACAGCATGGAAACTTGTCCATGCCAACCAGACATCTCTTTATTGCTACCTTTGCTTCTGGAGCCATGACTCACCTTCTCTCAGCCGAGTATAAATACCTCCCTATTTCTCCCCCTTTTTTAGCTTTGACAAAGGGTCAGTTAGACTCGAAACGTCAGCTCTTTTCTCTCCTTACAGATGTTGCCAGACCTGCTGAGATTTTCCAGCATTCTCTTTTGGTTTTAAATTAATCTAGTCCCATTTACCAGCATTTGGCCCATATCCCTCTAAACCCTTCCTATTCATATACATACACAGATTTCTTTTAAATGCTGTAATTGCACCAGCTTCCGCCACTTTCTCAGGTAGCTCATTCCACACATGTACTATCCTTCATGTGAAACCGTTGCCCATAGGTCCCTTTTAAATCTTTCCCCTCTCATCTTAAACCTGTGCCCTCTAATTTTGGACTCCACCACCCCAAGGAAAAGACCTTGTCTATTTACCGTCATCATTTTATAAATTTCTATAAGGTTACCCCTCAGCTTCTGACGCAGCAGGGAAAATAGCCCCAGCCTACTCATCCTCTCCCTACAGCTCAAACCCTCTAAACCTGGCAATATTCTTGTAAATCTTTTCTGAACCCTTTGAAGTTTCACAGCATCCTTCCTGCAGCAGGGAGACCAGAACTGAATGAGTCCAGGTCGTTCTGCTATAATGCGCATTTCGTTAATAAAAATTCACTGCAACACGATTGATGAGTTGGGAACACTGTTTCTAAAGCACAAACTTTTAAATGTGTGTTGGCTGTATCACGATTATATCACCAACAATTTAAGCGCTGTTTCTAAAGCATGATTTTTCTATAATGCAGGTTTGCAAACATCGCGTTAAAGAAAAACTACATGTATTCCAAAAGTGGCCTAACCAATGTCCTGTACAGTCGCAAAATGACTTCCCAACTTCTTTTGTTCTATCCACTGACCAATAAAGGCAAACATACCAAACAACTATCTTCACTATCCTATCTACCTGAGACTCCACTTTCAAGGAACTATGAATCTGCACTCCAAGGTCTCTTTGTTCAGCAACACTCCTTAGGACCTTACCATTGAATATATAAGTCCTTCTGATTTCTCTCTTAAGTATATTTCTACTGCCTTTACACTCTTCTAGGATTCACCCGATCCCTTCTGTCTATGGCTGACATATACTTCCTTCTTTTTCTTGGTCAAAATCTCAATTTCTCTACTCATCCAGTATTCCCTATACCTGCTACCCTTGCCTGATTTGCCTTTCCAAAATGCAGCACCTCACATTTATCAAAATTAAACTCCATCCTTGGCCCATTGGCCCATCAGATCAAGGTTCCATTGTACTTTGAGGTAACTTTCTTCACTATCCACTACACCTCCAATTTTTGTGTCATCTGCAAATTTACTAACCATACCTCCTATATTCACATCCAAAGTATTTATATAAATGACAAAAAGCAGTGGATCCAGCACCGATCCTTGTTCACATAACTGGTCACATGCCTCTAGTCTGAAAAGCAACCCTCCACCATTATCCTCTGTCTTCTGCCATAGGGGCAGTTCTGCATCAAAATGGCTAGTTGTCCCTGTATTCCATGTGATCTAACCTTGCTAACACGTGTACCATGCAGAACTTTGTTGAACACCCCACTGAAGTCCATATAGATCACATCCATCGTTATGCCTTCATCAATCCTCTTCATTACTTTTTCAAAAGATTCTAACAAGTTAGTAAGACAAGATTCCCCATGCACAAAGCCATGCTGACTATCTCTAATCAGTCCTTACCTTTCCAAATACATGAAAATCCTGTTCCTCAAGACCCCCTCCAACAAGTTGCCTACTACTGATGTCAGGCTCACTGGTTTATGGTTTTCTTACCATCTTTCTTAAATATTGGCACCATGTTAGCCAACCTCCTGGCTTGCGGCACATCATCTGTGACTTTCGATGATGCAAATATCTCAGCAAGGGGCCCAGCAATCATTTCCCTAGCTTCCCATAGAGGTCGAGGGTATACCTGATCAAGTCCTGGGGATTTATCCATTTTTATGCGTTTTAAGACAGCCAGCACCTCCTCCTCTGTAATATGGACACTTTTCAAAATGTTGCTATTTATTCCTCCAAATTTTCTAGCTTCCATATCCTTCTCCACAGTTAACACTGACGCAAAATATTCGTTTAATATTCCCTCCTCCACCCCCATCTCCTGCAGTTCCAGACATAGGCTGTCTTGCTGATGTTTGAGGGGCCCTATCCTCTCCCTTGTTACTCTTTTGTTCTTAATGTATTTGTAAAATCCCTTTGGATTCTTTTCAACCCTGTTTGCCAAAGCTTTCTCTTGTCCCCTGTTATTTTTACATATTTCCATGATCTACTTTTTTATCTGTTCCTTTATCTCCCACCAGCTCCTGGAATGCCGATTGACTAACTCCATCATAGTGATTGCACCTTTCCTATTCCTAAGATTTATCCGTATGGCCTGA
The DNA here is from genome assembly GCF_037043375.1 of Chiloscyllium plagiosum. Lineage (NCBI taxonomy): Eukaryota > Metazoa > Chordata > Chondrichthyes > Orectolobiformes > Hemiscylliidae > Chiloscyllium > Chiloscyllium plagiosum. The sequence continues at coordinate 61,826,624 of NW_028270140.1, forward strand.
TTAGACAAGCCCTCCAAGATGTCCAGTCTTCGTGCAGCTGTGAAATTTTCTACAATCAGCAATGTAACTCCCCACCCCTTTCTATCTCACCCCAAACATTTAAACCCTGGAATGCTGACTGCCAGTCCAATCCTTCTCTCAACCAAGTTTCTGTCAAGGCTGCAACATTGTAATCCTATATACTAAGCAGGCTCTAAACTCATTTTCATTATCTGTTATACTCCTTGCAATAAAATAAATACATTACAGGTTGCCAGTCCAGTGTGTTCATTAACCTAACCCTGCTTGTTTTCCTATTAGACTTACTTGATTTAACATCGACCTTCTCCTCAATCACTTCACATGCTGACCTGTGGGCAGCACAATGGCACAGTGGTAAGCACTGCTGCCTCACATTGCCAGGGATCTGGGTTCAATTCCACCCTCAATCAACTGGCTGTGTGAAGTTTGTACATTTTCACTGTGCCTGCGTGGGTTTCCTCCCACTGTCCAAAGATGTGCTGGTTAGTTGGATTGGCCATGCTAACTTTTCCATAGTGTCCAGGGATATACAAGTAGGGTGCCTATGATGTGGAGGTCTTGGACTGAAGTGGACAAGGTCAGAAGTCAGATGACAGAAGGTTATAGTCCAACAGATTTGTTAGAAATCACAAGCTATTGGAGCTTCACCCCTTCGTCAGGCAGATTAGCCATGGGAAATGCAAGGTTACAGGAATAGGGTATGGGAGTCTCTCTGGGTCGGATGCTCTTCAGAAGGTTGAATGATCTGCTTCCACACAGTAGGGATTCTATGATACCACTTTGGTTCCCAACCCTCTGCCACACTAGTTTAAATCATCCTAAGTGACACTAGCAAACCTCCCTGCAAGGATGTTAGTTTAGGTCCAACATGTCCTTGTACAGGTCCCATTTGCTTAGCAAAAAATTCCAATAACCCAGTTATCTTAAGCCCTTCCTCTACACCAGCTCTTTAATCACACATTCCCCAATATACTACCTTTTTATTTCTGGCTTCACTGACACGTGGCACAGGTTACTCCCTAGATTACAACCCCATTGGTCGTGCTTTTCACCATCTTACCTTATTCCCTAAATTTCCTTTGGAGGACCCCATCTTTCTTTCTACAAATGTCAGTTGTCCTAATATGCACCATGACCTCTGGCTGCTCTCTCCACTTTCAGGATGTCCTTGCCCTGGCACCAGGGAGGCAGCATGGCACCCTGGAGTCTCTCTCAGGGCCACAGGAACAAGGCAACTCACTTGATTAGCACCACTTCCCCAAGCATCCATTTCCTCCACCATGCCACTCAGTAGCAGCGGTATGTACTATCTACAAGATACACTACAGAAATTCACCAAAGGTCCTTAGACAGCACCTTCCAAAACCATAAACACTTCCATCTAGAAGGACAAGAGCAGCAGATATATGGGAACTCTGCCACTTGTGACTTCCCTTCCAAGAACCTCACCATCCAGACTTGGAAATATATCACAATGAATTCCTTCATTGTCACTGCAACAAAATTCTAGAATTCCCTCCCTAATGGCATTGTGGATCAAGCTACAGCATGTGGACTGCAGTGGGTCAAGAAGGCAGCTCACCACCACCTTCTCAAGAGCAACAAGGAATGGACAATAAAACTGTTGACCAGCCAGCGCTATCAATATCCCACAAGCGAATAAAAAAATCCATCTGTGCCCCTGATTATATAGTCCCCTGTCACTACTTCTTACCTGTACTTCCACCCTCCCTGCTGTGGTCCTACCACTCCCTCCCCCATTGTGGTGCCACTGATTTGCTGTTGCTATTGCTTTCCTCTATGAGAGCATCACCTCTAACTATATCCAAAACAGTATATCTGTTTGAGAGGGGAATGGCCACAGGGACAACTGTACTGGCTGCCCATACTTCCTTTGGCTCCCAACACTCTTCTGGCTGTTTAGCCCTTATTTGTGGTATGGCCAGCTCTCTAGATGTGCTATTCACAGCATTCTCAGCCTCACAATACTGTAAACAGACAAAGACCCTAAACAATTCTAAATGAATAGCATTTAGAAGTGAAGAGGAAAATAAAATGTACTACACATGAAGGAAGTGAAATCATCTACAAATGGTTTGGAGAAAGGAAATTGTTAAGTAGCTGAAGTGAAATTAACTAGTTATTTGGGTGAATAATGAGACCAAATAAAGGAACATGTAAGGTGGGAGGGAGGGGGCTTGCTGGGTGTCTGTATTTTATGCACTTTTTTAAAGTAATTGGACTGTCTTATATGTAATTTGAGGTTTGTCCTCATTTCCCTGAAAACTGGTTGAACAGTAGGGTTTGGAGCTTGGCTTTGCTGATCCTCTCCTTTGTAAAATTGCTGTTTTTCTGTGTACAGTTGTTAATGTTAATTGTTTTGTAAACTGTGTATCGTTTATAAAACTTAAAAAAAGGAACGTGTAAATAGTTGAGATTATGAAGGCAAAGTAAATAGAAATGAAAACAGGCAAATTTGGCAAAGTCTGCAGGGGCTCAGGAATCTAGGATAAAAATTGGATGCCAACAATAGAAGTCTAAGTCATCCACCTGAACAGAGATGTCTCTCTCAAAAAAGCCGTAATCGTTTCCATGTCCTATCCTTCTTTTCTTAATAACATAATAATAGAATATTCTCTTCAGAAGGTAAATTGGGGAATCATTTGGAGGCAACAGGGGTCTCGGCTGGCAGCTGCAAGACCACTACATTGCTTCTTCTCATGAAGGTCCACTATATCTTGTGCCACTCTGACACCTGGCAGGCCAGCAGCTGGACCAATGACATCAAGACAGAAGTCACATCTATAAAGCCAGTGGTGGTGACTTTCGTTTATATTACATCCTTTAGATTGAGGAGTGATCCAGGCATAGAAAAGTGATAGGGAAACGGGGTGGTCTGAGCCATTGAGGAAGGGGTCAGCAATAAGAAGAGAGGGTGGCTATCAGCAGCCCCCTCCTCTCCCTACTTCCTGATGCCAAAGCCCTCAATCATGCACTGAATACTTTTGAATGGAAGGCATTTCTGTGAATCAGTAAGCAAGCAGATAGACCAAGCTATGCCTGTCATGTTCCCTGGATGGCAGAGTTCCTGCCTGGCAGGTTGAAAAAGCAATGTTGCAATGAGGACATTAAAGTGTTTGCATAAGAGTCTCACTTGCTAACAGGGCAGAAATGCTGCCCATGAATTTGAGCTAACACAGTAAGACTTGTCCTTGCTAAACAGGTTTAGATGAAGCCACAGTCCTTGTGCAGCCTATCCTTCACAGCTAGGCCTTCAGCACCAACACATCTGTACAGTCGTTGATAGATAATGCTGCACATTACTAAGGAGTGTCCCTTCTCCAGACTAAATGGTCTGCCAGCACCATTCAGTAAATTCAGGAACTGAGAAAGTTATTGCTTAGCTGTCGGAGTTCTAATTCACTAAATAAGATAATCTTTTTAAAACCTTCAATCGTACTATCTTCCAAGCCTTGTTTCTCAGAAGTAAATAATACTAATTCTTGGAGCCTATTCTTGTAATTAAAATTTTTTAGCCTTTATCCTTCTGTGCAGAGACCAAAACTGGACACAATGCTTGAGTACAGACTATCAAGAGTTTAATATGCTCTAAAAATATACTTTTCCCATTATTCCCAGTGATTGCAGAATATTACCTGAAACCTTATTTGCTTTGCGGTCACACTGTTGGACAGAAATTAGTCAGGCATGACATGTTCTTTATAAATCTAAGCCCATTGTTCCCGATCTTCCTTTACCTTTCTGACCTTTTCGTTCATTGTAATCCATATTACACATAGTGGACATTCTGTTTTCTGACTTTGCTCTTCTTCTTGGGAGTGTTCCTTGTCTGGCAGCATCTGTAAGTAACATCAGGTCTGCATCAGGTCAGTCAACATTGACAGGCTTTTTAACAAGGAACGATAAAACAGGACATCTGATACCTTTCAACCTTACATCTCAGTTACCAAGGGTCCATGCTTATGCTTTGTAGAATGGCTACCAGCTGATGCCTGTTGTAGAGCTATCAATCCTCCTTTCTGTGCTGGATCATAGGGTTTTTTTCGTTAACTGTGGTCAACGATGGACCAAGAGTGAATCTTAACAAGAAGAGGAACTTGTCTTAAGAATTGGATGTGTTTTGTTGCCTGATAGCAATAGATACAGGCTGGATTGGCTAATTGGACATAATGGCTGAGACTATCAGATCCGAGGTTGACACAGCTGAGTTAATCAGAATCTCAAGTGAGACTCCTCTTTCCCCAAACCTAGACCATAGGACATGATCAGATTAGGTGGAGCTTAATGTAGGTTTGGACATTAACCTTTCAGAATCATTATCATGTACAACACATGATCTGACATCACTCTGACATAGCTCTTACACACATGCTCAGTCGCCATTTATAAACTAAAACTATATTTAACACTTTGGTCTCAATACCTAGAAGATAGTAAGACCAGTACTGGACATGATTTTCCAACCAATTCAAATATAGCAATTATCATTAAAGCACAACAACTCCTTTACTACCATTATCATTGACTTTGCCTTTACCTCTTGCATACCCTGACAATCTGCTTCAATTGTTCCTCTTTTCTCTCTGTGAACAGCATAAGAACTATTATTTTCAAGCACCTTTCAGTTCTCAAAAAGAGTCATACTGGACAAGAAACATTAGCCTTGTTTTTCTCTCTCACAGTTGCTGCCTGACCTACTGAATTTCTCCGGTACTTTCTGTTTTCACTTCTAATCTCCAGCATCTGTAATATTTTATTTTAATTTATAGAATTCCAGTTTCAAGTCAAAATTATAATTGCTAAAAGAAAGTAACATGAATGAGCTGATATAAAATCATCTTAAGGGACAAATGGATGTGTTACCGCTATCAACAGACCCCATCTACTGGATAGATGTACAATTACATGTAATAATATTAAATAGATAATGTCACTATAGTCCCAGAGGACCAATCTCTTGTTTGAGTGACAATTGCTGGTGGTTTAACCTGAGGATCACCACACCTCAAATGAAAGACAAAGTTGAGATTTTATGGTAACTTCTGCCATAAAGAAAGGAATTGAACCCACAATGTTGGCATCACGGCATCACAAACTAGTCATCCAACCAACTGAGCTAACCAATCCAGTTTTAAATATATTCTCACAAATAACAAACTGCTCACTATATTGTCAATACTGCTACGTAAAGAGACATGCAGCTAAAAGCTTCCTGTCTTGTACTATTCAGGAGAGATGGAAGAATGATAAATTTCAAAAGGAACAATAATTCCAGCTTAGACAAAGGGTCAGTTAGACTCAAAACATCAGCTCTTTTCTCTCCTTACAGATGCTGCCAGACCTGCTGAGATTTTCCAGCATTTTCTCTTTTGGTTTCCGATTCCAGCATCCGCAGTAATTTGCTTTAACCCAGTGTTTAACCCACTGCCACCTCTCTTCCAGGAATGCCTACCCTGAAGAAGTACTGCTCTTCTCTCCAACAGGATTTTCATTTGTCTCTCTCCCCCTGTCCACTTTCACTGCTTTCCTTTTCTCTCTCAGTGTTAGACAAGGCATTTACTAAGACTTGCTTCCACAGCCATATTTCCTTCCTCAGTGACTGTCTTCGCCTCCAACTTACCCCACGTGGATTTCAACTCAAATTCCACCTTACATGCAGCCTTCAGGATTACAGATACTTGCACGATATACAACATTTTTTCCAAATGCTGTTCTCGCCGCATCCTAAAAGCCACACTCAGGGCCATGCACCTCTCTCCAGCAGCACCGACTTCCTCTCTCTCAAAGCTGTCCTGGTCCACAGTTTCATTTCACCCTTCGTATTATTCCACGCCTTAACTTCCAAACTTTTCCATTTCTTTCAGATGTTAAGGAATGCAAGCTTCAACTTCTCATCCATACCCGTGCCCACCCTGCACCTTACAACTGTCCCAATCCCTTGAACCCCATCTCTTCCAACCCCAGCCCTTCCGTGTGTTCACCATAGCCTCTGACCTTCCAGTCTCTGAGGCTTAGCGTACTGTTCTCAGCAAAGGACTCAGCTTTGTACCTTTACTTCCCCACCTCAATGAATTCCGGGCTCGACATGATGCTGAGCTCTTTGTCCGTTGCCTTTGCCTTCATGCTCACTTCTTTGCGCAAGAGTCCTCCTCCCGCTCCACAGATCCTTTCACATCCCTCCAACATTCCACCTCTAATTGGACAGCCCCGCCAGAACAATTTCCTGCCCCCGATCTTTTCATTGACAATTGTCAACGGGACATTGGCCGCCTTAATTTTTCTGGCCCTCTTACCCATTTCAACCTCTCTCCATCTGAACTTTCTGCCCTTCGCTCCCTTAGGTCCAACCCCAACCTTGTCATCAAACCTGCTGACAAAAGGGGTGCTGTTGTCGTCTGGCGCACTGACTTCTACCTCGCAGAGGCTGAGCGCCAACTCTCAGATTCCTCCTCCTATCTCCCCCTGAAGCATGACCACACCACTGAGCATTAAGCCATTGTCTCCAACACCGTGACTGACCTCATTTCCTCCGGATGCCTCCCCTCCACAGCTTCCAACCTCATAGTCTCCCAACCCCGGACAGCCCGTTTCTACCTACTCCCCAAAATCCGCAAGAAGGACTGTCCCGGCAGGCCCATTGAGTCAGCATGCTCCTGCCCCACTGAACTTATTTCCTCCTACCTTGACTCTATCCTTATTCCTCTGGCTCACTCTCTCCCCACCTACATCCGGGATTCCTCTGATGCCCTGCAATACATTGACAGCTTTCAATTCGCAGGCTCTAACCACCTTCTATTCACCATGGATATGCAATCTCTTTACACCTCCATCCCACACCAAGACAGCTTGAAAGCTCTTCGCTTCTTTCTCGAAAAGAGGCCTGAACAATCTCCATCCACCGCCACTCTCCTCCGCCTGGCTGAACTTGTTCTCTCTCTCAACAAATTCTCCTTCAACTCTTCCCATTTTCTCCAAATCAAAGGTGTAGCAATGGGTACCCACATGGGTCCTAGCTATGCCTGCCTTTTCACGGGGTACCAGGCATACCCGGGTCCCCTCCCACAACTGTTTTATCGGTATATTGATGACTATTTCGGTGTGGCTTCATGCTCTCGTCCTGACCTGGAAAAATTCATAAACTTCGCTTCCAGTTTCCATCCCTCCATCACCTTCACCTGGTCCATCTCCGACACTTGCCTTCCTTTTCTTGACCTTTCTGTCTCCATTTCTGACAATAGTTTATCCACTAATATCCATTACAAGCCGACTGACTCCCAAAGCTATCTGGACTACAGCTCTTCTCACCCTACGTCCTGTAAGGACCCTATCCCTTTCTCTCAGCTCCTTCGCCTCCACTGCATTTGTTCCCGCTTTGACAAAGGGTCAGTTAGACTCGAAACATCAGCTCTTTTCTCTCCTTACAGATGCTGCCAGTCCTGCTGAGATTTTCCAGCATTTTCTCTTTTGGAATAATAATTTATATTAACAAACACAGAGAATGCTGGAGAAACTTGATAGCAATTATGGGGAAAGAAACAGCATTAATGTTTTGAGTCTAGTATGATTCTTCTTCAGAACCTCAGAATAACTTGTACTGCATATGAAAGGGGAGTTAATTATCTGCAGGAGTTCCTCAAGGTAGTGTCCTGATCCCAAACATCTTTAGTTGCTTCATCAATGACCCTCCCTCCATTCTAAGTGAGAAGGGAAATCAGCAGTAAGGATGCTTCCTAGTGATTGCACAATGTTCAGCACCATTCACGACTCCTCATGGATGAGTGCAGCTCCAGCAACACTCAAGAAGATTAATGCCATCCAGGACAAAACAACCTGTTTAAATGGCACCACATCCCCAAGTACCCACACTCTCCAACAATCAATACTCATTAGCAGCGGTTGTACTATCTACAAGACACACTGCAGATATCCCCCAAAGATCCTTCGACAGCCCATTCCAAACTCACAACCACTTCCATCTACTAGGACAAAGGCAGCAGATAAATGAGAACACCACTACCTGCAAGTAGGTTCTTTACTCAGCGAGTCGTGAGTTCATGGAATGCCCTGCCAGTAGCAGTGGTGGACTCTCCCTCATTATGGGCATTTAAGCGGGCATTAGATAGGCATATGGAGGATAGTGGGCTAGTGAAGGTTAGGTGGGCTTGGATCGGCGCAACATCGATGGCCGAAGGGTCTGTACTGCGCTGTATTCTTCTATGTTCTATGTTCTAAGCCCTCACCATCCTAACTTGGAAATATATGACCGTTGCTTCGCTGTCACAGGGTAAAAGTCCTGGAATTCCCTACGTAAGGGCATTGTGGGTCAACCTATAGCCCATGGACTGCATCAATTCAAGAACGCATCCCACCAGTACCTTCTGAACAGCAACTAGGGATGGGTAATAAATACTGGCCAGCCAGTGAAGTACCAATCCAGTGCATGAATAAAGCTAAAGGAGGACAGCAAATCCACATCATCTTCCTATCTCAATCCCAGGTATTCAGTTATTAGGAACTGCACCAGAAAAGGTAGACCTGGTGCCCAGTCTATTAAATAGATTAAATGTAAGAGGCAGTCATGTTTAAATTTCTGCCTGTTTCATTCCCAAACCATGCTCAGGATCAATAACTCATGGGGTTACATTGAATTAAATACAGGAGGGTTCCAACTGACAAGATCATCCATCCACCTCGGGGATGCAATGTTGATAGTGGGATGCATGCTTTGATGAGAGCCCAGACTCCTAAAAATTTGTTGAAATAGATGTTCAGAAAGAAAAAAACAGTGCTTAATTGATAGCTCAAAGTTGGTTCCTTGAATCTATTTAGTCAATTATTCATGAAAAGTAGTGGACCCAGCACCAATCCTTGTGACACTCCACTGGTCACAGGCCTCCAGTCTGAAAAGCAATCCTCCTCCACTACCACTCTCTGTCTTCTACCTTTGAGTCAGTTCTGTATATAAAATTGCTCTGTTCTACAGTGCACCATAATTGTACATGGGGGAACGTGCTCCATCACGAATCTGCACGCCACCCCATAAGACCTGGAGGGTTTTCTGATGTCCACTTCATTGGAATGATCTTTCTTGCACAGTGTGTAAGAATGTTAAATAACCTCTTCCCGTGTTCACCCAGAGAGGGCAGATTCCACAGTCTCAAAAGAAGGGATACCAGGTACATCTTCACTTCAATTCCCAGGATCATCTTCAGTTCATTCGCTATGGAATCCCAGTATCCGTGAATCTTGTAACATGACCAGAAGCAATGTGGGAGGGTGCCTGTACTAATTTTAAATTTAGGACATCCTGGAGAAGATCCTTCCTTAAACTTTGCTAACCTCTCTGGTGCCATATGGGCCCTGTGAAGGATCTTCAATTGCATAGCTTGTGTTTTGTTGCATATAGAGATTTTTTTTTTCATATTCTCCCATATATCCTCCCATGTTTCCCATGAAATTTCCTCTCCTAGTTGCTGATTCCAGATCCCATGGAGTCCCTCCATATCTGAAAATGTGTTGCTGGAAAAGTGCAGGTCAGGCAGCATCCAGGGAACAGGAGAATTGACGTTTCGGGCATAAGCCCTTCTTCGGGCTTATGCCGAAATGTCGATTCTCCTGTTCCCTGGATGCTGCCTGACCTGCTGCGCTTTTTCAGCAACACATTTTCAGCTCTGATCTCCCGCATCTGCAGACCTCACTTTGTCCCTCCATATCTCCCAAGGCACTCCCTCTCTGTAAATGGCATAGGGTACTGACCGAGAGAGCGCCTGCACATCGGAGCACTCTTCTATGTCCGTCTTGTAGGGCTGAGCCAAGAGCGTGGTCCTACTCTGTACGTAATCCCTCACCTGAAAGTATTGGAAGAGAACCCTATTAGGTAGCCCATATTTCTGACTTAATTGGTTAAAACACATCAAGACCTCTCCCTGAAATAAGTCTCCCAAACTGGAGACTCCCTTACCCTCCCATGCTTTGAAGCCAGAGTCCTTTGACCCTGGCCTAAATCCTGGGGCTCTCATTAGGGGGTCGAACAGTGAGGTCTTAAGCAAATTGCCCTCACCCTGCCACATTATTCTCCATGCTTCCACTGTATTTAAAATAATTGGGCTCTCACAATGCTCAGCCACGGATTTCATCTTGTCCATAAACAGTAAATTAACAGGTGGACACCTCACCTGCAAGGCCTCAATATCAAGCCATATCGACCTTGAGTCCTTACGCACCCACTCACCCACATATGACAACAAGGCGCCTATTTGGCATCTCCTCAGATCTGGAAGATCCACACCCCCTATTCCCTGTGGAAGTTGCAGTTTGGTAACTTTAATTAAGGGGTGCCTACAGCACCAAATAAAGGACCCAAGCCATCCGGTAAACCTCCACAGCACCTGTCTGGCGAGCAACAATAGGTGCATTCTCATAGGATATAGTAGCCGAGGAAGAACATCCATTTTAATTAAGGCTATTCGGCCTAACCATGATATTGTTAGCCCCTCCCACCACTGCAGGTCCTGTTTTATCTTATCAAACACTTGCGCAAAGTTAGCTCTATACAGCTGATGTAAGACAGGGATAATAAAAATTCCCAGGTAGAGAAAATCTTTTTGTGACCACCGAAAGGGAAACTAAGTTTCATCCTCTTCAGCGAGAGAGGACATCCCTGCCGGCTATCTCTCCCAATACTAAAATTATCTGACTTAACACCATTTGTAATAATCGCCACCTTGGGATCGTTATATAACACAGCCACCCACCTAGTGAAGCACCCTTCCCCCCACCCCCAAGACCAAAATGATCTAGAACAGCAAAGAGACACGACCATTCCACCCAATCAAACGCCTTTTCCGCATCCAGGGAAACTACCAAGCCCAGAATCAAACTTGCACTATGTTCAGTACCCTCCTGGTATTATTGGAAGAGCTATGGCCCATAATAAAATCCATCTGGTCTTCTTTTATAATAACAGGCAGCACCTTTTGCAACCTCAGGGCCAGCACCTTTGATAAAATTTTGAAGTCTACATTCAACAACGAGATAGGTCTGTATGAAGTACAATCGATCTTTCCCTTTCTTTAAAATGAGGGAGAAATTGGCCTCCCTATGGGAGGGTGGGAGGCAGTCCTGGCTGTATGAGTGACTATACATCCCCAGATGTGGCTCAGCCAAAATGTTTATAAACTCTGCGTAAGACTCACCTGGGAACCCATCTGGGCCAGGTGCTTTGCCACTTGGAAATGCCTTCCTGCCTCTTGTGCCTTCATCAGGGAGGCCTAATCTGCATTTATATCAGGGAGGTCCAGGTTCTCGAAAAAGGATTCCATTCTCACAGCCCTTCAACCAGTATAACTCTGCATAGATTTCCCGAAATCTGGCATTGATCTTTTTCAGCTAGAGGGTGATGGTAACAGCTCTCTTCCTAATAGATACAATGGAATGTGGAGCACTTTTCTTCCTAGCCAGATAAGCCAGGTTTACCCCCATATTCGAACAACCTTTGCTTTGCAAAGGAGACCCCTCTCTTCACTGCCTGTGTGAGTCCAGAGCAACCCAGAGAGCTGCGACCTGCTGTAACTTAAGCACAGATGGTCTGTTTTAATATGCCGACTTGGCTGCATTCAGCCAGGCCTCAAGCATCTGCTGCTGCTCCCTTCTCTGTTTCTTTCTAGTTGCTGAATGAGATAATCAAACACTTTAAATACGCTTGGTGGTCTCCCAAAACACCAATGGATTACTAGTGGTACCCCAATTGATGTCCCAGAAGGCCCTAAACTCTTGTGTAATGGACTCCACAAAGTTGCCATCCCCCAACAGAAATGGATCCACGCGCCAGTGACATGTATCTGTTCCACCACCCACAATTCTGATTTCCAAGTACACTGCCGCATGGTCTGAAATAGTTATGTTCCCAATCCTACAGGCTAATACTGAGTCCAAACAAACCGATGGAATAAAGATCATATCAATTCTCGTATTGCACTTGTGCAGGTTGGAGTTGAAGGTAAAAGCCCTCCCAAATGGGTGGAGACACCTCCATACATCCACTAGCCCCATTCCCTACACAAGTCCACTAGCTGTCTAGATAGCAGAGGTGTACCCGATAGACCCCTTGGTATCCTGTGTACCTTGGGGTCCATGAGACAATTAAAGTCCCCTCTTATGATTGTACGGCACACCTCAAGAGCCATTAATTTAGAGAGTGCTTCAATTAAAAATTTGAGGGGGTGCACTGGGGGACAATAAACGTTCAGAATACCATACTCTTCTCTATGTATCAGAGTCTTGAGAATGATGAACCACCCGCATTCATCCTTGATTTGTTCAATTATCTGAAATGGGAGGTTCCTCCGTACCAGTATGGCCACTCCTCTGCATTTAGAGTTGAAGGAGGGGAAGAATATCTTATCGTATACCCCCTGCTATAATTCAAATGTCAGTAAAGTGCGTCTCCTGCAGCAGCAATGTCAAGCTTTTCCTTTGTAAGGTTTGAGAATACCTTTTTTTTTAATGATGGAATAGCTCCCTCTTATTTTCCAGGTGCACCATCTGAACAGATTGCTAGCCAAGACCGCCTGTGGTCCCCACCGCTTATTCAATGTGTGGTGAGTGGAAAAACACAGCCTGTATAGAATCTAAAAACTATCCCAACAAATGTTATTAAAACTAAAAAAAATCACTACGCTTAACTTAAACAAATAAACATATAAACCACAAATCACTAGAGATCCCCCCCATGCCCCCTGCCCATAGAGGGCATTCATTCCAAACGTTACAGCCATCCTGGTTCCTTCCAGCTAAAGCCAAGCCCCAGACCCAAGCAATGCACAGACAAAGAAAACATGTTATTTACACTCATGGACGTTAACAATGGATGCCCTCCCCTTCCCCTCCACGCCTCAGCCCTATTCATTTTTACACAAAAGTAATCACCCCTCACCCAGAGAAAAAAAATGACATAACAGATAATTACCAAACGGATGAAATATTAAACAAGCAAAGTTTTCCACCAAAGCAATGCTAAGCCTACAGGACCAAAATCCACAAAAGGGAAAAGAACAAAGAAAGAAAAGAAATTATTCTACCATTGTCCGTAATTATCTTAATATTCCCACCCCTGGCCCAAATCTTTATTTCAGAGAATTCAAAAATTCTTTTGCTTTTTCTACCGAGTTGAAATTGTAAACAGATCCCCCATGATTAAAACTGCCGGGTACATCAAAGAATATTGAATATTCAAATCTCTTAATTTCTTCTTAACATCATCAAAAGACTTCCTCTTCTTAATTATGGCCCCAGCGAAGTCTTGAAAGAACATTATTCCTTGACCCTCTTACACCAGGGCCTATGGATCTCTTCCGGGTCTTCTGTAAGTTTCCATTATTAACTGCTTCACTTTATAGAGCTGGAGTCGTGCTAGGACCGGGCGGGGATGTTGATCCGACCTGGACCTGTACATAACGATCTGATAGGCCTGCTCCACACACACATGGCCCGACTCAATTTCCAGCCCCAGAAAATTTGCAATCCACTGTTCCAAGAATCCTATCAGACTCTCGCCTTCCTATCTGAACTTATCTATCTAGATTCCCATGTTATCTATCTAGACCTCCAAAAGACCTTTGATGAGGTGCCTCACGGGATGCTGCTGAGTAAGGTGAGGACCCATGGTGTTTGAGATGAGCTACTGGCATGGATTGAGGATTGGCTGTCTGACAGGAGGCAGAGAGTTGGGATAAAAGGTTCTTTTTCGGAATGGCAGCGAGTGACAAGCGGTGTCCCGCAGTGTTCAGTGTTGGGGCTGCAGCTGTTCACTTTATATATTAATGATCTGGGTGAAGGGACTGCGGCATTCTGGCAAAGTGCACCGATGATACAAAGTTAGGCAGACAGGCAAGTGGTACAGAGGTGGTGGGGAGGCTGCAGAAAGATTTAGACAGTTTAGGAGAGCGGTCCAGGAAATGGCGGCTGAAATTCAACGTGAGCAAATGCGAGGTCTTGCACTTTGGAAAAAAGAATACTGGCACGGACTACAGAGAAACTTTGATTGTCCTAACATATCCTTGAGGCATACTGCTGGTCACAGGCCTTCAGTCCAAAAAACAACCTTTTACTACCACCCTCTGTCTTTTACCATCAAGTCAATTTGTATCCAGTTGGCTTTCTCTCCCTGCATCCTGTGTGACCTAACTTTACTAACCAGCGCATCATGTGTAACTTCAAGTAAATGCATTTGGAGAGGAACAAAGGAATCATAATTGCTGAGGTAATTTAACCTAAGTAATGAAGCTAATATGCTTCAAAATATTTGATGAAATTTGACTTTGTGTATTTAGACTACAGTTGATATCCCACTGCTCTGCACACGAACATTGGTTAATGAGATCTTGGAGATAATGATATTTCTTCAAGAATTTCTCATGAGTGATCTGCAGCAATGGATAGAAAATATGTAGTAGCAACCAAAGTGTTGTCATATATTTCAGTTGTTACAGGTGCATTGCACAATTCTTTGCCCAGAAACTAAATCCCAGCTGACTTGCAGATATTATCACCACTGGTGCTGCTCCCAACATTGTGCACACTTTGACAAATATTTTTCCCACAGAACTGAACTTTCTCCTCATATGGAACAATTGTCCAATTATGTAACAGACAAAACTTGAAAGGGTTAAGAAAAGATTTACAAGGATGTTGCCAGGGTTTAAGGTATGAGCTATAAGGAGAAGCTGAAAAGGCTGGGGCAGATTTCCCTAGAGCATCAAAGGCTGGATATCAACCTTATAGAGGTTTATAAAATCCTAGGGGGAGTTTGGGCGGTGGGGGCGGGGGCTGGTGGTGATGGTGGTGATTGCTGCTTGTGGGGAGCCCAGAACTAAAGGACATAGGTTTAGAGTGAGAGGGGAAAGATTTAAAAGGAACCTAAGGGACAACTTTTCCTTGCAGAGGGTGGTATGTGTATGGAATGAGCTGCCAGAGGAAGTGGTGGAGGCTGGTCCAATTACAGCATTTAAAAGGCATCTTTTAAAGGTATATGAACAGGAAGGGTTTAGCAGGATATGGGCAAAATGCTGGCAAATGGGATGAGATTAGGTTAGAACATCTGGTCAGCATGGACGAGCTGGACCGATGGATCTGTTTCCATGCTGTACATTTCTATTTATTTCGTTCAGATAATTGATTATTCGGTTAATTGATTCAATGCCTCCCCTCTGGGGCTTGGAGTTTTCTGTTAAGTCCACTTCCCATTCAGGAGACAAGGCATTAGCATACTGCGCATGACCCCTGACCCCCTCAACCCCGTCTACCCTTGCTCTCCAATCCCGTCCCACACCACTCCCACCCCGCCCCCAACCCTGTCGAATCCTGACCCTGCCTGCCTCCCAACCCCATCCAACACCACTCCCCTTTACCAAAAGAGAAAATGCTGAAAAATCTCAGCAGGTCTGGCAGCATCCGTAAGGAGAGAAAAGAGGTGACGTTTCGAGTCTAACTGACCCTTTGTCAGCTTTGACAAAGGGTCAGACTCGAAACGTCAGCTCTTTTCTCTCCTTACAGATGCTGCCAGACCTGCTGAGATTTTCTAGCATTTTCTCTTTTGGTTTCAGATTCCAGCATCCGCAGTAATTTGCTTTTATCCACCCCCCTTCACCCCCACCCATCAATCCTGCCCCCTCTCCGGACAGCCGGACTGGACACCAACAACACATTGGCTGCTGCTGCCGCTGCCTTTTGGAGGGTGAGTCTCCAAATAACACGCGTGCGCGCACACACAAATTTTTACTGCACCTTTTTGACAGGTTCCACCTTTGCCCTGCACAGGACAATATTAGAGAGATTATTTGGGGAAGGGGGGTTTAGGGTACACGTCTGTGTCATACTCCAAGGAAAGTGTGGGGAGAAAGAGAGGGCAGGAGGTCAGTTATTTGGAGACAGCGCCTGGGCTCCTATCAGTCCAGGAAAGTTCTCAGCAGCATTGCAGTAAGCCAAGTTCACTTTTAATCACCGTAAACAAAAGACGCGATCAGTGTTGGAAACATGTCTTTGATGTAATGTTTCTATCGGGACCTTGAGATCACCTTCGGATAATCTGATATTCGGATAATCCAAGATTCGGATAATTGATATTCGGATAATCGAGGTTCCTCTGTATTTTCTAAACAGTGAGAAAATTCATCAAGCCAAAGTACAAAGGGATCAGCAAGTGCTAGTCCAGGATTCTCTAAAGGTTGACTTCCAGGTTGAGTGCGTGGTTAAGAAAGCAAATGTAATGTTGTCATTTATCTCAAGAGGGTTGGAATATAAAAGCGATGCGCTTCTAAGATTTTATAAAGTTCTAGTTAGGTCCCATTTAGAATACTGTGTGCAAGTTTGGGCCCCACACCTCAGGAAGGAAATACTGGCACGGGAGTGTGTCCAGTGGAGATTCACATGTATGATCCCTGGAATGGTAGGCCTGGGATTGTATTCATTAGAATTTAGAAGGTTGAGGGAAGATCTAACAGAAACTTTCAAGAAAATGCATGGCTTAGAAAGGATGGACGCTGGGAATTTGTTTCTGTAGGTGGGGAGACCAGGACCTGTGGGCACAGCCTTTGAATTAGAGGGGGTCAATTTGGACCAGAAATGAGGAGACATTTCTTCAGCCAGAGAGTGGTGGGCCTGTGGAATTCATTACCATGGAGCGCAGTGGAGGCTGGGAGGTTAAATGTCTTCAAGGCAGAGATTGATAAATTCTTGATTTTGCAAGGAATTAAGGGCTAAGTGAAGTTGAAATGCCCATCAGCCATGATTAAATTACAGAGTGGACTCAATGGGCAGAATGACTGTACTTCTACTCCTATGTCTTATAGTCTTATGGTCTCCTCACTCTCCGAAAGACCAATGACCCATACATTTTTCCTCCGACCTCGGTTCTTGAGGTCATCAACCTGTTCCAATAGGGCCCGAACTTGGCATTCCAGAGTTCAGATACGCCCCTCTGTATTCTCCGTCGAGGTCTCCGAGGCTGCGGTCCTTTACTCAACTGCTTCTATGCATCGATCCAACATCTGAATCTCATGCTCATGCTTTTTCAGCGTGGCTGAGATCGGCTCCAGCGCTGTTTCAATGTTTTCTCAGAGTTTTGTAAACTCCTAGAGTAAATGCTGCTGCTCAGCCGGGTTCAAAAGTGCCACTGTAGGAGTCGAAGCAGCAGCTGGGACTGCACCCGACAGAGGGGAATGCCTTGCCTGCCATGATCCTTTTGCTCCCTTTCCTATGTTTGTCTTCATATCAATTGCAGAGGTTCCAAATCAAAATTTAAGAGGTTCTAGGTACTTTGCCTGCTTTGTGCTCCCAATTTTTCTTAGGGGTGGCGAGGGTAGTGATCCACCTTGCCCAGAGTATGGCACAGAGCCCAGCACAGCTGACTTATCACACCGCCCCAGCTTGGATCTTCCCATTCAATGCTTATTTAACAAGATGAAGAGATAGCAAGTGCTTATAGTTTCTGCTATTGATTCTTCAAAGGCTTGGTTGATTGATGCTTTTATAGGTTTGTATTAAGACTATATTTTTAACAATAAATGTATAACTGGCTCTATTTTAAGCTTATTTAAACAACATTATTACGATAGGTTCATTGGTTCTGTACATAGTGGGTACATGGGTGTAGAAATGCTATGAATTAGAATGGAAGAAATGAGGGATCACTGGGTTGCGGGGCATAGGTTAGTATGGGGGAATGCGCATAAAACCATTTAATGTTATCTTCCAGAATGTTCTGTCATCCAGCCTATGGTCTTCTTTGATGGACAATGAACGAGGGGCCCTGGAGAAGCTGTTCTGATTCCACAAAAGCCGAGTCAAGCCCAGCCCCATAATTGAGTCAGCCAAGTTAGAAATAAAGGGTGTGGCCTTGTTACACCAAAAATTGGTCAGGGACAGAGGGGAAATCCTGGAATCAGGTCCTCTCTACCATTTTCTTCTGACTCCACAGAAATATTTGAATCTGTGCAGTTTATAAAATGTATTAAATGAATGCAAGTTCTTTCCTTGTTTATCATTTTATTAACTGGAATGAATCAGATATTTGTAAAGTTTAGAACACCAAAAATTTAACATTCAACTTATTAAATGGTTTTAGAGAATCCTATTTAAGCAGAAATTGTACATGGTCAGTTTGCAAGAACAATCTTAATGGGCTGAATATTCTTCTCATATTCATTAGGTCTGAATTATAGAACACTACCTTCTGTATCTATTTTAAAATTTTGTTCTTGTTCATTAGCCCTGCAGAAGAATAAATAATATAAAATAAATGGTACATGATGTTGATTTAAGTCCCCTGAAACTTATTGTGGTTCATGAATATAGTGTTGCAGTTACAGAGAAAGTGCAGAGAAAGATCAACTCTAATATATGAGAGGTGCATTCAAAAGTCTGAGAACAACTGGGAAGAAGCTCTTCTTGAATTTGTTGGTGCATGTTTTCAAACTTATCTCTGAGCTAATACATTCTCCTTTCACACAGCAAAAATAGAAAATATTTGAAAGGTCAGGCAAAATGTTTGGAAAAGAAGTTGAAAGTTACTATTTCATACATTTCATAGAATCATTTAACAGTTACAGTATGGGAAAAAGCTATTGATGTATATGTTTTCTCTCTCATCAGATTCTATGAGGTTTAATAGGGATCCCATCAAAAGTCCTGCTGTCAGGAGAATGACTTTAGTTGAGTTGACAAAGCTGAGGTATTTGTTCCCTTGAACTTGCTGGATCTTAAATGAAGGAAGTAATTGTCCTAACAGATGGCAAGTATGCTGCAGAAGCTCTATTTAAAAGGATACCCATTTCCATTAAGACGAGAACAAAAACAGAAAGCACTGGAGCAACTCAGCATGTCTGGCAGTATCTGTGGAGAGAAAAACAAAGCTAACATTTTAAATCCAGAGTCTTTGTCAGAATTTCCATTAAGGTAATTTTTTGCTTAGACTTGTTAAGTTACAGTAGCCTGTTTTACAGTTTATTGAACTGAATTCAGAGAGTAGTTTTTGAAAGATACTGCACTCTGTTTAGTAGTTGCATTCTTGACATTGTAGGAAAGTGGGAGTATTGTATTTGACTGGATCTTTTGGGCTATGACATGAGAGGAAACAACTTCAGCAAGGAAGCCAGCAGATGGCAGCACACGTTAATAGATGCAAGAGAAAGCAGGAACAGCAGTGAATACTATGATATTACACGGAAAAAGAAATTTGCAACCTCAACTTTATAAACAAACTGTGCAACACATGGCTGGTTCTATAGGGAGGTCAAATAACTGATTTGGCCAACTGCTTGTGTAAATACTATAATCATCTTATTTTTATTTCTTTTTCAATTGTGGACTGAAGTGAAAAATATCTTTTAAAACCAGAGATTACAAGGATTGCTGCATGATTTTAAATCAGCAATGTGATTGATTGTGAACATTGTTTGCTCAACTTTAGGTTACAGCGGTGATGCAGATAAACTGGAAAGTTTTATGTACAAATAGAGTTTTGATTGGCAACAAGTAGCAGCTTAGTATCTGGACTAGTAACCAGTTACAAATGACAAAGGTCTTTTCTATGGACTAACAGCTATGTTAGACTCATAGAGATGTATTTACAGCACAGAAATATACCTTTGGTTCAACTCATCCATGCCGACTAGATATTCTAACCCAACCTAGTCCCACTTGCCAGCACTTGGCCCATATCCCTCTAAACCCTTCCTATTCATATACCCATACAGATGCTTTTTAAAAGATGTAATTGTCCCAGCTTCCAGCACCTCCTCTGATGGCTCATTCCATACACGTAGCACCCTCGACGTGAAAATGTTGCCCCTTAGTTCCCTTTTAAATCTTTCCCCTCTCACCTTTAAACCTATGCCCTCTCGTTCTGGATTACCCCACCCCAGGGAAAAGACCTTGTCT
The DNA here is from genome assembly GCF_037043375.1 of Chiloscyllium plagiosum. NCBI lineage: Eukaryota > Metazoa > Chordata > Chondrichthyes > Orectolobiformes > Hemiscylliidae > Chiloscyllium > Chiloscyllium plagiosum. The sequence goes on from NW_028270140.1 coordinate 61,846,601, forward strand.
ATTTGCCTTGTCCATGCCCCTCATGAGTTTATAAATCTCTATAAGGTCACCCTTCAGCTTCTGATGCTCCAGGGAAAACAGCCCCAGCCTATTCAGTCTCTTCCTATAGCTCAAACCCTCCAACCCTGACAACATCCTTGTAAAGCTTTTCTGAACCCTCACAAGTTTCACAACAACCTTCCAATAGGAAAGAGACCAAAGTTGCACACAATTTTTCAAAAGTGGCCTAACCAATGTCCTGTACAGCCACAACATTACACGAGAAAATGAGGAATGCAGATGCTGGAGATCAGAGTCCAAAAGTGTGGCACTGGAATAGCATAGCAGGTTAGGCAGATCCGAGGAGCAGGAGAATTGATGTTTCGGGCATAAGACCTTCCTCCCAACTCTTATACTCAATGCTCTGACCAAAAAAGGCAACATACCAAATATCTCCTTCACTATCCTATCTACCTATGACTCCACTTTCAAGGAACTATGAACCTGCACTCCAAGGTCTCTTTATTCAGCAATACTTCCTAGGACCTTACCATTAAGTGCATAAGTCCTGCCCTGATTTGCCTTTCCAAAATGTGTTTGGTTATGAACTCTGTCAGGTAGCATGCATCAGTTGGAGCGGCAGTTAGAGCCAGTGAGGAATTTACAGGAGCTAGGGGTTGTGATGGATCGCAGTTATAGGAAGGGAGAAAAACCGCAGATACAGTCAGGTAAATGGGTTACCTCCAGGAAAAGTAGAAGGTGTATGCAGGTAGTGCAGGACTCTTCTGTGGCTATCCCCATTTCAAACAAATATGTTGTTTTGGAAAAGTAGGAGGTGATGAACTCTCAGAGGAATGTAACAAGAACAGTCAAGTTTCTGGTACCAAGACAGGCTTTAATGTAACGAGGGGTACGTCAGATTCCAAGAGGTTGATTGTGATAGGGGACTGTCTAGTCAGAGGCACAGACAAACATTTCTGTGTCTGACAGTGAGAAATCAGAATGGTGTGTTGCCTCCCTGATGCTAAGATCAAGGATATCTTGGAGAGAGTGGAGAATATTCTCCAAGGGGAGAGGGACCAGCAAGAGATCATTGTACACATTGGAACTGATGACATAGGAAGGGTAAAGGCTGAGATTTTGAAGAGAGAACACAGGAAGTTAGGAAGGAATTTAAAAAGATCCTCAAGGGTAGTAATATCTGGATTACTCCTGGTTCTACAAGCTGGTGAGGGTAGCAATGGGAGGATAGAGCAGATGAGTACGTGGCTGAGGAGCTGGTACAGGGGAGAAGGGTTCACATTTTGAGATCATTTGAATCTCTTCTGGTGTAGAAGTGACCTGTATAAGAAGTACAGTTTGCACCTGAATTGGAAGCGGATTAATATACTGGCAGGGAAATTTGCGAGAGCTGCTCAGGAGGATTTAAACTAGTAAGGTGGAGGGGTGGAACCCAGGGAGATAGTGAGGAAAGTGATCAATCTGAAACTGGTACAGTTGAGAAAAGAGGCAAGTCAAGCAGTCAGGGCAGGCAGGAACAAAGCAGAGAACAAGATAGCATTGATAAATTAAACTGCATTTATTTCAATGCAAGGGGCCTAACAGGGAAGACAGGTGAACTCAGGCCACGGTTAGCAACATGGGACTGGGATATCATAGCAATTACAGAGATGTGGCTCAGGGATGGACAGGACTGGTAGCTTAATGTTCCAGGATACAAATGCTACAGGAAGGATAGAAAGGGGAGGGGGGGGAGGGGGCAAGAGAGGAGGGTGAGTGGCATTTTTGATAAGGGATGGCATTACGGCTGTACTTAGGGAGGACATTCCCAGGGAATACATCCAAGGAGGTTACTTAGGTGGAACATGAGAAATAAGAAAGGGATCCTCACCTTATTTGGATTGTATTATAGACCCCTGAATAGTCAGCAGGAAATTGAAAAACAAATTTGTAAGGAGATTTCAGTTATCTGTAAGAATAATAGTTTGGTTATGGTAGGGGATTCTAACTTTCCAAACAAAACTGGGACTGCCATAGCGTTAAGGGTTTAGATGGAGAGGAATTTGTTAAATGCGTACAAGAAAATTTTCTGATTCAGTATGTGAATGTATTTTGAGCAGGTCTCAAGAATTCTGTTTTCTACTTTTTTCTGTAGGAACCAGTCTTTTTTTGCTGTAAATAATGAAAATTATTTTTTGCAATAATATGCAATCATTTTTGGGCGGCACGGTGGCACAGTGGTTAGCACTGCTGCCTCACAGCGCTAGAGACCCGCGTTCAATTCCCGACTCAGGCGATTGACTGTGTGGAGTTTGCACATTCTCCCCGTGTCTGCGTGGGTTTCCTCCGGGTGCTCCGGTTTCCTCCCACAGTCCAAAGATGTGCAGGTCAGGTGAACTGGCCATGCTAAATTGCCCGTAGTGTTAGGTAAAGGGGTAAATGTAGGGTAATGGGTGGTTTGCGCTTCGGCGGGTCGGTGTGGACTTGTTGGGCTGAAGGGCCTGTTTCCACGCTGTATATAATCTGTAAATCTGTAAGTAATTTTCTCTAGTTATTTGAAATGCTTTGGAAGTTAGGACAGTTGATTTATTATAGTGTGCCAGTATTTCTAAATGGCTGGATAATGGTAATTTTTCATGGATCATTCATACTAGCAAGTTTGAATGTTATTATTCAAATTGAAGAAAGCCATGAAACATTAAATTGTTGTTATATGAAAAATCCATACCTTTTGTTTTGAGTTGCTGAACAGATTGGTTAATCACAAATTGTAATTCATGCAAACTACTTGAACCTGCCTGAGTCATGTGTACTTGATCAGTATTTCTCAAAGTTGCAAGATGAAACACCAAAGGCAAAATATTTTTAACGGTGTAACTAGTAGAGTAGATTAGGTGGAATCAGTGGATCTGGTTTACTTGGATTCTCAGAAAGTTTTTAGTTAGGTTTCACATAAGAGTTTAACATGCAGTGGTTAGCACCGCTGCCTCACAGCGCCAGAGACCCGGGTTCAATTCCCGACTCAGGCAACTGACTGTGTGGAGTTTGCACATTCTCCCCGTGTCTGCGTGGGTTTCCTCCGGGTGCTCCAGTTTCCTCCCATAGTCCAAAGATGTGTGGGTTAGGTGAATTGGTCATGCTAAATTGCCTGTAGTGTTAGGTAAAGGGGTAAATGTAGGGGAATGGGTGGGTTGCACTTCGGCGGGTCGGTGTGGACTTGTTGGGCCGAAGGGCCTGTTTCCACACTGTAAGTAATCTAATCTAATCTAATCTAATAAATGCATGGGTTTGGAGGTTGTGTACTGAAATGGATTGAGAACTGCTTGGCATGTAGGGGAGACACTTGAGTCTTTGTCTGAGATGCAGGCAGTGACTAGTGGGATACCCCCAGTTATTCACAATATATATGAATGATTTAAATGAGGAAACTATATCTCCAAATTTGCAAATGACAGAAAAACTGGATGGGAGGATTTGTTGTGAGGAGTATGCAGAGAAGCTTCAATGTGATTAGGACTAGTAGATACGCAAATACATACCAGATGCATTTACATCATGTATAAATGAGAGATTATCCACTTTTAGCAGCAAAAACAGAGAGGAAGATTATTATCTGAATGGGGATAAATTGAGAAAGGAGGATGTACAACAAGATCTAAGTATCCTCATACACCAGTTACTGAAAGTAAGTGTGCAAATGCAGCAGGGGGTGAATATGGCAAATGATATGTTGGCCTTCAAAGTGATAGGATTCGAGTGCAGGAGCTGGGATGTCTACTGCACTGTAGAGGGCAATGTTGAGACCACATCTGGAGTAAAGCAAAATCGTATGCAATACTCCAGGTATAGTCTTCACATTCTAACAGAACTCGAGTGGGTAGATTCAGAAAGGATGTTCTCAATGATTCGGGAGTCCAGAAGCAGGGATCACATTCTAATGATAAAGAGGAGGTCTTTTAGACAGAGATAAGCAGGATTTGCAGGAATGATTTGGATCTGAATGTAGAAGGTAAAATTAGTTAGCTTGAAGATGACACAAAAATTAGTGGTGTTGATAATGAGGAGGATGATCTCAGAGTACAGTTTGATATTGATTAGAAGGTAGATTGGGCAGAGCAATGGCAGATGGAACTTAATCCTGATAAGTGTGAGTTGTTGGATTTTGGTAGATCTAATAATGGAATGATACACAATGAATGGTAGGTTCCTAGAGAGTACTGAAGAACAAAGAGACCTTGGTGTACAAGAACATGGATCCCTGAAGCTGTCAGCACTAAAACACACAGGATGCTTGCCTTCATTAGCCGGGACATAGACTATAAGAAGAAAGAAATTCTTGTTGCAACTTCATTAAACATTGGTTAAGCCACAGATGGAATACCAAGTGCAATTCTGATTGCCAGGCTACCAGAAGGACATGATTGCACGTGAGAGGCTGCAAAGGAGATTCAGCAGGATGTTGCCTGGGATGAAAAGTTTCAGTTACGAGGAGAGACTGAATAAGCTGGGTTTGTTTTCCATGAAGCACAGGAGGCTGAGAGGGGGGAATCTCATTGAGGTATACAAAATTCTGAGATGAACAGACAGAGTAGATCATGAGAATTTTTTCCTCATAGCAGATGTGTCTAAGACAAGAGGCAAAGAGGAGATCTAAGGAAACACTTTTCCCCCAGAGGATGGCTGGAAATATGGAACACATTGCCTGAGAGAGTAGTGGAGGCAGGTATTCTCACAACAGTTAAGAAGCATCTGAATTACTACTTAAAATGCCAGGACATAGTATGCTGAACTAACTGCAGGTAAATGGGATTAGTGTAATTTAGTGTAGTTGTGTAGTTTGTTGGTCAGCACTGATATGGTAGGTTGAAGGGCCTGTTTCTATGCTGTATTTTGTTTTATTCATTCACAGGATATGGCCATAATTTTTGCCCAACCCTAAGAGTCAACCACATTGCAGTGGGACTGGAATCCCACATAGGCCTGACATGGTAAGGACAACAGTTTTCCTTCCCTAAAGGAATTTAATGAACCAGATGGGTTTCTCCAACAATTGAAACAGTTTCATGATCATTATTAGACTCTTAGTTTCAGATTTTTAAATTGATTTCAAATTCCACCACTGCCGTAGAGATTTGAGCCTTCTGGAGTTCTCTTCTGGAATTTCTCAGATTTGAACCCAGGTCCCCAGATTATTGCCTTGGTCTCTGGATTAAAAGTGCATCCTCCTGTATAATTCTACAACTTTAATGTCTTCACTCAGAGAACGAGCAGCCTGTGGAATTCTCTGCCACTGGAAACTATTTAGGCTAAAACATTGAAGACTTTCAAGAAAGATGTTGATAAGACTCTTCGGACTAATGGGAGGGATCAAAGGATATATGGAGAAAATGGGACCATGTCCCTCCATTCCTTGAATGTTCATGTGCTTATCTAAAAATCCCTTGAATGCCTCAAACATATCTTCCTCCACTACTACCCCTTGCAGAGTGCACCACACTCCAACCTCTCTCTGCCCAAACATATTGCCCCTTACATCTCCTTTGAAATTCCCCCTTCTCACCTTAAGTGCATGCCCCCTAGTAATAAACATTTCTATTCTGGGAGAAAGATTCTGACCATCAACCCTATTATAGCACCTCATTATATCTTCTATCAAATCTCCCCTCAGCCTCCACTGCTTCAGAGATAACAACTCAAGTTTTTTTGAACCTCTCCTTACAGCTCATACTCTCTAATCTAGGCAGTATCCATTAAACATCTTCTGCACTCTATCCAAAGCCTCCATGTCTTTCCTGTAATGTGGCAACCAGAATTGAATGCAATACTTTAAGTGTGGCCTAACCAAAGTCTTATTTAGATTAGATTAGATTAGATTACTTACAGTGTGGAAACAGGCCCTTTGGCCCAACAAGTCCACACCGACCAGCCGAAGCGCAACCCACCCATACATTTACCCCTTTACCTAACACTACGGGCAATTTAGCATGGCCAATTCACTTGACGTGCACATCTTTGGACTGTGGGAGGAAACCAGAGCACCCGGAGGAAACCCACGCAGACACGGGGAGAATGTGCAAACTCCACACAGTCAGTCGCCTGAGTCGGGAACTGAACCCGGGTCTCTGGCGCTGTGAGGCAGCAGTGCTAACCACTGTGCCACCGTGCCGAGGTAACAATGATATACTGACTCTTGTACTCAATTCCCCGACCTACAAAGGCAGGATTGCCATAGGTCTTCTTGACCAACTTATCTACTTGCATGGCAATTTTCAGGCAGATATGCACTTAAGTCCTATGATCCAATTGTACATCAATGCTGTTCAGGGTTCTGCCATTAACTGTACACTTTTCCACAACATTTGATCTCCCGAAGTTCAGCACTTCACACTTACCCAAATTAAGCTCCATCTGCCATTTCTCTGGCCATATCTGCAACTGACCTATATCCTGCTGTATCCTTTGACAACCTTCTATACAATGCCACCAATCTTTGTATTGTCTGTAAACTTACTAACTCACTCATCTACATTTTTACCCAAGTCATTTATATATATCACAAACAGCAAAGGTCCCAGTATGGATTCGTGCAAATCACCACTAGTCATGGATCTCCAGCTCCACCACTACCCTCTGCCTTCTATGGGCAAACCAATTTGAATCCCTGCAGCTGGGTCACTGTGGATCCCATGCATCTTAATCTTCTGGATGAGCCTACCATGAGAGACCTTGTCAAAAGCCTTTTTAAAATCAATGTAAACAACATCCACTGCTCTACTGACATCGATCACCTTCGTCACATCCTTGAAAAATTCAGTCAAGTTAGTAAGACATGGTCTGCCCTGCACAAAGACATGCTGACTGTCCCTAATTAGGCCATGCTTATCAAATGTGCATAAATCCAATCCCTAAGAATTCTCTCCAATAGCTTCTCATATACTGATGTGAGACTCATCTGTCTATAATTTCCTGGATTATTCCTATTTCCCTTCTTGAACAGAGGAACAACAATAGCTACTCGCCAGTCCTACAAGACCTCTTCAGTGGTTACTGAGGATACAAAGATCTTGGTCAAGGCCTCAGCAATCTTCTCTCTTGCCTTTCTCAATAACCAGGGGTAGGTACCATCAAGCTTTGGGGACTTGTCCACTTTAATGCTCTTAAAGAGACCCACCGCCACTTCTTTCTGGATCTCAAAATGCCCTAGCATATTAGCATGCTCCACACTAATTCCACTATTATCCATATCCTTCTCCTGGGTGAATACTGACTCAATATGCTATATTTTGTGCCTAAAACCAGTAATACCAATATAAAGGCAGCATTATGGACTGGATACATTGATGGAGATCAGCAATGACATTTCTCAAACACTTGTCTTCATTAAAAACTCTAGCCATGAATGAAATCAAACCATAAAATGTTTACCAAAGGTACTCTTATTATACATACAGATTTTGGGAAGTTAAAGGTCTTGCAAACTTCCTTAAAAATTGCACTCCCATCTTTGAATGTCTGAGCAGTCTAATTTTGCAAGAATTCATTTATTTCCTAGTTTGGAAGAAGATTTGTAGCTTGGGTGCTCATTGTTGTGGTTCTGTTCGCCGAGCTGGGAATTTGTGTTGCAGACGTTTCGTCCCCTGTCTAGGTGACATCCTCAGTGCTTGGGAGCCTCCTGTGAAGTGCTTCTGTGATGTTTCCTCCGGCATTTATAGTGGTTTGTCTCTGCCGCTTCCGGTTGTCAGTTCCAGCTGTCCGTTGCAGTGGCCGGTATATTGGGTCCAGATCGATGTGCTTATTGATTGAATCTGTGGGTGAGTGCCATGCCTCTAGGAATTCCCTGGCTGTTCTCTGTTTGGCTTGTCCTATAATAGTAGTGTTGTCCCAGTTGAACTCATGTTGCTTGTCATCTGTGTGTGTGGCTACTAAGGATAGCTGGTCGTGTCGTTTCGTGGCGAGTTGATGTTCATGGATGCGGACCGTTAGCTGTCTTCCTGTTTGTCCTATATAGTGTTTTGTGCAGTCCTTGCATGGGATTTTGTACACTACATTGGTTTTGCTCATGCTGGGTATCGGGTCCTTCGTCCTGGTGAGTTGATGTCTGAGAGTGGCTGTTGGTTTGTGTGCTGTTATGAGTCCTAGTGGTCGCAGTAGTCTGGCTGTCAGTTCAGAAATGTTTTTGATGTATGGTAGTGTGGCTAGTCCTTTGGGTTGTGGCATGTCCTCGTTCCATTGTCTTTCCCTTAGGCATCCGTTGATGAAATTGCGGGGGAATCCGTTTTTGGCGAATACATTGTATAGGTGTTCTTCTTCCTCTTTTTGCAGTTCTGGTGTACTGCAGCAAAACCAATGTAGTGTACAAAATCCCATGCAAGGACTGCACAAAACACTATATAGGACAAACAGGAAGACAGCTAACGGTCCATATCCATGAACACCAACTAGCCACGAAACGACACGACCAGCTATCCTTAGTAGCCACACACTCAGATGACAAGCAACATGAGTTCGACTGGGACAACACTACTATTATAGGACAAGCCAAACAGAGAACAGCCAGGGAATTCCTAGAGGCATGGCACTCACCCACAGATTCAATCAATAAGCACATCGATCTGGACCCAATATACCGGCCACTGCAACGGACAGCTGGAACTGACAACCGGAAGCGGCAGAGACAAACCACTATAAATGCCGGAGGAAACATCACAGAAGCGCTTCACAGGAGGCTCCCAAACACTGAGGATGTCACCTAGACAGGGGACGAAACATCTGCAACACAAATTCCCAGCTCGGTGAACAGAATCATTTATTTCCTGTTAAAGATATCATACTTTCGAGACTAATATCTCTAACTTCTGCTTATATTTTAACTAACATCCTTAAGAAACCACAATGATTTAGGTCTTGCTGTGTTTCTCCATTTTTGGAAGTAGAATGTACTACTTCCCTTATCTGCTTTTCCTGTCTTAGCTACATGTATTTATCTATTTTGTTTTAAATATGGCTTCCAACTCACTTTCCTTCAGATTCTTCTCATCATTTCAACTCTATGCTTTTCAAAATCCGTTACTATCTGATCATAATTTCTTGCTGTGGCTTTGTAAACAACATTAAATATAATGAGATGAACACCTGTACATCTCATCAAAGGTAATTTAATATGCTCTATTACAAACATATTTCTTATGTTCGATACGTATAAAATCCATGGGCAGAATCTTATAGGGGTCTGAGTGATAACTAGACTGGTAGAGGACTGGGAACGAGAGCAGCAGGTTAGCAAGTAGATTCAGGGTGATATAGATATTAGGACCAGTAAATCAGAAATAAAGGACAGGCAGAGACAGGTAAATGAACACAATGATGGGCTGAAGTATGTTTATTTCGACACAAGCGTATTATAGGTAAGGGAGATGAGCTTAAAACCTGGATCAATACATTACACTATGATGTTTGGCCATTCCAGAGATCTGGTTGAGAGAGAGAGACAGGACTGGCCACTCACTGTTCCAAGGTTTCTTTGTTTTAGATGAAATAGAGAGAAAGGTAAAAGGGTTGGAGGAGTTGCACTACTAATCAGGGAGAATATTACATCTGCACTCAGACAGGACATCTTAGAGGGCCCATCCACTGAGGCAATATCAGTAGAGCTCAAAAATAAGATGGGTTCAATCACTCTGATAGGATTATACTCCAGGCCCCCCCTAACAGCAACCAAGACATTGAGGAACAAGTATGTAGGCCAATTATGGAAAGACGCAATAAAAAGAGTTGTCACAGTGAGTGACTTTAACTTCCCCAATATGGACTGGGATTCCCTTAGAGCAGGAGGCTTAGACAGAACAGAATTTGTTAAGTGCATCAAAGAGGATTTCTTGAAACAGTACGTGGATTGTCCAACTGGAGGAGGGGCCATGTTGGACCGTTCATTGGCTATTGAGCCTGGCCAGGTGATTGATCTTTCAGTGTGATAGCATTTTGGAAACAACAATCACAGCTCCTTAAGTTTTAAGATGGCTATGATAAGTCTGGATCTTGCGGCAAGGTACGAAATTGGGGGAGGGCAAATTACATTAGTATTAGGCAGGAACTAGGGAGTGTTAATTGAGAGAAGTTGTTATCAGGCAACTCCACATTTGATGTGTGGGAATTGTTTAAAGACCTGCTGATGATGTTCAGGGCCGACATGTTCCATTCAGGAGGAAGGACAAAGACGGCATCTTTGGATAATGAGAAATTGTGAATTTAGTCAGAAGGAAAAAAGACGCATACATAAAATTTAGGAAACTAAAATTGGACAAGGCCTGTGAGGAATATAAAGAAAGCAGGAAAGTACTCAAGCAAGGAATTAGGAGAGCAAGGAGGGGCCATGAAATGAACTTAGCAAGTAAGGTTAGAGAGAATCTCAAGGCATTCTATACATTTATTAAAAACAAGAGGTTAACTCAGGAAAGGGTAACATCACTCTATGCTTTTCCAAATTCACATACTACTTCTACAACACAATGGGTGCGTTCTTGTGCAGCCCTGCATTACAGAAAAATTGCACTTTAAAAACAGTGCTGAAAGTGTTGGCGATGTAATCGCATTACAGCCAGCACACGTTTTAAAAGATCATGCTTTTTCAACCACATTTCAGTGAATTTGCATTAACGAAATGCACGTTATAGCAGAACAACCTGTAGATCCTATCCCTAAGAATTCTCTCCAATAGCTTTCCATCCACCAATGTGAGACTCACCTGTCTATCATTTCCTATTATCCCTATTTCCCTTCTTGAACAGAGGAACAACATTAGCATGTCTTTTTGTAGGGCAGGTCATGTCTTTCTAAATTGAATTTTACAAGGAGGTGATGAAGGTGATCGATAGAGCAGTGGATGTTATCTACATGCATTTTAGTAAGGCTTTCGACAATATTTCGACATGGTAGACTCAACCAGAATATTAAGATGCATGGGATCCGTTGTGACTTAGCCGCATGGATTCAGGATTGGCTTGCCCATATAAGTCAGAGTGTAGTGGTGGAAGTGTATTTTTTGGCTGGAGGCCTGTGACTAGTAGTGTTCTACAGGGATCCGTACTGGAACCTCTGCTGTTTGTGACATGTATAAATGACTTGGATGAAAATGTCAATGGGTAAGTTAGTAAGTTTGCAAATGATACAAAGATCGGTGGAGTTGTGGATAGTGTTCAAGGTTGTCAAAGGACAGAGCAGAACTGTTGCAGATATAGGTAAAGAAATGGCAGATGGAGTTTAATCCGGGTAAGCGTGAGCTGCTGCACTTTGGGAGATCAAATGTTAAGGAAAAGTATACAGTTAATGGGAGGACCCTGAACAGCATTGATGTACAGTGACAATTATGGGGTTTAAGGGCATAGCTCCCTGAAAGTGGCCACGTAAGTAGATAACATGGCGACATGGTGGCTCAGTGGTTAGCACCAGCGTCCCAGGTTCAATTCCAGCCTCGGGCGACTGTCTGTGTGAGCTTGCACATTCTCCCCATGTCTGCATGGGTTTCCTCTGGGTGTTCCGGTTTCCTCCCATATCCCAAAGCTGTGCAGATCAGGTGAATTGGCCATGTTAAATTGCCCATAGTGTTAGGTGCATTAGTCAGAGGGAAATGAGCACCACTCCAATCTAGACATTTAATGGTAAGGTCCCAGGGAGTGTTGCTGAACAAAGAGACCTTGGAGTGCAGGTTCATAGCTCCTTGAAAGTGGAGTCCCAGGTAGATAGGATAGTGAAGAAGGCATTTGGTATGCTTTCCTTTATTGGTTTGAGTACTGAGTATAGGAGTTTGGAAGTTATGTTGCGGCTGTATAGGACGTTGGTTCGGCCGCTTTTGGAATATTGCGTATAATTCTGGTCTCCTTTTCGGAAGCTTGTTGTGAAACTTGAAAGGGTTCAGAAAAGATTTACACGGATGTTGCCAGGTTTGGAGGGTTTGAGTTATGGGGAAGAGGCTGAATAGGCTGGGACTTTTTCCCTGGAGTGTCAGAGACTGAGGGGAGACTTGATAGAAATCTATAAAATAATGAGATGCTGTAATAAGGTTGACAGTCAGAATCTTCTTCCCAGAGTTGATTTTCATCCAAGTCATTTATACATGTCACAAACAGCAGAGGTTCCAGTACGGATCCCTGTAGAACACTACTAGTCACAGGCCTCTAGCCAAAAAATACGCTTCCACCACTACACTCTGACTTCTATGGGCAAGCCAATCCTGAATCCATGCGGCTAAGTCACAACGGATCCCATTTAAGATGAGAGGGGAAAGTTCAAAGGAGATGTGAGAGGCAAGTTGTTTTACACAGAGTCTGGAACACGCTGCCGGGGTTGGTGGTGGAGACTTATACAATTGGGGCATTTAAGGGACTTTTAGGTAAGCACATGAATATGCACCAAGGGTTGGCTGAAGGGATTAGGTTAATCTGTCGTCATGTTCGGCAAAACATTGTGTGCTGTATAGTTCTATGTTCTACTTGGGCTGTTGCTAGAAATATGGGAGAATTGCATGAGAGGTCAGGTGACGCTTTTGTGACATCGGAAGCAAAATGTTGCATTTTTAAACAGGGTTCTCGGAGTTGAGACGAGATTCTCACTGGGATGCTTACTAAAGGGGATTATTACTTGTTGTCAACCTCATTAAATACAAATCTCACCTCATTCATATGCAGTTTCCTATTCTATGACACACTGCAAGGAAACTAAATGTCCACAATTCCCGATGTGAAACTCAGAGTGAGTACTTGGCAATTCAGCTTGCTGTTTGCGTATCTGGACATCTACCTTCCTGGCAGCAGCTGCAAGTTCAACAGATGTCAATGGATGCTGGCATCTGACAAGTGCCAAACTCCCCAAATCACCATGGCAGATATCCAATCCATTTACAATATGCTTTTGTGTAACCATGCTGGACTTCGAGACACACTAGCAACCATCAAAGAACAAAGAACAATACTGCACAGGGAGAGGCCCTTCGGCCCTCCAAGCCTGTGCTGACATATTTTGCCCATCCATACAAGGGCTTATGCTCAAAACATTGACTCTCCTGCTCCTTGGATGCTGCCTGATTGACTGTGCTTTTTCAGCACCACACTTTTCGACTAAAATCTTCATTTACAGGATCTGGATCCCTCTATTCCCTTCCTATTCATGTATTCATCCAGGTGTTTCTTGAATGCCGCTATTGCGTTCACCTCCTCTGGCAGCGCATTCTAGGCACACAGCGCCCTTTGAATGAAAAACCCACCTCTCACATCTCTTTTAAACATGCCACCCCCACACCTTGAACCTGTGTCCCATCATAATTGACCCCTCCATGCTGGGAAAATAGCTCATACTTTCCACTCTATCCATGCCAAACACAAGCTTATAAACTTCTATCAGGTCACCGCTCATTCTCCTGCATCCCAGTGAAAACAAACTAGTCTATCCAACCTTTATTCATAGCTAAAACCTTCCGCACTATCCACAACTTCACCAATCTTTGTATCTTCCACAAACTTACTAATTAGACCAGCCATGTTTTCCTCCAAATCATTTATGTAGACCATGAACAGCAGATGTCCCAGCACTGATCCCTGTGGAACACCACTGCTCCCAGCCCTCGATTCCGAAAAGGATCTTTCCATCACTACCCTCTGTCTCCTACAACCAAGCCAGTTATGTTTCCATCTTGCCAGTTCACCCCGATACCATGTGATTTCACCTTTTGTACCAATCTGTCATGAGGGACCTAGTCAAAGGCTTTACTGAAGTCCATGCAGATAGCATCAACCACTTTTCCCTCATCAATTATCTTTGTCACCTCCTCAAAACATCAATCAACTTATTGAGACACAACCTCCCCCACACAAAATCATGCTGTCTATCACTCATAAGTCCATTTGCTTCTAAATGCATGTAGATCTTGTCTAAGAATCTTTTCCAATTATTTTCCTATGACCGACGTGAGTCTCATGGGCCTCAAATTTTCTGCATTATTCTTCTTAAATAATGGGACAACATTGGTTATTCTCCATTCCTCTGGGACCTCACCTGTGGCCAAAGAGGATACAAATGTCTGTCAATGCAATGTTGCTGCAAGGACATTTTATATGTGTGCACACCTCAAGGCTGCATCTCAGGGCTACTGACTTGCTCTCCTCACATTCACTCTCTCTGAGCCATCCTGGATGCTCACAGCATCTCTGCCTTGTCCTGCCCTTTTGCGGTATAGCCCATTAATCAGAGTTACCAGGATCACAGGACTATTGTATTGCCTTGTCATTTAGCACAGACACAATGCCAGGAACTTGCAGTTATTGTCGGCAATCATTAGTCAAATCAAGGGAAGTACTGGTCAGCCAGGAGGTTTCAGCACACTAAGTCAAAGGCAGTGTCAGTCAGCCCCATGGGGTGGTCAAGATCAGGATCTTCTCTTTGCAGAGGTGAGGAGCTGAATGGTGGACACCCGTCTTGGCTCTTTCTGCCTTATCATGAACTGTTTCCTGTTGTATTGAGAAAATGGACTAATAGGAAATAATCAGAGTCATAGAGATGTACAGCATAGAAACAGAAGCTTCAGTTCAACTCATCCATGCCGACTAAATATCCTAATATTTGCCAGCTTGGCCCATATCCCTCTAAGACCTTCCTATTCATGTACCCATCCAGTTCCCTTTAAGTGCTGCAAGTGTACCAGCCTCCACCACTTCCTCTGGCAGCTCATTCCATTCATGCATCACTCTCTGAGTGGTTGCCCCTAAGGTCCCTTTTATATCTTTACTCTCTCATCCTAAACCTATGCCCTCTAGTTCTGGACTCCCCCATCCCAGGGAAAAGACTTTGTCTATTTATCCTATCCATGCCCCTCAGGATTTTATAGACCTCTATAAGGTCATACCTCAGCCTCCGACGCTCCAGGGAAAACATTCCCAGTCTATTCAGCCTCTCTCTGTAGCTCAAACCCTCCAACCCTGGCAACATCCTTGTAAATCTTTTCTGAACCCTTTCAAGTTTCACAACATCCTTCGGATAGGAAGCAGACTAGAATTGCACGCAATATTCCAAAAGTGGCCTAACCAATGTCCTATAGAGCCTCAGCATGACCTGCCAACTCCTGTACTCAATACTCTGACCAATAAAGGAAAGCATACCAAATGCCGTCAAACCTGTGACCCACTTTTCAGGCAATTATGAACCTGCATTCAGCAACACTCCTGAGAATCTTACCATTAAGTGTCTAAGTCCTGCTGTGATTTGTTTTTCCAGAATGCAGCACCTCACGTTTATCTAAATTAAACTCCATCTGCTACTCCTCAGCCCATTTGCCCATCTAATCAAGATCTTGTTGTAATCTGAAGTAACCTTCTTCGCAGTCCACTGCACTTCCAATTTTGGTGTCATCTGCAAACTTACTAACTATACCTCCTATGTTCACAACCAAAGCATTTATATAAATGACAAAAAAAAGTGGACTTAGCACCAATCCTCGTGGCACACCGTTGGTCACAGGCCTTCAGTGTGTGTGTGGCTACGCGTACGCACGTGTGTGTGTATGTGTGTGCTACTTTGAGACTCACCCTGCCAAAGGCAGCTGCAATGTTGCTGTTGGTGTCCAGTCTGACTGCCATCTCCATTCTGGGGCAGGGGTGCGAGCAGAGGCATGCAGGAGGAGGTGGGGACATGTGCGGAGAGGACGGGAGCAGGACGGGGACATGTGGTGGGGCAATGGGACAGGGGTATGTGGGGGGTAGAGTGTGCGGCGAAGTGCTGCTGCCTAGTCTCCTGAACGGGGAGCGGACATGGCAAGTGTTCATCCCATTGAAGTGAAGCAGTGGCGAGGACAGGCTTCAACAATGTGGCAGGTCCCCTACAAACAAGTGTGTGTCTGCTCAGAAAAAAAATCCCTTAGACAGAGAGAGGGAGCAAGGCAGGCAGAGCGAGGAAAAAGGAAACTTCAGAAACCTCTGAGCTCCACAGGAGAGGCATTGAATTAGTTATCCGAATAATCAATTATCCCAACGAAATACAGCTTCCCCATATTGTTTGACTAATTGAGGTTCCTCTGTACTCGTTTAGTATCTCCCCCATCTCCTGCAGCTCCACACATAGGCCGCCTTGCTGATCTTTGAGGGACCCTATTCGCTCCCTAGTTACCCTCTCGTCCTTAATGTATTTATAAAATCTCTGTGGATTCTCCTTGACTCTATTTGCCAAAGCTATCTCATGTCCCCATTTTGCCCTCCTGATTTCCCTCTTAAATATACGCCTACTGCCTTTATACTCTTCTAAGGATTCACTCGATCTCTGCTGTCTCCATCTGACATATGCTTGCTTCTTTTTCTTAACAAAAACCTCAATTTATTTAGTCATCCAGCATTCCCTGCAAATACCAACCTTTCCTTTCACCCTAACAGTAATATACTGTCTCTGGACTCTCGTTGCCTCATTTCTAAAGGTTTCCCATTTTCCAGCCATCCCTTTACCTGTGAATATCTGCTCCCAATTAGAACATAGAACATAGAACATAGAACATTACAGCACAGTACAGGCCCTTCGGCCCTCGATGTTGCGCCACCCTGCCATACTAATCTGAAGCCCATCCCACCTACACTATCCCATGTACGTCCATTTGCCTGTCCAATGACGACTTAAATGCATTTAAACTTGGCGAATCTACTACCGATGCAGGCAAAGCATTCCATACCCTTACTACTCTCTGAGTAAAGAAACTACCTCTGACATCTGTCTTATACCTATCTCCCCTCACTTTAATGTTGTGTCCCCTCGTATTTGCCGTCCCCATACTTGGAAAAGGGCTCTCCCTGTCCACCCTATCTGACCCTCTGATTATCTTGTATGTCTCTATTAAGTCACCTCTCAATCTTCTTCTCTCTAACGAGAACAGCCTCAAGGCCCTCAGCCTTTCCTCGTAAGACATTCCTTCCATACCAGGCAACATCCTAGTAAATCTCCTCTGCACCTTTTCCAAAGCTTCCACATCCTTCTTATAATGCAGTGACCAGAACTGTACACAATACTCCAAGTGTGGCCACACCAGAGCTTTGTACAGCTGCAGCATAACCTCATGGTTCCGGAACTCAATCCCTCTATTAATAAAGGCCAAAACACTGTATGCCTTCTTAACAACCCTGCCAATCTGGGTGGCAACTTTCAGGGATCTGTGTACATGGATAGGATCTCTGCTCATCTGCACTCCCAAGAATCCTACCATTAGCCCAGTACTTTGCATTCCGATTACTCCGTCCAAAGTGTATAACCTCACACTTGTCCACACTACACTCCATTTGCCACCTCTCAGCCCAGCTCTACATCCTATCTATGTCTCTCTGCAACCTACTACATCCTTCGTCACTATCCACAAATCCACCGACCTTAGCATTGTCCGCAAATTTACTAACCCACCCTTCTAAGCCGTCATCCAGGTCATCTATAAAAATGACGAACAGCAGTGGACCTAACACCGACCCTTGCGGTACGCCGCTAGTAACTGGATACCAAGATGAACATGTTCCATCAACTACAACCCTCTGTTTTCTTTCAGCAAGCCAATTACTGATCCAAACTGCTATATCTCCCACAATCCCATTCATCCGCATTTTGTATAATAGCCTACTGTGGGGAACCTTATCGAATGCCTTGCTGAAATCCATATACACCACATCGACTGGTTTACTCTCATCTACCCATTTGGTCACTTTGTCAAAAAAATAATAAGATTCGTTAGGCACGACCTACCCTTCACAAAACCGTGCTGACTGATCAGATTATTCTTTTCTAGATGGTTATAAATCATATCTCTTATAATCTTTTCCAACACTTTACCAACAACAGAAGTGAGACTCACTGGTCTCAAATTACCAGGGTTGTCTCTACTACCCTTTTTGAACAAGGGAACCACATTTGCTATCCTCCGGTCCTCAGGCACTATTTCTGTATACAATGATGATTTGAAGATCAATGCCAAAGGCTCGGCAATCTCTTTCCTTGCTTCCCAGAGGATCCTGGGTTGGATCCCATCCGGCCCAGGAAACTTGTCTATTTTCACACTCTGCAGTATTTCTAATACCTCTTCCTTGTGAACCTCAATCTCTTCTAGTCTAGATGCAAGTATCTCTATCTTCCTCGCCAATATTTTCATTTTCTATAGTGAACACTGTCAAAAAATATTTATTTAGTGCTTCCCCTATCTCCTCTGACTCCACACACAACTTCCCACTATTATCCTTGATTGGCCCTAATTTGACTCTCGTCATTCTTTTATTACTGACATACCTATGGAAAGCCTTAGGGTTAACCCTGATCCTATCCGCCAACAACTTCTCATGTTTCCTCCTGGCTCTTCTGAGCTCTCTTTAGGTCTTTTCTGACTTCCTTGTAACCCTCAAGCGCCCTAACTGAGTTTTCACATTTTGTCCTAACATAAGCCTTCTTCTTCTTCTTGACCAGGGATTCCACTTCCTTAGTAAACCACGGGCTCACGCGTTCTATATCTTCCTCCCTGCCTGACAGCTACATACTTATCTAGGACACTTTTCCTTGAATAAGCTCCACATTTTTAATGTGCTCATCCCCTGCAGTTTCCTTCCCCATTCTACGCTTCCTAAATCTTTCCTAATTGCATCGTAATTTCCCTTCCCCCAGTTGTAACTCTTGCTCGGAGGAGTACACCTATCCCTTTTCATCACTAAAGTAAACCTGACAGAATTGTGATCGTTGCCTCCAAAGTGCTCACCTACTTCCAAATCTAACACCTGGCCAGGCTCGTTACCCAGTACTAGATCTAAAGTGGCTTCGCCCCTTGTAGGCCTGTCTACATAGTGTGTCAGGAAGCCCTCCTGCACACACTGGACAGAAACCGACCCATCTGTAGTACTCATACTGTAGTGATCCCAGTCAATATTTGGATAGTTGAAGTCCCCCTGCCTCTCTCATTCCTATCGAGAATCATCTTTGTTATCCTTTCCTCTATATCTCTGGGACTATTCGGAGGCCTATAGAAAACTCCCAGCATGGTGACTTCTCCTTTCCTGTTTTTAACCTCAGCCCATACTACCTCAGTTAACGAGTCCCTAAACATCCTTTCTACAACTGTAATATTATTCCTGATCAACAATGCCACACCTCCCCCTCTTTTACCATCTTCTCTGTTTTTACTGAAACATCTGAATCCCGGAACCTGCAACAGCCATTCCTGTCCCTGCTCTATCCATGCTTTTGAAAGTTCTTGCCTAATACGGTCAAAATTGGTCTTCCGCCAATTTAGAACTTCAACTTTTGGATCCAGTCTATCCTTTTCCATCATTATCTTAAAGCTAATAAAATGAACTATGCAGGATAGTTCTGGACCAACTGTGCTTGTCTCAGCACACAATGGTCTTTTGAAGCCCACATTCACACCAGGGAAGCCAGTCCAGTCTGTGATGTCCCGACAGTGATGATTTCTTCTAGTTACGGTGAGTGGTAGCGCTGGACTAGCATTGGATGAGGTGTACACCATATGGTGAGATACCCTCCTAGCAAAGAGATGTTTTATGCTCTGTTTTACAGAGACATGGCTCACTCCTGCTTCACCTGACTGTGCCTTATAACCTGAGGGTTTCTCAATCCACTGGATTGACCGCAGAGCAGATGGGTCTGCCTTCTGATCAACACCTCTTGATGCTCAGTCATGGCGACCCTGACAAGATACTGCTCCCCAGACTAAAATATCTAATGGTAACATGCCATCTCTACTACTGGTCATGGGAGTCTATCCTGACAACAGTTTACAACCCACTCCATGCGGAAGTGAAGAGCGCACGTAATAAAATGTACACTGCCATAAATAATCTTGAGATGTAATACCCCAAAGCCTTGTTCATCATAGCTGGTGACTTCAATCAGGCCAATCTCAATGCAACATTTAAGAGGCATTTGGATGGGTATATGAATAGGAAGGAAAAATGAGGACTGCAGATGCTGGAGATCAGAGCTGAAAATGTATTGCTGGAAAAGCGCAGCAGGTCAGGCAGCATCCAAGGAACAGGAGAATCGATGTTTCGGGCATAAGCCCTTCTTCAGGAATCATGAATAGGAAGGGTTTGGAGGGATATAGGCCGGGCGCTGGCAGGTGGGACTAGATTGGGCTGGGATATCTGGTCGGCATGGACAGGTTGGAACGAAGGGTCTGTTTCCATGCTGTACATCTCTATGACTATGACTCTAACAGTGTGCTACTAAGATACCATCAATAGGTCTGCTGTCCTACCAAAGGTCCAAACACCCTGGACCTCTACACCACAACCATCAAAGATACCAACTGCTCCTTTCTCCTGCCTGCATTTTGGTAAATCAGACCAGTGGTTAGCACTGCTGCCTCACAGCTCGAGGGACCCGGGTTCGATTGTAGCCTTGAGCAATTGGCTGTATGACATTTGCATATTCTCCACATGTCTACGTTGGCTTCCTTTGGGTGGTCCAGTTTCCTCCCACCGTCCTAAAATGTGCAGATTAGGTGGATTGGCCATGCTAAATTGCCCATAGTGTTAAGGGATGGATTAGCCATGGGATATGCAGGGTTATGGAGATAGGGAGAGGGGATGGGGTGGGTCTGGGTGGAATGCTCTTCAGAGGGTCAGTGTGGACTTGATGAACCAAATGGCTTGCTTCCATGTAGTAGACATTCTATGATTCTATAAAGCTGTGCTCCTTTTCCCGGCTTACAAGCAGAAACTGAAGCGTGAGAATCCAATACAGAAAGTCCTACAGTGCTGGTCTGAGGCAATCTGATGTGACTGGTTGGAGTCGGTAGACTAGTCCATATTCAAGAACTCAGTAGCCAACCTAAATAAGTATGTCACAACTATCACAGACTTCATCAGGAAGTATGTAGAGGACTATGTACCAAAGATGTAATTCTGAGTATTCCCCAACCAGAAACCATGGATAAACCAGAGGATCCACTCTCTACTGAAATCCAGGTCTGAAGCGTTTAAGTTGGATGACCCTGACCTACACAGAAAATGTAGGTATGATCTTTGCAAAGCCATCAGGGAAGCCAAGAGACAATACCAGAGTCCCAGATTAACCACATTAACACATGTCAACTGTGGCAAGGCTTGCACGATATAGCAGGCTACAAAGCAGAGCATAATCACTGACAACAATGCATTCTTCGCCAATGCATTGCTTAATCCAATCAATTTCATTTGGAACAAATGTTTATCACTGCACTGAAAACCCAGTCACCACTGCCGACCTCAGACTGGCCTTCTTGAGAGTGAACCCCACCATAGATCCTGCGTGGACTAGATGGCAGGAGTATTCATACCAACTTAATAGAGTTCTTTGAGGAAGTGACCAAGTTGATAGATGAAAGAAGGGCTGTCGATGTCATATACGTGGACTTTAGTAAGCGATTGATAAGGTTTCCCCATGGTAAACAGAAAGTGAAGTCACATGGTGTGCAGGGTGGATAAAGAACTGATTCAGGAACAGGAGACAGAGAGTAGCAGTTGAAGGGAGTTTCTCGAAATGGAGAAAGGTGACCAATGGTGTTCCACAGGGGTCAGTGTTGGAGCCACTGTTGTTTGTAATATACACAAATGATCTGGAAGAGGTCACTGTTGGTATGATCAGCAAGTTTGCAGATGAGATGAAAACTGGTTGAGTAGTAGAAAGCATAGGGGACTGTCAAAGAATACAGGAGAATATAGTTGGGTGGAGAAGTGGCAGATTGAGTTTAATCCAGGCGAATGTGAGGTGATACATTTTGGGAAGTCTAATTCTAGAGCGAATTATACTGTAATTGGAAGAGCCTTGGGATGTGTTGATGAGCAGAGAGACCTGGGAGTTCAGGTTCATTGTACCCTGAAGGTTGCTGCACAGATGGATAGAGAGGTCAAGAAGACATATGGTATGCTTGCCTTCATATCGGGCATTGAGTATAAGAGCTGGCAGGTCATGTTAAAATTGTACGCAACATTGGTTCGACTGCATTTAGAATACTGTGTATAGTTCTGGTCGCCACATTACCAAAAGGATGTGGATGCTTTGAAGAGGGTGCAGAGAATTATGAGGATGTTACCTGGTATGGAAGGTGCTAGCTATGAAGAAAGGTTGAGTAGGATAGGTTTGTTTTCATTAGAAAAAAGGAGACTGAGGAAGGACCAGATTGAGGTCTACAAAATTATGAAAAGTATAAACAGGGTAGATAGAGATAAGCTTTTTCTCAGGGTGAAGGTTTCAACAATGATAGGTCATCCTTTCAAGGTGAGAGGTGAAAAGTTTAAGGGGATACACGCGGAAAGTACTTTACGCAGAGGGTGGTAGGTGCCTGGAACGTGTTGCCAGCAGAGGTAGTAGAAGCTGGCATGGTAGATTCAGTTAAGATGTGTCTGGACAGATGCATGATTAGGTGGGGAGCAGAGGGATACAGATGCTTAGGAATTGGGCGACAGGTTTAGACAGTGGATTTGGATCGGCTAGAGGGCCGAATGGCCTGTTCCTGGGCTGTAAGTTTTCTTTGTTCTTTGTTCTATTCGCAGACATCTTTATCCTCTCCTTACTATCGTGCGAGATTCCCACCTGCTTAAAAAAGACCATTATCACACTGGTGCTAAAGAAAAATCAGGCAAGTGCCTTAGTGACTACAGGGAGAAAGTGAGGACTGCAGATGCTGGAGATCAGTCAAAAAGTGTGGCACTGGAAAAGCACAGCAGGTCAAGTAGCATCCGAAGAGCAAGAGCGTTGACGTTTCGGGCATAAGCCCTTCATCAGAAATGAAGGCGACTACAGCCCAGTGGCTCTGATATCCATCATTATGAAGTGCTTTGAGAGGTTAGTAATGGCAAACATCAACTCCAGGCTCCAAGATCGCCCTGATCCACTACTTATCGCCTACCATCACATTAAGTCTACGACTGACACCATCTCCCTGTCTCAATACTCATCCCTGGAAACTCTGGACAACAAAGACACCTATGGCAGACTCCTATTTATTGACTTTATCTCTGTTTTCAACATCATATTTCTAACCAAACTAATCTCTAAACTCTGAGACCTAGGGCTCTGCTCCCCCCTCTACAATTGGATCCTCAACTTCCTGACCCACAGACTGCAATCAAAAGGATAGGCAACAACACCTTCTCCACAATAATCCACAACACAGTTGACTGGCAAGTTGACATAATCAGCCCCTTACTATGCTTCTTATACACTCACAACAGTGTGGGCAAATTCTGCACGGTGGCACAGTGGTTAGCACTGCTGCCTCACAGCGCCTGAGACCCGAGTTCAATTCCCGCCTCAGGCGACTGACTGTGTGGAGTTTGCATGTTCTCCCCGTGTCTGCCTGGGTTTCCTCCGGGTGCTCTGCTTTCCTCCCACAGTCCAAAGATGTGCAGGTCAGGTGAATTGGCCATGCTAAATTGCCCGTAGTGTTAGGTAAGGGGTAAATGTAGGGGTATGGGTGGGTTGCGCTTCAGCGGATCGGTGTGGACTTGTTGGGCCGAAGGGCCTGTTTCCATACTGTAATGTAATCTAATCTAATCCATTTACAAATTTGGTGATGACACCACCACAGCGGGTTGGATTACAAACAACAATAAGACAGAGTACAGGAAAGTTGTCAAGAGCTTAGTGGCTTAGTGTAAGGACAACAATCTCTCCCCCAATGTCAGCAAAATGAAGGAGCTGGTCATCAACTTCAGGAAGTGGAGTGGAGGACACATCCCATCTGTATCAATGGTGCTGAGGTAGAGGCGGTCGAGAGCTTTGAGTTCCCAGGAGTAAATATCACCAACAATTTGTCCTGATCCATCACATCAAAGTTACAGTCAAGAAAGCACATCAACACCTCCATTCTATCAAAAGGCTAAGGAAATTTTTAAAGATGCACCATGGAAATCATCCTAGCATCACAGCTTGATTTGGCAATGCTCTGCCCAAGTCCGCAAGAAATTACAGAGATTCTAGCTTCTTGCCCACTGTTATCACTTATTAATAGACCTCTCATATATTAGTGTTAATCTTTTCCTGAAATCTCTGTGTAGCTGTAACACTATATTCTGTTCTATTACCCTGATGTACTTACGTAAGGTATGATTTGTCTGGTTAGCACACAAAACTTTTCACTGTATTTCAGTACGTGATAACAATAAATCAGAACAAAACAAATCCACGAAACCAATATCTTGTTAAATAATGACAAGTTTCTGCCCCATGAGTTTCCCTCTGTTCTTTTGAACCTCTAAAAAGTTGTGAGCTCTCAATAATGTTGTTGCATTTTTAGCTCCTTCCCTGATTAATGGAAATAAATGGACAAACATTATGAGTGTCCTGAACTTAATTCAATCAGAAGTCACAGCAGCAATTACTTCTCCAGACTCTGCCTACAACAAAGTCAAAAAGTGTAGGGCTGGAAAAGCACAGCCAGTCAGGCAGCATCTGAGGATCAGGAGAGTCGAAGTTTTGAGGATAAGCTCTTCATGAGGAATGCTTTCTTCCAGTATCTCCACAACCAGTAATACCTTTTGTGCGGGGGAGATCTTACCAACTTAATAGAGTTCTTCGAGGAAGTGACCAAGTTGATAGAGGAAGGAAGACTGTTGATGTCACACACATGGACTTTAGTAAGGCGTTTGATAAGGTTCCCCATGGTAGACTAATGGAGAAAGTGAAGTCACATGGTGTGCAGGGTGTTCTAGCTAGGTAGATAAAGAACTGGTTGAGCAACAGGAGACAGAGAGTAGTAGTTGAAGGGAGTTTCTCGAAATGGAGAAAGGTGACCAGTGCTGTTCCACAGGGGTCAATGTTGGGGCCACTGTTGTTTGTAATATACATAAATGATCCGGAAGAGGGCAATGTTGGTATGATCAGCAAGTTTGCAGATGACATGAAGATTGGTGGAATAGCAGAAAGCATAAGGGACTGTCAGAGAATACAGGAGGATATAGATATACTGGAGAGTTGGGCGGAAAGGTGGCAGATGGTTTTCAATCCAGACAAATGTGAGGTGATGGATTTAGTCAAGACTAATTCTCGAGTGAATTATACAATGAAAGAAGAGCCTTCGGAAAAGTTGATGGGCAGAGAGATCTGGGAGTGCAGGTCCATTGTATCCTGAAGGTTGCTGCACAGGTGGATAGAGTGGTCAAGAAGGCATATAGTATGCTTGCCTTCATTAGACGGGGTATTGAGTATAAGAGCGGGCAAGTCGTGTTAAAATTGTATAAGACATTGGTTCGTTCACACTTAGAATACTGTGTACAGTTCTGGTCGCCACATTACCAAAAGGATATGGGCGCTTTGGAGAGGGTGCAGAGAAGGTTTACGAGGATGTTGCCTGGTATGGAAGGTGCTAGCTATGAAGAAAGGTTGAGTAGGTTAGGTTTATTTTCATTAGAAAAAAGATTGAGGGGGGACCTGATTGAGGTTTACAAAATCATGAAGGGTATAGGCAGGGTGGATAGAGACAAGCTTTTTCTCAGGGTGAAAGATTCAATAACGAGAGATTACACTTTCAAGGTGAGAGGTGAAAAGTTTAAGGGGGATACACATGGCAAGTACTTCACACAGAGGGTGGTGGGCATTTGGAACGCGTTGCCAGCAGAGGTGGTAGAGGCAGGCACGGTAGATTCATTTAAGATCCGTTTGAACGAATGCATGAGTAGGTGGGGAGCAGACGGATACAGATGCTTAGGAACTGACCGACAGGTTTAGACAGTATATTTGCTTCGGCTCAGGCTTGGAGGGCCGAAGGGCCTGTCTCTGGGCTGTAAATTTTCTTTGTTCTTTACTTTTTCATTAGGTATACTAATACTTGTCAAATGGAAATACTGGTAGTCTCCCCAAATTCTTTATGCTGTTATTTAATTTTTTTGCTCTCTCTATAAATAATCTAATTGCAATATAGGCCCACACTGCTGTTCCCAAATGTTATTTCCTAAAATTGTTTATTTTCAAGAAGCAATGTTTATGAAATAAATTCCTTTCGAGCTGTGTTCCAAAATTACTGTTAAAACGTAATTCCTTCATTCTACACAACATAAAGGGCAATAAAATGTTAAAAAATAACAACGCACGTTTTGAAAGCAACTACAGCAATATTTTGTTTTGCAAGGCCAGTTTCTAACACGTGGTCCAAGTGCTCTGATCTATCGTTCATGAACACAAACATTTTAAGTCTGGTGATGGCCTGTCCGCTCAGTTGAAATTTATTTCTTGATTTCATAACTACAATTCTGCTGTGTAACCTAATTTACAAAAATCCTACTGTATACGGTTGCAGCTATCATGTCATTTGTCTGTAGCTGTGAAACCAAGGTGAAAGAAACCTGGAATCAAATCCCGCCCTAGAGATTTTTTTTATTAAGGCTGGAAGCAGAAATTCACACGTGTGTAGTATTGGGCGAACTCTCGCATGTAACAAAATGTGAGCAGTGTCCAACTTGAGCTCAGTATTAGGAAATGAAAACTACTCATTCCAGCCATTGTTAATGCACTAAATAGGAAACTAAATCAATAATCTAATATTGGCTGGAGGTTCCCGAGAATGCTCATCAATCTTTTGCTCCACATTGGCAGATAAAAAAAAGTATGATGTTTAAAATCAGAGGTCAAAAAACAAACGAAAAGACGAAACTGAAAATAACTCACTCGTGGGTCTTACTGGTTAATAAAATTCTCCGTCGCGTGGTAGATTCATACTTCAAGCAGCAAACATTAACAGGAGTGAAGGGGGTGGAGGGGAGGTTTGTACAAGAATGCGAAATTGATTCAGATCAGCCGTTAAGTGGTAAATCCAGCTGTGGGAGGTCTCCCAGCTGCTTACTTTACCGGTGCTGTGGGAAAGGGGAAAGGAGTTGGAGAGGGTGCCGGGCTGGAGCTGTGGTTAAGGGGCTGCAGGCAGGCCAAGGGGGCGGGCAGGCGGGACCAAGCTGCAGTAAACCCCAGGCCCAAGCTTGGCCGCCATTCTGCTGCCAGGCGGCTCTAGGACTTGTTGCAAGAGGCAGAGCTGCACGTTTCCTGTACACTGTTCCGGTAAGTCACATATCAGCGCCCGCTTTTTAAAAAAACATTTTAAAAAAAACTTTCCCCTGGGGTCGGCGGTTGCAGCACAACTTCAACTAAGCGGTGGTCCTTTTAAAAATAGTGTCGCTTTCAGAGTAAAGAAAGCTAGTCTCGGTTTGTCTGCAGCCGACTTGAAGTACTTTGCAAAGAGTAACTGCGCTGATTCTCTGCAGTGTGGAGTTTGCTGAAATCATACACGTTTGTTCGCGCACTAAAAAAAACAAACTCTAAACGCACAGTTACCGATTTGGTTTCAGGACATGCTACATTTTGTGTGCTTGTGTCTTTTGTGGAGATAATTTTTGCATTCCACGGTCCTTTTGATAAACAAAACAGTTGGTCAAACATCAACTTCGTGTTGTTGAGACTCCAGGGTTCAGCTTCTAGGTCTGGCGTATCAGGTATAAACTGAGAATTGAAAGGCTTTATCAGCTGAGTGAGGATGGTTCCACTGTGACCCTGATCCTTACTCATCGTTTTCATCGAAATCATTTCAGAAAGGTAGAAGAACGAGAAAGGTTTTTCGATTCTTCGGAATTGAGACTTATTATTAATTTTCCTTTTAAAGATATTATGTTTAGAAATAGTTGATTCTAATAAACACGTATGGGGTTTATTATTTAAAAAACAATCTGTGCACAGGCATTTACAGTTAACAATATCATAGCTTTTCATTTTTTCAAGGATTGGGAAGAAACACTTTCTCCTTTTGATTTATTTAACTGAAACTAAAACCAAAGAACAGTCCAAGACATGAATTTTTAAATTTCACTACGAATAAAATCTGTTTGTGTTTTAGTTTGCCCAGTAGTATTTGCAGTCTAAGTTACCGAGTCAGTGGGCTGACCCTAAGTGCCTTTCTCTAAATCGATCCATATTGTTCTTCCATGACTACGAATAGTCAGCTTGAATTATACATCAACAAAGGCCGAGGCACAGGAAACTTTGCTTTTCTTGATCTCAGTATTTTATGGGGTTGGTTGGATGCTTAAAGAGTAATGGCAACCCGGTTGGGGGAGGAAGTTAAAATCAGACTGGAAGGTGACCTACTTCAAAACCCTGATTTGTTTTATAAAATGACAAAAGTAATTCATTCCAAAGCAATTTACAAATGGTGAATATTAATACAAATCGAGTGTAAGTGTCATTGGTGAGCTGGTGCAGGGTTCAAGACTATCTTTCAGTTATAGCTTTTTTTTTAATTTTTTAAACTATTCAAAATGGTACCAGATTCTGGCACCTGTTAAAGCTTTTCACTGTATTTTACAGTATTTACTAAAATACAGTGGAAAGCTTTTATTCACTGCAAAATACAAGTGGCAATAAATAAATAATTCATTAGTAAATCATTCATTCAATATTCCTGTCCGGGGTGTAATTAGCATCTTAAAGTTACAAATCTTTTATAAACTTGGATTTCTTCTTTGCAGCTTTAAATGCTAGAAAGTCTACTTTGGGTATTAGAATATCTTCAGACTTTACAGACTTGGAATGTTGTTATTGCCAGCCTAGTTTTGTTCTCATCTGTCCAACTCCATCAAATTGAATTGGGTTTAGATGAATTTCATCTGATCTTAAATTATGTAATCCTGCCAATTCCTATTGTATGGTGAAAAATCATGTTAAATTTACCAAATTGCTTAAAACATAACAATAAATATAAGCTGACCAACATTCTGTATTTTTTTTTCTATTTTTCCAATATTTTTGTAATGTAACTTGGAAAAGGTTTCTTCATTGCAACTTGCTTGTGATAGCAGTAACAAAATTGGCTGCATCATTTGCAAAGAGTATTGTTCACTTAAGTTTTTGAACTAAAAGCTGGTATGATAGAATGTTGTATGCACTGGATATTGTTATACATAATGTAAATAATCCTATGTTCCTCTGCATTGCATTTTGGAAGTGGCAGCAGTACATTGCAGGCCTCCAAATACATTTCATGGCTGTTGGCCCAAAAATCAGATCCTTTGTCTGCTGTGCTTATGTCCAGTGCAAATCTCAGAATTTAACAGCCAGTTCCTTAGAGTGGGTGATTGTGACCTGTTTGTATGTGCCCTAATTACTTATCATTGAGCAGTATCAAGAGCAACGCACTGTAGCTCTTACATTTACAAAGCAAAAAATTGGTTAAGAACTGAATTGTTGGATGCGGGTCAGTTGGATGAGTAAACTGGAATGTAGCAGGTTCATGCTGTACTTTTTCAGCTGAGAGCTAGTTCACTATTGGATTGTAGTATAAATAGATGAAACATCTACAGTACCTTTTGTTTACTTAGAATGTTGAAATTTGACACACTAGGTCATCTTAGCAATTTATTTTGAATGGAATTTGCTATGACAACATGAATGGTGAGCAATGTTATGAGCTGTGACATTGAGGAGGAATATGAACAACAGTTGCATGGTAGAGAGCAGGTGGATGATACTAGGTGGGAAGGTATCCCTCAGTTTGCATCCAGTGAATGATCATTTGGAAGAGTGTTTAGTGGTGCCAGGCACTAGTACATTTAAGTTCCTGCTCTGAGAAAGGGGAAGAAGTATGTGAATACAGAATGAGTATTATTTTAAATCACTTTTTTTAATAACAAATTGGCAAAGTTAGAAAATTGATTTGTGTCTCTGTAGCTATGTCACGTATAATACACTGCATGATGCTTATTTGTTTTCTCCCTCGACTGTGGATTTAGTGCGTGTTCAAGGGCAGAGGGTAAACTGAGATTTCAGATATCAAATTAAAATGAATTCTGTGGTTTTTTTCAAAAGCCTCACAGTATGAACAATTTTAAGACTTATTTTAATAAAAGCAGAAATTCAGCAGGTCTGGCCATATCTGTGGAAAGAGAAACAGAATTTTGAGTTCAAATGACTGCCCTTTAAACACTTTTTGTTTTTAATTTTGTCTTTGCTTGACTAGCATCTTGAGCTGCTGCTTCATTGTTGATTATCAAAATTCATGTAATCTCTCTAAAACTTGTGCTTAATCCTAGCCATTGCAAAATTTGTTCTTTGCAATCTCTTCAATACCTCAAATTCTTTCTCATCATAAACTGGCAAGCACTGCGCAATCTGTATAAATTAAGAACCTCCATCTAACCATCTTCCCTTGATATTCAATACATTACCATCACTGAATTTCCTGCTACCAACATCTGAGGTTACTATTGGCCAAAAACTGAACTGGACGAGCCAAATAAATACACACACACTTTATCAGGCCATGTACACATTGAATGAGAAAGTAACTTCATAGTCCCAAAATAGCTGTCTTGAAATAACTAATATCTGTACCTTTTTTGAAATAAACTGTTTGCATGTGGTTTGAAAACACAGCATAGTTTACTTGTTTGTGAACCAGATCAGTTTTCTGTAAAGTTTTTAAAAAACTAGTGTCTTCTTAGTATTCAGGGAGGTTCCCACAATGCAAAGCACGCCTTGTGGGAACCTTCTGGAGACTCATTAAATGTTTATGAATAGAGTCGACATTCTGTTTCAGAATTTTTGTGCAGCTATATAGAGTCAGGTGATTTAAATTTTTGTTCTGAATGTTTCTTGTTTAGTAGCAAATCTTGCTCCTGGCCAGGACAGTGAGAAAAATGTCAAGCCTGACTACTGCATAGTGATTTAGAAGAATGTTGTTCTTGTTCTATGCATGAGGGGACTGTGGTGATGGTGCCTGGAAAATTTCTTTCACACGCCAAATCATTGGCACTGATAGTCCCTGGAAAACGTTGCATTTTGACACCATTCAGTACCTACATTTTGAAGTGATTCATTTGTTTTTAATTTATCATCTCATTTTTTCTTCTTTACAGTCTCTTCAGTTGTGATGGTGTGGAGTTACAGACCAGTTTTTATGTCTCAGTGGTGTGTACAGTGCATTCTGCTAGAACGTGACAGTTGCATTCTTCTGCAACCTCTCACTATTTTAAAAAAAAATGTGCTTATGGGAGTCTGATATTGAAAATTGCACTGTAGAAGTTTGTCATAGAAAGTTGTTATACCTGTTCAGTAGAAAATTTGTTATCCAAACAATGCCCACAACTTGTCAGTTGCATTATAGCCAAATTGCATTGACGAAACATGCATTTATACAGAACAACCTGTACAAGGTGACGATCTCTGTACAGTACATTCCTTTTGAGGCATGTGATCTTTGCTTGAATTTGAGATTTCCTATATTAAAGTGTTGTACAAATGCTGAAACTATTCTTAAAGTCACAAATTGCATCACCTGTGAAAGTGACTGTAAACTATCTCTGCAAGTGCTTATGTTGTTTAATGGGTAGGACTATGTACCTGGTTTCATTCCTATCTTGTCTCTTTTAACAAAGAATAATTTGCTGCGGCTTCTCTTCCAATGCGTCATCATTTTCTCATTTACCTTCTTATCATTCCTAGAAGCATGAGCTTACATGTGAAAACTGATGACCCCTAACTTCCCTTCACTGCAACCTCTCTCGACTCATTCGCTGTTGCTAAATTATCATGCTGCTTGTCTGACATCCAGTTCTGGATGAGCAGATCTTTGGTTGAATCTCTCTAACTCGAATCTTGTTTCCTTCTTAAGATACATCTTGGAACTTTGGCACAGTGGCAGAGTGGCCCACAGCACCACAGACTTGAGTTTGATTCCACCCTTGGGTGACTGCATGGAGTTCACACATCCTCCCCATATTTGTGTGGGTTTCCTCCTGATGCCCCAGTTTTGTATCACTGTCCAAAGATGGGCAGGTTAGGCGGATTGGCCATGCTAAATTACCCATAGTGTCCAGGAATAGTGGAATTATCGCTGGACTGTTAATCCAGAGACCCACACTATGTTCCGGGGGACTCTGGTTGTAATCCCACCATGGTAGATAGAGGCATTTGAATTCAATAATAAAATAAATCTGGAATTAAGGGTCTAATGTTGATTATCAATCCATTATTGATTGTCAAGAGAAACCCATCTGGGTCACTAAAGTCCTTGAGGGAAAGAAATTGCTATCCTTACCTGCAAGTGACTCCAGATCGACAGTGTTGTGGTTGACCCTTAACTGCATTTAGGAATGGGCAATAAATGCTGGCTCAGTTGGTGACGCCCACATTCCCTTGAATTTTAAAAAAAGGTGAAATGGATTAACCATGCAAGGTTATAGGGAAATAATAGAGAAGTGGCTCTGGGTGGGATGCTCTTTGGAGGGTCGGTGTTGACTGAATGAGCTGAATAGCTTTTGGGATTCTGAGTTAAGTTTTGAATAGTCTGAGGTCCCTGCCTCAAATTCTGTTCCAAAGCTTCTGACTTTTCTTTCCTATCTCTGTGAACTGCCTGATGATGAACCAAGCTGTCAGCAGTCTTGGTCTGGCATTTGACTTGGACTTTAGGAAAGTCTTCAAACTGCGTATCGGTGATGCCACTGTGCTTATTTACAATCCATCACTACAAAGACACTTTATTTAGAGTTGCTTGCAAGATTCAAGTTGAGAGATTGTATCAAATATAATTTATTTCAACTGCTGTGAACATCTGTAGTGGTCCCTTTTAAAAGAGGTCAATGAAAGTTAGCTGTGGACTTTGGAGTTTTTTAAAACCAGGCTTCCTAGAAATCCTAAGACTGGTTTTACCTGAGAACCCCTGCTGGGATTGTTTGATCTGTGACCTCTTGATAAGATCTTTGTTTTATCTAGCTGAATTGGAGAAAAGCCTGCTAATAACCAGCTGAGTTGGAGGAAAATGTACTGTGAACAATCTGCCCAGCTGATCACTTCCATTTCTGAAAATTAAAACCCTTTGCATTATTTAATAGTAAAACCTATTTGTTCTTTAGAAAGTGTGATTGAAGGAACATCCCAGAATTGTTTCCCAAACAAGCAGTGTTCACAAGACTCCAAGTGCGACTGCACCAGAGTTTTGTACAGCTGCAGCATGACCTCATGGCTCCAAAACGCAATCCCTCTGCTAATAAAACTAACATTTCCATATACCTTCTTAACAGCCCTATCAACCTGCGTGGCAACTATCTGGGATCCACATCCATGGACACAGAGATCTCTCTGCTCATCTACACTACCAAGAATCTTACCATTAGCCCAGTACTCTGTATTCCTGTTACTCCTTCCAAAGTGAATTACCTCACACTTTTTCTGCATTAAACTCCATTTGCCACCTGCTCAGCACTGCAGCTTATCTACATCCCTCTGTAACCCACTATCCACAACTCTGTCATCTGCACATTAACTCACCCATCCTTCTATGCGCTCATTCAGGTCATTTATAAAAATGACAAACAGCACTGGCCCTAAAACAGATCCTTGCATTACGCCATTAGTAACTGAACTCCAGGCTGAACATTTCCTATCAACCCCATACTGTCTTCTTTCAGCTAGATAATTTCTGATCCTAAATCACCCTCAATCCCATGCCTCCATATTTTGTGAAATAGCTTACCATATGTTAATCAATTATTGAAACTTTGTTCAAATTATTTTGTTAGACAATTTTTTTAAAAATTCATTTCTCTGGGATGTGGGCTTTAGCTGGCCAGCAATTATTGCCCATCCCTAGTTGCCCTTGAGAAGTGGTGGTGAGCTGCTTTCTTGAACTGCTGAAGACCACTTGCTTTGGGTTGACCCACAATGCCATTAAAGAGGGAGTTCTAGGAATTTGACCCAGCAACAGTGAAGGAACGGTGAATATTTCCAAGTCAGGATGGTAAGTGGCTTGGAAGGGAATTTGAAGGTGGTGTTCCCATATATATCAGCTGCTCTTGTCCTTCTAGACAGAAATGGTTGTGGATTTAGAAGGTGCTGCCTGAAGATCTTTGAATTTCTACAATGCATCTTGTAGGTAATAATAGTAGTAGTGTGTACTAAGCGTCAAGTATGGAGAGAGTGACAATCAAGTGTGCTGTTTTGGCCTGGATGGTGTCAAGCTTCTTCAGTGCTGTTGGAGCTGCATCCATCCAGACAAGTGGGGAGTATTCCATCACACTCCTGACTTATGCCTTTTAGATGGTGGACAGGCTTTGGGAAATCCGAAAGTGTGTAACCTGCTGCAGTATTCCTACCCTATGACTGCTTTTGCAGCCACTGCTTATGTGCTGAGTCCTGTTGAGTTCTGGTCAATGATAACCGCCAGGATGTTGACTGTGTGGGATTCAATGAGGGATTCCACACCATTGAATGTCTAGAGGTGGTGGTTAGATTGTCTCTTATTAGCGATGGTCATAGCGATGGTATTTGTGTGGCATGAATGTTATTTGCCACTTGTTAACTCAAGCCTGGATACTGTCCAGATCTTGTTGCATTTGCACTTGGACTGCTTCAGTACCTGAGGACATGTGAATGGCGCTGAATACTGTGCAATCACTGGCAAACATCTCCACTTCTGATCATATGATGGAGGGAAGGTCATTGATGAAGCAGCTGGAGATGTTCTGGAGGTGAGATGACTGACAACCAACGACTATGACTATCTTCCTGTATGTCAGGTATAACTCCAACTGGTGGAGGGTTTGCCTCCAGATTCCCATTGATTTTAGTTTTGTCCAGACTCCTTAATGTCACTCTTGATCGTACGCAGTCTTGATGTCAAGGGCTGCCACTCTTACCTCCCCTCTGGCATTCAGCTGTTTTGTTCATATTGAATCAAGGTTGTAATGAGGTCAGGAACAGGGTGTTACTCAGCACTAAGTGAGTGCTGTTTGATAGTACTGTTGATGACATCTTCCTTCACTTTTATTGATGATTGACTATAGACTGATGGGGCAGTAAGTGGCCAGGTTGGATTTGTCCTGCTTTTCATGTACAGCACATAGTTGGGAAGTTTTCCATATTATTGTTTTTATCTGGCATCTATCTAATGACTGCAGATGCTGGAAACCAGAGTCTAGATTAGAGTGGTGCTGGAAAAGCACAGCAGTTCAGGCAGCATCTGAGGAGCAGTAAAATCGACATTTCGGGCAAAAGCCCTTCATCAGGAATATAGTATTCCTGATGAAGGGCTTTTGCCCGAAATGTCAATTTTACTGCTACTTGGATAGATGCCAGTGTTGGTATGAAATTAGATTAGATTACTTACAGTGTGGAAACAGGCCCTTCAGCCCAACCTGTCCACACCGACCTGCCGAAGCGCAACCACCCATACCCCTACATTTACCCCTTCTTACCTAACACTGCAGGCAATTTAGCATGGCCAATTCACCTGACCTGCACATCTTTTGGACTGTGGGAGGAAACCGGAGCACCCGGAGGAAACCCACGCAGACACTGGGAGAATGTGCAAACTCCACACAGTCTGTCGCCTGAGTCGGGAATTGAACCCGGGTCTCTGGCGCTGTGAGGCAACAGTGCTAACCACTGTGCCACCGTGCCGCCCACTAACTGTAACTGTACTGGGACAGCTTGATGAGGGGACCAGCATGGTCTCAATCACAAGTCTTCGGTACGATTACAGAATATTGTCTGGGCCCATACCCTTTGCAGTATCCAGTGTCTGTAACCATTTCTTGATATCACATGGAGTGAATGGAATTGGCTGAAGACTGGTATCGGTTGATGACTGGAAGAGGCTGAGATGGATCAGCTACATGGCAATTCTGGCTGAAGATTGCTGTGAAAACTTCAGCATTCTCTTTTGCACTGATATACTGGGCTCTTTCATCATTGACAATGGGGATATTTGTGGAGCCTCCTCCTGCAGTGAGTTGTTTAATCATCCACCACCATTCATGACTGGATGTGGCAGGATTGCAGAGCTTAGATCTGATCCATTGGTTGTGGGATTACTTAGCTCTCTGTCACGTCCTGTTTGGTGGCTTCACCAGATTGATACCTTTTTTTTATATTTGAGGTGTGCCTGATGCTACTTCTGGCATGTCCTTCTGCACTGGCCACTGAACCAGGGTTGATCCCCTGATTTGATGGTAATGGTTGAGTGAGGGATATGCCAGGCCATGAAGTTACAGATTGTGCTGCTGATGATGGCCTACAGCACCTCGTGAACGCCCATTCTTAAGTTGCTAGACCTATTCGAAGTCTGTCCCTTTTTAGCACATGGTAATGTCATTCAATACAATGGAGATTATTCTCAATGTGCAGGTGAGACTTTGTCTCCACAAAGGCTGTGTGGTGGTCACTCTTACCAATACTGTCATGGACAGATGCATCTGCAGCTGGTAGATAGGTTAGAATGCGATCAAGTATGTTTTTTTCCCCCTTGGTTTCCCTCCCCACCTGCTGCACACCCAGTCTAGCAGTTATGTCCTTTTAGGACCCAACCCGCTCGATCAGTATGACTGCTGCCGAGCTACTCTTGGTGGTGGACATATCGTTCACCCAGAATGCATTCATTTTGTGTCCTTGCCATCCTCCCATGCTTCCTCCAAGTGTTGCTGAACATGAAGGAATATTGATTGATGAGCTGAAGGAGTCAGTACATATAATCAGCAAGAGGTTTCCTTGCCCATGAGCAACCTGAAGCCCTGAGACTTCATTGGATCCGGATCCAATGTTGAGGACTCCTAGGGCAACTTCCTCCCGAATGTATTGTAAAGAAATTGGATAGATCTACTTGTTTAAATCTGATGTATTTAATTGGTCAATATGAACTCAATTATTTTCATTTCACGTTGTGACCCATGGAGTAGTGGGCTTCTAGCAGTGGTACACTCCGCCAGCCTGAAACCTTTTGTCGATTAGTTTGTTGCCTCTAAAACTTGACTACTATAATGCATTCCAGGGTTGACTAAATTAAATCCTCTGTAGACTTAAGGAATTAGACACTGCTGCCTGTGGGATGATTTTAAAGCTCTCCTCTTTTCAAATCCCTCCCTGGTGTCACCCTTCCAATATTTATAATCTCTAGTTCTACCCATTTTAAGATCTTTGGTCTCTTGTGAATCCTGATTTTTAATCATTCCACCCATTGGTGCCTTATCTGTCAAAGCCCTAAGCTCTGAAATTCACTCCCTAAATATCTAACTCAAATTCTCTTTTTCTCCTTTATGACGCACCTTTTGGAATTTGACTTTTCAGCCAAGCTTTTGGTTATCTGCACATTCTCCCCATGTCTGAGTGGCTTTCTTCCAGGTGCTCCGGTTTCATCTCTCCCTCCCATCTCCGAAAGATGTGCGTTTGGTGGATTGCCAATGCTAGCTTTCCCATAGTGTCCAGGAATGTGCAGGCTAGGTTAAATCAGGCATGGGAAATGCAGGGTTACAGGGATGGGATGGGTCTGAAGGGTGATCTTCAGAGGATCAGTGCAGTTTCAATGGGCTCTAGAGTCTGCTTCCACACTGTAGATTCTACCTGAAATGATAATCCCCTTCTGTGCAAATTGTTGTTTTGTAACATTCCCCTAAACTGCCTTTAGGATGCTCTATATCCTGAGGTGTTGTATAAGTTTTATTGTGGAATTAGGATTTTGAAATTCTGTAGTGTTTGTTTTGGTGCTTTGCTACATGTATTAATCCTTTTGAGGAGAAAAACCTGATCTAGACCTCTCTTTCGGATGAATTTTGTGCTCATGAAAGAAGAGGAAATGAAGAAGTGAAATGGTTTATTGTCTTGGCATCTAGTGTTGCCAACAAACATAAGCTTCTGTATTGCAAAATAGATGCAGGGTAAAGCTCGTTCCATTCTGCCGACAATGTGCTTTATCCCCAATTTCAAAAAGTACATTCTATGATACCACTGCAACATTTCCCACAAAAGCCATCTTTGTGGCTTTTAAGAAACCGTGCCAATTTTTGCCGAACTTGGGACAATTTTTATCCTGTTGGCTTGTATTCATTTGAATCTAGATTGAGGCTTTCCAAGCTCCTAGCAAATGAGCTTAGTAACTGCTGAGAAGGATTCTAAGAGGAGTCATCTTAGTCACTGCAACCAAAGGGGAGTGCAGAAGAGGTGGTGTCAGTGAACTGTGTGAGGGCATCCAACTGAGGGTGCTGCTGAGAAAGATTCTGGAAGGAGTCATCTCCGTCATTTTAAGGAGGTGGTGGGCGGGCGCCTCCTCGCTGCCGACGTCATGTACAGAAATGCTCCCCTGAGACTGATTAATGTGTACCCCCCAGTGGGTAAGAGTGAACGGTTGGCCGTCCTGCAGCAGCTTCCACTGTTGCTGGCTACGTCCAGGCTGGTCATTCTGGCCGGCGACTTCAACTGTATCATTGATGCAGATGGACGATCCGGCGGGGGGGACAGTAAACTGGACACCACGTCCAGAGCCCTGATGGACATGGTAAAAGATGCCAAGCTGCACGATGTCTTCAGCGCCCCTGCAGACGGAGCGCAGCGTAGATACACCTGGTCACGGGCAGACGGGTCTATCCGCTCAAGGTTAGATTACCTGTTTGTGTCCCGAACGCTCTCGGTCAGATCCACCGATGTCAAGCCGGTGTTCTTCTCTGACCACTGCCTCCTGCTGGCCGACTGTCACCTACAGGACGAGCAGCGGGCTGGTAAGGGAACGTGGAAGCTGAACACCAAGCTGTTGACCCCGGGAAACATTGAGGAGCTCAAGAGGGACTACGCAGGTTGGAGAACCGTGAAGCCCCTCTTTGAGTCCTCAGCGGACTGGTGGGAAACAGTAAAAGGGAACATCAAGAGGTTCTTCATCCTCAAAGGTGTTCACGAGGCGAGAGAGAGGCGGGGAAAACTGTCCCAGCTCCAGGAAAGTATGCAGAACCTGCTCCTGCTGCAGACTGAGGACCTCAAGGAGGTGAAGGGCCAGCAAGCCTTGCTCTTTGCTTCTGAGGCCTCCAAGATAATCTTCCGGTCCAGGGTCCGCTCGGTGGAGCAGGACGAGATGTGCTCACGTTTCTTCTTCCAGAAAGTGCACAAAGAGAGCTCTGTGCTCAGCAGCTTGAAGGAAGAAGATGGCTCGCTAACGTCATCTCAGGCTGACGTCATGAGGATCAGTAAATCCTTCTACGCCAGTCTGTATGACGCGAAGCCAACCGACAGCGCGGCCTCCCAGTCGTTCCTGTCCTCTACCACGGAGGTCTTAGACGACAGAACACGGGAGAGGCTGGACCAGCCGCTATCTCTGGATGAGCTGACCAAGGCCCTCGAGTCCTTCGAAAAGAATAAAACTCCCGGAAGCGACGGCTTACCGGTCGAGCTCTATTCCGCTCTGTGGGACTTGATTGGCCAGGACCTGCTGGAGGTGTATGTCAGTATGCTTCGGGCAGTACCATGAGTGAATCCATGAGGAAAGGCATCATCACCCTCATCTACAAGCGGAAGGGGGAGAGGGAGGAACTCAAAAATTGGAGACCAATCTCACTGTTGAATGCGGATTACAAAATTCTGTCCAAGGTAATCGCCAACCGGGTCAGGGTCGGTGATTCACCCTAACCAAACTTGTGCTGTGCCGGGCAGGAAGATTGCTGAGAGTCTCGCACTCCTCAGGGATACGATCGCCTACGTGCAGGACAGAGGGTTGGACACCTGCCTGATCAGCCTGGACCAGGAGAAAGCCTTTGACAGGATATCACACAGCTATATGAGAGATGTTCTCTCCAAAATGGGCTTTGGGGAGGGAATCTGCAATTGGATCAGACTGCTCTACACCAACATTGTCAGTGCAGTCTCAATCACCGGTGGGAATCAGATAGCTTCCCAGTCAGATCTGGAGTCAGGCAGGGCTGCCCCCTCTCTCCTGCCTTGTTTGTGTGCTGCATAGAGCCATTTGCCGAGTCCATCAGGAAGGATGCGAGCCTGAGAGGGGTGACTATTCCTGGCAGCGGGGGCCTGCAGGTTAAGGCCTCCCTGTACATGGATGACGTCGCTGTTTTCTGCTCGGATCCGCTGTCCGTGCGCAAACTCATGTGCATATGTGACCAGTTCGAACGGGCCTTGGGGGCCAAGATAAACCGAGGCAAGAACGAGGCCATGCTCTTCGGGAACTGGGCCGACCAATCCTCGATCCCCTTCACCGTCAGGACCTGAAGGTGCTGGGTATTTGGTTCGGCGGGGCTGGGGCGTGCGCCAAGTCTTGGGAGGAGCGTATTAGCAAAGTGAGGCAGAAACTGGGCAGATGGAAGCTACGGTCGCTCTCCATTGTGGGGAAAAATCCTGGTCATCAGGTGTGAGGCACTGTCATTGCTGTTATACGTGGCACAGGTCTGGCCTATTCCCAGAACCTGTGCCGCTGTAGTCACCCGGGCCATCTTCCAGTTCAAATGGAGGTCAAAGATGGACCGGGTCCGAAGGGACTTCCCGTACAAAGATCTGGGCAACGGGGGAAAAAATACACCCAATGCCACCCTCGCCCTGATGGCCACCTTTGTGTGGCTGCATCAAGCTGTGCGTGGATCCCCGGTACGCAAACACCAAGTGTCACTACGTACTGAGGTTCTACCTGTCCCCGATGTTGCGAAGGATGGGCCTGGCCTCGCTGCCGCGGAACGCTCCGAGTAGTTGGACCATTCCGTATCACCTGTCCTTCGTGGAGAAGTTTATGAAGAAAAACACCTTTGACCACAAGTCCATCAGGAAGTGGTCAGCACGTAGTGTCCTTGAGACCCTTCGGGAAAAGGAGAGGGCAGATCCTATCGAGCGGTTCCCTGAGCAGACTGTCAAAGCCATTTGGCAGAATGCCTCATCGCCAGAACTTTCCAACAAGCACCAAGACATGGCTTGGCTGGTGGTGAGAAGGGCTCTGCCTATGAGATCCTTTATGCACGCCCGGACTCTCAGCCGCACCGCACACTGCCCTCGAAGTGGCTGCGGGGGGGACGAGACTGTCACACACCTCCTTCTGGAATGTGCCTACGCAGAGGAAGTCTGGAGAGGAATGCAGTGGTGTTTAGATTAGATTACTTACAGTGTGGAAACAGGCCCTTCGGCCCAACAAGTCCACACCGACCCACCGAAGCGTAACCCACCCATTCCCCTACATTTACCCCTTTTCCTAACACTACGGGCAATTTAGCATGGCCAATTCATCTGACATGCACATCTTTGGACTGTGGGAGGAAACCGGAGCACCCGGAGGAAACCCACGCAGACACGGGGAGAATGTGCAAACTCCACACAGTCAGTCACCTGAGGTGGGAATTGAACCCGGGTCTCTGGTGCTGTGAGGCAGCGGTGCTAACCACTGTGCCACCGTGCCGCCCACGGTCGAGGTTCGTCCCGAGCAGCGCCGTGACGCGGGACTCCGTGCTCTACGGCCTGTTCCCCGGGACGCACACCGAGACGAACATCAACTGTGCCTGGAGGATCATCAACTCGGTGAAGGACGCTCTCTGGGTGGTCCGAAACCTGTTGATCTTCCAGCTGAAGGAGTTGACCCCGACTGAGTGCTGCAGACTGGCACATTTCAAGGTCCAGGACTACGTGTTGAGAGACGCGCTGAAGCTTGGGGCAGCTGCCGCCAAGGCGCGGTGGGGAAAGACCACTGTGTAAAGTCTGCCTGCCTAAAGAAGAACAGGGGGCCCATGCATGCATTTGGGCTCCGCTGATGCCTCAGCTAATTATATGGGCATATGATTGAAAAATGTACAGACCTGTGAAAAAAACGATAAATTCGGATCTCTGTATGTACATGTTTACATATGTATGGCATGACCAACTGTACAGAC
The DNA here is from genome assembly GCF_037043375.1 of Chiloscyllium plagiosum. NCBI lineage: Eukaryota > Metazoa > Chordata > Chondrichthyes > Orectolobiformes > Hemiscylliidae > Chiloscyllium > Chiloscyllium plagiosum. The sequence goes on from NW_028270140.1 coordinate 61,888,213, forward strand.
CATCAAATTATTTTATGAATAAAGTATATTTTTGAAATAATAAAAAAAAATCTCCGTCACTGCCCAGGATGAAATAAAAGGAAGGCAAGCTATAGCAGAACAGCCATTTTGAGGAGAGCAGCTTTAAGATCATAAGGCAGTACAGCCTTTGGCCGTCGATGTTGTGCTGGTCTTTTATCCTGCTCTTAAGATCAGCCCAACCTACATATCCTTTTATTGTATTGACTTTCATGTGCCTATCAAGAATCGCTCCAATGTCTATAATGTAGCTGACTCTACTACCACCGCTGGCAGTGCATTCCATGCACCCATCTCTGAGTAAAGAACCTACCTCTGACATCTCTCGTCAACCTTCCTCCAGTTATCTTAAAATTATGTCCCCTTTGTGAAGATATTGCCGCTATGGGAAAAAGTCTCGATGCCTCTCGACATCTTGTACGCCTCTATCAAGTCAAACTGTGGTGCTGGAAAAGCACAGCCAGTCAGGCAGCATCCGAGGGGCAGGAGAGTTGACCTCTATCAAGTCACCTTTCATCCTTCTTCGCTCCAGTGAGAAAAGCCCTAGATCCCTCAGCCTTTCTTCGTAAGAAATACCCTCCATATCCAGGCAGCATCCTAGTAAATCTCCTCTGCACCTCCTGTAAAGCTTCCACCTCTTTCCTTTTAATGAGGTGACCAGACTGAACACAATATTCCAAATGTAGTCTAAACAGGACTCTATAGAGTTGCAGCATAACCTCATGGCTGTTAAACTCCATTCCCCTGCTAATGAAAGCCAACTCACCTCCTCAACAACCCTATCAACCTGGGTGGCAACTTTGAGGGATCTATGGTCATGAACCCCAAGATCCCTTTGTTCCTCCATACTGCTATGAATCCTGCCCTTTAACCCTGTATTCTGCATTCACATTTGACCTTCCAAAGTGAATGACTTCACAGTTTTCTGGGTTGAACTCCATCTGCCACTTCTTAGTCCAGTTCTGCATTCTGTCAATGTCTCGTTGCAACCTACAACAGCACTCCATATTATCCACAACTCCTCCAACTCCTTTTACTAATCCACCCTTCCACTTCCTCATCCAAGTCATTTACAAAAAAATCATAAAGTGCAGAGGTCCCAGAACCAATCCCTGTGGAACACCACTGGTCACTGAGCTCCAGGTATGGAAACGGTGAACTCTGTTTGGAGAAGTTTCTCCTCATCTCTGTTCTAAAAGGTCTTCCTTTTTTACTCTAAAGGCTGTCCTTGTCTCTCCTACCATTGGAAAGATCTTCCCACTATCCACTCTGTCCAGGCCATTCAGTATTCTGTAAGTTTCAGTTAGATTTCCCCCTTCATCCTAAACTTCATCGAGTATAGACCCAGAGTCTTCACACGTTCCTCATATGTTAAGCTTTTCATTCCTGGGACCACTCTTGTGAACGTCCTCTGAACCTGCTCCAGGGCCAGCACATCCATCCTTCCTGAGTTATGGGGCCTAAAACTGTACACAATACTCCAAATGTGCTCTCGCAAGATCTTTATAGAGCCTCTAGTGCATCCCTGCTTTTATGTTCAAGTCCTCTCAAAATAAATACCGTTGTTGCATTTGCCTTTTTAACTACTGACTCAACCTGCAAGTTTACCTTGAGAGAATCCTGGACTAAAACTCCAAGTGTTTTTGCACTTTAGACTTCTGAAATTTCTCCCAATTTAGAAATAGTCCATGCCTCTATATTCTTCCTACCAAGTTGCATGAACTCCCACTTTCCCATGTTGTACTACACCATGTGCTACCTCTTTGCTCACTCTTCTAACCTGTCCAAATCCTTCTCTGCCGCCTCCTCAATACTACCTGTCCCTCTACCTATCTTTGTATCATGTGAAAACTTAGCCAGATTGCCCTCAGTTCCTTGATGTAGCTCATTATTGTATAAAGTGAAAAGTTGTGGTCCCAACACTGAACCTTGCAGAACACCACTTGTCACTGGCTACCATCCTGAGAAAGACCGTTTTATACCCACTGTTTTTGCTTTCTGCCAGGCAGCCAAGTAGTACCTTGCCTCTTAACACCATGGACCGTTATCTTACTCACTAGCTTCCTGTGTGGCACCTTGTCAAAGGTCTTCTTGAAGTCTGGGTAGATAACATTCATTGTTCCTCCTTGTTCTAATCTGCTTGTTACTTCTTCAAAGAACTCTAACAGATTTGTCAGGCACGCCCTCCCTTTGATGAAACCATACTGACTTTGCCCTATTTTATCATACACCTCCAAGTATTCAGAAATCTCATCCTTCACAACAGATCCAGGATTTTATCCACAACAAAGGTTAAGCAAATCAGTCTGTAATTTTCAGTTTTTTGCCTTACTCCCTTTTTAAACAGGGGTGTAACGTTACCAATTTTCCAGTCCGCTGGGACCCTGCCTGACTTTAGCGATTCTTGAACGATCACCAATAACTCCTCTGCTATCTCTTCAGCTATCTCCCTTAGAACTTTGGGGTGTAGTCCATCTGGTCCATGTGATTTATCCATCTACAGGCCATTCAGTTTTTCTACTGCCTTCTCCTTAGTGATGGCCACCATGCTCAGCTCAGCCCCCTGACTCTTCTTGAATCTTTTTGGTTATTACTTATCTTAAAACATGAAGACTGACACGAAGTAATTATTCAGTTCCTCAGTCATTTCCTTGTTCCCCACTACTGTCTCTCCAAAATCAATTTCCAGTAGTGCAGTATCGACTTTATTTTTTTTTCTCCTTTTTATTATAAAGAAACTCTTGTGTCTTCCTTTTATATTACTGGCCAGCTTACCCTCCTATTTAAGCTTCTTCCTCATTTTTTGGTCTTTGTAAGCTTCACAATCCTTGGGTTTCCCACTGTCCTTCACCACATTTATATGCTTTCTCTTTTTTATTTGCTTTTATGCTATCCCTGACTGACTTAGTCAGCCATGGTTACCTCATCCTCCCTGTACCTTGTTTAGTTTTCCTCAGGAAGAATCTTTGCTATGTCTCCTGAATTGCTCCCAGAAACTCCTGCCATTGCTGTTCCACTGTCTTTCCTGCTAGGCTCCCCTCCCCTCCCCTCCCAGCCAGTTCTACCCAGCTCCTCCCTCATGCCTCTGCAGTTGTCTTTATTCAGCTGTAATACTGTGACCTCTGATTCTATCTTCTCCCTCTTAAACTACAGAGTAAATTCAAACATATTATGATCACTGCCTCATTAGGGCTCCTTCATCTAAACTCCCTTATCAAGCCTCCCTCATTGCATAACACTAAATCCAATATTGCCTAGTAATCCCTAGTGGGCTCCATCACAAGCTGCTCCAAAAAAGCCATCTTGTAGACATTCCACAAATTCCTTTTCTTGTGAACCACTACCAACCTGATTTACCCAATCCACCCGCTTATTGAAGTCCCTCCATGTTTACTAACTTGCCTTTTCTACACGTTTTCTATTCTTTGTGGTTGAAGTGCTGCTGGAGACTGAAGTGTAGGCTTTGTGAGGAGGGCAAGCAGCAGTGAGGTAAGACAGTTGAAGGAGGAGCAAACTACTGTAGCTGCTGAAGACATGAGGGTAAAAGAGAAGTGGAAGGAAGTTTAACAGAAGTCACAGGTAGCAGGTGAGCGACTGTTGTTTCTTCTCTTTGTTTTTCTTCGCTTTGCTACTGTTGTAAGCATAAGGGTTACACCCTGGCAGGAGATCCCAGACCCATATTATATTCCTCCTGTGCGATGTGGGAATTCAGGGACTGTTCCAGTGTCCCTGACTCCTTCACGTGCAGGAAGTGTGTGCAGCTCCAGCTCCTGTCTGACCGCTCTGGAGCTGCCGTTGGACTCACTTTGGAGCTTCCACAAGGCTGAGGGAAGTGTGGATAGCATGTTCAGTCAGTTGGTCACATCTCCGATTTAAAAATTACTGAGGAAGAAAGGGAATGGGTGACCGATAGTCACAGGATGTTTAGGAAGGCGGTGCAGGGTTCCCTGCGGTCATCTCCCTCCAAAACAGGTATACCGTTTTGGATCCTGCTGGGGGAGATGGCTCCACAGGGAAGGTGGCAGCAGCCAGGTTCATGGCACCATGGCTGCTGCACAGCAGGACAGGGGATTCAATTGTCAGGGGAATAGATAATTGTTTCTGCGGCCACAAACAAGAGTCCAGGAGCATATGTTGCCATTAAGTTCTCTTTTCCCTGAGATTCTTACACACTTGATGCAACTGCAATACACTAACCTTTGTGAACAAGCAAAATTTTATTAAGTACGGTACAAGCTTTCTGGAGGAACCTTTAACACACACCTCTCAGGGCTTATGGAGTTGTCAAAGCTCTTTCTGAACAAAGGATACAGTCCTTCCTTTATACAAAATCTTTACATCACATTCAGTAATGTCCACAAGACAACCCCCAGTCACTCCCTCATGGTCACATGCCACTCAAGACACAATGCAGTGACCACATCATCTCCAGAAACAATGTAATGCAAATCATCTCTTAATGACCAGATCTGGTGTGAACGGTATTTTTTTTTTTGTAACCAATTGGTGATCAAATGCCAACTGCAATGCTCCTATTCATTTCTGAAATAGGGGATGAAAATGGAAATAGTAGGAGATGACAACGTAAATGTCTCTGAGCTTGCAAGGAAATGGCCATGTAAATGACTCTGAATAATAGATGATGATGTAAATTTCTTACAATCTATCTGTAAGTCAGGGGCATCCCACCCTAGCCTCTGGACACCCAATTTCCTGCATGTCAGCAGAGCAATTAACTCTTTAATATCACATTGCTTCCCTGGTGCAAGGGTCAAGAATGTCTCTAAGCAGCTGCAGAACATTCTGGGGGGGGGGGGGGGGGCAGGTGTTGAACAGCCAGCTGTCATGCATATAGGCACCAACGTTATGAGGCCTGCAGGGATTGGCAGTGGATAGGCAATGGCAGACACATGGATGAACTTCAACAATTGTACATCCCTGTCTGATGTAAGAGTATAACAGGGAAGATGGCTCAACTGTAGCTAAGAAGGGAAATCCGAGATAGTGCTAAAGCCAAAGAGGAGGCATACAAATTGGCAAAAAAGCAGGAAACCCAAGAACTAGGAGAAAATTCAGCAGAGGAGGACAAAAGGTTTAATTTGGAAAGGGAAAATAGAATATGGAAGTAAGCTTGCACAAAACATAAAAACTGACTGCAAAAGCTTCTATTGTGAAGAGAATAAGAATGGTGAAGACAAATGCAAGTCTTTTGCAGTTAGAATCAGGTGAATTCACAATGAACAACAAAGAGATGGCAGACCAGTTGAACAAATACCTTGGATCTATCTTCACTAAGAAGGACATAAGTAACCTTCAGGAAATGCTAGGGGACAGAGGGTCAAGCATGAAGGAGAAACTGAAGGGAATCCATATTAGTCAGGAAATGGTATTGGGGGGATTCATGGAATTAAAATCCAATAAGTCCCCGGGACCTGATGTTCTGCATCCCAGAGTACTTAAGGAAGTAGTATTCTGTGGACTCTGGAAGTGTTCCAATGGATTGGAGGGTAGTTAATATAACCCTACTATTTTTTTTATAAAAGAAAAGAAGAGGAGGGAGAGCGAAAATGGGGAATTAATGGCCGGTTAGGCTGATGTCAATGGTGGACAAAATGCTGGGGAGTCAAATCATCAAGGATCTAATAACTAAGCATTTGGAAAATGATGACCGAATCGGTCCAAGTCAGCATGGCTTCACTGAAGGGAAATCCTGCTTGACAAATCTTCTGGAATTTTTTTGAGGATGTGACTAGTAGTGTTGATAGTGGGGAACCAGTACATGTTTTGTATCTGGACTTCCAAAAGGCTTTTGACGAGCTTTCACACAATAAATTAGTAAGCAGAATTAAAGCTTGGAGAATTGGAGGTAATGTATTGACATGGATGGAGAACTGGTTGGCAGACAGTTGGAATAAATGGGTCCTTTTCAGAGTGGCAGGCAGCGACACGTGGAGTGCTGCAGGGTTCAGTGGTGGGAGCTCAGGTGTTCACAATGTCTATTAATGATTTGGACAAAGGAATTGAATGCCATATTTGCAGGTAACACTAAGCTGGGTGATAATGTGTGCTGTGAGGAGGATGCTAAGAGGCATCAGGATGACTTGGACAGACTGGCTGACTGGCCAAATACTTGGTAAGTGCAATATAATGTAGATAAATGTGAGGTTATCCACTTTGGTTGCAAAACCAGGAAGGCAGATTCTTATCTGAATGGTGACCTTTGGGAAAAGATGAGGAGCAACGAGACATGGCTGTCATGGTGGAACAGTAGCTGATGGTTGGCATGGAGGTACAGCATGCAGTGAGAAAAGCTAATGGTGTGCTGGCCTTCATAGTGAGAGGATTTGAGTATCAGAGTAAAGATATCTTGTTGCAGTTATGCAGGGCCTTGGTGAGGATACGTTCCAAGTATTGGTGTGGTTTTGGTCTCATAGTCTGAAGAAGGACACTTGCTATTGAGGGAGTCCTGCGAAGGTTCACCAGATTGATTCGTGGGATGGCAGGACTGACATATGAGGAAAGACTGGGTTGACTGGGCTTGTATTTGCTGGAATTCAGAAGAATGAGGGGGATCTCATAGAAACATATATAATCCTAATGGAACTGGACAGGCCAAATGAGGGAAGAATGTTCCCTATCTTTGGGAAGTCCAGAACAAGGGGTCACAGTCTCAGAATAAGAGGTAAGCCTTTCAAGAATGAGATGAGGAAGAATTTCTTCACTCAGAAAATTGTGAACCTGGGGAATTCTCTATCACAGGAAGCTGTTGGAGCCAGTTCATTAGAATATATTCAAGAGGGAGCTAAACGTGGCCCTTGTGGTTAAAGGTATCGAGGCATATTGGGAGAGGGCTGGAGTGGGATACTGAGATCAACCATGATAGTATTGAATGATAGTGCAGGCTTAAAGGGCCAAAGAGCCCACTCCTGCATCTATTTTCTATTATTCTATGTATTCTGTCTGTCTCAACTCAAATGTAGATTCAGAAAGCATATTTAATTTCTTCTGCCTCTTGTAAATTTAATTTCTGGATATATTAAATATGGCAATGATGGCCCACTTGTTGTTTTATATCTATCTAATATGAGAGAAAGTGAGGACTGCAGATGCTGGAGATCAGAGCTGAAAATGTGTTGCTGGAAAAGCGCAGCAGGTCAGGCAGCATCCAAGGAGCAGGAGAATCGACGTTTATGCCCGGAACGTCGATTCTCCTGCTCCTTGGATGCTGCCTGACCTGTGCTTTTCCAGCAACACATTTTCAGCAGTATCTATCTAATATGGCTTAGTTAGGAATAACTGACTTGAGAATTTAGTTTGCTTTGGCAATGTGAAGGCTCCAGTAATAAATTTACAAAGTTTATGGTAGAAAGAGTCCTTTTCCATTTTCCCATTTTGTATAAATGGACAGAGTAAGGAAGCTGGCAGACTTGATGAGATCTGTCGCAATCTTTACAAAGCAGACCACATTTTAAATAAATTTATCAGGAATTGTATGAGAGAACTTGATACATGTGTTGTGTAATGAAATTAGGAGTGGACTTGCCTGGAATTTTGCTATAAATTAAATAGAGTATTGAGTTTAAAGAAAGTATTTGTTTGGATTAGTAAATTGTGGAATGTTAAAGATATGTACTTTTTTTAATGTTAATATCAATACTATCGTAGATTTTGAACAATGGAATACATGTGTTGCTATCCTACCAGATTCTGGCATAATTACTTGATCAGAAATTATTACTTGCATGATATGTACTTAATGTAAATATATAATCTCCATTTAATAAAAAACAGTTAAGACCCCATTTCACATTTCAGGTTTACTAAATAATGTGCAGATGTATGAAATTATATCAGAAATAAATAATTTATATGATGCCTACTTAGCTTTTTTTTGGTGTAGACTGAATTATTTGAAAAAGCAAAGGTTGTTATGGTAGTGTTTGAAAGCAAAACCAGCTGACACCAGCAACAAGGTGATGTTTGCTCATGGATGTTGGTCAGACCATCAAGTGAGCTCATTGTTCTTACTATGCTGCCACGTCTTGGTTTAATATCTCATCCGAGGTATCTCGCTTTTGATTATCCTTTTTTCTACTCTAATAACCTCCAAATCTCACACTGGAACTCGAGCCTTCTGACTCATAGGGGAAAAATACTGTTGACTGAGCCAAGCTGAAAATGCAGCTGTAACTTTCAAGCGGAAATTTAAATAAAACAATGTTTCAGACTTTCAGCATCGGTAGTTCAAAGACTAAGTGTTGGAGAGGTTCAACAGGTCTGGCAGCATCTGTGGAGCGAGGAGCAGAGTTCATGTTTGAAGTCCAGTGATCCTTTGTCAGAACCATTTTGAAGAGGTCATACTGGGTTGGGAGTGCTGACTCTGTTTCTATCTCTGCAGATGCTGCAGGACCTGCTGAGTTTCTCCTTCACTTTGTTTTTGTTTCAGCACACAAACTTCACCTGGCCTTGTCATTTCCATGGTTGTAGTGTTTAGCCAGACTGCTGTTTGGCTGAATCCTGAATATGGGGCTCATTGCCTTCACCCATTACAACACCTCTTTAAGACAGTTCATCCCCTCTTAAAGGGACATTGCATTCATTAGAAGGAAGCTGATGCTGATTGCCTTTTGTGGAAGTGGTTGAGAATAGAAGTAAAGGAGCAGAATTGAGAGCGAATTTGCAAGGTTTTTTTGTTTATTCTCTGTTGGGACGTAAACCTCGCTGGCTGGGCCTAGTTGCTGTTGAGAAGATGGTGGTGAGCTAGTCCCATGCCTCGGTGGCCAAAGCTAGATTTGAAATGCCTTCAACCTTAGTTGGTTCCACTTTGCAGACAGGCAGAACATGTCAATGAAAGTGGGAAGAATTCTGTCACACTCCTGATTTGTGCTTTATTGTTCTTGGATACAGTGTAGTAGGCCTTAACCCAGAAGGAAAGAAGCACAGTTCCTGTTGGGAGTGGCGGGGCTTCCATTACGAACATCCCAAGAAAAAAAGGAAGCATATGTGCCAGGAAAGTCAACTCCCAGAGTCCGGTCCCAAAAACTGGCAGGAGTGTTAAAATAACTTCAAAGACCTTAGGCAGGTGGTCAAGGTCAGTAAATGTGTGTTCAAATGACATCTGTCAACCCATTACGTCGTCATTTCCTGTTGCTCAATCACCTACTCCCCAGTCAGTAATATCGCTCTGGCCAAAAAAACCATAAAGGAACAGGAATGGGCCTTTTGGCACCTGGAGTCAACTCTGCCATTTCAGTGGGATCATGGCTGATCTGATATTCCACATGTTCACTTTCCTGTCCTTTCCCTATAATACTGGATTCAAGAAAATTCACGTGCTCCATCCCATTTTGAATTGAATTTCAATGAATCCTTGTTCCTTCAACATGTCTATAAAATCACGAGGGTTATGTATAAAAAGGGTTAATAGGTGTCTTTTCCCTCAGGTGGGCTACTTCAAGAGAAGGGAGCAAATTTTTATGGTGAGAGAAGAGAGATTTTTAAAAAAGACTTGGGGGAATGTTTTTTACACAGTGGGTGGTTTGCATGTGGAATGAACTTCCTGAAAAATTGGTGTATGTGTTCAAGGTTACAATGTTTAAATGAAATTTGGATCAGTACATGAATAGGAAAGGTTTGGAGGGATGTGGGCCAGGCAGGTGGGATTAGTTTAGTTTGGGATTATGTTCGGCCATAACTGGTTGGAACGAAGGGTCTGTTTCTGTGCTGTCTGACTCTGACTGACTGGATGGCTGTATCTGAAGTGTTAAAAGTTTGTTCATTTAGAAGCAACCTCAGTATTCGCCTTAATCTAACATTTTATTTTGACATGGGCCTGTAGTAGTCATAATTATTCTCTATTAGAGTGGTGCTGGAAAAGCACAGCAGTTCAGGCAGCATCTGAGGAGCAGGAAAATCAATGTTTCAGGTGAAAGCCCTTCATCAGGACTGAAGACAGGGAGGTTCCAGGGTCTTCAGTCCTGATGAAGGGCTTTTGCCTGAAACATTGATTTTCCTACTCCTCGGATGCTGCCTGAACTGCTGTGCTTTTCCAGCACCACTCTAATACAGAATCTGGTTTCCAGCATCTGCCATCATTGTTTTTACCTCCATAAGTATTCTCTATTCAAGACAAAAAATTGATCTCCTTGCAATAACTCCATAATTTGCTTTATTAAAAATGTTGTAGACCTTCTTTACTGGCTTGCATCACCAATGGAGAAGTGCATGAGAAGACTGATTAACCAACTACACCAGGTCTCAGTGCTAGCCCTAAACCTGTTCAACGTGTGTGTATATATAAATCATCTGTCAATAACCTGCAAGTTTATCTACACTCATGACATCTGTTGTGCCACCTTAACAAAGATGTTACAAAATTAACGGAAGATTGCAACATATGGTGTTTCATGTTGAACCCATCTAAGACCATTTCCAGTGTATTCCACCTCCATAATGACACTATCAAAGAAGTATAGTGTATTTACGTTAGCTGGAAACTAAAGTATGATCCTAATGCAATAACCTTAGAGAAACTAGATCAAGCATTGATCTTCTGGGCATTTCTGAAGAAAATAACAAATATCAAAACCAAAAATATCTCTGTAACCAAACCTTCTGCAGTACTGGCTGCCATAGCACACAAATGTCAGCATCTCATTCTCAGTTCATAGCCTGTCATACTTTGCAGCATATTGCTATGCATCTCACTGCTGAAGGGCATTTCTCTTTGATTCATTCATGGGATGTGGATGTCATTGACTGGGTCAGAATTTATTCTCCACCCCTGGTTGCCTTGAGAAGGTCATGGGGGTGGTGGTGAGGTGACGTTTTGAACCACAGAAGTCCATGTGGAGTAGGTACACCATAATGCCATTAGGGAGGAAGTCCCAGGATATTGACCAAACAACACATTAAAACAATGGCAATTACATTTCCAAGTTAGAAATGGTGATTGGCTCAGGATCATTGGAGGTGATGGGGTCCACATGTGTCTGCTACCTTGTCCTTCTAGATGGAAGTAGTTAAGGTGCTGTTTATGTAGCCTTGTTGTATTTCTGCAGTTTATCTTGTAGATCATACACACTGCTGCTAATGAGCATTGATTATTGCTATATTCATTCTCTTCACCATCAATCAGGCTATTTAGTCATGGATGGGTCAGCTGCTTGACTGTTTTTGGGACTGCACCAATCCAGGCAAGTGGGGGACTGTTCCATTGTGTTCCTGACTGGTGCCCTGTATATGGTGCTCGAAAAATTTGCTGCTGCAAAAGCACAGGTCAGGCAGCATCCGAGGAGCAGGAGAATCAATGTTTCAGGCATAAGCCCTTCATCAGGAATGTGTGGGGTGGGGGAGGAAGGGGCGGAGAGATAAATGGGAGGGTGGGGTGGGGTGGGAAGGTAGCTTGGAAGGTGATAGGTAGATAGGGTGATGGTGATGTGCTGGAGCGGAGGATGGGAAGGAAGATGGACAGGTGGGACAGTTGCGCTCCATCCTCTGCTCTGACCTATCACCATTATCCTCCACCTGCATCTGCCTATCACCTTCTACACTACCTTACCCCCAGCCCCACCCCCGTCCTATTTATCTCTCAGCCCCTGCACTGCCTACCTGCATTCCTGAAGGGCTTATGCCAGACACGTCAATTCTCCTGCTCCTCAGATGCTGCCTGAACTGCTGCGCTTTTCCAGCGCCACACTTTTCGACTCTGATCTCCAGCATCTGTAGTCCTCGCTTTCTTTTAGGTTTTGTAGATGGTGGGCAGGCTGTTGGTTTGTTCAATTAAGTTTCTGGTCAATGATTTAACTGTCAGGATGTTGACACAGATTCAGTGATGGTAATACCATTTGAAAATTATGGGGTGTTGGCTTAATTATCTGACTCTTGTAGTGTTGTTTTGAGGAGAGAGGTGATGCTGACTGATTTTGTAGATGAGCATCACCTGAAGAGAAAACCGTTGAGCTAACTTGGGTGGTCAATGGTTTAGAAGGAATAGGCTCAAAGGAGCACTCCAGATCAAAATGAGCTCAAGAGGACACAAAGGGAAAGGAAGGAACTAGTGAGTTCACTGCTAGGGTGGAGGTAAGATGATAGGTTCTCTGAAGTAAGTGCCTGAAGAGCTAATGGAAGAGAAAGCAGCAGCAAATTTAGCTAATCACATGTTTGTCACTAAGCCTAGGAACTCGTCAAACTTACTGTTGGATGTGAAGGTAGAGTATGGGTTTACAATGATTATTGGTAGAAGAGAAGAGACTCCAGGGTCCTCCTTTTTTTTTTTTGCATTCTTCAGTTTGAAATTCTCAATTTCCTGGCAAATCCTTCTGAGTCTGCTATGCTGTCTCCATGCCCAACTCGCATATGTCCCATAGAAACAATTACCTGGTTGTCAGAAAATCTGGGCCAATTTTTGATTTTCATCGTTGCTTGAAAGATAAATAATGACCAGAACATTTAGGAGACCTTTCTACTCTTGAAAGTGGTACCAAAACATCCATCTGAAAAGGCACACCAGGGAATGAATGAATGAATGGACGGACGGATGGACTTTTCACTGTACTCATTAAAGTACATCAGTCGCCACTTACAGCAGCATCTTGAATATAAAGATACCTAGGGACAGCCTCTTCAGTAACAGGATTAGTTACAGTGTAACAATATCACCATTACCAATGGCCATCTTGAGTACAAAGTACCCAGGTGCAATCCTTCGTTACACGGTGGCCCAGTGTGGGCGGCACGGTGGCCCAGTGGTTAGCACTGCTGCCTCACAGCGCCTGTAGACCCGGGTTCAATTCCCGACTCAGGCGACTGACTGTGTGGAGTTTGCACATTCTCCCCGTGTCTGCGTGGGTTTCCTCCGGGTGCTCCGGTTTCCTCCCACAGTCCAAAGATGTGCGGGTCAGGTGAATTGGCCATGCTAAATTGCCCGTAGTGTTAGGTTAAAGGGGTAAAGGTAGGGGTATGGGTGGGTTGCGCTTCGGCGGGTCGGTGTGGACTTGTTGGGCCGAAGGGCCTGTTTCCACACTGTAAGTAATCTAATCTAATCTAAAAAAAAATAGAGAAATGATGAAGAAAAACAGTGCATTTACAGCTATACACAGTAATACCATTGGTCAGAGAACAAGAAGCAAAGTTTAAAAAGACCAACATCACAGTCTCTCTCTAAACGCTTTCTGGCAGCACACCAGTGCAGGGGGCCTGTATGTAGTCTGACAGCTGGCTGCCATCACACTCTGCACCAGTTCACTGCCACCACAGTCTGCATTGAGCCACTGTCAGCATTACTTCGGGTCACCGATCTTGCTTCAGGGGCTGGGACCTCAGAGTCCAAGAAGACAGAAGAGAAGTAAACCACAGAAGGGAGAAAAAAAAAGAGTGGAGCAGACGAGTTTACTGGAAGTGGTACTTGGTTTTCATGTCTTGCCCAAAAGACAATACAGTAGCCCCTTGTCTTTCAGTGTAAGCATATTCTAGCTCTTTGTTTGCCACCGATTAATGTTTAAACTAAAAGGTGGCACATTTGGAGGAATTATTAAAGAGGGGGGCTAACAGAAAAGTGTTTTCCTTTTTTTATTCAGATTTGAAGATGTTTCTGCTTTTACTTTATTAGATTAGATTACAGTGTGGAAACAGGCCCTTCGGGCCAAAAAGTCCACACCGACCCGCCGAAGCGCAACCCACCCATACCCCTACATTTACCCCTTACCTAACACTACGGGCAATTTAGCATGGCCAATTCACATTACCTGCACATCTTTGGATCTTCATGTTTGCTTGACTATTTTGTGTAACTATCAGAAGATAAAATAGGACAAAACAGCATAGTTGTGCAGAACCTGGAAATGGGAGTTGGGAAACAGGCAGAGGACTGAGTTGTACCACTTCATTGTGAGACCACCACAAAGTACATCTTTCCCTTCCCTCCCTGTCAATGTGCCTAAGGGATAGTTTCCTCCATGGCACACCTCCAACAACTCTAGTACCTTCCTGTGCAATCACAAGAGATATAACAACTGCCCTTTTCACCTCTTCTCTGCTTCCTCTGAGTTGCTAAATGCCATTTCCAGGTGATGTGGCTCACTACTGCTCAAAATGCAGAGTTCTCTAGATTGAGAAGTGGTCAGCCAGTGTTTCATTGCTTGTCATTTTAATTCATTGCTTTTCTCTCTCTGTTGCATTTCTTTGCTGAGACTGCTGCAGTATTCCAGGAAAGCACCGTGCAAATTTGAGAAACAGCACCCTGTTTTTGGACTCCGCATTGAGTTCAACAATTTCAGATCATGAACTCTGTCTCCATTTTGATTCTGTGTTTCTTTTGCCATGTGCTGGTTTTAATCTTGGTTTTTCATGATTTTGCTTCATAAAATATGCATTTTCTGATGTTTGCACTCCCTCTAGTTGCATCCCGATGAGACTGCCAAACGTATGTTGTAGTCTGTCTAGGAACCAGTAGTATTTTTGTATAAAGTTAACTTTGTTTGAGATCTTTGGTTGTTACAAGAGAATAATGACATAAGATTCCATGGCTTGAATGAGGAAAAATAGGCTTTAGTGTATAAAGTTGTAGGAGTAAAACAATCTAAATTTCAGTATACACTTGAATGTTCAAAATTAATGTGCAGTAAATGTGGATAACAGACAAACTGGTTAATATTCCACAGACCGCATCAAAAAACAATTCTGATCAAGACATTCACAGATTTCTGAACAGTCCCCAAGATGTAAATGACACTGGTCATCTAATTTCTTTTAAAACATTACAAGATTTCCAGGTTTTTACTTTCAAAAATCTAGTTTTGGAACTCTCTCAAAAGCAGCCTTGTCAATATATTGCCTAAGTGATTGCTCATAGTCATACAGCATGGAAACAGCCTTTGGTCCAACCAGTCCGTGCCAACCGTAATCCCAAACTAAACTAGTTGCACCTGTCCCTCCAAACCTTTCCTATTCATATACTTATCCAAATGTCTTTTAAACATTTGTAACTGTACCTGCATCCTCCGGAAGTTCATACCATGCACAAACCACTCTGTGTAAGACAAAAACAAATTGCCCCATGTCTTTTTTTTTTAAATCTTTCTCCTCTCACCTTAAAAATATATGCCTCTTAGTCTTGAAATTCCCCATCCAATGGAAAAGACCTTAGCTATTCACCTTATTTATGTCCCTCATGATTTTCTAAGCCTTTATAAGATCACCCCTCAACCTCCTACACTCCGATGAAAAACATCCCAACCTATTCAGCCTCTGCTTATAACTCAAACCTTTCATTTTCCTTGAAGCCTTGCTAATCTTTTCTCTTCAGATAATGTTCCAATTCCATTATGAAGGCCACCGTGGAATGAGCCTCCATCTCACTGTCAGACAGCAAGTTCTAAAATGTCACCACTCACTGTACAGCAAAGGTTTCCCTTGTATTGTCTCTGGTTCGTTTGCCATTCACCTTGAGTAGGAGAAAGTGAGGACTGCAGATGCTGGAGATCAGAGCTGAAAATGTGTTGCTGGAAAAGCGTAGCAGGTCAGGCAGCATCCAAGGAGCAAGAGAATCGACGTTTCGGGCATGAGCCCGATTCCTGAAGAAGGGCTCATGCCCGAAACGTCAATCACCTTGAGTAGTCAGGACGTCCTGTTTGTTCAGACACACTGTCTCTCTTCACTCTTTTTGGTTTTAGATATATAGTGGAACATAGACCAGCATCCACACACTGGCACAATTCCAGCTCTTTTGTGGACTGCTAAATTCATGATAGCATTGCCTCCAGTTTCTGAGTTCCAATATTTCTCAGCTATGCCAAGCAAATATGGCTTGTGGACTTGCTACATCCTCATTCTTGACTATACTGAACCATTAGTTGTCTTGAGTTTATTCTGCGTCCTAACCTTCAACTCTTAGCTGCACCTACTGTCTCTTTTGGGTTTTTAACTGAGCCTTAACTACATGAAGCCTGATGCAGCAGTATCTTTTCCCATATGGAGGCGTTTTTTTCTCTGCTGTTGACCGCATAAATTTCCGGTGTCTGAAGGTAAGACTCCTCTGTCCTCAACTGCCTCCAACCAACTCGTAGACTTACACAGCATGGAAACAGACCCTTTTGGCCCAACTCGTGCGTGCCGATCAGATTTCCTAAACTGAAGTCATCATATCTGCCTGCATTTTGCCCATATCCCTCTAAATCTTCCCTATCTATGAACCTGTTCAAATGTCTTTTACATGTTGTAATTGTACTCTCTTCTACCACTTCCTCTGGTAGCTTGTTCCATATACGCACCACCTTTGTGTGAAAACACTGCCTTTAGGTCCCTTTAAGTCTACCCTCTCTCACATTAAAGCCCTCTTGCTTTGACTTCTCCATCCCAGGGGAAAGGCCTTGGCAATTCTCCTTATCCATGCCCCTCATGATTTTATAAACCTCTATAAGGTCACCCTTCAGCCTCTTACCCTCCAGGGCAAAAACAGTCCTAGCCTATCCAGGTTTATAACTGAAACCCTTTTCTCTCTAACATCCTTGTAAATCTTTTTTGCACCCTTTCCAATTTAATAACATCTTTCCTTTGGAAAGGTGACCAGAATTGTAAGTACTACTCCAACTGTAGCCTTATCATGTACAGCCACAACATGACATCCCAACTCTGGCAAGTGTGCTGAATTTCTTCCACATCACCTGTGATGTCACTTTCAAGGAACTATGTGCTTGAACCCCTAGGCCTCTCTATTCGATGACATTCCCCAGGACCCTACCAATAACTGTATAAGTCTGCCTTGGTTTGTCTTACAAAACTACAACACTTAGAGTTTAATTTAAATAAATACAATCTGCCACTCCTTGGCTCACTGATCAAGATCCTGTTGTAAGCTTAGATATTCACCTTCACTGTGCACTATACCACCAGTTTTGGTGTCATCGTACACTTACTAACCATGCCACCTATATTCTCATCCAAATTGTTATATAAATGACAAACAATAGTGGACCCAGCATTGATCCCTCTGACATACCGTTGGTCCTAGACCTCCAGTCTGAACGACTGCCTCCTTTTAAACAAAAGATAGAAAAGAAAAAGTCAAGATCTCCTGCCGCCGACACTGCTTCCCATCAGACACTCCTGGGATAGGGACAATTTTAAAAAAAAAAAATGCACCCCAAGTTTGAACTCCGAGCCTAGGGAAAAGAACTTTGCTATTTACCTTATCTACGCCCTTCATGATTTTGTGGCCTCTACAAGGTCATCCCTCAACCTACTACACTTCAGTGAAAAAAGTCCGAGCTGATCCACCTCTCCTCGTGACTCAAGCCCTCCTGTTCTGGCAGCATCTTTGTGGATCCCTTCTGAATCTTCTCCAATTTAAGAATATCCTTCCTATAGCAAGGCAACCAGAACTGTACACAGTAATCCAAAAGTGACGTCATCAACATTCTATACAACAACTACATTCTGGGTGTGTTCAAAACATTAGCTTGGTGGTGGTGCTGCACAACACAGTAGAGGGTATCTCCAATGTGAAGATGGACTTTGTCTTCTCAAGGACTATGGAGTGGTCACTCTGTCATGAAACTGTTATGGACAGATGCATCACAATAGGTAGTTTAAGAACAAAGTGAAGTAACTTTTAGTGCCATTCTTAGTCCTGTCACAAGCTGCTATATACACAGTATTGTAGCTGAGTTCTTTAGGTTCTTGTTAGTTCATTTGGTGCTACTAAGCCAGTCTTGTTGATCGACATTCAGGGCCCACCTGAAATGCATTTTATGCTCTTAGTGCTTCTTCCACTTGATGGTCAACTTGGAGGAGGACTATTTATTAGCAGAGGTGGGTGCGGAAAGTGGTAATCAGTGGGAAGTTTACCCATGTTTGACCTGATAACATGAGACTGTATGGGGTCTGAAGTCAATGTTGAGGACTCCCAGGGCATCTGCTTATGAAAGAGAAGTCAGAAGATTAATAAATTGAACCAGGAGTAGACCATATGGTCTGTTCAGTATGGTCTGCCTTTCAATATGATCATTGAAACTGAAGTCAAAGTATAGCCAATGCCCTGCAAGCTCTTCATGTTCCTTAATTCATGAACCTTAGAGTTCTTTGAGGATGTGACTAGAAAAGTTGATGAGGGTCGAGCTGTGGATGTGGCGTATATGGACTTCAGCAAGGCATTTGATAAGATTCCCCATGGTAGGCTCATTCAGAAGGTCAGGAGGAATGGGATACAGGGGAACTTAGCTGTCTAGATACAGAATTGGCTGGCCAACAGAAGACAGCGAGTGGTAGTAGAAGGAAAATATTCTGCCCGGAAGTCAGTGGTGAGTAGTGTTCCACAGGGCTCTGTCCTTAGGCCTCTACTGTTTGTAATTTTTATTAATGACTTGGATGAGGGGATTGAAGGATGGGTCAGCAAGTTTGCAGACGACACAAAGGTTGGAGGTGTCGTTGACAGTATAGAGGGCTGTTGTAGGCTGCAGCGGAACATTGACAGGATGCAGAGATGGGCTGAAAGGTGGCAGATGGAGTTCAACCTGGATAAATGTGAGGTGATGCATTTTGGAAGGTCGAATTTGAAAGCTGAGTACAGGATTAAGGGTAGGATTCTTGGCAGTGTGGAGGAACAGAGGGATCTTGGTGTGCAGGTACATAGATCCCTTAAAATGGCCACCCAAGTGGACATGCTTGTTAAGAAAGCATATGGTGTTTTGGCTTTCTTTAACAGGGGATTGAGTTTAAGAGTCGTGAGATCTTGTTGCAACTCTATAAATCTTTGGTTAAACCGCACTTGGAATACTGCGTCCAGTTCTGGTTGCCCTATTATAGGAAAGATGTGGATGCTTTGGAGAGGGTTCAGAGGAGGCTTACCAGGATGCTGCCTGGACTGGAGGGCTTCTCTTATGAAGAGAGGTTGACTGAGCTCGGACTTTTTTCATTGGAGAAAAGGAGGAGGAGAGGGGACCTAATTGAGGTATACAAGATAATGAGAGGCATCGATAGAGTCGATAGCCAGAGACTATTTCCCAGGGCAGAAATGGCTAACACAAGGGGTCATAGTTTTAAGCTCGTTGGAGGAAAGTATAGAGGGGATGTCAGAGGCGGGTTCTTTACACAGAGAGTTGTGAGAGCATGGAATGCGTTGCCAGCAGCAGTTGTGGAAACGAGGTCAATGGGGACGTTTAAGAGACTGCTGGACATGCATATGATAACAGAAATTTACGGGTGCATACATGAGGATCAATGGTCGGCACAACATCGTGGGTTGAAGGGCCTGTTCTGTGCTGTACTGTTCTATGTTCTAACACCGGATGAAATACGGAGTTAAGTGCACTGTACTTGACTGAAACAGAAAGTAAGTTTCTAGCTTTCTTAAACAAAACTAAAGTCCCTGTTGTACTGAGGAAGAACAAAAAATAAATAAACAAAAAATGGGTCTTCCTTGACTCCATCCCAATCAGCCACTCCTGGGGCAAGAAACACAAGGTGCCAAAATCGAAAATAAACTTTCCTCGGCCGTTCAAAATTAAAGAAAATTGGGGGGAAAAAAAGAATAAATCGCTTATGCTCCATTCCCATTGAATGCTCCTCTGGGGCAGGGATAACAAGGCTTGCAAACTCCTCTCCTCATTTTAACTCAAAAAAAACCTCCCCTGCCACCTATTCCATCAAGCAGATTTGGGGCAGGGATAATATAAGGTTCAAATAAATGTCTCCTATGCCCTTCCAAGGGGTCCAAAATCAACACAAAAAGACAAAACAGCCCTTTCCAGGGCACAAAATCAAGAACAAATGAAAATGTCAAACAGAAACTTTACTAAATCAAAGTATCATTTATACAAACTGATGAAGGGCTCTTGCCTGAAACGTTGATTTTCCTGCTCCTCGGATGCTCCCTGACTTGCTGTGCTTGTCCAGCACCACTCTAATCTAGACTCTGGTTTCCAGCATCTGCAGTCCTCACCTTTGCCTAACTGATAATACTCTCCAGTCCCGCGGTGTACATCAGTCATGAAAGGCCTCCACCATACCAGTGAACACTGTATGCTCCCACTCCAGGGACACCCGAGCACAGATGAAACTGTGTGAAAGAGAGGCCGATGAATTCCTATCAATAATGCTCTACTACCACCCTTTGCCTTCTAACATCAATCCAATTTTGTATCCAGTTTGCTAGCTCTCCTTGGATCCCAAATGATGTAACCTTATTAAACAGTCCACCATGTAGAACCTTGTCTAAAGCCTTGCTCATGTCCATATAGACAATGTCTACTGCTCTGCCTTCATCAATCTTTTTGGTCACCTTTTCAGAAAACTCAATCAAGTTAGGGAGACACGACTTTCCATGCACAAAGCCATGCTGAATATCTCTAATCAATCTTTGCCTCTCCAAATGCTTTATAGATCCTATCACTCCGAATCCCCTCCAAAGACTTACCCACCACTGATCTCAGGCTCGCTGGTCTATAGTTCTTTGGCTTTTCTTTGCACCCTTGCTTAAATAATGGCACAACATTAGCAGCCCTCCTACTTCACCCATGGCTATCGATAATGCAAATATCTTTTCTCAGAGCCTTGTAATTTCTTCCCCAGCTTCCCACAACTTGATCTGGGATTTGTCCACCTTTTATGTTTAAGACCTCTGGCACCTCTTCTGTAATGAGGACTGTTTTCAAGACATCACTATTTCCCTGAGTGCCCTAGCTTCCGTGTCTTTCTTCACAGTAATTACTGATGTGAAATAATTGTTTAGTATTTCCTCCATCTCCTATGGTTCCACACATAGATGACCTTATGATGTTTAAGGGGTCCTATTTTCTCCCTACTTACTGTTTTGCCCTTAATGCATTTGTCTTCTCTTTAACCTTATCTTATCAAGTCTATCTTGTATCCCCTTTTTGTCCTCCTGATTTCCCTCTTAAGTGTAATCCTAATATTCTCCAAGAGATTCACTTGATCCCAGCTGTCAAAACCACATATGCCTCTGCCTTTTTATTGACCAGAACCCCAATATCTCTCATCATCCAATGTTCCCTATTCCTGTCAGCCTTGCCCCTCACTCGAGCAGGAACATGCTGTCCCTGAACACTCGTTATCTCACTTTTGAAAGCCTCCAACCTGTTAGATATCCCTTTTACCTGTGAATAGCCTCCCCCAATAAACTTCTCAAAGTTCCTGTCTAGTACTGTCAAAATTGGCCTTGCCCAAATTTAGAACTTCAACTTGTGGACCAGACCTATCCTTCTCCATAGATATTTTTTAAACGAATACAATTATGGTCACTGGTCCCAAAGCGCTCCCAACTAACACCACAGTCACTACCCTGCCTTGTTTCCCAAGAGGAATTCAAGCTTTGCCCCTTCTCTGCTATGTACATCTACATATCGATGAAGAATATGTTCTTGAACACATATCACAAATTCCTCACTATCCAAGCCTTTAATATTTATGGCTGCCCCAGCCTATGTTTGGAAAGTGTAAATCCCCGACAATTATAACCCTATTATTCTTGCATATATCTGAGATCTCTCTACACACTTGCTCTCCAATTTCCCACTTACTCTTTTTGGTGGGGGGGAAGGGGGGCCTTTAGTACAGGGAGTTGATGGCCTACTGGCATTATCACTGGATTGTTACTCTCGAGACCCAGGTAATGTTCTGGTGACCCTGGATTTGAATCCCAACATGATAGATGGTGGAATTTGAATTCTGTTTAAAAAGACAGTTTGGAATTAAGATCCATTGTCGATGTTTGTCAAGAAAAGAAACCCCATCTGGTTCTCTAAAGTCCTTTTGGGAAGAAAACTGTCATCCTTACCTGGGGGTCTGGCTTACATGTGACTCCAGACCCACATCTGTAGTTGACTCTTAATTGTCTTTTGAGCATTAGAGATAGGCAATAAATGCTGGCAAAACCTCATCCTTTGAGTGAATTTTAAAAGAAATCCCACCAATGAGATCAGCCCCTTATTTCTTAGCTCCACCCATATAGCTTCACTGGAGATTCATTAGGAACATCCTCTCTAAATACTGCTGCGATGTTTTTCCTAATCAAAAACGCCACTCCCCTGCTTTTGCCTCCCTTTTCTATCCTTCCTGTACCTCAATGTTGAGCTGCCAGTCCTGTCTTTCCCTCAGCAATGTTTCTGTGTTAGTAGCTATGATATTCAGTCCCATGTTCCCATCCATAGCCTGAGTTCATCTGCCTTTCTCATCAGGCCTCTTGCACTGTAATAAATGCAATTAATTCATTAGTCTTTCCTCGT
This sequence comes from Chiloscyllium plagiosum, assembly GCF_037043375.1. NCBI lineage: Eukaryota > Metazoa > Chordata > Chondrichthyes > Orectolobiformes > Hemiscylliidae > Chiloscyllium > Chiloscyllium plagiosum. Next base: position 61,910,469 of record NW_028270140.1, read on the forward strand.
TCCCTACTATGCTTTTGCATGGTGTATTTAACTTTTTAAGTTCTGTACAAGCCTCATCCTTCTCTCTTGCTGTGGTTCTGTTCACCGAGTTGGAAGTTTTTGTTGCAAACATTTCGTCCCCTGTCTAGGTGACATCCTCAGTGCTTGGGAGCCTCCTGTGAAGCGCTTCTGTGGTGTTTCCTCCGGCATTTATAGTGGCCTGTCCCTGCCGCTTCCGGTTGTCAGTTTCAGCTGTCCGCTGTAGTGGCCGGTATATTGGGTCCAGGTCGATGTGTTTGTTGATGGAGTTTGTGGATGAGTGCCATGCTTCGAATCCGACTGGGACAACACTACCATTATAGGGCAAGCCAAACAAAGAACAGCCAGGAACTTCCTAGAAGCATGGCACTCACAGGAGGCTCCCAAGCACTGAGGATGTCACCTAGACAGGGGACGAAACGTTTGCAACAAAAACTTCCAGCTCGGCGAACAGAACCACAGCAACGAGCACCCGAGCTACAAATCTTCTCACAAACTTTGAACACCTTCTCTCTTGTCTGACGACCTCTTGGGGTCTTCGACACACACACACACACACACACACACACACACACACACACACACACACTCATTTGTCCCTATAGTGTGGAAAACAAGCCCTTCGGCCCAACAAGTCCACACCAACCCTTCAAAGAGTAACCCACCCAGATGCATTCTTCTCCTCTATTCTCCTATATTTTCCCCTGAATAATGCACCTAACCTACACATCCCTGAACACTGTGGGCAATTTAGCATGACCAATTCACTTCACCTGCACATCTTTGGTTTGTGGGAGGAAATCGGAGCACCTGGAGGAAACCCACGCAAACGTGGGGAGAAGGTGCAAACTCCACACAGACAGTCGCCTGAGGCTGGAATTGAGCCCAGGTCCCTGGCACTGAGGCAGCAGTGCTAACCACTGAGCCACCATGCTGCCCCATCCTCCTATTCCTATCCTATTCCCACTCTGACTAGCACATGGCACTGGGAGTAATCCAGAGGTTGCCACCCTTGAGATCCTGCTTTCTAACCTCTTGCCTAACTCCCTGTTTCACTCTGTAGGGCCTCATCTTTTTTTTTACCTATGCAGTTGGTACCGATGTGTATGATAACCTCTCTTTGCTCATGTTGCACTTTTAAGAATTTCCCTCTGAGACATCGTTGACTCTGGCACCAGGGAGGCAACACACCATTCTGGAGTCATGCTCGTAGCTGCAGAAACACCCGTTGATTAGAGAGCTCTCACTCGCTCTCTCTCGATTGCACGCTTGGCTCTGCTGTAAACAAGGTATGACAGTCGTGGTGTCAAAGATCTAGTGGCCGCTGCTGTTGTTTTCCTCTGAGACACTGTTTTCCCCCACCCCAAACAACAGTGACCAAAATGTTTTACTTGTTTAAGAGGGGGAATAGACAGAGAGAACTCCTGCATTACTTGCCTATCCTCCTGGTGGTGACCTATCAAGCTGACTGTACCTGCTGTGTGAGTATGTGACCACCTCTGGGAAGCTACCATCTATCATGCTGCCTGCCTCCTATATGCTCCTCAGTGCATCCAACTGCTGCTCCAACTGATCTATGTGGTCTGAGAGAAGCTGCAGCCGGACAGCATTTCTGCAGCATAGTCAGGAGTGACAATGGACTGCTCCCTGATCTCCCACATCTGGTGGGAGGAGCATACCACTGTACTGACTGCTATTTGTTAAACGGACAGGGATGGCAGTCTTAGAGGGCAAGAAAAAAGGATTTACTCTGGTCTTGTAGCTGCTCGCTTTCATCAACTAAGCCTGGTATATATGTAAGCCCGAGCTTAGAGCTAACCAGCAGCATCTTGACCACAAAACAGCCCTTTGCGAAATTAGCTGGAACAAGATATAGCAATGCCTCCCTTCCCCCACTTGTCTAAACTCCCAATCTTGGCTTAGTTCCCAGCGATAGCACTCTTTTGCTGGTCACAATTTCATGGATAAAGACGTGGATCTTCTGATGTGAGATCTTGAGGGTATTATTTGGAGTTTGCAGTATAAAATCTTTCCACTTCTTGCTCCCAACCATATCTGACACATCGACTCTTTTCCTCGCCTGCCTCGTCGATTGCAGCCACTGGAGAAAGTAGCTCCAGGTCTCTCTCAGCCCTGATCAAAATTAACAGGGTAGTGTAGAGTCAGTCGTAGGGTACACAGTGGGTTGAAAATCACCACCTGTATTGGGTCTGTCTCCCTATGTGATCCTGGTACAGAAACAGACTTGTGCCTATGTAACAATTGTTTCAGTTAGCTAATTCTCTCAACTAGGTAAAAACAATAACTGCAGATGCTGGAAACCCGATTCTGGATCAGTGGTGCTGGAAGAGCACAGCAATTCAGGTAGCATCCAACGAGCAGCGAATCGACGTTTCGGACAAAAGCCCTTCATCAGGAATAAAAATTCTCTCAACTGCCAGCTTCAGAATACACATAGGGTCACAACCATTGCCACTCTCTTTGTTTTTTTGTTTCACGACTGCATTTGACATTTTCAGTATACCTTGTCCAGATCTCATTGATGCACACCTATAAGTGAGGATTTTCTTTTGCCTCAAAAGGCTTCAAATATTGTGAACAAAAAATACAACTGTCCAGTCTTAACTGCAGAAGAATTTGAAGATTATTTCCCCTGTTTTAACTGTCATTGTATTGATTAGAGCTGGGCTGCATGTTCCACTGTGTTGATCTGCACAGTGCTTTCATTCCAAATGTGGGTTTTAGACAGTGTTTCAGGGCAATAATTTCTTTTGACAAGTAGATGATTATATATTTTGATATGTATTTAAAATGTATCCTGCTCTGTTATTCATTTGACAATCCCAGTAAAAATTATTTTTTATTCCTTCACGAGCGTTTATGGGCGTCACTGGCCAGGTCAGCATTTATCACTTATCCCTAATTGTCAGCCACATTGCTGCGGTTCTGGAGTTATATGTAGGATGGCAGTTTTCTTCCCTAAAGGACATTATTGAATCGGATAGGGGTTCCCTGGTTTCATAGTCATTAATAGATTCTTCATTCCGGATTCATAAGTGTGATGCTGCTAAAGCATAGCCAGTCAGGCAGCATCTGAGGAACAGGAGAGTCGATGTTTTGAGCATAAGCTCTTCATCAGGAAGATATTTATTGAATTCAAATTCCACAGTCTATCATGGGAGGATTCAAATCTGGGTCCCCAGTACATTAGCTGAGTTTCTGGATTAATAGTCTAGAGGTAATATCACTAGACGATCATCTTCCCACCATTTTAATAGAATTGTCCCTTAAATGTTCCTTTGCCACTTCTCAGTTATGTTTTATAAAACACATTTACTGAAGATTGCTGTTTATAGTTTACAGATATCCTTTCAGATTCTGTACAACCTTGAAATGATACCAGTATTGAAGGAACCATTACCTCGGTTCAGAACAGTTCTTTGTCAAAGTTTCTCTTGGATTGGTTAGGATTCTTAATCTGATCTTGATTTAGACCATCTCCAATCTGAAATGAATTGATTATCTTGATCAGGTTTTGGGGCTTTACATTATGTAGAATTGTCTATAACTAATTACCATGATGTTCTAACAAAAGAAATCTGGTCTTGCTTCAATGTGATTTATTAAAAAGGACGGCTTAGCTTTGATTCTATAGTAGGCCATCCCAAAATGGGAATGGGCCCCCAGTTGAGGTTGGCAACTGAAATGTTGGGGTCACAAGCAGATGGCTAATCTCTGAAACTCAGATTAACCATGTTTGTCTCAGTGTTTCGCATCAAAAACTTTTGGGAAAATGTTTTTACAAATGCTGCATGTTGCAGGCTATGTTTTAGAGTATAGAGAGCATTTGTGTTTTATTACAAAGAAGAAGTAAAGGTAATCCATTTGTAGATTTTGGCCAGTATCATCGTTTGCAGCTGATGGGTTGAAGTTGTGCAGTGGTGACCTATTGACATCCTATGCTTTATATAAAAATTCTCTGCCCTTCTTTAATTGTGCAAGTTGTGAAATAAGCAGAGGAAAGAATCGTTGGCCTAAATTTTGTTGGAAGGGATCATCTTACAGGTATCAAAGTCAGTTCACAATTTTTTTTGGGCACAGCTTTGTTTTTGGTATTTTCCACCTTTAGTTACACAGTCAATTAATTGTGGCTTATTGAAGGCAACAAGTCATTGTGGCCTTGGAAACAACAAAAGAATTGAAAAGGAAAGTAGAATGGATTGAGCATCATAGCTGCACTGTGAGAAATAAAGAGGGGAAAGAATCTCAATTGTTACAATGTAAGAAGAGACCATTCAGTCCATTTTACCTGCATGGTTTTTTAAATGTGCATTATCAAGTACCAATCTTCTGCTTTCTCCCAGTACCCTTACACACTATTTCTATCCCAATAATTATCCAATGTCATCTTGAATGTCTCAATTGATCCTGCTGCCACAACATTTCCAGGTAGTTTCCACATTTGCTGTGCACAAAATGTTTTCTTCCTTGCATCGTTTTAAATCCATACCATTTCATTTTTGTTCTTTTCACAAACAGGAACCTATCCCCCTACTTCTGTATCTGGCCTGGCTATGGATTTGAAAACCTCTTTGAAATCTCCCCTCGTCCTTCTCTCCAAGGAGAACAGTCCCAACTTGGAGTCATATGGCACGGAAACAGACTTTTTGGTCCAACTGTCCATGCCAACCAAGTTTCCCAAACTATAGTAGTCCCATTTGTCTGCATTTGGTTCATATCGTCTAAACCTTTCATATCCATATACCTGTCAAAATGTCTTTTAAATGTTGTAACTATATCTTTTTAAAAATCTATCATCACAACTGTTTCTCATTCTGGAATCATTCAGTTGAGAGAAAGAAGGACAGGAGCAAAGAGAAAGTAAGAAAAAATGGCTACCAAGGTGTCAATGAAGCTACTACACTAAAATGCTGGATAGATTAAGGGCTAGGTGTCACTGTGAGGCAAAACAAATTGGCTTGCAAGTGCACCATATTGTTACTTTAATGTAGCTTTATTGCAACATTTTACTGTAGAATGATCAAAGCAGAAAAACAGGATGAAACAAAAGTTACCTAATCTCTTGGAAGCTGGTATGAGGAACTCATGCTATTAAGCAGTATGCCCTCTGAAAATATGAGAAGTACCCTTTGCCCACTGATACTCTCAATTGCTGTTTGCTGGAAATCCCCAGAGAAGTTGGAATGAGAAATGTATCATTGATATTGACCACATCCCTTCAAGAGTTTGAGCTCTGTGCTTTCTTGGGTATTACTAATGCAGAAATATTTTAATTAGCATAATTTATTGCATTTTAGAACAGGAGATCAAAACTTCTTTAAAACCATGCATGATGATTACTGAGGTTTTAAACTCCTCCCCAACAGGAATTTTTTGCAATATCTAAATATTGTCATTCAACAAAAAAAAGTTTCATTTTGTTTCCCTAAGCCCTGATAATGCTAACAGAAACCCTTTGTTTGTACTTTCCCATCAGATGAATAGGGGAAACTAATATCTTAGAGTCATAGAGTCTCAGAGATGTACAGCACGGAAATAGATGCTTCAGTCCAACTTGTCCATGCCGACTAGATATCCCAACCCAATCTAGTCCCACCTGCCAGCACCCGGCCCATATCCCTCCTCACCCTTCCTATTCATATACCCATCCAAATGCCTTTTAAATGTTGCAATTGTACTAGCCTCCACCACTTCCTTTGGCAACCCATTGCACACATGCACCAGTCTCTGCGTGAAAACATTGCCTCTTGGGTCTCTTTTATATCTTTCCCCCCCTCATCCTGAACCTATGCCCTCTAGTTCTGGACTCCCCCATCCCAGGGAAAAGACCTTGTCTATTTATCCTATACATGCCCCTTATGATTTTATAAACCTCTACAAGGTCACCCCTCAGCCTCCGACACTACAGGGAAAACAGCCCCAGCCTATTCAACCTCTTTCTCCATAGCTCAAATCCTCCAACCCTGGCAACATCCTTATAAATCTTTGCTGCACCCTTTCAAGTTTCACAACATCTTTTCGATAAGGAGGAGACCAGAATTGCACGCAATATTCCAACAGTGGCTTAACCAATGTTCTGTATGGCTGCAACATAACCTCCCAACTCCTATACTCAACCTGAACCTGCACTCCAAGGTCTCTTTGTTCATCAACATTCCCGAGGACCTTACCATTAAGTGCAGAAGTCCTGCTGAGATTTGCTTTCCCAAAATGCAGTAACTTGCATTTATCTGAATTAAACTCCATTTGTCACTTCTCAGCCCATTTGCCCATCTGATCAAGATCCCATTGTAGTCTGAGGTAACCTTCTACACTGTCCACTACACCTCCAATTTTGGTGTCATATGCCTCTTTATGCTCACATCCAAATCATTTACATAAACGATGAAACGTAGTGGACCCAGCACCGATCCTTGTGACACTCCACTGGTCACAGGCCTCCAGTCTGAAAAACAACTCTCCACCACCACCCTCTGTCCTCTACCTTCGAGCCAGTTCTGTATCCAAATGGCTAGTTCTCCCTGTATTCCATGAGATCTAACCTTGCTAACCAGTCTCCCATGGGGAACCTTGTCAAAAGCCTTACTGAAGTCCATATATATCACATCTACTGATCTGCCCTCATCAACTCTTTGTTACTTCTTCAAAAAAACTCAATCAAGTTTGTGAGACATGATTTCCCACGCGTAAAGCCATGTTGACAATCCCTAATCAGTCCTTGCCTTTCCAAATACATGTACATTCTGTCCCTCAGGATTCCCTCCAACAACTTACCCACCACAGACGTCAGGCTCACCGGTCTGTAGTTCCCTGGCTTGTCCTTACCACCTTTCTTAAATAGTGGCACCACGTTAGCCAACCTCCAGTCTTCCAGCACCTCACCTGTGACTATTGTTGATACAAATATCTCAGCAAGAGGCTCAGCAATCACTTCCCTAGCTTCCCACAGAGTTCTAGGGTACACCTGATCAGATCCTGAGGATTTATCCACGTTTATGCATTCCAAGACATCCAGCACTTCCTCCTCTGTAATATGACATTTTTCAAGACTCGCATTGTCTCCTTTCTGAAGGCTTCCCATTTTCCAGTCATCCCTGTACCTGCGAACATCTGCCCCCAATCAGTTTTTTGAAAGTCCTTGCCTAATATTGTCAAAATTGGCCTTTCTCCAGTTTAGAACTTCAACTTTTAGATCTGGTCTATCCTTTTCCATCATTTTTTTAAAATGAATAGAATTATGGTCGCTGGCCCCAAAGTGCTCCCCCACTGACACCTCAGTCACCTGCCCTGCATTATTTCCCAAAAGTAGGTCAAGCTTTGCACCTTCTCTAGTAGGTACATCCATATACTGAATCAGAGAATTATCTTGTGTCCCCTACCATAATTACCCTATTATTCTTACGGATAGCTGAGATCTCCTTACAAGTCTGTTTCTCAATTTCCCTCTGACTATTGGGGGGGTCTATAATACAATCCCAATAACGTGATCATCCCTTTCTTATTTCTCGGTTCCACCCAAATAACTTCCCTGGATGTATTTCCTGGAATATCCTCCCTCAGCACAGCTGTAATGCTATCCCTTATCAAAAATGCCACTCCCCCTCATCTTTTGCCTCCCTTTCTATCCTTCCTGTAGCATTTGTATCCTGGAACATTTAGCTGCCAGTCCTGCCCATCCCTGAGCTATGTTTCCGTAATTGCTATGATATCCCAGTCCCACGTTCCTAACCATGCCCTGAGTTCCTCTGCCTTCCCTGTTAGACCCCTTGCAATGAAATAAATGCAGTTTAATTCATTAGTCGTACCTTGTCCCTGCCTGCCCTGACTGTTTGACGCACTTCTGTTCTCAGCTGTACCCGTCTCAGATTGATCTCTTTCCTCACCATTTCATCCGACAAGAAGAGCATATCACTCGACTAAGGGCCATTTTTGATTCTTCCAATCTGCAGACCCAGCAATTAGCACTGTCTTATTCCTCTATAAAACACTGCTCCAGGCTAACTTAATACTAATGGCTTATAATTTTAAGTTTAAGGAGGAGACATATATCTCAATAAAACATATATAATCAAGAAAGAACCCACTCTACTTACTACTGCAAACTCACAGCAAGGCCACACTTAAAATATCCACTCATCTGTTTCTGAGCTGTGACCCCCCACCCCCCCTAAAAACAGGTTCCTCCAAGATCAGTTGTGAATTTTGCAGTTTGTTAATTTTCTTAGACTCACTCTGATGTCCAGCAGTACATGAATTCAACAGCAAAGGCAGGAACTGCACAGGTTCACTGCTGTGTCAATTAGCAGTGTGGGTTTCTCGCTCTCGCCCTCACTCTCACGCTATCTCATGTTCTGCTTTTGTCTCTTCCTCTCCCTTTTAAAAGTGCCGTTGTTTTGGCCTTTTTTTTCCTCAAGTTCCAAAACAATGCAATAGCATTTAAAACAGTAATTTCTGCTCATGGAATTCAAGAAAATCACCTCCAATACCTAAAATACGTCAAGGAGCAGTCTGTTACAGCCAGAAATTTTTCCTGTCTTCCATCTTGGATTATACCTTACGGTTCTGTTGTCTTACTGTGGAGAGATAGTGCTCAGTGGTTAGCACTGCTGCCTCACAGATTCCAACCTCGGATGACTCTGTGTGGAGTTTGCACATTCTCCCTGTGTCTGCGTGGGTTTCCTCCGGGTGCTTCAGTTTCTTCCCACAATCTCAAATATGTTCAGGTTGAGTGAATTGGCCATGTTAAATTGTCCATAGCATTCAGGCATGTATAGGTCAAGATCATTAGTCAGGGCTAAATGTAGGATAATAGGATAGGGGAATGGGTCTGTGTGGGTTACTTTTTGGAGGGTTGGTGTAGACTTGTTGGGACGAAGACCCTGTTTCCACACTTTAGGAATTCTATGTTTCTATTTTAAAAGCAATCTTTAACCAGGGCAACATGTTTATCAAATAATCTTTGTTTATCTTGCGTGGTGTCCAAATCCCTCCATTTCCTTGCTTCTTTCTTTAGCCAAACACCGCAATCCTGGCACAGCTTTCAGCATCCTACTAATTGTTCCCCTTTTGTGTTCCATCAGCAGCAGCCTTGCTTTCAGCTGATGAGGGTTAAACTTCTGGAATTTCTTCAGGATTGTTTTAAAAGGTTCCACACGGGACACTGGTTGGCAAGGTTAGATCTCATTGAATACACGGAGAACTAGCCATTTGGATACAGAACTGGCTCGAAGATGGAAGACTGGCTCGAAGGTGGTGGTTGTTTTTGAGACTGGAGGTCTGTGACCAGTGGAGTGCCACGAGGATCGGTGCTGGGTCCACTACTTTCCTTCATTTTATGTAAATGATTTGGATGTGAGCATAGGAGCTATAGTTTTTAAGTTTGCAGTTGACATCAAAATTGGAGGTGTAGTGGACAGCGAAGGAGGTTACCTCAGATTCCAACAGAATCTTGATCAGATGGGCCAATGGGCTGCGGAGTGGCAGATGGAGTTTAATTTGGATGTATGTGAGGTGCTGCATTTTGGGAAAGCAAATCTTAGCAGGACTTATACACTTAATGGTAAGGTCCTCGAGTGTTGCTGAACAAAGAGACTTTGGAGTGCAGGTTCATAGCTCCTTGAAAGTGGTGTAGCAGGTAGATAGGATAGTGAAGAAGGCATTTGGTATACTTTCCTTTATTGGTCAGAGTATTGAGTATAGGAGTTGGGGGTTCATGTTGTGACTGGACAGGACATTGGTTAGGCCATTTTGGAATATTGCGTGCAATTTTGGTCTCCTTCCTATCGGAAAGATGTTGTGAAACTTGAAAAGGTTCAGCAAAGATTTACAAGGATGTTGCCAGGTTTTGAGCTGCAGAGAGAGATTGAATAGGCTGGGGCTGTTTTCCCTGGAACTTTGGAAGCTGAGGGGTGACCTTAGAGGTTTATAAAATCATGAAGGGCATGGATAGGATAATTAACCAAAGTCTTTTCCCTGGGGTCAGGATGTCCCGAGCTAGAAGGCATAGGTTTAGGGTGAGAGGGAAAAGATATAAAAGAGACCGAAGGGGCAACTTTTTCACACAGTGGGGGGTATGTGTATAGAATGAGCTGCCGGAGGAAGTGGTGGGGGCTAGTACAATTGCAACATTTAAAAGGCATTTGGATGGGTATATATGAATATGAAGAGTTTAGAGGGATATGGGCCGGGTGCTGGCAAGTGGGATGAGATTGGGTTGGGATATCTGGTTGGCATGGACAAGTTGGACCGAAGAGTCTGTTTCCGTGCTGGACGTCTCTATGACTCTAATGTTTTAACCTGTCATTCCGCTTTTTTAAAGACCCTTTCTTTAGAACCTGCTTCTTTGACCATGCAAATGGGCCGCAGTGAATAGCTGTTCATGGCATCACATCAAATTTTTATTTGATGATGTTTCTGTGAAGTGCCTTGGAAATTTGCTATATGCATTTGCAGTGTATTTGCAGTCTTTGTTCTCCTAGATGGTGGTGATTGTAGGTGTGGAAAGGATCATTACGGACTTTCAGGTGTGCATCTTGTAGATGATACTGCGTGCTGCCAATGAGGAGCAGGGCTGAGGAACTGGATTTTGTGGTTGTGGCACTAATCAAGCAAGCTGTTTTGCCCTGGATGGTGTCAAGCCTCCTTGAGTGTTTATTGGAGCTGCACTCATCCAGGCAAATGGGGCGTATTCCATCATACTCCTGATTTTTGCTGTGTAGGTGGTGAACAGGCATTGGGAGTCAGGAGATTGGTTGCTCATTACATGATTCCTAGTCTCTGATCTGCTGTTGAAGCTACATTATTTATTTGGCTAGTCTAATTCAGTTTCTGATCAATGGTAAACCCCTCTGATGTTAATAGTGGAAGATTCAGCAATGTGATATCACTGAATGTTAAGGGGCGATGGTTAGATTCTCTCTTCTTGTAGATTGTTATTGCTTGACACCCACCTACTTTTCATCCCAAACCTGAAGGTTTTGTTGCATTTGAACATCAATTAATCCAGTACCTGAGGACTCCTGAATGATGACTATACAATGTTCAGCACCAATGAACATTCCCATTTCTGACCTTTTTGTGATCGAGCAGCTGAAAATTATTTGAGCCACAGATATTGACTTCAGGTACTTGTGCATTGAAGTTCTCGAACTAATATGAATGATCACTGACTATAATCACCCTCCTTTGTGTCAAGTATAATTCAGCTAGCTGAGAGCCTTCTCCTTGATTCTTATTGGTTCTCGTTTTGCTAAGGTACCTTGATGCACTCTGTCAAGGGCAGTCATTCTCCCCTCCCCTCTGGAATTCAGCTCTTTTGCCCATGTTTGAACCAAGACTGTAATGAGATCATGATAGAAACCAATTTTCAAAGAGCAGATTGTTGTATTCCTTAATACTTTTGATGACTCCTTCCATCTCTTGATCAACAGTAAAGTGTAGACTGCTGGGGCAGCGATTGTCCTGAAGGGATTTGCCTTTTTTTTTGTGAACAGGGCATACCTGGACAATTTTCTTTTTTGCATTGGCATCTACACAGCAATCTTGTAGCTGTACTGTAGTGGAGAGCTGTGGATGCATGGCAAGTTCTCATTGCTATTGCTGGCCTGCAGCCTTTGCGATGTCTAGTGCCTCCAATCATTCTTGATGCCACATGAAATGAATCGAATTGATTGAAGCCTGACGTCAGGAATGTTGTGGGCATCTGGAATAGACCAAGGTGGATCTTTCAAGCAGCGCTTTTGGCTGAAGATGTTTGTGAATGTTTGTTTCAGTTTTATCTTTTGTACTAATATGATTTGCTCCCCCTTCATTGAGGATGAGGAAATTTGTAGACCATCTCCCCCACCCCCCCCCGCCACACACACACACACACACACACACACACACACACTCTCTCACTCTCACACACTCTCTTTCACTCACTCACTCACTCACACACTCTCTCTCTCTCTCTCTCTCTCTCTCTCTCTCTCTCACACTCTCATAATTCCTTTTGGAAAATTACACATTGTTCTCTATTGCACTGGTTTGACAACCTTGTGGTCTTGCTGCTGGCTTTAGTCACTTCACATTACTACATAATTATTGTTGGGGTGTTCTTCCTTACACTGTCTCTCTTTCTGCATAATTAGTAGGTGATCATTGATCTGAACTAGCTTCTGTCTTTTTACAATGTAACACTGATCAGTAATCACTTTGTATGATTTGGGCTGGTTGCATATTCTGGAAACCTTAGAAATATAAATACGTGGATACCAATTTCCACTTTTTGCTCAGAGCCAAGTGTTGGTAGCTCTGTTACACAATGAATGAGCATTTGGTTGGAAGAATATTGAAAGACAATCTGCACCCTTTCAATATTGCAAGTGGGAGTACAGGAGCAGTGGGATCTGGGTATATATGTGCACAGATCATTGTATGGTTTACTTGCTGTAATATTTTCAATGTTGCTTTATTAATAGTGGCATAAAATATGAGCAAAGAGGCAATCAACTTGTATAAGGCACTATTGGATCTTGGCTGGAGTATTGTCTACAGTTCTGGATATGACATTACAGGAAGGATGTGAATGCACTAGAAAGCATGCAGAACTGGTTTACAAATATGGTTCCAGGAATGAGGAACTTCAGTTATGAGGATAGATTGAAGAAGTTTGAGACTGTTATTCTTGGAGTGGAGAAGGCTGAGAGATCTATGGTGGTTTCCAAATAATGAGTAGGCTTGATACAGTAGATGGGGAGAAACTTCGCACTTGTAAAAGGAACAAGAACAAGACAGCATAGATTTAAGGTGATCTGCAATAACAACAATGAAGGGAGGAAAACAAATTTCCCTCCGAGTAGTTAGGGTACAAAATGCATAGCCAGGAAATATAGTGCAGACAGGCTCAATTAAGGAGTTCAAGGGAACATTGGGTGATTATTTGATTGAAAAATAATGTGCAAGGTTATGGGGAAAAAGCAGGAGATTGGCATGCATTCACGATGCATAATTAACAAACTGGTACAGGTATCTGGGCTGAATGGCCTCTTTCTGTAGCATAGCATGTCTGTGATTCTGTGAAGATTATTTTCTGTTTTGGAATCCTTAAATAATTTGCTGCTGTGCAAAATCTATGCCTTCCAAGCTTAAGTTATAGATAGTATTAAGGATAGTACAGGGATAGTAATTCTCCCCCCCGCCTCCCCCCCCCCCCCCCCCCCCATTTGATGGTGCACAAAAATGCAGTAATACAATGTGAACTACTTGCTTTGTTACTCAATACTTTATGCTCATTGATTTGATTATACATGAAATGTTTTGCCAGTGTACTGTGTTTCATTGTTTTGCTACCTGAACCGGGAAATTAAAAATGGGACTCATCATGCCAGCGATAGTTGTGGGTATTGTGTTGCTTAGTTGAGCACTGGGAAACCTTCCTTGCACAGTGTGAATAAGTTTGTTGCTAGTTTTGTTTAAGAAGCGGATGAAACATGCTGTGGATATCGAGGCATCTACTGCTGCGGTTGAAATCTCTGACATGCCTCACATCAACTCCTAAATCATTGAATACTCGGTTATATCCTTGGCTGATGTAAAGGTTTGGTGTACAGTTAGTTGTCTTATAACAATGTAGTTGCGTTCCAGCAAAATCTTACTTAATAGAAAATCGCTTACTATAAATAATGGGGTCTACAGGAAAAGTGGGGTTAGGGACAGACCAGTAAAATTGATCATTCATGACTGATCACTCAAAAATTGCCCAAAAGTCTAACACAAAGTATGGCACAGCCTGAATGAAGATTGAAATCCTATTTATCAATAAACAACTGTAAATTTAAGACAGTACATTTTAAAATATGTTGTTAATGCAGGGATAGAGGGTCATCATGGTGTGTAAGGTAGATTCCCTCATGCCTGTAAAGTGAGCTATATCGCATATTCTCTCCTTTATGCTCAAAACACTTTATAATATCTAGCTTCTCTTCCAGTGTTTTAGTCTTTCTTTTGTGATCACCAGCTGCAATTTTATCATCAGGATGCTTCTTGTTAACTTCTTATCGCTATGCCTTTTCATTTACTCAAAAAAAGGAGAGGGATAATCTACAAGTACTGTACCTTTCACAGGAAGTTGCTCAATGTATCTCTCTCAGAAAGCTGCTGTGTACTATACCCCTCACAGAAAGCTGCTCTGTTTGCAGCTGACACAGGCGCATGTGCAGAATGTTTGCCAGACTTCAGTGGGGACATCAGTGCATGTGCAGAACAAAGTGCACAAAACAATCCCTGCTGGAATTGCTCTATTGCAATCAGGGGTAAGTGTTCTTGAAAATACCATTCCTTGTTGGGTTGGGATATCTGATTGTCATGGACGGGTTGGACCGAAAGGTCTGTTTCCATGCTGTACATCTCTGACTATGACTCAGCGATATTATAAGCAAATTGCATTGCCAGAACTCGCATTGTCTGAGAGCTACCCGTAAGCCGTCTTGTGTGTTCAACATCACAGCAAGTTGGGCAGCATCCATGGAGAGAAAGCTAGCTAACATTTCAGTCTATGATGTGGAGGTGCCAGTGTTGGACTGGGGTGGACAAAGTTGAAAATTGCACAACACCAGGTTCGACAAAGGAGCAACACTCTGAAATCTTATACTTCCAAACAAACCTGTTAGACTATAACCTGATGTTGCGTGATTTTTGATTTTGAATCAAGATGACCCATCAGGGTTGAAGTGGTAAGGAGAGGGCAGTATTTATGCAATAGTAGGTAGGAAGATTTGGAGTGCTGGGGGAGAAAGGATGTTGATAGTTCAGATTAAATGATCGGAATGTGAGAATGGCAGAACAATACTGGGTCTAACTGCCAGACTGGAAAGAACAGACAGTCCCATTGGAGTCGGGAGGGGAGAGAAGACATAGAACATAGAACATAGAACAATACAGCGCAGTACAGGCCCTTTGGCCCTCGATGTTGCGCCGATCCAAGCCCACCTAACCTATACTAACCCACTATCCTCCATATACCTATCCAATGCCCACTTAAATGCCCATAAAGAGGGAGAGTCCACCACTGCTACTGGCAGGGCATTCCATGAACTTACAACTCGCTGAGTGAAGAACCTACCCCTAACTTCAGTCCTATATCTACCCCCCCTTAATTTAAAGCTATGCCCCCTTGTAATACCCGACTCCATACGCGGGAAAAGGTTCACACTGTCAACCCTATCTAACCCCCTAATCATCTTGTACACCTCAATCAAGTCACCCCTAAACCTTCTTTTCTCTAATGAAAACAGCCCTAAGTGTCTCAGTCTTTCCTCATACGATCTTCCTTCCATACCAGGCAACATCCTGGTAAACCTCCTCTGCACCCGTTCCAGTGCCTCCACATCCTTCCTATAGTATGGCGACCAAAACTGCACACAATATTCCAGATGCGGCCGCACCAGAGTCTTATACAACTGCATCATGACCTCAGGACTCCGGAACTCAATTCCTCTACAATAAAAGCCAGTACGCCATATGCCTTCCTCACCGCACTATTTACCTGGGTGGCAACTTTCAGAGATCTGTGTACATGGACACCAAGATCCCTCTGCTCATCCACACTACCAAGTATCCGACCATTAGCCCAGTACCCCATCTTTTTGTTATTCTTCCCAAAGTGAATCACCTCACACTTAGCTACATTGAATTCCATTTGCCACCTTTCTGCCCAGCTCTGCAGCTTCTCTATATCCTGCTGTAACCTGCCACATCCTTCCTCACTGTCAACAACTCCTCCGACTTTCGTATCATCCGCAAATTTGCTCACCCAACCTTCTAACCCCTCTTCCAGGTCATTTATAAAAATGACAAACAGCAATGGTCCCAAAACAGATCCTTGCGGAACACCGCTAGTGACGGCACTCCATGAAGAAACTTTGCCATCAACTACTACCCTCTGTCTTCTTCCATCCAGCCAATTCCTAATCCAAACCTCCAACTCACCCTCAATGCCATATCTCCGTATTTTCTGCAGTAGCCTACCATGGGGAACCTTATCAAACGCCTTACTAAAATCCATATATACCACATCTACCGCTTTCCCCTCATCAACCTCCTTCGTCACCTTTTCATAGAATTCAATAAGGTTTGTGAGGCACGACCTGCCCTTCACAAAACCATGCTGACTATCCTTGATCACATTATTCCTATCCAGATGTGCAAAAATCCTATCCCTTACAATTCTCTCTAAGACTTTGCCCACAACAGAAGTGAGACTCACCGGCCTATAGTTACTAGGGTTATCCCTACTCCCCTTTTTGAACAAGGGAACCACATTTGCTATCCTCCAGTCTTCTGGCACTACTCCTGTAGACAAAGAGGACATAAAAATCAAGGCCAATGGCTCTGCAATCTCCTCCCTTGCTGACAGAGAGTGTAACAAACAAAGTTAAAAGAAAGGGAAGGAATTGGTTCAGAAGTTGAATATGTTGAATTCAATATTGAGGCCAAAAAGTTGTGAAATGCTTACTTTGAAGATAAGATGTTGCTTCTCTAGTTTTCGCTGTGATTCGCTGGAACATTGCGGCTTGCCAAGGATAGACCAGGTGGGTATGTGAGCAGGACGCAGTGTTAAAATGGCCGGCTATGGGAAAGTTGGGGTCATGCTTGCACGTGGACTGGAAGTATTTGTTTCCTCCAATGTAGTGAAGGCCATATTGGGTGCAGTGAATACAGTACACAAGATTGGAGAAGTGAAATGCTGCTTCACTTGGAAAGACTTGGATGGTGAGCAGGAAGGTGAAGGTGCAGGTGTTGCACCTTCTGCAGTTGTATGGGAAGGTGCCCTATGAAGGCGGAGTGGTGTTGATGGTTGAAGAATGGGCAAGAGTGTCCCAGAGGGAATGATCCCTGCAAACTGCAGGTGGTGAGTGAGGGGAACATGTGTTTGGTGCTAGCATCTGCTGGTGTTGTCTGAAATGGCAGAGAATGATCTTTTGAATGCAGAGGCTGGTGGGCTGAAAAGGGAGAACCAGGGGGACCCGAGGATGCCTTTGTGAGTGATGGGAAGGGGAAAGGCTAGAAGCCCAGATGATAGGTCAGATGCGTCTGAGGGCCCTGTCGACCACTGTGGCCTGACAGTATTACAGAATTTTTTAGTAACTTCTTTTGTAGTTGGTCATCTTCTGCATTTGCCATCAGCAGTTGTTCACTCCAGCTCTGGAACAAAGCAACTGTACTCATACTGGATAATCTCGTCACAGCCAGACGGTTGTTACCTGCCTGGTAGATAATTTTGAGGAAGCCAAGATCCATTTTATGAAACGCATTTTCATGGAATGGTTTGCCCTGATAAAGGCTTGATTTTTAATATATTCATCTTGGTTTTTCAATTCCTTCATTGCCTTGTCCCTCTCTATGTTTTAATAACCTACCCCATGACCTGCCGAGATATCTGCATGCCACTAATTCTCTTAAACATCTCAAATTTTAATCACTCTAACATAGGATTCCCTCCAACAACTGGATTAGGGTCTCTGAGGGGCAAGATTTGCATATGTTTGAAAAGGCCAGGACTGATTAGGGATAGAGATGGAAATGTGTTGCTGGAAAAGCGCAGCAGGTCAGGCAGCATCTAGGGAACAGGAGAATCGACGTTTCGGGCATTAGCCCTTCTTCAGGAAAAGGGATTAGATTAGGGATAGTCAACATAGCATCGTGCTAAGGATATCGTATCTCACTAACTTGATTGAGTTTTTTGAAAAAGTAACGTAGAGGATTGATGAGAGCTGAGTGGTGGACATGATCTATAGAAAGGCGTTTGACAAGGTTCCTCATAGTAGACTGGTTAGCAAGATTCGATCACATAGACTTGCAGGGATTTGAAGGTAGAAGACAGAGTGGTGGTGGAAGGTTGCTTTTCAGACTGGAGGCGTGTAACCAACAATGTGCCAAAAGGATTGGTGCTGGGTCCACTGCTTTTCATAACTTAGATAAATAATTTGGATGTTAACATAGTAGGTACGTTTGTAGATTACACCAAAATTGGAGGTGTAGTGGACAGCGAAGAAGGTTACCTCAGAGTACAATGGGATCTTCATCAGATGGGCCAATGGGCTGAGGAGTGGCAGATGAAGTTTAATTTAGATAAATGTGAGGTGCTGCATTTTGGAAAGGCAAATCGGGGCAGCACTTATACAGCCAATGGTAAGACCATAAGGAATATTGCTGAACAAATAGACCTTGGATTGCAGGTTCATTGTTCCTTGAAAGTGCAGTCTCAGGTAGACAGGATAGTGAAGAAGGGGTTTGATAGGCTTTCCTTTATTGGTCAGTGCATTGAATATAGGAGTTGGGAGGTTGAGTTGCAGCTGTACAGGACGTTGGTTAAGCGGGTTTTGGAATAGTGTATGCAGTTTTAGTCTCCCTACTATAGGAAGGACGTTGTGAAGTTTGAAATGGTTCAGGAAAGATTTCAAAGGATGTTGCCAACGTTGGAAGGTTTGAGCTATAGGGAGAGGCTGAGTAGGCTGCAGCTGAATTCCCTGAGGCATAGGTGGCTGAGGGGTGACCTTAGAGGTTCATAAAATCATGACAGCGTACGGTCATCTGCTAATGACCGTACGCTTTGTTGACTCTGAACCACAAGTACTGTTTTGGTCATCTGTGTCCTTGGGTCTGGCTTGACCTTTGAAACACCAATATCTTTTGGTATCATACACGTTGAGTTGGAGTATGTTAATCCTTCAGTTAATTCTTATTTTGAATTGGTCTTCAAGAACCTTCAAGGTTGTTTTTTTTGTGTTTGATTGTTCATGGAAAGATTGGATGTGTTAATTCTGCAAAGCCCCTGTCATTTTTCTTGTGATCATCCATTGCTTGATCTTTGCAAACAACCTGCCCAGTTCTATTTCAATGTTGTCATTCAGTAAAGGCGTTGCTGAATGCCCAGTCAATCTTTAAGGTTTATGCTATCCGTGGTACCATGTTAAACTGTGTGCTTCTGACATAGTCACTGTAAATGTAAAACAGCTGTTCCACTGGCTTGGACTCTTTTTAAGAGTGCCTTTTGTACGGTGCTTTAAGGACGATTTAATTGTTTTCTTGTCTTAAAATCAGGCCAGTGGTCTCTCTCCTTTTTTTAAAAAAGTAAAGATAGAGGGGTAAAGTAGTTGCTGTGCTCTTGTTCAGCTCTATAGCCTTTAGTTCTAGCTGTATTTATAACTTCAGTCTTTTTACTTTTAAGTAAGGCACTCTTAAAGGTTTTGGAATCTTGAAATTTAAATTAATTCAATCAGAAAGAAATTAACTTTGTCAGCTTTTTGTACGGATGTGGATGGGTGTCTGTATTCTCAGAATCTGGTGCTGAGTGATGAGAGCTTCTCTGTTGACTGAACTCTTATCCAAAGCTGCTTATCCAAAGGTCTTCAATTAAGTTTCCAAACATTTACCACAGAGAAATTGGAATCTTTTTGGAGACCATCACTGCTGTTACCATGGCGAGAGTTTGCCTCCCCACAGGGTATATTTTTCCCCAAAGTAGCAAAGAAGCTGGCTTTTATAGAGTCATAGGGCTGTCCAGCATGGAAACATGCCCTTTGGTCCAACTAGTCCGTGCTAGCCATCTATCCTAAATTAATCTAGTCACATTTGCCAGCAATTTAGCCTATATCCCTCTCAACACTTTTTTCTTTTCTATTCATATACCCATCCAGAGGCACTTTAAATGTTTTGTACCAGCTTCCACCACTTCCTCTAGCAGTTCATTCTACACAAACAGTGGTGCATGAAAAAGTTGTCCCTTAGGTCCATTTTAGGTCTTTCCCCTCTCGCCTTAAACCTATACCCTCTCATTTTTAGACTCCCCTACCCTGAAGAAAAGAGGAATTGATTTTTTTTTCCTCAAGTGCCCCTGCAGTTTCCTTCTTTGCCTCACTGAACAACCTGGGATATATTGCATCTCATCCTGGGGATTTATCTATGAATAAGCCTGTCAGACCACTCGGAGCCTCCTCTCTATCTGTGCTAATTTCTTCAAGTATATTACAGTCTTTCCACCCTGCTTTCTATACCAATATCATCCATCTCACAGTTGAGCTGTGACCCGAAGGATTCATTTCGAACCCTAAATCTAACCTCTGGCTCCAAGCACAAATTCTGATTGTGACCCTTAATAGGTCCTACTCTTTCCCTTTTTAATTCTTTTACCCTTAATGTACCTGCAAAACAACTTAGGATTTTCCTTTATTTTACCAGCCAATATCCTTTTATATTCCCTTTTAGTTTTCCTAAACTTTTACTTTAAGTTCACTCCTGCACATTCTATACTCATCTAGGGCTTCTACAGTTTTGAGCCCTGGTATTTGCTAAAAAGTTCCCTTTTTCACTTATTCCAATGTTGTATATCTCTTGTTATCCATGTTGTATCACAGAATCTAATTGGCATTTATTACATCTATATCATGTAAAAACTTTACCTTCACAGCTAAATGTGTCCAGGCTAATATCAAGTTACTCAATTACAACAGAGAAGCTGCTTGTAATAGAGTGTAATGCTTCAAGGGATCTGAGGCAAGATGCAGTTGAGATTTTTCATCATTGTGACACAGTGATGATGATACGAGCATCTCTGTGGCACACTGACCATGAAGTGTAACTCAACATCTGAGACCTGTTGGGCACAGTAATATTGCCATCATCAGCAATGGGTGAGTAATAAAAGGAGATTTACTCTGTATTCTGAGGTGCCATAACTCTATCAGCCATGCCTTGTGAAGAGAAGCTGAAAATGTGTTGCTGGAAATGTGCAGCAGGTCAGGCAGCATCCAAGGAATAGGAGAATTGACGCTTCGGGCATAAGCCCTGCTTCAGGATTCCTGAAGAAGGGCTTATGCCCGAAACGTCAATTCTCCTGTTCCTTGGATGCTGCCTGACCTGCTGCGCTTTTCCAGCAACACATTTTCAGCTCTGATCTCCAGCATCTGCAGCCCTCACTTTCTCTCTTGTGAAGAGAAGCTAGTACATACTTCTGTGGAGCTGTATTATTTCCAGGCTTATTTCAAATGGCTGGTTTAGAAGAACATAAGGAAATTCCTGGGAGCATTTTGCTATATTGTCTTTTGGTGATTGATGCTTGGCCTGTATCGATTTAGGGGCAAACCTTATTGAAAGAAATATAATTTGGAAGACAATCTTATGTACTTTTCTGTTGGAATATTTGAAAACTGCATTGTAACATTTTGAGAGCGTCTTGAATGGTTGTAACTTTGCATGTCCCTATTATTTACTACATTGTGATTGGTTGGCCAATAGATTGTAGGCCATATCTTAATGGATTCCATGCCTGTGTAAAATAGTAAGTTGTCTTTGGAGCTGTTAAAGTCATATCCTTTTTACTTGCATTGGAAGCTTTTTTTTTCTTGATTTCTGTTTGTTATTCTGTCAATGTTTGCCCTCAGTGCCTTTTTTCCAGGCTTCCTTTCACGTTTGGCCAATGCTTCTGACAGTTTTTCATGCTGTTGTGTCCAGTTGGATATGAGTGACTTCATTGCCGGTTGGAGATCTCTGGTCCCACTTGAGAGAAGATGAATAGAAGACAAACATAGAGAAAGTAAAGATTGTGTCATTGACATGGAATTTAAATGGAGTGCCAAGAAAGAAGAAACATTTTCAGCAGAGACAATAAAACAAAAAGCTTGGGAATTAAACAAGTGAGATCAATTAGTGTTGCAAGTTCCTTTTAGGAATTGCAGTATTTGAATAAATTTGCTAATATTGATCTATCATAGAATCATAGCACTGAAGGAGATCAATTAGCTCAATGAGTACATACTAGTTCTTTGCCATAGCATTTCACTGAATTGCATTACTGTGCCATCTTCCTGTAACCCTGCAAAGTCTTATCTGGTGATTGTCCACCTTCCTTTTGGAGTCATGATTGAATCTGCCTTCGCCATCTATTTGTGTTATGCATTCCAGGTAAAATAAGCTGTATATTTAAAAATGTCACCTCTGTCATCTTTTCACGATCACCATTTTTATACCAGTATCATTTGGTTTTTATCCCCTCCGGTAAAATGAACAGCTTTTCTTCAACAGTCGGTTCTGCTATAATGCGCATTTCTTCAATGCGAATTGGCTATAATCCAATTTAAGAATTTAGGCTACTATTTGTAGAATGTGAACTTTCCTTACCTGCATTAGCTATAACGCAATTCCGGTCTCATTGGTTTAAATGGTGCTGTTATTACTTGATTCTCTTATGACGTGGCATTGCTTGGGCACAGAACTCTTACGTTCTATCAGAACAGACTGTATTCACTCTGTTTGGATAATTTACGATTTTGAACATCTTTATTAAATTTGCTCTGAATCTTCCCTTAGAATCATACAGTGTTGAAGAGGCCCTTTGGCTCATCAAGTCTGTATTGACAAAAATATACTACCTACATTAGTTATGCTTTCCTGCACTAAGCCCATAGTCTTGAATATTCGTGACACTTAAAGAACTCAACCAAGCTCTTTTGTTTTTTTAAAAAAGTTGTGAAGTGTCCCGCACAGACCATAAGATTTAGAAACAGCACTATGCCATTTTGCACATCAGGATATGGAGTTGCCAATGTTGGACTGGGTTGGACAAAATTAGAAGTCACGTGACACCAGCTTATTTGTCCAACAGGTTTATTTGAAATCACAAGCTTTTGGAGCATTGCTCCTTCATCAGGTGAAGTCATGGAAACAGACCCTTCGGTCCAACTAGCCTATGCTGACCAGGTCCATATCCCTATAAATCCTTCCTATTCACATACACACTCAGATGCCTTTTTAAATGTTTGTAATTGTACCAGCTTCTACCACTTCCTCTGGCAGCTCATTCTATACTCCCACCACCCTCTGAATGAATCTACATCACTTAGGAAGATCACAAACAAGAAAGAACCCA
The DNA here is from genome assembly GCF_037043375.1 of Chiloscyllium plagiosum. Lineage (NCBI taxonomy): Eukaryota > Metazoa > Chordata > Chondrichthyes > Orectolobiformes > Hemiscylliidae > Chiloscyllium > Chiloscyllium plagiosum. The sequence goes on from NW_028270140.1 coordinate 61,933,414, forward strand.
CTACGGATTTCAGGTGATATGCCACTTTTCACCAGGCTTCAGCCACACAAACGTGTGTAGTCTGTGACTACCCTCTGGATTAGTGACAGGAGACCATGTTCAGTCCATCTTGCTATGTTACCCTGGATCCCATGACCTTTTTAACTTTTGTCAAATTCCCAATTGGGATTTTATCAAAGGTCATGCTGAAATCCAAATTAACTACATCAACTACTCCAACCTTAGTTACTTCCTTGTAAAATTCTCAGGTTTGTTAAACATAACCTACCTCTGACAAAGCCATGCTAACTATCCATGATCAAACTTTGCCTCTCTAAGTGGTGATTAATTTTATCCTTCACTATTTTCTCCATAGTTTCTATACCACTGATGTTAGACTCACTGGTCTATAGTCCCTTAGTCTATCTCTATGACCTTTCTTGTAAAGTTGAATGACATTAGTGGTTTTCCAATCCTCTGGCATCTCCCTTGTGGCCAAAAATAATTCCGGAGTTTGGTTTAGTGCCCCTCTAATTTCCTGCCGTTGTCTCCTGCAACAGCCTGGGATACAACTCACTCAGAATTGGGATTTGTCCGCTTTTAAATCTGCCGAAACCTCCAGCATCTCGTTTCTTATATCTATTTATTCAAGAACTTCACTGTCCATCATTGGAACTCTGTACTTGCATCTTCCTTTTCCTGAGTAAAGACAGATGTGAAGTACACATTTAACATTGTACAGGTGTCTTCCGGCTTCTCTCTCAGATTGCCCCTTTGGTCCTTAATATGATCCATTATTTCCCTTGTTGTGTTCCTTGGTATACTTGCAGAATAACTTGGGATTCTCCCTAATCTTACCAGCCAGCATTTTCTCATAGCCCCTCTTTGCTCTCCTAATTGTTTTCTTGAGTTCCCCTTTGCCCCCACTTCGTAATGTCTACGGCCTCCATTTCATTCCTTTTAGTCATCTCTCTTTTCCTTTTTATTCAGTTCTGAATATTGCTAGACATCCATGGTCCTCTTGGCTTGTTGCTCCTACAGTTCATGCTAAAGGAAGTATGTTTGGCCTGTACTTCCCCCAGTACCTTTTTTAAACACTTGCCACTATTCTGCTGTAGATTTACTCCCCAGTTTCTGTTCTCAGTCTCATTTGGCCAGATCTGTCTTTATTGTAATTAAGTGTGCCTTACCCCAATCCAAAAGTTCATTTTTTATTATTGTTTTGCTGGCCTCTTTCTCCTTGTCCGTGACAAACTTAAAGTGTACAGTGTTGTGTTTGCTGTCACTAAAATGCACCTCCCCGTTAACTGAAACATCTGTTCAGTTTCAGATTTAGCACTGCACTGCACTGTCCCTTGCAGGACCATCGACCTGTTAGCATGAAATGTGTACAGGGGACTTTGTTCTCTCTCGTACCCCTGCTTCCGCTTCCCCCCCCCCCCCCGACCCCCAACTCTTTATACAATGATAATACTGATGAATATTAAAGTAATTGAAATCCCCTGATATACTTACCCTATTATTGTTTTTACATGCCTTAATTAATTAACTATATATCTGTTCCTCAGTCGTCCGCTGACTTTGTTTGGGGCATGTGATATACTTCTAACAGCATGACGGCCCACTTTTTATTCCTAAATTCTACCCACAAAGCCTCAATTGATGACCCTTCCAAGATATCAACTCTACTTACTGCAGTAACTGACTCCCTAACTAATAATTCGACACCGCATCAACTTGTGCACCCTCCCCTGTTTGCCTGAAGATTGTGTGTCCTGGAATGTCTATGGTGTCAATGGTAACAATGATGTGTAGGTTCCAGTGTTGGATTGGGGGAATAAAGTCCAAAGTACTACAACATCAGGTGATAGTCCAACAGGTTTATTTGAAATCACAAGCTTCCTGAGCGCTGCTCATTCGTCAGGTGAATTGAGGAGAAGACCGGCACAGAGTTTTTTTTATTATCTGAGATCAAAAGATCTTACAAATGGTAGGAGTGTCAACAAGCTGAATAATAAGTCTCTCTGCAGGTGATCAAGTGTGTCAGACAGTGAATAAAGTGTTAAAATATCTTAAAAACAAGTGAAAGGATGACCTAAAATCCAATTAAGTCAGAGAGATAATTACAAAAATTTTTTAAAAAGGTGGTGTTAGGAGACAAATCAAACGACTGGAAAAATATGATCGGTATAAGAGCCTCATAATGAGGGTCCAACCGAAGTAACAAGCGATCCAAATGTGTACAAACTAATTTTAAGGCCGAGAGATCATAAGTTATCAAAGTAGTGGTGTCAAAACAGGAAAGTAAGGAGGATTTTACAAATACAGAACTGTACAGTGGGATCACATGTAATGTAACGTGACATGACCCCATGATCATGATTGAGGCTGTCTTCATTGGTATGGAACTTGGCTATCAGTTGCTCCTTGGTGATTCTGCATTGTTGTGTATCTCTAATGCTGACTTGGAGGATGCTTACCCGAAGGTCGGAGGCTTGTCCACTGAAGTGTTTCCCGATTGGAAGGGAGCATTCCTGTCTAGTGATTGTTGCACAATGTCCATTCATCAATTGTTGTAGCATTTGCATGGTCTCGCCAATATACCATGCCTCAGACATCCTTTTCTGTGGTGTGAGTTAGACACCATTTGGCTGAATCACAGGAGTATCTGATGTATGTATTGCGTCATGTTCCCAAGTATGATGGCAGTATCCATGTCAGTCTTGCAGAGGTTGCCATGGCAGTGTTGTGTGGTATTGTGGTCAGTTGTCCAGGAGGCTGGGTAATTTGCTGTGTTGGTCTGTTTCAAGGTTTGGTGGTCATTTGAAGGTGAGAACTGGAGGCGTAGGGATGATCTTAGCTGGCAGTTCGTCATCATCAATGATGCATTAAAGGCTGTGAAGAACGTGGCCCGGTTTCCCTGCTCCTGCGGAATCCTGGATGACAAAGGGTACCCTATCGGTCGTGTCTGTCTTCTGAGGAGGTCATTATGATTGTTTGCCATGGCATGTTGGAACTGGCAATCGATGACTTGAGCATTGTATCCTGTACTTATAAAACCATCTTTCAGCATCTTTAGGTGTCCATCATGTTCCTCCTCATCTAATCCGATCCTTTCAATGCGCAGGGCTTGTTTGGAGGGAATGGCTTCTTTAACATGTTTACAGTGGACGTTAGAGAACTGAAGCATTGTGAGGTTATCCATGGGCTAATGGTAAAATGAAGTACTGAGGTGTCTGTCGTGGTGGAGATAGAAGTGTCTAACTTCAGTATCTCACTCTAACGCCAGCCCATAGATAACCTCATGATGTCTCGCATTCTATTTTGTTCAAAAAGCACAAAATTTGTAGACAGTCAGTCAATGTGGCATTTTATAAACTCCTATTTTGGAAATAAAACCAATCTGACTTCAGGTCAAGACACAGACTCCAAACAAGACATGCCAAAAATACAGTCTGACTGGAGGTGTCACCTCCTTCTATTAAGTTTTCTTAGGACAGTGACTTGAAAAAAATTGAGATTTGCATGTTAATCAATTGAAACCTGCACTTCCATTCTAACTGATTAAAGATTTTAAGAACCACCTTAGGTGTGTTCAGTTTGTTCGCATGAGTTGTATGACCCTTTGATCTTTTCCTAATAAATTCTGTGTCTATGGTCTTCCTCTCTCGCTAGCTCTTGATGAAGGAGCAGCAGTCCAATGCTGGTGTTTTCAAATAGGTCCATTGGACTATAGCCTGGCGTTGTATGAATTTTGACCTTGTCCGTCACCAGCACCTCCACATCATCGCTACCATCTATTTATAAAGTGTAGGATCCTGTCTGCCTTACCAACTGCTTTTTTGACCTGCCATGCTGTAAACCTACATCTACGGCGTATATTTGTGCCAGTATACTCCAAAACTTTATTCTACACCTCCTCCTTTAGCTCATACACTGAAGAGTATGTTGCCTTTTCCCCTTTTTCCTGCCAAAATATATAATTTCACGTCACTGTAATAAATTTTATCCGACAAATGCCTGTCAATTCTACTAGCCCATCTCTGATCTCAAGAGATCGATCACTATCTTTCTTATAATTCACATACTTCCAAATTTTGATTTATCCACACATTTTGAATTTATGCTCTGCGCACCTGAATCTAGGTCATTTTAATATGGATCAATGACAGCAATGGTCCTCGTCCTGATTCTTGGAAACCACCATTCTGGGAAACAGCCATCAATAGACTCTAATATACTTGCTTCTGCTGAAGTAAGATGAATGATTTGGAGTATTCATTGTAGTTCTTTTTCTCACTGACCCTTCTTGCTGTTACACTTAACAACAGGTTCCTGTTTAAATCTTAAGATCTTTGGCAAAGATAGGTGTTTATATTTTGGGAAACCCCCGTATTTGCTACCTTTGGCAATTCCTGCAAATGTTTAGTACTTCTTGATGTCAGATTGCAGTGATCACACCAGTGATATTTTCACATGACTAATTGGTACTTTTGATCTCAGTCTATAACTTGGAACTAATAGAGACATGTTTATGCTGGCTGCTTTTTAGATATAATCAGAGTTTTAAATTAGCCTGTGGTTTTTAGTAAAATGAGAACAAATCTGGTTGAAGAAGAATGAGGAAGTAAAGTAAAACTTATGACCCAAACCTGTTTTTAATTGAGGTTTAACTTTTTTTAATCTGCTAATTGTCTAGATTTGCAGTTTTCCATTAATGAGTTTTTAAGTTGGTTAAAGGCGTGGGTAATTGTCTGTTGAGCTGGCTGTTGAATTGAGCTGTCATAAACCAGTCTAGAGTTCTTATTTAATTTTGTGATCCGATCTCATGCAGACAAAATAGACCAGCCCGAAATGAATGCTGCGGAAACTTGATTATTGTGGGAGGGGAAAATCTATGGAGCTGTGTTGAAGAGCTTTAGACCCTTTAGGGATGTTAGGTTCTTTTGCTGAGGTTTCACCTACTAGATGCGATTCACATACAACAACTTCTGCAAACAGTTAAAAGTTTATTAAAACCTGTACAAACAAGGTGCATGTCTTCGCAGACATGCGACGTCGAGTCAAAGTAAGGCTCTGAACAACACACATCCCCTTTTATACAGGTCAGTTGGTAATACTCACAGGTACTCTGGCCACTCTTTTCCCCCATAACCACATGTTACCCCAGGTACAATGGTCGGATGAGTTCATCCTCCGAGATAATGTAAATGTAAATGCCCTCATCCTGGGGAATTGTTATGCAAATGATTTCCTGACTCAGTGAAAACAAAATCCAGTCTATCCTTCTGCATCACTCCACGGAGAAATCTGAATTCTTGGATAAGTGCAGTTAAATACTTAACAAAATGGATGACATTTCCATCCTTGCAGAGATGCTTCAGATGGAGGATATCTGCGCATCTGACTGTGCAGTGCAGCTGCAACAGCAGGCTTGGTGAACACCGCATTCTTTGCTGTGTCTGCTTCCTCTCCGCTGTCAAATGTAACATATCCAACTGGCTGTTTTGATGTCAGCTTGATCAGTGAACTTTTATATGTCTTAAATGATCGAAAGACAAGGAAAAGCTCACATGGTTTAATGGCTACAGGTAAGCCACTGACAAAAAGCGTACTGACCTCCTCTTCACCGTTGTTAACTTCTTCTTCACTTTTCATGCTCATGACTGGGGAGCTGATTGAATTTGTTGGATCAGGTTGTGAAGGGGTGGTGGTCCGGTGGTTTTACCTGTGAATGGAGAAACTCTAGAGACAATGTTAGCTGCTGAAGATATCTCTGCATTTCCTCTCACTCCTTCCTTGCTAAGGTGGCTATCAGTGTGAATACAGTCACACATTTAGTTACTCTAAATTGTATCTGCCTATTTCAACATTCTCAGTCATCTTGAAGTCTGTTACTCTGATCACTATGACATTATCAACTTTTATACAATCCATAAACTTCTAGATTGAATTATTTAGGCAGTACAGTCATTTATAAACAACAGTCAGTGTGCAGGACAGAGGGTTGGACACCTGCCTGATCAGCCTGGACCAGGAGAAAGCCTTTGACAGGATATCACACAGGTATATGAGAGATGTTCTCTCCAAAATGGGCTTTGGGGAGGGAATCTGCAATTGGATCAGACTGCTCTACACCAACATTGTCAGTGCAGTCTCAATCAATGGGTGGGAATCAGATAGCTTTCCAATCAGATCTGAAGTCAGGCAGGGCAGCCCTCTCTCTCCTGCCTTGTTTGTGTGCTGCATAGAGCCATTTGCCGAGTCCATCAGGAAGGATGCGAGCCTGAGAGGGGTGACTATTCCTGGCAGCGGGGGCCTGCAGGTTAAGGCCTCCCTGTACATGGATGACGTCGCCGTTTTCTGCTCGGATCCACTGTCCGTGCGCAGATTCATGTGCATATGTGACCAGTTCGAACGGGCCTTGGGGGCCAAGATAAACCGAGGCAAGAGCGAGGCCATGCTCTTCGGGAACTGGGCCGACCAATCCTCGATCCCCTTCACTGTTGGGACCGACCACCTGAAGGTGCTGGGTATTTGGTTCGGAGGTGCTGGGGCGTGCGCCAAGTCTTGGGAGGAGCGTATCAGCAAAGTGAGGCAGAAACTGGGCAGATGGAAGCTACGGTCGCTCTCCATCGCGGGGAAAAAACCTGGTCATCAGGTGTGAGGCAGTCACTGCTGTTATACGTGGCACAGGTCTGGCCTATTCCCAGAACCTGTGCCGCTGCAGTCACCCGGGCCATCTTCCAGTTTATATGGAGGTCAAAGATGGACCGGGTCCGAAGGGACTCGCTGTACAAAGATCTGGGCAACGGGGCAAAAAATACACCCAATGCCACCTTTGTGTGTGGCTGCATCAAGCTGTGCGTGGATCCCCGGTACGCAAACACCAAGTGTCACTACGTACTGAGGTTCTACCTGTCCCCAGTGTTGCGAAGGATGGGCCTGGCCTCGCTACCGCGGAACGCTCCGAGTAGTTGGACCGTTCCGTATCACCTGTCCTTCGTGGAGGAGTTTATGAAGAAAAACACCTTTGACCACAAGTCCATCAGGAAGTGGTCAGCACATAGTGTCCTTGAGACCCTTCGGGAAAAGGAGAGGGCGGATCCTATCAGCGGTTCCCTGAGCAGACTGTCAAAGCCATTTGGCAGAATGCCTCATCGCCAGAACTTTCCAACAAGCACCAAGACATGGCTTGGCTGGTGGTGAGAAGGGCTCTGCCTGTGAGATCCTTTATGCACACCTGGACTCTCAGCCGCACTGCACGCTGCCCTCGAAGCGGCTGCGGGGGGGACGAGACTGTCATACACCTCCTTCTGGAATGTGCCTACGCAGAGGAAGTCTGGAGAGGAATGCAGTGGTGTTTGTCGAGGTTCGTCCCGAGCAGCGCCGTGACGCGGGACTCCGTGCTCTACGGCCTGTTCCCCGGGACGCACACCGAGACGAACATCAACTGTGCCTGGAGGATCATCAACTCTGTGAAGGACGCTGTCTGGGCGGTCCGAAACCTGTTGATCTTCCAGCTGAAGGAGTTGACCCCGACTGAGTGTTGCAGACTGGCACATTCCAAGGTCCAGGACTACGTGTTGAGGGACGTGCTGAAGCTTGGGGCAGCTGCCGCCAAGGCGCGGTGGGGAAAGACCACCGTGTAACATCTGCCTGCCTAAAGATGAACAGGGGGCCCGCGCAGTCATTTGGGCTCTGCTGACGCCTCAGCTAAAAATGTAATTGTACAGACCTGTAAATAGGAATGATTACTCTGTTTTCGGTATGCAAACAAATGGAATGTTTACATATGTATGGCATGTCCAGTTGTACAGATCATCAAAGCATTTTATGAATAAAGTATATTTTTGAAATCAAAAAAAAAATTCTGAATGGAAGGGACTGAATGAGAGTTTAATTTGATAATAGCAGGAGAGTAGTAGTAAATGGCTGCTCAAGTAAGGGTGAGTCATCCCCATTCCTGCATGAATGTTGCTCCCACCCAAAGACAGTGCAGTTTAACCCATTTAATGTTACATTAATGTCCAGAGAGAGAGTATAATTTTAAGCTTTTAACATTACAGGGAGGGCAATCTGTTTCTCTTGGGCTAAAAAACCATTAACTTCAAATCAAAATGATTTCTAGGTGCTGGCAGTTGATCCTCTTATACCATGTTCACCCAGCTGTAAGTGATCTCAACTCTCCTCTGACTTTCTCCACTTGTGTCCTGCTTTGAACCCTTCATTCCCTTTGAAGTTCAGTGGTGGAAGATAGAGAGATCAGTGGCAGAATTTCAAGGCGACTTGACTAATTTAATGCAGAACTTTATCCCTATATCCCCTCTGTCTTTCAAAAGACTCCAGTTTAAACATGTTTCCTGAAACCACCACCAGCCCCCACCCACCCCAGGAGGGTTTCAGCTGGATAGGTAGCAGGAATGCCACTAAGTTTTATTAATTTCCCACTCCAGTTTCAGGCCAACTGGATGTGCATACATGCACACATTTCTATAAATGCTTTTCCAAAGCCTTAAGAATGAACTGTGGCTTTGGTAACCTGTTCTAACCTCACTATAGGGACTTTATTCATTCTTACCGCTTTGGTATGTTCTCAGGATCATTTGCTCTGTTTTAGAAGCTGTACAAAAAAATGTCTTCATAGAACCCCTAGTGTGTGGAATCTGGCCATTTGGCCCATCGAGTCCACACTGACTCTCTGAAGAGTATTCCATCCAGACTCACCCCCCCAACGTCATTTCCCATGGCTAATCCACCTAAACAACACATCTCTGGACACATATGGGTAATTTATCATGGCTAATTCACATAACTTGTGCATCTTTGGACTGTGGGAGGAAACTGGAGCTTCTAGAGGAAACCCACATAGAGACTGGGAGAATATGCAAATTCCACGTAGACAATTGCCTGAGAGTGAAACCGAACCCAAGTCCTTGGTGCTGTGAGGCATCAGTGCTAACCACTGAGCCACCGTGCCATTTTCTTGTTTGTTGGGATCAACAACTTCCGTGCAGATGAAGGATCAAATATAGTTTATTGCGGTATCATGTTTAATCCTTAAGCTATTCAAGTAAGAGTTCATTCAGTTTCAAATTTGTCTTTGTCTCTGTCCATCCTCCTGGATAAGCTAGGGTTTCTGTTGTACTTTTTGTATTTAAAATTTGTTGATTCTGCCCAAACTCTGAAAACATTGCCTTAATTGGTATGAAATTACTGCAGAATATACTTTTAATTGGAGAGAAAGATAGATTTTGACCTATTACTTGGCTTTAAAGAAACATTTGAGTATTCAGCCATGTTAACCATAGAATAGTTTATGGTAGAAGTCACGATACCACTTGAAAGCCTGAGTAAATGGAAAGCCAATTTCTCTCTAATTACTGACATTATTGCTGTTCCTGACTGATTTAAGAAATAGATCTCACGATTATCCATTTACACTGTTTAAGACCAGTTCCCACACGAGCTTCCGAAGTCTGAACTGTAACAAGGCAAATTACAGAAAGTGGTGGGCAGTAGCCAAAAAAGACTCAAGATAAAGTGTAGAAAAACTAGTTTTCTTTTATCTTTTAGAAGAATATAGTGGCTTTATTACATCTCTAAAATCATTTAGGATTGAATAATGAAGCGAACCAAAGAGTCGTTATTCTGATGTCTAGTCCGCAACATGTACTAAACTGCATATACTGGGTCACTGGACCTGAAATGTTAACTCTGATTTCTCTTCAGATGCTGCCAGATCTGCTGAGCTTTTGCTGCAACTTCTGGTTTTGCTGCATATACCCATTTGGCCGATATTCTTTAATACCTTTTATTGTCCTCTATGCATTATTTAACTATGAAGAATCTCCATCGCCTGATTGCTTATTAAATCTCATTCAGTATTCCTGCCAAGTGATTTAATGAATGATTTATTGTCGCATATATCTTGAAGATACAGTGAAAGGTGTTTTGTCGCCACAAACTGCTGCCATTTTTGAGTTACAATAAAGATAAGAAGAGAATACTTACAAAGTGTTCATCTTCTGTTCAACTTTGGGTTTAAAGCAGGGCTTCAGAGTTTCTGCAAGGTCATAAAGTCATAGAGGTGGTACAGCATGGAAACAAATTCTTCGGTCCAACTTGTCCAAACTGATGAAATATCCAAAATTAATCTAGTCCCATTTGCCAGTATTTGGCCTATATCCTTCTAAATCCTTCCTATTCATTATACCCAACCAGATGCCTTTTTAAACGCTGCAATTGTACCAGCCTCCTCCACTTCCTCTGGCAACTCATTCCATACACGCACCATCCTCTATGTGAAAAAGTTGCCCTTTATGTCCTTTTTATATCTTTCCCCTCTCACCTTAAACTTATGCTGTCTCGTTTTGGATTCCTCCATCCCTGGGAAAAGACCTTCTATTTACCCTATCCATGCCCTTCATCGTTTTCTAAACCTCTATAAGGTCACCCCTCAATCTCTGACACTCTACGCAAAACAGCCCCAGCCTATTCAGCTTCTCCCTATAGCTTAAACTCTGCAACCCTGGCAACATCCTTGTAAATTTTTTCTGAAACCTTTCAAGTTTCACAACATCCTTTCTATAGGAGAGAGACCAGAAGTGCATGCAATACTTTCAACAATGCACTGACCAGTAAAGACAAGCATACCAAACGCTGCCTCCACTATCCTCTCTACTGCGACTCCAAAGGACTATATACCTGCACTGCAAGATCTCTTTGTTCAGCAACACACTTCAGGACATTACCAGTGAGTGTATAAGACCTGCCCTGATTTGTCTTTCCAAAATGTAGCACCTCATATTTATCTAAATTAAACTCCATCTGCCAATCCTTGGCTCTTTAGCCCATTAGCTCAAGATCCCATTGTACTCTGGGGTAACCTTCTTCACTGTCCACAACACCACCTCCAATTTTAGTGTCATCTGCGAACTTACTAACTACACCTCCTATGTTAACATACAAAAGCAATAGACCTAGCAGTGATCCTTGTGGTACAACACTAGTCACAGGCCTCCATGCTTGAAACACAACCCTCCACCACCACCCTCTGTCTTCTACATTTAAGCCAGTTCTGTATCCAAATGGCTAGTTCTCCCGTGTAATCTAACCTTGCTAACCAGTCTACCACGAGGAACCTTGTTCAATGCCTTACTGAAATCCATATAGATCAAGCCCACCACTCTGCCCTCATCAGTCCTTTTCATTACTACTTTTAATAAAAACTCCAATCAAGTTAGTAAGACATGATTTCCCACTGACAAAGCCATATTGACTATCTCTAATTGGTCCTTACCTTTCCAATTACATGTAAATCCTGTCCCTCAAGATTCCCTAGCTTTTCCTTACCACCTTTTTGTAAATAGTGGCACCATGTTGGCCAACCTCCAGACAACTAAGTGTTCTGGTCCTCAAGGAGTCCTACTCCAGAAACAGCCGCAATGGCGCCAAATGCCCCAGGAGACCCCGGCTCTGCTGCTGCCAGCTCGTCAACCCCACCAAGACTCTGTCTGTTGCCACCGGTGTCCCCATTTTGGGCACCGCTACCACCAAGAATCCAAGCTCCAGGCATCACTGCCGCTGCATGAAGTCTCGATCCACACTGTCGACGCTGCAGCCATTGCCTCGCTGACAATGCTCCGGCCTCAGATGAAAGGAAAAAGAGGAGAAAAAAGATGAGAAGTACAAAGAAAACGATGCCGCTGGTCTTGAATGGGCTCCGAGCTTGAACACTACCTACCGTCTTGAAAAGCATAAAAGAGCCACTAAGCTGCAGTTAGCAGTAGGTGCCCATCTACAAAAACATGGTTTAATTTTTAAATGCTGTATTTGGTGTGAATTTTTTAAAAATAAAACTTGGAAGTTAACTGATCTGTGGTGCGATCACCACGAAAATGTTGCTAGCATCTGTTTATCTTCCAGGCAACGGCCTCTTCTGCTGCAGCGTAAGGATTTTCCCCTTTTGAAATGTGGTATTCTTGAAATCGTGTCTTAATGGGTGGAAGGCAAAAAGTTTGAAAAATATCTTTTCTGAACAATATTTAACTTATATAGTAAAAAAAAATGTGTAAAGGAGAGAGACAAACTAGAGTCATAGAGATCTATAGCATGGAAACAGACCCTTCGATCCAACCCGTCCATGCTGTGAGTCAAGATCTTCATGTGCAGTTCTAGTTGCCCTCTTATAGGAAAGATATTATTAAATTAGACAGGTTTCAGAAAAGACTTACCAGCACATTGCTAGGAATGGAAGGTTTAATATATACAAATACACTACAAAGGCTGACTTTTTTTCACTGGAGCGGGATTACTTTATAGATGTTGTAAAATTTATGAGGGACATAGATAAGATGAGTAACAAAGATCTTTTCCTGAAATTGGGGGAATTAAAAATTAGGGTGCCTGTTTTTAAGGGCAGAGGAGAAAAATTTAAAAATGACAATGGTAACTCTTTTTTAAGAGTGGTTAGTGTGTGGAATGAACTGCCAGAGGAAATAATGGATGCCGATACAGCTGTAGCATTTTAAGAGGACATTTGAACAGATACATGAATGAGAAATGTTAGGGGAGCGATGGGTCAAACGCAGACAGGTGGGGCTAGTTTATTTTGGGAACATGATCCACATGGATGAGTTGGACTGAAGAGTCTGATTCCGTACTATATTTCTGTATATGATTAAATTCCTAAGTCTTGAATGTGGCAGTCAGACATGATCAGACTCTGACCATCCAGTTCTGATTAGAGGTGCTTTCTATCTCCACTTGGTTAAGTGCCTTGTTCTATCTGCACCCTGCTCTATCTGTACTCTGCTGATGGGATGTTAAACTGAGGTCCTGTCTATGCACAGGGCAGGTATAAAAGACCTCATCTTATAGTATTATTTGAAGAAGAGCAGGTGTGCTATCCCTGGTGTACTGGTCATTTTTTTAATATGCCTCAATTAACCTTGCTGGAAAAAAATTATCACATTGTGTGTCAGAGACAAACAGCTACAGTATGTGAAAAATGGCTTTTAGTCTTCTATATTGTAGCTGTGGCTTCAAAGATCCTTCTTTGACTGTAAAGGTCATGTGGTCACGAATGCTGTAATGGGCTAGTGTGGCCAAGCAGGACACTCCTTATCAAATAGCCATTCCACTCCTATTTTTACTTGACCTGTCCTGGAGATCTAGATGTCTGGCCTGAACTTCCAGTTTAGTTTCTTCTAAAGCATGGTATGTACTTCATCAGAAAGCCTTCCAGTGCCATGCAGGCCTAGCACTGGAGACCAGATCACATTTTTGTTCCTATGGCAGTATCTACTGCATTTCAAGGTTCAAAATAATAATACCTACCTTTCAAAATGTGTTTTCATAATTTAATTGTTGAACTTTCTTTATCTTACAATGAAAGAGACCTTTGTACGGCTGGATTGTCTTTACAGTTGAAAGCTGAAAAATCTTTTGCTTTCGTGATTTGGAAGTGCTAGCTTTGGACTGGATTGGTCAAAGTTAAAAATCACACAACACCAGATTATAGTCCAGCAGGTTTATTTGGAAGCACTCACTGCCAAATGAACCACCTGATGAAGGAGCAGTGCTTTCAAATAAATCTGTTGTACTATAACCTGGTGTTGTGATTTTTTTTAACTTTTGTTTTCATGTAAGCGTACTGTAACTTGATTCTGCATTTGAAATTGGTGCAAGATGCATAGAAAACTCTCTGTGGCTAAACAGGTTAGCATGGGAAATGGTGAGACTTCGATAGATGTGAATTCAAGTGTCAAAATTTACAAGCTGGTACATCAGGAACTGATGTGGGTGAGCAAATCGGAAAAGCTCTCTCACAATTTTAAGAAGGAAGGATACCTACCTATGCTGTTTATAAAGTACATATTAATTTTCCTTGTTACAAACAAGATGCAGCAATCTGGAGAGCTACCAAACAAATCAAAGTAGTACTCTCCATTGGCAGCTAAAATGAAAGGCACTATGGGAAAGGCACCGAGATAATCCAATTATGTGCATTAAAATTAGCTTTTTTTAATATTCTGGAATACTGTGAGTATCACAGATTATGTTGTCACCAGTGGTGGGTTATTACTGAAAGCACAGGGGAAGGAGAATCTGTAATATTTCACCTTAGTGACAGTTATAAACCATATTTTATCCGCAAAATAGTGCAGCATATGGTTCAGGCATTTTGACGTGGGACTGAATTTGGAAGTCAGCTACTGAAATCTCGTTTTTTTTTTTGCCTTCTTTGCAATCGCAGCTTCTTTTTTGACTCAAACAGAGCTTTGAATGTTGTAATTTTGGCAAGGATATTTACCTTACCTCACCTAAAACGTCATCTACCTCTGCCCATCTGCCACTGAAAGCCATTCATACTTTTGTCACCTGCAGAATCAGCTATCCCAGTGTTTCCCTGGCTAGTCTCCCATTTCTCCATTATTTTAAATGCAGTGACTTGTTCTGGGACGCAGCATGACAAATGACAGCAAACCCTTTGTGTCTCAACCTGGTGACGTGCCATATGTGAATTTAGAAGACATTATTGTTAGCCTATTTACTTATGAATGCACTAGAACCTGATCTAATCTTCCTATCCCCAACATGCGTACATATTCATTGTACTAGAGAATAAGGAGGAGGAGCAACTGTGCCTAAATTTGGCCCTCCTTCTCTGTTAAAAATCAAGGATGCTAACCATTGTTAAGGATTGTAACTCCGATTTGTCTGGTCTTTGTGGCTTAATACCATTTTAGTTGGTGCTTTTACTCACTGACTTGTTTGCATGCCTAAACTGAAGGACTAGGTAAAAACAATGACTGCAGATGCTGGAAACCAGATTCTGGATCAGTGGTGCTGGAAGACCACAGCAATTCAGGCAGCATCCGAGGACAGGCAAAATCGACGTTTCGGGCAAAAGCCCTTCATCAGGAATAAAGGTCCGAGAGGACTGCTTAGTGAATCATGTGTAGTTCAAGAAGTTACTAATAATTTGCCTGTTAGTTTTAAGCATTGAGAATTTTTAAAATCTATAACCTCCACTGCATTTGTTGATTTGATTATGCTGTTGTATATTTTTATAGGTGAAAATGTGTTGCTGGAACAGCGCAGCAGGTCAGACAGCATCCAGGGAACAGGAGAATCGACGTTTCGGGCATAAGCCACGTCGATTCTCCTGTTCCCTGGATGCTGTCTGACCTGCTGCGCTGTTCCAGCAACACATTTTCAGCTCTGATCTCCAGCATCTGCAGACCTCACTTTCTCCTCGTATATTTTTATAGGCAAGAGTATTTATCAGGATAGGGTGTTAATCCAGGTATTGCTTTCGTATTTTGTATGTAAGAGGGACTAGCAACAAGTTGTGAATTAACATGTTTGCATTTCTTCAATTATTGAAGTAATCTTGTTTCCTTCTGTATGGCATTAGGGAAAGGCGGGAGTTTCTTTGTTACTAGGCAAAGACAGTGAGAGGATGGGCCTAATTTTCAAGAAACTCTGGGTTTCTTTTACTCTGCCCTAATTTAAGTTGAATAGTAAATACAATTCTTTTTAGTTCATATTTCAGCTGTAATAATACAATTTTTTAAATCAAGGAACACTTGTCGAAGTGTTTCACACATTGCACCATTACAATTACATTATTGCCAGTAATCAGGTTTGAGTTACACCCATGCCAGAGGTGTGTCATAAGACATCCAAACAAAATGCTGATGAATAATTTATAACTGAAGAAGATATCGATACTTCATTCCTGTGACTGTCTTGACTTTTGCATCCTAATTGATGCAGTTAGTGAGAATAGTTGTGACACGTTAACTGTTAACCTCCAGTGATTTAAATGTTGTTTAGACATTTCTGGTCAATTTTATTCCAACTCTCTCCCAACACAAACTCAAATACATATAGGAATAAATGTATAAATATGAATGATAGTTTGTGCATTATATGACAAATAATAATTTTTACATAATTATACACAATTAACATTTGTCCATCACCTGTTCCTCAGTTCAACTTGGCTTCAGGAATCCCTGCCAGACCCTGCCAGATAGTAATATTAACAACAGTAAACATTTAACTTTATACAAACAAAGGACTGTAATAAAAGATGCCAACTAGAATGTGAGGCATGATTATATTGAGGACAATTTAAGACTGCAATTTTCCCACTGAATTGAGAAGCCGCATGAGTAAGTGATGTAGGAGCATTTTCTAAATGTTGGATCTAAGTATAAATAGATTTGATTAAGTAGTGCAGACACTTGTCAGATCATGAAATTATACTTTATACTGGTTCGTATTAACTAACCAGCAGCATTTAGCAACATTAGCCAGTCAAAACTATTGGTTGTAATGATTCTCTCTGAAAATCCAAATTAAATTCTCAAGTCAATTTTTCAGCTGTACTGCTAAATTTTCAAGTTGGGAAAATGTGGTGAGAAACAGGGGTAAGTACTCTTGAGAGAAAGCCTACTAAGCGGGAAGTGTCAGCCAGACAAACTGTATTTGATTTGTCTAAATTGAAATAGTTTTAAGTCATTAAAACACAAATTTGAATGTGTTAATTTAATTGCTGCTTCACTCTTATGTGCCATCTTGTAGTATTGAGGTTGTAAATCGAATAATATTTCTTTTTAAACATAAATGTAATCAAAATGCTTCATCCTTCTAAGGTTGATTTTATGTTCTCTTTAAAGATTTGCTGAATAACAATTAAGATCCTTTTATGACTTGTCAATGTATCTCATTTTGTTAGTGCTGATAGGTTCAGCTCATACCGCAATGATAAATATTTGTGTTCCATGAAATTTAATCATACAATCTGTAGATTGCTGTTGATTTGCTTTACTAGAGTTTTTAATTAAAAATCACACAATGCCAGGTTATAGTCCAACAAGCTTATTTGGAAGTACTAGCTTTCTGAGCGCTGCTCCTTCATCAGGTAGCTGCGGACCAGGATCATAAGACGCAGAACTTATAGCAAAAGATCACAGTGTCATGCAACTGAAATGAGAGAGTTCTTAGATCAGAGTCTAACATATAGCATGTACTCATACAACAAAGATTTTGTTCAAGTTCTCTAGTGGAAATTATATGAGACTCATAGAGATGTACAGCACGGAAACAGATCCTTCAGTCCAACCCGTCCATGCCGACCAGATGCCCCAACCCAATCTGATCCCACCTGCCAGCACCCGGCCCATATCCCTTCAAACCCTTCCTATTCATATACCCACCCAAATGCCTTTTAAATGTTGCAATTATACCAGCCTCCACCACTTCCTCTGGCAGCTCATTCCATACACGTACCATCCTCTACGTGGAAAATGTTGCTCCTTAGGTCTCTTGTACATCTTTCCCCGCTTACCCTAAACCTATGTCCTCCAGTTCTGGAGTTGAAAAATGTGGTGCTGGAAAAACACAGGCCAGGCAGCATCCGAGGAGCAGGAGAATAGACGTTTCGGGCATAAGCCCTTCGTAGGGAATGCCGGAAACGTCGATTCTCCTGCTCCTCGGATGCTGCCTGGCCTGCTGTGTTTTTCCAGCACCACATTTTTTCAATTCTGGTACTCCAGCATCTGCAGTCCTCACTTCTTCCAGGTCTGGACTCCCACACCCCAGGGAAAAGACTTAGTCTATTTATCCTATCCATGCCCCTCATAATTTTGTAAACCTCTATAAGGTCACCCCTCAGCCTCCGACACTCCAGGGGAAAACAGCCCCAGCCTGTTCAGCCTCTCCCTATAGCTCAAATCCTCCAGCCTGGCAACATCCTTGTAAATCCTTTCTGAACCCTTTCAAGTTTCACAACATCTTTTTGATAGGAAGGAGATCAGAATTGCATACAATATTCCAACAGTGGTCAAACCAATGTCCTCTACAGACGCAACATTACCTTCCAACTCCTTTACTCAGTACTCTGACCGATTAAAGGAAAGCATACCAAATGCCTTCTTCACTATCCTATCTACCTGTGACTCCACTCTCAAGGAGCTATGACCCTGCACTCCAAGGTCTCTTTGTTCAGTAACACTCCCTAGGACCTTACCATTAAGTATATAAGTCCTGCTAAGATTTGCTTTCCCAAAATGCAGCACCTTGCATTTATCTGAATTAAACTCCCTCTGCCACTTCTCAGCCCATTGGCCCATCTGGTCCAGATCCTGTTGTAATCTGAGGTAAACTTCTTCACTGTCCACTACACCTCCAATTATGATAACAAATAAAACAAACAATTAATATGAAAAAGAAATTGCTATTAGCCAGTCAGTAGCACTCATGTACTTCAGTTCTCTCTGTGACACTGTCCTGTGCTGCTGTAGATTTGCTTGCAGTGCTTTAATTTCTCCAAAATAGGTGGTGTTGTAGTCTGTCTCTATAATCTCTAGCAATGCTTTGATTCTTTATTCTCAGTAAAGTGTGAAACCAAGGAGCTGGAGTGTTAATCCCATTTCATGAGATGGAATGAATTCATCATGGAATTTTCTGGACCAGCAATAGCTGAAACATTTAGGGCAGGGGTTTTGTAGCTGAGATGGTTAGCTTCAATAAATCTTTTGCACCTGGTCACAAACTTTTTTTTGCAAGTGTAGAACAAAGTCAGACCCATTGACCCTGGAAGCATATCCTAGGTCACCATGCAAACGGGTGATTGCCAAAGTAGGGTGGTTTGAATGGCCCACTTCTGTTTTTGGAGTCCAAGCCATTGTAATAAAAGCAGTTAATTCCTCAACTTCTCATCTGTCATCTCATCTACCCCTCCCCACCCCAACCTTTTCCTATGCTTTCTCCAATGCCAACTCTCACATAATATCTACTATGGACAGATTTTGTGGGCTTAAAAAAGCAAATTCCTGACTATCAAATATAGCTCCCACTCATACAAGACATGATAGTAGAAAAACACATGCAAACCTCACTCAAACCTTTTAAAATTTCCGTTGACTCTAATTGTCTAAAAACCATATTTCTTTTCAGAACCCCCATTAAAAATCCTTTAATACTCTTTCATTTGTCAGTTGAACTGTGAACTTAAGACACCCTGCTGAGATAACTAACTTTGGAGGTTCAGGCAAAATTGCTTGGCATAATAACCTTTAGGGAAATATCAACAAATGCTGTCTGAACATTACCAGGTGGATCCTCTAAAGCAGACCAGTGGAGGATTTTGTTTTTGAACAATTATTGGCAAAGTTGACCAGTTTTTTTTTTCTGGTTTCATAAAGGATCATGACAGTTACCTGAGCTCATCGTGTTTATGGAATGTACATGTCGACATTGTGAAATTGTAAATCCCACTGTGTGGGTTAAGGCTCTTGCAATATCGAGTTAGAGACTCATGTGTGGAAATCACGCCCTGCCTCTTTCCCCAACTGGCAAAAGTGGAATCTGTTTGAAGTAGGGGGGGAAACGACAGGATCTGGATACTGTCTGCCATTTCAAAAGTCCACAAGTCTTCCTGACTCCGTGAAAACCTATCCTTGGTCTTAGTTCCTTAGCATTAAATCATTATAGGTAATAATGATTTTTAATGGCTGACATACTTATCCTAACTATCACCACCAGCTTATTTCATTGAACAAAAATATGCTGAACAGCAAACTGAAAGAGGCATAACTTGTTACCTACATACAAATGTAGGTACTTCATGTGAGCCGGACAAATAAGCTAACATCTATAAAATAGTGATAGTTTCTTGCTTGTTCTTTCCTCGAATGTTTGAACCTTTGAATATTTCATGGATTTTCTATAATTGTTTTGGATTTCCAGCATGCTTTTTTTAAACTTGGTGTCTATTCTTTGTGCATTTAAGGCATAAAATGTGTTTGTTGATATAGCAGTTCCAACGTATTTAATGCAGCCTGCAAATTTGTTTTTGTGGTGATTTATTTCAGTGTCTGCGCTATTGGGACTATTGTTATTGGCCTGTGAGTCTCATTTAAAGTACATTAATATTCTCGTCACTTTGCTGTCCACAGTAACCTCTATGCATTTCACCTTCCTGTTTTGAATGTTCTGTCTCTGACTCAGTGTGTACTCTTACTCAAAGTCCCAGTTCCTATTGCTTTTTCTGCTTTCCACCGCAATGCTATGGAGTCTCACGACTGATCTGAAAAGGTAACTACTTTCATCTCCACACTCGGCACACCTTTAATTCTGTGCCATCACTGGCCAACACAAATGCGAAGTGCAAATTATCCACTAATTCTTGTCTCTGTGCTTTATGTTAGATATTTAAAAGATATTTCATTTTCATAACCACATTAATAAACACAAAGTATAGTTTTGTAGCATGGCTTAGGAAAAGTAAGCTTTGTGCTAAATTGTATTAGCATTTGATTTGAGTTTTCTAACGCGCCAACAATTTTTGTTAAGTAAAGCGTCCTATGTGCAAAATAAAAACACCAGGATTGATCTGCCAAATTACTGACTTGTAGGTGCTTGTTGATAAGATAGCCTTAACTTACTTCTGGCTAATGCAAGATTTGTGCGTACAGTCCTATACATTGTGCTATGTCTCCACTTAAATATATTTAGCTGGTAAATAATTTTAGTCGTGTACATAGTGATCTGGAAGTTTATTATTTTCCATCTTTTGGAGGCAGGGGGAAAAAAAATTGAAAGTGTTTTTGTTGAAGGGAACACAGTTTGATTAAGACAAAAAGACTAATGTTTATTGGCTTTCCTGCTAATTAAATCCAAGTGATGTGCCCCTGAAATCTGTCCATCTTGTGTTACATGTACATCTTCTGTAAGTGTACATAGAACACAGAACAGTGCAGCACAGACCCTTCAGCCCTCAATGTTGTGTCGGCCTTTTATCCTATTCTGAGATCAGACTAACCTATATACCCTTCATTGTACTATCTTTCATGTGCCTATCCACTATTACTTGCGCATTCACATCAAGCCAAACACATCATCTTGGAACTATACGGGACCAAACAATGCACGTATGTACTCGTGTATATGTAATGTTTTGAAGACCTCTTTTTAAGCTGAAATTAGGAGGTCGACTTATACATGAGATATTGCTTTCAAGGAGATGAAATTCGTGCTTCGCATGAGTCAATAAATGGACAAACAAGAGCCAGATCTCTGTATAAAACAATAAGCAACAAAAGGAAAAAGGCTATTGTTGAATATTTGTCTACAAAATAACTGTCTCCATTCTGCCTCTACGGTAAAATGGTATTGTTGTACTGTATTCCAGTTACCAATACCGTAAAGTGCATGTAGGCCTACACATGTGCAAAAGTTAGTCAGCATACCAGCAGGTGGTCAAGACATCTACCGGGGGTATTTGTACAACTCACAATTCATAGAAAAAAAAGAGGAGCAGTAGAAACGACAAAAAAAGACATAGTATTTAATTTAAAAAGACTGTATGAAACTGTTAATAATGTACGATAAACACTTTACATCAAAAAACTGATTCTCACTGTATATCACAAATATTATGGGATAGCTGCTTAAAACAAAAGTTACCGGTACATGCAAAAGACCATTTGGAATCCTTCAAATTCATTGTTCTCATTAGTTGCACCACTGAATAATTCATTCCAGTCATCTTGGTCAAGCATATCGTCCTATGGATCATCTTCACCTGCACTCAAGAGGATCATCAATTGATTTGTCCTAACTTCCATCTGATGGTAAATAGTCATCCTCCATACCATGTAAAGCATTAAAAATTCCACATTTCTTAAAGGCTTTCACATAATTTCAGTTTTCATCTCCTTCCAGGATTCAACAATTCACTCACACATACCGCTGCAAGTAATGGAGCATGCATGTTGCCACCCTTTTGTGAAGCTTTTTTCCCCTTCTTGCATCCAAGTGACCCATTTCTTTCATACTAAGTCCTTAAAAGGTTTATTGATGCTAACATCCAGTGGCCGAATCATGCTCATAGGGCCTCCAGGAATCATTTCAATGTCAGTATTGTTAGCTCGCAGTTCACTGATAACAATTTTCACTCTGTGATCTGAACATATCCCAAACTAGTAAGCTTTTTTCCTTTAAGTCCACTTGGTCACATATTCCAGACCTGCCTAATCCAAATCTTGCAGCCATCTTCATCCGTCCACCCGGTTTCATGGATGAGGGCGATAATACCTTGCAGAAATTCCTGTTTGGGTAGAGTTTTCTGCTTAAAAATCACCATCTGCCATACAACCAAGTAGCACAATGAATCGACTCCTTTCATGGCCAGTAGTCTTAACCAAAACTGTTTGTTTTTACTCCAATCTAATCCACAGATCTGTTCCCTGGCATATCAATGTTCATTGGAGTTCCCTCCATGCCGATGCATGAGAGCCTGTACCTGTTTTTCTTCCAACTTATAATTACAAAGCGATGGAACCCAATTAACATGTCATTAAGTTCTGCTGGTGGATGTTGGGCAATCTTGGTTTCCTGTCTAAGCACTAAATCATACCTTTTGTATAAACCTACTGCACCATCCAGCAGTGATTTTGAAATCACTGAATCCTTTTTCTTTTTGCTTCATTTTTTGCATGTATTCTTATATATTGTCAAGTCGCTATGCTTCTGTTCTGATGACCTTGAATGACCCAGTTAGCAATCTTTTCTCCTATTTGTGGCCACTTGTTCAGCTTTCCTCAGTTGGCTTACTTCGGTTTTGGCATAGCCTTTAACTGTGTGGATTTTTTTCCTCCAATCTTGAACAAATTTTTCAGAAACACAGAACTCCCTTGCAGCTATGCTATTGTTGTTGTTCTCTGCAACTTCAATAACTTGTACTTTAAACTGTGCTGTATACTTCTTTCTTCGTGATCCCATTTTGTCAGAAAATTTTGAGGGAGTTTTACAATAAATTCAGAGCATAACTGAGGCAACAGCAGGAAGACAAAGTCGAGGGTGCCTATAAGGTATTGTAGATATTTTAATGCACAAGTCAAATATTTGTATGTAACTATTATGTAAATATATACAGTATGTGTCTATATTAGCATATAGCTGTGCTGAGGGAGGATATTCCAGGAAATGCATCGAGAGAAGTTATTTGGGTGGAACTGAGAAATAAGAAGGGGATGATCACCTTATTGCGATTGTATTGTAAACCCCCCCAATAGTCAGAGGGAAATTGAGAAACAGACTTGTAAGGAGATCTCTGCTATCTGTAAGAATAATAGGGCAGTTATGATAGGGGATTTTAATTTTGCAAACATCGACTGGGACTGCCATAGTGTTAAAAGTTTAGATGGAGAGGAATTTAAGTGTGTACAAGACAATTTTCTGATTCAGTATGTGGATGTACCTACGAGAGAAGGTGCAAAGCTTGACCTACTCTCGGGAAATAAGGCAGGGCAGGTGACTGAGGTGTCAGTGGGGGAGCACTTTGGGGCCAGTGACCATAATTCTATTCGTTTTAAAATAGTGATAGAAAAGGATAGACCAGATCTAAAAGTTGAAATTCTAAATTGGAGAAAGGCCAATTTTGACGGTATTAGGAAAGAACTTTCAAAAGCTGATTGGAGGCAGATGTTCGCAGTAAAAGGGACAGCTCGAAAATGGGAAATCTTCAGAAATGAGTTAATGAGAGTCCAGCGACTCCTGTTAGAGTGAAAGGGAAGGCTGGTAGGTATAGGGAATGCTGGATGACTAAAGAAATTGAGGGTTTGGTTAAGAAAAAGAAGGAAGCATATGTCAGGTATAGACAGGATAGATCGAGTGAATCCTTAGAGTATAAAGAAAGTAGGAGTATACTTAAGAGGGAAATCAGGAGGGCAAAACGGGGACATGAGATTGCTTTGGCAAATAGAATTAAGGAGAATCCATAGGGTTTTTACAAATATATTAAGGACAAAAGGGTAACTAGGGAGAGAATAGGGCCCCTCAAAGATCAGCAAGATGGTCTTTGTGTGGAGCCACAGAAAATGGGGTAGATACTAAATGAATATTTTGCATCAGTATTTACTGTGGAAAAGAATATGGAAGATATAGACTGTAGGGAAATAGTTGGTGACATCTTGCAAAATGTCCAGATGTCTTGAAATGGTTAAAGGTGGATAAATCCCCAGGACCTGATCAGGTGTACCTGAGAATGCTGTGGGATGCTAGAGAAGTGATTGCTGGGCCTCTTGCTGAGATATTTGTATCATCGATAGTCACAGGTGAGATGCTGGAAGACTGGAGGTTGGCAAACGTGGTGTCACTGTTTAAGAAGGGTGGTAAAGATGAGCAAGTGAACTAAAGACCAGTGAGCCTGACGTTGGTGGTGGGCGAGTTGTTGGAGGGAATCCTGAGAGACAGGATGTACATATATTTGGAAAGGCAAGGACTTATTTAGGATAGTCACCATGGCTTTGTGTGTAGGAAATCATGTCTCACAAACTTGATTGAATTTTTTGAAGAAGTAACAAAGAAGATTGAGGGCAGAGCAGTAGATGTGATTTATATGGACTTCAGTAAGGCGTTCAACAAGGTTCTCCATTGGAGACTGATTAGCAAGGTTCATGGAATACAGGGAGAATTAGCCATTTGAGCCAGTTCTGTATCCAAAGGTAGAAGACAGAGGGTGGTGGTGGAGGGTTGTTTTTCAGACTGGAGGCCTGTGACCAGTGGAGTGCCACAAGGATTGGTGCTGGGCCTCTACTTTTTGTCATTTACATAAATGATTTGGATGCGAGCATAAGAGGTACAGTTAGTAAGTTTGCAGATGACACCAAAATTGGAGATGTAGTGGACAGCGAAGAGGGTTATCTAAGATTACAACAGGATCTGGACCAGATGGGCCAATGGGCTGAGAAGTGGCAGATGGAGTTTAATTCACATAAATGCAAGGTGCTGCATTTTGGGAAAGCAAATCTTAGCAGGA
The DNA here is from genome assembly GCF_037043375.1 of Chiloscyllium plagiosum. Classification (NCBI taxonomy): domain Eukaryota; kingdom Metazoa; phylum Chordata; class Chondrichthyes; order Orectolobiformes; family Hemiscylliidae; genus Chiloscyllium; species Chiloscyllium plagiosum. Next base: position 61,958,234 of record NW_028270140.1, read on the forward strand.
CTTATATACTTAATGGTAAGGTCCTAGAGAGTGTTGCTGAACAAAGAGACCTTGGAGTGCAGGTTCATAGCTCCTTGAGAGTGGAGTTGCAGGTAGATAGGATAGTGAAGAAGGTGTTTGGTATGGTTTCCTTTATTGGTCAGAGTATTGAGTACAGGAGTTGGAAGGTCATGTTGCGGCTGTACAGGACATTGGTTAGGCCACTGTTGGAATATTGCATGCAATTCTGTTCTCCTTCCTATCGGAAAGATGTTGTGAAACTTGAAAGGTTCAGAAAAGATTTACAAGGATGTTGCCACGGTTGGAGGATCTGAGCTACAGGGAGAGGCTAAACAGACTGGGGCTGTTTTCCCTGGAATGTCGGAGGCTGAGTGGTTTACAAAATGATGAGGGGCATGGATAGGATAAATAGACAAAGTCTTTTCCCTGAGGTCGGGGAGTCCAGAACTAGAGGGCATAGGTTTAGGGTGAGAGGGGAAAGATATAAAAGAGACCTAAGGGGCAACTTTTTCACACACAGGGTGGTACATGTATGGAATGAGCTGCCAGAGGATGTGGTGGAGGCTGGTACAATTGCAACATTTTAAGAGGCATTTGGATGGGTAGATGAATAGGAAGGATTTGGAGGGATATGGGCCGGGTGCTGGCAGGTGGGACTAGATTGGGTTGGGATATCTGGTCGGCATGGACGGGTTGGACCAAAGGGTCTGTTTCCATGTTGTACATCTCTGACTCTATGTATAGTTATCAACATTTACTTTAATGATTTGAAAATCTAGTTACGCAAATATATATGCATAACATGATGACACCGGTATTGCATTTGAATCAAAAATCTGCAAATTATGCACTTTTAAGGCTGCATTTATGGTAGGAAGAGACCCCTGAAAAAATAGGGTTGACTTATAGGAGGTATATGAAAAATACCAAAGTTTGGCCAAAAATAAGGGGTTGATGGAAACATGAGATACCTATGCACGAGTGTATATATAGTAGTTAATAGCTGATCCTATCTTATCTGACCTAATGCAAGGCAGCTCTCGGTAAAATTTATATTTGTTGCAAAATTGTAATTGCAAATCTTTACACCTGCAAAATCAAATTAAAATTGTGAATCACATTACCAGAAGGACATGGAGGCTTTGGAAAGGGCACAGAAAAAGTATCCCACAATGTTTCCTGTATTGGAGGGTATTGACTATGAGGAGAGATTGAATAAACTTTGTTTTTACTTGAATGTTAAAGGACAAGGAGTGACTTGATAGAACTTTACAAAATTATGAGATGCATGGATAGTTGGAGACTTTTTCCCAGGGTAGAAATGTCCATTTCTAGGGAAAATAGATTTAAGGTGAAAGGGGGTAATTTTAAAGGAGATGTGAGAAGGCAGTTTTTGTTTTACAAAGAAGATAGGAAGTGCCTGGAATGCATGGAGGTGGTGGTGGCATATACATTAGCAATGTTTAAGAGGCTAGATGTATGAATAGGCAGGGAATAGAGGGATAGTGACCACATAGAGGCAAAAGGGTTCTATAAAAAGTTTAGAAAAGCATCAATCATATGATGGCACAGTGTTGGTGGGCCGAAGGGCCTATTATTGTGCTGTAGTGTTCTTTGTTCCTTAAATAAGACAGAAAAATGTATCAATTGCTACCTCTTCAAATCTGTAGATTACAACTTTTAAACCGTTACTTCTAAAGTGACTTTTGAATCAAATTCACTTTTTCCTCCTTGCTGCGGTGGTGGAGAGCTATTGACTGGCTGATCCAGTCCATTTCTCATGGCCATGGTGGTCTCGGCTTGAGCAGTTGTCCCAACATTGATGGATTGGGGTCGGTTCCTTTAGTTTGGTGTTTTGGTGGAGTCTGCAGTAGCAGCAGAGTGAATGATGTTGCGATTAATTTGGATGATCTGTTAATCTTTGGAAGTTGAGAATGGATCCCACTCTGAGAGTTGGGGCAGTTTCCTAGCTATGTTGGCTAGTTGGAGTATCAGGGCTTTGGGCAGAGGTGACATTTTGGGTTTGGCCAGTGGCAATGAGGGCTGCTTCAGCATGCTTCCTCCTTGGTGTTGAGGCCTCAGGGGCAGTTTTTGGCAGAGGCAATGTTCTGGGTCTGGTCAGTGATGGTGGGGCTGCTTCACTGTGCTGCCTGCTTGATGTTTGCAGCCTCAGGGACCACTCTCTGGTGGCTGTGGAGTAAGGTGTATCCCATTGCCACTTAGGAAATCAAGAAGCTATGATTAGAACAAAAAATGAAATTTGCCTTAACTTTGTATGCATTTTTAAAATAATTTATGTAATTAAAATAGAGCCAGAATAAATATGTATTAACAATATGTTATTAGCAACTGTTAAAAATAGCTAACTATTCTTGCATTATATCTTGACTCTGAAGGAAATAAGCAAAACATTTAATTTTCTTCACAAAATAAACTAATTTCAGTTTTGGTTCAATGGTATTTGACATAAGACCATAAGGCAGAGGAGCAGGAATTAGACCATTCAGTCCATTGAGTCTACTCTACCCTTCAATCATGGCTGATACATTTCTCAATCCCACTCCTGCGCTCTTCGCATAACCCTTGATCCCCTTGATAATCAAGAACCTATCTATCTCCATTTTAAATATACTCAATGACCAGGCCTCCACAGCCTTCTGTGGCAGTGATTTCCATAGATTCATCACTCTTTGGCTGGATAAGTTTCTCCTTATCTCCATTCTAAAAGGTCTTCCCGATACGGGAAGGTTGCACCCTCTGGTCCTAATCTCTCCTACCAATGCAAACATCCACTCTGTCCAGGCCATTCAGTATTCTGTAAGTTCAATTAGGTCCCCATCCCCCAACTTTCTATACTTTGAGTACAAGTCCTCAAACATTCCTCATGTTGAGCGTTTCATTCCTGGGCCATTCTCATGAGTCGCCTTCTGAACTGCCCCAAGGCCAGTACATCGTTCCTGAGATATGGGGCCCAAAACTGCTCAGAATACTCCATATGTGGCCTGATCAGAGCATTCTAGAGCATCAAGTACATTCTGCGTTTATATTCACATCCTCTCAAAATAAAAGCCAGAGTTGCATTTGCCTTCCTACACTTCTTTACTTGCCACGTCCCTACACTGAGTGGGTATTTTTGTTAACTTTAAAGTGCAGCACTTGTGTCTATCTGTTTTATGAAATAGTTTTATTTTCTGTGGCTTCGTTTGGTAGTTGATATTTGGAATTTGTGAAATACTTTTTTTTCTTCTTTTTCCTTATAGTCAGTATTCTAATTGTCTGCCTTAGAGCATTAGTTCTAATTGCAATTTTTGCTGTGTAAAAGGTGTTCTGTCAAAGACTGAAGTCCAATATTTCCATGCTGTACATCTCTATAACTCTAAATAAAATTTCATTTTAAGCGTTGTGTTTTATCCTATAACATTTGACATATGGTAAAAATGATAACTAAGGCTCTTGGGGAGTAGCAAACCGAATGAGGAAAAAAAACATGTAAAAGATGAATGTCTCAAATCTTTGCTCCGAAGTATGAACTGAAGCAGAGTTTTGCTCTTGTAAAAAACAAATTAGGGTTTTTAAACACTTTCAAATGCTGTGATGATTTAATAGCGTTCTTCTGTATTTAAAAAAAAATCATTCAGTGATATGCCTTGATGAGGTAGCAAAAGGATCAAATGTTTCCTGTCAACTCATGCTAGGAGTGATGTAAAGCTAGATTTTTCATTGTATTAGCAATACTGTATCATAAACAGGCAACAAATTTGATAAATGTGATGTTGGGGAGTAATAGAGGTAAAATGACTGCGTTCCACCGAGGCACAGCAGAAAAAAAGATGTCCAAAAGACGACTTATTCATTCAGTGTAAAATTCAGTTTGTTTTGAATTTTCAAGTGCAGGTATGAATGGCGTATAGCTTTCAGAATTGTGTACCTTGATGACCTGCATACTCTGACAAAGAAAACTTGAAGTTCGTCAAATTTTAACAGCAGTCCTACATGGTTAATAAAAAGTGTGGTTTCCTCTGATAACAAGTCATAAATTGTGTTGTTAACAAATTTGAGATGCTCATTTGAGAAGTATACAATTACATCAATGGGTAGTGCAGCACAGTGCAGATTGGAAAATCTAGGAGCTAGTTCCCTGTCTTTCCTGAGAGTGAGGATAAGCAGGTTTCATTATACCCGGATATGATCATTAAACCAAAAACAAATAAAACAAATGCAGCTTTTTCTATTATACTCGAAACGTCGACTCTCCAGCTCTTCGGATGTTGCCTGGTCAGCTATGCTTTCCCAGCACCACACTCTTCAACTCTGATCTCCAGCATCCGCAGTTCTCACTTTCTCCTGGTTAAGGAGTTGAAAAACGTTCCGATAGATTCCTCCACCTGAAAATTATAAGAGGACAGATTTGAACTTGGCTGGACATCATCTAAGCTTGAGTTAGGTGCAACCTAATCAAAGATTTGAATGATTGCTACAACCTCCAAAACTTGCCATATAGCTAAATTTTCCTACTGCTTTTTGTGTTGCTTTAAAATCTATTTACCCACTGTCATAACTGGAAAGCTGTTTGGAAGCTAAACTGCCAGCACTCAGTGAAAGTGAGGATTATTCTCAAAGTATCTCACGTTAATCCTTTTAAAGTAGAAAAGCTTGTTGCTCGTTGTTTGGCATAGTAATAAAAAAAAGCTTAATGTTTCTGTTCTTTTCTGAACAAAGCCTAAACAACCACAGAGAAAGTTAGCGATATGAAGGTGAGAGTATGTATAGGGAGTTAGTTCTGAGTTTTGTGAAACAAGAGGTTCAGCTGAGCATAATTCAGATCAGATAAGAAAATAACTTGCAGATAATGGGGTGCTGGAGGAAAGGGTAATGGGTTAACAAGGTGGAAAACTGTCATTATGTAGAACTATTTAACAATATTGGAAGCATTCAGTATGCAAGGTCAGCTAACAAGGGGAAAAGTATCCACTGCATGAATCCAGTTAACAAGGTTAAGAATATTCATTGTATAGCAGTAAAAGGTTTGGTCTCTGCAATTGATACTTATTAATTGCGTGACTGTTACAATCAGCATGTATGTTGCCTTATCTGGATGCTCCTCCCTGTAAAATGGCTATATAGTTATCATAGGGTAATAGAGATGTACAGCATGGAAACAGACCCTTGTGGTCTAACCCGTCCATGCCGACCAGATATCCCAACCCAATCTAGTCCCACCTGCCAGCACCCGGCCCATATCCCTCCAAACCCTTCCTATTCATATACCCATCCAAATGCCTCTTAAATGTTGCAATTATACCAGCCTCCACCACATCCTCTGGCAGCTCATTCCATACATGTACCACCCTGTGCATGGAAAAAGTTGCCCCTTGGGTCTCTTTTATATCTTTCCCCTCTCACCCTAAACCTATGCCCTCTAGCTCTGGGCTCCCCGACCTCAGGGAAAAGACTTTGTCTATTTATCCTATCCATGCCCCTCATAATTTTGTAAACTTCTATAAGATCACCCCTCAGCCTCCGACACTCCAGGGAAAACAGCCCCAGCCTGTTCAGCCTCTCCCTGTAGCTCAGATCCTCCAACCCTGGCAACATCCTTGTAGATCTTTTCTGAACCCTTTCAAGTTTCACAACATCTTTCCGATAGGAAGGAGACCAGAATTGCACGCAATATTCCAAAAGTGGCCTAACCAATGTCCTGTCCAGCCACAACATGACCTCCCAACCCCTGTACTCCATACTCTGACCAATAAAGGAAAGCATACCAAACGCCGCCTTCACTATCCTATCTACCTGCGACTCCACTTTCAAGGAGCTATGAACCTGCACTCCAAGGTCTCTTTGTTCAGCAACACTCCCTAGGACCTTACCATTAAGTGTATAAGTCCTGCTAAGATTTGCTTTCCCAAAATGCAGCACCTTGCATTTCATAGTTCATTGAGAAACTGCTGTTCCAGAGAAGACTGTGAACTCATGTCTCTGTGTGCATGGGCAATTGTTCTTTCTCCTTCTAGGGCCCAGAATATAGATGAAGGAGGTAAAAACTATAGTGTCTGAGTATTTTGCTTCGACTGAGGGAGTGGGGGGGAATCGGGACAACAAAGGCTTGTGTTCTATCATTGCAACCGTGTGAATAGATGTTCAACCGTTTGCACCTGCACGTGGAATACTTGTATTATGTAGCCATTTTTAATTTTTTTTTCAGCCAAGTTGCTGGTGTAACGGAGGTACTGGATGTAAATTTACAAAATGGAATGCAAACTGGCCATGGGAAGAAGAAATGAATATGAGGCCTATATTTTTAATCTTTTTACTTTGACCAGATATTTGTCTTGTGTTCAGTATTGAGGAAGCCTTTGCATTTCAAACAGAACTCCCACTTCCTACATTTCAGTCAAACATAGCACTTAGCTGTTGTAGTCTTCCAGTCTTCTGATAGTGGATATGAATTCAGTGTATGTGTTTTAAGCTACAGCTACAAAAGGTTTAATTTCAATGTCATAATTTCACATTGCATTTTGTCAGAGGTTTTAAATTGATTAATGCAGCGTACAGAAGAAGCCAGGTAAGTCCATTTCTCTTATCTTGACAATGCATAGATTTTGACTCTTACCACTTATTGATAAATGTTATTTTACTACTTTCAGGAAAAACAAGTGCAGAGTTGTATTAAATCATCTTTGATTTAAATAATACCTTCTATTAAATTTGTTTTCAAAACCTACTTCTATGAGCAGGACATTGATTTTGTACTACTGGCACTGGCTGGACCAATGCAGATTTGATTTACACTTGGTTGCAAGTTTTGGGCAGTCTTTCCAGAAATCGTCAAGCTGAAATGAAAGTGCCATGTCAAGGGGTCTGTCTACATTTCAATTGTAAGGAGTTAGCTAGTAACCTTATATCTATCTTCCTGCAGCTGCCTTCTGATGGATGTGTAAATATTGTCAGAAAGAAAACTCAGATTGATGACTCAAATATTCACACTCAGAACGCTGCCAGAAGTATTCAGGACATGAGAGAACTTGGGACAACTGAGATAGAGGGACTGATTTTATTACAGGAAGGGAATATTGGGTGCTTAGACTGACTGCCTGTTCTTGATTTACATCAGCTTCATAGTAGAAGGCACTAATAGCATTCCAAAATTATTAAATATCCAAAGGGAAAAAGGACGAGATGAAATAAGTATAAAAGCTATATAACTAGAGAAAAACTGCTAGGAAAACTAATGAGCTAAAGACCAATATGTCTGTTGGACCTGTTAGGATGCATCTTAGGATAGTAAAGGAAATGGTAACAGAGATGGGGGATGCAATTTTAACAATCTTCATGGAATAGGGTGGCACGATGGCTCAGTGATTAGCACTGCTGCCTCTCAGCGCCAGGGACCCAGATTTGATTCCAGCCTCAGGTGACTGCCTGTGTCGAGTTTGCACATTCTCCTTGTGTCTGTGCCGGTTTCCTTTGAATGCTCTGGTTTCTTCCCACAAATTTATAAAATTATGAGGGGCATGAATAGGATAAATAGACAAAGTCTTTTCCCTGGGGTGGGGAAGTCTAGAACCAGAGGGCATGGTTTAGGATGAGAGGGGAAAGATATAAAAGACACCTAAGGGGCATCTTTTTCATGCAGAGGGTGGTACGTGTATGGAATGAGCTCCCAGAGGATGTGATGGAGGCTGGTACAATTGCAACATTTTAAAAGGCATTTGGATAGGTATATGAATAGGAAGGGTTTGGAGGGATATGGGCCAGGTGCTGGCATGTGGGACTAGATTGGGTTGGGATATCCGGTCAGCATGGGCAAGTTGGACCGAAGGGTCTGTTTCAGTGCTGTACATCTCTATGACTCTATGTGCAGATTTAGGTAAATTGGCCATGCTAAATAGTCCAAAGTGTTCAGGGATGTGTAGGTTAAGTGCATTAGTCAGGCCTCCACCACTTCCTCTGTTGGCTCATTCCATACACATACACCCTCTGCATGAAAAGGTTGCCCTTTCGGTCCCTTAAATCTTTCCCCTCTCACCTTTAAACCTATGCCCTCCAGTTTTGGACTCCCCCCAACCCTGGGGAAAAGACCTTGGCTATTCATCCTATCCATGTCCCTCATAATTTTATAAATGTCTATAATATCACCCCTCTGCCTCCGATGTTCCAGAGAAAACAGCCCTAGCCTGTTCAGCCTCAAATTATAGCTCAAATCCTCTAACCCCAGCAACGTCTTTGTAGATCTTTTTTGAATCCTTTCAAGTTTAACAACGTCTTTCCTATAGCAGGGAGGCCAGAATTGGGCACACTTTTCGAAAAGTGGCCCAACCAATGTCCAACATAGCTGCAATGTGACATTCCAATTCCTATCCTCAATGCACTGACCAATAAAGGCAAGGATACCAAATGCCTCAGTCACTATCCTCTCTCTATGTGATTCTACCTTCAAGGAGCTATAAACCTGCATGCAAGGTCTCTTTTTTTTTTAGCAAAGTAGTAGGGATCAGGGCTGGGGCCACAGTTAGTTTTTATGTTAATGACTTTGTATTACATTCACTTTTCTAATCTGCTAAGTTTGTAAAACACAAAAATAGGTGGGAAGACAAGTTGTGAGGATGGCAGGATCTGCAGAAAGATCTAAGCAGATCAAGCAAGTGCAGATGGAATGTAACATGGGGGAAATGTGAAGTTATGCACTTTAACAGGAAAAATGTAGAAGCAAAATATATTTAAATTGTGAAAGACTGCAGAAAGCTACAAAACAGAGATTTGGGTGTCCTCATCCATGAATCTCAAAGTTAGCAACTAAGTTCAGTAGATAATAGGGAAAGCAAATGGAATGTTAGCCTTGTTTTCAAAAGGAATGAAGTGTAAAAATAAGAGGTGTTTGCTAAACTTACAAAAGGCAGTAGTGTGACCACAGCTGAAATACTGTGAACACTTTTGAATCCCTTAACCAAGGAAGAATATATTGGCGTTGGAGGTAATCCAGAGGAGGTTCATCAGGCTGACATCAGCTATGGTGGGATTGCCTTATGAGGACAGGTTGAATAAGTTGGGACTGTACTCAGAATTAAGAATAAGCAGTAACCTTTGGGACATGCAAGATTCTTAGGCTTGACCGTGTGGATGCTGAAAGGCTGATTCCTGCTTTTGGGAGAGTATAGGACTATAGGGTTTAATTTCAGAAAAAGGGATCACATATTTAAGACAGAGATGAAGAGGAACCTCTACGGAGGGTGTTGAAGCTGTGGAAGTCTTTTCCGTAGAAGGTTGTAAAGGCTGGGTTATTGAGTATATTAAGGCTCAGGCAGATAGTTTTTAAAGAATTGGTAAGGAAATCAAGGGTTCATGGAAAAAAGACAAGAAGGTGAAGCTAAGCATTATCGGATCATCTATTCATAATTTGGAGGTGCCGGTGTTGGACTGGCAGGGACAAAATTAAAAATCGCACAACATCAGGTTATTGCCTCTTTATTTAGGTGGTTGATGATGATGATTTAAGAGGCAGCACCTTGAAAGCTAGTGCTTCCAAATAAACCTGTTGGACTAGCAGGCTCAATGGGTTGAATGGCCTACTCTGCTTCCACTTCTCCTTGTCTTTAAAGGACTGCATGATCTGTGCAAAATAACAAATGAGCGAAGCTGCTTCTGCAAACCAATTTTTATGTTGGAAATGGAATGAAACTTCTTCCAAAAATATTCCATTGCAATCTGCAATCTTCACCCTTCAGTCTCTTTCGATCCCCTGCCTCACCAAACAAAGATAGTTGTTGGTCTTGCTAGTGCTGTTGGCATCAGTTAAATTGTCGCTCTTCACATTTGAACTATTTTGCACTGGAGAACATTGTAAATGACCCTTTCCTCATCTGACGTACATATTAGCTTGATATTTGTTCATGCGGTCAGAATGTCTGACAGTTCACGGCAGCTGGGAGATTAAATGTGCAAAGGTGCTTTTCATTGGCATATTTTCATTTCTTACAATTAAAGTGACATGGTGCTTACTTATGAAAAACAGAATTAAATCAGGTTCATCTAAGTTATTTCAGTTGATCTAGAAAATTTTCATATCAGTTTTGTTTCTTTACTGCTTAGGAACATTGTGTCTACATATAAGGACTATTGTTTGTATTTTCTTACTTGTATTGTCTCAATTGAATAATTCCAACAGCAAGCTTTTTTTTATTTCTTTAATTCCTTTTTATTTTTTTTAACTCCTTTAAAAAATTTCACAGATAATTTACCACATGTTTTGTACCATGAAGTCTTATTCTCACGTTATCACTTGCAAGTAATTTAGACAAGATGATGAAGATGAATAAGTAATACAAACACAATGTATGTTCCTCTCAGTCTCTTTTTTTTTTGAGAGGCCTATAGTTTTCTAGATGTGTTGATGCTTGATTTGAAAATGAAAAGTTTGTAAAACCGAATTTCTCAATAAGATGCCAGGTGTTCAGTTGAATTTCCGGAAGTTTGGTTGATGCAAACTTAAATTCGGAACAGGCTTATTGGAAACCTTCTCTGTCTCCAAGATACCATTTTTTATTACCTTGGCTTCTTCTTTTACTCCCACAATTCTTTTGTTTTGATGATGGAAGTCAAAAATAGAAGTTGTTGAAGCTGTGCACGTATAGTTAACGTGTGGAGAGAAAGCAACATCAACGTTTCTGGTCTAGTGAGTCACCAGAAGTTTTCTTCTTCACACGGTTCTGAAGAATGTTCTGAAATGTTAACTCTGTTTGCCTCCACAGGTGCAGCCAGACCTGCTCAATTTCTCCAGCAGTTTTTGTTTTTTAATTCTTCTTATGGTATTTGCTTAGTAGCTTTCTGATGGAACTCCATCTTGCTGAATGTTTAGACAATAAAATGGCTTCCTCACAATATAACTTGTACAAGTTTAAAGTTGTTTTATGGAAAAGTATGGTGAGCTGATGACTCATCTATGTTGTCACTTGACACCCTGGAATGCACCCAGCCTAGTTTGGATGAGGGAAAACTGAGAAATCCTCTATTTTTCAAAATTTCACTTCAATTAATGCATCCACGTATGAGGAAGAACATTATAATACAATGAATGGTTGATGGAATTGATTTGTTTAACACAGTTTGAGATTTGGTGTTTCTTTTGTCCATGGTGAAACAGGAAAACAGGGAAAACTGAACAGGAAACTAGAATACTATAGTTATCTTGATGATGATTATTATTTTAAACAAAAAGTGTGAATCCCCCGGGTCACTGAATTTTCATGTTTAATTAGGTATTTTGTTGAGACTCAGCATCGTCTGGAGCTCAGAATGCCAAAGGTCACATTATTTGTAGTGGCTATTTAAATAGTCTGTTTCATTGACTGAAAGTTCATTGTACATCAGTACCTGACACTCTTCATTTTTCCATTATACTTCATTAATTTCATTTCAGAAACACCTTTACTGAGAGGAAAAGAATGTTGTTGTAGTCAAGTATAGTTTAATGAAATATGTGAAATTAACTCTTATGATTATTCACGTTGTTTTGTGTAGGTGGCAATAGTTTGGGAGTCATTTGCAACTTTACTGAAGCAAAAAATCAATAATTCATAATAGACAAACTAATCCACTTTGGCATCTTCGATGATATTATCTGGAACAAGTTGTCGTGGTAACCTAGTGGGATAAACGTGAGTTGAATGTAGAAGATATCTCTTTATAAGTGTCAAGTTTACTTCGTCTGCTGTTTCATGGTTTCACTTTGTTCATTTCTAACTGATAAACAGTAAAATGTAGGCAGTTTTCGAGTTAGTGAGGAAAATGGGTCAATGAAAAAGTTTTTTTTAAGTAAGGTAGTGAAATTATCTAATAGGTTTTTTAAAGATTTTTTTGTCAACAGTTTTGTTCTCAGTAACTAAAATTTATATGCCTAACTAAATTATCTCATCATAAAGCTATGATTAAATTTATCCATTATACTCCTATTCATTACTTTCATTAAGGTTTTAACATAAAATCATACAGCACAGAAACAGACACTTTGGTTCAACCAATCCATGCCGAATGTAATCCCAAACTAAACTTGTCCAGTTGATCTCCTCCAGACCCATATCTCTCCAGACCTTTCCTAGTCATGTAAGTGTCTTTTAAACTTATGGCTCTTGTCAGAGAAATACTCTCCAAATCAGACCACGGTGAGTTATTTTCGACACTCAATGAAAGGAATGATCAAGTGCTTGTGTGCTTTGAGCAAAGACACTATTTCTTTTGCTGGCTTAACATAAGCCCCTTCACCTTAAGAGTTTTGAGTCATAGAGATGTACAGCACAGAAACAGACCCTTCATTCCAAGTCATCCATGCTGACCAGATATCCTAAATTAGTCTAGTCCCATTTGTTAGCACTTGACCAATATCCCTCTAAACCCTTCCTATTCATGTACCCATCCAAATGCCTTTTTAAATGTTGTAATTGTATCAGCTCCACCACTTCCTCTGGCAGCTCATTCCATACACGTATCACCATCTGCATGAAAAAGTTGCCCCTTAGGTTCCTTTTAAATTTTTGCCCTCTCACCCTTTAGTTCTGGACTCCCTCCCCCCAGGGAAAAGACCTTGTGTACTTACCCTATCCCTGCCCCTCATGATTTTATAAACCTCTATAAGGTCACCCCTCAGCCTCCGACATTTCAGGGAAATTAGTACCAGCCTCTCTCTTTAGCTCAAACCCTCCAACCCTGGCTTAATAAAACCAAAAGATAGAATTATCAAAGCTTCATTCTAGTCAATCTAATTTGTAGAAAGATTAGTTAATTACAGCATTATTTTTCATTTCTAAATTCTTACATGAATTGCCTGCAAATACCAAGTTTTTTTTCATTGAGAAAAGAGAATGCTTGGTTTATCCACCTTGCTAATCTCTACTGCTTTCATATCAATAGATCAAACTGTTTTATTCCTGGAATTCCTTCCCAAAATCTCTCAAACAGTCTACCTCTGTCTCATTTAAAACTCTCCTTAAAACCCATCTCTTTGACAAGACAGTTGATTGCTCATTTGGTATCTCCTGATGTGGCTTGGTGTCCGAATGTGTTAACACAGATAAAGGAATGCTATTAGTTCTACAGAAAAGTAATGTTATTCATTGATATATTTAGAAATTTGTGAACTTTTGAACTGTATAAGTTGCAATGGGTAAGAAGAGTGCTGTTCAGTTGGAGCTGATAAAGTTGCTGGAAATGAGAGATTCACATTCACCTCTCTCAAGCAGCTGCTATCAGACATCAAAAAACAAATGGACAAGACATCTTGCTTGTTCAGACAGTGGTTTGCATACTTCTCACAATGCCAAAAATAGAAGCGCAGACCTGTATTTGGATACTGTATTACTAAGTTCCAAGAAACCCTCATAAATAAGTCCCATCTAGAAGATCTATTAAATGTGTTGTACTCTAGGAGTTTTTAGGGATATTTTCAGCTAAAGCTTAGTTTCTTATCTCAAATATCAATTCACTTGGGATGACTCTAACATAATTCATTCTGATTTTATTCAGCTTTGTTTGAATCATGTACTGGCCAAAGAAAAAAATTCCAGTGATTCTCTGGGTAATCCAGTCAGCTGTTCCCCTTGGTGTGCAATTCTGTTCTTCATCCAGATTGGATTTAGAGTTCAGTGATCAACCTAAAGCCACGATTACTGCGAAAATAGCTGGGAAAAAAAGTCAAGTTTTGAAAAATTATAATAATGAACAAGTGTTGTTTGCATTTAATTAGAATTTTATTCCGAGATCAGGTAAGCAACAGTTGGTTTGTTTCCATGATGAATGAAAATGTCCTAAATAAAAACAAAGTGCTGGTGAAACTTAGCAAGTCTGGCAACATCTGTAGAGAGAGAGAAACTTTGTTAATGCCTCAAGCCCGAAACAACTATACAATAGGCACGCACCCCCCGACAGTTTGCGAGAAATAAACGAACAAATCTGTAGGCACATTTTAGGGAAGTGTAAAAGTAATAGGTTTGTGATATTAGGGGATTTCAACTTGCCCCAATATTAACTGGGTAATTAATTGTGTGAAAGGTTTGGAGGGCACAGAATTTTTAAAATGCATCTTGGGCAACATTTTAAAACAACACATGGAAGGCCCGACTACAGAGGGGACTTAATTTTAGGTAATGAAGCCAGGCAAGTGATTGAAGTATCAGAAGGGGAACATTTTTCAGGAAGTGATCATACCAATTATAAATCAAATGGAGTTTTGGAGAAGGGCAAGGATGAGCCTGAAGTCAAAATACTTAACTGGGGGAAGGCTGACTTTAATGAGATATGATTTGGCTAGAATGGTAAATCTGTCTCCGAACAGGGGGATATATTCAAATAAGAAATAAGGAGAGTATGGGGCCAACATATACTAATAAAGAAAAATGATAGGATCATCAAATCCTGTGAATTCTGGATATAAAGAGATATACAACATTGGAATAAGTGCAAAAGGGAACTTTTTAGCAAGTACTAGGGGCTCAAAACTGTAGAAGCCCTAGATAAGTACAGAATGTGCAGGAGTGGACTTAAAAATAAAAGATTAGGAGAACCAAAAGGGAGTATGAAAGGATATTGGCTAGTAAAATAAAGGTGGTTTTGCAGGTACATTAAGGGTAAAAGGATAAAAAGAGAAAGAGTAGGACTCTTTAAGGACCACAGTGGGAATTTGGGTATGGAGCCAGAGGTTGTATTTAGGGTTTTAAATGAATACTTTGAGTCACTGCTCACCTGTGAGATGGATGATATTGGTATAGAAATCAGGGTGAAAGACTTTAAGAAATATTTGAAGATATTGTAAGATATATTTGAAGAAATTAGCACAGATTGAGAGGAGATTCGGAGTGGTCTGACAGGCTTATTTTGGGGTGGCATGGCAGCTCTGTGGTTAGCACTGCAACCTCATAGCGCCAGGGGCCCAGGTTCATTTCCAACCTCCAGCAACTGTCTGTGTGGAGTTTGCACATTTTCCCCATTGTCTACGTGGGTTTCCTCCTGATGCTCTGGTTTCCTCCCACAATCCAAAGATGTGCAAAGTTATTTGGCTATGCTGAATAGCCCATAGTATTAGGTGCATTGGTTGTGGTAATATACAGTGGGGGAATGGGTCTGGGTGGGTTACTCTTCGAGGGTCGGTGTGGACTGGTTGGACCAAAGGCCTGTTTCCACACAGTAGGGATTCTACGATTCGTAAATAAATCCCCTGGACACGAAGAAATATATCACAGGTTGTTGAGTGAGGCAAAGAAGGAAACCACAGGGGCGCTTAGAAAAAAAGTTCAATTCTTCTTTTCTTCAGGGTAGGGGAGTCTAAAATTAGAGAGTATAAGGTTTAAGTTGAGAGGGGAAAGATCTAAAATGGACCTAAGGGACAACCTTTTCATGCAAAGGGTGGTGCCTATATGGAGGAGAAAGTGAGGTCTGCAGATGCTGGAGATCAGAGCTGAAAATGTGTTGCTGGAAAAGCGCAGCAGGTCAGGCAGCATCCAGGGAACAGGAGAATCGACGTTTCGGGCATAAGCCCTTCTTCAGGAATGAGGAAAGTTTGTCCAGCAGGCTAAGATAAAAGGTAGGGAGGAGGGACTTGGGGGAGGGGCGTCGGAAATGTGATAGGTGGAAAGAGGTCAAGGTGAGGGTGATAGGTCAGACTGGGGTGGGGGCGGAGAGGTCGGGAAGAAGATTGCAGGTTAGGAAGGCGGTGCTGAATTCGATGGATTAGACTGAGACAAGGTGGGGGGACGGGAAATGAGGAAACTGGTGAAATCGGAGTTCATCCCTTGTGGTTGGAGGGTTCCTAGGCGGAAGATGAGGCGCTCTTCCTCCAACCGTCGTTTTGTTGTGGTCTGGCGATGGAGGAGTCCAAAGACCTGCATATCCTTGGTGGAATGGGAGGGGGAATTGAAATGTTGAGCCACAGGGTGGTTGGGTTGGTTGGTCCGGGTGTCCCAGAGGTGTTCTCTGAAACGCTCTGCAAGTAGGCGGCCTGTCTCCCCAATATAGAGGAGGCCACATCGGGTGCAGAGGATGCAATAGATGATGTGTGTGGAGGTGCAGGTGAATCTGTGGCGGATATGGAAGTTTCCTTTGGGGCCTTGGAGGGAGGTGAGGGGGGAGGTGTGGGCGCAAGTCTTGCACCTCCTGCGGTTGCAGGGGAAGGTGCCGGGAGTGGAGGTTGGGTTGGTGGGGGGTGTGGACCTGACGAGGGAGTCACGGAGGGAGTGGTCTTTACGGAATGCTATGGTCTTTATGGGCACCCGCATGGGCCCCAGCTATGCCTGCCTCTTCGTAGGATATGTGGAACAATCCATCTTCCGCAACTACACTGGCCCCACCCCCCACCTTTTCCTCCGCTACATCGATGACTGTATCGGCGCCGCCTCGTGCTCCCATGAGGAGGTTGAACAGTTCATCCACTTCACCAACACCTTCCACCCCGACCTCAAATTCACCTGGACAGTCTCAGATTTCTCCCTCCCCTTCCTTGACCTTTCTATTTCTATCTCAGGCGACCGAATCAACACGGACATCTACTACAAACCGACCGACTCCCACAGCTACCTGGACTACACCTCCTCCCATCCTGCCCCCTGTAAAAACGCCATCCCATTCTCCCAATTCCTTCGACTCCGCCGCATCTGCTCCCAGGAGGACCAGTTCCAAAAACGCACAACCCAGATGGCCTCCTTCTTCAAGGACCGCAATTTCCCCCCCCGACGTGGTCGACGATGCCCTCCACCGCATCTCTTCCACTTCCCGCTCCTCAGCCCTTGAGCCCCGCCCCTCCAACCGCCACCAGGACAGAACCCCACTGGTCCTCACCTACCACCCCACCAATCTCCATGTTCAGCGCATCATCCGCTGTCCTTTCCGCCACCTCCAAACGGACCCCACCACCAAGAATATATTTCCCTCCCCTCCCCTATCAGCATTCCGTAAAGACCACTCCCTCCGTGACTCCCTCGTCAGGTCCACACCCCCCACCAACCCAACCTCCACTCCCGGCACCTTCCCCTGCAACCGCAGGAGGTGCAAGACTTGCGCCCACACCTCCCCCCTCACCTCCCTCCAAGGCCCCAAAGGAAACTTCCATATCCGCCACAGATTCACCTGCACCTCCACGCATATCATCTATTGCATCCTCTGCACCCGATGTGGCCGCCTCTATATTGGGGAGACAGGCCGGCTACTTGCGGAGCGTTTCAGAGAACACCTCTGGGACACCCGGACCAACCAACCCAACCACCCTGTGGCATAACATTTCAATTCCCCCTTCCACTCCACCAAGGATATGCAGGTCTTTGGACTCCTCCATCGCCAGACCACAACAAAACGACGGTTGGAGGAAGAGCGCCTCATCTTCCGCCTAGGAACCCTCCAACCACAAGGGATGAACTCCGATTTCACCAGTTTCCTCATTTCCCGTCCCCCCACCTTGTCTCAGTCTAATCCATCGAATTCAGCACCGCCTTCCTAACCTGCAATCTTCTTCCTGACCTCTCCGCCCCCACCCCAGTCTGACCTATCACCCTCACCTTGACCTCTTTCCACCTATCACATTTCCGACGCCCCTCCCCCAAGTCCCTCCTCCCTACCTTTTTATCTTAGCCTGCTGGACAAACTTTTCTCATTCCTAAAGAAGGGCTTATGCCCGAAACGTCGATTCTCCTGTTCCCTGGATGCTGCCTGACCTGCTGCGCTTTTCCAGCAACACATTTTCAGCTGGTGCCTATATGAAATGAACTGCCAGAGGAAGTGGTGGAAGCTGGTACAAAACATTTAAAAGGTCTCTGGATGGGTATATGAATAAGAAGGGTTCAGAGGAACATGGGCCAAATGCTGGCAAATGTGACTAGATTAGATTAATTTAGGATATCGGGTTGGCATAGACTAGTTGGACCCAAAGGGTCTGTTTCCATGCTGTACAGCTCTATGTCTGGTCACAGGAGAGACGCCAGCGAACTGGAGCACAACCACTGTGGTACTATTATTCAAGAGGGAATCCAGGGATAAACCAGGAAACTCCAGGCCAGTCAGTCTAACCCCAGTAGTGGGGAAACTATTGAAAACATTTCTGAAGGACAGAAATGAGCTGCATTTGGAGAGGCAAGGATTAATCAAGAACAGTCAACATGGTTTTGTTTAGGGGAGATTGTAGATCTTTGCTGCCTGACCTGATGTGCTTTTCCAGCACCACTTTAATCTAGAACCAAAAAAGAGAAAATGCTGGAAAATCTAAGTAAGTCTTGCAGCATCTTGATAGGGCGGCACAATGGCACAGAGGTTAGCACTGCTGCCTCACAGCGCCAGAGACCTGTGTTCAATTCCCGCCTCAGGCAACTCTCTGTGTGGAGTTTGCACATTCTCCCCGTGTCTGCGTGGGTTTCCTCCGGTGCTCCGGTTTCCTCCTACAGTCCAAAAATGTGCAGGTAGGGTGAATTGGCCATGCTAAATTGCTCGTAGTGTTAGGTGATAGGGTAAATGTAGGGGAATGGGTCTGGGTGGGTTGCGCTTCGTCGGGTTGGTGTGGACTTGTTGGGCCGAACCGCACTAAGTAATCTAATCGAATCTAATCTAATCATCTGTAAGGAGAGAAAAGAGTTGACGTTTCGAGTCTAACTGACCCTTTGTCAAACCTTAAAAGGAGAAATAGGGAGGTATTTATACTCGGTTGAGAGAAGGTGAGTCATGGCACCAGAAGCAAAGGTAACAATAAAGAGGTAATAAAGACAGTGCATACAGAGTTTATTGGGAGATTAGGAGCTGTGAATGACCAAGGCTGAAGCCAGTGCTATGTGACAAAATATGTCACATGGAAAATGGAAAATATGGCAAAATGGAAAACCGGGGAGAAGAGTAGCAAAGGGGGAAGAGGAGAGGAAAAAGGTGATGAGAGAGTGGGGAGCGAGAGAAAGAGATACAATCCAGAAGTAAGAGGTACAGAACAGTAAAAGAAATATATTTAAAAAATAAATAAAATAAAATACGGAGCAGAATGAAAATCAAGAAATAAGAGGGTTTGCTGCTCCATAATGTGTGTATGTCTGTCTGTCTGTCTGTGTCTCTCTCTCTCTCTCTCTCTCTCACTCCCCACTCTCTCATCACCTTTTCCTCTCCTCTTTCCTCTCCTCTTCCCCATTCACTACTCTTCTCCCCTATTTTCCATTTTGCCACTGCTTCACCCATCCCCCACATATTTTGTCATATAGCACTGGCTTTCACAGCTTGGTCATTCACAGCTCCTAATCTCTCTCTATGCACTGTCATTATCACCTCTTTATTGCTATCTTTGCTTCCGGAGCCATGGCTCACCTTCTCTCAGCCTAGTATAATACCTCCCTATTTCTCCTTTCTTTTTAGCTTTGACAAAGGGTGAGTTAGACTCGAAACATCAGCTCTTTTCTCTCCTTAATCACACTATGCTTTGCCAAATAGTCATAAATCCTATCCCTCAGAATTCTTTCCAAAACTTTGCTGACCACAGATGTAAGATTGGTCTGTAATTGCCAGGGATTTCCCTATTATCCTCCTTGAAAAGAGGAACAACATTCACCTCCTTCCAATACTTCGGTACGACCCTGTGGAAAGTGAGAATGCAAAGATCTTTGCCAACAGCTTAGCAACCTCCTTTCTCACTTCCCGGAGCAGCCTAGGATAAATCTGGTCTGGCCCTGGGGACTTATCAATCTTAATGTTTGCCAGAAGTTTCAGCACGTCAACTTTGTCAGCCTTGATCTGGTCAAAGCTTCTCGTTCACAACAAAGTCCCTTTCTTTAGTGAAAACCGAAGCAAAAAACTCATTTACGGCTTCCTCTATCTGCTCAGACTCCACGCACAAGTTCCCTATGCTATCCTTGATCGGCCCTACCTTCTCCCTGACATTCTCTTATTCCTCACGTATGAGTAAAATGCCTTTGGGTTCTCCCTAATCCTTCTCGCCAAGCCTTTTTCGTGCCCCCTCCTGGCTCTCTTCAGTCCAGTTCTGAGGTCCTTTCCAGCAAGACTGTAATCCTTTAAAGCTGTGCTAGATCCTTGCTCCTGAAGAAGGGCCTGTGCCCGAAACGTCGAATCTCCTGTTCCCTGGATGCTGCCTGACCTGCTGTGCTGTTCCAGCAATAAAGTTTCAACTTTGATCTCCAGCATCTGCAGACCTCACTTTCTCCTCCAGTCTGTACTTCCCAACTCCTGTTTGATAGCGTCATACTTTACTTTTCCCCAATTAAATATCTTCCCTTGGTCACTGCTCCTTTCCCTCTCCCACCATGAGATCTGACAGCTGTCCTGGCTCATTGCTGAGTATTAAATCCAAAATGGCCTCTCCCCTCGTTAGTCTGTCTACATACTGAGTAAGGAAACCCTCCTGAACACCGCTGACAAAAACGACTCCATCCAAACCATCTGCGCTAAGGAGGTTCCAGTCGATTTTTGGCAAAATTGAAATCACTCATAACAACAACAGCCCTGCTACATCTCCATTTTTCCAAAATATGCCCGCCTATGCATTCTTCAATCTCTCTACTGCTATTGGGGGGTCTGTAGAAAACCCCCAATGAGATGGCTGTTCCCTTGCTGTTCCTAACTTCCTCCCATACTGGCTCCGTAGACAAACCTTCCTCAATGACCTTCATTTCTGTAGTTGTGATGCACGCTCTGATTAGCAATGCTACACCCCTCCTCTTTTTCCACGCTGTTCTTTTTTAAATGTTCTAAACCCTGGAACGTCAAGCAACCATTCCTGCCCCTGTGAAACCCACATCTCTGTTTTGGCCACAACATCATAGCCCCAATACTGATCCATGCTCTAAGTTTGTCATTCTTATTTCTGACACTCCTTGTGTTAAAACAGATACACTTTAACCAATCCCTTTGTTTCATTGTGTGAGAAACCTTCCTGACAGATTCACTACATCTTGTCACTGCCCCATCTGCAACTGCCCCCCCCCCCCCCCCCCCCTCCCGAACCACACAAGCAAATCTCCCACCCAGGGCATTTGTGCCCCTCCAGTTCAGGTGCAACCCATCCTTCATGTACAGGTCCCACCTTCCCCAGAATGTATCCCAATGGTCTAGGTATCTGAAGCCTTCCCTCCTCCACCAGCCTCACAGCCACGTCTTAAGCTGTACTCGCTCACTTTTCCTCACTATCTTGTGGCACTGGTAGCAAACTCTAGATCAGTAATCTTCTTGTCCAGCTTTTCAGATTCCAGCCTAACTCTCTGTAATCACTTTTCAGATCCTCAGTCTCTTTCCTGTCAAGTCATTGGTGCCAATATGTACCACGATTTCTGGCTGCTCGCCCTCCACCTTCAGAATCCTGTAAACCCAATTGGCGAGATCCCGGACCTTGGCACCAGGGAGGCAACACACCTTCCGGGAGTCCCGTTCCTAACCACAAAATCTCCGTCAGATGGGCTGATAGTGGCAAATAGAATTCCATCTTGCTAAGTCTGAGATAATGCACTGGAGCAGGACAAACAAGGCAAGGGAAAAATGAACAGTAGGACCCTAGAAAGCACTGAGGATTAAAGGGACCTTGATGTGCATATACACTGATTCCTTAAGGTATCAGGATAGGTGGATAAAGTGGTTAAGATGGCAAATGGTATACTTGCCATAATTAGTTGGAGCAGAGAGTTTATGATCAGGGAGATTAGACAGCAGCTATATAAAAAGTTGGTGAGGATATATTATGTGCACTTCGGTGTCTGGATCAGCTCTGAAGAAAGAGATTGGACAGAATGGGGTTGGTTTCCTTAGAGCAGAGGAGACTAAGAAGGGGCATGATTGTTATGTATAAAATTGAGGGGCATAGATAGGATAGACAGGGAAGATAGGTACTTTACCCCTTGATAGAGGGATCAATGATCAGGAAGTGTAGATTTAATGCAAGGGGCAAAAGATTAGGGTTGATTTTATTTATTTTCAGGTGTACCTAAGTACAGTGAAAAGCTTTGTTTGCAAGCAGTACAGGCAGGTCATAGTAAACAACGATATACAGATCATAGGGTGAAAAAAAATTTGGACAGAATATGACATACAGGTTACATTGCACAGGACGTACTCTGAGAAAGTGAGGACGGCAGATGCTGGAGATGAGAATCAAAAAGTGTGTCGCTGGAAAAGCACAGCAGGTCAGGCAGCATCTGAGGAACAGAGAATTGATGTTTCGGGCATAAGCCCTTCAACAGGACATGTGCTAGGCAAAATCAACCTTAACAAGATCAGCATTGTTTGAAGTTAGAGAGTCCATTCATCAGTCTAATAATGGCAGCGAAGATGATGTTCTTGAGCCTGTGTGTGTTTGTGTTCAAGCTGCTTTATCTTCTGCCTGACAGAAGAGGTTGTAAGAGATTAGAGGAGATGTGAGGAAAGGTGTTTTCACCGAAAGGCTGGTGAGAATCTGGAACTCTAAGGGTTGTAGACACAGAAATCTTCATGATATTTAAGAAGTATTTAGACGTGTATTTGCAATGCCAAGGCTACAGGCAAAGTGCCGGAAAATTGGATGAGAACAATTGTGATTGTTTTTGACTGGCTTAGAAGCTATGGGCCGAAGGACTTTTTTTGTTGTTGTGCTGTTGATCTTTGACTATTTGCCTTTTCAGTCCTGTTTTAACTCCTCCCTGAAGTGGATCTACCAAGTCACACTTGGTAGAAAACGTTAAAATAGAAATAAACAAAATGGAGTTAAATACTTCTACCCTACTTCACATGAATGCTCCTGGCTTGTCAAATAGCATCTATGTAATAATTCTCTTTGAACCTTAACTGTCAAAGAGTAAATCTGGGCACCTGCAATTGGCAGAACCACCAGCAACACTTTTCTTATATACTAGAACAAACTTTATGCAAAAAAATTAGACAAAATGCCACAGCCTTAACATTTTGTTTGGTACAGTATCACATTCTGTATTTTGCAATGACTTGTAATGAGTTTTCAGCAAAACAATTGAATTCTTTGGTTTATGCTTCATTGTTGTGTTGAAACCGTTTTGAAAATGTTCTTGATTTCCATGTAGGGCTGTGTAGATCTTTAGATAATTTTCTTTAATATTCATCTGCTCAGATGTATTATAACAAACCGAGAACAAGTGGACCTTGAACCTGGGCTGTTTGGCCCAGAAGTAGGGATGGCATGACAAATGTTTGTCATTTTTATAAATGACCTGGATAAGGGCATAGAAGGAAGGGTTAGACAATTTGCGGATGACACTAAGGTCGGTGGAGGTCTGGGTAGCGCTGAAGGATGTTGCAGGTTACAGAGGGACATAGATAAGCTGCAGAGCTGGGCTGAGAGTTGGCAGATGGAGTTTATTGCAGAAAAGTGAGAGGTAATTCACTTTGGAAGGAGGAACAGGAATATGGAGTACTGGGCTGAATGGTAAGATTCTTGGTAGTCTGGATGAATAGAGAGATCTTGCTGTCCATGTGCATAGATCCCTGAAAATTGCCATCCAGGTTGATAGGGTTGTTGAGAAAGCATATTGTTAAATTAGATTAGATTACTTGCAGTGTGGAAACAGCCCCTTCGGCCCAACAAGTCCACACCGCCCTGCCGAAGCGCAACCCACCCATACCCCTACATGTACCCCTTACCTAACTCTATGGGCAATTTAGCATATTTAGCCAATTCACCTGGCCTGCACATCTTTGGACTGTGGGAGGAAACCGGAGCACACGGAGGAAACCCACGCAGACACTGGGAGAACGTGCAAACTCCACACAGTCAGTCGCCTGAGGCGGGAATTGAACCCGGGTCTCTGGCGTTGTGAGGCAGCAGTGCTAACAACTGTGCCACCGTGCTGCCCACTGGTGTACTGCCTTTTATTAATAGAGGGCTTGAGTTTCAGAGCCATGAGGTCATATTACAGCTGTACAAAACTCTGGTGCGGCTGCACTTGGAGTATTGCGTGCAGTTCTGGTCACCACGTTATCGGAAGGATGTGGAAGTTTTAGAAAGGGTTCAGATGAGATTTACAAGGATGTTGCCTGGTATGGAAGGAAGGTCTTATGAGGAAAGACTGAGGGAATTGAGGCTGTTCTTGTTAAAGAAAAGAAGGTTGAGAGGTGACTTAATTGAGACATATAAGATAATCAGAGGGGTAGATCAGGTGGACAGTGAGAGCCTTTTTCCTTGGATGGTGATGGCTAGCACAAGGGTACATAGCTTTAAATTGAGAGGTGATAGATATAGGACAGAAGTAGGGGTGTGGAATGCCCTGCTTGCAACAGTGGTAGACTTGCCAATTTTAAGGGCATTTAAATGGTCTTTGGATAAACAATTGGATGAAAATGGAATAGTTTAGGTTGGATGGGTTTCAGATTTGGTTTCACAGGTTGGCGCGGCATCGAGGGACGAAGGGCCTGTAATGTTCTATGTTCTACCCCTGCACTACAGAGACCCCAATGTAGTTTGTAAATTTGAAATAATGAGTTCTGAAGGGTAGAGCAGGTGTCGTATGAGAACAATGTGTGGTGTCAAGACAATTTGAACGGAGCACTAACATTCCTGCATTACACATGGTCAAAGGGACTGGTATGGAGTGCAATAATTAGTAAACAGATGGTACTGCTGTGTTTAATGGATGATTTATTGGAGGATAATCTGATTTGTGTTGTATGCTGGACGATGCACTTGGCCACTATGTGCAGATGTAAAACATACATATTTAAACGTTTGTTTTATTGCTTCCTGGAGAAGTATAGCTAGGTGTTCTATGTAGATCTTGATTTTAAGTGAGTTCAGCTTTGAATACAGACAGCACATGAAGTACTTAATGCTGCAACTCTGCCTGATAGTGAAAGCTACACACACCAATCGGTTGGTTGGCTGTAAATTAATCCAGAGTTAATCCGTCCTTGATGAGTGAGTGAATATTTGACAGCTATCATTAACGTGACAGGCACAGCAGAGAAGTGTGCTCTGTGTGATACAGTTTTACACAACAGAATATGTTGTAGCTTGCTGAAGATATATTTCAGGAAAACTAGTCAAATTAGGATTTAGAAAAATTTTCAACAGAAACATTCAAAAATTCATTTTTCTTGTCATTTTTGTGGCTGCAATGTTTCCATAAAATTGAATGTTAGGAACGTTCAGCACATACATAGGGAATGTTACAGTTTTATTTTCTCACTCTACAGTTTCTTAAAACAGGAGAAAGTGAGGTCTGCAGATGCTGGAGATCAGAGCTGAAAATGTGTTGCTGGAAAAGCGCAGCAGGTCAGGCAGCATCCAGGGAACAGGAGAATCGACGTTTTGGGCATAAGCCCTTCATTCCTGAAGAAGGGCTTATGCCCGAAACGTCGATTCTCCTGTTCCCTGGATGCTGCCTGACCTGCTGCGCTTTTCCAGCAACACATTTTCGGCTCAGTTTCTTAAAACATACTTGCTTCCATCGTGCCTAGGTCTTTGGATTTATGAGAGCTGTTTTGCATCCAAAATGATGCCCACACTATATGGGCACAATTCTAGATTTCTTTACCCATATGTGGTTGGGGCATTGACATATGCAAATAAAGGGCTTCTGGACCTTGCGATTTTTGCTTGCATCCAAGGCACCCAGTACCCATGTTCCTAGGACATTGAATGCTAAAGTCTGTACTGAAATGCCAATGATGAGAAGTGAATGCTGCTAAACTTCTAGGTCATAATTTATCAGAAATCCTGTAGGTTTAAGTTTTACTTCTAATTTAGGTAAAACTGGTAAATCAACGATGAATGCTGTGTGGAGGGAACGTTATGTTCCACAAAATTGATCGAGATTTTTGAGAAAGTGACAGAGGGCAGCATGGTGGATGTTATATGGACTTTAACAAGGTAAGTCATGATCAGCTGATACAAAAGTTGAATCCACTTGGGCTTAGTGGTAAGCTAATTAGATTTATGGAGAACTGATTTAGTCAATGAACATGGAGAATACTATTGGCAAGGTGATTTTTCTGATTGGAGATTTGTGACCGGTGGTGCTAGGATCCCTGTTTTCAACAATTTCTGTGAATGATTTGGAGGAGAATGATTAGTAAATTTGCAGATGACTCAAAAATTGTGGGAGCGGTGAATTGTGAGGAGGATTGTCGGAGGATACAGCAGGATGCAGATAGGATGGAGACTTGGAGAAATGACAGATCGAGGTTAATCTGGATAAATGTGAGGTGGTGCATTTTTCAAGATGTAATTCATGAGGGAAGTATATAGTAATTAGCAGAATCCTTTGCATCAATATATAGGATGATCTAGGCATGCAAGTCCACATAGCCCTGAAATTGGCAACATAAGTGGATAAGGTGGTAAAGACTGCTTGACATTCTTGCCTTCATTGATCAGGATATAGAACAGCCATTCTCAACAGGGGCCGTATGGCACCCTTAGGGGCCCTGGCACATTTGAAGGGGCCACAGACTGAAAATAGTGAGAAGGGGAATTTTTTATGGGTATCCTGGTAACTGAATCAATGAAATACCTATCCAATAACCTTCATTGGAGTCAATAGTTCCCCTCCTATTTATAGGAGAAAGTGAGGACTGCAGATGCTGGAGATCAGAGCTGAAAATGTGTTGCTAGAAAAGGGCAGCAGGTCAGGCAGCATCCAGGGAACAGGAGAATCGACGTTTCAGGCATAAGCC
The DNA here is from genome assembly GCF_037043375.1 of Chiloscyllium plagiosum. NCBI lineage: Eukaryota > Metazoa > Chordata > Chondrichthyes > Orectolobiformes > Hemiscylliidae > Chiloscyllium > Chiloscyllium plagiosum. The sequence goes on from NW_028270140.1 coordinate 61,984,856, forward strand.
CTCCTGAAGAAGGGCTTATGCCCGAAACGTCGATTCTCCTGTTCCCTGGATGCTGCCTGACCTGCTGCGCTTTTCCAGCAACACATTTTCAGCCCTCTTATTTATAGTCAGTTTCAGAAAGAGTTTTGGGTCAAGAGTGATTAGATTACATTACAGTGTGGAAACAGGCCCTTCGGCCCAACAAGTCCACACCGACCCGCCGAAGCGCAACCCACCCATACCCCTACATTTACCCCTTACCTAACACTACGGGCAATTTCCCATGGTCAATCCACCCTAACCTGCACATCTTTGGACTGTGGGAGGAAACCGGAGCACCCGGAGGAAATCCACGCAGACACGGGGAGAACGTGCAAACTCCACACAGTCAGTTGCCTGAGGCGGGAATTGAACCCGGGTCTCCGGCGCTGTAAGGCAGCATGCTAACCACTGTGCCACCGTGCCACCCACTGCCGAATAAATTTGCAATACTGGGGAAAAAGGCCCAAATATTTTTTTTTATTGCCTTCCCCTCAACATATTTGGTTGAGAGCAGATTCTGCAAGGTTGTTTCTTTGAGAAAATCCAGAAACAAAATTGATATCGCAACAAGAGGTGACCTCCAACTGAACATGGAAGGATGAGGAGTGACCTAGGAGAAGTTCACAGAATTATGAAAGGCATGGATAGAATAGGTATTTGGGGTTGGTTTCCCAGATTAGAAATGTCAATTACTCGGGGCTACGGGTGTGAGATGCAAGTTTTTTTTTAGTGGTTTAGTGCCTGCAGTGCACTACCAGAGGAGGTGATGGAGGTGGTAAGTAAGGAATAGAGGGATATAGACTGCATAGAGGTAAAAGGCTTTTAGAAGGGTGGCATGTGTTGTCAAAGGCCTGTTCCTGTACTGTACAGTTCTTTGTTGAGGCTGTGTTAGTTTTAATAAGCACAATGCCTAAATGTTTTTGCACCAAGCTTTAATGAGGCAACATGTGTTAGCAAGTTTAAGATGTGAAATGTTGTACTTGAACTTTGATTTGTAGGGAGTTGGATACAGGATGCAGTTAAACCTCTTGACTGTGCATTTAGTGCCAAGTGAAATTATTCAAATTGAGATTATGTAACTTTTACAAACATTCAGTTTACAGACGCTCATATGTACAAATGCAATCCATACAGGGATGTAATTTTTAACATCTGTCATATGATCATTTCCTGTATTTATGAACGACTGTGTTTTTATTATCCTGTTATGTTCCAAATTGCGTGCAAATCAACTTGCAAATGGACTTTGGAACGGAACTCGTTTGCAACTTGAGGACTGCCTGTATAATTTTCAGCTGTAATTGATGCCATGTTAATAGATACAGTTAAATTATGGTCAATGAAAGTAATTACTTCAACACAACTGTTAAATTAATCAATTACGTTTAATGCACAGAAACACAGATAGTGGTGAGGAAGTATTGTGTTGCTATTTCAAAATGTGGGTGCTTGTGACCCCAGAAGTAAGACCAGGCAAACACATTTATTGGAAATCTCTGAAACAATGGGAGCTCCAGCTCAGGGTTATTGAATTAGAGACAAAGTTGAATACATTGTGACACAGCAGGGAGGAGGAGAGATAGCTAGACATGTTGTTCTAGAAGCTGGTTACACCACTTCGGATTGGGCAGTCTGATTCCATCTGTAGAAAGGGACAGGAGGGTATGACCACAAGTGAAACAGGTAAAAAGACCAAGAATAGTATAGTGCAGGAGCCTCTGCCCTTGCAGTTATGTAACAAACTAACCAGCTCTCTTCTATGGACAAAACAAGGTCTGTTGGATATATAAAAGAGAAGAATCTGCAGATGGAAAAATATTGGTTGATTGAATCCAAATATTTGGTAGATGGAGTAGAATCTGGGAAAATTTTAAATGGTGTACTTTGTTCTGCAGCCTGAATTTTGTTGTTCCCTATTTAAGAGATTTTTTTTATTCTTCCTGCCAATCTGTGTCCTAATGCACAATTCACAAAAGGGTGCTATGCAGTTGCAGCAAGTAATTAAGGAGTTGGAATGCTATATTTTATCATGAGGAATTGAGCATGGATGTCAGTTGTTATGTTTCAGTTTTGCAGGGAATTGGTGAGATCACATCTGGAGTATTGTATACAGTTTTGGTCATGTCCTTTTAATGAAGGATGTAAACACGTTGACAGTTCAGAGTTGGTTTACTAGATTGATACATGGAATGAGTGTGCTGTTTTATGAGGAAAGGTTGGATGGACTTTTTTTTGCTTCCACTTCAGTTTAGAAGAATGAGGCATGACTGATTCAAGTATCTAACACAGAATGGTCTTGACAAGATTGAAGTGCAAAGAAGGTTTCTTCTTTTTGGCAAGTCCAGAAATAGGAGGCACGGTTTAAAAATTAACAACTGTTCTTTTTTGGAGACAGATGAGAATAAGACATCTTTGGAACTTTACCATCGAAGGCAGGAGTCATTGAATATTTTAAACTCTGAGATAGATTCTTCTTGGGCAATGACATCAAATGTCATTGTGAGCAGGTAGATGGGAATGTGAAATTCTAAAGTCAAACATAAGCATAATTAAATGTCAGAGAAGCTTGAAGGGCCAAAAAGCCTACTTCTCGTCAAAATGTCTGCACCAGTTAAGGAAGGAAGCTAAATCACTTACATATAATTTCACATTATTGTTGGACTACTACTGGAGATTGGCTGCATACATTCTTGCAATTTTAAACTGCTCTGATGCATTTCTATTATCACTTATCACTCTATTATCACTTTTTTGTCATGAAGGAAAGCTGATTTAAAGTGTCTACCCTTTGAAAGAATTCTGTGAATTTAATCAAATAGATTCATCCCTTTTTAACAATCCTGCTGTGCACTTCTCTTTTTTCAGTAGCAATATGGTAATTTCATCATCACTGTTTGCGTCTGGCTTGTACTCCGGTCATAGAGATGCACAGCACAGAAACAGACCCTTTGGTCCAATTCATCTATGCCATCCAGATTTCCTAAATTAATCAAATCCCATTTGCCAGCTCTTGGCCCATATCTCTCTTAAATGCTTCTTATTCATCTATATTTACAAGATGCCTTGTAAATATTTGTAACTGTATCAGCATCCACTGCTTCTGCTGGCAGCTCATTCCATATACACACCATCCTCTATGTGAAAAAGTTGCTCCTGAGGCCCATTTTTAATCTTTCCCCTCTCACCCGAAATCTATGCCTTCAAGTTGTGGAATTCCCCCACCTCAGGGAATTCCCCCACCTCAGGGATATTTACTCTATCCATGCCTCTCATAATTTAAAAAACCTCTATCAGGTTACCCCTCAGCGTCCGATGCTCCAGGGAAAGCAGCCCTAGCCTCGTCAGCCTCTCCCTTTACCTAAAACCCTCCAACCCTGCCAACATCCTTGTAGATCTTTTCTGAACATTTTCAAGTTTCACAACATCCTTCCTGTAGGAGCGAGACCAGAATTGCACACAGTATTCCAAAAGTTGCCTAACCAATGTCCTGTACAGCCATATGAACTCCCAGCTCCTATACTCCGTGTTCTGACTGATTAAAGGCAAGCATACCAAATGCCTTCTTCACTACCCTGTCCATCTGTGACTCCACTGTCAAGGAGCTATGAACTTGCACTCCAAGGTACCTTTGTTCAGCAACATGCCCCAGGATCTTGTGTTTAGATTTTGAGCTTGAACAATATGTGTGTCACATTTCCCAGACTGATCCATCTGTTTCCAGCATTTTGTTTAATGATTTTTGCAGAGGAGAATTTCCCAAAGACATTACAGAAAAGAAATATAATTACAGAATATGTAACATTCCTGTGATACACAGGATCTTGATTAGGAGAATTATTGAGTGGTATAAAGATTTGGTTATATTTGGAATAAAATATACCTCTTTACAAGTTCTTGCCTCAGGATAGTACGTCCTTATAATATGATAACCAAGAGCAAAGCCTTTTTAAAATAACTGTGCATTGAGTGTAATCTTGTTTTAGACTCTGATGCTAGCAGATAATTGAAGAATTGCAAATGTTCCAAGAAGTTGGAAAGATAAGCCCAGCAATTGCAGGCCAGTCAGTTTAGGAAGCTTCTAAAATGATGATTTAAAACACCATTGATAGTCAGTTGGGATTTTTTTTACATCATTCATGGAAGGTGGGTGTCGCTGGCTGGTGGGCATTTATTTCCTAATCCTAGTTGTCCTTGAGAAGATGGTAAGCTGCTGCCTTGAACTGCTGCAGTCCATAGGTACAACTACAGTGCCATTCCAGAAAATCCAGGGTTTTGACCCAGTGGCACTGAAGTAATTGCAATATGTTTCCAAGTACAAATCATGAATTGTCTGGGGTATGGGGATGAAGGTGGTGACATTCCTGTCTGTCTGATACTCTTGGTCATCTAGTGGCTAAGGCTGTAGGTTTGGAAGTGATGTCGAAGGAAACTTGGCGAATTTCTGTAGTGCATCTTGTAGATGGCACGGACTGCTGTCTCTGTGTATCAGTGTGGAGAGTATGAATGTATATGGTGTTCAGTATGGTGCCAGTCAATCAGCTGTTTTGTCCTGGATTGTGTTGAGTGTTGCTGGAGCTGAATCTTCAATGTTGTTAAAGCTGCAGCCACCCAGGCTAGAGGGGAATATTCCATTACACTCCTTACTTGTGCCTTTATAGGTGATAGGAGAAAGTGAGGACTGCAGAGGCTGGAGACCAGAGTTGAAATGTGTGGTGCTGGAAAAGCACAGCAGGCCAGGCAACATCCGAGGAGCAGGAGAATCGACATTTCGGGCATAAGCCCTTCTTCAGGAATGAGGCTGGTGTGCCAAGTGGGCAGAGATAAAAGGTGGGGGGGGAATTTGGGGGAGGGGCACTGGGAATACGATAAGTGGAAGGAGGTGAGGGTGAGGGTGAAAGGCCAGAGAGGGGTGGGGATGGAGAGGTCGGGAAGAAGTTTGCAGGTCAAGAGGGTGGTGCTGAATCCAGGAGTTGGGACTGAGATAAGGTGGGGGGGGAGGGGAAATGAGGAAGCTGGAGAAATCTACATTCATCCCATGTGGTTGGAGGGTTCCACCTCACCAACCTCCGGACCAGGACAGAACCCCACTGGTCCTCACCTTCCACCCCACCAACCTCCGGACCAGGACAGAACCCCACTGGCGCTCACCTTCCACCCCACCAACCTCCGGACCAGGACAGAACCCCACTGGTGCACACCTTCCACCCACCAACCTCCGGACCAGGACAGAACCCCACTGGTGCACACCTTCCACCCCACCAACCTCCGGACCAGGACAGAACCCCACTGGCGCTCACCTTCCACCCCACCAACCTCCGGACCAGGACAGAACCCCACTGGCGCTCACCTTCCACCCCACCAACCTTCGGATACATCGTATCGTCCTCCGTCATTTCCGCCACCTCCAAACAGACCCCACCACCAGGGATATATTTCCCTCCCCACCCCTATCAGCATTCCGGAGAGACCACTCCCTCCACGACTCCCTCGTCAGGTCCACACCCCCCACCAACCCAACCTCCACTCCTGGCACCTTCCCCTGCAACCGCAAGAAATACAAAACTGGCGCCCACACCTCCCCCCTTACTTCCCTCCAAGGCCCCAATGGATCCTTCCATATCCGTCGCAAATTCATCTGCACCTCCACACACATCATTTACTGTATCCGCTGCACCCAATGTGGTCTCCTCTACATTGGGGAGACAGGCCGCCTATTTGCGGAAAATTTCAGGGACACCTGCACCAACCAACCCAACCGCACCGCCCCGTGGCTGAACACTTTAACTCCCCTTCCCACTCTGCCAAGGACATGCAGGTCCTTGGCCTCCTCCATCGCCAGACCCTGGCCACACGAAGCCTGGAGGAAGAGCGCCTCATCTTCCACGTAGGAACCCTCCAACCACACGGGATGAATGTAGATTTCTCCAGCTTACTCATTTCCCCTCCCCCCACCTTTATCTCAGTCCCAACCCCCGGATTCAGCACTACCCTCTTGACCTTCAATCCTCTTCCCGACCTCTCCGGCCTATCACTGTCACCCTCACCTCCTTCCACCTATCGTATTCCCAGCGCCCCCCCACCCCTCCACCTTTTATCTCAGCCCACTTGGCACACCAGCCTCATTCCTGAAGAAGGGCTTATGCCCGAAACATCGATTCTCCTGCACCTCAGATGCTGCCTGGCCTGCTGCACTTTTCCAGCACCACTCTTTTCAACCCATATAGGTGATAGACCAGTTTTGAAAAGTTGGAGATGAGTTACTTATTGCAGAATTCCGAGCTTCTGACCAACACGGGTGGCCATAATGTTTAAATGGCTTGTCCAGATCAGTTGCTGGTCAATAGATGTTGATAGTGGGGATTTGGCAAAGGAAATGCCATTGAATGTCTATAGTTAATTTAATGTAAGCAATGATGCATTTGTAAAAGGCAAATCTTATTTAACTAATCTAATTCTTTTGATGTAATAGAGGATTGGCGGTAATGCTGTTGAGGTGGTGTTCATGGATTTCCAAAAGAGAACATCTCTGGGAAACCTGCAACAACCAACCCCACTGCCCCATGGCCAAACACTTCAATTGCCCCTCCCACTCCACTAAGAACATGCAGGGGCCTCCTCCATCACCACTCCCTAATCATCTGATGCCTGGATGAAGAATGTCTCATCTTCCACCTCAGGACCTTCCAACCCCACGGCATCAATGTGGATTTCGTCTGTTTCCTCACTTGCCCTCCCCCCACCTTATCCCAATTCCAAACTTCCAACATGGCACTGCCCTCATGACCTGTGCTACCTGTCCATCTTTCTTCCCACCTATCCGTTCCACCCTGCTCTCCAACCTATCACGATTACCCCCACCTCCATCTACCAATCGCATTCTCAGCTATCTTCCCCCAGCCTCACTCCCCTCCCATTTATCTCACCACCCCCTCGACTCAGAGCCTCATCCCTGATGAAGGGCTTTTACCCGAAATGTCTATTCTCCTGCTGCTCGGGTGCTGCCTGACTTGCTGTGCTTTTCCAGCCCCACCTTCTTGACTCTAATCTCCAGCATCCGCAGTCCTCACTTTCGCCTATGGACTTCCAAAAGTCATTTTAGTAAGGTGCTGCATGCGGACATGTCAACAAAGTTACAGCACCTGGAAAAAGGTTCAGGGGTGACGAGGGATGGGAACCAAAATTGTAGTTTGAGTATACAGGGGGGTTGAGAATAGTGAGGTCAGAACTAAAGTTTCAAGGTCGCAAGAAGGCACCGGCAAGCAAGAAGTGGGTTTGAAGTGTGTCTACTTCAGCGTCCGGAGCATCTGGAATAAGGTGGGTGAACTTGCAGCATGAGTTGGTACATGACTTTGATGTTGTGGCCATTTCAGAAACCTGGGTAGAGCAGAGACAGGAATGGTTTTTGCATGTTCTGGGATTTAGATGTTTCAGTAAGAGCAGAGGAAATAGCAAAAGAGGGGGCTAGTGTGGTATTGTTAGCCAAGGACAGTATTACAGTTGTAGAATGGACGCTTGAGGACACATCTACTGAGGTAGTATGGGCTGTTTTTCGAAACAGAAAAGAAGTTACCCTGTTCGGAGTTTTCTATCGGCCTCCGAATAATTCCAGAGATGTAAAGGGAAGGATAGCAAAGATGATCCTCGATAGGAGCAAGAGTAACAGGATAGTTGTTATGGTGGACTTCAATTTTCCAGGTATGGACTGGGAATACTGTAGTTCAAGTACTTTAGATGGGTCAGCTTTTCTCCAATGTGTCCTGGAGGGTTTCCTGACACAGTATGTAGACAAGCCAACAAGGGGCAAAGCCACATTGGATTTTGTACTGGGTAATGAACCCGGCCAGGTGTTAAATTTGGAGGTAGGTGAGCACTTTGGTGATAGTGACCACAATTCGGTTATAGAGTCATTGAGATGAACAGCATGGAAACAGACTCTTCGGCCTTTTAATGATGGCAAGGGATAGGTATATACCGCAGGGCAAGGGTTATAGCTGGGGAAAAGATAATTATGATGCGGTTAGGCAAAATTTGGGATGCATCGGATGGTGAAGGAAACTGCAGGGGATGGGCACAGTTGAAATGTGGAGCTTATTCAAGGACCAGCTACTGAGGGTCCTTGATAAGTATGCACCTGTCAGGCAGGAAGGAAGTTGACGAGCGCAGGAGCTGTGGTTTTCTAAGGAAGTTGCATCTCTTATCAAGAGAAAGATGAAGGCTTATATTAGGATGAGATGTGATAGCTCAATTAGGGCACTTGAGAGTTACAAGTTAGCCAGGATAGACCTAAAGAGAGCTAAGAAGAGCCAGCATGGGACATGAGAAGTCATTGGCGAATGGATGTAAGAAAACCCTAGGGCTTTCTATAGGTATGTCAGGAATAACGAGAGTAAGATTTGGGCCAATCAAGGATAGTAGTGGGAAATTGTGCGTGGAATCAGAGGAGATAGGGGAAGCGCTAAATAAATACTTTTCATCAGTATTCACACGAGAAAAAGAAAATATGGTCAAGGAGAATGTTGAGATACAAGCTACTAGACTGGGTAGGATTGAGGTTCATAAGGAGGAGGTGTTAGCAATTCTGGAAAGTGTAAAAATAGATAAGTCCCCTGGGCCGGATAGGATTCATCCTAGGATTCTTTGGGAAGCCAGGGAGGAGATTGCGAGCCTTTGGCTTTGCTCTTTACGTCGCCATTGCCTACAGGAATAGTATCAGAATACTGTAGGATAGCAAATGCTGTTCCCTTGTTCAAGAAGGGGAGTCAAGACAACCGTAGTAAATATAGACCTGTGAGCCTTGCTTCGGTTGTGGGTAAAGTGTTGCAAAGGGTTGTGAGAGAGGATTTATAATCATCTAGAAAAGAACAAGTTGATTAGGGATAGTAAACATGGTTTTGTGAAGAGTAGGTCATGTCTCACAAAATGTATTGAGCTCTTTGAGATGGTGACCAAATAGGTGGATGAGGGTAAAGCATCTGATGTGGTGTATATGGATATCAGTAAAGCATTTGATAAGGTTCCCCACATAGGCTATAGCACAAAATACGGAGACATGGGGCTGAGGATGATTTGGCGATTTGGATCAGAAATTGTCTAGCTGAAAGAATATAGAGTGGTAGTTAGTCGGAAGTATTCATCCTGGAGTTCAATTACTAGCAGTGTACTGCAAGAATCTGCTTTTGGTCTACTATCATTTGTCATTTTTATAAATTACCTGGATGAGGCTGTAGAAGGATGGGTTAGTAAATTTGTGGATGATGCTGAGGTAGGTATGATGTGGATAGTGCTAAAGAATGTTGCAGGTCACAAAGGAGAAAGATAAGCTGCAGAGATGGGCTGAGAGTTGGCAAATGGAGTTTAATGCAAAAAAGTGTGAGGTGATTCATTTTGTAAGGAGGAACAGGAATATAGAGTACTGGGCTAATGGTAAGATTCTTGGTAGTGTAGATGAATAGAGAGATCTTGGTGTCCATGTGCATAGATCCCTGAAAATTGCCATCCAGGTTAATAGGGTTGTTGAGAAGGCATATGGTGTACTGGCTTTTATTAATAGAGGGCTTGAGTTTCAGAGCCATGAGGTCATGTTACAGCTGTACAAAACTCTGGTGCGGCTGCACTTGGAGTATTGCGTGCAGTTCTGGTCACCGCATTATCGGAAGGATGTGGAAGCTTTGGAAAGGGTTCAGATGAGATTTAGTAGGATGTTGCCTGGTTTGGAAGGAAGGTCTTATGAGGAAAGGCTGAGGGAATGGAGGCTGTTTTCGTTAAGAGAGAAGATGATTGAGAGATGACTTAATTGAGACTTGTAAGATAATCAGAGGATTAGATCAGGTGGACAGTGAGAGCCTTTTTCCTCTGGCGATGGCTAGCATGAGGGAACATAACTTTAAATTGAGGGGTGATAGCAAAGGACAGATGTCAGAGGTAGTTTCTTTACTTAGGGTAGTAGGGGTATGGAACGCACTGCCTGCAGCAGTAGTAGACTCGCCAACTTTAAGGGCATTTAAATGGTCACTGGATAGGAATATGAATGAGAATGGAATAAGGTCGGTTAGGTCGGCTTCAGATTAGTTTCACAGGTCCACGCAACATCGAGGGCTGAAGGGCCTGTACTGCACTGTAATGTTCTATGCTCGATGACATGGATACCAAATTGGCTGAGTAAAAGAAAAAAGAACACTAATTAATTTCCGTGAGACCATAAAATGTAGAAACAGAAGTAGACCCTTCAGCCCGTTGGGTGTGATGCACCAGTGTAAAACCTTTGGCAATGTAATATTTGGTTGGAAAGGTTTTCATGAAAAGAGCAGTGTAAATTAAGTGTATTAGAGCTTAATGAAATGCTCAACAATATAGAAAGTACCAGAGTCTTGGATGAATTGCAGAGCTCCAAGTGTCTGGTTGCATCGGCTTGTGCTGGTAGGTGTTATGATTTTCATACAATGGCTAATCTTGTGCTAAGAGACAGGAATATTTATGAACGATAATAGACCTGGAAGTGGTGCCGAATGCTGTTATTTTAGTTTCGAGATGAGATTAAGTACTTTATAGACACTTGCTAACCATTTCAGGAAAGTGTTCATCATTTAATATTCTTGAACCATCTCATGATGATGTGAACATGCTCGAAAAGGTGATTGTGGTATATTCATATTTATTGCTAAGATTAAGACCATCTGTTCAGCTGCTTCCTGAGTTTTTCCCTTTCTGTAGTTCACCAGGCCAAACTTCACCTAAGTTTCTTCTTCCTAGCAGTGAGCTTGCAACTTTCTTTTACCTCTCTAGTCTCCTCCCATTGTACGCTTTTTGGTCTGTTCCTGTTCACTAGGGCTACTGCTTGCTTGCTTTATTATTTTAATAAGTGAATATACTTTCTTGGCCCTGACATTAGCTGATGTTATTAGAATTTCCCTTCCTTTAAGTTCTGTTCCTATCCTTTAAATTTGTTGTCAACAACCCTTTTTGCCAGGACCCTAAACTCTGGATAGCCTCGGCTTTGCCTTTGCACCATCTCCTCTTTTTTAAGATGCTTGTTAAAGCTTTTTTTGACTAGACCTTTGATCACCTGATCTAATGTCTCCTCATATGGCTCAGTATTGAAATTTGTCTGATAATGTCCTGTTAATTGATTTGAACTGCTTTATTCATTTTTAAACAAAAAGGCTATTTTGAAATATGGAACTTCATATAGCATGAAATGCTAATGCAGTTGCACACAACTCTAGCAATCTTGTTACATTCACTTTTGAAGCATTGTGTGTTTACAGGTGGTGGTAGTGTCACTTTACACATTGTTTAATGAAGGCATTTATTTTATCAAAGAAAAGTGCTATGGTAAAATTACCATGCGTGTAACAGGAACGGAAATTTAAACTGGATCTTTGTTTAAAAAAATCTAGGATACTATTCATTAATTGTGTGTTTGAATTTCAAGAGCTGGATTGTTTTAAAGTGTAATTTTCCTTTTCTGTTAAGTCTGTGGTCTTGCACAACCACAGCATTTTCTCATGTTTCTTTAGTTTCACAGCCTCTTTCCTTCACCAGCTCTGCTACAGTATTGTTTTCACGTTTAGGTGACTGGGTGAAATTGAGAGCTCAAACTGATTTATGAACATATGGTTGGCAGTTGCAGTGGAGGGATGCAGATTACTCACCCCTTTTATGCTGCAATCCAACAGAGTCTGCAAAATTGACCTTGAATTTCTAACAATAAACTCCTCCTCTAACACTGGCTAACTGATATTGAAATTATAAATAGAAAAAAAAAGTTAATCCTTTATACGAAGACCAAATACCTAACACACTGTCGACAGTTAACTTACACACTGTTCAGATATAAGACATTTCCTGTGCCGTTTGGAGTAACACCCCATTGGGTCAACCATATCCGTTGAAGTTTGTTTCAAGTGTTACTAAAGGCTTATATTTTGAAGCTGCTCACTGTATGAGTTAGGTACTAAATTGTTGGTTGTTTTGCGTTACTGCTGAGTTAATTATTTAATTTCGCTTTGCTGCTACTTGAAACGTTAAAGTTGTTTATACGAGAACATGAAAAAATCGGTGAGAAAATGTCTTTTGTGTGTTTCACTAACTCCTCTTCTGTGCTTCAGTTGTATTGATGTTTTGTTCCATTTCCCAGTAAATCCATTTTTATGTCTCAAGATTGTAGATTTTGTTTGCACCTGTGACTCACTGCCTCATTCTAACTTGTTCCAAAACTATGTATTTTTTACTGAGGATAAATGTAAATTCTAATAAGTTCAAAACCAGTAGAATATTAGCCACTTCCAGATAAGAACAATTTTTGAATGACTTTAAATTTATCCTGTTTGCAGAGCAGATTTTGCAATCTTTTCCAGTGTTGCAGCAAGCTCTTTCACAGTATTTTTGATTTATGTTGCTTGGGTAGCTGCCTTGCATTCTTCTGATGTTACTGCAGTCATTTTTAAAAAATAATCAGAATCTACAGATTAGATGAAATTCAGAGAAGTGCAAACAAACAGAATCGGCAAAAGATCTTGTTTTCCAGTTTTTTTTAAAGATCCTGTTAACAGATATCTATTGCTCTAAATAAATAGTATCTGTAATGCTTGTGATAAGTAAATTGAACATTGAAGAACAAAAGTGGAGAAAAGCTTGAATTTAAAAAAAATACGTACTATGCAGTTTAATACATGATGTATGCAGAGAGTCAAAATTAAGGGGAATCTGATTGATGTGCTTAGGCTGACAGAAAGTTAGCAGCAGTAGGCAAAGAGTTATTTTAGTAAATCCATTTCAATTGTTCAGAGGATCTGTTGAAAATGTTCTTGCTGAACGCAATAAGAAGATGATCCAATTAAAAATAGAAATTGTAAATCTGAGAGAGCTTTAAGAATATACCTAAGTTTTTAATAGCAAAATCATACCATCATGAATGGCCTCTGGTTTAGCCTCAGTGATTAGTATTGCTGCCTCACAGCGCCAGGGAGCTGGGTTCTATTCCAGGCTCAGGCAGCTGCCAATGTGGAGTTTACACATTCTCCTCTTGTCTGCATGGGTTTTCTCCGAGTACTCCAGTATCTTCCCACAATAGTAAGATGTGCAGTTTAGGTGAATTGGCCATGCTAAATTGCCTATAGAATTCAGGGATGTGTAGGTTAGGTGCATTAGTCAGGGGTAAATGTACAGTAATAGGGTAGGGGAATGCGTCTACATGGGTTACTCTTCAGAGGGTTGGTGTGGACTTGTTGGGCCAAATGGTCTGTTTCCACACTGTAAGGATTCAATGATTGAAATGTTGAATTGTATAATTTGACTCTATGCGATTTTGGAAATAGAATTATTTGACCGTTGCTTTGGATTGTAGTGTTGTCTGTTATCGAGCTTCAGTCTCCAACCCTGCTTTCTGCTTTGGCAATCAGTTCCCGTTCAATTCACTTTTTATTTAGAAAACTACTGATAATGTCATAATGTACGGGAGGTAGCATGCTGTTTCAAACATTGATCAGAACTTTGAAAATTTCTCTCTCAATGGAATTTAAGAACTTTTGAGATTATTATTCTGATGGTGAGATTTCGAAGCTGATTTCTTTGGATACGTCAAAATAAGCATCCGTGTGCCTAGAATAGTGACTTAAAAATTCCTTAAGTTAAGTGTCCTCTTCATTTTAATCACTTTAGTACCGCCTGGTTTAATTAACCATGTTCTTAAAGAGTTAAATGTGCACTGCAAGGGTAACACTTGCAACATAAAGTCATAGAGATATACAGCACGGAAACAAACCCTTCGGTCCAACTTGTCCATGCTGAACAGAGATCCTAAATTAATCTAGTCCCATTTTCCAACAATTGGCCCATATCCATTTAAACCCTTCCTATTCGTATTTCTATCCAGATGCCTTTTAAATGTTATAATTTTACCAGCCTCCTCCACTTCCTCTGGCTTGATTACTGTATACCTTTTAGATTGGGTGCTGTTGCCAAAAGATTGCGTGGTCAGTAAGAAAGTTTTACAAGATGACATTCTTATAGCGATAGATGAGCAAGTTTTACCAGTGAATAACTAGAGGGCTCAAGGTCCAATCTCTGTTAGCTATTCTCAGTCAGTGAACCTTTAGTGGTGCCTGTACATTTCTGGTTTAGAGAAGGGAAGTCAAAGTTCTGATATTGATCATTATCCAGTACTCGTGGAGACATCAGGGTGAAAATTGGATCAGGCTTAGCTGTGATCTGGCAACCTTGCAGTCAACACGCCAATACCAGCAGACAACTGTTAGCTGAGGAATTTTAACCAAAAAAGAAGTGAAGGCATTCACAGAAGAAAGAACAAAGATTGGTGAGAAGAGGGAGATTAGCTATATTTATTTCATGAATGTGCAGCAAATAATTTTAATAAATAACAGCTTACTAGTGTATTTTTCTAAATTAAGTATTTGTGAATGACTTCTTTGAAAAGAATTCTTAATGTTAACATGGGTTCTCTTTTTCTCCCCTTGCCATGCCCAACCCACAGGTCTGCATTTTGGAGCCACACTTCAAAGTTTCAGGAAGATTTGCAAGACATGCAAGTGTTACATCAGTTGTGACCAGCTCATTTAATGCATACCTATGTTTTCAATCATTGGCTCATCATTTTTTCTCATGCTCGAAATGACTGACTAACTACGCACATTTTTTTGAGTTCCTGGATATTTCCATCTTTTGACAAATCTAAAGCTTCCTGAGGATAAGGTTGAATATGCCATCTGTAATATTGTACCTGGTTCTTCATCTTTCGGCTGCATGGTCAGACCCAGTTATTCCAAGGATGTGTTGGCAATATGGAGGTAAGATTCATAATATCAGATTCTCTTTTTTTAAAAAAGGCATGTAATGTTAGTTTGAGTTCTTTAGCGCCCAGAAATTGTGTAATGCTGAGAAAAGTTCTTTTTTAAGAAAAGGTTTTGCAGGCTTGGAGTCACACTGTTGTTAAATTAGCGCCATTTATTTTAGAAAGGTAAGATCTTTCAATCATCTCGATGTTTATTGACAATGTTACACTATATATGTTTTGAATGTTGTTCCTGTTCCCTTTTATTTTCATACTTTTAAGTCTCCTTTCCTCCTCCTGTCAGAATTTCTTTAGTAGGGAGAGTATCGGTGAGGTAGATGGACTTAGTTAAAAGTTCATCTACTGTCTTGATCTTACTACAGTAAATTGCCAGCTCTATAACTTTGCCTTTACTATTTTTAAAGGTGTGTTTACAAAATGATTTTGAAAATGAAGAGTCATTTAACCAGTTGTTGGAGTCAAACATGTTCATAAAGGACAGTTAAAGGCTGACTGACTTGATTAAGGCTATGCGAAGGCATGAATTTCGATGAACTAAATTATTTTCTTCCCATTCTTGCCTTTCTTTACATTCTCCTTCAAAGTGAAATGAACTTATTTTCTCAATTCTTAATTCTTACTCTAAACTAGTTAAGAACAGTGCTGGGAATTGGTGCTAGAGATAGGAAGAACATCATTTCCCAGCACTCAGAGTTGGTATCGAATGCTGCTAAATCAGATATTACCTATCCATAAGCTGAGAATGTACCTCAGCTTCAACCTTAGAAAATTATCTATCACATTTGATCACCATTTATTTTTCCATTTCCCTCTGTAGTTTCTTATAGCCTGCCTCTGTGGCAGAAGTTAATCTCACTGGACTAGAAGTAAAAATTAGTTAATGAAAACC
This sequence comes from Chiloscyllium plagiosum, assembly GCF_037043375.1. NCBI lineage: Eukaryota > Metazoa > Chordata > Chondrichthyes > Orectolobiformes > Hemiscylliidae > Chiloscyllium > Chiloscyllium plagiosum. Next base: position 62,000,575 of record NW_028270140.1, read on the forward strand.
AGATATCCATTGTTTTTAAAAAAAAAAATCTGATTCTTTTAACGTGAAAGGAAACCAGCTATTCTTGTCTGGCCTACATATGATTCCAGACTCTAAACAACGTGGTTATTGATTGTTCTTGGAAATGGCATAGAAAGCCATTCTGTTCAACGGCAACTTGCATGGGCAATAAATGCCAGTCTTGCCAGTGCCTATACAAAAATAACTATTAAAAAATTCAAATTGGTGTCATTTTAGGGATGGTTTTCTGCTGAGTGTCCATGTTTATTCAGACTGAATTGAGATCTCCCAAACAAATGCCATGTAGTTGACAATTTTGATTTGATTTATTATTGTCGCGTGTACTGAGATACAGTAAAAAGTATTGTATTGGCTACAAACATTACAAATCATACCTTATATAAATACAGCAGGGTAATAGAATGCAGGATATAGTGTTACAGCTACAGAGAAAGTGCAGAGAAAGATGAACTCTAGTATATGAGAGGTCCATTCATAAGTTTGATATCAGGGAAGAAGCTGTTCTTAAATCTGTTGGTATGTTTTCAAGCTTTTGTATCTTCTGCCCACTGGAAGAAGGTGAAAGAGAGCATACCTGGGTTGGCCGGTTTCCCAAGGCAGTGGGGAATTATAAACTGAGTAAGCAAAAGGAAGGCTGGATTTCATGATGGACTAGGCTGTGTTCACAACTCTAATTTATTGTGGTCTTGTGCAGAGCATTTGCCATATGAAGCTGTGATGCATTCAGAAGGGATGTTTTCTTTGATGCATCTATAAAAATTGATAAGAGTCATTGTTGGCATGCCAAATTTCCTTAGCCTTAGAGGTGCATGTACCCTATCTTAACTGTAGCATTAACGTAGAGACATCCTTCCCATTAGAGTCATAGCGATGTACAGTACAGAAATAGACCCTTCAGTCCACTTTTCCATGTCGACCAGATATCCCAACCTAATCTAGTCCCATCTGCCATGCACTTGACCCATATCCCTCTAAACCCTTCCTATTGGTATACTCATCCAGATACCTTTTTTAAATGTTGCAATTGTACTAGCCTCCACCACTTCCTCTGGCAGCTCATTCCATACACACACCACCCTCTGTGTGTATAAATTTTCTCTTAGGTCCCTTTTTATAACTTTTCCCCTCTAACCCTAAACCTATGCCCTCGAGTTCTAGACTCCCCCACCCCAAAGAAAAGACTGACCATCTATTTACCCTATCCATTTCCCTCATGATTTTATAAACCTCTATAAGGTCACTCCTCAGCCTTCGACACTCCAGGGAAAACAGCCCTAGTTTATTCAACCTTTCCCTACAGCTCAAATCCTCCAACCCTGGCAACATGCTTGTAAATCTTTTCTGAACCCTTTCAAGTTCCACAACATCCGATAGGAAGGAGACCAGAATTGCATGCAATATTCCAAAGGTGGCCTAACCAACATCCTGCACAGCCATCCAAACATAACCTCCCAACTCCTATAGTCGAGACTGTGGTACTGGATAAGCACAGCAGGTCGGGCAGCATCTGAGGGGCAGGAGAATCGATGTTTCAGGCATAAGCCCTTCATCAGATTCCTGTGCTTTTCCAGCACCACACTCTCGACTCTGATCTCCAGCATCTGCAATCCTTACATTCTCCCTCCCAACTCCTTTACTCAATACTTTTATCAATAAAAGAAAGCATATCAAGCCCCTTCTTCACTATCCTATCGACCTATGACTCTACTTTCAAGGAGCTATGAGCCTGCACTGCAAGGGGTCTTTTTGTTCAGCAGCACTGCCCAGCACCTTACCATTTAGTGCATAAGTCCTGCTCTGATTTGCTTTTCCAAAATGCTACACCTTGCATTTATCTAAATTAAACTCCATCTGCCACTCTTCAGCCCATTAGCCCATCTGATTAAGATCCTATTGTAATCTGAGGTAACCTTCCAATTCAAGTGCAATCCATCCTTCTTGTATAGGTCACTTCTACCCTAGAAGATATTCCATTGATCCAAAAATGTGAACCCTTCTCCCATGCATCAGCTCCTCAGCAACGCATTTATCTGCTCTATCCTCCTGTTTGTACCCTCACTAGCTTGTAGCACTGGGACTATGTGCGAACGAGTTATGTTTAATACAATGAGGCTTGTCAAGGGCATTTCCCCTCTCAGTTTTAGTAGAACAGATTGGAATCTTTTTTGTTGTTCAGCAAGCCACTTCCCTTTTGGCAGCCTTTAAAATTTCAGCTCAATTTTAAGAGCTGCTTCTAATCATGCTGGGCTAGAGCATCTTCCACTGTAACTATTTTGTGCTGAAAAGTTATAAATATGTCAACCAGGAATAAGCCTCTGGCCCCGCCATGAATTGATCATGGCTGATTCCCACGTACTTCCAATAAGTGTTTTGTAATGGCACCTCCAGCACCATGTGCCAATCATGAGTGAGGATACTAAGAAGGAAACACAATTGTCTCTGTGTACTCTCTTTGAGGTAAGGAGTGTCTTTGTCAATCTGGGGTCAGAGTGCAAGACTGGTACAGAGAGAGACTGAGACTAAAGATTCTGTGCTGTTAATCCAGTATAAGTGTTCTGTTTTCACAATCTTTGGTCTTAATCTCTCTTAATGTCTGTAGAGATGTGCTGGAATGGACCTTTGCGCTTAAGTCTCTCATTAGCGAATAGACTTTTTAGCAGTAGGCAGCATGGATTTGTGCAGAGAAGGTCATTACATCTCACTAATTTGTTTGAGGTTTTTGAGGAAGTGATAAGAGTGATTGATGAGGGAAGGACAGTGGATGTTGTCTACATGGACTTTGGTAAGCATTTGATAAGGTACCTCATAGCAGCCTGGTACAAAAGATGAAGTCTCATGAGATCCGGGGTGAGCTGGCTGGATGAATACAAAACTGGCTGGTCATAGAGTAGTGGTGAAAGGGTGCTTTTCGGAATGGAGATCAGTAACTAGCCATGTTCTGCAGGGATCACTGCTGGGACCTTTGTTGTTTGTAATGTACACAAATAATTTGCAGGAAAATGCAGGTGGTCTGATTAGTAAGTTTGCAGATGACGCCAAAATTGATGGAGTTGCAGATTGGAGGATGGGGTTGTCAAAGGATACAGAGGGATATAGATAGATTGCAGATTAGGCAGAGAAATGGCAGATCGAGTTTAATCCAAACAAATATGAGGTAATGCATTTTAGAAGTTAAAATTCAAGTGTGAATTATACAAGAAATGGCAGAACCCTTAGGAGCATTGACATACAGAGGGATCCTGGTGTACGGGTACCCAGATCTCTGAAAGTTGTAACACAAGTGGATAAGATGGTCAAGAAGACATCCAGCACATTTGCCTTCATTGGCTGGGGCATTGAATCTAAAAACTGGGAAATTGTAATGGCCGTACAAAACTTTAGTTAGATCACATTTGGAATGTTGCATACACTTCGGTCACCACACTACCAGAAGGACATGGATACTTTGGAGAGAATGCAGGGATATTGCCTGGTCTGGAAGGTTTTAGTTATGAGGAGAAGTTGGATAAACTCTGATTTGTTTTCACTGGAAAGACAGGCTAAGGGGTGACCTGATAGAGGTCTTCAAAATTGAGAGGCATAGTTAAGGTTGATACTCAGAAGTGTTTTTTTCCCCCAGAGTGGACAGTTTAACTACAAGAGGACACAGGTTTAAGGTGAGAGGGGGAAAAGAATACGAAAGAAGTGCAGGAAAAATGTTTCATACCGAGAATGGTGGATATCTGGAATACACTGCCAATGGAGTTTGTGGAAGCAAAGCACATCTTGATAGACTCATGGGAGGCGAACAGAGATCGAAGCCATGCATGGCAATAAGTAGTAAATCAAAATAAGGGTTAGGAATCAATGCAGACTTTATGGGTAGAAGAGCCTGTTCCTGTGCTGTATTGTATTGTATTACATTTTGTCTAAATATAGAAACTAGGAATAGGGATTTTGGCGGCACAGTAGCTCAGTGGTTAGCAATGCTGCCTCCCAGGGATCCAGGCTCAGTTCCAGCCTTGGGTGACTGTCTATGTTGGATTTGCACATTTTCTGTACTTCTGCGTGGGTTTTCGCCAAGTACCCTGGTTTCCTATCACAATCCAAACGTTACATGTAGATTAGATGGATGGCCATGCTAAAAGCCCCATAGTGTCAAGGGATGTGCGGCTAGATGGATTAACCATAGTGAATGCAGGGTTACAGGAATAGGTTTAGTGTTGCAGTAGTGGGTCTGGATAGGATGCCGTAGAAGGATCGGTACGGATCCATTCGAATATTTTGTCCTTAAGCCTGCTACGCCATTGAGTATGATTGTATTGTAACAGCGCATTCCTACTTTCTTTCCATACCCTTTGGTGCCTTTTAATATGTAAAAAGAATTATCTGTCTCACTCTTGAATATACTCAGTAACCCGGTCTCCACTCTCTTCTGTGGTCGCAAATCCCACAGATTGACTAATCTCTAAGAGAAGACATATTTTTTCATGTGCACCTCATAGGGAGATGATGGCCTAGTGGTATTCTCACTAGACTAATAATCTAGAGACTCCGATAATGTTCTGGGCACCCAGGATCAAACACTATTCCATTTTTATCCATATGTTTATTCAATAACCATTTAAATGCCCTTAAAGTTGGTGAGTCTACTACAGATCTGCAGCTGTTCCACACCCTTCTACTCTGAGTAAAGAAACTACTACCTGTGACATCTGTCCTAATATCTATCACCTCTCAATATAAAGTTATGTTCCCCTCTTGCTAACCATCACCATCCAAGGAAAAAGGTTCTCGCTAGCCACCCTATCTAACCCTCTGATTATCTTATATGACTCAATAAAGTCACCTCTCAACCATCTTTTCTTTAATGAAAACAGCCTCAAATCCCTCTGCCTTTTCTCATAAGATCTTCCCTCCATACCAGGCAACATCCTACTAAATCTCCTCAGCACCCTTTCCAAAGCTTCCACATCCTTCCTATCATGCAATGACCAAAACTGTACGCAATACTCCAAGTGCGGCCGCACCAGTGTTTTGCACAGCTGCAGCATGACCTAATAGCTCTGAAACCCATTCCCTCTACTGATAAAAGCTAACACACTGTATGCCTTCTTAACAACCTTGTCAACCTAGGTGGCAACTTTCAGGAACCTATGTAGATGGACACAGAGATCTGTCTGCTCTTCTACACTACCAAGAATCTTACCATTAGCCCAGTACTCTTTTTATTACTGTTACTCCTTCCAAAGTGAATTGCCTCTCACTTTTCCTCATTAAACTTTATTTGCCACCTCTCAGCTCAGCTCTGCAGCTTATCTCTGTCCATCTGTAACCTGCAATATCCTTTAGCACTATCCATAACTCTACTGACCTTAGTGTCATCCGCAAATTGACTAACCCATCCTTCTATGCCCTCATCCAGGTCATTTTTATAAATGACAAACAGCAGTGACCCCAAAACCAATCCTTGCAGTACACCACTAGTAACTGAGCTCTAGGATGAACATTTCCCATCAGCCACCACCCTCTGTCTTCTTTCACTAGGCAATTTCTGAACCAAGCTGCTAAATCACCCTCAACCCCATGCCTCCATATATTATTCAATAGCCTATTGAGGGGAACCTTATCAAACACCATACTGAAGTCCATATACACCACATCAGTGGCTTTACCCTTATCCACCTGTTGCTCACCAGCTGAAAGAACTCAGGTTTGTGAAGCATGATCTACCCTTCACAAAAGCATGTTGACTATCCCTGATCAACTTATTTTTCTCTAGATAATTATAAATCCCATCTCTTATAACCTTTTCCAATACTTTATGCACAACCAAAGTAGGGCTCACTACTCTATAATAACCAGGGTTGTCTCTACTCCCCTCCTTAAACAAGGGAACAACTTTTGCTATCCTTCAGTCTTCTGGCACTATTCCTGTATGCAATGATGACATAAAAATCAAAGCCAAAGGCTTGGCAATCTCCTCCCTGGCTTCCCAGAGAGTCCTAGGATAAATCCCATCCGGCCCAGGAGACTTTTTTTTTCACACTTTCCAGAATTGCTAACACCTCCTCCTTATGAACCTCAATCCCATCTCGTCTAGTAGCCTGTATCTCCGTATTCTCTTCAACAACTCGTCTTTTTCCTGTGTGAATACGGACAAAAAAATGTTCGTTTAGCGCTTCCCCTATCTCCTCAGACTCCACGCACAACTTCCCACTATTATCATTGATTGCTCCTAATCCTACTCCAGTCATTGTTTTATTTCTGACATACCTATAAAAAGCTTTAGGGTTTTTCTTGATCCTATCTGCCAATGACTTCTCATGTCCCCTCCTGACTCTTCCTAGCTCTCTCTTTAGGTCTTTCCTGGCTAACCTCAAGCGCTGTAACTGAGCCTTCTCGTCTTATCCTAACATAAGCCGCCGCCTTCCTCTTGACAAGAGATTTAACTTCTTTCGTAAACCACTGCTCCCTCACTTGACCACTTTCCCCCTGCCTGACAGGTATATACTTATCAATTACACACAGTAGCTGTTCCTTGAATAAGCTCTACATTTCAATTGTGCCCATCCCCTGTAGTTTCCTTCCCCATCCTATGCATCCTAAATCTTGGCTAATGAGTTTTGAAAAGATTTATAACTCAGGTTGAGGTTCTGGATGGAGGTTTGCTCACTGAGCTGGAAGGTTCGTTTTCATGAAAATGAACCTTCCAGCTCAGCAAGCAAACATACATCCAGATCTTGCCTAATTGCATCATAACTGCCTTTCCCCCAGCAATAACACTTGCCCTCCAGTATATACCTATCCCTTTCCACTGAAGTAAACATAACCCAATTGTGGTCACTATCACTAAAGTGCTCATCTGGTCTTGTTCATTATCCAGAAACAAGTACGATGTGGCCTCGTCCCTTATTGGCTTGTCTATATACTGTGTCAGGAAACCATCCTGCACACATTAGACAAAAACTGACCCATCTAAAGTATTCAAACTATAGTATTTCCAGTCAATATTTGGAAAATTAAAGATTCCCCATAAAATGTTTGGTGCAGCACGGTGGCTCAGTGGTTAGCACTACTGCCTCACAGCGTCGGGGATCCAGGTTCAGTTCCCACTTTGGGTGACTGACTGTGTGGAGTTTGCACATTCTCCCTGTGTCTGCGTGGATTTCCTCTGGGTGCTCTGGTTTCCTTCCATGATTTCAAAAGATGTGCAGGTCAGGTGAATTAACCATACTAAATTGCCCATAATGTTAGGTGCATTAGTCAGGGGTAAATGTATGGTAGGGGGAATGGGTCTGGGTGGGTTACTCCTCTGAGGGTCAGTGTGAACTTGTTGGCCCAAAGAGCGTGTTTCCGTACTGGAGGGAATCTAATCTAATCAAACAGCTACCCTACTTGCTATACCTGCCTGTTCACCTTTTATTGACTGGTGTAGAAAGACCTCTAGATCCCTCTTGTATATCCACACTTACCAATATGTCATAATTTAAAACAAAAACCAAACATTCTGAAAAGGTTCAGCAGGTCTGGCAGCATCTGCGGAAACAAATCAAAGTTGACGTTTTGGGACAAGTAAAATTTCTTTTGAGGAAGTAACCAAGAAGATTGAGGGCAGAGTGGTGGACATTGTTTACTTGGACTTTAGTTATGCTTTTGACAAAGTTCCGCATTGTAGACTAATTTAGCAAAGTTAGATCATATGGGATTTTGGGTGAACTTGCCAGTTGGATACAAAATGGGCTTACCAGCAGGAGACAGTGATGATGGAGGGTTGTTTTTTCGAATGGAGGCCTGTGACTAATGGTGTTTCACATGGCTTGGGTGCTAGGTCCAATTTTGTTTCTCGTTGAGATTAGAATGTAGAAGGCATGGTCAGGAAGTTTGCGGATGGGACAAAGATTGGTGATGTAGTGGATAGTGAAGAAGTTTATTAACAATTTATGAAGAGATCTTGATCAATTGAATCAATGGGCTGAGCAGTGGCAGATAATTTTGATAAATGCATGGGATTGTGTTTTAATAAAACAAACAAGGGCAAGGTTGTACAATGAAAAGTAGGGCCTTGGGTAGTGTTGTAGAACAGAGAGACAGAGGGGCTCAGGTACATAATTTTTGAAGTTTGCATCACATATAGGGTGGTTACGACATTTAGCACACTTGCCTTCATTGCTCAGACCCTTGAGTATAGGGGTTGGGACGTTATGTTGAGGTTGTACAGGATATTGGTGAGGCCTGTTCTGGTGTACTGTGTCCAGTTCTGGTCACCCTGTTATAGGAAGGATATTATAAAATTGGAGAGAGTTCAGAGAAAAATTACCAGGATGTTTTTAGGACTGGATTGTTTGAGTTGTAAGGAGAGGCTGGATAGATTGGGACGTTTTTAACTGGAGCATAGGAAGTTCAGGGATGAACTTAAAGAAGTTTATAAAATCATGAGGTGCATAGATAAGGTAAATGGCAGGTGTCTTCCCTAGAGTAGGGCATTTAAAAACTGAGGAGCATATTTTTGAGGTGAGAGGAGAAAGATTTTAGAAAAGACATGAGGGGCATATTTTTTTTTCCCCCAAGAGTGGTTCATGTGTGGAATGAGCTTCCAGTGGAAGTGGTGAATGTGGGTACAGTTACAATGTCTAAAAGACATTTCGGTAAGTACATGGATAAGAAATGTTTGCCGGTGGGACCAGTTTAGTTTGGGATTATGGTTAGCATCGATTGGGTGGGTCTGTTTCTGTGCTGTATGACTCTATGATGTGAAAGAAGGAGGTATGATCAATAAGTTCACCAATGACCTGAAAATCGTGGTGTGGTAAATAGCAAGTAAGAAAACCTTAGACTGTGGTGCAATATACACAATATTTAGAGGTTGGTCAGATGAGCTGAACAGTAGCAAATAGAATTTAATCCTGAAAAGAACCAACAAGGCAAGGGAATACACATTGAATGGGAGGACCCAAGTAAGGAGAGGAACAGAAGAATCATGGTATGCATGTCTGTAGATTATTGAATTCAACAGGGCTTGTAGGTGAGATAGTTAAGAGGGTAGCTGCAATATTTGCTGTTATTAGTGAAGGCATTGAATACATGAGCAACGAGATTGTGATGGAGTTTTATATAATGTTCGTTCACTCCACAGTGGAGTGCTGTGTGGAATTTTGGTCATCACCCTATATGAAGAATGTACATGCACTTGAGAGGGTGCAGAAGAGATTTCACCAGGTTATTGCCTGTGCTGGAGCGATTTGGCTATGAAAAGAGAGGAGATCGGGTGGGCTTGTTTTCTTTAGAGTGGAGAAGGCTGAGGAGGATTCTGATTGATTCAGATGTACAACATTCTGAGGGGCATTGATAGAGAACGGCACGGTGGCTCAGTGGTTAGCACTGCTGTCTCTCAGCACCAGGGACCCGAGCTCGCTTCCCGCCTCAGGTGACTATCTGTGTGGAGTTTGCGCATTCTCCCAGTGTCTGTGTGAGTTTCTTCCAGGTGCTCCGGTTCCCTCAGGTGAATTGGCCATGCTAAATTGTCCATAGTGTTAGGTGCATTAGTCAGGGGAAAATATAGGGTAGGGGAGTGGGTCTGGGTGGGTTAGTCTTCGGAGGGTCGGTGTGCACTTGTTGGGCTGAAGGGAGTGTTTCCATACTGTAGGGAATCTAATTTAATCTAAATCTAATCAGGAGAATAGACACAGACATAGGGAGAAAACCTCCTGCTTTGTAGACGGGTCAATGACCAAGGGACAGAATTTATGGTAAGGCGGAGGAGGTTTAGAAGTGATTTGAAGAATCTTTTTTTTTCACCTGGTGTGTAGTGTGTATCTCGAACTCACTGCCTAAAGGAGTGGTAGAAGAGTGAGGCCCTCGAGACTTTTAAGAATTATTTAGAGGAGCACTTTAAATGCCATAACATATAATGCTGAGGTTCCGGATTAGTGGTGCTGGAAGAGCACAGCAGTTCTGGCAGCATCTGAGGAGCAGTAAAATCGACGTTTCGAGCAAAAGCCCTTCATCAGGAATAAAGGCAGAGAACCTGAAGCGTGGAGAGATAAGCTAGAGGAGGGTGGGGGTGGGGAGAAAGTAGCATAGAGTACAATAGGTGAGTGGGGGAGGGGATGAAGGTGATGGGGGAGGCGGGTGGAGTGGATAGGTGGAAAAGAAGATAGGCAGGTAGGACAGGTCATGGGGACAGTGCTGAGCTGGAAGTTTGGAACTAGGGTGAGGTGGGGGAAGGGGAAATGAGGAAACTATTGAAGTCCACATTGATGGCCTGGGGTTGAAGTCTTCCGAGGCTGAAGATGATGCGTTCTGGGCGGTGTGATTGATTGGTGCGGGTGTCCCGGAGATGATCCCTAAAGCGCTCTGCTAGGAGGCGTCCAGTTTCCCCAATGTAGAGGAGACTGCATCGGGAGCAACGGATACAATAAATGATATTAGTGGATGTGCAGGTAAAACTTTGATGGATGTGGAAGGCTCCTTTAGGGCCTTGGATGGAGGTGAGGGAGGAGGTGTGGGCACAGGTTTTGCAGTTTCTGCGGTGGCCGGGGAAGGTGCCAGGATGGGAGGGTGGGTTGTAGGGGTGCGTGGACCTGCCTGAACTGCTGTGGTCTTCCAGCACCACTAATCCAGAATCTGGTTTCCAGCATCTGCAGTCATTGTTTTTACCTATACAATGCTGAGGGCCAAGTTCTGGAAAATTGAATTAGAATAGACAGATATTTGATGAGACAATGGCCTGAGGAGTCTCTTTCTGTGCTGTATAAAGCATTGATTCAATGCTTGTGCTAGTATTTTAATTTTAAATTTTGCAAAACTGGAAGTGATATTTTCATTATATAATTCCATCATGCTGGTTGCCACACTTCAGTGTTTCTTGCAATTTTCTGATAGAGCTCAGTGCTTCCAAACTTTGTTTTCTTTAATTACAGAAGCACATTAGGTTTTTAAAAATCTGAATTTGTTGGGATAATTTGCCAGTTTAGAATGATTTCACCATTTTTTCTTTATTCATCATGACATCATGTGTTATCTGTTCATTTATTTCTGACTCATGCTCCAGTTTTCTGCAGGTTTACAATAAAGTGGAGCTCAATTAGAATCATTGAAAGGAAACTTTACATGTTTTGATTAATCTTTACAGTGTAAATGATAGCATTATTACTTATAGATTCTAATTTTATAGTTACAGGTTTTTATCCCCACTTCAAGCATTTAATTTTGACTTGTCATTACTTTAAGAAATTGTTTAGCAAACTGTTTTAACTCATGCTATCAGCATTGTCTTGTTTTTGTTAATGTTTCCATGTGTTTCCTGTTAGCTGGTTGTCTTGCCTTCCCAGTAATTCCTAGTGATATTCATATTGGTGATTGTCCCAGGATTGATGTAAACCCATTATTTGTACTTATACCACAGAAAGGGTTGGTTACCTCTGACCCTACATGTTCACTGACTGACAGTATGAATCCGTAGAGACACCAATTGCTGTTGGCATAGCAGATTTTCTGGTCTGGATCAATTTGGCAATGTCATTCTGATTTGTGTGCCTTACACTTAGTTTGCATTAAATGCAAACATGTCCTGGTTTTCTCTAGATTTGTGCAAAATCAATTTGTATATTATTCCTCTGTCAGTTATAGTAGGATAATTTTAGAGCTAGAGCTTCTGTTCATCCCTGGCTGTAAATGAAACACTAGAACATTCTTAAAAATCATAAAGCTTAATTTACAAGAGATGAAAACAACAGTACAAAACCTGTAGTTTGCAGTGTTTACTGTTTACAAGACCATTTTATGTGATTGAAAGGAACCCAAAGGAATATGAGAACAATTAATTCCTTTTTAAGCTTTTATTTGTCATTTAATTCATTTACAATATTTTCAAAACATATCTTGGAATTTTGATCTTTATAAATTGCTAAGGTTTTATCATTTTTAATATCTTTTTGGTTTAATCTTTACTTTTTCTTGTTATTCCCATTTGGTACCTGGTGCGAAATGAAGTTACTTCACCTTCAAATTGACCACCATCTTAGTCTCATAATTTAATATTATATTATATAGAAACTCTTTTTGTTTATTCACATACTAGATCAAGAATTCCTTTCCCTGCATTTACTCAACATGTCCCTGTGAATATGTTTATCAATGATTTGAGCTCTAGGAATTCTAAATACTATTTAAATGTGAGAGGACTCTGAACCATATGTGTGTCATGAATGCACATTGAGCGTAATGAGGTAGGTTTGTGCCCTGTCACGGAAGGAATTCTTGGCAGGCTAACTGTTTCCAATAGCTGTGTTAGGGGGTCTACTGAGTTCATCCAAACAGAGTGCAGTGATGTTTGCTTTCAAGGAAAGAAAACTAAGCTACTGTTTCAAGATCTTAAATGGTAAGAGAAGCATTGTCAAGACACCTACTTTCCTGAGGTGTTGCAATTAAAATGGTTCAACTAACTTCATAAGTTTTAAAAAAAATTAATTCATTTTTTCTTCAACATTAATGACTCAGTGGACTAAAACTGTAAATAGCTTTATTGAAAAAAAAACTGCCTCAAAAGTTGTTGAATTAAGTAACTTAGAGAATAACTTTATTCAGGGATATAAGCATTGTAACATGATAAATGCACAGCAGAGATATTAAGTCATTGGGAAAAATGCCAGAATTAATTACTAAAGTACTAGTAGTAGTAGGACATTTAGAAAATCAGTGCAATCAAGCATGGTTTTGTAAAAGAGAAATAATGTTTCAACTATTCAGAACATTTATTAACAACTTGTTGAAGAAGATCATATGATGGAAGGTGTCATCAACACACTATCAAGCAGGACCTGCTCAGCAATAACCTGCTCAGTGATGCCCAGTTTGGGTTCTACCAGAGCCACTCAGCTCCTGAATTCAATACAGCCTTGGTTCGAACATGCACGAAAGTGCTGAACTCCAAAGGTGAGGAGAGTGACAGCTCTTGACATCAAGGCCTCAGTCAACTGTGTGCAACTTCAAGGGTCCTGAGCTAAACTGTACACAGAAGCTATTTGGTTCATTATGCTTGTGAAGTAAAGCCAGCCTGACTTGTATTTTCCAGTTTTTGATATATACCTTATAGGTTGTGATACACCAAGTGCACAGCCAAATAAGTTTTAAAAATTTCAATGAGGTTCCTGCCTATCCCACCCCTTGTTGTATCCAGATATTCCACAACCAGAATTTAATGTGTTAAACTCCCTTAAAAGGTGCTGTGAAAATATTGTTGTGTTGCTTTATATTCCATTTAAGACAGTCAGGTTTAGTCGTAAGTATAAGAAAAGAACGGATCCAGACTACTGAAGAGACTAACATTGCTTTATATAGCATCTTTTGAATATTTCAAAGGATGTTACATCAATGGCAGTCTTAATGCAACAGTGGCAACATTTCAAATGTAGGAAACACATTGTCAATTTGTTCACAATAAGCTCCTCCTACAACATTGAGGACAAACAGAATATTTTTGTGTGTTGGCATGAGTTTTTAGTAATGAGCAAAATAACCTTTTTAAGTTTAACTTGCAAGAATATCTGTGAGGAATAAAAGCGTGCTGCTCTACATTGGTGATTGAGAGTTTATGATCATGGTGCCTTTTTAGCTAATAGTGTATCCTGCTTTTGAATTCTAGACTGCACAAAGCACTGGGAGAGGGAAAAAATACTTCTACTTTGCTAATTCGTGGACAGTTATATCATACTGGGCTTGGGCTATCAGTTTAGCTTGAACTTTCCCTTGTCCTCTCCTTTTGACCTCAAGACATTTTGCATAATACCAATGTGTTTTTCTGTGAACGCATCTTTAAGTGCTGCTTGGCAACAAATTGAAAGCAACCATTTACATTGTTAAAAGAAACACAGCTGTGGCAGAAAGAGCACATACGAAACTTGGTATTTCAATCAACTGAGAACAAAAGACAAAGTTCTGTGCCTGGTACAGGAATCTGTTTGGGGGGGATTATTTTTTTTAAAAGTCACAATTAATGTTGTTCTCCATGGAGATTGGTATTTCTTATATTACCAAAAAGGTTAAATTGTTACCTTTGAAAGTAAAGTCATTCCAATTTAAATAGATTATCTTTGTCTCGATTAGAAAGGAAATTGATTAGACTCCTTACAGTGTGGAAACAGGCAATTCGACCCAACAAGTCCACACCGACCCTCCGGTGAGTATCCCGCCCAGACCCATTCCCCTACCTTATTGCTCTATATTTACCCCTGCATTATGCACCTAACCTACACATCCCTGAACACTATGGACAATTTACCATTGCCAATTTACCTAACCTGCACATTTTTTGATTGAGAGAGGAAACTGGGGCTCCCGAGGAAACCCATCCAGACACTGGGAGAATGGAATTTCCACGCAGACAGTCGCCCAAGGCTGAAATTGAACCCGGGTCCCTGGCGCTGAGACAGCAGTGCTAACCACAGTTTAGATGGAATTTGCTCTTGTGGCCAATTTAAGTAACTAGATATTTTTCTGTTGTAATTCTCTGCTCCAGCTGCACAGCTGGTTAGTGCCACTGTATTCACTGTTGAGATTTGTTTATCCTGGAACAGATGTGCCCCTTCATTGTCTTGATGCTGCCCCCATAGAATATACAGTTTAAATAACAGCTTCCCCCTTCTGTGGTGAGAAATTCTCACCACATTTCTTATGTTTTTGGGAATATCAATCATCATATTCTTCATGAGATGTGTTTATATTTTTTAAGCATGCAAATATTTGAAGAGTTACAGCACAGGGCAGGCTATTTGGCTCATCATTCTCATGCTTTCAAATTTGTTCTTGTTCCCTGCCAGTGCAAAGGCAAACTCTATTCATCACTCCCACTTGGAAGTAGGCTCCACATTACTGGCCTAGATGGATCTTTTCTCCAATTATCTGAAGATTTGTAGTCAAATTGACAGAATTGTAAATCCTGTGACTGTATTTTATGAATTTAATCTTTTGTCATTTTGTTGCAACTCTCCAAAACAAACTATTTTACTTGAGTGGTTAAGCTTGAGGGACTCCGCTGTCCAAGAGAGTGGTGGAGTTGGATTCAGTTAAGGCATTCACAGGAAATCAAATTATTTTCAAAGGAAGAAAAGGTTTTAGGTAGAAGGATTTTTAGAGCTGGCATGGTGGCTCAGTGGTTAGCACTGCTGCCCACAGCACCAGGAATCCGGTTTGATTCCAGTCTCTGGCGACTGTCTGCGTGGAGTTTGCACTTTCTCCCCATGTCTGCGTGGGTTTCCTTCGGGTGCCTCCAGTTTCCTCCCACAGAACAAAGATATGCAGATTAGGTGAACTGGCCTTACTATATTGCCCTGTAGTGACCAGGATTGTGCAGGCTAGGCAGATTAACCATGGGAAATGAAGAGTTACAGGGGTAAAGGAGGGATGCTCTTAGAAGTGCTGACTACTTAGATTAGATTACAGTTTCCACACTGTAATCTAATCTAAATTTAAATCTACTTGATGGGCTGAATGGCCTGCTTCCAGACTGTAGGGATTCTGTGATTCTATGATGAAGGAATGACTGGTGAATTGTTCATTTAGAGAGCTGATGCAGGAGCGATGGTCACATGGCATTCTGTATTACAACAATTCTCTGGTTTGTAAAGGATTGAATTTGGAACACTGCAAACTGAATCACATCACAGTGCGGAGGTGCACTGACTACCTGTCTTCCACTAAAGCTTACAGTGTCACACATCACTGTACTCGCTATAGTAAATGCCTGACTTATTTCAATTGACTTCTGCATCTGTGCTGCATATGAGTGAAATTAACCTACATCCCATCTACTGTATTGGCAATATTTTAATTCATCATACAATATAACTTGACTATCATAGAACATAGAACATCGAACATTACAGCGCAGTACAGGCCCTTCGGCACTCAATGTTGCGCCGACCTGTCATACCAATCTGAAGCCCATCTAACCTACACTATTCCATGTACGTCCATATGCTTGTCCAATGACAACTTAAATGTACTTAAAGTTGGTGAATCTACTACTGTTGCAGGCAAAGCTTTCATACCCTTACTGCTCTCTGAGTAAAGAAACTACCTCTGACATCTGTCCTATATCTATCACCCCTCAATTTAAAGCTATGCCCCCTCATGCTCGCCGTCACCATACTTGGAAAAAGGCTCTCCCTGTCCACCCTATCTAACCCTCTGATTATCTTATATGTCTCTATTAAGTCACCTCTCAACCTTCTTCTAACAAAAACAACCTCAAGTCCCTCAGCCTTTCCTCGTAACACCTTCCCTCCTCCATACCAGGCAACATTCTAGTAAATCTCCTCTGCACCCTTTCCAAAGCTTCCACATCCTTCTTATAATGCAGTGACCACAACTGTACACAACACTCCAAGTGCAGCCGCACGAGAGTTTTGTACAGCTGTAGCATAACCTCATGGTTCCGGAACTCGATCACTCTGTTAATAAAAGCTAAAACACTGTATGCCTTCTTAACGACTCTATCAACCTGGGTGGCAACTTTCAAGGATCTTTCATGGACACAGAGATCTCTCTGCTCATCTACACTACCAAGAATCTTACCATTAGCCCAGTACTTTGCATTCCGGTTACTCCAACAAAAGTGAATCACCTCACACTTGTCCACATTAAACTCCATTTGCCACCTCTCAGCCCAGCTCTGCAGCCTCTTTATGTCTCTCTGTAATCTACTACATTATTCGTCACTATCCACAACTCCACCGACCTTAGTGTCGTCTGCAAATTTACTAACCCACACTTCTATGCCCTCATCCAGGTAGTTTATAAAAATGACGAACAGCAGTGGACCCAACACCGACCCTTGCGGTACACCACTGGTAACTGGACTCCAGGATGAACATTTCCTATCAACCACCACCCTCCTCTGTCTTCTTTCAGCAAGCCAATTACTGATCCAAACTGCTATATCTCCCACAATCCCATTCCTCCGCATTTTGTACAATAGCCTACTGTGGGGAACCTTATCGAATACCTTGCTGAAATCCATATACACCACATCAGCCGGTTTACTTTCATCTACTGGTTTGGTCACCTTCTCAAAGAACTCAATAAGGTTTGTGAGGCACGACCTACCCTTCACAAAACCGTGCTGACTATCCCTAATCAAATTATTCTTTTCAAATGATTATAAATCCCATCTCTTACAACCTTTTCCAACACTTTACCAACAACTGAAGTGAGGCTCACTGGTCTATAATTACCAGGATTATCTCTACTCCTCTTCTTGAACAGGGGAACCACATTTGCTATCCTCCAGTCTTCTCGCACTATTCCTGTAGACAATGACGATTTCATCTTTCACATTTTTCTACATTTGGTGATCCTTCCAAAAGGCTGGCTGTGAATTGTGTGGGCTCATCATGTGTATGTATCTTGACTGCAAGAAATACAATATCATGTATATCACACCATACAACCTTTGAAAACATATTTGTTAAATACTGAAAAACTAGCTTCCTCAAATTGGTTTAGTTTATGAAATATTTAAGCTACCATATGATTATTGTTACTTGGATAGTTGCAGAGAATCTCTATAATAATATCAGTCACTGCACTGCTTAACATACTTGGAAATTTTTCTGAGGGAGATTCTTAGAAAAATTTAGAGAACAGAAATTTGCAATTACATAATTAATTAATTTTAAATGTCTAATATTGAATCATGATCTAGTGTTAGCGATTAAATATTATGAGGTTTGAGGTCAGAATTGAAGGAATACTGCTATGTCAGAGTTGTACAGGGTGGGGGGGGGGGGGTCAAATAGATTGGGAGGGACTTTTAAATTAGTTTGGGATTATGGTCAGCATAAACTGGTTGAACCGAATAGTCTGTTTCTGTGCTGTATGACTATGATTCTATAACTTGTATGATAATGTGTGGAGCAGGTAATGTCTAAAGTTGAGCTTCAGAGAGTCACTTCCAAAATAGGAATTCTACTGTTGGGTAGTCTGTTAGTAGTCCATTGTGATCTGCATTTTGTTTAGAATTTTTGTGTGAAATGGGTTAAAAATTGCCACAAATACACATGCAAAAACTGCTGCTTTACAATAATAAAAAAAAATTGTGCAAAAGTGACAAGCTAGCAAACCTACATCTTCGACGTTAAATAGGCTGGGGCTGTTTTTCCTGGAGCATCGGAAGCTAAGGGGTGGCCTTATAGAGGTTTACAAAATTGAGGGGCATGGATAGGATAAATAGGCAAAGTCTTTTCCCTGGGGTGAGGAAGTCCAGAATTAGAGGGCATAGTTTTAGGGTGAGAGGGCAAAGATATAAAAGAGACCTGAGAGGTGCCTTTTTCACGCAGAGGGTGGTACGTGTATGGAATGAGCTGCCAGAGGAAGTGGTGGAGGCCAGTACGATTGCAGCATTTAAAAGACAATTGGATGTGTATATGAATAGGAAGGGTTTGGAGGGATATGGGCCAGGTGCTGGGCTAGTTTGGGTTGGGGTATCTGGTCGGCATGGACAAGTTGGACCGAAGGGTCTGTTTCTGTGCTGTACATCTCTGACTCTTAAGACAACAACAGAGAGGAAGAGCTAAACCAACAACTAATAAAACTGGTGCAGAGATGGCGAGAATATAGTGGGGAAAAGGCTGGCCAGATTTTGGATCATGACACTGTAGCAGAAATTGACTTTGAAATAAAGGAGCTTACCAATATGGAAGACCCTCTTTGCTTCAACTCAAACGAGCCAGTCGCAGGCTATTAAAATATCTTGGAGGTGGGGCAGGGAAATAGGGTGTGTGCCTGTGTGTCCTTACAATGTGTCCAGTGCACGTGGAGCATCTGGACCCTCATGGACAACCCCAGCAGACAGATCTGAACATCATACCACTATCATAGTGCGGAGTCCCTGGGCTATGACATTGACAGTACTGCTCTGAGTGCAACACGATGAGTAGCAGCAGTTCAACGCAAAGATCTAGGTGATCGATACGCCTTCTGTTGGATGGCTAAATCTAAAGATGATGGCAACCTTTGTGTGTGATTGCATGAAGCTGTGCATAGACTGTGTGTAAACACGAAGTCTCACTACACACTGAGGTTCCACCCGTCCTTGGTGTTGTGAAGGATGGGACTGCTCTTGTTGCCGCGGAACTCTCCAAGTAGTTTGACCATTCTATATCACCTATCCTTCATGGAGAAATTTACAAAGAAAAACATCTTTGACCACAAGTCCATCAGAAAGTGGTCAGCATGTAGTATTGTTGAGAACCTGTGGGGAAAGGAGAGGGTGGATCCTATGGCATGATTCCCTGAGCAGACTGTCAAAGTCATTTAGAATGCCTCATGACCAGAACTTTGCAACAAGCACTAAGATGTCACTTGGCTGGTGGTGAGAAGAGCGCTAACTGTGAGCCTGTGTCTTGAAGCACCTGCAGGGAGGTGAGATAATCCTGGTAATTACAGACCAAAGAGCCTCACTTCAGTTGTTGGTAAAGTGTTGGAAAAGGTTATAAGAGATGGGATTTATAATCATTTGAAAAGAATAATTTGATTAGGGATAGTCAGCACGGTTTTGTGAAGGGTAGGTCATGCCTCACAAACCTTATTGAGTTCTTTGAGAAGGTGACCAAACTGGTAGATGAAAGTAAACCGGTTGATGTGGTGTATATGGATTTCAGCAAGGTATTCGATAAGGTTCCCCACAGTAGGCTATTGTACAAAATGCGGAGGAATGGGATTGTGGGAGATATAGCAGTTTGGATCAGTAATTGGCTTGCTGAAAGAAGACAGAGGAGGGTGGTGGTTGATAGGAAATGTTCATCCTGGAGTCCAGTTACCAGTGGTGTACCGAAAAAAACACAGTGGACCAGGTTAATAGGCTTTAATGGATTGATATTAAGTTAATATTAATCACACACTGCATATGAATGTTTGCATGTGAGTGCGCGTGAGAGTGTGTGCGCAAACTTGGTAAACTGAGTGTGATGGAGTATAAGCCTGAGAGAGGGTGTGAGTGTGGAGGGTAGATGTGTGTGTCTCTATGACAGAGGATGTGTGTGTGTTGAACCCAAGGTCCTGGTTGAGGCCATCCTCTTAGGTACTGAACCAGCCTCTGCTTGGCCATTCTATGTTGTTGCATATCCTGAATTCCACCTTGGAGGTTGGACACCTGAAGATCCTTGGCGGAATGTCCCACTGAAGTAATCCCTGACTAGGAGGGAATATCCCTATCTGGTGTTTGTTGCGCAGTGTCCACTCATCCGTTGCCATAGCCTCTGCTCAGTCTCTCCAATGTACCATGCCTTGGCGCATCCTTGCCTGCAGCGTATGAGATAGACAACGTTGGCCCAGTCACACGATTACCTGCCATGTTCACGGTGGGTGGTGTCCTCATGTGTAATGGTGGTAACCATATCGACACTCTGACGCATCTTGCAGTGGCTGCCATGGCAGGGTTGTATGGTGTTGTGGTCCATGTTGTCCTGAAAGCTGGGTAGTTTGCTGTGAACAATGATCTGTTTAAGATTTGGCGGTTGTTTAAAGGCGAAGGGAAGTGCTCATTCTCATTGATAATGTATTGCAGACTGCGAAGAACATGGTGTAGTTTCTCCGCTCCCGGGAAGTACTGGACATCGAAGGTACCCTATTGGTTGCATCCAGTGCCTCTCTTGAGGATGTCATTACAGTTTCTCGTGTGGCATGTCGGATCTGGCGATTGACAAGTTGAACATCATACCCAGTTCTTATGAGGGCATACTTGAGCACCTTCAGGTGTCCATTGCGTTGTTCCTCATCTGAACAGATCCTTTGTATGTAGAGGGCTTGTCCAGAGGGCTTGGCTGTTTTAATATGTTTAGGGTGGAAGCTGGCATGGTGGCACAGTGGTTACCACTGCTGCCTCACAGCGTCAGAGACCCGGGTTCAATTCCCATCTCAGGCAACTGTGTGTGTGGAGTTTGCACATTCTCCCCATGTCTGCATGGATTTCCTCCCACAATCCAAAGATGTGCAGGTTAGGCGGATTGGCCATGCTAAATTGCTTGTAGTGTTAGGTGAAGGGGTAAATGTAGGAGAATGAGTCTGGGTGGGTTGCTCTTCGGAGGGTCGGTGCGGACTTGTTTGGCCGAAAGGCCTGTTTCCACACTGTAAGTAATCTAATCTAATCTAATCTATAAAAAGTGCAGCATCGTGACAGTAGCCATAGGTTTACGGTAGAGTGAGGTACTGAGATGCCTGTCCTTGACAGAGATGCATGTGTCCAAGAACGAGACAGTTACTAAAGTCCATAGTGAGTTTGATGGTGGGATGAAATTCGTTAATGTTACTGTGTGTGTAGTTGTTTCAGTGACTCCTTGCCATTGGTCCAGAGGAAGAATATGATCAAAGTGTTTAGTTCACGGGTGTGTTCTTTGGTCGGATCAGCCGGTAGTTGCCTGTAGTGTTCCTGGTTATTCAGTTGTCAGTACACTTCCTTGTGGTTCTGTTCTATTCTGAATAACAATGGCTCCTCCTTTATTTGCCAGGTTCATGACCATTCTGCAATTGGTTTTGAGAGCATGGATGACATTGCGTTGTGATCAGGTGATGTTTTGCTCTACCTGTGGGTGTGGCTGATGAATCTGGCATTTACACATTTCTTGACGGTTTGAGCATAAATGTCAAGCCCAGAGCAGCAACCCTATAGAGGAGTCCAAATCAACGACTCCTTTGGTTGCTCCACTACAGATGTCTCTGATGACTGTTCTGGATTGTCGTTTAGCTGATTGGGATCACTGCTGACATCTTGGGAGAATTCTTGGATTCTCATTCGTTTGACGAATTTCTCTGTGTCTGCTGCAAGACCAGTGGGTCAAAGAGTGCAGTGCTGGAAAAACACAGCTGGTCAGGCAGCATCCAAGGAGCAGGAGAGTTGATGTTTCGAGCATAAACTCTTCAACAGGTCATTGCTGATGTGACCTCCCTGCCACATTTGTAATCTCTTCTGAGATCCTGATTCTACTATTCATTGCTATCTCCATTTGGTTAATTACCTTGTCCTATCTGTACCCTGCTCTAGATTGCCAATAAACTTAGGAGAGGTTAGCATACAACCCGGGAGTGGCCTTCTAGTGACAAGATCCAGCATCTGCAGACCTCATTTTCTCTTTGCATTCACTCTCTCTCACTCTCATTCATGCTCTCTCTTGCGCTCTCTCTCACACTCATTCACACGTTCTCTTGCTCTCGCTCTCATTCACACGTTCTCTCGCTCTCTCTCTCTCTCTCTCTCTCTCTCTCGCTCGCTCTCTCGCGCTCTCTCTCTCTTTCTCTCTCACATATGCATGGCAGACAGGCAATCGATGTAATATTTTATAAATTCCTACTTTGGAAATAGAACCAGTCTGATTCAAGATTGGGATGCAGACAGACTCTAACCTCACACCTTTAATGCATTGTCTGAGTTGAGATGTCACCTAATTTTATAAATTCTTAAGTTATCTCTAGAATGTGACTTGAAAGTAGTTCTGGGATTTACATATTAAAGACCCAAAACCTGCAATCCATTCTAAACGATGAAAGACTTAACAGCAATCAAAGTTTGTTCAATATATCATTTCAGTTGCATGACACTAAGATCTTTTGCTATAAATTCTGTCTTATGATCCTGCTCCACAACCACCTGATGAAGGAGCAGTGCTCTGAAAGCTAGTGCTTTCAAATAAACCTGTTGGAGTACAACCTGGTGTTGTGTGACTTTTAACTTTGTCCACCACAGTTCAATACTGGCTCATCCAAATCAAGATTGATATTAAGAAAGTGGATGTGCTGGAAATTCTGGGAAGCATCAAGATAGGTAACACCCCAGAGCTGGACCAGATATATCCAGGGTTACTATGGGAACCGGGAATGAGATTGTTGCACCTCTGGTGATGATTTTTGCATCCTCACTCCCCACAGGAGTAGTACCAGATGATTGGAGGGAGGAGGATGTTTGTTTTTCATCTATTCAAGAAAAGGAATAGGGAAATCCATGGGAATTACAGACCAGTCAGTCTTACATCTGTGGTAAGCAAAGTATGGGAGGGATTCTGAGAGATAGAGTTTGACTATTTGGGAAAACCTAGTATGGCTTTGTAAGGAGCCGGTCATGCCTCACAAGCCTTACTGAGTTCTTTGAGGATATGACCAGACAGGTTGCCAAAAGTTGAGCAGTGGATATGGTGTATATGGATTTCAGCAAGGCATTCGATAAAGTTCGCCATGATAGGCTCATTCAGAAAGTTGGGAGGTATGGGATAACGAGAATGTGGATACAGAATTAGCTGGCTGAAAGAAGTCACCGAGTTGCAGTGGATGGAAAGTATTCCATTGGAGGTCGGTGACCAGTGGTGTCCTGTAGGGATCTGTTCTTGGGCCTCTGCTCTTTGTAATTTTTATAAATGACTTGGATGAAGAAGAGGAAGGGTGGGTTAGTAAGTTTGACGATGGCTAAAAAGGTCAGTGTTGAGGGCTGTTGCAGACCACAACAAGACATTGACAGGATGCAGAGCTGGGCTGAAAAGTGGCAGATGGAGTTCAACCTGGATAAGTATGAAGCGATTCATTTTGGAAGGTCTATTTTAAATGCTGAATACAGAGTTAAGATAGGATTCTTAGAAGTGTGGAGGAACAGCAGAATCTTGGGGTCCACGTACATAGATCTCTTAAAGTTGCCACCCAAGTTGATAGGGTTGTTAAGAAGCCGTATGGTGTTTTGGCTTTCATTAATAGAGGATTAAGTTTAAGAGCCACGAGATTTTGCTGCAACTCTGTAAAACTCTGTTTTGATCAGACTTGAAATATTGTGTCCAATTCTGGTTGCCTCATTATAGGAAGGATATCGATGCTTTAGAGAGGGTGCAGAGGAAATTTACCAGGATACTGCCTGGATTGGAGGGCTTGTCTTATGAAGAGAGGTTGAGTGAGCTGGGGCTTTTCACACTGGAAAGAAGGAGGAAGAGAGGTGTACAAGGTAATGAGAGGCATAGATAGAGTAGATAGTCCGAGACTTTCCTCCAGGGCAGAAATGGCTGTCACGAGGGGTCATAATTTTAAGGTGATTGGAGGAAGGAATAGGGAGATGTCAGAGGTAGGTGGTTTATGCAGAGAATGGTGGGTGCGTGGAATGCATTGCCAGCGGTAGTAGTGGAGTCAGAGACATGAGGGACATTTAAGTGACTGCTGGACAAGCACATGGACAGCAGTAAATTGAGGGGTGTGTAAGTTAGGTTGGTCTTAGATTAAGATAAATACTCAGCACAACATCATGGGCTGAAGGACATGCAGTGTGATGTACTGTTTTATGTTCTATATAGGTACAATGCAGTGAAGCTCAGTCGGTGCTATGTGCAATGAACTGTTTGTATGTGCAATGTTGTTGAACACTGAGAGAGCTTTCATTTAGACTGTGAACTCATGAATTGAAGGTTACCAAGAAATTGTTTAGTATTGGAGGATGTAATTTTTATTTGTAGGTGTCAAGTAATGAAAATTGTTGTGATTGCAGTTAGTGTAACGTTATCAGAGGTGGCTATATTCTCTGCTGCGCCAGTACCTTTCCTCTTGCAAAACTGAAGAAAATTTTAAAAAGTCAAGAGTAGCTAGGATCTTTGTCTGTGACAGGCAGTTTAATTAAAATAATCACATTTTAAACTGTAAATTAATTTTGCTAAACGCTTATGAACTGCATGAAGAACAATAAATCAAAGCCTGAAATTCTGTAGGTCTGATGTTAATAGTTTCTTGGGTATAAGAATAAATGAACAAATTGATTTGCCATTCAGCATTGTTGCACATCAGAAACCGATTCTCAATAATGCCAAAGACTGTGATTTTTTTATTATTATTAAGCCACGATGAAGACATTACTATTGTCTAGAGGGCAGTTAAGAGTCGATCATTGCTTGTGGGTCTGGAGTCAAATATATGCTAGTCCATGTCTACAGTGGCAGAATTTCAATCCCCCATGACCTCTGAACATTACCTGGGCTCTGTAATAACAGTTAAGTGCTAATACCACTCGGACATTACCTTCCCCTTTAATGTAACCTGAGAAATTGGTTGATTGTGTGACTTGAACAATACGGGATACCAGAAACATCAAAGCATCGAGCTAATATTATCAATTGTTAATCAACTGCCCATTAAACTCCAGTTTCTAACTTTTCTTAATTTAAAAAAAAAATCAAATCTCAGTTAATTTGAGTTTTAATAATTTACTTGAAATACAGTCCAGATAAGGGCCATTCGTACTTGATGACAGAACACTTCCCCAGATCAGGAAGAGGGAATAATACCCAAGCTCAGACTAAGCATTTATCCAATTCACTGAAGAACAATTTACACCACACCAAACCTTAAATATTCTTGTATTCTTTTTTCAAAGTGCAGCAATCAACTTGTACTGACTAAGGCTATACTGAGATTTGTCAAACCTACTTCATGTACAGATGGTAAAAGGAACAGATTTGTCACAAATCATTATGGACTCCAGTATAATAATCCAAAGCAGCACCCAGTCTTCCAGTGCATTCAAACATTGGATTAGATATTAATTTTGAATTTTTTTTTAAAGACTACTAATTACTTTAATTATTTACAGAAGTGCCTTTGATCACATTTTCTGCTCGAGGTGTGTCAAACTATTCAACATTGTTGCTGAGTGAAGATCGAGGTGTGCTGTATGTAGGTGCCCAGGAAGCCATCTTTGCCGTGAACATGTCGGACATTTCAATTAAAATCCATGAGGTAATAATTTTAAAATAGTTTTAAGCGCTAATCAGAAAAGCCATTTTTATCTTCTAGTCTTTTATAGTTGTCATTAGTTTGTCCTCCATCCTTGTCCCCAATATTTCTGCTCTCTTCTGAATCTAGTGACATGTATATATTTCCCTGCAACTCTGCAGTGTTCAGATATGTCATCTAGTGAGCTCTGTCAGTTATTGTCAATTTTACAGACTTTTCAAAGAACAATAAAGGTCTATTTCAAATGATTGTTGGTGATTACTCATGTGATTTTTCTACCAACATGGCAACTTTAAATACTTATATTGATCCACCCCTAGATTTCGTGGTCTTCTATGATCACTGAAAATAATTTTGAGCCTGGTGCTCTCCCACAAACATGACCGCACATTTCTAGCTATTGAACTGCATCTGTCTTCTAGAATCTCACTTTGCTGTATAGTTAAAACCGTACTCCAGGCTCTGCATTCTTTTTTCATTTTTGTCAAAATTCATAATTTCTTATCAGGAAATGTTATATTCCTCTTATACTTAGAACCACATGATTGATATGAATAGAAAATAACTGAATTCTCAATACAGAGCCATAAGATATACCAGCATTCACAGCCTGCAAGATCTAAGTTCATGCGCTTAACCTAAATCTTTGCTTTCTACCTCCAATTAGCCTTCCAGTCACATGGCACCGATTTTCTTTAATGCTATATGCCTTGGTTTTCATAACAAATCTCTTAATGTGGCACCTAAGCAAACATCTAAAACAAAGTCCAAAAACAAAATACTACAGATGTTGGAAATCTGAAAAAAAAAGGAAATTGCCAGAAAGACTCAGCAGGTCAGGCAGCATTAGACCAGAAGAAATAGGAAAATGAGCAGATTTGTCGGCCCCTCGGGCCCACTCTGCCATTCAGTAGGGTCATGGGTGGTCCAATAGTCCTCTTGCCCACTTTCCTGTATTTCCTTGTAATCCTTGATTCTCATTCTGATCAAGAATCTATCCATGTCAGCCTTAAATGAACATAAGAACTTTGCCCCACAACTGTGACAAGGCGTTCCAAAGACTTTTAATCCTGTAAAAGAAGAAATTCCTCCACATAGTCAATCTTAAATTGGTGTCCTTTTATTCTGAGACAACACTCTCTGGTCCTAGGTCTCCCAAGAAGAGAAACATCCTCTCAGCATTTATCCCTTCAAGCCCCTTAAGATTCCTATAGGTTTCATAGAATCCCTAGAGTGTGGGTATAGGCCATTCAGCCCATCAAGTCCATGCCAACCATCTGAAGAGCATCCCACCCCCTACGCTGTATCCCTGCAATTCTCATGGCTAATCCACCTAACCTGCACATCCATGGACACTATGGGCAATTTAGCATGGCCAATCCACCAAACCTGCGCATCTTTAGACTGTGGGAAGAAGCCAGAGCACCCGTAAGGTGCCCACACAGATGTGGTGTGAATGCGCAGACTCCATTCAGACAGTCTAGAATCGAACCCATGTCACTGGTGCTGTGAGGCAGCAGTGCTAACTACTGAGCCACTGGGCCACCGTTTCAATGAGATTACCTCTCATTCTTCCATATTCCAGTGAGTAGAGTCCCAACATGTTTAACCTTCATTCAAGTCCATCCTTGCATACCTGAATTATCCTAATGAATCTTCTCTGAACTGCCTCCAATGCAATTCGATCATTCCTTATATAAGGGAATGGCAACTGCTTACAATACTCCAGATATGGTTTCACCAGCATCTTGTACAATTGCAGTAAGACCTCCCTACTCTTATATTCCCACAGCCTTGAAGTAAGGGCCAACATTCCATTTAGCCTTCTTGACTACCTATTGTACCTGTGTGCTAGCTTTCTGTATTTTGGTGCTCAGGTACTCCCACGTCTCTTTGTGTTGAAGCTTCCTGCAGTTATTTACTAGTATATTTACTTATTGACCATAAAATATCAATTGTTAGTCCAGCATAGCCTTCTACAAATCCATACTGCCTAATTGGCCCATTCTTTTGCAATCATTCATTAATGTCATTTCATGGTATGAATTTAGTAGTTTCCACACAATGAAGCCCCAACTAACCAATCTGATACTCCTTGCTTTAAATGCTTTTTCTTTGCACTCTACATAAACTTAAAGACACACCCTGCAGAATGAGTGATTGCTTCATGACACTGCAACTCATCCTTGCTTGGACCCAATATGCCACAGTATTCCGTTCATAGCACCAGTGCTAGATGCAGCAGCTGGGGACAAGGAGGAATTCTACTCCAGCCTTGAACAATCTTTCTCATGGATCTCAAGTGGACAAGCTAATTGTTCTCTGCAACTTCAATGCTCGAGTTGGTAAAAGTGCAGACCTTTAGGGCAATGTAATTGGCAAAGGACTTGGGAAGCAGTCCTCACCGGCACTCATCTCCTGACCAAATGCCATAGAATACAACTTCCTCATCACCAACACACCATTCTGCCAAAGGGACAAAAACAAGACAATGTGGCAGCACCTGCATTCCAAACACTGGCACTTCCTTGATTACATCATCATCATCATCAGATGAGGGATCGGTAAGACAGTAAAATCACCCGTTTTGTGACAAGAGCCAACATCTGTGGACAGACCATCACCTGATCCAAGCCAGGATCACCATAAATATAGCCCCACAGCAGTGGAGATAACAGAAGCAATGCTGTAAGAAGCACAACATTGAGCACTCAAAGACCTGGGGGAAAAAATAACCCCATACAACCAACCTGGGTCCAGTTCTAGGCTCAGGTGACTGTGCAAAGTCCACACAGACATTCTCCCCAAGTCTGTGAAAGTTTGATTTGCGTGCTCTAGTTCTTTTCCACCTTCCACAGATGTGCAGGTTAGCCGGATGTGCCATGCTAAATCCTTGGAATCAAGGGAGGTGCAGATGTCGGTGGATTAGCCATGGGAAATGTGGGTTACATGGTTAGGGTGAGGGGAGCAGGGGTTGGGCGTCTGGGTGGAATGTTTTTCATTGGATCAGTGTGGACTTGATGGGCCAAATAGCCTGCTTCCACACTGTAGGGATTCTATGTTTCTTACAGAAGCATCCTTCTTCCTCTTGACAAGAGATTCAACTTCCTTAGTAAACCATGGCTCCTGCGCTCGACAATCTCCTCCCTGTCTGACAAGTACATAGTACACACAGTAGCTGTTCCTTGAATAAGTTCCACATTTCTATTGGGCCCATTCCCTGCAGTTTCCTTCCCCATCCCATGCATTCTAAATCTTGTCTAATTGCATTGTAATTGCCTTTCCCCCAGCTGTAGCTCTTGCCGTCCGGTGTATATCTATCCCTTTTCATCTCTAAAGTAAACATAACTGAGTTGTGATCGCTATCACCAAAGTGCTCACCTATCTCCAAATCTAACACCTGGCCAGGTTCATTATTATGTACCAAATCTAATGTACCAAGTCTAATCCATCCTTCATGTACTTGTTGAGCTCCACTTTAAATGCATTAACTCAACTGCTACTTATAGTAACAAGTTCACATTCTGAGTATTCGTTTTAATTTTTTTCCTCTTTTATTGGGTTTAGCAGTGACCATCTTCAATTTCTTTTAAAACCTTTTTTTTCAACTTCACAGAAATGAGAACATGATATTCATAGTTTACCACTAAGCTCCTATTTAAGAACTTCCTATTAGGTCAATGCTAATTGCAGTGTCTGGCCCAACATCCCAGTTTTACTATGATTTTATTTACACTTTTATTACTGTTTTTGTAATATTGAATCTTAATTTTATTGATAGTTAACATCTGTATTCTATTAAGGCCCAAGTATTTTCAACCATCAGCTGTGACTGAGTTGATAGAACACTGGTCCCTGAATCAGAAGGTTGTGGGTTTAAGTCCACTTCAGTGCTGTTCGTGCTTTTGTGTTCACAAGAATGCACTTATTTTCGATAGCTATTAACTGGGTTTTATAATGTTCTTCTTTCAGGTATTCTGGAAAGTCCCACAGATAAAACAGAGGGAATGTGCAGCTAAAGGAAAATCTGAAGTGGTAAATTTGGATTTAAACAGATGATCAACTTCCTTTTATGATTAAAACTGTGGTAACACTGGCAGAATTCTGAGAAAGGGAGTAAATGGCAGTTATTTGCTGTTTTTGTGGGTATTCCAAGGTTCTGCTTAATCTCCTGATGCAATTATGTAGATTAAGAAAAGCCCTCAGAGCTTGTAATGGTAAACCATATCAATCTATTGATTTTGTTATAAGTTGTTCCCCTATTGCATTGTTTTGACACTTTTATTGGAGTCATAGAAATTACAGCACGCAAACAGACCCTTTGGTCCAACTCGTCCATGCCAACCAGTTATCCTAGCCTAATCTAGTCCCTTTTGCCAGCATTTGGCCCATATATCTCTAAACCCTTCCTATTCATATACCCTTCCAAATGTCTTTTAAATGCTATAATTGTACAAGTCTCCACCACATCCTCTGGCAGCTCATTCTATACACGTACCACCCTCTGCATGAAAAATTTGCCTCCTAGGTCCCTTTTATATCTTTCCCCTCTCACTCTAAACCTATGCTCTCTAGTTCTGGACTCCCCCACCCCAAGGAAAAGACCTTGACTATTTATCCTATCCATGCCCCTCATAATTTTATAAACATCTATAAGGTCGCCCCTTAGCCTCCGATGCTCCAGGGAAAACTGTCTCAGCCTATTTAGCCTCTCCCTATAGCTCAAATCTTCTAACCCTGGCAACATCTTTGTAAATCTTTTCTGAACCCTTTCAAGTTTCATAACATCATTCCAGAAGGAAGAGAGAAGAATTGCATGCAATATTCCAAAAGTGGCCTAACCAATGTCCTGTACGTGCTGCAACATGACCTCCCAATTCATATACTCAATGCGCTGACCAATAAAACATAGCATACCCAACACCTTCTTCACTTTCAAGGTCTCCTTAGCAATGCTCCCTAGGACTTTACCATTAAGTAGCTACATTCTGCTCTGAGTTGACGAAAGTGAGTACTGCAGATGCTGGAGATCAGAATCAAGATTACAGTAATGCTGAAAAAGCACACAGGTCGGACAACATCCGAGGAGCGAGAAAATCAACACTTTGGGCAAACACCCTTCATCAGGACTGAGGCTGAGAGCCTCAGGGGTGGAGAGATAAATGGGAGGGGGGTGGGGCTAGGGGTAAGGTAGTTGAGAATACAGTAGGTGGCTGGAGGTGGGGGTGAAGGTGATAGGGTGGAGCGGATAGATGGGAAGGAAGATTGACAGATGGGACAAGTCATGAGGACGGTGCTGAGCTGGAAGTTTGGAACTGGGGTAAGGTGGGGGAGGGGAGATGAGGAAACTGGTGAAGTTCACGTTGATCCATAGGGTTGGAGAATCCCAAGCGGAAGATTAGGCATTCTTCCTCCAGGCATCGGGTGGTAAGGGTATGGGACGGAGGAGGCCTTTCCAAAATACAGCACCTTATGATTATCTGAATTAAACTCCATCTGCCACTCCTCAGCCATTTGGCCTAAATTGTTCAAGATCCCGTTGTAATCTGAGGTAGCCTCCTTTGCTGTCCACTGCACCTCCAATTTTGGTGTCATCTGCAAACTTACTAACTACACCTCCTATGTTCAAATCCAAATCATTTATGTAAATGACGAAAAGTAGTGGACTTAGCACTGATCCTTGTGGCATTACACTGGTCACAGGCCTCGGTCTGAAAAACAACCCTCTGTCTTCTACCTTCAAGCCAGTTCTGTATCCAGATGGCTAGTTCTCCTTGTATTCCACGAGATCTAACCTTGCTAACCAGTTTCCCATGGGGAACCTTGTTGAATACCTTACTGAAGTCCCTATACTTCACGTCTACTGCTCTGCCGTCATCAATCCTCTTTGTTCTTCAAAAAACTCAATCAAGTTTGTGAGACATGATTTCCTATGCACAAAACTATGTTGACTATCCCTAATCAATCCTTGCCTTTCCAAATACGTATAAATCCTGTCCCTCAAGATTCCTTCCAACAATTTGCCCACCACCAATGTCAGGCTGACTGGTCTATAGTTCCATGGCTTTTCCTTACCAGCTTTCTTAAACAGTGGCACCACGTTAGTCCACCTCCAGTCTACCGGCACCTCACCTGTGACTATCGATGATACAAATATCTCAGGCCCAGCAATCAACTCCTTAGCTTCCCACAGATGTCTAGGGTACACCTGATCAGGTCCTGGGGATTTATCCACTTTTATCCGTTTGAAGACATCCAGCAGCACTTCCTCTATAATATGGACATTTTGCAAGGTGTCACCATCTACTTTGCTACTTTCTATATCTTCCATATCCTTCTCCACAGTAAACACTGATGCAAAATACTCATTTAGTATCTCCCCCATCTCCTGTGTTTCCACACATTGGTTGCCTTGCTGGTCTTTGGGGGATCCTATTCTCTCCCTAGTTACCCTTTTTTCCTTAATGTATTTATAAAATGTATCTATTATTTTATTATAGACTGAGTGTCTGAACTACATACGCATCTTACATGAATTTAGTAATGAAAAGCTCTATGTGTGTGGGACTTATGCATTTCAACCAACCTGTGATTACCTTGTAAGTATGATTGTTAATGTTAGTAAAATATTCATAAATTTGTTTGGCTAATTTAAACTGAACGACTTATTTAGCAATTTGTTTTCTACTCAGTCAATTGGGAATTTTATTCTGCAAGGGCGAAATGAAGAGGGTAAAGGAAAGTGTCCATTTGATCCTGCTCAAAGATATACTTCAGTTATGGTTGGTAAGTATGCAGTTGTAAGATTGATTACTACTCAGTTACAAAGTCTTAAAATTATTTTAATCTTAATTTCTAAGTTAATTAGTTCAATTGATTGCGTTAAATTGCGTTAAAGTACATTCACATAATGATCTTTCTACTAAGTAGCTGGGCTTGAATCTCGCCACACAGATGTAAATATTGAAGATTCATTCATTGATTATGAATGACACTAGCTGGGGTGGCAATGTTTAGCTGTCCCTAATTAACCCATGAACTGAGTGGTTTGCTAGGATCATTTAAGAGGACAGTTAAGAATCAACCACTCTTATGCAATCACGTAAAGTCCAGACGAGATAAGGATGAATAAAGTCCTTTTACAGAAGGAAGTTAGTACATCAGGTGAATCTTTACAAGAATCCACAATGGTTACATAGTTGTCATTAAGCTGGATTTTAAAACCAGATTATTTTTTTTTAAATTGAATTCCGATTTCACCATCTGATTCACATGGATGTGAATCCATGTCCCCAGATCCTTATCTCTGGTTTCTGGATGATTTGTCCAGTGCCATGACCATTACACCACCACATCCCCTTCTTTTCAGCAATTGCTGGGGAAAAGGCCACAAGACGCATTCACTATGCGTTCATGTTTTGAAAGTAATGCTAATTGCTGGAGATGGTAAATGGGGCTTTAAAAAAAGATAAGTTTTCCCCTATTCCTGGCTTACCCTATTCATGTGAGATGAGCTTAATGGTCTCAGCTACTTCGTACTTGGTTTTGGTTCGATAGTACCTACCGCTCACCCGGATTCTTAATTTTAAGATTGACTTGTGTGATACATGAGTTCACAAACTGTAGAAAAGGGAGATTTTGTGTAACATTCAAGGTTTGATATATTGTCAAAGTACATGAAAGGATATTTGCATTTGTTTGGGAGCTCTCAATCATTGCCAAATAGAAAATCTATGATATTGACATCTTTCACTTCCATGAATAGAAGTATGTCAGTTGGAGAGCAAAAATACTGAAAGAAAACTGATTCAGAAATAGCTCTGGCAATCTCAGTGTCTTTTTGAATTATCCTCCCTCCCTACTCAAACGGGGTAGGTATTGTTCTTAACCAATAGCTGAATTGAGAATGAGAATACTATAAAGAGTGTGGTAAGTGTGAATGAGTGCCCTACAAGTTGAACTGAAAAGCTGAGCCATATAAATTAATTGATTAAACAATACTTAAATACTTACTATCCATACTTGTTGATTGATCACATATTAGCTGCTTTTTATTGAAGGGCCACTTTTATTGTACTACTTCAGATGGTGAGCTTTACTCAGGAACAGTCTTCAATTTCCTGGGAAGTGAGACAGTCATTCTTCGGAGCCATTTGCGGACAGAATATGCAATACCCTGGTTAAATGGTAAGTGTATTTCAGTTATACATTCTATTCTGTTTTGGGTTGTTTTTCCACGTCCTTCAATACAGAAAGAGTGTACTGCCTTGACTAACAATAATTGGATTATTGCTGTTCTTTTCTAGGAATGTCAAAAATATTTTGAGCTTTATTATTTATTTCCTTGCACTTTATAATACTGTGCTGTGTACAAGTTGGCTGCAGAATTTCCAACGTTGCAACACAATGATGGCGTTTAGCTGCTCTAGTTGGAATTTGGTCATAAAAGGCAATTTCTAAGAAAACAGAAGAAACACTTTGTCTTTTTTGTTCCTGGAAGTAAAGATAAACATTTCTGTTATCAGAGTTGTTTGTTCGGATTCTGCTGGATCTGTAGATGATCAAGGCCAGTCTATGCCCTGAAGGTTATGTTGCCGCTTGGACTGATACCACAGACTGATGAGACAGAAGAGTTACTGACCTGGGCTTTCCTCTCCTATTTTCTCTCTGTCTTTGATGAACACTAGTTTTTGATGGAAGCCATGCCATTTTGTATTTGTATTTGGTTGGGCCAAATGTGACAATCTTGGGAGAGCTACTGCTAGGACTCCAAGTTAATATTGAACCTCCTAGATGAAGCCCTCCATGTCCTAATGCATCCTTTGACTGACATGAGAGCCCCATCCAGACTTGGGCTCTCCATGGATGATTCATTTTGGCAAGTAATTATCAAACATTCTGGCCGTATGACCATCTCAACTCCGTTCCGACCATCTCAGTATTGTGTGTATGGCTGTCAAGCCAGCTCAGATGAACACCTCAGTATCTTGTATTTCGTCCTGCCATTTGATCTTCCAAGATTCCAAAGCCAGCTCAAGTGCAAATGGTTGAACTTCACGGCATGATTTTAAAGCATGATCCAAACCTCATGTGAACTACTACAATCCTGATAAGGACTGATAATATTTGGAGAAATTTGGCCACCTAAACATAAACAGATTTCACTTATTTAGACAAAATATTATCCAAGCAGAAATTAAAGCAAACGAGCTCCACTGACCTAATAATAGAGTTGGTAAAACATTTTGTCACATATTCACTTCTACTATGTTTTCTTCCCTGCACTCTCCCTCCACCCACCAAAGAATCCCCTATGTCATGAAATCTTAAAGATTGCTGAAAAGAGAGGCATGTTGCTGTAGCTTTTTGTCTTGCAATCATTAGGCCAAATGTTAAGAGTACTGAACTTAAAAAATTCACAAAAATATATACTTTCTGTTTGGGAGTTGACTCTGGCTGAAGTGTTACCATGGAGTATGCAATGGAGATTTATAGGGTCCCTGGTTCACAGATAGTTCAAAAAAAGGTACACAGCTACAACATATTTGTTTATATTCCTGTGTTTGAATGTATGTTGCTTCCAGCAATCATAAATGAGTGATCTTGCAAATTGAACTGATCGTTTTAAATTGGATGTTAGTTAGCAATTTGCACCTTCCAGTTTGTAGGACAAGTGCTGTCCAATAGCGAAATTGCATCTAACAGTATGTTTTAGATCTTGTAAGTGTGGGCTGGTTGAATACAATCTGTGCTCTGCTTTTCGAAAGAATGTGCTATTTGATTTGATCAGAGTTGAGAGTGTGTTGCTGAAAAAACGCAACAGGTCAGTCAGCATCTGAGAAGCAGGAAAATTGACGTTTCAGGAATCCTGATTGATGGGCTCCGGCCCGAAATATTGATTTTCCTGCTTCTCGGATGCTGCCTGACCAGCTGTGCTTTTCCAGCAACACACTCTCAACTCTGATCTCCAGCATCTGCAGACCTCTCATTATTTGATTTTGATCAGCCAATTGTGAGGATCTAAGATACCCGATATAGCACTAGCATTGACCATCCTACATAACATTGTTCGGTTGTATGATAGTTGGATTGTCTTACCTTAGAAACTTCTGCTCTAACCAGTGGTATGGGACTAGCTAGGTGAAAAAGCTGACAATTGATCAGAATTTTGGATTGGTAAACTCCATGGATTTAGCTGGGTAAACTTCAGTAGTGTCCTTGATGATATGTCCCTGTCCCCCAACTGAAATTTATGTTCAATGGGAATGAGTTTTAATGATCTGGAAATCTTCCTTCAACTGTACAGAGTACTGGTGAGGTGGCACCTGGAGTGCTGTGTACAGTTTTGATCTCCTCACATTATGAGGGATATACTTGAATTTGGAAGCAGTTTAGAGAATGTTCTCTTGGCTAATTCCTGGGATTAAGGGTTTGCCTAATGGGGAACGATTGAGCAGGTTGGCTGATACCCATTGGAGTTTAGAAGAATGAGGTGATCTTCTTAAAACATCGAAGAGCTTGAGGGAATTCAAAAGGTGGATAGAATAGAATATTTCTCCTTTTTGGAGGAAACTTGGAACCAATGAGCACATATAATCAGTAGATTCCTTATTACGAGGGAGATGAAGTGAACTTCCCTCTCAGAGTGGTTGTTTTTGAAATTTCCTTTTGTCGAGAACAGTGGAAGAGGCTGAGATGAACACAGTTTTAAACAATCAGAGAATTAAAAGTTATGGACAACGGGCAAGAAAGTGAAGCCCATGTAAAACATGATTTTAGGGAATGGTGTGGCAGGTGAGATAGGCCAAATGGCACTCCTGTCCCTGTTTCTTATCATCTTATACACTCTCGACCAAAGTAGGAAGAGTTTGTCCCTGTGTGTTAAACTTTACCACAGGCTTGGGGATGGCAGATTGCTAACGGGAGCAGTTTGGCATTTTTACTGCATATGGGCAATTAGCTTCCTCGGGACCCATCGTCCACTTAAGGGCAACAAATGGGTCTCCAATGCTGGAGACCTGCTGAAAGGACTGGTAGCTGTGAATGCTCCGGAGCCTGACTGTTTGTTTTTTTTTAAAAGAATTGAGTGCTGCTAAAACTGATGGGACAGGGTGGGGGGGCGGGGGGGGGGAAGGGTGTCGCTGGCTGGTGGTGGCGGTTGAAGGTACTCTTCAGCAAATAAATATAAAATTTAAATTATGACTGCCTGAGGGTGATAGACGACAGCACTCACAGGGGATGTCTCTAAGGAATTGTTCAAGCCTTTGGGGTTGCTTTTCTTGTCCATGGCTTCCTCTGTCAACCTTAAGCTTCAAAGGCCTCTGAGAAATTGGTGGCACCCCCACATGTGTGATGGCAGCTCTACCAACTACTGGTGTCCAAGTATAATGGTTCCTAATCAGGGTCCTAGTTGTGTAACTTTCTGTGCTCCTTGCAACCCCATTAGGAATCCTCCCCAACAGTGGGGCATTTATGGCAAGCTATCCCAAGGTAGCTGCCTGCTGTTTTACCGGCTGTCTTCCTTCCTCTGTTCCTGTCACCCACAAACTGGTAGAATTCTGCCCCATATGTAGAAAGTGAGCATGTAATTATTTTTGTTTTGATTAAAGGGGTTCTTAAACAAAGCAAAATATTTAACTGCATATCTGGTACAAATCACATCTCAAAAGTTTGCCTGCTTTTACTGGGTTAAGCCCAGTGGAAATTTGTTTCTCCTAAGGATTTGTTAGTCACAGAATATGCAAATAGTTTTCAGTTATGTTTGTTCTTTTCTGCAGAGCCAAGTTTTGTCTACTCCGATGTGATAAGAGCCAGTGAAAATAGTTTGGATGGTGGTGATGATAAAATTTATTTCTTCTTCACTGAAGTATCTGTTGAATATGAATTTAATAGCAAACTTCTGGTGCCACGAATAGCTCGAGTGTGCAAGGTAAGATCTGGCAGTAGTATTCAATTAATTCTAATAAAGTCATACAAAGACCTAAGTATGAGGAAAACATTCATGCAGTCATCAGTTCTTGTTGCCAATCATTAATTATAACAACTTGGTTAGAAGGAAATTACTGTGACGAGCGAGAAGCGTTTTGGATATTCTGTTACCTGAATCTGATCTTCTGTCCAGTTACTCTGAATTAGATTAGGTTAGATTCCCTATAGTGTGGAAACAGGCCACTTGGCCCAACAAGTCCACACCAACCATCCGAAGAGTAACCCATCCAGAACTATTTCCCTCTGACTAATGCACCTAACACTATGGGCAATTTAGCATGGCTAATTCACCTGACCTGTACATCTTTGGACTGTGGGAGAAAACCGGAGCACCTGGAGAAAACCTATGCACGCATGGGGAGAATGTGCAAACTCCACACAGACAGTTGCCCGAGGCTGGAATCGAATGCAGGTCCCTGGTGCTGTGAGGCAGCAGTGCTAACTACTCTGAGCCATCGTGCCACCCAAATGTTGACTGATTTCTGAAATGTGGATTATATAATAGCTGTTGATACCCAAGAGATATATTTTTCAGCAACAATCATAACAGTTCAAAGCAGAGCAACAGGTAAAGACTGCAGGTTGTCTTTGGAGTCTTTCAAAGTGTCGATGTGATTTGTTTTAAATAGCTTGACAGTGCGATTTGTTTTAACCCAGAACTACTTGGAAGTATTTGGTTGCAGAGTTGAATTAGAAGGTGTCCCAAGTGGGATGAAAGATCATGATTATTCTATAATAATTTGGATTTTTTTTTGAGGTGAACAGTTCAGGACTTTAGAAACATGAGTAAAAAACAGGGATACAAAATTGGGCTGATGACTAGCACGAAACTGTCCTATGACACAAGGAGGTAGCAATAGAAATAAATTCTTTTAGAAAAACAGCACCATCCAAAATATCAGGGAGTGGGCAGATTCTTTTCAAAGATAAAAGCAGGTTATTCAGAAAGAAAAAAGTTTGTAATATCAGCATTTCCGTTTAACTGTCTTCAAGTTAATCAAGCCAGATGGAAAAAAGTCCTGAATAGCTTAATGTTAATAAAAAAAAAAGTTTCAGATATATTTGACTGTAGAAGAGCAGTTTAAGAAGCCTTTGTTAAGAAATAAATGGGTTGTGTTTGCAACTTGTTAAAAGATCTCAGGAAGAGTTGTTACTAGCCAGCTTATTCTTATATTTCATCTTCTCCCCCCATATTGTTTTTTAAAATTATCCTCTGCTGGCTTTTAGAAGATTGGGAAGAGTGAATATTGGACCTCTGGAAAATAAGGCTAGAGAAGTAGTAGTGGGGAACAAAGAAATGGGAGAGGAATTAAATCGACGATTAATTCGGAGTCCAATTGAGACCGTGATCAGATGGGTCAATGGACTGAGGAGTGGCAGATGGATTTTAATTTAAATAAATATAAGGTGTTGCATTTTGATAAGGCAAATTAGGGCAGGATTCATACAGTAAAAGGTAGACCCCTGGGGAATGTTGCCAAACAAAAGCACCTAGAGGTGCAGGTGTAGTTCTTTGAAAGTGGAGTCGCAGGTAGACAGGGTGGTGAAGAAGGTGTTTTGCATGCTTACCTTCACTGATCAATGCATTGAGTATAAGAGTTAGGAAACCATGTGTGGCTCTACAGGACACTTTTGGAATACTGCTCGCAATTCTGGTTGCTCTTCGATAGGAAAGATGCTGTTAAACTTGAGAGGGTGCAGAAAAGATTTACAAGAATTTTGCCAGCACTGGAAGGTTTGAGCTATAGGGTGAGGTTGAATAGGCTGGGGCTGTTTTTCCCTGCACCGTCAGAGACTGATGGTGACTTCTTAGGTGTTTATAAAATAATGAAAGGCATGGATAGGGTGAATAGCCAAGTTCTTTTTCCCTAGATTTGGGAGTCCAAAACCAGAGGGCACAGTTTAATAAGGTGAGAGGGGAAAAGTTTAAAAAGGACCTGAGGTAACTGTTTCCATGCAAAGTGAGTGCATGTATGGAATGAGCTGTCAGAGGAAATGGTGGAGGCTGGTACAACTACAACATTTTAAAAAGCATCTGGATGGGTATATGAATAGGAAGTATGATTTTTTAAAAAAAAGGGTTGAGAGGGATATTGGCTAAATGCTGGCAAATGCGACTCGATCAGATTGGGATGTCTGGTCAGCCCACGTGAGTTGGACCAAAAGGTCTGTTTCCATATGGTTCTGTCTCTATGACGACTCCACAGAGTTATGAAGGAGATACTGGATTAGTGGTGCTGTAAGAGCACAGCAGTTCAGGCAGCATCCAAGGAGCAGCGAAATCGACGTTTCGGGCAAAAGGAAACGTCGCTTTCACTCCTCCTCGGATGCTGCCTGAACTGCTGTGCTCTTATAGCACCACTAATCCAGAATCTGGTTTCTAGCATCTACATAGAACATAGAACGGTACAGCACAGAACAGGCCCTTCAGCCCACGATGTTGTGCCGACGACTGATCCTCATGTATGCACCCTCAAATTTCTGTGACCATATGTATGTTGAGGAGTCTCTTAAATGTCCCCAATGACCCTGCCTTCACAACTACTGGCAACGCATTCCATGCTCTCTCAACTCTCTGTGTAAAGAACCCGCCTCTGACATCCCCTCTATACTTTCCTCCACCCAGCTTAAAACTATGACCCCTCGTGTTAGTCATTTCTGCCCTGGGAAATGGGCTCTGGCTATCGACTCTATCTATGTCTCTCGTTATCTTGTATACCTTAATTAGGTCCCCTCTTCTCCTCCTTTTCTCCAATGAAAAAAGTCCGAGCTCAGTCAACCTCTCCTCATAAGATAAGCCCTCCAGTCCAGGCAGCATCCTGGTAAACCTCCTCTGAACCCGCTCCCAAAGCATCCACATCTTTCTTATAATAGGGCGACCAGAACTGGACGCAGTATTCCAAGTGCGGTCTAACCAAGGTTTTATAGCGCTGCAACAAGATCTCACGACTCTTAAACTCAATCCCCCTGTTAATGAAAGCCAAAACACCATATGCTTTCTTAATAACCTTATCCACTTGGGTGGTCATTTTAAGGGATCTATGTACCTGCACCCCAAGATCCCTCTGTTCCTCCACACTGCCAAGAATCCTATCCTTAATCCTGTACTCAGCTTTCAAATTCGACCTTCCAAAATGCATCACCTCGCATTTATCCAGGTTGACTCCATCTGCCACCTCTCAGCACATCTCTGCATCCTGTCAATGTCCCGCTGCAGCCTACAACAGCCCTCTATACTGTGAACGACACCTCCAATCTTTGAGTCATGTGCAAACTTGCTGACCCATCCTTCAATCCCCTCATCCAAGTCATTAATAAAAATTACAAACAGTAGAGGCCCAAGGACAGAGCCCTGTGGAACACCACTCACCACAGACTTCCAGGCAGAATATTTTCCTTCTACTACCACTCGCTGTCTTCTGTTGGCCAGCCAATTCTGTATCCAGACAGCTATGTTCCCCTGAATCCCATTCCTCCTGACCGTCTGAATGAGCCTACCATAGGGAACCTTATCAAATGCCTTGCTGAAGTCCATATACACCACATCCACAGCTCGACCCTCATCAGCTTTTCTAGTCACATCCTCAAAGAACTCGATAAGGTTTGTGAGGCATGACCTGCCCCTCACAAAGCCGTGTTGACTGCATGCTCTTCCAGATGATCATAAATCCTATCCCTCAGAATCCTTTCTAACACCTTGCAGACAACAGATGTGAGACTGACTGGTCTATAATTGCTGGGGATTTCCCTATTTCCTCTTGAAGAGAGGAATTACATTTGCCTCTCTCCAGTCGTCAGGTACGACTCCAGTGGAGAGCGAGGATGAAAAGATCTTCGCAAGTGGCGAAGCAATTGCATTTCTCGTTTCCCCAAGCAGCCGAGGATAAATCTGGTCCGGGCCTGGCGACTTGTCAATCTTATTGTTTGACAAAATTTTCAGCACATCAGCTTCCTCTATCTCTATCCATTTCAGCAAGCACACCTGCTCTTCAAAAGTTTCATTCACTACAAAGTTCGTTTCTTTCGTAAAGACAGAAGCAAAAAACTCATTGAGGGCTTCCCCTACCTCCTCAGACTCCACACACAAGTTCCCTATGCTGTCCCTGATCGGGCCTACTCTTTCTTTGACCATTCTCTTATTCCTCACAAGTGTAAAATGCCTTTGTGTTCTCCCTAATCCGTTCTGCCAAGCCTTTCTCGTGCCCCCTCCTGGCTCTCCTCAGACCATTTTTAAGCTCCTTCCTTGCCTGTCTGTAATCCTGTAGAGCTGAGCTTGACCCTGGCTTCCTCCACCTTACGTAAGCTACCTTCTTCCTTTTCACGAGAAGCTCCACCGCTCTTGTCATCCAAGGTTCCTTTATCTTACCACTTGAATATGTCTCAGAGGGACATATTTATTCATCACTTGCAACAACTGTTCCTTAAACAGTCTCCACATGTCTATAGTGCCTTTACCATGGAACAATTGCTCCCAGTCCATGCTTCCTAACTCATGTCTAATCGCATCATAGTTTCCTCTTCCCCAATTAAATATCCTCCCATTTTGCCTAATCCTCTCCTTCTCCATAGCTCTGTAGAATGTGAGGCAGTTGTGGTCACTATCACCAAAATGCTCTCCCACCATCCGCAGTCATTGTTTTTACCTCTTATGAAGGAGATAGCTGAGGGGTTTGTAGAGGCATTGATGGTGATCATGCAGGAATTGCTGGAATCAGAGAGGGTCCAAGAGGTCTGGAAAATGGCTAATATTACATCCATGTTGAAGAAAGGAGAGAGCCAGAATCCAGGATATTATAGGCCAGTTAGTGTACCTTTGGTCATTGGTAAGATTTTAGAGTATCTTATTAAGTATGAGTTTGCAGAACACTTGGAAATACATGATAAATACAACTGAGTTAGCATGGCTACATCGTAGGGAGGTTATGCCTGACAAATCCGATTGAATGCTTTGAGGAGATAGCAAGCAAGTTAGACACTT
Organism: Chiloscyllium plagiosum; assembly: GCF_037043375.1. Classification (NCBI taxonomy): domain Eukaryota; kingdom Metazoa; phylum Chordata; class Chondrichthyes; order Orectolobiformes; family Hemiscylliidae; genus Chiloscyllium; species Chiloscyllium plagiosum. Next base: position 62,043,287 of record NW_028270140.1, read on the forward strand.
GGACCATTGGACCAAATCTATCAGATTTTCAGAAGGCCTTTGATAAGGTGCCACGTAGGAAGCTGCAAAATAAGCTGAGAGCCCATGATGTTTGGGGCAAAGTACCAGCACGGATAGATAATTGACTGATTGGCAGAAGGCAGAGAGTATGGATAAAGGGTTCTTCTTCAGGTTGGCAACTGGTGACTAGTGGAGTTCCACAGGAGTTCATATTGGAACCACAACTATTCAGGTTATACATTAATGAACTGAAAGAAGGAACTGAGGGCACTTTTGCTAAATTTGCAGATGACACAAAAATAGGTGGAAGGACAGGTAGTGTGGAAAAGCTGAAAAAGGACTTCGGCAAATAAGTGACAGATGGAATATAATGTAGAAAAGTGTGAGGTTATGCAATTTAGTAGGAAGAATAGAGATGTTGACTATTTTCTAAACCAGGAATGGCTTTGGAAATCTGAGACACAGAGGGACTTGGGCATCTTAGTTCAGAATTTTCTTTAGGTTAACATGCAGATTCAATGAGCAGTTAGGAAGGCAAATGTGATGCTGGCATTCATTTCAAGAAAGCTAGAAGACGAGCAGATGTATTGCTGAAGTTGTATAAGGCTCTGGTCAGACTGCATTTGGAATGTGTGAGCAGTTCTAGGCCCCATAATGAGGAAGGGTGTGCTGCTATTGGAGGGGACCCAGAGGAAGTTCACAAGAATGAAGGAGTTGTCATACGAGGAGTGGTTGAGGACTCTGTGTCTGTACTCAATGGAGATTAGAAGGTTGAGGGAGATCTTATTGGAACTTAGACAGTACTGAGAGGCTTAGATAGAACGGACGTAGAGAGATATTTCCACTAGTCAATGAGACAAAGATCTGAGGGCACAGCCTCAGAGTGAGGTGACGACCCTTTTAAAACTGAAATGAGGAGGAATTTATTCAGCCACAGGGTGGTAAATCTGTGAAACTCTTTGATACAGAGGACTGTGTGGCCATTTCGTTGCATACATTTAAGACAGACATAAATCGATCCTTAATTGCTAAGGGGATCAAGGGTTATGGGAAGAAGGCAGCAGACTGCAGTTGACTAACTTATCAGCCGTGATCAAATGGTGCAGCAGACTTGATCAAATGGCCTAATTCTACGAGCATATTTTATGGTCTTAAGAGATGCTAATGAATGAACTAACATTGAGTGAGTGCAGAAGTTGATCATAAAGAAACTAGTCATGCAAATTAAACATAGAACTTTCAGATGAAAACAGGGTGACCCTTTACTGAGGTTTAAATATCTATTTGATTGTTGTTAAATGTATATACAAAATAGGAGCAAAAGTCTTTCATTTGAGCCCTCAATTCAGTAGGATTGTGGCTAATCTAAATGTGTTCAGAATTCCACACTCCCATCTAACTGAACTTTCAATTCCTTTGCCTAACAAAAATCTATTGACAGAAAATGATGGAGAAACTCAATATTTGTGGCAGCTTCTGTGGAAAGAGAAACAGCGTTAACTATTTGAATCCCGTATGACTCTGAATACTCTGTTTTCTGCCAGCTAGCCAAACCGTGCCAATATGTCATCTCTATCCTGGTTTTTATTTTATCAAATGCCTCCTGGAAATGCAATTTGTCAAAAGTACCCCATTGTCTACAACACTTCCCTTTTTAAAAAAAAATCTTTGAAAAATGAAATTAAATTGGTTAAGCATGGTTTCCCTTAATGAACCCATACTGACTCATCCTGACCTTTTTCTATGTGCATAGTTATAGTCATTTTGATTCTAATATCTTCCTCATGACAACCATCAGACTAATTGGCCTGTCGTTTACTGTTTTCTGCTCTGGCCCTTCTTGAATAGAGGAGTTATATTTACTACTTTCCAATCCAATGAAGCCTTTCCAGAATTTAGGAAATTTTGGAAAATGAACACCAATGCATCCACTACCTCATTAGCAACTTCTTTTTAGACTGCAGCATGAAGACCATCTAGACCTGGAAACTTGTCAGCCTGTAATTCAATTAGTTTGCTTGGTACTATTTCCCATCTGATTGTAATTTCATTATGTTCCTCTGTCCCTCCCACCTCCTGATTTCCAGTTATTACAATAATGTTTTTTTGTGTCCTCTATTGTAAAGATGGAAGCAAAAAATTGTTGATATCCTCTACCATTTCCCTGTTATCTAGTAACAGCAACCTATTTTTCTCTGTCGCCCTACAAGATCAGCATATTTTATTTAATCTTTGCCTTTAAATATTTCTAGAAACTCTTGCTATCTGACTTTATACTTCAGGCTAGCTTCTTTCATTCTGTAATTTCTTTCCCCTGATTGACCTTTTATCATTCTCTATTAGTGTTTTTATTCTCTCAAGTGTATCAGAGGATGTTGTGGGAGTTAGGGTCTCTGCAATCTCCTCCCTGTCAGAATTATTTGTATCATCTATAACCATGGGTGAGGTGCCAGATGACTGAATGGTGGCTCATATGCTTTTCTGGATTAGTGGTGCTGGAAGAGCACAGCAGTTCAGGCAGCATCCAAGGAGCAGCGAAATCGACGTTTCGGGCAAAAGCCCTTCATCAGGAATCAATGTGCTTTTGTTTGATAAAGGATGTAGGCAAAGTCTGGGAACTGTAGACCTGTGAGTCTGACATTGGTGATGGGTAGGTTGTTGGAGGCAATTTTAAAAGATAGGTTTTACATGCATTTGGAGAGGCAAGGAAAGATTAGGGGTAGTCAGTATGGTTTTGTACAAGGGCAGTCATACCTTACAAATGTTTTGGAGTTTTTTGAGGAAGTAACCCAAAAGATTGATGAGAGCTGAGCAGTAGATGTTGTTTACTTGGACTCTAGTAAAGCCCTTGCTAAGATTCTGCATGGTTGACTAATTAGTAAAGTTAGGTCACATGGGATTCAGGGAGAGCTTGTCAATTGGATACAAAATTGACATAATGGCAGGAGATAGAGAATGATGTTGGAGTGTTATTTTTCAGACTGGAAGCCTGTGACCAGTGGTGTTCCACAGGGATTGGAACTGGATCCACTGTTGCTTGTCATTTATATTAATGATTTAGGTGAGAATATAGGAGGCTTGGTTAGTAAGTTTGCAGATGACAGTGAAGAAAGTTATCTAAGATTACAAAGAGATCTTGATCATTTGGGTCAATGAGCTGAAAAGTGGAAGATTGCATTTAACTTAGATAAATGTGAAATACTGCATTTTGGTGAAATAAACAAGGGTAGGACTTATATAATTAATGGTAGATCCCTGGGTAATTTTATAGAACAGGGAGACCTAGGGGTTCAGGTACATAATTCTTTGAAATTTGCATCACAGGTAGGGTGGTTAAGAAGGTGCTGAGCACACTTGCCTTCATTGCTCAGGCCTTTGAATATAAGAATTGGGATGTCACGTTAAGGTTGTGAGGTCTTTTCTGGAGTATTGTGTGCAGTTCTGGTCAACCTGTTATAGAAAAGATAGTATTAAACTGAAGAGCATTCAGAAGGGATTTACCAGGATGTTGCTGGAAATGGAGGGTTTGAGGTATAAAAGTAGGATGGATAGGCTAGCACTTTTTTCACTTGAGCACAAGAATTTGAGGCTTATAAGATCATGAGGGGCATGGATTGGGTGAATAGCCGAGGTCTTTTTCTCTGTGTGGGGGGAGTCCGAAATTAGAGTGTGTAAGTTTAAGGTGAGAGAGGAAAGATTTAAAAGGGGCAGCTTTTTCACACAGAAGGTGATATGTGTATGGAATGAGCTGCCAGTGGAGTTGGGGTACAATTACAACATAAGCTGAATAGCAAAAGTCTTTTCCCTAAGGTGGGCGAGTTCAAAGCTAGGGGCATATTTTTAAGGTAGGAGGAGAAATAGTTAAAAAGGCCATGACGGGCAATTTGTTTTACATACAAAAGTGGTTAGTGTGTAGAATGAATGCCAGAGGAAGTGGTGGATGCAGGTTACAATGTTTAAAAGCCATTTGGATAAATACATGAATACATAAACTTATTGTGTTAAATTTACTTTTGTTTTGTTAATAAATATGATTTCAATGATTGTTCAGGGTATGCTATACTTCATGTTAGACTTGGGTGATTTTTTTTAGCAATCATGAGTGATATGTTTTGCTGGTCTGCCCTAACCTGCCTTTTTTCCATAGGCCCTGTTATTTCTGTTAAGTGAGGTTTTTCTGGAACGTGACTATGGTGATTACGAGAACTACCTGTATTTGACAAATGTGGCCATATTTAAGTTTAAAATTTCTAGTGTTAAGCCTAATGTTTTCCTTTCAAGCTGGATGTAAAATTAAGCACTGTTGAGGTTACTGTTACCTAGATGTGTCTTTCCTCAGAAGTCATTATTTACGCTTTTCACATTGCACAATGCCAAGTCTAACGTAACCTACTCTCTAGTTCGTTCCAGAACACCCTGCTCTAAGAACATTTTTGGGATAGTTTCTTTGAACTCCTCATGCAGTCTATTCCTGAAGAAGGGCTTATGCCCGAAACATCGATTCTCCTGCTCCTTGGATGCTGCCTGACCTGCTGCGCTTTTCCAGCAACACATTTTCAGCTCTGATCTCCAGCATCTGCAGTCCTCATTTTCTCCATGCAGTCTATTATTGCCAATCTGATTCTTTTTTCTCTCTGGTTTAAATGTAGATTAAACTCACCCATGATTATTGCAATCCCTTTTATGAATGCTTTGTCCCACATTGTGGTTACTGTTCAGGGGACTGTAGATCATTCCTGCTCGTGACTTCTTTCCATCTCAACCCAATAACTTTCATGTCCTAATTACCTGAATTAAGGTTATGTCTAGCTATGGCACAAATACTAGCCTACATTAACGATTTGCTTAGAGTTTAATATTTAATTGTTTTAGATTAGATTACTTAGTGTGGAAACAGGCCCTTCGGCCCAACAAGTCTGCACCGACCCTCTGAAGAGCAACCCATTCCCCTACATTTACCCCTTCACCTAACACTACGGGCAATTTAGCATGGTCACATTTTTGGACAGTGGGAGGAAACCAGAGCACCCGGAGGAAACCCAAGCAAACACGGGCAGAACGTGCAAATTCCACACAGTCACCTGAGGCGGGAATTGAACCCAGGTCTCCGGCGCTGTGAGGCAGCAGTGCTAACCACTGTGCCGCCTGAAGGAATTGAAAAGCAAGATGTTAATTTTCAAAATCCATCTCTAGACCATTCAAAATTAAAACTTGCCAGAGAAATTAACAGCGTTGTGGGCTGCCATTATCTGCTACAATTTTGCTGTTTTGAGATTGCATTAGATGTATAAGCACAATTCTTCAAACATCTTGCAGCTTATCAATGAGTGGTGAAGCTGTACAGAATAGATTGCATTTTTTCTTTTTATCTCAGCTAAAGTAACAACATGGCCTTGGGTCCCAGACCAAGGAGTAGTAATCTATTTCCTGATCACTTCAATGAGTCGTGTTGAAAGCTGTAATGCTTAATATGGTGAAATAAACTCTTGCCTCTTTGTGTAAAGACTCGCTTGCAAATAATGGTGTGAGCTGTTGTTTTTTTTTAATGTCGACCTATTGAGAGATGCCATTCCACACACCTGGGGGTCTTGAACCTGGGCCTCTTAATTCCGAGGTAGGGACACTAACACTGTGCTACAAAAGCCACGAGCTATGTCAGAATGAGTGGGTCACATTAAATTACCTAACAATTAGTCAGCTTAGGGTAAAATATAAAGTTGGCTAAGAACAAAAAGCCTGAACTTTGGTGTTTGGCAATGAAGACTGGTAGATCTTAGAAAATTTTTATTAGCCACTGAGAATAAATTAATTCATGTAGCTAAATTGTTCTTCATTAATCAAGGCCTTTGCCAAGGTTTGTTTAACTGCATGTATTACAAAACTGGTGCAAATGTGCATTAACCTTAAAGTAATTGTCATTCTAATTATATTTAGGGTGATAATGGAGGATCACGAATTCTGCAGAAGAGATGGACATCATTTCTCAAAGCTAAGCTGATTTGCAATCTACCGGAGTCTAATTTTGTCTTCAATGTCATTCAGGATGTTTTTATTTTGAAAACACCAAATTGGAAGGAAACAGTGTTTTATGGTGTTTTTACATCCCAGTGGTAAGTAATTTGACATCTTTGCCGTGGTTTTCAATATTCTAAGTAATATACGTTTTCAAGTAGCTTCATTCAGAAAACCATTATCTTTAGTGTTGTGTATTCCTTTCTTCCCTGTGCATAGTTCACGATGTATTAGGTAACGAACTAGTTTGGTCTCAACAATCACTCTTTCAATAGAGCTGAAACAAAGACTGTGTGTGCACTTCAGAGCTGCTGAGCAGAAATGTAAAACAATTCATCAGCTAGCAAGTCCTAACTGTTCAACATTAATCCTCCATCAGTTCTTGCACACTCTTTTTTTTGTGAGATGTGTTTTCAGCACTAAACACATTTGTGCAAAAGATTAAAATTTCCATTTCCCGTTTTCAGTGCTTATTCAATATCCAGTCCTGGATGAGCAAAGCCTCCGCCGATTATATTTTGATGAGATTGACGTCAGTTTCCAAATGTCATTCCCTCACCACTGATTCTGTCCCTCCCCCTGCTGAAGTGAACATAACTGTTTACAATCTTGCTCTTATGTTCGAGCTTGATCAGCTTTTAACCACATCACTAAGACTACCAATGTCCACTTCTGTAATGTTGCTTGTTGCCATCCCTGTCACAACGTCTTCTGCCATTGAAGCCCTCATTCCTGCCTTTGTTACCAGTAAACATGATTATTATTATGCACACCTGGCCAGCTTTCCATATTCTATACTACAAGTATCAATACAAATCACTACTTTGATTGTCCAATAGTGAGCTAAATGCTGTTTATCCAGCACTTTTCTGCTGAACTACACAGGCTGCCTGTTAACACCTTAACTTGAAAATTCTCATCTCTGTTTTCAAAGCCTTTAATGGTCTGGTCCTTCCTTACCTCCTGTTATTTCCCCAGGTTCTACAACCTGCTATTAAACCTTCTCTAATTGCAGACTCTTAAGCATCAGTGATTTTTAATTGCTTCACTATTGGTGACTGTACCATCAGATGCATTGACCATGAGCCCTGAAATTCTGACCTAAATCATCTCTCATCTCTCCCCATCTTTTTTTCCCCTTTCAGGCCCTCCTTAAGGCCTGTTACATTTGAACTAATATCACCGTGAGTTTAGCTGTCATATTTTGTTTTGTAACATATCTTTGAAGCTCCTTGCAATATTTTACTGTTCAAAGACAAATTATAGTTAAAAATTGCCATTTGATATCCACATACTGCTTATGTTGGTAATCCATTTGTACAGTTAAGACTCCTGTTCGTTGACTTAGATTCATTTGCACTGCTCATGTATGTAACTTTGGTCAATAAGGTGAATAGTGCTTCACCAGGAACAGTGCCACAAGGGATAATGCAAATCTTCCAACTCACTTTATTATAAGTTAACTCTCTTTTCAGCAATCTTTATATATGAACGATCACAGTAATCAGAAGTAAGCAACTAAAAATTCAAATCAAAAATTAAAGGTCAACAAATCAGCTCCAAGGTAGAAATTTCAATATCGAATTCCACATTTGTTGAGAAAGTCTTGAGAAAGTTTACTTGAGAAAGTCTTTGTCATTTTTCCTCGAGTCATTATGTCATGGAGTAAGTGCTTCACCTGCATACAATAGAGAGAATTGTTATGAAGAACTCCGCTCTGTGCTGGCCTTGAGCAGGGGTTTTTAAGCTGATCTGGCAATGCTTATGTTATCTCCCGTAATATAAGAAACCGGCAACGATAGAATGGAATTAAAGAATCCAATAGACATTTATTGCAACTAAGTTTTTTTATAGAAACATTGCATTAGTCAGATTACAAGTGTCTGGGCTAGTATTAAGCTATTGGTGTACAACAGAGGGGGGGAGGCTTCAGTAGAATGTCGTGTTCCAAATGATCTGAGGTAAGATAGAGTGTGTGACTGTTATCCTCATGTACTGTGATACGGTGATGAAGTGAGCATTTCTCTGAAACTTGGGCTGAATTACTGACCATGAGACAAAATACAACAGGCTTTATTTTAATTCCTGTGTAGTTTGCATAAAGGGAGTTGCACAAATAATGTGGCATTGCACAAATAATGCTGAATTCAGCTGTTTTTAAATATAATCCTTGCTCAATACCTAAATATTTTCAAATTGTCTCTAAGAATAAATAAATATCCATCTTACTTATTAACAAAGTGGGTATCATGAATGATTCAGAAATATTTATCCAATTTAAAAATTTTTAACAATTCTTCGATACCTAACCATTACTTTGTAGAATCATTGTACAACGATTTACAGTAAGAAAGAGGCCACGAACCACATATTATGTTTGAGGTTCACTAGAACCATAAATCGAACACAAGACAGATGGAGGGTAACTTCAACAGGAAACACTTTCTCAGTTTCTCAGCTTCACAGTTAGTTTATACACTGCCTCCCCCCCTCCTGTCTCTGAGTTACCTGACCCGCTGTCTTTAAAGGGGCAACACACACCAACTATGTACATAATACGCTTCACCCTTTATTTCAATAGTCTCTTTAACAGTATATATACATCCAACAATTGTAACTTGTTATACAGGCATTCTTGTTAACATGTATACATCAGGAATTTGTATACTCCTGTAGTTTAGATTGACATGATCAGTCTCTCAGAGGGGTGGCGATTCCTTGAGGATCATCATCTCCTGATCCCAAGAAGCTTTTCTAGTGTTGTTTCCTGGACCTCCAGAAGCTCCTGTTATTCCACAGGTTCGTCCCTCTCTGATTAGCTGTTGTGTCCTCCCTGGGTATGGACAACCCTGGTTTGGAGACACATGACTCAGTTGACACCACTGGTCCCATCTGGACTAGCTCAATATTCTGAGGGACTTGTCCCTGTTGGTGAGATGCAGCAACCTGCTGGTCTGTGTGCCTCCTCTGGACCAGTTCATCCCTAGTCTGTATCGTATATGACAACAGTCTTGTTTGAGCCACCTCCACTGCTGGGATCCCAGGTATATAATTCCAGGCCAACTCATTCTCACCTCTTTGGAATAACCTCACTGTTGAGGTTCCTACCCTTCTGGCCATCTGTTCATCTTGATTTCAGTCTACCATTTCTCTGGTCTCTTCGGGCTACAGTAAGTCAAACCTGGTTCTCAGCTGGCTGTTCAACATTAAGGATGACTGTAAGTCATTTTGTGTGGTGTGTTCTGGAACATACTGAGGAATTTGAGGCCTTTAAGCCCTGCTTCAAGGTTTATACAAATCTAGCCTGGCCATTTATTATACAGAGCAGATTGCACATGTCTGACTCCGTAATTTTCCAGGTACTAGTCAAACTCTTGTGCCACAAACTGTGGGCCACTGTCACTTGCAACTTGTCTGGGGCTCTTGAACTGGCAAATGTTTCATCCAGTTGGTTTTTGTTGCTTCCACTGATACCGACTTCATGACTATCATCTTGGACCACTTGAGTAAGCAACAATGACCACTAATAATGTATGTACCTCTGGTCCTATGAAATTGACATTAATCTGTTGCCACTGTGATTGAGGCCACTCCCATTGGTGAAAGGGTGATAACGGTGGTGCCTCCCTTACTAATGCACAGGTTTCGCATCTTTTTTTGCTTTCTCCTCAATCTGGGAATCCACATTTGGCCACCAAAGGTAGCTTCTGGTTATTCCCTTGGTTCGCACCAAGCCAGGGTGTTCTTGGTGCACATGTTTCAGCACCTTCCCTCTACAGGGAGGAATAACAACTCTCATTTTAAAAAAAACAGCTGTCTGGTATGGACAGCTCCCACCTCATGGACAGGTAAGGGTGTAACTCTGGATAGTTTCTATGACAAGTCCTTCGTCTCATGACCAAGTCCACCCAGGTCATTCCGGGTAGTTTTCCGCAACTGACTTGCTAACTCCGATCGAAATGAGTTAACCCACCTCTTTAGAGTTTGTTTCACCTTCTGGTAAACCTTCTCACAATCCTTTGGTTCATATCACGGCCTCCCTTCTCTCAGCAACCATTACAGGGATTTTAGCATGGTTGCCAGATCAGACACAAACCTGCCATAACAATTTACATGTCCCAAGAACAATCTCAGTTGAGACACATTCTCTGGTCTAGGGGCCTTCACGATAGCCTCCATTTTCTTTGGTGTCTTGGGAATCCCTTGCCATCGATTAGATGGTGCAGGTACTCTGTGGACTCTTAAAACTTGCATTTTTCTCCTTTTTGCTTATAGACTTCAAATGCTCCATTTCAGAGGATCCAGTAACTAAACTCTCATTCAGATAACACTTGGCAATCAACTCAAAATTTGGTCCATGGCCTTCTGGAAATGACCTGGTGCTGATGTGATGCCAGAAGGAAATTGCTTGTAATGGAACACTTCCCTGTGTGTCACTATTATCATTGACTCCTTCACTGCCTCCATCTGCAAGTAGGCCTGCTTGGATCCATTTTTGAGAGTTGTTTTCCCCCAACCAGTCCCCAATGAGTGGGTATTGATCTACACACAGGGCTGGGTTGACTGTGATATTAATGTTTTCACAAATCTTCACTGCGCCATCTGTTTTTAAGACAGGAATGATTGGAGTCACCCTTTTACTGATGGTTACGAGCTCCAATTATCCCAGGTTCACCAACCATTCTAGTTGCGCCTCCACTTTAGGCTGTATTGTGTGTAGTACTGGTCGTGTCTTCAAACTCCTTTCATGAGCCTCCTACTTCAAGCAAAACATAATTTCTACTCCTTTTCATTTACCCAGGGTTCCCTTAAAGGCATCTTTATGCCAAAATCTCTTGCAAACTTGTTCTTGAGTCTGCAGGCCTATTAACCATGCCCTATGGTCAATTTTAATTTCGCTAACAAGGAGGGTTCAATAATGCAGGGTAATTGCCTTTCACAATGTACGGAGACAGTTTGGCACTGGTTCTTTTAGTTGTGCATTCACCAGTTCACAGCCCTGCAATGGCACCACTTTTTCTGTGTGTATATCCACAGTGTAATCTTGGCAGGCTTCAATGGCAGTGCCTTTAATTTTTCCCTTTGTATTGATTCAGGAATCCAAGACACCATTGCACTTGCATCACTTCTATCTTTACTGTCTTCCCGTCTAATTTGGGAAGAACCCAGAAACAGTCAGCTTCACCCTGTATCAGCAGATTGTTTAACCAAAACTCTGCTGACTCTGGGCCTTCTGCTTCTCCTGCAAACCCAGCTGGCTCCCAGTAACACTCTGGCTGACAGAGTGTTATGTCTTATACTCTGAATTGTCACCTTAAGGCACCCTTTCTCTTACTTGAGTTGTGGCTGGCAATTTTAAACAATATGGCTCATCATTTACACCTGCGGCACTGGGCTTCTTGAGTCCACCACATTGACTCCTTGTGGCCACTGATGCCACATTGGTGGCATTCTATGATTGGTACTGTGCTCTGTTGATTTTTCACTATTTTATGTGCTGGATGTCATCACTCAACTGGGTTGCTTTACCAAATCCATTGAGGTAGAAATTTCAAAGCTACCTTAAAATTCAGGTCTCTCTCTGCTAGTAGTTTCCAAACTTGCAATGTACTGCCAACTTCAAGGTGGCCATAATTTAGCCAATGGACTGTCCTTCATGCTGTACCCATTTATAAAAATTAGAATGTTCCAAGATAGTTTAGTGGTTTTTGTGCAAAACTCCCCAACACTTCATGTAGTCTTTTTGATGTATCTTCTCCACTGGTTTCTCTGGTGGCATCAGACTCGTTAGATTCGTGAAAGTCTTGCTTCCAGTGGTACTTAAGAAAACCCTTACCGTTATGTCTTTGTTTGCTTATAAATACATGTTAAAATGTTTGCTGCACAGAATTCAAGTTTTTAATCTCTTCATCAAACATCCCATCACCCCAAATTGGTCCACCAGTTGGTTTCCTGCCATCAGGAATTTTTTCTGCCATGCAATTCGAGTAGCTGTCGCAGCCCAAGACCCCTTGGTGAATTCTCTCTGCGCTAGCCAGTCCCTCACCAACTGTTAGCATACTCTTGTCTCCCAGCAGTGCCTGCAGCCCAAGCATTTGAGCAAGCTTTTTCCATGACGACTTCAGTAAGCTCCTGGGAGAGTACTCCCCCTTTAGTGTTGACTGTGGCTGAGTCTGCTTTTGACCACTTCCCTCGAGGTTAATCCAGTGCTGTTTTCTAACTATGGGTGATGCCCTTCCTCCCAACAGAAAAACAACAGCTTTCGCACGCAGATTGTGGTCCGGATGCCACTCCTGTCCTCAGTTGCTATGTTTATTGTTCACGAGAACCACAAACAGAACACGAGGTAGACAGAAAGTCTCAGCTCCATCATCACTGTTTAGACTGCGTCTTCTAGCTTCTGTCTTTGGGTCACCTGACAAGCTTTGTAAAAGGGCTGCTCACATCCAACTGTATACATAACAGCCCAGGTATCCTGTGTTTCTGAATTCAGAATTCGAAATAGAGCATTACTCCAAATTAAAACTTGATGTCAGTTAAAGACCAGTGCACATTCTGGCTGCTTCTTTGTTTAAAGAGCTGTGCAGAAGTTTGAAACTGTGAATCTGGATTAATGATTGTGACATTGGTAAACTGTATCTAAAATGTTGTACAGAATAGGTACAGGTAGTCCTGAGTTAGGTTTCTGATTTAATTACTGAGAATTGAATGTTGAAGCAGGCTTGAGGGGTCAAATAGTCTGCCCCGTTCCTATTTCTTATTGTCCTATAATTGCTTCTTTAAGTGAATCACATATTCCTGTAGGAATTTACATTAAAGCTGGAGTTGAGTTCCTTTATTAATAAAACATTTACACTGCTTTCTGTCTATCAATGCTCAGACCTAACAAAATTTCTGATTTTGTTTCAATTTCCAGCATCTGCAGTTTTTCTGTTTTTTCTTGTGATCTTTTTTACTTTTCTTTGCAAGAAAATGTCTGATGTACAAGTTGAAATAGTGTGCTCTGTATGTTCAGTTTTGTTCTTTGCTAAATGAAGAATAAATTAAGTCATTGAGTTATATCAAATACAATGTATGTTTATTTATAAGTTCAGACTTTATCATCTGTCTTGCTCTCTCTCCACTTTCCCCTACTTCAGTGGCTAAAACATGCAAATATATACAGTGTACATAGATGAGTAAATTATGCATTCTTTGGAGTGGCTGTTGCTGGTGTAAACAGAACTGGAGTTTTAAAACTTGAGTTTGAAAATGCCACAGTTGAGAAGCATAGGAAACACAGAAAAAGGCTAAGTTCACCTGGCGCGATTTGGGTGCTGATGCCCAAAAATGTGGATGAAGTGACACAGAACACATGATGTAAAATCAGAAGTGCTAATGCATAGTAATAATACATAAAAGGAGAATAACTTTAAGGAGCAGATCTTAATTCCTTCAGATATTGTTTTATTTTTAACATTAAATGAGGCAATGTTAAATGCAGACTATCTCTATAATCTTGTAATAAAATGTGTCTTTATGACCTTGTCAGGAGTAATTTGGAAGTATCAGCAGTCTGTGCCTTTAACATGTCCAATGTAGAAGATGTTTTCTCTAAAGGGAAATATATGCAAAGTGCTACATTTGAACAATCCCATGTAAAATGGGTCAGATACAATGGACAAGTTCCAAAACCTCGCCCTGGCTCAGTGAGTATTTATAATCATTCTGTTTTCATCTTTTGGTTATTTTAAATGAAATTCAATATCTGCTTGTTTGATTTGGCCATTTATAAATCACCTGTTCTACTTCAGTAATGACTATAAATTTACTACTTGCTGGTTTAAATCTTTCTAACTGCATTTTAACAGTGATTTGTGTGGCTTGGTTTATGTAGATGTAGAACTTAGATTAGATTTCCTACAGTGTGGAAACAGGCCCTTTGGCCCAACAAGCCCACACCGTCCCTCTGAAGAGTAACCCACCCAGACCCATTTCCCTCTGACTAATGCACCTAACACCTATGGGCAATTTAGCGTGGCCAATTCACCTGAACTGCACATCTTTGGACTGACGGAGCAAACCGGAGAACCTGGAGGAAACGCATGCAGACACTGGGAGAATGTGCAAACTCCACAGAGGCAGTCACCCATAGCTGGAATCGGACCAGGGTCCCTGGCACTGAGAGGCAGCAGTGCTAACCACAGCCATTGGGGAGCACACAGTGTCCTTAACATAGTATGTAAAAAGTTCTTAGCTTGTGATTCTGCAGCCTACAAAAAGTTTTATTTGCTGGTGAAACTTCATTAATCCTGTTCTGAGGGGATCAATAGTATAACTAATTCATAGTTATGTGCAGGTGTTGGATACTTTGATACTGTTTGGTAGCTAACATAGCTGTATCTAAAGTATGTGCTTTAGTAAAAATTATGAGAATGTCTGGAAATAAAATATTCTAATTTTAAAACTTTTTTTTCAACCATTTCATTGACTGGGAGCCCAGAAGGTACCAGGCCGCTCCAACTGTGCTGACTCTTCATTGAATTGAAAAGTGACTTGCACTCATTTGATGTGTGTAATAATGGTTGTTGAGTGTAGTTTTCATTATTCAAATTCTTTATCCCTTTCTAGTGTATAAACAATGAAGCGAGAGCTTTGAATATCAACAGCTCACTGATGTTGCCTGACAAAACTCTTCAGTTTGTGAAGGATCACCCTCTGTTGGCAGACCCAGTGAACCCTATTGGAAATAGACCAAAATTGGTGAAGAAGAATGCAAACTATATGCAGATTGTAGTGGACAGAGTTAGGGCACTTGATAACGACCTCTATGATGTCATGTTTGTGGGTACAGGTAAGTTTTTGTAGTAATATGGACATTAGTGACTGTTTAGTACAGGGAATCAATTACATGCTATGTTAAGGACAGGAAATAGATCTGGCATAAATTGGTTACCAGGAATTTTAGCAACCATACCTTTGGTTCCATCACTTATATAAATTGTAAAATGTTGAGGCCCCAGCTCTGATCCCTCTGGCATATTACCTGTAACATCTTGCCAACAAGGAATTGACCCATTTATGCCAACTTTGTTTCCTGAATTCACCCAATCTTCTATCCATGCTCATGTTACCCACTGCTCCATGAACTTTTTTTTTCCATAATTACTGTTAATGTACTACCTTATCAAATACCTTCTGGAGATCCTAGTACAGTATATCCTTTATCTATAGCACTTTACTTCCTCAGCGAACTTCAATTAATTGTTTAAACGTCACTCCCCTTCAACAAAGCCATGTTGACTCTACCTTGTTTTTTAAGCTTTTTACAATGGTATCTTTAATAATTATTTCTAACATCTTGCCTTTGACTGATAGAAACCAGTTAGCTTAATGTGTTGTCTCCATTTTGAATAAAGGAGTTATATTTGCTGTTATCCAATTTATTGATGCCTTAACCAAATGTGTGGAATTTTGGAAAATTAAAACCAATGCATCAACTATTTCACTCGCCACTTCTTTTAAGACCCTAGGATAAATTCCAGAACTCAAGGGCTTGTTGTCTCATAGATCCAACAGTTTTTTTCAGTACCTATTTTCCCTATTTGTAATGATCAAGTTTGATCCCTAGCTTTTACTTTTTTTAGTTAATCATGAGAGGTGGTCCTCCTCTTGTTATTCTAAAATATTAAAAGTGATTGCTATTGCATCTTTATTAACCTATTTGTTAGCCTAAGTTGCTAGTTCACTTTTTAGCTACCTTTGTTTTCATGGACCCACTCTTCTCTCACTTAATGTGAATTTTACATTCAAGTTTATGTTTGCTGTTTGAAATAATTAATGAATCCTAAACTATTTTCAACCATCTGAATTTTAGTCTATATGTAGTTTAATATGTTGTCATGATCTGATTTCTTGAACTGACGTCATCCATCTCTCTCTTGTGCTAATGCTATTGTTATTTAGCAAACCCATCACTTCACCTTTTCCTAGCTTCCCGTCTTCCTGACTATTACGTACTCTTTAAAAGCCAGATCGTAATTTATGTCAACCTGCAAACCTGTCTCAGTAATGGCTATTAGGTCATAGAGTCATAGAGATGTACAGCATGGAAACAGACCCTTCGGTCCAACTTGTCCACGCCGACCAGATATCCTAACCCAATCTAGTCCCATCTGCCAGCACCCGGCCCATATCCCTCCAAACCCTCCTTATTCATATACCCATCCAAATGCGTCTTAAATGTTGCAATTGTACCAGCCTCCACCACATCCTCTGGCAGCTCATTCCATACACATACCACCCTCTGCGTGAAAAAGTTGCCCCTTAGGTCTCTTTTATATCTTTCCCCTCTCACCCTAAACCTATGCCCTCTAGTTCTGGACTCCCTGATCCCAGGGAAAAGACTTTGTCTATTTATCCTATCCATGCCCCTCATAATTTTGTAAACCTCTAAGGTCACCCCTCAGCCTCCGAGGCTCCAGGGAAAACAGCCCCAGCCTGTTCAGCCTCTCCCTATAGCTCTAATCCTCCAACCCTGGCAACATCCTTGTAAATCTTTTCTGAACCCTTTCAAGTTTCACAACATCTTTCCGATAGGAAGGAGACCAGAATTGAATGCATTATTCCAACAGTGGCCTAACCAGTGTCCTGTAAAGCCGCAACATGACCTCCCAACTCCTGTACTCAATTCTCTTGACTATCCTACCTACCAGCGACTCCACTTTCAAGGTGCTATGAACGTGCACTCCAAGGTCTCTTTGTTCAGCAACACTCCCTAGGACCTTACCATTAAGTGTATAAGTCCTGCTAAGATTTGCTTTCCCAAAATGCAGCACCTCGCATTTATCTGAATTAAACTCCATCTGCATACTCATGAATTTTTATTTGCACTATCAATTAATTTCCTTTTGTTTTGCATGCTACGTGCATTCAGCTAAGCAGCCTTTAGTATTGTCCTATTTATTCTTTTTGACCTCTAGCCTCAACTGCTGATTTACTGTTTGATCTGTGCTTATCCCTTTCTGTCATGGTCTTTTTATTATTTCCATAATAGTAGCTTTTTCTCTGGCCTTTATTGTACTCTTCTGATTTCCTATAACCTCTCAAATTTGATTCCGAGCTACTTACTTCCCCAGATATGTGGTTCAGAAACCCAGCCTCCACACAATTCAGATGGTGTTGTCTCAAAAGTTCTCCTTTTGCCAATGCCCCACGAATGGGAACCCTTCTCTGTTCCACCAGTCTTTAAACTACACTTGAATTTCTTTATTTTAATTTGTCCTATGTCACTTTGCAGATGACGGGCAGTACTTCACTGATTATTACCTTTTGAGGTTTTGGTTCTTAATTTGGTGTCCAGCTTCTCGTACTGACTATGCAGAGCCTCTCTCCTGGTCCTGCCTATGCTGTTGGTGCACATGAACCACAAGGTACTGCATCCTCCCCATCCCACTGTAAATACCCCTTGAGCCCTGAGCAAATGTCCCAAGCCCTGGCACTGGGCAGATACTACAGGTTATTGGTCACTTGCTGTTTGCTGCAGAAAACAGTATTAAACCCTCTCACTTTACTATTGTTGCATTCCCTTTTGTTTCCCTGACTTGATTGCTTTCTGTACCATAGTACCATACCCAGTTATCTCATCCATCTTGTAGACCTCAACCTTAATCCATTAAACTGAACAAAATGCTGTTGGGTAGTTGGAAAGACTGAAGCTCATACACCTTTGTGTCTGGCTCACCATTCCTGCTCACGCAAAGTCACATCCTCTTTTCCCTGACACCTGAGCAAACTCCTAAGAGATGTGCCTGCTATTTGGGATAAATTGTCCAGGTAACTTTCCCTCTCCCTGATGTGTTCCAGTGTCTCTACTTCCAGCTTTTAAAATCGAAGCTGAAACCACTCAAGCCGGGTTCTCCGCTTGCCTTCCAAGCTCTGGAATTCCTTTCCTAAATCTCTAATTCTCCAATTTAAAAAAAGTTGAAAACTGATTTCTTCCTGTTCTTACATGGCTTGGTGTCAAATTTGCTTCGCTCCAATATTGCCATTCTGTCATGTGACAGTTACCAACTTAATATGAGCTAATTAGAGGTTTGTTTTAAGCGTTTATTTCGTGACTGTTAAGCTCATAAATTTGCAAATCTTCATTTGACTTGTGGTAGTCACATGTACCTAAGTACAGTGAAAAGCTTTGTTTTGTGAGCAGTACAGACAGATCACAGCAAACAAGAAAGTACAGATCATGTGCTTAGACAGAGCATGGCATACAAAGTTACAACTGCACAGGAAGTGTGCAAAGTAAGATCAGTATGATTTGAAGTTAGAGAGTCCATTCAGGAGTTTAATTACAGCAGGGACGAAACTATTAGTGCATGAGTTAAAGCTTCTGTATTTTCTGCATGATGGAAGAAGTTGGAAGAGTGTATTACCAGGTGGAAAGAAGTTTTAATATTCACAGACTTTCCATGGCAATGATAAGTGTAAATGGAGAACATAAATGGGAGGCTGGCTTCTGCGATGGTCTAGGCTGTGCACACAACTTGCTGTAGTTTCTTACCGTCCTGGGCAGTACAGTTGCCATGCCAAGACAAAATGTACTTGGATAGAATGCTTTCTGTGATGCAACTGTAAAAGTTGGTCAGGGTCATTATAGACATGCCTAATTTCCTAAGCTGCCTGAGGAAGAAGGGCGTTGTGCCTTCTTGACCATCACATCTACGTGGAGGAGCAGGGCAGATTGTCAGTTATCATTACTCCCAGGAACTTGACGCTCTCTACCCTCTCCACCTCAGTGGCATTGATGTAGATAGGGGCATGTCCTCCTCCTTTTCTTCTTGAAGTCAATATCAGTTCTTTTGTTTTGCTGACATTGAGAGAGTGTTATCGTTGCATCATGACACCGAGCACACTCTTTCCTTCCCGTTATGACACGGGGTGAACCCCTCTGCTAATTTAAATCAGCAACACAGGTAAGATTCACCCCACGCTGTAATCTGTTAAAATTCGATAGGCAAAAGTCACTATTTAAAGTAAAAATTAACAACTTTATTCTTTTAAGTCTAACAGAGAATATTAACTAACAACTATTTACAACTCCTTTCTCTTATACCCATCTTGTACCTCCCCCTCTATAATACTAGTCCCGTTTAAACAAAAATCCCGATTACGATTTACAAAATATTATAATCACGTTTCAAAACCAGTCAGCTTTGTTGTGTTTCCTCTGTAGGTTTTTCTGTCTTCTCCACTTCATAGGATTCTACTTCACAGGTCTTTGATAGATAAGGTACCAGTTCTGCTGGCAGTCTGTACTTGTTGGTGGCTTGCTGCTCTTTGCTGCTCTGGCTAACTGTTCAAAATGTCTGATATTTATACCCCGAAACTTCGGATCATTTCATTGATTTTAATATTGTCAACATACTAAATTCAAACTTGATTGGAATGTGGTATCTTGGGGCATAATTAAGCTGATTGGCCGAATTTGAATTTATTTTGTCTCATAGTAACCCAGCTACTGTTCAACCAGATGTTACATTTAAAATTTTCCAGTACTCTGTATGCTTGCTAAGTCATTGCCAGCCTTTCAACTCTCTTAAAACTACAGTATACCTACAACCTCATAATACTGTATTCTACCTCATCATTGTTTGATATCTGGCGGTGGTGTCACCAACAAACTTGTTGATGGCGTTTGTAAGGAATTTGGCTACATAGTCATGGGAGTACACTAGGGGGCTAAGTACAGAGCGCCACAGTGAACTATGGACAAACAAAACTACAGAACATTGTGGGCAGTGGCCAAACAAGGCATGGGATGCTGCATAGAAAAATTAGTTTTCAAATCTTTTTCGAAAAATATAGTGCCTTATCACCTCTCTCAAATCATTTGGGATTGAATAATGATCATATTTACTCATTAAGCTATTCAAGAAACAGTTAATTCAATTTCAAATTTATGTCTTTGTCGTTGCCCATCCTCCTGGATATGCTGGAATTTCTACTGTACTTTTTGTATTTTAATTTTGTTGATTCTGCCCAAACTATAAAAACATTACCTTAATTGGTACAAAAATACTGCAGAATATACTTTTTATTGGAAAGATAAATTTTGATCTATTACTGTGCATTAAAGAAACACTTGAGCATTCAGCCATGTTAACCATAGAATAGTTTACGATAGAATTCAACGTGCTACTTGAAGCCTAAAACCTGAATAAATGGAAACCAATTTCTCTGTAATCACTGACATTATTGGCGTTCCTGGCTGATAAAGAAATAGATCTCGCTGTTATCTATTTACACTGTTTAAGACCAGTTCTCATGTGAGCTCCAAAGTGATTTTGGTTTTTTGATATATTGTAGGCACATGTACCTAAATACAGTAAAAGGGTTTGGGTGCTTGAGGCATAGAAGTTTACAGCTGCACAAGAGTTAAACAAAGCAAGATCAACATTAGATTTGAAATTAGAGAGATCCATTCAGCAGTTTAATAACCACTTCTGTATTTTCTGCCTGACGGAAGAGTTTGCATGAGAGCATTATCGGGGTGTGAGGGATTTTTGATGTCTGCAGCCTTGCTGTGGCAAAGAGAAATATAAATGGTGGTTGGCATCCATAGTGGCTTGTGCACACAACAGTCTGTAATTTCTCACGATCCTGGGCCCCTGGGCAGAGCAGTTGCAGTACCAGGCTAGTATGCTTTCTATGGCTCATCTGTAAAAGTGAGTGAGGATCTTTCTGGACATGCCAAATTTCCTAAGTGGCCTGAAGAAAAAGAGACGTGCCTTCTTTACTGTCACATCTACATGGCAAGTCGGGGTGTGAGGGTGGGCGGCACGGTGGCACAGTGGTTAGCACTGCTGCCTCACAGCGCCAGAGACCCGGGTTCAATTCCCGACTCAGGCGACTGACTGTGTGGAGTTTGCACGTTCTCCCCGTGTCTGCGTGGGTTTCCTCCGGGTGCTCCGGTTTCCTCCCACGGTCCAAAGATGTGCAGGTCAGGTGAATTGGCCGTGCTAAATTGCCCGTAGTGTTAGGTAAGAGGTAAAATGTAGGGACATGGGTGGGTTGCGCTTCGGCGGGTCGGTGTGGACTTGTTGGGCCGAAGGGCCTGTTTCCACGCTGTAATCTAATCTAATCAAAAAAAAAAAGTCCAGGACAGCTCGTCAGTTATCATCACTCCCAGGAACCTGACACTCTCGAATCTCTCCACCTCAGCTCTGTTGATGTAGATAGGGGCATGCCCCTGTCCTTTCTTCCTGAAGTCAATGATCAGTTCTTCTGTTCTTCCGACATTGAGAGAGAAGCAAGCAAAAAGCCCAGTTTCAGCTTGAGCTAGTATTAGCGTGATGACTCTAGTGACATAACTCCCAGAAAAAAAAGTTAAGTATTCTTTATGTTTAACTATATATAAAATACACAGGAGGATGATCCAGCCTATAATTCTGAGGCACCTAATTGTTCAAACAAGCAACATTTGAGACACAAATAAATGTTCAAATTTTAACAAAATAGAAATCTGAAAGTTCAATTTAAAATTTAGGCTGTTACTTAAAGCAATTTCAAGTTATTACTGAAATAATAAAAATGGAAGACAGAATTAGGAAGATCAAATGTTAATATTAAATCTTGTCAAGAAATTCTGTGTTTTGGAACATGGGAACAGGAGAAAGCCTTTCAGCCCATTGAACCTTCTGTCAGTCACTTAGACCATAGCGGGTTGTCTACCTCAACATCACTTTCCTCATGCTATCTGCTTAACTGTTTGATGTAATTATTTTCAAGAAACCTATTGACTTCTGTCTTTATCATGCTCAATAATTGAGCTGCGACAGCCCGCAGGCAGAGTCAATGCCCTCTGAATAAAGAAATTCCTTCTATCTCCATCTTGAATATTCTACCCCTTTTTCTTTCTGTCCTCTGGATATATCTTCACCAGCCAGGGGAAGCATCCTAGCTGCAGCCACCCATTTTTTTTTAAACTACTGGAAATGCAGCCCTGGTTGTCTCAATCTCTGCTTGTAAAACAAACTAGCCACCCCAGAGATTATTCTGTGAATCTCCATTACATCCCCTCTATGGCAAATATATCCAGCTTAGATAATTCCCTTCTTAATCTATGAGGCCAAAAATTCCCTTCTTAATCTATGTGCATTCCTCTTAATCATATTTTAATAAATGTCACCGTATCATGTCCATTATAATACATTCTAATATTTTCCCTAGTATTGACACCGAATAAACAGATCTTTAGTTCTTGAATAGTAAGGTTACATTTTTATTTTGCAGTCATTAGGATCCTTTACAGAATCTTTGGGATTTTGAAAGGTAACCACCACTGCATCCATATTGTAATGAACACCTCCGTCATGAGTGACATGGTAGCACTATTGCCTCACAGTACCAGGAACCAGGCTTAATTCCAGCCTTGAGCAACTGTCTGTGGAGTTTGCATGTTCTCGCCATGTCTGCGTAGGTTTCAGCCAGGTGTTCTGGTTTCTTCCCATAGGCCAAAGATGTGCAGGTTTGGTGGATTGGCAATGCTAAATTCCACCATAGTGTCCAGGGATATGTAGGCTCAATAGGTTAGCTATGTTTAATGTGGGATTACCAGAATAAGATGGAAAGCGGGCCTGGATGGGATGCTGTTCGGATTATCAGTGCAGTCGATCTGCACTGTAGGGATTTTATGATTCTATCAACACTCTGAACCAAGGGATTTAATAATTTTCAATCCAATTAACATTTGGAGTACTGCTCTATTAATATTAATTTCTTTCATTGCCATATTTTTACAAGTACCTTAGTTTGCTAGTATTTCTGGAAGATTTTCTGTATTTTCAATAATGCAGGTACCAAATGTTTTTCTGCTTTCACCGTTTCTGTTTCTTCCTGAAATCCTCTTTGATCCTTGAGGAGTCCTATTCTGTCTCTAGTTATTTTTTCTTTAATATACTTAAATAACCTCTTTGGATTCACCCTTTTTGATTCACCCTATTCTTCTCTGTGGAGACTATTTTGTGGCCCCTTTTTGTCCTCCTGATTTCCTCCTTCAATAAACGCCTGTATCCCCTATATACCTCCCTTGATCCCAGCTGCCACAATTTTGTGTGTTAGGATTGAGCCCTCCACTACCACCTGATGAAGGAGCGACGCTCCGAAGGCGAGTGTGCTTCCAATTAAACCTGTTGGACTATAACCTGGTGTTGTGTGATTTTTAACTTTGTACACCCCAGTCCAACACCGGCATCTCCAAATCTGGCTATCCATTCTATCTATGCCTCTCACCAATTTGTACATCTCTATCAAGTCACCTCTCATCCTTCTTCGCTCCAATGAGAAAAGCCCTAGCTCCCTCAACCTTCAGAAGACATGTCCTCCAGTCCAGACAGCGTACTAGTAAATCTCCTCTACACCCTCTCTAAAGCTTCCACATCCTTCCTGTAATGAGGTGACCACAACTAAGTGCAATATTCCAAGTGTAATCTAAACCAGATTTCTATAGAGCAGCAGCATAACCTCGCAGCTCTTAAACTCAATGCCCCTGCTAATGAAAGCCAGAACACCATACACCTTCTTAACAACCCTGTCAACTTGGGTGGCAACCTTGAGGGTTCTAATGGACATGGACCTCAAGATCCCTCTGTTCCTCCACACTGCCAAAAATCCTGCCTATAACCCTGTATTCTGCATTCAAATTCAACCTTCCAAAATGAATCATTTCACACTTTTCTGGGTTGAACTCCATCTGCCATTTATCAGCCCAGCTCTGCATCCTGTCAATGTCTCATTGCAACTTACAACCGTCCTCCACACTATCCACCACTCCACCAGCTTTGTATCAACAGCAAACTTATTAACCCACCCTTCCACTTCCTCATCCAAATCATTTATAAAAATCACAAAGACCGGAGGTCACAAACAAATCCCTGCAGAACACCACTGGTCACCAAGCTCGAGACTGAATACTTTGTTTCTACTGCCATCCTCTACGGACCAGCCAATTCTATATCCAGACAACTAGATTTCTCTGTATCCCATGCCTCCTTACCTTCTGAATCAGCCTACCGTGGGGAACATTAACAAACATTGTGCTAAAATCCATGTACACCACATCCGCTGCTCTACCTTCATCAATGTGTTTTGTCACATCCTCAAAGAATTCAATAAGGTTTGTGAGGCATGACCTGCCCTTCACAAAGCCGTGCTGACTATCTCTAATCAAACTGTGTGGTTTTCCAAATAATCATAAATCCTGTCTCTCAAAATCCTCTCCAATAATTTGCCCACCACCAATATAAGACTGGCTGGTCTGTAGTTCCCAGGATTATCCCTATTCCCTTTCTTGAACAAGGGAATAACATGTGCCACCCTCCAATCATCTGCTACTACCCCAGTGGACAGAGAGGACGCAAAGATCATCGTCAAAGGCACAGCAATCTCTTCCCTTGCTTCCTATAGTAACCTTGGTAAATCCCATCTGGCCCGGGGACTTATCTATCTTTGTTTCTCAATTTTCAGCACATCTCCTTAACATCAACCTTTTGAGCATATCAGCCTGTTTCATGCTGGCCTCACAAATGGGAAATTCTCTCACAGTTATGAAAACTGAAGCAAAGTATTCATTAAGGACCTCCCCTACCACCACCTACTCCAGGCACGTGTTCCCTCTGCTATCCCTGATTGGCCCCACCCGTACTCTAGCCATCCTCTTGTTCCTGACATAAGTGCAGAATGCCTTAAGTTTTTCCTTAATCCTACATGCTAAAGCTTTTTCATGCCCCCTTCTAGCTCTCCAAATTCCATTCTTCAGTTCCTTCCTTGCTACCTTGTAAACCTCTACAGCCCTATCTGATCCTTGCCTCCTCAACCTTAAGTAAGCTTCCTCCTTCCTCTTGACTAGCTGTTCCACATCCAAAACAGTAGGGTAGGTAAATTAGACATAAAATAATGTGTGCAGTGTGGAAGCTATTTGGGAAGATTCTGAGGGATAAGATATACATGCATTTGGAAAGACAGGCTTTGATTAGCAGTAGTCAGCATGTCTTTGTGTGTGGGAGATCATGCTTCACAAATTTGTTAGCATTCTTTGAAGTGACCAGGAAGGTGGATAGGGTAGGGCAATAGATGTAGTCTTAGTGAGCCCTCTGATAAGGTTCCGTGTGGTTAGCTGCTCTAGAAAGTTAGATCACATAGAATCCAGGGTGAGCTGGCAAATTGGATGCACAATTGGCTTAATGGTTGGAAGCGAAGGGTAATAGGGGAAGGATGCTTGTCAGACTGGAGGCCTGCTACTAGTGGATTGCCTCAGGGGTCGGTGCTGATCACATTACTGTTTGTTATCTATATCAATAATTTGGATAAGAACGTGCAAGGCATGATTAGTAAGTTTGCAGATATTAAAGTAGGCAGTGTCATGGTCAATGAGGAATGTTATCAGAAATTGTAACAGGACCTTGATCAGCTTGGGAAGTGGGCCAAGAAATGGTAAATGGAGTTTAATACAGATAAGTGTAAGGTCTTACATTTTGGAAATTCAAATCAAGGTCGGAGTTTTATGGTGAATGGTAGACCCTTAAGGAGTGTAGTGGAACAGAGAGACCTTAGAATTCAGGTGCACGGTTCTCTAAAAGTGGAGTCACAGGTAGACAGGGCAGGGAAGAAGGCATTTGGCACACTAGCCTTCGCCAGTCAGGGCACTGAGTTTGGAAGTTGGGACGTTATGTTGCAGTTGTATGGGATGTTGGTGAGGCTGCACTTAGTGTATTGTGTTCAGTTTTGGTCACTTTGCTACAGAAAGAATGTTATTAAACTGGAAAGATTGCAGAAGAAATTTACAATGACGTTTCTAGGACTCAATGGTCTGAGTTATAGGGAAAGGTGAGACATGCTAGGGCTCTTTTCATTAGAATATAGGAGACTGGGGGGGGGGGGAGATCAAGGACTAGAGGGCATCAGTTTAAGGTTAAGCGGAAAGAATAAAAGGGAACCTGAGGGGCAACTCTTTTGCACAGAGGGTGGTATGCATGTAGAATGTTACAGAGCAGTACAAGGTCTTCGGCCCTTGATGTTGCGCTGACTGTGAAAGTAATCTGATGCCCATCTAACTTACACTGTTCCATTATTATCCATATGTATGTCCAATGCCTATTTAAATGCCCTTAATGTCGGTGAGTCTACTACAGTTGCAGGCAGGCCGTTCCACACCCTTACTACTCTGAGTGAAGAAACGACCCCAATATCTGTCCTAAATCTATCACCCCTCAATTTAAAGCTATGTCCCCTCATGTTCGCTTTCACCATACCAGGAAAAAGGCTCTCACTGTCCACCCTATCTAACCCTCTGATTATCTTATACGTCTCGATTAAGTCATCTCTTAACCTTCTTCTCTCCAATGCAAACAGCCTCCGTTCCCTCAGCCTTTCCTCGTAGGACCTTCCTTCCATACCAAGCAACATCCTAGTAAATCTCCTCTAAACCCTTTTCAAAGTTTCCACATCCTTCCGAGAATTCGGTGACCAGAACTGCATGCAAGACACCAGGTGCAGCCTTACCAGTGTCTTGTACAGCTGAAGCATGACCTTTATGGCCCCTACCAATAAATGCCAACACACCATATGCCTTCTTAACAGTCCTATTAACCTGGGTAGCAATTTTCAGGGATTTGGAATTAGCTACCAGTAGGAGTTGTTGAGCTGGGTACATTTAACAACATTTAAAAGGCATTTGGACAAATACATGGATAGGAAAGGTTTAGAAGGATATGCAGGGAAATGGGTTGAGCGTGGATGGACACTTTGGTCAGCGTGGACCAGTTTGGGCCGAAGGGGCTGTCTCCGTGCTATAGGACTCTGATTGTATAACACCTTTCATTACCTCAATGCCTTGAAGTAATTTACAGCCAAAATAATTGCTTTTGAATTGTTAGTACTGTTGTAATTTAGGAAACATAGCAATTTCTACACTGCAAACTCAGATGCAATTTTGAAAAGTTAAGAGTTAAGTATTGGCCTTGGGAGGTAGAACATAGAATATTACAGCACAGTACAGACCCTTTGGCCCTCGATGATGCGCCGACCTGTGGAACCAATCTCCAGCCCATCTATCCTGCACTACTCCATTTTCATCCGTAAGTTTATCCAATGACCATTTACATGCCCTTAAATGCCTCTTCTAAATATAGCCATTAGGCAAACAGAACCTTTGATTAACATGATTTAAATGATGGCAGTCCATCAGTAATGCTCTGATTTTGTTATGTACTGTAGTGTGTTACCTTGCAGTTTAAATTTACCCTTAAATTTATGTGGAGGATCCTAAGCTGATGCTTTCCACCATCGCAGCATGCAAGCTGACTTTCTTTAATTATGGTGCCTGGAACCCAAATACATGATGCCAAAGCAAACATTCAAGGCTATATTTTCTACTATTAGATATTGTCACTGGTTGATTGGCCAAATTCTAGGATCCAAAGGATCTCTGAATAGGAGTGGAAAGGATCTTGTGAAGGATAAGTTGGTACTCTGAATTTGCAGGTCCCAGCAGTTGACATTGGCCAGCCCCAAGTTAAAGAGATCTCACTCTTCTGCTTGTTTTTCAAAAAGGTTCCCTCCACCTTGGGCTCACCAAGCAATAAACTCAAAAAATGCCAACAGAGAGAGGATTAATTAATATTGCTATCCAGCCTCCCCTAGTTCCTGAACATACCTGTTTGTTCAAAGAAATTGCAAAGATATTTTTAAAAGGCCAGGAATAGATGATGTGCCAACTCTAATGCTGTAACACTTAAAATGCTAGGTTTTGTTTACAGATAGTAAAATTGATTTTCTAAAATGTACATTGTTTTTCAGATAAAGGATTATTGCACAAAGCAATTAACTATGGTAATGAAATGCATATAATTGAAGAAGTCCAGATTTTCCCTGACTCTGAGCCTGTGCAGACATTGCTCTTGTCCAAAGAGGTAAGTGTAAACTTAATTTTTATAATCTTCTTGAGACAATCATATCATTAAATTAGTGACGATAATCTGGTGCAGTGAATAATCTGAGTTTCCTTGTTATCATACTTCAAGAGCATATTACGGTGCTAATTTGCATGATTGCTTGATGAATCTCTCCTGCCAACATTTCTTTGGACGAATCTTTCATTGAATGTATTCATGTCATGTTTCCCTGTCACTTTCAGCTGGACCACTATTGAACTCCATTTTTCTCCATTATGGTCTATTACAAAGACGCTTGCCAACAGAAATCAATCATTCACCAGTTGAAAGGTTCATTGACCTAGGCTCACCAATTAAGGTGGGATGTCTAGACACACACTTCCTATATTTTTTAAGACGAACTGCTTCCTGACTTTGCTTCTGAATGGCCAAGTTCTAATTTTAATTTAAAAATATGCCTCATTCTTTTCTACTCATTTTTCCCAATGCTTCCAATGATCTGCCCTTCTAAAAGTGGTGACTCATGACAAGAGTGTGATTTTATGATCATGTCACTGATATCCCTTCAATACCAAGACCCAAATTGCTCTTATTTGTGAATATGTCATGTGAATATTCTCATTGAAGTCCAATTGAAAACCTGTTCTTCATATATGTCGTAGGCATCTATAATGGTCACAGCATCACCCAGTTGAGATCAACTAATTTAGTGTTGTCGTGTGGTCAAACTGGAAGGTTTATTGACCATCATAGTACAATGCAAGGTACAGTTTGAACTGTTGGGGTATCCTGATGATCTTAGGTTGTAATATCTTGCCATGTTATGATTGCTGTTAGGAAAATCTTGGAATCTGAGCTTTGCAATTTTGAGGAAAGGATAAAGGACAGTAAATCTACCTACTTTTAATGTTGGTCAAAGGACCTAGATCTGTTCTTCACCAAAGTCTTTAAGGTCACATCCACTTGTGCCGCAGGACTTGTTGTAATTCTGACCAACAATGGAAGCAGCCAGGAAGCTGTTGTTGAATTAAAAATTTTCTTTCAAATTTAAGTGCTGCCCTCTATCTGCTTCGTATTTATTTTGGGAATGTGATTGACATTACACTAAATGCTAAAGGAGCATTGAGTCATTCAGATCTTTGAGACTGAAGTCATATGGCCAAATTATGGCAGATGAAGAACATTGGGTCATCAATCAGGCAGTTACTTTTCTGATGCGACAAATTGCCTGATTTACTGCATCAAGTTTCACAACTTGCTGTGGTAGGATTTCACTTCAGGATTTCAGTATTGCTGGTCCAGTATTAGAGTTACTTGGATACTGTACTTGTGTTGAAATCTCTGAATCCCACATTGCATAAAACTGGTCCTCAGTTCTTCTTTCTGTATTACTGTCAGCAATCTCATAACTGTTGCAATTCCAGTAAGAAGTGTTATTATATCTATTTTGTTTTTAAAATTGCTCATTATTACTTGGGAAGCTTATTCTTGACCTGTTTAATTCAAGAGATTGTTACCTTGGTGCACTGAAGCACATTTTCCAACCAATGATGGCTGGAGGCCCTCACATTTGCCTGTTCTTTCCTGTGTGTATTTTTTCCTCCATTAACGTGGCATTTCTCAATACAGTTATGTTGGATATGAATGACATCTACAGTCCAGATCATAACAGAAGCAGAGCCATTCCAAGTCTGAAAATTCTTTGCATATGGGAAATTCATCACATATCCCTACATGCAGTGGGATCCTCAATCCCACAACGTCCATTTTATTCTACTTTTTAATGCGATTTGAGTGTTGCTGACTAGGTTGGCGTTTATTATCTATCCTAAATGATCTTTGAGAAGCTAGTATTGAGCTGCCTTTTTGAACTGTAGCAGTCCTTGTGGTGTAGGTACTTTATAATGTTAAAGAAAGTTCAGCATTTTGACCCAGTGATGATGATCAGACAGTGATATATTTCCTAATCAGTGTGGCTTGTGACTTAGAATGGAACCTTCACATGATAGTGTTTACTCAATGTCCTTATTCTTCTCAACAGTAGATGTTGTGGGTTTGAAAGGTTTTAAAGGAACCTTTCGTAGTTGCTTCAGTGTGTTGAAACCATGTATTCATTAGTTTGGATGGTAATTTTTAAGTGGTGGTGAATGGACCACGAATTGAACAACCTTCTTTTCCTTGGATCATGTGAAACTTGTTGAGTGCTGTTGTAGCTTCACTTAACCATATATGGACAGATTTCTATCACCCTCCTGGTTTGTGCCTTTCAACGGTAAGAAAGCTAGGAAGTTAGTCATATTATAGAATATCCACTCACAGACTTGCTCTTGTAACTGCAGTGTATATATTGCTTGTTCAATTCCACTTTTGATCAATGGTGATCCCTTGGATGTTGATGACTGCTTCAGTGATGGTATTGCTGTTAAAAATCAAGACAGAATAACTAATTTCTCTAACATTTTGGGAATAGCCATTTGTTTTTCTGTGTAGCATGGACAGTATATCTTTCTGATCACACATATTCTCCAAGTCTTTCTACATGTAGGCATGGACTGTTTTAAATGAACTGGGCACTGTGGAATAATCAAAGGGAAGTTCATTGATGAAGTAATAGGTGGACGTTGGACAGAACCCTAAGGAACTCCTGCAATGACTTTTGTGGAATTGTCATGGATGATTTGCAATAGCCACAGACATTATCCTCTGGCCTAAACATGATTCAGCCAATGGATGTTTTTTCTGTTATTTCCGTTCAATTTTAATACAGCTCATTGATAGTTGATCAAGTGCTAACTTAACACTAAGGGCAGAAATAGAGTTATAGCTTGAAAATGGATCCTTTGGTCCAACCACTCCATGTCGACTGTACTCCTCCCAAACTAAACTAGTCTCTCCTGCCTTTGCTTGGCCCATATCACCCCCTGCCTCAAACCATACTTATTAAAGTATTTATCCAATGTCTTTTAAAGTTGTAATTGTACCTGCATCCACCATTTTCTCTGGCAGTTCATTCCACACATGAACCACCCTTTTCTTTCTCCTCTCACCTCCTTTATTTTGGATCCTTTGAAATGCAATAAAGCAATAATGCTCAACTTGGACATATTCAGGAATAGGAATTTTGCTGAGAGATTTTGAATTTGATTTTTAGCATTCCATGCTACTTTGATCTTTGCCAGTAACTTTTAGTATGATTGTACTTGATAGTATTCATACTCTTTGCAGCTTAAAAACACAACTTTAATTTAATCTGTTTAGTGATATCAATTAATTATTTGACTTTTCACTTGTAGGACAAAAAGTATCTTTATGCAGGGTCTCATTCTGGTGTTGTTCAAGCCCCTGTTGCTTTTTGTGAAAAGTATAAAACCTGCACGGATTGCATTTTGGCAAGAGATCCCTATTGTGCTTGGAACACCGGAAACAAAAGTTGTGACTGGATTACGAATAATCATACCAATAAGAGGTCTGTGTATTCAACACAAAATGTATTTAAATTTGTAGAGCTATTTTATTAATTTGTGGAGTTTCTTAAGGTGTCAGTGTTCAGCTTTAATGTCCTGCAGTGCAATCTTTGTATGACACTATTATCAGGCACGAAAGATGTGTTGCTGGAAAAGCGCAGCAGGTCAGACAGCATCAAAGGAGCAGGAGAATCGACGTTTCGGGCATAAGCCTGAAGCAACACATTTTTCAGCTCTTATCTCCAGCATCTGCTGTCCTCACTTTCTCCCTCCATTATTATCAGGCAGCAAAATTGGTGAAGTAATATGCAAATGGTAAACTCAAGAGTCACTTTACTACTTGTCTACTGCTGACAGATTCAGGTGTTCATGCTCCTTGAAAGTGGAGTCACACGTAGATAGGATAGTAAAGAAGGCGTTTGGCATGCTTTCCTTTATTGGTCAGAGTATCGAGTAGAGGAGTTAGGAGGTCATGTTGCGGCTGTACAGGACGTTGGTTAGGCCACTTTTGAAATATTGCATGCAATTTTGGGCTCCTTCCTATCAGAAAGATGTTGTGAAACTTGAAAGGGTTCAGAAAAAAGCATGGCCAATTCACCTGACCTGCACATTTTTGGACTGTGGGAGGAAACCAGAGCACCCAGAGGAAACCCACGCAGACACTGGGAGAATGTGCAAACTCCACGCAACAGTTGCCTGAGGTAGGAAATGAACCCGGGTCTCTGGCGCTGTGAGGCAGCAGTGCTAACCACTGTGTCACCGTGCCGCTCACAAAGTTCTAGGCTTTAAAGTGGTATCATGACTTCTATCCCGTAGTGTTGGGTCAACGGGTAAATGTAGGGGAATGGGTCGGGTGGGTTGCGCTTCGGCAGGTCAGCATGGACTTGTTGGGCCGAAGGGCCTGTTTCCACACTGTTAAGTAATCTAATCTAATCTAGAAAAAAGATTCACAACGACATTGCCAGAGTTTGAGCTATAGAGAGAGGTTGATTAGACTGGGGCTGTTTTCCCTCGAGTGTCGGAGGCTGAAGTGTGACCTTCTAGAGATTTATAAATCATGAGGGGTTTGGATAGGATAAATAGACGATGTATTTTTCCTGGGGTGGGGGAGTCCAGAACTAGAGGGCATAGGTTTAGGGTGAGAGGGGAAAGATATAGAAGAGACCTAGGGGGCAACTTTTTCACGCAGAGGGTGGTACATGTATGCAATGAGCTGCCAGAGAAGAGGCTGGTACAATTGCAATATTTAAAAGGCATCTGGATGGGTATATGAATAGGAAGGGTTTGGAGGGATTTGGGCCGGGTACTGGCAGGTGGGATTAGATTGGGTTGGGATATCTGGTTGGCATTGAAGAGTTGGACCGAAGGGTCTGCTTCCCTTCTGTACATCTCTATGACTGTATGACTTTTGGATATATTTGAAATACCGGTTATCTAACATTCAACTTCATCCATCCCAGAGCCACTACCTAGTTGATGATAAATCAAAATTGTTTTGTGGACTTAATCTCAATTATAAGATTTTTAAGTCATTATAATGTTGCAAAATGAGTGTTTTTAGTATTAAAAAGATCATTTGAATTAAGTGACTTTGAAGCAGGAGAGACAGGTGAATTATGCAATGTGTTTTTGCTCTTTTCATAATGGGTTTTTAGTTTGCATTTAAGATACAATTGCTTGTTTTTTTTCTCTGATGCAAAAATCCTTTTGTTTGTTTTGCATTATTAATCATTTTTCTCAACCTAAACCTGGATGGATGTTGAATCTACCTGAACCTGCATTTTCATTGCTGAAGGTAGTTTTCACTGCTGCTGCATAAATACTAAGTGTGCATGATCAAAGCCCAGCTTATTGACCTTCCCCTGCAGTTACAGTCAATAATAAACTGCTTCATACAAATTTAGACTGCAGACGAATTTAGCATGGAAATGTGGCAAAAGACACATTTTGGTAAAAGGAAAATGGAGAGTCAATACAAAGTCAAGGGCACAATTCTAAAGGGTATGCAGGAATAGCGAGACCTTGGTGTGTATATATGCATATGTTATCAAAGGTGACAAGTTAGGTAGAGAGGTATTAAAGCAAAGAGTATTCTAGTCTTTGTTAATGGCAACATAGAGAATGAAACATGAGGCTAAACTAATGCAGGACAAAATGATTAGACTTCAACTGGAATATTCTTTTCTGGGTGTGACACTGCAGAAATGATATGAATGTAGCGGAGTGACTGCAGAAGTTTTTTATGAGAATGGTTTCGGGGTTAAAAACCTTCAGTTATAAAAATAGATGGAGGAAGTTTGGACGGTTTTCCTCTAAGAGGAGAAGGCTGAGGAGAGATTTGATAGAAACCTTCAAAATGATGAGTAGGTAGGAAGAGTCACTTTATGCTTATAAAGGATTGCAAGCCAGAGGATACAATTTAATCTTTCTTAATGTGAGTGCTTCGTGTTTGAAATGCATTGTCTGGAAGTGCAGTGAAGATGGGGTCAATTGTCAGATTCAAGATAGCATAGGATGATCATTTAAAGAGAAACAATGTGCAGTTTGAAAGGGAAAATGCAGGAATTTGGCACTAAGTTAAAAATTCTCATAAAGCCAGTGCAGACCCAATGGGCTAAATTACCTCCTATGCTGTAACAATTCTATGATTTTGTGACTGTGAATATTGTAATTTCACACAAGCAGAATGATATTATCTGCAGTACCCTGTCCTCCACTGGATCCTAATTTGGACCTGAAACTCTTCAGTGTTCTCCTGCCTGGTTGGTTCAACAGGAGCAGAGGCAATCCATAAACCTCTGGATTTGTTAAGACGTTTTTGAGCAGAAGTTAAATGTTCAGTCTATCTACCAGCTCTAAATAAAAGGCGAAAATCTCCTCCTGACATAGATGGTCGTCAATTATGTTTTCTTCTTACTTAAATTATTAAGTGTTCGCTATGGTTCAGTCAATAGTCATCTCTCTCTCCATTTGATCAAATGGTGTGGAATCAAATCCACACCAGAGACTTCAACACATAACCTAGACGAATACCTCTAGAACAATACAGAGGGAATGCTGATGCTATTGTGGTTTTTTGGATTATGCACTTTTTTTTAATTGATACGATACCTTTTTCCCTTCTAGGTAGATGTGAAAGATTCAGGAACGTTTTTTAAAGAAAGGCAGGGGGCTTTTGCTGTTAGCCAGACAATATTTACTCCTCAACCAAAATCACAAAACAGGCCATCTAGTCATTGTCATTTCCTGTTTGTGGGATCCTGTTGTGTGCTAATTAGCTGAAGCACTTTGCAGCTCACAACAGTAACTATATTTCCAAAGTACTGAGTTGGCAGTGCTTTGGGATGTCTTGTGATTGCGAAAGGCATTCTATAAATGTTTGTTTTTATTTGAATATAAATGTGAAGCCCAAGAAAGTAAAGGCTTTGGCACGTGACATGCTGGATGAAAGACTTGATAATTGTAGGTTGTATAGATATATTTTTTTCTACTTTCTTCCCTAAATATTACAACCAGATATCAGTAGTTAGCAACTACTAATGATTGATCTGAATTATTTTCTTTCCACAGCAGTTTGATACAGAGCCTGAATGGATTTGCAATTCCTTGCAGAGCTGAAGATGGTATGTGGACAAATTTTGATGTTCATAATGAAAGGATTCTCCTAATCAATCTGTTCAGAGATGTTATTACACACCTCTGGAGCAGGTGGGACCTGAACCTGGGTTTTCTACGTCAGAGTTAGAAATGCTACCATTGAACAGCAAGAGCCCGATGCTCATGACGAATATCTTTCAATTACTAATGAGTTCTGGAGTCATCAGTAATAGTGATACTTAACATACTAGATATTTTCCAATCAACCTGTCCAGACAAGTTATCACATGCCTCTAGAGCATATGCAGCTTGAACCCAGATTTCCATCTGTTGTGGCAGTTTGCTCAAATCTCTGGATGACTAGTCCAACAATAGTACACTATTCTCTCAGCTCCCCACTTACTGCTCATAATGAATGATATTTTTAATCTTGCTGTTCGGATATGTTATGACCCACCTCTGGAGCAGGGTCGTGAAAGCAGGTCTCTCTGTTTCAAATGTAGGGATACTTCCATTGCCCCACTAGAGCCCACTATTGCTAATGAAGAACTTATTTTAAAATCCGCCTGATCAGTGATATTATTTTACACCTCGGGAGCAGGTGGGACTTGAACGCAGGCCTCCTTATCCAGAGGTAGGGACACTAATATATTCTACAAGAGTTCTATTGCTCATGAAGAACTGCATGTCTTTTCATTGGCACCAGCTAGACAGATCAGATGGTAATGTGCCAGTGAAATTGATGCCAGCAGCCAGATTAGCTTTTCACCAATATTTTTGCAAAACATTCTAGAAGTCTGCATTTAGATATCTGACAGATTAAGTCTTTGTGTTCCAAAAAAAAAGTCTTACGAATGAATCAGTTTGTATCATTGATCTTGTGCATCAAAAGCTAGATGATCTGGATGATCTGCATCTGTATTGACTGTGACAAACCAATCATGTATAGAGCAGCACCCTAAATGAAAATTACATTTAGGTAAGAGCAGAAAATTCTGATGTTGCAATGATGTGAAACCCTGGAGCATTAGAATAATGTGTCTATATGAGATTGTCAGTCAACATATTAAATTGCTTCTGTTTTTGTAGTGAAGATTCACCTGCGGTGCTGTTCAGAAGTAAATTGCAAAATTTTGACCCAGCAACTGTTAAAGAATGGCAATAAAGTTTGAGACAGAATGGTGTCAGGCTTGGAGGGGAATTTTCAGGTTGTAGTGTGCCAATGAGCATGGTATCCATGCTGTATCTGTTGGAAAGTTGTGGGTTTGGAATCTGCTGACTAAGGTTTGTTGAGTTGCTACAGTGTATCTTGTAAATGCACCTCTGCAGTATAAAGGGACCTTGATGAGATGGGCCAATCAGCCAAGGAGTGACAAATGGAGTTGAGATGTTAGTAAGGCAAACCAAGGCAGGATTTACACAGCTAATGGTAGGGCCCTGGGGGAGTGTTGCTGAACAAAGACCTCGAAAGGTGCAGCTCCTTGAAAGTCGATTCACAAGTAGACAAGAGTTTACATTTGAGATGCCATGTTTCAGCTGTACAGAACATTGGTGAGGCCACTTTTAGAATAATGCATACAATGCTGGTCCCTCTGTAGGAAGAATGATGATAAACTTGAGAGGACGCAGAAAATATTTACCAGGATGTTGCTGGTACTGGAGGGATTAAGCTATAGGGAGAGGCTCTGGATTAGTGGTGCTGGAAGAGCACAGCAGTTCAGGTAGCATCCAAGGAGCTTCGAAATCGACATTTCGGGCAAAAGCCCTTCATCAGGAATAAAGGCAGTGAGCCTGAAGCGTGGAGAGATAAGCTAGAGGAGGGTGGGGGTGGGGAGAAAGTAGCATAGAGTACAATGGGTGAGTGGGGGAGGGGATGAAGGTGATAGGTCAGGGAGGAGAGGGTGGAGTGGATAGGTGGAAAAGGAGATAGAGAGGTGGGACAAGTCATGGGGACAGTGCTGAGCTGGAAGTTTGGACTAGGGTGAGGTGGGGGAAGGGGAAATGAGGAAACTTGTTGAAGTCCACATTGATGCCCTGGGGTTGAAGTGTTCCGAGGCGGAAGATGATGTGTTCTTCCTCCAGGATTACACAGCTACCTGGATTACACCTCTTCCCACCCTACCTCTTGCAAAAATGCCATCCCGTATTCCCAATTCCTCCGCCTCCAGCGTATCTGCTCCTAGGAGGACCAGTTCCACCACAGAACACACCAGATGGCCTCCTCCTTTAGAGACCGCAATTTCCCTTCCCACATGGTTAAAGATGCCCTCCAACGCATCTCGTCCACATCCCGCACCTCCGCCCTCAGACCCCACCCCTCCAACCGTAACAAGGACAGAACGCCCCTGGTGCTCACCTTCCACCCTACCAACCTTCGCATAAACCAAGTCATCCGCCGACATTTCCGCCACCTCCGAAAACACCCCACCACCAGGGATATATTTCCCTCCCCACCCCTTTCCGCCTTCCACAAAGACCGTTCCCTCCGTGACTACCTGGTCAGGTCCACGCCTCCCTTCAACCCACCCTCCCATCCTGGTACCTTCCCCTGCCACCGCAGGAACTGTAAAACCTGCGCCCACACCTCCTCCCTCACCTCTATCCAAGGGCCTAAAGGAGCCTTCCACATCCATCAAAGTTTTACTTGCACATCCACTAATATCATTTATTGTATCCGTTGCTCCCGATGCGGTCTCCTCTACGTTGGGGAGACTGGGCGCCTCCTAGCAGAGTGCTTTAGGGAACATCTCCGGGACACCTGCACCAATCAACCACACCGCCCTGTGGCCCAACATTTCAACTCCCCCTCCCACTCTGCCGAGGATATGGAGGTCCTGGCCCTCCTGCACCGCCATTCCCTCACCACCAGATGCCTGGAGGAAGAACGCCTCATCTTCCGCCTCGGAACACTTCAACCCCAGGGGCATCAATGTGGACTTCAACAGTTTCCTCATTTCCCCTTCCCCACCTCACCCTGGTTCCAAACCTCCAGCTTAGCACTGTCCCCATGACTTGTCCCACCTGCCTATCTCCTTTTCCACCTATCCACTCCACCCTCTCCTCCCTGACCTATCACCTTCATCCCCTCCCCCACTCACCCATTGTACTCTATGCTACTTTCTCCCCACCCCCACCCTCCTCTAGCTTAACTCTCCACGCTTCAGGCTCTCTGCCTTTATTCCTGATGAAGGGCTTTTGCCCGAAACGTCGATTTCGCTGCTTGTTGGATGCTGCCTGAATTGCTGTGCTCTTCCAGCACCACTAATCCAGAATCTGGTTTCCAGCCTCTGCAGTCATTGTTTTTACCTATAGGGAGAGGCTGAACAGGCTGGAACTTCTTTCTCTGGAGCATCAGAGACTGAGGGATGACCTTGTAAAGATTTGTAAAATCACGAGGAGCATGGATAGGGTGAATAGCCAATGTCTTTTGCTCGGTTAGGGGAGTCCAAAACTGGAAGATGTAGGTTTAAGGTGAGAGCGGAAAGGTTTAAAAAAGACCTGAGAGAGAAAGTTTTCATGCATAGGGTGGTGCCTGTATGGAATGAACTGCTAGAGAAAGTGGTGAAGGCAGGTATAATTACAACATTTAAAAGGCATCTGGGTGGGTTAATGAATAGAAAATGTTTAGAGGGATATGTGCCAAACGTTGGCAAATGGGAATAGGTCAGATTGGAATGTCTGGTCGACAGGGATGATTTGAACTGAAAGATCTGTATCCTTACTATATGACTCTTAAGTGTTTGCTTAAGGTAATGGATAGGGTGCCAACTGAGCTGCACACATTCAGCCTAATGGAGACTCCTGACCTATAACTTGTCAATGGGGCCAGGCTTTGGGGAATTGCATGAACTGAATAGATGCTTAGACGGGGAAAATGCAAGAGGCATGTTCTCAATGATTGGGGATTCTAGAACCAGGGCTCTCAGGCTTCAAATAAAGTATAACTTAGGAATTTCTTCACTTAGAGAGTGGTGAGCCTCTGCAACTGGAAATGTTGAGGCGAAAATGTTGAAAACTTTCAAGAAAGATGTAGATATAGTTCTTAGGACTAAAAGGATCAAAGGATATCTGAGAAAAGTGGAAATAGGGTGCTGAACTGGAAGATCAACTCTTATCATTTTGAATGGTGGACCAGGCTCACAGGATCAAATGACCTGTGAGCCTGGTCCACCATTTCTGTGTTTCTATGAAAGTGATTGAGTCAGAAACTCTCAAAACATTTAATTAGTATTTAGATATTCATTTTTGTTTCCATAACTTGCAGGGCTATGAGCCAAGAGCTGGAAAATGGGATTTGTGTAGTCAGATAGTGATGATAGGCCAAATGACATCGCTGTGAAGATACAACTGAATGGCTTACTAGATTATTTCAGAAAGGTTGTGCACATGTTACTTGTCACTTATCACCAGCATTCCCTCTAAGCTGCTTGACAGTGTATATGTGCAGCCTGTCCTACATTCCATGCATGGAAATTGGCATGCAGCCTCTGATCATGGCATTGTTTTCCAGTTCTAGGCATTGCTGTGTGCTCAAACCTTGCAGGTCCATGCAGAAGAAAAACACAATTCAGGGAGCACTGCTTACCTCAACAGCGCTGAATGTTGGTCACATCTTGTTGTATATGAATAGTTGCAAATGGAACTGAACACTGTGATAATCAGTAGGCATTCCCAGTTGTGAAATTATGTTAGAGCGAAGGTCATTGAAGACAATTGGACCTAGAGCATTGACCTGAGGGACCACTGTAGCAATTTCCTGGGCCCGAGGTGATTGGCTTCTGAAAAGCCACAAATGACTTCTTTTGTGGTAGTTATGTCTCCAACCGTTGATGATGGTGTCCCCAATTCCTATTGACTTCAGTTTTGGTAGGCTCCACGATACCACAGTCAGTTGATTTTTGACTTGGTTGTAACTCATCTCTGGAATGCAACTTTTTTGTTTATATTTTGGACCAAATTTACAATGAGATTGACAGCTAAGAGATTCTTGAGGAACTCAAAAATGCACATTCTTGAGCACATTATTGCTGTGTAAGTGCCACTCGGAAACACTTCTTCCATCATTTGCTGATGTTTGAGAGATTTGTCTTACTTTTTCAGATAGGGCATACCTTGACAATTTTCCATGTTTTAGGGTAGATGTTGCAGATTAGCTTAGGGCGCAGCTATTTCAGGAGTATGAATCTCTGAATCTCTGTCTGCTACTGACAATATGATCAGAACCCATAATTTTGGCTATGTCCAAATAAGTTCATATTTTTCTTGATATCATGTGGCTGAATATTCTCTTTTCTGATGTTGGGGACCACAGGAGGAGACTGATACAAATTATCCACTTGAAGTACTGGGTTTTGTCATCATTCAAAATGGGATGTTTGTGGAGTCTTCTCCTCTCGTGGTGGACAATTGGCTTTCATAAATGTGGTATTGAATCCAAACCCCGAGTTTCAAATGTAGTTCTGACTGCCTGTGGACTAATTAGCTTTCCAATTAGAGGTAGGAAAATCTGGTATTAAACTGATGCCCAGATTGCATTCAAACTCTGACTAGCCAATTTCAGAGTAATGCTTTGTGAAGACCTGGAATAACTAGACCATTCAGTTACAGTTTGTGTATGGTTTGGGAATAACTGAAAGGTGGGCTCTCCCTTTCAAAATAAAAAAAAAACTTTAGAAATTTTTCTCTGATTAAAGAAAAGGACCTTTTGTTCATTATCACCCAAAATCTGTGTTCAAATCGTATATAACTGGTGAAACAAAAAAAATGGTCCACTAGCAGAACTACTATCAAGAAAAATTCAAGTTTGTCATTATTTAAAACAAATATCATACATATAAAAGCATATAACATAGCTGGAGTAATCTAACAAGGAGTGTCTATTTTGATGTTTTTGAATATGGAAAGTAGATTCGTCACAATTAGTAAAATACTTGAATTTCTATTAGTATAATGGCCAAAAAAAGGGTTATTTGTCAAATGCAAATATACAATGATTGAAACACTATCTTTGAATATTTGAATATAGAATTCTCATTCCACAGTCATTTCAGAGTCTCTAATCCCTGTCTTGACTAAACTTTATGCAGTGATCCCTAGATACAAGTTTTGAGAATGAAAAATAGATTATGATGAAGGAGGTGAGGAAAGGAAGAGAAACTGTTGTGTGTGATGGACATTTTAAAATTTTGCAAATCTTCGTATTTTAAGTTCGCAGCTCATTTAAGGCATTTGTTGGATGAACATGACGATAAATATGCTTAATATAATAATAATTTGATTTCAATTTATAATTAGCCATAATGCAATTTATTTGATTATAATAAAAAATGAAAAACTCTACATTCTTATTTATAAATACACAAAACTGGAAATCTTTAAGCCAATACTTTGGTGTGCATTTTTCACGGTTGGAGCTCCACATAAATTTTGAATATTCAAATTGTCCTTTGTGACTGTACTTTTAAGAAAGCAATTTGACCTGACCATGTTAATTAAATATGCATTATTTCTTCTTTGTTGTATTTTATAGTGGAATCTGCAATATCTGAAGAACATCATGTGGATCCAGGAGGATTTAAAGAATTGAAATGCTTACCCATGTCTAAACTGGCTAAAATTATATGGAAGTTAAATAACAATACTCTCAGTGAGAATGCAAAATACCGACTTGTTCAAAACAATTTGCTGATTTTCTCTGTAAATGAAGATGATTCTGGTACCTATGATTGCTGGGCAGTAGAATCTATGAAGGGACGCCTGTATGAACAGCTGGTGCAAAAGTATTCTCTGATCGTAGAGGGTCCATCTAAAGTTGTAACAACCTCCCCAACTACACCCTTTGCCAAAATGCAAGGTAATTCTGCAACAACGCAGACAAGCACAGATCAAGAACAGAGATCTCCTCATACACTCACACCCCAGATTCAAACTGATATGTTCACATCAACTGTGCCATACACTTCAGTCTCCCCATTCTCAGCCCCTCCACTTCCAAATTCAGTAGTAGACACTCAAGCTATTAGTGAGCCTTCAACTGCGGAAAGTAATGATAGAGTTTTATTATCTTTACTTGTAGTGATTACACTTCTTTTCCTAATCCTAATTTGTTACAATTGTTACATGAAATACTTGCCAGATCCTTGCCTGAAACTACGCCTGTGTATAGTCAGTAATGAAAAGAAACCAGAATTTGATTATGATGTGTCTGAGGAGCTGGTAAAGCACCAGGCAGTGAAAATCAATTCAGATAATCAAGGTAGTGAGCAGATTCCTGCTGGTGACAAGGGTTATGAAACAGAATCAGACTGTGGGAATGGCAAAATTCCAAGTTCAGAGAAAGCTCAAGAGCTCAAGCAAATCCAAGAAAACCACTCCATTGGTTCGATTGATGCAGAGAAAGATGCAGATATTCCTGACATTAAATTCATTGATGAGGAAGTTCAGAGTCTTTGCTAGCATATTTTTGTATTTCTCATAGGTTTATTGAAGTTCAGCTGGTTGCAAGCGTGAGTACAGAAAGTTAGAAAAAAAGAGAAAATCATGTAAAACTTTAAAAGGTTTTATTAGATAAGCGTACTTCTTGGTAAATGATGTTAAAAGTGAATATCAATCTCACGTTCAACCTGCATTATATTCAGCAATCTCTATTGTTTTCATGTGCTCAGTATACAGGTCATTTGAGTTTCATTCCAAATTGGAAATTAATAATTTATCAAATTGGTAAATCTCAAAAGTGCTGTCCAAATTGGAGCATAAATCTTTTTTTTGCATATACTGTATATATGGTATTTTGTATTGCACTGAAAATCTGGAGTAATATTCTGTTAGAAATTATTGTATTTTGTTGCTGCATCTAATGTAGGTTGATGCTTTTGTTTATGCTAACACTGTACAGCAACTCAGGGATCAAACAATGAACACTAGATATGTGTTTTCTTTAGCTTGTCTCTTGCCAAAAGGCTGTGTGTTGTACAAACTTTAGATAGCTTTAGTTTACAATATGTATATGCTACAGTAAAACATGGGGTCCATAAAAATGTGATTGAGTGGTGAAACATTTTAAAAGGGAAAACGAACATTTTTAATATGCTGTTGCTGAGCCATGCCACAACAGAGTGCTTAGTTGCCAAGACTTTTCATACTTGTGGAAGACTTTTGATGCTCAGCCAAACACACAACCAACTGTAGCCACATTGCCATAGAGATTAATTTTTCCAACCAATGTGGCATGGGACAAAATCGTATGCTGTGGACACATTATAATATATTGTATGGCTACATTGTTGGAAGGAGTGAATTCTTACAGCTGTGAAGTCATTGATGTTTGAGACTGGATTTTTAAAAAGCTGATCCGGTGGACTTTGGTAAGACTGAAAAAAGCCAACATTGGAACCTGTGTTTTGCTGCTATAGACGTTCAGTCATTTTAGTAACCTACTGAACTGCTATTTAGAACAAGACCCACTGGTGCAATTAACTGGCTTTTTAATCTGTCGTTGCCACAACATTTTTAAGTTTATGCATGACAAGTCATTTCATTCTGTTTTCTGGCATCTTTATTTGCTACTGTGTATATAAGCAAAGACATGTTCCTTTTGAAATTACTTTATTCAAGAAAAAAGTCTTAAAAGGTTT
This sequence comes from Chiloscyllium plagiosum, assembly GCF_037043375.1. Classification (NCBI taxonomy): domain Eukaryota; kingdom Metazoa; phylum Chordata; class Chondrichthyes; order Orectolobiformes; family Hemiscylliidae; genus Chiloscyllium; species Chiloscyllium plagiosum. Next base: position 62,086,919 of record NW_028270140.1, read on the forward strand.
TATATAGAACTAAATTCTAGGGAAATGAGCATTCTGTGTGGTACATTTAGTGGTACAAGTCATAAAGGAAATGGTGTGTAAAATTTCATTTTTAATTGTGTAAAAAGTTAAAGCCAGCAAAAATGTCCTTTACAGAAATATTTTAAACCACTGAAAATTTAATTGAGCCTTGTGTGTTTTTCTGCATCTGCCTTGCAACGCCACAAGTTTATGCAGTCCTTTAAATACCACTACTACTTTGCCTGACTCAATCTATCGCCCTTTTTTTATCCTTTTTTAATGCATGATCAATCTTGTTTGTGTCTTTAGAACTCTGTTTGGTTTGTACCTTTCTGTCTCACAGCTTCTCCTGTTTTACCTTTCACTCCTATCGGTCCCTCCTCCACCTTTTGGGCCTGGTCCATCTTCTCCCTTTGCTATTACCCCACCTGAAGGGTCTTCTCATGATTGGTCCAGTGCAGACAATACAGTGGTTCAACTGTTACCACCACTGCTGAGCGACCAGATACTTAATGTGTGTAGCCCTGGATCTGTTCACCTCTTCTGTCAAGCTATTGGTGAGTGACCATCTGCTAACAGGAGTAATTAACTTTTTATTAAGTGGAAGCAGGATAGAGGCAAACCTGGACACCTTAATTGCATTGAAGCAACTTGCCTCTTCTTTACCAAGGAAGAATGTTTTACATGTGGTAATATTGGAATTGTGTAGACTTCTCTAAGTTCAAAGCCAGTCCCTGATATCCTGTTAGAACCTTTGTTCTTTATGATAATGTAAACAGAGTTTATCTGGGACCTAGAAAGACTTTTTCATTTTTATATCTTTCACTTAGCTAATAACTTGTTATATGTGGTACTATGGTTTTTTTATTAAGTGGATATGTGTATTAATTACTTTTGATTATAAGATGAAATAGTACGTTTTTACAGAGATTTGCACAATAAAACTTAAATCAACAATCCACTGTACTTTGCAGGTATAAATATGCATGTATTGTGACCATTGTTCAAAATGATGCAATATTACGTAATTGTGATATTTCTAGTACATCTCATCGTTGAATGGTATTTTTTATTGCACACCTCCAAAGTTGCTCAAATTGCAACACACTTAGTATTGCATGCTATTAATAGAATATGGAGTAAATTTCCTTGGGACTTCTCTCATTCAGTCAACGTAGCCTTGGTCGAACTCTGGATATCTGCTTACACATGTAAATGGGATTATTTCAGCTGGAGCTTTAGCGATGAAGTAGGAGAAGCCCCAAAGAAGATTGTTTGTTTCTGGCTGGCTGGCTATCTGACAAAGAATATTAATCTCTGATGATGAGATTACTGCTTATTAAGAGCACAAGAATAGTTACTGAGAGATTCAAATTTGAAACTTTGTCGTTATCAAGATTGACACTCAATATTGTTCTAAATATATACTATCTTTAAATAAAATCCATTTAATTCACTCGATAGTTACTTAATTGTGCATGTTCTGGCTGAATATGAAAATCCTTTACCTCTGCTACTTGTTGACTTTTTTCATATTAAAAAAAACTTGCTTTCAAAACTGAATTTGATGTTTTTATCTTACTTTTAGAGGCAGAGTGAAATAATGTATTTCCTGGTACTATGCTTTTTGGAAAGGAAGAACAGTTACCAAAAAATAAGAAAGAAGATAGGAGTTCCTTTTGTACAGGAAATTAGTTTGACGGTGGCACAGTGGTTAGCACTGCTGCCTCACAGCACCAGAGACCTGGGTTCAATTCCCGCCTCAGGCAACTGTCTGTGTGGAGTTTGCACATTCTCCCCGTGTCTGCATTGGTTTCCTCCCACAGTCCAAAAATGTGCAGGTTAGGTGAATTGGCCATGCTAAATTGCCCATAGTGTTAGGTGAAGGGGTAAATGTAGGGGAATAGGTCTAGGCGGGTTGCTCTTCGGAGGTTCAGTGTGGACTTGTTGGGCTGAAGGGCCTGTTTCCACACTGTAAGTAATCTAATCAGTGGCCCACGTTATCCTGCTCAGTGCTGAATGATCAGATGAAACCTTTGGAGACAAGAAAGTAGTTGACAACAGACCTTATTGGCACTGGAAATTGATCAATATAAATGCAATAGATTAATAGCTAGAGTACTGTGAATTCATTTTCTGTTGAGAGTTAGTTCAAATAACTAAATGTGAATTTGGAACAATTGTTTTAGAGAGGGTGCAAAAATACGTCATGGTCCCATAAATGGATTCTATGACTAAGGAGAGGACAAATTTGTTAATGTTAAGTAAAACTGAATCACCATTGAATTAATTACATGCAAAGCTTGGATACATAGGCACCCATCACTTGAGCAATGGCCTGTTACTGCTACAAATATTTGTATAATTACTTCAGCTAATGTGGTCCAGCATTATCCTGTGTTCATAACTACGTTTTCAAACCTTAGTCAGGTACAATTAGATGAAAAACAATGTTTTCTTGCATTCAGTTACATCCTGCTCTTACCTTCCCTTACATCATTTTACTAAATTGATCCCCCATGAAGTAGTCAAGCATCAGCTGACATATTTTGTTAAATGATGCAAATTTAATGTAATTTGTATTTGGTATACTATATATCATTCTTGAGTGACAAATCTCAAGTTTCTTACGTTGAAACTAATTTATTATCACTTTCCAACAATAGATTAAGAGATGAGTTTCCTTGGGACATCTCTCACTCAGTGATTGTAGCCTTGGCTGAACTTCAGAAATCTGCTTGCACATATAGGCAGGTTTTCAGCTAAAATTATAGCAGTGGAGAAGGAAAAGTTTGCTAAGGAAGTTGTAGTGATAGGTAAGCCATAGGTTGACTTTCAATACAGGGTGACCCCTGTATCCTTGGGTCCAGTTTCCGCAGTTTCAGTTATCCGCAGTTTACTGTGGCCCAAAACATATAAAAGGGGACGTTCCAGAACCAGGGACCAGGAGGCTTCTGGGAAGATACATTTCCCATTTAAAAGAATGGGTTCACACCTATCCGTGGTTTCAGACTTCCGCGGTAAGTCTTGGACCGTATCCCCTGCGGGTATGGGGGTCTACTGTACAACATTGTTTAATATAGTATATCTCTGAACCGAGTCTCTGAAATGATGTCACCCGCAGCTCAGAAGAACTACCATTGGGAGGACAACCTGAGGCACTCTGAAACCATCTGCTTTCGGTAGAATTACTATTGTGTTGTCCTTTAACATTCAGTTAATAAATAATGATTTCTGTTTTGAATGCAGATATTTTCTATTGCAAATTATTGCCAGATTTTTCTGTTAAATTATTAGGCCTGGGTGGTGGCTCAGTGGTTAGCACTGTTGCATCACAGTGATAGAAACCTGGGTCTGATTTCCTCCCCCCACCATCTCCCACTCCCAGGATATGTAGACACCCATCACTTGAGCAATGTATTTGTATGGAGTTTGCACATTCTCCCTGTGTCTGTGTGGGTCTCCTCCAGATGCTCCATTTTCCTCCTACAGTCCAAAGTTGTGCAGGTTAGATGGATTGATAATGATAAATTATCCCATAATATCCAGGGATGTGTAGGCATTGTGGATTAGCCATGGGAAATGCAGGGTCACATGGGTAGGGGTGTGAGTTAGGTGGTACGCTGTTTGGAGGGTCAGTGCGGACTCAATGGGCCAAATGGCCTGCTTCCACACTGGAAGGTTTCTATTATTTCTGTGATGATGATAGTGGTGATAGTCCCATGTGTTAGATGATGGTGGGAAGATGGTTTAGCTATTCGGTCTTTGGTCTACAGCAATACTAATGGCTTATTATGTCCAGTTAAGATCTAAAAGTCCTCCCACTCCAGATCTGCATTCTTTGAATTGCCAAAATTCACTGTCGTTTGTATTTCTGCATCCCACTTTGTTCCTGAGATCAAGTGTATTATGCAACCCAGGTTCAGATTCAACTTTAGGATGAAATCCTTCTGTGACTTTTTTGTTCAAATTATTTTAGTCTAAAAGCAATGGAATTACCATATCAACTTACCCCTTAGGGCACTTTATCTCCACATTTTAACACTGTAGGTACAATATTGTGACTTCCATTTCCTACTCCTATAATCCAAAAACTTTGAACCAAGAAACGGGTAATGTAGCATATCATACTTACAATGTAATAATACCAATACTACAATTTTTATGAAATCCATCCATAGGATTGTGGGGAGAGAGTTCAATTTAGGTGCCTAGTTTAAGTAGCCTTGGCACATTGACCAGTACCTGAACTATGGAGCGTGACTTTGTCATGTTTTCTTCAATAGCATTCTAATTGACTATGACATAAAGTCCAATTTCCTTACTACTACACCTACACCTTCCTTACTACTACTACCTGCTGCCTGGTAATAATATTTTGAAATGCATTTGACCATCTGATCTCAAAAGTGCGAAGCCAATATTTGTTAATTTAGCAGAAGAATGGATTTAAGTGGAATATGTTACGATCAGCAAGAACTTTGCTGGCTACATGTAGTTCTACACTGTGCTTGCATAATTAAAAATGGCTGAAAATGTGTTGCTGGAAAAGCACAGCAGGTCAGGCAGCATCCAGGGAACAGGAGAATCGACGTTTCGGGCATAAGCCCTTCTATGCCCGAAACGTCGATTCTCCTGTTCCCTGGATGCTGCCTGACCTGCTGCGCTTTTCCAGCAACACATTTTCAGCTCTGATCTCCAGCATCTGCAGTCCTCACTTTCTCCTCATTAAAAATGGCATACATTGAAATCAAAATCTCCCCTTAGTGGCTAATCTCTTAACTTATCTATTGACAGTAATATTTTTGAAATTGTCCACATTGAATCAATCACTAACAATCATCCTCCATTGCACTTGAATTAATTAATCAGTTGTTTTGCTGTGAGTTCCAAAAAAGTAATTAGAAAAGAGTATTTGACCCAATTGACATGCTTTTTCCATTGGTCTAAGCTTCATTTATTTCTCCACTGAGTATCGAATCATATGTCATCATTTAATGAGCTAATTCTTAAGAAGTCAAATCTTTTAGGAGCAAGTGCAAGTGAACTTGTATGTCAGGTGCATGGAATATATTGTGGTTAGTTTACATATTCATTCAAAATAAGTTATTAAAATGGACTGTGTTTAAAGTTAAGATCTAATCCTAAGTTTGCAGCAATGCATATTGCAAAACCTTTTTTGACCTCTGAGGACTGTTGATGATGAATTAGTTTGCTTTTTGTAAAGTGAGAAATTTCCAAAGATGCTCACCATGACATGTTTGAAAGTCAATATGTGAAGAGTTTTTGCTTTTTATTTAGATTTTCTCCTTTTGCATTTCCATGCCTGGATTTTATATCATCTTGACAATGACATAATATGTTGTTATGAATGGTAAACCTACTGTTAGCTTGGCAGGCTTAGTGCCTCATTTCCAGACCCTCATTACTCATCGACAGTCCAAAATGCTTGACTATGAATTGTAGTATTTTTATTAATATTATCTGTAGTTTAAAACTTTTAGTTTCCAATTAAGTTACAATTTTCCAAAGGGAGGCAGTCTTATGCAGGTTGTTGCTCTATTTTTATGAGAAAGCTTTACATTTCTGCTGTGTATCCTTTCAGAGCTTCAGTGGTGCAAAGCCATTCTTGCATTCAGTCAGTTCCTCCATACTCCTTATCTGTCAGAGCAAGGCAAACCACATCCCTTTTCTACAGCAATTAGCTGTCTGTATTCTGAAATGTTTAATGCCCAGACAACTGCTCTGACAGCTTCTCTGGTAAGTATATGTTAGGGTGCTGAGATGGCAGGGTGCCAGCTGGCTGAGTTGGTGGGGGTAGAATGCCAGTTAGTAAGAAGAATCAGCAGAAGTAGACCATTCAGCCCATCAACTCTACTCCACCATTCAATAAGATTGTGGTTGATCTGATAATCCTCAATTCCACTTTCCTGCTTTTTTTCTCATAATCCTTAGTTCACTTACTGATTAGAAATCTGTCTATCTCAACTTTGAATATATTTAATAACCCAGCCTCAACTGCCCTCTCTGGTAAAGATTTCAACAGATTCACAACCCTCTGAGAGAAAAGAATTTCCTCATCTTTGCCTTAAATATGTGCCATCTGCTCCTAGAGTCTTCAGAAAGGAAAGCAACCTTTCCATATCTACCCTGTCAAGTCCTCTCGGAATCCTGTTTGCTTGAATAAGGTGTCCCCTCTATTCTTCTATATTCCAATGAGTACTGATCCAATGTACTCAAACTCTTCTCGTAAGACATTTCTTCCATACCTGGTATCAGTCGAGTGAACTTTCTCTGATCTGCCTGCAATATCAGTTTTCTTGTATTAAATAAGGTTCTCGCTATTCCAGCTATAGTCTTGTATAATTTTAGCAAAACTTGGCTATCTTCCTCAGTAAAGTTATTAATATATGTTGTAAATAATCGTGGCCCCAGGATTGATCCCTGTGACACACCACTAATAACAGGTTCCAAAGGTGGAGGTGTTGGGGTGGGGTGGGGGCCAGGTGTGGTTTTGTTAAGGATGACTGATCATTTAAGTAGTTATAAGGAACCAGGGCGATATATTTGATAGTCTAGCTTTTCCTGCATGATTATTTACTTCATTTCAGCGGACCCCAACATATCCTTTGATTTAAATAGAGACTTTCAGTGGTAGCAGTCAGAAAGGAATTTACCTGTGAAATCTTTGAATTCCAGGGCGATTCCTTTAGAATCTGCTCCCCCTGGGTTCCCATGCACAACTCCCATCTACTCAGGACAAATGACTGACTGAATGATGGAAAATCTGGGGCAGAGTTAACTTTTTAAAACAAAAAGTCAGGCATCTCTGAAACCAACCTAGTTCTTGTGCAGTTACCTGAACAGCAATGAATATAGACAGACATTACAGTAGCGCCTCGACTTACGAACTTAATCCGTTCCGAAAAGTTTGCGAACTGAATCAATTTTTCCCATTGTTCGGATAGCGTAAAAATGCTTGGACGGCTGTTCACAGCGCACGCGACAAAGACGAACGGAATGAGATCACGTGGGGCCCAAGAGCTTTTGCGTTCAATAAGCGCGTAGCAAAGCAGAACAATGAAACCACCTGGTCGCACACTGACTTTTTGTGTTTTTACCTTCGTTCGTACCTTGAATTTCGTACGTACGTTGAAGCAAAATTTTACGTACAATCCTGTTCGTAAACAGATTTGTTCGTGAACAGGATCGTTCGAATGTCGAGGCGCTACTGTATTCACAACCTAAGACGACATGGTGGTACAGTGGTTAGCAGTACTGACTCTCAGTGCAAGGGACTTGGGTTCAATTCTTGCTTTCAGTGACTGTGTTGAGTTTGCATGTTCTTCCCGTGTCTTTATAGATTTCTACCAGATGCTCCGGTTTCCTCCAGTAGCCTAAAGATGTGCAGGTTAGGTGGATTAGCTATACTAAATTGTCCTGTCGTATCCAGGCATATATAGGTTAAGTGGATTAGTCATGGTATTTGTGGGATTACAGGGATAAGATTGGGTGGATGGTTCTGGGTGGGATGCATGACTTGTAACCTGCTATCTGTACTGTGGGATGCTTCGATAGCTTGAGACATAATTACAACATCCAATATAAGATGCAAATCCAATCACAAAAGAATTTGAAGCTTAACTGGGCACTCTATTCAAGTTATTTTTCTTACTTTGGGTTTCTGAACAGGGTATGGATAGTGCTAACAAAGTTTATGCAATCAACACTACTTATGTAATCACATTCGTGGCAAGCATTTGGTTTTAGGCCTTCAAATTAGTAGGTGTTGAGAATCGACGATGTGGTGTGATCAGACTATAATGGAGGTGATTCTGGATCAGTGGTGCTGGAAGAGCACAGCAATTCAGGCAGCATCCGAAAAGCTTCGAAATCAACGTTTCGGGCAAAAGCCCTTCATCAGGAATAAAGGCAGAGAGCCTGAAGCTTGGAGAGATAAGCAAGAGGAGGGTGGGGGTGGGGGTGGGAATAGAGAAGCATAGAGTACAATAGGTCAGTGGGGGAGGAGATGAAGGTGATAGGTCAGGGAGGAGAGGGTGGAGTGGATAGGTGGAAAAGGAGCTGGGCAGGTCGGACAAGTCCGGACAAGTCAAGGGGATCGTGTTGCTGGAGGTTAGAAACTAGGATGAGGTGGGGGAAGGGGAAATGAGGAAGCTGTTGAAGTCCACATTGATGCCCTGGGGTTGAAGTGTTCCGAGGTGGAAGATGAGGCGTTCTTCTTCCATGCATCTGGTGGTGAGGGAGCGGCCCAGCTGGAGGAGGAGGAGGCCCAGCATCTCCATATCCTCGGCAGAGTGGGAGGGGGAGTTGAAATGTTGAGCCACGGGGCGGTTTGGTTGATTGGTGCGGGTGTCTCGGAGATGTTCCCTAAAGCGCTCTGCTAGGAGGCACCCAGTCTCCCCAATGTAGAGGAGACCGCATCGGGAGCAACGAATACAATAAATGATATGAGTGGATGTGCAGGTAAAACTTTGGAGGTGGAAGGCTCCTTTAGGGCCTTGGATGGAGGTGAGGGAGGAGGTGTGGGCACAGGTTTTACAGTTCCTGCGGTGGCAGGGGAAAGTGCCAGGATGGGAAGGTGGGTCGTAGGGGGGCGTGGACCTGACCAGGTAGTCACGGAGGGAACGGTTTTTACCTATAATGGAGGTGAGTTCCTGTTCAGAAAAACATTAAGAACACATGTTTTAAACATTTTGCTGGATTATTTCGTTTGGTTGAAACTTTATTGCTGGAACAGCACAGCAGGTCAGGCAGCATCCAGGGAACAGGAGATTCGACGTTTCGGGCACAGGCCCTTCCTCAGGAATGAGCAGAGAGTGTTCAGCAGGAGAAGATAAAAGGTAGGGAGGAGGGGAGTTGGAAATGTGATAGGTGGAAAGAGGTCAGGGTGAGGGTGATAGGTCGGAGTAGGGTGGAGGCGGAGAGGTCAAGAAGAAGACTGCAGGTCAGGAAGGCGGTGCCGGGCTGGAAGGATCCGGCTGAGACAAGGTGGGGGGAGGGGGGATGAAGAAGCTGGTGAAGTCCAAGTTCATCCCCTGCGGTTGGAGGGTTCCCAGTCGGAAGATAAGACGCTCCTCCTCCGACCGTCGGGTTGTTGTGGTTTGGCGGTGGATGAGTCCAATGACCTGCATATCCTCGGTGGAGTGGGAGGGGGAGTTGAAATGCTGTGCCACAGGTTGGTTGGGTTGGTTCGTCCGGGTGGCCCAGAGGTGCTCCCTGAATCGCTCCGCAAGTAGGCGGCCTGTCTCCCCAATATAGAGGAGGCCACACCGGCTGCAGCGGATGCAGTAGATGATGTGGGTGGAGGTGCAGGTGAATCTGTGGCGGATATGGAAGTTTCCCTTGGGGCCTTGGAGAGAAGTGAGGGGGGAGGTGTGGGCGCAAGTGTTGCACGTCCCGCGGTTGCAAGGGAAGGTGCCGGGAGTGGTGGTTGGGTCGGTGGGGGGTGTGGATCTGACAAGGGAGTCGCGGAGGGAGTGGTCTCTACGGAAAGCTGATAGGGGAGGGGAGGGAAATATATCCTTGGTGCTGGGGTCTGTTTGGAGGTGGCGGAAGTGACGGCGGATGATGCGCTGTACATGGAGATTGGTGGGGTGGTAGGTGAGGACCAGTGGGGTTCTGTCCTGGTGGCGGTTGGAGGGGCGGGGCTCAAGGGCGGAGGAGCGGGAAGTGGAGGAGATGCGGTGGAGGGCACCGTCGACCACGTCGGGGGGGAAATTGCGGTCCTTGAAGAAGGAGGCCATCTGTGTTGTACGTATTTTGAACTGGTCCTCCTGGGAGCAGATGCGGCGGAGACGAAGGAATTGGGAGAATGGGATAGCGTTTTTACAGGGGGCAGGATGGGAGGAGGTGTAGTCCAGGTAGCTGTGGGAGTCGGTAGGTTTGTAGTAGATGTCCGTGTTGATTCGGTCGCCTGAGATAGAAACAGAAAGGTCTAGGAAGGGGAGGGAGGAGTCCGAGACTGTCCAGGTGAATTTGAGGTCGGGGTGGAAGGTGTTGGTGTAGTGGATGAACTGTTCAACCTCCTCGTGGGAGCACGAGGTAGCGCCGATACAGTCATCAATGTAGCGAAGAAAAAGATGGGGGGTGGGGCCAGTGTAGTTGCGGAAGATGGATTGTTCCACATACCCTACGAAGAGGCAGGCATAGCTGGGGCCCATGCGGGTGCCCATGGCTACTCGTTTCGTTTGGTACCAACCTCAAAATGACCAGACTTGTTCAGCTCAACTTCACAAATTCAGTGATGCATTAATAATCCAGAACCATAACCATTACTCTGCCATATCTGCTTGTACATTTTGATGATTAATACAGGTATTCATTTTGTAATCAAACATGATCAGATGGAATGCCTGAGACCTAGTGGAATAGGGGTTCAGATGATGGATACATTGATTCAAGATTAATTGGGTGTGAATTGCTGGTAGAAACCTGGAGAGATAGTAATTGGTAGAGTGAGTTTCGTGAATGTGGTAAACCAAAATAAAGGTCTCACTAAAAGTATGAACTTGGACTTTTAAAGATAGAGGTCATAGATGCAGAGGGGAAAGAGGTTCAAAACTGAGATAAGGAGGTACTTCTCTGGTTGTTAATCTGTTGAATCCACCGTCCCAGAGTGCAGTGGAGGCAGAATCACTTAACAGATTCAAAAAATGGATATGTTTCTGGTGAAAATTGGGATAAAGGGAGCAAACAGGAGAGTGGAGTTGAGACCAGGAAAAGATCAGCCATGATCATGTTAAATGGTAGAGTGGGCTCGAAGAATTGGATTGCCTGCTGTCTTTCCTAATTCCTAAGTTCTGACATGGTTAAATTCTAGTGTACAGTATTGGTAGTAGAGGGCAATTGAGTCATAATATAATGTTAGGGGTATGAGCAGAGGAAAAAGAAGTTACAATGTGGACCTGAGTAACAAACAGGAAACACTGTATGGTCTTATCTCTTCCATTACTATAACAGGATAAGAAGCAAAGGTTTTTTTAGGGATTTTGAGCCTGATGATTTGAGCACTGATGTATGTTTGGACGATTGTGTACTTCCATGAATAAAACTCCTCAATAAGATAATTTATTGATTGCTTAAAGGGCATGGTCAGATTTTGACAAAATTTAGATAAACTGAGGATAGTACCATGGAATTCTGTAACGTCTGCAGTCTTGAAGTATACGTTTGAAAATTCACCAATCTGTGGTGATAAGTTATTGAATTGTGCCAACTTATCAAATAAGGGCAGACTGATAGTTTTGACAGGAATAAATTTACAGATAAACAGATTTAGAAAGCCAACCTTTCCAGCAGCATTTGTAACACCAAGGAAGCAATCTACAACTGGAAATTGACAACACTGTGTGGACAAATTTTCAAAACCATCTATATACATTTTGCAGGTGACAATGTGAAAGGAGAGCTACAACCAAAAGAAATGAGGATAGAAAAGCTATTGATAATTTTGAGTATTGAAGAGAATTTGGGATTTACAATAGAAAAAGAATTCCAGAAATGCTCAAGGTGTAGGTAATCAATGTTTTGGGTATGATTCAAAGCATTAAGTTTATTTTTATTCATCCACGGGATGAGAGCAGTGTTGGCTGGCCAGTATTTATTGCCTGCCCTGGTGAAGGTGGTGGTGAGCTGCTGGATGAAGAAAATGATAATATTTTGGAAAATCTGTGAAATTTAAATTTACGCAATCAAGTTACAGCTTGGGAAATGGCAACAATTTTTTTGGAACATTGGAATGCATTGTATGTGGACAGTGTCACCTCAGAGTAGATTTGAGAGTGAACATGCCCATAGAAAGAAATCACAAACCATTTAAATAAATCCTGTTTGTAGGAGGGGGCGATCAAGCAGTAGCAGTCCAGAAAGAAAAAGGAAGACAGACGAGAGTACATAGTTTAACAAGACGAAGAAATCCAGGACAAACCATGTGATCGTGAAGTATCCGTGACCATGACCAAACTAGAGACAAGTTAACAAAAGATGCTAAACAAGAATGATACAGTTGTGTAAAGGTTTGAGTGTACAAAGAGTTGCCAGAAAGGAACAACAAACGTAATTGCTTAGGTTTTCCTGATTGGACGTTTTAAGGCTAAAGCAGGGTAGTGACATGAGGTTTTGAAGAAACCGTGAGGGACCAAGAAGTAAAAAAGGTATGCGTTTACACCACGATGTAAAAGCAGGTAAAGTAGTTTTTGAAATTTTCTTGGTTTTATTAGCAGCAAATGTTTGGAAGTATAGATCAGTTGATTTTAAACTGCATGTCTGCAGTGAGATCAGCTCCATAGGGAAGATCCAAAATAGGCACCAAGTGCTGTGGGAATGTAGATGTACTTAATGGCATAAATTATGCCCCCTAGAGTTTGGTACATCTCCGTAGGGCCTGTCTTATTACATTTGGAGGTCGCACAACACCAGGTTATAGTCCATCAGGTTTATTTGAAATCACAAACTTTCAGAGCGCTGCTTCTTCATTCAGACGAAGTGCAGGGAAGTGCACAGGCACAGAATATATAGACAGAGAGATAATAGCAAGATAAATCCAGGTAATTAAGAGTGTCAACAGGTAAGTACAAATTGACAGACTGAGTAATAAGTCTTTGCAGGTGATCATAAGTGTCAAGCGGTGTGAATAAACAGCTGAAGGGATGATGTATGAACCAATTAATGAAAAATCAAAAATAATCTACGCCTGTGTGCTTTCCTTCCACTTCATCTGACTAAGGAGCAGCACTATGAAAACTTTTGATTTAAGACAAACCTGTTGGATGATAACCTAGTGTTGTATGACTTTGTCCACTCCAGTCCAACACCGGCACCTCCATATTATTATTAAAATTGGGCTGTCTTCAGTTAAAAGCAGCCCCTGTCACATTTTACGTGCATGAGGGGCAGCTTTTAGGTGTCTTTTATAGAGTCATAGAATGATACAGCACAGAAACCAACAAGAACTGCAAGGTTACAAGCTTAGGTCTAACTCGTCCATGCCAACCAGGTATCCCAAACTGAATTAGACCTATTTACCCTCTAAATTAGACCCATATCCCTCTAAACTTTTCCTATATCCATGTATCTGTCCAAATGTCTTTTAAATGTTGTAATTGTACCTCCCTCTACCAATACTTTGGCAACTCATTCCATAAACACACTACCGTGTGTGAAAAAGTTGCCCCATAGGTCCCTTTTAACTCTTTCTCCTCTCACTTTTGTAAATGTATGTTCTCTAGTTTTGGTCTCCCATCTATGTAGGTTATTTTCTTGTTGAGGTGGGAGCAGTGCATTTGAAAACATTGTCATAAATAGGCTTAAAACAAAATTCAAAATTGGAAGTTACGGTTCTGGGCCCTTTATGTACATTGGATGGGAAATCAGACAGAATGGATCAAGAGTCACTTTGCATCAGCAATCTTATTTGAAAAATGACACCCCATTACCATTAGCCAGGTAGGACCTCACAAAAAGGTGCTGCAGCATCTGAAATCACATTATTATGAAATATAATTGTACAACTGAATGAATTGGCTGGCATCTAACAGACCAAATGCAGAAGTACTGAAGTTGAGTACAACTATGAAATATCCCAAGGAAGAAATAAATGAAATATGAACAAAATTAGGCCGCTCAGCCTTTTGAGTCTGATATGCCATTCATGGTTGATGTGATTTTAACTTCAAATCTACATTCTTGCATATCCCAAACATTTGTCATCCCCTTGACATTTAGAATCTATTTACCTGTAAATATTTAAACATTTCTGCATCCACTGCCTTTTGAGGAAGGGAGTTCCAAAGATATTCAACCTTCTGAGAGAATTTTGTTTCTCTCATCTATGTCTTAAATGGGTGACCCTTTATTTTGAAACTATTATCCCTCATTCTACATTGTCCCACTACAGAAAACATTATTTTGACATCCATCCATTCAGGTCCCTTCAGGATCTTGTATGTTTCGATTAAGTCACCTCTGACTTTTCAAACTCCAGAAGATACAGCCTAGCATGTCTAGCCTTTCCTCATTAGGCAATCCAAGTATTAGTCTAGAAAACCTTTTTTGAACTGCTGTGAATGTATTCATATCCTTCCATCAGTACTGTGACAGCATTGTACACAGTACTTCGGATGCAGTTTCACCAATGCCCTGTGTAACGAAAGCATAATCTCCCTATTCTTGCATTTCATTTTCCTTGCAATAAGACATAACATTCTACTCACTTTCAAGATTGCATAGTAACCTGTGATTTGTGTACTAGGATACTTTGATCTCAGAACTCTGCAACCTCTCACCATTTGTCCAATATGTTTTTTTTTCATTCTTTCCCACATTATATTCCATTTGCTAGATCTTTGCTTACTCAATCTATCTGTTTCCCTTTGTAGGCACCTAATGTCCTCTACACAACATGTGTTCTTACCTATTTTTGTGTCATCACCAAATTCAGCCACTATACCTTTAGTCATTTCTCCAAATTATTGATAAAAATTACAAAGAGTTGAAGCTCCAGCTCAGATCCCAGTTGCACACCATTCATGACATCCTGCCAGCCTGAAAAGATGCATTTGTTCCTACTCTGTGATTCCTGTTAATAAGCTATCTTCTATCTGTTATTGTGATACAACCAATACCATGAGTTTTTATTTTCCGCAATAACTTTCAGAACCATGGAAATGATTCAGTGCAGAAGGGGCCATTCAGCCATTTTTTGTTTCCGCCAACACAAAGACACCCAGATGCTCATTCTAATCCCAGCTTCCTGCACATGGCACATGGCCCACGGCCTTGCAGTTTTCAGCACTTCAGCAGGTACAGATCACAGGTACTTGTTGAAAGAGTTTAGGATTTCTGTCACCACTACAAACTCAGGCAGTGAATTCCAGACACCCACCACCCTCTGTTTTTAAAAAAAAGTTTTTTCCTCGCATCCCCTCTAATCCTTCTGTGACTTAGTTTGAATCTCTGACTCCTGGTCTTTAAACTCTGTTTCCTCCTGTCTATCTGTACCCCTCTCAGTTTTGAATACCTCAATCGTATCACCTTTAGCCTTCTCTGTTCCAAGGAAAACAACCCCAACCTCGCCAATGTCTTCTCGTAGTTCTTCAGCCTTGGCAACATTCTAGTAAATCTCTGCACACACTCCAGAGCAATTACAATGACCTCAGTTTTAAATTACTGTTTTATCATTATATCCCTACTTTTGTGTTCTCTACCTCAGCCAATGATGGAGAGCAGTCCATATGTCTGCTTTACAACATTATCTGCCTGTACTGCCAACTTCAGGGACCTGGTGCATTTGTACACCATGATTGTTCACTTCATCTTCACTTCAGTATATTCCCTTTATTGTGAATTCCCTTTATTGTGAATTCCCTTTTGCAGTTTGACATCCCTGAATACATTATCTCATAATTAGCAGAGTTGAATTCAATCGGCCACTTACCTGCTTACTCCACCAATCCATCTATATAATTTTGGAGCTTACAGCTTCTAGCTCTACACTATCCACTAGGCAGTGTCATTGCAAATTTCCCAAAGTGAACTCCACCTATTCGGAAGGACAGCAATTGATTGTACATTACCCTTTGTTCCCTGTTACTAAGCCAACTTTCAATTGATTTTGGTGCATCACCCTATATTCCATGGACTTTTATTCTTTTTTAACCAGTCTGCTGTATGGGACCTTGACACATGCCTTTCTAAAATTAATGTAGACAACATCAATGCACTACCCTGATCAATTCTACCCGACTTGACACCTTATCATATGCCCTTAGAAAATCTATATACAATACATCCACCGGTTCCTCCTTATCTACATTTTACAAAAGAAGGTTGACATCTCTCTGATAATTAAAATCGAAACAGCCAGAGAAGCTTACCTTGCCTCATAATCTGATGAGAGGTGTGAAAAGTGGTATAACCCACCTCTTACTTTCAATCTGTTATAAAGGAGTGGTTAAATGAAATGGAATCCTTTGACCCACTCTGTAATTAACAAGTAACTATTTATTTATCTAACTCGAACAGTGAACAAATTAAATAGAATTACTAACAAACCGAACAATCCCTCTTTAACTACCTATTCCAGAATTAAATACGATTCTAATAGTATGCGGTTAGAATAAATACAAGTCCCACTTGTATAAATCCAAGTAAGAAAACAATAAATTAAAACTTAATCTCTCAAAGCTCACACAATGTGTCTTCCGAAATGTTCCTCACCCTTTCTGCTTATCTTTTTCCAAACCGCCTCTGTCTGAAATGCCTTCTCTGACGTCTTCTCTAACTTTTTCTGTTTTGAACACCTCTGTCTGTTGACTTCTGGTGTCAGGAGTATTGTCTAAGAGTGCAGGGTATCTTTATGAATAGATTGTGCTTTTTTCCCCTGAGAGCTGGAATGTTCTTGTGAGTGCTTTGTATTTATTTCTCAGATGGCAGTTGGCTTTCCCCTCTGTGTCCAATTTCTCCTGTCTTTATACCTGTGCTAACATATTAATTTCTTTACAATTGGATTGATTCAAGGTTGTCAACACCAGATTTAAATTTCATTGTCTTTCAATCTGTAAGTGCCTGGTGTAAGTTAATTGGCTAAATTTAAAAGACTTGTTTTGGTAATAATGCTGCTTGACTGTTCGATACAAAACATTTCAATCTGTACAGCCGCACTTTTACTGCTGTTCAGACATCCATTTTAACTCTAAGCACCAAAAAGAATACCACCTTTTAAAGAGACCATGCAACGTTTTTCCCCATTTTACCATTTTTACATGCCAACTTCGCAATATACAGTAAAAGTTACTTCTTGAAAGAACTCCAATAAATAAGTTAAACAGAGAAAATCCCTACTGTGTGGAAGCAGGCCATTTTGCATATTGAGTCCACACTGATCCTCTGAAAAGTATCCACACAACCCTGCATTTCCCATGCTAATTCACCTAACCTACACAGCCCTGCACACGATGGGACAATTTAGCATGGCCAACACACCAACCTGCAAATCTTTGGGTTGTGGGAGGAAACTGAAGGAACCACACAGAGGGGGAAGAATATGCAAAGTCCACACAGTTGCCTGTGGGTGAAATTGAACCTGCGTCCCAGGCATAATAAGTCAGTAGTGCTAACCACTGAGCCACCATGCCTTCTGGGAACATGATTTCCTTTTGAAAAAACGTATGTTTGCTGTGTCTGATTACATTAAACTTATCCAAGCTTTCTGTTATAAGATCTTTAATAGTAGCCCCTAATATTTTCCATTTGGCAGATGTTCAACTAACTGGCCTGTAGTTTCCTGCTTTTATGCTTTGTTCCCTTTTTTGGTAAAGGAGCCTTCCCTGAATAGAACATAAAACAATACAGCACAGAACAGGCCCTTCGGCCCACGATGTTGTGCCGAACATTTGTCCTAGCTTAAGCACCTATCCATGTACCTATCCAATTGCCGCTTAAAGGTCACCAATGATTCTGACTCTGCCACTCCCACAGGCAGCGCATTCCATGCCCCCACCACTCTCTGGGTAAAGAACCTACCCCGACATCCCCCCCATACCTTCCACCCTTCACCTTAAATTTATGTCCCCTTGTAACACTCTGTTGTACCCGGGTAAAAAGTCTCTGACTGTCTACTCTATCTATTCCCCTGATCATCTTATAAACCTCTATCAAGTCACCCCTCATCCTTCTCCGTTCCAATGAGAAAAGGCCTAGCACTCTCAACCTATCCTCGTACAACCTATTCTCCATTCCAGGCAACATCCTGGTAAATCTCCTCTGCACCCTCTACAAAGCTTCCACATCATTCCTAAAATGAGGCAACCAGAACTGCACACATTACTCCAAATGTGGCCTTACCAAGGTCCTATACAGCTACAACATCACCTCACGACTCTTGAATTCAATCCCTCTGCTAATGAACGCTAATACACCATAGGCCTTCTTACAAGCTCTATCCACCTGAGTGGCAACTTTCAAAGATCTATGAACATAGACCCCAAGATCCCTCTGCTCCTCCACCATATAAGAACCCTACCGTTAACCCTGTATTCCGCATTCTTATTTGTCCTTCCAAAATGGACAATGTCACACTTGACAGGGTAGAACTCCATCTGCCACTCCTCAGCCCAGCTCTGCATCATATCTAAGTCCCTTTGCAGCCGACAACAGCCTTCCTCACTATCCACATCTCCACCAATCTTCGTATCGTCTGCAAATTTCCTGACCCACCCTTCGACTCCCTCTTCCAAGTCATTAATAAAAATTACAAACAGCAGAGGACCCAGAACTGATCCCTGCAGAACTCCACTTGTAACTGGGCTCCAGGCTGAATATTTACCATCTACCACCACACTCTGACTTCGACCGGTTAGCCAGTTCTCTATCCAACTGGCCAAACTTCCCACTATCCCATGCCTCCTGACTTTCCGCATAAACCTACCCTGGGGAACCTTCTCAAATGCCTTACTAAAATCCATGTACACTACATCCACTGCTCTACCCTCATCCATATGCTTGGTCACCTCAAAGAATTCAATAAGACTTGTAAGGCAAGACCTACCCCTCACAAATCCATGCTGGCTATCCCTAATTGAGCAGTGTCTTTCCAGATACTCATAAATCCTATCTGGAATCTGAGTTTTGGAAAATTAAAACCAACTCATCAGCTATCTCATTTGCTACTTCTTTTAAGACACTAGGATGAAATCCATCGGGAATTTGTCCACTCACAGTTCCAACTATTTACTCAGTACCATTTACCAGGTAATTATAATTTTCTTGAATTCCTCCCTCCCTATCATTAGATTAGATTAGATTACAGTGTGGAAACAGGCCCTTCGGCCCAACAAGTCCACACCGACCCGCCAAAGCGAAACCCACCCATACCCCTACATTTACCCCTTACCTAACACTACGGGCAATTTAGTATGGCCAATTCACCTGACCCTGCACATCTTTGGACTGTGGGAGGAAACCAGAGCACCCGGAGGAAACCCACGCAGACACGGGGAGAACATGCAAACTCCACACAGTCAGTCGCCTGAGGCGGGAATTGAACCCGGGTCTCCGGCGCTGTGAGGCAGCAGTGCTAACCACTGTGCCACCGTGCTGCCCAAGTTCCTGATTTACAGCTGCTTCCTCAATGCTACTTGTATCCTCTCTATTGAAGACAAATGCAAATTATCTATTCGATTCATCTGCCATTTCCTTATCCTCCATTACTAATTCCCCGGACTCCTCATCAATGGGACGAATAGTTTATAATAATAATAATAATATTCTTTTATTATTTGAATATCTGAAGGAATGTTTCCTATCTGATTTTACATTTCTGGCTTTCTCTCATTCTAATTTTTCCTTCATTAATTTTTAAATTATTTTTGTCTTTTTTAATTATGATCTGCCACATATCTCTGCATAATTATGTCTATTATTTGTTTGATACCATTTTTGACCTTTTTAGTTAACCACCAGGATGATATGGTGGGTCTGTCCCATAGAATATTTCTTATTTGTTGATATGTGTCGATTTCTGCAAGTTCTGGAATATCCCCTTAAGTGTTTGCCACTACATCTCTGTTGAGGTTTCATGGATCTGCTGACTGGATGGCTGATTTGCAGTGCAGAATGAGGTTACCATGAAGGATGCGCATTCTCAACCCCTCCCCTTGCCTGAGGCATAGTGACGCTCAGTTTAAAACAATTTAGTTGTCTTTCTACAATGAGAGAGCAGCCCCATTGTCTGTTAAGATGACGGTGATTTTTTTGACCTATCCATTGAACTAAATTGCCAGTTCATTTTCACTAACTTTGACTCATACCCTCATAATTGCATTTGTTTAAATTCAAAATAGTAGTCTTGGACCTTTCTCTCCTTCCTTTCCTTTCCTTTTCCTTCCTTCCTTTCCTTCCTTCCTTCCTTCCTTCTTTTCCCTTCCTTTCCTTTCCTTCCTTCCTTCTTTTCTTTTCCCTTCCTTTCCTTTCCTTTTCCTTCTTTTCCCTTCCTTTCCTTCTTTCCTTTCCTTCCTTCCTCCTTTTCCCTTCCTTTCCTTTCCTTTCCTTCCTCCTTTTCCCTTCGTTTCCTTTCCTTTCCTTCCTCCTTTTCCCTTCCTTTCCTTCCTCCTTTTCCTTTCCTTTCCTTTCCTTTCCTTTCCTTCTTTTCCCTTCCTTTCCTTTCCTTTCTTCCTTTCCCTTCCTTTCCTTTCTTCCTTTCCCTTCCTTTCCCTTCCTTTCTTTCCTTTCCTTCCTTTCCTTTTTTCCTTTCCTTCCTTCCCTCTTTGTCTGTCTGTCTGACTCACTCACAAACGGTACATAACATGCTGTTATCCAGGGGCACTCCTGCTCTGAGATCAGTAATTATATCACCTTGGCCAAACCAGGTCTAGAAAAGAGACTGTTCTGAAAACATTCAATGAGCTACTTTTCCCATCTGATTTTTTTTTTTCTCTCTGTCTTCCCCCAGGCTCTATAAGTTCTGCCTGATAATTACAGTACCCTTTTGACAAGCTCACATTATTTCTTGATACTCCATCCTACAGTCTGGTGCTGATGGGGGACCTGTACACAATTCTGACCATTACCCTTCTCTTTTTGCGTTCAGATAAACAATGCATTGAAAAAAAATTATAAAAACCAAGCATGGCATTTTGAAATTTACATCCATTCAGACATGCCAAAAATATGAAACGTGTTAGTTTCATTCAGGCTTTTTATACAAATCTGTGTTGGAATCTTGAACATAGAAGGATTTCCAACTGTTCTTGTTTGAAAGGAATATAAATGTTGCCCATTAGTCTGGGAAACTAAAGAGATCAGAAGAGTGATAAGAAATATCAGAAACTTTCAGTCTTGGTAACTGAGTAGATATGGCATTTTTCTCAGAACTACTTCCAATATTTTTGCTAAAAAGAGATTTAGCAGTAGTACATATGGAGTGCAGTATTAATAATAAATCATAATGGGATACTGTACACAATGAAATGTGTTTTAAAACTGATGCTGGAGTAGAGAAATTTCCAAACTAAAGCGGAAGAAAGCAACAGTTAGCTGATTAGTTTGCAAGAAAAGAAGCAAGTCTAAAGGGAGCAATGGGGGAGGCAATGGCCCAGTGATATTCTTACTGGACTGTTAATCCAGAGACCCAGGTAATGTTCTGGGGACCTGGGTTTGAATCCCGTCATGGCAGATGGTGGAATTGGAATTCAATTAAAAAAAAACTGGAATTAAGAGTCGACTGATGACCATTAATCTATTTTCAATTGTTGGGGAAAATACTCATCTGGTTCACTAACTTAGGGTCACTTACCTTTTAGGGAGGGAAACTGCCATCCTTATCCAGTCTGGCCTACACGTGACTCCAGAACCACAACAACGTGGTTGACTTTGAGCATTCAGGGATGCACAATTAATGTTGCCAGCCAGCAATGCCCTCATTCCGTGAATGAATAAAGGGGGAGAAAAAGTAACTTGTACATACTGGGAAAAGGGCTTTATTGTGCAAAGAACAAAATATGACAATATATATTGTCATTTTGCATATCTTACTTGTTTTGTTATTAGATTTATTTAAAAAGAAATAGAGAAACTGTCATCTAATATGATCTGAAAGAATACCTAAAACCAAATGGAACGAGAGAACAGGTGACAGATATATTTGTTAAGGAATGCAATGAAACAAAGGACTATGGATGCAGGAATTCTGAAACAAAAACAAAGCACTGAAGAAACCTAGTGGGTCTGGCAGTGTCTGTGTAGAGAGAAACAAAGTTAGTGTTTTGAGTCTGATGACCCTTCGTCAGAACATTAACTAGTTTTCTTTCCACAGATGTTGCCAATCCTCCTGAGTTTCTTCGGCACTTTGTTTTAGCTACATGTTAATTAGGTATGAATTGATAGCATAAATATAGGAACCTAGTAATTCATGGGGTGTCCATTTTATGGCATGTGTTTAACTGAAATAAGGTCTCACTATAAGTGTGGACTTGGATATTGTTAAAAATTGTTAACTTTTTATCTGCTATCAATCAAACTCACACTGTATGTATTTGCACATCACTTCTTAGTCTGTGGCTAATGAGGTCAAAAGGCACTGTCAAATTGCTTGGATTGAGAACTAATTTGACCAAAACCAGTGAATGAAACTGTGCCACAACTTAATACTCTCTGAAATGCAGAAAGGGTTGATCTTTATAACTTTCTTTAATTTCCACCAAATCACTTTTGTATTAATTTAAAATTCTTCAACCCATGTAACCACTTAGGTTTGCTATTAATATTTCACCGTTTTTTGGCTAAATTGCTTATCACCATGTTTTGATTATATCAATTTTTTTGGCTGCCAATATTCCAAAATGTTACTTCTAACCTAATTCACCCAAGGCTCCTTCACACACACTTTCTCAATCTGTGACATTTAGGGCCCAAAAGTTCAGCAGCTGCAAGAGAACACCACTGCCTGTTCTCGTACCATTCACACACCATCCCAACTCTAAATAAATTACAGTTCCTTCATTTGTTGGGTCCAATTTAAGGAACAGTCAGGGTACCTACACCACATGGACAGAAGTAGTTTGATAAGACAGCTCATCACTACCTTCTTGAGTGTAATCAGGAAACAATGATCCATTAACACACACATGCAATGAACAAACATAAAAAGTGTCCTCTCTTAATTTCCTTTACTGTAAGGAAAACTACCCCAGTCTGTCCAATCTCATAACTGAAACTCCCCTGCCCAGGCACTATCGTAGTAACTCTCCTCTGCATCCTCTCCAGTGCGATCACGTCCCTCCTATAATAGATTCCAGAAAAGTGCACAATACTCTAGTTGTGGCCTAACAGTTCCAGCATAACTACCTTGCTCTTAAACACTATGTCTCAACTAATAAATGCCAAATGTAGTATATATCATCTTAACCACTTTACCCAGCTGTTGATAACGAATATACAATATAATTCATACAGCACTTTTGATGTAATAGAGTCACGGAATCATGGAGATGTATAGCATGGAAATAGACTCTTTGGTCCAACTTGTCCATGTCGACTAGATATCCTAAATTAATCTAGTCCCATTTGCCAGCACTTGGTCCATGTCCCTCTAAATCCTTCCTAATTGTTATACTATTGTAATTGTAACAGCCTCTACAACTTCCTTTTGGCAAGTCATTCCATACACACCCCCACCCTCTGCGTGAAAAGGCTTCCCTTAGTTCCCTTATAAATCTTTCCACTGTCACCTTAAACCTATGCCCTCTAGCTTTGAATTCCCCCAACCTGGGGAAAAGAAGTTGTCTATTTATCCTATCCATGCCCCTCATGATTTATAAACCTCTAAGGTCACCCCTCAGCCTCTGACACTTCAGGGAAAATAATCTCAGCCTGTTCAGCCTCTCCCTGTCGCTCAAACCCTCCACCCCTGGCAACATCCTTGTAAATCTTGTCTGAACCCTTTCAAATTTCACAACATCTTTCCTGTAGCAGCGAGACCAGAATTGCACACAATATTCCAGAAGTGGCCTAACCAATGAAACATTGTAAGATGTTTCATAGGAGTATTCTAAAACAAACTGAGACTTACGAGGTAAGATGTTACATCAGGATGAAAGCAAGGTAGAGAGGCAAAAAGATATAGTAGAGAATTTCAGAGTTTGAGTCCGAGAGATGAAGGCAGCGTCACCAGTGATGGAGCAATTAAGGTTATGATTAGGAATGCACAAATGGGCAGGTTTAGAAAATGCAGCTATTGCAGAGGGTGATGAGGCTGTTCAAGATAATAGGAAGGAATGAAGTATTTGAAGGATTTTCAAACAAGGATAAGAATTTTAAAGTCCTCTGCCTTAACTGGGAGCTAAAATACTTCAGCACTAATAATATTATTGGACATATTTTTATAGTCAAATTATGAAAATTATAATTGTTTCCATTTATGTCTGAAAATGTCTTCATTTTTTTCTTTAAGGGTGTTGCAATAATGCTCTGTCATATTGATCAGAAAATAAACCTTTTTTCAATCATATTAAATGCCAAATGATTCTTTTGGTTCTTGCAGATCTGTTCCTATGTTATGTTTCTGAAGTGTTTGCAAACTTTATAAATTATTGTGTGGTGTTTTTTTTCTTGTTGCTTTGATATTTGCTTTTTGCAAAAATATCCAAGAGTGATGACCTTGGCTGTTATTAAGACTTGAGGGATATTGCTATGTTTTTGAACTACAGGTTTTTATTATGCTGCATATAATATTAACGTGCACTTTCTAGAAGGTAGCACAGTGGTTAGCACTGCTGCTTCACAGCGCCAGAGATCCGGGTTCAATTCCCGCCTCAGGCGACTCTCTGTGTGGAGTTTGCACATTCTCCCCGTGTCTGCGTGGGTTTCCTCCGGGTGCTCCGGTTTCCTCCCACAATCCAAAAATGTGCAGGGGTTAGGTGAATTGGCCATGCTAAATTGCCCGTAGTGTTAGGTGAAGGGGTAAATGTAGGAGAATGGGTCTGGGTGGGTTACGCTTCGGCGGGTCGGTGTGGACTTGTTGGGCCGAAGGGCCTGTTTCCACACTGTAAGTAATCTAAATCTAAAGAATGTGTTTATTGGATGAAGTCAGTCAGGCATGGGTGAAAGATAATAAATCACTAAAAAGATTGGAACTAATTTTTTTTTACCAATTTTCTCCCTGCTGCTCTAAAGGCTGGACATCAGGTCTAGTTTAGGAACGTTGAGCTTCATGCAGCGAACATTCCTTTATCTGCGATGGCAATTTTAGATGTGCAATGAGCATGTCTTTCGGACAATTTAAATTAGTGGTCAGATAATTACTTTAGTAGCATGCCTGAGTTGCCCAAAATGCATCACAAATAGTAAGACATAGGTAATCTTCAATGTATGTGCACAGATTTCAACAACTGTTTGATATTCTAATAATAAATGTTGGCAGATTATTCAACTGAAGTGAGCTAGGGTGCACGATAGCAAGAAAGGTGGGGAATAAAATGAAAAAATAACTGGCTTGTAATACGCAAACTGGACATTGCAGTCAGATGTATTGCAGTTCTATCCGTGTCTTTCTAACTCCATTCAACTCTAAGCTAATTGAATGAGCTAATGTATACTTTTTCAGCTGACTGGTTGTTCATTTTTTGGCTTCCTTCCTAGTTCAGAGAGGACAATTGCAGGACAATTGTAATACAAGATAACAATTGAAACTGACTAATTCAGCACGGTGAACTTGGGATCTTGCAAGTCTATACTTGACCAAATATTGTTTTTACTCATATATTTATAGCTTTAAACTGAGGGGAAATGCACTAAAGCACTCTTTGCCTATGAACATTCACAGAGATAACTGCCACACATCAATGGACTTAAATGGAAAGTCATATGTCTTCTCAGTCTTAAACTTTTTAAAAGGGCACATTTAGAAATCGCTGTACTGAATATAGGGCTGCATGATGCAATATCTCCCCACTGAGAAAAATATTTTCTTTGGCTTGAATACTTTTCTGACTTTGTTCTAAATCTTTTTAATAAGCAAGAAAAATTTTGTTCCTGTCCATTCTTCAAAGACACAACTGCTTTAAGCCTCTTGCAGTGCTAACTAATAACTGCATATGACTTATCACCACTTAATGCTTCTTCATGAACATTTTACTTTTAATATATGTTTTACCTTAAATTGAACTTCATATTTATCAGAATATTCTTGTCAAGAAGTTGAGGTTTCTCACTGGCACATCACTCTTTAGAGCCTGGAACTGGTTTCCAGTGAGACTTTCTGGCTGCTGTCTAATGCTCCTAGATTTTTACAGGAAAGCTCAATAGGTGAAAGACATAGCCATATCTTCAGCCTCCAACCTCTCCAGAAACTTATCTTTCAGTTGCTTAGATAGCTAGAGAACGATGCCAACAGCATGAGTTTAATTCTCTTATGGGTTGTGGTAGTTCACAGAAGTCTGTCTCTGCAATGGTTCCACGCTTGCAGAATAGTGCTCTTCAAATTGTATACAACATTGATTATTCTTCCAACTGTAATAAATGTCTTTTGGATTCTTTAATATTATGATACTTATGCCTAGTTCCTTATGATACTCACAAATATTGCTGCATTGGATAAAATATACTGCTGAAGGCAAAACCCTGTATCTAAAGGAGATTTGGGAAGTTGGTGCATCGTATCTTTTAGATTTTGTACATTGCTGTCACTGTTAGTGGTGAAGGTGATGGAAGGCTTGCCAGTTGAGCACGTTGCGTTGTCCTGGATGCTATTGAATTTCTTTAGTTATATTGAAGTTGCACCCGTCCAGGAAAGCTGAGAGTATCCCATCACACTCCTGTCTTGTCTTGTAGATGACAGGCAGGTTTTGGGAGCATCAGAGGTGAGTCACTTATTGTAGGATCTCTAGCCTTTTACCAGCTCTAGTAACTACTGTATTTATATGGCTGGTCCACCACTTCAATTTCTGGTTAATACTAACACAAGGAAAAGTTCTAAAAGAAAAATTGAAAATTGTAGAATGCTTGAAATCACAACTTTTATTATTAGTTCAGAAACTAGTTATACATCAGATCTCAGTAGCTATTTATTGCATCTCTTCCAAAATAATACCATATCTCCATTTTAGACAAATTGTCTCCCCACCACCATTGCAAATATTAATGTTTTATGCCGCAAATTATCAGTTTCATAATTAATCAGACACTTTGAGTCAGAGTCTTGCAATGTGGCAAGAGGAGCTTTGACACTTTCTTTGATACAATTTGAGATCTGATTCCTGATGAAGGCCTCCGGCCTGAAATGTCGATTTTCCTGCTCCTCTGATGCTGCTTGACATGCTGTGCTTTTCCAGCAACACACACTGAACTCATTTTTGAGATCATGTTTAAACACACAACACTAGGTTATAGTCCAACAGGTTTAATTGAAAGCACTAGCTTTTGGAGCACCGCTCCTTCACCATGTGATGAAGGAGCAGCGCTCCGAAAGCTAATGCTTCTAATTAAACCTGTTGGACCATAACCGGGTGTTGCGTGATTTTTAACTTTGTACACCCCAGACCAACACCGGCATCTCAATCATGTTTAAACACAACACTCCAATTTTGTGAATGTATGTGATGTACTACCTAATGGTGGCATGGCCACAAAATCATCCGAAAACAATTGGCTTAAATTGGGTAAATAATGAGCTGAATGTTGATGAATATTTTGGCTAAGTCGAGTTGAGTTTTTTTTTCACTATGAAAGAGTGGTGTTTCTCTCAGTATCTTATCGAATGTTGCACATTAATTACCTACCATTCTCCTGTGGTGTTTCTCACATCCAATTTCTGCCCCATTTTACCATGTGCCTTTCTTGGAATAACTTGACGCTCAGGGGATATCTGCTGGAAATGCTGGTATCCCTTGCATCTGCAACGCTTTTGAAAGCCCATTGTGTGCCTGGACAAGCACTGGCATCACAAAACTGATCTGCTCAATGGAGAAGGTGAAAGATGGCATCATATTTCTCTTACAGGGACCTGGAGAACCAGTTGTACCAGGTGGACCAGAGTAGAGATGTCCTATTCCTGGAGGACCAGTAGAGGAGACCACCAAACTCTGCCAACCTGGTCCAAAGTTACCAGCTGGGTCAGTGCCATCTTTAGGGTGTAGAGAATGTCCAGTGATGCAGAAAAGTCAAGGACCTATTCTGTTTGTCAAGCCTCATATTCATTCTATTTCTGCTCCTGCATTAATCTCCTACTTGCTACTCTCACTGGTGTCTACAAACCCTCCCTCATTTGCTTAGCACACCCCTCCTCCCCCAATCGACATTATACACCGCTAACCCTGCATATCCTCTGTGCTGCCTCCTCAATCTTTCCCCTACATGTACCAGTATTAATGCAAGTGCCATCTATTGTAATCTCATTCACCTGGCCTAATGTTGCCAATTGCAGAATGAGACCGCCCATCTCAGGGCAGAGGAGTTCGAATAGGTGAAGGTTACCCAACATCTGTGTCCTCACCGACTATGAGGAGAGAATCTTAGAACTCACACAGAGAACGAGAAGCGGCCTGCAGGATACAAAAACATCCACATCCTGCCAAACAAGTGAGTGCCACGCTTCATTTGACTGCAAATCTCCTATTAAAGCCTCTGTCACTCATTCATTGCTCATGGCTTCTAATCATTGGCCAAGATGTTTTCTCTCTGCTTTTCTTGCAGGTTCTGCTGGCCTGTCCTTGACCTCTGCAGGGAAATGTCAGCTCCACCAGCAGCACCATTTTTGACCCCTAAGGATTAAAATACGGAGGCCTCGGAGGAAGCATCTGCAAAGCTGCCTCCTGCACCCAACCACTAGCCCAAATAGTGAAACCTCAGGGGAACCAGAGAAATCTACAGTGTGGGTAGGCAATCTGGTGAGCACCTCAAAGCTACAGCTCTGCAGCTGACCAAGGAAGAAACGTCCCAGGGCGCTGGCACTTTCAGGACTGCTGGAGACCAGGTACCTACTCAGCCCCAAACAGGAGAGGGACCCTGTGATGCCAGCACTCAGGGATTTCATGCAAGTGCACATGGAGGAACATAAGTGGCAGACAGGCGTTTGGGATGTCATAGTCCCTCATTGCACAGAAGCTGCAACAGGGCAGCAAATCCTGTGACTATCTACTGCCTCCATGGACGGGTTGGTGCTGTCATGTTGAGCCAGGCTTAGCCTCCTTAACAGGACACCTAGGACTGAAGGGATGGGGATAGAGGCTAAGGGGTTGCAGGGAATCTTGACCCTACTCCAGATGACTCTCCTCACTAGGTGACAAACTGATGCCAGGAGACACCCAAATAGACGTGGAACCACACACAGGCCCCTCTGTAATTTCCACTCAAGGCGCCGCAGTGATGCCTAGGCCCTCTACTTCCATCTTGCCTGCCCCCTTTCACCTCCGAAGTTCAAGCCAAGGAGTGTCAACTTGCCTCATGTCTGGTTTATCTAGACATGAGCATCTCTGGGGTCACCCCACCAAAGCTCCAGGGCCAACCAGTTCGACCCCAGTTTATGTAGTCAGGGATTAAGCTGAAATGTGTTAAAAGAAGCAAACTTATTATGGGCACTTTGTTCGTGAAATGCACTTGTATATTATTATCAAATTCTGCAAAAGATATTCTGATATCAACTTTCATGTTTGGTCAGTCTCTCTATGGAAATGCCGTCTGGTAGCAATTCATGGTCACAGATCCTGAACATCTCTATCACTGGGGATCTGCACCGAAGCCAACTGCACCATTTGAAAGTAGAGGAACAATGAGTTCTCCTGTATCTTTACCTTGGAGAAAGACATGAAGACTTGGGAACTTGGAAAAGGTTCTGGTGATATCTTGGGGACAGTCCATATCACGGCAATGGAGGTGTTAGAGGTATTAGAATGTATGAAGGTGGATAAATCTCCTGGTCCTGACCAGATATAAGAACTCTGCAAGAGACATGATTAGATTAGATTACGTTACAGTGTAGAAACAGGCCCTTCGGCCCAACAAGTCCACACTGACCCGCCGAAGCGCAACCCACCCATACCCCTACATTTACCCCTTACCTAACACTAGGGGCAATTTAGCCTGGCCAATTCACCTAACCTGCACATTTTTGGAATGTGGGAGGAAACCGGAGCACCCGGAGGAAACCCACGCAGACACTGGGAGAATGTGCAAACTCCACACAGTCAGTCGCCTGAGGCGGGAATTGAACCCGGGTCTCTGGCGCTGTGAGGCAGCAGTGCTAACCACTGTGCCACCGTGCCGCCCACAAGAGACGACAGAAAAAAATGTGGGGGCCCTGGCTGATATATTTGCAACATAGTTAGCCACGGATGTGGTCCCGGAAGACTGCAGGATAGTGAATATTGTGCCTTTATTCAAAAAAGACTGCAAAGAAAAACCTGGGAACTGTAGACCAGTAAGCCTACCATCTGTGGTAGGTAAGTCACTTGAGAAGAAGGGATAAATACGTACATTTGGAAAGACCAGGTTTGATCAGGAGTAGTTAGTGTGTGTGCATGGGAGATCATCCCCCTCAAATTTGTTCGAGTTCTTTGATGAAGTGACCAGAAAGATTGATGAGGGCAGGGCGGTACATGTCCTCTGTATAGATTTCAGTAAGGCCTTTGATAAGTTTCCACATGGTAGGCTGCTCTGGAACCCATGGAGAGCTAGCAAATTGGATACACAATTGGCTTGATGGTAAGAAGGAGAGGCGTAACAGTGGAAGGATGCTCTTGGAACTGAAGGCCTGTGACTAGTGGTGTATCTCAGGGGTCAGTGCTCGGTCTATTGCTGTTTGTTTTCTATTTTAATTGTTTAGATAAGAATGTACAAGGCATGATTAGTAATTTTGCAGATGACACTAAATTAGGTGGTATCATGGACAGTGAGGAAGATTATCAGAAATTGCATCAGGACCTTGATCAGCTGGGGAGGTAGGCCAAGAAATGGCAAATGGAATTTAATATAGATAATTGTGAGGTATTGCATTTTGGAAAGCTAAATCAAGGTAGGAGTTTTATGGTAAATGGTAGGGCCTGAAGGAGTGTAGTGGAACAGAGCGATATTGGAGTTCAGGTGCATGGTTCTCTGAAAGTGGAGTCACAGGTAGACAGGGCAATGAAGGCAGCTTTTGGCACACTAGCTTTCTTCAGTCAAGAGAAGTCATGTTGCAGCTGTATAGGACGTTGGTGAGACCACACTTGGAGTATTGCGTTCGGTTTTGGGTCACCTTACTATAGGAAGGATGTTGTCAAACTGGAAAGAGTGCAGAAGAAATTTACAAGGATGTTGCCAGGACTCGAGGGACTGTGTTATAGGGAGAGGTTGGACAAGCTAGGAGTTTTTACTTTAGAGCGTAGGAGACTGAGGGGGGGATCTTATACAAGTGTATAAGATCATGAGGAGCATGAATAGGGTGAATGCACTCAGTCTTTTTCCCAGGGCTGGGGTATTGAAGACTAGAGGGCATCAGTTTAAGGTTAGAGGGGAAAGAATAAAAAGAAACCTGAGAGGGAATGTTCTTACAAAGAGGGTAGTATGCATTTGGAATGAGCTGCCAGCTGAAGGTGTTGAGGTTGGTACATTAACAACAAAAGGCATTTGGACAAATCCATGGATTGGAAAGATTTAGAAGAATCTGGGCCTCCTAAACTAAATGCAGGGAAATGGGGTTAGCGTGGATGGACATTTTGGTCAGCATGGACCAGTTTGGGCCAAAGAGCCTGTCTCTGTGCTGTAGGACTCTGTGACTCTGTGACATGACATTGAGTGATGGTTACACCTTTGTCCCTCATCATTTAACATTCCTAATGTTTGACTCCTGATGGAAGCAAAGATGTAACTATTTCTATGTAAGGGACATTCAAAATTCAACATATAGTCTGAATATAAAGGTCTTGGCTCAGGATGGCCAGGTATCACCAGCTTCTGTTCCTCTATGCTGAACAATGAATGGTCCTGTGACAAATATTCTTTCCCTTCAAAAGCCATTGAACAGTGTGTGCTGCAGTCCTCTCCCTCAAATTGAGTCTCTTACCCTGTCCAAGTGTGTTCGCAGCTATTTCTTCCTCATTGCACCCTTTCAGTTTGCTGCACAAAGAAAGGTGACAGTGAATATTCTTCTGTCAGTGGCTTCCAACTCTGCCTGCATGTGCCAGTGACCTCCCAAACATCTATATTGCCTTACAAATTGCCTTACAAATTTTCAAACGTTCCTGCCCGAAACTGTCTACATCAGCGCACACCTGCCAACTGTACCAACACCAGCCCTTGGCATTTGAGGTGACCATGCCAGATATCATTAGTCATGTTGATACTGTCCTCCTGTCTTGTGCATCTTAAAAAATGTTAACTTAAATTTATGCCCAGGTTGTAATGAAGGAAAATGTGGCTGGTCTAATTAGTACGTTTGCCAGCGATACAAAGATTGGTGGAGTTGTGAATAGTGAGAAGGATTATAGGAGAATATTAAGAGAGGCAAAAGAAAAAGTGGCTGCAGCATTGACAGGCATCTTTATATTCTTTTTGGCCACAGGTGAGGTCCCAGAAGACTGGAAAATAGCAAATGTTGTCCCACTGTTTAAGAAGGGTAGCAGGTATAATCCAGGAAATTACAGACCTGTGAGCCTCACGTCAGTGGTAGGGAAATCATTGGAAAAGATTCTCAGGGACTAATGGATTTATTAGCATGGTTTTATGCAGGGGAGGTCATGCCCCATTAACTTGATCGAGTCTTTTGAGGAGGTGATGACGGAAAAGCAGTTGATGTCATCGACATGGACTTCAGGAAAACCTTTGACAAGGTCCCTCATGGCAGGCTGGTACAAAAAGTGAATCACATGCTATCAGGGTGAGCTGGAAAGATGGATATACAACTGGTTTAGTCATAGGAGACACAGGGTAATGGTGGAAGGAAGCTTAGAATGGAAGATTGTGACTAATGATGTTCCACAAGGATCAGTGCTGGGATCTCTGCTGTTCATTGTCTACATAAATGATTTAAAGGAAAATGTGGCTGGTCTAATTAGTACGTCTGCCAGCAATACAAAGATTGGTAGAGTTGCGGATAGTGAGGTGGATTGTCAGAGAATAGATTAGTTGGAGGCATGGGCAGAAAAATGGCAAATGGTGTTTAATCTAGGCAAATGCATTTTGGAAAGACAAGTACAGGTGGAAATTATACAGTGAATGGCAGAACCCTGAGAAGTATTGATATGCTGAGAGATCGGAGTGTGCAGGTCCGCAGATCATCGAAGGTGGAAGTGCAGGTAGATAAGATGGTGTAAAAGGCTGATGGCATGCTTGCCTTCATTGGAAGGGGCATTGAGTATAAGGATACGCAAGTGATGCTGCAGCTTTACAGAACTGTAGTTGGGCCACACTTGGGATATTGGGAACTTGGGACAGTTCTCGTCACCATGCTACCAGATGGATGTTGATGCTTTGGAGAGGGTAAAGAAAAAGTGTACCAGGATTTTGCCTGATATGGGGGATTTTAGCTATGAAGAAAGGTTGAATAGACAATTTGTTTTACTGGAACACAGGAGGTTGGCGGGGTGACCTGATATAAGTTATATGATTGTGAATAGCATGGAGAGAATGGAAAGTATGAAGGTTTTTCCCAGGGTCGAGAGAGGAGGAAGAGTTTTTCATACAAATGGTGGTGAGTGCCTGGAACGAGCTGCCAGAGGAGGTAATGGAAGCAGTTACAATAACAGCATTCAGGAAGCACCTGGATGAATACATGAATAGGAGGGGAATAGAGGATCCATTAAGTGAAGACAGTTTAGTATCAAAGGGCAAAACATGCCTGTTTTTGTACAGTATTGTTCTTTGTTTTCCCTCTAATATTATCCCCTTCTCGGCCATGCTTTACTGTATTTGTCCCATTGTAATTCCTGCTGTCCTCCCGTCACAATTATACTGTGTAGTTACCCAGAAACTCTAGGCCCTACTCCCAAAGACTAACCTACCTATGCTCAGTCTCGCAACATAAGCTGCATTTACTACACCCCATCTTTCTTGTTAGTTTTAGTTGATAGGCTGACCTCGGTCCATCCCTTCAACCAATATGACAGGCCACCCCTGGGAAAAAGTGCCCAAACTGGAAGATATACATTTCCGTAATTGGGTTAACCTTCCCTCCCTGTTTTTGTTGCTTCGGAGCCAATGGACGAAACTTGATCAAATAACTGGACTAGTATGGGAGATTGACTCCTCTAAGACTTAGGAGGCATAGCTGTTTGCTTGTTGCACAAGTCTGAATTCTGATGGTGAAGTTTGAATTTAGTAAAAATCTGGCCATTGTCAATTTTCGTGAAAATCCATCTGATTCATTAATGCAGTTCAGGGAAGGAAATTGGCTGTCATTACCTGTTCTGACCTACATAGACTCCAGACCCACAGCAATGTGCTTGACTCTCAAATGTCCTCTGGACAATGATGGATGGGCAATAAATGCTGGCCTAGCCAGTGATGCCCACCCCATTTGAACAAACTTTTACAAAAGCAACTTGCAGATCGGTGGAGGCTGAATCCATGAGTTATACATTGTTGAGTCTTTCCAATGTCTAGTTTGTTTGATCTATTTGTTCTAATAGGAGTTTGAATATTCATGAGGTGTGTTGTGGCACTAAAAAGGCATTTAACAAGCACCAATTGGTAGCCCACCATTGAGAATCTTCCCATGGCATTTTTCGAATTGTACAGGTCAGAATTTAGAGAGTCTTTGAGATGTACAGCACAGAAACAGACCCTTTGGCCCAACTTGTCCATGTTGACCAGAAATCTTAGATTAATCTAGCCCCATGTGGCCCATATCCCTCTAAACTCCTCCTATTCATATACCCATCCAGATGCCTTTTAAATGTAATTGTACCAGCCTTCACAGCTTCCATACTCATTCCACACACACAACACCCATGAAAAAGGTGCCCTGCAGGTCTCTTATTATTTCTCCTCTCACCTGAAACCTATGCCCTCTCAGTTTCCTGTCCCAACCCAAGGAACAGACCTCAGCTGCTCACCCTATCCATGCCCCTCATGATTTTATAAACCTCTAGGTCATCCCTCAGCCTCCGACATTGCGGGGAAAACAGCCCCAGCCTATTTACTGTCTCTGTACTGTTGTTATCTCATTTTGAAGGCTTCCCATTATATCTTCCCCCAATCAACTTTTGAAAGTTCTCCCTAACTATTGTCAAAATTGGCTTTCCTCCAATTTAGAACTTTAACTGTTATATCTGATCTATGCTTTTCCATCACTAATTTAAAACCAAAAAAATTATTGTCATTAGCCCCAAAGTGTTCCCCCCGTGATATCACAGTCATGTGCTATGCTTTATTTCCCAAGAATAAGGTTAATTATTTACACAGGAAATGCCTGGCAGGCAGCCACATGCACTTGTACTTCTCCAGCATTCATAATAACCCCAGCAAGCTCCAAAGTGCCTTACAAATAATTTGCTATTTTTGAAGTTGTTTGTGAAAAGCATAAGGATTATCTCTGTCAAGCTGGTCCTCAATGGACTTCTCATCGGATTCTGATAGACGTTTCTTTACAGGTCATGTTGTTCATACCCTGTAAGATTCTTCCCAATAAGTATTGGTTAATTGCTGTTTTACAGACTGGAGCACAGTGTTGATATTTTCCATGGATTAATATACCTTTTTAAATCCATCAATACTGGTAGTTCTCCTATAATGCGGTAGTTGAATTCCTGTCCGATATCATGTTATAGAAAATCGCACAAAAGAAGTCATGGAGCCTATGGGAAAAACAGGGTTAGGGACTCCAGTTTAGTGAACCTGTCCATTTCTGGTCATGATTTGGAGATGACTGTCTTGGACTGGGGTGTGCAAAGTTAAAAATCACACAACACCAGGTTATAGTCCAACAGATTTAATTGGAAGCACTAGCTTTCGGAGCACCACTCCTTTGTCAGTTAAAGCAAGGCCAAATAGTTACAAGTGAAATGTCCCAATGTATTGTTGTATTCCCAGCTCCATGTGGAGTGGAGTTTATCCAGAACCTGGCTGTCTGCTGTTAAACCGTTGTGAAATTTCCAGAGGTTTTTGGCACAAGTGAGATCTCCTTTCTTTTGAGGGAGTGGCTGAAGGACTGGATGCTCCGACAGCTGGAGGTTTTGATGGGTCTCTGGTCTCTGGTCTCAGATCCTCACCCCTTTCTTCCCACTCCTCGGCTTCCATGCCCCCAACTCCATGTATGATCCCAGTAACCATTTCAATAAGATATTCCAATGTTCGCTCCCCCTATGTTAGTTGCAAATAGAAGCAAAATAAAATACACACACAGATGAAACCTGCAATAGCTGTGTCAGCAAAATAAATCACATCCAGCTGGTAAGAGAGGATGGAATTGTGTAACAACAAATGCGAGTTTGCTTTATTTTTAGAATAAGACCTCAATTCACAAATTGTGTTACATCCAAATTGTACAGCCAATGCCGGAGGAAACACCACAGAAGCGCTTCACAGGAGGCTCCCAAGCGCTGAGGATGTCACCTAGACAGGGGACGAAACGTTTGCAACAAAAATTTCCAGCTCAGCGAACAGAACCACAACAGCCAAATTGTGTTTACAAAACGCACGTTATAGGAGAACTACTGGTATATACATAATTTGGATATTAGAATATTGAGTTTTGGGCAAAAGAAACAAAAGGGATATGAGGCAGAGTTTTTCTTTGTATTTTCAATTTCCAGAAATGCTCCTACATACAAAAGCTCTTCCTCAGTTATAAGTACCAAATGTGTGGGTGGCACGGTGGCACAGTGGTTAGCACTGCTACCTCACAGCGCCAGAGACCCGGGTTCAATTCCTGCCTCAGGCGACTCTGTGTGGAGTTTGCACATTCTCCCCGTGTCTGCGTGGGTTTCCTCCGGGTGCTCCAGTTTCCTCCCACAATCCAAAACTGTGCAGGTTAGGTGAATTATCCATGCTAAATTGCCCATAGTGTTAGGCGAAGGGGTAAATGTAGGGGAATGGGTCTGGGTGGATTGCGCTTCGGCGGGTCGGTGTGGACTTGTTGGGCTGAAGGGCCTGTTTCCACACTGTAAGTAGTCTAATCTAAACACAAAAAAATAGCCTGGAACTTCCTGTCCATGGCTGTGGTGGATGTACAGATAATGAATTGACTCTAGAATCAGAGAGATGTACAGCATGGAAACAGACCCTTCAGTCCAACCTGAACATGCCGATCGGATATCCCAACCCAATCTAGTCCCACCTGCTAGCACCCGGCCCATATCCCTCCAAACCCTTCCTATTCATATACCCATCCAAATGCATTTTAAATGTTGCAATTGTACCAGCCTCCACCACTTCCTCTGGCAGCTCATTTCATACACGTACCACCCTCTGTGTGAAACAGTTGCGCCTTAGGTCTCTTTTAGATCTTTCCCTTCTCACCCTAAACCTATGCCCTCTAGTTCTGGACTCCCTGACCCCAGGGAAAAGACTTTGTCTATTTACCCTATCCATGAACCTCATAATTTTTGTAAACCTCTATAAGGTCACCCCTCAGCCTCTGACACTTCAGGGAAAACAGTTCCAGAGAAAACAGCCCCAGCCTGTTCATCATCTTCAACCCTGGCAACATCCTTGTAAATCTTTTTTAAACCCTTTCAGGTTTCACAACATCTTTCTGATAGGAATGAGACCAGAATTGCATGCAATGTTCCAACAGTGGCCTAACCAATGTCCTGTACAGCCACAACATGACCTCCCAACTCCTGTACTCAATACTCTGACCAATAAAAGAAAGCATACTAAAACATTGGATGGTATTTAAAGGAAATAAACTTAGTGACCATGATAGAGCAGGAGGAATTGGACTGACTAGTTCACTTTGCAGTGAGCCAACATAGACTCCTGTGCCACAGTGATTCCATAAACTAAATTTACAAAGTGTTGGATTCCCAACTGCCATGGTTAAATTTGGATGAGGGCAGGATCTGCCAATTTGGGTACTGGGAGGAGGGGCAAGAAAGCCATTTAACAATCCATTTGCTGTTCATAGGCTGGAGGTGAGATTTCCACCTCTCTGACTCAGGATGTCCCACCTCCAGTGAGTCAGAGGCCCCATTGTTCTGGACAGAAATATTGAATTGAGATATAACTAACCTTTTGGGATCTTATGGGTGCTAAGCTGTAGGCCCACCAAGTCAGATGAGAGACTGGCATTTGAGAAGTCAATAGGAAAATGACAAGTTCTACAGAGACAGTAGATAACTCAGAGGAGCCTCCAATGGATCCAGTACTTCCATTGAGGAATTATTCCACCTTTGCCTGCCAAAAGCTGATGCAAGGAAACTTACTGGGCTGACTGCTTGACATAGGCCTCTATTCCAATGGTTAAATCCTGGCTGAGGCAATTATTTGGTCTCACCCCTGCCACTGGTATAATTGCTGCTGTAGAGGCAAGGGTGGAGAGAGGATCAGACAGGTGAAGGACAGCCAACTTGCTAGATATGAGTCATCGCATTTAAGCCTACTACAATCAGAATGTAAAATCCAGCCCATAATATTACTGTGACATGCATGAATATTTTATTTATTCTTCAGTTTTCATTCTATTTACAAATGAATGAAGGTATTACGCGAATACTGCAGCATTCAACATTGTTTCTTTAAATAGAAATGTAAAATTATAATAGCAACAGAAGCACTAGCCCATATTTATTCATTTATATTTTGAAGAAATCCACAATTTAGTACTACACTGAAAATCATACTCAAAGACTATATGTTAGGTGGTGAAGCAAATAAAAAGTCACATTGCTCCAAATGCAGTTTTGTGACTTTTTTCCTTTCTATTCAGTCAACACATTTATATAGGCTCTTAACAAGCAGATTAGAGTGGTGCTGGAAAAGCACAGCAGATCAGGCAGCATCTGAGGAGCAGGAAAATCGATATTTCGAACAAATGCCCTTCATTAGGAATCGAGAATCTTCCTGATGAAGGGCTTTTGCCTGAAACATTGATTTTCCTACTCCTCTGATGCTGCCTGATCTGCAGTGCTTTTCCAGCACCACTCTAATCTTGACTCTAATCTCCAACATCTGCAGTCCTCACTTTCGCCTCTGTAACAATCAGGCTCCACTCATTTACTGTCTAGTGAATAAAGGTGAAAATTACACTTGGTGTAGATTATAGAGACTTAATTAAAATTTGGTTTTGCTTTAGCTGTTAATACTGAGTGCCCAAGCTATTTCAATCCCATCATTGACATCCCTCTCCCTATCCTAACTATTTACTAAGAAAATATCTTAAAAGAGAAAAATCAATATGAGAATAGGCTGACCTTTTTTTTTCAAAGAAACTGGTCTTTTGCTTCAAGAATCTAAAACATTTACACCAAGTTCATAATCAGGACTTTGGAGAATAAAAATTAATATTATTTGTGTTAATTATTATTTTTAAGATTAATAATGATGCTTAATGTTAGTTAAATAAGCATTTACAGATTTAATATAAATACGCTTCATAAATCAACTAGATGATGTTGGCTCATTTTACTTTAATGCAAACAGACATAAAAATTTGGAGAAGTAGTTGGCCATTTGGCCCTGAGAGCCTGCTCCACCATTCGATAAAATCATGGCTATTGAAGCTCAACTATTTGAGTCCAAGTTGAAATAGATTTGTGTTGAATAATTTTCTAGAATTTCTCTTTCCTTAGTATTTGTGTATCCATCCATGTTAGATCAAGCACAGGCATTGATAGCTAAGTGATTTATTTCTGAGTGTGTATTCTTCTATTGCTGTAAAGAAATTGTCATATCTGAATTATTTTATTGGTAGTTGTGAACATTGTGAAGAAATTACCGTAGGGTAAGACTGAAATAGCTGAAAAATTTAAAGACGAAGGAATTCTGTATAGTACATGAAATTATTTTAATCAGTATGTACACTGAAGAGCCATGGCTAACCCTATATTTGTATTTTAAGCTGCCTAGTTAGTGTGCAGGGTGAATATTAGCTTTAGCGATTTCAAACATTAGTCAGTGGCAAGTCACAACTGGAATGTTCTAGATTTGAAATTAGGCCTCAGGTGTCACTTATATTTTGCCCAGCAGCTGTCAGTACCAATCATGCCTCCACAAGCAACCTGTGTATCTAATATTTTTGATTATTGGACAGCTTACTGCATTGGCAAAGACTCAAAGGTAATTCCCAGTTTTTGGTTATTACTGGGAATGGGTGTGGCTTAGGCTATTTATTTCAACTGACAGGGAAGTGTTCTCATGACTTTCTGCCTCATGTTCCCCTCGAGACTAATTATTAAACTTAGTGATCTCTAACTAGGACCCACTCTCTGCAACTGGATCCTCAGTTTCCTGACCCACAGGCCACAATCAGTGAAGATTGGGGACAATATTTCATCCTCACTAACACTCAACACTGGAGCCCCCCAGGGGTGCGTACTCAGCCCCATACTCTATTCACTATATACCCATGACTGCATCGCCAAATACCAGACTAATGCCATTTACAAGTTTGCTGATGACACCACCATAGTCAGTTGAATCTCAGGTAGCGATGAAACAGACTACAGATGGGAGTTGGAAGACCTGGAAAAAATGGTGCACTGAGAACAACCTACCTCAATGCTGGCAAAACCAAGGAACTCCTTATTGACTTTTGACGGGATGTTACTCATGCCCCCCTACACATTAACAGCACAGAGATGGAACAAGTGGCGAGTGTGAAGCTCCTGGGAGTGGTCATCAACAACAAGTTTTCTTGGACTCTTCATGTGAATGCACTGGTTACAAAGGCCCAACAACTTCTCCTCTTCCTCAAGCAGCTGAGGAAATTTGGCATGATGGTGAATATCCTTGCCAACTTTTATAGGTGTGCCATTGAGAACATTCTGTTTGGATGTATCACTACCTGGTATGGCAATTGTACCATTCAAGATCAGAGATGGTTACAGAGAATGATGAACTCTGCCTGGACAGTCACAAAGACCAACGTTCCATCTACCAGGCCTGTTGTCAAGTAAAGGCCACCAGCATTCTCGATCCATCCCACCCTGGCAATGTTTTTCTACAACCTCTACCTTCGGGGAGAAGTTACGGAAGCCTGAACACACGCACCAGCCGGTTTCGAAACAAGTTTCTACCCTATTGTTTTTAGAATACTGAATGGACTCACAAACTCTTAGTATTCACCTGTACCTGTGTTTTGGTTTTTGCTGCTGTTTATCTATTATTTACTTATCTATGCTAGTTAACTATGTCCGCCTGTAATGCTCGCAAGACAAAGCTTTTCACTGTGCTTCAGTACACATGACAATAAATTCAATTCAATTCAATTCCTTGACCATTCTCATGGTACACTGCCTTTCTGCCCAAACCACTTGGAAAGCAGAAAGACTACTGTCTCCAAAACACTTGAATATCAAGGTAACAGCCTTGTCTCTCAGCCTGCCAATATCAAAGAAAATTTTAAAAAACACTTTGGCACACAACAGACTTCTCTCCAGGTTGCTCACAATTGCTTCAACTCCTGGGCCAATGCTGAAGAATTAATGAGGAGACAGAAAAGGTTGGTGATGGTGCTAGATCTGTGGACAATTCTGTTCCTTATGGCTCCAAAGAAGTGCTCAATTCAAAACCAGCTTCTTCAAGACAGCTTAAAAGAAATGCTTAGTTTCCCTTTTAGTTATGCAAAAACCATAAAGCATATTTTGACTGGCCATTCTGGGTTACTGTAATGCGGCTTTTACCGGTTTGACATTGCCTGTAATGCAGACATGGATTGGATGGGACATATTGTGCCCTTTTATCAATTCTGTTATCAAAAGAGTCAATTGAATGAAATAGAGGGTGGTACATGTATGGAATGAGCTGCCAGAGGAAGTGGTGAAGGCTAGTACAATTGCAACATTTAAAAGGCATCTGGATGGGTAAATGAATCGGAAGGGTTTGAAGGGATATGAGCTGGGTGCTGGCAGGTGGGACTAAATTGGGTTGGGATATCTGGTTGGCATGGACTAGTTGGACCGATTGGTCTGTTTCCCTGCTGTACATCTCTATGACTGTATGACTATTAGGAATGATGTTCATGTTCAAGAGCAACCTACATGTTTGTAAGCAACCTACAAGCAACCTAACTGCTTTGAAGGAAAAACAAGTTTCTAAGGGGCTGTCTTTCATTGCAAGCAGTTTAGAATGCTTTTGTTTATTTCATAAAAATTTTGCTCTTAAGGTTAGGTGCTGGAGTTGAAAAACAAGAAAAACATTTTATGAACCAATCTAAC
This sequence comes from Chiloscyllium plagiosum, assembly GCF_037043375.1. NCBI lineage: Eukaryota > Metazoa > Chordata > Chondrichthyes > Orectolobiformes > Hemiscylliidae > Chiloscyllium > Chiloscyllium plagiosum. The sequence goes on from NW_028270140.1 coordinate 62,128,720, forward strand.
ACCGCATTAATGTTCTTAAGCCTAAGTAAATGCTACTTTTCATTATAACAGGGACATATTTTGTGCATGCTTGTATTTATATTGCACCCTTAAGATAGTGTCTCAAACCACTTCACAGGAGTATTATTATACACAATTTGCTGAACCAATAAGGATTACCAAAAATTTGGTAAAATTAGCAAAAGCTTGGTCAAAGAGGAATTTTAAGGAATGTGTCAAATAAGGAAAAGTGAGATGGATACTTAGGAGATAATTTCAAACTCTTGGACCAATGCAATTGCACTGAACATCAATATTAACTTTGATATGATCCTGGTAAGTTAGATCTTCATGTTATAAATCTGAGCTATAGTAAGTACTACGATCAAAAAAACTGAAGGGAATAGATCTTGTAATTAACTATAAGCCTTACATTACGAGTATTATAATGAGAGTGATGCCAGCTGTAATTATCAAATATACTGGAATAAAAGCACAGTCAGAGAAGAGGAGCTGAAAATTTCTGCTGGTAAGTTTCCAAAAATTGATTAATTTACCATTGTTCTTATTCAAATGATTTTGAAGAAGCATGATCAATATTCTAATATCAATCAATAAAATTTGATTCAAAATCATTCTTGGGAAGAATATCATGGGGAAGAAAATTTAGTCCGCAATACATACAACAATTCAATGTCTTCTCTAGTCTTGTATCATCAGAGTCACCAAGTGTGGTGCTAGAAAAGCACAGCAGGTTAGACAGCATCTGAGGAGCAGGAGAGTCGATGTTTCAGGCATAAGCCTGCTCCTCTGATGCTGCCTGACCTGCTGTGCTTTTCCAGCCCCACACTTTTTAACTCTGATCTCCAGGATATGCAGTCCTCACTTTCTCTTGTGTCATCACTAAAGGAAGAATCCTGTGAGTATCCATGGATCTCCAGATATTTCATTCAAACTGAGATCATTGGTGTATTATCACTTGAGCTCATTTACCTCAGTTGATTTTAACTGATGGTTAGCATGCCATACCACATGGGAAACTACTGCATAACTATCCAGATCAATCTACTTCAGTTGTCTCGGCTGCCAGGAAGTCACCAATCTGTGTTCATAGCAGTCTCTCCTGATTTAATATTATGGTATTAAGAGCCATACAAAGAAGTGAGCCTTACAAAGTGAAACAAAAGCAAATGTGCTGATTTTCAACACTGTTACTTTCTACAGGGCCCAAAGATTTGCATTTTATTTGGAAGAAAAATGGTCAAAGAGTGACAGAATCCATTGAGCACCAAACACAGCCATTGAGAGATGGGAGAATTCATGTTATCAGCTGGCTGAAGGACACAGTAACAACTGACGCACAATATTATTGTCACGTTATATCCAAAAAAGGAAAAGCAAAGTCAAATGTACTCATTGTCATAAAAGGTAAGCAATGAGTCATCAACTTGCATGTTATATTGCATCTGAAAATGGATAATGTCCCAAGGCCTTTTACATTCTTCCAATTTGACCGCTTCCCAAGTCAATAATAAACTATCAGAATTTCTGAAGAGTCTGTGAGGAGAACAGGATAAGTATCACTTATTTACTTTTTAGTCCAAGCATACACTGGTTCTGTTTCCAGGGTCAGGTGACAATGACTTTTCATTTTAATTAGAATCTAATGGAGATAAAAACAAGTTAAAAAATAAACAACCACAATCCAACCATACAAGAAAGAATTAGAAGAGATAATTGAACGTTAATTGACAGATTGGCATTCAGAACATTTTTAAAGGTACAAATGCTGTCAGTTTTAAATAAGGCAGTTCTAGAGAGTTGAGCCAAAAGACTAAAGGTTGTACCACAAAAGAGGGATTGCACAAAAGGACCGAGCCAAAAGGACTTGATGGTATGGAAGGAGATATACAGCTAGGCATGGAGGGTATTATAAACGTAGAGTCAAAGTTGTTGAGTAAAGGTGTGATTATGTCTGTTTTCCAGAGGAAGGCGATTGTGCTTTGATTATTCTGAGGAAGATTCAATAGAAACATCAACTCTAACTTCTCTCCACAGGTGCTGCCAGATCTGCTGAGTTTTTCCAGCAATTTCTGTTTTTGTCCGTATTTTGGTTGAATTGAAACTGTTGGACCACTGATGTTAAGAAGCTAGTAAGGACAGCCCTTTCCACTAATACAAAATATTTATACATACAAAAATAATCTATTTACACGGAAAATTAAACCAATTACACTGAAATTAAATCTTTTCAGTATTTTTTTCAGTAATGCAGAAAAGAGCAATATTACAAAATAAGATAAACATACTGTATTCCTATAGGTACAATTATAGGTGGCACATAAACTGAGATAAATCTTAAAAGTGAACATTGATTTAAAAAGAACTCTCGACCTTTATTATGTAATGTGGAGTATTCTAAAAGCTTGTGCCTTTGGCTCAATACAATTCTGTTATCATGGAGGTGAAGGAAATGACAATATTATTAATCACCCCAACATTCTTCCCATCATAAGCTATAATGCCAAAAGGTGTTGCTAGCCACTATTAGCTATGTTATTATCAGGTGTCTGTATGTGTGGTAGTGACTTGGTGTGTTTTATGTTGACATTGTCCATCACTAGAGAGGAGACTTCCTGGCCTGTATGGTTCAACAATGGATTGCCTTAGCAGATATTAATATCATTTTCCAAATTAGTATTTCTTGTACATTAAAGAATGACAGACCTTAATTGACCAACATTTCTAACATTGAGAGATGCTGCTTAGAGAGGGAAGATCAAAAACGAAAAAGGATTCAAGCTCCATTAAACACCATTCTGAATAGTTGAAACTTAGAGTTTTATCATTAATTCTGAAGAAGTCACATCAGACTTGAAACATTAATTGTGTTTCTCTCTCTACAGATGCTGCTGACCTGCTGAGGTTCTCCAGCATTTTATTTCATAGACCATAAGAAATAAGAACACAAATAGGCCATTCAGCCCCTCAAGCCTGCTTACCATTCAATAGGATCATGGCTGATCTGCAATAGCCTCAGCATCTGCAGTATTTGAGTTATTAGAGTTATAACTGACAATAAAATATGAAGGCTTTTTGTTAATGGATTTAAATTTTACAGTGGAATAAAGGCACTGTTGGGTATTGCAGAGAACAACCCTTTGTGTTTATATGACAGCAACTGAAACTATCGATGTAAGGTCAAAGCATAAAGTAACCACTGGAGGGGAAAGAACAAGTACTAAAGCAAGTTTGGTTCCTAAAATCACAGTTGGTCTGGCAGCAATATGACATACATTCTTTGCCCAAAAACAAGGCCTGAATTCATAGTCTTCTGGTGCTTCATCTCAAGCCAATTCCTTAGCAGGTCTTGTCAGGGCTGGTCTTTCATTCTCAGAGACAGGAGCCAAGGTTCCAAGTCTACCTCTGCAGGAAATGAGACAAATGTATATTGCCAGTATTATTCTGAATCTTGCTGTCTAGCCAACAGTCCTGCCATATCCAGTTGTGAATAGTGGTGACTAGGTGAAAGTGAGGACTGCAGATGCTGGAGATCAGACTCTAGATTAGAATGGTGCTGGAAAAGCACATCAGGTCAGGCAGCATCTGAGGAGCAGGAAAATCGACATTTTGGGCTAAAGCCCTTCATTAGGAATCGAGAATCTTCCTGATGAAGGGCTTTTGCCTGAAACATCGATTTTCCTGCTCCTCTGATGCTGCCTGACCTGCTGTGCTTTTCCAGCACCACTCTAATAGTGGTGACTATTTAAGCAACTCAATGATGGAGGATTCCAGCACAAATAAAAAGTTAAGATTGAAGCATTTGCAACAATTAACGTTCGGAAGTGTTGATTAGATGGTCCACCTTGCTCTCCTCTGGAGATCCTCAGCATCTCAATTGCCAGTCTTCAGTTAATTATTGATATTATGTGAAGTGAAGCAAGACTGTTGGAGGCACTGGATAATGCAAAGGCTTTAGGCATTGACAATAGTCTGACACTGATATTTAAGATTTTCAAGCCTCTAGCCAAGCTGTTCCAGTACAGCTATAATGCTGACATCTCCCCAAAATTGTGGAAAATTGCCCAGGTATGTTCTGCACACACACAGCTGAATAAATCCAAACTGACAGCCTCATCAATCTTACCTCGATCATCAGTAAAGTGATGAAAGGTGTAATCAATAGTGCTGTCAAGCTGAAAGCACTCTCTGAATCTCAATATAGCTTCTGCCAGAGCCTGTCAGCTCCTGATATTGTTACTACCTTGGGTCAAACAGAGGAAAGAGCTGAATTCCAGAGGAAAAGTGAAACAACTGCCAAGGCATCCAGGAGTCCCAGCAAAACATGTCAATGGGAATCAGGAAAAGTTCACCAGTTAGGAGTCATACTGGCACATAGGAAAATGGTTGTGGTTGTTGGACGTTAGCTATCTCACCTTCAGAACACATCTGTGGGTGCACAACCATCTTCAGCTATTTCATTCATAACCTTCCCATCATAAAGTCAGAAGTGAGAATCTTCATTGATGATTGCACAATGTTCTTCATTATTTGCAGCTCCTCAGATAATGATGCAGTCCATGTTCAAAAACAGGAAGACCTAGACAAAATCTAAACTTGAGCTGAAAGGTGGCAAGCAACATCTAAGCCATACAAGGACTGGGCAATAAGCTTCCAACCATTGTTTCTGATCAAAAATTACAGAGGGATCTTGATCAGATGGGGAAGTAGGATAAAGATTGGCAAATGCAATTCAATACAGATCAGTGTGAGGTTTTGGACTTTGGAAAATCAAACCAAGGTAGAACTTACATAGTAAATGGTAAGGTCCTGAGGAGTGTTTGTGGAACAGAGGGACCTAGGATTACCAGTATATAGTTCTTTGAAAGCGGTGTCACAGGTAGACAGGGTGGTGAAGAAGGTATTTAGCATGCTGGCTGTCATCGGTCAAGGAACTGAGTACAGGAGTTGGGACGTTATGTTACAGTTGTATAATTCGTTGGGAGTATTGTGTACAGTTTTGGTTACCCAGTTATAGGAAAGGCATAGTTAAACTGGAAAGAGTGCAAAGAAGATTTACAAGGATGTTGCCAAGACTAATAGACCTGGATTTTATTCCTTGGAACATAAGAGAGTGAGAGGTGGCCTTAGTAAGGATTATAAAATCATGAGGGGCATAGATAAGATGAATGCATACGGTATTTTTCCCAGGGAAGGGGAATTGAAAACTAGGGGGCATAGGTTTAAGGTGAGAGGGGAAAGATTTAAGAAGGACCTGCGGGGCAATCTATTCACACAGACAATGGTTCGTATATGGAATGGGCTGCCAGAGAAAGTGGTTGAAGCAGGTACAATAGCAACATTTAGATAGGTACATGGATGGGAAAAGTTTAGAGGGAAATGGATCAGTTTGGGCCAATGGCCCTGTTTCCATGCTGTATTACTCTGACATTCAATGGTGTTATCAAAACTGTACTCCCACTATCACCATCCTGAACTGAACTAGCCATAGAAGTACTGTGGCTGCAAGAGATGGTCAGAAACTAGGAATCGTGTAGCAAATAACTTACTTTCTGATTCCCCAATTAAAAAGCACAAGTCATGAATGTGATGGAATACTTGCCATTTGCCTGGATTACTGCAGCTTCAACAACACCCAAAAAGCTTGACACTATCGAGTCCAAAATCACCTGCTTGATTGGCATCACATTCACAAGTATTCATTCCCTGTATCACCGGTGAGTAACAATAGTGCGGACTATCTACAAGATGTATTTCAGTGTCACTGATTCAAAATCATGAAACTCCCTCCCAACAGCATTTTAGGTCTATCTACAGCAAGTGGACTGTAGCAGTTTGAGGGCAGCTCACCACCACCCTCTCAAGGACAACTTGGGATGGTCAATAAATGTTGGTCTAGCCAGTGATGACCACATCTCTGTGAATAAAATAACTGATTCACTGACACAAAGTATGGAAAGTGGAAAAACATTAATATTTCAGGTTGATTCCTATTATCAGAAGACTTGTTTCACAAATTTAGAAGTGTATTTGGCAGTGTATGTCCAACATTTTCTGCATCAACTTCATATTCCAAGTAACTACAGCACAAATGCTGACTCAACTCTCTTTTATATTGTGGATCAATGGTGCTGAAGCTCCTCGATGCTGCCTGAATTGCTGTGCTCTTCCAGCACCATTGATCCAGAATCTGGTTTCCAGCATCTGCAGTCATTGTTTTTACCTCTCTTTTATATTGGTTTCATAAATGTTCTTTTGGCATGTGTGCACATGTTAACTTAACAATCCAATTATTTTCCTCCATCAAACTAGATACAGAACTTTAGTGGAATCAAGAGCTTTATACATTTGGTTAAGAATAATACCCAAAGTTCACAAAGTGTACACTAGTTATGGTTTGAAGTGGTAGTAGTATCTGCAAGGTGATTATGTTATTTAACTGTCATATAAAAATCTACAAGTACAGAAATATATTTATTTTTCAATTATGGAGTGTTATTTCTTTAATATAGTAAAAATGTTCTTTGCAATGACAACATTATTTTCCTTTGCATTTTTGACACAAGTTCAGTTATTTGAGTTAGGTCTGTTGAATTTACATTATATATGTTTGATTCAGATAACTTTATCCAAAAGACGTGGTCGAAGGAATTGGCAAAATGGAAGAAGGCAATAGATGATCATGAACAAATGATGCAGGCTTGGATGAAGTCATGGGTAAGAAAATAAAATCACATAAATACAATTATTCTCAGAAGTTCCCCCTCATTAAGTTATCAAGGAAAGAGTGTTAAGGTCACAATGACCTGAAAACTCTTCTTTTCAATACGCTTAAAACATCAAAATTAAATTTTAAAATACTTGTATTCATATAAACCTGAATTTAATTCTTTTCCTACTTTGTTTTTGCAGATACTTGCAATCACGTTCATTACTAGTTTATTCCTTGTCCTGAGTCAGTCTTTAGGATATATATTAATCAGTTCCATCACTGGGGAAATGCTGGGCCTCAGCCCATCACTACGTTGTACAATAGGGAAACACATGGCTTTAGATTAGATTAAATTACTTAGTGTAGAAACAGGCCCTTCAGCCCAACAAGTCCACACCAACCTGCTGAAGTGCAACCCACCCAGACCCATTCCCCTACATTTACCCCTTCATCTAACACTACGGGCAATTTAGCATGGTCAGTTCACCTAACCTGCACATTTTTGGACTGTGGGAGGAAACCGGAGCACCCGGAGGAAACCCACGCAGACACAGGGAGAATGTGCAAACTCCACACAGAGTCGCTTGAGGTGGGAATTAAACCCAGGTCTCTGGCGCTGTGAGGTAACAGTGCTAATCACTGTGCCAACGTGCCGCCCACTTGGATTGGCTTGGATTTCCTTTCCGCCAGACAATTGCGGACCATAGATGGGACCCTATAGAATGTAGCAAACATTTGAAGGAATTTCCTGAGAAATTAAAGATTCAATTGGGTATTTTCCCCTACCTCTAGAATCCTCCAAAAGCCATTTAAATTGGAGAATTTGGAGCATTCTGATGAAATTGAGTAAATAACTATGTAGACTACATATTTGATAATCTAAATTTTCTTAACTTCTGCGTAAGAAATAAACTGACACAATACTTACGTGAACATATCCCCAACTACACCTTCCCCTGAAACAATACCATCCCAAAGGCATCCCTGAGATTCGACACATCATCTCACTCCCCTTCCCCTCTTGCACTTAAGCTCCCTTCATCATGTAGGACTCAACCTATCTCTATCCCACACTCAGCTCTGGACCGTGTCATTTCTGGAGTGGGCCCAAACCACTTCAACCATTGGGAGCCAAAACCCCCTCCCCCTTCCCACATTCTGAATTATTCTGTCTCTTTCTTACAGGAATTAACCTCCCCTTCCCCTGTCGTTGAGCCATCCTGCTCTGGTGTGCCTTCTGATCCTCCCATTACTGGACACGACACCCCTCCACCTGACACTACCTCTCCCTCCCTTCCTCCATCAGGCCTTTACTCCCTGCTCTACTGTTGACCAACCCTAAAAACTGTATCATTTACCTGGCTTCCTTGCATGCTATCCTCTACCCACAGCATCCTACCCTGAATCAGCTAGCAACTTGCTTACTTGGTATTTTACCCTCCCGTCTAGCATCCGAATATCACACTTACCTTATGTACTTACTGTTTTACAGCAGTTGCTTTTCGAAATGTCATAAAACAGTAACTATGCGCTGTGTAAAGGGGGCATGGTGTGTTTTCCTGACAGGTCTGTATTATGACACAACTGTCAGAATGGAAGTACAGCTGTGAAATCTGAGTACACCCTGATTCAGAATTTCCCATCACAAATGTAGAGCTCTCTCCTTTTGTTTAAAAAAAAGCCAGAGTTGCAATCTGCCTGAGATTGACAGTCATCAGAAAATCTATAATGCTTTTGCAACTTTGTCAAAATTCCCACATATTTAGAATTCATAGAATCCCGATAGTGTGGAAACAGGCCATTAGCCCAACAGGTCCACACTGACCCTCCGAAGAGTAACCAACCAGACCTATTCCCCTATCCTATTACTCTACATTTTCCCTGACTACTGCATCTAAACAACACATCCCTGAACACAATGGGCAATTTAGCATGGCCAATTCACCTACCCTGCACATCTTTGGACTGTGGGAGGAAACTTGCAGACACAAGGAATAAAAGAATGACTAGGGTAGGAATAGGTCCAGTCAAGGATAGTAGGGGGAAGTTGCGTGTGGAGGCGGAAGAGATTGGGGAGACACTGAATGAATACTTTTCTTCAGTATTCACTCAGGAACAGGGCATTGTTGTCGATGAGAATACTGAGGCACAAATAAGTAGAATGGATGGCTTTGAGGTATGTAGAGAAGAGGTGTTGGAAATCCTGGAAAAGGTGAAAATAGATAAGTCCCCTGGGCCTGATGGCATTTATCCTAGGATTCTCTGGGAAGCAAGGGAGGAGATTGCAGAGCCATTGGCCTTGATTTTTATGTCCTCTTTGTCTACAGGAGTAGTCCCAGAAGACTGGAGGATAGCAAATGTGGTTCCCTTGTTCAAAAAGGGGAGTAGGGATAGCCCTAGTAACTATAGGCCGGTGAGTCTCACTTCTGTTGTGGGCAAAGTCTTAGAGAGAATTGTAAGGGATAGGATTTATGCACATCTGGATAGGAATAATGTGATCAAGGATAGTCAGCATGGTTTTGTGAAGGGCAAGTCGTGCCTCACAAACCTTATTGAATTCTTTGAAAAGGTGACGAAGGAGGTTGATGAGGGGAAAGCGGTAGATGTGGTATATATGGATTTTAGTAAGGCGTTTGATAAGGTTCCCCATGGTAGGCTACTGCAGAAAATACGGAGATATGGCATTGAGGGTGAGTTGGAGGTTTGGATTAGAAATTGGCTGGATGGAAGAAGACAGAGGGTAGTAGTTGATGGCAAAGTTTCTTCATGGAGTGCCGTCACTAGCGGTGTTCCACAAGGATCTGTTTTGGGACCATTGCTGTTTGTCATTTTTATAAATGACCTGGAAGAGGGGTTAGAAGGTTGGGTGAGCAAGTTTGCGGATGATACGAAAGTCGGAGGAGTTGTTGACAGTGAGGAAGCATGTGGCAGGTTACAGCAGGATATAGAGAAGCTGCAGAGCTGGGCAGAAAGGTGGCAGATGGAATTCAATGTAGCTAAGTGCGAGGTGATTCACTTTGGGAAGAATAACAAAAAGATGGGGTACTGGGCTAATGGTCGGATACTTGGTAGTGTGGATGAGCAGAGGGATCTTGGTGTCCATGTACACAGATCTCTGAAAGTTGCCACCCAGGTAAATAGTGCGGTGAGGAAGGCATATGGCGTACTGGCTTTTATTGGTAGAGGAATTGAGTTCCGGAGTCCTGAGGTCATGATGCAGTTGTATAAGACTCTGGTACGGCCGCATCTGGAATATTGTGTGCAGTTTTGGTCGCCATACTATAGGAAGGATGTGGAGGCATTGGAACGGGTGCAGAGGAGGTTTACCAGGATGTTGCCTGGTATGGAAGGAAAATCGTATGAGGAAAGACTGAGGCACTTGGGGCTGTTTTCACTAGAGAAAAGAAGGTTTAGGGGTGACTTGATTGAGGTGTACAAGATGATTAGGGGGTTAGATAGGGTCGACAGTATGAACCTTTTCCCGCGTATTGAGTCGGGTATTACAAGGGGGCATAGCTTTAAATTAAGGGGGGGTAGATATAGGACTGATGTTAGGGGTAGGTTCTTCACTCAGCGAGTTGTTAGTTCATGGAATGCCCTGCCAGTAACAGTGGTGGACTCTCCCTCTTTATGGGCATTTAAGAGGGCATTGGATAGGTATATGGAGGATAGTGGGTTAGTGTAGTTTAGGTGGGCTTGGATCGGCGCAACATCGAGGGCCCAAGGGCCTGTACTGCGCTGTATTCTTCTATGTTCTATGTTCTATGTTCTACAAGGAGAATGTGCACATAAACAGCCGCCCGAGACTGGAATCAAATCCAGGTCCCTGGTGCTGTGAGGCAGCAGTGCTAACCACTGACCCACCGTGTCGCATAGTAAAGAAGCCCTTCGGCTCTGGGCGATTTTGAACCACCAACCTTCTGGTTAACAGCCGAACACATGAAACTATTGTACCACTATCAATACAAATTTTCCACGTTTGTTTGGTTTTGCTCTATCAGAATGAGATTGTCACCTAATGGAATAAGGTAAGTTTGCTAGTATTATTGTAAGTCTGGTGGTCTGACAAGTAATTGAGAAAACCTACACTTTGAGATCATCTCTCAGATGCATTCTTCTAAATGAGCCAAATAAACTAGAAAACTCAATCTGAGAAGTTGCACGAGTAGGTCAGGGGATATAGTAGTAAAAAGCATATTTATAATAGGTTCATCATTAGCCCACTTTCTTCACCACCTCCATGTCCATCTGCTCTCCTCCACATCCCCTGCTCTATGTCAGCATGTAGTATTATTCAAGCTGATGGAGAAGTTTGAACTAGGTGTTCGCCAGAGTTCCTAATTTTCACAATTCACAGGTTTCCCAAAAATCACAGCCCAGTTTAGAAAAAGAAATCATGATGGGAATTTCCACACATCAGTCTGTGCTTCACCATTTTGTGACCATGTTAAACCAATCGGTCTTGATAGTATAGATTAGATTAGATTAGCTTACTTACAGTGTGGAAACAGGCCCTTTGGCCCAACAAGTCCACACCGCCCCGCCGAAGCGCAACCCACCCATACCCCTACATTTACCCCTTACCTAACACTACGGGCAATTTAGCATGGCCAATTCACCTGACCTGCACATCTTGGGACTGTGGGAGGAAACCGGAGCACCCAGAGGAAACCCACGCAGACACGGGGAGAACGTGCAAACTCCACACAGTCAGTCGCCTGAGGCGGGAATTGAACCCGCGTCTCTGGCGCTGCGAGGCAGCAGTGCTAACCACTGTGCCACCATGCCGTAATTGTAATGATGGTAATACAGATAGGATGTCATCATTAACCTGTGAAACTGATAGCAATTCCTGTAAATCAACGTGTATAGTTAAATGTAGAAATCTGGAAGTTGCTGCCAGTGGCTTTTTTGTCCATCCCTAGTTATCCTGAGCTGGTGGTTGTGGGCTGCCTTCTTGAACCACTGCAGTCTATGAACTGTAAGTTGACCATTATGGAGGGAATGCCAGGATTTTGACCCCGTGACAGTGTTAGAATGGTAACAGATTTCCAAGACAGGATGGTGAATGGCTTGGAGGTGATCTTGCCGACGGTGGTGTTCCTTTCCATCTGCAGCCCTTGTCCTTCCAGATGGAAGTGGTCAAAGGTTTGGAAGGTTCTGTCTAAGGATTTTTGGTGAATTTCTGCAGCATATCTTATAGATACTACACATTTCATTTATGAGGGAGTGGATGTGGTGCCAATTAAGTGGGTTGCTTTGTCCTGGATGGTGTCGATAATCTTAAATGTTGTTGGAGTTGCACCCATCCGGGCAAGTGGTGAGCTCTTCATCATATTGCTAATTAACTTGTGCCTTCTGGATGGTGGACTTATTTGGGGTGTTAGGAAGAGAGTTACTCGCTGCATTACTCCAAGCCTCTGACCTGCTGTTGTAGCCACTGTATTTATGTGGTGAATCCAATTGAGTTTCTGGTCAGTGGTAACCAAAGGATGTTAATAGTGAACAATTCAGTGATGGTAACACCATTGAATGTCAAAGAGCAGTGGTTAGAATGTGTCTCTCATTGGAGATGGCTATTGACTGGCATTTGTGTGGCACAAATATTACTTGCCGCTTGTAAGCCCAAGCCTGGATATTGTCTAGATCTTCTTGTGGAGTGCTTCAAGCAGTATCCAAGGAGTCATGAATAGTGCCGAACACTGTGCGGTCATCAATGAACATTCCTACTTCTGATCTTGTGATCGAGGGAATGGTTGGACCTTCACACTACCTTGACAAATCCGTGCAGTCTGCCCTTCAACAGCCACAACCATCTTTCTATGCGCCAGGCTACCACTATTCGTCAATGTCTGCACTTGAGGTCTTTGCTAATGTTTCATTCAAATGATTTCAACAATTTTCATGAGCTTCAATTTTTTAAACTTTTATTGCGGTGTTAAAATTATGTTTAAATAGTGTTTTTAAACCGTATATTAAATTAGATTAGATTAGATTAGATTACAGTGTGGAAACACTGTAATTATAATTATGACAGGACAATCTCTTGGTCTGAAAATCTCATGTCATATTTATGGATTTTAAATTTCTGTCATTAGAATTCGTTTTTTTAATGATACTTCAGCTTTCACCTTGAATCCCAAGTGCATATCCTATAACTCTATTCTCCGTTAGAGAAAAATAGCATATTTTATTTCTTTAACTTGCTTTGGTGGAAACGCTTCAATCAGGCTGCTAAGCTTATCTGATAGCAGCAATATGACTGGATGCTTTCCATCCTCAAGAGTTGATAATAAATTTCATTTCAGGGAAGCTGCAATCCATCCAATCTTCCCATTCAGGCTGAGCACCGTCACTTTGTCTCTGAGTACAATATCTAACCTATAACCGTGCTATTGGATCTTTTTAATACAGTGGACTCTATTGCAGTCTTAATTTTTATAGAGTCAAAGTCATAAAACACAGAAAACAGAACCTTCAGTCCAACTTGTCCATGCTGAACAAGTTTATCAAATTAAACTAGTCCTATTTTTCTGCATTTGGCCCATATCCCTCTAAACCTTTCCTATTTAGGTACCTGTCCAAATGTCTTTTAAATAATGTAACTATACCTGCGTCTAGCACGTCCTCTGGTAGTTCATTCTTCATATAAACCATCCTCTATGAAAAAGTTGCCCCTCAGGTGCTTTTTAAAATCTTTCCCCTCTTATCTTAAAATATGCCCTCTAGTTTTGAACTCCCCTACCTTAGGGGAAAAAAAAATCTTTATTACTCACCTTATCTATGCCCCTCATGATTTTATAAACTTCTATACTGTCATTCCTCAACTTCCTACAATCCAGTGAAAAAGGTTCCAACCTCTGCTTATAATGCAAATCTCCCAGTCGCAGTAACATACTTGTAAGTCTTTTGAGCACCTTCTCCAATTTAACATATCCTTCCTATAGCAGGGCAACCAGAACTGTACACAGTACTCCAAAATGTGATCTCACCAACATCCTGTACAACCACAACATAACATCCTTAGGGTCCTACCACTAATTGTGTCAGTCTTGCCCTTGTTCGAATTACGAAAATGCAACACATCACAATTTTCCAAATTAAACTCCATCTGCCATTCCTCAGCCCATTGGCTCAATTATCAAGATCCCTTTGTAATCTTAGATAACCTTCCTCACTGTCTATTGTACCACCAATTTTAGTTTCATCCTCAAACTTACTAACCATGCTTCCTAAATTCTCACTTTCTTTATTATGGTCCTCCAACAGCTTAACTGCCTTATCTAAAAAATGAACTATAATTTTTTTTTAAAACTCTTACAGGACAGCTGCGACAAGGAGGACCTGAAATAGGATGCAGACGAAAAGATTTGCATCGGATTGATGAAGATAGGCTGACGTATGCTCCAAGCACCTGCATGTGAATAAATTAAAAACCTGTCAAATGCAGAAAAGCTCCTTTTGCTGTTACCCTTGCAAATTTCAAAATCAATGTACTGAATTTGTAGCTTATTATACCCATGCCTCATGATGATAATTCTGAATATTTTCAGTTTGCCAAAGTGAAAAGAACTTTTGTTTTGACTGAATTCTAGAACACCCTAAACTCGTAAAGCTTGCTATTCATCAAAAATTGCATTCTTATCAAGACCTGTTACACAGAATTAGTTGAGTCTGAGAGCCCCAGTTGCTTACCGTTTAGTGATCAGCAAAATCAGCAAAAATGACTGCCCAGTAGAATTGATCCATCTGAATACTGTCAGATATTCATTTCAGCTACACTACCAAACTTATAAAGATGATGTTAGTGATGGCTGGATTACATTTCTCTAAACTGTTTTTTTCAGAACTGCTAGCAATTAGAATAATTTTATAATCCTGGATTATTTGTTTTACTTTGCAACAACGATGCCTGTGTAAATACAGTACAGGTCAAGAACAAACAGCCTTTTAAAAAAGAAATATAGCTGTTGTAAGAATCTTAACTATATAGATTTCCATCCAAATGCATTAACAATGCATGCTACTATACAGCCTGTCATGACACTTCACAATAATTACGAGTAATGAGATGGTGCACAAGTTTCAAGAGGTAACATAACTAAAATATCACTCATTTTTCCAAAAAATACATTTAAGTTGGTCACTGTTTGTGTGCAAGTATATGAAACTTTGCCAAAGTTGTGAAAGAGTCTGGATTTGATCTTCAGAACTTAAATCTAAAAATACCTTACACTGTTTGTAACAGGACTACTCTCATTCTTGCATTCAAATGCAAATAACTGTGTCACTGCACATTAGTAAAATAGTTGCTATAATTCCCACGCTTATTATCTGTCAAATAGTATTGAAGGTCACCATAACCATAGAACCAAATCAAGAGCCACAAACATGTATGCAATTCTTTCATATACTTGCCCTGAATCCTGGACTCGAGGGCCTGACTTCACACCCAAAACTTCACTGTGACTAAAAGGGCTAACAAAATTTGAGTTTTTACATCACAAAAATTTCAGATATTTTCTCCCAGCTCTCAATTAGGCTGAACTTTGAAGATTTCAAGGTAGTGCTTAACACACAAGCGCTAAAGTAGTCAGGTCATTACACTCCCCATGCAGCAGCATATCTTCTGGTCAGACCTGGTCCTTTTTCTGTTGTTAGCTTTGAATGCTGTGTTTTTCCCAAACAGCCAGAAAAACACTAACCTTTGAGAATGAGAATCTACAATTGTAAGCAATTGTGTTAGAGTATAATCCTTGCTGTAATGGTTGTTCACCCAGTCAATTTGATGGTAAACTTGTGATAGAGTCATAGAGCAGTATGGGACGGGAACAGACCCTTTGGTCCAACTCGTCCTTGCTGACCAGATATCCTAACTTAATCTAGTCCTATTTGTCGGTATTTGACCCATATCCCTCTAAACCCTTCCTATTCATAAACCCTTCCTATTCATACACCCATCCAGATGCCTTTTAGATGTTGTAATTATACTAGCCTCCACCACTTTCTCTGGCAGCCCATTCCATACATGCACCACTCTATATGTTAAAACGTTGCCCCTTTGGTCCCTTTTAAATCTTTTCCCTGTCACCTTAAACCTATGCTGTCTAGTCTGGACTCCCCCCCCCACCCAGAGAAAAGACCTTGTCTATTTATTTATCTGATCCATGCCCCTCATGATTTTATAAGGTCACCCCTCAGCCTCC
This sequence comes from Chiloscyllium plagiosum, assembly GCF_037043375.1. Taxonomy (NCBI): domain Eukaryota; kingdom Metazoa; phylum Chordata; class Chondrichthyes; order Orectolobiformes; family Hemiscylliidae; genus Chiloscyllium; species Chiloscyllium plagiosum. The sequence continues at coordinate 62,144,638 of NW_028270140.1, forward strand.
AGTGCTTCAGGGAAACAGCCCTAGCCTATTCAGCCTCTCCTTATAGCTCAAACCCTCCAAACCTGGCAATGTCCTTGTACATCTTCTCCGAACTCTTTCAAGTTGAAAAACACCATTTCTAAAGCAGGGAGACGAGAATTGAACGCAGTATTCCAAAAGTGGCCTAACCAATTTCCTGTACAGTTGCAACATGACCACATAACTCCAATACTCAATGCACTGATCAATAAAGGCAAGCATGCCAAATGCTGCCTTCACTATCCTGTCAACCTGTGATTCTACTTTCAAGGAGTTAAAGAGCTGTGAACCTGCACTCCAAGGTTTCTTTGTTCAGCCAGGACCTTACCATGATGTGCACAAGTCCTGCCTTGATTTCTCTTTCCAAAATGCAGCACCTCGCATTTATTTAAATTAAACTCCATCTGCAACTCCTCAGCCCATCTGATCAAAGTCCCATTGTATTCTGATATAACCTTCTTCGCTGTCCACTACACCACGATGGTGAAATGAAACAAATCAATATATTTGTCAGGTGTGGCTCAGTTTGAAGTCCAAACTGTCATCTCAGGTGGACCTAAGATTACATGGGAAGAGGAACTTCGAATTGTCACCAATGGTATGCTAGAACATCATCATGAAAACCATATATATATGGTCTAATGGTTGGTTATGGGATTTGCTGTGCACAGATTGCCTGCTGTACTAAATATACTTCAATACTTTTTCACAGGGCTTCCAGTAAACCAAAGATCATGCATATACACATATGCAACGTTCAGCAACTGGGAACTTTTTCTGTAGGATTCCTCTGATGATGCTACATGATTAAAGTGAAAAGTGATGGAGGCTTGGCTAGGCAACTAGTCTTACAATGTCAACCTTAAGCTAAGATCACAAGGAGTAGCTCTTGTTTTTCTCTGAAATTCTCATATAATTCTATCTACTTCCATCCAAGATTATGATAAGGCAGCAGTGGTAATGGAAAGTAGGGGCCACTGCTAATCAACAACTGTGGCTTGTTTATCCTGAAAGGCATACTACGCTCATTTAAATTACGGTTGGGGAGGGCAAGCAATTCTGGAGGAATTTGAGCTGAACAAAACTCAATTCAGAGGACTGATGGTTGCAGATCCAGGATGAATTTTAGGCCAGATATGACTCTCATTTAACATTGCCTTATTTTCATAATTCTAATTTAAATGATCACATCATTATCACTTCCCAGACTTTTTTTCTGCCTAGGGTCCAACAGCACAGAGACAGGCTCTGGCCCAAACTGGTCCATGCTGACCAAAATGTTCATCCACACTAACCCCATTTCCTTGCATTTGGCCCATATCCTTCTAAACCTTTCCTAACCATGTATTTGACCAAATGCCTTTTAAATATTATTAATGTACCCACCTTAACCACTTCTGCTCATTACACATGCATATCACGCTCTGTGTTAAAAGGTTACCCCTCTGGTTTCATTTTATTCTTTCCCCTCTAACCTGAAACTGATACCCTCTAGTCCTTGATTCCCCAACCCTGAGAAAAAGACTGAGTGCATTCACCCTATCCATGCCTCTCATGATCTTACACACTTGTATAAGATTCCCACCCCGTCTCCTACACTCTAAAGTAAAACCTCCGAGCTTGTCCAACCTCTCCCTATAACTTGGGCCGTTGAGTCATGGCAACATCCTTGTAAATTTTTTTCTGTACTCTTTGCAATTTAATAACTTCCTTCATATAGCAAGGTGACCAAAACTGATCACAATACCTCAAGTGTGGCCTCACCAATGTCCTTTAAGTTTCCAACTTCTATACTCAATGCACAGACTGATGAAGGCCAGTGTACCAAAAGCCGCCTTCACTGCCCTGTGTACCTGTGCCTACGCTTTCAGAGAACAATTCACCTGAACTCCAAGGTCCCTCTGTTCAACTACATTCCTTAAGGCCCTACCATTCACCATGATTTGACTTTCCAAAATGCAAGACCTCCCACTTATCTATATTAAACTCCATTGCCATTTCTCGGCCCACTTCCCCTGATCAAGGTCCTGCGACAATTTCTGAGAAACTTCCTCACTGTCCACGATACCTCTTATTTTAGTGTCATCTGCAAACTTACTAATCATGCCTTGTACATTCTCATCCAAATCACTGATATAGATAACAAACAGCAATGGGCCCACCACCCACCCAAGGCTCACCTCTAGTCCATGCCTGATGAAGAGCTCATGCCCAAAACATCAACTCTCCTGTTCCTCGGATACTGCCTGAGCTGCTTTGCCTTTCCAGGGCCACTCTTTTCAACTCTTGACTCTCTAGCATCTGCAGTCCTCACTTTTTTCATAGGCCTCCAGTCCAACAGGCATCTTTTCACTATTACCCCTCTGTTTCCTACCATCCTACCTGCCCAAAATATTCACAGAAAATTTTATCATGTGAACTGATATTTAAATTATTATGTCACTTTGTATTTAAATGCAATCTGAAAGACAACATCAACAAGCAGATGAGATGGGTTCTGTTTTGTAATAGATCCATTTTTATAGTGTGCAGAGTAGACATCATTAGAACGCTGAGTTTCAGAATCAAACGTTTAATCATCTTTAAAGGAGCCTACATATATTGAGTCAACAAATTTACTTATGGAAAATAACCAAAAGCAGCAAATCTGAATCATATTTAATAGTTAATTTTTAACCTATAAATGTTACTTTCATTTACATTGAACTTCTTGAATTATTACAACTAAATGAGATTTTGAAAGGAAGTGTTTCAACAACTATCCATCTTATGAAAAAGGCAGTTCGGAATACATTCTACATTAATTTACTTATAATAAAACCTATCCTTAAAGTAAAATTCACAGTTTTGCAAAATCGAGACAGTGTTTATTGCCTTTGTAAATCAAGTAAATGGAGTTATAGATCAGCAGGCAGTTCCTTATATCAACAATTACCTCAAGTTGCATTACAGCTTTGTTTAAAAAAAAGAGCAAGAATAATGGTGCCTTCCATAATATTGCTAAACAAAAATTGATTTTTACAGATAACTTTACGGTTTACTTTTTAGAACAAAAATCAAACATTAATTACAGTTCCACCTTTTTGAAACACCTTTTTGAAACACTTACATAATATTGTTCGCAGAAAGGAATTTTTTCGTAAGTGGACATCCATATCACAAACTTGGAAGATGCCCAAACCCCAGTCACAATCCTGAACCAGTTTTTAAAAAATATTTAGGCACCAGCAGCATGCTGAAACCTGTCTTGGATTGCTTTTGCTATTCCATAACTAGCTCATCCTCTTTACCAGGTACTTCATTGCAGATTACAGGAAAAGAAGGAAAAGGGAACAGTAATAAACAAGAAGAATGAAAAAAAAACACATTATTTGGTGTGATGTTTCTATAGAAAGAAAAATAAATTAGCATTTGCTTCCCATAAAGCAGACTGAACTGCCCACAGGAGTATTTGATACTTTTTGTAAATTGTCATTTCGTGAATCCACCCTCAGCGCAATTGAGCCAGCTTTACAAGCTTTATTTATGTTGTCAAAATATCAATCAACTATTAAAAAACTAAATAATTATTAAATACTGTGAGCCAACTCTTCTGTATCAGTAAACAAAAGTTGCAGGCAGGCCTATGAGTAATTCCCAAGTAGCTGGGAATTGCCCTAGAAGTCAAAACTTTCAATGGGTAATTAACTTGTGTTCAGAAGTCTCTAGATAAAGTCAACAGCTCCGAGTCAGAGGTGGAGACTTCAAAGGATTCCAACTACGTTAACTCGATTGTTACCTAGGAAAAATTTGGATTAAAGCCTACTGTAACTTGAGTAATTATTAACTTTACCCAACCAACAATCTCAACCCTGTGCACTCCTCCCACCTGGAAACCCCATGACACCTGACATCTTACCCCTCGTGCATATTGACATTGGACCCAAAGACCCGCTCCCATCCCCCATAACCTATTGATTAAACCAGCCTAAAACAACTCTCTTCCCCCTATCCAACCAATACTAAGCATGCATACACTTACTTATCATCCTATTACCTCCACACAAGCACCCAAGGACCCTTCTACTACTTGCACCCCTCATCCACATGCCACCTTACATCTTCACTTACCTCATTTACTTTCTCTCAGCTGCTGTCAAATTGCTTCAGGATTAAAATCTAATAATACTGCAGCTGGTATTGAAAAATGGGTGGGTGTAATGGCAATACTGATCTACTCTGCTGTTGGTTGCATTGTATCTTTGTCCAGTCTCTAGACAGCATTTGACCCCAGAAATTCACATGGAGTGCTCCTCTAAAGGTAAGTTTTTTTTTGCACGATCATGGTCAGCAATAGGATTTCTGAGCCTGATTTGAAATTCTGGGCCTACATTAAATTGTAGTAAATACATCAGAGTGACAGTTAACCAGTGTTTTCATGAATAGTTAGCCTATCACAAGTTTTTGGAAAATGCAAAACTTGCTGGAAACTCAAACACGAAAACAACATGCTTATCAGACTGTTAGCTTAAAAACAAAGGTGTGAACATGTTTATTCCTTATTGAAAGTAAGGAAAGTAGGATTTGTACGATTTCAATTTGTTTTTGTTTTTTACGTTTTTTCCTAACTCTTCCTCACCTCGACTGAAGGTTTGGAGTCCCTCACCATTTTACAGATGAATGACCTCCAGTAACTCATTAATTGGCAATTATTTACATGATGTTGAGCATAGGCAGACTATACAATTGAGACAAATAGCACCTTGCCCACTTCTGGTTTATTTACTATCTACACCCTTCCACATCTGGTTAGGGTCACCAAATAAGGGCAAGGTGACGGCATTTTGATAATGTTCTTGGACTGGTATTCCAGAGGTCCAGGCTGTTTGTGGGAACATGGGTCCAAATCCTACCAGACAACTATTACAATTTAAATTCCAATAACAAAGCTAGCCATAATAGTGGTGACTATGAAATCATTCCAATTTTTCTAACGACTCATCTGGTTCACCGACATCTTTTGCGGAAGGAAGTCTGTTGTTGTGTGACTCCATACTCACATACCAATGTGGTTGACTTTTACCTGTTTTCTGAAATGACTCTGAAAGCCACTCAATTCAAGGGCAATTAGCAATGGCAAGAAGTACGGGCATAACTGACAATTCCCACATCCTGTGAAAGAATTAAGCAGCAGCAGCAGAAACTTTTTTGATCTTTCCCCTACCTAACCAATGGATGTTAATACCTTTGGATATTATATTAGCTAACTCAGCACAGATTAGCACTAAAATGGACACAATAGTTGTTATTGCTCAGACACAAAACATAGGGCCTGAACGTGCTCAGTATGTGAAATCTGAGATTCATTCCCAGTGTTTGTCTACTTGAAATACAGAGGAGGAGCAGAAATTTGGCCAGGTTTTGTCCGAAGCCATCATGGCAGCCTGTTTAGAGTGAAATCTCCACCCATTATTAGTTGCTAGGTCTGGCAATTGCCTCATCTCTGGAAAGTGTTATTCTGAGCAGCTGGTTCAACCAGACAATCCAACCTTGCTGAGATATTTTTTGGCACAAAGGTGATCTAGTATATTACTCGATCACAACAAAATGTGCTTGGATAAACTACCACAATTCAACGTCCGTACAGCATACAAATTAAGAGTCCTCCGTACAAAATGAAATAGCTTGTCAGCTAAAGAGAAAAGACAGTACCTTAATGATGAAACAACCCTGGGACAAACCAGATCATTATGTCTTCAAATAAATCAATGTTTAACAATACCACATACCCCACACTAACCTGGAAACTGAACAGACTTCTCATAGAAAACTTTTACAATAATTGAGAAAAATTGAGAGTTGTTCCAGATTCAGAGTTCACTGAAATTACTATTTTAAATATCATTACCAGTGACAAATGTAAGAATGATTCATTGAGATCAATCAAGTAATGAATCAAGTTTGCATTCCTTATCTTCAAACAATTCCCATAGATGCTGGAGAAATGAAATAAAAACAAAGTTCTGGAGAAACTGAGCAGATCAGGTAGCATCTGCAGAGAGAGACAAACAAAGTTAACACTGAGTTGAAATCTCCCATACTTACATAATTTCTCCAGCACTTTCTATTTCTATTTCATATCTTTTATTTTTACAACTCACCTAACTCCATTGGACCTGTCCTAGATTACCCTGAATATGTCATTGTATCTGTTGTTACATACGAATTAATAAATTCTGACCATTAGACATATTTGGTTTGTTACTAGTGACTATAAAATTTATCTTGTTTCAATGTACAGTACGTAGAATAGTTTAATATTTTGACTCCCATACAAAGCAAATCAAATTTAAACTATAGTTGAGATGAAAAGAGCTTTCAAATCAAAGAAACAAATCAGTGTTATAAGTGTAAGGTGTTTTCAAGACAGTTGTAAATAGCAGCCACTTGGCATTCTCACTTATGAAGACATTCATCACTGGTTGATGTTGATCATGCCTTATATCAGCCTCAGATTTTATTTGGACTAGCTTGCTCCAGCAGATGGGAATAAGCTTGAAATTTTATAAATTGCACATATCATCTCTCTCATAATCTGTCAAATGTACTTTTTGCAGCAGGTGTACGTTAAATCTATAATATCCTATTACCATGGGACTCATGTTACATGCTGTACTTTGTTGAAAGTTGGAATTTGGATGGTTTCCAAAAATAGTAACAGCATTCTGCAAACATGAAGTGAGAGGCAAGTGTTCATGAATTGTCAAAACTTTGAATAAAGTTAGATTGAATGTTGCCTAAATGTAGGTCCTTAGGGACATGATGGTATGGAAGATGGGCAAAGAAAATTGAATTAATAAAAAAAGTTTAACTTCCTGTTTGCTACTCACTTTGGAAAATAAAATGTCCCTGCTGTTTTCCAATTTAAATGGCAGATAACAAGTTGCATAGTCTCTTGTCATGGGTTGGGTATGCAGAGTAAAGAGTGCAGCCAATGTACAATTATTGAAACATCATATGTGTTTTTATCATTCTTCAGCAATTAAAAACGTGCGCGTTTCAATCGACTTTTGATGCATTATGTTTTCAAGCTGATTTTGCAGCTGTATGTTTTGAAAGTTAAAAACAAAATTAGCAACTTTTGAAGCTAGTTCTGTTTTCTGCAATTCTGCAGAGCTAACCAAAGCAAAACTGCTTTGCAATTCAGTGTTTATTTTTATACAAACTTAAAGCTTCAGATGTATAACTGATAGAAGCAAGCTTTAAATGACATGAAAGCTGTCTTAACGTGTTTTAACAACCACAATAAAGCTGCTAAAACAGTTTGAAATAGCAACAGCAGAAGAAAGAAGGCAAATTTGGAATATTAAACAATGCATCACAAAAGATGATGGTTAGGTTGAAGTCTCAGAATTTGCATGTTATTCAAACTTTTATCAATTATGCTTTCATGAGCTATCTGCTATTTTACTCCAACCCTGCAGATGTCCAAAGTTATTAAAGTTTAAATTTGCATAAGAATTTTCTAAATACCCTATATGTGAGGGCAAATTCATATTTCTGCAGTTTTTACTTATCAATTAGAAAGTCTTGTAGCTTAAAGGTTTCCTAAAATCACAACTGAAGCAAATCTTTACCAAGGGAATTAGTCATGTTCTAACTAAGCATAATAGGGTTTGGAATTAATTAGCGTTAAGTGAAGTTTATTCAGGACATAAACAAAAAATTAGTCATGTGGACTGAACACTGTCTTTGATATCACAAGGGATAAATGGAATACAGCAAACTTTGTTTTAACTGACACCTTATGAACTAGCATTCTTGATGACCAGCAAAAACTATATACCTCAAATATCACAAAGTTTACTGCATTATTCTGTCCAATTATTGTTTTTTAATGTATTTAAATATACTTTTTAATGGTGACACAAAATATCAACAATTCTGAGTCAATTTCTCCATAAATACCACGATCTATCATGATGTACAAGTAGTCAGCTAAGGGTCCAAATGAGAAGGCTCTCAGCCAGTAAGTTTTATTTAAGGCAGAGTTGCATTATTATTTGTTATTTATGGTGTAAATAAAGTATAACTGTGAAGTGTGTTATATTTTTTGTTACTTAGTGTGTATTTTTATATGGATTATGTGGACGTCTTGATTATCTGGAATACTTGATTAACTTGCCAACAACCAGTGTACACCTCAACCCATAGGTGCTGGTTACTAAACTGTTTGCTGTATTTTAATTTACTGAACAATGGATTTTTGCAAAGATTGTGCTACAGCTTTTGCTGTTCAAGTTATTCAGAGACAGGGGTGAAGGTTTTGTCATGCACTTATCCTCCATACAGATTAATACCATTAGCAAATTCTATAGTGTACATATTCAAATAAATCTGAACAAATTAACTGATGTAATTATATAGTTAAATTCAAGGTATGTAATTTGAACTTTTATAAAATTAAAATATCTACTTAGATTTTGGTAAACTATTCAATATTAGTAGAAAATATCCAAACAGCGTGTAGTATTATAACGAGATGCATCACAAGGACATTGGATAAGCTACTCTGACTTTGAATGACAAAGAGGCTTTGAATGTCATGTCCTGAAAGAATACTTGTTATAATCTGCCAAAGTAGCATTGTGTGCCTCAGTGCTTCTCCATTGGTTCATTTCAAGTTGTGAAGTAACTCTCAACAACAAAAAGATGGATTGTTATGATATAGCTTTGTAATGGGTGTGAATATATAGTTTAATATATATTATATTATTTTCACAGCAATTCTGTAATAATGGTAGCTAGGACTGAGCACTCAAAATGCATTGGGAAAATTCGTCCCCGAAATGCCCAAGAAAATTAAAGCATAAGGGATGACAATTTGGAGAAAAGTTGCCCCTTATGTGAATTTGAGGAGCTGCTTCACCATTCACAGGCTTTTTCTCTCAACTGCTTGTTGCTGATTTGTTCACAAGACTGGATCACTAAATAAATGAGATGGAGAGAATGAAAATGGAGCCCAGAAAACCAAAAAATATCCCTTGAAAATCTCCACAAGAGCACTTGGGAAAGGGGTAATTAGTTGATATCTACTTGCCATCATACTTTCCTGCATGACACACTGTTGCTGTTCTGTCTCAGATCAAACCAGCCTTCTTAAATGGAATCTAGTAGAAAATTGTGAATTTCAAGAAAATGGAAAACTGCACTGTACAAAAGCTGCCTAATTGCAGGAGTTTTTAAACTGAAGTGGGACTGGTGCAAGCTATTGTAAATTTCAAGCTCAGGAATAGGGTAGAGTGAGGAATAATTTAGCTTTCGGCTATCTATCATTCTTAACTTGATTTCTTCAATCTATTTAATGTTAACTGATGTTTATCATTGGCTGAAGAATGTTAACTAAACAATTAGATGTTAATTGGATTAATTTCACTTGGTTGATAGAATTTTGCATTGCATTTTTTCCAAAGAAGGGAACATTCATCTATGGAAGGGCTTTTCACTTGCTCTAAATTTTAATCACTATTTTCTGCACAAAATAGTGGAGAGATAGCTGCAGAAGCATTTTAGTGCAATGAAAATTCACATTCATTCATCTTATTGCTGCTTGACACTCAAAATCAAGGATGGTTTTTGGAAAATTCTGTACTGAATCACCAGATTCTTCTTCTGATTCACAATGTAGAGTCTCTGAAGTTCCTGCATTTTCAGTGTTGGATAGGTTGGAGTTAGACTGTCTCTTGAGCAAGTTTCTCCACGTAGTAACTATAAGAATGATAGATCACAATATTCACTTTTTTGCAAATTAGATATATCAAACTGCAACATCCATTAGGAATTTCTGTTTTTGTACTCTGTTGCAATTAAGAAACAAAGTAAAACAAAAGTAACTTATCCAGTATTCTAAAGAAACTCAAATGCAGCTTACTGATTTTTTAAAAAAGAAAATAGACCTGTTTGACTGCAACAATATGGTATCATTTCATAATGGTACATTAAACAGATGATAACATATAGCAGATACCTTTCAAATTAATTTATTTGAACAAATTTTCTTTTGCAGATTTTGGACAGATGTTTACTAAAAGTTGAAAATATATATTCTACATTTCACATCAATGGAGAACATAAACTGAGTTAAACTCAGACTAATCCTTTATCACCTGGAATACAAGTTTACTCCTTGGTTTGGGTGCACATGGGTTCTCAGAACTGCTCTGGAGTCGACTTGCTCTTCACTACAATGGAAACTTTTCCATGTTAGTCCCACATTCAAACTGAATGATGCAAGTCAAGAAGAAGCAATATAGCTAATTTTTTTTTGAAGATTGAGAATACATAGCAGATTAGAGTCTAAAAGATTAACTGAAGTTGAAGTAGTACAAATGGAGCAAAGGAAGAAAGAGGAGAAGGAAAGGAAAAGATCTTATTTTGTATGGTTTTCAGTATTTAGCATTTGTAGTTTACAGCAGACATCACATTTGTTTCAGCATTTGTGTGAGATGCTGTTTAAAGAAAAGCTCACAAAGACCTGACCTTGCCTGCAGTTTAAGGATTTAAACAAATGAAACTCAGTTGGAGATTTTTAAAGAATCTCTACATTAAATGTGTGTAGAAATTAAGTTCAGATTCAGGATGTCACTTAGAGAATATCACTGATGAAGTGCTAACCAGAATTGATCAGAGGGTTCTAAATGACATGATGATGGAAAGACAATGGAGAATGGCATCACACTTATTTTGGCTTCCAGATGTACAGTATATTGTACCAGAGTGGCAGTTCAATGGGCACCACCAGGTGTAAAAAGGGGGTGGTCAAAGAGGACCTAACAAAATACATCTAAGGAAGACCTTCAAAAACAGGACACCAAGTGGGCTAGAGTGAGAGATTTTTATGTACCAGGGCCAGTGGCAGTGTCCTGCTGTGTATTGTTTCCACTGGTCTTGTGTGGGACAAGTCAATTTAATTAAAACTTTTAAATGTTATTAAGGCATCAAGTTAATTCACAACAGAATTATGCTTTTACCTTGCCTGAATGGGTGGCAAGGTGGCTCAGAGTTTGGCACTGCTGCCTTACAGCGCTAGGGATCCAATTTCGATTCCAGCCTCGGGTGATTGTCGATGTGGAATTTGCACATTATCCCAGTGTCTGCATGTGTTTCCTCTGGGTGCTCCAGTTTCCTCCCACAGTCCAAAGATGTGCAGGTTAGGTGAACTGGCCATGCTAAATTGCCCATAGTGTAAAGGGATGTATAGGATAGGTGCATTAGTCAGGAGTAAATGTAGAGTAATAGGGTAGGGGAATGGGTCTGGGTGCGTTACTCTTCTGAGGGTCGATGTGGACTTGTTGGGCTAAATGGCCTGTTTCCCCACTGTAGGGATTCTATGATTGTCTATTAACTACAATGGGTATGTAAGGGTTTTTTTCCTAAATTCCCTTTAGTGCTGAGAGCCTTAAATCACGAGACCCTTACAGTTGTTTCTTTGTAATAATGCTTCTTACTGAAGTTCAACACTGGGCCCAAAACCAATACTGCAAAGAAAAGCCTAATCTCCCTTTAGAGGTGACAACTTAAAAGATCCTTTTGTCGAAGGTTCTGTGGCCCATGCCCTGAATTAGAGCAAATTTTGTTCAACTATGAACTCCATGCTCACATGATTGGTCACTGTTTCGAGCCTCGACTCTGGAATTTTCTGTCTAGTCTTCACTGATCTGCAAACTCACTTCCCTCATTGAAGACTCTCTTTGAAACCTAAGTCTTTGTCTTAAATTTTTGATATTTATCTACTTGTATTTTGCTTTTTATTGGCTCTGCAAAAGCCTTGGCATGTTGCATTATGTTAAAAGAGCTCTATAAATTGTCATATAAAATCCTAGATGTAATGTATTTACAACAAATATGCTAGATTTTACAGTATCTAGACAATTTACATATATAGATCCTACAGCCTCAGTACCCCTGCTAATGAGGGAGAAGTTTGAAAGTAATTTAAACAATTCTAATAGCAGAATGTGTGAGAATTTTATTACATTCCTAATTTGCAGAACTGTGTGCAGGATTGCAATTTAAACAATATCTCACAATTCAAAAGTATAAGTGTCCCATGTATTAAAGCTGCGAAGAAGGTTTAAGTGAAGATTTGATACTACACCATATTTGATATGCACCATATTCTGGTTCACCAGCCTCCAAAAAGGACTGAGAGGTCATGTTATCCAACGAAGTTGTGCTTTCCTCTATCAGATTACACAATGGCTCTTCTGAACACCCTTCAATTGCTCTAAGTTCTTGCTCTAGGGCATTAAGCATTTCCTGATATGCTTTCCTTGCTTCTTCAGTGAGTTCAACCATTTGATGAAATTGATTCTGTTAAGTGAAATATCCAAAAATTTAGGTCAAAATATATATTCTTATCAAGCCATTTTCTGGTTTGACAATAGAGTAAATCTTTTTGTAATCCAGCTACCAGAAATTCACTTTTAAAATTAGCAGAGATTTCAGTTTTGAGAATATTATTCCCCACAGAAAATACGAAACAATACTTTTGACATTATTTTATGATTTTAGTGAATTATCGTCAAATGACCGAATGCTTCAAATAATGCTACATTAAGCAGTTGATTAATTTGATTCCTGATTTACAGAATATGAAGGTGTCCATGAAAGTTCCCCCAATGGACCTTCATCCACAAAGCGACTGAATAATATGATTCTTTGAACAGAAAAGAAATCTTACAAATTCACTCACTTTTATCACCTAAATTTGCATCTGAAAATAGTGACCACTTTATGATGGTACAGCTTCATTTTAATTTTATCCATCAAAAATTGTCTCACCCCGCTTCAAACCGTCTTACTCTAAAAAAATTTAGCAGCTTTAGTTCAGCATATAAGCTGCTACCCTAACCCTTTAAAAGTTCTGAGAATCTGACAAAACAAAGTTTTTGCGACATTTTTGTTGCACTCATCCTGTAATTGATAACCGACAATGATACCAGCTGTTTGCACGGTACAGTTGACAACATACTTCATACTGATTTATATTTGACCAGTATCCAGCTACCAGAATATTCTGAGCATGCAGACTTTCATGGAGGTAATCACTCAAAGACTGAAAAAAAAAAGAACTGTGGTTTCTGAAAATCTGAAACAAAAAATAGTATGCTGGAGAAATTGCAGAAGTCTGTTGAGAGAAAAGCAGGTAAGGTTGGGTCAGGATTCAAATAATTTACTTTTTTCCAGGCCTGCTAAGCACATTTTTGTTACTCGAAAGACATGTTGGTTAGACCTTTAAAATATTCTCTGGAAGATGAACAGATTCTTTGGGCCCTTCTGAAATAAAATTTCCAACCACTTTCTCTGAAGGTATAATGCAGCTGGAACTAACAAATAGTATGAAATATCCCTCTTCCTTAATGCACTTACAGCAGAAAATGGCAGTCAGAAATAAGACCTGGCAGTTCCTGTAGATTAAATTTTCTGAACCTTGCTAATATTTCTGACAAACTGAAAGACAACATAAGTTTTTCAACGAGTGTTTGATAGCAATGATATCGGTTGAAGAATACCCAAACTACATTCCAATTGTCTGCATCTCCAATTCAAATCATCCTCAGAGTTCACTGCTGCCTTATGCTCCTGAAACCTCTCCATCTATGTCAACTCCCCAAACACCATTTCACAACAATCCTCTTGACTATTCCACAGCATGTTGTTATCTTGCTGATTCTAATAAAGATGTCTTGTTACAATTGTACAAGTGAGAATGTGTGCACATTTTTGGTCCCCATGTGGTTAGAAAGATATACTTGCATTAGAGGCAGTACAACAAAAATTCAATTTTTTTTTAAATTCACTCCTGGAATGTGGGTGCCTCTGGCTGGAGAGCATTCATCACCCCAGTCCTGGTTGGCTTTGAAAAAATGGTGATGAGGTGCCTTCTTGAACCTCTGCAGTCCATGTTCTGTATGTACATTCACAATGCTATTAGGGAGGGACGCAAGGCTGAGTTCAATCAGGCTGATTTTCTCTAGATTGAAAGAATGCATGGTTGACATACAAACATTCTGCAGTGGAATGACAGGATTAAAACTTCAAGGTTGTATTCCCTGACTTGAGAATATAGAACAGTCTCAGGCTGGGGTGCCAGGGCGCGTGGTGTAGTTTCAGGTTGTCAGTCAAATTTTATCCCACAGAATTAGAACATAGAACAGTACAGCACAGAACAGGCCCTTCAGCCCACGATGTTGTGCCGACCATTGATCCTCATGTATGCACTCTTAAATTTCTGTTACCATATGCATGTCCAGCAGTCTCTTAAACGTCCCCATTGACCTCGTTTCCACAACTGCTGCTGGCAACGCATTCCATGCTCTCACAACTCTCTGTGTAAAGAACCTGCCTCTGACATCCCCGCTATACTTTCCTCCAACCAGCTTAAAACTATGACCCCTTGTGTTAGCCATTTCTGCCCTGGGAAATAGTCTCTGGCTATCGACTCTATCTATGCCTCTCATTATTTTGTATACCTCAATTAGGTCCCCTCTCCTCCTCCTTTTCTCCAATGAAAAAAGTCTGAGCTCAGTCAACCTCTCTTCATAAGAGAAGCTCTCCAGTCCAGGCAGCATCCTGGTAAACCTCCTCTGAACCCTCTCCAAAGCATCCACATTTTTCCTATAATAGGGCAACCAGAACTGGACGCAGTATTCCAAGTGCGGTTTAACCAAAGTTTTATAGAGTTGCAACAAGATCTCACGACTCTTAAACTCAATCCCCCTGTTAAAGAAAGCCAAAACACCATATGCTTTCTTAACAACCCTGTCCACTTGGGTGGCCATTTTAAGGGATCTATGTACCTGCACCCCAAGATCCCTCTGTTCCTCCACACTGCCAAGAATCCTATCCTTAATCCTGTACTCAGCTTTCAAATTCGACCTTCCAAAATACATCACCTCGCATTTATCCAGGTTGAACTCCATCTGCCACCTCTCAGCCCATCTCTGCATCCTGTCAATGAACCGCTGCAGCCTACAACAGCCCTCTATACTGTCAACGACACCTCCAACCTTTGTGTCGTCTGCAAACTTGCTGACCCATCCTTCAATCCCCTCATCCAAGTTATTAATAAAAATTACAAACAGTAGAGGCCCAAGGACAGAGCCCTGTGGAACACCACTCACCACTGAATTCCAGGCAGAATATTTTCCTTCTACTACCACTCGCTGTCTTCTGTTGGTCAGCCAATTCTGTATCCAGATAGCTAAGTTCCCCTGTATGCCATTCCTCCTGACCTTCTGAATGAGCCTACCATGGGGAACCTTATCAAATGCCTTGCTGAAGTCCATATACACCACATCCACAGCTCGACCCTCATCAACTTTTCTAGTCAGATTCTCAAAGAACCCAATCATGTTCATGAATTAAGGAACATGAAGAGCTTGCAGGACATTGGAACTGAAGTCAAAGTATAGCCAATGATCATATTGAAAGGCAGACCATACTGAACAGACCATATGGTCTACTCCTGGTTCAATTTATTAATCTTCTGACTTCTCTTTCATAAGCAGATGCCCTGGGAGTCCTCAACATTGACTTCAGACCCCATATAGTCTCATGTTATCAGGTCAAACATGGATAAACTTCCCACTGATTACCACTTTCCGCACCCACCTCTGCTAATAAATAGTCCTCCTCCAAGTTGACCATCAAGTGGAAGAAGCACTAAGAGCATAAAATGCATTTCAGGTGGGCCCTGAATGTCGATCAACAAGACTGGCTTAGTAGCATCAAATGAACTACCAAGGGCTAAAGAACTCAGCTACGATACTGTGTATATAGCAGCTTGTGACAGGACTAACAATGGCACTAAAAGTTACTTCACTTTGTTCTTAAACTACCTATTGTGATGCATCTGTCCATAACAGTTTCATGACAGAGTGACCACTCCATAGTCCTTGAGAAGACAAAGTCCATCTTCACATTGGAGATACCCTCTACTGTGTTGTGCAGCACCACCACCAAGCTAATGTTTTGAACACACCCAGAATGTAGTTGTTGTATAGAATGTTGATGACGTCACTTTTGGATTACTGTGTACAGTTCTGGTTGCCTTGCTATAGGAAGGATATTCTTAAATTGGAGAAGATTCAGAAGGGATTTACAAAGATGTTGCCAGAACAGAAGGGTTTGAGTTATGAGGAGAGGTGGATCAGCTCGGACTTTTTTCACTGGAGCGTAGTAGATTGAGGGATGACCTTGTAGAGGCCATAAAATCATGAAAGGCGTAGATAAGGTAAATAGCAAAGTTCTTTTCCCTAGGCTCGGAGTTCAAACTTGGGGTGCATTTTTTTTTAAAAAGGTGAGAGGAGGAAGATTTACAAGGAATGTTTTAAGGGCAACTTTTTCACAAACTGGTTCATATGTGGAAAGAACTGCTAGAGGAACTGGTAGATGTAGGTACAGTTACAACATTGAAAAGACATTTAGACAGGTACATAAATAGGAAAGGTTTAGAGGGATATGGGCTGAACACAGGCAAACATGACTATTTTTGTTTGAGAAACTTGTTCGGCATGGACAAATTGGAGAGAAGGGTCTCTTTCTGTGCTGTATGACTCTGACTGGACAGTTCAGGTGATGTGGGTCATCATCAGCAGAACTATACTTAATTCTAATCTATAAAGTCATGACACAGCATACTTCCCATTCTATCATTATCATCAAGTTAAGGAACCAACTCTAGTACAATGAAGAGTGCAGACGGCCATCCCAGGAACAACGTTAGACATACCTAACAATGAGTCATCAACCTAGTGAAGCTACAGCATTGGACTACCTGCATGAAGGAAACAGATTGCTATAGATAGGGCTAAGCTATTCCATAACCAACAGGTCACATCTAAACCCTGCAGTCCTGCCACTTCCACTTGTGAATGGTGGTGGACAATTAAACACCACAGCAAAAGACAAAGCTGAAGCATTTGCAATCATCTTCAGCCAGAAACACAAGCCATCATGACCCAGCATCATTAATGCCAGTCTGCTGCCAATTCAGTTCACTTCATGTGATTTCAAGAAGTTGCTGAAGACACTGGATATTGCAAAGGCTATAGCCCTGGACAGTATTCTGAAAATAATGGGCAGCACAGTGGTTAGTGCCAGAGACCCGGATTCAATTCCTGCCTCAGGCAACTGTCTGTGTGGAGTTTGCACATTCACCCAGTGTCTGCGTGGGTTTCCTCCGGGTGTTCCGGTTTCCTCCCACAGTCCAAAAATGTGCAGGTTAGGTGAATTGGCCATGCTAAATTGCCCGTAGTGTTAGATGTAGGGGAATGGGTCTGGGTGGGTTGCTCTTCAGAGGGTCAGTGTGGACTTGTTGGGCCAAAGGGCCTGTTTCCACACTGTAAGTAATCTAATCTAATCTAATCTAGTGCTCATTAATTGTGTGCCAGAATAAGCCGTATTCCTAGCCAAGCTGTTCCAGAGTGCACAGGTGTTAAGTAACCAAGGAGTACTGTGGGAGAAGTTGGCGCAGTCACCACAACTGCTAGTTTAGAATAGGGCATTTAGCTCAATCAGGGAACCAGAACCAGAGAGGCCAGTTCAGAGGAGACAGCGTCAGGAGCAGGTTAAAAACTCATGCGTGGAGCATTGACCTTGATTTGTTACATGGGGCATTTTGTCGGAGCTTCATTTCATTACATTATAAGTTCAAAAGTGACATTTTGGACAGAAGGGCTCCTGATTGGTAAGTGGTGGTCAAGTGATTTGATTTACCCTTCCCTTCAATTTCCATTAAACATTTCATACCCATAAGGTTTGAGAGTATTGGGATTTAGGCTAGTGGTATAGTACTGGAATTTAGACTACTGTTTACATAATAGTGTATTTATTATTTTTAGTGAGAATCTAACAACAGGGACTGCCTAGCTAGCTGTAAATTAATTTAACTGAAACTTATTTTTAGTTAAATAGTGGCTCGGGTGTAAAAATGGCAGTGTGATAATAGTGTGCTTCTCTCGCAGACCACATGGATTGGTTGAAGCATCATTCTGGACAAAGCAGCCCACCTGACTGGCACCATATCCATTCCATTCCACATTCACAACCTTCACCACCAATGCACTATGCACGGCAAAGAACGTATCTAAGCTTAATGGACAGCACCTTCCAAACCCATTATCTCCATCATCCAGAAGGGCAACAGCACGACATGCATAGGAATACCACCATTTGCTAATTTCTCTCCAAGCTGCATATCATCTTCACTTAGAGTCATAGAGATGCACAGCATGGAAACAGACCCTTTGGTCCAACCTGTCCATGCTGACCAGATATCCCAACCCAACTAGTCCCACCTGCCAGCACCCGGCCCATATCCCTCCAAACCCTTCCTATTCATATACCCATCCAAATGCCTTTTAAATGTTGCAATTGTACCAGCCTCCACCACTTCTTCTGGCAGATCATTCCATACAAGTACCACCCTCTGTGTGAAACAGTTGCGCCTTAGGTCTCTTTTATATCTTTCCCCTTTCACCCTAAACCTATGCCCTCTAGTTCTGGACTCTCCGACCCCAGGGAAAAGACTTTGTCTATTTATCCTATCCATGCCCCTCATAATTTTGTAAACGTCTATAAGGTCACCCCTCAACCTCCAACGCTCCAGGGAAAACAGCCCCAGCCTGTTCAGCCTCTCCCTTTAAATCCTGCAACCCTGCCAAGATCCTTGTAAATCTCACATCAAAATCCTTGGTGTTCTTTCCTAACAGCACTGCGGTTGCTCCTCCATCTTAAGGACCGCAACAGTTCAAGTCAGCCCACAGCTACGTTCTCAGAACAATTATGGATGTGCAATAAATGCTGGCTTAACCAGCAATGCCACATCCAATTATTGCCTAAGAATCACTGATTTTATCATTCTGTGATTGTTGGCTATGATTTCAGTCTGTTGGTTTTAAGGTATGGAGTTACCTCTTTCTACATCTATGCTTGTTTTCCTAATTTTTCTCCTTTCAAGACTACCTTACCTAACTCTTTGAATAGATCTTTGGTGAACTGACCTAATACAGTCTCCAAACTGCATGATGAGAAGAGTTACCGCTCTCAGAACATTAACTCTGCTTTCTTCCCCCAGATGCTGCAAGACTGCTGAGTTTCTCCAGCAATTTATGTTTTTGTTTCAAATCTCCAGCACCTGCAGTTCTTTGTTTTATTTCACATCATAAGATATTGGGTTTTATATTGTTTCTATGAAGATTTATTGCATAGAGGTAAAGGGTCCTTAGATTTTATAACGCAACGACATTTTTTTTCCTTCAACTATTTACCTATCTCCCTCTCATCCCCAACCGAATTTTAAGTTGAAACAGAAAATCTGTATCAATCTGACAGAGACAGAGCTCTGATACAAGGTGGGGAAACAAAAATGGGATTTGACACGCATAATTCAAACTTGTCATGAACACAAGTAAATAGTGACCCAATTTGTTTCTAAACAGAAGATTACAAGTACCACAATATAAATGAATAGTTTATAAACATTTTAAGGTAAATTAGACTCTGTGTCAACTTGTCCTATTCTGTTAAAAAGGGGTTAATAATGCAGTATTCTTATTAAGACACTATTCAGTCAACAAATATATCTATTGTTAATCATTTCCTACAATTAGGAAATACAAATAGACCAGACACCAGCATAAACAGTACAGAAAATGAATATTTGTAAAATACAATTGACTTGCTTAGATATTTTTTAAAAACATACATTCATAGATGTTGTATACAGACCCTTTCAGGAATCCCTTCTGAAATACACATTCCATTCTTGACACCGAAAAAGTCAATCACTAATTGGCTCACTAACCTCAGCACCATCATAGCTGAAGATTCCAACCACACTAACAGGAACTGCTTTGTTTACGCAGCGCCCTAGAGCTTTACGATTGAGAGCAAAGACAAATGGAATTTCTTGTTCACGGGCAACTTCAATTATCGTGTGCAACGTCTCATCTAAGCCACCTGGATAAAACAATTTTTAAACATTATTAATATACCTAGATATTAAAAAAGCCAATATTCTACATTTTGCAATTTGAGTGGCCAAGTGTACCCCGGCCCAAGAGGCTTTACCACAAAGCCATCTAATTTAAAATAAACCAATAAAAGTTTCACTTTAATCCATTTCCCACATAGGCCATGCAGTTGGTTAAGTTCAGAACTTGAATTGTGGCTGTAACTCTTTCTTAACTTTCCCTTTCTTGGACTCCATCCACTATATATCTCACCTTTCTTCACCCTAGTACTGATACTTGATATGCCTCCATACTGCTTGGTTTGGATTCTGTAATTACTTCACAGACCATTGAAGTCCCTTTCACTTAAATAACCCGTCTTAAAAGGGGTTATATAATAACATTTGACAATGGTCTACATGAAAAACCCTTAGTTAACAAAATATTCAAAACAGTGAAGAATTAGGGTTAACCCAAGGGATATATAAACAACTGGGTGAAAGGCAGTTGTGCGAGTGGATGGGGTGAGAAATAAAGAACGTATAATGTTCAGATTTCCAGCACTAGGTATCAGACCATAGATTCAAAGGTCAAATGTCCAAGTGCTGAACTTTGGAAATGATTCCAACTTATGTGGGTCAGTGAAATTTGAGGCAGCAGTTTAGAAATGATAGATTTAACTTGCAGGTTCCTGGGTTTAAATGTTTTAGTAGGGTCAGGGGTGGGGGTACAAGAGGGGGAGGTGTGGCATTGCTTGTCAAAGATAGTATTACAGCTGTGGAAAGGACGATGGATGAAGACTCGTCATCTGCGGTAGTTTGGGCTGAGGTTAGGAATAGGAAAGGTGAGCTCACCCTGTTAGGAGTTTTTTACAGGCCTCCTAATAGTCCTAGAAACATAGAAGAAAGGATTGCGAGGATGATTCAAGAGAAGAGTGAAAGTAATAGGGTGGTTGTTATGGGGGTTGTTATTAACTTTCCTGATATTAATTGGGAAAGCTATAGCTCAAGTTCGTTAGATGGGTCAGTGTTTGTCCAATGTGTGCAGGAGGGTTTCCTGACACAATATGTAGATAGGCCAACAAGAGGTGAGGCCATACTGGATTTGGTTCTGGGTAATGAACCAGGCCAGGTGTTAGAATTAGAGGTAGGTGAGCACTTTGGGGACAGTGACCACAATTCGGTGACCTTTACTCTAGTGATGGAGAGGGATAAGTGTGCACTACAGGGCAAGAGTTATAGCTGGGGGCAGGGAAATTATGATGCTGTGAGGCATGACTTAGGATGTGTGGCCTGGAAAAGTAAGCTTCAAGGCAAGGGTGTAATTGATATGTGGAGCTTGTTCAAGGAGCAACTATTGAGTGTCCTTGATAAGTATGTGCCCGTCAGGCAGGGAGGAAAGGGTCGTGTGAGGGAGCCGTGGTTTAATAAGGAATTAGAATCCCTTGTTAAATGGAAGAGGGCGGCCTATGTAAAGATGAGGCGTGAAGGTTCAATTGGGGCGATTGAGAGTTATAAGGTAGCCAGGAAGGACCTGAAGAGAGAGCTAAGAGCAGCAAGGAGGGGACATGAAAGGTCCTTAGTTGGTAGGATTAGGGAAAACCCTAAGGCTTTCTATAGGTATGTCAGGAATAAAAGAATGACTAGGGTAGGAATAGGTCCAGTCAAGGATAATAGTGGGAAGTTGCGTGTGGAGGCTGAAGAGATTGGGGAGACACTGAATGAATACTTTTCGTCAGTATTCAATCAGGAACAGGACATTGTTGTCAATGTGAGTACGGAGTCACAATTAAGTAGAATGGATGGCTTTGAGGTATGTAGAGAAGAGGTGTTGGAAATTCTGGAAAGGGTGAAAATAGATAAGTCCCCTGGGCCTGATGGCATTTATCCTAGGATTCTCTGGGAAGCAAGGGAGGAGATTGCAGAGCCATTGGCCTTAATTTTTATGTCCTCGTTGTCTACAGGAGTAGTGCCAGAAGATTGGAGGCTAGCAAATGTGGTTCCCTTGTTCAAGAAGGGGAGTAGGGATAACCCTAGTAACTATAGGCCGGTGAGTCTCACTTCTGTTGTGGGCAAAATCTTAGAGAGAATTGTAAGGGATAGGATTTATGAACATCTGGATAGGAATAATGTGATCAAGGATAGTCAGCATGGTTTTGTGAAGGGCAGGTCGTGCCTCACAAACCTTATTGAATTCTTTGAGAAGGTGACTAAGGAGGTGGACGAGGGGAAAGCAGTAGATGTGGTGTATATGGATTTTAGTAAGGCGTTTGATAAGGTTCCCCATGGTAGACTACTGCAAAAAAGACGGAGGTATGGCATTGAGGGTGAGTTGGAGGTTTGGATTAGGAGTTGGCTGGCTGGAAGAAGACAGAGGGTAGTAGTTGATGGCAAAGGTTCATCTTGGAGTGCCGTCACTAGCGGTGTTCCGCAAGGATCTGTTTTGGGACCATTGCTGTTTGTCATTTTTATAAATGACCTGGAGGAGGGATTAGAAAGTTGGGTGAGCACGTTTGCGGATGATACAAAAGTTGGAGGAGTTGTAGACAGTGAGGAAGGATGTGGCAGGTTACAGCGGGATATAGATAAGCTGCAGAACTGGGCAGAAAGGTGGCAAATGGAGTTCAATGTAGCTAAGTGTGAGGTGATTCACTTTGGTAAGAGTAATAAAAAGATGGGGTACTGGGCTAACGGTCGGATACTTGGTAGTGTGGATGAGCAGAGGGATCTTGGTGTCCATGTACACAGAGCTTTGAAAGTTGCCACCCAGGTAAATAGTGCGGTGAAGAAGGCATATGGCGTACTGGCTTTTATTGGTAGAGGAATTGAGTTCCGGAGTACTGAGGTCATGTTGCAGTTGTATAAGACTCTGGTGCGGCCACATCTGGAGTATTGTGTGCAGTTTTGGTCGCCATACTATAGGAAGGATGTGGAGGCACTGGAACGGGTGCAGAGGAGGTTTACCAGGATGTTACCTGGTATGGTTGAAAGATCGTATGAGGAAAGGCTGAGGCACTTGGGGTTGTTTTCATTGGAGAAAAGAAGGTTTAGGGGTGACTTGATAGAGGTGTATAAGATGATTAGGGGTTTAGATAGGGTCGACAGTGAGAATCTTTTTCCTCGTATGGAGTCAGCTATTACAAGGGGGCATAGCTTTAAATTAAGGGGGGGGTAGGTATAGGACAGATGTTAGGGGTAGGTTCTTTACTCAGCGAGTCGTGAGTTCATGGAATGCCCTGCCAGTAGCAGTGGCGGACTCTCCCTCATTATGGGCATTTAAGCGGGCATTGGATAGGCATATGGAGGATAGTGGGCTAGTGTAGGTTAGGTGGGCTTGGATCGGCGCAACATCGAGGGCCGAAGGGCCTGTACTGCGCTGTATTCTTCTATGTTCTATGTTCTATAACTTGAACAAGAACCAAAGGACAGAAAAACAAGCAAAATACAATCTCTACAAATAGGCTAAATTAAAAGGGATCCAAGAGTCTTGGTAAAGTTAAATGAGCTGAATGAATGTTCAGCAGAAATCAATAAGACCAACAGAAGATGAATTACACAATCAGAATAGTGAAATACTAGTCAAAAATAGTTGAATTGTGACATGCATTGGTCAGATTGCACTGAAAAGTATGATGTGTAGTTCTAGTTACTTGAACACGTGAGAGACATTCAAACCTGAGAGGTTGTGCAGTGAACAACTCTCAAGTGAACAATGGCTGATTCCTGGTAAATGTCGAAGCAACAAGGAAAGAGGTATTTGTAGGAGTGGTAAAGATACACTTATATGATTACTTTAAATTTCATGAATTGGACAGAAGAAGCACCAACACGGAAAACACAAACTTAGTATTTATAAAAAAAAACTTTTCACGGCATATTCAATACATAAAACAGACTTCAAGATTTAACAGTGGAGACATTTTTAAAAAGTCAGGTGTTACAATGGGCAAACTTCAGGGTATTTCAGGATGAATGAGTTCATTTTAAATGATTAGCTTTCCCCATCATGTGACCTTGACATTGTTAAATTTTAGGAATAATTTTAGAAGAATATTAGTCAGAAACCTCCCATACACAACCAAAATACAAGATGGAAAATGGAGAGGAACACCATCCAGAGAAACATCCACTGCAACAACCTGAAAATCAAGGAAATGGTTGCGGATTATCAACTTTTTTTTTCTTCACTCAAAGAAAGAGGATGTGCACTTTTGAGCTAGTTAACCATGCTAGATTGTCCAACCTAATCTTTTTGGAAAAGGTGAATTATTACTTGAAAATTTGGAACAACTTTGTTTGTGATTGGATTAGCAACTTCAAATTGAGCAGGTTATCAAGTTTCAGTCTTCAAGCGACACTGCCAACTGGGAGTGTTAATATTTCTGACTGGTTACATGTCCACAAACATTTTATGGTTGACAAAGTGGGTCTTTATCAACTAAGAATCAATGAAGTAAAAAGTTTTGATTAAATAAAAATATTTTGAGGTGGGGACTTACTATAAATAGGTTTTACTTACATGACTAGTGAACAACATGATAATATTCATTAGGAAATTAGAAAATACTCTTTTTTCCACATTGTTACTCTGACTGAAACCAAGAGAAAAAAAAAGTATATATGTGTGAGGCAGTTCAGTGTCCACATTGCAGGTGATACAGAAACTGTTGATTCTGAGTGAAGATGCAGTTCCTCGTGACTGTAGGTTCCAGTGAATAGATCAGCCCAGCTTGTCTGTAATGTTCAGTTGTTAAGGAAGTGTCTGACATCTAAGCAAACACTGAGCAGAACTGACAAATCTTTGGACAAATGAACAGGTGGGATTAACTTTGCAACGTGCAAGTCACACAATGCTCAGTTTTTGATTGCATACACTTCAGCAGTAGATTTAATGTTTTATACTATTTAATATGTTGTGAAGTTTAGCTTTATTCTCAAATTCAAATTATTTTTCACAAGGAAAATGACTGGATTAAATCCACAATAAGCCAAATATGCCAAACGCAATAGAAGCTTTAAAACTTAAAATCACCCAAAGTTAAATGTCCTATACTTAAAAAGATAAATTAGCAATTGTGAGGGATTATGCCAGATTACATTCAAGCAGCAATAGTGAATGCTTTTAAAACAAAGTACAATACAGTTCAGGAACACGCCCTTCAGCCCTCCAAGACTGCGCCAACATATTTTATCCTTCTATACTAAAACTTACAGTTTAATATTGTGCCCAAACACAGTAAGTAACTATCCAGACTCATATCATAGAGATGCGTCTCCCCCATACAGCTTCCCCCACCCCCTTTAAGTATTTCCTTCTCCATTTCTTCCAATTATTCTCCATTTTAATCATGGTAGAGACAATTAATGCACTTAGTTTCAATACTGTCTATTATTTAAATGGGGTTAAAGTCTGAAGAAAGCTGAGAAAGGAGGGAAATTGGAGGCTCTAATACACGAATCACAAAATAGCTAACACACAATTTCAGTAGGTAAACAAGAATGGCAAATGGACGATTGGCATTTATTTTTTAAGGAAATGGAGTGTAAAAGTAGGAGGATTTTGCTAAAATTACAGAATGCATTAGTCAGACAACACCCAGAATTCTGTGAACGTTTTTTGTCACATTATAAAAGGAAAGATATACTGGCAATAAAGTTTGACTAGGTTAATCTAGAAGGGATTTTTATGAGGAGAAGTTGAATAGATTGGGCTTGTACTCAACGGAGTTTGGAAGAATGACAGGAGACCTTAAGGGCTTGACAGGGTAGATGCTGGGAGGTTGTTTTCCTTTGTGGGAGACTCTCTCGGTCCTGAGACACAGTCTTAGAGTTGTGCATTTAAGACGCAGGTAGTCAATCTGTGGAATTCTTTAGCACAGAAATCTGTTGAGGCTGGGTTGTTAAGTATATTTGAGGTGGAAAGGACAGATTTTTAATCAACAAGGGAATCAAGCATTGAGGATCCCCAGGATTCATTAAATGGAGCAGATTTGATGGGCTGAATGGTTTTCTTCTGTTCCTATGTCTGACGGTCTTAAAGATGTTAAGCATATGGAGGCAGGTCATAGATCAATCGTGATATCACTGAATAGTAAAATGTGCTCACTGTGATAAACAACCTAACCTTGTTCCTATTAAATATCCTCTTTTCTACATCTTGTAAAAAAGAACAATTACAAACAACTTACCTTTGGATTGTATTCTCTCACAGTTTGGAGAAATGATAACACATTTAAGCTTTTTCAGCTTTAGATGTTTTAACACTTCTCTCAGCCCCATTACAATCCTACGTTTTTTCTTAGCTTTAACTGGATCCTTCTGGTACAAACGATCTTGGAAACGGACAAGTTCTTTCAGCAGGTCAGACACATAGTTATCAACTTCTTTACTAAGCACTTGGCTGCAATATCTTAATGAGAAAAAAAAACATGCACATGGTAAGAAACTATCGCAAAGTATATGTTACGCAAGGAAAAACATGGAGTCGGTATCAGCAGAAGAATGAAACTCACGAAAAATTTGCATTTGCTGTTCTCATCATATGATAATGGACAAAGCAAACAGGCAAATTAGAAATTTGCATTACAAATTACAATCTGAAATTGTATGATTTTTGAATTCAGATGATAATAAATCACAAGTACAATGGAGGAGTGAAAATTACAGTACAAGCAAATTTGTATGATCATGTTGGTGATGTAAATATAAAGCAGAAGGAGTGATAAAGCCATGAATGCTTAAATATTTGAGGTAAATTAAGATTCAAAGCCAATGTAGTCAAGGGAAGACAGAGATGATCGAGAAGTATGATGATTCAGGCAATAGATTATTTAAAGAAATTAAATTTACAGATGTGAAGGATGATAGGCTGTAGAGAATAGTATTGGAAAAATAATCATAAAACTGATTTATATAGATTTAAACTAAGTAGATAATTAAAAGTCATTTTGTAACCAATATGTTTCTGTTATCAAGCATGTATGCAGATATTTACTGAAACCTTCCAAGTTTGAAGTCTCTGACTATAAGAGCTTAAACAGTTTCATTTTGTAAAGAAAAAGCACTATCTGCATGCAACAATTTTGTTTTAAAGATTATGAGTGTAAACCCTCATTCTTATAATCATTAGTCTTTTCTACAATCATCACAAAACTATCCACTATTCAAAAATAGATCAACAATACAATATAAATCTACGAAAAACAGAACTGTTTAGTTTTTTTAACAAATTCGTTGGAGTAATTTGAGGATTTAACAATTAGGGTGGACCAAGGGATAGGAGTGGATGTAGCATACTGAGTTTCCAAGAGACATTCAATAAAGGTGCTACATAAAAGGTTACTGCCAAAATAAGAGTGCTGGAAGTGATATATCAATTTGGAAAAGAATCTGAGTCAAGCTGAGCATCAGTTTGGCAAATTGCAATCAGTAAAATGGCCACAGGGATCAGCTGTGAGGTTTCAAATATTTACCATCCATGATATTTGGGGGGAAGTAGAGACTGACTATATTGGAGCAAATTTTACTGACAATATAAAAATGAGTAGGAAAGCAAGTTGTGGGGAGAACAATTAGTCTTAAAAGGGAATAAAGACACATTAAATGAATCAAAATTTAACAGATGGCATACAAAGGTTAGAAAATGCAAGGTTTCCCACTTTAGGGGTTAAGAATTTAAAAACAAATAATTAAATGTGGAGAGGAAATAGAAAGACCTGGTACAGATGGATCTGGGAGACCTGTACATGAATCATAAAAATGTGCTGAACCAGCAAACAATTCGGAAGCTAAATGACGCGTTGGTCTTTATTGCAAAGGGGAAAAGTATAAAAAGGATCCTCAACAGCAGGGAAGCACATGCGAAGCTAGAAGGAGACAGTAATCAGAAACGGTAAAGTGAAGAGACCGGTCAGGCCAGAACTCAACAGGATGCAAGGAATGCCTGTTGGATTAAATTGCATCTATTTCAATGCAAGAGGGCTGACAGGTAAGGCCAATTAACTTAGGGATATTACAACCATACAGAAACATGGCTAAGGGAGGGACAGGACTAGCAGCTTTACATACCAGGTGCTTTAGGTGGGACAGAGGTGGTGGAAAGAAGGGAGTGTGTGTTGTATTTTTGATAAAGGCAAGTTTCACAACAGTAGTCAGAGATGAAATAACTGAAAAATCGTTCAGTGAGGCTTTGTGACTGGAGTAATAAATAAGAGGGGATGGTGACATTATTGGGGTTGTATTTCAGGCTCCCAACAGTCTATGGGAATCAATGGAACAAATATGCAGAGAGACCGTGGAGACTTGCAAGAGCAATACGGTTGTCATAGTAGGGGATTTTAATTTTCCTAACACAAATGGGGACTGCCAGAGCACTAAGAGGAATGGGATGGAATTTGTTGAGTGTGTTCAGGAAAGTTTCCTCATGCAATATATAGAGGGTCCTAGTTATGAAGGGGCAAAACTCAACCTACTCTTGGGAAATAGGACACGACAGGTGACTGAGGTGACAGTAAGGGAGCACTTTGGTACCAGTGACCATAATTCTATTAATTATAAAATAGTAATGGAAAGGTACAAAACTGGTCCACAGGTTCAAGTTCTAAATTGGGGCAAGACGAACTTTGATAGAATTAAACAGGAGCTTGAAGAGGATAAATGAATAGATTGTATGCAGGCAAAGGGACATCCGGCAAATGGGAGGCCTTTAAAAGTGAGATGGCTATAGTTCAAGGTCTGTATGTTCCTGTGTGGGTGAAGGGCAAGGTTGGCAGGAATAGGGAACCCTATAAAAAGAGACATTGAGGCTTTGACCAGAAAAAAGGACAAGGTATGACTCAGGTACAGGCAGTTGGGATCAAGGGAATCCCAGGAGGTATATAGTGGTACAGGAGTTTACTGAAGGAGGAAATCAGGAAGGCAAAAAGGGGGCATGAGATAGCCTTGACTGAGAAGATTAGGATGAATTCAAGAGGTTCTTTAAGTATATTAAAGGAAAAATAACTCCTTCTGTGGATCAGTATTATCCCTCTCCATAACTATTTTAAAAGAGAGAGAATAGGACCCCTAAAGGACCAAAGTGGGCATGTACGTATAGAACTGCAGGAGATGGGCGAGGTCCTCAATGAATATTTATCCTCTGTGTTTATCGTGGAGAAAGACTTTAACACTTGGGAACTTGGGGAAGTTGGTGGTCATATCTTGGGGCAATCAATTTCATAGTAGAGATGGTGTTGGATGTATTAGAGTATATGAAGGTGGATAAATCTCCTGGTCCTGACCAGATATATTCAAGAACACTGCAAGAGGCTAGAGGAGAAATTGCGGGGACCCTGGCTAATACTTTTGCATCATTATTAGCCACACAGATGAGGTCCTGAAAGACTGGAGGGTAGTGGATTTTGTGCCATTATTCAAGGAGGGCTGCAAAGAAAAACCTGGGAACTATAGACCAGCAAGGCTAACATCTATGGTGGGTAAGTTACTTGAGAAGATTCTGAGAGATAAGATATACATGCATTTGGAAAGACAGGCTTTGATTAGAAATTGTCAGCATGGCTTTGTGTGTGGGAGATCATGCCTCACAAATTTGTTCGAGTTCTTTGATGAAGTGACTATGAAGGTTAACAAGGACAGGGCAGTATATGTAGTCTATATGAATTTCAGTGCGGCCTTTGATAAGGTTCCAAATAGTTGGCTGCTCTGGAAGGTCAGATCGCATGAAATCCAGGGGAAGCTGGCAAATTGGATACACAATTGGCTTGATGGGAGGAAGCAGAAGGCAATAGTGGAAAGATACTTGTCTGACTGGAGGCCTGTGACTAGTGAATTGCCTCAGTGGTCGGTGCTGGGCCCATTATTGGTTGTTATCTTGATCAATGATTTGGATGAGAATGTGTAAGGCCTTCCTGAAGAAGGGCTTATGCCCGAAACGTCGATTCTCCTGTTCCCTGGATGCTGCCTGACCTGCTGCGCTTTTCCAGCAACACATTTTCAGCTCTGATCTCCAGCATCTGCAGTCCTCACTTTCTCCTCAAGGCATGATTAGTAAGTTTGCAGATTACACTAAAATAGGCAGTATCGTGGACAGTGAGAAAGGCTATCAGAAATTGTAGCAGGACCTTGATCAGCTGGGGAAGTAGGCCAAGAAATGGCAAATGGAGTTTAATATAGATAAGTGGGAGGTTTTGCATTGTGGAAAATCAAATCAAGGTAGGCACTTCATGGTGAATGAAGGGCCTTAAGGAGTATAGTGGAACAGAGAGACCTTGGAGTTCAGGTGCAGGTTCTCTGAAAATGACAGGGTAGTGAAGAAGGCTTTTGGCACACTGGCCTTTATTGGTCAGGGCACTGAGTACAGAAGTTGGAAAGTTATGTTGCAGTTGTACAGGATGTTGGTGAGGCCACACTTGGAGCACTGTGTTTAGTTTTGGTCGAAACTTTATTGCTGGAACAGCACAGCGGGTCAGGCAGCATCCAGGGAACAGGAGATTCGACGTTTCGGGCACAGGCCCTTCTTCAGGAATGAGCAGAGAGTGTTCAGCAGGAGAAGATAAAAGGTAGGGAGGAGGGACTTGGAGGAGGGGAGTTGGAAATGTGATAGGTGGAAAGAGGTCAAGGTGAGGGTGATAGGTCGGAGTAGGATGGAGGCGGAGAGGTCAAGAAGAAGACTGCAGGTCAGGAAGGCGGTGCCGGGCTGGAGGGATCCGGCTGAGACAAGGTGGGGGGAGGGGGGATGAAGAAACTGGTGAAGTCCAAGTTCATCCCCTGCGGTTGGAGGGTTCCCAGTCGGAAGATAAGACGCTCCTCCTCCGACCGTCGGGTTGTTGTGGTTTGGCGGTGGATGAGTCCAATGACCTGCATATCCTCAGTGGAGTGGGAGGGGGAGTTGAAATGCTGTGCCACAGGTTGGTTGGGTTGGTTCGTCCGGGTGGCCCAGAGGTGCTCTCTGAATCGCTCCGCAAGTAGGCGGCCTGTCTCCCCAATATAGAGGAGGCCACACCGGATGCAGTAGATGATGTGGGTGGAGGTGCAGGTGAATCTGTGGCGGATATGGAAGTTTCCCTTGGGGCCTTGGAGAGAAGTGAGGGGGGAGGTGTGGGCGCAAGTGTTGCACCTCCTGCGGTTGCAAGGGAAGGTGCCGGGAGTGGTGGTTGGGTCGGTGGGAGGTGTGGATCTGACAAGGGAGTCGCGGAGGGAGTGGTCTCTACGGAAAGCTGATAGGGGAGGGGAGGGAAATATATCCTTGGTGCTGGGGTCTGTTTGGAGGTGGCGGAAATGGCGGCGGATGATGCGCTGTACATGGAGATTGGTGGGGTAGTAGGTGAGGACCAGTGGGGTTCTGTCCTGGTGGCGGTTGGAGGGGCGGGGCTCAAGGGCGGAGGAGCGGGAAGTGGAGGAGATGCGGTGGAGGGCACCGTCGACCACGTCGGGGGGGAAATTGCAGTCCTTGAAGAAGGAGGCCATCTGTGTTGTACGTATTTTGAACTGGTCCTCCTGGGAGCAGATGCGGCGGAGACGAAGGAATTGGGAGAATGGGATGGCGTTTTTACAGGGGGCAGGATGGGAGGAGGTGTAGTCCAGGTAGCTGTGGGAGTCGGTAGGTTTGTAGTAGATGTCCGTGTTGATTCGGTCGCCTAGTTTTGGTCACCTTGCTACAGAAGCAATGTTATTAAACTGAACAGGGTGCAGAAGAAATTTACAAGAATGTTGCCAGGGCTCAATGGTTGAGTTATAGGGAGAGGTTAGACAAGCTAGGACTTTTTTCTTTAGAGTGTAGGATACTGAGGGGGGAAATCTTACAGAAGTGTATAAGATCATGAGAGGCATGGATAGGGTGAATGCACTCAGTCTTTTTCCCAGTGTTGAGGAATCAAGCAATAGAGGGCTTCAGTTTAAGGTTAGAGGGTAAAGAATAAAAGGGAACCTGAGGAGCAACTTTTTTTATTTTACACAGAGGGTGGTATGTATATGCAATGAGCTGCCAGCAGAAGTGGTTGAGGGGGCAACATTTACAACATCTAAAAGGCATTTGGACAAATACTTGGATAGGAATGGTTTAGAAGGAAATGGGCTTAGTGTTGATGGACATTTTAGTCAGCATGGACCAGTTTGGGCCAAAGGACCTGCCTCCATGCTGTAGGACTCAGACTCTTGCTTCAACTGTACAAGGCATTGTTGTTGCTGCACCTTGAGCACTAGAAGCAGTTCAGAGAAGTTTCACTAGGCTGATATTTGAGAATGAAGGGTTCTTTTATGAGGGAATATTAAGAAGATTAGACTTATACTCACAGGAATTCAACATCAGAGATAGTCATCAATTGAATTTTAACTTCCAAACAAGGTGGCAGACTTACAAGTTAGTTTTAGGCATCCATAAACATACTGTACCCTGTGTGTACAACTTTTATTATTTTTGGGATATGCACACATTGCTATACAGGCCAGCAGTTGTTGCACTTCCCTAATTTGCTTGAGAAAGTGGTAGTGATATGCCACCTTTTCTGAACTACTGCAATCCATATGATATAGATAAACTCACAGTATTGATAAGATTTCTCCATTTCCAGGGCTTAGCACTGATGTGGAATTAAGCCATAGAATTTAAAAGCATATCTAATACCTCAATCATATGGATTGTAAAAGATCTAAAGTGTTAGAGGACGCCCAAACTGAAATTCCATCATATTTGTTGATGGGCCAGAGTTAAAAATTGCCTCGTGTGGATGTGCTCAACTCATTACTCGATTAAAAATATATTTTAAATTTTTCAATTTTTTTTTCCTGCTCCTGCCAAGAGATTTCCTTCTTGATAGTTGTTGTTGGTAAATATTATTTCTGCGCTGAAGTTTATCATGGTGGTGCAAATTGTACACTTTATGATAATTCAAATTTACATATATTTGTCACATGGTTAATTTGAATAGTGTTTGTGAGCATAAATCCTTCACTGTTTCTAAATTTATCATACTACTTATCAAAACTTAGCTTCAATCCCAACAAGCTCTGTTCCCTAGCCAATGACTTCCATCTCTCCCCCCAGCAACTACCTAATGCTGATCCAGACTGTCTACAATCTTGGCGTCATATTTGATCCTAAGATCAACTTCTGACCACATATTTGCATCATCTATTTCCACTTCCTTTAACGTTACGAGACTGTGCTAATCTGATGTTGAAATCCTCACCAATGCCTTTGCTGGCTCTAGATTTAATGTCAAATTTGATGAGAAGTTTCTTACATTCTACCCTCTGGAAACTTTGACTCTTTCAAAACTCTGCTGCCCATGTCCTCACCCACATTAAGTCCCATCCACTTATCATCTCGTTGTGTTTTTCTTTTAAAAGAATTGGTTTACAGGTTGGGTCAATGGTTAGTCCAACTTTTTTGCCTATCCCTACTTGCCGAGAGGACAGTTAAGAATCAATGTGTGACCTACAATTTCTCCTGATTAAGCAACATCTTAATTTTAAACTTCTCATTCTTGTTTACAAATTCCATCATAACCCTGTCACTGTCTGTAAATCTTGCTCAGTCTCTGGGGTCTCCAGGGAACTGTACTGCTGTAATTCTGTTCTCTTCAGCATCCCCAGTTTGAATTATTTCAGCAATAATGACTGGGGCTTCAGGTGCCACGGGCTGAAGCTTTGGAATTCCCTACATGCATATCTCTGCTACTCTATTTCTCTTTCCCCCTTTGACCTTCATTTAAACCCACCTCTTAAACTTCTGTCCCAAAGATCAGTCTAACAGCCAATTTCAAATCACTTCCTAATTTAATCGACAAACTATTCTTCAGTCATTGGTGAATCACTCTCTCCTTTCTCTCCCTCCCAACACCACCGACAAAATTATCAACATGCACTGAAAGGGCTCCCAAAGGTTTTCTATTATAAAGCAATAAAAATATTGCAAGAGCTCCTTCAACCGTGAATACCCCAACATTAACAGAACTGCCCTTACTGAAAAAATATCAGAAAGCATCACTTAGGCCATAAGTGCATTTATGCATCCCCACTAGTCCTGCTGCTTCCTTTGGGGACTGTAAGAATATTTCCATCTTGAGCAGGTTCCCTTGAAAGAAAGCTACCTTGATATCTATAGTTACATTTCCAATAAGAGGATGCTAAAATGGCAAAAATATTTTTAAAACTAGTTTCTCAGCCATATGCAAGTTGACCTTAAACCCTCTTTATTCAAACATTCCTCAAAAGCTTTAGCCACCAACCTAGCCTTGGCCTTAGAGATGAAACACTTTCTGTACAGATCCACCTGTGAGGCAAACAGGTTGCCTTCTATCATCAACTTTCGAACATACTCCGAATTCTTTCCAGTTGTCTAATTTTTCTTACCCTAATCTTTCATTCCATTGTCAGTCAGATTCACATAATGCAAATAAAACTTTTCCATCACGCCCAATAATCTTTCCTGACCCTTTCCATTTCCTATTTTATAGTAAACCACCTCCCCAAATCAGAAATCTCTCTCTAGACAGTCTGATAGATGCCTCAATGCTCCTCTAATTTTTTTGACACTCAGCTTTAATGAACGCTTTTCTATCGGTGTATAATGCGCTATTAAAGGGGAGGACTAAAAAAGTCAAGCTTTCTGTATCTTCCATATCCTTCTCCACAGTAAATTAAATGAGTATTTTGCATCAGTGTTTACTGTGGAAAAGGACATGGAAAATATAGAATGTAGAGAAATAGATGGTGACATCGTGAAAAATGTCCATATTACAGAGTAGGACCTGCTGGATGTCTTGAAATGCATAAAGGTGGATAAATCCCCAAAACCTGATCAGGTGTACCCTAGAACTCTGTGGGAAGTTAGCGATGTGATTGCTGGGCCCTTTGCGGAGATATTTATTTCATCAATATTGGTGAGGCACTGGAAGACTGGAGGTTGGCTAACGTGGTACTACCATTTAGGAAGGGTGGTAAGGACTAGCCAGGGAACTATAAACCGGTGAGCCTGAGGTCAGTGGTGGGCAAGTTGTTGGAGGGAATCCTGAGGGACAGGATTTACTTGTATTTGGAAAGGCAAGGACTGATTATGGATAGTCAACATGACTTTGTGTGTGGGAAATCATGTCTCACAAATTTGACTGAGTGTTTTGAAGAAGTAACAAAGAGGATTGATGAGGGCAGAGTGGTAAACATGATCTATATGGACTTCAGTAAGGCGTTGACAAGGTACCCCATGGGAGACTGATTAGCAAGGTTAGATCTCACGGAATACACGGAGAACGAGCCATTTGGATACAGAACTGGCTCAAAGTTAGAAGACAGAGGGTGGTGGTGGAGGGTTGTTTTTCAGACTGGAGGCCTGTGACCAATGGAGTGCCACAAGGATCGATGGCTTGGATGTGAACACAGGAGGTACAGTTAGTAAGTTTGCAGATGACACCAAAATTGAAGGTGTAGAGGACAGCAAAGAGGGTTACCCCAGATTACAACAGGATCTGGACCAGATGGGCCAATGGGCTGAGAAGTGGCAGATGGAGTTTAATTCAGATAAATGCAAGGTGCTGCATTTTGGGAAAGCAAATCTTAGCAGGACTTATATACTTAATGGGAAGGTCCTAGGGAGTGTTGCTGAACAAAGAGACCTTGGCGTGCACGTTCATAGCTCCTTCAAAGTGGAGTCGCAGGTAGATAGGATAGTGAAGAAGGCGTTTGGTATGCTTTCCTTTATTGGTCAGAGTATTGAGTACAGGAGTTGGGAGTCATGTTGCGGCTGTACAGGACATTGGCTAGGCCACTGTTGGAATATTGCGTGCAATTCTGGTCTCCTTCCTTTTGGAGAGAGGTTGTGAAACTTGAAAGGGTTCAGGAAAGATTTACAAGGATGTTGCCAAGGTTGGAGGATTTGAGAGGCTGAACAGGCTGGGCGGTTTTCCCTGGAGCATCAGAAGCTGAGGAGTGGCATAATAGAGGGTTTACAAAATTATGAGGGGCATGGATAGGATAAATAGACAAAGTCTTTTCCCTGGAGTCGGGGAGTCCAGAACTAGACGGCATAGGTTTAGGGTGAGAGGGGAAAGATATAAAAGAGACCTAAGGTTCAACTTTTTCACGCAGAGGGTGGTACGTGTATGGAATGAGCTGCCAGAGGATGTGGTGGAGGCTGGTATAAAATGTCCCACTTGCCAGCACCCTGCCCATATCCCTCCAAACCCTTCCTATTCATACAATCATCCAGATGCCTTTTTAAATGTTGTAATTGTACCACCCTCCACCACTTCCTCTGGCAGGTCATTTCATATACGCACCAATCTCTGCATGAAAAAATTGCCCCTTAGGTCCCTTTTTATATCTTTCCCCTCTCACCATAAACCTATGCTCTCCAGTTCTGGAGTCCCCCACTCCAGGGAAAAGACTTTGTCTATTTATCCTATCCATGCCCTTGCTAATCAGTCTCCCATGGGGAAACTTGTCGAACGCCTTACTGAAGTCCATATAGATCACATCTACTGCTCTGCCCTCATCAATCTTCTTTGTTACTTCTTCAAAAAACTCAATCAATATGTACAAAATGCAATAGTCATTCCAAATTATTTCTTTAGATTCATGACTACTCGTTCATTAAATTCCTGAGCTAATGAAATACTTACAATCAGATGTGGTGGCATAACTGGATATGTAATACGTTTGCCACATTGCAATGTGATGTATTCTTTATTTGTAATGCTGGCATCAACTAAGAATAGATCTAATTTCTGAGAGATGAGAAATTGTTTATACAATTTCCGTATGGTTTCATTAACAGAAATCTTGGCCTTCCTGACAAGAAATTCTTAAATGGAATACAATAATGCCTAGAATTGCAAGTTTACCACTTTAACAAAATCATCCTCATGTCCAAATGTATTTCGCCTTTTTCATCAAAAGCTTATTCAGTAATAATGGTACATCATTCTGGATGACATAGTTTATGAAATAATGCAGTCCTTTAATTTCACAAGTGAGAGCCACTCTCTTTAAAGATGGTCATGTATTACCATCTCCGAATTGAGAGCAGGTAGAGCTTTCATATTGTTGGTACCTATTTCTGTCTTTGTCCAGGCTTTCGAAATGATAGTTCAGCCAATCAAGGCCACACATTGTTGAGGAACAGCCACGATTTTGTACAGCAAAACCAAAATCAAATT
Source organism: Chiloscyllium plagiosum (assembly GCF_037043375.1). Lineage (NCBI taxonomy): Eukaryota > Metazoa > Chordata > Chondrichthyes > Orectolobiformes > Hemiscylliidae > Chiloscyllium > Chiloscyllium plagiosum. Next base: position 62,181,802 of record NW_028270140.1, read on the forward strand.
AATGTTCAAAACCATCTCTTTCATGGGCTGCTTCATATACTTCATTCCTCATACTTGGACAATTTCTGATGGTAATATTTAGAGTTTCACTGAAAACATCTATTAATTATTGCTCGTATTTCTGGGATCCATTCATTGTCAGCTATCACCCCAATCCTCTATTTACCTTTATTCAGAAATCTACAAATGCATGGCTCTCCTCAAAATGTAGTTTGGAAATTCAATCCATACAGGTGTCTCAGCCACGCCCACCTCAACTTTGAGTGTAATTAATCATATTCACTTCCACCACAGCACTAAGGAGATAGCTAGAAACAATCATCTCCTTAAAATGAGATTTTTGCAGCAGCAACCATTTGTTCATAAAGAGTTATTACCACAACACTGAACAATGGACAAATGTGTGCAATCTAACAATGCAAATGCCAACACAGAATCTGAAGTTTCTAAATTGAATTTTAGTCCTTTATATTATGTCTGAAATTCTACAGTATTTTCTTCCATGGATTGACGGTGTTGGAGGGGAATACAAAGCACTCCACCTCTTTTTGTACATACCTTTCTCTAAAAGAAGCATTTGTTTTCCCCAAATTCAACCAGCTCACAGAGGTTATTTATACACTATGAAGCAGATGGGACTTGAACCCAGGATTCCTGGCTCAGAAGCAGGGACCCTACTATTCACCACAAGATCCCAATTAATCAGCTGTTAAACACAAAGTCCAGTGAACATCACTCACTTTCAGTCAACTCTGGATAACCCTTAAAAAGAGTTCTGCATTTCTAACACTGATGTGGTATTATTTATAAAAGTGGTGGTGAATGTGTGGTGATTTTAGTTTTGAAAACAGGTAATTGGTTTGAGGGAAAGGGACATGTTCATGATATCAGCAATATAGCCAATAACGGTATGTTGATAATTTGGGTGGAGCAGTAGTACACTGCTAAGCAACATGAAAGGTGAAGTAGGTGACAAATACAGAAGGGAGAATGAATACAGGAGCTGAAGGTGTTTTTGATCTGGAGTGTGAGTATGTAAAAGTACTTCATGATCTAATGACAATATCGACCCCGACCCCAGCAATGTTCTATTGTTTGGAAGTACAAACGGCGTAAGTGCTCAAATTCAAAGGATCAGAATTTTGCAGAATCTAACGACAAATGTCGAAATACTTACTGTCATGTGGTACTAAGTTAAGCAACACGCTTAATAATCAAACTCATTCCAACATAAGGCACCAGAAGTTCACTTACTCTCTAAACCGTCTGCTGTGTATCTTCGGACGTCTGGAATTCATCAAAATGCTTTCCGTCAAAGTTCCTTCAGGATACTTTGGTGTTTCAGAAGGGGATTCTAGATTTTGATTGCATGAAGATGGAGCAGAATCAGCCAAATCTGTTGAATCTAAATCAAAAATATAGCAACATTTTTAGGTCACAGAATAGTATACACAGCTGAATAAAATTGCACAAACTAAGTATTTTCACCAGTAAAATTCCGCTATCCAGAATTAGAATTAATAGGTCTTTTAACCTTGCTCAAAAACTTGCCCTACTATTGCAAACTCTGCTCAGAAAACTCCATGCGGGGTGTAGCTAGAAACATTAAATTTGTATTCACACTGTTGGATCTGTTGCTGCCTCTCTTCTAGAGTTGAGCAGCTATGGTACTTCAAAACTTATGGGGAGCACCTGATGTGCTACTTAGTCCCTAGAAGCAGTGAGGAAATACAACATGGTGTTACAAGCATAGTAATAACTGAAATTCTGAATCACTCTGACCATACCCATGAAAACAGATCACCAAAAGGGTAGTGTCAGATATTAGAATACAGGCACATATAAGACAAGCCAGTCATATGGGCTGATCAGTGGCAAATGGGACGTCAGTCTTGATAAAAGAGTTTCCTTCCATCTCCTCTAAACCTTCTGCCCCTTACCTTAAATCTATGCCCCCAGTCATTGATATCTCCAGCAAGGGATAAAGTTTCCTCTTTTCTCTATGACCCTCATATTTTTGTACATCTCAATCATATCCCCTCTCAAGTCTCCTCTGCTCTAAGGAAAACAAGATTAGAGTGTGGTGCTGGAAATGCACAGAAGGTCAGGCAACATCAGAGGAGCAGGAAAATCAACGTTTCGAGCAGGAGCCCTTCACCTGCTGTGCATTTCCAGCACCACTAATCTTGACTCGAATCTCCAGCATCTGCAGTCCTCACTTTCGCCTAGTCTAAGGAAAACAACCCCAGTTTACCTAATCTTTCTTTATAATTGAAAGTCTGCAGCTCCAGCAATATAATCTCCTCTGCACTTTCTCCAGTGCAATCACTGATACATAAGCAAGTAGCGTAAGGGAATACATGGTGGACCCCGGGAAGTACCAAAGATCAGAGGGACCCTGCTGAGCATGTACATTGGCCCTTTAATGGAGGAGGACAAGTGGATAAAGTGGTTAATAAGGTATCTTGGATACTTGCCTATTAGTTGAGGCAGAGTTCAAAAGCAAGGAGGCTATGCTGGAAACATTAAAAATATTGGTTCGGCAACAGATGCAGTATTTTATGCAGTTCTGGAATCCACTTTATAAAAGTAATGTGATTGCTGTTGAGTTGAAACTAGTACAGTGCATGCACATGTTCTCTGTCTGTAAAGAACAGAATACATACCTTCAGTACATACAGAAGTGTAAGCCTGGCTGACAATTGTAAAAACGTTGTCAGTATACTCCTCCACACATCCAGGTTAATCCAGTGAATATTGTTCAACTGTAGAATCACATCTAATATTAGACACTGTTTTGCACTTTGCAGGTGCGTCCTAGTCAGCTACATAGTCAGTACCTTATCTGTTGCCAAACTCCTTTATAACAATGGTGGAGGGCACCCAGGACTTGCATGCCCTTGTTGGAGTGGGAGGAGGAGTTGAAGTGGTTGGCCACAGAGTGGTGGGGTTGTTGGGTGTGTGTCCCAGAAATGCTCTGTTGAGTTGGAGTTCTGTCTCCCTGATGAGGAGATCACATTGAGAGCAACAGACACAGAAGATGAGGTGGGTGAATGTGCAGGAAAATCTCTGCCAAATGTGAAAAGATCTTTTAGGGCCTTGCATGGAGGGGAGCGGGGAGGAACATTTGGGCACAGGTTTTACACCTCTTGTAGCGGCAAGGGAAGGTGCCGATGGTGAGGGTGGGTTAGTGTAGGATGTGTACCTAACAAGGGAGGCACAGAGGGGAATGATCTCTGCAGAATGCTGACAGGGATGGGAAGGGAAGTATGTCACTGGTGGTGAGGTCTAATTGTAGATGGCAGATATGGCGGAGGATAACGCACTGTATCTGGATATTGTTGGGGTGGAAGTACGGGGAGGGGGTGGTTTCGGTCCTTGTTGTGGTTGGAGGGGTGGGGTTCAAGGGCTGAGGTGCAGGAAGTGGAGGAGATGCACTGGAGAGCACTGCTGACCATGTAGGAGGGGAAATTAAGGGCCTGGAAATAGGAGGCCATCTGGCATGTCCTGGAGTGGGATTGCCCCTCTTGGTAGTAGATGTGGCAAAGGCAGAGGAATTTAGAATAAGGTATCGTGTTTTCCAAGACTGGGGGTGGAAGGAGGTGTAGTCCAGGTAGCTGTGGGAGTCGATGGGTTTGATACAGATGCCCATATTGAGTCATTCACCAGAGATGGACACGGAGAGGTCCAGGAATGGGTGGAAGGTATTAGTGAAGTTGCTGAACTGTTCAACCTCCTTATAGAACCCAAGGTGGCCATCACATAGTCATCAATTTAGCAGAGGAAGAAGTGGGGAAGGTGGACTGTTCCATTTATGCTACAAAGAGGCAGACATAGCTGGCACCCATGCAGGTACCCATGGCTACCCCTTTGGTCTGAAGAATGTAGAAGGATTCAAAGTTGTTGAGGATGAGAATCAGTTACGCCAATTGAGTGTGTTGGCGGAGGTGTACTGGATGGATTGGCAGGACAGGAAGAAACAGAGGGCTTGGAGGCCTTTGCCATGGCAGATGAACACGTATAGATACTGGGACTGGGGAAACGAAAGTCATGGAGGAGAAGGAGGGGCGTGTGGTGGTGTTCCAAATTTATATGGGGAGTTCCTGGACCAAGGGGAAACAGGACGGTGTCAAGATATGAAGAGATAAGTCCAGTGGGACAGGAGCAAGTGGAGACAATAGGTCGACTGGGGCAGTCAGGTTTGTGGATTTTGGGTAAAAGGTAGAACCAGGCAGTTTGGCGTTTGCGTAACTATGAAGTTGGTGGCTGTGGATGGAAGATCACCTGAGGTTGTGGATAGTCTGGGAGATGGTTTGGTGATGGAAGGTGAGGGGGCAGTAGCTGGAGATGGCAGAGTTGGCACCTGACTTCAGAGATGTAGAGGTCAGTGCACCAAACTATCACTGCACGTCCCCTTGTCTAATAGTTTAATGGTGAGGTTGGGGTTGGAGCAGAGGACTGGAGGGCTGTGCTTTGTGAGTGTGCGAGGTTGGAGTGGGTGAGAGGGGTCAATGTCATGGCAGCAGTTGGAGCTGAAGATCCAGGGTGGGTAAGAGACCAGGAAGACGTATTCAAGAGAATGGAGTAGGTTTGCAGTGGGAGAAAAGGTCCTTGGAGGGTAGGTGGGAGTCACAATTTTAAAAAGTAAGCATGGAGGCGGAGGCAGTGGAAGAAAAGTTCAATGTTGCAACATGTATGGAATTCGTTGACCTAAGGAGTGTAGCGAGATGAAAGTGAGACCTTTACTGAGCACTGATGTTCATCCTCAGTGAGGGGAAGATCTGGGGGGGGGGGGGAATGCGAAAAACTCGCCACTTGTCTTATCATTTGCAGGGAACTGTGGACCTGTACACCTCTCTAAGTCAATGCTTCCAAGGGCTCTGCCATTTACTGCATAATTCCCTCCTGCATTTGACCTTCCAAAATGCATCACCTTGCATGTGTCCAGATTAAATTCCCTCTGCCATTTCTACCTCTCTTCCCTCAGTATTCTGGAATAGATCCTTTTAGGTCTGAGGTACCCATCTACATTAACACCAAAATCAACACCTTTTTTAATATTGACATGCCCTTGTTAAGGATATCACTCAAGTCCTCTGGCTCTATGAATAAATTTTCTTTATCCCTGAATGGACCTTTCCAATCTACTCTTCTGTTCAGTACATACTTATAGTTAGCCATAGGATTTTTCTTAATCCTGTTTGCCAAGGTCATTTCATGGCCCCTTTTAGCCCTCCTAACTTGTTCTTTCCTGCTTTCTTTGTATTCCTCAAGGGCTCTGTCTTCAATTTCCTTAACCTTACATATGGCTCCTTTTCCTCTTTAACTAAGCTCACAATTTCTCATCATCCAAGGTTCCCAAATCTTGCCATCCTTATCCTTCATTTTCACAGGATCATAATGGTCCTGAACTCTAAAAGATTGCCACATGATATAAATCTGGACGTACATTTACACTCAAACACCTGCCCCCAAAATACATTCCCCAGTTCCTGCCTAATATTGTCATAGATAGCCTTCCCCAATTTAGTACTTTTACTCTTACACCTATCCACCAACAAATTAAAAATGACGAATTATGGTGACTATTCCCGCAATGCTCCCCCACTGAAAATTCTTCACCTGGATGGGATCATTCCCCAACAGCAGGCTTAGCATGGTCCCGTTCCTTGTCTATTCACACATTTCTTCAAGAAACCCTCCTGGATGTACCTAACAAATACCTCCCAACATCCGAAACTTTGTGCTAAGGGAGTCCCAGTTCATATATGGGAAGTTAAAATCTCCCACTGCAACAACCCTACTATTTTCATATTTTTCCATCATTTGTCTACATACCTATTCCTGTATCACCCTCTGGCTGTTGGCAGGCCTGTAGTACAACCCGAAGTGAATGCAACCTTCCCATTCCAGAGTTCTACATGCATGGCCTCATTGAATGAGCCCTCCAAAGTGTCCTTCCTCAGTACAGTATGACTAAGAGAAAGAACACAGAGTGAGGGGTTACTGAACACTGTGGGACTGGCAGTCTGAATTGCATTTGTTTTATCACAAGTATGATGACAGGTAACTTAGAGCTTGGTTTAGTGCATTTAAATACGATATTGTAGCTATATAAGAAATTTGGTTTAATCAGGAAACATCAGTGATCATAAACCTCCAGTCAGAAAAACACCCCTCCATAATACCCTCTATCTTCTATGGCCAAATCCCCTACTTCTTTCACATTCCTATCTTGTCCGAAATATCTAAATCCCAGAACCTTAAGCTACCAGTCTTATCACTCTGACAACCAAGTCTCTGTAATAGCTACAATATCATAGTTTTATGCACTAAACCAAGCTGTAAGTTCATTGCCTTATCTGTCATACTTTTTGTGTTAAAACAAATGCAATTCAGACCACCAGTTCTGCAGCGATCAGTAATCTCTCACTCTGTGTTCTTCATCTTAGAGTCATACTCAGAGTCATACAGCATGGAATTATCCTTACAGGCTTTAGTCTTTAAAGCCTCCTTGGTCATTTCCACTTGCTGACCTACTGTGCTGATTCCCACCTTGTCACACTAGATTAAACCATGCGAAGTGACACTGACACACCTCCCTGCCACAATATTGCTACCCCTCCAGTTTAATCCTTCTTGTACAGATCCTGAAAAACATCCCAATGGCTCACATATCTGAAGCCCTCCCTCCTTCACTCGCTCTTTAGCCAAGTATTTTAACTGTAAAATCTTCCTATTCCCGGCCTCAGTCACATGTAGCACAGGGTATAATCAGAGAATCATAGAATCCCCACAGTGCAGATAGAGACCATTTGGCTCATCGAGTCTGCACTGATCCGCCAAAGAGCATCCTGCCAAAACCCCTGCATTTGCTATGGACAATCCACCTAGCCCACACATCACTGGACATTACAGGCAATTTAGCATGGCCAATCCACCTAACCTGCACATCCTTGTACTGTGGAAGGAAACCCATGCAGATACGAGAGAACATGCAAACTCCACACAGACAGTTGTCAGAGGTTGGAACTGAATCCAATTCGCTGACCATGCAAGATAGCAGTGCTCTCCACTGTGCTACCTTGCCTAGTAAGCTTGAGTTTACAACCCTAGATGTCCTGCTTTTCAACGGATTACTTAACTCACTTTGCAGGACCTCGTCACTCTTCCTGACTATGTTGTTGGTACTAACATGTACCATTACGTCTAGTTGTTTATCCTCCCTTTACAGAATGCCTTGCACCCACTCCTTGACCCTGAAGAATGAGCAATGAATGCTGACCAGCCAACAAAGACCACATTTCTTGAAGGAATAATTTTAAAAAGAGATGTATCAGATGGTTTTTTACTAGATGCACAAAGTCAAAGTGTAGGGTTGGATTCGGGCATTGATTTAGATATCAACTACGATTTTAGTGGTTGATGAAACAGGCTCGAGAGGCTAAATGATCTCCTTTGTTCACTGTGTTCCATAATTGTCAAGTGAACACAAATATATGAGTCCAATTGGGTACATGTTTTACATACATTAATTTACAGCTTGAACTGTAGCTGAAAGTCCATGAATAACAAGTTGGATGGTGGAATAGGAAGAACATTTTTTTTTTAAACTTCACTCATGGGGTGTGGTGTTCGTTAGCAGGTCAGCATTTATTGTCCATTCATAGTAGCCCTCAAAAAAGGTGGTGGTGTCCACTTTCTTGAACCACTACAGTCCATGTGCTTCACGGATGCAGCTCATCAGCTCCTTCTCCAGGGCACCGAAGACAATAAGATGTAGGAGCAGATTTAGACCATTTGGTCCATCAAGTCTGCTCCACCATTCGATCATGGCTAATATGATTCTTTATCTCATTCTCCTGTCTTCTCCCCGTGACTATTGGTTCCCTTACTAATCATGAAACTCTCTCTGCCTTACAATCACCAGGTAACAGATAATAAATGCAGACCAAGCCATTGAGGCTCATATCTGCTTAGTGAATTTTTAAAGAAAATGTTTTCTTCCTATTCTCACTCTTAGCATGCTCTTTCATTTCAATAGCTACATTTCCCTTAAGGAAAAAAGCACAAATATACAGACTACAGAGGCTTAAAATATTAAAGGACTATTTAATTCAAATCATAGAACAGTGCAGTACAGGAACAGGCCCATCGGCCCACCACATCTATGCCGACCGCGATGTTTTCTAAACAAATTCCATCTGCCTGCACATGGTCCATATCCCACTATTCTCTGCCTGTTCACATATGTGTCTAAATGACTCTTAAACTTTACAATCGTATCTGTTTAGACCACATCCCTCAGCAGTTCATTCCAGGTACTTATCACCCTCTTCAGGAAAGCAACATTCCTTGCACATCTCCTTTAAACTTTACCACTCTCACCTTAAACCTATGACCTCTAGTATTTGACATTTCCACCCTGAGAAAGAGACTCTGACTATCCGTCCTATCCATGCCTCTCATAATTTTGTATACTCCTTTCAGTTTCCCCTCAGACTCCAATGCTCTCGCGAAAACAATCCAAGCTTGTCTAACTTTTCCTTACACCTAATACACTCCAATCCAGGCAACATCCTAGTAAACCTCTTCCACAACCTCTCCAAAGACTCCATGATTTTCCTATATTGAAGTGATCAGAATTGTACACAGTACTTCACATATAACCTGACCAAACTCTTATACATTTGCCATAGGACTTGCCAACTTTTATATTCAGTGCCTTGACTGATGAAGACAAGCATGTCTTATGCCTTCTTTACCACCTAATCCACTTGTGTTGCCAGTTTCAGGGAGTTATGGACTTAGACCCCAAGGTATATCAGTGCTCCTCAGGTTACGGCCATTTACAGCATACTTTCCTCTTGCATTTGACCTCCCAAAGTGCATCACCTCACACAGGTACAGATTAAACTTCAGTTGCCATTTCTTTGCCCAATTTTCCAGCTGATCTACATCCTGCTGCATCCTTTGATATCCTTTCTCACTATTCACAATTCCACCAATTTTCATGTCATTTGCAAATGCTAATCAGACCAAACCATTACAAGTAAGAGGGTCCAACACTAACCCTTAAGAAACACCAGTGGTCACAGATCTCCAGTCAGAAAAACACCCCTCCAGAATACCATCTATTGTCTTTGGCCAAACAAATCTTGTATCCAACTTGCTCATATACCCATCCAAATGCCTCTTAAATGTTTCAATTGTACCAGCCTCCACCACATCCTCTGGCAGCTCATTCCATACATGTACCAAGCTCTGTGTGAAAAAGTTGCCCCTTAGATCGCTTTTAGATCTTTCCCCTCTCACCCTAAACCTATGTCCTCTAGTTCTGGACTCCTCAACGCCAGGGAAAAGACTTTGCCTACTTACCCTATCCATGCCCCTCATAATTTTGTAAAACTCTATAAGGTCACCCCTCAGCCTCCGACGCTCCAGGGAAAACAGCCCTAGCCTGTTCAGCCTCTCCCTGTAGCTCAGATCCTCCAACCCTAGCAACATCCTTGTAAATCTTTTCTGAACCCTTTCAAGTTTCACAACATCTTTTAATAGGAAGGAGACCAGAATTGCACGCAATATTCCAATAATGGCCTAACCAATGTCCTGTACAGCCACAACATGACCTCCCAACTCCTGTACTCAATACTCTGACCAATAAAAGAAAACATACCAAGCGCCTTCTTCACTATCCTATCTACCTGCGACTCCACTTTCAAGGAGCTATGAACCTGCACTTCAAGGTCTTTGTTCAGCAACACTCCCTAGGACCTTACCATTGAGTGTATAAGTCCTGCTAAGATTTGCTTTCCCAAAATGCAGCACCTTGCATTTATTTGAATTAAACTCCATCTGCCACTTCTCAGCCCATTGGCCCATCTGGTCCAGATCCTGTTGTAATCGGAGGTATCCTTCTTCGCTGACCACTACACCTCCAATTTTGGTGTCATCTGCAAACTACTAACTGTACCTCTTATGCTCGCATCCAAATCATTTATGTAAACGACAAATACAAGAGGACCCAGCACCGATCCTTGTGGCACTCCACTGGTCACAGGCCTCCAGTCTGAAAAACAACCCTCCACTACCACCCTGTCTTCTACCTTTGAGCCAGTTCTGTATCCAAATGGCTAGTTCCCCCTGTATTCCATTAGATCTAACCTTGCTAATCAGTCTCCCATGGGGAACCTTGTCGAACGCCTTACAGAAGTCCATATAGATCACATCTTCTGCTCTGCCCTCATCAATCCTCTTTGTTACTTCTTCAAAAAACTCAATCAAGTTGGTGAGACATGATTTCCCACGCACAAAGCCATGTGTTGACCAACCCGTGCCTAATCAGTCCTTACCTTTCCAAATACATGTACATCCTGTCCCTCAGGATTCCTTCCAACAATTTGCCCACCACTGAGGTCAGGCTCACCGGTCTATAGTTCCCTGGTTTGTCTTTACCACCCTTCTTAAACAGTGGCACTACGTTTGCCAACCTCCAGTCTTCTGGCACCTCACCTGTGACTATTGATGATACAAATATCTCAGCAAGAGGCCCAGCAATCCACTTCTCTAGCTTCCCACAGAGTTCTCGGGTACACCTGATCAGGTCCTGGGGATTTATCCACCTTTACCCATTTCAAGACATCCAGCACTTCCTCCTCTGTAACCTGGACATTTTGCAAGGTGTCACCATCTATTTCCCTACACTTTGTATCTTCCATATCCTTTTCCACAGTAAACACTGATGCAAAATATTCATTTAGTATCTCCCCCATTCTCTGTGGCTCCACACAAAGGCCACCTTGCTGATCTTTGAGGGGCCATATTCTCTCCCTAGTTGCCCTTTTGTCCTTAATAGATTTGTAAAAACCCTTTGGATTCTCCTTAAGTCTATTTCCCAAAGCTATCTCATGCCCCCTTTTTGCCCTCCTGATTTCCCTTTTAAGTATACTCCTACTTTCTTTATACTCTAAGGATTCACTTGATCTATCCTGTCTATACTTGACATATGCTTCCTTCTTTTTCTTAACCAAACCCTCAATTTCTTTAGTCACCCAGCATTCCCTATACCTCCCAGCCTTTCCTTTCACCCTGACAGGAATATACTTTCTCTGGATTCTTGTTATCTCATTTCTGAAGGCTTCCCATTTTCCAGCCGTCCCTTTATTGCGAACATCTGCCCCCAATCAGCTTTCAAAAGTTCTTGCCTAATACCGTCAAAATTGGCCTTTCTCCAATTTAGAACTTCAACTTTTAGATCTGATCTATCCTTTTTCATCACTATTTTAAAATGAATAGAATTATGGTCGCTGGCCCCAAAGTGCTCCCCCACTGACACCTCAGTCACCTGCCCTGCCTTATTTCCCAAGAGTAGGTCAAGATTTGCACCTTCTCTCGTAGGTACATCCACATACTGAATCAGAAAATTGTCTTGTACGCACTTAAGAAATTCCTCTCAATTTGATCTGTACCAGCCTACCATGAGGGAACTTTTCAAATATTAATATTTAATTATCTTATTCTCATTATTCAGATTTTCCATGTAGTAAATCATTTCTGGTTGTTTTTCACAAATAAGGTGTGGGATTTTATAACTCATTCCTCACTCTCATAATCAAACTTTTAAATGCAAATTGCAATTTAACCCATTCATTCCATGTATGGGATTACATTTTCCAACCTACTCACAAGGAACGGATTCATAATTTAGGGACTAATCATTCCCATATGAATGTTAAGAAAAATCAAAGCAACAGTTATTCAGCTATTATTTCCGAATATTAAATAAGATTTTTGCAAAAATTAGCAATGTTCCATCTATGATATAATTGATGAGGTCAAAGTATGTTATATATATAATAAAAATAAATGTACACTTTTAAAGAAGTTCTGCAATTTTGTTCAGAATGTTTAAAGAGTAATATAAGTGCAACCACAACTGCAGATGATGTATGCTACAATACATATTATCTGTACACTGCCCATATACAAAGTCACCGGTTACAAAAATTCGAACTATTTTGTATTCTGACACATGAGAGGTAAGCAGCTAGTTCTGGCTTCAAACAGAATTTTTTATATCAGTTTAGTGAGGAACACTGATGGCATTAGCTGATCGAAGTTCCACACTGTTCTGATCATGCACTAGTGGTCTTGGAAAGAGAGTAGGACAGACTGATAAGAATTCATCTTTCTTCTTAACTCTATAGTTGTACAAGGAGGTTCTGGAATTAATTCCCATGTGGGTGGCACGGTGGCCCGGTAGTTAGCACTGCTGCCTCATAGCACCAGGGACCCAGGTTCAATTTCAGCCTCAGATGACTGTCTGTGTGGAGGTTGCACGTTCTCCTTGTGTCTGCATGGGTTTCCTCTGGGTGCTCCGATTTCCTCCCACAAATCAAAGATGTGCAGGTTAGGTGAATTGGCCATGCTAATTTGCCCATAGTGTTTGGGGATGTGTAGGTTAGGTGAATTAGTCAGGGGTAAATAATAGAGTTGGGGAATGGGTTTGGGCAGGTTACTCTTCGGAGGGTCAGTGCAGATTTGTTGGGCCGAAGTGCCTGTTTCCACATTGTAGAGATTCTATTTGTGTAGTTTGTGCAAATATTGCTGTTTGGATTGCCAAGTGCAGAAATGAGCAAATCTCCATTAACCAAATGAATTGTTGCGTTAAGAAGTATTCAGTGCTGACTACCAGCCTTAGATATCCAACTTTAAAATCTTTAAGTGTGTATTTGGGGCTTGGAAATTATATTGACAGAAACAAAAAAATGGCTAAACATAGAGTGAGTGAAGATTGGGATGAGTTTGAGTTCAGATCTCTGGAAAAGCCAAAACTCTGTCCATTTTACATAAACAAAGTAGACCACCTCAAAAAGACAGATGTGTAATATATCTCCGTGGACAGATGCATGACATACATCCTTAAACAAAAAAAAAAGAGAAAATAAAACATGTGGGATATGTGCAGAACAAAAAGAACACTGCTACTTTGTGGTTGTATATCAATAATACGGAAACAAGTAAAAATTATAAATAGCCTGGATTCTGCATCACCACCATCATCCCACTAAAACTGATAGAATGTTTCTGAGTCTGTACATACCAGTGATTACACTCTTTCCAGAATGCAATCTCTAAGGAAACAGTGAGTTGATGAAAACCTCCACTCTTAACAATATTGGTCCCTCTAATAAACCTTGGGAAAGTCACAACCTTTGGCATGAGTTGCATCTTGGATTATTAGGTCACCACCTTCACTGGCTATCAAAAGTTAATTCTATGTTTTCAACCTGAAAATGCTCCATTATATACAAACAAAAATCATATTCTAAAATGCAAGCTTTTGTTAAATATGGCTTACACTGTAGTCATCAGTGTAATGAACAATTATGCTCGGTGTGAAATTGAGAGAGTTATCAGAACTGTTCTGATCATTTGAGATAAAAATAAAAGAGCATTCTTACTCAGGATCACATAATTAATATAATAAAACTGAATCAACATCAATAGAATTGATTATGAAATGAAGTGGGACAATGTGAAATCAAGCTCTTCTAAAACAATAAGTACATTGTGGATAAGTTTAAATCTAAAATAGCAGCACAGGAAGAGGAAACTATTCTTGAAAGATGTAGATGCTCTGCTACTAACTACTGACTTGTGAAGTGTCATCAACTCAGATCACTTAACCTCTAAACTAAGAACTTGAGTAAAAGATACATCAACACATCAAAGAGAGACCATTTTTGGAATAATACTACAATCGTCAGAGATGTGGTCAGAGAAATTGGTGTGCTCAAACAAATTAGAAACTCTAGCTGGCTGTGGGGAAAATTAGACCTCTGGTCAAAACCATCAAATGAAAGTAAACTGCACAGAAATAAACTACATAAAGCAAAATAAATAGCAACATAGCTAAAAATGTAATAGTGATATGCTCATTTTGCATAGACAGAAAAATGTTTTGTGTGGGAGAAAGAGCAACCAATCACCATCACAGAGTCAAAAGTGCTGTTTTAGACAAAGAAATGCTGAAGACCTATTAAAAGTCAGAGATTGGGAGACAAGGTTAGAAGCAAGACTTGATAATGCCTGAATTACAATATATGGAGGGTGCTATAATAGAAAACAGGAAGGAGTTAAGAGTGTGGTGTTAGTAAACAGGTTTGCACTTTGTTGGGCACTGGGTCCAGTGGTTTACATTTGGCAATAGAACTACTAATGTGCTGGCTGAATGATTAAATGGAGAAGTGATGAGGCATTTATACTGGACGGGTGGGGATAAGAGCTTGGAAAATGAGTTCAACCAGCATCAGCTAACAGTAAATAAGCAAACTGATGAGAGAAAAAGAATCAAACCAGAAGAATACAGAGCAGAAGAACAGAATCAAATTGATCAGTTGTAATTGAAAGATGTGTGGAAATAAATCAGAGGAACTAGAAGTCATAATTTTATAGGAAGTTCTCAACATGAATAAAAACGGAGCTTCAAAGTAGACAAGAATGGAAATTAATTTTACGTTATTCCCTGGTTAACAGACAGTGTCGCAATGTTAGACAAAATGGAAATACATGCTGTGTTGATTATGCAGACAAGAAAAGGGTAAAGACAGCATCAGTATGGTTGAAGCTTAAGGATTAAAAAAAAAGGTTTGTCAATCATAGTTCAGTAGTGAGACCCTTGCCTGAATTACAAGTTTCTGGTGGGGAATTTCAGCCCACAATCCTTCCATACCAAGAGGAACTCATCTCTGAAGTGCCATCAGTGAAATATCTTTCCACAAATAAGGTAACCCAAAACTCAGCGCAATACTTAGATTTGCACCCCTCATTCTGAGGGAGTGTACATTGACAGAAGTCTCATTTTTCAGGTAAAATATTAAAATTGTAGTCTCTAAACTGTTTATTAATAAAAATATACAAATACGCTTTTCCTCCTCCATACATGAGCCTTTATTTAGAAGAGTAAAGCTCATGTTTCTCATGCATACAATAGTTCACAACCATGTTGATGACCAGAATCAAGCATTCTGATGACAGAGCATCATAGTCCCTCCCAATTTCTGAGCATCTCTTAGCTTATCAGGGATAACCACTGATCCTTCCTTTCTCTTTCATTTTTCTCCTTTTTCTCTATTTAAATTTCCCCTATAGGCATCTTCTCCCAATCAAACAATTTTCTTCTTCTCCCTCACTCCACCTTTCCCAGTTTTCAGATTACTTTTCCCCTCCCTCTTAAAGATCCCTTTAATCCTCCAAGTCAAGAACTGCACTTGCTTTCTTGACTAGTGAACAAAAATAAAAGAGCAAATGGAATGTTTGAAGGGGTTAGAGTAGGCATGTCTTACTTCAATGGTATACAGTGCTACGGAGACCACATCTGGAGAACTGAGAGTAGTTTTGGTTCCCTTATTTGAGGAAATATACCATTTCACTGGAGGCAGGTCAGAGATAATTCCTCCTGCTATAAAGAGATTGCCTTCTGAGAAAAGGCTAAACAGGTTAGGATTCTGCTCACTGGAGTATAGAAGAAGAAGCAATCTCATTGAATGATAAGATTATTATGGGGCTCAGTGGAGTAAGTGGTATGGGGATGTTCCCCTGATGGGGTCATCTAGGACCACAGGGCATAGTCTAAGAATAAATGGGCACCTTAAGACTAAGATGGCAAGGAATTTCTTCTCTCAGAGGGCTAAACATCATTGAAATACCTTGGCACGGAGATCTGTGAGGGCAGTGTTCTGCCCTCCCAATTTTTAATATTTAAGACTGAGATCAATAAATTCTTGATTAGTTGGGGATACAGAGGTTACGGGAAAAGGGCAGGAAAGTGGTTGCAAGAAATGTCAGATCAGCTATGATCCTATTGATTGGTGGAGCAGACTCCACGGGCCAAATGGCTACTCCTGTTTCTATTTCCTTTTGTCTTATTGCTCACTGATCAGAGCGGAAGTGCTGAAAATGTTTGAGGTGGTGCCCAAAGTATACCAGTCTAACACATTTCAACACCTTTAAATAGACATGAGCTAGAATGGAAGTAGAATCTCCTGGTAGAATAGATTTCCTAAAATGTGGGAGACAGACCATTCAGCCCAACAAGTCCACACCAACCTTCCAAAGAGCATCCTACCCAGACCCTACCCCTGTAACCCTGCATTTCCTCTGGCTAATGCACGTAACCTACACATCCCAAAACATTATGGGTAATTTAGCATGGCCAATCCACCTAATTTGTACACCTTTGAACAGTGGGAGGAAACCAGAGCACCTGGAGGAAACCCACACAGACACGGGTAGAGTGTGCAAACTCCACACAGGCAGTCGCCAGAGGCCGGAATCAAACCCAGATCCCTGGCGCTGAGAGGCAGCAGTAATAACCACCCAGCCACCATTCCACCTTATCGCTGATCCAAGTATTTCAATCAGATTCCTAATTTCAGAATAATACGTGCTGACATATTTCAAAATACCTGGTATAATATTCATTCTTGCTTTTGGGAAGAGAACACAAACTAAAAACGGTCATAAAACGACTTGCCATTTAATTCAGCTGCTCTGTTTTGTGTGTCCAGGTTCTCATTCTGATCCGAAATAACTGCTTGATCCTCTTGAGCCAATACATTGCAACCTGATGGGATCAATCCCTTTTCCTCTAGCAAGCGTCGCTGTTTCCTTTCTTCTCTTTCCTTCAATATAATCTAATAGGTACAGAATACGATCAATGTTACATATTGACAAGTCACAGCAAACTTAAGAGATGGAAATTCTGAACCAGACGTTACACACAGAAAGGAAATGAAGGAAGGAAAGGAAAGGAAAGGAAAGGAAAGGAAAGGAAAGGAAAGAAAGGAGGGAAAGGAGGGAAAGGAGGGAAAGGAGGGAAAGGAGGGAAAGGAGGGAAAGGAGGGAAAGAAGGAAAGGAAAGGAAAAGAAAGGAAAAGGAAAGGAAAGGAAAGGAAAGGAAAGAAGGAAGAAAGAAAAAAGAGAGAGAGAAAGAGAGAGAGAGAGAGAGAAAGAGAAAGAGAGAAAGAGAAAGAGAAAGAGAAAGAGAAAGAGAAAGAGAAAGAGAGAGAGAGAGAGAGAGAAAGAGAAAGAGAGAGAGAGAGAGAGAAAGAGAGAGAGAGAGAAAGAGAGAGAGAGAGAAAGAGAGAGGGAGAAAGAGTGCACGCAAGGGAATAAATTAATGTAAAACATCTCGTGATTAAAGTCTAAAGGAATGGGACTATACATGTATACAATTTAATTTACAGTAGCGGAAAAGCAGACTGTGATATTACACTACATCCTATGAAAGAATAACAAGTCTTAAGACACCATTAAAAGTTTATTTACTCATGACTGGCCAAGCCCAAATTATTCTGACCTGTTTAAAAGAAATAATGTCTTGAATTTATATAGTGCCTTCATGATATCTAAACATTCCACAGCACATTAAAATCAAGGAGCTTCACTATTGTATTATAATATCGGAAGCAAGGGAATTAATTTTATCGCCACAACGGCAATATGATAAGGATCAAATAACCTGTTACTGGGAAGATGTCAGTTACAAAGGATGTAATATAGCATTTAGAAAAACATATGATCAAGCAGAGTCAGCAAGGGGAAATCATGACTGACAGCTTGTTAAGCTGTTTATTTCTGTGAGCAAACATCCTTATTTGCATCTTCCAAATATTAATGCACAAAAGCAGAAAACAACACATGTACCATGAGAAACATGTGACACCATTTCCCAACTTATTCACTACTAAGACAGTCTAATTCACTATTAGAGTACAGTATGTTCAAACATCCTTTTTTAAAAAGAATCACATGCTGCTGATGCCAAACATTAGACAAACACGTCTGTTAACAGGGAAGTAAAATATTCTTTAAATTACTGTTTTAAAATGGCAATCATCACTGTGATCGTATATGAAGAAAGTAATTTGCCTTTCAACTTAAACAAAATTGTCAAACAGTTAAATAGTAGATACCTATTTTATTCATTAAAGTAGGATGATAAGTGATTAAATAATAAAATCAATAACTCCAAACGTAGATGTAATATGTTTTCAAACCAAAGCTGCTTGTTAGGCCTCTAGATTAGAGTTATTTTCAACTGTTTCTTCAAGCGCGATGGCAAAGAAATTAATCTTCAATTTCACAATCCATGAAAATATTGTTCACTTAAATCTTAATACAACAGTTCCTAGATAAGCTCCAAATATCTCAGACATATTTCCTTCAACCTATTCTCTCACGTTTTTGCCAACTTTTTTGATGGATGCCTTCCTTCTGTCCATAAGTGTGACTCTGTCATACAGTCTCTGCCCCCATACCAACTCTCTTTGTGGCCTGACAGTGCTTAAACAAACTCCAGGAACTGTGTCTCATTTTTATGCTGGGCACTTGCCAACTTTCATCTGAACAACATGGTGTCAGACTTAATAATATCCACCTGACTTTTTTTCCAGCTCAAACTGTTAAGGTAGTGTACATCTGAAAGTGGAGAGATAAGTTTACATTTCTCACTATGGACCTTCATCAGAGCACAGCTTTGATGTGGGATGAAGTCTTCTTTAGTTCCATCTCAATTTTCTCCTCACTTTTCATCTTCTTATTCAGTTAATCACCATTGCATTATTTAACAGGTTCCTGATTCTCTACAAAGCAGTTTGCAGGGCAATTATCCCAAAACATTTGGTTTTCTGTTTCGCTCTCCACATATCCTAACAAACTGGATGAGTTTTTCCAGCATTCTCAGTGTTTCAAACACATTTTGGAGGTCTTTCTTTCCTCTAAATTAAACATTAATTTAACAAATTGACTTGACAAGGTTTCAGGTTTCAGTTCTTGAGGTGGATCAACACCCAAAATGTTGATGGACCAGCTACGAAATTCTAGTTCTTTAATGTAACAAGAATGTTTTGTCATTAGTATCTTTAAGAAGCTTTTCTAAAAAGATACGAGGTTTACTAAGTGTACAGTGACACCTGCTGGCCAATTTATAATTTCACAATGTATCAGTCTAAAATTTGATAACTGACTGTCATCCAAAGGGGCCAAAGCCTCCTGGGCATTTTAGCACGGTGTCAGGTTCCTTCAACTCAGCATCTGATACAGGTGACATGTAATGCATGGCAACTCTCCTCTTGCACCATGAGTGCCTCGGTAGAATTTCACTCTCTTCTACTGGCAAAGGAGTTGAGGCAGCTGCATCAGTCATGTCCATCTCGGATTCTGAGGACTCATCAACTCTTGGCACAGAGAGTGAATACACGAATTCTGGCAGTCTTTCCGATGTTTTGCTCCTGCACTATTTGCAAATTCGCAGCTTTCATATGCTCCACATGCTTGTTCAGGACCATCACACCCATCTGAACTTCATATGTCACTGGTCCTGGCCTTGCATTGACTATGTCCCTTACCTAGGTGGGGCCATTTCTGTGATTCTTACACCAAACTTCACCCCCTGTATCAAACAGTCTTATTTGGCGAAGTCTTATATCCGGCATTGGTGTTCCTGATGCCGTTTCAGATTCGCCACAGGTCCTGGAAGATCATTCTTGATGCGGAGTCTTCTACCCATTAACAACTCTGTCAGTGCAAAACCTATAGTTGCATGTGGGATGATCCCAAAATCAAGGAGGAACTATGACAGCTTGGTATCTAGCGAGGCTGGAGCATGTTTCTTCAAGCTGGACGTCAAAGTTTAGACAGCTCTTTCTGCCAGACCATTGAATAGAACTGGTATTGAACTGTCCTTTATGACGAATACCATTTGACTTTAGGAAATACCCAAATTCCCTGCTGGTAAATGACAACCTGTTACCTGTGACCAAAACTTCCGTGAATCTATGTACTAAAAAAGATGCCGCGCAGTTTTATCATCGTCCCAGCGTTATACAAATGAACACTACGTACATCCAACCACTTTCAGCAGCCATCAGCAAACCGTGTCCATCCAAAGTCTGATAGTCAGCTGTAACTGGGTGCGTACAATTTAATACCATTACTTTTCCATTGGGGGTATCATTGATGGTGTATCTGCTAATGGAAGATGGCTCAATGCATTCGCATTTCCTACTCTGCCTCATTGACATCTTCTAACTTGTAATTACAAGCACTTAGCTTCTGGCCACATTCAGCAATGGGCTTTAATGCTAAGGGTGGCACTGCTGCCTTGTCCTCTGTGCAAGCGGGCATCAAAGCTGCCCCGCATTTGCCACGGGACTATGCCTACATCGGTAAAACTATAGGAATTCATTTTGTGTTTTAAAAACGGCAGCCGCAGCTTAAACCCACAGAACTCAGCAGCTGCCGGTCCGCCCACGTGACCGGGAGATGGGAGCCAGAGGACAGATCAAATCCACACTAGGCCAGACACTAACCATGACTCATAGACCGAAACTCCGGAGCTAATTAATATGGAAACCCATCTCCTAATCAAATCAAGAGACTGACTGAAACACACCCATATTCATCAATACAGAACCATCCTGACACAAAGGACAGGCATCCACCAGACAGGAACGAACAGACTAATACACACCAGCACCCCAAGGGAACAAAGCGGGGTGCTAGCCCCAGCCCCAGCGCGCGGGAACAGCAGAACAGTCGAGATTCGGACCTTGGTTGGTCTCCGCCGGTGTTACTGTATCAATAAACGTTACCGATTGTTGAACCGCACTCTGGGCTCGGACTGATATCACTTCATCCACGCTAACATCTGTAAGCAGATCAAGTAGGGGTGTGGGGTCTACCATTATCACAAATTTTCGCCCATGAAGGTATTGGTGGAACTTCCTGACTCCAATTAGGATTGCCAATCCTTTGGGCCACCTACTAGCTAATAACACCTCGATACCATACAGGGAAGCATCGCATGTCAATACCAGATCTATCTTGGGATCATAGTATGTCAAAACCTTGCAGGATAATAGCTGTTTCTTTATTTCACTGATAGCTAGGGCTTGACTATGCAACCATTTCGAAGGCTGACTTTTTTTTAGGAATTGATGCAAAAGTGCCAGGGTGGAGGCCAGGTTAGGTATGGACTTTCCATAATGATTTACTAGGCCAAGAAATGACCTAAATTCATGGACAGATGTCAGACCAGGCACCTTTGATCACCCTCACTTTACTTCTAATAGGTGCAGAGGTGGAAAAGCACAGCAGGTCGGGCAGCGTATGAGATGCAGGAGAGTCAACGTTTCAGGCATAAGCCCTTCGTCAAGAATGTTTATCAGGAAGGTTTATGCCCAAAACTTTCATTCTCCTGCTCCTCGGATGCTACCTGACTTGCTATGCTTTTCCAGATGTGAGAAGTAGTTTACCATTTGTTTTAAATCCCCAAAAAGGTCAACTGACTCATTGGGCTTCACAATCAGTACGATCTATGGTGCTCATTCCATGAATTGGACTGGTTTGATGTTTCCTTTGGCAAAAGTGAGGACTGCAGATGCTGGAAAAGCACAAGTCTGGCAGCATCCAAAGAGCAGGAAAAATCAGCGTTTCGGGCAAAAGCCCTTCATCAGGACCAAAGGCAGGGAGCCTCCTGGGTAGAGAGATAAATGGGAGGGATGTGTGGGTGGGGAGAAAGTAGCACAGAGTACAATAGGTGGATGGGGGTGGGGATGAAAGTGATAGGTCAGAGAGGACAGTGGAGCAGATAGGTGGGAAGGAAGATTGGCAGGTAGGACATGTCATGAGAATGGTGCTGAGCTGGAAAGTTGGAACTGGGGTAAGGTGGGGCGGCGGAGAAAGAGAGGAAATGAGGATACTGGTGAAGTCCACATTGATGCCTTGGGGTTGATTGTTCTTCCTCCAGGCGTCGTGTAGTGAGGGAGTGGCGGTGGAGGCGGCCCAGGACCTGCATGTCCTCGGCAGAGTGGGAGGGGGAGTTGAAATGTTGGGCTACGGGGCCGTGGGGCTGATAGGTGCGGATGTCCTGGAGATGTTCCCTGAAGTGCTCTGCGAGGAGGCGTCCAGTTTCCCCAATGTAAAGGAGACCGCATCGGGAGCAACGGATACAATAAATGACATTGATGGATGTGCAGGTGAAACTTTGATGGATGTGGAAGGCTCCTTTGGGGCCTTGGATGGAGGTGAGGGGCGAGGTGTGGGCGCAGGTTTTGCAATTCTGGTGGTGGCAGGGGAATGTGCTAGGAGGGAAGGGTGGGTTGTTGGGGGGGATGTGGACCTGACCAGGTAGTCACGGGGGGAACGGTCTTTGTGGAAAGTGGAAGTTGGGGGGGGGGGGGGGGGGGGAGAGGAGGGGGGAGGGAAATATATCCCTGGTGATGGGGTCCATTTGGAGGCGGCAGAAATGTCGACGGCTAATGCGGTTAATGCGAAGGTTGGTAGGGTGGAAGGTGAGGACCAGGGGGGTTCTGTCCTTGTTACGGTTGGAGGGGTGGGGTTTGAGGGCAGAGGTGCAGGATGTGGATGAGATGCATTGGAGGGCATCTTCAACCATGTGGGAAGGGAAATTGCGGTTTTTAAAGAAGGAGGCCATTTGGTGTGTTCTGTGGTGGCACTGGTCCTCCTGGGAGCAGATACAGCGGAGGCAGAGAAATTGGGAATACGGGATAGCATTTTTGCAGGAGGTACGATGGGAAGAGGTGTAATCCTAGTAGCTGTGGGAGTCGGTAGGTTGGTTTCCCCAACCTTTTAATTTCTCTGTCTACTTTTGCCCATAAGGCAAATTGAGAGTTTGCAGAATTATGGAATTGCTTCCTGGTCAACCTACAAGGTGGCCTTGGCTCTTCTGACCAAAGAATCTTCCTGGAAGACTTCCAGGTGTTTAAGTAGGACTTCACTCAAGCAGCATTTTCCAATGATAAAGCCAGTTGTAATGCCTGTTTAGAATTCAGTGGGGCTTTAGCTAGTAGGGGTTTTTGCATTGTTACATCATTGATCCCACATACTAAAATGGTCTCCAAATATTTTATTAAGGGTAAAACCAAAAAGTCACATGTTTCTGCCAGTCTTCTTAACCTAGTCAGAAATCCTGATAAGGATTCTCTGGTTCTCAAATTGCTGAGTAAAAATGATAGTGTCTCAGAATTAGAGAAAGCTTTGAATGATAATATTCCTTAACTATGTGTGTCAACTCTTGAAAGGTTTTAATATCAGGTGTCACAGGGAAATTTAGGCTCCTAAAAACAGAAAAAGCTGTGGCTCCACAAACTGTCAGTAGAATTATTATTCATGGCTTTTTGTTTGCCACAATGTTGTTTGCCCAGAAAAAGTAACACATTCTTTCTGCATTCTGGGCCCAGTCCTCCATGACAGGATCAAACGAGTCAAGCTTCCCAAAAAATGTAAGAAATGGTTCCAACATTTACAGCGTGCTTCTTTGGGATAGTGCTTTACTCTCGTCACTTACTGAAATAACTCCACAGGTTCTGGTATGCTATTACCAAGTCAGCCTTTATTTACACATGAACAGTCCTTGACTTTAGTACAGCTTCATAATCAGCTCTCAGATGATCAGTATCGCTGAGACTCCCCTTTTAGTCTGTCAGCCAAGGCTCCCTTTTTGGATCAGATTAACAGCTCCAAATCAGGGAGCTCTTATTCCGAGGTCAGCTAGCTGACCTTGTTAGAATCACTACAAGAGCTTCTTTAATGATATAAAAAGGAAGAGAAAAGTCAGTGAACACAGGTCCCTTAGAAAATAAATCTGGGAAGATGGTTAGCGGGAAAAGGAAATGGCAGAGGCATTAAACAGATATTTTGCATCACTCCTTACAGTGGAAGATACTTCCACATCACATTAACACTAAAGAATATTGGGGGGGGGGTGGATTAACACCATCACCACCAGAGCAGTAAACTAACGGGGCTAAAAGGCAGATAAAAATCACCGGACACCAATGGCTTCCATCCTAAAATCCTGGGAGAAAGTGAGAACTGCAGATGCTGGAGATCAGAGCTGAAAAATGTGTTGCTGGAAAACCGCAGCATGTCAGGCAGCATCCAAGGAGCAGGAGAATCGACATTTCGGGCATAAGCCCTTCTTCAGGAATGAAGAAACGGTGAGATATGATCCTCCACCGAGACAAGGACCGGATAAACCCCACCAAAAAAATCCTAAAATCCTGAAACAGAAGTAGCTACAGAGATAGTGGGATAATTGGTTGTAATTTTCACAAAAATCCTTGGATTCTGGAGAAATACCACAGGATTGGAAAACTGCCAATGTGACATCCCTATTCAAGAATGAAGGAAGCTAAAAGTGTGCATTTCAAGGGGTTAGTATATAAGAGAAGGGAAGTCTTACTGCAACTGTAAAAGGTAAGACCACATATGTAACTGTAAGACCACATATTGAGTACTGTGAGCAGTTTTAGTTCCCTTGTTTAAGCAATTATTTCAATGGAGGCAGTTCAGAGAAGATTCATTTGAATAATCCCTGGTATGGATGACATCTTAAGAGCAAAAAGACTAAACAGCTTGGGACTCTACTCACTGGAGTTTAGTGAAATGAGACGTAATCGTATTGAGACAAAGAATTCTTAAAGGGGCTTGACAAAGTAAATGCTGAGGGGATGTTTCCCCTCATAGGGGTTTCTAGGACCAGCCAACATTGTCACAGAATAAAGGGGTGTCATTTTAACACTGAGGTGACAAAGGATTTCTTCTGTCAGAGGGTTGAGTGTTCTCTGTAACTCATCGTAACAGCGAGCTGTGGGGGCCAGGGGCTGTGGGCAGTGTGCTTGTGTATATTAACAGCTAAGATTAGATAGATTCTTGATCAGGAGAGGAATCAAGGGGAAAGGGTAGGAATGTGAACATGAGGAGATTAGCCATGACCTTATTAAATGACAGAGCAGCTTCAAGATGCTGAATGGCCTACTCCAGTTCCTTCTGGTCTTATAAATTGTACTATAACTTTATGCCTGATACTTTCTGATTTCTAAGTTTTTTAAAAAATTTTAAAAGTGGACAGTTTAATTTCTTCCATATGAAAAAGGATGAGCATTCCAATGATATTCATCCCCTGGTTCAGGTTGGAAGTTTGCTCACTGAGCTGGCAGGTTTATTTCCAGACATTTCGTCACCATGCTAGGTAATATCATCAGTGAGCCTCCAGTGACGTATGGTGTTGTGTCCCGCTTTCTATTTATGTCTTGATCTCTTAAGTTGGGTGATATCATTTCCAGTTCTTTTTCTCAGAGGTTGGTAAATGGGGTCCAAATCGATGTGTTTATTGATGCAGTTCCGGTTTGAATGCCAGGCCTCTAGGAATTCCTGGATGTGGGTCTCTATTTAGCCTGTCCCAGGATGGATGTATTGTCCCAGTTGAAGTGGTGTCCTTCTTCATCTGTACGTAAGGATACTACGATAGTGGATCATGCTTTTTGGTAGCTAGTTGGTGTTCGTGTATCCTGGTAGCTCGTTTTCATACAGTCCTTGCATGACATTTTGTAAATAACATTTGTTTTGTTAGTTGTTGATGTAGGGTCCTTTAGGTTCATCAGTAACTGTTTCAGTGTGTTGGTAGGTTTGTGGGCTACCATGATGCCAAAACGTCAGAGTGGCCTGGTAGTCATCTCAGGTGTCTTTGACGTATGATAGTAAATGGATGTTTAAAGAACATAACACTGTCTGATTAAAAATAAATTCATTCATCCCTCCCTACAGCATATAAGCATTTGAATTCTCATTATTATAGGCATTAAGAGTTATTATCAGGAGCAACTACAATAACACTTCTAAATCTTTACAAACTGGAGAACAACAAAACAAGGTGCATGAATGATCCTGTAATGTGCTTATACATAGGAATTCAGGTTACTGATTCTGCAAGAAAGTGTGCTGTTTGCTGGCATACAAAAATGGCCGTTTTTCCAGATTTTGGAAAGTGGCATATTGCTCCTGCTGCTTTGCTCAGCACTATTCTACAATATCTGGGTGTTTGGAAAATAACACAGTAAAGAAGCACGATTTATTTTTAAGCTTGCAACAGGAAATAATCTAAATCATCTGTGTATTTCTCTACCTACAAAAGTAGGTATCTAACTGGAAGCTTGTTACATCTAACTAACCTTTTTAAGTGATGTTGGTTTTTTGGCCTTTGGAACTTCCCTCTGTTTTCCTCGCTTTACCAAAGGTGCACTTGAGTCCAAGGGATTATGTGGAACCTTTTCCTGACTTGAGCCTTGGGGCTGTCTTTTCGATGTTGTGGGTTCTTTGGGAACTAATGGAAATGTCCCTCCAACTACAACACAAGACAAACAGCAAAACAAAAATAAAATTATATCAAAGAGGAATAAGTATATAATACATAAACCACAAAATATAGAAAAATCAGCTGATTAAAGATATACCATAAGGCTAGAAGAGGACACATGGAAAAGACTAATTTCAATATTTACCTGCAAATACGATTGGCTTAGGGGTGTGTTTGGACTTCTTCTCCTGCTGCTTTTGTTCTAGGACAGCCAGCATGTTACCAAAATCTAGCTGCATGGGTACCTTACTCTTTTTACCACCTTTCTTTGGAGCTTCCTAATAAAACAAGTTTTTGTTATTTTCAAGATCCGTTAGGCAATTACATTTGTTTTAATCAGAGCATTTGCAGTACTACTATTACTATTAATAATATATTTATTAAAAGTTAAAAAGATCTATCAGACTATAGCATATTTGTTGCAACATTTGTGACTTTTTTTGTAGGAATATTTCCAACTTTCAGTTTCTTTCAATGTCTGGGCCAAACCATCCTGAATCAAGAAAATTTGACAAGCAGGTAATCATTGTTCAGTACTTTGGAGCTCTAGGATGTCTATGAAAAGTGAAAGTGAATTTGAATTAAGTCATATCTCCCCACTGGTTATCAGTGCACTTAAGCGACACTAACAAGAAATATCCACAAAGTCCCAAGAATGAGTCACATAACCAAAGAGTCAAGAAATTTGGATCCAAATAATCCATGGCATGTGAAATGGAATAAATGGACTAATAAGTGCCATAAGGCTCAGTTAAATAAAGTGAGAAGTTATTTTAGTTTCCAAATGTTGCTTCTCAATATAAGAGGTCTAATTTAATGACTAAGGAACTGTAGGCACCAACCAAAGTTATGATGGTTTTACTGGTACAGGGGGTCCCTAATTTACCATGTCCAATTTACAACTGTGATCCCATACAGGGATACAATTTTAAAGATCCTAAAGATGAATGTTTACTGTATTCATGAATAGCTACTTTATATTGTCCTGCATCATAATAAAACTTGCAAACAGACTCCAGAATAGAACCCGCTCTGAGCCTGTACTTCAACTTGTAGCACCAGTTACAAAGAATTAACTAGTCTTCTAAAAAAACCCAAGTACAGATTTTTTAAAACACTTTGTGGCAGATTCACTCAGGTGCAAAATAGGCTCAAGAATAGGTATAAATTTATAGGAACATTACATAGATAGGTTCTTGACTGTCTAAGGGATCAAGGGTTACAGGGTGAAAGCGGGAGAACGGAAGTTGAGAAACGTATCAGCCATGATTGAATGGCAGAGCAGATTCAATGGCCTGAATGGCCTAATTTCTGCTCCTATATCTTGTGGTCTTATTCAATCACAAGATCCCGATTTGACGTTGATCAAAATATATTCCCCAAACTGACAAAAATCTATAAGTTATCGTCCAACTGATTTCCAAAACTTCCAATAAACTCATTTAACTTAGTACTTATTCTGTCTGGTGAGGGATAGGTCAGTTTTTACTCAAAACACTGTATCCCCAATGAGAAGCAGGGGATCAAACAAGACTAAACACATAAAAAGAACATGATACTAACATGCTGTGCACCCATCTCCCAATTTTAAAGCAGTTGACATCAGGATGGATAAGTATTCTTGTGAGATGAAATAGAGCTTAATTAACATACTCTATTTGGACTTCCATGTTGCCTGTGCAAATCATAGCTTAAAACGGATTTATAATATGACACAGCACTAAAAGTAAGGCAACAGCTGTGCAATCCATAAAATTAAATTCCTTTTTCAGCATTCCATCTGGGCTTAAAACAGTAGTGACGTTACATTCTAGTTTCTCAAAAGGAGCCTTCAGTCTCTACACTAGTGTTATCTTCTTAGTTACTAAGCCTCGCTTACCTCGGATTTCAGAGGTCTCCCCCAGTGGTTGCCAGCTGTGTTCTCTTTCTACTGGTACTTGGTTCAGCCCAGACATGAAATAGGCATAAAAAGCATCAATGGTGCCCTGCTGTCAAGTTTGGCAAGACTGATGTGACCCTGGCCTTTCCAAGTGTCTGTTTTGCTCATCCCACTAAATATTGTTCTTCACAATTCTAAGTAACTGTAGTCTTTAAAATATCACCGGAGCTCATAATAATATGAAAACTAGGACATGTTTTTAAGTAACAGCATAAAACCCCCAAACTGAGCTGAAAGACACTTCAAATTCAGATTGGTATCAAATAAATATGCCTGTGCCTTAAAGATTGAGTTCTTTTCTGATCCAAACTAAGTTAAACACTCATGGCTATCTTTACTGTCTTCCTCCGCAGTACACAGAAATGTTATTCAAATGAAATAAATCAGAGTTCTGAACAAACCACAGCTTTCTTCTGTGGACTACTGGATGCAGGTTCATGACTGGATTCTTTTCTTAGCAGTTGGACTGGTTTCTGGTTTTGGTCCAAAGGGATCAGTTTGCCACCAATAGGGTGGGAGTTGGTCATATTTATAACCAATTCTCCATTCGTTGATGACTGAAAGGTAAAGAAGAATGCTCAATATTTTATGAATTTAGGTTGCCATAAAAACATTTTATGACTACAGTAGGTTACATTGAGCACAAAGATGTTCGTGCAACCTTGTCATCTTGCATAATGTAGCTGAATAAAACAAAAAAAATGCCACGTAAGAAGTGATTGCACAATTCCCTCTTAATTGACGTGAATGCAGAACAGTGAAAAAAAACTATTGTTGGTTGATGTCACTTAAAGGGTCTCAAACAGCAGCAAAGCAGGAAGTCTATCGACAGTTTTCTCATGTTTGTAAATCAGATGGAGGCTGGAAGACACAGAGTACCCACCTGTCAGCTTCCTGCCTAACATCCTCACCAGCAAACTGCCCATGGAGTAGGGGTGCATTCTAATTCAACTCTGAATTACATTAGTGTTTTAAACTTCAGCTGAGAGACTAAATTATAAGCATTCCATCCTGTCAGTACTCCTTACTCAAAACCAATAAGAGTAAAAACTGAACTCAAATATACAGCAGAACGTCAGTCATACTGCATTGCCTCATTCTGACAAATGCCTTGTGTGAAATTTTTCTGTTCCCTTGCAGTGTGACCAATGGTGAGAAAGTTAGAAAAATATGATGGAAAAGAAAAACGTTTCCTATATTCCCTCAAGTTCTAAAAAGACATGGTCAGAAAATTATAAGCTGTGACGATCTTATTTCCATGTATTTGCATCTCATTATCAGTCCAACTCTCTTTTTCATACATTTCAAAATTCTCTCCTTTCAAAAAAAAAGCAACTGCCAACTCCCAACATGAAAGTCAGAGTGGTTACGTGGCAGCAGTAATTCATCACTTGCTTTTCCAGACCTACATTGAACTCTGTCTTTAACACAAAGTCTCTACTTGCTCAATGTTCTCCTTCACCCTTCACTTATGCAAGTTGACACTACCAAATCAATAGATTCACATTATCATGGCTATGTTGGAACCAATCATTACATCCTTTCAGGACTTCACTCTGGTGCTCCAGGACACATGACTTTGCATGCTTGTGTCAGGTCACTTTATACTTCGGACATAAACTCATCTCATCTATCCACACGGGGTAACTACACAGGAAGCTGCCACATTTTTAAAAATTCACTGATGGGATGTTGGTGTTGCTGACTGTCCCTAGTTGCCCCTAAGATGGTGGTGAGCTGCCTTCTTGAATCATTGCAGTCCATCTATGTGGGTTGACCTACAATGCCAATTAGAGTGGGAAACCCAGGTTTTTATTCCAGTGACATTGAAGGGACAGCATGGTGAGTGGCATGGAGGGGAACTTGAACGTGGTGGTGTTCCCACGTATCTGCTGCCTTTGTCCTTCTAGATGAAAATGGTCATAGGTTTCAAAGGTGCTGTCTGAGGATCTTTGGAGAATTTCTGCAGTGTATCTTGTAGATAGTACCATGTCCTAGAGTTCAAATTGCAGGCAGATTGCATTTAACAGTTGCCCTTCCATCAACATGGACATCATGGCTGTCCTACATTTTGCTGCTGCCAGGTGCTGCTGAATTACCACATGATATATATTATAACAATGTGTCAGTCAGCAACCCAGATAATCATTAAAAGAAGTGTCAGAAGTCCTATTTGCAATGGATAGCGCATTACCTTCTGTGTAGAAACTGACAAAACCTCACTGACTGCTGCACTTTTCCTGGACAAGAGGATTCTCAAGATGTTAGAGAGTTCAAAGTTTGTGAGAAGATTTGTAGCTCAGGTGCTCGTTGTTGTGGTTCTGTTCGCCGAGCTGGGAGTTTGTGTTGCAGACGTTTCATCCCCTGTCTAGGTGACATCCTCAGTGCTTGGGAGCCTCCTGCGAAGCGCTTCTGTGATGTTTCCTCCAGCATTTATAGTGGTTTGTCTCTGCCGCTTCCGGTTGTCGGTTCCAGCTGTCCGCTGCAGTGGCCGGTATATTGGGTCCAGGTTGATGTGTTTGTTGATAGAAAGAGTACAATGGGATCTTGATCAGATGGGAGTTTAATTTAGGCAAATGTGAGGTGCTGCATTTTGGAAAGGCAAATCAGTACAGGACGTATACACTTCATGGTAAGATCCTGGGGAGTGTTGCTGAACAAAGAAACCATGGAGTCGGGTTCATAGTTCTTTTAAAGTGGTGTCACAGGTTGATAGGATAGTGAAGGCAACTTTTGGTATGCTTGCCTTTATCGGTCAGTGCCTTGAGTACTATAGTTATGGAGTCATATTACAGCTGTACAGGACATTGGTTAGGCCACTTTTGGAATACTGCGCATTCAAGTCTGGCGCCCTGTTACAGAAAGGATATTGTGAAACTTGACATGGTTCAGAAGAGATTTACAAGGATGTTACCAAGGTTGGAGGGTTGAGCTACAGGTAGAGGCTAAATAGGCTGGCGCTATTTTCCTTGGAGCATTGGAGACTGAAAGGTGACCTTATAGAGGTTTATAAAATCACAGGAAGCATGGATAGGGTGAATAGCTAAGGTCTTTGCTCAGGATGGGGGAGTCCAAAACTATTGGGCATAGATTTAAGCTGAGAACAGTAAAATTTAAAAGGGATCTAAGGGAATGATGCTAGTTTAGAATGAGCTGCTAGAGATGTGGTGGATGCTGGTACAATTACAAAATTTCAAAAGGCATCTGGATGGCTATAGGAGTGGTTGAAAGAGATAAATGGGCAAATGAGACTAAATTATTTTTTGATATCTGGTCGGCATGGACGAGTTGGACTGAAAAGGTCTATTTCCATACTGTACAAGTCTATTACTCTATTTCTGTACCTGGTCTGTTTCTAATACATTTATTTTCTCCATCATTGTTCTGTTTACTTCTTGGTCTTCAAAATCTCATTATTTAACAAAGCAAATAATTAATCCCATTATTCGTCTTGATGCAAAGGCATTATAGAACATAGAACATAGAAGAATACAGCGCAGTACAGGCCCTTTGGCCCTCGATGTTGCGCCGATCCAAGCCCACCTAACCTATACTAACCCACTATCCTCCATATACCTATCCAATGCCCGCTTAAATGCCCATAAAGAGGGAGAGTCCACCACTGCTACTGGCAGGGCATTCCATGAACTTACGACTCGCTGAGTGAAGAACCTACCCCTAACTTCAGTCCTATATCTACCCCCCCCTTAATTTAAAGCTATGCCCCCTTGTAATACCCGACTCCATACGCGGGAAAAGGTTCACACTGTCAACCCTATCTAACCCCCTAATCATCTTGTACACCTCAATCAAGTCACCCCTAAACCTTCTTTTCTCTAATGAAAACAGCCCCAAGTGTCTCAGTCTTTCCTCATACGATCTTCCTACCATACCAGGCAACATCCTGGTAAACCTCCTCTGCACCCGTTCCAGTGCCTCCACATCCTTCCTATAGTATGGCGACCAAAACTGCATACAATATTCCAGATGCGGCCGCACCAGAGAATTATACAACTGCATCATGACCTCAGGACTCCGGAACTCAATTCCTCTACCAATAAAAGCCAGTACGCCATATGCCTTCCTCACCGCACTATTTACCTGGGTGGCAACTTTCAGAGATCTGTGTACATGGACACCAAGATCCCTCTGCTCATCCACACTACCAAGTATCCGACTATTAGCCCAGTACCCCATCTTTTTGTTATTCTTCCCAAAGTGAATCACCTCACACTTAGCTACATTGAATTCCATTTGCCACCTTTCTGCCCAGCTCTGCAGCTTCTCTATATCCTGCTGTAACCTGCCACATCCTTCCTCACTGTCAACAACTCCTCCGACTTTCGTATCATCCGCAAACTTGCTCACCCAACCTTCTAACCCCTCTTCCAGGTCATTTATAAAAATGACAAACAACAATGGTCCCAAAACAGATCCTTGCGGAACACCGCTAGTGACGGCACTCCATGAAGAAACTTTGCCATCAACTACTACCCTCTGTCTTCTTCCATCCAGCCAATTCCTAATCCAAACCTCCAACTCACCCTCAATGCCATATCTCCGTATTTTCTGCAGTAGCCTACCATGGGGAACCTTATCAAACGCCTTACTAAAATCCATATATACCACATCTACCGCTTTCCCCTCATCAACCTCCTTCGTCACCTTTTCAAAGAATTATAAGTTCACACTTAAGATTAGAATTAGAATCCCTACAGGAAACAGGCCCTTCAGCCCATCAAGTCCATACCAAACCTCCAAAGAGTAACCCACCCAGACCTAGTCCCCTGTATTTATCCTTGACTAAAGGGCGGCACAGTGGCTCAGTGGTTAGCACTGTTGCCTCAAGCACCAGGGACCCAGGTTCGATTCCAGCCTTGGGTGACTGTCTGTATGGTGTTTGTACATTCTCCCAGTGTCTGCGTGGGTTTCCTCCGGGTGTTCCGGTTTCCTCCCACAGTCACAAAGATGTGAGGGCCGGTGAATTGGCCATGCTAAATTGCCCAGAGTGTTAGGTGCATTAGGGTCAGTGTGGACTTGTTGGGCTGAAGGGCCTGTTTCCACACTATAGGGAATCTAATCTAATACCCAAAACCTACACATCTTTGGACTGTGGGAGGGAACTGAAGCATCCAGAATAAACAGACATTGGGAGAACGTGCAAACTCTACACAGACAGTCGCCCGACACTGGAATTGAACCTGGGTCTCTGGTGCTGTGAGGCAACAGCGCTAACCACTGAGCCACCATGCTGCCCGTCTGAGACAGTCAAGTTGATGGGTAAGGGTAGAAGTCGTACTAATGTGGTAAGCCCCTAAATGTACAGCCACAGCAATGGCTAGTTAATGTAGAGAGCTTTGCTACAAATAGTATAACCTTTGAAAATCACTTCAGCTCTGTAATGTTCAATGTCACTCAGAAAAATAGGCATTTATACTAAATAATGCATGCAGTTTTAAATGATATTAATTTGAAGTAATTAAATTAAATGTAATCACACCAGGAGAACATAGAACATAGAAGAATATAGCGCAGTACAAGCCCTTTGGCCCTCGATGTTGCACCAATCCAAGCCCACCTAACCTACACTAGCCCACTATCCTCATATGCCTATCCAATGCCCACTTAAATGCCCATAATGAGGGAGTGTCCACCACTGCTACTGGCAGGGCATTCCATGAACTCACGACTCACTGAGTAAAGAACCTACCCCTAACATCTGTCCTATACCTACCACCCCTTAATTTAAAGCTATGCCCCCTCGTAATAGCTGACTCCATACGTGGAAAAAGGTTCTCACGGTCAACCCTATCTAAACCCCGAATCATCTTGTACACCTCTATCAAATCACCCCTAAACCTTCTTTTCTCCAATGAAAACAACCCCAAGTACCTCAGCCTTTCCTCATACGATCTTCCTACCATACCAGGCAACATCCTGGTAAACCTCCTCTGCACCCGTTCCAGTGCCTCCACATCCTTCCTATAGTATGGCGACCAAAACTGCACACAATACTCCAGATGTGGCCGCACCAGAGTCTTATACAACTGCAACATGATCTCAGGACTCCGGAACTCAATTCCTCTACCAATAAAAGCCAGTACGCCATATGCCTTCTTCACCGCACTATTTACCTGGGTGGCAACTTTCAAAGATCTGTGTGCATGGACACCAAGATCCCTCTGCTCATCCACACTACCAAGTATCCGACCATTAGCCCAGTACCCCATCTTTTTGTTACTCTTACCAAAGTGAATCACCTCACACTTAGTTACATTGAACTCCATTTGCCACCTTTCTGCCCAGTTCTGCAGCTTATCTATATCCCGCTGTAACCTGCCACATCCTTCCTCACTGTCAACAACTCCTCCGACTTTCATATCATCCGCAAACTTGCTCACCCAACCTTCTAGCCCCTCCTCCAGGTCATTTATAAAAATGACAAACAGCAATGGTCCCAAAACAGATCCTTGCGGAACACCGCTAGTAACGGCACTCCAAGATGAACCTTTACCATCAACTCTGTCTTCTTCCAGCCAGCCAATTCCTAATCCAAACCTCCAACTCACCCTCAATGCCATACCTCCGTATTTTTTGAAGTAGCCTACCATAGGGAACCTTATCAAACACCTTACTAAAATCCATTTCCACCACATCTACCGCTTTCCCCTCGTCCACCTCCTTCGTCACCTTCTCAAAGAATTCAATAAGGTTTGTGAGGCACGATCTGCCCTTCACAAAACCATGCTGACTATCCTTGATCACATTATTCCTATCCAGATGTTCATAAATCCTATCCCTTACAATTCTCTCTAAGACTTTGCCCACAACAGAAGTGAGACTCATCGGCCTATAGTTACTAGGGTTATCCCTACTCCCCTTCTTGAACAAGGGAACCACATTTTCTAGCCTCCAGTCTTCTGGCACTACTCCTGTAGACAACGAGGACATAAAAATCAAGGCCAATGGCTCTGCAATCTCCTCCCTTGCTTCCCAGAGAATCCTAGGATAAATGCCATCACGTCCAGGGGACTTATCTATTTTCACCCTTTCCAGAATTTCCAACATCTCTTCCCTACATACCTAAAAGCCATTCATTCTACTTAATTGTGACTCAGTATTCACATCAGCAACAATGTCCTATTCCTGAGTGAATACTGACGAAAAGTATTCATTCAGTGTCTCCCCAATCTCTTCAGCCTCCAGACGCAACTTCCCACTATTATCCTTGACTGGACCTATTCCTACCCTAGTCATTCTTTTATTCCTGACATACCTCTAGAAAGCCTTAGGGTTTTCCCTAATCCTACCAACTAAGGATCTTTCATGTCCCCTCCTTGCTGCTCTTAGCTCTCTCTTCAGGTCCTTCCTGGCTACCTTATAACTCTCAATCGCCCCAATTGAACCTTCACGCCTCATCTTTACATAGGCCGCCCTCTTCCATTTAACAAGAAAAATGTCTGCAGTTGCCAGCTCACAAGTACATTACTTTCAAATCAAATGGAAGAACACTGAACTGAATTTTGCATCCCAAAATCTTATAGCAAGAAGAGCCATTTGGCTCCTCATGTCAATCCGTACCAGTTCCCTTTGAAACAGCTATTCACTTGACCTCCTCTGCCCCTAACAATTCTCTAAATTTGACTGTTTCCAACAATGTTAATTATGAACACAGTCTCTACTATTCAATGACTATGCATGTTTAACCTGTGATGTTATTTACTACGATCATGGCTGATTACCCTACTCAGTACTCCAGCTGTCAACTCATACCCTTCGATACATTTAGCCCTTAGAACTACATATAACTCCTTCTTGAAAACATTCAAATGTTTTGTCAGAAGATTTCTCAGACTCACCACTCTCTGGGTGAAGAAATTTCTCCTCCAGTCCCAAATGCTTATCCCATATCCTTAGACTATGATCCCCGGTTCTGGAGACTCAGTCATCAGGAATATCCTTTCTGCATTTGCCCTGTTTAGTCCTGTTAGAACTTTACAGGTTTCTACGAGATCCTCATTCTTCTAAACTCCACTGAATACAGTCCTAACTTATTCAGTCTCTCCTCATAATTCAGTACTGCCTAATAAACAAGTGTTACTTGTTTTCCAAAGTCCATCAATAAACTGAAATGTATCTTAATAGGATCTGAGTCCATAAATATTACTTCAGTTCTTAAAGACTTTGTGTCCAGTTGATTTCTGCTAACCGGTTTGTTAAATGACGTCTCTTCTCCAGCATTGTTGGCTTTGTCAGAACTGCTTACTGCAGATGTCAAATCTGGAAATTCTTTGTCATCCTACAAAGTCAAGAGGAATTAGTTAGATTTATTTAAAGTTTCATGTAAATATTCTGTGATAAATTACACAATTATTCAACTAAAATTTGAAAAACACAAGTCAATTAATTTCATAGTTGTGTAACAAATGAAAAATGATCCCAAGAACTGGGCCATAAGCATTAGCAGAACAATGGTAAAGCACACGCTTATCAACATGGTTGTCTTTAGATTAGATTAGATTACATTACATTTACAGTGTGGAAGCAGGGCCTTCGGCCCAACAAGTCCACACCGACCTGCCGAAGCACAACCCACCCATACCCCTACATTTACCCCTTACCTAACACTACGGGCAATTTAGCATGGCCAATTCACCTGACCTACACATCTTTGGACTGTGGGAGGAAACTGGAGCACCCGGAGGAAACCCACGCAGACACGGGGAGAACGTGCAAACTCCACACAGTCAGTCGCCTGAGGCAGGAATTGAACCCGGGTCTCTGGTGCTGTGAGGCAGCAGTGCTAACCATTGTGCCGCCCACAAGTGCCGTCTTTCTTTGTGCTACATTAAAATTTAAAATGTGAGTGCACTGTAAATTCTTGAAGAACTGAAAAATTACTAATACCACAGCATACGCTTCCCTAGTTAGGCCATAATCATGAATGCAAAGGAATTATCACCCACTTTTAAAAAGTGCAGAAAATATTGCTGTTTCCATATCCTGTAAAGATGCAGAACAATGCCTCCATTAGCGCCTTGCAAACCTAAATCCACCAGGAAAGGTTATTGCCGACATGCTGAGGAGAATCACTTTAGGTCGATAGCAACTGCACTAAATACTTGTTTTTGTGCTTTTTGACATGTGGGAACATTAAAACACTCAGCATTTTTATGGGTGATGCCCCACTGATACAAAGAAGTTAATAGTGATAATTTTATTACTGTTTGTGCTGTCTGCCAAGTAACAACTACTGCCCTTCATTACGACAGTGAGCTACTTAAAATACCATTTTGAAATATATTAAAAAATTAAGGGAAAATAGTGCAACTTTTAAAAAATTTCATGAGAGCTGAACATCCGTTGTGCAAGGGAGGCAGAAAGAGAGCAAAATGAAATCTACGGAGAATGACAACCTTCTCCTTTAAAAAACATTAATTTATTTACTGGAGCAATTTATAAATTAAAACACTGGCTACTCAGTGTTATAAAATGCCTAAAACTAAAGGCCTGGATTTTGCAATGAGTGCTGAAGAGACAATACTTGGCTTCTACCTTTGAAGAAACTTGTCTATGAAGATCTATTGACCTCAGTGGTGTGGATTTTCCCTTCCGTGATATGAGTTTGAAATTGATGTCAAGACAAGAGGCTGTCCAATGATATTACACTGTAGGGTCATCATTTGCTGTCCCTTGATTGAAGGATGTTGTCTACTTAGCATCATAAGTTTTTGTCAAGACTCCATGTGTCTGAGCAGGCCAATAATCAATTGGAAGATTTTTAAGCACATGGACCAGATGTCCTGCAACAGTAGTGAAGTCTAGGACTTGCTTCCTTTTCTTTTGTACCATCACCACTCAGACTCATCAATAAGTCATAGAGTCTCAAACTGTAATACAACTTGATGGACCACTGATTGACATTCTGAATGTTTGGCAGCAAGCTCCTTTATTCCATTAATGTCAATGCTTCAAAGAGAGCTACAGAGTATCTTTGATGCATTTTTCTTGTCCTTCCCTAAAACATCAGTCTTTTGAGAACTGAGAATACAGGATGGCTGGTGCAAGCTTTATTTCTACCATCCAGACAGCAACTAGTTCATCAAATCCACAGAGGCTGCTGATAACAAAACAATCCCAATATCATCATGTTGTCGAGCAGCAATAAACAATAAAACAGATTTAAAAATATTAAAGCCTATGCCCCTATGAAATTCCAGCTGATGCCTTTAAAGTTGAAAGACATTTGCCAATAGGTTAAGCAGATAATCACGAAGAATCCTCAGGAAATAAACCAGAAAGTGAAATACGTGGCTGTCTTCCCTCCTCCATCCCAATTTAAGTCCATGGCTGGCACCTCACTTAAGTTGCTGTTAACCAAACAGGGGACACAACAAGTAAATCTACACAAGGTTATTTGCAGGCTCCCGGAAGGGACTTTAAATGCAAACTCCTCTCTAAATCTACTATAAAGGAAGGCACAAGATCCTGCTTGTGGAATGAGATCACAAACTTCAAAACAAAGTTAAACCATGGATTTTTTAAAAATATCATAACAGAGGAGTTTGACATTCCAGTACAAAGACCAATTTTTCAAGACAAGGATAGCCTTCAGCAGTATTTCGGACTTGGAATGCCATTTAAAGTCCACAAGGAGTATTTTTTCCAAGAGGTTTTTCAATCTGATATCATTTAAAAGGGAATGTTGCCATTTCAGAGATTTGCAAAGATGGCTATCTGCAAATCTTCAATTGCAAATTTAATTGAAGAACAAGAAATCACTAGCTGAAACCTCTACATTCCCACATTTAGCCTTGCACAAGTAGAAGCTGTCAGTTTCACAAATAAAATGTAAGCAAATGCCAGTTTCAACATTATTACAACTGCAAAATTTGGCCCTTTCAAGCAAATCACGTGGAACAGTTTTTGACTGGGATTTAATTGTACTTTTGATTTTGTACTAAGCTGAGGTATCAGAATCAAGGGACCTCTGCTGTTATGACAATACTGACAAGCCAGATCCAAACTGTCTTGATGATAATAAATTTTAACTTTTTTGCAATTTGTCACCATTGTAGTTAGTGACTAAAACATCTTCACATAAGGCTGCAAATGTTCTTGAACAAAAGAACATTAAAAAGGTAAAGTTGCAATAGTCTTACTAGAACATAATACCGGTCTATCAATAGAAAGAAACAACTGGTGTGGTTTAACCTGAGGGTCACCTGAGGCAAGGGGACAGGTTCAGAAGGTCAATCCTTTGTGATAACCTTTGCAACTGAACCAATTTTGTTGATGTCACTGCATTGTAAACTTTGTCCACAAAAACGTGCTAACTGATGCCTAAAAGAACATTAGTTTGTTATACACAAGAAAAAGGTAGGTATTCACATATTCCGAACTGTTCTATTTCTTAACACAAACAGTATAACAAGATTTCAGCCGGTTACCCAAAACTATCCTTTAACAGATACTCATTCCGAGAGAAATATCACTCCAATGTCAACTCTTTGATTTGGAGGATAACGCAGCAGTAAGTTTGTGGAGGATATAAAGATTGGTGGAGCTATGGATAGTGAGGAGGATTGTCAGAAAATACAGCAGAATATAGATTAACTGGAGGCATGGGCAGAAAAATGACAGATGGAGTTTAATGTGATGTGATGCATTTGAAAGGTCAAATACAGGTGGAAATTATAC
This sequence comes from Chiloscyllium plagiosum, assembly GCF_037043375.1. Taxonomy (NCBI): domain Eukaryota; kingdom Metazoa; phylum Chordata; class Chondrichthyes; order Orectolobiformes; family Hemiscylliidae; genus Chiloscyllium; species Chiloscyllium plagiosum. The sequence continues at coordinate 62,221,665 of NW_028270140.1, forward strand.
AGTAAATGGCAGAACCCTCATGAGCATTGATATGCAGAGAGATTTGGGTGTACACATCCACAGATCATTGAAAGCAGCACCACAGGTAGATAAGGTAGTTTAAAAAAAGGGGTTTATGGCATGCGTGCCTTGATTGGAAGGGACACTAAATATAAGGATAGCCAGGTCATGCTACAACTTCATAGAACTTTAGTTAGGTCACACTTGGAATACTGTGTACAGTTCTGGTCGCCACACCACTAGATGGATGTGGATGCTTTGGAGAAGGTACAGAAAAGATTTACCAGGATGTTACCTGGTATGGCTGGAGGGGGGGGCGGGGGCGGGGGGGTGGGGGGGGGGGGGGTTAGCTATGATGAAATGGTTGAATAGACTGAGTTTGTTTTCACTGCAACATAGGAGGTTGAAGGGCAACCTGATAGAATTTTATAAGATTGGGAATGGCATGGACAGTGTGGAAAGGATGAGGCTTTTTCCCAGGGTGGAGGGGTTAATTATTAGGGGACACAGGTTCAAGGTGTTAGAGTTGGGAGGGAGCGGGGGCAGGTTAAAAGAGATATGCAAGGCAAGTTTTTCCACACAAAAGAGTGGTAAGTGCCTGGAATTCACTGGCAGAGACAGTGGTGAAAGCAGACAGCAGCAGCATTCAAGAAATATCTAGACGAACACAAGAATAGGAAGGGAATAGAGGGATATAGATCCTGTAAGTGAAGACAGTTTTAGTACGGAAGGACAAAATGTGTTGGTGCAGGCTTGAAGGACCGAAGGGCTGTTCTTCGTTCTTTCATTTCTTACTTGACTGCCTCTTCCCAGTTTTACAATACCTTTGAGTCTACTGGCATGTTGTTTTTTCAAATTCTGATGCTTTAAACCTACTTTGAGTTTGGATAGGTGGAACACATCTTTATACTTCCCAATCACGATGCTACACATCCAGACCACTTCCACTAGGGTGAATGGTTGCTGCCCAAGTGTCAACTTGATTCCTCTGCTGGAAGGAAACTCTCTTCCTTTGAACTGACCTTCTAATTCTTCTGAGGTCAAAACTCTCATTTTCTGATTAGCTGTAGATATTTTTGTTCAACCTGTTCAGATAGGTTGTGGCACACGTTTCGAGCAGGTAGACCTTGATCCCAAGTCTAATGACCCAGAAAGGGTCCTCTGATCTCTTGTAAACTCAGCAGTATAAACATTCCACCCACTGATGTATTTCAGTCACTTTGATTTTTTTTTAAAACTTCACAGAACTGACCAAAATCCATCTGCCTCTATTTTAAAATCCAAATGAATACATATAAAGTTCAGATTTATACAAGGCTGAATTATCAATTTTAAAATGATAAGTTGACTTTTCTTTGCTTTTTCATTGTCCTGTGTATTTACTTCAATGACTCTTAACTCTCAGCAGCCCAAACAATGTGGCAGCATTGTTGTAAAGTTGCATTTAGGCCTCATTACAAAAATTGAGAGAGTGGTCTTACATTTATGATGACAAATTTTTATTTCCTAATCATATTTCAAAATCTCAAATACTCATTTCATCTTCTATCAATATAAACTATTCACCATTTCACCTCAGAATGGAAGCCAGCAACTGGGAAAATAATTAGTGAACTTGTAAGCCGAGTCCTGAAACTTTTTATTCTTTCATAACTGATTAAGAATCACTGGAGAGTATTTGCTGCCCATCCCCAAATTCCCTCAAGACAACTTCTTAAAGATGACTTTTACTAGGTTAAAATATTGATCAAATAAGCAAACAGAAGTTGTTATATTTGACACAATTGATAAATTTCACCTTTCGATATTATTTTAAAATAAATTGCCAGGTGATTATTTTGAAAGCAAGACCAATTGCAAATTGTTCAAAGATATGAATCTACAGCTGCACTGCTACTTTCAGAATTTAGCTTACAATTTACTGAGACAAACTGTATGCCATTCATTATATGTAGAAACTGGAAACCTAGTCTCAAATGAGTTTCTTTAAAGTATTTTTAAGCAAGATGGAGCAAAAACAGCTCACAGATATGATCTTATGAGCTGTTAGAGGAAATGGTGGAGGCTAGTACAATTACAACATTTAAGAGGCATCTGGATGGGTATGTGAATAGGAAAGGTTTGAAGCGTTATGGGCCAGGTGCTGGCAGGTGGGACTAGACAGGGTTGGGATATCTGGTCGGCTTGGACGAGTTGGACCAAAGGGTAAAACCCAACCCAATCTAGTCTCACCTGCCAGCATCTGGCCCATATCCCTGCAAACCCTTCCTATTCATATACCCATCCAGATGCCTTTTAAATGTTGCAATCGTACTAGCCTCCACCACTTCTTCTGGCAGCTCAATCCATACACATAGCACCCTCTGCGTGAAAACATTGCCCCTTAGGTCTCTTTTATATCTTTCCCTCTCACCCTAAACCTATGCCTCCTAGTTCTGGACTCCCCAACCCCAGGGAAAAGACATCATCTATTTATCCCATCCATACCCCTCATGATTTTATAAAAACCTCTATAAGATCACCCCTCAGCCTCCGACGCTCGAGGGAAAACAGCCCCAGCCTATTCAACATCTCCCTATAGCTCAAACCCTCCAACCCTGGCAACGTTCTTGTAAATCTTTTCTGAACACTTTGAAGTTTCACAACATATTTCCGATAGGAAAGTGACCAGAATTGCACACAATACTCTAACAGTGGCCGAACCAATGTCCTGCACAGCCACAACATGACCTCCCAACTCTTACTATGCTGACCAACAAAGGAAAGCATTAAAAGTTTGTGAAAAGATTTGTAGCTCGGGTGCTCGTTGTTGTGGTTCTGTTCGCCGAGCTGGGAATTTGTGTTGCAGACGTTTCATCCCCTGTCTAGGTGACATCCTCAGTGCTTGGGAGCCTCCTGTGAAGCGCTTCTGTGGTGTTTCCTCGGGCATTTATAGTGATTTGTATCTGCCACTTCCGGTTGTCTCCGGTTGCAACACAAATTCCCAGCTCGGCGAACAGAACCACAACAAAAGGAAAGTATACTAAATGCCTTCTTCATTATCCTATCTACCTGCGACTATACTTTCAAGGAGCTATGAACTTGTACTCCAAGGGCACTTTGTTCATCAACACTCCCTAGAAACTTTTCATTAAGTGTATAAGTCCTGAAAAATGTTTTGCTGGAAAAGCGCAGCAGGTCAGGCAGCATCAAAGGAGCAGGAGAATCGACGTTTTGAGCATAAGCCCTTCTTCAGCCCGAAACGTCGATTCTCCTGCTCCTTTGATCCTGCCTGACCTGCTGCGCTTTTCCAGCAACACATTTTTCAGCTCTGATCTACAGCATCTGCAATCCTCACTTCCTGCTAGTGTATAAGTCCTGCTAAGATTTGCTTTCCCGAAATGCAGCACCTCACACTTATCTAAATTAAACTCCATTTGCCACTTCTCAGCCCATCTGATCAAGATCCCGTTGTAATCGGTGGTAACGTTCTTCGCTGTCCACTACACCTCCAATTTTGGTGTCATCTGCAAACTTACTAACTGTACCTTTTATGCTCACACGCAAATCATTTATATAAATGACGAAAAGTAGTGGACCTAGCACTGAACCTTGTGGCACTCCACTGGTCACAGGCCTCCAGTCTGAAAAACAACCCTCCATTACCACCCTCTGTCTTCTATCTTTGAGCCAGTTCTGTAATCAAATGGCTAGTTCTCCCTGTATTCCATGAGCTCTAACCTTGCTAACCAGTCTCCCATTGGGAACCTTGTCGAACGCCTTACTGAGGTCCATATACATCATATCCACTGCTCTGCCCTCATCAATCCTTTGAGTTTTTTTTGAAGAAGTAAAATCAAGTTTGTGAGACATGATTTCCCATGCACAAAGCCCTGTAGACAATCCCTAATTAGTCCTGGTCTTTCCAAATACATGTACATCATGTCCCTCAGGATTCCCTCCAACAACTTGACCACCGCCGACGTCAGGCTCACTGGTCTATACTTCACTGGCTTGTCCTTACCACCTTCCTTAAACAGTGCACCACATTAGCCAACCTCCAGTCTTCCGGCATCTCACCTATGACTGTTGATGATACAAATATCTCAGCAAGAGGCCCAGCAATCACTTCCCTAGCTTCCCACAGAGTTCTAGGGTACACCTGATCATGTCCTGGGGATTTATCCACTTTTATGTGTTTCAAGACATCCAGCACTTCCTCCTCTATAATATGGACATTTTTCAATACTTCCCTTTTGAAATATTGAAATACTCCCACACGTCCAAAGGGACAATTTACAAAAAGATCACATGGGATTAATGGATTAAAAAAAATGGGAAGGGGAGGAAGTAAGGGAAGAAAAATAGTAGGCACTCAAACAGTTCCTAACTTGCATTTTGCCAAATCAGTTATTTAACAAAAAGTCTACAAACACAAGGTGAAAAAGAAAGGTGCATAGGATAAGTAATGGAGGATGCCTCCTTTCATTCAGACACTCTTTGTTTTAGCAATGACAAAACTTTTGGGCGGCACAGTGGCACAGTGGTTAGCACTGCTGCCTCACAGCACCAGAGACCCGGGTTCAATTCCCGCCTCAGGCGACTGACTGTGTGGAGTTTGCCTGTTCTCCCCGTGTCTGCGTGGGTTTCCTCCGGGTGCTCTGGTTTCCTCCCACAGTCCAAAGATGTGCAGGTCAGGTGAATTGGCCATGCTAAATTGCCCGTAGTGTTAGGTAAGGGGTAAATGTAGGGGTATAGGTGGGTTGTGCTTTGGCGGGGCGATGTGGACTTGTTGGGCCGAAGGGCCTGTTTCCACACTAAGTAATCTAATCTAAAAAAAAACTAATTCAGTTCTACTGTTTTAGATCTCTCAGGCAAACACAATTGACTAAAATGACATGTTTAATAAACGTTTTCAACTGGCTGCCCTTGAGCGGAGAAGGTTCAATATCTTTCTCAATTCTGGAAATGGTTCAACAGCTTAGCGTCAACAAATTCTAACTTGCTCGGAGTACGGTCTTTACTAATATGCGTTAATGGTTAGCACACTATGAATAGATGAATTATTTATCTTAATCCCTCTTTGTAGGAATGTAATTACCTATTTTGCTAATAGTCCAGTTTATCAGTAACAAAAAGGATATATAAAACAGTGAAATATTCAGATTTTCCTACTGCTATAAAAATGTTTAGACAGTTGCATTGCCTATTAATGCTATACTACTATTGATTTCTCTGTATATTATTCTGAAGTAACAACCTTTACTCTTTGCTGTTAAGTGATTAAATACGAGGCAATTTAGATGCAGTAACCAAGTAACCTGATAAATTACGACTAGTCTTAAGACAGTGGACAGTTTAAAATCATTATGGGATATTGCACTGCATACTGCACTGAACTTTAATTAGTTAACAAGTCATGCTGAAGGGAACATTGCAACTACATCATCCTTTACAGAGTAATGGTATGGGCCATTTTTTTATAATTAAGGGTTTCAATTGGTAGATTAGCAACAAGTGAAGCAATCTGTAAAAATAATCAATTGAAGAGTTAGGGGTAAAATAATATCAAAAAATAAAGTTATTGATGGGGGACAGAGGCAAAGGTTCTTAGATTTGAAGTCTGCAGCCTGCTACTAAGCTCAAAACAGAGTAATTGCCAGGTTTGGCTTCAAGAACAGCAATTGGATCAATGTTCAACCATCATGTGTTTCATAAATCTGAAACCCATACTGATATGAAGAGTAAATTATAAGTTTAGAATACACATTTCTCCCTTAACCAAAGCATTTAATAAAATTTAAAATAAAGCAAAATCAAATACCTCAAATCGAGGTAACTCCTGCACAGTTATCTTGGACTCATTAGGTTTTGGAACAGCATTTGGTTCCTTTGGTTTTTGTTTCTTTTTCTTCTTTTTCGGTTTCTCAACTGACTCTTTCAGTTTTGTTTCACCACCATTGCTCTGAGAATAATTGGATATTTCACATTTTAAATACATCAGAATTTAAAAATCAAGAATAATTTTCAAGGCTAAAAGTAAAAGACAACCTGCATATTTGGTATTTCCCTGACCTGAGAAACATTATGTGCAGATATCTTTGGTGGAGCTGAACAGAGAACAGGTTTCTTAGGCGCTTGTGAAACAATTCTGGCCCACGACAAGACAGATGGAGGGTCAGTAGATAAAGATGACGTAGGTGGTGCTACTGTACTTGCTGGTGCAACAAAATGAATAACTTAATTATAGCATTAACATAGAAGAAATGTACACATATTGGCTCACATTCAAAGTTGATATTATACGACATTTCCTAGGACATATTATTCACATTTCATTAAGATATATAACTAAAAGCAAACACCACTTTGATGAAAGGCAGCGTAGTGGTTCAATGGTCAACAATGCTACCTCACAAAGCCAGGGATCCAGGTTCAATTCCAGCCTTGGGTGACTGTGCAAACTCCACGCAGACATTTTCTCCATGTCTATGTGGGCTTCCTCAGTGTGCTCTGGTTTCCTCCCATAGATGTACAGGTTAGGTGGATTAAGCATGCAAAATTCCCCATAATGTCCAGGAAGGTGCAGGCTGGATGGGTTCGCCATGGGAAATGCAGGGTTACAGGGGCTGGGTTAAAGGGTGGGTCTGGGTGGGATTCTCTTCGAAGGGTCAGTGTTGATTTGATGGGCCAAATGCCTTGCATCTACACTGTACAGATTCTATTATTCTATGAAGTTTTAGTCTCACAGGAACAAATTCTTAATTTTAAAGAAAAGCTATGAGATACAACCCTTGTTTTAATGACTTAGTCATCACTACAATATTCAGATATGAAGCATTGCCTCAACCTTTTAATTACTTAACGCATCTTTGGAAATTTTACAAATTTTTGATATTCTTAAGAAACACTCATCAGGAGGTCAAATGAAATCAAAATATTCTAAAATAATTCTCATTTCTGAATTAATTTTAAGAAGTATGTTTAATGTTGGTTGAAGAAATTAACAAAAAATCCTCACTTGCAACAAAAACCCACATAAGATGCAGTATTCTATCTACTTTCCTGTGTGCCTCAGAAAGCTGGACATGTAAAGATTAATGGAAGAAAACGAGCCCTTTGAAATGTGGATGCCAAGACGAACATAAAGATTCTATACACATCTTAAAAGAATTGATGAAAAAAAACTCTAAACAAAGTGACATCCAGAAAAGAAAATTCTAGTATTTCAGCTATTACTCAGAGCTGAAAAGCCATACAAGATCTTTTCCAGAAGGCAAAGTGTAAGGCAGCAGAATGTAGGGTTGACCTAGACATCGATGGATGATGGATGTCGCAGAGTGGTTGTAGATGGGCTACAGGTTGAAATGTGAGGATGGCACAAGATAGACAAGCATTCCATGTCAGATTCCTGGCAGGTGTAGCTATAAGCAATGGTTAAAATATACATACACATCAGTAAACATTTTCAGCAATTATACCTTTTATCAAGACTATATTAATGGTAAATGTTAAAAGTATAATGCAAGTGTTTAGGAATAGTTTATAAAATTTTGTTTCCATAACTATCAAGTTTTAGGATAAATTTATTGTTTAACATAATTTTCATAAACTAAGGCTTCTTAGGCTGAAAAATATTTTATTCACAGCCATTTGGAGAAATAATATAGAAGTGTATTGTCACACGTACTTGAACATGAAAAATACAGCGAAAAGTTCTCTTAGTCGCCCCACAGTCTAAAGGAAAATGAGGACAAATGGCCAAAATGTCTACCTGTGACAGTAGTGGAGTCAGAGACAGAACATTTCTCTGAAGCAGTTGGAAATCCAGGTAGCTGGGATGTCTCCAGTGTCTCACCCTAGACAAAGAATGAGATGTTAAATTGATTTTTTCTTCCACAATGGAACAGTGGCAGAAAAACTAAACTGCAGCTGCAAATGATGTTTAAGAAGTAAATAAATATAAAAACACAATCTGCTCAGTCTTTACGATTTAGTATAGTATATTTCACATCTTCCAATTAGATTCTACTGCATGCCAGAGTTAAATTTAAATTCAAGAAGTTGGATTCATAAACTCAGTAAAACCAAGCACTTCAACATTTTCATGGGGAATATCTATCATTTATTTTTGGAGGGGTGAGAATTTGTTTTTCAAAATAAATCAAAAGGGAAAATAAAACATTCTGACAAATTAACAAAAAAATTGTAATTCACTTTTAAAGATGACCTTAAACTAAAGGACCATCTGACCTCTCCAGTGGTCAAAGAAAATTTGTGATATTTTTCCAAGAGCAAAGAAGATCTCCCATATTCTGCTTGACATCAGTTCGCAAGTATCACTAAAATAGCAGTTATCTACCTATTTGTAGGGCCTTTCTTTGCACGAATGCCTACTATATTACAACTTAAAAGTACACTCTAAAAATATCTCTTTGGCTGGGAAGACAAAGCCTGCCTCCAAGCTACAAGCCAATCAGACCAGCAACCCCATCAGGAGCCATGACCATCAAGATGAGTCAATGCAGTAAAGGATGCCTTCAGAACAATGCGAGTGGGGTCACTGTTTGGGACAGTCAAGACAGGTGGCAGGAATGGGGAAAAGCGCTGTTGTATTGCTATTCAGTGAGAGCATGGGATCATGTTACCATGGGAACTGGCTACCAGAGACATATCTGACCACACAGAATCCCCAGTTTTGAAGCACCCTCTGACAAGCCAAACAACAAAGTCCCATGTACCCCTCTGTGGAGGGGAAGGATTCTTAAGAGTCAGTCATTCAAGTGGAACCACTGGCCTTCATTAGTAGAATGTTATGGCTTGGGAATTTGAACATCATTCCCCTGCCATTTCACAGGTCCTCCATATCTCCCATTACATCTATTTTATCTAATGTGTTGATTGCGATAATGAACTTCATGACATAACATGTTCCCATCATGCTTTTCAAAGAAATACTAATTTAGTGCCTGAAGACAAGGAAGCTACGTATGAAATTGGTTAAAATGTCTGTTTATGGACATACAGGGATTCTGATAAGTAATGAACACCAAGGTGCGGTTGTCAGCTATCCTTTTTGCAGACATCCCCATTTATAAAATGGTTACTTCATAAACTTGGTTTGGATGAGATTGTATGAAAATAATGTCACCTTCATTCAACTGGCTCCTGGAAGTAGCAAAACTGTCATCTGGTCCCTGAGTACTGTAGGTTTGAGCAAAAATCCACATCGTCTATAATACTGGACAAAACCCTGAACTTTTCAAAAAAAAACTTAAAAGCTGTGCTGAGCTTTGGGAAAAATACACAAACACAGAGATGGCTGCCAAGAACCATTTTCATCCTGGAAGTCCAATTTACACCTCCACTCTGAACAGACCAATCAGCCTAACCTAACATTCTAGATTGAAACTAAATTTTACACCTCGGGCTACACAGTACAGACAGTATGGGGTCTACATAGATACCAAGCGTACTTCAATCAAAATCTATTTATACATATTAACTACCAGGAAGCCAACTGACTTCAGAAGGAAACACAATGAATAACATAGATTTGAGGGGAGATAACAGGTACACAGTCTGTATAACTACCAGCCCTAATCTCACTTGGGAGAGAGCTTCTCTCAACAACAAGCTTTTGCAGCTTCTCTCCACACTTGCAGCCCCAACTAGCTGCTTCAGAACGGAGAACCATAGAGGCCGAACAGGAAAACTGAATCGGGAAGCCAAACCAAGAGCATTATCAGAACAAAGAACATCTGAGAAGGTGGGGTCGGGGGCGAGAGCCAACCAAGCACTCTCTGAACAAGAACTTCGAGACACAGGCATGTTCTGAACCAAGGGAACAGACAGCAAGAATCTCAGCAACTTTAAAACTGCATTTTCCTCAGTGGTGAGCTGAGACTCCAGAGACCCCAATGTTCTGACCTAGTTAGCAGGGAAGGGAAGGCGGGTGATGACAGTGCATGGGACTCCAATGTTAGGAAGTTTGATTAGTTTTTGTGATTAAAAAACTGTTGTTTTAGGTTCTAATAGTGTTAATTGAATAGTGTACTTAATTATTGTTCTCTGTAAAACTGTTAATTTCACTGTTTACTGCATTTAACTTTATTTCTTGTATTATACATACCTTTTTGTACTTAAATAAATGCATAGATTCTTTTGTCCTTAAAACACTTGTCTACTGCCTTCTTCACATTCACATTCCCTAAATAATTCCAGAGTCTAGAACCAAGGATCTGGGAATAATTTGAACCACATAAAATCAGCAAATTACTGACTTCAAACCAGAACCCTACAGTACAAGCAGCAACAGCAGCTATGAGGGTTTTAAATCTGGATGACCAGCAGGAACAGCATCCTATAGGAGGGAATTCAATTCCTGGTAGCGAGTAGGGTCCAAGATGGGAACTGCTACCTACTCCCATTAAGACAACCTTATTGTTAACCCCAGCATGAAGTGCACTGAAGTCTTTCTAGACGAACATTACGTCCCTGTTCTTTCTATAGGAAAGACATACATGCATTTATATAGTGATTTTCATGACCAGATGACATCTCAAAGCACTTTGCAGCCAAATCTTTCCTGATGTGTAACCACTATTGGAAAAAGGTAGACAAAACCCTGAGCTGAATCTAATGATGTTCAGCACCAGCCAGGGGAGGGGCATTGGTTGAAGAGTATCAGCAACAATTGATGCACATTGTTGAGTTCTGTTGCACATCAACAAATTTGGTTTGGGCAGATTGGTACTATGCTGGGAAGCAGTATTCTGCAGTTCAGTCCGTAATGGCAAGAACAAAGATCCTTAGATTCTTCTCTGGTCTCCATTTACAACTGGCCAGTCTAAAGGTGGTTTTTGTGGTATTTAACTTTTACTGTAGTTTGGATGTGATGCTGTCTGAATGCGAGACTTCTGTCAATGCAGTGATGTAGTTAAACAGGGTAAGGATCAGTCTGAATATCCAGGATGATGTTTAATTCCCCCTTAGCACTAACATCATGAAGGTGTAATGCTTTAGAATTTAGTTTTAGTCACCATATATTGTAGTAGCTGACCAGCTTTGCTATAACATCAAAAGGTCCGAACCATATGCCACAGTAGATGTTATCTACACAGGTAAATTTCCAGCACAAGTTTGGTAATGGTTGTTGGTGAGGTAAAAACGTAGTCTGGCGCACTGACCTCTACACCGCTGAAGCCAAACGTCAACTCGAGGACACCTCTTCCTACTGCCCCCTCAACCATGACTCACCCCCCATCACCAAACCACCATCTCCCAGACCATACAGAACCTCATCACCTCAGGAGATCTCCCACCCACAGCTTCCAACCTCATAGTCCGGGAACCCCGCACTGCCCGGTTCTATCTCCTTCCCAAGATCTACAAGCCTGACCACTCTGGCTGACCCATTGACTCAGCATGCTCCTGCCCCACTGAACTCATCTCTACCTACCTTGACACTGTCCTATCCCCCCTAGTCCAGGAACTCCCCACATAGGTTCGAGACATCTCCCATGCCCTCCACCTCCTCCAAGACTTCCATTTCCCCGGCCCCCAACGCCTCATCTTCACCATGGATATCCAATCCCTCTACACCTCCATCCGCCATAACCAGGGCCTTCAAGCCCTCAGTTTTTTCCTCTCCAGACGTCCCAACAGTACCCTTCCACCGACACTCTCATTCGTTTGGCCGAACTGGTCCTCATCCTTAACAATTTCTCCTTTGAATCCTCCCACTTCCTCCAGACCAAAGGGGTAGCCATGGGCACACATATGGGCCCCAACTATGCCTGTCTCTTTGTTGGCTACGTAGAGCAGTTGATCTTCCGTAATTACACCGGCACCACTCCCCACCTCTTCCTCCACTACATTGATGACTGCATTCGCGCCACCTCGTGCTCCCACGAGGAGGTTGAGCAATTCAACTTCACCAACACATTCCACCCTGACCTTAAATTTACCTGGACCATCTCTGACACCTCCCTCCCCTTCCTGGACCTCTCCATCACCATTAATGACAACCGACTTGACACTGACATTTTTTACAAACCCACCGACTCCCATAGCTACCTGGATTACACCTCTTCCCACCCTACCTCTTGCAAAAATGCCATCCTGTATTCCCAATTCCTCCGCCTCCGCCGATTTGCTCCCAGGAGGACCAGTTCCACCAAGAACACACGAGATGGCCTCCTTCTTTAGAGACCACAATTTACCTGGTCAGGTCCACGCCCCCCCTACAACCCACCCTCCCATCCTGGCACTTTCCCCTGCCACCGCAGGAACTGTAAAACCTGCGCACACACCTCCTCCCTCACCTCTATCCAAGGCCCTAAAGGAGCCTTCCACATCCAAAGTTTTACTTGCACATCCACTAATATCATTTATTGTATCCGTTGCTCCTGATGTGGTCGTCTCTACATTGGGGAGACTGGGAGCCTCCTAGCAGAGTGCTTTAGGGAACATCTCCGAGACACCCGCACCAGTCAACCACACCGCCCCGTGGCCCAACATTTCAACTCCCCGTCCCACTCTGCCGAGGACATGGAGGTCCTGGGCCTCCTTCACCGCCGCTCCCTCACCATCAGACGCCTGGAGGAAGAACGTCTCATCTTCCGCCTCGGAACACTTCAACCCCAGGGCATCAATGTGGACTTCAACAGTTTCCTCATTTCCCCTTCCCCCACCTCACCCTAGTTCTAAACTTCCAGCTCAGCACTGTCCCCATGACTTGTCCGGACTTGTCCTACCTGCCTATCTCCTTTTCCACCTATCCACTCCACCCTCTCCTCCCTGACCTATCACCTTCATCCCCTCCCCCACTCACCCATTGTACTCTATGCTACTTTCTCCCCACCCCCACCCTCCTCTAGCTTATCTCTCCACGCTCCAGGCTCACTGCCTTTATTCCTGAAGGGCTTTTGCCCGAAACGTCGATTTCGAAGCTCCTTGGATGCTGCCTGAACTGCTGTGCTCTTCCAGCACCACTAATCCAGAAAACGGTTGTTGGTGTACTAGTTTAACAGGGTTGAAGCCAATAAAGATGCTTGAGGTAGCCCACTCATCCAGTTCATTCGGCTGAGAATGTCATTAAGCATATGCATCCTGATCCATCTATCTTGTTCAACGGTATCAGTTACCCAGGCAGTAGAAGGCTGATATTTTGGTGAACAGACCAATATGCCAGACAGTAATATATGCTGCAGTGGCACCAAGGAAAATTGACCGTGTTGAGATTCCCTTGAAAGCCATTTTCAAAGCGGATAATATGAAGATTATAACTTCTTTGTTATTCAAAGGAGACTCTCTCTAATCCACAATGAAATTCAAGTATTAACAATGCGTTAACATGACAAAATAAAGGTTTGTTTAATACATCAAGAGAGTGTATCATGGGTCTTCTTTTTAGGCTGGTTTCAAATCTATGCATTTCTCGACTAATTCTGGCACTAGTCCAAATTATTTTAAACTTCTCTAAACTTAAAGCAGCTTTTAATAAGAAGATAGACTGCTTTTGTTTGTAACTAGAGATGCCTCAAAGTTAAATCAAGAATGCACACAGTAAATAAGATTTGATTAAAGCAATTAATTTACTTGTAAACTGTTTACAGTACAGTGCCCCATACCACTTGTGCTGCATCATCTGATGGCCATATTTTGGCAGACTGCTCGGAGCCTTTACTGGACACCCTGACATTTCCGAGGGCACGGTTGCATTGTTGTGTTAATGAGCTCTGTAATTCGGGGAAATCACTTAAAGTGATTTCAGGTGTGATATCAGCCTTAGACTCAGATTCACTTTGAATTTTCTGAATGGAGTTTGATTTGCTGTGGTGGCATCTGTTAGACCGCTTGACTTCTGTACAAAAACAGAAATATATAGTTAATCTCAGTGCTGAGAATGCAGAAACTAGTCAATAAACATAGGACCCAAAGGACAAAATAACACCAGTAGAGTGCAACAATGACAAAGAACTGATAGTTTCCCATAACTCTTTGAAATGTCTCTATCTGATCAGCCATTATTGCTCCCAGACTGAAGGGAATAAAGGGACTGAAGGAGGAAGGGGAAATGAAGGAGAAACCAGGACAGAACCCCACTGGTCCTCACCTACCACCCCACCAACCTCTATGTACAATGTATCATCCGCCGTCATTTCCGCCACCTCCAAACGGACCCCACCACCAGTGATATATTTCCCTCCCCTATCAGCATTCCGAAAAGACCACTCCCTCCGTGACTCCCTCGTCAGGTCCACACCCCCCACCAACCCAACCTCCACTCCCGGCACCTTCCCCTCCAACTGCAAGAAATGCAAAACTTGCGCCCACACCTCCCCCCTTACTTCCCTCCAAGGCCCCAAGGGACATTTCCATATCCGCCACAAATTCACCTGCACCTCCACACACATCATCTATTGCATCCGCTGCACCCCGATGTGGCCTCCTCTATATTGGGGAGACAGGCCGTCTACTTGCGGAACGTTTCAGAGAACACCTCTGGGACACCCGGACCAACCAACCCAACCACCCCATGGCTCAACACTTCAACTCCCCCTCCCACTCCACCAAGGACATGCAGGTCCTTGGACTCCTCCATTGCCAGACCATGGCAACACAACGTTTGGAGGAAGAGCACCTCATCTTCTGCCTGGGAACCCTCCAGGGATGAACTCAGATTTCTCCAGTTTCCTCATTTCCCCTCCCCCCACCTTGTCTCAGTCAAATCCCTCGAACTCAGCACCGCCTTCCTAACCTGCAATCATCTTCCTGACCTCTCCGCCCCCACCCCACTCCGGCCTATCACCCTCACCTTGACCTCCCTCCACCTATCGCATTTCCAAAGCCCTCCCCCAAGTCCCTCCCCTCTACCTTTTATCTTAGACCATAAGACCAGAAGACATAGGAGTGGAAGTAAGGCCATTCGGCCCATCAAGTCCACTCCGCCATTCAATCATGGCTGATGCGCATTTCAGCTCCACTTACCAGCGTTCTCCCCGTAGCCCTTAATTCCTCGAGACAACAAGAATCTATCAATCTCGGCCTTGAAGACATTTAGCGTCCCGGCTTCCACTGCACTCCGTGGCAATGAATTCCACTTAGCCTGCTGGACACACTTTCCTCATTCCTGAAGAAGGGCTTATGCCCGAAACGTCAATTCTCCTGTTCCTTGGATGCTGCCTGACCTGCTGCGCTTTTCCGGCAACACATTTTCAGCTCTGATCTCCAGCATCTGCAGCCCTCACTTTCTCCTTGAAGGGAATGTTCACCTGGAACCTGTAAACTTCACAGGCCATCTCTCTCAAGTAACAAAAACAGAAATTGCTGTTGAAATTCAATGGGTCTGGCAGCATCTATGGGAAGAAAGGTCCGTGACTCTTCATTAAAATTGACAGCAGCTAGGAAAAGCTGGTATTTATGCTGAAGTTGGGACATGCTAGTCCACTCCTCATCCATTCCCAAAACCTCCCCACACCCCCATCGCATCTTCCCATGTCACTGCAGAATTTACCTGCAGCAATTTCAATCTATTTAGTCTACTGTTTTGCTGTTCACAGTATGCTCTCGACACTGGGAGACGAGACACAGACTAGTGACTGCTTTATAGAACACCTGATTTCTGTCAGTAAAAATAATTCAGCTTCCAGTCACCTACCACGTCAATACACCACCATGTTCCCATGCCAACATTTCTGTCTCAGGCCTGCTGCGTATTACAGCGAGCCTCAGTGCAAACTTAAAGAACAGCATTTCATTTTCCATATGGGACTCTGCAGCCCCTACTACTCAACATCAAGTTCAATAGCTTTAGAGATTGATGCCATTCTTTCATTTTTTTAAAAAAACCATCACCATTTACATTTTTAAAAATCTTTTCTGACCTAATTTCCTCGAAATTATAGAAGCTGCAAACCTCATCAGTGAGGTTGTTTATTATTAACCTGCAGAATATATAGTTTATATTCACTAGTGGATACATTCGGTTTTTAAAATTTTGGTTTGACATTGGTTGCCTTTTGCACAGCCACACATTTTCACCCATTCTCGGGCCTATTATCACATTATACTTTTTTGCTTTTAGCATTGCACAAGCTACCCCATTCTCCGCGACCTTCATTCTTGTCACTTATTCAGCCTCTTTTGTCCTAGGCTGCCAACCACGATCTCCTCTTTTACCTACCCCTTTCAGTTCTCTCTCCTTCTCTTCGTCTCCACTTATCCGTTTACCTCTCCTTTTCCCACACCTCCCGAACCTAGTCTTCAGCACAAATACCCGTTTTTCTTAGCTGCTATCAGTTCTAATGAAGAGTCACCAAACTTGAAACATTGTTCTGCTTTTTTTCCCCTGACAGGCGCTGCCAGGCCTGCTCAATTTCACCAGCAATTTCTGTTTCTGTTTCAGATCAACAGCATCCACAGACCTTTGTTTTATGATTATCGAGCAAGTACTTGCACGACAATCAGAAACAAACCAAGATGGAACTCTACACCCGAATGTGGTAATATACCTTTAAAATCATATCAATAACAGTCTTCTAACCAACTGCACATACCACAAGGATGAATTATTCACACTTGTTAAACAAACTGCTTGTTATATTAGGTTTTGAGTAGCATGTTAAACCAAAACCATCCTGATATTTTATACAATTTTCCAATATGGAATATTTTGAAATAAATCAAATGCAGAGAACTGCAACTGTCAAATGTTGACCAACAAAAATTAAATATATTGGTACTTACGATATTTGGTTACATTATTCTTTAATACATCAGGCTGTTGTAATTGTTCATCTGTTGCAACCTCAGGTACTTCATTTGCATTTTGCCTCTGTTTTTTAAAATCTTTTCTGGATCTTGTTTCCTAAAAATTATAGAAACTGTTTACATCAGTGAGCTTGTTTATTATTAACCTACAGAATATGTAGCTTACATTCACTACTGGATACATTCTGTTCTTAAAATTTAACATTTCAAATCATTGACTTCAGGAAGAAAGCAGGAGCATGCCCCTATCTACATCAATGGAGCAGAGATTGAGAGGGTCAAAAGCATCAAGTAGTTAGGAGGAACAATAGTCAAGAAAAATGCGACACAGTAAAGAAAGCACAACAACACCTTTTCTTCCTCAGGCAGCATAGGAAATCTGGCATGCCCAGAAGGTCCCTTGTCAACTTTTACTGGTGCACCATAGAAAGCATACTATCTGGGGGCATAATGGTCTGGTACAGCAACTGCTCTGTCAAGGACTGTAAGATACTGCAGAAGGTTGCACACAGAAGTCAACCTCCCATCTAGGGGCTCCATTTATATTTCTTGTTGCCATGGAAAGTCTGCCAGCATTATCAAAGAGGAGAAAGTGAGGTCTGCAGACGCTGGAGATCAAAGCTGAAACTTTATTGCTGGAACAGCACAGCAGGTCAGGCAGCATCGAGGGAACAGAAGATTCGACGTCCTGAAGAAGGGCATGTGCCCGAAACGTCGAATCTTCTGTTCCCTAGATGCTGCCTGACCTGCTGTGCTGTTCCAGCAATAAAGTTTCAGCATTATCAAAGACCCCTCCGAACCCAGTAATGCTCTCCTACAACCTCTTCCAACAGGCAGAACATATAAAAGCTTGAAACACATGCCCCACACTGTTCAAGAAACCGCTTCTTCCCTGCTGTTACTAGATTGATGAACGCACTCTCTAACTTCAAATAATGCTGACCTTGTTAATGCTGATCTTGCTTCATGCAGTGTGCAGTGTAACCTGTATCTCCTGTGCAGTGTAACCTGTATGCCTCACTCCAAGCACACTATGATCTGTATGTCCTTGTTTGCTATGATCTGCCTGTACTGTTCACAAACAAAGCTTGTCACTGTACTTAGGTACATGCGACTACAATACATGAATCAAGTCAAAATTTCTCTCATTGGTTTTCTTCATTCCCTTCCTTAAGGAGTTAACTCACTGCTGAGAAATGGCTCTGTGATAATCACTATAAAGCAACTAATAGTGCTTCATTTAAGACTTTGTACATTTTACATGTTTCCACTAGTGTCACCTCCAACATGTGCAAGGATCATGTGAACTTCTGTCCTTAAGTTAAAAATCACACAACACCAGGTTACAGTCCAACAGGTTTATTTGGAAGCACTAGCTTTCAGAGCGCTGCTCCTTCATTAGGTGGTTGTGGAGTATAAGACACTGAATTTATAGCAAAGGTTTACACTGAAATTATATATTGAAAAAGACCTGGATTGTTTGTTAAGTCCCTCATCTTTTAGAATGAACATATTGGTTTCAATTCTTTCATATGTAAATCACAGAACTTATTTAAAAAGTTTACAGTCATGTCAGCCCAGATAATGCATTTAAAGGTGTGAGCTACCCTGTGTGAGACTGTCTGTGCCACAATGGTCAGATTGATTCTAACCTAAAAAAAAATTTAAAAATCTTACATGGATTCATGCAGTTTTTGAGCACAATAAAATATAATTCTGCAAGTACAAATTCACCCCACAAACTTATATGTGTATGTGTGCATGTGGGTGTTTGGGGTGGGGGGAGGAGGGGTTGATAGAGTGTGTGTATTTGTGGGAGGAGAAAGGGTTCTAATTCTGTGAAAGAGTGCATATAAGAGTGTGGACGTGAATGTGAGACCATATGAGAGGTTCTGCATGTGTGTGCGTGCGCATGTGTAGGAGTGCTTCTGTGTGTGCGCACGTGCGCCTACACGTGTAGAGTGCAATGGGGTCACGTGTGACATGAACCCAAGGTCATGGTTGAGGCCATCCCCATGGGTGGATAACTGCCTCTGCTCAGCCACTTTTCATTGTTGCCTGTCCCGAAGTCCGCCTTGGAGGACGGTCACCCGAAGGTCCGAGGTTGAATGTCCCGACTGGGAGAGAACACTCCGGTCTGTTGATTGTTGTACGGTGCCCATTCCTCCGTTGCCATAGCCTCTGCTCGGTTTCCCCAATGTACCATGCCTCAGGGCATCCTCGCCTGCAGCGTACGAGATAGATAACACTGGCCGAATTGCAGGAGTCCCTGCAACTATGGTGAGAGGTATCCCCACGCGGAATGGTGGTATCCGTGTCAACATTCTGACACGTCTTGCAGCACCTACTGTGACAGGGTTGGATGGTGTTGTTGTGGGGAAAAGTCACCAGCCTGAGTCAGAGTCAGGGTTCAATAACAGTTTATTGTACGAGGAAATACCGGAGCTCCGGGGAAAGACAAACAGCACAGTGGTCAGCTGCGAGTTCTCGCTCAACCCGGAGCACATGTCAAGACACTTTTATACATTTTGTAATACAATAGGTCAGTGAGTAGGTTATTGTCTTTGTAACATGGTTTGTTTATTGTAAACATTGCAGAATCATTCATTGTATCGATACAGTCATGGTCAATTCCAGCGCAGCCTTTGTTAAATTTCAACACGGTCGTTGTCAGTTTCAGTGTAGACATTGTCAGTTTCAATGTCTGCGCAGAAGTCCATTGCTGTAGGAATTGGTGCTAATCGTTCTTCCTGAAAAGGTACGATTACGGCAGCCCTGGTTATCACTTTGTATCGAGTCCGTTGGCTGGACCCAGAAACTTCAGCAGGCAGTGTACGCTACTCCTGTGTATTCTCTCCCCGACCCACCTTAAGCTAATCAACTAGGTTGCGAATGCATTGTGCTAGCATTCTGGTGGCCCCAGGCTGTGTCTGTGTTTGTTCCGCTGTCTCTCTCCAAATTATGGTCCAGCAGCCATCTTGTGTGTCAATTGGCCAACTTATAGTTCAATAGCCATCTTGTGTGTCTGTGTGCCTAGTGTCACCCTGCCCAGTGACATCTCCCACTTCAGTGCTGTCCTGAAAGCTGGACAGCTTGCTACGAACAATGATCTGTTTGAGATTTGGCGGTTGTTTAAAAGGCAAGAAGTGGAGGCGTGGTGCTCATCCTCATTGATAAATGTGTTGCAGGCTGCGAAGAATATGGCGTAGTTTTTTGGCTCCTGGGAAGCACTGGACAATAAAGGGTACCCTGTCGGTTGCAACTCATGTTTGTCTCCTGAAGAAGTCATTACGGTTTATTGCTGTGGCACGTCGGAACTGGCGGTCGATGAGTTGAGCATCGTACCCAGTTCTTAAGGAGGGCATCCTAGAGTACTTCCAGGTGCCCGCCACATTCCTCCTCATCTGAACAGATCCTGTATGTGCGTAGGGCTTATCCATAGGTGCCTATCCTTGATGGAGATGCGTGTGTCCAAGAATGAGACAGATAATAGAGAGTATTCCATGGTGAGTTTGATGGTGGGATGAAACTTGTTGATATCACTATGTAGTTATTTCAGTGACTACTCGCCCTGTGGCCTTAGATACAGGCTAGTGAAAAGGCCTTCCTAAATGTTCACTCTATCCAGGCCTCTTGATGCTCTAAGTGTTAATCAAATCCCCCCCCACACCGAGATCCTTCTAAACTCCATCACATACAGACCCACAGTCCGCAATTGCTTCTCATACTAACAAGCACTGCATTCATAGGATCATTCTTGTAATCTCTAGTCCGCCTCCAACACCAACCTTCCTTAAATTTTGGGCCCAGAACTACTTGCAATGTTCCAAGTGCAGTTTGATCAGAGTTTTCATCATAGAACTCCTACAGTGCGGAAAGAAGGAATTCAGCCCACTGACTCTGTACCAACCCTCCAAAGAGCATCCCAGCCTAGACCCAGCTCCCTACCCTACACAGCTCCCTGTAACCTGTATTTACTATGGCTAATTCACCTAGCCTGTACATCCCTGGATACGAAGGGCAATTTATCATGGCCAATTCACCAAACCTGCATATCTTTGGACCATGGGAGGAAATAAGACAACCTGTGGAAACCCAGGCAGAAACGAGATACAGTGCATGATCTCACAGTTTCCCACACTGCATTCTATCTGCTACTTCTTTACCAAAGACCGTCTGCAGCCTTCTTGCTTCCTCAACACTATCTGCAAACCACCCACCCCCCCATCTGTCTTTGTTGCTTGGTTTGCAGATGACACAATGTCCTCACTTCCTTCATCCAGAGGGTTAATGCATTACATGAATAGTTATGGTCCCAAGAGTAGTGGCAGATAGAGTTTAATTCAGATAAATAGGAGGTGCTGCATTTTGGAAAAGCAAATCAGAGCTGGACTTATACACTTAATGGTAAGGTCCTAGGGAGTGTTGCTGAATAAAGAGACCTTGGAGTGCAGGTTCCTTGAAAGTAGAGTTGCAGATAGATAGGATAATGAAGGTGTTTGATTTGCTTTCCTTTATTGGTCAGAGCATTGAGTACAGGAGTTGGGAGGTCATGTTGCAGCTGTATGGGACATTGGTTAGGCCACTGTTGGAATATTGCGTGCAATATTCTTCCCATCAGAAATATATTGTGAATCTTGAAAGGGCTCAGAAAAGATTTACAAGGATGTTGCCAGGGTTGGAGGATTTGAGCTATAGGGAGAGGTTGAATAGGCTGGGGCTGTTTTCCCTGGAGTGTCGGAGGGTGGGGGGTGACCTTAGAGGTTTATAAAATCATGAGGGGCATGGATAGGATAAATAGACAAAGACCCTGGGGTGGGGGAGTCTAGAACTAGAGGGCATAGGTTTAGGGTGAGAGGGGAAAGATATAAAGAGAGACCTAAGGGGCAACATTGTCACGCAGAGGGTGGTGCGTTTATGGAATGAGGAGTGGTGAAGGCTAGTATGATTGCAACATTTAAAAGGCATCAGGATGGGTATTTGAATAGGAAGGTTTTGGAGGGATATGGGCTGGGTGCTGGCAGGTGGGACTAGATTGGGTTGGGGTATCTGGGTCGGTGTGGACAGGTTGGACTGAAGGGTCTGTTTCCATACTGTACACCTCTATGACTCTACTGCAGAAATGGTCACCAGCTGCCATCCCCTGAAAAACAACCCTTTATTCTGACTCTGACTTCTGCCAATCAATCAACCAAACTTCTACCCATGCCAGCACCACGCCCCAAACACCGTAGACTCTTACTTTATTTAGCAATTTCTATGCTGCAACTTGGAAAGCCAAATAGATCACATCTACTGGTTCT
The DNA here is from genome assembly GCF_037043375.1 of Chiloscyllium plagiosum. Lineage (NCBI taxonomy): Eukaryota > Metazoa > Chordata > Chondrichthyes > Orectolobiformes > Hemiscylliidae > Chiloscyllium > Chiloscyllium plagiosum. The sequence continues at coordinate 62,243,723 of NW_028270140.1, forward strand.
CTTAGGAGAAAGTGAGGACTGCAGATGCTGGGAATCAGAGCTTAAAAATGTATTGCTGGAAAAGCACAGCAGGTCAGGCAGCAAAGGAGAAGGAGAATTGACGTTTCGGGCATAAGCCCTTCTTCAGGAATGAGGAGGGTGTGTCAAGCAGGCTAAGATAAAAAGGCAGGGAGGAGGGACTTGGGGGAGGGGGGTTGGGAATGCGATAGGTGAAAGGAGGTTAAGGTGAGGGTGATAGGCCGGAGAGGGGTTGGGGGCGGAGAGGTCGGGAAGAAGATTGCAGGTCAAGAAGGCGGTGCCAAGTCTGAGGGCTGGGACTGAGAAAAGGTGGGGCGAGGGTAAATGAGGATGCTGGAGAAATCTGTATTCATCCCTTGTGGTTGGAGGGTTCCTAGGCGGAAGATGAGTCGCTCTTCCTCCAGGCGTCGTGTTGCCATGGTCTGGCGATGGAGTAGGCCAAGGACCTGCATGTCCTTGGCGGAGTGGGAGGGGGAGTTAAAAGTGTTCAGCCATGGGGCGGTTGGGTTGGTTGGTGCGGGTGTCCCAGAGGTGTTCTCTGAAACGTTCTACAAGTAGGCGGCCTGTCTCCCCAATGTGTAGGAGGCCACATCGGGTGCAGCGGATGCAGTAAATGTGGCCTCCTACACATTGGGGAGACAGGCCGCCTACTTGCGGAACGTTTCAGAGAACACCTCTGGGACACCTGCACCAATCAACCCAACCGTCCCATGGCTGAACACATTAATTCCCCCTCCCACTCCGCCAACGTCATGCAGGTCCTTGGCCTACTCCATCGCCAGACCATGGCAACACGACGCCTGGAGGAAGAGCGACTCATCTTCCGCCTAGGAACCCTCCAACCACAAGGGATGAATACAGATTTCTCCAGCTTCCTCATTTCCCTTCCCCCCACCTTTTCTCAGTCCCGGCCCTCAGACTCGGCACCGCCTTCTCTACTGGTTCTCTTGTCTAACTTGCTTAATAACTCTTCAAAAGAATTCTAACAGATTTGTCAGGCATCGGGCATGACCTCCCCTTGATAAAGCTGGGCTGACTCAGCTTTAAAATTACCATGCACCTCCAAGTACTCCGCAATCTCAACCTTAATAAGGACTCCAAAATCTTACCAATGACCAAGATCAGGCTGACCAGTCTAGTCTTCTGCCTTCCTCCATCCCTACAGGTATGATATATTAGCCATTTTCCAGTGTTCTGAGTCCCTCCCTGACTCCAACAATTTTGGAAACATAATTACCAATGCCTCTAAAATCTCCTCAGCTAACTCCTTCATAATTCTGTGGGTGTGGTCCATTTGATCCAGATAATTTATCATCCACCTTCAGACCTTGCAAATTGTCCACTACCTTCTCCTTAGTGATGGCCATTGCCCTCACCTCTGCCACTGGCTGTCTTGAAGTTCTGTTATGCTATTGGAGTCATCCATTTTGAAAACTGATGCAAAGTACCTATTCAGTTCCTCCATTATTTCTTTGCTCTCCATTACCATTTCTCCAGCTTTATTTTCCAGCTGTCTAACGTCCACTCTTGCTTCTCTCCTACCTTTTAGATATCTTAAAAAGACTTGCAAGTCTTTTTTTATGTGTGTGTGTGTGTGTGTGTGGAAGATGGTGTTGGACGTGGTTGGGGATGCGGGCAGTATTGGATGGGGTTGGGGGGGTGCAGGCAGGGGCTCGCGTGCAGTGTGCTGCAGTCTGCTCTCCTGAACGGGGAGCAGACTTAAAACAGAAAACTGAGTCCCAGAGGAGAGGCATTGAATTGATTAACCAAATAATCAATTATCTGAACAAAATAGTGCCCACCCATCTCTTTCGGATAATCGAGGTTTATCAGTACTTAAATGTAATACGGTGACGTCTGATTCCAGCTTGCCCCTCTCAAACAGCAGGGTGAATTCTATGTTATGGTCATTGTCTCCTCAGGGATTCCTTCATTTTAAGGTTCCTAATCAAGTCTGCCTCATTATCCATCACTAAATCCAAAACTGCCTGTTCCCTAGTAAGTTCTACCACAAGCTAGTCCAAATAAAACTCTCAGGCATTCCATGAATTTATTTTTGAGATCCGCAACCAACCTGATTTTCCTAGTCCACCTTGCATATTGAAGTCCCCATGATTGTTGTAACAGTGTCTTTCTGTCTCCAAATTTATTTTCTTCTCCACATCCTGACTTCTGTTAGGAGGCCTGTACACTATTCCCATCAGGGTCCTTCTTCCCCCCCTTTGTGATTCCTTAACTTTACCCACAAAGATGCTACCCCCTCCGACTTTGCATCACTCGCAACAATTTAATTTAATTTCTTACTAACAAAGTAACCTGACCCTCTGCCTGTCCTTTCAGTAGGATGTACATCCAATATATTAAATTTTCACCCCTGATCTCTTACAGCCACATCTGTGATACCAACAACATTGAAATTGGTAGGTACAATCTGTACAAGTTAATTTACCTTATTGCGTACACTAGAACAAAAGAACATTACAGTGCGGTACAGGGCCTTCAGCTCTCGATGTTGCGCTGCCCTGTGAAACCAATCCGAAGCCCATCTGACCTACACTATTCCATCCTCGTCCATATGCCTATCCATTGACCATTTAAATGCCCATAAAGTTGGCGAGTCTACAACTGTTCCAGCTAGTGCGTTCCACACCCCCACTACTCTGAGTAAAGAAACTACCTCTGACATCTGTCCTACATCTATTACCCCTGAATTTGAAGTTATGCCTCCACATGCTAGCCATCACCATCCGAGGAAAAAGGCTCTCACTGTCCACTGTATCTAACCCCCTGATTATTTTATATGTCTCAATTAAGTCACCTCTCAACCTTCCTCTAACAAAAGCAGCCTTAATTCACTCAGCCTTTCCTCATAAGACCTCCCCTCCATACGAGGCAACATCCTGGTAAATCTCCTCTGAACACTTTCCAAAGCTTCCACATCCTTCCTATAATGCGGTCACCAGAACAGTACGCAATAATCCAAGCAGCATGACCTCATGGTTCCGAAACTCGATCCCTCTACTAATAAAAGCTAATACCCGGATGCTTTAAACAACCTTATCAACCTGGGTGGCAATCTATGTACTTGGACACAGGTCTTTCTGCTCATCTACACTACCAGGAATCTTATCATTAGCCCAGCGCTCTTTATTCCTGTTGCTCCTTCCAAAGTGAATCATCTCACATTTTTCTTCATTAAACTTCATTTGCCACAACTCAGCCCAACTCTGCAACTTATCTATGTCCCTCTGTAACCCACAACATCCTTCGTCACTATCCACAACTGTACTGACCTTAAAGTCGTCTGCAAATTTACTAACCCAACCTTCTACGCTCTCATTGAAGTCATTTATTAAAATGACAAACAGTGGATCCAAAACAGATCCTTGTGGTACACCACTAGTAACTGAACACCATGATGAACATTTCCCATCAACCACCACCCTCTGTCTTCTTTCAGCTAGCCAAATTTCTGATCCACAGCGCTAAATTACCCTCAATCCCATGCCTCCGTATTTTGTACAGTAGCCTACCATGAGGAACCTTATCAAACGCCTTACTGAAATCCATATAAAACCACAAACAGCTTTACCTTCATCCACCGGTTTGGTCACCTTCTCAAAGAAGAAGAAAAAAAAAAGAGTACGTACATGAATTACAAGTCTTGCATTGACTGCCCCACCCGCCACTTCTCGTGATTGTCCCCTCATCTGTTGTGCCTGAAATTTGATTCCTGACCTTGTAAATTATCAGGGAAATATAAAATCATTAAAGAGATATCCCTGTTCAGAAATCTGCATTGTTCCCTGTCAGAATTTAGGCAACTCTCATCAAAAGCATATGCAGGATAAGAAACAAACATCCTTGATGGCACTGAAGATTAGAGCAGTAATAATCACATAGTCGCATCAGTTTTAAAAAAGGAAATCAATAATTTGGCAAATCTCAAAATTGCAGACAAACTCAAGAAGCCCATCACAAAAACTACAAAAATTATGGCTGAAAACAACAAATGCTGAAGATCACAGCAGGTCAGGCAGTGTCCACTGAGAGGGAGCAAACTAACATGGAATCTTCATTTGCTCCTACAAAAATTATGGTATTGGTTAACATTGAATTAGCCTTTAGATTTCAAATTGAGCTCCCTGTGTGTGGTCATACACATCAGAGGAAAAAAGGTATTCAGCCAGAGAATGCAGAGCCAGCAATATGCTTCAGGCCCATCAACCCCTTATTATTCTAGCAGCAATGATACCAGAGGCATTGTTGCACAAACAACTTGTATGTGATTAAAACTAAGCTTAACAAACATTCACAATTATATGAACATCTGTGCAGCAGGTGGAAGGATAGAACTATTGCATGCACACATACACTAAATTAGCACAGGTATAACATAATCCTACAAATACATGACAACAGTCTTGCTGTACTAAATATATTGTTGTCATGACATACCTTAGTTGTCTGGTTCAAAAATGCTTTCTCCTTCTCAAATTCCTGCAGGCCAGGCTGTTTTTCCTTGTTACTTCTGCTACCATACTTGTGCTTGGAAAAGCCAATGTCTTCGCAGCGTGATGCTGTGTGTGCATACAAATTCAATGAAGATTCAGATGTCTGTTCATACGAATAGCAGAAGGAATAGTCCATAGGCAACTGAGATGGCATAACTGGATAGGATGTGTGCAACTCTGAAAAATTCTGAGACTGTTTACTGCAGCCATTCTCTGATGTGTGCAAACGCTGCCTAAAAAGCAGAACAAAAAAAAAACTCACAGGATTGTTAACTGATATGGCTGTGAAACAACTGCAAGAGAAATCACTGTCGTGTATCCCATGATGGATATTCATACATTTCATTCATCAGTGAACAAATGCACTCAAAATATTCCAGCACAATTACATCTTGTAAAATGTGATCTAGTGCATTTTTTCAAAAGTAAACCTTTACCTGAAGGCCTTTTGCTTTTTCATCTTGTTATGTGCAAGACAATGGTTTTCTTTTATAAATGTCCATTTGCAACCACCCTATTGCTAAATTAGGATAGATAATGCTTTCTCATACATTAGTAATGTGGTCTTCATTTGTGCGCCTGAACAGTCAGCAAGCATATGCTACATGAAGGGATGAGGGCAGGTATTTTTGGAAGGACCAACACTGTCATCATACATTTGGTGTACTTTCACCACAATCATTACAGGAAGTATTAATTAGCCGAAACCTAGCGAACATTTCTCCTCTCCAATCAAGCAATTGTTGCATCAGCCAGAGACTAGCTAGCTCAACAGACTGGGAAATGAGCATGACAATTTTCTGATCTGCATGGCACAATACCACAAGGATAAATATTCTGCTTAGGTAAATTTTGCATGTTGACAATCTAAACCTACAAAGAAATTAGTACGGTATGCAGTGTGTTCGTGAACATAGTCAATGTGTTCAGTGAAGGCCACATAAGTCGTCATACTATGGCATACAAAAGCATATTTGCAGCTTCTTTAAAGGTATGTTCAATTAAAAAAAACACAGGCAGAAAAAAGTTATTTTTCCTCTACAGTTAATTTTAAATTGGTTTCACATGTTACCATCTAATATACCTAAAATGATTCTAATTTTAATTTGTATCTCCAATGTGCATTCCATGACTTTGTAATTCTGCATTAATTTCTCCTGCTCGGCCTCTTCCCCTCCCTCATCACAGAACAGTTGCGGTAGAACACAACAGGTGGGGATGGGGGAAGCAGAAAATGGCAACAAACTAAGGGGGCTAGGAAAAGAGAAAAAGAATCCACTAAGTACAGTCAGTTCTGATATAACGCAATAGTTCTGTTCTCGTGCAATCGCGCATTATAAGAAAATCTCACAATAGCCATGCCATTTAAACTAATGGGGCCAGGATGGCATTATAGCCAATACAAGCAAGGAAAGTTCGCATTCTATAAATATTGGTCGAAATTCTTCAATCACATTAAAGCCAGCTTGCGTTGAAGCAGCACAGATTTAAGCGGAGCTCTGCATATGACGACTCCAACATCTTTTTATCTGACTAACACTGTTCTTTAGTAGGCCGTCTAAGAGGACCCCAACATCTGTTAATATTTGCAGGATTTCACATATTTAGACAACACTCAGCACCACTGTTATACTGCCTAAAAATCAATCTCTGAGCAAGCTTCTGGGCACAGTGGTGGTATGGTGCCTTTGAGAGACGTGTTCTGAGCTGTTTCTCCTGCAGAGGATATTGTTAATGTATCCGCCTGAACCACTCATTCCATGTGCGAACCACCCGCTGTGTATAAAAATTGTCCCTCACGTTCCCTTTTATTCTTTCCCCTTTAGCCTGAAACGGATGCCCTCTGGTCCTCGATTCCCCAACCCTGAGAGAAAGACGGAGTGCATTCACCCTATCCATGCCTCTCATGATCTTAAACACCTTTAAAATATTCCCCCCCCCCCCACCCCCCCAAATCTCCTTTGCCTTAAAGAAAAAACTCCTAGCTTGTCGAACCTCTCCCTATAACTAAGACCATTAAGTACAGGCAACATTCTTGTAAATTTCTTCTGCATTCTACCTAGTTTAATAGCATGGTCCCTAGAACAAGGTGACCAAAACTAAACACAATACTCCAAGTGTGGCCTCACCAACATCCTGTACAACTGCAACATTACTTCCAAACTTCTACATTCGGTGCCCTGACTGATAAAGGCCACTGTGCCAAAAGCCTTCTTCATTGCCCTGCCTACCTATAACTCCACTTTCAGAGAACTGTAAACGTGAACTCTAAGATCCCTCTATTCCATTACACTCCTTAAGGCCCTACTATTCACCATGAAACTTCTACCTTGATTTGACTTTCCAAAATGCAAGGCCTCACATTTACCTATATTAAATTCCTTGTTATGTATTTCAATAAATATCTTGTTTCTGTGTTTTAACTGTGTTGTAATAAAGTGTATTTTGATTAAAACCTATTGATGGACCAATCAAATCATAACAGCACCTTATTCGTACCTTTAAACAAATATAAAAGTTAGGATCTAGGCCATCTCTTTACAATACTTTGGGTCTGGTATTGTCTATTACAGGTACATAGCCCCATAGAGATGAGACTCTCTGTTAAGGTTTGCAGTATAACGCTCTTGTGAAAGGTCTAGGGACATTATATTAAAATCACGGTATAAATCTAAATTGTTGTCTGTATCCCAGTAACAAGACCACAGGGAAAAGGGAAACATTTGATTCTATCTGCAACTGTAGAATTCATCAGTGTCTCACTGTCAGTTCCAATGAATGTACAAAACATATCATCCTTTATTTGCCGGTGTCACTGAAACTGGCTTTCCCATTTCCTAAATAACCGACTATACTTCAAAAGTGTACACTTAGGGTGGCACGGTAGCTCGGTGGTTAGCACTGCTGCCTCACAGCACCAGATACTGAGTTTAATTGTAGTCACGGGTGACTATCTGTGTGGAGTTTGCACATTTACCCCCTGTCTGTGTGGGTTTCCTTCAGGTGCTCTAGTTTTCTCCCACAGTCCAAACATGTGCAGGTTAGGTGGATTGGCCATTCCAAGTTCCCCATAGTGTCTAGGGATGGGCAGGCTAGGTGATTCACCACGGGAAATTCAGGGTTACAGGAATAGGGTAAGTGGGTGGGTCTGCATGGGACTCTCTTTGGAGGGGCAGTGCAGACTCAATGGGCTGAATGGCCTGCTTCCTCACTGTATGGATTCTATTGACTTTAAAAGTACTATGACACCCTGAAGTCCCCATGAGAAATTATATGGATCGATTTTCTTCTGTGCTGAAATACTTTCTATGATCATCCCTAAAATTGCTATGGAGCACATTAAGAATCAATGTTACTTTGTGTCATCAGTAAATTCAGCAACTCTACCATTGGTCCTTGCATCCAAATCATTCATGTACATTGCATATAATTAAGGGTCCAACATTAATACCTGTGGCATACCATTTGTCAAATCCTGCCAACCCACATACAGAATTCCAAAAAACAGATTCCAGTGACGTCCCATTAAAAGATTTACACAACTACAGCAAGACTTCCTTAATCTTGTACTCCAGTGCCCTTGTAGTAAAGGCAAACTCATCACTTTGCCTCCTTAATTGAATCAATATAGGAGTAGTGTTACTTATGTATGAAGACATCCAATTCTTCTTAACACCCAAAGTTTAATAACTTCTCAGCATGGGCAGACATCGATGGGCTGACTTGCCCACTTTTGCTCCTATTTTCTATGTTTCTATGTCCTGAAGAGGAAAAGCTATAGAAAACACTGTGGAGATAGGATGGGAAATGGGAGTTGCCAAGTTGCTCTTGATAACCGCCCACTTGAACAAGACAAACCAAATAATTTCCTTCTGTACTGAAATCATTTTCTAACACCAGAAATGTTTCTCAAGCTAGTTATATATTTTTTTAAACAGTTGGAATACAACAAGCTACAGAATTACAAAACTGATATTTACCTATCCACATAAGGATCTTGAACAAAAGGATAGCAGGTTGTTAGGTATCTTGGTAACGTAGCTGATGATTCAGACGATTTTGCTCCAATTGTTTGCTGTTTTGGCACAAATGGTTCAACGTCAGCTGATAATTTGGTCTCCTGTGGAAGATTACATTAGATTTTGAACTATATGTTATTTACAAAAATGGGAAAGAAAAATACAGTATGTGAAATAGAATGAACTGCTTCAAGCTCTGTCATAGATTCCTTCTTCCTTCACAGTTCACATTAAGGTTCCAAAAAGTCTTTCCACCATCTACACTGCACACAGCAACATGGAATATTTCCACTCGCATAGATGGAAATATTGATACTGAGAAAACTTTGCATCATCCAATACAAAGCTCAAATGGTACACCATCCACTCCTTTAAGCATCGGCTCTCCATGGCACCGTAAAACAGGCACTATCTGAAAAATTCAATACTGTATTGCAGCTTCCTTCACAGCACATGCCAAATTTACAAACCCCATCATCTAGAACAACAAAGACAGTTGGCACACAGAAACACAAACAATTCAAGGCTCCCCCTCCAATTTGAACACCATTCTCATTTGGAAATATACCACCTTCATTGTCACTAGACAAAATCCTGAAATTCCCTGCTCAATAACAGTATTGTAGGAGTACTTTTGCACAGATTTTAAGGTCAACTATGGGCCAAGCAACCAATGCTAATCTTTCCTGCAACATCCAAATCCAACAAATTAATAAAAAGTTAACACAGATCAGCGTCAGCTCGACTTTCTTACTAGCAACCCAGAGATACAAGTGCATAATCTAGGCCAGCACTCCACTGCAGAATTCAGGGCTTTTGAGTAGTGATATTGTTCTGATGAGATATTGACCATTTGCACCCATCCTCTCAATTAGAGATATAAACAATCACATGGCATTAATTTTGAAAAGAAGCAGGTATGTTCTCTGGAGATCCAGCCAATAATTGTCTCTCAAAAATCAAAGACCAGATTATCTAGTAATTGTCATGTCGCTTTTTGTGGAAGACTGTTGCTTACAAATTGGGTGATCTATTTCTTAGATAATTAATAATCTCAACACCAGGTTATAGTCCAACAGATTTATTTGGAAGCACTAGCTTTCAGAGCGTTCCTCCTGCATTAGATAAGTAATGGGGCAGGATCATAAGATATGGAATTTATAGGAAAATATCACAATGTCATGCAATTAAAATGATATATTGAATAAACCTACACTACTATTAAGTCTTTTATCTTTTAGAATGCATTGCAGGTTTCAGTTCATTAACATGTAAATCACAGAACTTCCTTAAAGTCACATTCTCAAAATAACCTAAGGTTTTATGTAAAAAAGTGACATCTCAGCTCAGACAATGCATTAAAGATGTGAGGTTAAAGTCTGTCTGTATCCCAATCTTGAGTTAGACTGGTTCTATTTCCTAAAGTAGGAATTTATAAAATATTATATGGATTGACTGCCTGCATCGACAGCCAGAAGGCTGGAAGATCACAGCAAGCCAGGCAGCATCAAATGGTGTAGAACCGGTGCAACCCTTCTTCAGGACTTGATAGCATACAGGTTGCGTGCTTGTTGAGCAGAAAATGAATGTATCTGCAAATACAATTCTGCAAATGCAAATTCACCCCATAGACTTGTGTGCACGCAAGAATGCGAGTGCGTGTTTGCATGTGTGCACGCGTGGTAGAGGGCATGCATGAATGTGATGAAGTATAAGCCTGTGAGAGGGTGTATGCATGGGTGAGAGTGTGGGGAGGTGTAAGTGTGTGTGTCTGAGAGACAGCTTGTGTATGAGAGAGGGTGTGCGCGAGTGTGTGGGCATATACGTGTGCATGTGTACGTGTGGGTTTAAGTGTATAGTGTAGTGGGGTCACCCGTAGTGTGACATGAAACCAAGGTCCCGGTTGAGGCCGTCCTCATAGCCAAGTTTGGTACCTATCAGCCTCTGCTCAGCCACTCTGCGTTGCTGCATATCCTGAAGTCTGCCTTGGAGGACAGTCACCTGAAGATCCTAGATTGAATGCCTGTCTGCTGTAGTGTTCCCCGACTGGGAGGGAACACCCTTGTATAGCAATTGTTGTGCTGTGTTCATTCATCCATTGTCTTAGCATCTGCTTGGTCTCGCCATTGTACCATGCCTCAGGACATCCTTGCCTTCAGTGTATGATAGACAACATTGTCGGGGTCAAATGAATACCTGCTATGAACATGGTGGGTGGCGTCCCCACATGTAATGGTGGTATCCAGGTAGACACACTGACTCGTCTTGCAGTGGCTGCTGTGACAGGGTTGTATGGTGTTGTTCTGAAGACCAGGCAGTTTACTGTGAAGAATGATCTGTTTAAGATTTGGCGATTGTTGAAAGGCAAGTGGAGGTGGAGGGAAGCTCTTAACGAGGTGCTCATCCTCATCGATAATGTTTTGCAGGTTGTGAAGAACATGGTGTAGTTTCTCAGCTCCCAGGAGGTGCTGGACAACGAAGGGATCCTATTAGTTGCATCCAGTGTCTGTCTCGAGGAGGGCATTACAGTTTCTCACTGTGGCACGTCGGAATTGGCGATTGATGAGTTGAGCATTGTACCCTGTTCTTATGAGGGTGTCCTTCAGCACCTTCAGGTATCCGTCGCATTCCTCGTCTGAACAGATCCTCTCTATGCATAGGGCTTTCCACAAGGGATGGCGGTTTTAATACTTTTAGGGTGGATGCTAGAAGAAGTGCAGCATCGTGAGGTTATCCACGGGTTCGCGGTAGAGAAAGGTACTGAGGTGCCTGTCCTTGATGGAGATGCACGTGTCCAAAACTGAGACAGATACTAACGAGTAGCCCATGGTAATTCTGATGGTGGGATGAAACTTGTTGATATCACTGGACCCATGGCGAGGAGTCGCTGAAACAACTGCACAGAGTAAGAAAAATGTTGTCAATATAACTAGTGTATCGTACTGATTGGAGGTCCTGTGCAGCAAAATCTTGTTTGAACATGGACATTAAAAATATTGGTATATTGGGGTGCAAGTTTGGTCCCCATGGCTGTTCCATGTGTCTAGATGAAGAACTGGTTGTCAAAAGGTGAAAACTTTGTGGTCGAGGGTGAAGCATATGCATTGTAGGATGGTGCTCGGAGATTGGCAGCTGCTGGTACTGAGTACTGAGGCTGTTGCAGCAATGCCGTCATTGTGGAGGATGCTGGTGTAGAGTGCCAAAATGTCCTTGGTGTGAGGAATGATCGCGGTTCAACTAGTCAGTGGGTGCTGAGTTTCTGTAAGAAATCTGTAGTGTCATGACAGAAGTTGGGGTCCTCTGTACAACAAGTTTCAAGATGCCCTTGACACAGCCAGATAGGCTCTCACACAGGGTTCCGCTACCTGACATGATGGGATGTCCAGGTGTGTTGGCTTTGTGTATCTTCGGAAGTCAGCCCCTCTGCGAGAAGTACGTGTGATGAGGGGGCGTAGGGAACTCTGAAGGACCAAATCAAAAGTCTTGATCAATTTGTTCAGTTCACTGTTGTGTCCTTTGGTCTGATCAGTTGGTAGTTACCCGTAGTGTTTCTGGTTGTTCAGTTGTCGGTACACTTCCTTGCACTAGTCCGTTCGATTCTGAATGATGTTGGCTACTCCTTTAATTGGCCAGTTTGATGACAATGTTGCAATTGGTTCTGAGAGCACGGATGGTGTTGCATTGAGATCAGGTGATGCTTTGCTCTACCTTGTGGGAGCAGCTGATGAATCCAGCATTTACATATTTCCTAACTGATTGAGCATACATGTCCAGCCCAGGGCAGCGGCCGTCTGGAGGAAAGGATGCAAGACCAAGCAGACGCTATGACAATGGATGAATGGACACCATGCAACAAATTGCCAGGCAGGGATGTTCCCTCCCAATTAGGGAACACTACAGTGGTCAGGGACATTTGGCCTCAGATCTTCGGTTGGCCATTCTCCAAGGCAGACTTCAAAAATCTTCAGAGTGGCCGAATAGAGGCTGATAGCCTAGTTCGGTACCATGAGAACGGCCTCAACTGGGATCTTGGGTTCATGTCACACTACAGGTGACCCCATTACACTATACATACTGTCTCTCTCTCACACGCACTCCTTCACAAGTCTACAGGATGAATTTGCATTTGCAAATACATTGTATTTTTGCTTCAAAAGCACACAACCTGCAGGCAGTCAATCCATGTAGCATTTTATAAATTCCTACTTTGGAAACAGAACCAGTCTGACTCAAGATTGGGATGCAATCTTGACTCGAACCTCACACCTTTAATACACTGAGTGGTGATGTCACCTCATTTTATAAAACCTTAAGGTACAGAGTCACTGAGATGTACAGCATAGAAACAAACCCTTCGGTCGAACCCATCCATGCCGACCAGATATCCCAACCCAATCTAGTCCCACCTGCCAGCACCCAGCTCATTTCCCTCCAAACCCTTCCTATTCATATATCCATCCAAATTCCTCTTAAATGTTGCAATTGTACCAGCCTCCACCACATCCTCTGGCAACTCATTCCATACACATAGCACCCTCTGCGTGAAAAAGTTGCCCCTTAGGTCTCTTTTATATCTTTCCCCTCTCACCCTAAACCTATGCCCTCTAGTTCTGGACTCCCCAACCCCAGTGAAAAGACTGTCTATTTATCCTATCCATGCCCCTCATAATTTTGTAAACCTCTACAAGGTCACCCCTCAGCCTCCGACGCTCCAGGGAAAACAGCCCCAGCCTATTCAGCCTCTCCCTGTAGCTCAGATCCGCCAACCCTGGCAACATCCTTGTAAATCTTTTCTGAACCCTTTCAAGTTTCACAACATCTTTCCGATAGGAAGGAGACCAGAATTGCATGCAATATTCAAACAGTGGCCTAACCAATGTCCTGTACAGCCCCAACATGACCTCCCGACATGTCCTTAATACTCTGACCAATAAAGGAAAGCATACCAAATGCCTTCTTCACTATCCTATCTACCTGCGACTCCACTTTCAAGGAGCTATGAACGTGCACTCCAAGGTCTCTTTGTTCAGCAACACTCCCTAGGACCTTACCATTAAGTGTATAAGTCCTGCTAAGATTTGCTTTCCCAAAAGGCAGCACCTCGCACTTATCTGAATTAAACTCCATCTGCCACTTCTCAGTCATATCTCGAGAATGTGACTTAAAAAGGAAGTTTTGGGATTTACATATTAATGAACTGAAACCTGCAATGCATTCTAAAAGATGAAAGACTTAACAGTCGTCTAGGTTTGTTCAATATATCATTTTAATTGCATGACACTGATCTTTTCCTATAAATTCTGTGTCTTATGGTTCTGCCCCATTACTTATCTATTGAAAGAGGAACGCTCTGAAAGCTAGTGCTTCCAAAACAAACCTGTTGGACTATAACCTGGTGTGGTGTGATTTTTAAACTTTGTCCACCCCAGTCCGACACTGGCACCTCCACATCATATTTCCTATGTCAGTGTCTTTGAAAGATTTGCTTTTACATAGTAACTTTCAGGTCAACCCAAAAATGTTTCAGCCAATAAAGTGCTTTTTGAAGCTTTGTTCTACTGTATTCAAAATACTACAGTAACTACAGTTCAAAAGCATTTTATTACCTGTAAAGCAGTTTGATACATATTGAAAGACACTGCATAAAGCTATCCATAATTCAGCACTCAATGTGTTCATAAAAAAATGGCGGCAAAGCAAAAATGCGCGAATGCAAATCGTCAACAAAATAAGGGAAAGTTACATTCCAAAATATTTAACTAGTCCAAAGGTCTTCCATAACTTGCGTCCCTGGAGGACTTGCAGGAGGGAGCAAAGAAATCAGGATGGAGAACTGGTGAGAAGAAGGGAGCAAGAGTAACTGCAAGTGACTGGGAACAAGAAAATCAGGAGAAGCAATGGTCAGAAGGGACTGAGGCTGATTTAACTGTTCATGGACTATTTATCATTCATCCCAAACAGGCCTGCAGAAACTGGTGGTGAGCCAACTTCCTGAACCACTGCATTCTTTAGGGGGCAGGGACACCTATAGTGTGGTTTGTAAGGGAGATTTAGGATTTCAATCCGGTGATGGTGAGGGAACAGTGATACAGTTCCAACTCAGAAGTGAATGCAGGTTAAAGGAAATTTGGAGATGGTGTTGGTTTTTGAGAAGATTTGTAGCTCAGGTTGAGGTTCTGGATGTAGGTTTGCTCACTGAGTTGGAAGGTTCATTTCGTGTTGTTTCGTCACCCTACGAGGTAACATCTTCAGTGGGCCTCCGGACGAAGCACTGCTGATAATTCCTGCTTTCTGTGTCTGGGTTTCTTTGTGTTGGTGATGTCATTTTCTTTTTCTCAGGGGGTAGTAGATGGGGTCCAACTCGTGTTTGTTGATAGAGTTCTGGGTTGGAATGCCATGCTTCTAAGAATTCTCATGCATGGCTCTCTTTTGGCTTGTCCTGGGATGGATTTGTTGTCCCAGTCAAAGTGGGGTCCTTCCTGATCTGTATGTAAGGATACTAGTGAGAGAGAGTCATGTCGTTTTTGTGGCTAGTTGACATTCATGTATCCTGGTGGCTAGTTTTCTGCCTGTTTGTGGTGTGGTGTTTGTTATAGCTCTTGCAAGATATTTTCTAAATGACATTAGTTTTGCTTGTTGTCTGTATAGGGTCTTTCAAGTTCTTTAGCTGCTGTTTTAGTGTGTTGGTGGGTTTGTGGGCAACCATGATGCCAAGGGGTCCGAGAAGTCTGGCAATCATTTCTGATGTAGGGGAGAGTGGCTAGGGTTTCTGGACGTGTTTTATCTGCTTGTTTGGGTTTGTTGCTGAGAAATTTTTTTTAAAAAAAAGAGTAAAAACATTTTTTTAAAAGTCAGCAGACTGTGTTCATTGGGTACCCATTCTTTTTGGATACACAATATAGGTGATCTTCCTCTGCTCTACGTAGTTCCTCTGTGCTGTAGGGTGTATTGGCTTGTTGAAATAATGTTCTGGTGCAGCTTCATTTGTGGATGTTGGGATGATTGCTTCAACCCAAAATTCACAAACTAGGAGCCCCCCTCAGACCCATAGTCTTGCTACCTGGAACAGCAACTTACAGATTGGCCAAGGAGCTACACCAAAGACTAAAACACTTAGTAGAAGACTCATGCACTCCACCCAAGAGTTCCTGAAGACCAAAGACACCAAGATAGAAGAGGATGAAATAATGGCTTCCTTTGATGTAACAGCCTGTTACATCAATCACCATTAACCTGGCCAAGGAAACACTGACTACACTATTAGAAGACCCAAAGACACACACACACCAAACACCACTAACTTCATCAGCAAGGACAATATAGTCAAGCTGGTAGACCTATGCCTTACCACATACTTCACCTTCAACAACAAAACCTACAGACAAACCAACGGAACATCCATGGGACTTCCGATATCAGGGTTCTTAGCAGAGGCAGCAATGCAGAGACTCAAACAAACAGCTCTGCCAACCACCCAACCCAAACTTTGGATCCGCTACATTGATGACATCTCGTCACTGAATGAAAATTAGAGGAAACCTTCAAGACCATCAATAATACCCTTACTGGCATAAAATTCACTAAAGAGGAGGAAAACAACAACAAACTGCCATTCCTAGATGTCACAGCAGAATGAACAGCTAATGGGGAACTTCAAACCAGGGTCTACAGAAAAACAACATATACAGACCAAATATTAAACTACAGAAGCAATCATCCCAACATCCACAAATGAAGCTGCATCAGAGTATTATTTCAACAAGTCAACACACACTGCAGCACAGAGGAACTACACAGAGTAGAGGAAAATCATGTATACCGTGTATTCAGAAAGAATGGGTACCTAACGAATACAGTCCAGCAGTTTCTCAGCAACAAACCCAAACAAGCAGATAAAACACGTCCAGAAACCCTAGCCACTTTTCCCTACATCAAAGACATATCAGAAATGACTGCTACACTACTGAGACCCCTTGGCATCATGGGTGCCCACAAACCCACCAACACACTAAAACAGCAGCTAAAGAACTTGAAAGACCCTGTACAGGCAACAAGCAAAACTAATGTCATTTACAAAATATCGTGCAAGAACTGTAACAAATACCACATTGGACAAACAGGCAGAAAACTAGCCACCGGGATACATGACCCACTCTCACTAGTATCCTTACATACAGATGAGAAAGGACACCACTTCGACTGGGACAACACATCCATCCTAGGACAAGCCAAACAGAGACATGCACGAGAATTCCTAGAAGCCCAGAGGTCCACTGAAGATGTTACCTAGTAGGGTGACAAAACGTCTGGAAATGAACCTTTTGTTTTTCTTCTGCACGGAACTCAGGAAGTCCACATGCAGCAGTAACTTCTGAAACAGGAAGTCAATGCATTAAAGTCATTTAATATATGCAGACTAGACCATGCTGCTGGTGATAGCACACAATGCCTCACCAATATTCAGTTTTGAGTTGCTAGACCTTTTACAATCTTCCCCATTTAGCATGGTAGTAGTACCACACAACATGATGGGAGGGTATATTCAATGCAAAGACTTTGCAGTGGTCACTGCTACCAACACTACCATGGACAGATGCACCTGCAGCTGGAAAATTGATAAGGAATGGGTTAAGTTAGCTTCTTCATGCTGTTGGTTCCTTCACCAACTGCCACAGATCCAGTTTAGCAATTATGTACTGTAAAACCCAATCAACCTAGTCAGTAGTGGTACTATTGAGCCAGTCTTGATGGTGCATTCTGTGCCTGTGTCACCCTGAGTGCTAGCTCCAAAAACTGTTCACCGTGGAGGAGCACTGGCTCTTAATCTAAAGGGAAAGGGGTAGGTGGTAATTTGCAGTAGGTTCCCTTGCCCATGTATGTCCTGATACCATAAAATTTTAATGGGGTACACAATCAACGTCATGGACTTTCACAGCTACACATTCCTGCTTGTATATCACCAGGCTGAGATCTGTGGTGTGCTTGTCCTGACAATGGGACAGGATGTATCCAGGGATGGTGATGTCTGGGATATTGCCTACAAGATTCAATTCTGTTAGCGTAGCTATGTTAAACTGCAGAACAGTTCTCCCCAGTTTTTACACATACCTCCAAAACATTGGTCATTTGGAGTTTGCAGGGTGAATAAGGATGGACATGCTGTTGCCACTCCTGATGCTTAGGTTAATGCGGTAATCTATCTAGTTTAAGGCCTTACGGTCTTATCTGTCATGATTTGATACATCTCAGTGGTTTTCTCGGCCTTTTCAGAAGATACGTATGAGTCAACAACATGACTGTGTCCAGATTCTCACATAGGCCACGTTACCACTTAGAAAGACAAGCGCAGCAGATACTTAGAAACACCCATCACCGCAAGTTCCACTTCAAGTCACACACTATCCTGACTTGGAGCTATTTCACCACAACTCCATAATCACTGGGTCAAAACCCTGGGACTACGTTCCTAACTGCATTGTGGGTGTACCTACACTATGAAAATTGCAGTGATTCAAGGAAGCAGCTCACCATTATCCAGTCCAGGGCAGTTCGGGATGGACTATAAATGCTGGCATAACCAGTGACACATTCATCCTTTCCCATTCTGAAAATACTTTAGTAACAATTTGGGGTTTTACTACACAATTGACAAATGTTTAATGATCCACTAACTTTTAATTCCAAATTTAATTCAAATTTCACCAATTGCTTTGGTGGGATTCAAACCTATATCCCAAACGCATTAATCTGAGCCTCTGGATTACTAGTCTAATGACATTACCACCATAGCACCGTCTCACTATATATCATTTCATAATATGTATCACGTTCAGCTTCAAACAGATAAAATACCAAAACACCAAATATCCTCTTGAAACCCAGTTTTAAAACTATACACTGTCCAGACGTACATTCTGTACTGCGGGTTACAACCCATTGATCCAATAACTTCAGAAGAATGTTTTGTATTGATAATTCCTCCTTCTCAAAAGACAATTAAACATGACATACAGATTCAAATTATCCTCACAACTCTTGCCCAATTTTGATCACGTGGCAACTTACCCCCTCCCCAAAGTACAAGATCCAGTGTACTTCGTAGAATATTACAAATTTCAATAATTCTCCTAACTTTTAAAGATAGAGTTAAAGCAAAATAATATTAATTTCCCTTCTAGGATTCTGCTATACATACACTCTTCACTTGGGATTAACGGGCAATAGAAACATAGAAAATAGTAGCAGGAGTACATTGTTCAGTCCTTCAATCATGATCATGGCAGTTGATCTAACTTGATAGCCTGTTCCCATTTTCCCCTATATCCTTTCATCCCTTTAGTTTCTTCTTGAAGTCATACAATTTTGGCCTCAACTGCTTCCTGTAAAAGGATTTTCCACAGGCTTGCCACTCCCTGGGTAAAGGAATTTCTCCTCATCTCAGTCCTAAGTGGTTCACACTGTAACCTTAGACTGTAGCCCCCAGTTTTTGACACCCTTGCAATCAGTAACATCTTTCCTTAATCTACCCCATGCAGTACTGTTAGAATTTTGTAGGTTTCTATGAGATTCTTCCCCCAACCTCAATCTTGTGAACCTTGCTGGATACATTTCTAACGGATTCAACTTCTCATATCAGTCCCAACATTTAAGGGATCAGGCTGGGAAACCCTTGCCACACTCCCTCTATAACAAGAGCATCCTTCCTCAGATGGGAGACTAAAATTGCACATGGTATTTCAGGCGTAATCTCACCAAGGCCTGATATAATTGCAGCAAGACATCTTAATTCCTGTACTTGAATCCTCTTAGTATGTTGACCCTCACAGTATCAGCTTTATGCATCTGCTGCACCTGCATGCTTACCTTCAGCAATTAGCATATGGGTCCCATAGCACATTATCATCTGACTATAGATAGAGAGAGGACAATCTGCCTTCCTGTTTTTGCTACTAAAATAGCTCTGGCAAGAAAGTAAGCCCTGAAAATGTCATAGGAAATCATACTACAGTATTCATTCAAAATTAAGATCATGCAGAGGACCTTTAGGGCTCCATAATTAAATACTTGTAAATATTGTAAAAGCATTTGGTTCTGTCTACATATTTAACTCTCAGTTTCTGGTCACTTGCTATTTCAATTTATGTCTCAGCCCGATCTCTGTCTCTGGTATACTTCCTCTGTTCCAGTGAAGTGAAATACGTACTTGAGGTAGCACACCTCATCTTTCTAGTAGATATTTTGTAGCTGTCTAAGCCTAGTATGGCATTTAACAACTCAGGCACATCACTGATACCTCTGGTAGCACAAGTTGCCAAAGTTGAATGTATATGACAGCATTTCCTGAAAGGAAGGACAGACATTTAAGGGGGCTTTGTGAGGAAACTGATTGATACTTAAGGTACTACCACACAAGTGCCACTGGATGTGTTTTCATGGTATTGACCAGTTTCTTTCTCCCCTCCAATAACGTGGCTCACTAATTCAACTTATGCTTTCTTTCTTATTTACTCCATTTAGGTGTCCACAGATACTGTAGTTACATAGCTTTTACTCACTACGCCTCTTGTTCACCACTCTTATCCTCTTTCTTTCTAATTGGTGTTCATAACACCTTGCAGTCCTGAAAATATTTTACAGAGTAGCATGGAGACGAGTTCAATGTATAGAGTAATTAACTCAGGAATTTGATGATTCGGGAAAAGGTTCTGTTTTGGTCTTTAAAAAACAAGCAGTCCTAGAGCAAAAGACACAAAGATCAGAGAGTTGACATATCTAGATATGTTATTTAGGTGAGCAATCAGGGGATAAATATTGAGTTGGTGAGAATGTGGAGTGAAAGCCACAATTTGAGCAGTCATTATCTCACAGAATAATGGAACAAGCTTAATTGACCAAAAGATCTACTCTAGCTCTTTTGTTGCACTATCATTTTTCTCTAAACTGGGGCAGCTGTATAAGCAATGAATGCAAAGTGTTATACTAAATATATAGTTTAACTGGTTACATTATTTGTAATTATTATAACAAGTTATCATATATAGAGTAAGATTTCAAAACTTGAAACCTTAAATCAGTTATAGAAAACACAGTAGAGGAAGCATTTGACAGCTATGGATACCAATGTGATCTGCTGCCAACCAAGTCTGCCTTCAGGATTTCCATCTTGATAAAAATTTGGCCCAGAGTTCATTAGCTCTGCTTCACATGCTTGAATACATCAAGCAAGAAGAAAGTTACCTGGACACTTTATTCCAGGAAGGATTCATACCCCCATACCCCTTAGGTATGTATTTCAGATTTGGTTAATAGTCAGAAAAGTAGCATTGGACCAACCTTAAGCTTTTGTACTTATCCAACTGGGACATTGTTCTTGTAGCCTTTGTGAAAGGAAGGATGAGCAAACTGACCTCAGCACCTTACGACATGGGGTTGTTAAAGTTGCATGGGTGGGATGATAGCAAAATGGAATGTTGTCAGTCTCTGAGTACTGTTTAGTTTTGGGGATAGATACTGTAATCTGCATCGAAGATTGAGAGCTTGGAAGGTCATACCGCTTGCCCAGTGAAGGATATTTTCTTTAGGCTAGAGAGGTATTTAGTTTTAAAGAGGAAGGATCTGGTTGCTGTAGTCCATGTGGGTCCCAGTACTAAAGGAAGACTAAGGAAAAAGTTCTGCAAGGGAAAATGAACAGCTACAGGGCTAAAGGTAAAAGTTTGACTCAGAAAAAGGCAATAATCTCAAGATTGCTACCTGAACCACAAGATACCTGATAATTGAAAATTGAAGTGAGAGAAATGGGATTCACTCATGGGGAACTGGCAAAACCCCGGGGGAACGAGGGAGCTTCACCCTGGGTTGGCCTTCTCTACAGCCATTGTGGCACCACTGTCCTGGCGGAGCAAACAACTAGGGTTTCTGAAAGTCTTTTAAACTAAAAATTTGGAGAAGGAATTGAGAGAAGGAAAATGATGAAGGGTAGTATTGTATATAGTTATAAACGGAGTATGACAAATAGGAAACAGAGTGTACAAGATTAGATTAGATTAGATTAGATTAGATTAGATTTTTTTAGATTAGATTACAGTGTGGAAACAGGCCCTTCGGCCCAACAAGTCCACACCGACCCGCCGAAGCGAAACCCACCCATACCCCTACATTTACCCCTTACCTAACACTACGGGCAATTTAGTCTGGCCAATTCACCTGACCTGCACATCTTTGGACTGTGGGAGGAAACCGGAGCACCCGGAGGAAACCCACGCAGACACGGGGAGAACGTGCAAACTCCACACAGTCAGTCGCCTGAGGCGGGTACAAGTATAAAAATGCTCAGCAAATAGGTTCAGAGTAGGCAAAAAAGATGTTAAAAAACTCTTTATCTAAACACATGCAGCAGTTGTAACAAGAGATGAATTAATAACAAACAAATAATAGAGTATGATAGCCATTATACTATTGTATGGCGACCAAAGCTAGGAACTGAATATTCGTGTGGAATTGACATTCACAAGGATAAGAGCAAAATGGAGGTAGGATAACTATTACTAAAGGAAATCACTACAGAAATGAAAAATGATCTTGATTGAAGAGATCAAGTTATTGAATCAGTTTACATAAAATTAAAAATAGGAAGGAAAAAAAGTCACTGGTGGGACTTTATATCCCCCCCAACCATAGCTACACTATTAGGCAGTGTATAAATCAAAAAAATAATGCTAGCAAATGTATAGTTAAGGCCACAATTACATCAGCTGTGATATTTTTGAAAGGAAGAATCAGTTAGAAGGGCTGAATAAACTGCAATTTCTTATGTACGGACATGCATCAGGTGAAGCCTGATCAGATATTCTGCCACTTGATGCATTCAACAACAGATATAAAAAAAAAGAGTTAAACATACCTTTTGCAATAACAATTAGTTCCTTTTGTTTGATTATTCAACTTTTTAAAAGCTGTCATCAATGCTTTCCTCCTCAGGCAGAAGCTGGCCTCAGCTGATTGAAAGGAAAGCCTAGCAGGGAAGTTGGTGGAGCAGTAATGGCAGAAGTTTTGGGTTGTCATCTGGGAGGCACAGTAGAAATTCATCCCAAGGGAAAAAAGAACATATTAAAGGGGATGATGAGGCAACGATGGCTGACAATTGATGTCAGAGACAGCATAAAAGCAAAAGAAAAATCAAACAACGTGTGAAGGTTCGTGGAAAGCCAGCACACTAGGAAACCTTTAAAAGCCAGCAGAAGATAACTAAAAAAACTAATCAGGTGGGAGAAGATGCAATATCAGGGTTAGCTACCTAGTATTTTAAAAGAAGATTGCAAGAGTTTTTTTTCAAAAGATATCTAAGAGGTAAGAGAGAGAGCAACATGAGTGGATATTGGCCCTCTGGAAAATGAGGATCGAAAAATTGTAACAAGGAACAAATAAACTGAATACAGGTCATTCTGCTATAACGCAACAGTTATTCTTCTACAACCTCACGCTATAGAAAATGACACGATGGGAAACCTCTATAAAGAAATCGTGCTGTAGAACATCATTACAGAAAAATTGCTATTTTCCAAACAGCATCCACAATCCATCAATCGGTTATACCAATGTGTGTTGACGAAACGCGCATTATAACAGAATAACCTGTAGGTACTTTGCATCAGTTTCCACGATGGAAGACACCAATAGCATACCAGAAATTCAAGAGTATGGGGGGGTAGAGATGAGTGTGGCACCCATTACTAAGATGATGATGCTGGGGAAATTGAAAAGGTCTGAAGGTGGATAAGTCACATGGACCAGATGGACTACACCTAAAACTTCTGAAGGAGAAGCTGGAGGAGATTGAGGAGGCATTGGTGGTGATCTTTCAGGAATCACTGGAGTCACAGAGGGTCCTAGAGGACTGGAAAGTGGCTAAAATAAAACTCCTGTTCAAAAATGGAGGGAGGCAGAAGGCAGGAAACTATCGGCCTGTTAGCCTGACCTCGGTCATTGGAAAGATTTTAAAGAGTTCCTTATTAAGGATGAGATTCTGGAATACTTGGCAATGAATGGTAAGTTAGGGCTAAGTCAGCATGGCTTCATCAAGGGGAGGTCATGCATGAAAACTCTGTCAGAGTAGTTTGAGGAGGTAATGAGCGAGTTAGACAATGGTGGGCCAATGTATTTCCAGAAGGCCTTTGAGGTGCTGCTAAATAAAGTAAGAACCCATTGTGTTAGGGGCGAGGTTCTGGCCTGGATACAGGACTGGTTGACCGGCAGAAGGCAGAGTGTAGACATAAAGGAACCTTTTTCAGGATGGCAGCTGATGATGAGTGGAGTTCCGCAGGAGTCAGTGTTGGGAACACAACTATTCATGTTATACATTAACAATTCTGGACAAAGGAACTGAAGTCATTGTTACTAGGTTGGCAGATGACGCAAAGATAGATGGAGGTAGTGTTGAGGAAGCAAGAAGGCTGCAGAAGGACTTGGATATGTCGATCAAACGGGCAAAGAAGCAGCAGTTGGAATAGTGTGGCCAATGTGTGAGGCTGTACATTTTAGTAGAAGGAATAGAGGTGTAGAATGTTTTATAACTGGGGAAAAGGTTTGGAAACGGAAGCACAAAGGGACTTGGGTGTCCTAGTTCAGGATTTTCTTAAGGTTAACATGCAGTTTCAGCTGGCAGTTAGGAAGGCCAATGCAATGTTAGCATTTATTTCAGGACGGCTAGAAAAAAAGAGCAAAGATGTACGGGGAGGCTATACAAGGTAAGACGCATTTGGAATACTGTGAGCAGTTTTGGGTTCTTTATCAAGGCAAGATATGCTGGCATTAGAGGGTATGCAGAGGATATTTAGAGTCATAGAGATGTACAGCACAGAAACAGACCCATTGGTCCAACTTGTCCATGCTTACCAGATATCCCAACCTAATCGAGTCCCATTTGTATACAAGAATGATTCTACAGATGAAGGGCTTGAGGACGCTGGGTCTGTATTCAATGGAGATTAGAAGGACAAGGGGAAATCTGATTGAAACTTACACAATGTTATGAGGCCTGGATAGAGTAGACATAAGGAGGGAATAGAACTTAGGGGCACAGCCTCAACATGAAGGGATGACCTTTTCGACCTGAGATGAGGAATTTCTTCAGCCAGAGAACGGTGATTCTGTGGAACTCATTGCCGCAGAGATCATAGAGTCAGAGAGATGTACGGTACGGGAATAGACCCTTCGGTCTAACTTGTCCACCCCAACCAGATATCCTACCTAATCTAGGTCCCATTTGCCAACATTTGGCCCAAATCCCCCTAAACTCTTCCTATCTATATACACATCCAGTTGCCTTTTAAATGTTGTAATTGTATCAGTTTCCACCAATTCCTCCGGCAGCACATTCCATACACACACCACCCTCTGCGTGAAAACGTTGCCCCTTAGGTCCCTTTTAAATCTTTCCCCTCTTAACCTAAAAACTTTTGCCCTCTAGTTCTAGACTCTCTAATCCCAGAGAAAATACCCTGTCTATTTACTCTATCTATGCCCCCTCATGATTTTATAAATCTCTATTAGGTCACCCCTCAGCCTCCAATGCTCCAGGGAAAATAGCCCCAGCCCATTCAGCCTCTCTGTGGAGGCCAAGTTATTGAGCACATTTAAAGACAGAAATAAATAGGTTCTTGCTTAGTAAGAGAATCAAGTCAAAAGGAAGGGCAAAAGGCAGGTGTTTGGGGTCAAGAAACATGTCAGCCATGATCAAATTGTAGAGCGGACACAATGGGCTGAACAGCCAAATTCTGTTCCCTTATCTTCTAGTCTTTTAGTCTCAGCCAATTCAAGCCATCTACTCTCCCATGTCGACAGACCTTGCATCCTTCCTGAATTTCTCCCTCGGTATTAGTATCCTCTACCATAAACTTGTGCTCCCCAGTACACTGACATTAGTCACATGACCTAACTACCCCCATCATTTTAATCACAGGTAAGGCCACATTGAATGTCATGGTATGCACCACAATATTTTGGCAGATATTCTTCTGCTCAACTATATCCTCACCTCAATTTCTACCTATGATGCCCTAAATTTGATTAAAACCATCTCTTTTCTCATTCTGGTTATCACCTGGGATGCCACTTGGCCCTACTCCCTCAAGTGGAAATGATGCAGTCTTCAACTGATGTTGTTAATAACTGATCCATGTACAAAATTGGTTGGACTGAATAAAGTGCTGAGATTTGCTCACTATTCCATGAATATCTGGCACATTTTCCATATGACAAAACATTTTTAAATTCCCCTTGATTTTCAACATTATCATCGGTGAATATCCTGCCATCACTATCCTTAAGATACTCTGCACCACCTTCCAAATCCAAGACTTGTACAACCTGGAATAAGGCAGCAGAGGCATGCCCTGCCACTCAAGTTCCACCCCAAGTCACAAACTTCCCTGACTTGAAATATCCTTCATCATCAGGATCAAAGTCCTTGAACTCTATTCCTAACAGCACCTTCAGTATCCCTAAACCACAGATTACTGCAGTTCAAAGTGGCTGATAACAACTTTTACGAGGGCAAGAGATGAACAAATACTAGTTTCACTGGCACCATCCACTTGAAAGGACAGCTCACATCCCACCAACAAATTTAAAACATAGATAACAGGTTTATTCAACACGCCTATTCTTGGTGAACTACAGGAGTTAGTGAGGACTGCAGATGCTGGAGATCAGAGCTGAAAATGTGTTGCTGGAAAAGCGCAGCAGGTCAGGCAGCACCCAAGGAGCAGGAGAATCGACGTTTCGGGCATGAGCTCATGCCCGAAACGTCGATTCTCCTGCTCCTTGGATGCTGCCTGACCTGCTGCACTTTTCCAGCAACACATTTTCAGAACTACAGGAGTTCCCATTCATTAAGAATGATTTTTAAACCAAAATAATTTTTTCCATACACCAGATGGATTTTGAAATTCCTGTCTTTGTTTTGAAATCATTCTGAAGCTCTACCTTGAGCTTCCTGCAACTCTACAACCTTTAGAAACAAGCAATCAATCAGTCCTCCTCCAAACAAGGCATTTTTTTTAAGCCCCAATATCAATTGGTGCATTAATATGATCCTGCCTTCAAATGAAATGGATAGGGGATTGGCTACCTAATAGAAGACACAGAGTTGGGATTAGGGAGGTATTTTCAGGATGGTACCTTGTGACTACTGGACAGCCAGAGGCCACTATTATTTACATTATATATTAATAACTTGGATTAGAAGAGTTCATGTACAAGTTTATAGCTGACACAAATAGATGAGAAGGCAAGTGGTGAGGATGACACAAAGAATCTGTAGAGGGATATTGACATTGTAAGTAAATTGACAAAAACCTGGCAGATAGAATAGTAACGTGGTGAAAGGTGGTTTTGTTTATTGGCAGGAAGAATCCAGGAGCTGAGTATTATTAAATGGAAGAAGACTGAAGAAAGAGGCATGGTGGCTCAGTGGTTAGCACTGCTGCCTCACAGCAACAGGGTCCCAGGTTCGCTTCCTGCCCTGGGTGACTGTCTGTGTGGAGTTTGCACATTCTCCCTGTGTCTGCATGGGTTTCCTCCAGGTGCTCTGGTTTCCTCGTGCAGCTCAGGTACATTGGCTATGCTAAATTGCCCATAGTGTTAGGTGCATTAGTCAGAGGGCAATGGGTCTGGGTGGGTTACTCTTCGGAGGATCAGTGTGGACTGGTTGGGCCGAAGGGCTTGTTTCCACACTGTAGTTAATCTAATCTAAAAGAAGAGCAATTTGGACATCCTTGTGCATGAATCAAGGTTCAGGAGGTAATATGGAATTTTATTTCACAGAATGGAGTCCAAAAATAGGGTGGTATTGATACAATTGTATAAGGCACTAGTCAAACCACAGCCGAAATACCGTGAACAGTTTTGGGCACCTGATCGGAGGACAGAAATACCAGCAGTGGAGGCAATCCAGAAATAGTTCCCAAAGCCAATATCAGATATGGAACGACTGACTCAAATGAGAAGAGGTTGAGTTCGTTGGGCCTGTACTCATTGGAATTTAAAAGGAAAGGCAACCTTATTAAAAGATACAAGGTGCTTAGATAACTTAGCAGAATAGATGCAGAAAGGTGGTTTCCGCTTGTGGGGGAGTCTAAGCATAGGGGACATAATCTCAGAAAAAACGGTCACACATTTAGACAGACGAGGAGAAATTTCTTTTGAAGGCAGTGCATCAGTGGAATTATTTATCACAGAGGGCTGTTCAGGCTCAGTCATTAAGAATATTTAAGCAGAGATACAGATTTTTGGTCAGTAAATGAGTTGAGGGTTATGGGGGGAAAAGGTAGGAAAAGTTGTGTTAAGGATTATCAGATCAACCATAATCTCATGGAATGGTGGACCTGACTTGATGGGCTGAATAGCCTACAACTTGCTCCCATGTTTTACGGTTTTGTTCAACAATCAATCAATTTACTCATTGAAACTATTTCATAAGCATTCCCAACTTGAATATTTATGGAAAGTTTGCAGGCCAGATGAAGCTTGGTTGCAGTTCATTTCACGTTCTAATTTTAAACAGGAACCATGTTTCCATCCGCAACCTGTCAAACCTGTTCTTTATTCTCCAAAGCCCACTCCACCCAACTTCGTGTTTAGATGTACAACATGTGAGGTTTTATTTTGAGAAATTTCTGCAGTTTATCCACTTTTCTGTAATTCTCATGCAAATATCCTTGGACTGAAATGCTTAGTCTAGTTTGAGTCTCAGTGCTTTAATCCATTCCTTCTTCCTCAAACATTCCCTGCTTCCTTGGGCTTATGTTGACAGGAATGTTTGAAATAGGGAGTTCACAAACAAAACTTTTAACTGATAATTAACACTAGCCTTAATAACAGTGATGATAAAAACCTCAGTTACATCGTAGGGTCCTTAAAATTTATTAAATAAAACACGGTATGATAGGTAATAACCTGCAGCACATGATGTAAAGACCCGAAATCCATTCGGTTGCGCTGTTGGAAACAGATAACATAATAACGGCCAAACGTGGTTAACTATAATTCGGGAAAGCAAGCAACATTTCGCAAATGCTTGTATTAAATCGGTCAGCAATCGTACTATTTTTAAAGGACGTTAAGTTCAAGGTTTATGCAAAACAAACAGCATAATACAGAACTATTTCACAGTCTTTAAATGCGGTGGGAGAGCATGGTAAAGGCATCATGTAACAGAAATTTACAAAACGATGGATTGCTGAGCGCAATCTACAGAATAAGGCCGCCCCCAAGACCCTACTAGGGTTGAAGAAATTTGAAAAGCCGAATGAACAGGAAGAGGAAGCAGCGATCGGAGACATTCTGGTCCCTAGCTCTGAGCCAGACAGGTTTCTCTGAGCCATTTGGTTTCTCTCAGGCCACTATGGCAGCCTGTCAGGACAGGCCTCAATTGGCACTGCCTGTAAAAACCTCCGGGGGCCAGACAGCGGTTCTCCTCCCCAGCTCTCGGAGGGTGTCATAATGGGAGCCCTCTTTGTGGGCTTCAAGCCACCGAGCAGGCTTTCACCCTCTCACTGTGTTCCTTCCACCCCAGCCAGCACATTTACCTTTGCTGCGGCTGCGCTGCCCCCCTCGGCCATGCCTCTCCCAAACTGCCGTTCCAAGGCGCCGCTGTCACAACATCAACAACCGCCTCACGACGGCAGCCCGCACGGCCCAGTGACCTAACCCGACGGGACAAACAATCCCAAAGTCAGAAATAGACCTCGAAGCCGCTTCTTCCATTAACTTAATGACATTTTACAAAACGGAGAGTTTTTCCTGCCAGCCAACTACACATGCTGTCGCATGTTTTTAAGTTTCTGCACACCCAATGAGCGTTTACAAACAATTGTATTATGCGGAAGGTTATTGGGACCCGCCTCCATTCATCCATTCCCAAGAGTGTACAGTCTCTTCACAAACATTTGCCAAATTTTATCGCCCTCTTGTCGATTCTTCACTGTTTCAAAATTAAGTTCTTGATATCAATGCTAAATGACCTGTTAGTCGTTAGAAACTCTGTGCCCGTGCTGGAGTGTCAGTTTAATGTTCAAGGTTTTATTTTTCTCTATACCTGCAACAATATTACATACATTTAATATTGCATAACTCTTAAGATCACCCTACACACGTTAGTTGGGGATTTTAACCACAGGGCAGATAAGTTTACGATCAATCCCGCCTTTCAATGCTGAAAACCCCAATTTCTTGTTCTTCCTTTATTGTAATTTGAACCATATGATACTCTACTATGTATCAGCTTCATGGAATATTTCTGCACCGCTCCAGTGTTTGGCCAACACTGTTCACAGCACCCAAAATACAATCTAATAATACTACAAAGTTGGATATGCCCTTCCCTGATTTATATTCTGCTTTGATATTATCATAGTTGCCGTCTTAACCATTGTTCTGCATTAATCAGACATATTTGTCAATCAGCCCCAAGCTCTTATATGACCGTAATACCATGAGACATAGGGGCAGAAATTAGGCCATTCAGCCTATCGAGTCTGCTCCACCATTCAATCATGGCTGATAAGTTTCTCAACCCCATTCTCCTGCTTTCTTCCTGTAACCCTTGATACTCAAGCACCTATCTATCTCAGACCTAAACATACTCAATGACCTCGGCTCCATAGCCTTCTGTGGCAAAGAATTCCACAGATTCATCACTCTCTGGCTGAAGAAGTTTCTCCTTACCTCTCTTCTACAAGGTCTTCCCTTTACTCTAAGGCTATGCCCTTGGATCCTAGTCTCTCCTCCCATAAGAGACATCTTACCAACATCTACGCCATCGAGATCATTCAGTATTCCATATGCTTCAATTGGATATCCCCTCATCCTTCCAAACTCCATCGAGTGTAAACCCAGAGTCCTCAAACATTCCCCATATGTTAAGCTTTTCATTTCCTGGGACCATTCTCATGAATCTCCTCTGAACATGCTCATCCTTCCTGAGATATGGGCTCAAAACTTGGCACAATACTGCAAATGTGGTCTGACTAGAGCTTTATAGAGCCTCAGAAATATACTCCTGCTTTTATTTTCAAGTCCTGTGAAAATAAATGCCTTTGTTGCATTAGCCTTCCTAATTACTGACTCAACCTGCAAGTTTACCTTGAAAGAATCCTGTCCAGAACTCCCAAGTGTCTTTGCACTTCAGCCTTCTGAATTTTCTCCCCAATTAGAAAATATTCCATGCCTCTATTCTTCCTACTTACGTGCATGACCTCACTTTGTACTCCATCTGCCACTTCTTTGCCCACTCTCCTAACTTATCAAAATCCTTCTGCTGCCTCCCCACCTCATCAATGCTACCAGTCCTTCTACCTATATTTGTATTGTCTACAAACTTAGCCAGAATGCCCTCAGTTCCTTCATCTAGATTGTTAATGCATAAGGTGAAAAGTTGTGGACCCTTGTGGAACACCACGTTTCACTCACTGCCATCCGTAGAAGAATGTTTTTATCCTGATTCTCTGCTTTCTGCCAGAATGCCAAGCTTCTATCCATGCTAGCACCTTGCTTCTGACACCATGTGTCCTTATCTTACTCAGTAGCCTCCTGTGAGGCACCTTGTCAAAAGCCTTCTTGAGGTCCAGGTTGATAACATCCATTGGTTCTCCTTGGTCTAACCTGCTCATTACTTCCTCAAATAATTCTACCAGATTTGTCAGGCATGACCTTCACTTGATGAAACCATGCTGTATTTGTTCTATTTTACTATACATAGAACATAGAACAGTACAGCACAGAACAGACCCTTCAGCCCACGATGTTGTGCTGACCACTGATCCTCATGTATGCACTCTCAAATTTCTGTGACAAGTACACTTCCAAGTATTCAGAAATCTCACCTTTCACAATGGATTCCTGGACCTTACCCACAACCGAGGTTTTAGCACAGTTCATGGAAAATGAATGTCACCAGATGTACATTTTCCCAAAACTTTTGATTACCAAATGTAAATTTCATTTTGTACTGTTAGCTACTTATATACACCGTAATTGAGAATTTAAAAAGAAATGTTTCCTTTCCTACTGTTTGAAATCCAACTATGAATACATTATGGAATAACCAGCAAATCTTGCACATATCAAAACAAAAAGCAATGGTAACTTATTGGACCAGTAATCCAGACGTTTGGTCAAATAGAGAATGAGTTATAACCTCACTGTTGCAGTATGCAAATTTCAATTCAATTGTGAAAATACGCAAATTAAGCAGTTTGAATGTTACAAACAAAACAAAATTGTTAACTAATAATCTTATGGGAAGGAATCAGACTATCCTTCTCTGATTTGACCCATACGTGATTTCAGTTCTCCACCAATGTGTCTGAAATGGGCTAACAAACAATTTAGTTGTATAAAACTGCGAAAAAGGCCCACTTTCACCCAGAGTAACCATATTGAATAAAAGAAAATAAAGGAACCTTGGAATGTGGAACTAGGTGAAGAAGTGCTACTGACCAGTCCCGGATCCTAGATTTTTAGCACTGGCCATGCCTGGAATGAGGACTTCTGGTGGTGGGAGGTCTGGAGCTTGGATTCTTGGTGGTGGCAGTGCCCTGGAGCAGGGACTTCTGGCAGCAGTAGGCCGGGAGACTGGATTCTTGGCAATGGAAGTGCCGGAGCAGGGACTCATGGCAGCGGTAAGTCTGGAGTCTAGTCTCTTGACAGCGGTGATGAGGCAGCAGTGCAGGGGTATCCTGGGGCATCAGCATTATTGTTGCTTTTCCAGAGGAGGACTCCTTGAGGCCCACCTTGCAGAGACCTTGCAAAAGCTCTGAAGTGATGCTTGAGAACCAAATTTGAGCAGAAGATGAACTCTTATTTAAATAATTTTCTGTAATTCTCCTTGCTGACAGATGTTCGCAAAGAATTGTGTCCCAGCTGGACTGTGGTAACTATTGCTCGAGGTGAAAACAGAAACTGATCAGCTGCTCTGAGTGGAGGCAGGCAACAAATTAGTATATATAAGCTACATATCATCTGTGATTTAGTTGAATGGCTATTAGATCATTGCTGAACAGACAAGGGACTGAATGACCTACTCCTGTTTCTATGTAGAACTGAGAAGGTAGAATTCAATCAATACTGAACTTAGCAGTTAGAAAATTGTCAATGTCAAACTACTAAGGGTGATAAGAACAACTATAGTATCCGCAATACTAAGTGTGTGATTCAACTAGTAAAAACTCACCAAATTGCTGAGAATATTTAGAGTCTTTCATTTTCTATTCAATCGCTGCAGTGTCAACATGCCCCATGTCCTTCTTACATCTCAGTCCATAGGTGCTACATTCTTTGACCACTCCCTATTGCTTCCCCAACTTTTAGATTAGATTTAGATTACATTACAGTGTGGAAACAGGCCCTTCGGCCCAACAAGTCCACACCGACCCACTGAAGCGTAACCCACCCATACCCCTACATCTACCCCTTACCTAACACTATGGGCAATTTAGCACGGCTAATTCACCTGACCTGCACATCTTTTGGACTGTGGGAGGAAACCGGAGCATCCGGAGGAAACCCACGCAGACACGGGGAGAACGTGCAAACTCCACACAGTCAGTCGCCTGAGGCGAGAATTGAACCCGGGTCTCTAATATGTTAAAATGGCACACAGCATGGAAACAGACCCTACGGTCCAACCCGTCCATGACGACCAGATATCCCAACCCAATCTGGTCCCACCTGCCAGCACCCGGCCCATATCCCTCCAAACCCTTCCTATTCATATACCCACCCAAATGCCTTTTAAATGTTGCAATTGTACCAGCCTCCACCACTTCCTCTGGCAGCTCATTCAATACACTTACCACCCTCTGCGTGAAAACATTGCCCCTTAGGTCTTTTTTATATCTTTCCCCTCTCACCCTAAACCTATGCCCTCTACTTCTGGACTCCACAACCCAAGGGAAAAGACTTTGCCTATTTATCCTATCCATGCCCCTCATAATTTTGTAAACCTCTATAAGGTCACCTCTCAGCCTCCAACGCTCCAGGGAAAACAGCCCCAGCCTGTTCAGCCTCTCCCTATAGCTCAAATCCTCCAACCCTGACAACATCCTTGTAAATCTTTTCTGAACCCTTTCAAGTTTCACAACTTCCTTCTGAAAGGAACGAGACCAGAATTGCATGCAACATTTCAACAGTGGCCTAACCAATGTCCTGTATGACTCTATGACTGGAGCTCTTTGTCAAGTCACTTCAATTAACAAGATGGCTTTGATACATCTGCACAAAAACCATTACGTGCTGTGGCAGATTATTGTGGGATCATTAACACCACCTCTAATGCAAGGAGTTACAATAGCTCTTCTTTTGTTCAAAACTAGCTGGTTAAGAGTTTACATGTGGTGGTTCCCTTGTATTAGCTTGCCTGGAATGCCTATACAGTGCAAGCCATGTGATATTCCATAAGACTGATGCAAGTTTTGTTACTTGATTAGTGATCAAAATTTTCCAGAAATTATCAATTGGCTGTAGCCATGTCAAAGTGTATTTTTAAAATGTATGAAATATATTTTTAAAAATAATCTACCACTGTTGCTGGGAGTATTGCTGAACAAACAGACCTTGGAGTGCAGGTTCATAGGTCCTTGAAAGTGGAGTTTCAGATGGGACAGTGAAGGTGTTTAGTATGCTTTCCTTTATTGATCAGAGCATTGAGTATAGAAGTTGAGAGGACATTGGTTAGGCTATTTTTAGAATACTGTGTGCTACCAAAAAAGACACGGATGGTGCCAGAGTTGAAGGGTTTGAGCTAAAGGAAGAGACTGAATAGGCTGGGGCTGTTTTCCCTGAAGTGTTAGAGGCTAATGGGTGACTTTATAGAGGTTTATAAAATCATGAGGGGCATGGATAAGGTTAATAGCCAAGGTCATTTCCCTGGGTTGGAAGCCCAAAGCTAGAGGACATAGGATTAAGGCAAGGAGGGAGAGGACGCAAGGAGCAACTTTTTCCCCTCAGGGAGTGGTGCATTAATGGAATGAGCAGCTAGAGGAAGTGGTGGAGGCTGGTACAATTATATTTAAAAGGCATCTGGATGGGTACATGAATAGGAAAGGTTTAAGGGGATTTGGGCCAAGTGCTGCACGGTGGGCGGCACGGTGGCACGGATTTGTGGGCGGCACAGTGGCTAGCACTGCTGCCTCACAGTGCCAGAGACCCGGGTTCAATTCCCACCTCAGGCGACTGACTGTGTGGAGTTTGCACGTTCTCCCCGTGTCTGCGTGGGTTTCCTCCGGGTGCTCCGGTTTCCTCCCACAGTCCAAAGATGTGCAAGGTCAGGTGAATTGGCCGTACTAAATTGCCCGTAGTGTCAGGTAAGGGGTAAATGTAAGGGTATGGGTGGGTTTCGCTTCAGCGGGTCGGTGTGGACTTGTTGGGCCGAAGGGCCTGTTTCCACACTGTAATCTAATCTAATCTAATCTGTCAAATGGGACTAGATTAAGTTTAAGATATCTGACTGGCCTGGATGTGTTGGACTGAAGGGTCTGTTTCCATGCTGTACATCTTTGGGACTAAAAATCACCAGGTCATCAATGTCATATGTGAAAGGTGAATTTACAGCATTTATCAGAAATATTTGCTCAACTTTGGGAAACAGGCTTGGTGATAAACCTGGCTAGAAGTGAATTTGCCAAAGCCCAAGTCATGTTTCTGGGCCATGTTGTCAGACATGGACACATGGCCCCACTGAATAGGGGGACAAAGATTATTGGGGAGTTTCCCATACCAACACTGATGAGAGTAATACTACAATTTGTGACGGAGTGCTAAAATTCAGCATAAATTTCGGATTAAAACCCAGTGTGGTTGATACACTCACTGAATTAAAGGCAAGTAGTTTCAGCGAACAGCAGATTATCAAAAGCATTTGATCGTCTCAAAGATATGTTAACAACTTCCCGTAATAACCACTTAATTACACAGCCATTCAAGGAGGCAATTGATGAGTGTTAGGTGTTGTACTCTTACAGAGTGAGGATGAGAAGACCTACTAGATATTTCTCCAGGAAACGTTCATCAGCAGAAATATTTTGACTACTGAGGAGACCGAGCTTGGTGTTGGCATTGCAACATTTATGTCACCAGTAATGTGTCTGGATCAGTCATATATACACTAAATCATGACCCACAAAAGTTTGAGAAATTTAATGACAAAGATTTCAGACTGTTTAGATGGAGCTTACGACTGCAGCCAAAAATTGCATGTGGCAGTACAGAAAACATTTGCTGACATATCAAGCGTTGGATGAACAAACAAAAAAGGTAACCAGACTAAAATAGAATGTAGTAGTGTATGTTTGCATGTTATAATTGGTCTATGTATTGTAATGTACTAACAAGGTAAGACAAAAGGGGTTTAAATTTTAAACGAAGCCATCTTTGATAAAAAGAATCCTATCAAAGAGTGAGTTTATGAGATGCTGCAGGAATTGGAAAAGCTCTTCAGTGATGTTCCTGTATCAAGTTGGTTGGGGTTTCAAATTAAGGTATTCAAAATTTCATTTTGTTGGTTTGCATTTCAACCGTAATATTTCACTCAATCTGCTTTGCTTAAAACAGTAAACTGGCTAGCTGCAGTCATCTGGAATATTTGCTTCGCATCTGCCTTTAAAGTGAAAGTTGGGTCTGGGCTACTTTACAATATTCTTGGGGGGGGGGGGGGAAGGAAGGAAAGAGAGGGGGAGGGAGCTGGCCTGGACCCTAACAAATGCAATAATATACATCTGCTATTTCAGGCAAGTAATTTTTACCAGTTTAAAATCAAGACAGTGTTTCAGTTCATAAAAGGTGCTGATCTGGTTGCCACACCTGAAGGATGTGGAGGCTTTTGAGAGGGTACAGAAACAAATATCACTATGATGTTGCCAGGTTGTAAGAATTCTAATGATTTTTATTGATGAGGGTATTAGCTAGGGAGGAAGATTTGTCCAAGTGGAAAGTCAAACCAAGCTTGTCCAAAAGGACAACCTTATAGAAGCTTGCAAAATTCAGGGACAGAATGGATAGTCGGTCTCTCTCCTTCACCCCCTCCCTTAAGATTAAAACAGAAAACTTATTTGAACAGATAAAGTCCAGGAATCCAAAGAGGTGCAGTTATAAATTTATTCACAACAGTATCCAAACAAGAAAAAAGTAAACAGTATTGTAAATTTCTTAAGCGTGAACATCATTTCAACTGCTAGTATTTCTTTACATGTCTTAGCAGTCTAAACCCACTGTACCACAATGAGCTCTATTGCTGTTTAGAATACAGCTCACATACAGGTTTGAATGAATTTGTACAATTGAATGTATTCACTGAATACTACAATATTTACAAGAAAGTCCAGAAATTTCCAGAAAGACTTATTTTTCCTGGTCTTTAGAAAGTGGTCTTCGAAATAGCAGAATATGTGGTTCTAGAAATAAAGAAAAACTGAAGTCAGTGGTAATTTATCACATCTCTGCAATACTCATTAAAAACATTCTGTATGCTTAAAGTTTATTGAGCAAATGTATTAACAAGCTAAAAATTTAAAGGATAAAAGAATTTGAAATTTCAATGACTGATCAATCCAGATTAACCATTCACATAGATGCTGTGACTTGATAGCTATGACCAATACAAATCAACTGGTGCAACTCAAATCATTTTTTAAAATAAGCCAATTTTAGTAGAATGCTTTACCAAATTTGAAAGTGCTTACCATGGTAAAAGAAAGTAGCCCCTTACCCCATACAGCAGACTAAAATGCAGTTTAAGTTCACTCAAACTCAAATTTTCCTTTCCTTTAAAGAATGTTTGAACTACAAGCATGTGGGACCTCTGCTGGTCATAGCAAGTAATGTAAGTACTGTACACAGATGAAACAACAGTATTCACCAGCCAATTTTGCAGCTTTCAAGATCAAGTGCAGGTGAGAAATGCTTCACATAATCTAATTTAGTAGTTAAAACAGCACCTTCTGCTCAGGATTATTTAGATTTAGATTAGACTACAGTGTGGAAACAGGCTCTTCGGCCCAACAAGTCCACACCGACCCGCCGAAGCGAAACCCACCCATACCCCTACATTTACCCCTTACCTAACACTATGGGCAATTTAGTATGGCCAATTCACCTGACCCTGCACATCTTTGGATGGTGGGAGGAAACTGGAGCACCCGGAGGAAACCCACGCAGACACGGGGAGAACGTGCAAACTCCACACAGTCAGTCGCCTGAGGCGGGAATTGAACCCGTGCTAACCACTGTGCCACCCACAAATTATGTTTTTCAAATTTACTAAACAATAATGCATAATCTTTACTTTTTACAGGGAACAACTCTGGATGAGGCCATCTGAGTTTAAGGCCCCCCAATAGCAAGAGCAGCAAATTGGGAGGAAGAGTTTGGAAAGGTGCAGAAGTAACTGGGTTGTCAAGATGGCTGACTTCAATTTACCTAGTATTGATTGGAACCTCCTCAGTTCAAATAGTTTGGATGGAGCAGTTTTTGACATGACCCCAGAAAAGATTCCTGACTCCATTTAGATCAGCTGACTAGAAGGGAGGCCATATTGCATTTGGTGCTTGGCCACAAACAAGGCCAGGTGTCAGATCTCAGGAGAGCATTTTGGAGATCACAACTTCCTGACCTTTACTTTCCGTGAGGAGAAGGATGGGAGCAGACAGTGTAGGAAGTGTTATTGGGGGGGGGGGGGAAGAAATGGGTGAATTACAATGCTATTAGGCATGTACAGGGGCACAAACTGGGAAGGGATACTCAGGGAAATGCACACCAGAACTGTGGGGGTTGTTTGGGAGCACTTGCTGAGTGCTGAATAGGTTTGTCTCAGTGGGACAAACCATAAATTGAAAGCAGGAATCATCAGTGCTTCGTCCAGAGGCTCACTGAAGAGGTTACCTAGTATGGTGACAAAACGTCTGAAAATAAACATTATAGCTCAGCAAGCAAACCTACATCCAGAACCTCAACCCGAGCTACAAATCTTCTCAAAACTCGCTGAGGCAGAGAGATGGTGTGGTGAAGGAATATTGGGTGACAAGGGATTGGCTAGTCAAGAGGAAGAAGGAAGCTTAAGATTGAGGCAAGGATCAGACAGGTCTCAAGGGTTACAAGGAAGCCAGGAAGGAACTGAAGAATGGACTTAGAGCTAGAAGGGAGCATGAAAAAGCTTTATTGGGCAGGACTAAGGAAAACCAAAGCATTCAAAATGCAAGGAACAGAGGATGGCCTGATTAGCCTACATGAGAGTGGGCTAAGCAGGGATAGTGGAGAGAACTTGTACCTGGAGTCAGGTGGTAGAGGAAGTCCTTGAATGAATACTTTGCTTCAGTATTCACTATGAGAGGGAACTTGTCATCTGAGGACAGTGTCAAACAGGCGGATGTTAACGATGTGCTGAAAAGTTTGAAAAACAGGATAGATAAGTCCCCTGGGCCAGATGGGATATACCCAAGCTTTCTACAGGGGGACTGCTGTACCTTTGGCAGTGATCTTTGTGTCCTCACTGTCCACTGGAGTAGTGCTAGATGATTGGAGGGTGGTATATGTTCTCCCCTTGTTCAAGAAAGGAGTAGGGATAATCATGGGAATTACAGACCAGTCTTGTCTGTGGTGGGCAAAGTATTGAAGAGCTTTTGAGACAGGATTTGATTACTTGAAAAACTAGTTTGATTAGAGACAGTCAGCATGGCTTAAGGAGCAGGTCATGCTGCACAAACCTCATTGAGTTCTTTGAGGATGTGTCAAAACACATTGAAGGTAGCACAGTGGATGTGCTGTATATGGATTTAAGCAAGGGATTTGATAAGGTTCCCCATGGTAGGCTCATTTAGAAAGTAAGGAAGCATGGGATACAGGGAAATTGGCTGTCTGGATACAGACTTAGTTGGCCCATAGACAGGAGGTGATAGTAGATGGAATATATTCAGCCTGGAGTTTGGTCACCAATGCTGTTCCGTGGAGATATGGGATCTCTGCTCTAATTTTTATAAATGACATGGATGAGGAAGTGGGAAGGTGGATTACTAAGTTTGCCGAAGATTGGAGGATAGTATGGACGGCTGTTGTCGGTTGCAACGGGACATTGACAAGATGTAGATCTGGGCTGATAGATGGCAGGTGGAGTTCAACCTGGAATAGTGTGAACTGATTCACTTTGGAAGGTTGAATGCATAATATAGGGTTAATGGTAGGATTCTTGACAGTGAAGGAACATAGGGATCTTGGGGTCCATGTCCACAGTTACCACCCAAGTTGATAGGGTTAAGACATATGGTGTGTTGGCTTTCGATAGCAGGGGTATTGAGTTTAAGAACCACGAGATTATGTTGCAGCTCTACAGAGCCCTGGTTAAGCCATACTTGGAATATTTGTCAGTTCTAGTTACCTCATTATAGGAGAGATGTGGAAGCTTTAGTGAGGATTTATCAGGATTGTAGAAAGTAATGATTTGTATTAATACCTTTATTATCAATGATAACCAAAAATAAATCAAACTCCTCCATCTTTAACAAAATCAGAAATTGCTGGAAAGCTCAGCCAGAATGGCAGCATCCATGCAGTCCGGTGACCCTTCTTAAGAACTCATCTTTATACATTCTATCTTTGTATTGTATTTATACAGATACAAAAATAAGCTTTGATTTTGTATGGAAATGTACAACTTTGATTTTTCATTATGTAAAATCATTGTTAAGAATTAAAAATAATGAGTTGCGATTAAATTGATCTAAGGATATTCTTCTCTTCAATATAGTGCCTTAAATATCATGTGAAATCTAGTTCTAGAAAATGGATGGGTTGGGTTGTTACTAATTATTGAGATTCTGGATTAGTGATGCTGGAAGAGCACAGCAGTTCAGGCAGCATCCAAGGAGCAGCAAAAATCGACGTTTCGGGCAAAAGCCCTTCATCAGGAATAAAGGCAGTGAGCCTGAAGCATGAAGAGATAAGCTAGAGGAGGGTGGGGGTGGGGAGAAAGTAGCATAGAGTAC
The DNA here is from genome assembly GCF_037043375.1 of Chiloscyllium plagiosum. Classification (NCBI taxonomy): domain Eukaryota; kingdom Metazoa; phylum Chordata; class Chondrichthyes; order Orectolobiformes; family Hemiscylliidae; genus Chiloscyllium; species Chiloscyllium plagiosum. The sequence continues at coordinate 62,284,301 of NW_028270140.1, forward strand.
AATGGGTGAGTGGGGGAGGGGATGAAGGTGATAGGTCAGGGAGGAGAGGGTGGAGTGGATAGGCGGAAAAGGAGATAGGCAGGTAGGACAAGTCCGGACAAGTCATGGGGACAGTGCTGAGCTGCAAGTTTGGAACGAGGGTGAGGTGGGGGAAAAGGGAAATGAGGAAACTGTTGAAGTCCACATTGATGCCCTGGGGTTGAAATATTCCGAGGCGGAAGATGAGGCGTTCTTCCTCCAGGCGTCTGGTGGTGAGGGAGTGGCGGTGAAGGAGGCCCAGGACCTCCATGTCCTCGGCAGAGTGGGAGGGGGAGTTGAAATGTTGGGCCACGGGGCGGTGTGGTTGATTGGTGCGGGTGTCCCGGAGATGTTCCCTAAAGCACTCTGCTAGGAGGTGCCCAGTCTCCCCAATGTAGAGGAGATCGCATCGGGAGCAACGGATACAATAAATGATATTAGTGGATGTGCAAGTAAAACTTTGATGGATGTGGATCAAGCATCCATCCTTTAGGGCCTTGGATAGAGGTGAGGGAGGTGGTGTGGGCACAGGTTTTACAGTTCCTGCAGTGGCAGGGGAAAGTGCCAGGATGGGAGGGTGGGTTGTAGGGGTGGGAGACTGGGCACCTCCTAGCAGAGCGCTTTAGGGAACATCTCCGGGACATCCGCACCAATCAACCACACCGCCCCGTGGCCCAACATTTCAACTCCCCCTCCCACTCTGCCAAGGACATGGAGGTCGTGGGCCTCCTTCACCACCAGACACCTGGAGGAAGAACGCCTCATCTTCCGCCTCGGAACACTTCAACCCCAGGGCAATGTGGACTTCAACAGTTTCCTCATTTCCCCTTCCCCCACCTCACCCTAGTTCCAAACTTCCAGCTCAGCACTGTCCCCATGACTTGTTCTACCTGCCTCTGTCCTTTTCCACCTATCCACTCCACTCTCTCCTCCCCCACCTCACCCATTGTACTCTATGCTACTTTCTCCCCATCCTCCTCTAGCTTATCTCTCCACGCTTCAGGCTCACTGCCTTTATTCCTGATGAAGGGCTTTTGCCCGAAATGTCGATTTCGCTGCTCCTTGGATGCTGCCTGAACTGCTGTGCTCTTCCAGCACCACTAATCCAGAATCTGGTTTCCAGCATCTGCAATCATTGTTTTTAACCTCACTAATTATTTCGACTCTAAGCAACTTGGGCAGTGCACTTATAGAAACCAGGATTGAATTTACTCGGCTGTGGACCATGGTGTTGGGTTGATAACCATATTGCAAGCTTACACCTTATTAGCAACAGAATCAAGTCAGACATATTACAATCAGCAGCAGCAACCTAACTGTCCTTATACAGGTCCATTAAGCAATGATAGTGGCAGGAACTCTTAAGCCTCAACAGAGCTTCTAAGAATACAAGTCCAACATACCACAAGTAAATAAAAAGAATTATGAAAATATATTGGGTTAGGAAAATACCAAATTTAATGCAAAAAGTGATTAATCCTTTAATTGTAATACCTGGCTCATGCATCATGTAGTGAACCCAGCCCAGAGACTGCTGGACACCTAGCTTTCGCCATTCATCTTCAGACATAAGATGAGTTTTTGGAACTTGCTTTGCAAGTTCTTTGGGCAACATGACATGCCTGTTAAAGAATAGATTACAAACAAAATATTAGTTATGTTTATATTATCGGCTATTCAATCTCAGTTCAGTAGATTAAGCAGGTCCAAGTAATTAGTCCTGACAATTAGGACTAAATTCATTCAGCAGAAAAATGCAGCATAACCAATAGCAAATGGAAGTGAAATTTTGTAAAATATTACATCAACAGTGCTTGATAGCACAATTTGAACGTGGACAAAAACAAGCCATAATTCAGAACTATCAGCACCACAGAAACTTCCTTGAACTGAAATAACGGACATTGAAAACATAGTAATAAAGCCTAGTAAACATTAACATAACATCCTTTAAAAGGAAAAAAAAACTGCCTTCCTTACCTGGTCTGGCCTACATTTGACTCCAGATGCACAGCAGTGTGGTTGATTCTTAACTATTCTCTGGGCAATTAGACATGTTAATTGCAGTATAGCCGTAGTCACATCAAAAGATGAAAATATTTCACTCAAATCAGAAGTAATTCTTAAAGTCTTTGAAATCTACTTTTTGCATTTAACCTATTTTTTTCTGTGCTAAATTTCCCAAATTCTACTTCTAATTTGCTTCCTATTTAAAAATAGGAAGATCATTTTTATATTAGTGTTGGTCCAAGATGGACTAAAATTTAGTGGGTAGTCACTGAAATTCACCCACAAAGTTAGGACTTACAAAAGTTTTATTCTACATGCAATGTCCATGCTTAAACCAAGTGCTTTATATGTAAAAAAGCAAAATCTTCCATTTTAGAGTGGTTTAATAGCCTTGAGCCCATCAGCTCGGAAAGTAAAATTTTTAAACCTGTCTGCCAGACCGTTGTTGTGCAGCTGGCTTAACTACACCATTCCACACTACCCTGAACTGGTGCCACACATTTGGTGCAGGTATGCCAGTAGTGTGAAGGCCATGGTGCAGTGGTAAAGCCTCTGCCCAAGTCAGAAATTCAGGCCGTAAGTTCTGTTCCAAGGCTGCGTAGCCAACAGGTTGATCAACCACCTTTATAACCAGAAACTACAGCATCCAATTTTGTCTGAATCAGTAAGGATCTTTTCTTTCATTACATATGAAACCAAACCGGAGTATTTTCTCTTGACTCGAGCAGGGCTTTTTGATGTCATCATGTTTGTTAGATGCCAGTTTTACAGTTATAGTGGGACAGCTTGATCAGAAGATTAAGAGTCTTCAGCATTACAACTTGAATTTGTTAGAGCTCCAGTTTCAGTATCTATTGCGGTCAGCCATTTCTTAAAAGGAAAGGTGAATCAAATTAAATTGTGTGCTGCAAGTATGATGCTACAGATCTCTCTACTTGGTACTGCTGGCTAAAGATATTGTAAATACAGCTTTGTCTTCTGTACTCACATGCTAGTCTCTACCATGGACCATCCCGAGTGGAAATGTAAAAATATCCACCAACATGCTCATCTGTAAATGGCAGGACTATTGATCAACTATATTGAAGAAGGTTTCTGCCAACTGCATGCAACATGATTTTGTTTTGGCTTCACTCATTTAGTGTGATATACCCAGTGCTTTTTCTGATATACCCGGTGCTACTTCTGGCTTGCTTTGCTACATTTCTCAAACAGCGAGGTGATTTCTTATCCTTCACTCCAAGCTACAAAAAGGGCAATGGAAGTTACAGCTTGTGGTGATGGCCCACATTTAATAGATCCTTAGTTATATTTCAAAGCCAATGATCCACACAGCAGCTTTAGCCAAGACAGTGAATGGTTGTGATGCCATGCAAGAATCGATCTCAGGGCCAAAATTCAGTATGAATATGATACTCTAACTTGGGGGATAACTGCAGCCCCAAGTTGAGTTGTTCATCATTGATTCATGGAGCAAGTAGCCCTATCTTGTCTGCCCAGTCTTTAGAATGGTTGAGGGTTATCCAGATTTTCTGCTAAAGATGGAACCTGGGAATTCACCACACTATTCAATTAGAAGGTTGCAGTTGGTTATAGCAATCTTGTGAAGAGAAAGTTTTCCCAACCCAAAAAACAGAGGCAGCAAGCAAACTTGTCTACGCAGTGAAATCCTACTGGGGAAAAAAAAAGTGATAATGGTCACTGTCAGCTGTTGTTGCACTGAAATATTGACAGCAACAAGATGCTGGATGTAATAGTCTGTTCTATTATAAAACACATTTCTTCAACGCAAATTGGCTTTAAACACACAATTAAAGAATTTAGACCGTCAATTGTAGAATGCAAACTTTCCTTACCTGTAATGGCTATAACAATTCTGGTCCCATAAGTTTAAATGGTGCTGCTTTTGCACAATTTTCACGAGAGATCACGAGAACAGAACTAAGTTATATCAGAACCAACTTATTTGTCTATATGCACAACTGAGTACCATCTATACATAAAGATGTTTACAAGAAAAAAAAAGTTACAGACCCAGAGCTCTCCAGAGTTTTCAAATCTCCATCAAGCCCAAAAAAAATAAGACGAAGGCTGACACTCATGATGCTATGTTCCAAGTGAAAACTTGTTTTAACAAGATACGTTTCACAGTTAGAGGTTGTCTAGCGTAATGCCTTCACTCCAACCGAACTCCTTGAATCTAGTCCATCTCCACTGACTACTCCCATCCTCCAGTTTAGCAAAAAACATTCTTCATGTTCACTGTACTGAACAGTCTTCCTCAACTTCACAAAAATCAGTATCATGGTCAATTACTATCAATCAATTAGTGAAACAAAAGATCTTCAATTTGACAAATCAATAATTTGTTTTTAAAAATGACAATTCAAAGTTCATTTTGCATTACATCAGCACACCTTAGAAAACTCTCAAAGTAGAACATAGCTACACAAGGATGATACAAACTTTAGAGGCTGAGAACTAACCAAACAAATCAGGCCTGCTTTCTGTAGAATTTAGAAGGTTACAAAAGGAGTGATTGATTGAATCTGCAAGGTATTAACAGGAAGAGGAGACAGGTTAGAGAAAACTGCTTGCATTTGTTGGGGATTCATAACATTGAAAATTACAGTGCAGTACAGGCCCTTTGGCCCTTGACGTTGCGCCACCACATGAAACCAATCTGAAGCCCATCTAACCTACGCTATTCCATTCTCACCCATATGCCTATCCAATGACCATTTAATGCCCTTAAAGTTGGTGAGTCTACTCCTGTTGCAGGCGGTGTTCCATATCCCTATATGGAGTACAGAAACTACCTCTGACATCTGTCCTATATCTATCACCCCTCAAATTTAGAGCTATGCCCTCATGCTAGTCATCACCATCCTAGGAAAAAGGCCCTCACTGTCCACCCTATCTAACCCTCTGATTACCTCATGTCTGACTTAAGGTACCTCAATCTCCTTCTCTAATGAAGACAGCCTCAAGTCCCTCAGACTTTCCTCATATGGCCTTCCCTCCATACCAGGCAACATCCTAGTAAAGTCTCCTCTGAACCCTTTCCAAAGCTTCTACATCAGGTATATTTTCCAGAGTTCGACAGATTCAGGATCAGTTCCTGAAGGAGGGTGGCTAATGTGGTACCACCTTTTAAGAAAGGAGCGAGAGAGAAAGCAGGAAATTATAGACCAGTTAGTCTACCTCAGTTATGGGAAAGATGCTGGAGTCTATTATAAAGGATGAAATTACGACACATCTGGATAGCAATAACAGGATAGGTCAGAGTCAGCATGGATTTATGAAGAGGAAATCATGCTTGACTAATCTTCTGGAATTTTTTGAGGATGTAACTCTGAAGATGGACAAGGGAGATCCAGTACATGTAGTGTACCTGGACTTTCAGAAAGCTTTTGATAAAGTCCCACATAGGAGGTTAGAGAGCAAAATTAAGGCGCATGGAATTGGGGGCAAAGTACTAACTTGGATTGAAAGTTGGTTGGCTGATAGGAAACAATGTAGTGATAAACGGCTCCATTTCAGAATGGCAGGCAGTGACCAGTGGGGTACCGCAGGGATCAGTGCTGGGACCACAGCTTTTTACAATATATGTTAATGATATAGAAGATGGTATAAGTAATAACATTAGCAAATTTGCTGATGATACTAAGCTAGGTGGCAGGATGAAATGTGAGGAGGATGTTAGGAGATTACAGGGTGACCTGGACAGGTTAGGTGAGTGGTCAGATGCAGTTTAATGTGGATAAGTGTATGGTTATCCACTTTGGTGGCAAGAACAGGAAGGCAGATTACTACCTAAATGGAATCAATTTAGGTAAAGAGGCAGTACAAAGATGTGGGTGTTCTTGTACACCAGGTAAACATACAGGTACAGCAGGTAGTGAAGGCAGCTAAAAGCATGCTGGCCTTCATAACAAGAGGGATTGAGTATAGAAGCAGAAGAGGTTCTTCTGCAGCTATACAGGGCCCTGGTGAGACCACACCTGGAGTACTGTGTGCAGTTCTGGTCTCCAAATTTGAGGAAAGACATTCTGGCTATTGAGGGAGTGCAGCGTAGGTTCACGAGGTCAATTCCTGGAATGGCAGGACTACCTGACGCTGAAAGACTGGAGTGACTGGGCTTGTATATCCTTGAGTTTAGAAGACTAAGAGGGGATCTGATTGAGACATATAAAGATTATTAAAGGATTGGACACTCTGGAGGCAGGAAACATGTTTCCACTGATGGGAGAGTGCCAAACCAGAGGACACCACTTAAAAATACAGGGTAGACCATTTAGGACAGAGATGAGAAACTTCTTCATCCAGAGAGTGGTGGCTGTGTGGAATGCTCTACCCCAGATGGCAGTGAGGCCCAGTCTCTGGATTCATTTAAGAAAGAGTTGGATAGAGCTCTCAAAGATAGTGGAATCAAGGGTTATGGAGATAAGGCAGGAACAGGATACTGATTAAGGATGATCAGCCATGATCATATTGAATGGTGGTGCAGGCTCAAAGGGCACAATAGCCTACTCCTGCACCTATTGTCTATAAACCCACATATCCTATAAACCGACATATCCTATACAAGGCTAAACCAAGCCAAATCCAAAACTCAGCTATCTGCCATGGAGAGATTCAGAACGTTAGCCAGGATTTCTGGATTGCTAGTGCAATGACATTAGTGCATGCCACCGCTTGTCCAATTGACACATTGGAGGAAAAAAGCTGTATCTCCAGACATGTAAGGACTCATAACTGAAATCATAAGCACAAGTGATGCTTTGCAGTAAAAAGCTGATAGTCTGAACAAGCCGTTTGTCGCCCTTCTGAAGTCAGGTTTTGCTATCCTATCCATTTTTGCCGCACACGGTCTGCGTTGAAACTGCTTATTTGTCAATCGGAACTTTTACGAGTGACCTTGCCGGACCACTGGCCTGCGTTACAAGTGCAGCGAGACCGTTAACGAGATGGCGCGGCAGGATGTAAAAGCGGCACGTCGGAGACAGCCGGGGAAATTTGGGAGAGCGCAGGAGGGGGTGGGGCAGGAATACTATGAGCTGTTGGTGTCCTCTTCAACGGTCACATCATCAGCTCGCCACAGGGAGAAAATTCGAGCTCCTAATAACCTAATAAAACACCAAGGAGGCCGGAGCAGTACCCAAACCAGCCTAGTCCAGTTATTACTTATCAAAACTTAGACGTTTATATCAAGTTAAGTGTGTGAAAAGTACATGCTGACCCTGCAAAAACATTTGCTCGGATGCGGTGAAGTTGAGTTCACGGCGTACGATCGCGATTGCCAACTGTCAACATTTAGAGAGGAAAAACATCCAAAACTACAAATGTCGCAGTGTGCTTGTTCGGCCATAATTAAAGTCCAAGATAGAATACTTCATAAAGTACTCCGGATGACGTAACTCCTACCTGTACTCGTACTGGTCATCATAATATTTGTCTGAGTAATAGATTTGTTTATTCGCCATGACTGTCTTTCCTTCTGTACTAGTTCAGCCGGTGAAAAATTACCACCTAACACCGTGCCGAATCAATAGCCACTCTCCCCCCAACCGCCCCGCCTCCCACCTTACAGGCCACGAGGCGATTTGAATCACACGGCCCACACCAATTGGCCCACCGGTCTGGCCACGTGACACAGCGGCGGCTGTGGGCGCGCGAGCCCTCACTCAGCTAACGGTTAAGTCACTAGCACGAGGAAGTGGCGCGCGAACTGATGACTTCAACACTTAACCGAGCGTTTGATAGTGGTCTTTGTCGCAGGAGACGCTTCTGGCGATTATTTAAGATCATAACATCCTAAGACGTGGGAGCAGAAATTAGGCCATTCAGCCCATCGAGTCTGCTCAGCCATTCAATTAAGCCTGAAAAGTTTCTCAATCGCTTTCTCCCCGAAACTCTTGATCCTTTGGTTGTGAATGGTTCTTTTTTTCCTTTAAGAGCCTTACCCTTAAACACTCACCTTGGCTTCAAGCATTTAATTTGTTTTTGACTCCCACCATGAATTTTGGTGTCATAATTTATCCATACACATAGGATTCCCTTATCATTTACAAAATAAATTACATTGCTGTTGAATTATAGTGTTTAAATATACAAGTGAAATTTGACAGACCAGTCAGCAGAGAATCCTATAGTATGTCAGTCAGACACTGTAGTACAAGATAAAAATCAAGTTAGAAAGATAGACAATTTGAAGGACATGTAGACTTATGAAATACATTTTGTGTTTGATAAACTTAAAACTGCTTGAAAAGTGTGGAGTACAAATGTCTTTAGCTATGAGTTTTCAAAAGGGTTGGAGAGAGAGTGAGAAATGGGTACTTAAAAGTAGTCACAGATGACCTCAGGATGAGGTTGGGAGATTGGAGGAGGAAGAGACGAGCTGAAGAAGGTATGGGATGGTTTTAGGGACAAATGCTTTTCCCACAAAGTCAGGAGTAAAAACAGCAGGGTGGCGATTACGAGCAACAGAAGAGCAGCTAGTTCGGAGATAAGGGACATCTTAATGGAAGATTTGGCAAATCTAAGGAACAAAAAAAGACAAGCATTCTCACTGGAAGAAATAAGGTAGAATTGAAGAGGAAAATCTTTGAACTGAGGGCTAGGTAAAGTCACCATAAAGAGACCTCACGGCTGCGGTCTCATTAGTGGGAGACGACAGATGGTGGTTAACCTGAAGGCTACTATGCCTCAGGCAAGGGGAGACTAAGGAGAATCATAGATTCATAGAGATTACAGCACAAAAACAGACTCTTTCTTCCAACCTGTCCATGCCGACCAGCTATCTTAAATAAACCTAATGTTTAAGGGTAAGGCTCTTAAAAGGAAATATGAACCATTCACAACTAAAGGATCAAGGGTTATGGGGAGAAAGTGGTTGAAAAGCTTTTCAGCCTTAATTGAATGGCTGAGCAGACTCAATGGGCTGAATGGCCTAATTTCTGCTCCAATGTCTTACGATGTTATGATCGTAAACAGTCCTCAGAAGCGTCTCCTGCGACAAAGACCGCTATTAAATGCTAGGTTAAGAATTGAAGTCACCAGGGCACGTGCCACATCTTCGTGCCAGTGACTTAACTGCTTAGTGCTGACTTACACGCCCACCGCCACCTCGGCATCACGTGGCCAGACATTTGCCAGCATTTTGCCCGTATCCCTCTAAACCCTTTCTATTCAACCATCCAACCCAAACTCTGGATCTGTTATGTAGATGATACCTTTGCCATTGCTAAACATACATAACTTGAAGAAACCCATCCCACATCAATAACATCCTCACTGGAATAAAGTTCACAAAAGAAAGGAAACCAACAGCAGGCCCCCCATCCTGGATATGTTAGTGGAATGCATGCCATTAGTGGAACTCTAGACAAGCGTGTACAGGAAGAACACCCATACAGACCAAATACTGAACTACAACAGCAACCACCCCAGCACCCACAAACAAGGAAGCACTGCAGCAACCTGGAACTCCAGAAGGCAGAACAGGAACACTTATTCAAGGGATTTAAACGAAATGGGTATCCATAAAGCACGATCGTCTGATACTTAAGCAACAAACCTAAAGAAGAAAACACTACATTACCAGACACAATAGTGACATACGGTACATAAAATAAATATCAGAATGACTACCTGACCACTTAGATCCTTAAGAATCTTATTGGCCAACAACCAGTAAACATCTTTCACCAGCTCCTCACAAAGGTTAAAGACCCATCACCCACATCTAACAGGACGAACATTATCTACAAGGTGCTGGAAGAGCACAGCATTTCAGGCAGCATCTAAGGAGCTTCGAACTCGATGTTTCGGGCAAAAGCCCTTCATCAGGAATAAAGGCAGTGAGCCTGGAGCGTGGAGAGATAAGCTAGAGGAGGGTGGGGGTGGGGAGAAAGTAGCATAGAGTACAATGGGTGAGTGGGGGAGGGGATGAAGGTGATAGGTCAGGGAGGAGAGGGTGGAGTGGATAGGTGGAAAAGGAGATAGGCAGGTAGGACAAGTCATGGGGACAGTGCTGAGCTGGAAGTTTAGAACTAGGGTGAGGTGGGGGAAGGGGAAATGAGGAAACTGTTGAAGTCCACATTGATGCCCTGGGGTTAAAGTGTTCCGAGGCGGAAGATGAGGCATTCTTCCTCCAGGTGTCTGGTAGTGAGGGAGCGGTGGTGTATCCCCTCCCCCAATCACCCATTGTACTCTATGCTACTTTCTCCCCACCCCCACCCTCCTCTAGCTTATCTCTCCATGCTCCAGACTCACTGCCTTTATTCCTGATGAAGGGCTTTTGCCCGAAACGTCAAATTCAAAGCTCCTTGGATGCTGCCTGAACTGCTGTGCTCTTCCAGCATCACTAATCCAGAATCTGGTTTCAAGCATCTGCAGTCATTGTTTTTACCTCATTATCTACAAGGTACCCTGCAAAGACTGAAAATACTACATAGGACAAACAGAAAGAAAACTGACCATATGACTGCATGAACATCAGCTTGCCACTGCCAGGTATGACCAGTACTCTCATTCCAACCATAGAGATAATGAAGGACACAAATTCAACTGGGACAATGTAACAATCTTAACACAGGTTAAACAGAGACACCCAAGAGAATTCCTTGAAGCCTGGCACTCCAAGATGAACTCAATCAAAGAACACATTGAACTGGACCCCATATACAAACCACTCAGATACAGAACCAGAAGAATCAAAAAACAGAGACACATAAATACTAGGGGGACAGACCATCAAAACTGTATCAAAGATGCACTGATGATGTCATCTAACGAGGCACCAAAACATCTGCAGAAAACCACACCTAACTAGCGAATGAATCTACAACCTTCCTATTTCTGAAGAAGGGCTTATGCCCAAAACATCGATTCTCCTGCTCCTTGGATCTGCCTGACCTGCTGCGCTTTTCCAGCAACACATTTTTCAGCAGCAACCTTCCTATTCATACACACATCTAGATGTCTTTTAAATGTTGTAATTGTACCAGCCTTCACCACTTCCTCTGGCAGCTCATTCCATACATGCACCACCCTCTGTGTGAAAATGTTGGCCCATAGATCCCTTTAAAATCTTTCCCATCTCACCTTAAGCCTATGCCCTCTAGTTTTGGACATGCAACCTTGGGGAAAAAAGACCTTGGCTAGTTCACCCTACCCATGCCCCTCATGATTTTATTAACATTTATAAGATCACCCCTCAGTCTCTGATGCTCCATGGAAAAAACACCCAGCCTATTCAGCCTCTCCCTGTAGCTCAAACCCTCCACTCCTGGCAACACCCTTGAAAATCTCTTCTGAACCCTTTCAAGTATAACAATATCTTTCCTATAGCAGGGAGATCAGAATTGAATTCAATAATCTTAAAATGGCTTTATCAATGTCCTGTACAGCTATAACTCCCATATTCAATGCACTTACCAATGAAGGCAAGCGTGCCTTCTTCATCATCCTGTCTACCTGCGATTCCACTTTTAAGCAACAATACACATGCAGCCAAGGTCTGTTTTTTTGGCAACACTCTCCGGACCCTACCATTCACTGTATAGGTCTTGCCCTATAGGTTTGCCTTACCAAAATGCAACACCTCTCATTATCTAAATTAAATTCTACCTGGCACTCCTTGGCCCATTAGCCCATCTGATCAAGGTCCTACTGTACTCAGAGATAAAATCCTTCACTGTCTGCTACATCACCTATTTTGATGTTATCTGCAAACTTACTAACTAAACATCCTATATTCACATCCAAATAATTTTTATAAATGACAAAATTAAGTGGATCCAGCAGTGGTCTTTGTGACACATTGCTGGTCACAGGCCTCCAGTCTGAAAAACAACCCTCAACCACCCCCTCTCTGTCTCCTAGCTTAAAGCCTATTTTGTATTCAGTTGGCTAGCTCCCCATGGATTTCATGTGATCTAACCTTGCTAACCAGTCTACCATGTCAAACTGAAATCCAAATAGACAACATCTACCGCTCTGCCTTCAAAAAAAATCAATCAAGTGAGTGAAACACAATTTCCCATGCACAAAGCTATGATGACTATCCCTGATCAGTCCTTGCCTTTCCAAATACATTTGAAGCCTGTCCCTCAGAATTCCCTCCAACAACTTACCCACCACTGACGTAAGGCTCACTGATTTATAATTCCTTGGCTTTTCCTTACCACCTTTGCTAAATAGGATCACCTTACTCATGGCGGTCAATGATACAAATATCTCAGAAAGTGGCCTAATAATCTCTTCCCTGGCTTCCCACAAAGTTCTGGGATATACCGATTAGGCTCCAGGGATTTGTGTACCTTTATGCATTCTAAGACCTCCAGCACCTCCTCTTCTGTAATATGGACACTTTTCAAGACATCACTATTTATTTCCCCAAGCTCCCTAGCTTCCATGTCCTTCTTCAGAGTAAATACTAATGTAGAATATTCCTTTAGTGTCTTACCCGTTTTCTGTGGTTCTACTTCGAGAACGCCTCGTTAGTATTTATTCTCTCCCTGGTTACTAGTTTGCCCTTAATGTATTTATAGAATCCCTTTGGAATCTCCTTAACTGTATTTGCTAAAGTTATCTCATGTCCCTTTGTTTCCCTCCTGATTTGTCTCTTAAGGATACTCCTACAGCTCTTATACTCCTCTAAGGATTCACTCAGTCCCAGCTGTCTATACCTGATATATGCCTACTTCTTTTTCTTGACCAGAGCTTCAATTTTTCGTCGTCCAGCGTGCGCTATACCTAGCAGCCTTGCTCTACACAGTAACAGGAACATACTGTCTCTGAACTCTCATTACTTCACTTTTGAAGCACACCCCCCCCCCCAACTTTCCAAATGTCCCTTTATTTGTGAACAGCCTCTCCCAAAAACCTTTGAAAGTTCCTACCTAATACTGTCAAAATTGGCTTTTTATCCAATTTAGAACTTTAACTTCTCTATCAGGTAAATCCTTTGCCATAACTATTTTAAAACTAACAGAATTATGATCACTTTCCCCAAAGTGCTCCCCCATTGACACCTCAGTTCCTTGCATTACCTTATTTCCCAAGAGAGGGACGAGTTTTGCTCTTTCTGTAGTAGGCAAATCCACATATTGAATAAGAACATTTTCATGTATACACTGAACAAATTTCTCTCCATCCAAGCCCTTAACACTATATTGGGTGCGGCCTTTCTCACTGCTGGAAGCAATAAGTCACATTTTCAACTGAGTTTCAGAATTTGTCATGAAATTTTCATTCATGAGAGGCAAGAGACCTATTCACAGGAATTATCGCTAATTATCACCTAATCTCATTACATTTATATGCAGATTCCCATTCTATTGCACATCAGATAGAAATTAGGAACTGAGAATTCCTGAGATGAAAATGAGAGGAAGTATCCGGCATCTTCCATCTTCTCACTTGCTCTGCTGGATTCCCAGCACCAATGTCTCAGGGTACACTCCATCTGCACAGTGACCCCACATCCATGGATTCTGACATCTGCCATGTGCCAGCTTCTCTGTACTATCATAATATATCTCTGATCCACTTACTGTAGCTTCTTCTCTGCCATGCTGCACTTTGGGCACACCAGCAACTATCATCGGAATGATGCTACAAGGATTCTTTCTATGCACAGACAGGTAACTACCTCATGAATTAGACTAGAGAGCATCTCAAGGTTGCTGGCTTGCACTCTTGGTGCTCACTCATTTAGTGCCTACCTGCATACTTACAGCATCTCTACTTTGCCTTGCCTTGCTTTGCTTTTTTATACTTTCCCTCCTCACCAGAGCTTAAAAGCTAACAGTGTTGCTGCATTTCCTTGTGGTTTAGTGCAGATACAAAGCTTGTCATGTTTGGCAGCAGTAATCACACAAGGGAGTGAACATCATGCTGTATGATGCAATGTTACATCAATCTTATATCTACACCATGTGGCAGCAACTTACAGTGTGAACACACTTCATATGTTACAAATCTCAAAATTTGAGGGGAGTAGTTTTATCCCTGCTCAAGCTATTACTGGCCCAAGCAAGTCCCAGACTGAAATCACCACTAAACACATCTTCCCATCCCTCCCCCTGTCTGCATTCCGCAGAGATCGTTCCCTCCGGGATAACCTAGTCCACTCCTCCATCACACCTAACACGTCTCCCATCACACACGGCACCTTCCCATGCAATCGCAGAAGGTGCAACACCTGCCCCTTTACCTCTTCCATGCTCACCATCCAAGGCCCTAAACACTCATTTCAGATTAAGCAGCATTTCACTTGTACCTCTTTCAATTTGGTCTATTGCATTCGCTGCTCCCAATGTGGTCTCATCTATATCGGAGAGACTGGATGATCACTTTGCTGAGCACCTTCGGTCTGTACGCAATCAGGTTCCGGACCTTTCCGTGGCTTGCCACTTCAACACACAATCCTGCTCCCATGCCCACATGTCTGTCCTTCGCCTGCTGCAATGTTCCAGTGAAGCTCAACGCACACTGGAGGAACAGCATCTCATCTTCCAACTAGGCACGTTACAGCCTGCCGGTCTCAACATTGAATGCTGAAAATGTGTTGCTGGAAAAGCGCAGCAGGTCCGGCAGCATCCAAGGAACAGGAGAATCGACGTTTCAGGCATAAGCCCTTCTTCAGGAAGGGCAGATTCCTGAAGAAGGGCTTATGCCCGAAACGTCGATTCTCCTGTTCCTTGGATGCTGTTGGACCTGCTGCGCTTTTCCAGCAACACATTTTCAGCTCTGATCTCCAGCATCTGCAGTCCTCACTTTCTCCTCAACATTGAATGCAACAACATCAGATGATTATCCCATCGCGACCCCTCTGTTTTCATTCTGCTCCATAATTTTATTTTATTTATTTTTTTTAATATATTTTTTTCACTGTTCTGTATCTCTTATTTCTTGATTGTCTCTCTTTCTATCGCTCCCCACTCTCTCATCATCTTTTTCCTCTCCTCTTCCCCCTTTGCTACCCTTCTCCCCTGTTTTCCATTTTGCCTCTGCTTCACCCATCCCCCGCATATTTTGTCACATAGCACTGGCTTCAGCCTTGGTCATTCACAGCTCCTAATCTCACTATAATCTCTCTATGCGCTGTCATTATCATCTCTTTATTGCTACCTTTGCTTCTAGAACCATGACTCACCTCTCAGCCTTGTATAAATACCTCCCTATTTCTTTTCTTTAGCTTTGACAAAGGGTCAGTTAGACTCGAAACGTCAGCTCTTTTCTCTCTTTACAAATGCTACCAGACTTGCTGAGATTTTCCGGTATTTTCTCTTTTTTGGTTTCTGAAATCTGACTCGCTTGATCATAGAGGAGAAAGTGAGGTCTGCAGATGCTGGAGATCAGAGATGGAAATGTGTTGCTGGAAAAGCGCAGCAGGTCAGGCAGCATCTAGGGAACAGGAGAATCGACGTTTCGGGCATTAGCCCTTCTTCAGGAAGAAGGGCTAATGCCCGAAACGTCGATTCTCCTGTTCCCTAGATGCTGCCTGACCTGCTGCGCTTTTCCAGCAACACATTTCCATCGCTTGATCATACAATAAAATAAAGAACTGTACATGCTGGAAATCTGAAAGAGAAACAGAAATTGCTGGAGAAACTCAGAACTGAAGAAAGATTATCAAATTTGTCACATTAACTCTGATTTATGTCCACAGATAAGATCGTAATAAGTAGGAACAGGAGTAGGCCATTTGGCCTCCAGCTATCAGTAGGATCATGGCTCATCCAACACTCCTCATGTCGACATTCCTGTCCTTTTCCCATAACCCTTCGTTCCCATCCTGATCAAGAATCTATCTCAACATTAAATATACACAAGGACTCTGCCTCCATAGGACTCCTGAAACATCAACTTCTCCACCTCCTGATACTGCCTGGCTTGTTATATTCTTCCAGCCTCCTACCTGTCTATTTTGGATTCCAGCATCTGTAGTTTTTTTTTGTCTCTCTCCACAGCTTTCTGTGGCAAGGAATTCCAAAAACCCATGACCCTCTGAGAGAAGAAATTTGTCTTCAATCTTAAATTGGTGCCCCTTTGTTCTGAGACTATGCCCTCTGGTCCTAGACTCTTTCAAGAGGGGAAATATTCTCTCAGTATTTACTTCTAAGTTTCTTTGTGTTATTTTGTGTTACAACTTTCAACGGTTTACCCAGATTTGCTGAGTTTCTCCAGCAATGTTTGTTTTTAGAATTAGAATTAGAATTCCTACAGTGAGGAAACAGGCCCTTCGGCCCAACAAGTCCACACCGCACCTCCGAAGAGTATCTCACCCAGACCCATTACCTTACATTTCCCCTGACTAATACACCTAACCTACACATCCTGAATACAATGGCAATTTAGATTAGATTTCGTACAGTGTGGAAACAGGCCCTTCGGCCCAACCAGTCCACGCCAACCCTCCGAAGAGTAACCCACCCCGACCCTTTTTCGGTCTGACTAATGCACCTAACACTATGGGCAATTTAGCATGGCCAATTCACCTGACCTGCACATCTTTGGACTGTGAGAGGAAACCGGAGCACCCAGAGGAAACCCATACAGACACACGGAGAATGTGCAAACTCCACACAGACAGTCACCCGAGGCTGGAATCAAACCTGGGACCCTGATGCTGTGAGGCAGCAGCGCTAACCACTGAGCCACCTTGCCATCCCTGATAAATCATATTTATACAAATAAAAATGATAAAATAGAACCAACCAAGCTATTTATGTGATTAGATGATGCGAAATTGAGGGCTTAGTCAAAAAGAAAAAAGAGATATAGGTAACATTTAGGAATTTGAAGACAGAGAATGTTCGTGAAGAATGCACTGTTAGGAAGAAAGAACTCATGCAAAGAATTAGGAGGGCTAACAGGGCCATGAAATGTCTTTCATCATTCCTGAAGAAGGGCTTATGCCCGGAATGTCGATTCTCCTGTTCCTTGGATGCTGCCTGACCTGCTGCGCTTTTCCAGCAACACATTTTCAGCTCTGATCTCCAGCATCTGCAGCCCTCACTTTCTCCATGAAATGTCTTTGGCAAACTGAATTAAGGAAAATTCCAAGGCATTTAATTCATATATATAGGGCAAGATAGGGAAAGGGAAGGTCCACTCAAGGACAAAGGAGCAAAATTACGAATGGAGCCTGAGTGTGTGAGGCCCTTAAACAAATACGTTGTGTAGGTTTTCAAGAAGGAGAAGGTGAGTCTCAGGTGGGTTATGTTGATACTCTGGGGCATGTCAAAGTAAAAACAAAATTAGGAGGTGTTGGGTGTTTTAAAAAGCATGAAGGTAGAAATGCCAAGGACCTGATGGGATCTATCTCAGAATGATGAGGGAGGCAAGTGAGGAAATTGCTGGGGCCTTGTAAAAAATCTTTCTATCCTCTTTAGTCATAGAGAGGTCCTGGCAAACTAGAGAATAGCCACTGTTTCTTTGTTTGAGAAGAACAACAGGGATAATCTGGGAAATTACAGGCTAGTGAGCCTTGCATCAGTGGTAATTAGTGGAGAAGTCACTTCAGGATAAGATTTACCCACATTTGGAAAAATATGGACTTATTGATAATAGGCTTTGTGTGGAGAAGTTTGCATCTCACCAACTTGATTGAATGTTTTGAGAAAGTGACAAAGATGATTGTTAGATGCTGTCTGTATGGACTTTAGCAAGGCCTTTGACAAGGTCCCTCATGGCAAGCTGAAACAAAAGATGAAATCTAATCAGATATGCAGTGACCTGGTAAGATGTTACAGAACTGGTTTACTCATTAGAAGACACAAAGTAGCAGTAGAAGAATGTTTGTCAGATTGGAGATCTGTGACCAGTGGTGTTCCATTCAGATCTGTGTTGGGACTCCTCTGTTTGAAATATATAAATGATCTGGAGGAGAATGTTAGTGGACTGATTAGTAAGTTTGTGCATGATGCAAAATTGGAGGAGCTATGGAGATTGAGGAGGATTGCCAGAGGATACAACAGGATTATAGATAGTCTGGAGATTAGGGCAGAGTTATGGACAGATGCGAGCTCATGCATTTTGGATGATTGAATGCAGGAGGGAAGTATACAGCAAATGGCAGATCTCTTTGTGGCACCAACATCCAGGGTGATCCAGGCATACAGGTCCACAGTTCTCTTAAAGTGGTAACACAAGTGGATAACTTGGAGACAGTGAGGTCTGCAGATGCTGGAGATCAGAGTTAAGAGTGTGTTGCTGGAAAAGCACAGCAGGTCAGGCAGCATCCAAGGAGCAGGAAGGGCTCTGGCCGGAAACGTAGATTTTCCTGCTCCTCGGATGCTGCCTGACCTGCTGTGCTTATCCAGCAACACATTCTCAACACAAGTGGATAAGGTGACCTAGAGGTGTATGACATTCTTGCCTTTATCGGTTGAGGCATAGAGTATAAAAGTTAGCAAGTCATGTTGCAGGTGTATAGAACTTCAGTTAGGCCACATCTTGAAAATTGTGTAGTTAGATCACCACACCACCAGGAGGACGTGGAGGCTTCGGAGAGGGTACTGAAAAGCTTTACTAGGATGCTGTCTGGTTGGATGGTATTATCTATGAGGAGCAATTGGACAAACCTGGTTTGCTTTCATTTGAACATTGAAGAATGAGGGGAGACCAGATAGAAGTTTATACGATTATGAGAGGCATCAAATGAATGGATAATCAGAATCTTTTTCCTTGAGTAGAAATGTCAATTATTTGTGTCATAGATAAATGGGTGTAAGTTTAAAGAAGATGTGAGAGGCAAGCTTTTTACACAGAGAATGCTACGTTCTTGAAATGTGTTGCCAGAGGAGCTGGTGAAGGTGAATATAATAGCAATCTTTAAGGGAAATCTTGACAGATATGTGAATAAGTCGGGAATAGAGGACAGTGTAGAAGTAAAAGATTTTTTGTTTAGAAAGGCATCATGTGTTAGTGCAGTCTTGGTAGGATGAAGGGCCTGTTCTAGTGCTGCACTGTTCTTTGTTCTTCCTTTGTAACAGAATTTGAAACTGTCCAAAATATAGAGTAAGAGTACAATTAAAAAAATACAATCCCATCTCTTCCAACACCATCACTTTACTCACAAACCAGAGAGAGTTTGCTTCTTTATCACATCTATAGATTTAGCAACTGTTTTTGTCAATTCCCTTTCTTACGAGTTTGGTAGCCTCTTCCTTGTTCAGTGACATAACTGAGCTTAAATTTTCTCAATTTCAAGTAATCTCTTCAGGATTCTAACCAAACACTTCTGGTCTGAACTTCCAAACTAAAATCCTTACATTGAAGTAGTCTATTTTCTAACACTTCTGAACTAATTTCTTCAGCAATAACTTTCACACATCTAATTTCTACTAGGAATTTTGAGAATGGTAAAACTAAAGCTTTCCAGAGCTTTTGGTTTTTTCCCTAAATGAAATAAAACAATCCTGATCCTTTTAACTGAAACAAGCTGCTTTATTCAGTGGTACAATGATCTCTTGAAGAAACTGGGGATATTTCATTAAATGTGTTTGCATTTATATCAAAGATATCAGAGATTTATATCAGAGATATATCAAAGCCATGGAAAGGATATGGCAGGAACAAAAGGTTTCAGTTATAAATTGGAACTTGAGAACATGTAGTTATTTTCATTTAAACAAAAAATGTTGAGCAGAAGGATCATTGCGAGAAAATGTGATGAACTAGACTAGATTTTAGAAAAGAAGCTGATTAAATCCTTGAAAAGATAGGAGACAATGAAGTGAAAAAAAGATGTATGAATGGGATTAATTTTGTGTCTCTTTAAGGAATCTGGCACACACGTGATTGGCTAGATGGCCTTCTATATTAGAAATTATAATGGTCTTGATCTAGTCTATTCTTTATAAGTTTGCAACCTCTATTTCAATGACCAACACTACAATCACCTGTGAGAAAAACATTCTTTTGTTTGTCATAAATTACTTGCTTTTAATTTTCTGTCTAAAATGAGAAGACCTAGTTATATCAATCTCAGACAACATCTGTTCCTATCTACCCTATGTAATTTCCTCTATCATTATAAACATTTCTATCAAATCACCCTGTAATTTCTTCCATTCAAATGAAACAACTCAAATCTTCCTTGCAATAGGCAATTTCTGATCATTTAAAGTGTTTTATCATCTCTTACATAAATACCTTTTGTTCGTGTAGAAACAATGCAGTATACCTTACTCCAGTTATGTTCTCTTTGCATTCTTTAAACTAGCTTTGCAATGCAATTTTCTGCTCCTTCTGAAATAGTTTCCTGCATGGCACCTTGTCAGAGGCTTTCTAGAAGTTCAGATAAATTTGATATAAACTAGATGATTTTGATTTGAAGAATATGTTTTGATATCTTTGAGATTATCTTCTCATTGTCTTTTACTTTTGCTGTTACCTCCACATCATTGCTTATTGCAACCCATAAGTTATGTACACCCTCTTCAATTTTAGATTGTTTAACTTAATCCAGTATCAAAGGAGGCCATTTGTTTCATTATATGTAAGCTATGATTTGAAAAAGCTATCAAAGGAGTTCCACTCCCTTGTTCTTTCTTCATAGCCCTGATTTTGCCCCCCTTCAAATATTTTTTCAGTTCCCTTTTTGAATTCATTTATTCAATCTCATAGAGTCATAGAGTCATATAGCGTGGAAACAGACCCTTTAGTCCAACTTGACCATATTAACCCAACTTCCCAAACTAAACCTGTCCCATTTGCCTGAGGTTGGCCCACATCTAAACCTGTCCTATTCATGTACCCATCCAAATGAATTTTAAATGATGTGACTGTATCAGCATCTATCACTTCCTCAGGCATTCCACACATGAACCTCCCTCTGTGCGAAAACACTGCCCATCAGATCTTTTAAATTTCTCCCCTCTCACCTTAAAAGTATTCCCTCTAGTTTTGAACTCCCCCATTCAAGGGAAAAAACATTTGCTATTCATCTTATCTATGCCTCCCATGATCTTATACACATCTATTAGGTCACTCCTCAGCCAAAATTCTTGTAAGGAATGATAGTGTAGCAACAGGTCTGTTGTTACCTGCTTTCTATCTCCCTCATTTCTAGGACAGAGGGGTTACAATCAATATTTTCTCATTTGATAAGACCTTTCAGACTGGCACCTGAAGTGTATTTGTTTTAATACGTGATGTATGACAGGTAAGGTAGACGAACATCATTGAGCTTCAGAGGCCACTATTTGTACCCCATATCTGACCTAAATAGAGTACCCACTGAGTTAAACGTCTCTGAGTTAGTGGAGGGTGCACGCAAACACTTTGCTGGCGAATTCTCTGTTACCTGAGTGCCACCAAAAATGGATGCAAGAGAAACTGAAATTAGTCACAGTAGCTGGATAAAAGCTTGTACGCTTACTATGTTGGCGATCCATTGGTGTCTTACTGTCCCTGAATGAGCAATCCTGATCTTCTCCAGTTAATCGCAATACTTTTTTTCTTTCAAGAGAGCAAGGAGCCTGATGTTTGCTTTTCTAATCCTGTCTCATCAATCTTGACCTCTCAGTTTGGTTGTGAGTCAATTTTTCCCACCATGAGATGAAAGGTGGGATTGAATATGATGAACATGAATGCAAGAGTAACTAGTGGTTATCATGGACAGGAGAGGTAGTGGGATATCCATAATGAATGTGTACGAAGGGTAAAGGGCAGAAAAGAGTTTGGGAGAATGAGGCGGGTGAGACCCCTTGAGTGGACATACATGCAATACTGAAAAGTGCAGTTCATAATCCTTGGTGAGATGCATATGTGGTGGTAGAGTTAGAGTCAATGCTGGGCCTTTGACTGTGAGGTAGCAGCGAAAATGATGGCAATTACCCTTATGGATTGTGGAAGATCAGGACTTTCATCCATCACTGTGCTATATTACATTTAGCACCGGATACAGCACTAACCCATGTAATTGCTGTGCAGGTTGGTTCTGTTGGTGTGATCAGCAAGGAAACAAAGTGATCTCCACCACCCTGTCCATCAGTACCTGCACATATCTCTCCTGGAATGAGGAGTTAGCTTGTCTTTCTTTTGAGATTTTTTTTCAAATTTCAGAGGGATTGTTCCAGGCTTACAGCATCTGAAGTGGTGTGCAGCTAACCTTTAAATAAGGCACCAGCGTGAAAGCCAGACTGCCTTAGCAGTGGCGCCATCTCTTCCACCATCATATACCCATGAAATATGCACATCTTGGTTACATAATTAATTAGATGAAAGATGTGAAGATAACATGAGAACATGCGTCATGAGCCTTGTGAGTTAAAGCACCATGAAACTCACTTGCCACCACATTTTAAATGCAAATGAAAATATTCAGTTCATTTGCATGGTTGTGTCCTGCTTGCTTCTGTGGTGTGAATATTTCCAAACCTATGGCCTTCTACTGCCTAGATGAATAAACACAACAGCTACATGGAAATACCATAATTCATGATTTCTCCTCCGCATCTACTCCCTCTCCTCCAAACCCAGTCCAGACAAGTTGCACCACACACAAACCCAAGTAGGAAGCATATTGTTCTTGTTTTGTTATTGGTTAAAATCCTGGATCTCCCTACTCAACAATAGTATTGTCATGTACTAATATAATATGGACTGTTACAGTCAAAGAATGTGGCTCATTTCAGTTTTCTGAAGAATGATTAGAGATTAGCAATAAATGCTGACACCGACATAACATGAATAAATACAAAAGAAACCAAGTAATTACAATTCATTAGTGATACTGAGAGAAGTGGGAACTTGTCTAAATATGGACATTCTGTGATGGTGGAGAAAGTGAGGACTGCAATGCTGGAGACCAGACTTGAAAAATGTGGTGCTGGAAAAACACAGCAGGCCAGGCAGCATCCAAGGAGCAGCATTCTGTGATGATGGTAGTACTGTGAATGCACATGGAGTGTATATCATAACTATTTAGAAAACAATTACTTTACTTGACGGGAAAGGTTCATTGTTTTCTATTTTAAATCCCGAACTGCGGTGACCAGGGGGCACCAGAATAGACCTTATGGTTTGCACAAGAAAGCTAAACTGAAAGGTTTGAAAACCAGATGGGCCTGCACTTGCTTTTAAAGAATATCCTCACTGGAACAGAATCCTATTAAATTTTACAACAGTTACTTTCAAGTGTACTTATCAGTGGCACACTACTTTGATTGTCTCAGAGTAATACCAAATATTTTTGTCAATATTGGTCTCAAAACAGTAGATAAAAATTTAACAGCAGTGTACTATGTTCAGCTTTTCAATGCTGCCTGAAAAGTGACAGCTGTTTTTCATTGGAAACTTGGCAGGTTGTTCATGCTGTTCTGTTACCAACGCTTTCAGTTATCTGACAATATTAAGACACTAATGTAGCAATTTACTGGTACGTGTATAGCTCTAACATCAACTCTGTCAGCTGTGTACAATTTCCTCTGAATGGAGAAATTCAGAAGCCATCTGCACCATGCATGTCCACATTTGTAAATTACACTGAGCAACCCAATGTTATACATCTTATCCATGTGTACTCACCAAATACAGATTAGTAACATTTCCAATTTCAGATAAAGTTGGAATATCCAGGATCTGCAGTCATCTTAATTGAGTAGTCATATGGTCATACAACATGGAGACAGACCCTTTGGTCCAACGCGTCCATGCCTGGTATCTGAACTAGTCCCATTTGCCTGAATTTGGTCCATATCCCTCTGAATCTTTCCTATTCATGTACTTATCCAAATATCTTTTAAATGTGTAATTGCACCCACCTCTACCACTTCTTTGGCAGCTCATTCCATGCATGCACTACAATCTGTGAAAAGCTTGTCCTTCAGGTCTGTTTTAAATTTTTCACCTTAAACCTATTTTTCTAGTTTTGGTCTTCCCTAAGCTTGGAAAAAGATCTTGGCTATTCACCATATCCATGCCCCTCATGATTTTGTAAACCTCAATAAGGTTACCCCTCAGCCTTTGGTGCTCCACGGAAAATAATCCAAGCCAACCAGCTTCTCCTCATCAAACCCTTCAGTCCTGGCAACATCATTGTAAATATTTTCTGTACCCTTTTCAGTTGAATAACATTCTTCCTATAGCAGGGTGACCAGAATTGTACATAGTATTCCAAAACTGGCCTCACCAATGTCTTGTACAGCTGGAACATGACTTCACAACTCTAATGCTCAATGCTTTGACTGATGAAAGCAAGCATGTCAAACACCTTCTTCACTATCTTGTCTGCCTGTGATGCCACTTTCATGGAACTATAAACCTGCACCCCAAGTCCCTATGTTCAACAACACTCTCCAGTTCCTACCGTTAATTGAGTAAGTCCTGCCCGGATTTGTCTTACCAAAATGTAACACCTCACGTTTGTCTAAATTAAACTCCATGTGCTATTCTCACCCTTTGACCCATCTGATCCAGATCTCGTTGTACTCTGGTGTATACTGTACCACCAATGTTCATGTCATCTACAAACTTACTCACCATACCTGCATTCTCATCCATATTGTTGATATAAATGACAAACAACAGTAGACATGGAACCAATCCTTGATGCACACTGCTGGTCACAGGCCTTCAGTCCAAAAAACAACTCTTTACCACACCCTCTGTCTTTTACCATCAAGCCAATTTGTATCTAGTTGGCTTTCTCTTCCTGCATCCCATGTGATCTAACTTTACTAACCAGCGTATCATGTGTACCTTCAAGTAAATGCATTTGGAGAGGAACAACGGAGTCAGAATTGCTGAGGTAATTTAATATAAGTAATAAAGCTAATATGCTTCAAAATATTTGATGAAATTTGACTTTGTGTAATTAGATTACAGTTGATATCCCACTGATCTGCACACTAACATTGGTTAATGGGATCTTGGAGATAATGATATTTCTTCAAGAGTTTCTCATGAGTGTCATAGAGTCATAGAGATGTACAGCATGGAAACAGACCCTTCGGTCCAACCCGTCCATGACGACCAGATATCCCAACCCAGTCTAGTCCCATCTGCCAGCACCCGGTCCATATCCCTCCAAACCCTTCCTATTCATATACCCATCCAAATGCCTCATAAATGTTGCAATTGTACCAGCCTCCACCACATCCTCTGGCAGCTCATTCTATATACGTACGACCCTCTGCGTGGAAAAGTTGCCCCTTAGGTCTCTTTTATATCTTTCCCCTCTCACCCTAAACCTATGCCCTCTAGTTCTGGACTCCCCGACCCCAGGGAAAAGACTTTGTCTATTTATCCTATCCATGCCCCTCATAATTTTGTAAACCTCTATAAGGTCACCCCTCAGCCTCCGACGCTCCAGGGAAAACAGCCCCAGCCTGTTCAGCCTCTCCCTGTTGCTCAGATCCTCCAACCCTGGCAACATCCTTGTAAATCTTTTCTGAACCCTTTCAAGTTTCACAAGATCTTTCTGATAGGAAGGAGACCAGAATTACATGAAATATTCCAACAGTGGCCTAACCAATGTCCTGTACAGCCGCAACATGACCTCCCAACTCCTGTACTCAATACTCTGACCAATAAAGGAAAGCATACCAAACGCCTTCTTCTCTATCCTATCTACCTGCGACTCCACTTTCAAGGAGCTATGAACCTGCACTCCAAGGTCTCTTTGTTCAGCATTGCACTGATCTGCAGTAAAGGATAGAAAATATGTAGTAGCAACCAAAGTGTTGTCATATGATTTCAGTTGTTACAGGTACATTGCATAATTCTTTGCCCAGAAACTAAATCCCAGTTGACCTGCGGATATTATCACCACTAGTGCTGCTCCCAACACTGTGCGCACTTTGACAAATATTTTTCCCTTAGACCTTTAGAATTGAACTTTCTCCTCATCTGAAAGTCCAATTATGTAACAGACAAAACTTGAAAGGGTTAAGAAAAGATTTACAAGGATGTTGCCAGGATTTAAGGTTTGAGCTATAAGGAGAAATTGAATAGGCTGGGGCTGATTTCCCTGCAGCATCAAAGGCTGAATAGTGACCTTATTGAGGTTTATGAAATTATAGGGGGAGATATGGCGTGGGGGTGGTGCTGGGTGGTTGGAGAGCATAGGATTAGGGTAGAGGGGAACGATTTAAAAGAGACCTAAGGAATAACTTTTCCTTGCAGAGGGTGGTGCGTGTATGGAATAAGCTGTCAGAGGAAGTGGTGGAGGCTGGTCCAATTACAGCACTTAAAAGGCATCTGGATGGGTATATGAACAGGAAGGGTTTAGCGGGATATGGGCAAAATGCTGGCAAATGCAACTAGATTAGGTTAAGACATCTGGTCGGCATGGATGAGCTGGACTGATGGGTCTGTTTCCATGCTGTACATTTCTATGACTCTATAATAGACTGGAGGAGATGATTTTCATTACTTTACCATCATGTTTACAGATATAAATTCTGGCAGGTAGAGTTCTCTTCCAGGTGTAAGCCTCAAGAATAAATGCAAGTTGGGGTCAAGTAATAGCATTGCAATGCTGGTACTATTTTCTGACATTGTCACTGACTAAAAACACCTTGTTCTCCTTAATATATCTGGTACAAATCTTGAAGTAGTGATCTCAAATTTTAAATGGACCTTCAGGTAGATAATTCTCCTGTATCATGTAAAATATTTGGCCTTAATAACAAGTACAAACACTTTTAAAACTCATTATGGGCCCCCAACTGTTATGAGTAGAATTCCTGGGACATCCACTGAGATGATAGTAGGAAGGAGCACACAGAATTACAACTGAAAAGCACACAATTAGTAAGCTATCTAGCCACTCTATATGTGATGGTGATATGCAAGTCATCTCTCAAGGTCTTTCAAAATGCAGTTTTTCAGGTGTTAAATTGCCTCCAAAATAGCTGCAGGAATCACAGACTCACTCATTTAATCGCCACCCATATTGATAAAGATTTTAGAAGATGCAATATCCATAGTTGAAATGTCTTATTTCCAATTGCAAAAAGCCTTATGCTATTTTCAAGGGATAGACAATGCAAATCTTGTTCTTTGAAGCCCACACTGTGTGATATTGTTTTGCCTTGAGTTACTCAGGAAAGCTACATACTGACCCATGGGTGAATCTGAGGTTGGACTACCAATTAAATAGTATCTAATGTGAAGTAATGCAGCCAAGCCTGGAGAAAATGCTCCATCTTCATGGCCTCACTTGCCTGAAACATTTACCTGTTGATTCCCTACCTTGGCAAGAGACCCTTAATAGCCTGCAAGTTTCAGGCAACTGACCTTCAAGGACACTGGAAGTGTGTTCACTCTGGCATTCCCTTAGGTTTATATCTTCTTCCAAAAGGACACCAAGTTCAGTTACCACCTTTCAGGAAATGCAACCTTCTCGTGGATTGTGTCTCACTTATGTTCAAGTAAGTGACAATGTTACTGAGTGTGCACTGCTTTATCTTGGTTTCTCCTGCCCTAGGACCCGTACATGTGGCATGTGAAGCACTTCAGGCTGCTGCTATTCTTTACACTCTTCAGTAGAGGTGTACTGGTGCTACACCTATGAAGAGAGGAAAAATTCCAAAAAAAAGTTCCTAACTTTTAAAGACAAAGTTTGCAGTTATGCTGGGTGTGGCTTGTAGAACCTTCTCTGTGCATTCCCCCTTAAATGATAAGGAGACATTTAATTGGCAAGCAAGTGTAGGATTTTCAGAAGTTGAAATCTGCAAGAAAGTTGCTTCACATCAATTCCGCACTCTTCCTGACCTGGCAGAAGTGTCATGATTTGATGGTGAAGGTATATTCTTTTGTGGTTTGCAAAACACGCTGCCAAGAACAAAAAGTGTACATTCAGTAAACAAAATCTCTGCAATTTTTATAACAGTGATGTTATGTCATTAGGTATGCATGCACGGTCATGACCCAAAGCCTTTGATTTGAAGTTTCCTGTCATGTTCCAGCCATTGAGAGACAAACTTCAGTCCTGAGTATGCATTGAATATTGCAGTAAGTATCACAGTTTCGGTAAATAATTAATTCTAATTCAATTTACATTTACCAAATAGCTAACAAAAGCTTCCAGGGAGGTAGATCAATAAAACAAAAACATAATTAGGGCGACATGGTGGCTCAGTGGTTAGCACTGCTGCCTCACAGCACCGGGGACGAGGGTTCAATTCCTGTCTCGGGCAACTGTCTGTGTGGCGTTTGCACATTCTCTGCGTGAGTTTCCTCCCACAGTCCAAAGATGTGCAGGTTAGATGAATTGGCCATGATAAATTACCAGTAGTGTTAGGTGTAGGGGAATGGGTCTGTGTGGGTTGCTCTTCACAGGGTTGGTGTGGACTTGTTGGGCCGAAGGGCCTGTTTCCACACTGTAGGGAATCTTAGCTAATAATTGGGATTATTTTAGCATAAACTGGTTGGACTGAAGAGTCTGGTTAAGTGCTGTATGACTCTATGACTCCGTAATACTATACTTGGAAATGAACATATTGGTCCTCCATTTTGAAGTATACAAACTGGATGAAATATTCGCCAGTTTTACAATTATTTTGAAGAATTTAAAAAAAATTAACATCTATGTGGAACCATCTCAGTGTTATCTGTTAGTGACTCATTGAGGTCACTTTTATATATAGATTGATGCACAGTTAAATTATAGCTTATAGATGTGCGGGTGTTCTGCCCCCAGACAAATATATCATAAAAATAACATGCAGGTGTTATTTCCACTGTTGTCTTGAAAAGCTTTTATATGACAAATTAAATCAGAAATTGTTTATTTCACAGTCAGGAATCACTTGTCATAATGGGGATGGGGGCATAGTTATGGACTGGTGTATGACATTTATTAAATATCATTAAAAATGGTTCATGACCCAAAAGTGCACTTTCCAAAATAATTTCGAAATTTTCAATTACTGTATCATGTAGGAGCCATTATCCGATCAATCCTCTGTAGACTTCTTCACCACTAATGTAATGGGTCTGATGGTGATTCACAGGTCTGACGATGTGAAGCTGTCTTTTGTCCTGATGTAACCAGATCACAATAAAAAGGGGACTGTACAACTGGAACAAGGCTCTGTAAACTAGAAGAGCTGCTGTCTTAAACTGTGCTAGCAGCTTAAACAAACTGGTGTTACAAATGCTGAGACGAGACAAAATTTAGACATATACTGCTTTAGGTTTCTAAAATCAAAGGACTCTGGGAAAGATGATTGGAAAAAGGTAACAAATATAATTTGTCTGCTGTTCTGGCATGAATTTTTATTAAATTGTGTTGTGATTTCTTTATATCAAAATATTATCAGTTACTGAATTTATATTCCTACTTCTAAAACATACAAAAGTTCAAAAAGTGGCTTCATGACATATCACCAGTGATAACTATAGACCTTAATTTGTGGTCAAAGGGAATCTTAATGGTGTCTGCATATTTATGTTCAACTTGTTGAAAGTGAAAGCTAACAAAATTGCAGTAAAAGAAACAGACCTAACTGAACAGAGAAAGCAACAATGTGACTCTTTGTCAATTGAAGTGGATAAATTTGATGCCTGATCAGGCACAGAATAAAGAAAAGGTGAAAAAAAAGGTTGGGTGAATAGATTTTAAAGAAAAGGAAGAGTTTTAAATAAATAATTTAGACACTTTCAAGATCACTAACATCGAAACTTGAAGGAATAACGGAATAAGGATCTATATGTGGGAAAATTTTTTGGTGCCAAGGAGGCTGACTGATCATAATTAACAGTTACCACAAATTTAAAGATTACTTAGACTGGAATGGGCAAAATAAATTTCATTGGAATGTTGTGTTTGAATATATCCAGGCAAATTTAGCAACTTTACAACATTTGAACATTTCAATGGTGTGGCAGACTGCTTTTGTGCAAATCTAACAGGTAGAGTGACAAAGCTCATACAGTATTTCTTTTTTTGATTTTTTTTTCCATTCAGTCTCACACAATCATCACCTGAATTTCTTTTACTGTTTGTGTATAATTTATGGTGAGTGCCATTAGCTTTTGTGTTATGTTGGTGGTAGATTAGAGACGAATATGTTTTCATAGAACATTGAAATAAACCTAAAAACTAGTGGTGGTGTTCAATGCAAAATGATATCCTACTTCCAAATTTTTTGAAAGTTCCTAAAAGTAACTTTTAAATAGATCTTAATGTTTGAATTGTATACATTATTTAAAGCCAAATAAATAAATACTTCTGTACTTTAAAAGCTTCGGTATTATTTGTAAGATGGATGATAATAAAATCTATTGTATTGTTATACTGTGTAAAGGTTGCACACATATCTTTTTAATTTTGTTACAACCACCTTTAATTGATGATGATTAAGACTTGTGTAGATATACAATGCATGTAATTAACTTTGCAGTAATTGTAATACACTTAGAGTCGTAGAGTCATAGAGATGTACTTTTCCAAAATGTAGAACCTCGCATTTATCTAAATTAATCTCCATGTGCCACTCCTCAGCCCAATGACCCATCTGATCAAGATCCCGTTGTAATCTGAGGTTGTCTCAAAATTCGTTTCTTGTTTTTGTTTATAGATATTTTTATTAGAAATTTAACATTTTTACAAGTTTACAAAAATAAACAAAACTCTCAGATATAAACATTGATATACAATTAGCTCAAATATACAATAACCAAAATTTGACAAAAAAAGAAAAAAAAACAAAACAAAAAAAAACGAAAAGAAAAAAAACACAAACAAACAAAACTCAACTATCTACTAATCTAACCTACAACTAACCAGGGTGTATATTTAAGTCTCTTACATGCTCGGGATGTGTTAACATCAGATATGATAAAACCCGTATTCGTGCGGGATTCCTCCCCCGAGGGGCCGCGGACCAGCCAGGTCTGTAGTCTCAATTAAATAAAAGCCCTTGTTAGGATAGCCGAAATATCTGTATTTATGTAATTCAAAAAGGGCTGCCATATTTTATAAAATAATTCGGTCTTTCGGTGCACCATATTTGTAAGGAAGTCAAGGGGAATACATTCCATAATTAGTCTGTGCCAATTTGAAAGTCCAGGGGGGCCCTCCGCCACCCAGTTCATCAAAATATTTTTCCTTGCACAGAAAGAAAGAATAGAAAATAGTCTCTTCCCGTACGTGTCCAGGGAGGGAAAGTTCGAAAAGCCCAAGAGGAGAGATACGGGGTCCACTTTTATTTCCGTTCCTAAAATTTCTGTCAGGGTGCTTGCTACTTTAGTCCAATATCTACGGATCTTATGACAGGTCCATAAGCAATGTACAAGAGTGCCCACCTCTATTTTGCATTTAGGACACATTGGAGATGCTCCTGCCTTAAATTTTGCCAATCGAACCGGTGCTATATGGGCCCTATGAAGTATCTTCAGCTGGATAGCCTGGGTTCTGTTGCAAATAGTAATTCTTCTAGCATTTTCCCAGATATCATTCCACGTTTCTGTGGAGATTTCTAGTCCCAGATCCTGATCCCATGTTTTAAGCAGATTATCCATATCTTCCGATACTTCATCATGTAGCAAATGATAAATATTACTGACGGAAGATACCCCCACTGGTCGTAGGACACTACATTCTCTATCGGATTTATAAAGACTATCTAATAACGTAGTCTTCTTCTGTATAAAATCTCGAATTTGGAAGTATCGAAAGAGGTCTCCATTGGGTAATCCGAATTTCTGACGCAGCTGTCCGAAAGACATCAGGACCCCATCCTTAAATAAATCCCCGAGACATGAGATTCCCCTGGATCTCCAGAGTTTAAAAGTGGCATCTGTTAACCCCGGTTGGAATCCCCATGCTCCCACTATCGGTGCATAGGGGGATGTTTTATGTGAATTACCCTCATTTTGCCGCATTATATTCCAAGCCTTGATTGTATTCAGTATTATAGGGTTTTTACAGTGATCTGTAATGATTTTCCTCTTGTCTGAGAATAAAAGGTTAATAAGTGGGTATTTTACTTGAGAAGCCTCGATGTCCAACCAGATTGATTGTGGATCAGACAAGACCCAATCAGCTATATAACTTAATAGGGAACTTAATTGATATTTCCTAAAATCTGGGAAGTCCAATCCACCCCTTGCCTGTGGAAGCTGTAGCTTCTTCAGCTTAATAAGGGGCCGCCTATGGTTCCAGATAAAGGAACTCAGCCAGCCGTATAATTTACATAAAGCTGTCCTCGGCAGCATCACCGGAAGTATTC
This sequence comes from Chiloscyllium plagiosum, assembly GCF_037043375.1. NCBI lineage: Eukaryota > Metazoa > Chordata > Chondrichthyes > Orectolobiformes > Hemiscylliidae > Chiloscyllium > Chiloscyllium plagiosum. Next base: position 62,316,535 of record NW_028270140.1, read on the forward strand.
TCATAGGATATAGGAGATGGGGCAGGATATTCATTTTGATTAATGCTATTCTACCCAACCAGGAAATTGGCAGGTCTCCCCATCGCTGGAGGTCCTGCCTTATCCTTTCCAATAAATACACAAAATTAGCCTTATACAACTGACCAAATACTGGGGTAATAAAAATGCCTAAATATAAGAAACCCTCCAGGGACCAGCGAAAGGGAAAAAGGGAACCGTCCGCTAAGCGGGGTATCACAGCAAGGCCACCCATTGGCATAGCCTCCGATTTTGAAAAGTTAATTTTATAACCTGAGAATGCACTAAATGTATTAATAACTTGGATTAAGCGAGGTATGGACATCAAAGGGTTACTGAGGAATAGAAGAACATCATCTGCATAAAGGGTAATTTTATGTTTACCTGTACCAATCCTTGGGGCCACTATACTAGGATCAGCTCGTATAGCTTCTGCTAGTGGTTCAATTATTAGCGTGAATAACAATGGCGAGAGGGGACATCCCTGACGGCAGCCCCTACCCACACTGAAGCTATCCGAGCCTAATCCATTGGTAACCACAACTGCTTTGGGATCACTATACAATGTTGAGATCCATTTGGTAAACACCTGTCCAACACCAAACCTCTCCAATGTGTAAAACAAATATGACCATTCGACCCTATCAAATGCCTTTTCCGCGTCTAATGAAACCACTACTCCTGGTATCTTTCCCTGATGACAAGCTTGAATCATATTCAGAGCCCTTCTAACATTATTGGATGATCTACGGCCCTTAATAAACCCCGTCTGATCCTCCTTTATAATATGTGGCAGTATACTTTCTAATCTCAGTGCTAACGTTTTAGAGAGGATTTTAAAATCTACATTTAGCAAGGATATTGGTCTGTATGATGTACAATCTTCTGGGTCTTTTCCTTTTTTAAGGATAAGAGAGATATTTGCCTCTTTCAGCGAAGGCGGGAGACAGCCCTGACTATATGCATAGTTATACATATCCATAAGTGGACCAACCAGTATTTCTGTAAATTCTTTATAGAATTCAGCTTGAAAGCCATCTGGGCCCGGCGTCTTACCATTTTGAAGGTGCCTAATTGCATCAACTATTTCTTGGGGTGTAAGAGGAGCATTTAGGACCGATACTTGTTCCGGAGTTAGGTCTGGAAAAGTCAAATTTTTAAAAAATGACTGCATCCTCTTCGTCCTATCTTCACAATCCTGTGATTTATATAACTCAGAATAGAATTTTCTAAAGGTCGCATTAATCTTTTTATGATCATGAGTCAAAATACCCGTACTTTCCTTGATAGACATAATAGTCTGAGGGGCCTTTTTTTTCTTTGCAAGAAATGCTAAGTATCTACCCGGTTTGTCGCCATATTCATATAACCTTTGCTTTGCAAATAATATTTCCCTCTTAGCCGTTTGAGTAAGTGTAGTATTTAGAGCTGTCCTAAGAGCTGTAATCCTTTGCAATTTAATAATAGAGGGTCTATCAGTGTATGCTGTTTCAGCCGCTTTTAAGCGGGCTTCAAGCAGACGCTGTTGTTCTCCCTTTAATTTCTTCTGGGTCGCAGAGTAGGAGATGATCAAGCCTCGCGTGTAAGCTTTGATGGTCTCCCACATCATTGACGGGTTGCTAGCTGTACCTGAATTAATTTCTAAAAAAGTTTTAAATTCTTGCGAGAAGTACTTTACAAATTTACTATCTTTCATTAAGAAGGGGTCCATACGCCAATGCCGAGGGGGATGTCCCACTGTTCCTCGCCTTAGTTTCCATATATACAGCAGCGTGGTCAGAAATTGCTATATTACCTATTTTACAGGATGATATGGAATTTAAAAAAATTGAGGGGGCAAAAAACATATCAATTCTGGTGTGACATTTATGTGGATTAGAGTAGAAAGAAAAATCTCTACCCTGTGGATGAAGACATCTCCATACATCTACTAATCCTAATTCTTTGTTCAGATCCATCAATTGTCTAGATCTGGGAGATACCCCTGCAGTACTCTTGGGAATCCTGTCTATTTCCGGATCCATAATACAATTAAAGTCTCCCCCTATAATTATATGACGGGCATCAAAAGCCATCAATTTTGAAAAGGCTTCCGTTATAAATTTAAAGGGGTGTGCCGGGGGCAGTACAAATTTAAAATCCCATATTCCTCTCCATTTATGAGAGCTTTAATCAAGATATATCGTCCAGATTCGTCTTTTATCTGCTTTAGGATTTTGAAAGGGAAATTCTTCCGAACAAAAATAACAACTCCCCTGCTTTTTGAGCTAAAAGAAGAAAAAAAGGCCTGATCAAATCCGCCCTGTCGTAATTTCAAGTGTTCTTTGTCTGACAGGTGTGTCTCCTGTAGGAGAGCTATATCAACTCTTTCCTTCTTAAGATTTGATAATATTTTCTTTCTTTTAAGTGGCGAATTACTCCCCTTGACATTCCAGGTGCACCACTTAACCGATTGATCAACCATAATCCTCTGGGCCAATCCGAGACCCCTCGGGAGGGGGAACCCTATCCAGAACATCCCGAGCATGGAACATGTAAAATTTACAAAAATAAACCCTCTTTAATACACCCACAACAATACAGTAAAAAACTATTTCTAAATAAAAAAAATATAAAACGTATCTAAGTGGAGACTTTCCCCCTTGTTCCCAGGGGGCATCACTTCCTCTCCAAAAATCCCTCATATCCTCTCCCAACCGATGCCCCACCCTTGACCCAGGCACTCCTCAATCAAATGAGGAAAATTCAAATATAATACAAAGCTAGAGTTAACAGTGAGCACCCCACCCCCACCCCTACCAACACCTGGGTATATTTGGTAATGTTAATACCATATATAAACATATAACTATAAAATTACCAGTTCAACAAATAATAATTAAATATGATAATACAAAATAACGAAGGGAAAAACAACCCCGCTCCTAAAGACAGAGGTAAAATCGAATAAGGTAACCACCTCCCCCCACCAACATTAACCAAATCCCCCAGCTTATATATACATATATATACATACACATACATATATATATATATATATATATATACATACACACACACATATACATACACCTCTCATATATACATAAAATAATAACAGAAAACAACTCCGGGGGGGGGGGGGGAGAAAATCAAATCCCTCTCCCCACCCGCCATAATAATATTAAGCAATAAGGTAAGAAAAAAAAAGGGAGGGGATATAAACCAAAACGGGGGGGGGGGGGGAAGGCAGACCAACATCCATTATGTCCTACAGTTTATCTAAGAGAGTCCAAGAATTCCTTAGCCTTTTCTGGTGATCCAAAGTTATATACAGATCCTTCATGGTTAAAGCGTAACATCGCTGGGTAGCGTAAGGAGTACTGTACATTTAAGTCCCTTAAACGCTTCTTCGCCTCGTCGAATGCCTTCCTCTTTCGAACCAGAGCCGGGGAAAAGTCCTGAAATAGCATGATCTTGGATCCTTTGTAGATCATAGCTTGGGGGTCTTTTCCGAGATTTCTAGAGGCTTCTAGGAGTATCTGCCTCTCCCTTAGCTCTGCAGCCGGAACAGGACCGGGCGCGGGCGCTGGTTCGAGCCGGGCCCGCGTATTGCTACCCGGTAGGCCCATTCCACCCTTACCTGGCCTGATCCAGCTTGCAGATTTAAAAGTTGTGGCAGCCACTGCTCCAGGAATGCTGTAAGCTGGCCTTCCTCTTCCCGTTCGGGAAGGCCCAGCAAACAAATATTTTTTCGACGGCCTCGATTATCGAGGTCGTCAATATGATTTTCCAAGGTCCGGACTCGCTGCTCGAGAGTCCGGACCTGATCCACGGCCGATTGAGCGGTTGTCTCGGAGGTCGCGGCCTTTAGCTCCGCCCCTCCGACTCGGCGTTGAATTTCTTCAATTTCACGGTCGTGCTTCTTCAGCGCGGCCGACAGCGACTCCCAACGGTTCCTGGATTCGACGATAAAGGCATCGATCTTCGAGTCCAGCTTGGAAAGCATTTCTGCAAGGCTTGCTACTGTAGGTAAGTCCCCCGGGGCGGCTGTGGACGCCTCTGCTGCAGCTGGAGAGTGTGGGGGAGGGGTTCCTGCTTGCTGAGAGCTGCGGGCTCCCTTCCCTTTAGTCATTTTAACTTAGGATAAAGTTGCTTAAATATAATATTGCACAGCTAATTGAGTTACTAAACTATTAAAAATGATTTATAAATGATTTGGTGAGCTTGGTAGGGGGTAGGTGACCCACTGTGCCCAAGTCTTGGGAGGAGCACTATAGACTCAGTCTTACTGGGTCGCCGCAATCTTGGATCCCCCCGTTTCTTGTTTTAAAGTTTATCATAATGCAAATGGAATAGTTTCACAGAGGTTCTTTCTGAATTTGCATGTTGGGTGGGAAGCCTCCTTTGTTGAAAATCATAAATATCACACAGTTTTCTGATACTTTAATATCATTCTGAAAATAATGTAAAGCACAAATCCTAATTATTGATACATTTTTGGCAGCTGAGATTCCTCACCAGAATGCAAAGTTGAAAAACTACCCTAACATTTTCACTATTTAAGTTTGACAATCCAAGGTAAAAGGCTAGAATCCACAATGCAGGACACCAAAAATGCTAAAAAGAATAGGAGACAAAGATAATTATGAAGTGGGGAAGCAGAGTCTTTGTGAACCTCGTGCCAAGTTAGTAATTTAGTGCAGGTGGAATCTCTCCTATAAGTATTTCCACTGCCATAATATAGATTAACAGTTAGAAATGGACTTAAAACTTAAAAACTGACAAAGGAAATTGCAAGTTAACAACAACTCCTAGTTAATGGAAGCTACTTGGCAGTGGCAGTTAATTGTCAATTTCAAAGAGTTTCAAGTCATACATGCTCAGACAAAAAAACATTTTTTAGCTCTATCCTAAATTTTAGGGCAGTGGCTTCTAGTTTTGGATGCATACACATGATGTACTATGAATTTGTTGACTTTGAATGCAACTTGCATTCAGATCAAAACATTTAATTTTGTCTCTCTGTTACCTTGGTCATTTCTAGTATGGATTTTTGGTGCATTCTTAAGATGCTTTCTTTCTTTATTCCTTCATTTTCCATATTATTTTGCGCTGCCGTCTCAATCTTACCTCTTGATTTGTTACATTTACCAAAGCTGCTACTAAAGATTCTACTGCTTAGTTTAGAGTCTTACTTCCATTAGAGATGTGTAGCACACTGGAACATCAATTCCAACACAGTTCAGGTGTAGACTATTCAGCCAATAGAGATTCCACTATTTCCTGTTACTGGGACTAACACCCCATGCACAGGAACTTACTTTTCCGCTACATCAGTCATTTACCGCACAATCATTTCTGTAATGTTATTCACATCATGTCAATTTGTGATGGTTCAGCTTGTACCTCAAAGAGTATCAATTGTGAGATTCTGCCTTTTAGTTTAGTGCCTGACTTGTCATACTCCCTCAACAGATGAGGGAGCAGTGCTCCGAAAACTAGTGCTTCCAACTAAAACTGTTGGACTATAACCTAGTATCATTTTTAATTTTGAACTCTCTCAGCAGAAACTCTTTCATTGTTCTACCATGCTTTTGGTATCAAACATGGACCACAATCACTCGATTCTCCCCCTCCATTCCAAGTTCTTCTCAAATCTACAGCAGAATTCTAGACCTGGGCAGACAACATTGCTATTAGATCTGTGTTCTTTGCTCCAAAGAAATGTCAATATCTCTCAGTATACTGTTCCCTACTACCACTACATTCCTTGAATGGCTACCTGTACTACATTGCAATGGTCAATTAGCTTATCCACCCTATAGACCTCATCCTCAGCCAATCAAACTGGAGAAACAACAAGCCTGTTGGACAATTGCAAAGATTGAGATTGTGACACTCCTGATACTTGGGTCCCCTTAGCTGCCTCAGTCACAGTTACACTGTCCTGTTCTTGAACGTTGATCGAATCAGAAGATATTATTCAAAGAGCTGCGACTTTTATCTGGAATAAAGTATCCAGTAACTTTCCCTCTCTCGAGTATGCCATGGCTTCTGAAGCTCAGCTTCTGACTCAATAGCTCTGAGATAAATTTTCTACAGCCACAACCATTTTTACACTGGATCATGCTGGTATCCAGAAGCTTGCACATTCTGCATGTGCAGCCTGTGCTGCTAGTAATTCCAAATTAATGAACCTTATACCTCCCATAAGGTTTAGCACTGCATGTAATCATTACAATACTAGTAAAAACATGTACCTTCTAATAACTGTAGACGCTTAAGTTTTTTTTCTTACAATATGACTTCTTAGTTCCTTTCTGCTAGAGTTTTCTAAATAAGATAAGGGAGCAAAATACTCACCACCCAGATACTTATCAGTTTCCCTGTGACGTAGTTTTTAAATTTGTCTGTGACTGTTCCTGGAAGGTTTCACAAAGCTGGATGCCCTCTATTTCTCTGTCACCACTTGTGAGGCTTTATAACTCCAATGTACCTGGAGGCTGTCAAAGATAGATATAGAAAAGAGCACTTTCCTCTCCTAACTCCCTTACTCATAAATTCCTTGCAGATCTGCACTCTGCTCCACTTCACCTGTCTTTATATTGCTGAGATGAAAATGAATCTACTGTCTGGAATTTATAAAACCTGTTTAGGCCAGTTAGTTAGTCAACTAGTTTCGGCTGTTGTCCAGTAAAAACTTGATTATCCCTCCCCAAGCCTGGGAAAGACTTAAAATTTACATTTCCTAAATAAGCATTAGTTATTGTGGTTCTGTTCGCCGAGCTGGAAATTTTTGTTGCAAACATTTCGTCCCCTGTCTAGGTGACATCCTCAGTGCTTGGGAGCCTCCTGTGAAGCGCTTTTGTGGTGTTTCCTCCGGCATTTATAGTGGCCTGTCCCTGCCACTTCCGGTTGTCAGTTTCAGCTGTCCGCTGTAGTGGCCGGTATATTGGGTCCAGGTCGATGTGTTTGTTGATAGAGTTTGTGGATGAGTGCCATGCTTCTAGGAATTCCCTGGCTGTTCTTTGTTTGGCTTGCCCTATAATGGTAGTGTTGTCCCAGTCGAATTCATGTTGCTTGTCGTCTGCGTGTGTGGCTACTAAGGATAGCTGGTCGTGGCGTTTCGTGGCTAGTTGATGTTCATGGATGCGGATCGTTAGCTGTCTTCCTGTTTGTCCTATGTAGTGTTTTGTGCAGTTCTTGCATGGGATTTTGTACACTACATTAGTTTTGCTCATGCTGGGTATCGGGTCCTTCGTTCTGGTGAGTTGTTGTCTGAGGGTGGCTGTTGGTTTGTGTGCTGTTATAAGTCCTAGTGGTCACAGTAGTCTGGCTGTCAGTTCTGAAATGCTCCTGATGTATGGTAGTGTGACTAGTCCTTTGGGTTGCGGCATGTCCTCATTCCGTTGTCTTTCTCTTAGGCATCTGTTGATGAAATTGCACGGGTATCCGTTTTTGGCGAATACATTGTACAGGTGTTCCTCTTCCTCTTTTTGCAGTTCTGGTGTGCTGCAGTGTGTTGTGGCCCTTTTGAATAGTGTCTTGATGCAACTTCGTTTGTGTGTGTTGGGGTGGTTGCTTTCATAGTTCAGGACTTGGTCTGTGTGAGTGGCTTTCCTGTATACCTTTGTGGTGAATTCTCCGTTCGGTGTTCTCTGTACCATCACGTCTAGGAATGGGAGTTGGTTATCCTTTTCTTCTTCTCTCGTGAATCGGATTCCTGTTAGTGTGGCGTTGATGATCCGGTGTGTTTTCTCTATTTCTGTGTTTTTAATGATTACAAAGGTGTCATCTACATATCTGACCCAGAGTTTGGGTTGAATTTGTGGTAAGACTGTTTGTTCTAACCTTTGCATTACCGCTTCTGCTATGAGTCCAGAGATCAGTGAGCCCATGGGTGTTCCGTTGATTTGTTCGTATATCTGGTTGTTGAATGTGAAGTGTGTTGTGAGGCACAAGTCCAGTAGTTTAAATATGCCGTCTTTGTTGATAGGTTCAACGTCCTGTTGTCTGTTCTGTATGTCCAGCAGGTTGGCTATTGTTTCTCTGGCTAGGGTTTTGTCAATAGAGGTGAACAGTGCTGTTACGTCGAATGAGACCATAGTTTCTTCCTTGTCTATGTGTATATTCCTGATGATGTCCAAGAATTCCTGTGTTGATTGTATAGATTATCTGGATCCGCTGATCAGGTGTTTCAGTTTCTGCTGTAGTTCTTTGGCCAGTTTGTGTGATGGTGTCCCTGGTAGTGATACTGTTGCCTGAAAGCAACAACACCCCCAAATTCTATGGACTACCTAAAGTGCACAAACCAGACGTCCCACTCAGACCCATTGTATCACTACCAGGGACACCATCACACAAACTGGCCAAAGAACTGCAGCAGAAACTGAAACACCTGATCAGCGGATCCAGACAATCTATACAATCAACACAGGAATTCTTGGACATTATCAGAAATATACACATAGACAAGGAAGAAACTATGGTCTCATTCGACGTAATGGCACTGTTCACCTCTATTGACAAAACCCGAGCCAGAGAAACAATAGCCAACCTGCTGGACATACAGAACAGACAACAGGACGTTGAACCTATCAACAAAGACGGCATACTTAAACTACTGGACTTGTGCCTCACAACACACTTCACATTCAACAACCAGATATACGAACAAATCAACGGAACACCCATGGGCTCACCGATCTCTGGACTCATAGCAGAAGCAGTAATGCAAAGGTTAGAACAGACAGTCTTACCGCAAATTCAACCCAAACTCTGGGTCAGATATGTTGATGACACCTTTGTAATAATTAAAAACATAGAAATAGAGAAAACACACCGGATCATCAACGCCACACTAACAGGAATCCGATTCACAAGAGAAGAAAAAGGTTAACCAACTCCCATTCCTAGACGTGATGGCACAGAGAACACCGAACGGAGAATTCACCACAAAGGTATACAGGAAAGCCACTCACACAGACCAAGTCCTGAACTATGAAAGCAACCTCCCCAACACACACAAACGAAGTTGCATCAAGACACTATTCAAAAGGGCCACAACACACTGCAGCACACCAGAACTGCAAAAAGAGGAAGAGGAACACCTGTACAAGGTATTCGCCAAAAACGGATACCCGCGCAATTTCATCAACAGATGCCTAAGAGAAAGACAACGGAATGAGGACATGCCGCAACCCAAAGGACTAGCCACACTACCATACATCAGGAGCATTTCAGAACTGACAGCCAGACTACTGCGACCACTAGGACTTATAACAGCACACATACCAACAGCCACCCTCAGACAACAACTCACCAGAACGAAGGACCCGATACCCAGCATGAGCAAAACTAATGTAGTGTACAAAATCCCATGCAAGGACTGCACAAAACACTACATAGGACAAACAGGAAGACAGCTAACGATCCGCATTCATGAACATCAACTAGCCACGAAACGCCACGACCAGCTATCCTTAGTAGCCACACACGCAGACGACAAGCAACATGAATTCGACTGGGACAACATTACCATTATAGGGCAAGCCAAACAAAGAACAGCCAGGGAATTCCTAGAAGCATGGCACTTATCCACAAACTCCATCAACAAACACATCGACCTGGACCCAATATACCGGCCACTACAGCGGACAGCTGAAACTGACAACCGGAAGCGGCAGGGACAGGCCACTATAAATGCCGGAGGAAACACCACAGAAGCGCTTCACAGGAGGCTCCCAAGCACTGAGGATGTCACCTAGACAGGGGGTGAAACGTTTGCAACAAAAACTTCCAGCTCGGCGAACAGAACCACAACAACGAGCACCCGAGCTACAAATCTTCACCCAAACTTTGAAGCATTAGTCATTCTAGCAAGAAGCAGACTTAGCAATTGTTCGCTTTATGTGATTTCTCAGAGTGTGCTACCATAGAGTGTGATCTGAAAAGCTGTCAAATATATTCAGGAAAGCAGGGAAAAGAGAAAATGAGGAATTATCAGCCAGCTGGCCTGACACCAGTTGTCAGGGAAATATTAGACTCTATAACTAATTAAATCTTAATAGTGCACTTAGAAAATCTGTAAAACCTGACATTGTTAACCTCAACTATTTGCACTCTACATAAATGATCTCAAGCAGGGACAGAATGTAACATAACAAAATTCGTGGAATGCATTAAAATGGTGGGAAAGCAGGCTATGACAAGGAAATAAACAATTTATACATGGATAATTGATGGGCTAGGAGAATAGGCTGGAATCTGGCAGATGGCGTTTAATATGGATAAGTAATTATTATTTCAATGAAAGCAGACTCAAAGTGTGTCATTGCAGAGGGATTTACATGTCCTTGTGCATGAATCACAGAATGTGGGTATGTAGGTGCAGCATATAATAGGAAAGGCAAATGGAATCCTGGCATTTTTTGCAAGATGATTAGACCATAAATGTAAAGAAGTGTTGTAAAATTATATAAGGCAGTGGTGAAACCACACCTAGTTATTGGGTCCAGTTTTGGTCTCCTGACTTGAGGAAGGATGTGGTGGCACTGGAAGCAGCTCAGTGGAAGTTCATCAGATTGATTCCAGGGATGAAAAGGCTGTTGTATGAAGGGCAGTTGAATAGCTTGGACTATAGTTCAGAAGAATGAGAGGGGATCTGGATGAGGTATTTAAAATGCTAGAGGTGATTGATAGGTGGATGTAGAACAGATGTTTGTCCTTGTGTGATAGTCTCATAGGAATAGTGTGAGAGGAGAATGTTCAAAACTGAGATGAGGAGAAACTACCTCTCTCCGAGAGTTATGAACCTTTGGAACTAACTGCCCCAGAGTGCAGTGGATGCGAAATCAATCTACAGATTCAATAAGGGGGTGGTACAGTGGCTCACAGTGCCAGGGACCTCAGTTCGATTCCACCCTCGTGTGACTGTGTGGAGTTTGCTTGTTCATGTGGGTTTCCTCTGGACTCCTCCCACAGTCCAAAGATGTGCAGACTAGGTGGATTAGCCATGCGAAATTGTCCAGTGTCCAGAGATATGCAGGTTATGTGGATTAGCCAAGGGAACTACAGCGTTAATGGGATAGGGTAGGTGGGTGGGTTTGTTTGAAATGCTCTTTGGAGAGTCAGTATGGACTGGATGTGCCAAATATGCCTGCTTCCACACTGTAGGGATTGTATCAAAAAGAAAATGCTATCAGAAGGATAGAAAGAGAGTCAAAAGAGGAGGGGGAGTACCATTTTTGGTTTAGAATAACAATACGTCTGTGGGTGTAGGTTTGCTCGCTGAGCTGTAGGTTTGATATCCAGACATTTTATTACCTGGCTAGGTAACATCATCAGTGATGACCTCCAAGTGAAGCAAAGCTGTTGTCTCCTGCTTTCTATTTATATGTTTGTCCTGGATGGGGTTCCTGAGGTTTGTGGTGATGTCATTTCCTGTTGGTTTCTGAGGGGTTGATAGATGGTATCTAGATCTATGTGTTTGTTTATGGCATTGTGGTTGGAGTGCCAGGCCTCTAGGAATTCCTGGCATCTGTCCCAGGATACATGTGTTGTCCCAATCAAAATAATGGGTTTTTTTCCTCCGTGTGTAGGGCTACGAGGGAGAGAGGGTCATGTCCTTTTGTGGCTAGCTGGTGTTTGTGTATCCTGGTGGCTAACTTTCTTACTATATGTCCTACGTAGTGTTTGTGGCAGTCCTTGCATGGTACGCCAAAATAAAGGAAGACGAAACAATGATCTCATTCAACGTTTCAGCACTGTTCACCTCCATCAACATCGATCTGGCAAAGGAAACACTTACTACACTTTTAGAAGAGACCATCACACACATCCCAACCACCATCAATCACATTACCAACGAAAACATCATGAAGCTAGTGGACCTGTGCCTCACCACCCACTTCACCTTCAACAACATAATCTACAAACAAACCAACGGCACACCCATGGGATCTCCGCTATCAGGATTCATAGCAGAAGCGGTAATGCAAAGACTAGAACAAACAGCCCTACCAACCATCGAACCAAAAATCTGGGTCCGCTACATAGATGACACCTTTGTCATCACAAAATAAAACAAGATAGAACAGACATTTAACATCAACAACAACACCCTCACAGGCATAAAGTTCACCAAGGAGGAAGAAACCAACAACAAACTCGCATTCCTGGATGTCACAGTTGAGAGAACGGACAACAGAGAACTACAAACCTGCGTATACAGAAAATCAACAAACATTGACCAAATACTTAACTACACCAGCAACCATCGCAACACACACAAACGAAGCTGTATCAGAACACTATTCCAACGAGCCACCTCACACTGCAGCACAGATGAACTTCAGAAAAACAACAAAAAAAAATAGGCAGGAGAACTACCTATACAACGTATTCAAGAAGAATTGATACTCAAAAAATACAGTTCGCAGATTCCTCAAGAATAAAAACGACAAGCAGACCAAACACAGCCAGTAACCCTAACCACCTTACCATACATCAAAGAAGTTTCAGAAATTACAGCCAGACTACTAAGACCCCTCGGAATCCTAGTAGCACACAAACCCACCAGCACTCTCAAATAAAAACTAACAAACTTAAAAGACCCAGTATAACCCATGGACAAAACCAACGTCGTCTACAAAATTCCATGCAAGGACTGCCACAAACACTATGTAGGACAAACAGGAAGAAAGTTAGCCACCAGAATACATGGACACCAGCTAGCCACAAAAAGAAACGACCCTCTGTCCCTCGTAGCCCTACACATGGAGGAAAAAAAACACCATTTCGACTGGGGCAACACATCTATCCTGGGACAGGCTAAGCAAAGACATGCCAGAGAATTCCTAGAGGCCTGGCACTCCAACCACAACACCATAAACAAACACATAGATCTAGATACCATCTATCAACCCCTCAGAAAACAAACAGGAAATGACATCACCACAAACCCCAGGAACCCCATCCAGGACAAACATATAAATAGAAAGCAGGAGACAACAGCTTCGCTTCACTTGGAGGTTGCCACTGATGATGTTACCTAGCCACGTAATGAAATGTCTGGATATCAAACCTATAGCTCAGTGAGCAAACCTACACCCTAAACCTCAACCTGAGCTACAAACCTTGCAAAATACGTCTGTATTAGGGAGGATGTTCCTGGGAGGTCATCCAGTGAAGTTATATGTGTGGAACTGAGAAATACAAAAGGGACAATCACTTTGTTGGGGTTGTTATCTCTGGTATGTTGCCTGTGCCATGTGCTAGTGAGATGGGGAATAGGGAGAGAGAGGATGGTGCAGGAAGGAGGGTTTTGGAGACATTGATAATTGACGTTCATTCTGGGGTAAATGGGACCTCTATAAACAGGATGGTCTACACCTGAACCAGAGGTGTACGAATATCCTGGGGACGGTTTAAACTAATTCAGAAGGGGGATGGGAACCTAAATTGTAGTTCAGTGTCCAGGAGGTTGAGAATAGTGAGGTCAGAAATTTGGTTTCAAAGTCGCAAGAGTTCACCGGCAAGCAGGTAGGTGGTTTGAAGTGTGTCTACTTCAACACCAGGAACATCAGGAAAAAGGTGGGTGAACTTTCAGTTCACCTGATACCTGGTACCTGGTACCTGGTTCATTGGTACCTGGGACTTTGATGTTGTGGCCATTTCGGAGACATGGGTACAGCCGGGACAGGAATGGTTGTTGCAGTTTCTGGGATTTTGATGGACAGAGAAGATGGTAACAGAGGGGGAGGTGTGGCATTGTTAGCCAATGGCAGTATTACAGTTGCAGAAAAGACATTTGAGGACTCGTCCACTGAAGTAGTATGGGCTGAGGTTAGAAACAGAAAAGAAAGGTCATCCAGGTGAGACTTTTCTATAGGCCTCCGATAGGTCCTGAGATGTAGAGGAAGGGATAGCAAAAATGATTCTGGATAGGAGCGAGAGTAACAGGGTAGTTGTTAAGGGGGATTTAACTTTCCAACTATTGACTGGAAATACTATAGACAAGTATTTTAGATGGGGCAGTTTTTGTCCAATGTGTGCAGGATGACACAGTATGTAGACAGGCCAACAAGGGGTGAGGTCACATTGGGTAAAGAACCTGGCCAGGTGTTAGATTTGGAGATAGGTGAGCACTTTGGTGATAGTGACCACAATTCGATTATGTTTATTTTAGTGATGGAAAGGGATAGGTATATACTGCAGGGCAAGAATCATAGTGGGGGAAAGGCTTTTATGAATGCAATTAGGCAAGATTTAGGATGCATTGGATGGGGAAGGAAATTACAGGGGATGGGCACAATTGAAATGTGGAGCTTACTGAAGGAACAGCTACTGCGTGTCCTTGATAAGTATGTAATCAGGCAGGGAAGTGGTCGAATGAGGGTGCCGTGGTTTACTGAAGAAGTTGAATCTCTTGTCGAGAGGAAGAAGAAGGCTTATATTAGGATGAGATGTGAAGGTTCAATTAGGGCACTTGAGAGTTACAAGCTAGCCAGAAAGACCTAAAGAGAGAACTAAAAGAGCCAGGAGGGGACATGAGAAGTTGTTGGCAGATAGAATCAAGGAAAACCCTCAAGCTTTCCATAGGTATATTAGGAATAAAAAAATGACTAGAGTAAGATTGGAACCAATCAAGGACAGTAGTGGGAAGTTGTGCATGGAGTCTGGGGAGATAGGAGAAGCGCTAAATGAATATTTTTCATTGGTATTCACACTGGAAAAAGATAATGTTGTCAAAAGGAATACTGAGATACAGGCTACTAGACTAGATGGGACTGAGGTTCACAAGGAGAAGGTGTTAGCATTCTGGAGTGTGTGAAAATAGATAAGACCCATGGGTCAGATGGGATTTATCCTAGGATTCTCTGGGAAGCCAGGGAGGAGATTGCCGAGTCTTTGGCTTTGATCTTTATGTCATCATTGTCTACAGGAATAGTGCCAGAAAACTGGAGGATAGCAACTGTTGTCTCCTTGTTCAAGAAGGGGAGTAGAGACAACCCTGGTTATTATAGACCAGTGAGCCTTACTTCGGTTGTAGATATAGTGTTGGAAAAGGTTATAAGAGATAGGATTTATAATCATCTAGAAAGGAATAAGTTTAGGGATAGTCAACATGGTTTTGTGAAGGGTAGTTCTTTGAGAAGGTGACCAAATAGGTGGATGAGGGTAAAGCAATTGATGTGGTGTATATGGATTTCAGCAAGGTGTTTGATAAGGTTCCCCATGGTAGACATTTACAGAAAATACGGAGACACGGAATTGAGGGTGATTTAGCGATTTGGATCAGAAATAGGCTAGCTGAAAGAAGACAGAGGGAGATGGTTGATGGGAAATGTTCATCCTTGTGTTCAGTTACTTGGGGGCCACTGCTGTTTGTCATTTTTATAAATGATTTCAACAAGAGCGTAGAAGGATGGGTTAGTAAATATGCAGATGACTCTAAGGTCGGTGGAGTAATGGATAGTGCCAAAGGATGTTGCAAGTTAGAGAGGGACATAGATAAGCTGCAGAGCTGGGCTGAGGTGTGGCAACTGAAGCTTAGTGTGGAAAAGTGTGAGGTGATTCACTTTGGAAGGAGCAATGGGAATAAAGAGTATTGGGCTAATTGTAATATTCTTGGCAGTGTGGATGATCAGAGAGATCTCAGTGTCCATGTACGTAGATGCCTGAAAGTTTCCATCCAGGTTGATAGGGTTGTTAAGAAGGCATACGGTCTGTAAGCTTTTATTGGTAGAGGGATAAAGTTTCGGAGCCACAAGTCATGTTGCAGCTGTACAAAACTCTGGTGCGGCTGCACTTGGAGTATTGCATACAGTTCTGGTCAAGCCATTATTGAAGGATGTGGAAGCTTTGGAAAGGGTTCAGAGGCAATTTACTAGGATCTTGCCTGGTTTGGAGAGAAGGTCTTATGAGGAAAGTCTGCAGGACTTCAGGCTGTTTTTGTTAGAGAGAAGGTTGAGAAGTGACTTAATTGAGACATACAAGATAATCAAGGGGTTAGATAGGGTGGACAGTGAGAGCCTTTTTCCTCGGATGGTGATGATTCGTACAAGGGGACATAGCTTTAAATTGAGGGGTGATAGATATAGGACAGATGTCTAGGGTAGTTTCTTTACTCAGAAAGTAGTAGAGGCAGTGGAACACACTGCCTGCAACAGTAGTTGACTCGCCAACTTTAAGGTCATTTAAATGGTCAGTGGATAGACATATGGACAAGAATGGAATCATGTCAGATAGATAGGCTTCAGGTTGGTTCCATAGTTTGGCACAACATTGAGGGCTTAAGGGCCTGTACTGCATTGTAATGTTCTATGTTTTATGTATTATAGGACCCCCAATAGTCAGCAGGAAATTGACAAGCAAATACATAAGGATATCTCAGATATCTCGAAGAGTAATATGGCTGTAATGGGAAGAGAATTTAACTTTCCAAACATAGAATGGGACTGTAGTTGTGTTAAGGAGTTGGATGAGGAGGAATTTGCTAAATGTGTATAAGAAAACTTTGCCATTCAGTATGTAGATATACCTACTTCAGAAGGAGCAATACAGGTAGTTCTTCTGTAACGCGATGGGGTGCATTCTTGTACAATCCTGCATTATAGAAAACTCATGCTTTTAAACAGTGCTTAAAGTGTTGATGATATAATCGCATTACAGCCAACACACATTTTAAAAGCTTGTGTTTTAGAAACAGTGTCCCCAGTTCACCAATCATGTTACAGCGAATTTGTATGAATGAAAAATGTGTTATAGCAGAATGACCTGTAATTGACCTTCTATTGGGAAATAAAGCAAGTGACTGAGGTATCAGTTGTGCACATTTTGGGCAAGCCATCCGAATTCTATTAGTTTTAATTAGTTACGGAAAGGATAGAACCAATCAAAAAGTTAAACTTCTAAATTGGAGTAAGGCAATTTCAACAGCATTAGACAGGAACTTTCTAAAGTCTTGCAAAATTTCCAGATTACAGAGGAGGAAGTGCTGAATATCTTGAAATTGTTAAAGGTGGATAAATCCCCAGGACCTGATCAGGTGTACCCTTGAACTCTGCAGGAAGCTAGAGAAGTGATTGCTGGGCCTCTCGCAGAGATATTTGTATCATCGATAGTCACAGGTGAGATGTCGGAAGACTGGTGGTTGGCAAACGTGGTGCCATTGTTTAAGAAGGGTGGTAAGGACAAGCCAGGGAACTATAGACCAGTGAGCCTGACCACGATGGTGGGCAGGTGGTTGGACGGAATCCTGAGGGACAGGATGTACATGAATTTGGAAAGGCAAGGACTGATTAGGGATAGTCAACATGGCTTTGTGCATGGGAAATCATGTCTCGCAAATTTGATTGAGTTTTTTGATGAAGTAACAAAGAAGATTGATGAGGTCAGAGCAGTAGATGTGATCTATATGGACTTCAGTAAGGCGTTCAACAAGGTTCCCCATGGGAGACTGGTTAGCAAGGTTAGATCTCATGGAATACAGGGAGAACGAGCCATTTGGATAAAGAACTGGCTCAAAGGTAGAAGACAAAGGGTGGTGGTGGTGGAGGGTTGTTTTTCAGACTGGAGGCCTGTGACCAGTGGAGTGTCACAAGGATCAGTGCTAGGACCTCTACTTTTTGTCATTTACATAAATGATTTGGATGCGAGCATAAGAGGTACAGTTAGTAAGTTTGCAGATGACACCAAAATTGGAGGTGTAGTGGTCAGCGAAGAGGGTTACCTCAGATTATAACAGGATCTTGACCTGATGGGCCAATGGGTTGAGAAGTGGCAGATAGAGTTTAATTCAGAGAAATGCAAAGTGCTGCATTTTGGGAAAGCAAATCTTAGCAGGACTTATACACTCAATGGTAAGGTCCTAGGGAGTGTTGCTGAAGCTTGGAGTGCAGGTTCATAGCTCCTTGAAAGTGGAGTCGCAGGTAGATAGGATAGTGAAGGCGGCATTTGGTATGCTTTCCTTTATTGGTCAGAGTACAGGAGTTGGGAGGTCATGTTGCGGCTGGACAGGACATTGGTTAGGCCACTGTTGGAATATTGCATGCAATTCTGGTCTCCTTCCTATCGGAAAGATACTGTGAAACTTGAAAGGGTTCAGAAAAGATTTACAAGGATGTTGCCAGGGTTGGAGGATCTGAGCGACAGGGAGAGGCTGAACAGACTAGGGCTGTTTTCCCTGGAGCATCGGAGGCTGAGGGGTGACCTTATAGAGGTTTACAAAATTATGAGGGGCATGGATAGGGTAAATAGGCAAAGTCTTTTCCCTGGGTCGGGGAGTCCAGAAGTAGAGGGCATAGGTTTAGGGTGAGAGGAGAAAGATATAAAAGAGACCTAAGGGGCAACCTTTTCCACGCAGAGGGTGGTACATGTATGGAATGAGCTGCCAGAGGAAGTGGTGGAGGCTGGTACAATTGCAAAATTTAAGAGGCATTTGGATGGATATTTGAATAGGAAGGGTTTGGAGGGATATGGGCTGGGTGCTGGCAGGTGGGACTAGATTGGGTTGGGATATCTGGTCGTCATGGACGGGTTGGGCCGAAGGTTCTGTTTCCATGCTGTACATCTCTATGACTCTATGACTTTAAGTCGATTGAGAGAGAGTATTTGCAGGTAAAGGGAGATGTGAGCTCTTTAAGAATGAGATAGCAAGCATTCAGAGGCAGTATGTTCCTGATAGTGTGAAGGTCAAGGCTGAAAGGTGTAGGGAATGTCAGATGACAAGAGAAGTTGAGGTTCCAGTCGCGAAAAAGAAGAAGGAGGCATATGTCAGGTACAGGCAAAAGTGGATACTGCAGTGCTGGAGATTAGAGTCAAGATTAGAGTAGTGCAGGAAAACCACAGCAGGTCAGGCAGCATCCAAGGAGCAGGAAAATTGATGTTTTGGGCAAAAGCCCTTCATCAGGAATGAGCCTGGGAGCCTTGGGGGTGGAGAGATAAATAGGAGAGGTGTGGGGCTGGGTGAAGGTAGCTGAGAGTGCAATAGGTGGATGGAGGTGGAAGTAAAGGTTTTAGGTTGGAGAAGAGGGTGGAGTGGATAAGTGGGAAGGAAGATTGACAGGTGGGACACGTCATGAGGGCAGTGCTGAGCTGGAAGGTTGGAACTGGGGCAAGGTGGGGGGAGAGGAAATGAGGAAACTGGTGAAATCCACGTTGATGCCATGGGGTTGAAGGGTTCCAAGGTGGAAGTTGAAGCGTTCTTCCTCTAGGCAATGGGTGGTAAGGGAGTGGCGATGGAGGATGCAGAGTGGGAGGGGGAGTTGAAATGTTGGGCCATGGGGCAGTGGGGTTGATTGGTGTGGGTGTCCTGGAGATGTTCTCTGAGGTGCTCTGCTAGGAGGCGTCCAGTTTCCCCAATGTAGAGGAAACAGCATTGGGAGCAACGGGTATAGTAAATGACATGTGTGGAAGTGCAGGTGAAGCTTTGATATGGAAGGTTCCTTTGGGGCCGTGGACGGAGGTGAGGGGGATGATGTGGGCACAGGTTTTGCAATTCCTGTGGTGGCAGAGGAAGGTGCTGGGAGGGGAGAGTGGGCTGTTAGGGGGCGTGGACCTGACCAGGTAGTCACGGAGGGAACAGTCTTTACGGAAAGCGGATAGGGGTGGGGAGGGAAATATATCTCTGGTGGTGAGGTTAGTTTGTAGGTGACGAAAATGTCGGTGGATGATGTGATGTATATGGAGGTTGGTGGGTGAAAGGTGAGGACTGGGGAGTTCGGTCCTTGTTGCGGTTGGACAGGTGGGGTTCAATAGCGGAGATGGAGGGCGTGGATGAGATGCATTGGAGGGCATCATCAACCACGTGGGAGGGGATGTTGCGGTCTTTAGAGAAGGTGGCCATCTGGTGTGTTCTGTGGTAGAACTGGTCCTCCTGGGAGCAAATGTGGCTAGACAGTTGGGATCAAGTGAATCCTTAGAGGAGTATAACGGTAGTAAGAGTATACTTAAGAAGGAAATCAGGAGGGCAAAAAGGGGACATGAGATAGCTTTAGCAAATACACTGAAGGAGAATCCAAAGGGTTAAGGGCAAAAGAGAAACTTGGGAGAGAGTAGGACCCATTAAACATCAACGGGACTGTCTGTATAGGAGATGGGTGAGATACTAAATGAATATTTTACGTCAGTACTTACTGTGGAGAAGGACATGGAAGCTCGGAAAGTTGAGAAAATAAATAATGATGTCTTGAAAAGAGTTCATATTACAAAAGAGGAGGTGCTGAGGGTCTTAAAATGCACAAAGTTAGATAAATCTCCGAGACCTGGAGGGTAACTAGGGAGGGAATAGGGCACCTCAAAGATCAGCAAGGCAGCCTTTATGTGGATCCGCAGAAAATGGGAGAGAGACTAAATGAGTATATTGCATCAGTATTTACTGTGGAAGAGGGTTTGGAAGATATCGATTGTAGGGAAATAGATGGTGACATCTTGCAAAATGTCCATATTACAGCGGAGGAAGTGCTGGATGTCTTGAAACGGGTAAAGGTGGATAGTCCCCAAGACCTGATCAGGTGTACCCTTGAACTCTGTGGAAAGCTGGAGAAGTGATTGCTGGGCCTCTTGCAGAGATATTTATATCATCGATAATCACAGGCGAGGTGTCGGAAGATTGGAGATTGGCTAATGTGGTGCCATTGTTTAAGAAGGGTGGTAAGGACAAGCCAGGAAACTATAGACCAGTGAGCTTGACCTCGGTGGTGGGCAAGTGATTGGAGGAAATCCTGAGGGACAGAATGTATATGTATTTGGAAAGGCAAGGACTGATTAGGGATAGTCAACATGGCTTTGTGCATGGGAAATCATGTCTCACAAACTTGGTTGAGTTTTTTGATGAAGTAACAAAGAGGATTGATGAGGGCAGAGCAGTAGATGTGATCTATATGGATTTCAGTAAGGCGTTTAACAAGGTTCCCCATGGGAGACTGGTTAGCAAGGTTAGATCTCATGGAATACATGAAGAACTAGCCATTTGGATAAAGAACTGGCTCAAAGGTAGAAGACAAAGGGTGGTGGTGGTGGAGAGTTGTTTTTCAGACTGGAGGCCTGTGACCAGTGGAGTGTCACAAGGATCATTGCTAGGCCCTCTACTTTTTGTCATTTACATAAATGATTTGGATGCGAGCATAAGAGGTACAGTTAGTAAGCTTGCAGATGACACCAAAATTGGAAGTGTAGTAGTCAGCGAAGAGGGTTACCTCAGATTACAACAGGATCTTGACCTGATGGGCCAATGGGCTGAGAAGTGGCAGATGGAGTTTAATTCAGAGAAATGTGAAGTGCTGCATTTTGGGAAAGCAAATCTTAGTAGGACTTATATACTTAATGGTAAGGTCCTAGCAAGTGTTGCTGAACAAAGAGACCTTGGAGTGCAGGTTGATAGCTCATTGAAAGTGGAGTCGCAGGTAGATAGGATAGTGAAGAAGGCATTTGGTATGCTTCCCTTTATTGGTCAGAGTATTGAGTACAGGAGTTGGGAGGTCATGTTGCGGCTGTACAGGACATTGGTTAGGCCACTGTTGGAATATTGCATGCAATTCTGGTCTCCTTGCTATTGGAAGGATGTTGTGAAACTTGAAATGGTTCAGAAAAGATTTACAAGGATGTTGCCAGGGTTGGAGGATTTGAGCTACTCGGGAGAGGCTGAACAGGCTGGGGCAGTTTTCCCTGGAGCATCGGAGGCTGAGGGGTGACCTTATAGAGGTTTACAAAATTATGAGGGGCATGGATAGGATAAATAGGCAAAGTCTTTTCCCTGGGGTTGGGGAGTCCAGAAGTAGAAGGCATAGGTTTAGGGTGAGAGGAGAAAGATATAAAAGAGACCTAAGGGGCAACTTTTTCCATGCAGAGGGTGGTACGTGTATGGAATGAGTTGCCAGAGGAAGTGGTGGAGGTTGGTACAATTGCAAAATTTAAGAGGCATTTGGATGGGTATATGAATAGGAAGGGTTTGGAGGGATATGGGCTGGGTGCTGGCAGGTGGGACTAGATTGGGTTGGGATATCTGGTTGTCATGGACGGGTTGGGCCGAAGGTTCTGTTTCCATGCTGTACATCTCTATGACTCTATGACCTGATCAGGTATTTCCAAGAACTTTGTAGGAAGCTATGGAAGAGATTGCCAGGTTGAGAGTGTGGTGCTGGAAAAGCACAGCAGGTCAGGTAGTATCCAAGGAGCAGGAGAATTGACGTTTTGTGCATAAGCTCTTATACCATAAGCTCTTTATCATAACAGCACAGAGGTGGAACGAGTGGAGAGTGTCAAGCTCCTGGTATAGGTCATCAACAATAAGCTTTCTTGGAGTCTTCATGTGGACGCACTGGTTACAAAGGCCCAACAACAATCGTTCTTCCTCAGGCGGCTGAGAAAATTTGGCATGACAGCGAATACCCTTACCAACTTTTATAGGTGCGCCATCGAGAGTATTCTGTCTGGATGTATCACTATGTGGTATAGCAACTGTATCATTCTAGATCAGAGACGGTTACAGAGAGTGGTGAACTCGGCCCGGACAATGATAAAGGCCAACCTCCCATCTATAGAATCCATCTACTCGGCCCGCTGTCAGGGAAAGGCTGCCAGCATTTTCAAAGATCCATCCCTCCCTGGCAATGTTTTTCTACAACCTCTACCATTGGGGAGAAGGTACAGAAGCCTGAACACACACACCAGCCGGTATTGAAACAGTTTCTCCCCTACTGTTGTTAGAATACTGAATGGACTCACAAACTCTTAACCTTCGCCCTGTACCTGTGTTTTTGCCGCTGTTTACCTATTATTTACTTATCTATGCCATTTAACTATGAGATCTGCCTGCATTGCTCTTAAGACAAAGCTTTTCGCTGTGCCTCGGTACACGTGACAATAAATGCAATTCAATTCAAAGTCGGTAAGGAAAAACCGGGGAACTATAAAACTGTGAGCCTTATGTCAGTAGTGGATAAGATGTTGTAGGAGATTCTGAGGGACAGGATTTACATGGATTTGAAAAGGCAAGGACTGATTAGGAATAGTCAACATGGTTTTGTGCATGGGAAATCATGACTCACTAACTTGAATAGGTTTTTTGAAGAAGTAACAAAGAAGGTTGATGAAGACTGAAGGAGATATTGGCAATATAGATTTCAGCAAAGCCTTCGAGAAGGTAGATGGCTCGTTAGGTAAACTGGTTATTAATGTTGGATCGCATGGGATCCAGGGGAGCTAGCCAATTGAACACAAAGTTAGCTTGAAAGTAACAGACAGAGGGTGGGGGTAGAGGGTTACATTTCAGGCTGGAGGCCTGTGACCAGTGGTGTACCACAAGGGTCAGTGCTAGGGCCACTGCTTTTCATCTTTTATATCAGTGATTTGGATATGAATAGAGGGGGCAGTGTTAGCAAATTTGCAGATAACATCAAATAGGTAGTGTCATGGACAGTGAAGAAGATTATCTCAGAGTACATTGGGAGCTTGATCAGATCAGCGTATAGGCCAAAGATTAGCAGATAGAATTTAGTTTAGGTGAATGTGAGGTGTTGCATTTTCATAAGGTAAACCAGGGAAGGGCTTATACAGTTAATGGTAGGGCCTTGAGAATTGTTGCCAAATGAAGAAATCTTGGGGTGCAGGTGCAAAATTCCTTGAAAGTGGAGTTGTAGATAGACAGGACGGTGAAGAAGGAGGTTGAATGCCTTCATTGGTCAGTGCATTGAGTATAGGAGTTGAAACATCATGTTGCAGCTGTACAGGACATTGGTGAGGCCACTTTTAGAATACTATGTACAATTCTAGTTGCCCTTCTAAAGCAAGGATGATGTTAAACTTGAAAGGGTGCAGAAAAGATTTACAAGTACGTTGCTGGGACTGGAGTGGCTAAATAGGCTGGAGCTTTCTTCACTGGAGTGTTGGAAGCTGAGGGGTGACATTATGGAGGTTTATAAGGAGCATGGATAGAATGAATAGCTAAGGGTGGAGGTGTCCAAAATTAGGGGACATAGGTTTAAGGTGAAAGGAGCAAGATTTAAAAGGCACCTGAGGGGTGACTTTCTCACACAGAGGGTGGTGTATGTATGGAATGAGCTGTCAGAGGAAGTAATGGAGGCAGATGCAATTACAACATTTAGAAGGCATTTGGATAAGTATACGAATAGAAAGGGTTTAGAGGGATATGGGCCAAATGCTGGCAAATGGGACGAGGTCAGATTGGGATGTCTGATCGGCGGGTTGGATCGAAGTGTCTGTTCTGTGCTGTGTGACACCGTGACATTATCTTCTAGGATACGTACATGAAGATCTGTCACTTCATCTACCCTCCTTAATATTCTCCTGTTTGGTGTGCGTTTCCTTAGTTTGTTTGCCCTCCTGAAATGTATTACCTCGCATTGCTGTGAATTGAATCACAGTTACCTTTTTTTTTCTGCCATTTCAACCAAAATCATTCAAATCAAAAGTTATCTTATTCAGTATCAAGTACCCGGCCAATTTTTGCATCATCTGCAAATTTTGGAACTATGTGTCCCACATTTATATCTAAATTATTAATATACTAAAGCAAGAGACCAAACACTGACCCATTTGGAATGCCACCAGAAACTTCCTCATTAGCAAAATTGATCATTACCCTTTATTTCTGTCATTGAGCCAATTTTAGGTCCAACTCACCATATTCCCCCATATCTCATCGGCTTTTACTTTTCTGACCAGTCTACAATGTGGAACCTTGTGGAGGCCTTACTGAAATACATATAAATACTATCCACTTCATTGCTGTTATCAATCCTCATTGTTACTTCCTCAAAAAACTCAGTTGTTAGTAAGACACAACCTTCTCATAGCAAAATCATGCTGACTACCCCGTTAATAATTTCCAAATGACAGTTTATCCTGTCTCAGAATTAATACTACTACTGTAATTTTACCACAACTGAAGTCAGATTGATCAGCCTATTTGACCTTGTAATCTTTTTAAACAATTGTGTAACATTTGCAAACTTTCAATTCCCTGGAATCTCACTTGCATCTAGTGATGATTACAAAATAAATCTCAGACCATCTATTTTTCAGCTCAGGCTTCTTCGAAAAGCCTGTATCCATGCAGCCCAGATGATTTATCCATTTTCAAAGATGTCATTCCCTCCAGTACTTTTTCTTGCATTGTGCTTATTATAGCTCATATTTCACAGTCCACCTGTTTAACTAGAATGTTCGCATAATTGCTCTCCTTTGCGAAGATAGAGACAAAATACTTTTTAAGAACCTGTCCACATCTTCTATATCCATGCATAAGATGCCCTGGATACCTCTGATAGATCGTACCTTTTTTTTCGTTACCCTCTTGCTGCAATGTACTGATAAAACAGCTTTGGGTTTAATTTGATTTTACATGCTAATTTTTTTTCATATATTCTCTTTTCTTTTCAAATTTCCACTTTTATTTAACCCCAGTACTTTCTATAGTCCTTTAGGCTTTCACAGTACTAAGATTTTGTGACAATCATAAAGTTTTATTTTCTGTTTTGTGACATCTTGTATGCTTCTGGATCACCAGGGTGTTCTATATTTGAAAGCACCACCCTATTCCTTTGACGAATGCCTACACTGTATCCAAAGAATCTCCCTTTTGCATACATTTCAGTACTTTGACACTGATTTTCCTTGAAGTAGTTTTATCAAGTCCATTTTTGCCAGATCACCTCTAAACTTCATAAAATTTGTCTTCTCTCAATTTAGAAACTTTTACTCAAATTTCCTCTTTATCTTTTTCCATAAGATCATATCTCCAAATGATCACCTGCAGCCAATTCACCCACTTCATCCAGTTATCCCTCTACAAGGAATAATTCAGGAATATGATGGAATCCCCACTTTCCTGGATGAAAGCATTCAAGAAACTTGATGCTATCCAGGACAAAACTGCCTGCTTGATTTGCACTATATCCATAAACATTTACTCCCTCCACTACCAGCACTCAGTAGCAGCAGTGTGTATCATCTATAAAATGCACTCTAGTAATTCACCTTGGCTCATTAGACAGCTATTGCCAAACTCACAAACACTGCATCTAGAACTGTAATCTCTAAAATATGCATAGTGATCAAATGGTTAATCAAGAGTCTCTACCATTCAATCTCACTGCCTGTTCATTTTCCCTCACTATCAGTGTGTCTCTGGCAGTTGATCCCACTGCTCACTAATGTTGCCTCGGCACGTGAACACCAAGTCATGTCATTGCATGACTTTCACTTCTAGAAGCTGCATGGCAAGAGAAAAGTGTATGCTCTTAATGGACTTTACCAGCTTGTAACATCATGTTTCAGTTTGGTCCAGGTGTACTAACATTGCAGGGTAAAGCAAATTTTATGGTGACAGCGCAAACAATAGAATAAGATATATGCTAGGAACAAATGTGTGACCCTAGTATAGTCCTAGAAACATAGGAGACTTTACACCTCATCAAGTCCATGTGAACTCTGTGCAAGTGCAGTTCAGCTTGTGCCTCTGCCTTTTCACAGGATACCTGCAGTTGTATTTTTATTTCAGCTTCTTATCTTAAGGTCTATCCATAACAAAGTAAAACTAGGGAAATGCTGCTGCACTCCACATCTGATCAACTCAAGCTAACAGGGCCCCAGAAACAAATTGCAACCACAGAAGTGACCTGTGGTGCCGCCATCTTTGAAAGCAGCCATCAACATTCTGGTTGTTCCAGAGGCATAGATCCAAAGCGTACCTGCAACCTGACCAGTGGCTCATCATGAACTACAAGGTGAAGCAATAATAATGAGTGAGGAAACTGGACCATCTAAAAATAAACCAAAAATGTGGAATGGGAAAATTAATTTCTTTCATAATTGTAAAACATAACGGCACTTGCTCTATGTCTTACAAAAATATGCAGGTATATAAAAAGTGGAATTTGATCAACCATATATAAATGCATAGTAAATTGTATAGCAAAGAAAATTCATGAGCTGAATGCTGTTTTGAAAGCTCAAACATTGTTTCTTTTCTAAACCAGCAGCAAAAGGTAAGACCTACATTGAAGCATTTTGTTCTCGCAATATGAAGAGATCATTCAAAGCTGGTGAAGCAATTAAAGAAGCAATGATGATAGTCAATGTCTCTTTATTCAAGGACATTAAGAACAAAGAAGAAATAATAACTGCAATCCAAAGCATGTGATTTGGTGCTTCCACAACAGCAAGACGATTGAAGTCTCTGTTCACAGATATCTTTCAGCAACTAGAGCAGGACCTAAAGGATGAATGCTTTTCACTGCAGTCCTGAATGCATCAATAGGACTGACACAGCCCAACTGATTGTCTTTGTCCATGTGATTTTTAAGGACATAATGACTATAGTCAATCTTGTCATATCCTTGAACAGAGAACATAAGGTGAGGATATCGACAACAAATTTTAAAGTGTCAGAAAATAACATTCTAATCAAGCAATTGGTTTCTATCATAACTGAAGGGGCAACACCATGTTTTGCCTAAATGCAAGCTTTGTTCTATTTCATAGAAATGATCTTGATTTCCTATCTTTTGTCAATTATCATTGCACAATCCAACAGCAAGCATCAATGAGTAAAAGTACAGGTGTTTCTCATGCAATGAAAGTTCTTGCTGAGACTGCAAAGTTGATTCAAATTACTTGTTTAAATCCTTACTTGATTAACTTAATACTACCAATGGTGAACTAATTCTTCATGTTAAGGTGAGGTGGTTAAGTCAAGGAAAGGTCCTGCAAAGATCTTTTGAACTGAAGCGTGAAACTCTCCCTTTCTTAAATCAAGGAAAGAAGTGTACAGTGAACTGTCAGACAACACATAGTTGCTCAACTTGGGGCTCTTTACAATCATAATGTTAAAACTGAATGAGGATGTAATAGCAGCACATTTAGAAAAATCATCAGTTAGTCATGCAGAGTCAGCATTGCTTCATGAAAGGGAAATCATATCTGACTAATTTATTAGAGATTTGAGGAAATCTTAACCACACTGGATAATGCGGCACTGGGCAATGCATTGCATTTGGACTTCCAGAAGACGTTCAACATGATATCTCAGAAAAAGTTAAGTCATAAGATCAGAGCCCATGCTGTTGGAGTTGGTATATTACCATAGATAGAGAATTGGTGAATGGGCAGGGAACAGCGAGTGGCTTAATGGATTGTTTTTCAGATTGGCAACCCATGACCAGTGGGGTTCCACAGGGATCAATGCTGGGACAACAACAGTTTACAATATATTGGAGGAAGGAAGTGAATGTCATAGAGTCATAGAGATGTACAGCATGGAAACAGACCCTTCGGTCCAACCCGTCCATGCCGACCAGATATCCCAACCCAATCTAGTCCCACCTGCTAGCACCCCAGCCCATATCCCTCCAAACCCTTCCTATTCATATACCCATCCAAATGCCTCTTAAATGTTGCAATTGTACCAACCTCCACCACTTCCTCTGGCAGCTCATTCCATACACATGCCACCCTCTGCGTGAAAAAGT
Source organism: Chiloscyllium plagiosum (assembly GCF_037043375.1). Lineage (NCBI taxonomy): Eukaryota > Metazoa > Chordata > Chondrichthyes > Orectolobiformes > Hemiscylliidae > Chiloscyllium > Chiloscyllium plagiosum. The sequence goes on from NW_028270140.1 coordinate 62,345,028, forward strand.
TGCCCCTTAGGTCTCTTTTACATCTTTCCCCTCTCACCCTAAACCTATGCCTTCTAGTTTTGGACTCCCCGATCCCAGGGAAAAAACTTTGCCTATTTACCCTATCCATGCCCCTCATAATTTTGTAAACCTCTATAAGGTCACCCCTCAGCCTCCAACGCTCCAGGGGAAACAGCCCTAGTCTGTTCAGCCTCTCCCTGTAGCTCAGATCCTCCAACCCTGGCAACATCCTTGTAAATCTTTTTTGAATCCTTTCAAGTTTCACAACATCTTTCCGATAGGAGGGAGACCAGAATTGCATGCAATATTCCAACAGTGGCCTAACCAATGTCCTGTAGAGCTATAACATGATCTCCCAACTCCTGTACTGAAAATGTGTTGCTGGAAAAGCGCAGCAGGTCAGGCAGCATCCAAGGAACAGGAGAATCGACATTTCAGGCATAAGCCCTTCTTCAGGATTCCTGACATAGCTTTAAGTTGAGGGGTGATAGATATAGGACAGATGTCAGGGAACAAACTGTATGCAACACTAGTTGACTCGTCAACTTTAAGGGCATTTAAATGATCATTGGATAGACATTTGGATAGAAATGCAATAGTGTAGGTTAGATATGCTTCAGATTGGTTCCACAGGGTGGCGCAACATCGAGGGCCGAAGGGCCAGTACTGCGCTGTAACATTCTATGTTCTATGTGCTATGTAATCAGGAGCTTGTACAAGGTACTGGTGGGACCATATCTGGATGTACTGTGAGCAGTTTTGGTCCCCTTATTTAAGAGAATGTATTATGTCATTGGAGAATATTATTATTCATTATTATTTCAGAGAAGGTTCATTAGGGTGATCATTGGTGTGGAGGGATTGTCTTTTAAACAAAAGTGAAACAGGTGGGACTTTACTCACTGGAGTATACAAAAATAGAGGTAACGTCATTGAAATATATAGGATTCTTAATAAGCTTGACTGGGTAAATGATGAGAGGATGTTTCCCCTCATAGGAGAGTCTAGGTCCAGAGGACATAGTCTCAGAATTAAGGGCTGCCAATTTAAGACTGTGATGGATTGTGGATGTGTGGAACTTCTTGCCACAGAGAGATATGGGGACAGAGTCCTTGTGTAATCTTAAGGCTGTGATAGATAATTTCTTGATCAGTCGGGGAAGCTGCAGGGAAATTGACGTGAGGAATGTTGGATTGAAAGATCCTGTTGAATGGTGGAGCAGGTTTGAGCAGCTGAAAGGCCTAATCCTGTTCCTATTTCTTATGATTCTATGGTCTTCGGAACTATGAACTGTTGGCAAAAAAACAGCGACTTAGAACATATCAATCAGTGCTGTGAAGCATTCACATTAAAACTGTGTCTGTGGTCCTCCCAAATAAAAATAAAAATCTACAACTCTTCCCAAGTCTGGAGAAATACATAAAAAAGAATCAAAGAGACAGGTAAATGGTTCTACCCAAAAAACATCCGTGACACCTGAGGAATTTATCAGAAACATTTGACAAGCAATTTCACAAATTAAATGTGATGGAACAAATCAAATTTTATCTCAAATGTATTCCTTTAAGTAGATATTGGTAGGTTGGTTACCAAATTCTGTGAAACTTTTGAGTTACAAAGCAGTGGAGTTGGTATGGAGTTAATTATCATGCAAATAATACTGTTATGAGGTTGGAAGAGTGTGTGTTCATTTTAAGATAGAAAGTGTTTTCTGAATTTTTGAAGTGAATTTAAATACAACCACAGCTGCTGAACAGAACAGCTAAGAGATGGGCTGTTCCAAAATAGATACTTGTAACAACTGGCTGTTAAATGGGTACCTGTTTTGACAACAATTCCAATTTTAACAGATTAATGTAACTTATGCCTAGGATACTAAAGCCTGATTGAGTTTGAATTTATTGTATTGATAACATTGGACCAATGACAGGGTGCAATGTTGGGGGATAGAAAACTAGGGCATTTTGAAAATTGGTCAGATCAATTGCCACCGAACAGCGGACCAACTGCAGTAGAAATGGACACTAACTACCCATCTAACTTCTTACTGTCAAAGAAATAAGAAGGCACTCTCTATCAAAAAGTACCGTATCCTGTAAAAGCAGTGAAAACTGAGAAGATCATCCAGGGAGATCAGCAGATGGAAGACTGAAGACAGTGGAGAAGACAGAGACTGTGTGGACTTAAGATTAAGTTAGTGTACTGTTTAATAATTGTGCTATTGGACCTGCAAGTTAATATAATTATGTTCAGTTAAAGTAAGGAGTATTTGGTTTGTTAATTGTTTTGTTTAATGTTCACTATTAGAGTTGGGAAAATAAATTGTTGTTTTTTTCTTTCAATAGTGAAAATTAGGAGTTCTCTGTCATTCACGTACATTTTAGCATATTACAAGTCAAGGCGATCTTTTCTGGGCATTTGATTTTAATTAGCAGAGGGGTTTGACCTCTGCGTCATAATAATACTGAGCTGAAGGTCACATCAGAAGACAGTGAATTTTGGGGACTTGGAAAATTACCGTCCCCTATCATTCTGTGCTTAAGTAAAAACTTACTTTGACTCCACACACCTCCATGAGACAGTCAAATGAAGATAATCAAGTCCAAATATTGCACCCGCCTCATAGATAACCATTTTAAAAATAGAATCTCTACAGTTTGGAAACAGGCCATTTGGCCCAACAAGTTCACACCGACCCTCCAAAAGCAACCCACCCAGACCCATTCCCCCACCTGTCGCTCTTCACTTACTCCTAACCAATGCATGTAACCTATAATTTAGTATGGCCAATTCACCTAACCTGCACCTCTTTGAAGACTTTGATTGATTATATATGGCCCAGACTCTAAATACAGCCCAGAGTTCAAGGCACTAGCAGATTATTTGCAGTCATAGGTATTGCACTAAAACTTGATGAGTACAAGATAAAATGATTATGTTAGGTTTTAGATTTATAAATCTAATCTGTTCATTCTTTATTTTCTTTGCATAACCAGGCAGGAGTGTTCCCTCCCAGTCAGGGAACACTTCAGCAGTCCGGGCCATTCGGCCTCAGGCTTTCGGGTGACTGTCCTCCAAGGCGGACTTTGGGACAAGCAACACACAGAGTGGCCGAGCAGAGGCTGATAGCCAAGTTCGGTACTCATGGGGATGGCTTCAACCGGGACCTTGGGTTCATGTCACTCTACAGGTGACCCCACTGCACTATACACTCTTTTACACACACACTCCTACATACTCACACACCCATGCAGACCCTGTCTCATACACAAGCTCCCTCTCATACGCACACACATACACCCCCACACTCACACCCATGCACACACCTTCTCACAGATGTATACCCCATCACACTCACACACACTCTTAACCTAGCTTATACACACACATATGCATGCACACTCTATCACATGCACTCACACCCATATGCACACACTCACATTCACACACTCAGTCTGTCTCTCCTACACGTGCACACATATAAGCTTATGGGGTGAATTTGTTTTCGCAGAATTGCATTTTATATTGATCAAACATTTTATAAATTAATGTAAAACTCTGTAAATCTCACTTTTGAAATAGAACCAGTCTAACTCAAATTGAGATACAGACAGACCTCACACCTTATGCATTGTCTGAGCTGAGATGTCACCTATTGTTAGCAAAGCTAGACCTATTTTGAGAATGTAATTTAAAAGAAGTTCTGGGATTTATATATCAAAGAACAGAAACCAGCACATCCCATTGTAAAAGATGAAAGACATGATATAAAATTGGTTATTGTATCATCACATCTCCATGACACTGTACTCATTTGGCCAATAATTCTGTGTTTATGATCTTATGCTCCACAACCACCTGATGAAGAAGCAGCACTTCAAAAACTAATGCTTTCAACTAAACCTGTTGGACTATAACCTGGGGTATTGTGTGATTTTAACATTGTTGACCAGGTAATCATTGGTAAGCACTGAACAGAGTTTAACATGATGCAAAAGGATGGGACCAGATTTTAGTTTTGTTTTTGCATATCATTTATTAATCATAGAATGGCAATTAGCCAGGGCTTGGGAGTTGATAATCTATTATCTTTACTGGCCAGGACAATCATTCATTACAAGGAATTAATACAAAAAAGTTAAAACAGAGGGAAGAGCTGAATTTCTCTGGGGGCTGTCCCAATTTGCTACTGTAATTTTAGCATGTCTAATTAAGTTAAGTCTTGGGACAAAGAGCTAAGCGTGTGGTGCGTATTTTTTCTAATTAAGTTACATAGGCCAATGTATAAATTTGAAGTAATCTTCTAGCCAAAAAGAATTTTTATCAGATAAGCAATGATAAATGATGCATCTCAGCAAAGGATGTTAATGCTTACAGATGGAAAATGCATGAAAATGTTAGCACAGTGCTTATTTTCAGTGGAAAGCATGAAGTCAAGGGTTGTAGTGCACTGTTATCAAAAAGAGATTAGTTTTATTTATGATTTTAGCTACTAGAGATGTTATGTTTAATGACTTATGTAATAGGAAAGAGATTCAGAGATTTGGATTTTCATCAGCCGATTCGACTTATTTTCTGTTGAATTATTACCTTTGAACCAAAATGTACCACTTCAAACTCATTAAAATGGTATCTCAGCTTCCACTACTTGAACCACTCTATCATTTTATCAATACTTCCTTTAATTTCCCTTTAGCCATTAGACCTGCTTATTTATGCTTGTAATTCTAATATTGTCTGCAAATTTAGGCACCACATGCCTAGCTCTCTATCCCAAGATTTAATTTAATTAGTCATGCTTGGAGAGCATAAAGATGGAAAAAATTGCTGCAATAACTCGATAGCATATTCAAATGTGGAGACGGGAACTGAAAGCGTCAGCTAACCAAATGACAAAGCAGAGTTTAAGCAGCATTCCTGCTTGATAGCTAGTCATTTTGAATAGTGAGCTCAAGAAAATCAACATTTTCAAAATGGAGTTGGAAGCACATTTGAAATACACATCCCTTAAGTAACACTAATTGTTCCTAATGTACAGGTGAACACTAATTGATCACAATGTAAGGTGAGGAGTAGCAAATGATTATGACAGAGTAAGAATTGCAATTTGTTGCAGGTATCTTTGGGAATTGCATACACAAGTCTTGTTGTCATTGTCTGGTCAATATGAAGGAAGGTGGAAGTACTAACATACTGAAGAATACATCGATTCTCCTGCTCCTCGGATGCTGCCTAACCTGCTGTGCCACAGCAGCACCTCCAGCACCACACATTTTGACTCTGATCTCCAGCATCTGCAATCCTCACTTTCTCCATACATCAAATTATTGTTTGACTCAAATGCATGCAGCACACTGACAAAACTGGCGTTGATCTTTATGCCAGTACAAGGGGCAGACAATAACTTTGAGTGAGGAGATTGGCTGGCAGTGCTGCCTAAAGATTTTCTTGCAAGCAAATGACATAGCCTGCAACTGTCTCCCATCCATTGATTTCAGAAATTTGTTCAGCTTGGGAAGTTTGCTATGGTTTGCAGCTAATAGAAAATTGGATTGGTTTAATTGTGCAGCACTGGTGCCTAATTGATTTCCAGAAGACCTTGTTCACTTCCTGTACCACCAGAACTATGTAGTTAAGGAATTTTAAAATTAAGTAGTGTCATTAAATTTAAGTAGACTTTTCAACTACAATGAGATTCTGTACTTTTTACTTAAATGCCTGCTACTTCCTAAGCTCCAATGAACGTTTTATTTCAGAACCTCTTTTTATGTCTGCTTATTTATGATTCTTCCAGATTAACTGAAATTATTTAACTGAGCAGCAGATAAATAATACAATTAAAGAAATACTTGCATTAATATATATATATATATATATATATTTAAATAGAGTATTTGCAGCCAATTGCTTTACTTTAGATCAATGAATACTCTGGAAATGCAGCCAGTAAATTAGAGTACCCAAATATGGGGCTGGGAACTGTAAAAAAGCAATTCACTTACGCTTTTCGTTTTCAATGCAGGCATTATAATAGTGATAAAAAGGAACTATGTACTGAAGGTTTATACCACATTATTGTTATTTGGGAACTTGTGTTCTAACGTGGAGAATAATCTGATTTTGGGTTTCAGTTTTGTGCAGGCTTGGTTTGATTATGTTAAAGATTAGAAAGCCATTTTGAATAGTGAGCTCAAGAAAATCAACATTTTCAAGAAATTCTGACTTCAGATACGTGAACAGCTAGTTAGCTGGGAAATAATTGCTAAGTTTCTGACTTGCATTTTACAATCCATGTAGAGACAGTGTGAAAGTGGTCCAGAAGCAGGTTCATTCAGACAGAAGCAGGATGTTTCAGAGGAAATAGGTTCCTAACAGCAAAGTCCTTTTACTAACAGAGCAAGCCGGGCAACAAATCCTGAGTTGCTGAGAGGAATGCTAGAAACAAGATCATGGAGGTGTCAGAGAGGAAGACATTCTACAAAGCTATTGAAGACATGAGGTTAAGAAATCGATGTTAAGTAGAAATGAGGTGATTAGCAACTTGTTTAAAAGTCTCATTAACAAAAGAAATCAGCACTGAGTCAATACAAAAACCTACCCCTCAAAAAACTTGAGTACAATCATGTTAGCTGAGTAAGGAGCTTCAGCCTGGAGACAGAGAGACATTTCATTAATAGAACAGGACAGCATAGGAACAGGCCCTTCAGCCAACAATGTTGTGTTGAACATGGTGCCAAATGAAACTAATCGCTTTGCCTGCCCTTGGTCCATATCCCTCCATTCCTTACATATTTATCTGCTATCTAAGAGTCCTTTAAATTCCCCTATTGTATCTGCCTCCACCTCTAGCAGTGGGTTCCAGACCCCTGCCACTCTGTAAAAGAACTTGCCCATCACATCTCATTGAACATTCCCCCCTCACCTTAAACACATGCCCTCGAGTACTAGAAATCTCAAAACTGGGAAAAAGATTCTGACCGTCAACTCTATCTATGTATCTCATAATTTTATAGACTTCTATCATGTCTCCAATCATCTTCTGCCACTCAACAGAAAACAATCTGAGTTTTTCTAGCCTCTCCTTATAGCTCATACCCTGTCATCCAGGCAACATCCTGGTAAACCTCCGCTGCACCCTCTCTAAAGCCTCCACATCCTTCCTTAATGTGGCAACCAGAACTGAACACAATACTTTAATGTGGCCTTCTAATCAAAGTCATTTAAAGCTGCAACATGACATCCAGACTCTTGTGCTTAATTCCCTAACCAATAAAGGCAAGCAAGCCATATGCCATCTTTACCACCCTATCTACTTGTGTGGCCATTTTCAGGGAGCTACATACCTGATTTTCAACTACTATAATCAAAGACATTTTGTTATCACAACAATTTTTATTTGAATTCCAGATACCTATTTGAAAGTTAGACTATTAGATAAATTAATACCCATTCCACACCCAAGTTAAATTCATTTTATTTTCCTTTCAATCAGGAACTATTAAGGACCTTAAAGAACACAGGTGGACAAAAAGGCATAACTCAACCAATTTAGACTGCTCTGTTGGCTATTTCAGATCTAGGCCAACCAATCATTTTAATTGTTTCTCAGTCTAAAATTTTATTCTGCTTCCCTAACTAAAACAGGAGCCTATCCTGGCCCCCTGAATATTTACTCAAGTTGGCATATGTTAGACTTTGTTATAGATAATTCCCCAGATTAACAATTCTGAATGTGAAATGGCTGTTAATTTGAATTCAGGTTTACTTTCCAGTTATGCACTTGCCATTTTGATCCTAATTTTCCACAGACATCTTTATCAACTCCAACGAGACCCTTCATTATTCTAAAACTTGGATCATGCAATTGTGAATATAGTATGTAATGACAATAACTTATCTACATAACTCACTGACCTAAAGCTTCAAATCATCTGAATTCTTTGCATTAGGTTCATACTTTTCAACTAATTTCACTCATGCTGTATTTGGGAAAGCAAGGACTGATTAGGGATAATCAATATTGCTTTGTGTATGGGGAATCATGTCTCACAAACTTGATTGAGTTTTTTGAAGAAGTAACAAAGAGGGCAGAGTGGTAGATGTGATCTATATTGACTTCAGTAAGGCGTTCAACAAGGTTCCCCATGGGAGACTGTTTAGCAAGGTTACATCTCATGGAAAATAGGGAGAACTAGCCATTTGGATACAGAACTGGCTCAAAGGTAGAAGACAGAGGGTGATGGTGGAGGTTTGTTTTTCAGACTGGAGGCCTGTGACCAGTGGAGTGTACCAAGGATCAGTGCTGGATCCTGTACTTTTAATCATTTATATAAATGATTTGGATGTGAGCATGAGAGGTATAGTTAGTAAGTTTGCAGATGACACCAAAATTGGAGGTTTAGTGGACAGTGAAGAGGGTTACCTCAGATTACAATAGGATCTGGACCAGATGGGCCAATGGGCTGAGAAGTGGCAGATGGAGTTTAATTCAGATAAATGCGAGATGCTGCATTTTGGGAAAGCAATTCTTAGTAGGACTTATACACTTAATGGTAAGGTCCTAGAGGATGTGTTGCTGAACAAAGAGACCTTGGAGTGCAGGTTCATAGCTCCTTGAAAGTGGAGTCGCAGGTAGATAGGATAGTGAAGAATGCGTTTGGTATGCTTTCCTTTATTGGTCAGAGAATTGAGTACAGGAGTTGGGAGGTCATATTGCGGCTGTACTGGACATTGGTTAGGCTGCCATTGGAATATTTCGTGCAATTCTGGTCTCCTTCCTATCGGAAAGATGTTGTGAAACTTGAAAGGGTTCAGAAAAGATTTATAAGGATGTTGCCAGGGCTGGAGGATTTGAGTTATAGGGAGAGGCTGAACAGGCTGGGGCTGTTTTCCCTGGAGTGTCAGAGGCTGAGGGGTGACCTTATAGAGTTTTACAAAATTATGAGGGGCATGGATAGGGTAAGTAGGCAAAGATTTTTCCCTGGGATCGGGGAGTCCAAAACTAGAAGGCATAGGTTTAGGGTGAGAGGGGAAAGATGTAAAAGAGACCTAAGGGGCAACTTTTTCACGCAGAGGGTGGCATGTGTATGGAATGAGCTGCCAGAGGAAGTGGTGGAGGCTGGTACAATTGCAACATTTAAGAGGCAAATATGAATAGGAAGGGTTTGGAGGGATATGGGCTGGGTGCTGGCAGGTGGGACTAGATTGGGTTGGGATATCTGGTCAGCATGGACGGGTTGGACTGAAGGGTCTGTTTCCATGCTGTACATCTCTATGACTCTGTGAATCTATCCTTCTGTACATCAGTGCTGTTATTAGTCCTGCCATTAATTCTATAACATTTACTTAACATTTTCCTTAACATTTGATCTCCCAATGCACTTCATATTTACCCACATTAAACTCCATTTGCCATTTCCTCGCCCATATCTGCAATTGATCTATATCATGCTATGTCCTTTGACAAGATTCTACACTATTCACAACTCTATCAGTCTTTGTAAGTTCTGCAAATGTATTAACCCACCCATCTGCACTTCCATCTAAGTCATTTTTCTATATCACAAACAGCAGAAATCCCAGTACAGATCCCTGTAGAACACTAGCAATCATGGTCCTCCATTTCATCTTCCACTATTACCCGCTGTCTTCTATGGGCAAGCCAATCCTGAATACAGGCAGCAAAGTCATATTGAATCTCATGCATCTTTGTCTTCTGGCTGAGCCTACCATGAGGGACCTTGTCAAAAGCCTTACTAAGATCAATGTAAACAATATTCACATTCACCACCTCCTTGAAAAATTTAGTGAAGTTAGTAAGACATGATCCGCCCTGCACAAAGCCATGCTGACTGTCCCTAATTAGGCCATGCTTTTCCAAATGCACATAAATCCTATCCCTAATAATTCACCCCAATGGTTTCCCAACCACCAATGTGAGACTCACCCATTTATATTTTCCTAGGTAATGCCTATTTCCTTTCTTGAACAGAGGAATGATATGAGCTACTAGCTAGTCTTCCAGCACCTCTCCAGTGGCTAGCGAGAATGTAATGACCTTGCAAGGTCCCCAGCAATTTCCTCTCTTGTCTCTCTCAATAACCTGGGCGGAGATACTATTGGGCCCTGTGTAATTACCCACCTTAATGCTCCTTCAGCGATCCAGCACCACTTCTTTCTTGATCTTGAAATGCCCTAGCATATTATCATGCTCCTAACAAATCTCACTATCCTCCATAACCTTCTCCTGGGTGAATACCAATGCAAAGTACTCATTTAGGATTTCACCCACATCGTTCGCCTTCAAGCACAAGTTCCCTCTGTTATCCTCTCCATAGCTTTCTCGCTTTTAATGTACCTGTAGAACACCTTGGGATTTTCTTTAAACCTACTTGCCAAGGTTTTTCATGGCCCCTTCTTGCTGTCTTAATTCCCTGCTAGAGATCTTTGCTGATTTTTTTATATTCCTCATTGGCTCTGTCCATGTTTAGCTTCCTAATCCTTACACTTGCTTCTTTTTCCCTTTTGTCAAAATTCACAACCTCCCTTGTTATCCAAGGATCCCTTACCTTGCCATCTCTTGTTCTTCCTCCTTACTAGAACAAGCCAGTCCTGAAGTTACATCAGCAGATCTTTAAACAATTCCCACATGACAAATATGGACTTGGCTGATAACAGCTCCCCTCAATTAACACTCCCTAACTCCTGCCTAATACTGATGTAATTTGCCTTTCCCCACTTTAGAACCTTCCTGCAAGATCCTGACTTACCCTTATTCATGCATATCTTAAAACTTAAATAGTTGTGATTGCTGTTTCCAAAATACTCTCCCAATGAAAGACCTGTCATCTAGCCTAGGAGAAAGTGAGGACTGCAGATGCTGGAGATCAGAGCTGAAAAATGTGTTGCTGAAAAAGCGCAGCAGGTCAGGCAGCATCCAAGGAATAGGAGAATTGACGTTTCGGGCATAAGCTCTTCTTCAGGAATCATCTGGCCTGGCTCATTAGCCAATACTTGGTCTATTCTGGCCCTCCTCTAGTTAGACTATTCACACACTGTTTCAAGGAACTCTCGTGCACCATCTAAGTCTCTTGCTCTAAGGGAGTCCCACTCAATATAGGGAAATTAAAGTCACCTACTATGACAACTGTTTTTGTTAAATATTTTTCCATTAATTGCCTAAGTATATGTTCCTGAATGTCTCAGTGGCTGTTGAGGGGGTTGGTAGTGGGGGCGCTGTAGTATAATTCCATCAGAGTGATTGTACCAATCTTATGTTTGACCTCTACCCATATTGCCTCACTGGATGAGTCCTCCAGCATGTCTTCTCTAAGTACAGATGTAATATTGTCCCTGATTTGTAATGCAATTCCTCCACCTCTTTTACATCAGTCTCTATCTTATCTGAAAGAACGAAACCCTAGAACTTTCAGCAGCTAGTCCTGTACCTCTCTCAACCAAGTCTCTGTAATAGCCACAACATCATAGTCCCATGTACTGATCCAACCTCTAAGCTCATCTGCTTTACCTATAATACTTCTTGCATTGAAATAAACACACATCAGCCCATGACTACCATTGTGTTCATTCGCCTGTCTCTGTCCTTTCTTTCTGATTTACTGGGCTTAATATGTACCTTTCCTTTAATCTATCATCTTGCTCACCTGCTGCTCTGGATCCCAGTACCCTGCCATGCTAGTTTAAACCCTCCAGAGTAGCACTCAAGAACTTCCCTGTGGGGATATTGGTTCCCCTCCAGTTTAGGTGCAACCTGTCTCTCTTGTACAAGTCACCCCTGCCCCAAAAGAGGTCCCAATGATCCAAGAACCTAAAGCCCTGCCCCCTGCACCAGCTCCTTAGCCACATATTCACCTTCTTATCTTTGTGTTCCTTGCCTCATTAACTCATGGCACTGGTAGTAACCCAGAGATTATTAAGCTTAAGGTCCTGCTCTTCAGCCTCTTTCCTAATGCCCTGTACTCACTCCGCAGGACCTCATCCCTCTTTCTATCCATGTTGTTGGTACCAATGTGCACAATGACCTCTGGCTGCTCACCCTTCCCCTTTAGAATTTCATGTAACCTCTCAGATACGTTCTTGACCCTGGCACAAGGGAGGCAACACAATATCCTGGAGTCTCGAACTGGGCTACAGAAATGTCTGTGTTTGCCCCTAACCAACAACTCCCTGACCACTATCGCTCACTTGGATCTTGCCCAACCCTGCTCTACAGCTGAGCTAGGCCTGGCTAGCCCCCAACACTATCCAAAGCGGTATACCTGTTGGAGAGGGGCCTGGCAACAGGATACTCCTGCACTACCTACCTGCCTCTGCTAGCGGTCAGTATTGTGACTTTGGGTAGAGTAATTGTAAATGGGAAGACAGGAAGTTAGAATTTCGTGTTTGTAAAATTGTAAAATGGGGAAAGCTTTGCGTGGTCCCTTTAAGAGACACCGCATTTTCTGTGAGCTAAGCTCGAAAGTTTGCAAGTACACAGAGAGCCCAAACTGAAGCATTTGTATCAAAGGGCAGTAATGTTAATAGGCTGAGCAGCAGTTTTTACCAAGACAACAGGTTTTTAAATTTAGCCAATCAATTTGAACCAGGCACTTAGAAACCAAAAACCTACTAATTTAAATCTGGTGGTTTTGACAACATAGGACCAATCCTATTGTAAGAAATATTGATACCAAGGGTATAAAAGAAGGGGATAGTTGGACAAAGACCCCAGAGTAAGCTGTCATCCACAAGAGTTAATGATCCTCAGCTCTCTCTCAAGGATCTCTGGCTCACACAGCCTGAACTACGTATTACAGAGAGCACTATCTAAATAACCAAGGTACCAAAAATGGAGAAGGCATTCCTAACCATAGAATCAACGGAGAGGGCACAAAACTTTCCAGAAGACCCTGTTATATGAGTGGAACTTGTATTTATTGGAACTGCATACCATTAGAATCTCGTTTTATTCATGAATAGTTGTTAGTGAGAAGGGATTTATTCGGTTTGTTAATAATTTAGTTGGTTTGTTTACTGTTAGAGAAATAAATTGTTACTTGTTGATTTAAAAGTGAGCGTCAAGGACTTATTTTATCTAACTACTGGAAGTTGAGGAAAAGCAGATTACACCACTTTTCACACTGTTTTACAGATTATAAGGCAAGGTGCTCCTCTTTGGGTTTTTCAGTTTTAGTTCTCAGAGGGAGGTCAACCTCTGCTTTGTAACAGTCACCCATCTACCTGATTGAACTTGTGGTGTGACCACCTCACTGTTACTAGTGTCTATCACAATCTCTGCCCCTGCACGCTCCTCAGTATGTCCAACTCCAGTTCAAACCGAGCAATGCGATCTGTGACGAGCTGTAGTGACCACACCTCTTGCTGGCATAGTTATCAGGGACACTAGACTGCTCTCTGATCTCCAACATCTGGCAGGAAGAGCACGCCACTGTCCTAACTGCCATTTCTGCCCATTTATACTCAAATGACAAAATAATCTTACTTTGCTTGCCTTACTCACTGAAGCCCAGTAACCTAAACCCACACTTAAATTACAGTGCATCTTTACAATTAGACCAAACACTCTCTAGGCTACAACAATCTACCTAATACTCTTTCACCTCTTTTTTTTTGGTCAGAGAAGGGAAGGATGGAAACACTACAGTAATGTAATGTTTGGAGCTTACCTTTCCTTGATATGGGTTCTTCCTTGCTGCGCTGAACAGTCATGGTGACTGAGCTGACATCTCCCAGAATGTTCCTCAGTGAAGTCTGTCTGCCATTCTCTATTTGATGCTCTTCCTGATTTTCTATTGGACAACAGGCAGACTTCATTGAGGAGCATTCTGCGAAAAGTCAGCGCAGTCACCATGATCAATCAATGGAGTGAGTAGGAACTCTCCCCAGGTGGAATGCTAAGTACCTTTAATTGTTGGGGTAAAAACAATAATTTTTTTTTCTTGTTATTTGATTTGAGACTAATTCAATCATTTTTATGTAATGTAAGTTCGTCTATTTTCTTTTGTTTAATAAGCTTGTATGTTCTTTTGTTAAAAGTTAACTGTCAGCCATTGTGAATGTTTTATGACTGACCTCCACAGTAAATGAAAAAAAATAAAACTTATCGTTTATCAAGCCAGGTGTTATTCTGAGATCTGACTTTCCAATATCATCATCAGCTAAGATCATAACTATCAATATTTGACTTCATCATTTTACTTCTAAAATTTGAAACCTTTTATGGACAGGAATGGCTTTAAAAAGAAAAAAATAAATGACTGCAGGTGCCCATTGTCATCACCTGATCACAAGTTAAGCTAGCTCATGAAACCAACAATAAACAAGAATTTGTCTGAGCCAAAATTAACATCATTATAAAAAGGCCTTGATAATCATATCTTTATCTTCTGTTTTATTTATATCTGTTGTGGTTCTGTTCGCTGAGCTGGGAATTTGTGTTGCAGACGTTTCGTCCCCTGTCTAGGTGACATCCTCAGTGCTTGGGAGCCTCCTGTGAAGCGCTTCTGTGATGTCTATATCTTTTTGGATTAGTTTGACATATTGGACATGAAAATTGAGTCCAGATTCTCCAGCTGGGAAAAAAAACAATGAAGTAAGACATCGGAATAAACAAATGAACTGTATTTCAGTCAACTGCTTTAGGGCTGAGCAGAGAGAAGAATGACGTATTTGTGACACCAGAACTGGAAGGCATATTTTCTCCCTGCTTTTCTCTCAGCCTCTCTGAAAGCAATGTCTATTGGAAAACAAAACATTCATTCATATAGAACTCAAAGATACTTTAAAATTTCACCAGTGTTAAAATTACAAGTAAGCAATTAAACAACTATGGTCTTGGGATTTAAAGTAACACTTCAGGATTCTAAGGATCTTTAAACTACATATTCCTGATCATTTTCTGCTAGACAATTAGTCTTTTTAAAAATATTTATACCAGTGTTTTTGTATGTGAGATTGATGTTGCATTTTATTAGTTTTCTCAGGATTAGTAGGTAATAAAATACCTTTTGTTTACACTCAAGAGAACTTTATAATTGGTTTGGTCATTTTCAAACTAATAAACTACATTTTAATTGAAGAATGTTATCACTGTATGCTAAAAAGAATTAATAATCTTTTCGCAGCTAATCAAGGGGTTAAAAAATAGGTGAACTGATTCACCCTTCCTTACCTGGTCATGACAATAGGTAAATGTTACTTCATGCTGTCTGCTAAATTGCGTGATAACTGCATGTAGGCAATGATGAAGTGTTGTTGAGTTGCTCAGGCAAGGGGTTCAAGTTTGCAGGATAATATTATCACTTAAAGCTAGCCTACTGTACTTAAAACCAATCTGCATGTCTTAAAGAGTGTGTTCTGGCTACAGCAGTATAATTCCTAGCAGGTTAAGTCAATTATGCTACATTAGGGGAGAAAGCATGATTGAAGATTCTCTGATGCTATACGTGATGTCTTTGTGGTCAAGGCAGCAAGGAGGAGAGTTGTCCTCTACTCAAAGGGGGCTGGAGGGTCTTTAGGAGATCTTTACTTGAAGACAATTAAAATTGATTGATGTGATATTTAATGGTAGGATTCTAGCTGCACTGACTGGATGCTGTGCCACATCAAGTTCAGTGACCGTACGTAAATGGTCAAGGTCAATGAATGTGTCTGCAAATTTCATAGTTTGTCCATTGCACCAAAAGTGCCATGCACTACTCATTATGCCACATCCGTTTCATTTATTTAAACTTTGTCAATCACAGCTCACACCTCATGTTCAAAGCTTCATTTCAGCAGACACACTTAGCAAGACTGCAAGCCTCATATCTACATCTCACAATGTGTACCCTTTCACAACCATCACATGAGCAGACATCATGCTTGTTGGATAATCATTTTAGCTGCTTCCTCTGTAGCCACGGGCATGTCTATGGCCTTGATACACTTTGAAACAATCATTTGAGAGTTGGCAGTGCCAGGCTTGCAGCCTTTGAAAGAGATTTTCAAAGGAAGGCTGCAGTAATTACATGGCGTTCTGTTCCTTTGCAGTATCTGTATCCTCACAGATATCCAGTTCTTGCTGCCCCCACCAAGAGAGTTGAGGGTTGTTTCTGACATTTGTGGAATGGTGGGTAACTGATGTGAATGTGGGACTGTCTGTAGCCAAGTTGCCCAGATGACCCAGGGTTGTTGACCTCCTCTATGAACTCTATCCTGGCTTGTTTGATTAAACGGGAAAGTTAACCTCCTATCCCTGAAGAAAAGGACTTCTCATTGTCCCTGTGCAGCCTGAAGTAAAACCTGCAGGGTGTCATAAATGATGCTACAAGGATCTTCCTTCAGCCATAAGGACAAGAATCTGTTTCCTAAGGAGCTGTTCAGAATGATCACCAATTCATGGGTTAAAGGATCACAGATGCTTAATTTGGCTGACGGGTAACAAGCTGATGGAGTTGAAGTATTAATTGAATTCAATTGAATTTATTGTCATGTGTACTGAGGTACAGCGAAAAGCTTTGTCTTGCAAGCAATACAGGTAGATCACGTAGTTAAATAACATAGATAAATAAATAATAGGTAAACAGCGGCAATAACAAAAACACAGGTACAGGCAAATGCTAAGAGTTTGTGAGTCCATTCAGTATTCTAACAACAGTAGGGTAGAAACTTGTTTTGAAACTGGCTGGTGCATGTGTTCAGGCTTCTGTACCTTCTCTCCAATGATAGAGGTTGTAGAAAAGCATTGCCAGGGTGGAATAGATCATTAAGAATGCTGGTGGCCTTTCCTTGGCAGTGGGCCTGATAGATGGATTCTATTGATGGGAGTTGGCCGTTGTGATTGTCTGGGCTGAGTTCACAACTCTCTGTAACCACTTCCGATCTTGAACGCTACAGTTGCCATACCAGGTGGGGATACATCCAGACAGAATGCTCTCGATGGCGCACCTAAAAGAGTATTCGCTTTCATTCCAAATTTTCTCAGCTGCCTGAGGAAGAAGAGATGATGTTGGGTCTTTGTAAGTAGTGCATCCACATGAAGAGTCCAAGAAAGCTTGTGTTGATGACCACTCCCAGGAGCTTGACACTCTCCACTCATTCCACCTCTGTGCTGTTAATGTGTGGGGGGGCATGAATAACATCCTGCTGAAAATCAATAATGAGTCCCTTGACTTTGCCGGCATTGAAAGTTAGGTTGTTCTCAGTGCACCATTTTTCCAGGTCTTCCACCTTCCATCTATAGTCTGTTTCGTCGTCATCTGAGATTTGACCGACTATGGTGGTGTCATCAGCGAACTTGTAAATGACATTAGTCTGGTATTTGGCGACGCAGTCATGGGTATACAGTCAGTCCAGTAGGGGGTCAAGTACATACCCCCGGGGGGCTCCAGTGTTAAGTGTTAGTGAGTTTGAAATATTGTCCCCAGTCTGTAGTCATTAAGTACAGACTTATATAGCTGTTCTTGGTGTCAAGATGTTCTAGGGAGGAGTGAAAGGCAAGCGATATGGCATCTGACGTGGATCTGTTGGTCTGATAGGCAAATTGGAGTGGGTCAAGAGTAGTGGGGAGGCTGGAGTTGATTAATGCCATGTCCAGTCTTTCAAAGCACTTCATGACCACTGAAGTTAGGGCCACTGGGCAGTAGTCATTGACACATGCTGCATGAGTCTTCTTAGGTAAGGGGATGATGTTGGCCCTCTTGAAACAGGCAGTTCGGTGGCCTGCTGCAGGGAGAGGTTGAAGATGTCCGAGAAGACCTCTGCCAATTGATCTGTGCATGCTTTGAGTGCATGGCCTGGTACTCTGTCTGCTCCCATTGCTTTCCTTGGATTCACACGAAAGAAAACTGATCTGATCTCTGATGCAGTGACTGTTGAGATAGGTTTGTCAGGACTTCTCGGAATAGGTGTTACCTCTCCGCCGAAATTCTGTTCAAAGTGAGCATAGAAGGTGTTGAGATGATCTGGGAGGTCTGCTATCTTGCTCTGTCTCTTTTTAGAACCTGTGATGTCATTCAGTCCTTGCCATAGTCGCCGGGTGTCTGTCTGGGTCTCTAGTTTGGATCGGTGTTGGTCCTTGGTTGTCTTAATGGCTCTGAGAATGTCATACTTGGATTCCTTATATTTGAGTGGGTCTCCTTATCTGAAGGCCTCATACTTGGTTTTTAGCCGGTTCTGTATGTCCTGATTCATCCAGGGTTTCCTGTTGGGGAACACCCGGATTGACTTCCTCGGTATGCAGTCCTCCACACATTTGCTGATAAAGTCTGTGATGGTGGTGACATACTCATCCAAGGTACCTGCAGACTGTTTGAACACAGCCGATTCTAGACAGCACCGGAGTTGAACCTCTGCCTCCTCCAAACACCACTGGACTTATATCCGCGAAAGGGGTCTCCTGCTTGAGCCCGGAGTAAAACCTGCAGGGAGGCATTACAGGCTGGCTGTTGGGCTAAATGTTACAATATAGTTGGCTTCAGGTTTCAGGTACTTGTGCTGATGGGACTTGAAAAAAATACATCAGCACATCAACCCATGTAAGGAAATGATGTGGCTGATGCTTCATTCCTGCTTCTGTCATTGTAGTGTCTATGAAATCCTAGTTGAAAATGTGTTGCTGGAAAAGCGCAGCAGGTTAGGCAGCATCCAAGGAACAGGAGAATCGACATTTCGGGCATCAGCCCTTCTTCCTGAAGAAGGGCTGATTCCCGAAACGTCGATTCTCCTGTTCCTTGGATGCTGCCTGACCTGCTGCGCTTTTCCAGCAACACATTTTCAGCTCTGATCTCCAGCATCTGCAGACCTCACTTTCTCCTATGAAATCCTAGTCCATGGCAAGGATCTGGCTGACAAAGATTTTATCTTTACTTTAAAAATATAAGCCCTACAGATTTGAATATTTGTTATTTTTAACTTGGAAGGAGAACAATTGAAAATGAAATAAATTACATTTTAACAAAGCTGCTGAAAGATTGAGTTTATTCCTATTCAATCAAAAGGAGTTGAGGATGATTGATTCAGTGCTTCGATCTTAAGTTCCCATCCAGACATGACCAAACTGTTTTAAGATCTCTCTATAAGAAGATCATTAAAAGTTGTAATAAATGGAAAAGAAACTGCCTTGTGGTAAATAGCAATAAATGTCTATCATATGAGTTTAATTAAGGCTTCAGTAGCACATGCAAAGTCACAACAACACTTACAAGACGCTGTGTTTCAACTTAAAATAAAGCTTAATAGCATACATTTGTAGTTAAATACTATTAATAACTAGGTTTAACTGTCATATAACAAAGATAATGACGATATACTTTTTGAATATTTCTGTTGTAATGTTTTAAGTTTAAATCTATATTTGCTCTTCTCATCTTGTCCTATGTGCATTACCTTAACTTACTAACTTGGTCTTTCTTGATCTTCCCTTTACAGCTGAGAAAGAGTTCTTCTGAAAGACCTGCAAACATGTAGAAAAGTACAAAGAAAACCATTAAACACATTAATTTTTTCATTATATTGTTACTTTTAAAACATTTCACTTTTATTTATATTCTTTTTTTTAATATGTAGCCCTAGTTCTAACCTTTGCATGTGAAAAATATCATTGTGCTTTTTGAGGGAATCCTGGAACACGCAAGAAAGAATTGATAAAATTTTAAACAATGATTCAGTCTCAAATTTGGAGATGAAAGGGTGATTGTAGATGGGGCACCTGAAGTACTGGGTTTAATTTTGGACAATATGCTTTAGGAAGGATATGAAGGCATTACAGAGAGTGCTAAAGTGATTTTCATGGACTGTTTTGTGGGCTGGAGAAACTGGATATTTTCTTCGAATCGAAGACAAGATTGAGAAGAAATTTGATTGACATATTTCAAACCATAATGAGTCTACACAGAGCAAATAGATAGAAATGGCTCCCTTAGGCAGAAGTGTCAAAAATTAGAAGCCGCAGATGTATTAGCAAAAGAACCAAAGGTTACATAAGGAAAAATATTAATGCATAGTAAGTATGCAATATTTGAAATGCACTGTCTGAGAGTGTGGTGGAAGCAAATTCAAACATTGCTTTTGAAAGGAAGTTAGTAATTACCTGAAGACACAGATTTGTATGACTGTGGGGATGAAGTGGACCGAGCTGTAGTGCTCTTGTGTTGTGTCAGCACAACCATAGTAGGTTGAATGACCTCCTTCTGTTTATAACTATTTTGTGATTATATTCTATATTATGATTGTAAATGTACTTGAGGAACTGATTTACAGCAAAGTTCAACTTTTTGGGGCTTTGTCCCAAATACCCATGGCCTACAGATTTCTCTCAGGCATCTGATTAAACCCATCCAAATATTGACATTCCTCAATCTTTCAGTCCACTAAAGAATAGTTTATACATACAAACTTTATTTTGAGACATAGTCTGTTTTGGAATCAATATAAAGAGAACATAAGATATAAAGATAGGAATGACGTCCACCTGAGCTCGCAATTATTGAAACCAGATATGATTTTGGTGAAATCTATTCTTGTGAACAGTCTGGTTCTTTATAAAATGGATGGAATTAACATCCAAAGAGTAGAGATTCTAATGGGATTGAGGAAAATGCCTTCAGTTTTCCCAATATTTAACTGAGGTAAATTTCTGCTAATCTATTTCAGATCACAGAAAGGGTTTAAAAAGTGAGATGGTGAGGTGTCATTGACATATCCCTTGAAATGTTTTGTTTTGTGATATGGCCATCAAACAACAGCAGGGAGCTGAGAAATAGGTGCCATGAAAAAGAGTTTCTTGGTGTGCACTAGATGGATTTGTGCAGAAGTGAATGAGTGATCCTCTGCTGCTGATTAGATTCCATAGAACCCCTACAGTATGGAAGCAGACCATTTGGTCCATTGTGTCCACACTGACCCTCCTATGAGCATCCCACCCAGATCCACCCCATCCTTGTAATCCTGCAATTCCAATGGCTAACCCCACCCCGCCCACCCCAGCATCCCCAAACCTGCCCCACCCCAGCCTGCACACTCTTGGACACTATGGGCAATTTAGCATGGCCAGTCCATCTAGACTGCACATCTTTGGTCTTTGGGAAGAAACTGGAGCACCTGGAGGAAAGCCATGCAGACACAGGGAGAGTGTGCAAACTCCATACAGTCATCCCAGGGTGTAATCAGACCAGGAACCTAACACTGTGAGGCAGCAGTGCCAACTACTGAGCCATTGTGTAGTTACTGTTTTATTATAAAATCCTTCATTTCATACCTGTATCTTTAGAGGTTGTCCTATTCCAGATAGTTCACTGAATGTAAAAGTATTGGTGGAGGGTACTGGTATAATTAAGATATCAATTTCCTTGGATAGATTTAAGTTAAAGTGTGATTGAGTTACTAGTCCTGGTACTTTTGATGTTTTCTTTAATTTATCTCTTGATGGTGTGGACTTTGTTAGGAAATGACTTGGCCTCTCCAGAAATGTTAGGAAAGACTGCTAAAACTGAGATTTTGCAGGGTAAAAATGGGCATTTTGGAAGAACTGACTACATTTCGTGGTCCTGCGCCCCTGAAAATGAGTTACTAACTTATCTTGTTGGTTTAAAAGTGACATTGGAGCATGAAGATAAAGAAGAAAAATTAATAGGTACAGAGATTTTAAAACAGCTTGAACTAAAAATGCATGAGAAAATATCTGTTCTTAGATGCAAATTAGATTTCAAAGAGGAGAAGTGACAGCTGTTGTGAAAGTTGAGTTGGAAAAAGCTTGAGCTGAGTGGGATAAGTAAAACAAGAAGAGATTGCTAACATTTGAGAACTATATAAAAAGGATTATCAAATTTTCTTTGATGAATATCAAAATAACCTCACTGAAGTACAACTCAAGAGGAGAAAGATGAAGAACTTGTGCAAATGGTGCAGAATTAAATCTGTCTCCTTAAAACAAAGTAAACTGGTCAGATCATGAAAAGAATTTGTGGCTGAAAATGTTCCTGAATTTAAACATAAATTGAATTCCATTTTTCTGAAGGTCAATTTGGGTGTGTGGATAGGCTAAAACTTTTCAAAGACTTTGACATTAAAAAGCATGTAGATGAAGAAATTAATGGAGAGCAGGAATCTGAATAGATGGCTCAAAGCATGTTTAAAAAGTTAAACTTCTGAAAATCTGAAAGAGGTAAAGAAAACCGTGATAATAGTCTGCGACCTGCCTCATGCTATGAAGGTGCTTAATTATAATGTTTTCTTCAGGACTTTTGTTTAAAGGATTGTGAAAATTGTTTCATTTGAAACAATTTTCCCGCCTCAGGCGGCTGACTGTGTGGAGTTTGCACGTTCTCCCCGTGTCTGCGTGGGTTTCCTCTGGGTGCCCCGGTTTCCTCCCACAGTCCAAAGATGTGCAGGTCAGGTGAATTAGCCATGCTAAATTGCCCCTAGTGTTAGGTAAGGGGTAAATGTAGAGGTATGGGTGGGTTGTGCTTCGGCGGGTCGGTGTGGACTTGTTGGGCTGAAGGGCCTGTTTCCACACTGTAATGTAATCTAATGTAAAAAAATCTAAAAAAAATCTAATGAAAGACTGAGGAGATAAAGTCTCTGTTCCTTTTGTCACCTTTTGAAAGAAATTATTGCCCACTGTTTTAAAAACACTTACTCGAGTCACTTGTCTTAGACTAACAGCTTGGAATTGTTTTTGGAAGTCACGTGTCTACATTTATGATCTTCAGGGGTTGTGGCGATTTGACGTCAATTAAAATTCAGCTGAGAGAAGACATGCAGCTCATTTCTTCAACCTGTTTTGAAAAATTTGAAAATCCAATAACAGAGCTTAAAAAAAAACTGTTGCAGCAATTCACCTGAGAAACTTTTGGAAGACTTCCTCTTGATATCTCCTGAACAAACTGTTTCTGGAAAAATCCAAGGGTCAACCACATGTGTCTAGCGATATATGTCAGTATGTGTCAGGAAATAGATCAAAAGCCATCTGGAACATTTCATATTGTATCCATATTTTCGTCACACATTAATAATCATTTGGCCAAAATATTTTCTTTTGTAAAGTTGATTTCTATGGGAAAAAGTCTTTAATTTTTCTGTATGTCTCATGTGTTAGGTTATTTCGAAGGATAGATATTTATACTGACATATTTCAAACTTTACATTAATAAGCTTTGCATCCTTTTTGAATAACTTGGAGACAATAGGGACTTCAGATGCTGAAGGAAATAAGAGTTGATGAAGCATAGCATTGGAAAAGGCCCAAGAGGTCAGACAGCACCCAAGGAGCAAGACAGTTGACATTTCAGGCGGGACCTTTCTTTAGAACTCAGAATTTTTTTGAATAATTCTTGTTTTGCAATAAATCAATTTTTTTTTGCTTATTAAAGAAACCTAGTTGGTGGATTGATATTCTGAAATAGATAAAAGATAAGGAGCGGAAAGTAATCAATCCAAAGGGTAATAACCATAAGACCGGGAATTTCTCCTTAGTTCTCAGATCATCGAGCTAAAATACAGAAACTTGAAGGCTGCCAGCAATCAGAGACATTATTCTTGATCAGGTTAACATAATAGAATAAATTATACAACCTTGGGACTCCTTACAAATGCTAACCTGGGACCCAACTTCAGATCATTCTATGTGCTATTAGAAAGACAACATATGAGGAATTCAAAACTGAAATGCAATATCTAACAGAAAGATATAAAAGAATTATAATAGTTAGACTAAATAATTAAAGGGGATCTTTTGAGAAGTTTGAGGTCAATTCAACAGCAAAAAGTGCACTTTTGCTTGAAAAAGTGGAACTCTTCTGATAAGAGTTCAATCTTATTAGAAATTGGCTGAATGTTATTTTCATTGAGTTTCATGAAGGGTTTCTATCCACACGGCCGAGCAAGTGTCTCATGCTATCATCTTAAATTCTCCTTATTAACTGCTGACCATGCTTCTTTGGCCAATGCTCGCCCAATTCTCCTACTCGCCATAGGCAAAAATACTTGTAATAGCTTGATATCCTGGGAGAGGATTTTGACCCCTACCAGTGAGGACTAGGACCAAGTCTGTAGCAGTGCTGTCATTTCCAAAACCTCAGTATGCTAGTATGAAGCATTATCATTTGCTGTCTTACTCTCCCATTAACCCCACTGCGAAAATGTTATTAACATGCCTTATGCCTTACTCCTTATGCACAATGCAATCTCAGGTGTAACTGCGTGCAAGGTCCAGTGGCATTGCTATAATCTCCACAGTCAAGAGGGTGGCACTATATCCCACTGACATTCCCTCTTCCACCTGTAAAGAAGAGTGTACCAATGTCTCAGACAATCCATTAGCAAGGCTACCTCCTGCACACTCAACTACCTCAGGTACTGACATCTCAGTGGGTATATTAGCCAGATTGGAATCTTGAGCACATTCTGTCAAGCACATCACTCTATGTCTGGCTGAGGAAGAAATCTCCTAGGAGAAAGTGAGGACTGCAGATGCTGGAGATCAGAGCTGAAAGTTTGTTGCTGGAAAAGCGCAGAAGGTCAGGCAGCATCCAAGGATCAGTAGAATCGACGTTTCGGGCATGAGCTTTTCTTCAGGAATGAGGAAAGTGTGCCAAGCAAGCTAAGATAAAAGGTAGGGAGAAGGGACTTGGGGGAGGGGCATTGGAAATGCAATAGGTGGAAGGAGGTTAAGGTGAGGGTGATAAGGTGAGGGTGATAGGGCGGAGTGGGGGTGGGGGCGGACAGGTCAGGAAGAAGATTGCAGGTTAGGAAGATGGTGCTGAGTTCGAGGGTTGGGACTGAGACAAGGTGGGGGGAGAGGAAATGAGGAAACTGGAGTTCATCCCTTGTGGTTGGAGGGTTCCTAGGCGGAAGATGAGGCACTCTTCCTCCAGCCGTCATGTTGCTATGGTCTGCGATGGAGGAGTCCAAGGACCTGCATGTCCTTGGTGGAGTGGGAGGAGGAGTTGAAGTGTTGAGCCATGGGGTGGTTGGGTTGGTTGGTCCGGGTGTCCCAGAGGTGTTCTCTGAAACGTTCCGCAACTATGCGGTCTGTCTCCCCAATATAGAGGAGGCCACATCGGGTGCAGCGGATGCAGTAAATGATATGTGTGGAGGTGCAGGTGAATTTGTGGTGGATATGGAAGGATCCCTTGGGGCCTTGGAAGGAAGTAAGGGGGGAGGTGTGGGCACAAGTTTTGCATTTCTTGCAGTTGCAGGGGAAGGTGCCGGGAGCGGAGGTTGGTTTGGTGGGGGGTGTGGACCTGATGAGGGAGTCACGGAGGGAATGTTCTTTTCAGAACGCTGATAGGGGAGGGAAGGGAAATATATCCCTGGTGGTGGGGTCCGTTTGGAGGTGGTGGAAATGACGACGGATGATACGATATATATGGAGGTTGGTGGGGTGGTAGGTGAGGACCAGTGGGGTTCTGTCCTGGTGGCGATTGGAGGGGTGGGACTCAAGGGCGGAGGAGTGGAAAGTGGAGGAGATGTGGTGGAGAGCATCGTTGACCACATCTGGGGGGAAATTGCGGTCTTTGAAGAAGGAGGCCATCTGGGTTGTTCGGTATTGGAACTGGTCCTCCTGGGAACAGATGCGGCGGAGACGAAGGAATTGGAAATATGGGATGGCGTTTTTACAGGGACCAGGGTGGGAGGAGGTGTAGTCTAGGTAGCTGTGGGAGACGGTTGGTTTATAGTAAATGTCCGTGTTGATTCGGTCGTCCGAGATAGAAATGGAGAGGTCTAGGAAGGGGAGGGAGGAGTCTGAGATGGTCCAGGTAAATTTGAGGTCAGGGTGGAAGGTGTTAGTAAAGTGGATGAACTGTTCAACCTCCGATACAGTCATTGATGTAGCAGGGGAAAAGTTGGGGGATGGTGCTAGTGTAGCTGCGGAAGATGGACTGTTCCACATATCCTACGAAGAGGCAGGCATAGTTGGGGCCCATGCGGGTGCCCATGGCTACTCCTTTGGTTTGGAGGAAGTGGGAGGATTGGAAAGAGAAGTTATTCAGAGTGAAGACCAGTTGAGTCACTCAAAGGAGGGTGTCAGTGAAAGGGTACTGGTTGGTACGGTGGGAAAGGAAGGACCAGAGGGCTTTGAGTCCTTCGTGATGGGGGATGGAGGTGTACAGGGACTGGATGTCCATGGTGAAGATAAGGAGTTGGGGACCAGGGAAGCAAAAATCATGGAGGAGGTGGAGGGCGTGGGTGGTGTCCCGAACTTGGGTGGGGAGTTCTTGGACTTAGGGGGACAGGACTGTGTTGAGGTAGGCAGAGATGAGTTCGGTGGGGCAGGAGCAGGCTGAGACAATGGGTCGGCCGGGGCAGTCAGATTTGTGGATTTTTGGCAGGAGGTATAAACGGGCGGTGTGGGGTTGTGGGACTATGAGGTTGGAGGTGGTGGATGGGAGATCCCCCGAGGAGATGAGGTTATGGATGGTCTGGGAGATGATGGTTTGGTGGTGGGAGGTGGGGTCATAGTCAAGGAGGCAGTAGGAGGAGGTGTCCGCGAGCTGGCGTTTAGCCTCAGTGGTGTAAAGATTGGTGCGCCAAACTATCTCCCCAGGTTGCTGCCACTTTGAGGATTGCCAGAATTCAGGCATGTGCTCAGCTCCAGGCAGGGGAAGACATGATGGTGTTGGCAGTACATTCTTGAATAACCAATTAACAAATGCAAGTCTGTTTGAACAATTCTAGACTCTAAGATACTTTAGAAAATCATAATCAAGACAGCAGTTAGTTGTAGAATATTAAATTCCAGAAATGCGTTAGCTTTTAGTCCCTAAAGTTTCTCCACATCTTTTTCTCAGGTGCTTTGATTTACTTTGAGTTACTCACTCTTATTAAATTTTTTGGTTACGCTCTATTTTTAACATAAAGCTTTTATTTTCTATTATGAGGACTAACATAAAATATTTTTTCAATGTCTCTGCCTTTTCCTTGTGGCCCTGTCCTTGCCTCGAAGGGGGCGATGTTTAATTTTACTGTACTCTTTTTATATACTGTAAAATCCCTTACAATTTGTCTTTATATTCTTGGTTGGTTCACTACTATATTTTATCTTTCTGTTTCTTGAAACAATTTTTAGATGATTCTTTGCTGATTTCTGAAACATTCCTACCTTCCCAACATTGACACTTTTATTTTAATTCAATAGCATCCTCAAATTCCTTAGTATACTCGAGATGGATCTTTTTCACTGAAATTTTAGCTTTAGTTCAATATATTTCTGTTGAACATTTGAACTATTTCTTTAAATGTTTTCATTGTTTATTTACTGTGTGGCCTTTAATTCATTAGTGTAATCAATCTTAACCAGCTTTCCCCTCACGCCCATATAATTTTTGTTTGGAACTGGAGTATGTTACTTTCATGTTATCAATTGTTTTAGGTGTCCTGTCTCCAAGAGGATCATTCACTTTGAGATTATTAATTAATGCTGACTCATTGCACAATACACAATACTCAATCCTCAATCCAAACTATCTTTTTCACTAGATGTTTCCAAAAGGATTTGTTCAAGAAAACTATTTAGGAAAACGTTTATGAAAACTTTCCGAAAATTAATCGTTCATTCTAGCTGTGTCAATTTGATTTGTCCAGTGTGTGTATTAAAGTCTCCAACAATTATTACATTGCCTTTATTACAATTTCCAAGTATTAATTGTCTAATGGTGTGACTATTTTTATGGAGCCTATATGTATGGACATTTTCTAACTCTTTTTATTCCTAATATCCATACATGCTGAATATATTAACCGATCTTCTGAAACAAGATGCTTTATCAATATTAACAATAATTTGTCACAAGATACATCATTTCCCCTCTAGCAATGTAAGCTGATGTAAATACCATGTCTTTTTATTTTTGTGCTTTTCAAAATTGTGGGCTAAAATGAGAATTGTTTTAAAACTAATGTTGGAAGGAATTGTTGCAAACTTTGAAAAACAAGTAACCTGACCTTCATAGCACACATTTGTGAACAGTTCTTTGAACAGGTTGTAATTGAAGTTTTTGTTTCTAGATAAACTGGGGTGGAATGGTTGCAGCTGGTAGCTACCAAGAGGTTAATTGATCTATGGATCAGTGACCAGTTATCGATAACAAAGACCCTTTGCCTGTCAATACCATTGATTGGTTCTCAAGTAACTGAACAGCTCAGAAATAGGAGTAAGATAGAGAGAAATATTCTGCTGTCCAACAGCACTGAAACTATCTTTCTGTTCTCTGCAGTTAAAACCCACTTTAATTTAAAGAAAGCCAGTTGATATTACCTTCAACAGTTGTAATCTGTGACATTTAATGATAAATCACAGACCTTTTATAAGTGAACCAACCATCTTGTGCCTCTTAAAAACCAATGGAATCATCCAAAGATAGAGGACTGAAAAGGAACTTTCTGTCCAGTGGAAGAATCATAAGGATCATCTCAGCAAACCGGAACAGAAACCTTGAATTGCTTTCCCGTTTTCTCTGCCATAACCTATTTTTCCCTGTATATTTGTTTGTGCACGTATGTGTAAGGGAGCATTTATAAGGGTTCATACAATCCCTACAGTGTGGAAACAGGCCATTTGGCCCAACAAGTCTCAGAAGAGTAACCCATCCAGACCCATTCCTCTACCCTATTACTCTACGTTTACCCCTGAGTAACGCACCTAACTTACATATCCCTGAACCCTATGGGCAATTTAACATGGTGCATTCACCTAACCTGCACATTTTTGAATTGTGGGAGGAAACCGGAGCGCTCAGAGGAAACCAACGCAGACACGGGGAGAATGTACAAATGCACAGAGGCAGAGGCTGAAAATGAATCTGGGTCCCTGGTGCTATGAGGCTGCAGTGCTAACCACTGAGCCACCGTGCCGCCCTATTAAAATTGATTAAAGTTTTCATTTATAATGTTCTCTGCTAATGGTTTATAATTGCTTAACTGTAGCTATGATTTGGAGATGCCGGTGTTGGACTAGGGTGTACAAATGAAAAATCACACAACACCAGATTATTGTTCAACAGGTGTAATTGGAAGCACTAGCTTTCAGAGTGCTGCTCCTTCATCAGGTGGTTGTCCTGATGAAAGAGCAGCGCTCCAAAAGCTAGTGTTTCCAATTAAACCTGTTGGACTATAACCTAGTGTGTGTGATTTTCAACTTTTTACCTGTAACTAGTATCTAATCACTTGCAATAACTCATTAATTTTTGTTAAGTACTAAACCATGCTTTCTATCAACCTGGATCTGAAAATTAGGGGAAATTGAGGAATTTTGTGTACTTAATTTAAAATCTTCAAATTTGTGATGTCTCTGCGAATAGTGGAGCTTAAATTCCAAATGTTTGACCCCAGTGAATCATGACACAGAATGTATACAGAGAACATGACTTTTCTTTCCAGTATTCTCTCACGGGATGTAGGCATCACTGGCAAAATCGACATTGTTACTGATCCGAAGTACTCTTGAACTATGGCTTGACTTTGAGAGGGCAATTAAGAGTCCACCACCAGGCATATTGCTTTGGGTCTGGAGTCACATGTGGCTCAGAATAAGAAAGAATAGCAGATTTAGTTCCCTGAAGCACATAAGTGACTTCATCAAATGGACTTCGACAACAATTGATGATAATTATCATGGTTACCATTACTCAGACTAGTTTTATATTTCATGCACTTAATGAGACACCACAACACTGGTGAGAATCCTGCATCCAGTGTCAATTCCTCTGTCCCTCAGTGCTGGAGAGCTGTTGGCCTGATTTTTGGAAGTTGTCTGATGTGGCGCATCATGTTGCAGAAGGATGGATGTCCCACTGCTAGCTTATCAATAGCAATTGGCTGTTAAATAGCTGCTGGCAGTTGCTGGCAGCCTTTCTCACCCCACCGTTTTAGCGAGGCATCAAGGAATCCGACACCCTGTATAATTCAGCCCCATATCTCCCCCGTAATGGTAATTAGGTTTGAACAACTTATCTCCTTTTTTTGTGCATGCTTAGCACGTTCAGATAAAAAAATCCCTTTTTTGCTACTATTCCTTACATGTACCTTATTTGCTGATGGTATCATTACCATTAAATGCTCCATCTGATTTGGTGTATCAATTGCGTGTTCCCTTCACTTACTTGTTTGTTTAAACAGCTTTCAATATTTTTGGTACATGATTCACCAGCTCAAGGATCCCAGCTCAGTTTAGTGATGTTCACTCCAACAAATCAGTTCCCTTTTTCCAGTACTGGTTCCAGTGTACATCAATCGAAACCCATTTTCACACACTCTTTGAAGCACACATTTGTCTCTCTAGCCAGTTGACCTGATGTCAATTGGCACATGGATTACAATCCAGTGATATTTACTTGAATTTTGCCATTTTAATTTAAATCTTGACTTCTCAGATGGAGTTTAATTCAAATAAATGCGAGGTGCTGCATTTTGGGAAAGCAAACCTTAGCAGGACTTATACACTTAATGGTAAGGTCCTAGGGAGTGTTGCTGAACAAAGAGACCTTGGAGTGCACGTTCATAGCTCCTTGAAAGTGGAGTCACAGGTAGATAGGATAGTGAAGAAGGCGTTTGGTATGCTTTCCTTTATTGGTCAGAGTATTGAGTACAGGAGTTGGGAGGTCATGTTGCGGCAGTACAGGACATTGGTTTGGCCACTGTTGGAATATTATGTGCAATTCTGGTCTCCTTCCTATCAGAAAGGTGTTGTGAAACTTGAAAGGGTTCAGAAAAGATTTACAAAGATGTTGCCAGGGTTGGAGGATCTGAGCTACAGGGAGAGGCTGAACAGGCTGGGGCTGTTTTCCCTGGAGCGTTGGAGGCTGAGGGGTGACCTTGTAGATGTTTACAAAATTATGAGGGGCATGGATAGGATAAATAGGCAAAGTCTTTTCCCTGGGGTCGGGGAGTCCAGAAGTAGAGGTTTAGGGTGAGAGGGGAAAGATATAAAAGAGACCTAAGGGGCAACTTTTTTACGCAGAGGGTGGTACGTGTATGGAATGAGTTGCCAGAGGATGTGGTGGAGGCTGGTACAATTGCAACATTTAAGAGGCAAATATGAATAGGAAGGGTTTGGAGGGATATGGGCTGGGTGCTGGTAGGTGGGACTAGATTGGGTTGGGATATCTGGTCAGCATGGACGGGTTGGACCAAAGGGTCTGTTTCCATGTTGTACATCTCTATGACTCTATGACTCTATCATCTCAGCAGGACGTCATTCCTAGTTCTACCTATATTGTTGGTTCCCTCATAACTTGAAAAATCTAGTTTGAGCTCTAACCACTTCAAGTTTGTCTCAAGTTGTGACCAGACGCAATTAACACTGGTGTTGGTCAGGCAAAGCAAACTGTAGAACTCCCAGTTGCTGCCACAGAGAACAATATATATCTTCTTGATTATGACACCCCCTAGCATCATCACATTCCTTTCCATTTCTCCCATTTGAACAACATCCTGAACAATTATGCTATGGTTAATTTGCCCATTCACCCTGCATTTATTGTTCTGGGTGGTAAATTTCTCATTCCTATTGGTCAAAATCAAGGGCTAAGGCACCTCTTGCACAATGCGCTGGATTCTTATGGTTGCCTGATTCAGAGTTACACCCTCCTGTCCTAACCTTCTGACCAAGTGTTAAACCTATAACTTCAATTAGGTGTGACTCCCTCTTGAAACAAAGTCTCCAGCTACCTTTCCTCTTCCCTAATACCCTGCAATGTCTACAGTTCAGGAATATTGAGCTGAAGTAAGTCAAATTGCATATCGTAAGTGCAGATATGATTGTCCAAAGCTGCAAATTACTGCTTGACTGGCCCAGCATCTGCCTTACCATATCTGTGTAAATTATATCACTTGATTTCTTTATTAAGTTAGCTACTAGTGTTGTCTGTGCTTTGAACACTTTGACCAATTAATATATTAAAACATTTTACCTAAGCACTCACTTTATCAGTAAGGTTTATGGGAAATGGCAGGAAAGTGGAATAGAAAAACAGGTGGCATAGTGGCTCAGTGGTTAGTACTGCTGCCTCACAGTGTTAGGAACCCAGGTTCCATTCTTTTCTCAGGTGACTGTCTATGTGGATTTTGTACATTCGCCCCCATGTCTGTATGGGTTTCCTTCAGGTTCTCTGGTTTCCTCTCAAAGTCCAGATTAGGTGGATTGCCATGCTAAATTGTCCATAGTGTCCAGGGATGTGTAGACTAGGTGAATTAGCCATGGGAAATGTAGGATTACAGGAATGGGATTGATTTGGGTGGGATGCTCTTTAGAGAGTCGGTTTGACTTATTGGGCCGAATGGCCTGTTTCCACACTGTAGAGATTCTATTTTTTCATTCTGAGACACCCATTTCATTAGGGCAAACAAAGGGACATAGAATTCAATTTATGGTTCAACTCAATTTTACTTACAAAATATCCCTTATTAAAAACACAAGAGAGCATTTTTTAAATGCCCAAAATATTTACTCTCTATTTAGCTCTATTTGTCTGAGAAAAGACATTACCTGCAATGATCCATGTCTCTGAATTGGACCATTGGAATCTCCTTCCTGTCCAATTTGGGCTGACTCTCGTCCTCAGTTCAGGACAGATTTTCCAGGTCTCCTTTGGTTGCCGAACAGTCTTGCTGCATGTCTTCATTGAGGGAATGACTTCCAGGTGTGTGTTTTTATTTCCCTTTGCACTGAACCTTTTTCAAATGTTCTGTAGCCTTTGGCCAATGGGGTCATGAGCAGTGTTCAACGAATCAATGTTGTTACTGGGAGGAGTAAAGTGCGCACTCTCAGGCATTGACCGTATGTCAAGTAAGTCTGATCGATACTTCTGTAATTATGCAACCCTCGGTCTGGTTATAACTGGTTCCCTTGAATATTTATGACGCCTTTGACCTTGGTTTCCAACGTTCTCTATAGTCAAAAACTGGCTGCTGTTTAATTTTGTTTGGCCAATTTTCTGTCAGGCTCAATTTCTCCTGTTGTGAATCAATTTGGAATGTCTAATTTTGGATCTGTGGTCACTTCAGCACCCTAGTCAACTTAATTGGAAGCTACAGTGCTCCAGCTCGGAGATAATGAAGAGCACTGACTAGCTACAGGACATGCAACAAAAATAAGAAACAGCAACATCTCTTTCATGTTCGACACTGAATTCCCATTTTTAACACTAAGTTAAACATTTAAACATTTTCCTGATCACACTGTATGGTGGCAAACACTTTCTATTTATGTACTTACACTGAGAGCTAATGAGTCACATGAGAGTTACAATTGCTAAGTCAGCATCAGCTACAGTATTTGGATTTGTTACAGTGAGACATCCTCAAACTATTCAGTGTTTTTCTGCCTTTGCCTCTTCTATGTTGATAGTGCAGTGTTGTATATTGTGTGTTTGAGGTCTGTTTCATCTGCTGTCATCTTTTGTACACTGTGTTTTAAGGTCTGTTTGTTCAGTAAGTTGAGCAACTGATGGTTCTTGTCTGGGTAAAACATGAAGTGATCTGTTTCACTGTCAGCACTATGGTAGCTGAATGAGTGAATAATGTTGTTCAATTCTTAATGATACAGCGCAAGTGCTGCCAATGTCCTGTTTTTGCATGACTTCAGGACACTTTACGTATTCTGAAAGAAAATATGATACAAAACTAATAAAAGTAGGAAAGCCAAAGTAGTATCCATTTTTCATTTATCTTTTTCTTGCCTTGATGTCACAGTAGGTCAGCCATACTTTATGGTCTATGTCTATTCTGGCATTGAAATATTGTTCTATTTTCTGGTATCAGTAGTGTTCAGCTCCTTATAGGTCTAGTCTTTTGCATATGTAGTGGAGCAAAAGGTGAGAGCATAAGTTTAACTGAACCTGTTTATGTTGAAAGGCAGATAGTGGGAACATATCCAGAAACAATTGTGGGCATTTCTGTTCTTGAGAGCACCAGGTTACTTCCAGTGAAGCACATTTCTGCTCATGTGTTTCCTCCGGACCATTCTCCTGCGAGATGCATGTGCAATAATTTTATTTCAGTGACCTGCTCTCGATATGCTTAGCTTTTTCAAGGAATGCAATATTAATGTTCAGCCTATCAAGTTCCTTATTAGTTTCAGTTGGTCTTCGGTGCATTATTGACCAGCTGCAAATGGTCCTTTAGTTCTATGCGCATAGTCTTGACAGTGTAGACTGCCAATTGAAGAGTACTTTTTTCTTTACTCTTTCACAAAGTTTGTTAATGGCACTTAAGAGTCAACAGCATTGCAATGGATCTGGAGTGACAGGATGGCAGATTTTCTATCCTAAGTAATATTCATGAAGCAGATGGGTTTATGTGCTAATTGATGATAGTCTCAGTATTAGTAACTATGAAAATATCCTTTGATGGCATGTTATGAACCAGATCAGATCCCCTCAAAATATTTTAAGAAGATAACCTAGACCCTAACGTTTTTTTATTTTAAGGCAAATGTAAAGATATAATTCAACTGGTAAAACCACTCGATGTTAAGTAAAACAGAGTAATAGATGCAGTACCTAATACTAATTAACTGTTCAAATATAGTGACATCCTGTAAACACACCCTTTGGCAAAAAGGCAAATTCAGAAAATCAGGTTTTGTCTCACATGTAAACCAGCAACTTAGGAAAACCACCCCAACTTTTGGCTCAAATCAAGAGTGGGAAGAATAGCTTCCATTTCTTCAAGCCCACAACAGCAAACTGCTGAATCTAAAAGCTAAAAAACTAAAAACTAGGAATCATGGTCTCTGAGAGCTGGCCACACCCAGCCAGGCTGCTTCGGCTGTTCCAACTTGAAAAAAAAACTCCAAGGCCTCACAATCTGTTTACTCTCGTAGTTTTGGTAGATTGATCCCACTTCTGCCTTACATTCTCTCTTCAACATAAACAGGTCAATATAACCTCTTAAAGCCACTTAATTGCCACAATATGAACACGTATCTATCGAGCATTATCTTGGGCCCCTGGATTACGAGTATAGTGTCACTTTCTTTTTATTTATTTGACTTATTTGATTGCTGCATTGGGTCAGACTACTTGTAGAACCAAGCCCCAAGCACCCATTGAAGCAGATAAGCCATGTTGCGTATGAGAATGTTTGAGCTGGTAACAAGATCAAAAAGAAAATTGGTAATTTCTTTAAAAGAACTGTGAACATTTTAAGAATAGTTGAAAATGGAATTTTAAGAGTTTGAATCAATTGTGAGGGGATCAAATTCATATGGTGGATAGTAAGAAAAGATATCTCATGTGACCTGGTTATCCTTGACCTGGAAGCAGTACTAACAAAAGAGAAGTTATGAAAGCAGTTGTATGGCTGACAGTAAAAACAAAATGGCCGACACAATGGAGAGCTGCAAGCCAAGGAGCTGGACAGGAAAGCAATCAGCACATAGGTGCAGACACAAAGGGAGAGTAAACAACCAGAAGGAGGAACACAGAGAATTCCTATAAGAAGGATTAAATTATTCTCAGAAAGAGGTCAATATGTTGCTTTGACAGAATGCAGACAGGGGTTCACAGAGAAACGGTGTGATTTAGTTAAAATTATCTAAAATCTGAAAACCCTATGAAGTTTGGCATGGTGGCTCAGTGGTTAGCATTGCAGCCTCACAGCACCAGGGGCCTGGGTTCAATTCCAGCCATAGGCAACTGTTTGTGTGGAGTTTGCACATTCTCCCTGTATCTGCGTGGGTTTCGTTCGGGTGCTCTAGTTTCTTCCCACAATCCAAAGACGTGCAGGTCAGGTGAATTGCTCATGCTAAATTGTCCATAGTGTTAGGTGCATTATTCAGGGGAAATATAAAGAAATAAGGGGCTGGGTTACTCTTTGGAAGGTCGGTGTGGACTTGCTAGGGTGAAGGGCCTGTTTCCACACTGTAGGGATTTTAAATTCTAAGTGGCCAAACCGTGAAGTCTTATCTGTTGAAGAGTTGCCTTGGAAAATCGTATGATTAAGGCTGTTAGGACAAGATGATATCTGCTGCAGTCAGAAGCCCTGCGGCTGAGCAGCCTCAGCAACATTATTTCTATTGGTGGCCATTACTGTGCTTACAGCCAGACAATGAGTAATCATCGATGGCTATGCAGCAAAGTGAGGCATGTGCTTAAAGACTGGGGTGTTCCACAAGTCAGGCAACACCATTGGTATAGAAGCTGGGGAGACCCTCCATACTCCAAAGATTGCTCATAAAGGAGCCCTCACAACCTCAGAGGCAATTGGAAGACAATGTGGATTTATCTGGTGCTTTTCCCATGTGGCACTCTGTCATTGGCAAACTACCATATGGAGGTGGGAAGGGTCTTTAATTGAGCATGTAAATAATTCAGTTGGGGACCGGGTGGGCATTTCATTTACCACAATACCTGCTGCTTGCAAAATGGCATGGCAATGGAAAGATGCCAAGGATCCTTCTGTTGGTCTTTCCATGCTAATTTGACTGCATTCCTGACACCTATCCCCTTGGCAATAAGATTGGAAAAGTTGAGCAATTTGTTTCCATTTATGAGAGTGTCTTAACACAAGAGCCATCAAAACATAAACGAGCTGATGAAAAATGAAAAGGAGATTCAAGTCAAATTTATTTACCTAGAGAGTAGATGGAGATGAATAGCATAGATATATTTAATAGCAAACTGGATAAGAAAGGAGTAGTCAAATATGTAAATTGGATAAGATAAGATAGGAAGAAGGTTGTGTGGCACAAATTGTCAAGTTCTGTGACGTAAATAGCTGTGTCAAATGCCACATGCCTTTCTGGATTCTTTCAGGAAGAAATAGATGTCATCAAATCCAATTTTCAGGACTTTGCCTATAAGTATGTCATTTTGTATGTATTTACTCTTTTTATGTGTGTTCAAAAGCTTTCATTGAATTAGTAATACATGCAAATTCCAAAAATAACAAAGCAAATTCAAGCATTTGCAACTTTTAAAAACAAAATTGAGGTGGAAATTATTTGAATTAATTGTCATTTCAACAAATACTTAAGGTTGATATTTGCCTGACAAAGAGGCAATAAATCCAACAACCATTTAATTTTCTGAGTATTATTGATTTTTTTCCGGAAACTTAGGCAGAAGAGATGCACGATATTTCAGATCATCTTCTACCATCAGTGGAAACATTTGCCTCAATTCACCATCTACTCAGATGTTTTGTCTAACTGTTCAATGTCCAAAAAACTGTGAAAACAAGCTAATCTGCTTGTTTCTATAATAAATTTGGACATACTTGATTTTTTTTTGTATAAATATCATTACACCATATTGGGATAAACATCATCCCAATAAGAAATGAATAAATATAATGTGATGTAATATTGAGACATATTGAACAGAGGTGTCCCAGTTTGATCTTTCATGTGAGCTTGGCCTATAATGGCACCAAAGTTCATTGTAGATTTGAGGAGAGTGATGAAAATGGGTCAGCATTTTCACAACTGCAATAACTAACATTTGATGACTTCCTCTGTTCATCTAAAATGTTATGCTTTTGAATAAATAAAGATCAAATTTGTTTGTGATGTTCCCTGTAGTTGAAAACTAGCCAACAACTAACTGTCATGGCTCACATATGAAAAATGACAATGTACACTAGTTGGGAGCTGGAGGTATCTTTTTCTTTTAGACTGAAGTCTGTATTAGATACATAGACAATGGGGTCATCAACCTCACCACCATATTCCTGTGTTATCCTCATATCTCTGGATATCATTAATAATGAAAAATCCACCAATCTCTTGAAATTACTTAATTACTGAGCTACCACAGCCAATTGGGTAGGGAATTCCAAAGATTCACCACTTGTTGAGTGAAGAGGTTCCTCCTCATCTTAGTCCTTGCCTTTTATTCTGAGACCGTGCATCTGGTTCTAGACACCACAGCCACAGGAAATGTGCTTTCTGCAACTATTCAACCTACCCCTTTAAGAATTTTGCAAGTTTCAATGGCATGATCTATTATTCATTTAAACTCAAAAAAGTATAGTAAAATGAAACAAAGAACTGCAGATGCTGGAATCTGAAAAGAAAACAAAGAGTTCTGGAGCAGCTCAGCAGATCTGGCAGCATCTGTGGACAAACAAATAGAGTTAACACTTCGAATCCAGTGACTCTGAAAGCAGCTTGGAAATGGTGGTATTTCTGCTGATGATGGGTTGGGGGAAGAAGTGGGTGAGATGGTGAGAGAAAAAGAAAAAGAAAAGAAGACAAGCAGATTGATAGTCATATAATAGAACATAGAACATAGAACATTACAGCGCAGTACAGGCCCTTCGGCCCTCGACGTTGCGCCGACCCGTCATACCAACCTGAAGCCCATCTAACCTACACTATTCCATGTGCATCCATATGCTTGTCCAGTGACAACTTAAATGCACTTAAAGTTGGCGAATCTACTACCATTGCAGGCAAAGCATTCCATACCCTTACTACTCTCTGAGTAAAGAAACTACCTCTGACATCTGTCCTATATCTATCACCCCTCAATTTAAAGCTATGCCCCCTTGTGCTCGCCATCACCATACTAGGAAAAAGACTCTCCCTGTCCACCCTATCTAATCCTCTGATTATCTTATATGTCTCTATTAAGTGACCTCTCAACTTTCTTCTCTCCAACAAAAACAGCCTCAAGTCCCTTAGCCTTTCCTCGTAAGACCTTCTCTCTATACCAGGCAACATTCTAGTAAATCTCCTCTGCACCCTTTCCAAAGCTTCCACATCCTTCTTATAATGCGGTGACCAGAACTGTACACAATACTCCAAGTGCGGCCGCACCAGAGTTTTGTACAGCCGTAGCATAACCTCAAGGTTCCGGAACTCGATCCCTCTATCAATAAAAGCTAAAACACTGTATGCCTTCTTAACAACCCTGTCAACCTGGGTGGCACCTTTCAAGGATCTGTGTACCTGGACACAGATCTCTCTGCTCATCTACACTACCAAGAATCTTACCATTAGCCCAGTACTTTGCATTCCGGTTACTCCGACCAAAGTGAATCACCTCACACTTGTCCGCATTAAACTCCATTTGCCACCTCTCAGCCCAACTCTGCAGCTTATCTATGTCTCTCTGTAATCTACAACATCCTTCGTCACTATCCACAACTCCACCAACCTTAGTGTCATCTGCAAATTTACTAACCCCACCCTTCTACGCCCTCATCCAGGTAGTTTATAAAAATGATGAACAGCAGTGGACCCAACACTGACCCTTGCGGTACACCACTAGTAACTGGATTCCAGGATGAACATTCCCCATCAACCACCACCCTCTGTCTTCTTTCAGCAAGCCAATTACTGATCCAAACTGCTATATCTCCCACAATCCCATTCCTCTGCATTTTGTACAATAGCCTACTGTGGGGAACCTCATCGAACACCTTGCTGAAATCCATGTACACCACATCAACAGGTTTACTCTCATCTGCCTGTTTGGTCACCTTCTCAAAGAACTCAATACAGTTTGTGAGGCACAACCTATCCTTCACAAAATCGTGCTGACTATCCCTAATCAAATTATTCTTTTCTAGATGATTATAAATCCTATCCCTTATAACCTTTTCCAACACTTTACCAACAACTGAAGTAAGGCTCACTGGTCTACAATTACCAGGGTTGTCTCTACTCCCCTTCTTGAACAGGGAAACCACATTTGCTATCCTCCAATCTGCTGGCACTATTCCTGTAGACAATGACGATTTAAAGATCAAGGCCAAAGGCTCGGCAATCTCCTCCCTGGCTTCCCAGAGGATCCTAGGATAAATCTCATCTGGCCTCCCTCCTGCACCATCCCTGTGGCCGTGTGTTCAACTCCTCTCTCTCCCTATTCCTCGCCTCACTGGCACATGGCACGGACAACAAACCAAAGACAACTCTGTTCGTCCTAGCTCTAAGCTTCCATCCTAGCTCCCTGAATTTCTGCCTTAAATCCCCATCACTCTTCCTACCTATGTCATTGATGCCTATGTATTGCCTAATCATCGGCAATACGTATGATTGCCTACCTAGGAAAGTTCCATGCCACTGGTCATAGGTTCTGTGGGTGCCTGTATGGCAGATGAGCCCAATCCTAGAGCCACATTGTAACCACACATGTAGAAGGGATCCGTCCTCCTATTGGCCGCATCGAAGTGCCAGTCCAGCTCCTGCTGTGCTTGACAATGGCTCAGCCATCCCCGGGAGCGGTTCCGATCCCATATTCAATAGTTCATTGTTTCAAGGAATTACTATGCGTCTGACAGGCTAGCCATTTTCAATAGTTTCAGTTTAACTAAATTGACAATTACACTTATCAACTTTAGACTTAAATAGAGCCATTCACACTTAACAGTTACAGGTTCCGATAGAGCAATTCACACTTGTCTAACAGTTACAGATTCCGATCGGTTTCTTTATTAATCCCGAGTTTCAATGGGGCAATTGATACTGGCTGGTATTTACAGGCTCCAAGATTTAATTAACATTATGCATATCCCTTACAAGCTCCAGCCAGGTAGTCATGCAGTCGCCAGCAGCAGCTCGCTTGGCTGTTGTTAACCATTTCAGGGCTGGAACTAGAAGTGTCTGTTGCAGAACTAGTGTCACCCTCCCTAGCCCTACATTAAACACCCCAGTGAAATCTCCCCAACAAGACGTAGGGAGAATGTGCAAACTCTACAGAGTCAGCCACCCAAAGCTGGATTCGAACATGGGTCCCTGGTGCTGTGAGACAGCAGTGTTAACCACTGAGTCACACTTACATTGCAGTTCTTGACAGAAGCCTTCAAGGAGTCTTTGAATTTTTTTCTTTGTCCTCCTCTTGTTTGAGTGCCTTCCTTAAGCTGGGCAAAGAAGTCTTGCTTTGATGGTTGGAACTCAAGCACCTTAAGCATGTGGGCAGTGGTTTTGGATGATCATGGGCTCAATGCAGGTGCTATTAGCTGGTTCAAGGATACTGATGTTGATGCCCCTGTCCTCCCACTTGACGAGAGATCCATCTCAACAGTGTTGATACTTCCCAAAGATTATGAGGTGGTGTCTGTATGTAGTACAAGCTTCAGAACAGTTAGAAGGATAACTGCCTAATACACAAGGATCTTGGTATCAGCAAGAATATTGTGGTCATCGAAGACTCTCATTTTAAACATCTGAAGTTGATGCTTGCAGATTGGATGCAATATTGAATCTCTGCATCAATATCAGTCTAAGATGAGAGATAAATTCCCAGGTTGGGGAAAGGTTCCACACTTGGAAGGATTTCACATTGATCTTAACAGAGGGGATGGACTGGAACTTGACCTGGGATAAGTTGATAAAGCATTTGATTAGTCTTCTGGAGATTGAGGTTGAGACCAATTCTTTGGACTGCTTCTGTGAAGAGTTTCTCTTCCAAGGGAGCAGAAATAACATGGTCATCTGCATATTGGTTCCACAAGCGAGGTTGATGTTGTTTTCTTCTTGGATTTCAACTGGTTGTCGTTCACCTTTCATCAAGTTTTCTGTCCAACTTGTAGACAGTGTCCACATCACTATGAAAACTGTTTTTGACAAGATGGTGGAGAATCCTGTTTTGATCTCAAAAGATTCTGTCATATTATTGTCAATGAGGACTTTCAGTAAAGATCATCACCTTGACAGTGGCATTACTGATCAAGCTGGTCATGTCCTAAAGGTCATGCTGCTAGACTGAATCTGTGCTAGGCAACGAGGGAACCAAGAAGATGGAAGAGCACACTTGACCTCATCCTTACCAATCCACGAGCTGCAGCTGTATCTGTCCATGATGGTATCAGTGAGAGTGACCACAACACATTCCTTGTGGAGACCAAGTCCCGCCTTCACATTGAGATTACTTCCATTGTTTTGCGTGCACTATCATTGATGTTGCACTATCACTGTGCTAAGTGGGGCAGACATCGAACAGATCTAGTAATTCAAGACTGGCCATCTATGAGGCTCTGTGGGTGATAAACAGCAGTAAAATCATACTCCAACACAATCTCTAAATTTATGGCATAACATATCCGCCACTCAGCCACTACCATCAAGCCAAGGGATCAATTCTGATAATATAGAGAGCAGCAGAGCATGCCAGGAGCAGCACCAGGCATACCTATCTGGTGAGTCTACCAAAATGGACTACTTCCATTCCAAAACAATATAAGGCTGAGTTAAGCAGTCCCATACCAATGGATCAGATGTAAGCTCTTGCAGTCCTGCCATGTCTAGTTGTGAATGGCGGTGGATAATTGAACTTACTGGATCCATAAATATGGCTATCTTCAAAGATAGCAGAACCTAGCATATCAGTATATAAAAACATTTGTAACAGCTAGAAGTGCCCAGTGGATGATCCAGCTTGGCTTTCTCCAGTGCTCCTTAGCATGACCAATGTTTCAGCCAACTTGAATCACTCCATGTGATTTCAAGAAACAGTTGGATACCGCAAAGGTTATGGACCTTGACAATAGTACTGAAGACTTGTGCTCGTGAACCTAGCCAGGCTGTTCTAGTACAGGTACAATACTGCATCTATCCTGCAATTGCCCAGGGGTGTCCTATACATGTAATGCAGGACAAATCTAACTGAGCCAATGACTGCCCGATCAGTCTACTCTTAATCACTAGTAAAGTGATGTAAGGTGTCAACATGAGTGCTATCAAGCAACACTTGCTCAGCAATAACCTGCTCACTGACCGCCAGTATGGCATCTGCCAAGGCCACTTAGCCTATGCATGGACATAAGAGCTGAATTCCATAGGTGAGTTGAGAATGACAGCCCTTGACATCAAGGCCACATTTGACTGAGTGTGGGATCAAGGAACCCTGTCAAAACTGGAGTCAATGGGAATCAGAGACAAACCGTCTGTTGGTTGGAGTCATACCTGCCACATAGGAAGGTGTCTGTGATTGTTGGAGGTCAGTCACCTCAGCTCTAGGACATCTCTGCAGGAGTTCCTCAGAGTCATTTCCTAAGACCAACCATCTTCAGTTGTTTCATCAATCACCTTTTCTCCAACTTAAGGTCAGAAATGGGAATGTTTGCCAACAATTGCACCATGTTGAGTACCATTTATGACCCATCAGAGAGTGGAGCAGTCCATGTGCAAATGTACCAGGACTTGGACAATATATAGTTTGGGCTGACAAATGGCAAATAACATTAGTGCAACAATTCACTCCTTAATGGCATTGTAGATGAATTAGAGGGAGACTGAGAATTTTGGAATCTTTTGAAAGTCTGTTGCTCAGCTGGGTGTACCTAGTTGTGTGAATATCACGACATGGGAAGGAGAAGGTGTCATCAGGTTGTCAGAATGGAGCTACTATTTTACTGCTGTTAAAATACCATTGTCAATCCTCATAAGTAATGGCTTCCAGAATGAAGACAAAAAACAGAAACCGGGCCAGTAACTGTGCTGATTGTTTGTTTACATAAACTGAGAGAAAGTGAGGACTGCAGATGCTGGAGAGTCAGAGTTGAAAAGTATGGCACTGGAAAAGCAAGTCAGGCAGCATCTGAGGAGCAGGAGGGTCGATGTTTTGGGCATAAGCCAAAGCATTTATGCCCGAAATGTTGACTCTCCTGCTCCTCGGATGCTGCCCTGTTGTATTTTTTTTCCAGCGCCACACTTTTCGGTTCTGTTTACATAAACTGCCCAGTGTATTGATTGATTTCCTGTTCTATTTGTATATTA
This sequence comes from Chiloscyllium plagiosum, assembly GCF_037043375.1. Taxonomy (NCBI): domain Eukaryota; kingdom Metazoa; phylum Chordata; class Chondrichthyes; order Orectolobiformes; family Hemiscylliidae; genus Chiloscyllium; species Chiloscyllium plagiosum. The sequence continues at coordinate 62,388,688 of NW_028270140.1, forward strand.
CAGCAAATGTAGCAATGTTCATGATACTATACTATTTTACGTTCTGAGTTTATGGAATGCTGATACACTCACCAGTGGCATTGCTCATTGGAGCAAAGCCCATATGAAACCAAGCAGATTGTCAACAAAAAGACGGACAGAAAGACTGGCACAATAATATTTGCAATCAGCAGGCTAGATTGAGGAGGCTGCACTTATAAGGAATCCATGGTTTTCCAAACAGATTCAGGGTACAATAACAAGAGAATGATTGCTAATCTTTCATAAATCTCTAGTTAGGATGCAGCTGGAGTATTGTTTCAATGTTGTGAAGAGGGAGCAGAGCAGATTTATAGAAAGAGAGATGACGTTTAGCAATCTGGAAAAATTGGACACGCTCAAATTCTTTTCCTTGGAGCAGATGACATGAAGGGCTGACTTGGTTGTGGTGTTCAAATACAAAATGATTCTGATAGAGTAAGGTAGAGAAATTTAGTCCTCTTGGAGGAGAGTCAGGAAGCAAAGAATAGCGTGATGTAATTGACAAGTAAAGCAGAGGTGCTGCATTTTGGAGAGGCAAATCAGGACAGGACTTATACACTTTATGGCAGGATCCTGGGGAATGTTATACGAACATAGCGACCTTGGGGTGCAGGTTCATAGCTCCTTGGAAGTGGAGTCACAGGTAGTCAGGGTAGTGAAGAAGGCGCTTTATCGGTTACTGCATTGAGAATAAGAGTTTGTATGGCCCTGTTGCAGCTGTACAGGTCATTGGTTAGGCCACTTTTGGAATACTGCATGCAATTCTGCTCTGCCTGCTGTAGGAAAGATGTGTAAACTTGAAAGGGATCAGAGAAGGTCGTTGCCAGTGTAGGAGAGTTTGAGTAACAGGGGAAGGCTGAATAGGCTGGTGCTGTTTTCCCTGGAGTGTCAGAGACTGAGGGGTTACCTTATAGAGCTTTATAAATTTAAAAGTGGCATGGATAGGGTAAATAGATAAGGTCTTTTCCAGGGTTGGGGGAGTTGAAAACTAGACAGCACAGGTTTAAGTTGAGGGTGGAAAGATTTAAAAGGGACCAAAGGGGCAACTTCTTTACGCAAAGGGCTGTGTGTATATTGAATGAGCTGTCAGAGAAGGTGGTGGAGGCTGATACAATAACAGCATTTAAAGGCATCTGGATGGGTGCATGAATGGAAAAGGTTTAAACAGATATGGGCCAAATGCTGGCAAATGGGACTAAGTTAATGTAGGATATCTGGTTGGCACAGACAAGTTGGACTGAAGGATTTGTTTCCATGCTGTATATCTCTATGACTATGATTATGACTACATAAATGCCAGGCTATGACCATCTCCAATAAGACACAATCTAACCATGGCCGTTGACATTTAATGGCAGTAATGGAATTATCATCATTGAATCCACAGTCCTACCTCCTGACCCCCACTGTCATCCTGGTGGTTATCACTGACCAGAAATTCAACTGGGCTCAACACATAAATATAGTGGCTACAAGAGGTGGTTGCAGGCTAGGAGTATTGCAGCAAGTAACTTACCTCCTGATTCCCCAAAGCCTGACCACCATATGGAAGGCCCAAGTCAGGAGTATGAGAGAATACTCACCACTTGTGTGAATGAGCTTCAAACAACACTGAGGAAACTTGACATCATTTAGGATGAAACAGACTGCTTGATTGGTACCACATCCACAAGCATCCATGCCCTCCATCACTGACATTTAATACATATACAAGGTGTATGCAGAAATTTACCAAAAATCCTAACACAACACTTTCTATACCGACGACCACTTCCATCTGGAAGGACAAGAGCAGTAGATAAAATACATCCCATTTCAGCAAGCTTTGTCCTGAAATCGTGTTCTTAATAGAATGTTCTGGGAACCTGATAACGTTTCCAAATAACATTTTCTGTCTACCTAGTAACATATGAAGTGTGTCACTGAAACTAATTTTCAGAGATTAAATCCAATTTTGTGGATCCTGATTTGGCTATTTAATGTTAATCCATGCCTATCATCAATTCAACTTCATACAGAAAATTCAGCTTAAGTGACACATCTTCATATTTTGTTATTTATTTCCAGATCCTTGGCACACAGAAATTGTTTTTCTGTTTTCTGTCTCCTTTTAAAACATTTCTCTACATAAAAGTATCGTTTTGTTTTGTGCTGTGTGTCTGACTGTGTGTGAGATTAAAGGAATATGGTTTTAAATCTAGATCATAGTTTAGGAATTCATCAACAGCTGCATGTGTTTTAAGAATAAGTTTTCTTTATAATTAATGGATTATTACAAGTTCATTAAAGAAGCCTGGATGTTTCTTTTACTCTCAATAATAGTCCAAAAGAGTGGAATGATTTAATTTTGAAACTGAGTTAACACTTTATACTAATGTGCAATTGTTGGAATAGTGAATCTTAATTATTAGCGCACTCCTCCCATAATGTTATACCACCTATGCTGGAAATAGTTAAAATTTGAGGTGATGAATAGTCTGCCAATGATGCAGACTGTTTTGTCCTAGATGGTATCAAGCTTCTTGAGTATTGTTGGAGTTCCATTCATCCAGGCAGGTGGAGAGAATTCCTTCACACACCTGACTCATGTCTAGTAGATGGTGGACAATATTTGGAAGGAGAGTCACACACCACAGTATACCTACTTTTTAATCTGGTTTTGTGGTTACCATATCTATGTGACTGGTCAAGTTGAATTCTAGTAATTAGTGATGATAGAGATGTTCACGGTGGGAGATTCATTGGTAGTAATGCCATTGATGACAAGGGGAAGTGGTTAGACTTTATTTGTTGGAAACCATCATTTCTTGGTGTTTGTATTGTATGAATATTACTTGCCATTTATCAGCCTAATTCAGAATGTCATCCAGATTTTGTTGCGAGTAGATGCTGTTGCCTCATGATGAGAGCTTGTGAAGCAGCTGTACAATTATTAAGGAACATCCCATTACCTGATGATGAAAAGATGTCTTGGGATTGATTGAACCCTGATTTTTTGAGGATAGGACACAATTGGGAATTTTTCCGCTTAGTCGGTTACTGCTAGTGTTATAGCTATGCTAGAATAATTTGGAGAGACATTGATAATTATGTAGCATAATTCTTCAGCAATGCAGCCAGAAAGTTGTGACAACCATAGCCTTTGCTGTATCCGATGCATTCAGCCATTTCCAGTCACACAGTGGCTCAGAGCACCAGCCTTGGATGACTGTCTGTGCAGAGTTTGCACATTCTCCATTGTCTGTGTGGGTTTCCTCCAGGTGCTCCAGTTTTGTCCCTCAGTGCAAAGATGTGCAGGTTGGGTGGATTGGCTATGTTGCATTGCCCATAGTATCCAGGGATGTGTAGGCTGGGTGGATGAGGCAGGGTAAAAGGCATAAGGTTGGGTCTGGGTTAAATGCTCCTTGGAGGGTCAGTGTGGACTTGATTGGCCAAATGGGAATTCTATGATTTCTTGACATGATGTGGAATGAATTGGTAGTTGAAGACTGGAATCTGCAATGTTGAGGACTTTAGAAAGTTTAGTGCAATTTTTAAGCTCTATCTGTTCAGAAATAAATTAGTGTTTTATTTTCTTGGCCTTACTTAACTGTATTACTGCTATTTAGTTATTGTGTATTCATGCTCCGGGATCCCTTTGCTCTTCGAATCCAGTTTTTAAAGGATAACGATAGTAGCCCAGTTGAAGTGCAAGGTTTCTATCTTGTCTAGATCCTTGCTGGCCTAGGGTTGGTCCGGTCAACTGAATGTGGGGGAAATGAAATCCTTTGTGATTCGTGTTGACATTGTGGCTTTGTAAGGATAATTAAAAACTATGTTTTTGAGAATCACCACTACTGCATAATATTGCAGAGTTGTCTCATGAGAACCATCCATACGATGCTCAATCAGAAATTGTATTTGTGACTTATCTCACACATCCACACACAGCTGGTTGGGACATTGATTCACACTGACATTGAAAAAAAGTCTGGAGGTATAAATGCTGTGATGATTTTCACAGCAGCAAACTCTACTGTGCCAGTGTTGGAGTTAGTTGCAGCTCTGCATAGAGCAAGTGACATAATTTCATCATGAACACACTGATGAATGAAAGCCTCTAAACACACAGCTCCTTGAACAAGTGAAATATACAAGTCTTTGTGTATTTGGTGTGTTGTTGCCGGTTGATGGGTGCCCTAGTGCCTCAACTGCAGACTGTTCTGCCTATCTTTCTGCAAGGATTGTTGTGAGGTCAGCCAGGTGGACCTCATTGAATATGAGTTCCCTGATTGGGGCTGTTAATCTGGCTAACAGATTAAAAAAAAGACATTCTGTTCACTCTGAGAACTGGCTCTGAGGAAGCTGAATCAGTGTTACGGTCTTTCCACATATAAATGAAAGGTAACTTGATGACGGACACCAGCCTCTTTGGTGTTTTTTTCAGTGGTGACGAGAGTAAAATGATGAAATTCATTCACAATAGTCGTCTTTGAGTTGGGGTAAGCATTTCTGGTATTATGTTGCTTTTGGGAAGCTAATTCATTCAAACATGCCATTGAAGACTGGGCCCGTTATGCAGAAAGAATGCATTTTTTTCTAGGCAGATGACTTTGGGGCTGATGAAAAGCAATGAGTATTTCTCCTGACAGCTTGTGATAGTGCAGCTATTTCAGTTATTAGGAGCCCAACTTCCCCTGATGTACCAAATACCAGAACCTTTCAAGGGTTGATGGATTTAGTTAAGGAAAATTATGACCCCAAGTGTTCTCTAATTCTGAGATTCTATCATTTTTTCTTAGTAATTCAAGAACCAGGAGAATTTGTATCAGGACTTTTGGTGAAGTTAATATGATTGGCAGAAGCATATAGAATGTAGAGAATCCCTACAGTGTTGAAACAGGCCATTCAGCCCACCAAGTCCACACCGACTCCCCAAAGAGCATCCCACAAAGACCCAACCCCTAAAGTATGCCCGTAATCCTGCATTTCCCATGGCTAATTCACCTAAACTAGGCACCACGATCACTACAGGCCATTTAGCATGGTCAATCCACCTAACCTGCACATGTTTGGACTATGGGAAGAAACTGGAGTAAAGGAAACCCATTCAATACATGGAGAATGTGCACACTCTACACAGTCACTTGAGGCTGGAATTTAACTCAGATCCCTGGCTCTGTGAGGCAACAGTGCTAACTACTGAGTCACTGTGCTGCCCCTGGCTTTGGTTTAACCTTTAATGAGTTGCTGAGAGACCATTTGATATGTGGGATTAATAATGTAACTATGTAAAAGTGCCTAGTAACTAGACTTCAAATGAGCACTACAACTAATTTTATCATTTGCAAATGCAGCAAGTGAAGCATTCAAATTGTTGGGCTTTCTGATGGAAGTGGAAGCCCTTAATAGTCTGACTGAGCTTGGGACACACCACTTGAATGAAGGCAATTGCGTAGCCTCACTCAGGACATAGCCTGAACAGAGGACTTCAGGTCAACCCACAGCAAACCAGTACAACAAAGCCAAGCCTCAGCCAAACAGTTGAAATCTTTTTCAGGATTCGGGCTGGTAAGCCATTATAGTTGCTGCTGGTATGTGGACTAGAGGCTGCAGATGAGTCCCACTAAACTTAAATTGAATAAGAGAACTCATAGGCCAGTATCCAGGAGATTGTACACCTGGAAAGAGCAACTATATCTGGTTTGAAACAGTTGAATTACATAGCAACATCCAAATCAGAACTAATCAAGATATATGTCTGATTAAATGGTCATCTAGTTCGAATGGAGGTTGATACCGAGATCACCAAGTTTAGTAATCAGTCTTGAGGGGACAATAGAGTTGAAGGCTGGACTGTAGTCAATGAGTAGGTTTCTTACATAGCTGTTCTTGGTGTCAAGATGTTCTCGGGAGGAGTGAAGGACAGGTGATATGGCATCTGCTGTGGATCAATTGGTCCGATAAGCAAATTGGAGTGGGTCAAGAGTAGTGGGGACGCTGGAGTTGATTAAAGCCATGGTCAGCCTTTCTAAGCACTTCATGATCACCGAAGTCACCACCAAAGGTCTACCTCAGGTTGCCATTTATCTACCTGACATGCTAATAACATGGAAGATCAACAGGTAGCACTTAGATAAATTGGACATCGTTCTTAGACATTTCTCCAAAGTATGGAGGTATGATTTAGAAAGGAAAAATGTGTGTGTTAGGCACCCCTAGTGACTTATTTGGGTTAGAGAGTCAACAAGACTGGTTTACACCCATTGGAAGATAACGTGAGGGCAATCAAATTTGCCCTGGTTTCCATGTCTGTACTGGAGCTTAGGTATTTCCTTGGGCTGGTGAATTATTTCAAAAAGTTCATCATAATCTGGCCTCTGTCTTGGCCCTTTGCATCAACACCTAAAAAAGGGCCAGCCTTGGAAATGGTCGCATAGACAAGTCATAACTTTCAGTGAAGTGAAGAAACAGCTATCATCCTCTAAGGTGTTGACACACTATCATCCTAAGCAAGATTTGGTATTGACATGTGATGTTTCCCTGTACTACATTGGAGTATTGTTTGTTCAAAGGTGGTCCATTGGAGAAGAATGCTCAATAGCGTAAGAATCCAGGACTTTGGCTAATGCAGTGCATAAATAGGCCCAGTTAGATGGTCATATTTGGAGACAGGAAGTTCCACAAACATGTTTACAGACATAAATTTATAATAATAACAGATCACAAGCCCTGCTAGGTCTACTTAAAGAGGACAAGGTGAACACAGATGCATTGAGCACCTCCTGCTGATTGGTGGTACAACTAATGGAAGATCCATAATGATTTTAAATTTTCTGGATACACTTCCAGTCACAGCTGACAATATCACACTTTGGACACAGAAAGGTCTGGTCCTGATAGACCAATACTTAGTGTGCCAACATGGACAAAATTTATCAACAGCACTCACCCACATTCATAGGAATGGCCGGGTAAACCTTGGACTCAGTTACACATCAACTATGTAGGTCCTTTCATGGGCTCCATGTTCTCAATCATTGTGAATGCCCACTCTAAGTAGGTGGATCTGCATAGAATTCATTCATCAAACATGGGGACAATGATAGAAAAACTGTGTGCATCATTTGCAAAACATGGACCACATGAAAGCTGCAAACTCACAAATTGGGGAGAAGCAAAACGTGCCCAGCTCCTCAGAACAGTCGGAAGGACAGACAGAATCAATGGGTTCTCCCTCTCCGTCAAACGTTGAAGACACCTCGGAATCGGAGATGGACATGGTGGATGTCATCACATCAATGCCTTTGCCACCAGAAGAAAATTAATTTCTTCCAAGATGCTCCATATGCATGAGGTGAGCTACTGTGCAATGTACATCATCCGTATCCAAGGCAGCGTTGGAGGAATGCTAAAACGCCCTATGAGGAGTTCCAAAAAAGGACCAGCCTATGTCTTCCAACTCAAAGGGAAAAGGGTGTAGTGATTGTAATAAGATCAGGTGGACCTCATGGAATATCAATTCCGTAATTGGATTGTTAATCTAGTGCAATCAGGAACCCTGGCTGACAAATGCAAACAGCAGTCCGGTAAGGTTTGGGGCCTGGTCTTGCTGCCCCTTTCCCCCTGTACAGTGCCAGTATCAAGGACTTTCCATGCATAAATAAACAATGACTTGGAGATGGTATACCATCCTCTGTGACATTATTTCACTTCTGTTGCTGATTATCTTCCTCCAAAACATAAAAAAAAATCAGGGAATATCAATCAGGAAGAATATTATGGAGCTTTTGTCTCAGATTAAGAAATGTTTAATACTGTAGCAATAGCCACAGGCTCATTGAAGCATCATCAACAAAAGGAAAATGATCAAGAGAAAGACATCAGTAATAGCAAAACACGTTGCATTTTCAGTGATAGTAACAATTTCTGTACAATGTACAGAACGTGATGCCTTACCTCGTGCTGTATGGCAGTACTGCTACCTGCATGTTAAGGTATTGGTCTGGAGTATCTGCACTGTGGGTGTCTGTATAAACACTGTCCCTGAGGCTGTTTGCTCATTATCTGTAAAATAAGACTCTTTTGCTCCCAATGGTATGTAACACTCCTTTATTTCATTCTGTATATTGCAGAATACTAAATATAACTCTTTATGAGTAATGTTTAAGACCTGTCTCTTCAGTTGCTCATTCTCTCTGATATTTTCTTTCCTGCTAATGTCAGAGTCATGTCATCTGTCACATCATTGTCATTTACAGACATCTCTGCTACACCTCAGCTTTGAGACGCAGCTAAAGGATTGAAAGTGAAATGAGTGGAATTCACAGAAAATCAAGTCATGTTATTTGGTATGAATTTATATGAACCTTCTCATTAACTGGGAGCTGTTTCTGGCACCACACTACCATGGAACATCTCCAAACTATTTACAATAGGATTCTGCATTTCAATGTTGCATTCGGAGTGTACCAGCATCTTTTATGTGTTTGCTGCTTCAAAGACATTTGTGTACATAGACAGGCACTCATTTCATGGATTGGACCAGGGTGCATCTCAGGGCTGATTGCTTGCTCTTTTAGTGCACATTTATATTCAAGCAGGAAGGCTTGGATGTTTAAGGAGTCCCTGCTATGCCTTGACTTTTTGCACTTTGGCACCTCAGCCAGAATGTAAAGATTCCTGGTACTTTTTTCTTAACTCACTGGTTAGTACAGACACAAAATTGGCAGCTGTCATGCTTGTGGGCAGTCACCGGTCAAGGATGTGCATATGTTACTCTATGTCAGAATGCTATATTGTTCTCACACCTGCACCACTTACCAGAGCATAAGTGGTAAACATGAAGTGCCCTGTACACAAAGTGATGGGGTTAATGGGGAGAGATACCAAGAAGTGAATGTGCACATTTTGGGTGTTTACCAAGGGTGAGAGGCTGAATCCGAGGCTCATTGCATGAAGCATGAACACTGTTTCCTTCTATTCTGCAAATAACAAGTTAGTGATGGAAATAAAACTGGCTGCCTCCATACCCATTGAGCAGAGTAAGTGTTTCATTCTGAGGAGGCTTCACTTTTAATCATTCTGAGGCCCTTCAAAGTCAACAGCATTACATAGGCACCCATAAATTAAAGCTAAACCTGCAAACACTTCACGCCATGTTTACAAATCCTGGCCAAAGCCCTGTTGATCACAAGCAATGTACAGTTGTGTGGGAAGATTCCCCCTATTTGCTGAAGTAGCAATCACTGTCCAAGGTTGCATGGCCTCCACAGTGTATAAACTACTCACTTCACACCTTGAAACATAAAACATCATATAACACTGAGGACAGTTTTCCTCTGTATTTTCATTCTTGTAGTTGTGGCTAGATAGATATTCACTCACCCAGCTGGTGATGGAATCTGAACATACATTTACAAATGTGAGGATGCATTTCCAATTATGTGTCACTCAAGTCACTGAGCCCTCAGAAGGCCTTCTGTTCCTTTCTCTCCCACTACGTCTTGGTATCATCCTATAGCTGGGGTGGAGGGAATGTGCCATACAATAGTGTTCTTTGCTCTTGGAAGTTTGGTCGGGCAAAGCCAGTGGCATTTTGAACTAAAGAGCCCAGATATAGTGTGTTCAGAGGCAGCTGGACCCTTCTTGAATTGAACTCCCAAAGGCCTGAGTATGTCATGTGGAAGGCTGGCCATCTTCAGGGTGAGAGGAGACTTTTACAGGGCCTGTATATGGTTCTTCAATCAGCTGTGTGGCGTTTTGGCACTGACCTGACTCATTGTGAAGAAGGGGCACTCGGAGTGAGGTCAAGGTCCCTCTTTCCTATTCCTCCTTGTTGGTGATGAGCCCCAATTGCTACAGCAATGAATTGCAGTAGAGTCATAGAGTCAAAGAATTGTACAGGATGGAAACAGTCCCTTCTGTCTAACTCATCCATGCTGACCAGATATCCTAAATCTTTGAGGGCGGCACGGTGGCACAGTGCTGCCTCACAGCGCCTGAGACCCGGGTTCAATTCCCGCCTCAGGCGACTGACTGTGTGGAGTTTGCACATTCTCCCCGTGTCTGCGTGGGTCTCCTCCGGGTGCTCCAGTTTCCTCCCACAGTCCAAAGATGTGCAGGTCAGGTGAATTGGCCATGCTAAATTGCCCGTAGTGTTAGGTAAGGGGTAAATGTAGAGGTATGGGTGGGTTGCGCTTCGGCGGGGCGGTGTGGACTTGTTGGGCCGAAGGGCCTGTTTCCACGCTGTAATGTAATCTAATCTAATCTAAATTAATTTAGTCCCATTTGCTAGCATTTGGCCCATATTCTTCTAAACCCTTTCTATTCATATGTCCATCCCGATGTTTTTTAAATGTTGTAATTGTACCAGCCTTCACAACTTCATCTGGCAGCTCATTCCATCTTCTGCATGAAAAGGTTGCCTCTTAGGTCCCTTATATACCTTTCATGTTTCACCTTAAACCTATGCACTCCTTTGGGAAAAAGACGTCGGCTATTCACCCTAGCCTGTAGGTGTGCTGGACCTGGCTCTCCAAAGCAGCGTACCCACAGAGGCATCTGAATGCCTGATTGCCAAAGATATCATGGTGCACACAGCATTGGTGGAATCCTCCTCAAACCTTTGAGTTCATTTGCCGTATGCCTCTGACAAAACTGCCAGCTACTCCAGTGTTTGCTTGCCGATTTCAATGAAGTCACAAACAGTTTACATCATGGGACTGTCTCCTGCCAGTAACTGAGCAAGTTCCTAGTCTATAGCAGGCTTCTGAGTGCCAATGACCTCAGGTGTTTCTTCCTTGGTTAGCTGTGCAGATAGGGGAGTGATATGTTCACTAGGAAGTGCTCTTGACTCTAATCCAGATAATGTACTCACTGGAATGCCAGTGTCTGAGCTGGTGCGGGGAACTGGAGAGAGCCTTGCCAGTGTGTCCTCCAAGGAGTCTGCGAGCTTTTGCTCAGACGTGGAAGAGGAGATGTCTCTGGGTCTGGCTACTAGGATGCTGTAACCATGCTAATGCTGCTCATGCCTGCTGAAGAAAAAAAACAATGCATTACAAGAGATAGATGCTGTGTCGTGTTAACAATATATTCACATTGGAGGGTAATGGATGTTCTGACATCACAGCGAATGGTCTCGGTCCTCACGAGCTAACACCAGGACCCTCTCCTTCTAGGGAATGAAGAACCAAATTTTGGGTGCCCCACCAATCATCTTGGCACTCTCAGCCCTACTGTTGGCAGATTTCTCCTGGAATGAAAGAAAGAGAGGGAATGAGTAAGATGAAAGTGCATGGCATAGGTGTTAGTGATGGTACAGATGGGGAATGGTGATTTGTTGTCCTGAGAGAAGAGTAGACAATGCAGAGGCCGTGCAGGGTTAGTATTCTGGGGTGTTGGGGTATCTGAAAGATGTAGAGATTAAGTTGAAGAATTAGAACTGCCAATTGACATTGAAAATGTTTCAACATATGCCAATTTCTGGAAAAAACTATCCACTAACTTGCCAATGGTCAATCTCTGTTGCTTGCCATTCCCTAAAGCCTCCATTGTAAAAAGATAGGTGGGCTCCAATGCTGCATAGAGGAAGTGGAGCCATACACCTCCCCCCGACCCCAATCCCCACTCATTATGCTGGAGAATCTAGGAAAGACACTTAAAGGACAACATCATACAGTAAAGAAATTTAAAATTTTAATATTATTGAGTAACTGCAAATGTAAATTTTAAACATTTAATGACATTATTATTTAATTTTTCTGAGCATATTTAAATTATCTTATTTAACTTTCAAAGTAATTTAGTAATTATGAATATTTGGTGGCGTGTGAGGTAAGTGGTTAAAGGGGTAGGAGGACAAGTGTATGCAGTGACAGATGTTGGATGTGAATGTGGTCTAGGCAATAAGTGCTTGTGTAAAAGGATGGCAGAGATATTGGGGGAAGGTGGATGAGGAGGTAGAGTGAGGGTGGTGGGTGTAGAGGTCAGGTCTGGTTGAGGGCTATTTTGGCGAGAAGATGTGTTGGGGGATGGGAGGAATTTGGAGTGTTGTGATGGGGGGTGGCATGTGTCCTAGAGGCTGGATTGGGTTGAAAGAGGGGTATTAAGTAGGAATTGAATAGTATTGCTGGGTTGGACAGGAGTGGTGGTTAGTGGGAATTGGGGTGGAAGCCAGGCACAGGAGTTGGATTGGGTCAGGTCAAGAATTCAGTTCAGGTAGGGGGTGGGTGTCGGGGGGTATAGATGCAGAGTGCTGGGTTGGAGCTTGGGGGAGTTGACTATTTGGATGGGTAGTTTCAGGATAGGATTTCAGGAATGAGGAGAGTCAGGGCAGGGGAGATACGTCAGGGGCCAGTGGCTAGTCAATGGAGTCAGACTTACAGTAGTTTATATGTTAAAGTACACTTTAAATTCTGGTTTTACTTATTCTTGTGGGTGAATCAGAAATCAGAAATCAGAAATCTGAGTCGAGCTCAGAGTTGGAGAATGATTTTGTGGTTTCCTAGACTATTCAGTACCTCGAGCCTGTTTCACCATTCAATTATGGCTGATCCAACAATCCTCAAATCCATTTTCCTGCCTTTTCCCCATAATCTTTGATTGCTCGACTGAAGAACCTATAATTAGAATCCTCATTGGAGGTCGCTGTAGCTGAACATATCTGTGTTCTTCCACTCCATTAAGTTGGCATACAAACTGTCTATTTTCCCTGGTTTGACTGTAGCCCACTCAGGCCCAGTGACGCACTATGTGCATATCCTGACTCGATTTTATCCTCTAAGAGCGCGCAGTGCCAGTATCTAAACAGATAGTGGATTGTCAGGTTAATTGTTGGTGCTTCTTCCTCAGAGGCCTAACCCTTGTCCAAAGTTTCATTTGTTTGCTTTCGTAGCTTTTGGTTACCTGAAAGCAAAAGGGGAAGATTGGGATGAGTCAGTGGGATGAGACGTTAAAAAGATCCATGGTCATACCACATGGTTGCATCATGCCACATAGCAAGATCGAGATAGGATTAGGAAAGGAGCATAAATAAAAAAAAACCATAATCCCAGGTGCTGTCATTGAAGATTAACTGACTTTGTCACAACCATCTTCATGATTCAAAGTAATGTTTTTACGATAGAATTCAAGTGACACAGGCATTTCTGTTCCCCTTTGGTTCTGACCTGCTTCTTTATGTTCTGGACCATCTGTAAGAGTGAGAAAAAAAGTATTAGTGATTGTCATGTGATGTTTGAGTGAGATGCTTTTTATAAACAAGAGGACAGGCCATACTTGACATGATATTCTGCAACAAGAAAGGATTAATTCATGATCTCAAAGTGAAGGCAACTCGAGGTAGCAGCAACCATAATATTGGGCTTTTCATGCAGTTTGATTGGGAGAAGAGTGGATCTGATCTGAGATTTTTTTTAATTTTAAGAGGAATTATGAGGGCATGAAAGCAGAACTGGCCAAAGTGAAAATTAAGTTAAAGGACAAGTCAATAGAAATGCAGTGCAGACATTTAAGGAGCTACTTCAGAATACACCATGTAGATACATACCACGTAGTCATGGTTGTGGAGAAGGCATTTAGCACGCTTGCCTTCACTGGTCAGAACGCTGAGTATGGAATGTCATGTTGCGCTTGTACAGAACATTGGTAAGGCCACTTTTGAAATACTGCGCACAAATCTGGTCATCCTTCTAAAGGAAGGACATTAAACTTGAGAGGTTTCAGAAAACAAATTACAAAGATGTTGCCAGGACAAGAGGATGAGAGTTATAGGGAAAGGCTGAATAGGCTGGGGCTTTCTTTTACCCCTTGAGCATCGGAGGCTGAGAGGTGACCTTTTAGAGTAGAGTGGTGGCAGCATTTTCAGAGACAGCGTGACTGCTGGATTGGCCAGCCTGGAAAGCCGGGCTCTCGCTTTCACGTGGAGTGGGTTTAAAGTGAGAAGGGAAGATTCAAAATGACCCGAGGAGCAACATTTTCATGCAGAGCGTGGTGCGTGTATGGAATGAGCTGCCAGAGGAAGTGGTAGAGGCAGCTACAAATACAACATTTAGAAGGCATCTGGATGGCTATATGAATAGGAAGTTTTAGAGGGATTTGGGCCAAATGATGGCAAATGGATCTCGGTCTGGTTGGGATGTCTGGTCAGCATGGACAAGTTAGATCTATTTCTGTCCTGCATGGCTCTTTCAATAATGGGAACAGCAAAAGGAGACGGTAACGCTGCCTGCATCTTTTACACTTCCTGTGCTAAAGTATACAGTGCCACAATGGAACGTCTGGGTGCCCTCTCTACAAGAGACTCTCAGCAGTTCCTACATAATGAGCGTGACTCCCCTTTAAGAGGAACATGCTGGTTTTAAGATGTACGTGCATATTGGCTGAAATACGTAGTAACTACTCTCTGACAAGCATACAGCTGGCCAGCAGTGCATTCAGCATAGGACTGCATGCTGTAATCATTAAAATGAGAAGGAGGCACAATGTTTGTGTGTTGCCTGTGTAAGCAGAACCGAGTGTCAGCCTTTGTCAAAAATCTTCACAGCCTTCCCAAAATGTTTTGTTCACAATTGGCCACAATGGTCCAGTTGAGATTGAACCAATATATTATAAATGATTAGCAGCATTTCCTTTCTTTTGTTCTCTTTTTTCAGGTTCCTGTAATTCTTTTGAAAATTTTCTCAACTCACTTTACCAAATTCCAATTGTTCATATATGCCTCATAACTCTTTGCACCCCTGCTAAGATGTGTATCCTTCATTTTTAATTGCCTCTCTCCAAGTAGAAATGCATCAGCTCACACTGTTTTGCATGAAATTTCATCTGTCCCCCATTCTGCTAATCTGCCTATGACCTCTTGAATTCAATCCTGACAGTTTGCAAAACTAGAGAGAATTATCTCTTTGTAAATTTAGATATTATGCACTGCACACCCAAGTCTATTTCATTAATATTTATATGAAGAAAAGCTGTGGCACATCACCAACCCTGGTAACTGTGCTATATAACTTCCTCTAGTCTGAAAAATAATCATTCACTTTTACTCCATTTCCTATCACTCAGCTGAATTTGAATCCACTGTCTCTTTTATTCCACAGGCTGCAACTTTGCTGATAATTTTATAACCCTGTACTAAATAGCTTTTAAATATCAGTGCACAGAGTCATACAGCATGGAAACAGACCCTTCAGTCCAACCAATCCATGCTGAACATAATCCCAAACTAAACTAGTCCCACCTCCTGGCTCCTGGTCCATATCCACCCCCCAAACTTTTCCTATTCATGTAGTTGTCCAAATGTCTTTTAAAAGTTGTAATTGTACCCACATCCACATGTGAACCACCCTCTGTGTAAAAGAATTGTCCCTTTTTTAAATCTTTCTCCTCTCACCTTAAAAATGTGCTCTTTAGTCTTGAAATCCGTCATCCTAGGAAAAAGACAACAACTACCATTAAATGTATCTATACTCCTCATTATTTTATAAACTTCTATAAGGTCACCTTTCAACCTCCTATGTCCAGTGGAAAAATGTTCCAGCCAATCCAAAGTTAAAAATCACATAACACCAGGTTATAGTCCAACAGGCTTAATTGGAAGCACTAGCTTTCAGAGCGCCGCTCCTTAATCTGGTGGTTGTCTCAGGTGGCGCTCCAAAAGCTAGTGCTTCCAATTAAGCCTGTTGGACTATAACCTGGTGTTGTGTGATTTTTAATTTTGTACATCCCAGTCCAACATCGGCATCTCCAAATCCAGTCTTTCTTTATAACTCAAACCTTCCATTCCTGGCAACATCCTGGTCAATCTCTTCTGAAACCTCTCCAGCTTAATAATATCCTTCCTAATTGGCAACTAGAACTGGACACAGTATTTCAGAAGCTGCCTCACTAATGCCTTGTACAACCTCAACATGACTTCCCAACTTCTATACTCAAAGGACTGAGCAGTGAAGGCAAGCATGCCAAGTCACATCAATGCTAACATTCTTATCAACTCTCTCTGTTTTCTAATCAAAAAATTTAACCATGTTAGTTAAGCACAATTTGCCTTTAACAATTCTGTGCTGGCTTTCTTAATTAAATCACACATGCAAATGACTTCTAATTTCATCCTTGGTTATGTTTCTAAAGGCTTTCTCACCACTGATATTAAACTAACTGGCCTATGCTCTTCTTCAGAACTTACTCAGGTGATTATGCCTGGTACGTCCAAAACTCAGATTCTTACTTTCTTTAATATCTTTGGACGCACCTCATCCTGATGATTTATCAACTTTAAATATCTTCTCTTTATCAATTTTTATTTCTTCTAATATTATAACCATAATTTCTTTTCATTATGCTTCCAAGTGTCTCAACTGTACCCTTTCTCTCTTGCCCTTTTTCATATGCTTATAGCAGAGGTTTGTTTTACTCTTATGTTAGCTGCCAATCTCTCCTCAGATTATCTCTTTGCTTCTCATTTCATTTTTCAGTTGCCCTTTCAAATTCTTATAGTCAGTCTGGTTCTCAGTCATATTATCAATCTGACATCTGATATATGCACCTTTCAACACCAACTAGGGGACTCATACTTTGATTTGCTTTTCGACCTTGAGGGAAAGCATCCTGAAACACTTTCTCTTTAAAGGCAACCTTTCTTCTGATACAGTTTAATTTGCCAATCCTTGATTCTGAGCCAAAACCTAACTGGTGATATCAAGTGGCCTTCAAAGAACAAATGGGCTTCCATTAAACCACACCTCCCCCCTCCCCACCCCTCCTCCAACCCACACCAACTCTCCAGAGCTGTAGTATCACTTATTCACACCTGAAGGTACTGACAATTTTGTGGAAGGGTTCCTATTCATGATGATGGTCCAGAAGGTGTAGGGGCAATTTATTTTACTCTTTTGTTTACACCCTTAACAGTGCTTCCTCCTTGAGGCTTTCTCATAGTTCCCCTATCTACAGTGGCATTGCAGAGGTAGAAATGCCAGCCACCCGGAGTGTCAGGCTCTACATTTGGCCCACTGCTTGTGCAAATCTTTATTGGACAATGTTCCTGTCAGTGGCTTCTTAGTTGACCAGTTCTACATGTGTAGGTGGGGCAACTTATAGATCATTTTCTGTAAGAACCCAATGATGGTCCTGATGAAAAATTAAAACACTAAGATTCACCCAAGGCATTTGCAGAGCAATATAGACTGATGAAATGAATGGGCAAGAAAATGTCAAATGGTGTACAGCATGGGGAAATGTGATATTGTTCAATTTAATGTAGGAGTAATAGAAAAACAAAATTTTGCTTCAACACTTGAGAGATTATTAAATGTTGTTTGAGAAACAAAAGTTCATCTGCAGATACAAAAAATCCTGATTAATGTTGTAATTATATTCCTGAAAAGTACAACTTTAAATGAAATAATATTAAGAAAATCAGATTTTCTTATTGTACCGAATGTAAAATCTGTGGTTAGATTCTGTAAGAAAAACATTAAAACGTTATATCCTGTAAGTTGAAATACTTCATTGTGATAAATTCCAATACTTGTAAATGAAACTGCTTTAAAAGTAAAATCAAACTAAAATACAAAGAAATTTCTGAGTCTTCTTACTTACCTCTGGCTCAGCTGACATTGTGCTCTCCATTTCTCCCGCTTTCAGCTTTCGAGCATTCTATCTCTCTTGTTCTTGAGTCCTTTGGCTTGCCACCTCTCATAATCCCAGACCTTCCAGTTTCCCACCTCGCCTGTTCACAAACCCTCTGGCTGGTCACCTCAGCTGCTTCAGGACCCTTCCATGTGCAGACAATTGTGCTCAATGTACTTTCCTCTCACTGATTCTCTCTTTTGCATAATGTCTTTTTCTCTTAACCTCCTTCTTGCCAAACATCTCTGGCCTCACTCTGAACACGAGCTCATAAGATAAGTGTTGAGGCAGGATCAGCAGCTTGAGTTGCAGATGTAAATCAGAAGCTGGTGAGGCAGCAAAAGGGAGGGTCAACAGTGACAGGAAGGTCAGTGAGATAGAGGGACAACAGTAAGTAGGTGGTCATTATCAACAGGCAGGATTAGACAGCAGAAAAGCCAGCTCCAACATCAATCAAGTCACACAACCCTACGTCAGATCCAGCACAAGACCATGTTAAAAATAAACTCCTGATGTTGGGTGTGAATATGAGGAAGGTTAATTAACAGAAGTTAAACGGAATGACTTAAAATGGAGCAACCTAACATGGAGATTTACTCAGCAAGCAAGGCTTAGAGAATCAATTCTCAGATACTGTTTATTGAAGGGGCTTAGAACATAAAAATGTGGATGCTGCAATTTTAGAGATGACTGCTAAATCACTGTGTTTTAGTTCCTGTTTCGAGATGTACATGTATTTTAATATCATTATTTTAAAGTTTGGATTTTGACATGTAGGTTTTTGTTTGCTTGTATGAGGTCTGAGTGTGAGTACTTCTGCAACTATATATTTTTCAAGTCAGTATAAGAAAAGAGAGTTTCTGAAGTGATGATGGGAATTTGTTTGCATTTTGTGAATTATATGATCAGACAGAA
Source organism: Chiloscyllium plagiosum (assembly GCF_037043375.1). NCBI lineage: Eukaryota > Metazoa > Chordata > Chondrichthyes > Orectolobiformes > Hemiscylliidae > Chiloscyllium > Chiloscyllium plagiosum. The sequence continues at coordinate 62,407,231 of NW_028270140.1, forward strand.
CAAACATTGAAAAGTATTTGGTTGCTTTTGGTTTAGACAACTCAGGAATTGATTTTCTTTTGCTTAGGGAGAAACCAGCAGCTTGGATAGCCTTTAGTTTTAGCTTCCTGAAGACCTGGTTGAAGTTAGATATAAAAACACAATTTATAACACTGGAGATAGCTTAGAACAGCTGAGAAATGGTGTACCTCAGTGCAAGGATTTTACTTTGAAAGTTACAGATCACAAATGCTTGATAAGAATCCTGAAGGGGTTATTTAAAGCTGAAAAAGTCTAAACTCAGTTGTGTGAATAATCAAGAAACAGGCTATTGAATTCTAAAGGCTGGGAATTGAAAGAATTAGTTAAGTCAACCCTATTAATGTGATAGAGAAGGCGATTCTCTCTTGTGTTGGAGTACACAACATGATGGTATTGGGCTAGATGGAATTATATTTTTGCATGTTGAAATCTTTGACATGATGTCAAAATAAATATCTATTTTATTTTATTTTCTTTTGCAATGATACTATCCTTGGGTTTTTTTTTAAAGAGAGTTTGTAAAGACAGAAGTACCAAACTGACTGCTGAATACGGCTTAAGTAACAATGTGTGAGACCTTTAGGTTTTTTTTCACAATGTTGGAACAATGGAAACAGCTTGATTGGGAATGGCCAACTCTCACAGATCAGGCTTTCCAGTTTTTTTTTTAGCTTTTGCAACCAGAAGCTGTTTGAGGTCTCAGAAGAGTTGGAAGCTTCAGTGAATGATTCCTGGGCGCCATTTTCTCTAAAATCCTTCTTGATGTTTTTGCCTCCTGGATTGGAGAACTGCATGTAAGAATCTGTGTCTGAATTTGCCTTTTTGTTAAGGTATGTGTTTACATGATGTTACCATATTAGAATGTAGATTTCCACTAGTTAAGTTAGTCTAAATTTCTCTTTGTTTGTATTTTAACTACAGCGTTTAAATAAATTATGTTTTGCTTAATGTTGTGTAGTTTGACCAGTTGTGTCTCGTCTAGAACATGCACTTCACATCTACCTTGAAAAAGTTAGGGTCTGGGCTGCTTTCTTAACATTTTGAGGGGGGTCTGGTCTTGGTCTTCAATAACAGTTAGAATAAGCTGCTGTTTTCTTGCAAAAACCAAATCTGCAGCATTGCATATTTGTATTGAATTGAAAAAAAAGCACCTCATAAAGTAAAAGCAAAATAAATACAATCAAGCCAGATTTTAGTCTATGACCTGGTAATAACAATATTTAAATAAATGTTTTATTGCCTTGGAGTGGTTGCAATTGAGACTCACTAGATTGATTCCTAGGATGGAATGATTGTTCTAAGATGTAATAATGAGGAGCAGTGCTCAATATATGTGGGGGAAGTGGGCAAATTCACCTTTGAAAGCCTTAAGAATGCTCTGGGAAATTTCACTGTGAGCTTAAAACAGACATCAGAGAAGTGTTGCACCCTATGAATGGAGGAGCACAGAGAAAGCAAGTGGCCTTAGTGAGCAACATACAGTAAAGGGGAAAAGGAGATGCAAAGAGCGAGGGGATTTCAAGGGAAAAAGGGTCAGCAAAGAGGATGGAGCTGCAAAATGAGGAAGTGGGCTGCAAAAGTAAGAGGTAGCAATGGATCAAAGGGAGCTGCAGAGAGGAGGGAGGGGCTGGAACAAGGGGAATGAAGGGCTATAAAAAAAAGAATGCCTCTCTGGCTGTCCTCCAGCACCTCTCCTATGGCCAATGTGGTACTGTTGCTGAAGTAGGGAGCAAGGGAACTAGGAAACTACAGACTGAGGGACAGAATTGATATGCGTTTGAAGTGGCAGAGATTAATCAAGAACAGTAAGCATGGTTTTTAAAGGATGTCATGTCTGACCAAACTGATTGAACTTTTAGAAGACATGACCGGGTATGCAAGTAAATTTGGCAAATTGGATCCCAAATTGGCTGAGTAGCAGGGGTATTGGTTGAAGTTTATTTTTCTGAATAGAAGTCGATGTTCAGTGGGGTGTCACAGGTGTCAATGTTGGGATACTTGCTGTCTGTGGCTTATATAAATGATTTAGACTTGAATGTAGATGGGTTGATCAATAGGTTTGCAGATGATACGAAAATTATGGGGTGGTAAATAATGACAATAGCCTTAGACTACAAGAGGCTACAGACAGTGGTCAGATTGGCTTATTTAGTGACAAATGGAATTCAATCTGGATAAATGTTAGGTGATGCACTTGGACAGAACAAACAAGGAAATAGAAGGGATGCATTCCTATTAGACCCTGGGAAGCACTGAGGATCCGAGGGATTTTGTTGTGCATGTACACTGGTCACTTAAGATATTAAGATATTTGCTGTGTCTCCTAAATTACTCCCAGGAACTCCTGCTGTTCCACTGTCTTTGCTGCTAGGCTCCTCTCCCAGTCAATTCTGCCCAGCTCCCCTCTCATGCCTCTGTAGTTGCCTTCATTCAGTTGAAATACTATTACTTATGATTCTATCTTCTCTCTCTCAAATTGCAATGTAAATTTGATCATGCTATGTTCTCTGTTTCCTCAGAATTCCTTCCCCTTAAGCTCCCTGATCAACTCTGCCTCATAGCACAACACTAAATCCAGTATTCCCTGTTCTCTGGTGGGCTTGACTACAATCTGCTCCAAAAAGCCATCGCTTAGACATTCCACAAATTCTTTTTCTTGCAATCCACTGCCAACCTGATTTTCCTGGTCCACCTTTCTTGCACACCTTTTCTATCTCCTGATGTATCTTGCACCCCAGCTCCTGGCTACTGTCTGGAGGCCTGCACATAACAACATATGGTTGTTTTTTACCTTTACAGTTCCTCAATTCTACACACACAGATTCCACACCATCTGATCCTACTTTGTTTCTTAGTATTTAATTTCATTTCTTACTATAAGGCAACCCCACCCCCTCTGCCCACCTGCCTATCTTGTCAATAGGATGGATATTCAGATCCCAATCTTGATACCCTTGCAGCCACGTCTCCGTGATGCCCACCACATCGTACTTGGCAATTTTGATCTGTGCCACAAGCTTATCTTACCTTATTCCTTATACTGCCTGCAACAAGATATAACACCTTCAGTCTGGTATTAGCCGTCTCACATCTCATTGTCATTGTCAAATCCCACCACAAAGGTTGGTTGGCTTTAAATTCAAATAATAAATCTGTAAATATAATGCTAGTCTCAGTAATGGCAATGGTGACAACGATCATCAAATGTTATATCCATCTGGTTTATTGATATCTTTTAGGGAAAGAAATCAGTCATCCTTAACAAAGATAGAAATTGATGGAAAATCTCAGCCAATCTGGCAGCATTTGTGGATAGAAAGCGGAGTTATCATTTGGTTAACTTTTAACTGCCCTACTGGGAAGCCACTCTGGTCAAGAGCAATTACAACTGGATAACAAAGGCTGGGGTTGCCAGTGATATCCACAACTAATTAAAGACTAAAGCTGTATGAGGACACTGAGATCCCACTAGACTATAAAATTCTGTTGTCTCTCTGAATTTAAGTAATCTGCTTTCTTACCCTTGCTGCCAAAATGGACAACCTCACATTAAGCTGCAATCAAGGAAAGAATAACTGAACACCTCAAATTTTCAGCTTTTTAGGGAGAGCCTGGATTCATGACAGATAAGGCAAAAGTGAGGACCGCAGATGCTGGAAACCAGAGTTTAGATTAGAGTGGTGCTGGAAAAGCACAGCAGGTCAGGCAGCATCCGAGGAGTAGGAAAATCGACGTTTCGGGCAAAAGCCCTTCATCAGGAATAGAGGCAGGAAGCCTCCAGGGTGGAGAGATAAATGGGGATTTGGGGGGTGGGGGGGGTGGGGAGGGGGAAGGTAGCAAAGAGTACAATTGGTGAATGGGGGTGGAGATGGACATCCAATCCCTCTACACCTCCTTCTACCATGACCAGGGCCTCCAAGCCCTCCGTTCTTCCTCTCCCGAATGTCCCCAACAGTACCCTTCCACTGACACTCTCATTCGTTTGGCTGAACTGGTCCTCACCCTTAACAATTTCTCCTTCGAATCTCGAATCCTCCCACTTCCTCCAGACTAAAGGGGTAGCCATGGGCACCTGTATGGGCCCCAGCTATGCCTGTCTCTTTGTTGGCTACATAGAACAGTCCATCTTCCGTAGTTACACTGGCACCACTCCCCACCTCTTCTTCCGCTACATTGATGATTGCATTGGTGCCACCTCGTGCTTCCGCGAGGATGTTGAGCAGCTCATCAACCTCATCAACACATTCCACCCCGACCTTAAATTCACCTGGCAATTTCCCTTCTCATGTGGTTGAAGATGCCCTCCAACGCACCTCATCCATATCCCGCACCTCCGCCCACAAACCCCACCCCTCCAACCATAACAAGGACAGAACCCCCATGGTCCTTACTTTCCACCCTACCAACCTTCGCATTAATCATATCATCCACCGACATTTCCACCACCTCGAAACCAGACCCCACCGCCAGAGATATATTTCCCTCCCCACCCCTTTCCGCTTTCCACAAAGACCGTTCCCTCTGTGACTACCTGGACAGGACCACCCCCCCCAACAAACCACCCTCTCATCCTGGCACCCTCCCCTGCCACCCCAGGAATTGCAAAACCTGCACCCACACCTCCTCCCTCACCACTATCTAAGGCCCCAAAGGAGCCTTCCACATCCATCAAAGTTTCACCTGCACATCCACCAATGTCACTTATTGTATCCGTTGCTCCCGATGCGGTCTCCTCTACATTGGGGAGATGGGATGCCTCCTTGCAGAGCGCTTCAGGGAACATCTCCGGACACCCACACCAATCAACCTCACCGCCCCGTGGCCCAACATTTCAACTCCCCCTCCCACTCTGCCGAGGACATGGAGGTCCTGGGCCTCCTTCACCGCCGCTCCCTCACCACCTGACGCCTGGAGGAAGAACGCCTCATCTTCCGCCTCGGAACACTTCAACCCCAGGGCATCAATGTGGACTTCAACTGTTTCCTCATTTCCCCTTCCCCCACCTTACCTCAGTTCCAACCTTCCAGCTCAGCACCATCCCCATGACCTGTCCTACCTGCCAATCACCCTTCCTACCTATCCGCTCCACCCTCCCCTCTGACCTATCACCTCCATCCCCGCCCCATTCATCAATTGTACTCTTTGCTACCTTCTCCCCACCTTCACCCCACCCCCCGACCCCCATTTATCTCTCCACCCTGGAGGCTTCCTGCCTCTATTCGTGATGAAGGGCTTTTGCCCGAAACATCGATTTTCCTGCTCCTCGGATGCTGCCTGATCTGCTGTGCTTTTCCAGCACCACTCTGATCTAAACTTCATGACAGATAAGTCATGCCTGATTAACCTCCATTGACTTTTTTGACGATGTGATTAAGGTAGTGGATAGGGGCATGTCTATGGATTAGTTTATATGGACTTACAAAGACATTTGATAAAGTTCCACATAAATAATTGTTATCAATAAGGCTCAAGCTCACAAAATTGATGGAAAATTACTGACATGGTTGGGAAATTGGTTGAGTGGCAGGCAACAGAAAATAAGAACTAGGAGTAATTGGCAAGATAGGACTAGTGATATCCCACAAAGATCAGTATTAGGACCTCAATTATTCACATTATTTAGTAATGAATAGCATGTATTCAAATTTGCTGATCACATAATATTTGGCAGCATCGGAGACAATGTAGATGAAAGAGGAAAATTTCGAAGAGATATTCACAGACTAGGTTTAATGGGTAAAACTGGGGTAGGTTTCCATGTAAGCAAGTGTGAGGTAATCCATTTTGGACTGAACAAAGATAGATCAGGCTACTTTCTAGTTGGTATGAAAGTTAAATACAGAGGACGTCTAAAGATTCTTGGGGGCTCAGGTACATTAATCATTAAATTGCCAGAAACAAGTGCAGAAAATAATCAAGGCGGCTAATGGAATGCTGGTCTTTAGATCTGAAGAACTGGAGTATATGGATGCATAAGTTATGCTGCAGCTGTACAAAACCCTGGTTAGACTCCACTTGGAGCGCTGTGAGCAGACCTGGGCACTGCACCTTAGAAAGAATATATTGGCCTTTGAGGGAATGCAACATAGGTTTACATGAGGAGAGATTACACAAATTAAGCATGTTTTCTCCAGAATTTAGAAGCTTAACATGTGATCTAATCAAAGTTTTCAAGATAATATTAGGAAAGACCGGATAGACAAAGGTAAATTTTTTCCACTTGTTGGAGAATCTAGACCTGGGATACAAAGTTAAAAATGTCACAACATCAGGTTATAGTCCAACAGGTTTATTTGGAAGCACTAGCTTTTGGAGCACTGCTCATTCATCAGATGGTTTTGGCAGTGGACCCTGGATATAGATACATTTTTGTGAAGTAAAGATTTTAAGGAGTATGGGCCTAAGGCCACAGGCCACGGATCAGCCATTATGTCAATGAATGGTATAATAGTCTGTTGGAGCTTAGGCTGAAGGACCTACTCTTGTTCCTATCTGCCACTGAAACTATCTATATCTCTTTGAAGACTCTTTGGATTCCAATTTGCTTTTGTATATTCATCAACTTTGGTTACAGTACAGCTATTACCAAGACATTAACGTAGAATGTAAATGGTTGAGAACAAAATTGATCCCTTTGGCAACCTGAATATAATTCATTAATCATGACTTTGCATTACTGTTAGACAGGTAAAAACAATGACTGCAGATGCTGGAAACCTGATTTTGGGTTAGTGGTGCTGGAAGAGCACAGCAGTTCAGGCAGCATCCAAAGAGTTTCGAAATCGACGTTTCGGGCAAAAGCCCTTCATCAGGAATACGGGCAGTGAGCCTGAAGCGTGGAGAGATAAGCTAGAGGAGGGTGGAGATGGGGAGAAAGTAGCATAGAGTACAATGGTGAGTGGGGGAGGGGATGAAGGTGAGAGATCAGTGAGGAGAGGAAAGAGTGGATAGGTGGAAAAGGATATAGGCAGGTAGGACAAGTCCGGACAAGTCATGGGGACAGTGCTGAGCTGGAAGATTAGAACTAGGGTGAGGTGGGGTAAGAGGTAATGAGGAAACTGTTGAAGTCCACATTGATGCCCTGGGGTTGAAGTGTTCTGAGCAGAAGATGAGGTGTTCTTCCTCCAGGCGTCTGGTGGTGAGGGAGCGGTGGTGAAGGAGGCCCAGGACCTCCATGTCCTCGGCAGAGAGGGAGGGGGAGTTGAAATGTTGGGCCACGGGGCGGTGTGGTTGATTGGTGCGAATGTCCCGGAGATATTCCCTAAAGCGCTCTGCTAGGAGGCATCCAGTCTCCCCAATGTAGAGGAGACCGCATCGGGAGCAACGGATACAATAGATGATATTAGTGGATGTGCAAGTAAAACTTTGATGGATGTGGAAGGCTCCGTTAGGGCCTTGGTTAGAGGTAAGGGAGGAGATGTGGATGCAGGTTTTACAGTTCCTGCGGTGGCAGGGGAAAATGCCAGGATGGGAGGGTGGGTTGTAGGGGGGCGTGGACCTGAGCAGGTAGTCACAGAGGGAACCGTCTTTGCGGAAGGCGGAAAGGGGTGGGGAGGGAAATATATCCCTGGTGGTAGGGTCTGTTTGGAGGTGGCGGAAATGTCGGTGGATGATTTGGTTTATGCGAAGGTTGGTAGGGTGGAAGGTGAGCACCAGGGGCGTTCTGTCCTTGTTACGGTTGGAGGGGTGGGGTCTGAGGGTGGAGGTGCCGGATGTAGACGAGATGCGTTGGAGGGCATCTTTAACCATGTGGGAAGGGAAATTGCGGTCTCTAAAGAAGGAGGCCATCTGGTGGAACTGGTCCTCCTGGGAGCAGATCCGGCGGAGGCGGAGGAATTGAGAATACGGGATGGCATTTTTGCAAGAGGTAGGGTGGGAAGAGGTGTAATCTAGGTAGCTGTGGGAGTCGGTGGGTTTGTAAAAAATCTCAGTGTCAAGTTGGTCATCATTAATGGAGATGGAGAGGTCCAGGAAGGGGAGGGAGGTGTCAGAGATGGTGCAGGTAAATTTAAGGTCAGGGTGGAATGTGTTGGTGAAGTTGATGAATTGCTCAACCTCTTCGCGGGAGCACGAGGTGGCATCAATGCAGTCATCAACGTAGCGGAGGAAGTGGTATGGAGTGGTGCCGGTATAATTACTGAAGATCAACTGCTCCACGTAGCCAACAAAGAGACAGGCATAGCTGGGGCCCATACGTGTGCCCATGACTACCCCTTTGGTCTGGAGGAAGTGGGAGGATTCAAAGGAGAAATTGTTAAGGGTGAGGACCAGTTCGGCCAAACGAATGAGAGTGTCGGTGGAAGGGTACTGTTGGGGACGTCTGGAGAGGAAAAAACTGGAGGGCTTGGAGGCCCTGGTCATGGCGGATGTAGGTGTAGAGGGATTGGATATCCATGGTGAAGATGAGGCGTTGGGTCCGGGGAAACGGAAGTCTTGGAGGAGGTGGAAGGCGTGGGTGGTTTCTCAAACATATGTGGGGAGTTCCTGGAGATGAGTTCAGTAGGGCAGGAACATGCTGAGACAATGGGTCGGCCAGGGTGGTCAGGCTTGTGGATCTTGGGAAGGAGGTATAACCGGGCAGTGCGGGGTTCCCGGACTATGAGGTTGGACGCTGTGGGTGAGAGATCTCCTGAGGTGATGAGGTTCTGTCTGGTCTGGGAGATGATGGTTTGGTGATAGGGGGTGGGGTCATGGTCAAGGGGGCAGTAGGAAGAGGTGTCCTCGAGTTGACGTTTGGCTTCAGCGGTTTAGAGGTCAGTGCGCCAGACTACCACTGCGCCCCCTTTATCCGCTGGCTTGATGGTGAGGTTGGGATTGGAGCAGAGGGATTGGAGGGCTGCGCGTTGTGAGGGTGAGAGGTTGGAGTGGGGGAGAGGTAGACAGGTTGAGGCGGTTAATGTCCCAGCGGCAGTTGGAACTGAAGAGGTCGAGGGCAGGTAATAGGCCAGTGCGGGGTGTCCAGGTGGATGCAGTGTGTTGGAGTTGGGCGAAGGGGTCCTCGGAAGGTGGGTGGGAGTCCTGATTGTGAAAGTAAGCTCAGAGGCGGAGGCGACGGAAGAATTGTTCGACGTCACGGCGTGTATTAAATTCATTGATGCGTGGACGGAGGGGGATGAAGGTGAGTCCTTTGATGAGGACTGATCGTTCGTCCTCAGTGAGGGTGAGGTCTGGGGGGATGGTGAAAACTCGGCAGGGCTGGGAGCTGGGATCTGGTGTGGGTGTAGAGCTGGGAGTGCGGGCGGAGCCTGTAACTGGAGTGGGTGTGATGGTGGGGGGAATGGGGGTGGAGTCATGAGCAGGGGTAGTGTTCCGCTCGGGGTTCTGGGGGGTGGGCATAGTGACAGTGGGGTCTGTGGGGGGCATGTCAGCAGAATGCAGGTGAGTGGCGCTGGTGGGAGCGGAAGTGGTGGTGACCACGGCAGTAGGGGTGGCGGAAGTCATTGAGCATGTGGCATCAGCGATGATGTGAAGGGCGGAAGTGATGTCACGTGTGATGCATGAGGAATTGTGAGGAGTGGAAGTGGTTGTGGGAGTGGCCATGATGGGGGCGGAAGTGACATCATCAATCAGCGTGGGGGTGGCAGCTGCATCAGCCGCATGGCGAATGGCGGAATAGATTCCGAGGCCAGAGGAATCTTCTGGAATGTTTGAGGAGCGCTAGTTATGGAGGTGGGTGGATAAAAGTTTGTTGTACTTACAATTTTTGATGTTTGAGATGGAATTGCAATACTGTTTGTTGAGAGTATGAATTCTCCTGAGGATGTAGTACGCAGTGGGTCCTTTGCAATTCTGAGAGAGTGTGGCCCTCAGCTGAGGCAGGGCAGACTGTAGAGAGGTTAGGTGCCAGTGCATTGCTGCAAGCGTGGAACGGAGGATCTTGAAGGAGAACTGTTGCTGGTGTTTTTGAATCTCAGGGAGTCCCTCTCCCACTGCAACTCCCAGGTCACTTCCTCTGCCCTGAAGCTCTTCAACCATGTCATGAAACAAACTCGCTACCACAGCCACATTTGCTTCCTCAGTGCCTGCCTCTGTAACCAACTCATCCCACACGGACTCCGGACCACCTTTAAACCAGCAGAGTTTGGGCCCGAACAGGACAAACAGTACAGACTACAGTACAGACTACTGAACTCATCTCTACCTACCTCGTCACTGTCCTATCCCCCTAGTCCAGGAACTCCCCACATACGTTCGAGACAACACCCACGCCCTCCACCTCCTCCAAAGACTTCCGTTTCCCCGGACCCAACGCCTCATCTTCACCATGGGTATTCAATCCCTCTGCACCTCCATCCGCCATGACCAGGGCCTCCAAGCCCTCCGTTTATTCCTCTCCAGACGTCCCCAACAGTACCCTTCCACCGACACTCTCATTCGTTTGGCCGAACTGGTCCTCACCCTTAACAATTTCTCCTTTGAATCCTCCCACTTCCTCCAGACCAAAAGGGTAGCCATGGGTACACGTATGGGCCCCAGCTATGCCTGTCTCTTTGTTGGCTACGTAGAGCAGTTGATCTTCCGTAATTATACCGGCACCATTCCCCACCTCTTCCTCCGCTACATTGATGACTGCATTGGCGCCACCTCGTGCTCCCGTGAGGAGGTTGAGTAATTCATCAACTTCACCAACACATTCCACCCTGACCTTAAATTTACCTGCACCATCTCTGACACCTCCCTCCCCTTCCTGGACCTCTCCATCTCCATTAATGACGACCGACTTGACACTGAGATTTTTTACAAACCCACCGACTCCCACAGCTACCTAGATTACAGCTATTCCCACCCTACCTCTTGCAAAAATGCCATCCTGTATTGCCAATTCCTCCGCCTCTGCCGGATCTGCTCCCAGGAGGACCAGTTCCACCACAGAACACACCAGATGGCCTCCTTCTTTAGAGACCGCAATTTCCCTTCCCACATGGTTAAAGATGCCCTCCAACGCATCTCGTCTACATCCGGCACCTCCGCCCTCAGACCCCACCCCTCCAACCGTAACAAGGACAGAACGCCCCTGGTGCTCACCTTTCACCCTACCAACCTTCGCATAAACCAAATCATCCACCGACATTTCCGCCACCTCCAAACAGACCCTACCACCAGGGATATATTTCCCTCCCCACCCCTTTCCGCCTTCCGCAAAGACCATTCCCTCCGTGACTACCTGGTCAGGGTCCACGCCCCCCTACAACCCACCCTCCCATCCTGGCACTTTCCCCTGCCACTGCAGGAACTGTAAAACCTGCGCCCACACCTCCTCCCTCACCTCTATCCAAGGCCCTAAAGGAGCCTTCCACATCCATCAAAGTTTTACTTGCACATCCACTAATATCATTTATTGTATCCATGGCTCCCGATTCGGTCTCCTCTACATTGGGGAGACTGGGCGCCTCCTAGCAGAGCGCTTTAGGGAACATCTCCGGGACACCCGCACCAATCAACCACACCGCCCCGTGGCCCAACATTTCAACTCCCCTCCCACTCTGCCGAGGACATGGAGGTCCTGGGCCTCCTTCACCGCTGCTCCCTCACCACCAGATGCCTGGAGGAAGAACGCCTCATCTTCTGCCTCGGAACACTTCAACCTCAGGGCATCAATGTGGACTTCAACAGTTTCCACATTTCCCCTTCCCCCACCTCACCTTAGTTCTAAACTTCCAACTCAGCACTGTCCCCATGACTTGTCCGGACTTGTCCTACCTGCCTATCTCCTTTTCCATCTATCCACTCCACCCTCTCGTCCCTGACCTATCACCTTCATCCCCTCCCCCACTCACCCATTATACTCTATGCTACTTTCTCCCCACCCCCACCCTCCTCTAGCTTATCTCTCCACCGCTTCTGGCTCACTGCCTTTATTCCTGATGAAGGGCTTTTGCCCGAAACGTCGATTTCGAAGCTCCTTGGATGCTGCCTGAACTGCTGTGCTCTTCCAGCACCACTAATCCATTACTGTTAGATAGCCAATCCTCTATCAATGCTAATTTGAGCTGTTACATTATGCAGTAGCCTTTTAAATGGCATCTTATTGAATGCTTTTTGCAAATTTAAGTAACTACAGCTACTGGCTCTCCTCCATCTATCCTCCTTGTTACACCCTCAAAGAGCTCAAACAAAATAGTCACACATGATTTCCCTTTCACAAAACCATGCTGACTTGACCTCTTCTGTTTCAGTTTTCTAACTGTACTGCTACTACTTCCTTAATAGTAGATTAATGTATTTTCCTAAATCCAAATGTCAATTTATCAATTTGGCCTTGTGCTGTTCCTGGCATGCCCTCTGACATTCTTCATTTGTGTTTCAGTTAGATCACCTCTCATTTTTCTAAACATTGGAGAATATAGGCCTAATTTATTCAGCCCCTCATCTTGAATAACCTCACATTGCAAGGACCAATACATCAAGTAAACATTTGTTGTACTGTCTCAAATGCATGTAATATGAAGAGTGGAGGACCAGCAATCTTCAGCAAGAAGTGCCAAATAGATGACCTGTCTTCACCTCCTAGATTAGATTAGATTCCCCACAGTGTGGAAACAGGCCCTTCGGCCTAACCAGTCCACACCGACCCTCCGAAGAGTAACCCACCCAGACCCATTTCCCTTTGACTAATGTACCTAACACTATGGGCAATTACAATAGCCAATTCACCTGACCTGCACATCTTTGGACTGTGGGAGGAAACTGGAGCACCCGGAGAAAACCCAAGCAGACACAGGAAGAATGTGCAAACTCCACACAGACAGTTGCCTGAGCCCGGAATCAAACTTGAGTCCTTGGTGCTGAGAGGCAACAGTGCTAACCACCTTGCCGCTCTAGAGGATCCCGGTATCAAAAATAGTAGTTGTCAGCCAATTTGCTTCACTCCATATCGGTGAAGTGCACTGGATGTTGCAAAGCCTATGAGCCCTACAATATTCCAGCAATGATACTGAAGACATATTCTCCAGATCTTGCTGTAGCCCTATTCAAACTGTTCCAATACAGCGACAATTAATAATATTGAAAATTCTCCAGATATGTCTTTCAACAATCGGCAGCACAAATCCAACCTAACACATTACTGACCCTTCAGTCCATTCTCATTTATCTCTAAAGGTATTGAAGAGGCCATCAACAGTGCTCTGTTATGGACCAGACCCCTCAAAACATTTCAAGAAAGTAGCCGAGACCCTAACTTTGCTTGTTGTTTTGAGCAGGTGTAATGTGGGTATTCCAGGAGAGATGCACTTGGTGAGTTAGTTTTGAAGGAAACAGAATGTATTTACAAGATTATTGAATGAAACACTAACAAAAGAGGACAAAATACTGAATACCTTAGTCTATCCATAAACCCAACAGATCATCCCAACTTAATGATGGTGTTCCAAATATTTGCAGCAATCTCCATAAACACCCCTTGGCACAAAAGGTAAAATCAAACACAGGGTTTTACAGGAGAGATGTCAGAAGGACAGGAGGATCAGCTTGGACCTGCTTCTTTGGATCCAGCAGCTTTTTCAACTGCCTGGTTGCCTTCCGTGAATGTCAGACAAGCAAAAATCAAACCAAACCAGAGAAAAGCTGAGCCACTCCCCTTTCATTGTACAAGTTTTTTTTAAATTTAAAAGCCTTTTGCTTGAGGCAGTATCTGTTAGCTCTCATCAAACTGTCCCTAAAACCCTTCAACTTAGACTTTTCTGAGTCTGTGTCTTTTACAACCTCTCTGGAAAAAACGGCCAAGGACACCATAACCTTGTTAAAGGAGCAGCATCATTCCATATCAAGCACCAAATAATCGGCTCACTGATGATCAGTTTGAGTATCTCCAAGGTCAGCACCTGATCTTATCATTGCCTTGGTACAAAATTGGACGAAAGAACTATATCCTACAAATGCAGTGACAATGACTGCCCTTGAGATCAAGGCCACAATTCCAGGAGCCCTACATTTAGAGTGAGTGTGAATCAGGAGAAAACTATCTAGTACAAAGAAAGATGGTTGTGGTTACTCAAGGTCATTGATTGCAAATTCAGGACATTATTGATGGAGTTCCTCATTTTGGGTTTGGTTCAACCATCTTCAGCTGCTTCATCACTAAACTTCCTTCTATCATATGACATATACGTAAGGATAAAGTTAAAAATTACACAACACCAGATTATAGTCCAACAGGTTTATTTGGAAGTACTAGCTTTTGGAGTGCTGCTCCTTCATCAGCTACCTGAGGAAGGAGCAGCGCTCTGAAACCTAGTGCTTCCAAATACACAGCTACCTGATGAAGGAGCAGTGCTACAGTCCAAAACCAGCATCTCCACATCATGGCGACCAACAATAGTTGTAAGTGTGTTCACTGATTGCACAATGCTCAGCACTATTCATGATTCTTCAAATATTGAATCAGTTCATGTCCAAATGCAGTAAGACTTGGACAACATTCAGGCTTGGGCTGGTATGTGGCAAGTAAAAATCACATCAAAAAAATGCAAAGCAATGACTAGCTCTGACAAGAGTAAATTCAAACATTTTCCCTTGACATTCAATAGCTTTACCATCACCGAACACTTCACTATGAACATCCTGGGATTATCATTGAGCAAAGGTTTAAATGGACCAACCTAGAAATACTCCACCCACAAGAGTCGGTCAGAGACTAGGAATTCCGCAGAGAGTAACTCATTTTCTAATGCGTCAGAGTCTGTCCACCATCTATAAGGACACCAGGAGTGTGATAGAATACTTTGCCACAGCCCTGAATGACTGCAGCTCCAACAACAGTCAAAAAAACTCAACCACATGGAGAAGAAGCCTGCTTGATTGGCACATCCACAAATATTGTCTCCCACCATTAATGAGGTATAGTAACAGTAGCCTGTGCCATTTACAAAATGAACAGCAGAAATTCACCAAGATTCCATAGATAGAACCTTGCAATCTCAAAACCATTACCATCTAGAAGAATATAAGGACATACCAATATCTCCAAGTTCCTCTCCAAGCTACTCATGATTCTGACCTCTGAATATTAATATATTTTCCATCCCTTCACTGTTATTGGGTCAAAGTCCTGGCACTTCCTCTCTATCTGCATTGTAAATTGACCTACACCAACAGACTATAGCAGTTCAAGAAGGCAGCTCACTACCACCTTCTCAAGGGCAACTGGGGAGAGCAATGAATGCTTTCCCACCAGCGATGCCCACATCCCCTGAATGAATAAAAACCAATCTTTCCTTAGTTATGAAGCCAAAAGATATCCACAGTATTCCAGGCAAGGTTTCATCAAACTCTTATAAAATTGTAAAAAGATTTCTGTGTACTTAAGAATTAACTTAGCATTTAGCTTCCTAACTGTGTGAAGTGCCTGCATACTGTGTTCCTTGTCTGAGTACTTCATTTTTTAAAAGTTTCACATCTTTTAAAACATCATACTTTTCTATTCTTGCTATGAGAGTGAATAACCTCACCCATTCTCACACTGTGCTCCACTTGCCACTTGATGCTGATCACTTACCTGTCTCTTTGCAACCTTTGTGCCCTTTTTAGAACTTGCATTCTCACTTAGTTTTACATTTTCACTCAAACCTAGACACATCACTCTTGGTCTCTCTTTCAATCTAATTTTCTAATCAACCTGCTCAGAGATGTTATTACACACTTTTGGAGCAGTTGGAATTTGAACCTGGGCCTCCTGGCCCAGGAATACTGACTTGAAATCAAATACATGAATTATAAAAGCTGAAGCTTCAGCATTGGTCCTTGTGGCACTCCAAAATATCATGTTTTCCCCTTTGCTTCCTGTCTGTTAACCAATCCTTCTTTAACATTAATATATTAACCTTACCTCCATCTTGTGCTGATATATCAAATCCCTTTCTGAAAATCAAACGATACTATACTGATGGATCTCCTTCATAAATCATGTTAGATGCATCCCCAAAATAATGCTAATAAAATTGTGCAGCACAATTTCATTGCTGTAAAACCATACCGTCTGATTATAATTTGCTAAGTACATTATGAAGATTGTCTTAATAATAGTTTCCAGCATCTTGGGTCAGAATCATATAACTCCCTCCCTGACAGCACTGCACATACACCATGTGGACCAAAGATGTTCACGAAGGCAGCTCATTGTTATCTCCTCCAGGCCAGGCAAATTAGGGATGGGCAATAAATGCAGGCCTATTTAGTGATACTTACATCAATGAATGAATTTTAAAAACCCAAATGACTAATGACAGGCTTAATAGCTTGTACTTCCTTGCTTTATCTCGACTGTCTTTCTTGAATAACGGTTATATTTGCTAGTTTTCCATCTGCCAGGACCATTCTAGAGTCCAGGAAGTTTTGAAATATTATAATCAGTGACAGTAACTCTTTAGCTGAAAATGTGTAGCTGGAAAAGCGCAGCAGGTCAGGCAGCATCCAAGGAACAGGAGAATCGACGTTTCAGGCATAACCCTTCCTCAGGAATGAGGAAAGTGTGTCCAGCAGGCTAAGATAAAAGGTAGGGAGGAGGGACTTGGGGGAGGGGCGTCGGAAATGTGATATGTGGAAAGAGGTCAAGGTGAGGGTGATAGCCAGAGTGGGGTGGGGGCGGAGAGGTCAGGAAGAAGATTGCAGGTTAGGAAGGCGGTGCTGAGTTCGAGGCATTTGACTGAGACAAGATGGGGGGAGGGGAAATGAGGAAACTGGAGAAATCTGAGTTCATCCCTTGTGGTTGGAGGGTTCCCAGGCAGAAGATGAGGTGCTCTTCCTCCAACCGTCGTGTTGCCATGGCCTGGCGATGGAGGAGTCCAAGGACCTGCATGTCCTTGGTGGAGTGGGAGGGGGAGTTAAAGTGTTGGGCTACGGGGTGGTTGGGTTGGTTGGTCCGGGTGTCCCAGAGGTATTCTCTGAAACGTTCCGCAAGTAGGCGGCCTGTCTCCCCAATATAGAGGAGGCCACATCGGGTGCAGCGGATGCAATAGATGATGTGTGTGCAGGTGCAGGTGAATTTGTGGCAGATATGGAAGTGTCCCTTGGGGCCTTGGAAGAAAGTAAGGGGGGAGGTGTGGCCGCAAGTTTTGCATTTCTTGCGGTTGCAGGGGAAGGTGCCGGGAGTGGAAGTTGGGTTGGTGGGGGGTGTGGACCTGACGAGGGAGTTACGGAGGGAGTGGTCTTTTCGGAACCAGGGGAGGGGAGGGAAATATATCCCTGGTGGTGGGGTCCGTTTGGAGGTGGTAGAAATGACGGCGGATGATACGTTGTACATGGAGGTTGGGGGGGTGGTAGGTGAGGACCAGTGGGGTTCTGTCCTGGTGGCGGTTGGAGGGGCGGGGCTCAAGGGCGGAGGAGCGGGAAGTGGAAGAGATGCGGTGGAGAGCATCGTCGACTACGTCTGGCGGGAAATTGCGGTCCTTGAAGAAGGAGGCCATCTGGGTTGTACGGTTTTTGAACTGGTCCTCCTGGGAGCAGATGTGGCGGAGACGAAGGAATTGGGAATATGGGATGGCGTTTTTACAAGGGGCAGGGTGGGAGGAGGTGTAGTCTAGGTAGCTGTGGGAGTCGGTCGGTTTATAGTAAATGTCCGTTTCGATTCGGTTCAGCCAGTCGAAGGAGGGTGTCGGTGCAAGGGTACTGGTTGGTACGGCGGGAAAGGAAGAAGCGGAGGGCTTTAAGTCCTTCGTGATGGGGGATGGAGATGTACAGGGACTGGATGTCCATGATGAAGGTAAGGTGTTGGGGACCGGGGAAGCGAAAATCATGGAGGAGGTGGAGGGCGTGGGTGGTGTCCCGAACGTAGGTGGGGAGTTCTTGGACTAAGAGGGACAGGACCGTGTCGAGGTATGCAGAGATGAGTTCGGTGGGGCAGGAGCAGGCTGAGACAATGGGTCAGCCGGGGCAGTCAGGTTTGTGGATTTTGGGCTGGAGGTAGAAACGGGCAGTGCGGGGTTGTGGGACTATGAGGTTGGAGGCGGTGGATGGGAGATCCCCTGAGGTGATGAGGTTCTGGATGGTCTGGGAGATGATGGTTTGGTGGTGGGAGGTGGGGTCATGGTCAAGGGGGCAGTAGGAGGAGGTGTCCGCGAGCTGGCGTTTAGCCTCAGCGGTGTAAAGGTCGGTGCGCCAAACTACTACCGCGCCTCCCTTGTCTGCTGGTTTGATAGTGAGGTTGGGGTTGGAACGGAGGGAGTGGAGGGCTGCACGTTGCGAGGGTGAGAGGTTGGAGTGGGTGAGAGGGGTGGAGAGGTTGAGGCGGTTAATGTCGCGGCGGCAGTTGGCTATGAAGAGATCGAGGGCGGGTAAGAGGCCAGCACGGGGTGTCCAGGTGAATGGGTTGTGTTGGAGGCGGGAGAAGGGGGCGTCAGAGGGTGGGCGAGAATCTTGGTTGAAGAAGTAGGCGCGGAGGCGAAGGCGGCGGAAGAATTGTTCGATGTCAAGCCGCATGTTGAACTCGTTGATCCGAGAGCGTAGGGGAATGGAGGTGAGGCCTCTGCTGAGGACTGAGGACAGTAACTCTTTAGTAGTCCTAGAATCATATCCTGGGAATTTGTTATTATTTAGTCCCTTTCTCAAACATCTTCACACTGCTGACATTAGTGTCTTCCTCTTCATTCTTATTTGTTTCTTGGCTACCATTTATTTCTGCAGACAAGTTTTGTCTACTTTTATGAAGATAGACACAAAATCTTTGCTTTTTCCTGATTCTTCGTGACAATTTCTCCTGTACCTATCTTTTTAAGGACGCAACTTGTACTTTGGCTACTCTCCTTTATCTATACTTATAAAAGCTTTTATAGTTTTTATTTAGATTCCTAATTGGTATATTCTCTTTTTTTTTCCCTTTAATGCGACCTTCTGCTCTCCCTTTGCTTGTTATTTGGATTTTTCAAAACCTCAGATTTACTACTATTCTTTGCAATATTATAAACCTCTTCCATTAATCAAACTATACTTAACTTGCCTGGTAAGCCATGGATGGATGGATCTTTCTCACTGGCATTTTGCTTCTTAATAAAAAAGTACTTTTAATGATCATTTTGAGTTGTTTCTTTAATCTATTCATCCTTAGCTTGCTTTTCATGTATGCTTATGTAATGAAATGCATTGGAAATGCAAAATTGTCAATTTCAAACAGGTGCTGAAGCTTCCATACATTTTAAATATTGCAGCTAAATGCATAAGTCAGCAGGTTAGAAATGGCTTCTTAACATCTTATTTTACCACTTTTAATATTCCCCATCCCACCACCTCCAATCTTACAGATTCTGATAAGTTAACTTCAGCATTGAGTCATAGAGTTGTACAGCATGGAAACAGACCTTTTGGTCCAAGTCATCCATGCTGACCAGATATCCTAAATTAATCTAGTCCCATTTGCCAGCATTTGGCCAATATCCCTCTAAACCCTTCCTATTCATATACTCATCTAGATGCCTTTTAAATGTTGTACTTGTACCAGCCTCCACCACTTCCTCTGGTGGCTCATTCCATACACAATTACCCTCTACATGAAAAAGATGTCCCTTGGATCCCTTTTCAATCTTTCACCTCTCATCTTAAACCGATGCTCTCCAGTTTTGGACTCCCTTCATCTCAGGGAAAAGACCTTGGCTATTCACTCTATCTGTGCCCCTCATGATTTTATTAACCTTTATAAGGTCACTCCTCAGCCTCCGATGCTCCAGGGGCAATAGCCCTAGCCTATTCCACCTCTCCCTATAATTCAAACCCTCCAACCATGGCAACATCCTTGTAAATCTTTTCTGAATCCTTTCAAGTTTCATAACATCCTTCCTATAGCAGGGAGACCAGAATTGTACACAGTACTCCAAAAGTGCCCTAATCAATGTCCTGTACAGCTGCAACATGACCTCCCAACTCCTTTACTCAATGCACTGAGCAATAAAGGAAAGCATACCAAACACCACCTTCACTATCCTATCTACTTACAATTCCTCTTTGAAGGAGCTATGAACTTGAACTCCAAGGTCTCTTTGTTCATCAGGAACTGATCATTAAGTGTATAAGTCCTGCCCTGACTTGCCTGCTTGGAATGTAACACCTAATTTATCTAAACTAAACTCCATCTGCCACTCCTCAGCCCATCTGATCAAGATCCTCTTATACTCTGAGGTAGCCTTCTTCACTGTCCACTCTACCTCGAATTTTGGTGTCATTTGCACTGTTGACATCCAAATAATTTAAATAGATGATGAAAAACCCTGGACCCAGCACCAATCCTTGTGGTACACCACTGGTCACAGGCCTGCAGTCTGAAAAGCAACCCTGCACCACCACCTTCTGTCTTCTACCTTCGAGCCAATTCTCTCTCCAAGTAGCTAGATCTCTCTGTATTCCATGTGATCTAACCTTGCTAACTTGGAATCATTATGAGCAAATGTAAGTTAGAATAGTTCATTAAGTGCCAAGTCATGCACATAATGCAAAATACTAATAGGAAAGGAACAATGTAATTAACAGGGAATGGAAGAAAGGTAAATCTAAAAAGTAAAACAATTGTTTTGGTTTTGCATCTTTAACAATGAAAAAGTCTACATTCTTGTAAAGTTGATCTTCATTGTTAAAGATATTTGGCCTTAATTAGAATCTATTTTACTATTTATAATTTTACTTAGAATCCTTACTGTGGAGAAACAGGCCCTTCAACCCAACAAGTCCACACCAACCCTCCAAACAGTAACCCACCCAGACCCATTCCCCTATACTTATCCCTGACTAATGTACATAACTACACATCCCTGAACTCTATGGGGCAATTTCACATTGCCAATTCACCTGACCTGCACATCTTTTGATTGTGAGAGAAATCCGGAACAAATCCACACAGAGGGAGAATGTGCAAACTCCACACAGTCACTCATGGCTGGAAACAAATCCAGGTCCTTGGCACTGTAAGGTAGCAGTGCTAACAACGGAGCCACTTTCCATCCCATTTTAGCAATGCATTGATATTTCAATGCACTAGCTCTAAAATTTTCTCAGGTATTTAGTGAATATCTATATTTTGTCATTGCATTTGTTTCATTATCAAGTTTCTTGAGGTATTGTTATTGCACAGCCTCTGGAGGAGATAGGAACTCATACAGCAACTTCCTTATTTTGTGTTTTTACATTTGCATATTGCTCATAATCAGGTTCTGTTTTAATCTTTAATCATAATGAACATTCACCATGCAGTTGTTACTTAACTTCAAAATCTGGTCCAATAATCCAAAATACTGATCTAAAATTTCTCAACTATGGACACAATTCAGATTTAAAACTTGACACATTCCTAATAATTTAAAAATAACATGTAATAAAAATACAAGGTGACTGATTAATTCATTGTAAATCAATGGCCCCATCATATTTAATCCTAGCATAGATCTGAATTTGCCTGAACACTGTCACAGATGACATGCTCCACTTGAAAATATTTGCAACACAGTTTTGTCACAGACATTTCCAGTAGCTTTTTGACAAATGATAGCACTAATTGAGCTTTAACATGGATAAGTTGTTTCACTTGGATGTTTTGTTCAGGATTTTTTTAAATCAAGTAGGCAATGATCTTCTTACAACAGAAATGAAATTATTCTGCTTTAGCCACAGATTAAAAAAAATCAATCTGCAAACCGGTAGGCCATTCAATCTATATAACTATTATAACAGTCAACAGAATTTGCATAAAGGTGAAAATGCTTCACTGCATAAAAAAGGCTTTCTGTCAAGGTTTATGAATTAACTCCTGAATTTTTGTAAGAAAATATTGCTTTGATCGTGTTGAAGGCAATTTTCTGCACTGCATTTCAGATCTGTATTTTGCACTCCACATTGTGGTGCGAGTCACGCAATAGTGAATGAATGAGTTTCAGGATTCTCTTTGTTCGCTGGTTGGATGAAAATGAATACCCTTAACACCTACATGCAAACAATTTATGCTTCTTCCTGTGCACTTAATCTCACAGTTTAATTTATTCATCTCTGGAGATAATTTATGCAGCAACAGGAAATTGTGACAGTTATGATTAACTCTTTGAACACCGTATTGTCTTTGCCCTTTGCGGCAGGCAACCTTTTTTTTATGAATCGCTGTAAATAGCTATATAGAAATCTCTACAGGTATAAAAGAAGAAATTACGAAAATGGAGCATATGTACATATTTTTTTCCTTGATAATTTCTACCTGAAAATTTGAACGCAGAGTTTTGAAATGCCGTTGGCTGCATTGTATTAATTTTACCAAAGGCAGTAAAAGATTAATTTAGTAACGGAACAAAGGTAACTACATCATACCTTTATGAGCAGCCAAAGATTGCATTCGGAAGCTCAGACTTCAGAAATATAGCTGATTGATACAATAACTTACATAAGGCACTTCTACTTTTGCGTAATTTTTAAATTAGCAATTACCTTTATTAACAATTTATTTAATCACGTTTAAAACTTGTAAAACACTCACTATTTAAATAGTCCTGTTCGTGGAGTCTTGTTACTTTATGTACTTCATGCACTGAATTTTTATGCATCTTTCATTTATACGAATTAAATTTGTCATTTTTAAAATATTTGCTAAATTGTCCCAGTTAGACATTTTTGCATAACTATATAAACCAATTTACCATCCTTCTTATAGTTGACGACACGATTTATAAATGATGACAATATTAGCATTTTGTGAGCTTTGACTTTGCAACGCGCGCACATATACTGAAAAATACAAACAACTTATTCCCTTCTCCATAATAATTTGTAATGCAATCTGATATATCGAACAAAGTAATTAACATTCATGTCACAGAAAAATCGAACAGCGTCCACTTCGCTGATGTGAATGAACCAGTTGGATGCGTCTTCTGGGGAATGATGAAGAGATAATTATGTGAAGGAAACTCTTCTAATTGAATTAGCATCTCAACTCAACTACAATAAATAATTTATTATGAATATGGTTTTACTAAAAATCCAAGCTATGACTATCAAATTGTAGTAATTAAATTAGCTTCTAGTTTTGAAAGAAACATACCTGTAAGGAAAATGGAACAACCCACTATTCAGAAATTCTATCCTGAATGAGTCATCCAGGTTCTTTCTTATTGGATAAAGCCATTAGCACCCAAGGGATCGTTTGGCAGATGCAGCAAGGCCCTATTTCATTCACAGAATTGTTGGTATGCGCCCTTACCATTTCATTCAAATAAATATAAATGATTGGAAATATCACTTTCCCATAGAATAGAAAGTGTTTTTTTTATTTGGTGGTATGAATCTATGTATTATATTAAAACCTGAATCGTTTCTGGGTGGATTGCTTGAGAGTTGAGTTAAAATGCTGAAAAATTAATTCAGTACATATTATGAATGAGATTTACACTTTTTTTATTTATGGTGTTTCTCTGCAGGAGAGAAGGAACGTGTTCATAAAATGGTGTGGAAAGAAAAGCTTCATACAATGCATCTTACGGATCTGGCACCAGAAGTGTTCAGTTCATTTTAATAGAGTAAACCATTTTACCTGAAAAAATACTGAGGATGTTCCCACCGTGTCTGGATAATGCAGAATTTCATGAATTCTAATTTCAGAAAGCAACATTAGATGGATAAGGAATGAAAATATTCAGTAGATTCATTTTATTTCCCTATTATAAATATTCAGTAGATGCATTTTATTTTATCTCCCTATTCTCAGTTTCAAATGTTAAATAGATAAAATGGGATCTTTCTAATTTAAAAGGCTGCTTTAAATTTATATTTTTAAACACATAAAGTCAGGTTGTTTTTCTCAGTTATAATATGATACAAATCTATTGATTTTTGTCCACTGTGGCTATGTTTAGATGCTATTCTTACATTTAGTATGTTGTCTTATCCACATTAGCATGTGAAGAGATTTTCAAAATAGTATATATATTATGACTACATGCAGCACTGAAAAGATTGTATGGCTTGCTGGGTTTGAATGATGGAATCGTCTAATGCAGTAAACAGACATAAGTAGAAATAATATTGCTGAAGATGAAATTCCTAGTGGTTAGAACTGTCTACTCTCTGGAAAAGAAAAATTCCTCAGCTTTGAGTGAAAATGCCCTTCTATCAAAATCGGAAGGGGAAATTTGAAAATTGATTGGTTCTAGTGTGCTGTAAGTGGGTGGATGGTTTTGCAACAGGAAGTGATTTGCAGTGTTCAGTGAGCCTTTTGTTGAAAAGGGTCTTCTCATTTGTGTGAGTCATGCTTTTGCTGCGAGCAGCTTGGCAGCTCTAAGCAGGATGGTGATCTCTGTCTTAGCAAAGTACTACTAGACCAGGCCCTTTCTTCTGTGCACAGGGTCGTTTTTATTTCTGTGATATTCATTTGCCTGGATTTATCAGGTTACCTTTGGTGCTATGAGAGTTCTGCTATGGTAGAACAAGTGCTTACTAAGTTTGCCTCAGATCCGGATGTACATATGCAGAAGAGCAGATAGAAGGGCATGCTTCACCGTACAAAGTATAACCGTTTTAGGAATGATTCAGTGACATCATTTGATGAGCTTATACACAACTTATCAATGAGCGGCAAAGGCACAACTGTTACAACGACAGCAACGACATCGGAAGGGCCTTCGTGCCCAACCTCATCAGAGGTACTCCGCAAGGATCAGGAAGATGGGCCCACCACACTCTGCACCTTCATCCAAAAGATGTCCCATTTGAAATTTG
The DNA here is from genome assembly GCF_037043375.1 of Chiloscyllium plagiosum. Lineage (NCBI taxonomy): Eukaryota > Metazoa > Chordata > Chondrichthyes > Orectolobiformes > Hemiscylliidae > Chiloscyllium > Chiloscyllium plagiosum. Next base: position 62,431,924 of record NW_028270140.1, read on the forward strand.
CTAATACAGGCAGCCTGTTAGGCATCAAAAATCTGTCCTCTGCAGTAAAAGACCTTGCAGTTTCTAAACTGCAAGGCAGTTCAAGCACTCCTAGTTCAGTTACAGCAGCAGTAGATATATGTAACCCTATCTCTACCACTCCGTGTTCCCAGCAGGACGTGAACAAGATGAGCACAGACAAGTGGGCCAAAGTAGAAGACATTCACCAGGGTGGAGACGACTGGAACCATAGTGGCAGTTTTGTCAATAGACCTTCACGAGGGTGGCTGCACTCTAATGAGAAGATCTTGGGACCCGGTGTGATGTATGTTGTGAAGGTTGGTTGCTTTTTTCTCAAAAAATTCTTATCTAAAAACTTAGACATCATCCATAAATATTACAGTGTAGCCTATTAACTTACTCTTTCAACATGTATGCACCAATCTGATACCCCATAAATATATATTAAACATAGTAATTTATTGATCCAACCTCAATAAACAAGCTTGTCTTATTATGTTAAAAATTCTCATTATACACTTAGTATTAGCAATTCATATTACATAGATTCATGCTGGTTATAATAAATTTATTTTAAAAAGATGGTTTTTATGTATATATATTCTATATAATTTTCTTTCAATCTAATATGTTCTGGTGAATGTTGTAAAGTATATTTGGTGCTGTTTATAATGCCTGTAAAATCTGACAAAATGTCGCAGCAATTAATTTTTCTCAATCCTGAGGGGTAATCTGTTTTTTAAAGACATGTTAAAAGTTGTTTGTTACTACGGACCTGTACATAGCTCAGTACATTTTGTTTCCAGCTAGCAAAATGCTGCAATTTGCATTTAATTAAGTTTATACAAGTGTTGTGCTTATGTATTGAACAATTTTACTTTAGCACATTACATGAATTAACAATCCACCAAATAAAAAGAAAATGAAATAATAACAACATAATAATCAAAGATATATCAAACTAAACCTAATCCAGCATTATTACCAACCCTGGTGAAAATGGGTTAATGCCGATGTAATTGATTATATAAAGGATTATTGCAGATGCAAAGTATTTTTGTATAGTAGAATCCTGTAATATGCGATTGTTGCGACAAATAAAATATTGCTTATAACCACAACTTGAGATAATAGGAATGTGATACCATCGCTAGCTCTGTGTCAGAAATATACTGGGACATGAAGTAAATGAGCTTATATTAGAAACATGCTGGAACCTTCTCATATAAGGTGGTAGATTTTCATGTACAGCATCACCTTGAGTAATCTCAAAACTGGTATCTGGAAAAGACTGCCAAACATCGATTAGAGTGATATAAAACAAAGTCAATTTAAAAAGAATTATGTGTACTGTTAGTAAGCAGTTTTTTGCACCTTGATCAAAAAATGTTTTTGACAGTTTAAAAGTGTACAGTTTTAAAACTAACCACACAAATTTACATTGCAGATCTATGTAGTACTACTATGTAGTAAAAATATGAACTAAATTGGTTGGAAAATTAATTTTCCTGAAACTGATCTATCTGTATGTAACCAAATTATGTAAGCGAAGCTTTTCTTGAGAAAAAGCATCCTATATGGACAAGAGCATTATAATCTATGAACATACTTACATTCTTCTGTTTCATTAGCAATAGTATTTGCAAATACCGCATTCCTCTCATTTATAAACTAGGGAAAAGACCTTCCATTAACTGATGGTGTTCTGTCTCATTCTTTTCTGATGCTGTGTTCAAAATGGTGGTTCCAAAAATAGATAACATTGAAAGATGCATTTGTATGCAGCTGAATCTAATTTTTGTGCTGCTGAGCAGAACATTCAATTGTTTATTAAACTTGATTATAGTTTAGTGAATTCCAGGACTACCTCTATCGTTTGGACCTAAATTTTAATGAGTGAAATGTCTGAAACTCAAGTACATCTGAAAGAATGTTACGTGTGGGTCATAATGTGGCTTTTCTTACATTTCAATGAATGACGTTAGAGGATTTAAGAGCAAAACTGTATAAGACATTGATAAATATGCTATTGATTAACTGCTTAAGCAGCTAACTACAAGTTGAAATGTCCTTACTGGGGCTATTCCAAGCACCCCCTCCTCATCCCAAGTACTTCCATTTAAATTTGGACCATATAAAAAAGGGAGAGTCAGTGATGGGGATGTGGGGTGTCTTTTGTTTTAATCATTCATAGCTATTGACTGCTGTTCATGTGAAAGTGGCAATGAATGTACACACAATGCATGCAGTGATGAAACATTACTGTTATTCTTAATGGCTATGCATCGAACAAATTTGTTTCTTGCTTGGAGCGTTTTTTTAATTAGTGCCTCATGTTCACTTTTCACTTCACGCACCAATGAAACAAACAACTTTCATTGACACATCTGAATAAAAGCTTTTCCAAAATTTCTGTATAATGTTTTATCTCATCACCTCAAGCTTTGCAGTTTTGGATTACAGCACATTTGCAATGTAGACAGGCAATAAATTTGAGAAGTGAAGAACCAAGTGCCTTTTTCGTAAAAGAGAAAAGTAGAATAAACAGTTTGATAAACATGCTTTTCCATGCTTTCAGAGTTTTGCTGTTTATGAATCATAAATCATGTTGCTGCTGAGGAATATTTCAGGTGCAGATGTTTGCTATCAAATTTGTTTCAATTGCATAGCAATCCCTCAAGGCTTCTTGTGTGCCATTTCCTTATGCCAGTGGTAGGGCAAACCAGCACAGTGGAATAGCATCTTTTGAATGAAGTAATGTGGATTAGCAAGCAAAGTCGAATCATTCAAGCTCCTCTCCATGTTCCCCCTTTCTCTCTCTAATGATTGGCATGTTGCAGTATATATAGATCTGAATATACTTTCAAGCTCCTCACAATAAAATAGAAAGATTCATTTGTCATTCATGACAGCTTTCCATAATTATTAAAAAATATCAGAAAGACACTTGCATGCTGTTAAAAATTGCCTCAAAGGGACAAGACAAAGGTACCAATTTGGAGAAATGTTTGAAGGAGAATGGAATTTTGCTGTTGCAATGCCAGCATGTTTTATTTAAAAATGTATACATTTTACAAGTTTGCTCAAAAACTAGTGAGATTAAGAAATGATTGCATAATTTATTATATTTCAATGTAATAAAATCTTTATGAAGATAATGTGTTGGCATCACAGAGTTTTGTTTGCATTCTGAAAAATGGAAAATAAATAAAATAGAGGAAGTTTCTTGTTGTAATCCAAGAGTGTTCATGTCAGTTACGTTGCAATGTGAACCGTATGGATAAAGCTTCAGGTAAAAAATTAACACTATTTGCAGAAATACTCAGTGGTTATGGGATAGCTTAATCAAGAGAGATAGGCAAACTGAAGTATATTGTCTTATTTCTTCCATGTGTCAACACTACACCTTGATCTGTGACAGGCAAATATGATCAACTTAAGCCTGAGCAAATTATTTTATTTTTTCATCGTTTGCAATGATTATTTTTCTCATTTTACAAGCTGTTATCCGAAACATTAGTTTGTTTAACTATCTCTTAAAACTCATGTAGAAAGTCATTTTCTAAATAGTTTTTCATTACATTAAACTCTGACCAAATTTTAAAATATCTTAAAATTCTCTGCACATTTACTAAACTTCCAGTGTTTCATTATGCACAGCATTTAAGTAAGTACTGATTAGATTACTTACAGCGTGGAAACAGGCCCTTCGGCCCAACAAGTCCACACTGACCCACCGAAGTGCAACCCACCCAGACCCATTCCCTTACATTTACCTAGTTGGTGTTCATGGATGCGAATTGTTAACTGTCTTCCTGTTTGTCCTATGTAGTGTTTTGTGTAGTCCTTGCATGGGATTTTGTACACTACATTGGTTTTGCTCATGCTGGGTATCGGGTCCTTCGTCCTGGTGAGTTGTTGTCTGAGAGTGGCTGTTGGTTTGTGTGCCGTTATGAGTCCTAGTGGTCGTAGTAGTCTGGCTGTCAGTTCAGAAATGTTTTTGATGTATGGTAGTGTGGCTAGTCCTTTGGGTTGTGGCATGTCCTCATTCCGTTGTCTTTCCCTTAGGCATCTATTGATGAAATTGCACGGGTATCTGTTTTTGGCGAATACGTTGTATAGGTGTTCTTCTTCCTCTTTTTGCAGTTCTGGTGTATTGCAGTGTGTTGTGGCCCTTTTGAACAGTGTCTTGATGCAACTTCTTTTGTGTGTGTTGGGGCGGTTGCTTTCGTAGTTTAGGACTTGGTCTGTGTGTGTGGCTTTCCTGTATACCTTTGTGGTGAATTCTCCGTTTGGTGTTCTCTGTACCATCACGTCTAGGAATGGGAGTTGGTTGTCCAACATAGGACAAGCAGGAAGACAGCTAACGATCCGCATCCATGAACACCAACTAGCCACGAAACGACATGACCAGCTATCCTTAGTAGCCACACATGCGGATGACAAGTAACATGAGTTCGACTGGGACAACACCACTATTATAGGACAAGCCAAACAGAGGACAGCCAGGGAATTCCTAGAGGCATGGCACTTATCCACTGATTCAATCAACAAGCACATCGACCTGGACCCAATATACCGGCCACTGCAGTGGACAGCTGGAACTGACAACTGGAAGCGACAGTTACAAATCACTATAAATGCCGGAGGAAACATCACAGAAGCACTTCACAGGAGGCTCCCAAGCACTGAGGATGTCACCTAGACAGGGGACGAAACGTCTGCAACACAAATTCCCAGCTTGGCGAACAGAACCACAACATGCTGGATAACTTTGGGAAGTAAGGAGCTGAGTTGCTCACTGCAGTATTCCTAGCCTATGATATGCTCTAGATGTGCTCTTTTGTAGCTGGTCCAGTTCGGTTTTGTGTCAATGGTGACCCCCAAGTTGTTGGTTAGTGGTGGATTCAGTGAAGGTAGTGCCATTCAATGTAAACACATGATAGTTAGATTGACCTTCATTGGAATTGCTAATTGCCTTTCACTTATGTGGGTTGAATATTAAGTGCCATTTGTGAGCCCAAACCTGGATATTGCCTTGCTGAATGTGCACATGGACTGCTTTAGTATTTGACTTATGAATGCTGTTGAATGTTGTTGAACATTAGTGAATGTTTCCACTCATAATTTTATGGTGGAGGAAAAATCTCAGATAAAGCAATTGAAGATGGTTGGAGAAACAATCCTGAGGAACCCTTGCAATGATATCCTGGAGCTGAAATAACTGACCTCCAGCAACCACAATAATCTTCTGTTGTGCTAGGATTGACTTGAACCAACAGAGAACTTTCTCCAAATTCACATTGTCTGTAATTTTCTTTGGGCTCCTTGATGTCAGACTCGAACCATTGATGTCAAGGGTAGTTGTTCTCACCTCTCCTCTGGACTTAATTTCATTTACCCATTTTTGTACCAAGGCTGTAATGTGTTCAGAAACTGAGTGGCCCTGGCAAAACCCAAACTGGTTGACTAAGAAGGTTGTTGCTGCTTGATAGCATTGATGATGATAGTGATGCTTCCAATACTCTTTTCATTTACTTGTGGGACATGAGAATCACTGGCAGGCCAGCAATTATTGCCCATCCCTAGTTATTCTTGAGAAGGCAATAGTGAACTGCCTTCTTGAATCGCTGCAGTATGTATGCTGCAGGTTGACCCACAATGCAGTTAGGGAAGGAATTCCATAATTTTAGAATGTAGAAAAGTACAGCACAGAACAGGCCCTTAGGTCCACGATGTTGTGCTGAGACTTAATCCTAATGTAAAAGATAGTAACTTAACCAACGCACCCCTCAACTCACTGCTATCCATGTGCATGTCCAGCAGTTGCTTAAATGTCCCCAATGACTTCGCTTCCACCACCTCAGCTGGCAATGCATTCCATGCATTCACAACTTTCTGTGTAAAGAACCTACCTCTGTCTCCTTTATACCTTCTTCCTCATATCTTCAAACTATGACTTCTCGTACCAGTCAATCCTGCCCTGGGAAAAAGTCTCTGGTTATTGACTCTATCTATTCCTCTCATTATTTTGTACACCTCAGTCAGGTCTCCTCTCTTCCTCCTTCTCTCCAGCGAGAAAAGTCCGAGCTTATTCAACCTTTCTTCATAAGGCAAGCCCTCCAATTCAGGCAGCAACCTGGTAAACCTTCTTTGCAACCCCTCCAAAGCCTCTGTATCTTTCCTATAGTAGGGCGGCCAGAACTGGACACAATATTCCAAGTATGGTCTCACGAGGGACTTGTAGAACTGCAGCAAAACTTCGCAGCTCTTAAACTCGATACCCCTGTTAATGAAAGCCAAAATACCATATGCTTTCTTAACAACCCTATCCACTTGGGTGGCAACTTTGAGGGATCTATGTACTTGCACACCCAAGTGTTCTTCCATACTGCCAAGAAGCCTGTCTTTAATCCTATGTTCAGCATTCGAATTCGACCTTCCAAAATGCATCACTTCACATTTATCCAGGTTGAACTCCATCTGCCATTTCTCAGCCCAGCTCTGCATCCTGTCTATGTCGCGCTGCATCCTGCAGTAGCCCTCTATACTATCAACGACACCTCCAACCTTTGTGTCATCTGCAAATTTACTAACCCACCCCTCAACCTCCTCATCCAAGTCATTTATAAAATCTACAAAGACCAGAGGCCCAAGAACAGAGCCCTGTGGGACCCCACTCAACACTGTCTTCCAAGCAGAATACTTTCCATCTACAACCACTCTGCCTTCTGTCAGCCAGCCAATTCTGAATCCAGATAACCAAATCTTCCTGTATTCCATACTTCCTGACTTTATGAATGAGCCTACCATGGGGAACCCTATCAAATGCCTTGCTGAAATCCATATACACCACATCCACTGCTCGACCGTTGTTGACCTGTCTTGACGCCTCCTCAAAGAACTCAATAAGATTTGTGAGGCATGACCTGCCTCCCTCAAAGCCATGCTGACTGCCTTTAATCACACTATGCTTTGCCAAATATTCATAAATCCTATCCCTCAGAGTTCTTTCCACAACTTTGCTGACCACAGACGTAAGACTTACTGGTCTGTCACTGCCAGTGATTTTCCCTATTACCCTTCTTGAAAAGTGGAACAACATTCGCCTCCTTCCAATCCTCTGGTACATCTCCCGTGGAGAGTGAGGAAGCAAAGATCTTCGCCAGCAGCTTAGCAACCTCCTTTCTCACTTCCCGGAGCAGCCTAGGATAAATCTGGTCTGGCCCTGGGGACTTATCAATCTTAATTTTTTCCAACATTTCTAGCACATCACCTTCATCAATCTTGATCTGGTCAAGCCTGTATCCCAACTCCTCTAAGTTTTCATTTACAACAAGTTCCCTTTCCTTGGTGAAAACCGAAGCAAAGAACTCATTTAGGGCTTCCCCTATCTGCTCAGACTCCACGCACAAGTTCCATCCACTATCCCCGATCGGCCCTACCTTCTCCCTGATCATTCTCTTATTCCTTACGTATGAGTAAAACCCCTTTGGGTTCTCCCTAATCCTTCTTGCCAAGCCTTTTTCATGCTCCCTCCTGGCTCTCCTCAGTCCATTTCTGAGCTCCTTTCTAGCAAGCCTGTAATTCTCTAAAGCTGTGCTAGATCCTTGCTACCTCCACCTTGTGTAAGCTGCCTTCTTCCTTTTGACAAGAAGCTCCTCTGTTCTCGTCATCCAAGGTTCCTTAATCTTACCCCTTCTTACCTGTCTCAGAGGAACAAATCTGTGCATCACTCGCAACAACTGCTCCTTAAGTAGTCTCCACGTGTCTGCTGAGCCCTTTCTGTGGAACAATTGCTCCCAGTCTGTACTTCCCAGCTCCCTGTCTGATAGCATCATAATTTCCTTTTCTCCAATTAAATATCTTCGCTCGGTAACTGCACCTTTCACTCTCCAAGGCTATGCTAAATGTGAGGCAGTTATAATGATTTTCACCAAAGTGCTCTCCCACCGTGAGATCTGACAGCTGTCCTGGCTTTTTGCCGAGCACCAAATCCAAAATGGCCTCTCCCCTCGTCAGTCTGTCTACATACTGAGTAAGGAAACTCTCTTGAACACACCTGACAAAAACGGCTCCACTTAGGAGGTTCCAGTTGATATTGAGAAAGTTGAAATCACCCATAACAACAACTCTGCTGCTTTTGCATTTTTCCAGAATCTGCCCGCCCATGAGATCTGCTATTAGGTGGTCTGTAGAAAACCCCCAATGCAGTGGCTATTCCCTTGCTGTTTCTAACTTCCACCCATACTGACTCAGTAGACAAACCTTCCTCAACAACCTTAGTTTCTGTAGCTGTGATGCACTCTCTGATTAGCAATGCTACACCCCCTCCTCTTTTTCCACCCTCCCTGTTCTTTTTAAATGTTCTAAACCCTGGAACATCAAGCAACCATCCCTGCCCCATTGAAACCCACGTCTCCGTTATGGCCACAACATTGTAGCCCCAAGTACTGATCCATGCTGTTACGTTCGACACTCTTACTCCAGACACTCCTTGCATTAAAGCAGACACACTTTAACCAATCCCTTTGTTTCATCGCGTGAGAAACCTTCCTGATAGATTCAGTATATCCTTTCACTGTCCTGTCTGCAACTGACCCCCCCCCCCCCCCACCCAGACATGTGGCTCTGGTTCCCACCCACCCCCACCGCCAAACTAGTTTAAACCCTCCCGAATTGCACGAGCAAATCTCCCACCCAGGATATTTCTACCCCTCCAGTTAAGGTGCAACCCGTCCTTCATGTACAGGTCCCACCTTCCCCAGAAGGTATCCCAATGGTCTAGGTATCTGAAGCCCTCCCTCTTGCACCAGCCTTGCAGCCACGTGTTAAGCTGCATTCGCTGACTGTTCCTCACCTCACTGTCTTGTGGCACTGGTAGCAAACCTGAGATCACTACTCTACTCGTCCTGCTCCTCAGCTTCCAACCTAACTCTCTGTAGTCACTTTTCAGATCCTCAATCCCTTTCCAGGCTATATCATTGGTGCCAATATGTACCACGTTTTCTGGCTGCTCACCTTCCCCCTTCAGAATCTTGTAAGCCTGATCAGCAATATCCCAGACCCAGGCACAGGGGAGGCAACATACCTTCTGGGAATCCCGTTCCTGACCACAAAATCTCCTGCCAATCTGTCTAACTATTGAGTCCCCTACCACTAGCGCTTTTCTATTTCTCTTCCCCCCCCCCCCCACTTCCCTTCTGAGCCACAGTGCCAGGCTCAGTTCCAGAGACCTGACAACGATGGCTTTCCCCTGGTAGGCCATCCCCACCAGCAGTATCCAAGACGGTATACTTATTGCTGAGGGAAACGACCACAGGGGATCCCTGCTCTGACCGTCGGTTCATTTCCTCCCCTGACAGTAACCTAGCTGTCCTTATCCTGTGTCTGGGGAGTGACCACCCACTTAAAAACTCCCCATAAGTCCTTTGCTCCTCCCTCGCACCTCTTGGCAAATGGAGGTCCCGACGCCTGAACTAAGATTTTTAAACCGTTAGACTCACCTTCCCAGAAGTCTTTCACTCCTCCCATTTGACCAATTGGCAGTGAAGGAATAGTGAATAATTTGGAGGGAAACTTACAGATGGTATTCCCACATATCTGCTGCCCTTGTACTACTTAGTGGAAGTGGTTGGAGTGTTCTGTCTGAGGATCTCTAGAGAATTTCTGCAGTGCAGCTTGTAGCTAGTACACACTCTGTGACTGAGCATGGGTGATGGAGTCACTGAATATTTGTGGACGTGATGCCATTCAAGTGGGCTAATTTGACAGAGGTAGTGTCAAGCTTCTTGTATTGTTGGAGCTTCATCCATCCAGGGAGTATTCAATCACACTCCTGACTTGCGCCTGTGGATGGTGGATGAGTTTTGAAGAATAAGGAGATGAGTTCCTCACTGCAATATTCCTAGTCTCTGAATTGCTGTTGTAGTCACAGTATTTATATGGTAAGTCTATTTCAGTTCCTGGTCAATGGTAACCTCCAGGATGTTGGGACTAGGGGATTGGTAACATCACTGAATGTCAAGGGGTGGTTTTTAGATTGGCAATGACTTTCTCCAATAAGAGGCACTGAGGGCTATGGATGACCAAGAGTAGACTGATGAAGTGGCATGTGTTGGGTTAAGTTCATTCTGCTTTCTCTGTACATGATATACTTGAGCAATTTTCCACATTGTCAGGTGAATGACAGCATTGTAACTACACTGGAACATCTTGATTAGGTATGTGGCAAGTTCTGAGGCACGAGTCTTAGTACTGTTGTCAGAATGTTGTCAGGCCCCATAGCCTTCAACTATTGCTTGATATCATGTGGAATGTCAGAGGCCGATATTCCATCCCAAGCTACCCTTTATTTACACGTGTATAGTATTTGACATTGATCCAGCTTCCTCAGAGCCAGCTGTCAGAGTGAACAGAACCTCTCGCACTCCTACTTATATCTGTCAGCCAGGGCTTCCTGCTTGGACCAGGTTAACAGCCCCAATCAAGGAACTCATATTCTGTGAGGTCACCTGGCTGATCTTGTTGCAATCACTACAAAGTGAATCGATTTGGCTGAAGACTTACATCTGTAATACTGAAAATCTTTAGAGGAGGCTCAACTGTAATATCATCCATTTGACACTTCAGGCTGAAGGCTATTGCAAATACTTCAGCCTTTTATTTTTGTTGCACTGATTTGAGCTCCATCATCATTCAGCATGGGGATGTTTGTGTAGTGTCTTCCTCCAGTAAGGCATTTCATTGTCTACTGCCAGTTGTGACTGAATATGGCAGGACTGCAGAGCTTAGATCTGATTTGTTGTTTGTGGGATGACTTAGCTCTGCCTGTCACTTGCTGTTTATGTTGTTTGGCATGTAAGTCCTGTTTGATAGCTTCATCAGATAACATCTCGGTTTTAGGTGTGTGTAGTGTTGCTATTGGCACGCTCACATGCACTCTCCTTTGAACCAGGATATATTGCTTGGCTTAATGGTAATGGTAAGAGTGGAGGAGATGCCAAGCTATGAGGTTGAAGTTTATTTTTCAGTATAATTCTGCTGTTGCTGATGGCCAACAGCACCTTATGGATGCCCAGTCTTTTAAATATTAGATGAGCTTGAAATCTGTCCCATTTAGCATGATGGTAGTACCACACATGTTGGAGGGTATCCTTTATGTCAAAACAGGACTTCATCTTCACAAGAACTGTGTGGTGTTCACTCTTAACAGTATTATAATAGATATTGTCCATCCCATGTTTGATCTGATTCCACATGACATAATGGGATCCAGAGTTAGTGCTGAGGACATGCAAGGCAACTTCCTCCCAATTGTATAATTCTGTGACCCCACCTCTTCCACCATGTCCTGCAGATGTGGGCAGGGATTGTGATGTTGTTGTCTGGGACATTGTTTGTAAGATATGATTCCATGAGTATGACCATGTTAGGCTGTTACTTGACAAATCTGTGAAACAGCTGCACCAATTTTGACTCTAGCCCATGTTGTTAATAAGGATGACTTGGCAAGGTCAACAGGGCTGTGGTTATCATCATTGTTGTCTATGTACTTACCCAGTGATCCATCCTGTTTTGTCCCTTTTGAGACTTTCCCGCAGTTAGATACCATTGAGTGGTTTGCTGTATCATTTTGGAGGGCAATTAAGAAACAACCTTATTGTGAGTTTGGAGTTACAAGACCAGGTAAGGACAGCAGATTTCTTTCCCTAAAAGACATTAATGAACCAGTTGGGTTTTAATTAGACAATGGTTTATTAGTCATCTTTAGACTTTTAATTCCAGATTTCTTTTTTGTTTTGTTTCCATCATGTGCTTTCGTAAGATTTAAACCCTGCACCCTAGAACACTACCTAGATCTATGAGTTACTAGTTCAACAATAATATCACTATGGCAGAAGTGGTACTGCAGATACCTGAGATTAGAGTCAAGATTAATAATACAACTATGCTATTGATAATTAAGAGTTGATAAAATATGACACTGGAATAGGCACAGCAGGCCAGGCAGCATCTGAGAAGCAAGAGAGTTGACATCTTGGGCATAAGGCTTCTTCAGGACTGGGGAGGGGGAAGGGGAGCTGAGAAATAAAGGGAGTGGCTGGGCAGGGCTAGAGGAAAGGTAGCTAGGATTGCAATAGGTGAGCGAAGGTAGTAGGTGATTGTGATAGGTTGGTGGGAAGTATGGAATAGATAGGTGGGAAGGAAGGTGAACAGGTAGGTCAAGTCAAGAGGACTGAGCTGAGTTGAAGGGTTGGATATGGGATGGGGTGGAGGGGAGGGGAAATTTGAAAACTGATGAATTCAGCGTTCATGCTGTGTGGTTGTATGCTCCTGAGGCAGAAGATGAGGTGTTTCTCCTCCAGTTTTGGGGTGACTTTGTGTAGGCAGTGGAGGAAGCCCTGAATGGACATGTTCTCAAAGGACTGTAACAGGTATTTGAAGTGGATGGCCACAGGAAGGTCGGTTTGCTTGGTGTGTACAGACCAGAGATGTTCCCTGAACTGTTCCATGAGATTGCGATGGTCTCTCCAATGTAGAGGAGATCACATCGAGAGCACTGGATGCAATAAATGAGGTTGGAGTATATACAAATAAACCTTTGATTAATTTGGAATGATCCTTTGGGGCCTTGGACAGAGGTGGGGGGGAGGTGTGGGTGCGGGTTTTTGCACCTCTTGCTGCAGCAGGAGAAGGTGCTGAGTGTGGAGAGGGGATTATTGGGTAGTTTGGACCTGATGAGGGAGGAGGGAATGGTCCCTACAGAATGCAGATAGGGGCGAGAAAGGAAATAAATTTTTTGTGGGGGTCTGACTGTAGTTGGGAAAAATGGCAGAGGATAATGCACTGGATTTGAAGATTGGTGGGGTGGACCGTGAGGATCAAGGGGAATCTATCCTTTTTTTTCAGGAGTGGAAGTTTGGAAAACGGAAGCGATTGAGGCATTTGATCACAGGAGAGGGAAAATTGTGGTCCTTGAAGTAGAAGGACATCTGGGATGTCTTGGAGTGCAATTGCTTCTCCTGAGAGCAGATATGGTGGAGGAAGAGGAATTGGGAATAGGGGATCGCGTTTTTACAGGAGGCAGGTGAGAGCAGGTGTAGTCAAGGTAGCTTTGGGAGTTGGTGGGTTTGAAGTAGATGTTGGTGTTGAGTAGGTCATTGGCGACTGAGAGATCCAGGAAGGGAAGGAAGGGTTGGAGATGGTCTAGGTGAATTTGAGGTCAGGATGGAAGATGTTGGTGTGGTGTTGGTTTGTTGAATGAACTGTGCTTAAGCGCCTCGTGGGAGCATGAGGCAGCAGCGATACAGTTATCGATGAAGCAGAAGAAAAGGTGGGAATGGTGCCGGTGCAACTGTGGAAGAGAGACTGTTCCATGTATCAGACAAAGAGGCAGGAATAGCTGGGACTCATGAGGGTCCCCATAGCCACCTTGGTCCCCCTTGGTCCAGGAACTTCCCATATTCGTTCGCGACACCACCCATTCCCTCTACCTCCCTCCATGACTTCTGATTCCCTGTCCCCCAACACCTCATCTCCTATCATGAACATCCAGTCCCTCTACACGTGCATCCCTCGTGAGAAAGGCCTACAAGCCCTCCATTTCTTCCTCTCTCACCGACCCACCCAGTCTCCCTCCACCTGCACTCTCATTCGATTGGCAGAACTGTCCTTCCCCTTAACAACTTCTCCTTTCAATCCTTCCACTTCCTTCAAACCAAAGATGTGGCTATGGGTGTCTGCACGAGTCCCAGCAATGCCTGCCTCTTTGTAGGATATGTGGAACAGTCCGTCTTCCACAGCTACACTGGCACCATCCCTACCTATTCCTCCGCTATATCGATGACTCTATCGGTACTGCCTCATGCTCCCATGAGGAGCCTGAACAATTCATCCACTACACCGACATCTTCCACCCTGATCTCAGATTCACCTAGACCATCTCTGTCACCTCCTTCCCTGTCTCTGGTGACCAACTTAACACCGACATCTACTTGAAACCCACCGACTCCCATAGCTACCTTTAGTACACTACCTCCCCTCCAACCCTGCTCCCATCCCCCAACCTAAAAACACAATCCCTTAATTGCAAACCCTCCACCTCCGCCATATCTGCTCTCAGGATAGGCGATTCCACTCTAGGACATCCCTTATTTCAAGTACCACAATATTCCACAATGTGATCAACAGTGCCGTCAATTGCGTCTCCTCCAATTCCCACACCTCCGCCTTCGAACCTCACTCCTCCACTTACAACCTCAAGAAGGATAGAATCCCCTTGGTCCTCACATTCCACCCCACCAATCTCCAAATCCAGAGCATCATCTTCTACCATTTTCGCCACCTCCAGCCAGACCCCCACCAGCAAAAGTATATTTCCTTTTGTAGGGACTGTTCCCGCCGCGTCTTCCTCGTCAGGTCCACATTCCCCACCAATGCCCTCTCCACACCTGGCACCTTCATCTGCTGCTGAAAGAAGTGCAAAATCTGCACTCAAAACCTCTCCCTTACCTCAGTCCAAGACCCTAAAGGATCATTTCAAATCTGGCAGAGATTTACTTGTATCTCTTCCAACTTTATTTATTGCATCCGTTGCTCTCGATGTGGCCTCCTTTATATCGGAGAGTCCGAGTGCAAACTCGCAGAACAATTCAGGAAACATCTCTGGCCCATACGTACCAACTAACCCCACCTTCCTGTGGCCATCCTCTTCAACTCTCCCTTCCAATCCCTTGAGGACATGTTCATTCTGGGCCTCCTCCACTGTCTACACAAGGCCACCTGCAAATTGGAAGAGGAACACCTCATCTTCTGCCTTGGCAGCCTACAACCACATGGCACAGTCATTGATTTCACCAGTTTCCAAATCTCTCCTGACCCTTCCCCATCCCAGATCCAACCCTCCAACCCAGGTCAGGTCAAGAGGGCGGAGCTATCTGTCCCACCTATCCACTCCACACTTCCCACCAGCCTATCACAATCGCCTCCTGCCTTTGCCCAACTATCACTATCCCACCTACCTTTTCCCTAGCCCCACCCTTTCCCCCAATTTATTTCTCAGCCTCCTTCCCATCCCCAGACCTAAAGAAGGCTTATGCCTGAAATGTCAGCTCTCTTGCTCCTCAGATGCTGCCTGACCTGCTGGGCCTTTTCCAGCACCACACTTCTGACTCTCCAGCATCTTCAGGCTCACTTTCTCCTCTAAGAGAAATGAAAGTACTTTAAACTGATTAAAGTTGAAATAAAAATATCCCCTTTTCTCACGCCACCTATTTATTATTTTAGATGCTTTCCCAATTAAGTCATCTGAGTCATTTACAAGTCTTGTCCTATTGTGGATACTATTTTACATCACTTTACTTGGTCTGATTTACGTTAGATTTTGTTTCATGTGACTACATATTAGTAGCTGATTAATTATGCAAGATGTTTGTAAGAATAGCTGTATGGAGTAACAGGCAGTTTTCTTTTAAAAAAGCTTTGGCTTTTTTGTGTGTACATGAGTTCTTTCATGGTGCAGTGTGCTGGTGTCTGTACTCCTTTGTAATGACTTTATCTTGATAGTCCAGCAATCTACTGAGCATATGTTCATTACCAATCTTGCTCTGATAAGATGAATATTGATTAGAGTAGATTCCCTACAATATGGAAACAGGCCCTTTGGCCCAACAAGTCCACACCGACCCTCCGGAGAGTAACCCACCTAGATTCTGAATTAGTGGTGCTGGAAGACACTGTCCTATCCCCCCTAGTCCAGGAACTCCCCACATACGTTCGAGACACCACCCACGCCCTCCACCTCCTCCAAGACTTCCATTTCCCCGGCCCCAAACGCCTCATCTTCACCATGGATATCCAATCCCTCTACACCTCCATCCGCCATGACCAGGGCCTCCAAGCCCTCCGTTTTTTCCTCTCCAGACGTCCTCAACAGTACCCTTCCACTGACACTCTCATTCGTTTGGCTGAACTGGTCCTCACCTTTAACAATTTCTCCTTCGAATCCTCCCACTTCCTCCAGACCAAAGGGGTAGCCATGGGCACACGTATGGGCCCCAGCTATGCCTGTCTCTTTGTTGGCTACGTAGAGCAGTTGATCTTCAGTAATTACACCGGCACCACTCCCCACCTCTTCCTCCACTACATTGATGACTGCATTGGCGCCACCTCGTGCTCCCGGGAGGAGGTTGAGCAATTCATCAACTTCACCAACACATTCCACCCTGACCTTAAATTTACCTGGACCATCTCTGACACCTCCCTCCTCTTCCTGGACCTCTCCATCTCCATTAATGATGACCAACTTGACACTGACATTTTTACAAATCCACCGATTTCCACAGCTATCTGGATTACACCTCCTCCCAACCTACCTCTTGCAAAAATGCCATCCCGTATTCCCAATTCCTCTACCTCCGCCGTATCTGCTCCCAGGAGGACCAGTTCCACCACAGAACACATCAGATGGCCTCCTTCTTTAGAGACCGCAATTTCCCTTCCCACATGGTTAAAGATGCCCTCCAACGGATCTCGTCCACATCCCGCACCTCCACCCTCAGACTCCAACTGTAACAAGGACAGAACGCCCCTGGTGCTCACCTTTCACCCTACCAACCTTCGCATAAACCAAATCATCCGCCGACATTTCCGCCACCTCCAAAAAGACCCCACAACCAGGGATATATTTCCCTTCCCACCCCTTTCCGCCTTCCGCAAAGACCGTTCCCTCCGTGACTACCTGGTCAGGTCCACACCCCCCTACAACCCACCCTCCCATCCTGGCACCTTACCCTGCCAGTGCAGGAATTGTAAAACCTGCGCCCACACCTCCTCCCTCACCTCTATCCAAGGCCCTAAAGAGCTTTCCACATCCATCAAAGTTTTACCTGCACATCCACTAATATCATTTATTGTATCCGTTGCTCCCGATGCGGTCTCCTCTACATTGGGGAGACTGGGCGCCTCCGAGCAGAGCGCTTTAGGGAACATCTCCGGGAGACCCGCACCAATCAACCACACCGCCCTGTGGCCCAACATTTCAACTCCCCCTCCCACCCTGAGGCCCAGGACATGGAGGTCCTGGGCCTCCTTCACCACCGCTCCCTCACCACCAGACGCCTGGAGGAAGAACGCCTCATCTTCTGCCTCGGAAGACTTCAACCCCAGGGCATCAATGTGGACTTCAACAGTTTCCTCATTTCCCCTTCCCCCACCTCACCCTAGTTCCAAACTTCCAGCTCAGCACTGTCCCCATGACTTGTCCTACCTGCCTATCTTCTTTTCCACCTATCCACTCCACGCTCCTCCCTGACCTATCACCTTCATCCCCTCCCCCACTCACCTATTGTACTCAATGCTACTTTCTCTCCATCCCCACCCTCCTGTAGCTTATCTCTCCACACTTCAGGCCCTGTGGCCGATTGGTGCGGGTCTCCCGGAGATGTTCCCTAAAGCGCTCTGCTAGGAGGCGCCCAGTCTCCCCAATTAGAGGAGACCGCATCGGGAGCAACGGATACAACGGCTTTTGCCCGAAACGTCGATTTTACTGCTCCTCGGATGCTGCCTGAACTGCTGTGCTCTTCCAGCACCACTAATCCAGAATCTGGTTTCCAGCATCAGCAGTCATTGTTTTTACCTAGTAACCCACCCAGACCCATTCACCTACCCTATGTTTACCCCTAACTAATGCACCTAACACTATGAGCAATTCAGATTGTGGGAGAAAACCCACGCAAACATGGGGAGAATGTGCAAACTCCACAGAGACAGCCGTCCGAGGCTGGAATTGAACCCAGGTCTCTGGTGCTGTGAGGCAGCAGTGCTAACCACTGAGCCACCGTGCCGCCCAGTTCTCCAGTTCTCTGCTGGCCAAATGCGCCCTCTCTACTAATTTCCGTGTTCATCTACTGGACATTTTATACTTGCCTTGCTGCTCATTTGCTGATTTTTTTTTGCAGAAGTTACATCAATTTTGGCTGGTTTGGACAAATATAATTGATCTCATTAGTAGTTTTGGATGTATGTACTTGATTGTCTCTGCTGATGCATGAATTCTATTGGCATTAGTAAGAGCGTAGGAATTACAATGTTAACAATGTTGTTGACCAGTAATGGCAATCATTCCCTATTAGTTATCGAAATAGAATAGGACATGCGATGAGTAGAAGCCAAGTGGATGAAGGTTTAGGGAGCCATGTCTCTAAGGCAAGCGAGCTGTGTTCCACACTCATGCAAAAGCAAGCTGAAATGACTGACAACATGATTTTATGGCTCTTGTGGTGGAATAGTAGTGTCTTGTAGAGTCATAGAGTTGAAGAGCATGGAAACAGGTTTAGTCCAACTGACCATGCTAACCAGAGATCCTAAACTGATCTAATTCCATTTGCTAGCATTTGGCCCATTTCCTACTAAACCCTATTGAAATACCATCCAGGTACCTTTTTAAATGTCGTATTCATCTCTAGTCTAGAAGGCCTGGGTTCAAATTCAGAGATGCCGGTGTTGGGCTGGGGTGTACAAAGTTAAAAATCACACAACACCAGGTTGTAGTCCAACAGGCTTAATTGGAAGCACTAGCTTTTGGAGTGCTGCTCCTTCATCAGGTGGTAGTGGAGAATAAGATTTTAAGACACAGAATTTATAGCAAAAGTTTACAGTGTGATGTAACTGAAATTATACATTGAAAAATACCTTGATTGTTTGTTAAGTCTCCCATCTGTTAGAATGACCATGTTAATTTCGCTTCTTTCATATGTAAATCACAAAACCCCTTCCAAATGCCACATTCTCAGGTGAACTCCAACAACTGGTGTCAGCCCAGACAATGCATCGAAGGTGTCAGCCCCCCCGTATGTTGCTGTCTGTACCACAATGTCCAGACTGATTCCAATCCAAAAAACGAACCAACAGAATCCCACGCGGACCCATGCAGTTCCCGAGCAAAGTACAATGTAACTCCGCAAATTTGTACTTGTAGAATTACATTGTACCCCGCTCAAAGACTGCACAAATCCATGCAAGACCCTGCCAACTCATTTTTTAGATCAGAATCAGTCCAAACACCATGACACAGAGAGCAGCACACAGGGGTACCAACACCCTCAACACATTATCTGGGTTGACACCAACCATAAAGTCCATCCGAGAATGCAACATTCAAAAAAAGTCCTGCAATTTACATATGAAAGAAGTGAAACCAACATGGTTAAGAATCACACAACACCAGGTTTAGTCCAACACGTTTAATTGGAAGCACACTAGCTTTCGGAGCGCCGCTCCTTCATCAGGTGGTTGTGGAGGACACAGTTATAAGGCACAGAATTTATAGTAAAAGTTTACAGTGTGATGTAACTGAAATTGTACATTGATTGTCTGTTGAGTCTTTCATCTGTTCGAATACCATGATAGTTTCACTTCTTTCATGTGTAAATCACAAAACTTCTCCTTAAAAGTTACATTCTCAGGTTAACCATAACAACTGATGTTAGCCAGACAATATGTTGAAGATGTTAGCCCCCTGTGTTCTCTGTCTGTGCTATGATGCCTAGACTGATTCTAATCTAAAATGTGAGACAACAGAGTTTTACATGGATTCATGCAGTTTTTGAGCAAAGTACAATGTAACTCTGCATGTACAAATTCACCCCACAAACGTATATGTATAAGTGTGCATGTTGGACTTTGTGTGTGTCTCTCTCTCTCTCTCTCTCTGGGTTGGGGAGTTGTGAGTGTGAGAGAGTGTATATGTGTGTGTGTATGTGAGTATAGAGTGTCTTAAGTCTATGAGGGGGTGCATGTGAGAGTGTGGGAGTGTGAGTCTGTGTATATGTGTGTCCGTATGTGTATAGGAATGCCTGTGTGTATAGTGCAATGGTGGTCACCTGTAGTGTGACATGAACCCAAGGTCCCGGTTGAGGCCCTCCCTATGGGTATGGAACTTAGCTATCAGCCTCTGCTTGGCCACTTTTCACTGCTGCCTGTCCCAAAGTCCGCCTTGGAGGGTGATCACCTGAAGGTCCGAGGTCGAATGTCCTGGACCGCTGAAGTGCTCCCCAACTGGGAGGGAACACTCCTGTCTGTTGATTGTTGTGCGGTGCCCATTCATCTGTTGCCATAGCCTTTACTCGGTTTCCCCAATGTACCATGCCTCAGGGCATCCTTTCCTGCAACGTATAAGATAGACAACGTTGGCTGAGTCACATGAATACCTGCCATGCACATAGTGGGAGGTTTAGATTAGATTACATTACTTAGTGTGGAAACAGGCCCTTTGGCCCAACAAGTCCACACCGCCCCGCCGAAGCGCAACCCACCCATACCCCTACATTTACCCCTTACCTAACACTACGGGCAATTTAGCATGGCCAATTCACCTGACCTGCACATCTTTGGACTGTGGGAGGAAACCGGAGCACCCGGAGGAAACTCACGCAGACACGGGGAGAACGTGCAAACTCCACACAGTCAGTCGCCTGAGGCGGGAATTGAACCCGAGTCTCTGGTGCTGTGAGGCAGCAGTGCTAACCACTGTGCCACTGTGCCGCCCCACATGTAATGGTGGTATCCATGTCCACACTCTGACACACTCTTATAAATAGGGACAAGATTAGAGTGGTGCTGGAAAAGCACAGCAGGTCAGGCAGCATCCGAGGAGCAGGAAAATCGACGTTTCGGGCAAAAGTCCTTCATCAGGAATTTTCCTGCTCGATTTTCCTGCTTCTCGGATGCTGCCTGACCTGCTGTGCTTTTCCAGCACCACTCTAATCTTGACTCTAACCTCCAGCATCTGCAGTACCCACTTCTTCCTAGTAAGTAGGGACACCATTGCCACCATCAGTGCTTCCTTCATATTGTGTTTAATATGAAGCTGATTCATCAGCTGAAGTGGACCAGCAGGTAGTAAGCAGTAGGAGGATTCCTGCCCATGTATGACTTAATGCTATAAATGTTTTGGAATCCAGTGCAAATGTTGAGAACACCTAGGGAAACTCCCTGCTGACTGTATGCCACTATGCCTTCATCTCCACTGGATCTGTTTTGCCGGTGGAATAGGATAATCTAGGAATGGTGATAATTTTTCCTAGACCATTATGTGTGAAGTATTCTGTTGCCTGACTCGTCTGTGTGACAATATTTGACACTACCTCCGAGTTGTGAGTTTGGAGGACATTGTAGGGTCAACAGGACTGAGTTTGCTGTGGTCATTTCTGGGTAGATGCCAGGTTAAATTCCTTTGTTGAGACTTCATTTGAAGTGATTTTCTCAAATTTCTGAGGAAGGGACACCTGACCGATAATGTTAACTCTGATTTCTCTCCACAGATGGTGTCAGATCTGCTGAGCTTTTCCATCAAATTTTAATTTTGTGTATATATAGACTAGTCCAGTTGAGTTTCTGAGCAATGTTAATCCACAGGATATTGAATGTGGGGAATTTAGTACTGATAGTATTGAATGTCAAATGGAAATGTTTAGACTCTCAATTGTTGGAGATATTCATTGCACAAATGTTACTTGTCATATGTCAGTCTGAACTTGGAAATTGTCTAGGTCTTGCTGTTTTTGGACATGAATAGTTTCAGTATCTGAGGAGTCTGAAATCATGCTGAACTTGGTGTAATCATCAACCATTATCCCCATTTCTAACCTTATGATGGATGAAAGATCATCGATAAAGCTGCGCAAGATGGTTCGACCTCAGACTCTACCCTTAGGAATACCTGCAGATGTTATCTAGAGCTGAGATGAGTGACCTCCAAAAACTGCACCCATCTCCCTTTTGTAATAACATGAATCCAATTAGTAGGGAGTTTCCCTCAATACCTATTAACTATGGTTTTTCTCCTGCTCCTTCATGCTACCCTTAGTCAAGTGCAGTCTTGATGGCAAGAGCAGCCTCACCTCGCCTTACATCAGCCATGCAATTCTGCTCTTTTATCCACGTTTGAATAAAAGTTATAATGAGTTCAGGAGCTGAGTGATCCTGATGGGACCCAAACTCAGTGTCAGGGGTAGATTATTGCTAAGCAAGTGCTAATTGATAGCATTATTGATGCCACCTTCCACCAATTTACTGATGATTGAGAGTAGACTAATGGAAGGGTACTTGTCCAGGTTGGAATTTTTCTGTTTGTTCTTGTGTGCAGGACATACATAAGCAATTTTCCATGCTGTTGGTTAGATTCCAGTGTTTTACTGTACTGGATTACCTTGAATAGGGGTCTGGCAAGTTCTAGAGCACATATCCTCAATATTATTACAATAATTATTATCACCCTACACCCCATCTTTATCATATATACTAACCTTTTCCTAGCTGCAATCAGTTCTGAAGAAGGATCACTGGATCTGTTAACTCTGTTTTCTCTGCACAATTGCTGACAGACCTGCTGAGTTTTTCCAGCAACTTCTGTTTTTGTTTCTGATTTCTAGCGTTCACAGTTCCATGTCTTTTTTGTTTAGTTATTACCAGAATACTGTCGGGGCCCAACACTTTGCAGTACCCAGTACCTCCAGCAGTTTCTTGATATCACATTAAGTGAGTTGAATTGGCTGCAGCCTGGCATCTTTATTGTTGTGGATCAGTGGTGCTGGAAGAGCACAGCAGTTCAGGCAGCATCCAAGGAGCTTCGAAATTGACGTTTCGGGCAAAAGCCCTTCATCAGGAATAAAGGCAGTGAGCCTGAAGCGTGGAGAGATAAGCTAGAGGAGGGTGGGGGTGGGGAGAAAGTAGCATAGAGTACAATGGGTGAGTGGGGGAGGGGATGAAGGTGATAGGTCAGGGAGGAGAGGGTGGCGGTTTGGCCCGAAACGTTGATTTCGAAGCTCCTTGGATGCTGCCTGAACTGCTGTGCTCTTCCAGCACCACTAATCCAGAATCTGGTTTCCAGCATCTGCAGTCATTGTTTTTACCATCTTTATTGTTGTGGCTGAGCTGGATCACTCATTCTGCAATTCTGGCTGAAGATTGTTGCAAGTGTTTTAGCCTTAACTTTTGAATTGTTGTACTAAGCTCTCCATCAATGAGCTTGGGCATATATGTACCTCCTGATGTACTTGTATCATATGACCTGCCATTAAATCATGTAGGACAACACTTCTCACTGTACTTTGGTACATGTGACAGTAGTAAATCAAATCAACAAGTAATGTTGTAGCATCACCAGTTTGACACCTTGTATTTAGGTAAACCTCATGCTGTTCCTGGCATGCCCTGCTGCACTTTTCATTTAACTTCGTTGTTCCCTGAGCTTGATGATAATAGTTTAGGGGATATGCTGGGCCATAAAGTCACAGATTGTGTTTTGATACAATTCTGCTGTTGATAGCCCACAGTACCTTTAATATATACAATATCTGTTTGAAATCTACACAGTGATAATGCACAGTGATAATGCCAGATAACATGATAGAGGTTATTCTCAATTGAAATTGGGATCTTTGTCTCCACTAGGACTAAGTGATGGTCACTCCTACTGATACCATCATTGACAGATGCATCTGCGGCAGGATGAGATAGATATGCTTTCTTCTCGTTGGTTCCTTCAGGGTCTGCTGCAGACCTAGTCCAGCAGCAGTGCCCTTTAGGACATGACCAGCTCAGTCAGAAATGGCACTCCAGGGCCATTCTTGCTGGTGGACATTGAAATGACTCACTGGTACATAATGCACTCTTGCATTATGTGCTTCCCCCAAATTGTGTTTAACGTGAAGGAGTACTGATTCATCAGCTGAGGTGGACCAGCAGGTAGTGAGCAGCAGGAGGATTCCTGTCCATGTATGACTTGATGCTATGAGATATCTTGGAATTCAGCGTCAATGTTGAGGATACCCAGGGAAATTCCTTCCTGACTGTATCCAAGGAAGATGATAATTGTTTCTGGGGCATTGTGTGTAAGGCATTCTGTTGTCTGACTAGTCTGTGACAATTTTAAAACACTATCTCCAGATGTAGGTTAGGAGGACATTGTAGGATCAACAGGACTGAGTTTATCTAAGTGGCTATTTAAATATGTCCCAAATTTTCATTTCTAAAAGCTTCCCCATCATTTGACTGGCAGATGGTTTTTATTTCTCTTATTTGCTTTGTCAGTTCCCCTCTGAAGGTTCTGTGGTTCTCAGTTGTATCACTCACCTGACATCTGGCATAAATATACTTTATCATCTTCACTTTAAACGCTATCTCTTTTCTTGTCCAGGGAACTCTAGATTTGTTTGCCATCTTTTTCCATTATGGAAATACACTTTTATTGTACTTGAACAATCATTACCTTAAAAGCAGTCCATTGATCAGTTACAGTTTTACTTGCTAATCTTTGATTTCAATTCATGTGGTAAATGATGATGATGACAGGAACAGACTTTAGGAGGACATTGAAACCCTGAAGAAATCAGCAAGCAGGTGGCAGATTAATGAAGCGAATGCAAGGCAATAGATTTTATGATGAAGAATGAGGAGAGACAATATAAACGAAGTGGTACAATTTTAAGCAATATAGAAAAAGATCATTTGACTTGGATTGTTGCTCTTACAGCAGAGTAGGTTGAATAGAGATTAGGAGCAGATGTTGATATAATGATTATATCACTGGACTTGTAATCCACAGGCGAGACTAATACTCTGGGGAAATTGTTTCAAATTCTGCTATGGCAGCTGGTGGAATTTAAATTTATTTAATGAAATCTGGAATTAAAGGTTAGTGACAGTGATGGTGACCATGAGGCTATCCTTGACTGTTGCAACAACCCATCTGGTTCATTAATGTCTTTGTAAAGGAATGCATATCTTTGATCCTTAGCTGGTGTGCATTCGTGTGATATCTGGGTTCACAGTAAAGTGGTTCATTCTGTACTGCTCTCTAGTTTGGCCTAGCCAGTAATACTTACATCTCATGAAAGACTATTAAAAGCAATTGATAGAGTTATTCAAAATCGTGAATGATTTTGATAAATTAAAATTTAATTGATTCCAATGACAGAGGGACAGTATTTAAGGAGCATAGGTTTAAAGTAATTGGCAAAAGGAATCAAAGGCAATATGGGGGAAATTTCCTACATCGTGAATCCCAGCGATATGGAATATACTGCCTGAAAGGGAGATTAAAGCAAATTCAATTGTGATATTAAGAAGAGAATTGGGCAAATACTTGAAAGGAAAACAATTGCAGGGCTCTTGAGAAGAAAAAAAGGGAATTGGACCGAATTAGAACTTGTACAGACATGGTGGACTTTGTGTTGTATCATTCTATGGAGAGTAGTATGTGATGGGTTCTCGAGGAGTTGATACTGTGATCATTGCTTTTCTTGTGGCTGAATGATTTGGACATGAGTATAGGGAATATAGTTTTGAAGTTTGTGGATGATGCAAAACTTGTAATGAATAAGAGATTAGCAGATGCCGTAGACTCAATTTCATCACATAGATGGAAATTAGAAATCAGGAATTTTCTTGGAGTTGTGAACCAACCTCCATTTCCAGTATGAAAGATTTTCACAATCTGGGAGGTGAGCTAGTCTGGAAGGAGGAAATGGTGGTGCCCAAGTTCAAAGATCAACCTCTGTTCCTAGACAATGCTTCAGATCAAAGGATGGCCTCCTTATCTCTTATTCCCTTTATGCCCTACTCTCCCCTTGCGCTGCCTCAACACCCCTCAACTCCTCACCTCCCTTAATGCATTCACCTCCACTTGCTTCAATCATCTTTATCCCCTAACACTACACCCCCAACTCTCTCACCTAATATCCAGTTTATAAGTAAAATTCACAAGTGGTATAATAACACTTTGAAGTCATAGGCACTATCCTCTTTAAAAGTTCATATCAGTTAAAATCAAGAAATTCCCATGCAACTGTGCAAACAAACTTTGCAGTCCAGGAATCATCAGTGCCTTTGAAGGTTGTCAATAGCTCATATATCCAGTGTAACTTTTAAACAGCGAAAGAGATGGCTGATCTGTTCTGTCGAGAATAATTAACAGCTATGGGAGAATTTAAAGTAGCTCTGGGTCTCACACTACCTCGTTTTTTGTGCCATGCAAACTAGTAAATTATTAGTGAATAATCTTAAGACTTCTCCAATGTGACGAAGTTGTTTTTCATTTAGCAGTTTACCAGTTGGCAATTATTAGTTAATGGTCATTTATCTTTTCTGTTCACAGCGTTATTATCAATAACTTTAGGAAACATAGATATAATTCAGGCACTTTAATGACCTGTTAAAGAGGTGACTCATGGACCTCCAATCCATGAGTTGACACCTTCACTCTGTATTCGTGACATAGAAATATTTCCTAAATATCCCTCTTGAAGATTGCGTTCTGAAATGCATACTCCGAGAGTGATGGTGGCAACTTCAAATCAGTGATTTGTTGGTTCAAACATCGACAAAAGAGCTGAACTCCAGAGGTGAAGTGAGAGTATTAACTCTTGACATCAAGGTTGTATTTCAATGAGTGTGGCATCAAGGAGCCCTAGCAAAATTGGAATCAAAGGGCATCGGGGCAAACTCTCTGCTGGGGTTGCAGTCATACCTGGCATATGGTAAGATGGTTGTGGTTGTTGGAGGTCAGTTATCTGTGCTCCAGCATATCTCTGCAGGAGTTGCTCAGGGTAGTGTCCTTGGCTGAAAATGTGACATGAGCCCTTCTTCAGGAATCTGAAGGGCTCATGCCCGAAACGTTGATTCTCCTGCTCCTTGGATGCTGCCTGACCTGCTGCGCTTTTCCAGCAACACATTTTCAGCTCTGATCTCCAGCATCTGCAGTCCTCACTTTCTCCTTGTAATGTCCTTGGCCCAAACATTCACCTGCTTCAACAATGATCCCTCCATCACAAAGTCAAAAATGCAGTTCGCCGATGATTGTACAGTGTTCAGTGAGATTCACGTCTCCCTATATACTGAAACAGTCCATGTTCAAATGCAGCAAAACTTGGACAATATTCAGGCTCAGGCTGACAAGTGACATGTAACAATTGCATCCCTCAGATGTCAGACAATGACCAGCACCAATAAGAGATAATCTAACCAGTGCCCCTTGAGATTCAATGCTGTTGCCATCACTAAAGCCCTTTATCAGCAATATCAACTTTCAGGGGTTATTGTTGATGAGAAACTCAACTGGATGCACCATATAAATACTGTGGCTACAACATCAAATCAGAGGTTAGGAATACTTCAGTGAGTAACTTACCTCCTGACTCCCCAAACCCTGTTGACTATCTGCAAAGCACAAGTCCGGTGCGTGATGGAATACTTCTCACTTATCTGGATGACTGCAGCTGAAACAGCACTCAAAAAACATGACATTATCTCGGACAAAACAGCCCACTTAATGCACCACATCCATAGCATCCACTCTTTCAGTGACCCATGATCAGTAGCAGCAGCTAGGACCTATGGGACTTGGAGCAAAGCTCTTGATCAAATATTCCAGTTATCAAGAGGTCCATATAATCAATGTAAAAATTAACAATAAGTAATAGATACATAATGCAAGAGATATACACATCAATGTTATACTTTATTTACAGCATAAATTACTTAAATAATAATACAACTTTGCCTTACTGGCAGAAAGCCTTCTCACTTGCACCCTCAACTGACGACTCGAACATTGAGGAGATTGTGATAATATAATAAACTTGTGATATTTAGGATGCATTTTTGCCCATTTGTCATGGTTCATAAGGTGCTGATTAAAACAAAGTTTGCTGTATCACAAGAGGGACTGCAGAAATTCACCAAAGATCCTTCGACAGCACTTTCCAAACCTATGACCACTCCTATTTTGAAGTACAAGAGTAGCAAATACATGGGAAAAGTACCACCTGCAAGTTCCCATCCAAGCCAATCACCATTCTGACCTGGAAATATATTATTATTCCTTTAATTGTCACTGGGTCAAGATCCTGGAATTCCATCCCGAAGGGTATCACATGTCTACGTGAACTGCAGCAGTTCAAGAAGGCAACTCACCATCACCTTCTCAAAGTCAATTAGGGAAAGGCAGTACTGGCTGACCAGCTGGTGACGCCCATGTCCTACGAGTGATTGAAATAGTCTTACATGTCAATAGGATAGTGCTGTGGCGATCAAAACATGCTACTCCCAAATTTGTTAGAAAATGTAAAAATAATAAGTACATATATTCCCTGATTTATCTGATTTTCAGATTTGGTTGACAAAAAGCACAAGAAATACTTAACAGGATTCAAACTAAGGTAAAAAATTATGAACATTCAGCATATAAGTCTCGCAGTTAAAGCTCTAATCCCTTATAAGCTGCCCATTAAACACACTGTACACATACATGATCTGACACTGACAGGTCAAGATGTGGGTGTCATGGATGAAGAAAAACTGTGAAAGCAGTTCAGAGTTTTCTGTACACAAGGTCTGCTGAGATGATTTGTGTGCTGATCATGGAGTCATAGGAGACAGACCCTCTGGCTCAAACTGGTCCATGCCGACCAAAATGTCCATCCATCCTAACCCCATTTCCCTGCACTTGGCCCATATCCTTCTAAACCTTTCCTATCCATGTGTTTGTCCAAATGCCTTTTAAATGATGTTAATGTACCTGCCTCAACCACTTCCACTGGCTGCTCATTCCATAGGTAAAAACAATAACTGCAGATGCTGGAAACCAGATCCTGGATCAGTGGTGCTGGAAGAGCACAGCAATTCAGGCAGCATCCAACGAGCAGCGAAATCGACGTTTCGGGCAAAAGCCCTTCATCAGGAATAAATATGCATATCGCTCTCTGTGTAAAACATTGCCCCTCAGGTTCCTTTTAATTCTTTCCCATCTAACCAGAAACTGATGCCCCCTCATCCTTGATTTCTCAACCCTGGGAAAACGACTGAGTGCATTCACCATATCCATGCCTCTCATGATCTTGTATACCCCTATAAAGTCAACCCTCTGTCTCCTACACTCTAAAGAAAAAACATCCTAGCTTGTCCAACCGCTCCCTACAGACCGTTGAGTCCTGGCAACATCCTTGTAAATTTCTTCTGCACTATTCCTAGTTTAATAACATCCTTCCGATGACAAGGTGACCAAAACTGAATACAATACTCCAAATGCAGCCTCACCAACATCCTGTATAACTGCAACATAACTTCCCAACTTCTGTATTCCATGTCCAAACTGATGAAATTCACTATGCCAAACGTCTTCTTCACTGTCCTTTTTCCTGTGACTACACTTTCGGAGAACTGTGAACCTGAACTCCAAGATTCCTCTGTTCCAGTGCACTCCTTAATACCCTACCATTCACCATGAAACTCCTACCTTGATTTGACTTTCCAAAATGCAAGACCTCACGCTTATTTATATTAAACTCCATTTGTCATTTCTTAGCCCACTTCCCCTGCTGATCAAGGTCTTGCTTGCAATTTCTGAGAACCTTCTTCACTGTCCACGATAGTGTCATCAGCAAACTTACTAATCATGCCTTGTACATTCTCATCCAAATCATTGGTTTGGATAACAAACAGTCATGGGCCCAGCACCAGCCCCTGAGGAGGTTCCCACTAGTCTCACTTTCTCCTAGAATGCAGTTAGCACTTGTTCTCTGTTTGAAGAGACAGAATCTGCAGAAATTTAATTTGCCAAAATGGTCAGGAGAAGGAATTATCAGAATGGACTCTCCAAAGACTGAAGGTAACAATTTTTAACTTGTAATTTCGTGAAAGTGGAGAAGCAAGTCTGTTTAGAGGTGGGAATAACTTGGTTGGTTCTTCTAAAGAGGACAATTATATGAAGTGATGTAATGGATAAATATGAAGTAAAGTTATGGTTTGTGTGAAAAAACTAACAAGGGGTGTCTTTTGATGTTTAGAAATCTAGTTGCCTACAAAACAATGTTTCATCAATGTTGATTTTGGCTAATTTCTTAAACTGAGAGTCTGAAGGCTTGAAGTCTTGTGATTCATTTAGGTTAGTCACTGTAAATTCAAATTTCTTTTTAAGTGTTTGTAGTCTCTCAGGGGACATAACTTATTTGAATGACTTGTACCTAAGTACAGTGAAAAGTTTTGGTTTTTGTGAGCAGTACAGGCAAATGATAGCAACCAAGCACATCAAGATCATAAGGTACTTAGAGTGAGTTATACAAGGTTATGGCTGCACAGGAGGTGCACAAAGCAGGATTAACATTAGCAAGTTCAACATTATTTGAAGTTAGGGAGGCTCATTCAACAATATAATAACAACAGGGAAGAGACTGTTCTTGAACCTGTCGATGCATGTGTTCAAGCTTTTGTATCTTCTACCTGATGGAAGATATTGGAAAAGAGGTTAGTGGGAGGGATCTTTGATGCTGGCACCCTGTCCATGGATGGGAGGTTGGCCTCCATGATGGTCTGGGCTGTGCACACAACTTTCTGTACTTATTTATGGTTCTGGGCAGAGCAGTTGCTGTGCCAGACCATTATGCCCCCTGATAGAATGCTTTCAGTAGTGCATCTGTAAAGATTGGAGAGGGTCTTTATGGACATACTGAATTTCCCCAGCCTCCTGAGGAAGAAGAGATGTTTACTGTCTCATCTACATGGGAGACCAGGATTGTTGGTTATTGTCACTCCTAGGAATGTGATGCTCTTGACCCTCTCCACCTCAGCTCCATTGGTGAAGATAAAGGTGTGTGCTCCTCCTTTCTTCTTGAAGTTGATCATCAGTTCTTTTACTTTTCTGACATTGAAAAAGAGAGGGGGCTGAAAAGGCATCTTTGAAGGGTTATCATGGAGGAGGTGCTGTTTTCTTTAGGAGCAACAGGAGTTTTTCCTAATCCTATATGAAAGAACCTTTCCTCACAATCCTGTTCCCACCTTGGATAGCCTTGATCCCTGATCTCATTTATTTTACACTGGGGAGACAGGATGCCAACTTCAGAACATTTCAGAGAACATCACTGGGACACAAGTATCAATGGACCCCACCACCATGTGGCCGAACACTGCAACTCCCTCTCCTACTCCACCAAGGACATGCAAATCCTGGGCCGCCTCCACTGCCAAATTCCAGCCACTGAACGCCTGGAGGAAGAACACCTCATCATTCGCCTTGGGACCTTCCAACTACCTGGGATCAAAGTTGGTTTCACCAATTTCCTCATCTCTCCTCCCCCCACCTTATTCCGGATCTAACTCTCCAACTTGGCACCGCCCTCTTGAACTGTCCCACCTATCCATCTTCCTTCCCACCTAACCGCTCCACCCTCCACTCTGACTTATCACCATTGCCCACTACCTTCATCTACCTATCGCATTCCTAGCTACTTTCCCCACAGCCCCATCCCCCTCCCATTTATGTCTCAGCCCATTGCCCCCCTCTCCCCCCACACATTCCTGATGAAGAGCTTATGCTCGAAACATCGACTCTCCTGTTCTTCAGATGCTGCCTGACCAGCTGTGCTTTTCCGGCGCCACACTTTTTTTGACTCTGATCTCCAGCATCTGCAGTCCTCACTTTCTCCTGCCCGTAATATGTCTCGTTAATCCCCGACTCTGGTTTCAAACCTGGAGGTCGCTTGCTGTTATTCCCTCTTTCCCACAAGCTATAAACTACCTCCATTCACTGATTTAAACCTTCCAGCCTCTTTCTCGACCCATACCAACTCCCACCCCTGTGTGATATCAGCATTCCTCCCAGGCCAGGTCACTGATCCTTATGATTTGTTTATTCCCCGACTTTAGCCTCCAATTTCCTGAGGTTTACTCTAGTCCATGCAGTGACATAATCTTTGTCCATCAGCCATAGAGATCTCCTCCTGAAAACCAGC
The DNA here is from genome assembly GCF_037043375.1 of Chiloscyllium plagiosum. Classification (NCBI taxonomy): domain Eukaryota; kingdom Metazoa; phylum Chordata; class Chondrichthyes; order Orectolobiformes; family Hemiscylliidae; genus Chiloscyllium; species Chiloscyllium plagiosum. Next base: position 62,463,711 of record NW_028270140.1, read on the forward strand.
TTCATGATAATGAGGCGCAAGGCTTGATATCAAGAGGCTCCTCACAAACTGACCATCTACCTCTGGGAGGATCAACTGACCTATGGTTATATGATGACATCAACAAATCACCTTTATCTCTTACTTATCTTGTTTATGTTATGCACAAAATACAAATCAAATTAATTTCTAAATGCTGCTTTAAGTTTTTGAAATAGAATAACATAAACATAAAAGATAGGTAAGATAATATAAAGGATATTTAATAAATTTTGACTTTGGATTTTTTTCCAGTATTGCAGCCATGCATTATTAAATTCATGTTGACTGTGATTATTTCCCTGTGCCTAAGTGCTCAGCCCTCTATTCCTAATGACAGTTTCTAGTAACTTGCACACATTGGAGATCCAAAAATGTGCAGGTTAGGTAAATTGGCTATACTAAATTGCCCGTAGCGTGAGGTGAAGGGGTAAATGTCGGGGAATGGGTCTGGGTGGGTTGCGCTTCAGCAGGTCGGTGTAGACTTGTTGGGCCGAAGGGCCTGTTTCCACACTGTAAGTAATCTAATCTAATCTAATCTAATTTAATTTGACTTTTAGTCATAGAGATGTATAGCACAGAAACCGAACCAATGGCCTAACTCTTCCATGCTGGGCATATATCCTAAATTAGCCTAGTCCCATTTGCCAGCATTTGGCTCATATCCTTCTAAACTTTTACAATTCGTATATCCATCCAGATGTCTTTTAAATGTTGTAATTGTACTAGCCACCACCACTTCCTCTGGCAGTTTATTCCATACATGCACTACCCACTAGGTGATAAAGTTGCCCCTTTTTTATATTTTTCCCCTCACTTAAACTTGAGAGTGAGAAGTCCATAAGTAGTTGGTTTCTCCATTCCACTTTCTTAAATCCTGGAGGAACATTTGAAATTTATACATATTGATGTCATAACAAAGTGAACTTCTCAGAATTTTATCCTTGGGTGTAAAAGTCCAGAAAAGAGGTGATAACCATATTGGCAATTCTCAATTCTTCTTTTCCTGAGGTTTCCCTGAGGCTGATGATGGATCTTTGTCTATGTTTGCATTAGGCACAGACTAGTTGGAGAAATACTAAAGAGGTGGCATGGTCCCGTCACAAAATCCAGGATCACTTTCTAGTTATGCACTCAAAGAACCTAACAAAAAGATCATTGTGGTCTGTGTCCAGACTCCACTGAGTGAAGAAGATTTGGGAGCAAACTGAACACTTTGGGTGAAAACTTGAAAAATCGCGTGGCTTCAAGGTTTATCTCTGGAACACTTGTGCAGCTAAAAATCGAGAGTACACCACTTCCAGCATGACCTGTACAACAAACCATAATGGAAGGCCAATAACTTTGACAGTATGAAAGTGGCATACATGAATCAAAATGTTATTTGTTTCTGTTTGTTGCTCCACAAATGCTGCCTGACCTCCTGAGTGTTTTCAGCACTTTTCGATTTAAATGCAGATTTCTAGCCTTCACAGTATTTAACATTTACTTAATTCTACATTGTTGTTTGATTACGTTTGTGGTATCAATCAATAATCATGTGGTGCTTTTCTTTGGTATATAAAAAATGTAGAGTCCAAGAGTATTGAAAGGAGTGATCTTAATGGATCAAATGACATTTTCTTATTGCACACTTCTCATTGCGTCAGTGCTACTTAACCTTTGATCACATATACGTTCTGGATATCTAAGTGAATATGATTTATTCTGCACAGTACAAAGTCACTGTCAAATAAACTGGTCTATGAAACAATACTGCAAAACGCATGTGGAAACACCCAAAATGGTAATAATATTGCGAAGACAATAAAAGCAACATGATCCCAAGTGCATATTTCCAGCTATCAGGCAACCCATTTGCAAAACAGAAATTTTATTAGTGGCTCAAAGTTTGTGAGAAGATTTGTAGCTCGGGTGCTCGTTGCTGTGGTTCTGTTCGCCGAGCTGGAAGTTTTTGTTGCAAACATTTCGTCCCCTGTCTAGGTGACATCCTCAGTGCTTGGGAGCCTCCGGTGAAGCGCTTCTGTGGTGTTTCCTCCGGCATTTATAGTGGCCTGTCCCTGCCGCTTCCGGTTGTCAGTTTCAGCTGTCCGCTGTAGTGGCTGCTTTAAAATGAACTATTGAGCCCACTGCCAAGAAATATCATAAATTATTGATAATGTAAAGCATTACAGAGATGGCAATTAAGCAAGGTAGGTCAACAATTTCAAGTGTCGATTAGAGCAAACAGCTGTTATTTGGTTTCTGCATGGTGTAAGATGACTAGGTGTGTTTTAAAGTCACCATGTGCTATTGGACCTAAACTATATCTTATTTTATTAAGCTTATTGATTCATGGATAATTGATACTGTTTCTGCCATAGACAATCCCAACTGATTTGGATTATTGTCTGATGGGATTTTGAAAGCAATATTAGTGTCTCCCTATTGACCAGAAAGCTTTTTTAAAAAAACTAATGAATGTAGATTTTAATACTCACTTGGTGTTTAACTGAGTATAAAAGGATGATAAAGAAACGTGAAGAGATGCCAGATGATGCACTGATTTAACCTGTCCCTATATCACTAAAGAGACAGGCACAATTTTCGTGCAATATCTGAAAAGCATTTCATCTTGAGGTTGAAGATTATTGGAAATACAATTATAGAGTTCCACAGAATCGCATGGCAGAGTAATTCTTGAATTCAGGAAATTACAGGTGAGCAAGATGTTAAAGCAGAAGACAAGTACAACTAGGGAACGGGCAATATACTCTGTGCAGGTAACTTTAACTTGCATATTAAGCTTTTAATTGAAAATGTTTTAGAACTGAGGGATCTTAAGCAAGTGAAGGAAGGGAGTGGTGAAAGCTGGATTGCCGGGTAGAGGAACTGGCTGTAATGCTGAAAATATGAGACACAAATAAAATTATTGTATCTTTCCAGACCACGTAAACAGTGACAGGATGGACCATTTCCATCCAATGGTAGTTCATTTGGAGTTTGTGGACAACTGCAGGACTCCCTTACCCTTGAAGATATTGTGGTGTTCTCTTGTATTCATGAATTTTGCAGAAATGGCTGAGGGAGTGGAGATCTTTTGTTTGTCGTCAAGGTGGAAAATGTGACAGAAATATTAGCTACTGCATTTTAATTGGAATAAATTTGTCCCATTCAAATATCAAATCTATAGTCAATATAAATATTTGATTTTGCACAACTAGTATATCCAAGGTACAAGGAACAACATTACCATTATTTATTATTTTAGCTCGATAATTGGGTTCAAATAATTTGGAACACTAGCTGTGCACAGGAGTAATGTTATAAAATTGCACAATAAAACTGGTGTTGAAGCATATAATCGTGAGCCTCAAGATGAATGTTGTCCTTTTCAGAGGCACTGAAGTTATCATTCTTAAAATCCTCTCCCTCAGTGCTGCCAATTTTGCCTCGAGCCACAATTATGAGAAACATTTTGGACTTTAAGACTGAGGTTATCCATCACCCCCTTTCTCTATCTACCATGCTGAATGTACCCATGTGCTTCCCTTTATGCTCCAGCTCACTAAACCTGATCCTACGTTTGTCTCTTGTTTCTCTTCTACCCTCCCCATGCCCTGGGTGCTAATTTTATTCATGAGGCTCATCTCTTGCTCCTTTTATCCCTTGCACACTGAAATGCTAACAATCTAACTTCCCTTTCTCGACCCATGCTAAATTAAATATCAAACGATTCTCATTTAGTTCTCTTTTTGCTTTCAATTCCATCATCACATGCTTTCATGAAAAAGCACACCCTGAAAGTAGAAAGTGACTGCTGAAATGAGCAAACAGCACATGAAATTTAATTGAAGAGAAATCTGAAGTGAGGCATTTTGGAAGGAGTTTCAATGAGAGGTGCTGTAAATTAAACACGAGTTTTATACAGGGTGTATAAACAAACCTGGGGTCCTTGTCCATATCTCCCTGAAAGTGACTATACAAGTAGATAGGGTGGTAAAGAAGGTGTATGTTATGCTTGGCTTTATTGGTTGAGGCACTGAATACAAGAGTCAGGAAGTGATGTAGCAGCTTTATAAAACTTCAGTTAGGATGAACTAAAGAGTATTATGTCCAAAACTGGTCACCACATTACAAGAAGAATGTGAAGGATTTGGAAAGGGTGCAGAAGAGATTTTTCAGGATGCTAACTGGATGAGAGGGTATGAACTATAAGATGAGGCTGGACAATCTGTTTTCTCTAGAGTGGCAGAGGCTGAGGGGAGACCTGATAGAAGTTTATAAAATTATGAAAGACATAGATAGGGTTGGCAGTCAGAATCATTTTCCAAGAGTTGAAATATTTAATACTAGAAGGTATGCATTTAAGGTGAGAGGGGGAAAATTCAAAGGAGATGTGAGAGGCAAGTTTTTTAAACAGTGTGGTAGGAGTCTGGAATGTGCTGCCAGGTTTGTTGGGGTAGATATGATAGGGGTGTTGAAAGGGCTTTTGGATAAGCACACGAATGTGCGAGGAATGGAGGAATATGGAACAAGGACAGGCAGAAGGGATTCGTTTAAGTTGATATGATGTTGGTAAAACAGTGTGGGCCGAAGGGCCTGTTCCTGTTCTGCAGTGTTCTATGTTTCGTGATTCACAAATAGACCTTTAAATGTAGTAAGGCATCAAGTAGGTAAAGCTGTAAAACGTTATCAAGGATTCTAGTTGAAATAGGCAGAGGTAGAGAGTCCAAGAGCAAGGAATTTACGTTAAACATTTTTAAATTGCTGGCTAGATTTATGTCTCCAATTCGGCCACCATATTTTAGAAAGAATCACAAGGCCTTGGAGAAGGTTCAGAAGAGTTTTAGTAGAGTATCACCATGGATGTGAGGGACTCCATAAACAGTTATCTGGAGAGATTAGAGAAGGATTGTTCTCCTAAGAACATGTAGAGGGAAAAAGACAGTATCACTGGCACCTGTGGAAAATTATTATCATTCACAACTAATACTGAACGTGGTGCCAGTAATACTGGCTGTAGCACCAGTCAAGCTGGACATGGTGCCGAGTAATACTGGTTGTGATACTAACACTAGTTCTGGGGCCTGTAATACTGGCTGTTGTGGCAATAATATTGGTTGTGGCATCTGTGAGAATCAGCATTGTGATGTCACCTGGATGCAGTGCCAGTTTTACAGTCTGTGGTCCCATATTCAGCTGCTGTTTAAATGCATTTTCCACATTTTTAAAAATTCATTTGTGGGATGTGGTGGTGATCTGCCTTCTAGAACTGTCCACCCTGCTGTGGGTTGACCCATATGCCATTAAGGAGGGAATTCCAGGATTTTGACCCAGGGAAAGTGAAGGAACGGTGACAAGGTGAGATATTTCCAAGTCAGGATGGTGAGTGGCTTGGAAGGGAATTTGAAGGTGCTGCCCTTGTCCTTTTAGATGGAATTGGTTGTGGGTTTGGAAGGTGTTGTCTGAGGATCTTTGGTGAATTTCTACAGTGCATTTTGTAGATAGTACACACAGCTGCTATTGAGCGTCAGTGGTGGAGGGAGTGGGTGCTTGTGGATGCAGTGCCAGCCAAGTGGCTGTTTTCTTCTGGATGGTGTCAAGCTTCTTGAGTATTGTTGGGATTGCACTCGTTCAGGCAAATGGGGAATATTCCATCACACTACTGACTTGTGCCTTATAGACAGGCTTTGGAGAGTCAGGAAGTGTGTTGCTCACCATAATATTCCTAGCCTCTGACCTAGTCTTGTAACAACTGTGTTTATGTGGTGAGTCCATGTTGAGTTTCTGGCCAATGATAACCCCAGGATGTTGACAGTGGCGGATTCAGTGACAGTAATACCATTGAATGTCAAGGCGTGGTGGTTAGATTGTCTGTTATTAGTGATGGTCATAATCTCGCATTCATGTGGCGTGAATGTTATTTGTCACTTGTCAGCCCAAGCTTGGACATTGTCCAGATTTTGTTGCATTTGAACATGGACTGTTTCACTATCTGAGGAGTCGCGAATGGTGCTGAACATTGTGCAATCATCAGCAAACATCCCCAGTTCCTACCCTTATGATGGAGGGAGGGCATTGATGAAGCAGCTGAAGATGTTTAGACCTAAGACATGTCATAGAGCTGAGATGGCTGACCTCCAACAACCACAACCATCTTTTAATGTGTCAGGTATGACTCTAACTACCAGAGAGATTCCCCCCAGATTTCCATTGATTCCAGTTTTACTAAGGCTCCTTGATGCCATGCTCAGTTGAATGCTGCCTTTATGGCAAGGGCTGTCACTCTCACCTCACCTCTGGAATTCAACTCTTTTGTCCATGTTTGAACCAAGATTGTAATGGGGTCAGGAGTTGAGTGGCCCTGGTGGAACCCAAACTGGGTGTTGCCAAGCAGTTTATTGCTGAGCAGTGCTGCTTGATAGCATTGTTGATTACAACTTCCATCACTTTATTGATGATTGAGAGTAGATTGATGGGGTGGTAATTGGCTGGGTTAGATTTATCCTGCTTTTTATGAACAAGACATAGTTGGACAATTTTCCCCATTGTTGGGTAGATGCCAGTGTTGTAACTGTATTGGAACAGTTTGGCTAGGGGAGCAGCAGGTTCTGGAGTACAAGTCTTCAGTACTTTAGCTGGAAGATTGTCAGGGCCTTTGCAATATTCAGTGCCTCCACATCTGAAGTAAATCGAATTTGCTTAACGTTGGTATCTGTAACACGGGACCCACTGGAGGAGGTCGAAGGCTTTTTGTCTCTAAGGAAAGCAATTCACTGTAAAAGTGCATATAATTGGAGGGACCTTCCACTGGAACTTTCAGTGTATGAATGTTGATTAAGGCCCTGAGGGGGCACCTTATGGCAATGTCCAGGGTATTACTGGCTGGGCCAGCATTCATTTATAATTTTGAAAATTATTTTACTGGATGGAAACCTAAAACAGAAGAGTACACAGTCATTTCAAAAAGGGCAATACTTTCAAGAACATGATCAACAGATACATAAGAAAATCTCACCTTCCCCTCTCATCACTGTAACATTGTTGCGCAGAGGGCTGTTCTATCTTCTTCTGTTTAGGTCCATAATCTACTCCAATATATAATTGTGACTTTGGGCTTGCTCCTTGCTGCACTAATTCCCTCAAATCTGAGGTGCTGGAAAATGTAATTAATGATTGCAGAAACAACTTGGAGTCACAATATGGTGTTAAAAGCTAGGATGATGTTCAAAAACATCAAACATCAAGAGAATGTAGATGGCTGCACAATTAAAAATATAGGTTGGGTGTCTTCATTAAAGAAGTGGGCATACACTCGGTCATGAATGTACCTGCTGCAGAGTATGACAGAGTGGCCGCAAGAATCTTGACAACATCGAGCTTGCCTTCGAATCAACAACATTTTCCCACTAGCATTCTGATTTCCTGTATTTGCATCTGTTGGATGAAAGTACATATTAGTTTTCTGCATTGAAAGTCTGGATCTTATGCAGACTAAAGGTGGCACAGTGGCTCGCAAATTCTCCCTGTGTCTGCATGGGTTTCCTCCAGGTGCTCCAGTTTCTTCCCACAGAACAAAAATGCACAGGTTAGGTAGGTTGGCCATAGTAAATTGCTCTTAATGTACAAGGTAGGTGGTTTAGCCATGGGAAATGCAGGATTACAGGGATTGGTTAGGGGATTGTGTCTGGGTGGGATGCTCTTCGGATGATTGGTATGGACTCGATGGGCTGAATGGCCTGTTTCCACACTATAGGGTTTTGATGATCTGTGAAACATGTAAGTATTTAGACTCTACACGCACTGAGGTGATATGTTTTAGAGTTGGAAGACTGGAACTTTAACATCCCATCTATCATACAACAGATGTGGAACCATTATTTAGTGCCCTGAGAATAATCACCATCCCATTGATGGAAGTGTAGAGAATATCTGCATGGGGCTTGGCTTTCTAACCAGTCAGTGAGGACACATGGCCCCTGACTAGCTGCACTAATCTGAGTGGTCCTGATTTCACGAGGTCCATGCCTCGGCTGGTCTGTGAAGGTTATCATGTTTCAACAAAAAAAAACTTATTTATTTCCTTCTTAGCCAAATGCTGTGCTCTGATCTTAAACAAGAAGTTGTGTCATCATTTGACAAACATCATATGTTATATATTGTTTGCAGCTCCTGAAGGTGGCAATGAGGTTCTCCAGATGATCCATTCTGTCCTGGAGATGAAGGTTCGTTCTTGTGGCTCCTGTAATTCATGGTCACTGTTTCCAGCCACTCATTTTGGACCATCTTTACTGGAGGGGCATTTCATGAATGTCATCCCCTTCCCCAAATCAGAGCCAGAGTCCGATTGTGTCTCCCAATTGAGTTTTTTTTTTATTCACTTGTAGGACTTGGGCTGGCCAGCATTTATCGCCCATCCCCAACTACCCTGGAACTGAGTGAATTGCTAGCCAGTTTCAGAGAGCAGTTGAAAGTTGGCCACGTTCCTGTGGGTCTGGAGCGACATGTAGGTCAGATCAGGTGAGGATGGCAGATTTCTCTCCCTGAGGGACATTAGTGAGCCAGATAGGTTTTTATTGATAATTGGCAATGGTTGCATGGTTATCAGTAGATTCTCAATTTCAGGGTTGAAACGGAGTCCTCAGAACATTAGCCACATTTCTCGCAATAGTATTACAAGGTCCATGCCTCCCCTGGAGCACCCCTGCAATAAAACTTCCATGAGGCTCTGCAACTATTTGTTCCAGTTGTGTCTCTGTGCAGCCTCTATTAGCCTTCTATCAACAAAGAAAATCTAGAGTTTACATTTTTGACACTATGTTGTGCTGCGCAGTTGTATATCCCATGCGCCATTTGCACAGATTCAGTCCTACATGACTTCAGCAAAACCAATGAGTGCCTCAAATATCTACTCTGGTTGCACTAATAGCCTCCAAAGCTGTCTTCACCTGCAATGTTTTCTGCATAGAGGGGCAATGAACTAGTGATAATATCACCAGCCTATTAATTCATAAAGTTATAGAGTTGTACAGCACGGAAACAGACACTTCGGTTCAACTTGTACATGCTGATCACATATCATAAATTACTCTAGTCCCATTTGCTAGCATTTGGCCCATATCCCTTTGAACCCTTCTTATTCATATATCCATCCAGATGCTTTTTAAATGTTGTTTTGTACTGGCCTCCATCACCTCCTCTGGCAGCTCATTCCATACACACATCACCCTCTGCATGAAAATATTGCCCCTTAGATCCCTTTTAAATCTTTCCCCTCTCACCTTAAACCAGTAAACCCTAGTTTTAGACTCTCCTACCCTGGGGAAAATACCTGACTATTCTCCTTATCCATGCCACTTATGATTTTATAAACCTTTATAATGTCACTCCTTAGCTTCTGGTGCTCCAGAGAAAATAGCCCCAGCCTATTCAGCCTCTCCTAAAAGTCCAAACACTCCAAACCTGGCAACATTCTTGCAAATCTTTTCAGAACTCTTTCAAGATTAACAACATCTTTTCTATTGCAAGGACACCAGAATTGAATACAATAATCCAAAAGTGGTCAAACCACTTTTGGGGTGGCACGGTGGCTCAGTGGTTAGCACTGAAGCCTCACAGCACCAGGGTCCCAGGTTTGATTCCAGCCTCAGGTGACTGTGTGGAGTTTGCACATTCTCCCTGTGACTGCATGGGTTTCCTCCCACAATCCAAAAATGTGCAGGTTAGGTGAATTGGCCATGGTAAATTGCCCATAGTGTTAGGTGCATTAGTCAGAGGGAAATAGGTCTGGATGGGTTACTCTTTGGAGGACTGGTTGGGCCAAAGGGCCTGTTTCCACACCGTAGGGAATCTAATCTAATCTATAACAAAGTCCTATACAGCCACAACATGACCTCTGAACTCCTATACACAGTGCACTGAATAATAACAGCAAACATACCAAACGCCACCTTCGCTACCCTGACCACCTTTAGAGGCCTATGTAAAAGCCTTGGGGACATGAATTCAAATCCCACTGCAGAAACTGGTGAAATCTGTAGTGGGGTTGCTTGTAGTGTGACACGAACTCAAGATGCCTGTTGAGGCCATCCCCATGGGTACCGGACTTGGCTAGCAGCCTCTGCTCGGCTATTTTGCATTGGTGTCTGTATCAAAGTCTCCCTTGGAGGATGGTCACCCGAAGGTCCGAGGTCGAATGTCCTGGACCGCTGAAGTGTTCTCCAACTGGAGGGGAACACTCCTGTCTGTTGATTGTTGTGCAGTGTCCATTCATCCGTTGCCGTAGCCTCTGCTTGGTCTCACCAATGTACCATGCCTCAGGGTATCCTTGCCTGCAGCGTATGAAATAGACAACGTTGGCCGGATCCCATGAGTACCTACCACATACATGGTGGGACGTGTCCCCACGCGTAACAGTGGTATCCATGTTGACATTCTGACACGTCTTGCAGTGTCCACTGTGACAAGGTTGTATGGCGTTGTCCTGAAAGCTGGGCAGTTTGCTGCGAACAATGATCTGTTTGAGGTTTGGTGGTTGTTTAAAGGCGAGAAGTGGAGGCAGTGGAAGATTTTGGCGAGGTGCTCAACCTCATTGATAGCGTGTTGCATAGGAACATGGTGTAGCTTTTCGGCTCCTGGGAAGTACTGGACAACGAAGGGTACCCTGTCAGTTGCAGCATGTGTCTGTCTCCTGAGGAGGTCATTACGGTTCCTTGCTGTGGCACGTTGGAACTGGCGGTCGATGAGTTGAGCATTGTAACCCGTTCTTATGAGGGCATCCTTGAGTACTTCCAAGTGCCCGTTACGTTCCTCCTCATCTGAACAGATCCTGAGTATGCATAGGGCTTCAGGTGGAAGATGGAGAATTGTAGCATTGAGGTTATCTCTTGGTTTGCGGTAGAGTGAGGTGCTGAGGTGCTCATCCTTGATGGAGATGCATGTGTCCAAGAATGAGACAGATACTAGAGAGTAGTCCATGATGAGTTTGATGGTGGGATGAAACTCATTGACATCACTGTGTAGTTGTTCCAGTGACTCCTCGCCATTGGTCCAGAGGAAGAAAACATTGGCAATATACCTGGTGTATAGTGTTGATTTGAGGTCCTGCGTAGAGAAGAAGTCATGTTCGAACATGTGCATAAAAATGTTGGCATATTGGGGTGCAAACTTGGTCCTCGTAGCTGTTCCATGTGCCTGGATGAAGAACTGGCTGTCAAAGATGAAAATGTTGTGCTGGAGGATAAAGCAGGTGAGTTGTAGTATGGTGCTCAGAGATTGGCAGTTGTTGGTGTTGAGAACTGAGGCTGTTGCCGTCATTGTGGGGGATGCTGGTGTAAAGTGCTAAAACATCCATTGTGATAAGGAATGTTCCCGGTTCAACTGGTCCATGGGTGCTGAGTTTCTGTAAGAAATCTGTAGTGTCACAACAGAAGCTCCAAACCATAGATGCATAACAGTATGGTAGACTACTAAATGCCTTTTGAGAAAGCAAGCCACTCAGTTGTATCTCACAAGTGGTGAAGAAACCAAGAAGAGAGATAAAACATTCTCGACCAATCTACCTGCTGTACTTACATCTGATGAAGTTCTTCACTCTGAAGTGACGAGGAGTGTGGAGTAAATGATCCATCTTGGCCTCCTCCAGAGGTTTCCATGTATACAACTTTTTAGCTAATTCAATTCACTCCACATAATATATAAGAAAAGGCTGAAGGCATTGTATACTGTGAAATATATGAGCCCTGTCAATATTCCAGCAATAGTATTGAGGACATATACTTCAGAACTTGGCACATAAACAGCCAAGCTGTTCCAGAACAGATACAACACTGGCATTTACCCAACAGTATGGAAAGTTGCCCAGGTTTGTCCTGTACATAAGAAGTAGAGAAGGGTGGTATGATGTCTCAATGGTTAGTACTGCTGCCTCACAACGCCAAGAACCTAGGTTTGAATCCATCCTTAAGCAACTGTCTGTGTGGACTTTCCTCTGGGTGCTCTGGTTTCCTCCGACATTCCAGAGATGTGCAAGTTAGGTAGGTTAGCCATGAGAAACGCAGGGTTCTAGGGATGGGTGGGATGCTTATAGGAGTGAAGCCCCTCCTGATCGGTGACAAAGACTGAGGAGGGAGACAGGATCCAGGCACATGGCAGTCTTTATTCTTATTCAAGCTATCCCCTGTTCATGCAGGAGAAGGCCAAAGATTTCACCTGAATCTGGCCTTGACGTGAGAACGCAATTGTTCCCTTAAACCTTAACTCAGATAGGAAGAGAGAGATCAATGACTCTTTGGTTTTTACAAAGAAATACAATATTTTTATGTTTTGTGTTACAATAATCACATATAACATAGTCACTGTGCCCCTTCTCCTTATTCTGTATAAGCAATCCTGTGAAACACCTAATCAATGATGGACACTCCTGTGAACAGCCTTGGATTCCCATCATCTCATAATGTTTAACATATATTGTAATCGCCAGGCCTTGGAATCTTTCTATTTATCTATTAATTCTATTCCAAGGTTACTGACTGTATTTGTTCAGACATGTCCCAGATTGTTTGAATTCTATTGCCCATTGTTTTCCTTTGCTATCTCTATCAAATTTTGTTACTCCCCATATATTTTCCCACTGTCCTAATGATATATATAAGGCAGCTGGTTCTAACTAACTGCTGTATGATTCATAATATTAAATTCTATCATAATATTAGTTATATGTAAGGTTTTATGGTTACTTCTATGGTTAGCATGCTTTCGCTAATGTGTTGCAAGCAATTTATTTCTTACAGGGTGTGCCAGGTGTGATTAGCTAACCTTTGCACCTATGAATCTTCTCCCCTGATGATTTTTAGTTATCAATGTATCTTGTTGTATACTTGTATCTATAACTATGTTGGAATCTACTTCTGTGATTATCTGAAGAATCTTTAACTCGAAACTATTCCTTAATCTTGTGAATAATTAAAATACAACTAATTACTGCAAAATAACTTTGGCTGCTGTTTTCACAGCTGCATGATGACCATCTTATGGACTGAGATTTGTTGTCCTTATTCTTTTCACCTAATGGGACAATGTTCTTTTATTAATGAGGCTGAAATCAATCACATGTTGCAGTTTAATGAACTTGTTTAATCCTTTAGATTTTTACGAGCCACAGTCTCTCTAGTTTATTTGTGTCTGTTGGTAGAAGTTTACCTCCTCTAATGCTTGTTAGAAATTTTCAGATGGTCTATCTTTGGACATTTCTTATCAAGACTCTCTCTCCCAACATTCCTTGTAGTTCTTCATGCAATGCTCCCTTCCTGCCTCGGAATAACCCCTTCTCAAAGGTACCATTGTTTCACTTAATGCTGGCGCAGGCTTTTAGTTCTGTTTTAATCACTTGTCTGCCATTTTGTGTCAAAATGCTGGAGCAGGCTTTTAATTCTGTTTTAATTGGTTTGTCAGCCATTTTGTGTCTCTGAAATATGGGCAGCTCCAACAATGCTCTTCGGGGGTTGGTGTGAACTTGATGGGTTGAATGGCCTGCTTCCACACTGCAGGGATTCTATTAAATCCAACTCAGTCAAATTCAGCCCAGTCTATTGTTGACTAACTGTAAAGTGATAGTAGAGGTGGTAATTGACAATGGTCTCAAATGTATTTGTTAAGTATTAATGGGGCCACTGATGCCCAATTTGGGTTCCACCATGATACTCAGCTGCTGATCTTATTACGGCTGTACTACAATCATCCACAAAAGAATGGAAGTTCAGAGTGGAGGTGAGGGTGACAGTCCTTGACATGAAGATAGAATTTGAATAAATCTAATATCAAAGAGCCCTAATTGTCAAGGAGTCGATAGGAATCAGAGGGAATCTGTTGGTTGGAGTCATATCTGACAAAGAGGAAGATGGTTGAAGCTTTTGGAGATCAGTCATCTCAACTCTAGGACATCGCTGCAGGAATTCCTCAGGATACTTCTGAGGCTTAACCATCTTCAGTTCCTTCAATCATTATCTTCTCTCCACCATAGGATCAGCATATGTATATTCACTGATGATTACATAATGTTTAGCATCATTCACAATTTCTCAGTTCCTGAAGCATTTTGTGATGGTAATTAGCCACTGATCGTATTCACTAGAGGTTACAATGCCCTTTTAAGAAAAGAACATCAAAGTTTATTCCACATAAAAGCAAATTAAAACCAAACTAACTATTAAGTATATGAAAATTATTTGATAGTCTTATTGCAAATATCGGAAATAAAGGCTTAACCCATTTACTTTCAAAGGCAACCTCATAGATACTAAATGAAGGATCACACTATTTCCATTTTAGTTCATTGTTTAATTGGCATGACTGTACTTGATTTCTTTCTGCCAAACCTCTGCGTTCAGTTAGTTATAATGTCACAAGACCCCTAAAAACAGCTTGAATGGCTTTCTTTGTTATTACCATGTTCCATGGAGTTTTGCATTTAACAGTCTTGTAGGATGTTTTCCTCTCTGATATCTTAAAGCCTTCTGTTTCTGGACCTTTTCATTTGCTAACTTCTAAGTCACTCAGGATTTCTTTTCTTTTGCCTTGACTGTTCAGGAAACTGCTAAGCTATGCTGTTGCTGTTAAAGAGCTTTTCTCATTGAATGACCCACTTTTCTCTCTGAAAGAAGCCTGTATACACATTGACCTCTGGATGGCTTTCTCTTTCTAAAAGAAAATTTGTTTCTGTCTCTGCTTTTCTGTGTCAACAATAAAGCTTTTCCTTGTTCTACCCATGTCTTCTAAAGCAGTGAACTATTCACTCAAGAACATTTTTATAAAGATATTGCATTTAAATGTGCACAAACTACATACAGTCCAAAACAAGACTCAGATCTCAAAATCTAAAAATGGAACTAGAACTATGTCTTCTCCTTTCTTAACAAATATAGTATAGAAATGCAAATCAGACTTAAACCTTAAAACTGTCCACTTTAGAATGTAGGTTTCCTAATAATAATAATAATAATAGTGTAACATTAAGCCTCATCACAAATATAAGACTAAATTCACAGTATATGTCTCATTAAAATAATATGAGGAACAAAATAGAGCAATGTTATTGGTAGAACTGGACAAACGTCTGCTTCAAATATAGGGATAGAACTGAAAGTGTGAGGAAAGGGGAAGGAAATTAGATTTGAATAGTTTTATGTGATTGAATCACTAAAATTGGACAGGCAGTTGGACAGGCTTCTTCCTTGGATTCTGTAACCTTTGAAGAAGATACTTATAAAGTCTTAGAGTCATACAGCATGGAAACAGACCCTTCGGTGCAACCAGTCTCTGCCGAACACATTCCCAAACATATTCCCACCTGCCTGCTTCTGGCCTATATCCCTCCAAACATTAACTATTCAAGTATCCATCCAAATGTCTTTTAAATGTTGTAATTGTACCCACATCCACTACTTCCTCAGGAAGTTTATTCGACATATAAACCACCTCTGTATAAATCTCTTCTGAACCCTCTCCAGCTTGATAATATCCTTCCTATAACTGGGCGATCTGAACTGCACTGAAAATGTGTTGCTGGAAAAGCGCAGCAGGTCAGGCAGCATCCAAGGAACAGGAGAATCGACGTTTCGGGCATAAGCCCTGAAGAAGGGCTTATGCCCGAAACGTCAATTCTCCTGTTCCTTGGATGCTGCCTGACCTGCTGCGCTTTTCCAGCAACACATTTTCAGCTCTGATCTCCAGCATCTACAGTCCCCACTTTCTCCCCGATCTGAACTGCACACAGTATTCCAGAAGAGGCCTTACCAATATCCTATACAACCTCAATATAAGATCTCAATTCCTATACTCAAAGGACTGAACAATGAAGACAAGCGTGTCAAATGCCTTTTTAACTATACTGTCCAACTGTGATGCAAACTTTAAAGAATTATGTACCTAGGTCTGTCTGTTCTACAAATTATCCAATCTTGTGACAGAGTACCAATCTCAAAGTAACAGTCCACCAACCTCAATGTGACAATTTACTTACCTCACAGTGACAGTCTACCCATCTCCATTTACAAGCCTTGACAACAGCCAACAAACAATAGCATAACCGAACCAATGAACATAGAGCATGACATGCTAATGTGATAATTGAATGTACCTTCACGTTTTGACAGAATTGTTGTTCTGTACCAGAAACAAGTTTTGCATTATGTAAGTAAAAAAAGTTTCATTTGTATCATTTACATTTATACAGGAAAACAATTATTTTGTTGCGTTGCAGAGGTCCATGGATTTTCTTTTCTTTTGAGCACGGCTGCAGATAATTGAACTTCAGGTGTCCATTTTTAACATTTTATCAGGAAAGATCACTTCAATTTTAACTGCTGCTATTATATTACAATAGGGAAAAAGTTACAGAAATCTTGCAATATTATCCAATCAACGTTTAAGACATCATTCAAGTAGAACAGATTTTCCCTAGACTTTAAAATTTTAAAATACATGTAGAAAGAATTGTATAGCCTTTTATTTTCTCAGAGCCGCCTCAATGTCAGGCATTACTTTTGAAATTTCAGTTGTTATATAAACAAATACAGCAACTAATTTAAAAAATAGCAAGATCCCAGAATCAACAATAAGGCAAATATGATAAACTGTTTAGAACTATTGACTGACACAAACATTGACCAGTATAGTAGGTTACACAGGAGTATTTATTTTTCACAAAGGATAACATCTTTAGATCCATGTGAACAAGCAGACAAGGTCTTGGTTGAATGTCTTATTTCATAAATAGCACCTCCTACAATCTATTATTCCTGAGTACCAGCTAAACCTGTATAAAAATAATGCTCTCTGAAATTTCTCCTGAGCCCTGAACATAATTAACCTAAGCGCTGGGATGAATGCTGCCAGTGAGAGAAATGATTCATCATTGGCAAAATACTGCTTTTAAAACATGGATTGCCAAGGCCAGGAATCAAAGGGACAATGTCTCATTAATATGCTCTTTGTCAAATACAACAGAAAGACATTTCTCTCAACGATCACCGAGTTTTCTTGCAACGATTACTGAATTCTGCGTTCTGTAGCTTCCAGTAGATTAGATTTAGTTTGATGCAGGAAGTTGCAGTAATTTCATGCCTGTTATTAAACAGCGTGACTACTTCTGTGTGGGTGTATGGTGCTGCCAGACATTACATCAATGCGGATTCTTCTTCGAAAAATCTTAAGGAAGAACCATTTTGAAGCCAGAGAAGAACATCACAGAAAATATATTTGTTCATTACTGAAATAAGTAACATTGAATCAAAATTCTCTCTAAATTTCTTTGTACTGCAGTGAATGTAAACTCCCATGAGCGCTACATTTGTGCCTTCGGACAGCTGACATTTCAAAATCTCTGGCTCTTATTAATCAGTGAGTGTGCCATATCCCTAACCCTAAGTCATCCCTGAAACTTCTGAACAACGTCAGACTCCTGCTCATTGACTACAGCTTTGCCTTCAACATCATTATCCCCTCCAGACTGATCTCAAAACTCTGTGACCTTGGTCTTGACTCTGCCCTCTGCAACTAGATCCTCAGCTTTCTGACCCACAGACCACAATCACTATAATGCTCAACACTGGAGCCCCCTAAGGATGCATCCTCAGACCCCTACTCTGCTCCCTGTACACCCACAACTATGTTGACAAATTCTGAACAAATGCCATCTAAGTCTGCTAATGACACCACTTTAGTAGGACAGATACCTGACAATGACTAGTCAAAATACAGAATGGATATAGAGGGCTTGGTGACGTGATACAATGAGAATGACCTCTCTCTCAACATCAGCAAAACTAAAGAACTGCTCATTGACTTCAGAAAGAAAGGAGGCGAATGTGCTCCTATCTACATCAACAGAACTGACATTGAGAGGGTGGAGAGCGTCAAGTTCCTTGGAGTGACGATAACTGACAACCTCTTCTGGACTTCACACGTAGATGCGATGGTCAAGAAGGAACAACAGTGCCTCTCCTTCCTCAGGTGACTTGGGAAAATCGGCATGTCCATAAGGACCCTCACCAACTTCTGCAGATGCCCCATTGAAAGCACACTGTCCAGGTGCATAATGGCCTGGTATGGCAACTACTCTGCCCACAGCCATACGAAACTACAGAAGGTGGTGTGCACAGTCCAGACCATCAAGGAAGCCAATCTTCTATCCATGGACTCCATTTACACTGCTGCTGCGAAAAGGCTGATAACATAATCAAAGACCCATCACACCCTGGTTATGATCTCCTACAAGCTCTTTCATCAGGCAGAAGATACAGAAGCCTGAACACATGCATTAGCAGGTTCAGGAACAGCTTCTTCCTGCCCATTATTAGACTGATGACTGGAATCTGTAGCCTCAAATAATGCTGATCTAGCTAACGTTGATCCCACCTCGTACGCACCCTATACAACGTAACCTGTACACCTCTGTCTAAATCTTTTTAAACCCCCAAGGCTCCTAGCCCTCATTCCTGATGAAGGGCTTTTGCCTGAAACGTCGATTTTCCTGCTTCTTGGATGCTGCCTGACCTGCTGTGCTTTTCCAGCACCACACTCTCGACTCTGATCTCCAGCATCTGCAGTCCTCACTTTCGCCTAAATCTTTTTAATCTGTACATCCTTGCTTACTATGACCTGCCTGTACTGCTTGTAAACAATACTTTTCACTATACTTCAGTACACATGACAAGTAATCAATCAATCAATTAGTTCAATGAGCAAGTGCATTCCAGATTGCTGCTTGGCTGTGCCACATGTTCCTTAGAGAGTGCATGGCTCTTCATTTGCTTGCCCCAATCTTTAATATGGTAAATTTATATTTTCACTGGAAGAATTGACTGCTGTAGGATGAATTGCCTTTTTCTAATATTTTGATACTTGTTAATATGCAAGACTACAATGCATCCTTGCATGTTCTGGCTGGTGGTGCTCTTTCCTGCAGGTAGAATCAGTAGATCCTCTTGCCTGACCACCGAGGCCTGGAGAGAGATGGCTGAGGAGTTAAGCAACTCCAGAGTCCATAATGGAATCTGGTTTTAATGCAAGAAATAGATGAATGATCTGTTATAATTCATAGGGTAAGTGCTAGGCTTTATTCTCTTAAAAACTCATGAGGCATCAGCAATGAGTTGAATGAAGAATTATGCTAGCAGGATGAATCTGATATTAGTTTTAGTGCTACTGAAACCAGAGTTTGTGAAAGTTTGGCTAGTCTTCATGCTTGGATGCATCATATAAATGACAGGTCAATTTATTTGATGGGGTTGCATGTAGATAAGGGGTCTTATGTAACAGTTGACATGTCACTAACTGCACTTTGTCATGCAGGACAGATCTAAAATTCCAAGGAGAGAAAATGAAGAGGGGGAGGAGTGGTCGAAGACCTCAGGCTTCTCATTGTAGCTGAACAGAATGGAATGGAGATCACTGAGATAGTTGTGAGGGACAGAGGAGGCGGTGTGTGAAGGATGATGAAGCTGGACCGACCAAGGGTAGGGAGGAAGAGGCAATCATCCTAGTGGAACAATGGGCACACAGGAGGCATCTCGTGGAAATATGAAACATCTCATAACTCTGATAAATCTTAATGTGATTCTGCTTCTTTTCCACTAGAAGTAAAGTTCATTAAATGTCAAGGTCCCACACCATCTCAGAACCAGTAGACTCCATCTCTGGGGGCATCTTTGGGATTCCATTGATCAGGCACTGAGCTGGACTAGACACATAAATACTGTGGCAGAAGCAGCATGACAGAGACTGGAAAATCTGTGGTAAGCAACTCACACCCTGACTCCCAAAGCCTGCTCATCATCTAAAAGACACAGGTCAGGAGTGTGATGGAAACTCTTCACATGACTGGATGGTTCAGATCCAACAACATTCATGAAGTTTGACACCATCCAAGGCAAAGTAGAGCGCACAATTAGCTTGTCATCCATTTCATGTTGCATGCACTGATTCTACCTATTATGCACATTGGCAATGGAAAGTACCACCTACAAAATTCACTTGAGTAATTCACCAAAACTCCTTGAACTTTCAAATCTGCAACCCATCCTACCTAGAAGGACAAGGACAGAAAATGCATGTCAACGCTACCGACTGTAAGTTCCCCCCAAGCCGCACACTATCCTGACTTGAAACTGTGTTGCTGTTCCTTTATTGCTATTGGACTAAAGTCCTGGAACTCCCTTCTTACAGAAAAATGGGTGCACCTACACTCACGTGCATTATAGCAATCCTGAAGTTGCCTCATGTTACATTCCCAAGGGCAAATAGGGATGAGTAATAAATGCTGTCCACGTACCATGAAAGAATACAAAGTAAAATAAAGCCAGTGCTGCGAAGGATGCATCAGAACCTGCCTTATCAGCAACCTCCAAACATGGTCCACGAAGGGGGCAGATAAAAATCTGGTGAGCATGCCACATACCCACCCAATAGTTGATGGAGGTTGTGATGAGAGACCCATCAGCCTGGAACTGTCATGGGGCCTGATCAGCCCCAGAAGCACCCTGAGTATTTGGGAATCTGGCTTCACATCTTCCTTCAAAATGCCTGCCGGACATGTAGGAGGGGCTTGGGGAAAATGTGATTGAGATGCTAGGGCCCACATCCAACTTTGCACAGGGGTTGGAAGAATCCATGCATGCCATGAGTTCTGTCTTGCCTTAGACAATTGAGCACATAGCTTACTCTATGGAGAGGATGGCAATGAACAGGACATGTTTGATCCACATGTTCTCAGACCTACATTCCATTAATTAAGCAATGAGTGCAGAGCAACAGTGGCTATGCAAGATAGAGATGAGGCACTTGAATCTCAATCCAGGAGGCCCTTCCTTTCAAGGAGACGGAGGATGCAGGTGGAGGAGAAACAGGTGCCAATTTCTCCACTACATTCCTTTCAGGACATCCCCAAGGCTACCTATATGGTCCCCAATCCTTCCATCATTGTCTTCAATAATTCCAGGTGATGGGATGTCCCTGCATCAGTGCAGTAGATGTACAATTTGTGTATCTTCATGGCCTTGGATACTGGAGGACATCAACCATGCTCATAAAAAGCAATGGACCATCATATTGAGAAGATTGCTTTCAACGCAGGTGTTGATGTTGAAGTTGCAGTGGCCATAAGAGAAAACAGAAGATTGAATAGGATTACAAAAGTGGCAGGGTGACTTATACATTTATTTATATTTGTAGTATTATGACCTCAGCTTTTAGAAGTATGAGGACAAGTCTATCTTTGTTATAATCAAAACTTAAAAAAAAATAAAACCTCATGGTGGGTGAATGAAGGAAAAGAAAATGAACAAATTGAAATGCCAAAAAGAAACTGTACTGTACAAACTTGAACATAAGTAATAATGACTAATAGGTATAATGAGCAAAAGATGGTCATTCTAAACAGTATGCATGGAGTCACGTATACTCCCATTCAGGATTAACGTGAGGTAATTATGAATTGATAGACAAATTGTAGTTGAACACAAAACAGACTGAACTTTCAATGGCCAAATTGACCAAGATCGATCTCTCCAGATTGTCAGAGACACCGTGGTCACCAAACCTCATTAAATTAAAACCGCATTTCCTTCACAAGCGAATTCAAATGCTTCACTTTTGAAGATCTAGCCTTGGTGAACTCTCAAACCTCTCTGACCTGGAATGACACAATGGCTGCTCATGTCATTATCGTGATATGGAGGTGCTGGTGTTGGACTGGGGTGGACAACGTTAAAAAATCGCACAACACCAGGTTATGGTCTAACAGGTTTATTTGAAAGTACAAGCTTTCAGAGTGTTATATAAAAAAAGTCCCCTCCGATCCTGTCCCACTAGCTACCTGACGAAGGAACAGTACTCTGAAAGCTTGTACTTCCAAATAAATCTGTTGGACTATAATATGGTGTTTTGTGTGTGTTTTTTTTTAACAATGTCTTTATCGTTTTTCTGCTCCTTAGGCTAAGTTCACTAGAACTGCTGAGACTGCTTCCAAGTGTCTAATTAACATCATAATTTCAGCTTTTATCAGATAACTCTACTTCTGAACTTCTCAAATCTCCAATGTTTCTTGGCTCCATTAAAGGGCAGCACGCTGGTTCAGTGGTTAGCACTGCTGCCTCACAGCACCAGCGACCCAGGTTCAATCCCAGCCTTGGGTGACCATCTGTGTGGAGTTTGCACATTCTCGCTGTGTCTGCATTAACTTCCTCTGGGCGCTTTAAAGATGTGCAGGTTCAAAGTTTGTGAAAAGATTTGTAGCTCGGGTGCTCGTTGTTGTGGTTCTGTTCGCCGAGCTGGGAATTTGTGTTGCAGACATTTCGTCCCCTGTCTAGGTGACATCCTCAGTGCTTGGGAGCCTCCTGTGAAGCGCTTCTGTGATCTTTTCTCCAGCATTTGTAGTGGTTTGAATCTGTCGCTTCCGGTTGTCAATTCCAGCTGTCCGTTGCAGTGGCCGGTACATTGGGTCCAGATCGATGTGCTTATTGATTGAATCTGTGGATGAGTGCCATGCCTCTAGGAATTCCCTGGCTGTTCTCTGTTTGACTTGTCCTATAATAGTAGTGTTGTCCCAGTCGAATTCATGTTGCTTGTCATCTGAGTGTGTGGCTACAAAGGATAGCTGGTCGTGTTATTTTGTGGCTAGTTGATGTTCATGGATGCGGTTCGTTAGCTGTCTTCCTGTTTGTCCTATGTAGTGTTTTGTGAAGTCCTTGCATGGGATTTTGTACACTACATTGGTTTTGCTCATGCTGGGTATCGGGTCATTCGTTCTGGTGAGTTGTTGTCTGAGAGTGGCTGTTGGTTTTTGTGCTGTTATGAGTCCTAGTGGTCGCGGTAGTCTGGCTGTCAGTTTGGAAATGCTCTTGATGTATGGTAGTGTGGTTAGTCCTTTGGGTTGTGGCATGTCCTCGTTCCGTTGTCTTTCCCTTAGGCATCTGTTGATGAAATTGCGCGAGTATCCGTTTTTGGCAGTTCTGGTGTATTGCAGTGTGTTGTGGCCCTTTTGAATAGTGTCTTGATGCAACTTCTTTTGTGTGTGTTGGGGTGGTTGCTTTTGTAGTTTAGGACTTGGTCTGTGTGTGTGGCTTTCCTGTACAACTTTGTGGTGAATTGTCTGTTAGGTGTTCTCTGTACCATCACGTCTAGGAATGGGAGTTGGTTGTCCTTTCCTTCCTCTCTAGTGAATCGGATTCCTGTGAGTGTGGCGTTGATGATCCGGTGTGTGTTCTCTATTTCTGTGTTTTTAATGATTACAAAGGTGTCATCCACATATCTGACCCAGAGTTTGGGTTGAATTTGCGGTAAGACTGTTTGTTCTAATCTTTGCATTACCGCTTCTGCTATGAGTCCAGAGATGGGTGAGCCCATGGGTGTGCCGTTGATTTGTTCATATATTTGGTTGTTGAATGTGAAGTGTGTTGTGAGGCACAGGTCCAGTAGTTTGAGTATGCTGTCTTTGTTGATAGGTTCAACGTCCTGTTGTCTGTTCTGTATGTCCAGCAGGTTGGCTATTGTTTCTCTGGCTAGGGTTTTGTCGATAGAGGTGAACAGTGCTGTTACATCGAATGAGACCATGGTTTCTTCCTTGTCTATGTGTATATTTCTGATGATGTCCAAGAATTCCTGTGTTGATTGTATAGAGTGTTAATTTCAAAAACCATTATTGTTAATTTCAAAAACTACCAATCAGGAATGGATCCGAACCATAGAACAGACCGTCACCATAGGACAGAACAGGACCACACACCGCAAAAAAAACGGCACTAAAAAAAAAATGGCCAAACTAACACACAACAGAGAGGACACCACAACAGACACCTGGGTTAGAAACCTCTCCCACAGACAGCTCACAGACACGGAAAGAACAATACTGGCCAAGGGACTCAACTACAACCACAGGGACGCCAAGACAGCAGACTTCCTAGCAGCACTAGAATGCACACTCAGGAACAATAGACTGACAGAAGAGACACAACAAACAGTGAGACAAAGTATTGTATCTCTGATAACAAGGAAAAGACAAACACACAACCTCAACACCAAGGAGAGGGAAGCACTAAAATCACTAAGAAATGATAAGAACATAATCATACTACCAGCAGACAAAGGCAGAATGACGGTCATCCTGGACAAAGCAGAGTACATCCAAAAAGCGCAACAACTACTTGCAGATACCAACACCTACCAACAGAGGGAGTTTGACCCCACCCCACAGCTCACCAATAGGATAAACAACACAC
Source organism: Chiloscyllium plagiosum (assembly GCF_037043375.1). Taxonomy (NCBI): domain Eukaryota; kingdom Metazoa; phylum Chordata; class Chondrichthyes; order Orectolobiformes; family Hemiscylliidae; genus Chiloscyllium; species Chiloscyllium plagiosum. Next base: position 62,487,983 of record NW_028270140.1, read on the forward strand.
TGAGGAACCTACAAAAAAGCAGACAGATAACCAGGTTTGACCTACAAAGAATGAAACCTGAAAGCAACAACACCCCCAGATTCTATGGACTACCTAAAGTCCACAAACCAGACAACCAGGGACACCATCTCACAAACTGGCTAAAGAACTACAGCAGAAACTGAAACACCTGATCAGCGGATCCAGACACTCTATACAATCAACACAGGAATTCTTGGACATCAACAGAAATATACACATAGACAAGGAAGAAACCATGGTCTCATTCGACGTAACAGCACTGTTCACCTCTATTGACAAAACCCTAGCCAGAGAAACAATAGCCAACCTGCTGGACATACAGAACAGACAACAGGACGTTGAACCTATCAACAAAGACAGCATACTCAAACTACTGGACCTGTGCCTCACAACACACTTCACATTCAACAACCAAATATATGAACAAATCAACGGCACACCCATGGGCTCACCCATCTCTGGACTCATAGCAGAAGCGGTAATGCAAAGATTAGAACAAACAGTCTTACCGCAAATTCAACCCAAACTCTGGGTCAGATATGTGGATGACACCTTTGTAATCAGTAAAAACACAGAAATAGAGAACACGCACCGGATCATCAACGCCACACTCTCAGGAATCCGATTCACTAGAGAGGAAGAAAAGGACAACCAACTCCCATTCCTAGACGTGATGGTACAGAGAACACCGAACGGAGAATTCACCACAAAGGTATACAGGAAAGCCACACACACAGACCAAGCCCTGAACTACGAAAGCAACCACCCCAACACACACAAAAGAAGTTGCATCAAGACACTATTCAAAAGAGCCACAACACACTGCAGTACACCAGAACTGCAAAAAGAGGAAGAAGAACACCTATACAATGTATTCACCAGAAACGAATACCCGCGCAATTTCATCAACAGATGCCTAAGGGAAAGACAACGGAACGAGGACATGCCACAACCCAAGGGACTAACCACACTACCATACATCAAGAGCATTTCCGAACTGACAGCCAGACTACCGCGACCACTAGGACTCATAACAGCACACAAACCAACAGCCACTCTCAGACAACAACTCACCAGAACGAATGACCCGATACCCAGCATGAGCAAAACCAATGTAGTGTACAAAATCCCATGCAAGGACTGCACAAAACACTGCATAGGACAAACAGGAAGACAGCTAACGAACCGCATCCATGAACATCAACTAGCCACGAAACGACACGACCAGCTATCCTTAGTAGCCACACACTCAGATGACAAGCAACATGAATTCAACTGGGACAACACTACTATTATAGGACAAGCCAAACAGAGAACAGCCAGGGAATTCCTAGAGGCATGGCACTCATCCACAGATTCAATCAATAAGTACACCGATCTGGACCCAATATACCGGCCACTGCAGCGGACAGCTGGAACTGACAACCGGAAGCGGCAGAGACAAACCACTACAAATGCCCCAGGAAAGATCACAGAAGCGCTTCACAGGAGGCTCCCAAGCACTGAGGATGTCACCTAGACAGGGGACGAAACGTCTGCAACACAAATTCCCAGCTCGGCGAACAGAACCAAAACAACATGTGCAGGTTCGGCACAAAACTCCCGTAGTGTCCAGGGATGTGCAGGCTAGGTGGATTTGTCATGGCAAATGCAGGGTTCCAGGGACAGGGTGGGGTTGTGTCTGAGTGAGTTGCTGTTCGGAGAGTCAGTGTGGACTTGTTGGGTGGAATGGCCTGTTTCCAAACTGGAAGGATTCTGTTCTGCTTGTGGGTTTCCTTATCTTTAGGCACTCTTAACTATCAGTGACTCCCACGACTTCATTTTTTAGCCCTCGCCTTTTCTATGTCTTGGAGAACTTTATACAACAATTTTAAAATCAGCTTTGTTGTACATCATTAAAACTCTGAACAGAATCCTATCCATTGTGGATATGGTGTCCCAGTTCGGTTCCTCGAAAAAACTTCCTCTCTTCGATCTTTTGAAACCACTTTTCCAACTAATTTTGAATTGTATTTTTAATGTCAACCCTACACTATATTATAGCTATGTATGAATTAATACAAAATGTAATATGCAAGAAATCTAGATTCTTATAATCATAAAAATGTGGAGTACAGAAATAGATCCTTTGGTCCAACTCGTACATACCAACCAAATAGCCTAAATTAATCTAGACCAATTAGCCAGCGTTTAGCCCACATCCCTCTGAATCCTGCCAATTCATATACCCATCCAGATGCCTTTTAAATGTAATTGTACCAGCTTTCACCACTTCTTGTACTGAGATTTTGAATTGTTGTCATATAGACCCAATCAGAATGCGTTTGGGACAGTTTGCCATTGGCTATTACTCAAGTACTTTATTGTCGAGACAAAATGGCATCACGCAAATTTACCTAAGAGTTCTGTTTATTTGTGTGGATGCACATAAATTCTTATGGTTGCGATGAGTAATGGGTTGTTTCAATGTCTTGTATTAAGGAACGTTCAAGAGTACCTTTTGTTAAAATTTTAAATTTACCTGCAATATTTCTGCGTGGAGTTTGCACATTCTCCCCATGTCTGTGTGGTTTTCCTCTGGGTGCTCTGGTTTTCTCCCACAGTCCAAAGATGTGCAGGTTAGGTGAATCGACCATGCTAAATTGCTCATAATGGTCAGGGATGAGTAGGTTAAGTGCATTAGTCAGGGGAAATGTAGAGTAATAGGGTAGGGTAATGGGTCTGGGTGGGATACTCTTCGGAGGGTCAGCATGGACTTGTTAGGCCAAATGGCCTGTTTCCACACTGTAGGGATTATTTTTTTGTGATTTATATGTACACAGGAATCAGAAGCATGAGCAGGCTATTCAGCCTTCAAGGTAAAAACAATGACTGCAGATGCTGGAAACCAGATTCTGGATTAGTGGTGCTGGAAGGGCAAAGCAGTTCAGGCAGCATCTGAGGAGCAGTAAAATCGACGTTTCGGACAAAAGCCCTTCATCTGGATCCCTGATGAAGGGCTTTTGCTTGAAACGTCGATTTTACTGCTCCTTGGATGCTGCCTGAACAGCTGTGCTCTTCCAGCACCACTTATTCAGCCCTCAAGCCAGCTCTGTCATTCTACACTCAACTGATCTGTTTGTAAATTCAAATCCAAATTCCCCACCTACCCTTGATAACTTTTCAATCCTTTGCTTCATAAAAATCTATCTACGTCGGCTTAAAAATATATATGCACTGTGCTTCCACATCTTTTCAGAAAGAGAATTCCAAAGGTTCACCACTCTGAGAAAAAGAATTGGCCTAATCTATTTTAAATAGATGACATCTTAGGCTTCACTTTTGAAGATTTGTCTTGGAAAACTCTCAAGCCTCTCTAACCTGGAGTGTCACAATAGCTGCTCAAATCTTTATCATAGAGTCATAGAATCCTACAGCACAGAGACACGCCTTTTGGCCCAAAGTGGTCCATGCCGATAAAAATATCCATCCACGCTAACCCCATTTTCCTGCATTTGGCCCAAATCCTTCTAAATCTTTCCTGTATTTGTCCAAATGCCTTTTAAATATTGTTAATGTACCTGCCTCAACCACTTCCGTTGGAGCTCATTCCATATGCGTACCATGCATAAGCGTAAAACAAATTACCCCTGAGGTTCCTTTTTGTTCATTGCTCTCTAATCTTAAACTGATGCCCTCCAGTCCTCAAATCCCCAACCCTGGGAAAAAAAGACTGATTGCATTCACCCTATCCATATCTCTCATGATCTTATACACTTCTATAAGATCCCCTTAATCTCCTACGCTCGAAAGAAAAAAAGTCCTAGTTTGTCCACCATCTCCTTATAACTCAGACTGTTGAGTCCTGACAACATCCTCGTAAATTTCTTCTGCACTCTTCCACTTTAATGACATCCTTCCTATAGCAAGGTGACCGAAATTGAACACAATACCCAAAGTGCAGCCTCACCAACATCCTGTTCAACTGCAAAATTACTTTCCAATTTTGATATGACTGATGAAGGTCAGTGTGCCAAAAACCTTCACTGCTCTGACTCCACTTTTAGAAAACTGTGAACCTGAACTCCAAGGTCCCTCTCCTCCACTACATTTAAGGCCCAACCATTCACTATGAAACTTCTGCCTTGATTTGACTTTCCAAATGCAAGACCTCACACTTATCTATATTAAATTCCATTTGCCATTTTTCAGCCCACTTGCCCAGCTGATCAAGGTCTTTGTAATTTCTGATAACCTTCCTCACTGTCCAAGATAATGCCTATTTTAATGTCATCTGCAAACTTACTATTCATGACTTGTATATTCTCATCCAGATTGTTGATATAGATAATCAATACAGCAATGGTTAGCACTGCTGCTTCACAGTGCCAGGGACCCAGGTTCGATTCCAGCCTCGATTGACTGTCTGTGTGGAGTTTGCATATTCTCTCCGTGTCAGCATGGGTTTCATCCGGGTGCTCCGGTTTCCTCCCACAGTCCAAAGATGTGCAAATTAGATGAATTGGTCACGCTAAATTGCCTAGAGTGTTCAGGGATGTGTAGGTTAGGTGCGTTAGTCAGGGGAAATGTCGAGTAATAGGGTAGGAGAATGGGTCTGGGTGGGTTACTCTTCCGAGGGTCAGTGTGAACTTGTTGGGCCAAATGGCCTATCTCCACTCTGTAGGGATTCTGTGATAATAAACAGTAAAGGGTCCAGCACTGACTCCTGAGGCACTTCGTTCATCACAGGCATCCAGTCCGACAAGCATCCTTTTACCTCATTTGACATTTTCCATTTACTATGATTGTTTATATTTATATATAGCAAACTTCAGCAACCATACCTTCCGTACCTTTATTGAAGTCATATGTGTAAATTGTAAACTGTTGAGGCCCCAGCATTGATCAATGGCACATTTACATTGATCCTTCAGAAAGATGACCAATAGTGTACATAGTACTCTAGATATGGTCTCCCTATTGCCTAATATGAAAATAATTCAAGTACACCTGCTACCAGCTAATCTACAATCCATGTCAATGTCTGCCTACACCACAGGGCTCTTATTTTCAGCAACAATCTTTGATGTGGAACCTTATTAAAGCCTTAGATGGGAGTCTAAATATAGTACATCCACCTGTTCCCTTTTATTTTTAAAAATATCATTAATTCATTCATGGGATGGGGGCATCGCTGGTTAGGCTAGCATTTATTTCTCATCCCTAATTGCCCAGAGGGTAGTTAAGAAACAATCACATTGCTGTGGGTCTGAAGTTACATTTAGGCCAGACCAGGTATCGATGTCAGTTTCCTTCCCTAAAGGACACGAGTGAACCAAAAAGTTTTTTCTGGCAATCACCAATAGATTCATGATCATCATTTAGACTCTTAATTCCAGATTTTTTTATTACCCTCAAATTCCACAATCTGCCATGGCAGGATTCAAACCCACATCCTCAGAACATTACTTTGGTCTTTGGATTAACAGTCCAATGATAATATCACTAGGTCATTGCCTCCCCATTGACAGCCAATGCTACCTCAAAGAATGCAATTGATTGACCAAACATGATTCCCCTTTCACAAAACTGTATTGATTTTGCCAGATTACTGCACTTTGAACTTAGCCAAGTGTTCTGCTATTATTTCTTTAATGATAGTCTCTGACATTTTCCTCATGACTGATGTTAAGCTAACTAGCTAGTAATTTCCTTCTTTCTATTTCTTTCCCTTTTTGAATGAAGGATTTATGTTCAATATTTTCCAATCTAATAGGACCATCCCCAAATGAAGGGAGCTTTGGAAAATTAAAACCTATGCATCAACTATCTCACTAGCCACTTCTTTCAAGAACCTTGTCTGGGGTCCATCATGACCTGAGCATTTATTAGCCCCATGCTTCATCAATTTACTGATTTCCACTTCAGTTGTGATTTCCCTGAATTCCTAACTCCCTTCCATTTCCTGATTTAGTGCTGGGTTCTGTGTCGTTACTGTTATTCTCTGTAAAGAAGACTGTTGCAAAATACTAGTTTGATTCATCTGCCTTCTCCTTATTTCCATTATGAATTCACCGGTCTGATTTTCTATGGGACAAATGATTACTTTCTTTCTTTAAATATTTATAGAAACTGTTCGAATCTGATGTATATTTATGGTTAGTTTTCTCTTGTCTTCTGGTTTTCCCATCTTTATTAAATTTTCAGTCATTCTTTGCTGTTTTTGTAATTTACCCAACTTGTTCTTACCTGCTTACATATCTTTGTATAATCATATACATTTGCTTTAAGTTCGATCATATCAGTAACATTTCAAATTTGCATGAATGGTGATTCCACTCCTTGGAGTTTCTCTTACTTATTAATTCTGTATATATTCTGAAATATCCCTTAAATGTCTGTCACTGCAACACAGTTAACCTATCCTCTAACATAATTGTTTTCATCCACATTAGCCAGTTCTGCCTTCATGCCTTCATAATTCCTTATTTTAATTTAAATAATGTTCCTTTCTTGTACCCACTTCTCTCTCCTTCAAAGTTAATGCAAAATTCACTTATCTTATGGTTGCTGCTACTTAGGGCCTCCTGCATTATGAAATCTTTACTTAAAGCTCTTTCATTGTATAAAACAAGGTCTAATATAGACTGTTTTTCTGGTTAGCTCCAGACAATACTGTTCGAAGAGTGTCTTCAAGGTGGCTTCTATGAATTCTTCATTCAGGATATCTTTTCCAATATGACTTTTCCAGTGATATGAAGAGTCATAGAGATGTACAACATGGAAACAGACCCTTCGGTTTCCATGCCAACCAGATATCCCAACCCATTCTAGTCCCACCTGCCAGCACTTGGCCCATATCCCTCCAAACCCTTCCTATTCATATACCCATCCAGATGTCTTTTAAATGTTGCAATTGTACTAGCCTCCACCACTTCCTCTGGCAGCTCATTCCGTATCACCCTCGGCTTGAAAAAGTTGCCCCTTAGGTCTCTTTTATATCTATCCCATCTCACCCTAAACCTATGCCCTTTAGTTCTGGATTCCCCCATTGCAGGGAAGAGACTTTGTCTATTTATCCTATCCATGCTCCTCATGACTTTATAAACATCTATAAGGTCACCCCTCAGCCTCCGACACTCCAGGGAAAACAACCCAAGCCTATTCAACCTCTACCTATAGCTCAAATTCTTCATCCTGGCAACATCCTTGTAAATCTTTTCTGAATCCTTTCAAGTATCCCAACATCCTTTCAATAGGAAGGAGACCAGAATTGCACGCAATATTCCAAAAGTGGCCTAACCAATGTCCTGTACATCCCAAACTTGACCTCCTGACTCCTGTACTCAATACTCTGACCAATAAAGTAAAGGATACCAAGTGCCTTCTTCATTATCCTAACTACCTGCGACTTTACTTTCAAGGAGCTGTGAACCTGCACTCCAAGGTCTCTTTGTTCAGCAGCACTCCCTAGGACCTTACCATTAAGTGTATTACTCCTGCTAAGATTTGCTTTCCCAAAATGCAGCAATTATTTAAATTAAACTCCAACTGCCACTTCTCAGCGCATTGGCCCATCTGATCAAGATCCTGTTGTAATCTAAGGTAACCTTCTTCATTGTCCATGACACCTTCAATTTTGGTGTCATCTACAAACTTATTAAATATACCTTTTATGCTCACATTCACATCATTTTTATAAAATGATGAAAAGTAATGGGCCCAGCACCCATCATTGTAGCACTCCACTGGTCACAAGCCTCCAATCTGAAAAAAAGCCCTCCATCACCACTCTCTGCCTTCTACCTTTGAGCCAGTTCTGTATCCAAATTGCTAGTTCTCCCTGTATTCCATGAGATTTAACCTTGCTAACCAACCTCCCATGGGGAACTTTGTCGAACACCTTACTGAAGTCCATGTAGATCACATCCACCACTCTACCCTCATCAATCTTCTTTGTTACTTCTTCAAACAACTCAATCAAGTTTGTGAGACATGATTTCCCACGCACAAAGCCATGTTGACTATCCCTAATCAATCCTTGCCTTTCCAAATACATGTACATCCTGTCCCTCAGGATTCCTTCCAACATCTTGCCCATCACCGACATCAGGCTCAGTGAGGTATAGTTCCCTGGCTTGTCCTTGCCACCCTTCTTAAACAGTGGCACCACGTTAGCCAACCTCCAGTCTTCTGGCACCTCACCTGTGACTATTGATGAAACAAATATCTCAGCAAGAGGCCCAGCAATCACTTCTCTAGCTTCCCACAGAGTTCTAGGGTACACCTGATCAGATCCTGGGGATTTATCCACTTTTATGTGTTTCAAGACATCCAGTACTTCCTTCTTTTATAATATGGACATTTTTCAAGATGTCACCATCTATTTCCATACATTCTAGATCCCCCATGCCCTTTTCCACTGTAAACACTGATGCAAAATATTTGTTTAGTATCTCCCCCATTTCCTGCAGCACCATATAAAGGCCACCTTGCTGATCTTTGAGGGGCCCTATTCGCTCCCGAGTTACCGTTTTGACCTTAATATATTTGTAAAAACCCTTTGGATTCTCCTTAATTCTATTTGCCCTTTTTGCTCTCCTGATTTCCCTCTTGAGTATAAAGGTAGAAGGAGTTAACTTTTCTAAGGATTCATTCAATCTATCTTGTCTATACCTGACATATGCGTCCTTCTTTTTCTTAACCAAACCCTCAATTTCTTTAGTCATCCAGCATTCCCTACAATTACCAGCCTTTCCTTTCACCCTGGCAGGAATATACTGTCTCTGAACTCTCGATATCTTATTTCTGAAGTCTTCCTATTTTCCAGCTGTCCCTTTGCCTGCGAACATCTGCCCCCAATCAGCTTTTGAAAGTTCTTGCCTAATACCTTCAAAATTGGCCTTCCTCCAATTTAGAACTTCAACTTTTAGATCTGGTCTATTCTTTCCCATCACTATTTTTAAACAAAAGAATTATGGTCGCTGGCCCCAAAGTGCTCCCCCACTGACACCCCATTCAGCTGTCCTGCCTTACTTCCCAAGAGTAGGTCAAGTGTTGCACCTTCTCTAGTCAGTACATTCACGTATTGAATCAGAACTTTTTCTTGTACACACTTAACAAATTCCTCTCCATCTAAACCCTTAACACTATGGCAGTCCCAGCCTATGTTTGGAAAGTTAAAATCCCCTACCGTAACCACGCTATTATTCTTACAGATAACTGAGATCTCTTTACAATTTTGTTTCTCAGTTTCCTGCTGACTGTTGGGGGGGTCTATAATACAATCCCAATAAGGTGATCATTCCTTTCTTATTTCTCAGTTGAACCAAAATAACCTCCCGGGATGTATTTCTGGGAATATCCTCCCTCAGCACAGCTGTAATGCTTTCCCTTATCAAAAACACCACTCCCCCTCCTCTCTTGCCTCTCTTTCTATCCTTCCTGTAGCATTTATATCCTGGAACATCAAGCTGTCAGTCTTGCCCATCCCTGAGCCATGTTTCTCCGAGGATTCTCTGGGAAGTTAGGGAGGAGATAGCAGAGCCTTTGGCTTTGATATTTGAGTCGTTATTGTCAACAGGTTTAGTACCAGCGGACTAGGGGATTGCAAATGTGCCCTTGTTCAAGAAGGGCAGTAGAGATGATCCAGGTAATTATAGACCAGTGAGCTATACTTCTGTTGTAGGAAAGGTTTTGGAAAGGATTATAAGAGATAAGATTTATAATCATCCAGCAAGCAACAATTTGATTTCAGATAGTCAACATGGTTTCGTCAAGGGCAAGTTGTGTCTCACAAACCTCATTAAGTTTTTTGAGAAGGTGACCAAGCATGTAGATGAGGGTGGGGTAGTTGACATGGTATACATGAACTTTAGTAAAGCCTTTGATAAGGTTCCACATGGTAGGCTGTTGGAGAAAATGCAGAGGCATGGAATTGAGGGTGATTTAGTAGTTTGGATTAGAAACTGGTTTTCTGAAAGAAGGCAGGGAGTGGTTGGTGATGGAAAATATTCAGCCTGGAGTCCAGTTACTAGTGGTGTGTCACAAGGATCTGTTTTGAGACCACTGCTGTTTGTCATTTTTATAAATGACTTAGACGCAGACATAGATGGATGTATTAGTAAATTTGCAGATGACACTAAAGTTGGTGGGATAGTGGATAGTTTGGAAGAATGTTACAGGTTGTAGGGGGACTTGGATAAACTGCAGAATCAGGCTGAGAGGTGGCAAATGGAGTTCAATGCAGCTAAATGTGAGGTTTGGGAAGAATAACAGGAAGGCTGAATACTGGGTCAATGGAAAGATTCTTGGTAGTGTGGATGTGCAGAAGGATCTTGGAGTCCATGTGTATAGATCCCTGAAAGTTGCCACCCCAGTTGATAGTGCTGTTAAGAAGGCATACGGTGTGTTAGGTTTCATTCGTAGAGGGATTGAGTTCTGGAGCTGCAATATCATGCTGCAACTATACAGAACACTAGTGCAGCCACACTTGGAATATTGTGTACAGTTCTGGTCACCATATTTCAGGAAGGATGTGGAAGCATTGGGAAAGGTGTAGAGGAGATTTACCAGGATGTTGCCTGATCTGGAGGGAAGGTCTTATGAGGAAATGCTGAGAAACTTGGGTCTGTTCTCATTGGAAAGAAGAAGGCTAAGAGGGGATTTGATAGAGACATACAAGACGGTTAGAGGATTAGACACGGTAGCCAGTGAAAGTCTTTTTCCTAGAATGATGATGTCAGCTTGTACGAGGGGGCATAACTACAAATTGAGGGGTGATAGATTTAAGACAGACATCAGAGACAGGTTCTTCACGCAGAGAGTGGTAAGGGCATGGAATGCCCTACCTGTTAATGTAGTCAACTCAGCCACATTAGGGAGATTTAAACAATCCTTAGATAAGCACATGGATGATGATAGGATAGTGTAGGGGGACGAGCTGAGAATAGTTCACAGGTCGGCGCAACATCGAGGGCCAAACGGCCTGTTCTGTGCTGTATTGTTCCATGTTTTATGTTCTGTAATTGCTAAGATATCCCAGTCCCATGTTCCTAACCATGGCCTGGGTTCACCTGCCTTCCCTGTTAGGCCTCTTGCATTGAACTAAATGAAATTTAATTTATCAGTCCTATCTTGTTCTCTGCTTTGTCTCTGCCTGTCCTGACTGTTTGACTCCTTTCTTTTCTTAACTGCACCAGTTTCAGATTGATCTCTTTTGCCACTATCTCCCTGGGTCCACACATAACCCCACCCCCCACCCCTGCCATCCCACCATTTAGATTAAGATTTCCCATGATTATCATTGCAGGATTATATCAAGCTCTTGTTATATCTTCCTTTATGCCCTACTCTCCATATTGTTTAAGGTTAGGAGAGCTGTATGTCATTTCCACAAGCAAATTCTTTCCTTTATCATTTCTCATTTCGACCCAAATAGTTTCCACATGATTGTTTCCTCAACTTAGATCATCTTTCACTATCTTAATTAACAGAGCCATGCATCTGCTATTTTCTACTTTCTTGCCATTCTAAATGTCCTCTACACTTCAAGATTAGGTCCCAATCTATTTAATCCTCCAACCATATCTCCATAATGGCTACCAGATTATACTTCTTCATTTATATTTGATCATACTTATTCATTTCTGTTTGAAGTCTCAGTTTATCTGTTTTGTTTTGAATTCTATGTGCATTCAAATACAGAGCCTTTAGTTTTACTCTTTAACTCATACTGTTTTTGTCTGTTCCTGTTTTCCACCCTATGAGACTTTTGAGTATTCCTCCACGATACCAAAATATCACCCATGGCCAAATCAGAATTCTTCAGTAACCACCCACATTCCAGTGTTGGCAGGATCAACTTTGACCTTTAGCTCTCTCATTCAATTTACTTGTCTTCTAACATCCCAGGACACTTGGCCCTTCTCTCCTCTATCTCCCTACACCAGAACCCCAAACTCTCACTTCCGTGTGTCTCTCCTTTGCACCTTACATCATTCAAACCCAAAGTCTTACTGGCTAACCCGTGACTTGCCCTTTCCAGTCGTGAACCTCAGTGCAAGTTGGTATTCACCTGTTCCTCTTCCTGTGCTACATAATTCAAAGAAGAAAACTGCTGATATCTGATAAACAGCTCAAAATTAATGTTTCATGCTACCTTTGTGTGAATGTGAACTGCATGTCATGAACTTCTTGTACCTTGCTGATATTATCTAGAAGTAGAATATAATTTTTAAAAATGTTTTACTTTAAGAGCATACAAATATCATAGAAGTCATAGAATCCCTACAGTGTGGAAACAGGCCCACTGAATTCACACCAACTCTCTGAAAGCTATCCCATCAAGACCCAGCCCCTCACTGAACCCTGCTAATCCACCTAGGCTGCACATTCCTGGACACTATGGGCAATTTAGCATGGATAATCCACCTAACCTGCATATCTTTGGACTGTGGAAGGAAACTGGAGGAAACCCACACACACATGATGAGAATGTGCAAGCTTCTCACAGACAGTCGAATCAAACCCAGGAACCTGCCACTGTGAGGCAGCAGTGCTAACCACCAAGTCACCATGTTGTTCCTGATGAAAGTGATCCTGTATCCTTCTAACCTGCTATGAAAGCTTGCCAAGAATAATAATAATTACTGGCCTTAGATATAGATTCAGCATTGGTAATTCTTTGGATTTGGAGTTAGCTTATGAGATATTCATTGAAGATAACATGGCATAAACTGTCGTGCATTGTGCTTTTAATCCATTTAGCCATGACAACTGTTAAATAACAGAGACATATTTGGATTTGGAGGTTAATGTATTATTCTTGGCAAGCTTTCATAATAGGTTTGAAGCACACAGGATCACTTTCATAGTTTTTTGCTACGTACGTTTTCACTTATTTCCTTGTCACCTTTATCCTGAATATATGCGGAGTTGGTGTTTTCATTCTTCTTAGTTTGTTTGTCTATAAGCAATATATCTTAAAAAAAAACTACTGGACAGATTTCAATGAAACTTTGTATATAGATAGGCTGTGGCCCAAGAAAGGATTCATTAATTTTTGGTGAAGATAAGGAACTGGATTCAGATTCTGGAATTCTTTTAAAGGATCTATTTTGGGATATAGTGTTACTCAATTTTAGTTTAGAGTGTGTATTTTTTTAAGTGGCTGTGGTGCAATTTGTGAGCAGAGTTTTCAGAGCAAGTTTTGGATGTGCATTGCTTGAAGACTCCTTGGTTAGATGAAAACATCTATTTTTTTCAGGTTTGTAGTTGTAGAGAAGGTTATTAAAAAAAACTCGAGGAAAAGTGGTTTAATTGTAATAACGTTGAGTTTGCACTCCACTGATTGTCTTATCATTTGTACATTTCTAGATTCATACCTACTTCCGAGGGAGAAACAATCTGTAGTAACCGAACAATGAGATTTACGTGCTTTTTAGAGGAAAACATTTCCAATTTTCTTCTTTTCTCATTGGTTGAAATGAGGGTGGACAAACCACTTGAAAGCACCCACCTTTACAAATATGCGACAGAATGTAACTTGTAAAATTTATTACTTTACCACGTTTTACCTAAATCTTATGTCTACTAATACTTTTATGCCATACAATTTGATTTAATATTGTCATGTTTTTATTACAGTTTTTATTAATGTATTCCAATATAGAATTATATCCAAATGTATAATACCTATGAAGTATTGTGACTGCAATTTATGCAATCTATCCAACTGCATTCCAAAAACTATTCAAAATACTTTTTGATTTTTAAAACATCTGTATACTTTCAGCAACTGAAGTTTATAATGTCCAAAATAAAGGTTTAAAGAAAATATAACAATCAAAACATGTATCTCACAAAATGTATCTTGTCAGTTAGGTCTGGGGTTGGACCAGATATATTTTTTCAGAGCTATAACTGTATGCTGATTGCAGTTTATGCAATCTGAATATATGGGATGGAATCTTTATAGGGGACTGAATATTGTGAGCTATGGCAAGAATTGTGTTGGAATTGTATAAGAGGTTTTGAAAGGCCTATCTTGACATTGGAGGCTAAATGCTGTACCCTTTATGCATCTCCTGAGTAGCACACTAGACAATGACAAGTTATCAATTAAGGAGGACTATAACTTGTTTAATGCCTTTTAAAACTCATCTTGTTGAAATTCATCTTCCTATCTTACCAAGTGTGCTGAACAAGCTACATGTCGAGAATTCTCAAAATGGAATTCACAGGCAGTACCTGCCAACTTCAGCTCACCACATGCTCCAAAAGTCCTTTATGTTGGACACTGGGCACCAAAATCACAGGGCATGCACTGTGGGGACTGACGACATGCACTTATGCCCAAACACATTGTCATCCAATGTGTGTCAACCTCTAAGAATTTTCATGGCACATCCCTGATCTATTTATACTATGCTTTTGCAGTTCAATACTGCACTGGCAGCTATCACTGTAATGCTGCAGCAAGGATACTCTTCACTTAGGGACATGCATCCCGCCCGTGGTCTGGACCAAGCTGTATTAGTAGCCTGTTTGCTTGCTCTCATAGTGCTCACATACTCAAAGCCTACTTGGATGATCACAGTTTTTATATCTTACACAGCCTTGCCTTCCCTTTTGGTACTGTGCCTCTTTAGCCAGAGTTACCAGGCTTACAGTTCTACTGCGCCTCAGATGTGAACTGCTGTGCTCTTCCAGCACTACTAATCCAGAATCCGGTTTCCAGTGTCTGCAGTCATTGTTTTTACCTACCTTACAGTTCTACTGTCTTACCATGCTGTTTAGTGCACACATAAAGCCAGGAAGCTTGAAATGATTAGCAGCAGTCCTTAGTCAAGTCAGGGGAGATTGCCTTTGATCAGGCTGTTTCAGCTTAGTACATCAATGGCATTTTGGATAGCAGTCTGGGGTCTTGAACAAGTTTAGTCAGCTGCTTGAGATGCTCAGACTTTGGATTGTTTCCATTATAAGGGATAAAGAGCTGAATGTCAGTCAGACTACTTCCGTCTTGACTTCTTTTACTCCAATGTGGGCTATTTTACTTACAGAATGAGAGAGATTTATTAAGGGAAATGAGAGGAAATAGCACAGCTGTTATTTTGATGCAGGTGTGGAGATATCTTGAGTGAGTAGATAATGCAGTCCTCTGTCAAATGATGTCAAGTGTTGGGATGTGTGATGATGAGAGAGGGAAAATATTGCAGGTATTAGTGAGAGTGGTAGAGCATGAGCTTTGATGGGAGGTGTGTGCAGTAGCAGTGATAGTGAGTGTGAGGGGTCAGAGAGAAGATGGTGGCACTTAAGCTGGCAGAGGAGAGAAAGCTTTTCCTTTTTTCAACAGTGCTTTGCATTCCTCTAGACAACTATGGTTACACTAACCATTGCGGCAACCTTAGACCACGTTGGCATAGTCTCCTCTGCTGGTCCTGAGTGAAGAGGAAATCTAGCCTGTATGCCACTCCACCCAGCATGACCTTCAGGTCCTTGCTTGCAAAGCAGGTACCAAATTTCCCTTCACTACTATGGCCAGGGCAATTGTCAGGAACTATGCAAGGCAACTCCAGACTGACAGTGCTTGTCCAGCTGTACAATAGCTTTGTAAAGATGGTGCCAGTGCCAAGAGTGCTGGGCAATACTAGAATATCCCAGCAGTATGGAGTTATTCTGGAAACTGTGCATGGTAAGATGAGGATATTCAGATGAGAGGGATGCCATAGGAATGGAGAAGGTAGTTAATGATAGGCATTTAAAAAGATAGAGTGAGAAAATCCACTAAGCCACATGATAAACGACTCTCCAAAAATCTTGAAGCAACTGATAGGCATTACTATAAAAATGTGAGATTCAACCCATGTAATAAACTTAACGTTTTGCTCAGTAGATTTAATTTTTAATAATTTAGACAAGTGTGAATGATGGTTTCGTAATGAGAAAAATGACAGCATAATAATTACATATATGTTACTTTCATTCTCTGGCTTCAGAAAATGAATTAAATACTGTGAAAGAGGGAGAAACGTTTTAGCTATTTTAGTGAGTTTGATTTTCAAATTTAAAAAAATCAGTTGAATTTGAAACCACCTAATTTCTCTGGTCGTGTACTGGTGTAACTTCTCTCCTTGTAACTATAATGACTAATTTCCAGATATATGTTTAAACTAAGAAAAATATCACAGCACACGAGAAGGGAATAAGATAAAATAAAAGTGTGGAAAAGAAGAAATAGAAATAACAAAAGAGGTGTTGAGACAGAAAGACAGTGAGAAATAGCAACATAGATTCATCAAATGGAATAATTCTGTGAGTTACCAGTATTCACTTCCAGAAAAATTTGAGGAAATCCTGAGAATATGAAGAGGATTAATACAAATATAAATTGTTTGATTTTGCTTTATCACATAAAGTATACTCACATTACTTTGCCAAACGTGTTGTTGCCCTGCTGTGCTTGATTTGCTCTGGGGCACAGTTGGCATAATAACTAATTTCAGCACCGTTAGTTCCAGTGTTGACCTAAATGCAGCATTGATGGATTAGCATGTGATTTCAATAATATCTCTCAACATTTACATTTCTGACTTCTGCTTGACTACCAGAGAACAGATTTTAGTCATGTAATCCCAAATATAAATCCAAACTTGTCCTTGAAAGTAATGTTGCAATTCAAAGTCACAAAGGTAACAATGAACTCAGCTGTTGAAACAGGAAAACATGAAGAGAAAGGTCAAAGCAAGTAGGGAGGAAAAAGTAGAATAATATTTTAAAAGCTTATGTTGCACACTTTTTTTTAAAAAAAAGATTATTTAATTATGAGACAAGAATACTTATTTCTAATATCTGAGTAAGTATAGTTTGGGAATTCCTCTGAGTAAATACCTTGTTTAAAAAATGGCCACCACAAATGCAGAGAATTCCTGGAATTGTCAGCAAAGTAAAGGTGCAATCTTCTTTTGTTCATTAATTACTTGGGCATCGATGGCTGTATCAGCATTTATTGCCTATCCTTAATTGCCAAGAGGGTAGTTAAGAGTCATCCATATTGCAGTGGGTCTGGAGTCATGTGGAGGTTAGGTCAGGTAAGAATGGTTGATTTCCTTTCCTAAAGGACAGTAGTGAACAAGTTGCGTTTTCCCAACAATTGTCAACAATTTTGTGGTCATCACTAGGCTTTTAATAATTGAATTATTATTGAATTCAAATACCAGCAGCTGCCTTGGCAAGATGCAAACCTGGGTCCCCAGAACCTTACCTTGGTCTCTGGAGTTGAGTTATAATACTTAAGCCATCGCCTTCCCTAATCATACCTCTCTCAGAATTTATTCAAAACAGAGTAGGTGTCAAGTATAATATTTTGCAGAAACAATAAAGGAACAAGCTTTATTATATTTAATTATGAATCAGACTTTGGGGTTCTTGGGGTACAGTGACACTGTCTCTACCTCTGAACTAGCAGGCCTGGATTCAAATCCCACTTGCTCCAGGGGAGTATCATAACATCTCTGAACAGGTTGATTAGAAAAGAACATTCAAATCAGACTTCAGTAAATGACCCTTTACTAAGTACCATACTAACTGCAGTAATGATTAAACTACTTAATTCACTGTTATGTTTTGAAAGGAGAAACTTCCCATAGTAAGGAAAATTCTGGATTTTGGTCAGGTTTACAGAAGGTAGAATCTGACAGTAGCAAATTGGTTAAAACTGTTATTGTGTAAATATAAACTGTATCAACGGGAGGTGTTCAAAAATATTTGTGCTTAATTTGGGATCCTGGTATATATTCCAAAAGGGCAGAGCACTATTAACTATTATAAGTTAGCCATAATCTACAAATAAACAAAATCAAAACATGTATAATAGTACAAAGAATCATGTGGATCTAGGAGAATGGAGAGATATAAAGACTTATAAATGACTCAATTATAATGGAAGAAAAAAGGGCAGTCAAATAAAATGTGAGCCTTTTAAAATAGCTGCAAGTAATATTTCAAATGAAGAAAAGGAATTGGCAGATGAGTTCAATAATTATATGGGGCTATGATTTAGAGGTGCCAGTGTTGGACTGGAATGTACAAAGTTAAAAATCACACAACACCAGGTTATAGTCCAACAGGTTCATTTGGAAGCACTAGCTTTTGAACTGCTGCTCCTTCTTCAGGTGGTTATGGAGCCTGATGAAGGAGCAGCGCTTAGAAAGCTCATGCTTCCAAATTAACCTGTTGGACTATAACCTGGTGTTGTGTGATTTTTAATATAGGGGTAGTCTTCACAGTTGAAGAAGGGGACTGTATCCCTGACATTGCAGGGAAACTAATAGCAAGCACTGGAAGCCACTGAGTTAACATCAGCCATAAAATTTTATTAGAAGGAATAAAAGCAAAACAAATCCTCAAGATCTGATGATTATTAAAGAATAAGTGAGGAAATTTGGGATACTTTAGCTTTAGTGTGTCAGAATTCTCAAGTAAGAAAATATCCTTTTAGATTAAAACATTGTGCTAAAATTATGAATCACAAATGTATGTGAGTGAAATCAAGAAATTATAGCTTTGTTATTGTAGCAGCTGTGTGGAAATGTTATTGGAATCTATAATTAGAGGCAGATTGAACACTTCAAGAAAATTTGAGTTTATTAGACACAACCAAAAAGAATTTCGAAAACAAAAGCAAAATACTATTGCTGGTGAACGTTTGAAATTCTCAGCAAGTCTGGCAACATCTGTTGAAAGAAAAAAAAGGTTTTCTCCTTCATTGTTTCATTGAATATGGACAGCATTAAGTGACAAATGCTGGGTTTACCATTCTTATTTGTTCATGAGTGGCTTGACAAGTCATTTCACTGGCTAGTATTTATTGCCAATCTATAATTGCCCAGAGGACATTTTAAGAATCAACCACATTGCTGTGGATCAGGAGTCACATGTAAGCCAGGCAGGTAAGGATGGCAGATTTCTTTACCTAAACCAGCATATGTGAACCAGATGGAGTTTTCAGAGAACAGGCAACAATTTCATAGTTAGATTATTACATAATTCTATAGTTTATTTTTATTTATTCCTAGGACATGAAAATTACTGGTTGGCCAGCATTTATTATCAGTAGGAACAAATTACTGCAGATATTGAAAGCTGAACTGAAAACAAAAAATGCTGGAGATCAGTGGGTCAGGCAGCATCCATAGAGAAAAAGCAAGCTGGTGTTTCAAGCTTAGATGACTTTTCATGTCTACTGTGATCTTCAGCATAGAGTCATTGAGATATGCAGCACGGAAACAGACCCTTTGGTCCAACCCGTCCATGCCGACCAGATATCCTAACCCAATCTAGTCCCACCTGCCAACACCCGGCCCATATCCCTCCAAACCCTTCCTATTCATATACCCATCCAAATGCTTTTTAAATGTTGCAATTGTACCAGCCTCCACCACTTCCTCTGGTAGCTCATTCCATACACATACCACTCTCTGCGTGAAAAAGTTGCCCCTTAGGTATCTTTTATATCTTTCCCCCTCACCCTAAACCTATGCCCTCTAGTTCTGGACTCCCCCACACCAGGGAAAAGACTTTGTCTATTTATCCTATCCATGCCTCTTATAATTTTGTAAACCTCTATAAGGTCACCCCTCAGCCTCTGACGCTGCAAGGAAAACAGCCCCAGCCTGTTCAGCCTCTCCTTATAGCTCAAACCCTCCATTTCTGGCAACTTCCTTGTAAATCTTTTCTGAACCCCTTCAAGTTTCACAACATCTTTCCGATAGCACAGATTTTTGGTTTCCGTAATTGCCTTTGTGAAGGTAGTGGTGAACTGCCTTCTTGGACTGCTGTAGTCCACATATGTAGATTGACCCACAGTGCCGTTAGGCAGGGAATTCCAGGATTTTAACCCTATGACATTGAAGCAGTGGTGATATATTTCCAAGTCACAATTTGAATGGCTTGGAGAGGCACTTCCAGGTGGTGGTGTTCTTATGTATCTGCTGCCCTTGACCTTCTAGTTGAAAGTGGTCATGGGTTTGGAAGGTGCTGTCTCAGGATCTTTAGTGAATTTCTGCAGTACATCTTATTCTATGGCAGGATTCAAACCTGAGTCCCTGGAACATGACCTGGGTCTCTAGTTTTTCAACAGTAATACCACGACAGGTCATTGAATTCTCAGATGAATAAACACGATGGGTATTTACAATAATATTTGGCGTGGTCATGAACACTAAGACTAGCTTCATGTTCAAAATTTGTAAGTGAATTTAAATTCCATTAACTACCATGGTTGGATTTTTATCCATGTCCATATAGCATTGGCTGGGTCCTCTGGATAACTAGTCTAATGACATTATCACTAACCTACTGACCTTTCTAAATGTTCCAGGTTTTGATGAAAGCTTAATGGCATAATGTTCAGCTGTAGTTTTTACATAGGGATGGCTTTGGAGGCGGGAGCGCCAGGAAAATAATGATTACTTGAAACAGGACTTTTCCTTATTGTGTTCCATTGTGAGCCACGTTTGCCAGAATGCAGCTTGGCTGTCCATTCCATTAAGGCAACATCTGATTTAAAGTCTTATGGCTCAATCGGAGTAATTTTGAGTCCGATAAGTAAGTTTGCAAATGACATAAAGATTTTGTCAACAGTATGTTTTACAAAGTAGAACAAGAAAGTACAGAAACAAAATAGATAAAATGAGTGGGCGTTGCAGTGGCAGAAGTATATTAATGCAGGTAAATATGACATAATCCATTTTGACTAAAAAAAGGACAGGACAGAGTCAAGTATTTGTTTAAAAGGTAACTGCTTGTGAACAATGACGGTCAGATTTCAATAACAATGTCGAGGTCCTGAGGCTCTCAAAATACTGCCTTATCAAACTGTGCTTTAATTTCCTTTAATATAGAGTGTTCAGAAATGATCTGATTAAAGGCATTTTGAAAGAAATTGATAAAGTCAATAGAGAGAAACATTTTCTGTTGATAGAGCCCCTGACAAAGGAATATATCCTGAAAATCAGATCTAGGCCATTCAGAAAATAGACTTTTCCTATGCAGTGCTGCCAGACATGTGGCACATTCTCCCTCAGTAAGTAGCAAGTGTTGGTTCAATTGCTATTCTAAAATCTAATGTTGTAGAGTTTTGCCAAATAAGACT
Organism: Chiloscyllium plagiosum; assembly: GCF_037043375.1. Taxonomy (NCBI): domain Eukaryota; kingdom Metazoa; phylum Chordata; class Chondrichthyes; order Orectolobiformes; family Hemiscylliidae; genus Chiloscyllium; species Chiloscyllium plagiosum. The sequence goes on from NW_028270140.1 coordinate 62,509,137, forward strand.
ATTAGGGTATATGATGCTGAGTTACTTGGATGTAATTAGTATGTAGATCAGCCATGATCTCATTAAATGGTAGAACAGAGTTGAGAAGCTGAATGGCCTTCTCCTGTTCTTTTGTCCTGTCTGCTATTCAACTTACGCTATCATTCAGTTGAACGATGAAATGTGAACAAATTAAGCAATGAGACGATTGCACTATATACTATTGAGAGAGTCCCACTCTAAGCCAGCGAAACTGTTCCACTTGGAACGAGTGAGACTGTTCCACTATGAACCAGTGAGAGCGCCCCGACTCTGAACCAATGAGAGTGCCCTGACTCTGAACCAGTGAGAGTGCCCTGACTCTGAACCAGTGAGAGTGCCCTGACTCTGAACCAATGAGAGTGCCCCGACTCTGAACCAGTGAGAGAGCCCCGACTCTGAACCAGTGAGAGAGCCCCGACTCTGAACCAGTGAGAGTGCCCCGACTCTGAACCAGTGAGAGAGCCCCGACTCTGAACCAGTGAGAGAGCCCCGACTCTGAACCAGTGAGAGAGCCCCGACTCAGAACCAATGAGAGAGCCCTGAATCTGAACCAGTGAGAGAGCCCTGACTCTGAACCAGTGAGAGAGCCCTGACTCTGAACCAGTGAGAGCGCCCCGACTCTGAACCAGTGAGAGAGCCCCGACTCTGAACCAGTGAGAGAGCCCCGACTCTGAACCAATGAGAGAGCCCTGACTCTGAACCAGTGAGAGAGCCCTGACTCTGAACCAGTGAGAGAGCCCCGACTCTGAACCAGTGAGACTGCCCCGACTCTGAACCAGTGAGAGAGCCCTGACTCTGAACCAATGAGAGTGCCCCGACTCTGAACCAGTGAGAGTGCCCTGACTCTGAACCAGTGAGAGCGCCCCGACTCTGAACCAGTGAGACTGCCCCGACTCTGAACCAGTGAGAGAGCCCCGACTCTGAACCAGTGAGAGTACCCCGACTCTGAACCAGTGAGAGAGCCCTGACTCTGAACCAATGAGAGTGCCCCGACTCTGAACCAGTGAGAGTGCCCCGACTCTGAACCAGTGAGAGCGCCCCGACTCTGAACCAGTGAGACTGCCCCGACTCTGAACCAGTGAGAGAGCCCCGACTCTGAACCAGTGAGAGTACCCCGACTCTGAACCAGTGAGAGCGCCCCGACTCTGAACCAGTGAGACTGCCCCGACTCTGAACCAGTGAGAGAGCCCCGACTCTGAACCAGTGAGAGTACCCCGACTCTGAACCAGTGAGAGCGCCCCGACTCTGAACCAGTGAGACTGCCCCGACTCTGAACCAGTGAGAGTACCCCGACTCTGAACCAGTGAGACTGCCCCGACTCTGAACCAGTGAGAGTACCCCGACTCTGAACCACTGAGAGTGCCCCGACTCTGAACCAGTGAGAGTACCCCGACTCTGAACCAGTGAGAGTACCCCGACTCTGAACCAGTGAGAGTACCCCGACTCTGAACCAGTGAGAGTACCCCGACTCTGAACCAGTGAGACTGCCCCGACTCTGAACCAGTGAGAGTACCCCGACTCTGAACCAGTGAGAGAGCCCCGACTCTGAACCAGTGAGAGAGCCCCGACTCTGAACCAGTGAGACTGCCCCGACTCTGAACCAGTGAGACTGCCCCGACTCTGAACCAGTGAGACTGCCCCGACTCCGAACCAGTGAGAGAGCCCTGACTCTGAACCAGTGAGACTGCCCTGACTCTGAACCAGTGAGACTGCCCCGACTCTGAACCAGTGAGAATACCCTGACTCTGAACCAGTGAGAGAGCCCCGACTCTGAACCAGTGAGAGAGCCCCGACTCTGAACCAGTGAGAGAGCCCTGACTCTGAACCAGTGAGAGTGCCCTGACTCTGAACCAGTGAGAGTGCCCTGACTCTGAACCAGTGAGAGCGCCCCGACTCTGAACCAGTGAGAGAGCCCTGACTCTGAACCAGTGAGAGTGCCCTGACTCTGAACCAGTGAGAGAGCCCTGACTCTGAACCAGTGAGAGCGCCCCGACTCTGAACCAGTGAGAGAGCCCTGACTCTGAACCAATGAGAGTGCCCTGACTCTGAACCAGTGAGAGAGCCCTGACTCTGAACCAGTGAGAGTTCCCCGACTCTGAACCAGTGAGAGTTCCCCGACTCTGAACCAGTGAGAGAGCCCTGACTCTGAACCAGTGAGAGTGCCCTGACTCTGAACCAGTGAGAGAGCCCTGACTCTGAACCAGTGAGAGAGCCCAGACTCTGAACCAGTGAGACTGCCCCGACTCTGAACCAGTGAGAGTACCCCGACTCTGAACCAGTGAGAGCGCCCCGACTCTGAACCAGTGAGAGCGCCCCGACTCTGAACCAGTGAGACTGCCCCGACTCTGAACCAGTGAGAGCGCCCCGACTCTGAACCAGTGAGACTGCCCCGACTCTGAACCAGTGAGAGAGCCCCGACTCTGAACCAATGAGCGTGCCCTGACTCTGAACCAATGAGACTGCCCTGACTCTGAACCAATGAGAGTGCCCTGACTCTGAACCAGTGAGAGAGCCCCGACTCTGAACCAATGAGAGTGCCCTGACTCTGAACCAATGAGACTGCCCTGACTCTGAACCAATGAGAGTGCCCCGACTCCGAACCAGTGAGAGTGCCCCGACTCTGAACCAGTGAGAGAGCCCCGACTCTGAACCAGTGAGAGAGCCCCGACTCTGAACCAATGAGAGTGCCCTGACTCCGAACCAGTGAGAGTGCCCCGACTCTGAACCAGTGAGAGAGCCCCGACTCTGAACCAGTGTGAGAGCCCAGACTCTGAACCAGTGAGAGAGCCCAGACTCTGAACCAGTGAGAGAGCCCCGACACTGAACCAGTGAGAGTACCCCGACTCTGAACCAGTGAGAGTACCCCGAGTCTGAACCAGTGAGAGTACCCCGACTCTGAACCAGTGAGACTGCCCCGACTCTGAACCAGTGAGAGTACCCCGACTCTGAACCAGTGAGACTGCCCCGACTCTGAACCAGTGAGAGAGCCCCGACTCTGAACCAGTGAGAGAGCCCCGACTCTGAACCAGTGAGAGAGCCCCGACTCTGAACCAGTGACACTCCCCCGACTCTGAACCAGTGTGAGAGCCCCGACTCTGAACCAGTGAGAGAGCCCCGACTCTGAACCAGTGAGTGTGCCCCGACTCTGAACCAGTGTGAGAGCCCAGACTCTGAACCAGTGAGAGAGCCCCGACTCTGAACCAGTGAGAGTGCCCCGACTCTGAACCAGTGAGAACGTCCCGACTCTGAACCAGTGAGAGTACCCTGACTCTGAACCAATGAGAGTGCCCTGACTCTGAACCAGTGAGAGAGCCCCGACTCTGAACCAGTGAGAGAGCCCTGACTCTGAACCAGTGAGAGTGCCCTGACTCTGAACCAGTGAGAGTGCCCCGACTCTGAACCAATGAGAGTGCCCTGACTCTGAACCAATGAGACTGCCCTGACTCTGAACCAATGAGAGTGCCCCGACTCCGAACCAGTGAGAGTGCCCCGACTCTGAACCAGTGAGAGAGCCCCGACTCTGAACCAGTGAGAGAGCCCCGACTCTGAACCAGTGAGAGAGCCCCGACTCTGAACCAGTGAGAGCGCCCCGACTCTGAACCAGTGAGAGCGCCCCGACTCTGAACCAGTGTGAGAGCCCAGACTCTGAACCAGTGAGAGAGCCCAGACTCTGAACCAGTGAGAGAGCCCAGACTCTGATCCAGTGAGAGTGCCCTGACTCAGAACCAGTGAGAGTGCCCTGACTCTGAACCAGTGAGAGAGCCCCGACTCTGAACCAGTGAGAGAGCCCCGACTCTGAACCAGTGAGTGTGCCCCGACTCTGAACCAGTGTGAGAGACCCGACTCTGAACCAGTGAGAGAGCCCCGACTCTGAACCAGTGAGAGTGCCCCGACTCTGAACCAGTGTGAGAGCCCAGACTCTGAACCAGTGAGAGAGCCCTGACTCTGAACCAGTGAGAGAGCCCCGACTCTGAACCAGTGAGAGTGCCCCGACTCTGAACCAGTGTGAGAGCCCAGACTCTGAACCAGTGAGAGAGCCCAGACTCTGAACCAGTGAGAGTGCCCTGACTCTGAACCAGTGAGAGTGCCCTGACTCTGAACCAGTGAGAGAGCCCCGACTCTGAACCAGTGTGAGAGCCCCGACTCTGAACCAGTGAGAGAGCCCCGACTCTGAACCAGTGAGAGAGCCCTGACTCTGAACCAGTGAGAGAGCCCCGACTCTGAACCAGTGAGAGAGCCCAGACTCTGAACCAGTGAGAGAGCCCAGACTCTGAACCAGTGAGAGAGCCCTGACTCAGAACCAGTGAGAGTGCCCTGACTCTGAACCAGTGAGACTGCCCCGACTCTGAACCAGTGAGAGTGCCCCGACTCTGAACCAGTGTGAGAGCCCTGACTCTGAACCAGTGAGAGAGCCCCGACTCTGAACCAGTGAGAGAGCCCCGACTCTGAACCAGTGAGAGAGCCCTGACTCTGAACCAGTGAGAGAGCCCCGACTCTGAACCAGTGTGAGAGCCCAGACTCTGAACCAGTGAGAGAGCCCAGACTCTGAACCAGTGAGAGAGCCCCGACACTGAACCAGTGAGAGTACCCCGACTCTGACCAGTGAGAGTACCCCGACTCTGAACCAGTGAGAGTACCCCGACTCTGAACCAGTGAGACTGCCCCGACTCTGAACCAGTGAGAGAGCCCTGACTCTGAACCAGTGAGAGAGCCCCGACTCTGAACCAGTGAGAGAGCCCTGACTCTGAACCAGTGAGAGAGCCCCGACTCTGAACCAGTGTGAGAGCCCAGACTCTGAACCAGTGAGAGAGCCCAGACTCTGAACCAGTGAGAGAGCCCCGACACTGAACCAGTGAGAGTACCCCGACTCTGACCAGTGAGAGTACCCCGACTCTGAACCAGTGAGAGTACCCCGACTCTGAACCAGTGAGACTGCCCCGACTCTGAACCAGTGAGAGTACCCCGACTCTGAACCAGTGAGACTGCCCCGACTCTGAACCAGTGAGAGAGCCCTGACTCTGAACCAGTGAGAGAGCCCCGACTCTGAACCAGTGAGAGAGCCCCGACTCTGAACCAGTGACACTGCCCCGACTCTGAACCAGTGTGAGAGCCCCGACTCTGAACCAGTGAGAGAGCCCCGACTCTGAACCAGTGAGTGTGCCCCGACTCTGAACCAGTGTGAGAGCCCAGACTCTGAACCAGTGAGAGAGCCCCGACTCTGAACCAGTGAGAGTGCCCCGACTCTGAACCAGTGAGAACGTCCCGACTCTGAACCAGTGAGAGTACCCTGACTCTGAACCAATGAGAGTGCCCTGACTCTGAACCAGTGAGAGAGCCCCGACTCCGAACCAGTGAGAGAGCCCCGACTCTGAACCAGTGAGAGTGCCCCGACTCTGAACCAGTGAGAACGTCCCGACTCTGAACCAGTGAGAGTACCCTGACTCTGAACCAATGAGAGTGCCCTGACTCTGAACCAGTGAGAGAGCACCGACTCTGAACCAGTGAGAGAGCCCTGACTCTGAACCAGTGAGAGTGCCCTGACTCTGAACCAGTGAGAGTGCCCCGACTCTGAACCAATGAGAGTGCCCTGACTCTGAACCAATGAGACTGCCCTGACTCTGAACCAATGAGAGTGCCCCGACTCCGAACCAGTGAGAGTGCCCCGACTCTGAACCAGTGAGAGAGCCCCGACTCTGAACCAGTGAGAGAGCCCCGACTCTGAACCAGTGAGAGAGCCCCGACTCTGAACCAGTGAGAGCGCCCCGACTCTGAACCAGTGAGAGCGCCCCGACTCTGAACCAGTGTGAGAGCCCAGACTCTGAACCAGTGAGAGAGCCCAGACTCTGAACCAGTGAGAGTGCCCTGACTCAGAACCAGTGAGAGTGGCCTGACTCTGAACCAGTGAGAGAGCCCCGACTCTGAACCAGTGAGAGAGCCCCGACTCTGAACCAGTGAGTGTGCCCCGACTCTGAACCAGTGTGAGAGACCCGACTCTGAACCAGTGAGAGAGCCCCGACTCTGAACCAGTGAGAGTGCCCCGACTCTGAACCAGTGTGAGAGCCCAGACTCTGAACCAGTGAGAGAGCCCTGACTCTGAACCAGTGAGAGAGCCCCGACTCTGAACCAGTGAGAGTGCCCCGACTCTGAACCAGTGTGAGAGCCCAGACTCTGAACCAGTGAGAGAGCCCAGACTCTGAACCAGTGAGAGTGCCCTGACTCTGAACCAGTGAGAGTGCCCTGACTCTGAACCAGTGAGAGAGCCCCGACTCTGAACCAGTGTGAGAGCCCCGACTCTGAACCAGTGTGAGAGCCCCGACTCTGAACCAGTGAGAGAGCCCCGACTCTGAACCAGTGAGAGAGCCCTGACTCTGAACCAGTGAGAGAGCCCCGACTCTGAACCAGTGTGAGAGCCCAGACTCTGAACCAGTGAGAGAGCCCAGACTCTGAACCAGTGAGAGAGCCCTGACTCTGAACCAGTGAGAGTGCCCTGACTCTGAACCAGTGAGAGAGCCCCGACTCTGAACCAGTGAGAGTGCCCCGACTCTGAACCAGTGTGAGAGCCCTGACTCTGAACCAGTGAGAGAGCCCTGACTCTGAACCAGTGAGAGAGCCCCGACTCTGAACCAGTGAGAGAGCCCCGACTCTGAACCAGTGAGAGAGCCCTGACTCTGAACCAGTGAGAGAGCCCCGACTCTGAACCAGTGTGAGAGCCCAGACTCTGAACCAGTGAGAGAGCCCAGACTCTGAACCAGTGAGAGAGCCCCGACTCTGAACCAGTGTGAGAGCCCAAACTCTGAACCAGTGAGAGAGCCCCGACTCTGAACCAGTGAGAGCTCCCCGACTCTGAACCAGTGAGAGCGCTCCGACTCTGAACCAGTGAGAGTGCCCCGACTCTGAACCAGTGAGACTGCCTCGACTCTGAACCAGTGAGAGCGCCCCGACTCTGAACCAATGAGACTGCCCTGACTCTGAACCAATGAGAGTGCCCCGACTCCGAACCAGTGAGAGTGCCCCGACTCTGAACCAGTGAGAGAGCCCCGACTCTGAACCAGTGAGAGAGCCCTGACTCTGAACCAGTGAGAGAGCCCCGACTCTGAACCAGTGAGAGAGCCCTGACTCTGAACCAGTGAGAGAGCCCCGACTCTGAACCAGTGAGAGAGCCCCGACTCTGAACCAGTGAGAGAGCCCCGACTCTGAACCAGTGAGAGAGCCCTGACTCTGAACCAGTGAGAGAGCCCCGACTCTGAACCAGTGTGAGAGCCCAGACTCTGAACCAGTGAGAGAGCCCAGACTCTGAACCAGTGAGAGAGCCCTGACTCTGAACCAGTGAGAGCACCCCGACTCTGAACCAGTGAGACTGCCCCGACTCTGAACCAGTGAGAGAGCCCTGACTCTGAACCAGTGAGAGAGCCCAGACTCTGAACCAGTGAGAGAGCCCAGACTCTGAACCAGTGAGACTGCCCCGACTCTGAACCAGTGAGAGTACCCCGACTCTGAACCAGTGAGAGTACCCCGACTCTGAACCAGTGAGAGCTCCCCGACTCTGAACCAGTGAGAGCGCCCCGACTCTGAACCAATGAGAGTGCCCTGACTCTGAACCAGTGAGAGTGCCCTGACTCTGAACCAGTGAGAGTGCCCTGACTCTGAACCAATGAGAGTGCCCCGACTCTGAACCAGTGAGAGAGCCCCGACTCTGAACCAGTGAGAGAGCCCCGACTCTGAACCAGTGAGAGTGCCCCGACTCTGAACCAGTGAGAGAGCCCCGACTCTGAACCAGTGAGAGAGCCCCGACTCTGAACCAATGAGAGAGCCCTGACTCTGAACCAATGAGAGAGCCCTGACTCTGAACCAGTGAGAGAGCCCTGACTCTGAACCAGTGAGAGAGCCCCGACTCTGAACCAGTGAGAGAGCCCCGACTCTGAACCAGTGAGAGAGCCCCGACTCTGAACCAGTGAGAGAGCCCTGACTCTGAACCAGTGAGAGAGCCCTGACTCTGAACCAGTGAGAGAGCCCTGACTCTGAACCAGTGAGAGAGCCCCGACTCTGAACCAGTGAGACTGCCCCGACTCTGAACCAGTGAGAGAGCCCTGACTCTGAACCAGTGAGAGAGCCCAGACTCTGAACCAGTGAGAGCGCCCCGACTCTGAACCAGTGAGAATGCCCCGACTCTGAACCAGTGAGAGAGCCCCGACTCTGAACCAGTGAGAGTACCCCGACTCGGAACCAGTGAGAGTACCCCGACTCTGAACCAGTGAGAGTACACCGACTCTGAACCAGTGAGACTGCCCCGACTCTGAACCAGTGAGAGTGCCCCGACTCTGAACCAGTGAGAGTGCCCCGACTCTGAACAAGTGAGAGAGCCCCGACTCTGAACCAGTGAGAGTACCCCGACTCTGAACCAGTGAGACTGCCCCGACTCTGAACCAGTGAGAGAGCCCCGACTCTGAACAAGTGAGAGAGCCCCGACTCTGAACCAGTGAGAGTGCCCCGACTCTGAACCAGTGAGAGTGCCCCGACTCTGAACCAGTGAGAGTGCCCCGACTCTGAACCAGTGAGAGTGCCCCGACTCTGAACCAGTGAGAGTGCCCCGACTCTGAACCAGTGAGACTGCCCCGACTCTGAACCAGTGAGAGAGCCCCGACTCTGAACAAGTGAGAGAGCCCCGACTCTGAACCAGTGAGACTGCCCCGACTCTGAACCAGTGAGAGAGCCCCGACTCTGAACCAGTGACAGTGCCCCGACTCTGAACCAGTGAGACTGCCCCGACTCCGAACCAGTGAGAGAGCCCTGACTCTGAACCAGTGAGACTGCCCTGACTCTGAACCAGTGAGACTGCCCCGACTCTGAACCAGTGAGAGTACCCTGACTCTGAACCAGTGAGAGAGCCCCGACTCTGAACCAGTGAGAGAGCCCTGACTCTGAACCAGTGAGAGTGCCCTGACTCTGAACCAGTGAGAGTGCCCTGACTCTGAACCAGTGAGAGCGCCCCGACTCTGAACCAGTGAGAGAGCCCTGACTCTGAACCAGTGAGAGTGCCCTGACTCCGAACCAGTGAGAGAGCCCTGACTCTGAACCAGTGAGAGCGCCCCGACTCTGAACCAGTGAGAGAGCCCTGACTCTGAACCAGTGAGAGAGCCCTGACTCTGAACCAATGAGAGTTCCCCGACTCTGAACCAGTGAGAGCGCCCCGACTCTGAACCAGTGAGAGTGCCCTGACTCTGAACCAGTGAGAGAGCCCAGACTCTGAACCAGTGAGAGAGCCCTGACTCTGAACCAGTGAGAGAGCCCAGACTCTGAACCAGTGAGACTGCCCCGACTCTGAACCAGTGAGTACCCCGACTCTGAACCAGTGAGAGTACCCCGACTCTGAACCAGTGAGAGCGCCCCGACTCTGAACCAATGAGAGAGCCCTGACTCTGAACCAGTGAGAGCACCCCGACTCTGAACCAGTGAGACTGCCCCGACTCTGAACCAGTGAGAGTGCCCTGACTCTGAACCAGTGAGAGAGCCCAGACTCTGAACCAGTGAGAGAGCCCTGACTCTGAACCAGTGAGAGAGCCCAGACTCTGAACCAGTGAGACTGCCCCGACTCTGAACCAGTGAGAGTACCCCGACTCTGAACCAGTGAGAGTACCCCGACTCTGAACCAGTGAGAGCTCCCCGACTCTGAACCAGTGAGAGCGCCCCGACTCTGAACCAATGAGAGTGCCCTGACTCTGAACCAGTGAGAGTGCCCTGACTCTGAACCAGTGAGAGTGCCCTGACTCTGAACCAATGAGAGTGCCCCGACTCTGAACCAGTGAGAGAGCCCCGACTCTGAACCAGTGAGAGAGCCCCGACTCTGAACCAGTGAGAGAGCCCCGACTCTGAACCAGTGAGAGAGCCCCGACTCTGAACCAATGAGAGAGCCCTGACTCTGAACCAGTGAGAGAGCCCTGACTCTGAACCAGTGAGAGAGCCCCGACTCTGAACCAGTGAGAGAGCCCCGACTCTGAACCAGTGAGAGAGCCCCGACTCTGAACCAGTGAGAGAGCCCTGACTCTGAACCAGTGAGAGAGCTTTGACTCTGAACCAGTGAGAGAGCCCTGACTCTGAACCAGTGAGAGAGCCCCGACTCTGAACCAGTGAGACTGCCCCGACTCTGAACCAGTGAGAGAGCCCTGACTCTGAACCAGTGAGAGAGCCCAGACTCTGAACCAGTGAGACTGCCCCGACTCTGAACCAGTGAGAGAGCCCCGACTCTGAACAAGTGAGAGAGCCCCGACTCTGAACCAGTGAGACTGCCCCGACTCTGAACCAGTGAGAGAGCCCCGACTCTGAACCAGTGACACTGCCCCGACTCTGAACCAGTGAGACTGCCCCGACTCTGAACCAGTGTGAGAGCCCAGACTCTGAACCAGTGAGAGAGCCCAGACTCTGAACCAGTGAGAGAGCCCTGACTCTGAACCAGTGAGAGAGCCCAGACTCTGAACCAGTGAGAGTGCCCTGACTCTGAACCAGTGAGAGTGCCCTGACTCTGAACCAGTGAGAGAGCCCCGACTCTGAACCAGTGAGAGAACCCCGACTCTGAACCAGTGAGAGAGCCCCGACTCTGAACCAGTGAGAGAGCCCTGACTCTGAACCAGTGAGAGAGCCCCGACTCTGAACCAGTGTGAGAGCCCAGACTCTGAACCAGTGAGAGAGCCCAGACTCTGAACCAGTGAGAGTACCCCGACTCTGAACCAGTGAGAGTACCCCGACTCTGAACCAGTGAGAGTACCCCGACTCTGAAACAGTGAGAGCTCCCCGACTCTGAACCAGTGAGAGCGCCCCGACTCTGAACCAGTGAGAGAGCCCCGACTCTGAACCAGTGAGAGAGCCCTGACTCTGAACCAGTGAGAGAGCCCAGACTCTGAACCAGTGAGAGCGCCCCGACTCTGAACCAGTGAGAATGCCCCGACTCTGAACCAGTGAGAGAGCCCCGACTCTGAACCAGTGAGAGTACCCCGACTCGGAACCAGTGAGAGTACCCCGACTCTGAACCAGTGAGACTGCCCCGACTCTGAACCAGTGAGAGAGCCCTGACTCTGAACCAGTGAGAGAGCCCAGACTCTGAACCAGTGAGAGCGCCCCGACTCTGAACCAGTGAGAATGCCCCGACTCTGAACCAGTGAGAGAGCCCCGACTCTGAACCAGTGAGAGTACCCCGACTCGGAACCAGTGAGAGTACCCCGACTCTGAACCAGTGAGAGTACACCGACTCTGAACCAGTGAGACTGCCCCGACTCTGAACCAGTGAGAGTGCCCCGACTCTGAACCAGTGAGAGTACCCCGACTCTGAACCAGTGAGAGCTCCCCGACTCTGAACCAGTGAGAGCGCCCCGACTCTGAACCAATGAGAGTGCCCTGACTCTGAACCAGTGAGAGTGCCCTGACTCTGAACCAGTGAGAGTGCCCTGACTCTGAACCAATGAGAGTGCCCCGACTCTGAACCAGTGAGAGAGCCCCGACTCTGAACCAGTGAGAGAGCCCCGACTCTGAACCAGTGAGAGTGCCCCGACTCTGAACCAGTGAGAGAGCCCCGACTCTGAACCAGTGAGAGAGCCCCGACTCTGAACCAGTGAGAGAGCCCTGACTCTGAACCAATGAGAGAGCCCTGACTCTGAACCAGTGAGAGAGCCCCGACTCTGAACCAGTGAGAGAGCCCCGACTCTGAACCAGTGAGAGAGCCCCGACTCTGAACCAGTGAGAGCGCCCCGACTCTGAACCAGTGAGAGCGCCCCGACTCTGAACCAGTGTGAGAGCCCAGACTCTGAACCAGTGAGAGAGCCCAGACTCTGAACCAGTGAGAGTGCCCTGACTCAGAACCAGTGAGAGTGCCCTGACTCTGAACCAGTGAGAGAGCCCCGACTCTGAACCAGTGAGAGAGCCCCGACTCTGAACCAGTGAGAGAGCCCCGACTCTGAACCAGTGAGTGTGCCCCGACTCTGAACCAGTGTGAGAGACCCGACTCTGAACCAGTGAGAGAGCCCCGACTCTGAACCAGTGAGAGTGCCCCGACTCTGAACCAGTGTGAGAGCCCAGACTCTGAACCAGTGAGAGAGCCCTGACTCTGAACCAGTGAGAGAGCCCCGACTCTGAACCAGTGAGAGTGCCCCGACTCTGAACCAGTGTGAGAGCCGAGACTCTGAACCAGTGAGAGAGCCCAGACTCTGAACCAGTGAGAGTGCCCTGACTCTGAACCAGTGAGAGTGCCCTGACTCTGAACCAGTGAGAGAGCCCCGACTCTGAACCAGTGTGAGAGCCCCGACTCTGAACCAGTGAGAGAGCCCCGACTCTGAACCAGTGAGAGAGCCCTGACTCTGAACCAGTGAGAGAGCCCCGACTCTGAACCAGTGTGAGAGCCCAGACTCTGAACCAGTGAGAGAGCCCAGACTCTGAACCAGTGAGAGAGCCCTGACTCAGAACCAGTGAGAGTGCCCTGACTCTGAACCAGTGAGACTGCCCCGACTCTGAACCAGTGAGAGTGCCCCGACTCTGAACCAGTGTGAGAGCCCTGACTCTGAACCAGTGAGAGAGCCCTGACTCTGAACCAGTGAGAGAGCCCCGACTCTGAACCAGTGAGAGAGCCCCGACTCTGAACCAGTGAGAGAGCCCCGACTCTGAACCAGTGAGAGAGCCCCGACTCTGAACCAGTGAGAGAGCCCCGACTCTGAACCAGTGTGAGAGCCCAGACTCTGAACCAGTGTGAGAGCCCAAACTCTGAACCAGTGAGAGAGCCCAGACTCTGAACCAGTGAGAGAGCCCTGACTCAGAACCAGTGAGAGTGCCCTGACTCTGAACCAGTGAGACTGCCCCGACTCTGAACCAGTGAGAGTGCCCCGACTCTGAACCAGTGTGAGAGCCCTGACTCTGAACCAGTGAGAGAGCCCTGACTCTGAACCAGTGTGAGAGCCCCGACTCTGAACCAGTGAGAGAGCCCCGACTCTGAACCAGTGAGAGAGCCCTGACTCTGAACCAGTGAGAGAGCCCTGACTCAGAACCAGTGAGAGTGCCCTGACTCTGAACCAGTGAGACTGCCCCGACTCTGAACCAGTGACAGTGCCCCGACTCTGAACCAGTGTGAGAGCCCTGACTCTGAACCAGTGAGAGAGCCCAGACTCTGAACCAGTGAGAGAGCCCTGACTCTGAACCAGTGAGAGAGCCCAGACTCTGAACCAGTGAGACTGCCCCGACTCTGAACCAGTGAGAGCACCCCGACTCTGAACCAGTGAGAGTACCCCGACTCTGAACCAGTGAGAGCTCCCCGACTCTGAACCAGTGAGAGCGCCCCGACTCTGAACCAGTGAGAGTGCCCCGACTCTGAACCAGTGAGACTGTCCCGACTCTGAACCAGTGAGAGCGCCCCGACTCTGAACCAGTGAGACTGCCCCGACTCTGAACCAGTGAGAGCACCCCGACTCTGAACCAGTGAGAGAGCCCTGACTCTGAACCAGTGAGAGAGCCCCGACTCTGAACCAGTGAGAGAGCCCTGACTCTGAACCAGTGAGAGAGCCCCGACTCTGAACCAGTGAGAGAGCCCTGACTCTGAACCAGTGAGAGAGCCCCGACTCTGAACCAGTGAGAGTGCCCCGACTCTGAACCAGTGAGAACGTCACGACTCTGAACCAGTGAGAGTACCCTGACTCTGAACCAATGAGAGTGCCCTGACTCTGAACCAGTGAGAGAGCCCCGACTCTGAACCAATGAGAGTGCCCTGACTCTGAACCAATGAGACTGCCCTGACTCTGAACCAGTGAGAGTGCCCCGACTCCGAACCAGTGAGAGTGCCCCGACTCTGAACCAGTGAGAGAGCCCCGACTCTGAACCAGTGAGAGCGCCCCGACTCTGAACCAGTGAGAGTGCCCCGACTCTGAACCAGTGTGAGAGCCCAGACTCTGAACCAGTGAGAGAGCCCAGACTCTGAACCAGTGAGAGTGCCCTGACTCTGAACCAGTGAGAGTGCCCTGACTCTGAACCAGTGAGAGAGCCCCGACTCTGAACCAGTGAGAGAGCCCCGACTCTGAACCAGTGAGAGAGCCCCGACTCTGAACCAGTGAGTGTGCCCCGACTCTGAACCAGTGTGAGAGCCCAGACTCTGAACCAGTGAGAGAGCCCCGACTCTGAACCAGTGAGAGCTCCCCGACTCTGAACCAGTGAGAGCGCTCCGACTCTGAACCAGTGAGAGTGCCCCGACTCTGAACCAGTGAGACTGCCTCGACTCTGAACCAGTGAGAGCGCCCCGACTCTGAACCAATGAGACTGCCCCGACTCTGAACCAGTGAGAGAGCCCCGACTCTGAACAAGTGAGAGAGCCCCGACTCTGAACCAGTGAGACTGCCCCGACTCTGAACCAGTGAGAGAGCCCCGACTCTGAACCAGTGACACTGCCCCGACTCTGAACCAGTGAGACTGCCCCGACTCCGAACCAGTGAGAGAGCCCTGACTCTGAACCAGTGAGACTGCCCTGACTCTGAACCAGTGAGACTGCCCCGACTCTGAACCAGTGAGAGTACCCTGACTCTGAACCAGTGAGAGAGCCCCGACTCTGAACCAGTGAGAGAGCCCTGACTCTGAACCAGTGAGAGTGCCCTGACTCTGAACCAGTGAGAGTGCCCTGACTCTGAACCAGTGAGAGTGGCCCGACTCTGAACCAGTGTGAGAGCCCAGACTCTGAACCAGTGAGAACGTCCCGACTCTGAACCAGTGAAAGAGCCCCGCCTCTGAACCAGTGAGAGTGCCCCGACTCTGAACCAGTGTGAGAGCCCAGACTCTGAACCAGTGAGAGAGCCCAGACTCTGAACCAGTGAGAGAGCCCAGACTCTGAACCAGTGAGAGAGCCCAGACTCTGAACCAGTGAGAGTGCCCTGACTCTGAACCAGTGAGAGTGCCCTGACTCTGAACCAGTGAGAGAGCCCCGACTCTGAACCAGTGAGAGAACCCCGACTCTGAACCAGTGAGAGAGCCCCGACTCTGAACCAGTGAGAGAGCCCTGACTCTGAACCAGTGAGAGAGCCCCGACTCTGAACCAGTGTGAGAGCCCAGACTCTGAACCAGTGAGAGAGCCCAGACTCTGAACCAGTGAGAGTACCCCGACTCTGAACCAGTGAGAGTACCCCGACTCTGAACCAGTGAGAGTACCCCGACTCTGAAACAGTGAGAGCTCCCCGACTCTGAACCAGTGAGAGCGCCCCGACTCTGAACCAGTGAGAGAGCCCCGACTCTGAACCAGTGAGAGAGCCCTGACTCTGAACCAGTGAGAGAGCCCAGACTCTGAACCAGTGAGAGCGCCCCGACTCTGAACCAGTGAGAATGCCCCGACTCTGAACCAGTGAGAGAGCCCCGACTCTGAACCAGTGAGAGTACCCCGACTCGGAACCAGTGAGAGTACCCCGACTCTGAACCAGTGAGACTGCCCCGACTCTGAACCAGTGAGAGAGCCCTGACTCTGAACCAGTGAGAGAGCCCAGACTCTGAACCAGTGAGAGCGCCCCGACTCTGAACCAGTGAGAATGCCCCGACTCTGAACCAGTGAGAGAGCCCCGACTCTGAACCAGTGAGAGTACCCCGACTCGGAACCAGTGAGAGTACCCCGACTCTGAACCAGTGAGAGTACACCGACTCTGAACCAGTGAGACTGCCCCGACTCTGAACCAGTGAGAGTGCCCCGACTCTGAACCAGTGAGAGTACCCCGACTCTGAACCAGTGAGAGCTCCCCGACTCTGAACCAGTGAGAGCGCCCCGACTCTGAACCAATGAGAGTGCCCTGACTCTGAACCAGTGAGAGTGCCCTGACTCTGAACCAGTGAGAGTGCCCTGACTCTGAACCAATGAGAGTGCCCCGACTCTGAACCAGTGAGAGAGCCCCGACTCTGAACCAGTGAGAGAGCCCCGACTCTGAACCAGTGAGAGTGCCCCGACTCTGAACCAGTGAGAGAGCCCCGACTCTGAACCAGTGAGAGAGCCCCGACTCTGAACCAATGAGAGAGCCCTGACTCTGAACCAATGAGAGAGCCCTGACTCTGAACCAGTGAGAGAGCCCTGACTCTGAACCAGTGAGAGAGCCCCGACTCTGAACCAGTGAGAGAGCCCCGACTCTGAACCAGTGAGAGAGCCCCGACTCTGAACCAGTGAGAGCGCCCCGACTCTGAACCAGTGAGAGCGCCCCGACTCTGAACCAGTGTGAGAGCCCAGACTCTGAACCAGTGAGAGAGCCCAGACTCTGAACCAGTGAGAGTGCCCTGACTCAGAACCAGTGAGAGTGCCCTGACTCTGAACCAGTGAGAGAGCCCCGACTCTGAACCAGTGAGAGAGCCCCGACTCTGAACCAGTGAGAGAGCCCCGACTCTGAACCAGTGAGTGTGCCCCGACTCTGAACCAGTGTGAGAGACCCGACTCTGAACCAGTGAGAGAGCCCCGACTCTGAACCAGTGAGAGTGCCCCGACTCTGAACCAGTGTGAGAGCCCCGACTCTGAACCAGTGAGAGAGCCCCGACTCTGAACCAGTGAGAGAGCCCCGACTCTGAACCAGTGAGAGTGCCCCGACTCTGAACCAGTGTGAGAGCCGAGACTCTGAACCAGTGAGAGAGCCCAGACTCTGAACCAGTGAGAGAGCCCAGACTCTGAACCAGTGAGAGTGCCCTGACTCTGAACCAGTGAGAGTGCCCTGACTCTGAACCAGTGAGAGAGCCCCGACTCTGAACCAGTGTGAGAGCCCCGACTCTGAACCAGTGAGAGAGCCCCGACTCTGAACCAGTGAGAGAGCCCTGACTCTGAACCAGTGAGAGAGCCCCGACTCTGAACCAGTGTGAGAGCCCAGACTCTGAACCAGTGAGAGAGCCCAGACTCTGAACCAGTGAGAGAGCCCTGACTCAGAACCAGTGAGAGTGCCCTGACTCTGAACCAGTGAGACTGCCCCGACTCTGAACCAGTGAGAGTGCCCCGACTCTGAACCAGTGTGAGAGCCCTGACTCTGAACCAGTGAGAGAGCCCTGACTCTGAACCAGTGAGAGAGCCCCGACTCTGAACCAGTGAGAGAGCCCCGACTCTGAACCAGTGAGAGAGCCCCGACTCTGAACCAGTGAGAGAGCCCCGACTCTGAACCAGTGAGAGAGCCCCGACTCTGAACCAGTGTGAGAGCCCCGACTCTGAACCAGTGTGAGAGCCCAGACTCTGAACCAGTGAGAGAGCCCAGACTCTGAACCAGTGAGAGAGCCCTGACTCAGAACCAGTGAGAGTGCCCTGACTCTGAACCAGTGAGACTGCCCCGACTCTGAACCAGTGAGAGTGCCCCGACTCTGAACCAGTGTGAGAGCCCTGACTCTGAACCAGTGAGAGAGCCCTGACTCTGAACCAGTGAGAGAGCCCCGACTCTGAACCAGTGAGAGAGCCCCGACTCTGAACCAGTGAGAGAGCCCTGACTCTGAACCAGTGAGAGAGCCCTGACTCAGAACCAGTGAGAGTGCCCTGACTCTGAACCAGTGAGACTGCCCCGACTCTGAACCAGTGACAGTGCCCCGACTCTGAACCAGTGTGAGAGCCCTGACTCTGAACCAGTGAGAGAGCCCAGACTCTGAACCAGTGAGAGAGCCCTGACTCTGAACCAGTGAGAGAGCCCAGACTCTGAACCAGTGAGACTGCCCCGACTCTGAACCAGTGAGAGCACCCCGACTCTGAACCAGTGAGAGTACCCCGACTCTGAACCAGTGAGAGCTCCCCGACTCTGAACCAGTGAGAGCGCCCTGACTCTGAACCAGTGAGAGTGCCCCGACTCTGAACCAGTGAGACTGTCCCGACTCTGAACCAGTGAGAGCGCCCCGACTCTGAACCAGTGAGACTGCCCCGACTCTGAACCAGTGAGAGCACCCCGACTCTGAACCAGTGAGAGAGCCCTGACTCTGAACCAGTGAGAGAGCCCCGACTCTGAACCAGTGAGAGAGCCCTGACTCTGAACCAGTGAGAGAGCCCCGACTCTGAACCAGTGAGAGAGCCCTGACTCTGAACCAGTGAGAGAGCCCCGACTCTGAACCAGTGAGAGTGCCCCGACTCTGAACCAGTGAGAACGTCACGACTCTGAACCAGTGAGAGTACCCTGACTCTGAACCAATGAGAGTGCCCTGACTCTGAACCAGTGAGAGAGCCCCGACTCTGAACCAATGAGAGTGCCCTGACTCTGAACCAATGAGACTGCCCTGACTCTGAACCAGTGAGAGTGCCCCGACTCCGAACCAGTGAGAGTGCCCCGACTCTGAACCAGTGAGAGAGCCCCGACTCTGAACCAGTGAGAGCGCCCCGACTCTGAACCAGTGAGAGTGCCCCGACTCTGAACCAGTGTGAGAGCCCAGACTCTGAACCAGTGAGAGAGCCCAGACTCTGAACCAGTGAGAGTGCCCTGACTCTGAACCAGTGAGAGTGCCCTGACTCTGAACCAGTGAGAGAGCCCCGACTCTGAACCAGTGAGAGAGCCCCGACTCTGAACCAGTGAGAGAGCCCCGACTCTGAACCAGTGAGTGTGCCCCGACTCTGAACCAGTGTGAGAGCCCAAACTCTGAACCAGTGAGAGAGCCCCGACTCTGAACCAGTGAGAGCTCCCCGACTCTGAACCAGTGAGAGCGCTCCGACTCTGAACCAGTGAGAGTGCCCCGACTCTGAACCAGTGAGACTGCCTCGACTCTGAACCAGTGAGAGCGCCCCGACTCTGAACCAATGAGACTGCCCTGACTCTGAACCAATGAGAGTGCCCCGACTCCGAACCAGTGAGAGTGCCCCGACTCTGAACCAGTGAGAGAGTCCCGACTCTGAACCAGTGAGAGAGCCCTGACTCTGAACCAGTGAGAGAGCCCCGACTCTGAACCAGTGAGAGAGCCCTGACTCTGAACCAGTGAGAGAGCCCCGACTCTGAACCAGTGAGAGTGCCCCGACTCTGAACCAGTGAGAACGTCCCGACTCTGAACCAGTGAGAGTACCCTGACTCTGAACCAATGAGAGTGCCCTGACTCTGAACCAGTGAGAGTGCCCTGACTCTGAACCAATGAGACTGCCCTGACTCCGAACCAATGAGAGTGCCCCGACTCCGAACCAGTGAGAGTGCCCCGACTCCGAACCAGTGAGAGAGCCCCGACTCTGAACCAGTGAGAGAGCCCCGACTCTGAACCAGTGAGAGCGCCCTGACTCTGAACCAGTGAGAGAGCCCCGACTCTGAACCAGTGAGAGAGCCCCGACTCTGAACCAGTGAGAGAGCCCCGACTCTGAACCAGTGAGAGAGCCCCGACTCTGAACCAGTGAGAGAGCCCCGACTCTGAACCAGTGAGAGTGCCCCGACTCTGAACCAGTGAGAGAGCCCCGACTCTGAACCAGTGAGAGAGCCCCGACTCTGAACCAATGAGAGAGCCCTGACTCTGAACCAGTGAGAGAGCCCTGACTCTGAACCAGTGAGAGAGCCCCGACTCTGAACCAGTGAGAGAGCCCCGACTCTGAACCAGTGAGAGAGCCCCGACTCTGAACCAGTGAGAGAGCCCTGACTCTGAACCAGTGAGAGAGCTTTGACTCTGAACCAGTGAGAGAGCCCTGACTCTGAACCAGTGAGAGAGCCCCGACTCTGAACCAGTGAGACTGCCCCGACTCTGAACCAGTGAGAGAGCCCTGACTCTGAACCAGTGAGAGAGCCCAGACTCTGAACCAGTGAGAGCGCCCCGACTCTGAACCAGTGAGACTGCCCCGACTCTGAACCAGTGAGAGAGCCCCGACTCTGAACCAGTGAGAGTACCCCGACTCTGAACCAGTGAGAGTACCCCGACTCTGAACCAGTGAGAGTACCCCGACTCTGAACCAGTGAGACTGCCCCGACTCTGAACCAGTGAGAGTGCCCCGACTCTGAACCAGTGAGAGTGCCCCGACTCTGAACAAGTGAGAGAGCCCCGACTCTGAACCAGTGAGACTGCCCCGACTCTGAACCAGTGAGAGTACCCCGACTCTGAACCAGTGAGAGTGCCCCGACTCTGAACCAGTGAGACTGCCCCGACTCTGAACCAGTGAGAGAGCCATGACTCTGAACAAGTGAGAGAGCCCCGACTCTGAACCAGTGAGACTGCCCCGACTCTGAACCAGTGAGAGAGCCCCGACTCTGAACCAGTGACACTGCCCCGACTCTGAACCAGTGAGACTGCCCCGACTCCGAACCAGTGAGAGAGCCCTGACTCTGAACCAGTGAGACTGCCCTGACTCTGAACCAGTGAGACTGCCCCGACTCTGAACCAGTGAGAGTACCCTGACTCTGAACCAGTGAGAGAGCCCCGACTCTGAACCAGTGAGAGAGCCGTGACTCTGAACCAGTGAGAGTGCCCTGACTCTGAACCAGTGAGAGTGCCCTGACTCTGAACCAGTGAGAGTGGCCCGACTCTGAACCAGTGTGAGAGCCCAGACTCTGAACCAGTGAGAACGTCCCGACTCTGAACCAGTGAAAGAGCCCCGCCTCTGAACCAGTGAGAGTGCCCCGACTCTGAACCAGTGTGAGAGCCCAGACTCTGAACCAGTGAGAGAGCCCCGACTCTGAACCAGTGATAGAGCCCTGACTCTGAACCAGTGAGAGTGCCCTGACTCTGAACCAGTGAGAGTGCCCTGACTCTGAACCAGTGAGAGCGCCCCGACTCTGAACCAGTGAGAGAGCCCTGACTCTGAACCAGTGAGAGTGCCCTGACTCCGAACCAGTGAGAGAGCCCTGACTCTGAACCAGTGAGAGCGCCCCGACTCTGAACCAGTGAGAGAGCCCTGACTCTGAACCAGTGAGAGAGCCCTGACTCTGAACCAATGAGAGTTCCCCGACTCTGAACCAGTGAGAGCGCCCCGACTCTGAACCAGTGAGAGTGCCCTGACTCTGAACCAGTGAGAGAGCCCAGACTCTGAACCAGTGAGAGAGCCCTGACTCTGAACCAGTGAGAGAGCCCAGACTCTGAACCAGTGAGACTGCCCCGACTCTGAACCAGTGAGTACCACGACTCTGAACCAGTGAGAGTACCCCGACTCTGAACCAGTGAGAGCGCCCCGACTCTGAACCAATGAGAGAGCCCTGACTCTGAACCAGTGAGAGCACCCCGACTCTGAACCAGTGAGACTGCCCCGACTCTGAACCAGTGAGAGTGCCCTGACTCTGAACCAGTGAGAGAGCCCAGACTCTGAACCAGTGAGAGAGCCCTGACTCTGAACCAGTGAGAGAGCCCAGACTCTGAACCAGTGAGACTGCCCCGACTCTGAACCAGTGAGAGTACCCCGACTCTGAACCAGTGAGAGTACCCCGACTCTGAACCAGTGAGAGCTCCCCGACTCTGAACCAGTGAGAGCGCCCCGACTCTGAACCAATGAGAGTGCCCTGACTCTGAACCAGTGAGAGTGCCCTGACTCTGAACCAATGAGAGTGCCCCGACTCTGAACCAGTGAGAGAGCCCCGACTCTGAACCAGTGAGAGAGCCCCGACTCTGAACCAGTAAGAGTGCCCCGACTCTGAACCAGTGAGAGAGCCCCGACTCTGAACCAGTGAGAGAGCCCCGACTCTGAACCAATGAGAGAGCCCTGACTCTGAACCAGTGAGAGAGCCCTGACTCTGAACCAGTGAGAGAGCCCCGACTCTGAACCAGTGAGAGAGCCCCGACTCTGAACCAGTGAGAGAGCCCCGACTCTGAACCAGTGAGAGAGCCCTGACTCTGAACCAGTGAGAGAGCTTTGACTCTGAACCAGTGAGAGAGCCCTGACTCTGAACCAGTGAGAGAGCCCCGACTCTGAACCAGTGAGACTGCCCCGACTCTGAACCAGTGAGAGAGCCCTGACTCTGAACCAGTGAGAGAGCCCAGACTCTGAACCAGTGAGAGCGCCCCGACTCTGAACCAGTGAGACTGCCCCGACTCTGAACCAGTGAGAGAGCCCCGACTCTGAACCAGTGAGAGTACCCCGACTCGGAACCAGTGAGAGTACCCCGACTCTGAACCAGTGAGAGTACCCCGACTCTGAACCAGTGAGACTGCCCCGACTCTGAACCAGTGAGAGTGCCCCGACTCTGAACCAGTGAGAGTGCCCCGACTCTGAACAAGTGAGAGAGCCCCGACTCTGAACCAGTGAGACTGCCCCGACTCTGAACCAGTGAGAGTACCCCGACTCTGAACCAGTGAGAGTGCCCCGACTCTGAACCAGTGAGACTGCCCCGACTCTGAACCAGTGAGAGAGCCCCGACTCTGAACAAGTGAGAGAGCCCCGACTCTGAACCAGTGAGACTGCCCCGACTCTGAACCAGTGAGAGAGCCCCGACTCTGAACCAGTGACACTGCCCCGACTCTGAACCAGTGAGACTGCCCCGACTCCGAACCAGTGAGAGAGCCCTGACTCTGAACCAGTGAGACTGCCCTGACTCTGAACCAGTGAGACTGCCCCGACTCTGAACCAGTGAGAGTACCCTGACTCTGAACCAGTGAGAGAGCCCCGACTCTGAACCAGTGAGAGAGCCCTGACTCTGAACCAGTGAGAGTGCCCTGACTCTGAACCAGTGAGAGTGCCCTGACTCTGAACCAGTGAGAGTGGCCCGACTCTGAACCAGTGTGAGAGCCCAGACTCTGAACCAGTGAGAACGTCCCGACTCTGAACCAGTGAAAGAGCCCCGCCTCTGAACCAGTGAGAGTGCCCCGACTCTGAACCAGTGTGAGAGCCCAGACTCTGAACCAGTGAGAGAGCCCAGACTCTGAACCAGTGAGAGAGCCCAGACTCTGAACCAGTGAGAGAGCCCAGACTCTGAACCAGTGAGAGTGCCCTGACTCTGAACCAGTGAGAGTGCCCTGACTCTGAACCAGTGAGAGAGCCCCGACTCTGAACCAGTGAGAGAACCCCGACTCTGAACCAGTGAGAGAGCCCCGACTCTGAACCAGTGAGACAGCCCTGACTCTGAACCAGTGAGAGAGCCCCGACTCTGAACCAGTGTGAGAGCCCAGACTCTGAACCAGTGAGAGAGCCCAGACTCTGAACCAGTGAGAGTACCCCGACTCTGAACCAGTGAGAGTACCCCGACTCTGAACCAGTGAGAGTACCCCGACTCTGAAACAGTGAGAGCTCCCCGACTCTGAACCAGTGAGAGCGCCCCGACTCTGAACCAGTGAGAGAGCCCCGACTCTGAACCAGTGAGACTGCCCCGACTCTGAACCAGTGAGAGTGCCCCGACTCTGAACCAGTGAGACTGCCCCGACTCTGAACCAGTGAGAGCACCCCGACTCTGAACCAGTGAGAGAGCCTTGACTCTGAACCAGTGAGAGCACCCCGACTCTGAACCAGAGAGAGAGCCCTGACTCTGAACCAGTGAGAGAGCCCCGACTCTGAACCAGTGAGAGAGCCCCGACTCTGAACCAGTGAGAGAGCCCTGACTCTGAACCAGTGAGAGAGCCCCGACTCTGAACCAGTGTGAGAGCCCAGACTCTGAACCAGTGAGAGAGCCCAGACTCTGAACCAGTGAGAGTACCCCGACTCTGAACCAGTGAGAGTACCCCGACTCTGAACCAGTGAGAGTACCCCGACTCTGAACCAGTGAGAGCTCCCCGAGTCTGAACCAGTGTGAGAGCCCCGACTCCGAACCAGTGAGAGAGCCCTGACTCTGAACCAGTGAGACTGCCCTGACTCTGAACCAGTGAGACTGCCCCGACTCTGAACCAGTGAGAGTACCCTGACTCTGAACCAGTGAGAGAGCCCCGACTCTGAACCAGTGAGAGTGCCCTGACTCTGAACCAGTGAGAGTGCCCTGACTCTGAACCAGTGAGAGCGCCCCGACTCTGAACCAGTGAGAGCGCCCCGACTCTGAACCAGTGAGAGTGCCCTGACTCTGAACCAGTGAGAGAGCCCTGACTCTGAACCAGTGAGAGCGCCCCGACTCTGAACCAGTGAGAGAGCCCTGACTCTGAACCAGTGAGAGAGCCCCGACTCTGAACCAGTGAGAGGGCCCTGACTCTGAACCAGTGAGAGTGCCCCGACTCTGAACCAGTGAGAGCGCCCCGACTCTGAACCAGTGAGAGAGCCCTGACTCTGAACCAGTGAGAGCGCCCCGACTCTGAACCAGTGAGACTGCCCTGACTCTGAACCAGTGAGAGCGCCCCGACTCTGAACCAGTGAGAGTACCCCGACTCTGAACCAGTGAGACTGCCCCGACTCTGAACCAGTGAGACTGCCCCGACTCTGAACCAGTGAGAGCACCCCGACTCTGAACCAGTGAGACTGCCCCGACTCTGAACCAGTGAGAGAGCCCTGACTCTGAACCAGTGAGAGAGCCCTGACTCTGAACCAGTGAGAGAGCCCAGACTCTGAACCAGTGAGAGTACCCCGACTCTGAACCAGTGAGAGTACCCCGACTCTGAACCAGTGAGAGCTCCCCGACTCTGAACCAGTGAGAGCGCCCCGACTCTGAACCAGTGAGACTGCCGCGACTCTGAACCAGTGAGACTGCCCCGACTCTGAACCAGTGAGACTGCCCCGACTCTGAACCAGTGAGAGCGCCCCGACTCTGAACCAGTGAGACTGCCCCGACTCTGAACCAGTGAGAGCACCCCGACTCTGAACCAGTGAGAGAGCCCTGACTCTGAACCAGTGAGAGAGCCCAGACTCTGAACCAGTGAGAGTACCCCGACTCTGAACCAGTGAGAGTACCCCGACTCTGAACCAGTGAGAGTACCCCGACTCTGAACCAGTGAGAGCTCCCCGACTCTGAACCAGTGAGAGCGCCCCGACTCTGAACCAGTGAGACTGCCCCGACTCTGAACCAGTGAGAGCACCCCGACTCTGAACCAGTGAGAGAGCCCTGACTCTGAACCAGTGAGAGAGCCCCGACTCTGAACCAGTGAGAGAGCCCTGACTCTGAACCAGTGAGAGAGCCCCGACTCTGAACCAGTGAGACAGCCCTGACTCTGAACCAGTGAGAGAGCCCCGACTCTGAACCAGTGAGAGTGCCCCGACTCTGAACCAGTGAGAACGTCCCGACTCTGAACCAGTGAGAGTACCCTGACTCTGAACCAATGAGAGTGCCCTGACTCTGAACCAGTGAGAGAGCCCCGACTCTGAACCAATGAGAGTGCCCTGACTCTGAACCAATGAGACTGCCCTGACTCTGAACCAATGAGAGTGCCCCGACTCCGAACCAGTGAGAGTTATCTGACTCTGAACCAGTGAGAGAGCCCCGACTCTGAACCAGTGAGAGAGCCCCGACTCTGAACCAGTGAGAGCGCCCCGACTCTGAACCAGTGAGAGTGCCCCGACTCTGAACCAGTGTGAGAGCCCAGACTCTGAACCAGTGAGAGAGCCCAGACTCTGAACCAGTGAGAGAGCCCTGACTCTGAACCAGTGAGAGTGCCCTGACTCTGAACCAGTGAGAGAGCCCCGACTCTGAACCAGTGAGAGAGCCCCGACTCTGAACCAGTGAGTGTGCCCCGACTCTGAACCAGTGTGAGAGCCCAGACTCTGAACCAGTGAGAGAGCCCCGACTCTGAACCAGTGAGAGTGGCCCGACTCTGAACCAGTGTGAGAGCCCAGACTCTGAACCAGTGAGAACGTCCCGACTCTGAACCAGTGAGAGAGCCCCGACTCTGAACCAGTGAGAGTGCCCCGACTCTGAACCAGTGTGAGAGCCCAGACTCTGAACCAGTGAGAGAGCCCAGACTCTGAACCAGTGAGAGAGCCCAGACTCTGAACCAGTGAGAGAGCCCAGACTCTGAACCAGTGAGAGAGCCCAGACTCTGAACCAGTGAGAGTGCCCTGACTCTGAAACAGTGAGAGAGCCCCGACTCTGAACCAGTGAGAGAGCCCCGACTCTGAACCAGTGAGAGAGTCCCGACTCTGAACCAGTGAGAGAGCCCTGACTCTGAACCAGTGAGAGAGCCCCGACTCTGAACCAGTGTGAGAGCCCAGACTCTGAACCAGTGAGAGAGCCCAGACTCTGAACCAGTGAGAGTACCCCGACTCTGAACCAGTGAGAGTACCCCGACTCTGAACCAGTGAGAGTACCCCGACTCTGAACCAGTGAGAGTACCCCGACTCTGAACCAGTGAGAGCTCCCCGACTCTGAACCAGTGAGAGCGCCCCGACTCTGAACCAGTGAGACTGCCCCGACTCTGAACCAGTGAGACTGCCCCGACTCTGAACCAGTGAGAGTGCCCCGACTCTGAACCAGTGAGACTGCCCCGACTCTGAACCAGTGAGAGCACCCCGACTCTGAACCAGTGAGAGAGCCCTGACTCTGAACCAGTGAGAGCACCCCGACTCTGAACCAGAGAGAGAGCCCTGACTCTGAACCAGTGAGAGAGCCCTGACTCTGAACCAGTGAGAGAGCCACGACTCTGAACCAGTGAGAGAGCCCTGACTCTGAACCAATGAGACTGCCCTGACTCTGAACCAATGAGAGTGCCCCGACTCCGAACCAGTGAGAGTGCCCCGACTCTGAACCAGTGAGAGTGCCCCGACTCTGAACCAGTGAGAGAGCCCCGACTCTGAACCAGTGAGAGCGCCCCGACTCTGAACCAGTGAGAGTGCCCCGACTCTGAACCAGTGTGAGAGCCCAGACTCTGAACCAGTGAGAGAGCCCCGACTCTGAACCAGTGAGAGAGCCCTGACTCTGAACCAGTGAGAGTGCCCTGACTCTGAACCAGTGAGAGAGCCCCGACTTTGAACCAGTGAGAGAGCCCCGACTCTGAACCAGTGAGTGTGCCCCGACTCTGAACCAGTGTGAGAGCCCAGACTCTGAACCAGTGAGAGAGCCCCGACTCTGAACCAGTGAGAGTGGCCCGACTCTGAACCAGTGTGAGAGCCCAGACTCTGAACCAGTGAGAGAGCCCCGACTCTGAATCAGTGAGAGAGCCCCGACTCTGAACCAGTGAGAGTGCCCCGACTCTGAACCAGTGAGAGTACCCCGACTCTGAACCAGTGAGAGTACCCCGACTCTGAACCAGTGAGAGCTCCCCGACTCTGAACCAGTGAGAGCGCCCCGACTCTGAACCAGTGAGACTGCCCCGACTCTGAACCAGTGAGACTGCCCCGACTCTGAACCAGTGAGAGTGCCCCGACTCTGAACCAGTGAGACTGCCCCGACTCTGAACCAGTGAGAGCACCCCGACTCTGAACCAGTGAGAGAGCCCTGACTCTGAACCAGTGAGAGCACCCCGACTCTGAACCAGAGAGAGAGCCCTGACTCTGAACCAGTGAGAGAGCCCCGACTCTGAACCAGTGAGAGAGCCCAGACTCTGAACCAGTGAGAGAGCCCCGACTCTGAACCAGTGAGAGTGCCCTGACTCTGAACCAGTGAGAGAGCCCCGACTCTGAACCAGTGAGTGTGCCCCGACTCTGAACCAGTGAGTGTGCCCCGACTCTGAACCAGTGAGTGTGCCCCGACTCTGAACCAGTGTGAGAGCCCAGACTCTGAACCAGTGAGAGAGCCCCGACTCTGAACCAGTGAGAGTGGCCCGACTCTGAACCAGTGTGAGAGCCCAGACTCTGAACCAGTGAGAACATCCCGACTCTGAACCAGTGAGAGAGCCCCGACTCTGAACCAGTGAGAGTGCCCCGACTCTGAACCAGTGTGAGAGCCCAGACTCTGAACCAGTGAGAGAGCCCCGACTCTGAACCAGTGAGAGAGCCCAGACTCTGAACCAGTGAGAGAGCCCAGACTCTGAACCAGTGAGAGTGCCCTGACTCTGAACCAGTGAGAGAGCCCCGACTCTGAACCAGTGAGTGAGCCCCGACTCTGAACCAGTGAGAGAGCCCCGACTCTGAACCAGTGAGAGAGCCCTGACTCTGAACCAGTGAGAGAGCCCTGACTCTGAACCAGTGTGAGAGCCCAGACTCTGAACCAGTGAGAGAGCCCAGACTCTGAACCAGTGAGAGTACCCCGACTCTGAACCAGTGAGAGTACCCCGACTCTGAACCAGTGAGAGTACCCCGACTCTGAACCAGTGAGAGCTCCCCGACTCTGAACCAGTGAGAGCGCCCCGACTCTGAACCAGTGAGAGAGCCCCGACTCTGAACCAGTGAGAGAGCCCCGACTCTGAACCAGTGAGAGTGCCCTGACTCTGAACCAGTGAGAGTGCCCTGACTCTGAACCAGTGAGAGTGCCCCGACTCTGAACCAGTGAGAGTGCCCTGACTCTGAACCAGTGAGAGTGCCCTGACTCTGAACCAGCGAGAGTGCCCTGACTCTGAACCAGTGAGAGAGCCCCGACTCTGAACCAGTGAGAGAGCCCAGACTCTGAACCAGTGAGAGTGCCCTGACTCTGAACCAGCGAGAGTGCCCTGACTCTGAACCAGTGAGAGAGCCCCGACTCTGAACCAGTGAGAGAGCCCCGACTCTGAACCAGTGAGAGAGCCCCGACTCTGAACCAGTGAGAGAGCCCCGACTCTGAACCAGTGAGAGAGCCCTGACTCTGAACCAGTGAGAGAGCCCCGACTCTGAACCAGTGAGAGTACCCCGACTCTGAACCAGTGAGAGCTCCCCGACTCTGAACCAGTGAGAGCGCCCCGACTCTGAACCAGTGAGACTGCCCCGACTCTGAACCAGTGAGACTGCCCCGACTCTGAACCAGTGAGAGTGCCCCGACTCTGAACCAGTGAGACTGCCCCGACTCTGAACCAGTGAGAGCACCCCGACTCTGAACCAGTGAGAGAGCCCTGTCTCTGAACCAGTGAGAGCACCCCGACTCTGAACCAGTGAGAGAGCCCTGACTCTGAACCAGTGAGAGAGCCCTGACTCTGAACCAGTGAGAGAGCCCCGACTCTGAACCAGTGAGAGAGCCCTGACTCTGAACCAGTGAGAGAGCCCCGACTCTGAACCAGTGAGGGAGCCCTGACTCTGAACCAGTGAGGGAGCCCCGACTCTGAACCAGTGAGAGTGCCCCGACTCTGAACCAGTGAGAACGTCCCGACTCTGAACCAGTGAGAGTACCCTGACTCTGAACCAATGAGAGTGCCCTGACTCTGAACCAGTGAGAGAGCCCCGACTCTGAACCAATGAGAGTGCCCTGACTCTGAACCAATGAGACTGCCCTGACTCTGAACCAATGAGAGTGCCCCGACTCCGAACCAGTGAGAGTGCCCCGACTCTGAACCAGTGAGAGTGCCCCGACTCTGAACCAGTGAGAGAGCCCCGACTCTGAACCAGTGAGAGCGCCCCGACTCTGAACCAGTGAGAGTGCCCCGACTCTGAACCAGTGTGAGAGCCCAGACTCTGAACCAGTGAGAGAGCCCAGACTCTGAACCAGTGAGAGAGCCCTGACTCTGAACCAGTGAGAGTGCCCTGACTCTGAACCAGTGAGAGAGCCCCGACTTTGAACCAGTGAGAGAGCCCCGACTCTGAACCAGTGAGTGTGCCCCGACTCTGAACCAGTGTGAGAGCCCAGACTCTGAACCAGTGAGAGAGCCCCGACTCTGAACCAGTGAGAGTGGGCCGACTCTGAACCAGTGTGAGAGCCCAGACTCTGAACCAGTGAGAGAGCCCCGACTCTGAATCAGTGAGAGAGCCCCGACTCTGAACCAGTGAGAGTGCCCCGACTCTGAACCAGTGAGAGTACCCCGACTCTGAACCAGTGAGAGTACCCCGACTCTGAACCAGTGAGAGCTCCCCGACTCTGAACCAGTGAGAGCGCCCCGACTCTGAACCAGTGAGACTGCCCCGACTCTGAACCAGTGAGACTGCCCCGACTCTGAACCAGTGAGAGTGCCCCGACTCTGAACCAGTGAGACTGCCCCGACTCTGAACCAGTGAGAGCACCCCGACTCTGAACCAGTGAGAGAGCCCTGACTCTGAACCAGTGAGAGCACCCCGACTCTGAACCAGAGAGAGAGCCCTGACTCTGAACCAGTGAGAGAGCCCCGACTCTGAACCAGTGAGAGAGCCCTGACTCTGAACCAGTGAGAGAGCCCCGACTCTGAACCAGTGAGAGAGCCCTGATTCTGAACCAGTGAGAGAGCCCCGACTCTGAACCAGTGAGAGTGCCCCGACTCTGAACCAGTGAGAACGTCCCGACTCTGAACCAGTGAGAGTCCCCTGACTCTGAACCAATGAGAGTGCCCTGACTCTGAACCAGTGAGAGAGCCCCGACTCTGAACCAATGAGAGTGCCCTGACTCTGAACCAATGAGACTGCCCTGACTCTGAACCAATGAGAGTGCCCCGACTCTGAACCAGTGAGAGAGCCCCGACTCTGAACCAGTGAGAGCGCCCCGACTCTGAACCAGTGAGAGTGCCCCGACTCTGAACCAGTGTGAGAGCCCAGACTCTGAACCAGTGAGAGAGCCCAGACTCTGAACCAGTGAGAGAGCCCTGACTCTGAACCAGTGAGAGTGCCCTGACTCTGAACCAGTGAGAGAGCCCCGACTTTGAACCAGTGAGAGAGCCCCGACTCTGAACCAGTGAGTGTGCCCCGACTCTGAACCAGTGTGAGAGCCCAGACTCTGAACCAGTGAGAGAGCCCCGACTCTGAACCAGTGAGAGTGGCCCGACTCTGAACCAGTGTGAGAGCCCAGACTCTGAACCAGTGAGAGAGCCCCGACTCTGAACCAGTGAGAGAGCCCCGACTCTGAACCAGTGAGAGTGCCCCGACTCTGAACCAGTGTGAGAGCCCCGACTCTGAACCAGTGAGAGAGCCCAGACTCTGAACCAGTGAGAGTGCCCTGACTCTGAACCAGCGAGAGTGCCCTGACTCTGAACCAGTGAGAGAGCCCCGACTCTGAACCAGTGAGAGAGCCCCGACTCTGAACCAGTGAGAGAGCCCCGACTCTGAACCAGTGAGAGAGCCCCGACTCTGAACCAGTGAGAGAGCCCTGACTCTGAACCAGTGAGAGAGCCCCGACTCTGAACCAGTGTGAGAGCCCAGACTCTGAACCAGTGAGAGAGCCCAGACTCTGAACCAGTGAGAGAGCCCTGACTCTGAACCAGTGAGAGTGCCCTGACTCTGAACCAGTGAGACTGCCCCGACTCTGAACCAGTGAGAGTGCCCCGACTCCGAACCAGTGTGAGAGCCCAGAATCTGAACCAGTGAGAGAGCCCAGACTCTGAACCAGTGAGAGAGCCCTGACTCTGAACCAGTGAGAGAGCCCAGACTCTGAACCAGTGAGACTGCCCCGACTCTGAACCAGTGAGAGTACCCCGACTCTGAACCAGTGAGAGTACCCCGACTCTGAACCAGTGAGAGCTCCCCGACTCTGAACCAGTGAGAGCTCCCCGACTCTGAACCAGTGAGAGCGCCCCGACTCTGAACCAGTGAGAGTGCCCCGACTCTGAACCAGTGAGACTGCCCCGACTCTGAACCAGTGAGAGCGCCCCGACTCTGAACCAGTGAGACTGCCCCGACTCTGAACCAGTGAGAGCACCCCGACTCTGAACCAGTGAGAGAGCCCCGACTCTGAACCAGTGAGAGAGCCCTGACTCTGAACCAGTGAGAGAGCCCCGACTCTGAACCAGTGAGAGAGCCCTGACTCTGAACCAGTGAGAGAGCCCCGACTCTGAACCAGTGAGAGAGCCCTGACTCTGAACCAGTGAGAGAGCCCCGACTCTGAACCAGTGAGAGTGCCCCGACTCTGAACCAGTGAGAACGTCCCGACTCTGAACCAGTGAGAGTACCCTGACTCTGAACCAATGAGAGTGCCCTGACTCTGAACCAGTGAGAGAGCCCCGACTCTGAACCAATGAGAGTGCCCTGACTCTGAACCAATGAGACTGCCCTGACTCTGAACCAATGAGAGTGCCCCGACTCCGAACCAGTGAGAGTGCCCCGACTCTGAACCAGTGAGAGCACCCCGACTCTGAACCAGTGAGAGCGCCCCGACTCTGAACCAGTGAGGGTGCCCCGACTCTGAACCAGTGTGAGAGCCCAGACTCTGAACCAGTGAGTGAGCCCAGACTCTGAACCAGTGAGAGTGCCCTGACTCTGAACCAGTGGGAGAGCCCCGACTCTGAACCAGTGAGAGAGCCCCGACTCTGAACCAGTGAGTGTGCCCCGACTCTGAACCAGTGTGAGAGCCCAGACTCTGAACCAGTGAGAGAGCCCAGACTCTGAACCAGTGAGAGAGCCCCGATTCTGAACCAGTGAGAGAGCCCCGACTCTGAACCAGTGTGAGAGCCCAGACTCTGAACCAGTGAGAGAGCACCGACTCTGAACCAGTGAGAGAGCCCCGACTCTGAACCAGTGAGAGCGCCCCGACTCTGAACCAGTGAGAGAGCCCCGACTCTGAACCAGTGAGAGAGCCCCGACTCTGAACCAGTGAGAGAGCCCCGACTCTGAACCAGTGAGAGAGCCCTGACTCTGAACCAGTGAGAGAGCCCCGACTCTGAACCAGTGAGAGAGCCCCGACTCTGAACCAGTGAGAGAGCCCAGACTCTGAACCAGTGAGAGAGCCCAGACTCTGAACCAGTGAGACTGCCCCGACTCTGAACCAGTGAGAGTACCCCGACTCTGAACCAGTGAGAGTACCCCGACTCTGAACCAGTGAGAGTACCCCGACTCTGAATCAGTGAGAGAGCCCCGACTCTGAACCAGTGAGACTGCCCCGACTCTGAATCAGTGAGAGAGCCCTGACTCTGAACCAGTGAGAGAGCCCAGACTCTGAACCAGTGAGAGAGCCCTGACTCTGAACCAGTGAGAGAGCCCAGACTCTGAACCAGTGAGACTGCCCCGACTCTGAACCAGTGAGAGTACCCCGACTCTGAACCAGTGAGAGTACCCCGACTCTGAACCAGTGAGAGTACCCCGACTCTGAACCAGTGAGAGTACCCCGACTCTGAATCAGTGAGAGAGCCCCGACTCTGAACCAGTGAGACTGCCCCGACTCTGAATCAGTGAGAGAGCCCTGACTCTGAACCAGTGAGAGAGCCCAGACTCTGAACCAGTGAGAGAGCCCTGACTCTGAACCAGTGAGAGAGCCCAGACTCTGAACCAGTGAGACTGCCCCGACTCTGAACCAGTGAGAGTACCCCGACTCTGAACCAGTGAGAGTACCCCGACTCTGAACCAGTGAGAGCTCCCCGACTCTGAACCAGTGAGAGCGCCCCGACTCTGAACCAGTGAGAGTGCCCTGACTCTGAACCAGTGAGACTGCCTCGACTCTGAACCAGTGAGAGCGCCCCGACTCTGAACCAGTGAGAGCGCCCCGACTCTGAACCAGTGAGACTGCCCCGACTCTGAACCAGTGAGAGAGCCCAGACTCTGAACCAGTGAGAGAGCCCTGACTCTGAACCAGTGAGAGAGCCCAGACTCTGAACCAGTGAGACTGCCCCGACTCTGAACCAGTGAGAGTACCCCGACTCTGAACCAGTGAGAGTACCCCGACTCTGAACCAGTGAGAGTGCCCCGACTCTGAACCAGTGAGAGCGCCCCGACTCTGAACCAGTGAGAGCGCCCCGACTCTGAACCAGTGAGACTGCCTCGACTCTGAACCAGTGAGAGCGCCCCGACTCTGAACCAGTGAGACTGCCCCGACTCTGAACCAGTGAAAGCACCCCGACTCTGAACCAGTGAGATAGCCCTGACTCTGAACCAGTGAGAGAGCCCCGACTCTGAACCAGTGAGAGAGCCCCGACTCTGAACCAGTGAGAGAGCCCCGACTCTGAACCAGTGAGAGAGCCCCGACTCTGAACCAGTGAGAGAGCCCCGACTCTGAACCAGTGAGAGAGCCCTGACTCTGAACCAGTGAGAGAGCCCTGACTCTGAACCAGTGAGAGAGCCCAGACTCTGAAACAGTGAGAGTGCCCCGACTCTGAACCAGTGAGAACGTCCCGACTCTGAACCAGTGAGAGTACCCTGACTCTGAACCAATGAGAGTGCCCTGACTCTGAACCAGTGAGAGAGCCCCGACTCTGAACCAATGAGAGTGCCCTGACTCTGAACCAATGAGACTGCCCTGACTCTGAACCAATGAGAGTGCCCCGACTCCGAACCAGTGAGAGAGCCCCGACTCCGAACCAGTGAGAGAGCCCCGACTCTGAACCAGTGAGAGAGCCCCGACTCTGAACCAGTGAGAGAGCCCCGACTCTGAACCAATGAGAGAGCCCTGACTCTGAACCAGTGAGAGAGCCCTGACTCTGAACCAGTGAGAGTGCCCTGACACTGAACCAGTGAGAGTGCCCTGACACTGAACCAGTGAGAGCGCCCCGACTCTGAACCAGTGAGACTGCCCCGACTCTGAACCAGTGAGAGAGCCCCGACTCTGAACCAGTGAGAGTACCCCGACTCTGAACCAGTGAGAGTACCCCGACTCTGAACCAGTGAGAGTGCCCCGACTCTGAACCAGTGAGACTGCCCCGACTCTGAACCAGTGAGAGAGCCCCGACTCTGAACCAGTGAGAGTACCCCGACTCTGAACCAGTGAGAGTACCCCGACTCTGAACCAGTGAGAGTACCCCGACTCTGAACCAGTGAGAGTACCCCGACTCTGAACCAGTGAGACTGCCCCGACTCTGAACCAGTGAGAGTACCCCGACTCTGAACCAGTGAGACTGCCCCGACTCTGAACCAGTGAGAGAGCCCCGACTCTGAACCAGTGAGAGAGCCCCGACTCTGAACCAGTGAGAGTGCCCCGACTCTGAACCAGTGAGAACGTCCCGACTCTGAACCAGTGAGAGTACCCTGACTCTGAACCAATGAGAGTGCCCTGACTCTGAACCAGTGAGAGAGCCCCGACTCTGAACCAATGAGAGTGCCCTGACTCTGAACCAATGAGACTGCCCTGACTCTGAACCAATGAGAGTGCCCCGACTCCGAACCAGTGAGAGTGCCCCGACTCTGAACCAGTGAGAGCACCCCGACTCTGAACCAGTGAGAGCGCCCCGACTCTGAACCAGTGAGGGTGCCCCGACTCTGAACCAGTGTGAGAGCCCAGACTCTGAACCAGTGAGTGAGCCCAGACTCTGAACCAGTGAGAGTGCCCTGACTCTGAACCAGTGGGAGAGCCCCGACTCTGAACCAGTGAGAGAGCCCCGACTCTGAACCAGTGAGTGTGCCCCGACTCTGAACCAGTGTGAGAGCCCAGACTCTGAACCAGTGAGAGAGCCCAGACTCTGAACCAGTGAGAGAGCCCCGATTCTGAACCAGTGAGAGAGCCCCGACTCTGAACCAGTGTGAGAGCCCAGACTCTGAACCAGTGAGAGAGCACCGACTCTGAACCAGTGAGAGAGCCCCGACTCTGAACCAGTGAGAGCGCCCCGACTCTGAACCAGTGAGAGAGCCCCGACTCTGAACCAGTGAGAGAGCCCCGACTCTGAACCAGTGAGAGAGCCCCGACTCTGAACCAGTGAGAGAGCCCCGACTCTGAACCAGTGAGAGAGCCCAGACTCTGAACCAGTGAGAGAGCCCAGACTCTGAACCAGTGAGACTGCCCCGACTCTGAACCAGTGAGAGTACCCCGACTCTGAACCAGTGAGAGTACCCCGACTCTGAATCAGTGAGAGAGCCCCGACTCTGAACCAGTGAGACTGCCCCGACTCTGAATCAGTGAGAGAGCCCTGACTCTGAACCAGTGAGAGAGCCCAGACTCTGAACCAGTGAGAGAGCCCTGACTCTGAACCAGTGAGAGAGCCCAGACTCTGAACCAGTGAGACTGCCCCGACTCTGAACCAGTGAGAGTACCCCGACTCTGAACCAGTGAGAGTACCCCGACTCTGAACCAGTGAGAGCTCCCCGACTCTGAACCAGTGAGAGCGCCCCGACTCTGAACCAGTGAGAGTGCCCTGACTCTGAACCAGTGAGACTGCCTCGACTCTGAACCAGTGAGAGCGCCCCGACTCTGAACCAGTGAGACTGCCCCGACTCTGAACCAGTGAGAGAGCCCAGACTCTGAACCAGTGAGAGAGCCCTGACTCTGAACCAGTGAGAGAGCCCAGACTCTGAACCAGTGAGACTGCCCCGACTCTGAACCAGTGAGAGTACCCCGACTCTGAACCAGTGAGAGTACCCCGACTCTGAACCAGTGAGAGTGCCCCGACTCTGAACCAGTGAGAGCGCCCCGACTCTGAACCAGTGAGAGCGCCCCGACTCTGAACCAGTGAGACTGCCTCGACTCTGAACCAGTGAGAGCGCCCCGACTCTGAACCAGTGAGACTGCCCCGACTCTGAACCAGTGAAAGCACCCCGACTCTGAACCAGTGAGATAGCCCTGACTCTGAACCAGTGAGAGAGCCCCGACTCTGAACCAGTGAGAGAGCCCCGACTCTGAACCAGTGAGAGAGCCCCGACTCTGAACCAGTGAGAGAGCCCCGACTCTGAACCAGTGAGAGAGCCCCGACTCTGAACCAGTGAGAGAGCCCTGACTCTGAACCAGTGAGAGAGCCCTGACTCTGAACCAGTGAGAGAGCCCAGACTCTGAAACAGTGAGAGTGCCCCGACTCTGAACCAGTGAGAACGTCCCGACTCTGAACCAGTGAGAGTACCCTGACTCTGAACCAATGAGAGTGCCCTGACTCTGAACCAGTGAGAGAGCCCCGACTCTGAACCAATGAGAGTGCCCTGACTCTGAACCAATGAGACTGCCCTGACTCTGAACCAATGAGAGTGCCCCGACTCCGAACCAGTGAGAGTGCCCCGAACCAGTGAGAGAGCCCCGACTCTGAACCAGTGAGAGAGCCCCGACTCTGAACCAGTGAGAGAGCCCCGACTCTGAACCAATGAGAGAGCCCTGACTCTGAACCAGTGAGAGAGCCCTGACTCTGAACCAGTGAGAGTGCCCTGACACTGAACCAGTGAGAGTGCCCTGACACTGAACCAGTGAGAGCGCCCCGACTCTGAACCAGTGAGACTGCCCCGACTCTGAACCAGTGAGAGAGCCCCGACTCTGAACCAGTGAGAGTACCCCGACTCTGAACCAGTGAGAGTACCCCGACTCTGAACCAGTGAGAGTGCCCCGACTCTGAACCAGTGAGACTGCCCCGACTCTGAACCAGTGAGAGAGCCCCGACTCTGAACCAGTGAGAGTACCCCGACTCTGAACCAGTGAGAGTACCCCGACTCTGAACCAGTGAGAGTACCCCGACTCTGAACCAGTGAGACTGCCCCGACTCTGAACCAGTGAGAGTACCCCGACTCTGAACCAGTGAGACTGCCCCGACTCTGAACCAGTGAGAGAGCCCCGACTCTGAACAAGTGAGAGAGCCCCGACTCTGAACAAGTGAGAGAGCCCCGACTCTGAACCAGTGAGAGAGCCCCGACTCTGAACCAGTGAGAGTGCCCCGACTCTGAACCAGTGACACTGCCCCGACTCTGAACCAGTGAGAGAGCCCCGACTCTGAACCAGTGAGAGTGCCCCGACTCCGAACCAGTGAGAGAGCCCTGACTCTGAACCAGTGAGACTGCCCTGACTCTGAACCAGTGAGACTGCCCCGACTCTGAACCAGTGAGAGTACCCTGACTCTGAACCAGTGAGAGAGCCCCGACTCTGAACCAGTGAGAGTGCCCCGACTCTGAACCAGTGAGAGAGCCCTGACTCTGAACCAGTGAGAGTGCCCTGACTCTGAACCAGTGAGAGTGCCCTGACTCTGAACCAGTGAGAGCGCCCCGACTCTGAACCAGTGAGAGAGCCCCGACTCTGAACCAGTGAGAGTGCCCTGACTCAGAACCAGTGAGAGAGCCCTGACTCTGAGCCAGTGAGAGCGCCCCGACTCTGAACCAGTGAGAGAGCCCTTACTCTGTACCAGTGAGAGTGCCCTGACTCTGAACCAGTGAGAGAGCCCTGACTCTGAACCAATGAGAGTTCCCCGACTCTGAACCAGTGAGAGCGCCCCGACTCTGAACCAGTGAGAGTGCCCTGACTCTGAACCAGTGAGAGAGCCCTGACTCTGAACCAGTGAGAGTGCCCTGACTCTGAACCAGTGAGACAGCCCTGACTCTGAACCAGTGAGAGAGCCCCGACTCTGAACCAGTGAGAGTGCCCTGACTCTGAGCCAGTGAGAGTGCCCTGACTCTGAACCAGTGAGAGTGCCCTGACTCTGAACCAGTGAGAGCGCCCCGACTCTGAACCAGTGAGAGAGCCCTGACTCTGAACCAGTGAGAGCGCCCCGACTCTGAACCAGTGAGACTGCCCTGACTCTGAACCAGTGAGAGTACCCCGACTCTGAACCAGTGAGAGTATCCCGACTCTGAACCAGTGAGACTGCCCCGACTCTGAACCAATGAGAGAGCCCTGACTCTGAACCAGTGAGACTGCCCCGACTCTGAACCAGTGAGAGCACCCCGACTCTGAACCAGTGAGACTGCCCCGACTCTGAACCAGTGAGAGAGCCCTGACTCTGAACCAGTGAGAGAGCCCTGACTCTGAACCAGTGAGAGAGCCCAGACTCTGAACCAGTGAGACTGCCCCGACTCTGAACCAGTGAGAGTACCCCGACTCTGAACCAGTGAGATTACCCCGACTCTGAACCAGTGAGAGCTCCCCGACTCTGAACCAGTGAGAGCGCCCCGTCTCTGAACCAGTGAGAGTGCCCCGACTCTGAACCAGTGAGACTGCCCCGACTCTGAACCAGTGAGAGCGCCCCGACTCTGAACCAGTGAGAGCGCCCCGACTCTGAACCAGTGAGACTGCCCCGACTCTGAACCAGTGAGAGTGCCCCGACTCTGAACCAGTGAGAGAGCCCCGACTCTGAACCAGTGAGAGCGCCCCGACTCTGAACCAGTGAGAGAGCCCCGACTCTGAACCAGTGTGAGAGCCCAGACTCTGAACCAGTGAGAGAGCCCAGACTCTGAACCAGTGAGAGAGCCCTGACTCTGAACCAGTGAGAGTGCCCTGACTCTGAACCAGTGAGAGAGCCCCGACTCTGAACCAGTGAGAGAGCCCCGACTCTGAACCAGTGAGTGTGCCCCGACTCTGAACCAGTGTGAGAGCCCCGACTCTGAACCAGTGAGAGAGCCCCGACTCTGAACCAGTGAGAGTGCCCCGACTCTGAACCAGTGTGAGAGCCCAGACTCTGAACCAGTGAGAGAGCCCAGACTCTGAACCAGTGAGAGTGCCCTGACTCTGAACCAGTGAGAGTGCCCTGACTCTGAACCAGTGAGAGTGCCCTGACTCTGAACCAGTGAGAGAGCCCCGACTCTGAACCAGTGAGAGAGCCCCGACTCTGAACCAGTGAGAGAGCCCCGACTCTGAACCAGTGAGAGAGCCCCGACTCTGAACCAGTGAGAGAGCCCTGACTCTGAACCAGTGAGAGAGCCCCGACTCTGAACCAGTGTGAGAGCCCAGACTCTGAACCAGTGAGAGAGCCCAGACTCTGAACCAGTGAGAGAGCCCTGACTCTGAACCAGTGAGAGTGCCCTGACTCTGAACCAGTGAGACTGCCCCGACTCTGAACCAGTGAGAGTACCCCGACTCTGAACCAGCGAGAGTACCCCGACTCTGAACCAGTGAGAGCTCCCCGACTCTGAACCAGTGAGAGCGCCCCGACTCTGAACCAGTGAGAGTGCCCCGACTCTGAACCAGTGAGACTGCCCCGACTCTGAACCAGTGAGAGCGCCCCGACTCTGAACCAGTGAGACTGCCCCGACTCTGAACCAGTGAGAGCACCCCGACTCTGAACCAGTGAGAGAGCCCTGACTCTGAACCAGTGAGAGAGCCCCGACTCTGAACCAGTGAGAGTGCCCCGACTCTGAACCAGTGAGACTGCCCTGACTCTGAACCAGTGAGAGCGCCCCGACTCTGAACCAGTGAGACTGCCCCGACTCTGAACCAGTGAGAGAGCCCTGACTCTGAACCAGTGAGAGAGCCCCGACTCTGAACCAGTGAGAGAGCCCCGACTCTGAACCAGTGAGAGAGCCCCGACTCTGTACCAGTGAGAGAGCCCCGACTCTGAACCAGTGAGAGAGCCCCGACTCTGAACCAGTGAGAGTGCCCCGACTCTGAACCAGTGAGAACGTCCCGACTCTGAACCAGTGAGAGTACCCTGACTCTGAACCAATGAGAGTGCCCTGACTCTGAACCAGTGAGAGAGCCCCGACTCTGAACCAATGAGAGTGCCCTGACTCTGAACCAATGAGACTGCCCTGACTCTGAACCAATGAGAGTGCCCCGACTCCGAACCAGTGAGAGTGCCCCGACTCTGAACCAGTGAGAGAGCCCCGACTCTGAACCAGTGAGAGCGCCCCGACTCTGAACCAGTGAGAGTGCCCCGACTCTGAACCAGTGAGAGAGCCCAGACTCTGAACCAGTGAGAGAGCCCAGACTCTGAACCAGTGAGAGTGCCCTGACTCTGAACCAGTGAGAGTGCCCTGACTCTGAACCAGTGAGAGAGCCCCGACTCTGAACCAGTGAGAGAGCCCAGACTCTGAACCAGTGAGAGAGCCCAGACTCTGAACCAGTGAGAGAGCCCTGACTCTGAACCAGTGAGAGAGCCCCGACTCTGAACCAGTGAGAGTGCCCTGACTCTGAACCAGTGAGAGTGCCCTGACTCTGAACCAGTGAGAGAGCCCCGACTCTGAACCAGTGAGAGAGCCCCGACTCTGAACCAGTGAGTGTGCCCCGACTCTGAACCAGTGAGAGAGCCCAGACTCTGAACCAGTGAGAGAGCCCAGACTCTGAACCAGTGAGAGAGCCCTGACTCTGAACCAGTGAGAGTGCCCTGACTCTGAACCAGTGTGAGAGCCCAGACTCTGAACCAGTGAGAGAGCCCTGACTCTGAACCAGTGAGAGTGCCCTGACTCTGAACCAGTGAGAGAGCCCCGACTCTGAACCAGTGAGAGTACCCCGACTCTGAACCAGTGAGACTGCCCCGACTCTGAACCAGTGAGACTGCCCCGACTCCGAACCAGTGAGAGTGCCCCGACTCCGAACCAGTGAGAGTGCCCCGACTCTGAACCAGTGAGAGGACCCCGACTCTGAACCAGTGAGAGTGCCCCGACTCTGAACCAGTGAGAGTGCCCCGACTCTGAACCAGTGAGAGTGCCCCGACTCTGAACCAGTCAGAGAGCCCCGACTCTGAACCAGTCAGAGAGCCCCGACTCTGAACCAGTGAGAGCGCCCCGACTCTGAACCAGTGAGAGAGCCCTGACTCTGAACCAGTGAGACTGCCCTGACTCTGAACCAGTGAGAGCGCCCGGACTCTGAACCAGTGAGAGAGCCCTGACTCAGAACTAGTGAGAGCGCCCCGACTCCGAACCAGTGAGAGTGCCCTGACTCTGAACCAGTGAGAGAGCCCAGACTCTGAACCAGTGAGAGTGCCCCGACTCTGAACCAGTGAGAGCACCCCGACTCTGAACCAGTGAGACTGCCCCGACTCTGTGCCAGGGAGAGCGCCCCGATTCCGAACCAGTCAGAGAGCCCCGACTCTGAACCAGTGAGAGCGCCCTGACCCTGAACCAGTCAGAGAGCCCCGACTCTGAACCAGTGAGAGTGCCCCGACTCTGAACCAGTCAGAGAGCCCCGACTCTGAACCAGTGAGAGCACCCCGACTCTGAACCAGTGAGAGAGCCCCGACTCTGAACCAGTCAGAGCGCCCCGACTCTGAACCAGTGAGAGTGCCCCGACTCTGAACCAGTGAGAGTGCCCTGACTCTGAACCAGTGAGAGCGCCCCGACTCTGAACCAGTGAGAGTGCCCCGACTCTGAACCAGTGTGAGAGCCCTGACTCTGAACCAGTGAGAGAGCCCTGACTCTGAACCAGTGAGAGTGCCCTGACTCTGAACCAGTGAGAGAGCCATGACTCTGAACCAGTGAGAGTGCCCTGACTCTGAACCAGTGAGACTGTCCCGACTCTGAACCAGTGAGAGCGCCCCGACTCTGAACCAGTGAGACTGCCCCGACTCTGAACCAGTGAGACTGCCCCGACTCTGAACCAGTGAGAGCGCCCCGACTCCGAACCAGTGAGAGCGCCCCGACTCTGAACCAGTGAGACTGCCCCGAATCTGAACCAGTGAGACTGCCCCGACTCTGAACGAGTGAGACTGCCCCGACTCCGAACCAGTGAGAGTGCCCCGACTCCGAACCAGTGAGCGTGCCCCGACTCCGAACCAGTGAGCGTGCCCCGACTCCGAACCAGTGAGAGTGCCCAGACTCTGAACCAGTGAGACTGCCCCGACTCCGAACCAGTGAGAGAGCCCCGACTCCGAACCAG
Source organism: Chiloscyllium plagiosum (assembly GCF_037043375.1). Classification (NCBI taxonomy): domain Eukaryota; kingdom Metazoa; phylum Chordata; class Chondrichthyes; order Orectolobiformes; family Hemiscylliidae; genus Chiloscyllium; species Chiloscyllium plagiosum. Next base: position 62,551,250 of record NW_028270140.1, read on the forward strand.
TGAGAGCGCCCCGACTCTGAACCAGTGAGAGAGCCCTGACTCTGAACCAGTCAGAGAGCCCCGACTCTGAACCAGTGAGAGTGCCCGACTCTGAACCAGTCAGAGAGCCCCGACTCTGAACCAGTGAGAGCACCCCGACACTGAACCAGTGAGAGCACCCCGACTCTGAACCAGTGAGAGAGCCCCGACTCTGAACCAGTCAGAGACCCCGACTCTGAACCAGTGAGAGCGCCCCGACTCTGAACCAGTGAGAGAGCCCTGACTCTGAACCAGTCAGAGAGCCCCGACTCTGAACCAGTGAGAGTGCCCCGACTCTGAACCAGTGAGAGTGCCCTGACTCTGAACCAGTGAGAGCGCCCCGACTCTGAACCAGTGAGAGTGCCCCGACTCTGAACCAGTGTGAGAGCCCAGACTCTGAACCTGTGAGAGAGCCCTGACTCTGAACCAGTGAGAGTGCCCTGACTCTGAACCAGTGAGAGTGCCCTGACTCTGAACCAGTGAGAGTGCCCTGACTCTGAACCAGTGAGAGAGCCCTGACTCTGAACCAGTGAGAGTGCCCTGACTCTGAACCAGTGAGACTGCCCCGACTCTGAACCAGTGAGAGTGCCCTGACTCTGAACCAGTGAGAGCGCCCTGACTCTGAACCAGTGAGACTGCCCCGACTCTGAACCAGTGAGACTGCCCCGACTCTGAACCAGTGAGACTGCCCCGACTCTGAACCAGTGAGAGAGCCCCGACTCTGAACCAGTGAGAGCGCCCCGACTCTGAACCAGTGAGAGTGCCCTGACTCTGAACCAGTGAGAGCGCCCCGACTCTGAACCAGTGAGAGAGCCCCGACTCTGAACCAGTGAGAGTGCCCTGACTCTGAACCAGTGAGAGCGCCCCGACTCTGAACCAGTGAGAGAGCCCTGACTCTGAACCAGTGAGAGCGCCCCGACTCTGAACCAGTGAGACTGCCCTGACTCTGAACCAGTGAGAGTGCCCCGACTCTGAACCAGTGAGAGCGCCCAGACTCTGAACCAGTGAGACTGCCCCGACTCTGAACCAGTGAGAGAGCCCTGACTCTGAACCAATGAGACTGCCCCGACTCTGAACCAGTGAGACTGCCCCGACTCTGAACCAGTGAGACTGCCCCGACTCTGAACCAATGAGAGAGCCCTGACTCTGAACCAGTGAGACTGCCCCGACTCTGAACCAATGAGAGAGCCCTGACTCTGAACCAGTGAGACTGCCCCGACTCTGAACCAATGAGAGAGCCCTGACTCTGAACCAGTGAGAGAGCCCCGACTCTGAACCAGTGAGAGAGCCCCGACTCTGAACCAGTGAGAGAGCCCCGACTCTGAACCAATGAGAGAGCCCGGACTCTGAACCAGTGAGAGAGCCCCGACTCTGAACCAGTGAGACTGCCCCGACTCTGAACCAGTGAGAGAGCCCAGACTCTGAACCAGTGAGACTGCCCCGACTCCGAACCAGTGAGAGTGCCCTGACTCTGAACCAATGAGAGTACCCCGACTCTGAACCAGTGAGAGTGCCCTGACTCTGAACCAATGAGAGGACCCCGACTCTGAACCAGTGAGAGTACCCCGACTCTGGACCAGTGAGAGTACCCCGACTCTGAACCAGTGAGAGTACCCCGACTCTGGACCAGTGAGAGTACCCCGACTCTGAACCAGTGAGAGTACCCCGACTCTGAACCAGTGAGACTGCCCCGACTCTGAACCAGTGAGACTGCCCCGACTCTGTACCAGTGAGAGTGCCCCGACTCTGAACCAGTCAGAGAGCCCCGACTCTGAACCAGTGAGAGCGCCCCGACTCTGAACCAGTGAGAGAGCCCTGACTCTGAACCAGTGAGAGAGCCCTGACTCTGAACCAGTGAGAGAGCCCCGACTCTGAACCAGTGAGAGTGCCCCGACTCTGAACCAGTCAGAGAGCCCCGACTCTGAACCAGTGAGAGCACCCCGACTCTGAACCAGTGAGAGAGCCCCGACTCTGAACCAGTGAGAGTGCCCCGACTCTGAACCAGTCAGGGAGCCCCGACTCTGAACCAGTCAGAGAGCCCCGACTCTGAACCAGTGAGAGCGCCCCGACTCTGAACCAGTGAGAGAGCCCTGACTCTGAACCAGTCAGAGAGCCCCGACTCTGAACCAGTGAGAGTGCCCTGACTCTGAACCAGTGTGAGAGCCCAGACTCTGAACCAGTGAGAGAGCCCTGACTCTGAACCAGTGAGAGTGCCCTGACTCTGAACCAGTGAGAGTGCCCTGACTCTGAACCAGTGAGAGAGCCCCGACTCTGAACCAGTGAGAGAGCCCTGACTCTGAACCAGTGAGAGCGCCCCGACTCTGAACCAGTGAGACTGCCCCGACTCTGAACCAGTGAGAGTGCCCTGACTCTGAACCAGTGAGAGTACCCCGACTCTGAACCAGTGAGACTGCCCCGACTCTGAACCAGTGAGACTGCCCCGACTCTGAACCAGTGAGAGTGCCCCGACTCCGAACCAGTGAGAGTGCCCCGACTCTGAACCAGTGAGAGGACCCCGACTCTGAACCAGTGAGAGTGCCCCGACTCTGAACCAGTCAGAGAGCCCCGACTCTGAACCAGTCAGAGAGCCCCGACTCTGAACCAGTGAGAGCCCCCCGACTCTGAACCAGTGAGAGAGCCCTGACTCTGAACCAGTGAGAGCGCCCCGACTCTGAACCAGTGAGACTGCCCCGACTCTGAACCAGTGAGAGTGCCCTGACTCTGAACCAGTGAGAGCGCCCAGACTCTGAACCAGTGAGAGAGCCCTGACTCTGAACTAGTGAGAGCGCCCCGACTCCGAACCAGTGAGAGTGCCCTGACTCTGAACCAGTGAGAGAGCCCAGACTCTGAGCCAGTGAGAGTGCCCCGACTCTGAACCAGTGAGAGTGCCCTGACTCTGAACCAGTGAGAGTACCCCGACTCTGAACCAGTGAGACTGCCCCGACTCTGAACCAGTGAGAGTGCCCCGACTCCGAACCAGTGAGAGTGCCCCGACTCTGAACCAGTGAGAGGACCCCGACTCTGAACCAGTGAGAGTGCCCCGACTCTGAACCAGTCAGAGAGCCCCGACTCTGAACCAGTCAGAGAGCCCCGACTCTGATCCAGTGAGAGCCCCCCGACTCTGAACCAGTGAGAGAGCCCTGACTCTGAACCAGTGAGAGCGCCCCGACTCTGAACCAGTGAGACTGCCCCGACTCTGAACCAGTGAGAGTGCCCTGACTCTGAACCAGTGAGAGCGCCCAGACTCTGAACCAGTGAGAGAGCCCTGACTCTGAACTAGTGAGAGCGCCCCGACTCCGAACCAGTGAGAGTGCCCTGACTCTGAACCAGTGAGAGAGCCCAGACTCTGAACCAGTGAGAGTGCCCCGACTCTGAACCAGTGAGAGCACCCCGACTCTGAACCAGTGAGACAGCACCGACTCTGAACCAGTCAGAGAGCCCCGACTCTGAACCAGTGAGAGTGCCCCGACTCTGAACCAGTCAGAGAGCCCCGACTCTGAACCAGTGAGAGCACCCCGACTCTGAACCAGTGAGAGAGCCCCGACTCTGAACCAGTGAGAGTGCCCCGACTCTGAACCAGTCAGAGAGCCCCGACTCTGAACCAGTGAGAGCGCCCCGACTCTGAACCAGTGAGAGCGCCCCGACTCTGAACCAGTGAGAGAGCCCTGACTCTGAACCAGTCAGAGAGCCCCGACTCTGAACCAGTGAGAGTGCCCTGACTCTGAACCAGTGAGACTGCCCCGACTCTGAACCAGTGAGAGAGCCCCGACTCTGAACCAGTGAGAGCGCCCCGACTCTGAACCAGTGAGAGTGCCCTGACTCTGAACCAGTGAGAGCGCCCCGACTCTGAACCAGTGAGAGTGCCCCGACTCTGAACCAGTGTGAGAGCCCAGACTCTGCACCAGTGAGAGTGCCCTGACTCTGAACCAGTGAGAGCGCCCTGACTCTGAACCTGTGAGACTGCCCCGACTCTGAACCAGTGAGACTGCCCCGACTCTGAACCAGTGAGACTGCCCCGACTCTGAACCAGTGAGAGAGCCCCGACTCTGAACCAGTGAGAGCGCCCCGACTCTGAACCAGTGAGAGTGCCCTGACTCTGAACCAGTGAGAGCGCCCCGACTCTGAACCAGTGAGAGAGCCCCGACTCTGAACCAGTGAGAGTGCCCTGACTCTGAACCAGTGAGAGCGCCCCGACTCTGAACCAGTGAGAGAGCCCTGACTCTGAACCAGTGAGAGCGCCCCGACTCTGAACCAGTGAGACTGCCCTGACTCTGAACCAGTGAGAGTGCCCCGACTCTGAACCAGTGAGAGCGCCCAGACTCTGAACCAGTGAGACTGCCCCGACTCTGAACCAGTGAGAGAGCCCTGACTCTGAACCAATGAGACTGCCCCGACTCTGAACCAGTGAGACTGCCCCGACTCTGAACCAGTGAGACTGCCCCGACTCTGAACCAATGAGAGAGCCCTGACTCTGAACCAGTGAGACTGCCCCGACTCTGAACCAATGAGAGAGCCCTGACTCTGAACCAGTGAGACTGCCCCGACTCTGAACCAATGAGAGAGCCCTGACTCTGAACCAGTGAGAGAGCCCCGACTCTGAACCAGTGAGAGAGCCCCGACTCTGAACCAGTGAGAGAGCCCCGACTCTGAACCAATGAGAGAGCCCTGACTCTGAACCAGTGAGAGAGCCCCGACTCTGAACCAGTGAGACTCCCCCGACTCTGAACCAGTGAGAGAGCCCAGACTCTGAACCAGTGAGACTGCCCCGACTCCGAACCAGTGAGAGTGCCCTGACTCTGAACCAATGAGAGTACCCCGACTCTGAACCAGTGAGAGTGCCCTGACTCTGAACCAATGAGAGGACCCCGACTCTGAACCAGTGAGAGTACCCCGACTCTGGACCAGTGAGAGTACCCCGACTCTGAACCAGTGAGAGTACCCCGACTCTGAACCAGTGAGACTGCCCCGACTCTGAACCAGTGAGACTGCCCCGACTCTGTACCAGTGAGAGCGCCCCGACTCTGAACCAGTCAGAGAGCCCCGACTCTGAACCAGTGAGAGCGCCCCGACTCTGAACCAGTGAGAGAGCCCTGACTCTGAACCAGTGAGAGAGCCCTGACTCTGAACCAGTGAGAGAGCCCTGACTCTGAACCAGTGAGAGAGCCCCGACTCTGAACCAGTGAGAGTGCCCCGACTCTGAACCAGTCAGAGAGCCCCGACTCTGAACCAGTGAGAGCACCCCGACTCTGAACCAGTGAGAGAGCCCCGACTCTGAACCAGTGAGAGTGCCCCGACTCTGAACCAGTCAGGGAGCCCCGACTCTGAACCAGTCAGAGAGCCCCGACTCTGAACCAGTGAGAGCGCCCCGACTCTGAACCAGTGAGAGAGCCCTGACTCTGAACCAGTCAGAGAGCCCCGACTCTGAACCAGTGAGAGTGCCCTGATTCTGAACCAGTGAGAGTGCCCTGACTCTGAACCAGTGTGAGAGCCCAGACTCTGAACCAGTGAGAGAGCCCTGACTCTGAACCAGTGAGAGTGCCCTGACTCTGAACCAGTGAGAGTGCCCTGACTCTGAACCAGTGAGAGAGCCCCGACTCTGAACCAGTGAGAGAGCCCTGACTCTGAACCAGTGAGAGCGCCCCGACTCTGAACCAGTGAGACTGCCCCGACTCTGAACCAGTGAGACTGCCCCGACTCCGAACCAGTGAGAGTACCCCGACTCTGAACCAGTGAGACTGCCCCGACTCTGAACCAGTGAGACTGCCCCGACTCTGAACCAGTGAGAGTGCCCCGACTCCGAACCAGTGAGAGTGCCCCGACTCTGAACCAGTGAGAGGACCCCGACTCTGAACCAGTGAGAGTGCCCCGACTCTGAACCAGTCAGAGAGCCCCGACTCTGAACCAGTCAGAGAGCCCCGACTCTGATCCAGTGAGAGCCCCCCGACTCTGAACCAGTGAGAGAGCCCTGACTCTGAACCAGTGAGAGCGCCCCGACTCTGAACCAGTGAGACTGCCCAGACTCTGAACCAGTGAGAGAGCCCTGACTCTGAACTAGTGAGAGCGCCCCGACTCCGAACCAGTGAGAGTGCCCTGACTCTGAACCAGTGAGAGAGCCCAGACTCTGAACCAGTGAGAGTGCCCCGACTCTGAACCAGTGAGAGCACCCCGACTCTGAACCAGTGAGACAGCACCGACTCTGAACCAGTCAGAGAGCCCCGACTCTGAACCAGTGAGAGTGCCCCGACTCTGAACCAGTCAGAGAGCCCCGACTCTGAACCAGTGAGAGCACCCCGACTCTGAACCAGTGAGAGAGCCCCGACTCTGAACCAGTGAGAGTGCCCCGACTCTGAACCAGTCAGAGAGCCCCGACTCTGAACCAGTGAGAGCGCCCCGACTCTGAACCAGTGAGAGCGCCCCGACTCTGAACCAGTGAGAGAGCCCTGACTCTGAACCAGTCAGAGAGCCCCGTCTCTGAACCAGTGAGAGTGCCCTGACTCTGAACCAGTGAGAGTGCCCTGACTCTGAACCAGTGAGAGCGCCCCGACTCTGAACCAGTGAGAGTGCCCCGACTCTGAACCAGTGTGAGAGCCCAGACTCTGAACCAGTGAGAGAGCCCTGACTCTGAACCAGTGAGAGTGTCCTGACTCTGAACCAGTGAGAGTGCCCTGACTCTGAACCAGTGAGAGTGCCCTGACTCTGAACCAGTGAGAGAGCCCTGACTCTGAACCAGTGAGAGTGCCCTGACTCTGAACCAGTGAGACTGCCCCGACTCTGAACCAGTGAGACTGCCCCGACTCTGAACCAGTGAGAGAGCCCCGACTCTGAACCAGTGAGAGAGCCCTGACTCTGAACCAGTGAGACTGCCCCGACTCTGAACCAGTGAGAGTGCCCCGACTCTGAACCAGTGAGAGTGCCCTGACTCTGAACCAGTGAGAGCGCCCAGACTCTGAACCAGTGAGAGAGCCCTGACTCTGAACTAGTGAGAGCGCCCCGACTCCGAACCAGTGAGAGTGCCCTGACTCTGAACCAGTGAGAGAGCCCAGACTCTGAACCAGTGAGAGTGCCCCGACTCTGAACCAGTGAGAGTGCCCTGACTCTGAACCAGTGAGAGAGCCCAGACTCTGAACCAGTGAGAGTGCCCCGACTCTGAACCAGTGAGAGCACTCCGACTCTGAACCAGTGAGAGCACCCCGACTCTGAGCCAGGGAGAGCGCCCCGACTCCGAACCAGTGAGAGTACCCCGACTCTGAACCAGTGAGACTGCCCCGACTCTGAACCAGTGAGACTGCCCCGACTCTGAACCAGTGAGACTGCCCCGACTCTGAACCAATGAGACTGCCCCGACTCTGAACCAGTGAGAGAGCCCTGACTCTGAACCAGTGAGAGTGCCCCGACTCTGAACCAATGAGAGAGCCCTGACTCTGAACCAGTGAGACTTCCCCGACTCTGAACCAATGAGAGAGCCCTGACTCTGAACCAGTGAGACTGCCCCGACTCTGAACCAATGAGAGAGCCCTGACTCTGAACCAGTGAGAGAGCCCCGACTCTGAACCAGTGAGAGAGCCCCGACTCTGAACCAGTGAGAGAGCCCCGACTCTGAACCAATGAGAGAGCCCTGACTCTGAACCAGTGAGAGAGCCCCGACTCTGAACCAGTGAGACTGCCCCGACTCTGAACCAGTGAGAGAGCCCAGACGCTGAACCAGTGAGAGTACCCCGACTCTGAACCAGTGAGACTGCCCCGACTCTGAACCAGTGAGAGTGCCCTGACTCTGAACCAATGAGAGTACCCCGACTCTGAACCAGTGAGACTGCCCCGACTCTGAACCAGTGAGAGTGCCCTGACTCTGAACCAATGAGAGTACCCCGACTCTGGACCAGTGAGAGTACCCCGACTCTGGACCAGTGAGAGTACCCCGACTCTGAACCAGTGAGACTGCCCCGACTCTGAACCAGTGAGACTGCCCCGACTCTGAACCAGTGAGAGTGCCCCGACTCTGAACCAGTGAGAGTGCCCCGACTCTGAACCAGTCAGAGAGCACCGACTCTGAACCAGTCAGAGAGCCCCGACTCTGAACCAGTGAGAGCGCCCCGACTCTGAACCAGTGAGAGAGCCCTGACTCTGAACCAGTGAGAGAGCCCAGACTCTGAACCAGTGAGAGAGCCCTGACTCTGAACCAGTCAGAGAGCCCCGACTCTGAACCAGTGAGAGTGCCCCGACTCTGAACCAGTGAGAGAGCCCCGACTCTGAACCAGTGAGAGCACCCCGACTCTGAACCAGTGAGAGCGCCCCGACTCTGAACCAGTGAGAGAGCCCTGACTCTGAACCAGTGAGAGAGCCCCGACTCTGAACCAGTCAGAGAGCCCCGACTCTGAACCAGTCAGAGAGCCCCGACTCTGAACCAGTGAGAGTGCCCCGACTCTGAACCAGTCAGAGAGCCCCGACTCTGAACCAGTGAGAGCACCCCGACTCTGAACCAGTGAGAGAGCCCTGACTCTGAACCAGTGAGAGTGCCCCGACTCTGAACCAGTGAGACTGCCCCGACTCTGAACCAGTGAGAGTGCCCCGACTCTGAACCAATGAGAGTGCCCTGACTCTGAACCAGTGAGACTGCCCCGACTCTGAACCAGTGAGAGCGCCCCGACTCTGAACCAGTGAGAGTGCCCCGACTCTGAACCAGTGAGAGTGCCCTGACTCTGAACCAGTGAGACTGCCCCGACTCTGAACCAGTGAGAGCGCCCCGACTCTGAACCAGTGAGAGCGCCCCGACTCTGAACCAATGAGAGTGCCCCGACTCTGAACCAGTGAGAGTGCCCCGACTCTGAACCAGTGAGAGTGCCCCGACTCTGAACCAGTGAGAGTGCCCCGACTCTGAACCAGTGAGAGTGCCCTGACTCTGAACCAGTGAGAGCACCCCGACTCTGAACCAGTGAGACTGCCCCGACTCTGAACCAGTGAGATTGCCCCGACTCTGAACCAATGAGACTGCCCCGACTCTGAACCAGTGAGAGAGCCCTGACTCTGAACCAGTGAGAGCACCCCGACTCTGAACCAGTGAGACTGCCCCGACTCTGAACCAATGAGAGAGCCCTGACTCTGAACCAGTGAGAGAGCCCTGACTCTGAACCAGTGAGAGAGCCCCGACTCTGAACCAGTGAGAGCGCCCCGACTGTGAACCAGTGAGAGAGCCCCGACTCTGAACCAGTGAGAGCGCCCCGACTGTGAACCAGTGAGAGAGCCCCGACTCTGAACCAGTGAGAGAGCCCCGACTCTGAACCAGTGAGAGCGCCCCGACTGTGAACCAGTGAGAGTGCCCTGACTCTGAACCAGTGAGAGAGCCCTGACTCTGAAGCAGTGAGAGTGCCCCGACTCTGAACCAATGAGAGAGCCCTGACTCTGAACCAGTGAGAGAGCCCCGACTCTGAACCAGTGAGAGAGCCCCGACTCTGAACCAATGAGAGAGCCCTGACTCTGAACCAGTGAGAGAGCCCCGACTCTGAACCAGTGAGAGCGCCCCGACTGTGAACCAGTGAGAGTGCCCTGACTCTGAACCAGTGAGAGAGCCCTGACTCTGAACCAGTGAGACTGCCCCGACTCTGAACCAATGAGAGAGCCCTGACTCTGAACCAGTGAGACTGCCCCGACTCTGAACCAGTGAGAGTGCCCCGACTCCGAACCAGTGAGAGTGCCTCGACTCTGAACCAGTGAGAGAGCCCTGACTCTGAACCAGTGAGACTGCCCCGACTCTGAACCAGTGAGAGTGCCCCGACTCTGAACCAATGAGAGTGTCCTGACTCTGAACCAGTGAGACTGCCCCGACTCTGAACCAGTGAGAGCGCCCCGACTCTGAACCAGTGAGAGCGCCCCGACTCTGAACCAGTGAGAGTGCCCTGACTCTGAACCAGTGAGAGTGCCCTGACTCTGAACCAGTGAGACTGCCCCGACTCTGAACCAGTGAGAGCGCCCCGACTCTGAACCAGTGAGAGCGCCCCGACTCTGAACCAATGAGAGTGCCCCGACTCTGAACCAGTGAGAGTGCCCCGACTCTGAACCAGTGAGAGTGCCCCGACTCTGAACCAGTGAGAGTGCCCTGACTCTGAACCAGTGAGAGCGCCCCGACTCTGAACCAGTCAGAGAGCCCCGACTCTGAACCAGTCAGAGAGCCCCGACTCTGAACCAGTGAGAGCGCCCCGACTCTGAACCAGTGAGAGAGCCCTGACTCTGAACCAGTCAGAGAGCCCCGACTCTGAACCAGTGAGAGTGCCCTGACTCTGAACCAGTGAGAGTGCCCTGACTCTGAACCAGTGTGAGAGCCCAGACTCTGAACCAGTGAGACAGCCCTGACTCTGAACCAGTGAGAGTGCCCCGACTCTGAACCAGTGAGAGAGCCCAGACTCTGAACCAGTGAGACTGCCCCGAATCTGAACCAGTGAGACTGCCCCGAATCTGAACCAGTGAGAGTACCCCGACTCTGAACCAGTGAGAGTGCCCCGACTCTGAGCCAGGGAGAGTGCCCCGACTCTGAACCAGTGAGAGTGCCCCGACTCTGAACCAGTGAGAGTGCCCCGACTCTGAGCCAGGGAGAGTGCCCCGACTCTGAACCAGTGAGAGTGCCCCGACTCTGAACCAGGGAGAGTGCCCCGACTCTGAGCCAGGGAGAGTGCCCCGACTCTGAACCAGTGAGAGTGCCCCGACTCTGAACCAGTGAGAGTGCCCCGACTCTGAACCAGTGAGAGTGCCCCGACTCTGAACCAGTGAGAGTGCCCTGACTCTGAACCAGTGAGAGAGCCCCGACTCTGAACCAGTGAGAGTGCCCTGACTCTGAACTAGTGAGAGAGCCCCGACTCTGAACCAGTGAGAGTGGCCCGACTCTGAACCAGTGAGTGTGCCCCGACTCTGAACCAGTGAGATGGCGCCGACTCTGAAACAGTGAGAGTACCCCGACTCTGAACCAGTGAGAGTGCCCCGACTCTGAACCAGTGAGAGTGCCCTGACTCTGAACCAGTGAGAGAGCCCCGACTCTGAACCAGTGAGACTGCCCCGACTCTGAACCAGTGAGAGTGCCCCGACTCTGAACCAGTGAGTGTGCCCCGACTCTGAACCAGTGAGTGTGCCCCGACTCTGAACCAGTGAGATGGCGCCGACTCTGAAACAGTGAGAGTACCCCGACTCTGAACCAGAGACACTGCCTCACAGCGCCAGAGACACGGGTTCGATTCCAGCCTCAGCCAACTGACTGTGTGGAGTTTGCACGTTTTCCCCGTGTCTGCGTGGGTTTCCTCCGGGTGCTCCAGTTTCCTCCCACAGTCCAAAAATGTGCAGGTTAGGTGAATTGGCCATGCTAAATTGCCCGTAGTGTGAGGTAAGGGGTAAATGTAGGGGTATGGGTGGGTTGCGCTTCAGCGGGACTTGTTTGGCTGAAGGGCCTGTTTCCACTCTGTAAGTAATCTAATCTAATCTAATCTAAAATGAGCCAGTGAGAGGCTGCCCCACTCCGAACCGGTGAGAGGCTGCCCCACTCCGAACCAGTGACTGGCTGCGCCACTCCGAACCGGTGAGAGGCTGCCCCACTCCGAACCAGTCAGGGGCTGCCCCACTCCGAACCAGTCAGGGGCTGCCCCACTCCGAACCAGTGAGAGGCTGCCCCACTCCGAACCAGTGAGGGGCTGCCCCACTCCGAACCAGTGAGAGGCTGCCCCACTCCGAACCAGTGAGGGGCTGCCCCACTCCGAACCAATCAGGGGCTGCCCCACTCCGAACCAGTGAGAGGCTGCCCCACTCCGAACCAGTGAGGGGCTGCCCCACTCCGAACCAGTGAGAGGCTGCCCCACTCCGAACCAGTGAGAGGCTGCCCCACTCCGAACCAGTCAGGGGCTGCCCCATTCCGAACCAGTCAGGGGCTGCCCCACTCCGAACCAGTCAGGGGCTGCCCCACTCCGAACCAGTCAGGGGCTGCCCCACTCCGAACCAGTAAGGGGCTGCCCCACTCCGAACCAGTGAAGGACTGCCCCACTCCAATCCAGTCAGGGACTGTCCCACTCCAAACCAGTGAGGGACTGCCCACTCCGAACCAGTGAAGGACTGCCCCACTCCGATCCAGTCAGGCACTGTCCCATTCCAAACCAGTGAGGGACTGTCCCACTCCGAACCAGTGAGGGGCTGCCCCACTCCGAACCAGTGATATTTTCCCAGTTGGGTAGAGAAGAATTCTGTGGAAGATGCAGCCACAGTTATGTCATCTACCTGACTTCAATACAATCATTTTCTGGGGTTAAATTTTAGGCCGTTGCCTTCAGTCCTTTATAACAATACTATACCTTTGTCAGTATTCCATACCTCAGCATGGCATCAGTCCCAAATTATCCAGACTTCTCACTACCTTTCAGATGTTAGGCTCTGAACTGAGCATCTAACACTACCTCATCCTCATCACAAAGTGTGCCTATTTCCAAATTTGCAACATCTCTCAGTCCATCAGCTGCTGAACACCTCATCCATGACCTTGCTACCTTTACGTTTGTCCATTGTAATATTCCCCTTGTTGTCGTCTTGTGCTTCATAAACTTTACCCCATTCAAATTTCTGTTTCACAAATCCATCCACCATTCTTTCTGTCCTCCATTGGACCTCAATTCCTCAGCCTCCAAGTTAAAATTTTTATGTTTGTTTAAATTAATTCCTGGTATTGCCTCTTGCAATCTCTGTAAGGTATCTCCTTTAGCTCAATACTCCTTTAAGTTTCCATTCTGTTTCTCTAATTCTGGTCTTTCATGCACTTTCCAATGCCTTTGTCCCATCACTGGCAGCAAGTACCTTTCAGACTTTAGACCTTAACTTCTAGAAATTCTCCTTGTACTTTGTTGTCATTCACTGTACTTTTAAGACCCTCCTTGAAACCCACCTCTTTGTCAAAATGTTTCATCCACCCTTATAATATCTTCTTCTTCACCATAGCATCCATTTTTTTCTGATTGAACCTTTGTATAGCATTTTGGAATGATTTGCTAAATTAAAGGTGCTATGTGGCAGCAAGCTGTTGTTGTTGGTGACACACTTTAGTAATGCAAAAAGCATTAGAAACAAGTCTAAAGTTAAATTGGCACGATTCTCTGATGAATCAGTGATGAATCATTCAGTAATTCTGCAATTTAGTAGGCTCTTGTTTCTGCATTTCAAAACAGCATATTGTAAATTTCACAGAAGGTGCCTCTTTATATAGCTCCTGCAGTTTCAGAAGATACCTACACATGAGTTATACAACCCTCTTCTGTGATTAGAATATATCCAGAACTGCAGATTGTGAAGATCCAAATGAAATATCAAACAAAAAGCAAAAATAAAGAAAAGATTGAAAATGCCAAACAGATCCATCAATATTTGAAAGAGAAATGAAAATTAACATTTTAGATGCAAACTTTCATCTGCTTCCAGTACAAATTGATCTGCTGGGCATTTACAACATTTTCAGTTTCTAATTAATATATTCAGCACTTAGAGTTTCTTTATTTGGTTTGCATGATTGTAATATTGTTTGGTAAATCACTGGCTAATCGTGGGATTTGTTTTTACCTGTTGTGTTCTCTGTTATGGCATAGTCCTAATCAATATGACAATGCATGCCCACCAGCACTGGAGGTCACAGCGTAAGTGGAAAGGCACCTTGTGGGACAAGTTGGTGCAAGTGTCATGAATAGCATGTCTCCAGTCCTTGCATACCAAACACTGTGATAACTCCCTCCCTTGTGCTGCAGAGATATTGGTTCAACCACCTTTTATGCCTGAACATTTTACAATGGGGGCAGCATAGCATGTGAGTGACATAGGCAGAGTGGCAGGACATGTTTTTGTCTTATGCAAATCAGATTTCCATCATTTAAATTTTATTTAACGACTTCTAGATGAGTGTTCCCAAGCTCAGGAAACCAGATAACATTTTTTATATGTTCAGGGGATGTGGCATAACTCGCAAGACCAGCACATTTGCCAATCCCGAATTGCCCTGCAAGTGTGTGGCTTGGTAAGACCATATCAGAGGACAGTAAAGAGTTAATCATATTGCTACCAGTCTGGAATTGCATGGAAGCCAATCCAGGAAAAGATGACAGGTTTGTTTCCAGGTGTTTTTTTGTGTGATAGTTGTCAGTGGTTATGCAGTCATCATTAAGCTAGTTTTTAATTCCAGATTTAATTTTTATGAAACTCAAATATCACCATCTGTCATGGAGGGTTTTGAACTCCTGTCCCCAGAACTTTAGAGTCTGGAGTTCTGGATTACTGGTTAATTTATATTATCAATATGTCACTGCCTAGGAGCTGCAGCAGTGCTTTTTCCAAGGGAAATTTTGCGAGTCTTAGCTGTGACTGCTAAACGTCTCTCACTTATCCTCCATAGCCTCTTTCTCTTTTAGTATATCTTGCAATCATGCCCAAAAACCCATCCTGATTTGCAGCTGTCCCATTCAATTGCTTGGGACTCAGCTCCCAAAGGGCATTCCTGCAGACTTCTGCTGACCCTCTTCTTTACCTGGTAGCAGGCCACACTATTAATTTAGCTATCTGCTAGGTGGTTAACAGATTTAATTAAAATCAATAATGAATTAAGTTTGGCAGGTTCTTTGTGTACTGATGTATTTGGATTTTATTTCTGAACTTGGCCCTCACACTCCCTCCTCCTCCCCATTAATGTTAGAGCTGTGGTATTAGCTTACATGACAATTTTCCATTTTAAAATTAACCTTGCTTAAATATTTACATTAGTGCTCTATGCAAAACAATGTAATGATATTGGAGCTTTTAATTTTTATATAGTCTGGGAAAGCCAATTGGCAGAAATAACATGGAAACTAGTTTATTCAATGCATTTGAGACAATTTTCTCAAATAAAGAAGGTGTTAAGAAACCAACAATGTAACAGAGTTTCAAAAGATGTTAAGTTTACAGAAAGTTGCATTCAGAAGGAGACCAGGCAGGAGTCTAAAGGTAGTTAAGGTAAGAATAAGGGCTTCAGCAGTGGATGAACTTAGACACAGGCAAAGTGGAAATAAGTGAAATTATTGAGTGGCACAACTATAAGGTTGGAAGCTCATTTCGAGATCAGATATAGAACCAAAGTTGTGAAAGATTGACTGAATCTTAGACTTTCGAGGAAAAGTGATTTAAAAAGTGTCTGCCTTCTGCAATAAAAGGTACCTGATTTATATCTATAGTAGTATAAATTTTAGAGTTCAGATTTCAAACTAGTGGCATATGGGTATTTGTTACTTTTGGAAAGAGTTTAAAAGAAAACAGGGTCAGACAGTACTTCTGGAATCATGACTTAATCCAGTATGTGTCAGAGAACAGGTAATTGCAAACTGTCGAGAATGATAATGGAAGATTGGTGGTACTGTATGGAGTGAATATTAAAAGGAATTTACTTGCTTTTACTGAAGAATAACAAAGAATTGATTTTAGTTTAGAAAAAGGAAACAAAAGTGAAAGGCCTTTAGATCTGTTTTGAAGGAGACCTGATGATGGTCAGAAGCCAGAATAATTTCTTTCATGTAAAGGTGTATAGGACAGTGCAGGAAAAATACAATTAAGTTGATGCAAAAATTTGGCTTGTGAAACTTCCTGACCCAGCGTATTTGGTTAGAAATCTGTAGATTATTATAAGAGTGAGAAAGTGTAGGCTTTCAATTTCATAAATCTTTATGGTCAAATAACTTCACAGTTTGCAAGACTGTAGAGATGCAGTTAAGTTGAACTTAAATATTTGATATAACATAGCAATTTCTCAAAATTTGAGTCATTGTAAAGTAAATAGATGAGGCATTGTTTTCCTGTTTTTTAAGATCTTACAAATATGTTCTATATTGAGAAGCTTGTGTTGATTATTTTATATTTTTCTTTTTGTGTAATATTATTAAATAAAACCTGCAAACTTAAATGCCTGCATTTCAGTGAATGACCACCAGGTTAAATTAAACAGAAACAAGTGATGTACAAAACCAGATTTAATTCTGGGATCTGACTTTGTCCAGTCCTATCATCTTTACATGATATATCACATGAGTCATATGTTATATTTGTCCAATTCATCCATGCTGACCAGATATTCTAAATTAATCTAGTCCCATTTGCCAGCATTTGCCCCATATCCCTCTGAACCCTTCCTATTCATATACCCATGAAGATACCTTTTATATGTGGTAATTGAATATGTCTTCACCACATCCTC
Source organism: Chiloscyllium plagiosum (assembly GCF_037043375.1). Lineage (NCBI taxonomy): Eukaryota > Metazoa > Chordata > Chondrichthyes > Orectolobiformes > Hemiscylliidae > Chiloscyllium > Chiloscyllium plagiosum. The sequence goes on from NW_028270140.1 coordinate 62,567,487, forward strand.
TGGCAGCTCATTCCATACAAGCATCACCCTTGGCATGAAAAAGTTGCCCCTGAGGTCCCTTTTAATACTTTTGCCTCTCACTTTTAACCTATGCCCTCTAGTTTTGGACTCCCCTCCCCTATGGAAAAGACCTTGGCTATTCTCCCTATCCATGCCCCTCATGATTTTATAAACTTCTGTAAGGTCACCCCTCAGTCCCTGATGCTCTAGGGAAAACAGCACCAACCTATTCAGCCTCTCCCTAAAGCTCAAATCCTCCAACCCTTGCCACATCCTTGTAAATCTTTTCTGAACATTTTAAGGTTTAACAACATCTTTCCTATAGCAGGGAGACCAGAATTGCATGTTGTATTCCAAAAGTAGCCTAAACAATGTCCTGTACAACCTCAATGTGGCAGCTGCGTTTAAACTAAATAGTGGGGGGAGGGGACAAACTGGAAGTTTAAGAAGGAAATTGAAGGGAAAGTTAGAACAAGGGAAGTCAAGAAAGACAACGGTATCAATGAAGCAGAAAATTCAAAAAGGGATCATGCCGTAAGGTTGAGTGAAATAGGGGTTGATAGGAAGGGTGAGGGCAGTAACAAATTAAAAATACTATATATGAATGCACAAAGTATTAGAAATAAGATGGATGAGCTTGAGGCTCTTTTGGAAATTGGCAGCTACGATATTGTGGGGATAACTCAGATGTGGCTTCAAGTGGACAGGGCCTGGGAAATGAATATTCAAGGCTATACGTGCTATCGTAAGGACAGACTGACGGGCAGAGGGGGTGGGGTGGCCCTGTTGGTAAAGGGGCTGTAGAGTCAGTATGGATAGAGTTGAGAAATTCTAAAGGTAGAAAGACCCTATTGGGAGTTATCTACAGGCCCCCAAACAGTAGTATGGATGTAGGATGTAAGTTGAATAAGGAGCTGAAATTGGCCTGTCGCAAAGATGTTACTACAGTTGTTATGGGGGATTTCAACATGCAGGTAGACTGGGAGAATCAGGATGGTATTGGACCTCAAGAAAGAGACTTTGTGGAGTGCCTCCGAGATGGATTCTTAGAACAGCTGGTGCTGGAGCCTACCAGGGAGAAGGCAATTCTGGATCTGGTATTGTGCAACGAACCAGAATTGATTAGGGACCTCGAAATGAAGGAGCCATTAGGGGGTAGTGACCATAATGCAATAAGCTTCAATCTGCAATTTGAAAGGGAGACAATATTTCAGTTGAATAAAGGGAACTATGGAGCTATGAGGGAGGAGCTGGCCAAAGTTCAATGGTGCAATACTTCAGCAGGGATGACAGTGGAGAAACAATGGCAGATATTTCTGGGTAAAATGCAGAAGATGCAGGATCAGTTCATTCCAAAAAGGAAGAAAGATCCTAGGAGGGGGTAGGGGCGGCCGTGGCTGATGCGGGAAGTTAAGAAACATAAAGTTAAAAGAGAAAAAGTATAACATAGCAAAGATGAGTGGGAAAACGGAGGACTGGGAAGCTTTTAAAGAACAACAGAGGATTACTAAGAACGAAATACGCCAAGAAAAAATGAGGTACGAAGGTAAACTGGCCAAAAATATAAAGGAGGATAGTAAAAGCTTTTTTAGGTATGTGCAAGGCAAAAAAATGGTTAAGACTAAAATTGGGCCCTTGAAGACAGAAACAGGGGAATATATTATGGGGAACAAAGGAATGGCAGAAGAGTTGAATTGGTACTTCAGATCTGTGTTCACTGGGGAAGACACAAGCAATCTCCCTGAGGTAACAGTGGCTGAAGGACCTGAACTTAAGGGAATTTATATTTGCCAGGAATTGATGTTGGAGACACTGTTAGGTCTGAAGATTGATAAGTCCCCGGGGCCTGATGGTCTACATCCCAGGGTACTGAAGGAGGTGGCTCGGGAAATCGTAGATGCGTTGGTGATTATTTTCCAGAGTTCGATAGATTCAGGATCAGTTCCTGTGGATTGGAGGGTGGCTAGTGTTGTACCACTTTTTAGGAAAGGAGCGAGAGAGAAAGCAGGAAATTATAGACCAGTTAGTCTGACTTCAGTGGTGGGAAAGATGCTGGAGTCAATTATAAAGGATGAAATTACGACACATCTGGATAGCAGTAACAGGATAGGTAAGAGTCAGCATGGATTTATGAAGGGGAAATCATGCTCGATAATCTTCTGGAATTTTTTGAGGATAACTTTGAAGATGGACAAGGGAGATCCAGTGGATGTAGTGTACCTGGGCTTTCAGAAAGCCTTTGATAAAGTCCCATATAGGAGGTTAGTGAGCAAAATTAGGGCGCATGGTATTGGGGGCAAAGTACTGACTTGGATTGAAAATTGGTTGGCTGAGGAAACAAAGAGTAGTGATAAACGGCTCCCTTTCCGACTGGCAGGCGGTGAGCAGTGGGTACCACAGGGATCAGTGCTGGGACTGCAGCTTTTTACAATATATATTAACGATATAGCAGATGGTATTAATAGTAACATTAGCAAATTTGCTGATGATACTAAGCTGGGTGGCAGGGTGAAATGTGAAGAGGATGTTAGGAGATTACAGGGTGACCTGGACAGGTTAGGTGAGTGGACAGATGCATGGCAGATGCAGTTTAATGTGGATAAGTGTATGGTTATCCACTTTGGTGGCAAGAACAGAAAGGCAGATTACTACCTAAATGGAGTCAAGTTAGGTAAAGGGGCAATACAAAGAGATCTGGGTGTTCCTGTATACCAGTCAATGAAGGCAAGCATGCAGGTACAGCAGGTAGTGAAGAAAGCTAATAGCATGCTGGCCTTCATAACAAGAGGGATTGAGTATAGAAGCAAAGAGGTTCTTCTGCAGCTGTACAGGGCCCTGGTGAGACTGCACCTGGAATATTGTGTGCATTTCTGGTCTCCAAATTTGAGGAAAGACATTCTGGCTAGATCTGATTTAACCTGGTGTGGTGACTTCTCCCATTAGCAACTCTGCTAGAGCTATCCCTGTAATTGCATGAGGGGTGGTCCTATAATCAAGTAGGAACTGGGGCAGTTTGGTATCTAACAAAGCCATAGGCTGTTTTTTACACCTGTCTTCAAAGTTTGGTCTGCTCTTTCTGGAGACCATTGGATGATGGATAGTATGGAGCTGTCCTGATTGGTTTAATATCATTCGACTTTAGAAAATACCTGAATTCCCTGTTGGTAAATGATGGCCCGTTGTCTATGAGCAACACTTCCAGGAGTCTGTGTTTGACAAATGAACTCTATGAATTTCCAGCCACTGTGAGTGGGTGTCCACAATGATGAGGAATATTAAGCCCATGAAAGGACCTGTGTTGTCGATACGTAACTGGGTCCGGGGCCTACCTGGCCATTCCCAGGGATGTAGGGAGCTGCTGATGGTAATTTTTGTCCCTGTTGGCACACTGGGCCTTTCCCATCAGTTGAGAAGAATGGACCTATATTCTCTGGACATTAAAGCATGAAAGGTGCTCTCATTGAAATGCATAACATTCTTAGAGCACTTGACATTGCAGATGCAGAAAATTGTATGCCCTTGCAGGGAGATTGAGAATCTGGGGGTCATTACTCAGACAGCATGTTGACCATTTTAGACTGAGATGACAAGAAATGTCTTCACTCAGAGGCTTGTGAATCTTTGGAATTCTCCAACCCAGAAGGTTGTGAATGCTCTGTTATTGCAGATATTCAAGGCAAGATCATAGGTTCTTGGGCACTAGAGGAATCAAGAGATATGGGGACACTGTGGATAAATGAAGTTGATGTAACGGTTCAGTCATGGTATTAAATGATGATGCAGGTTTGAGGCAAGAATGAGTTTGTAAACCTGTCAAATCATTCTGTTTTGAATCTCATTTGTCAGAGTTAATGTAGACATTAAATGATCATGGAAATAATCATCACCAGGATAAGAGCTTTCGGCCTCAATTCCTCCCCCCACTCCCCCACCGCTTCAGGTTATCATCCTGGAAGACTTCAGTTAAATGGTTAAAACCAGAGACACTTTCAGTCTGTAAGGGAGAATAAAAATGTATGTAAACTAACTGTATGAGTACCATGTGCCTAGTACAACTCCAGCCTCAGCATGTGTACTAAATCATGCACTTTATTAAATGTTTCTAAGATTTTTGCAAGTGTAAACAGTAAATGATTTGAAACCCTACCATTGATTAAAATAAGATGCATTTATCATGACCTTATGAAAGGATTACACAACACCAGGTTATAGTCCAACAGGTTTATTTGTAAGTACTAGCTTTTGGAGCGCTGCTCCTTCATCAAGTGGTTGTTGAGTATAAGATCGTAAGACACAGAATTTATACCAAAAGTTTACAGTGTGATGTAACTGAAATTGTATGTTGATAAAAAAACCTGGATTGTTTGTTAAGTCTTTCATCTTTTAAAATGAACAAATTTGTTTCAGTTCTTTCATATGTAAATCACAGAACTTTTTAAAAGTTACATTCTCAAGTGACCTTTAACAATTGGTGTCATGTTAGCCCAGATAATGCATTGAAGGTGTGAGCTGCCCTGTGTGAGACTGTCTGTGCCACAATCGTCAGACTGATTCTAATCTAAAAAATGGATTTACATAATCTTACATGGATTCATGCTGTTTTTGAGCAAAATAAAATAATGAAGGAGCAAATAAACCTGTTGGACCAAAACCGGGTGTTATGTGATTTTTAACTTTGTACACCCCAGTCCAACATCAGCAGCTCCAAATTATGAAAGGATAGTCATTTTACAGTGTCATTGTAAATCCTACCAGTTTTGAATTTACAAAGGCATTTGAACTTTATTATATCCAGATCTTTTTCACAGTACATAAAAGGTCACAGACCACTCATATATAAGGGGCATGCAATGATGGATTAATCATAGTTCATATAAAGTCATTAAAAATCTTTCTTATACTTTCAAAGTACAAAGCATTTCCAAGTAAGTACAGAAAGTTAGGTAGACCAATGCACAAATAAGATTGATTTGCTTTTTCTAATATATATAATTGGCAGTACAGAACTTAAAGATAGACAGATCAAACACTCATCAGGACTAGGACAGGTGACTGCACCCATGCATGTATGGGCTACTCAAGACACAAAAAAGCAATGTTTCTTTACATCCAATGATTTTGTATAACACGGAATGGCCAACTGGTTGTGTAAGCCATTGTAGCCAGTTTTAAAATTGGTTTTCCATATGCAATGTAAAGATTACTTCCCTGAAAACTGCCATATTGAGAGTGATAGCAATGCTTTTTGGACATTGCTAGCTTATTTACCAAATATTTACCTGGAAGCCACATAGTTTGCACTATGTCACTATATTGTTGCAATCTTGATGTGCCACAAGTGTTAGGATCTGTGATCATTGAACTAGTAAAGTTAATGACTCATGCAGTTGAGTTCAGTTTCAATAACACCACTTATGCCCAAGATTGAATGGAAACCCATCCATGTGCAAGTCTTGCGAACATTTTTGTTGGTTAGTACGAGAAGGGCATCTTTGATGAATGAGAATTAACCACTTACTTCTTGCATACCTCTGATAAATAGGCAACATCTGCTCACCATGTAACCTTAACACGGAGATTGGAACCATCCTGTGTGACAAATAGCTGTTCCGCTCAAGTCATTACTTGCTATATATTGCAAATCCTAATGAAAGTGAAGGCAAGTGGTGAGGCTAACAGTCTGCAGAGGAATATTGCCAGGTAGAGTGATTGGGCAAAAACTGGCAGATGGAATATAATGAGTGAAAATGTGGGGTTATGTACTTTGGCAGAGGAATGGAATATTCTGTAAATGAGAAAAGACTGCAGAGTGCTGTGGCACAGAAGAGATTTAGAAGTCCTTGTGCATGAATCACAAAATGTTAACATTCAATAGGTCATAGGGAAGGCAGATGGAATAGTGGCCATTATTTCAAAGGGAATGATATATAAAAATTGGGGACATCTTCTAAAACTACTTAAGAGATTAGTTAGATCACACCTGAAATTCTGTGAACTGTTTTGGTCTCCTTACCTATGGAAAGTTTTACTGACATCGGGGTCAGTCCAGCGTAGATTCATTATGTTGATCCTGGGTGTGGAAAGAGTTTCATATGAGGAGCAGTTGAGTTGGTTGGATTTCTACTCATTGGAGACAAAAATAGAAATTGCTGATAAAGTCTAGCGGTTCTGGCAGCATCTGTGGAGACAAAACAGAGTTAGCGTAAGTTTGCAGATGACACCAAAATTGGAAGTGTAGTGGACTGTGAAGAAGGTACCTCAGAGTCCAACAAGGTCTTGATCAAAGGGCCAATGAGCCAGTGGGTGGCAGGTAGAGTTTAATTTAGATAAATGTGAGGCGCTGCATTTTGGAAAGGAAAATCAGGGCAGGAGGTATACACTTAATGGTAATGTCCTGGGGAGTGTTGCTGAACAAAGAGACCTTGGAGTGCAGCTTCATAGTTCCGTGAAAGTGGAGTTCCAGGCAGATAGGATAGTGAAGAAGGCATTTAGTATGCTTTCTTTTATTGGTCAGAATATTGAGTACAGGAGTTGGGAGGTCATGTTGCGGCTGTAGAGGACATTGGTTAGGCCACTTTTGGAATATTGGAAGGATGTTGCGAAACTTGAAAGGGTTTAGAAAAGACTTACAAGAATGTTGCAAGGGTTGAAGGGTTTCAGCTATAGGGAGAGGCTGAATAGGGTGGGGCTGTTTTCCCTGGAGTGTCAGAGACTGACAGGTGACCTTATAGAGGTTTATAAAATCATGAGGGGCATGGCTAGGGTAAATAGATAAGGTATTTTCCCTGGGGTGAGAGAGTTCAGAAATAGAGGACACAGGTTTAAGGTGAGAGGGGAAAAATTTAAAAGGGACTTAAGGGGCAACTTTTTCTCACAGAGGGTGGTGAGTGTATGGAATGAGCTGCCAGAGGAACTGGTGGAGGCTTGAACAATTATAACATTTAAAAGGTATCTGGATGGGTATATAAAGAGATAGGTTTAGCTGGATATGGGCCAAGTACTGGCAAATGGGACTGAATTAATTTAGGATATCTGGTCAGCATGGACGAGTTGGACCGAAGTGTCTGTTTCCATGCTGTACATCTCTATGATGCTATGACCCTTCCTTAGAACTTAGGAATTGAATTGGAGGCAGCATGCTGAGATTCAGAGAAGAAAATAATTGTAAAGGAGTCTTTCATTGACAGCAGCATCCTGGCTTCTATAGGGGAGAATAGACTACAGAACACCCTCAATTATCCAAATGACACGGGCGGGGGAGTATTTTGTTCGGATAATCGCATGTTCAGATAATTGATCTAATAGCCATCCAGAGCAAGTGTGAGACCAGGTTGCCATTCCCCTGATGGCCGGTGATGTCGTGTGTTCCCCTTTATACAGGCATGCAATGGTCCCGGATCTGGCTTCTCCGGCTTGGTAAGTTCTCTTATTTAAGCTTTTATTTAATATGTAGCTATTATGTTACAACAGAGGATCTTGTTTCAAGTAGAGTATCATACTTCAAATGATACAATGTAAGATGGAGCAGGAGATTTTTACACCCTCAGGTCTCAGGCTTTGTCGTTGTCACAGTTTACCCAAGCATTGGACCTTGAGATCTTGTTTGGATAATCCAAAATTTGGATACTCGAGGTTCAGATAACACTGTACTACATCTGGCATTTTGACCCCTTATGCTGGGGTCTGGGGGGTGGAGCTTTAAAGCTGGAGGATGAAGATGTTGAGGAGAGAGTAAACAGAATGGGAAGGTGTATATTTGGCATTCACCAAGAGTAAGAAGTGGAGCCTGAGAATCACTGTTGAGGAGCGACTGCTGTTTCCTTCCATTGTGCTTTCAACAACAAGTACCAGCACACCCAGTGCGAGCAGGGTGTTATTTTATGTGAGGGATGAGGCTTCAATTTTGAGTGATGTGAGATTCTTACATATAAAAATCTTATTGGCAGGAAAGAGACCTTCAATCTGGAATCAAAGTATGAGCAGCATGTGAAAGATGTGACCAATAAAGGGCAACAGCATAATGTGTGGGTTTCCTCCGGGTGCTCCGGTTTCCTCCCACAGTCCAAAAATATGCGGGTTAGGTGAATTGGCCATGCTAAATTGTCCATAGAGTTAGGTGAAGGGGTAAATGTAGGGGAATGGGTCTGGGTGGGTTGCGCTTCGATGCGTCAGTGTGGATTTGTTGGGCCGAAGGGCTTGTTTCCACACTGTAAGTAATCTAATATCATAATACAGACACCCATACAGTATGGCTGAAATATACTTGTGAGCATTAAATGCAATGTATAATTTAGGAACAAACCGACTGTGTGGATTCCAAACTTAGCCCAAGAGCTCTAGATCACAACATGCAGCAGCAGGATTCAATCCCGCTCGTGGCTATGATACACAATCAATATACTGTGGTTTGGGAAGATCCATCCCAGTTGTCCAAGTAGGAATTACCTTCAAAGGTTTCATTTCCTGCACATGATAGGGAAGCTACTCAGTTCACACCTTGGATCATAGAACATTGTGAAGTGCTAAATAGGGTTAGGCCCAGCCCCTTTGCTGTTGTAGTTGCAGCTAGAATATCTGTCAGCCTGGATACTACATTCAAATCATAGAGAGAGACTTGGACCGATAATGTTCTTTCACATGTTGCTCACACATTGCTTCTAGATTGAAGGTCTCTTTCCTGCCAATGAAATTTTTACATGTAAGGCATTATGAGTGCTAACAAAACATATTTACAGTTTAAGATGATCAGTGGCAGCTGAAAATAAATGAAATATGTTATATCAATACAAAAACAAAAGGTTGGTGATGCTGGAAAATTAGAGTAAAAATAGAAAGTGGTAGAAATACTCAGCATGTAAGGCACTGCAGAGGAAGAAACAAGTTTTAACAAATGGATGTCAAACTGAAATGTTGGACAGAATGTTGCCTTAACAGACCTGTACATGGAGGTGTGTCAGAACCTGTTTGCCACTGAAACAAATGGATCTTTAACCTGACCATAGCAATGCCATCTTACATTTGATTTCCTGGTCAATCATAGACACTCAGTGGAATGACACATGAAATCTAATAAGGGAAGGATTTTTGCTGAATATAACTTTGACAAAGCTCAGAATAGCTGAACTGTAGAATGCTTTTTGATACTTCAATGTGTACAGAATGGACAGGAAACTTAGAAGGTGGCTCACAGTCTTTTAATTCTTATCCATATGCTCACCTACACTCAGTTGTCTGGACAGCTGATTTCGAATATAGATTGATGCCAACATGAGTTAAATTTCTGGACCAGCTGAAGTTACCATGAAAAGCTCTCCTTCTTAACCAAAAAACCAAAGAGCTTGGATGCTGGAGTTCAGAAACAAAATGAAACATTCCTGGAAAAACACAGCAGGTCTGGCAGCATCTGTGGAGAGAAAGCAGAGTTATCATTTCAGGCCCAGTGACTCTTCTTCAGAATGGTTCCAGCATATTCTTATTTTATGTCATATAAATGTTTTCTATTAAAAAGAATCACTTAATTTCCACCAAACTATCTAGCTCATTTGCTAACGATTGCAAAAATTCCCCTCTATTGGGTAAAGCCACTGCAATATTCTAAGGTGAGAAACTATGATGCATTGGAGCTGCTATTTTGAGTGAGCATTGTAACACCAAAAGGACATCTATAGCACTTGTGTGAATTTGTCAGGAAAACTTGTGACAGATACCACATTGATGAAGGCAGTAGCATACATATGCAGTGAATATTGGCGGGAAGCTTTCTTCATGAGTCATCATGTTCAGCCACATACAAAACTGATTTGAAACCAGTGATCTCACTTCTCACTTCAGTGTTTCAGTAATAATCTTTCTTACCTTTGCGTATCCATTCAAGAGGTGTAGCCCGAATATTGTTCTGTGAAGTGTTTGTCGGCTGCTAATAGCTTAGTTGCTGGTTGATCACTTCTGATGTTTACTTCAACTACAGAAGTATTTGGTGTGTTCTGTAGTTGTTCAAAATTAGTAATATTTCGAAGGAATGGTATGGCAGGTTCTGAAGGACATGTTGAATTTGAGGTTTCTGCAGAAACCTATTGCTCCTACTCATATTGATACATGATAGGGACAGTTAGTCGATAGCATGCAGAATAGAACAAGATGCTGGAAGAGTTGGAGAAGGGCTCTCAGCAGGACATCTCACGTGCCCAGGGAGCAATCCTCCTGCCTGCATATCAGTGATCAGTGCATAAATTGGAGAAAATAAATTTACAAAGAGAGAGAGGGGAGATTCTGACTGGTCTGACAGGCTCAAAATTGGATAAATCTCCAGGGCTGGGTGAAAATCAGGTTGTTGAGTGAGACAAAGGAGAAATCGCACGTTCTTGCAAAAATTTTTAATTCCTGTCTGACCACATGGGAGATGCCAGAGGACTGAAGGACAGCCACTGTAGTACTGTTATTCAAGAAGAGAGTACGGGATAAATGAGGAAACTGCAGTTCGGATAGTCTAACCTTGGAGGCGGGGAAACTATTGGAAGCAATTCTGAAGGACATGATTAATCCCTGCCTTTCAGGATGTCGATTAATTAAGAACAATCAACATGGTTTTGTTAAGGAGAAGTCATGTCTGACTAACTTAAATTACTTTTTTGAAGACATAGCCACATGTGTAATTGATGGCAGTGCTTTTAACGTAATCTACTTGGGCTTCATCAAGGCATTTGATAAGGTCCAGAATGCAAGACTGATAACAAATGTAAGAGCCCATAGGATCCAAGAAATTTGGCAAATTGGATTCACAATTGGTTGAGTGGCAAGAAGTAGAGGGTGATGGTTGATTGATGCTTTTCTGTCTGTGTCCACTGGGGTGCCACAGGGTGTATCAGTGTTGGAGTCCTTGCTGTTTGTTGTTTCTATAAATGAGTTAGACTTGAATGTAGGAGGGTTTATCAATAAGTTCACAGACACTGCAGAATTTGGTGGGGTGAAAAATAATAGGATGGTATTAAATGACAAGACAACAGGCTGGTCAGAGTGGCTGATTAGTGGCCAATAGAATACAATCTGGTGAGATGTGAGGTGATGCACTTGGGCAGGACAAACAGGATAAGGGAATACATGAAGAACAGCAGGTCATTGGGAAGCACTGAGGATCAGAGGTAACTTGGTGAGCATGTACACCAGTCCCTTAAGGTATCAGGACAGGTGGATATAATGGTTAAAAAGGCATTTGGTATAGTTGCCTTTATTCATCCAGGCATGGAGGTTATGTTGGAACTGTATAAAACGTTGATTAAACAACAGCTACACTGTTGATTGCTGTCCTGAAATCCACATGATAGGAGGGATGTGATGTGATAGCAGGACAGATTGCGAAGACATTGTCTGGGCTGGAGTGTTTCAGTTCTGAAGAGAGATCAGACACATTCGGATTGTTTTTCTTGGTACAGAGGAGATTGAGAGGGTGCAATATTGAATTGTATAAATGAATATGGAGCATATATAATGTAGATAGGAAGAAACTTTTCCTGTTCATGGAAGAGTCAGTAACCAGGGAGCATGGGTAAAGGGCAGAGATTTAGAGGAGAAATGAGAAAAAACATTTTCATTTACAGTTAGTAACAATTTGGAACTCACTGCCTGTAAGGGTGGTCAAGGCAGAAACCCTCATAAAATTTAGGAAGCATTTAGGTATGTACTTTAGATATGCCCAAGGCATATAAGGCCAAGTGCTGGACAATGGGATTAGAATAGTTAGGTGGCTGTTTTTGACTGGCGCAGACACGAGGGATCGAAAGGTCTTTTTTGTGATAGATCTCGATAATTCTGACGTAAATAAACAGTGCATAAATATAAATAAACAGTGCATAACTGCTTGTACTTCACAACTTTGCAAGTGGATAAAGGTCACACAGTGGATGTAGTGTATTTGGATTTCAGTAAGGCATTTGATAATGTTCCCCACGGTAAGTTCGTTCAGAAAGTTAGGAGGTATGGGATACAGAGAAATCTGGCTGTCTGGATACAGAATTCTGGATTAGTGGTGCTGGAAGAGCACAGCAGTTCAGGCAGCATCCAAGGAGCTTCGAAATCGACGTTTCGGGCAAAAGCCCTTCATCAGGAATAAAGGCAGTGAGCCTGAAGCGTGGAGAGATAAGCTAGAGGAGGGTGGGAGTGGGGAGAATGTAGCATAGAGTACAATGAGTGAGTGGGGGAGGGGATGAAGGTGATAGGTCAGGGAGGAGAGGGTGGAGTGGATAGGTGGAAAAGGAGATAGGCAGGTAGGACAAGTCCGGACAAGTCATGGGGACAGTGCTGAGCTGGAAGTTTAGAACTAGGGTGAGGTAGGGAAAGGGGAAATGAGGAAACTGTTGAAGTCCATATTGATGCCCTGGGGTTGAAGTGTTCCGAGGCGTAAGATGAGGCGTTCTTCCTCCAGGCGTCTGGTGGTGAGGGAGTGGTGGTGAAGGAGGCCCAGGACCTCCACGTCCTCAGCAGAGTGGGAGGGGGAGTTGAAATGTTGGGCCACGGGACGGTGTGGTTGATTGGTGCGGGTGTCCCGGAGATGTTCCCTAAAGCGCTCTGCTAGGAGGCGCCCAGTCTCCCCAATGTAGAGGAGACCGCATCGGGAGCAACGGATACAATAAATGTTATTAGTGGATGTGTAAGTAAAACTTTGATGGATGTGGAAGGCTCCTTTAGGGCCTTGGATAGAGGTGAGGGAGGAGGTGTGGGCGCAGGTTTGACAGTTCCTGCGGTGGCAGGGGAAAGTGCCAGGATGAGAGGGTGGGTTGTAGGGAGGCGTGGACCTGACCAGGTAGTCACGGAGGGAACAGTCTTTGCGGAAGGTGGAAAGGGGTGGGGAGGGATATATATCCCTGGTGGTGGTGTCTGTTTGGAGGTGGCGGAAATGTCGGCGGATGATTTGGTTTATGCGAAGGTTGGTAGGGTGGAAGGTGAGCACCAGGGGCGTTCTGTCCTTGTAACGGTTGGAGGGGTGGGGTCTGAGGATGGAGGTGCGGGATGTAGACGAGATACGTTGGAGGGCATCTTTAACTACGTGGGAAGGGAAATTGCAGTCTCTAAAGAAGGAGGCCATCTGGTGTGTTCTGTGGTGGAACTGGTCCTCCTGGGAGCAGATCCGGCGGAGGCGGAGGAATTGGGAATACGGGATGGCATTTTTGCAAGAGGTAGGGTGGGAAGAGATGCTGCCTGAACTGCTGTGCTCTTCCACCACCAATAATCCAGAATCTGATTTCCAGCATCTGGATACAGAATTGGTTGGCCGAATGAAGACAGTGAGTGGTAGTGGATGGGAAGTGTTCCGCTTGGAGGTTGGTGACCAATGGTCATAAATAGAGTAGATAGCCAGAGATCTTTCCCCAGGGCAGAAATGGCTGTCATGAAGGGTCATAATTTTCAAGTGATTGGAAGAAGGGATAGGGGAGATGTCAGAGGTGGGTGCGTGGAATGCACTGCCAGCAGTGGTAGTAGAGTCAGAGACATTAGGGACATTTAAGCGACTGTTGGACAAGCACATGGATGACAGTAAATTGATGGCTGTGTAGGTTAGATTGATCTTAGATTAAGATTAAGATAAATATTTGGTGCAACATCATGGGGCAGAGGGCCTGCACTGTGCTGAGTTGTTCTATGTTCTATTTCATCCACTGATATTTGCCACGTGCTGAAGCCACAACCACAAATCAAAGTAAGATAAGGTTGACATTGCCAGTGGCTATTAAGGTACTTGTGGCTTTTTCTGACAGCATCTTATAATTTGCTATTTAGTGTTGCATCAGAGAGGTCACTGAAGTTCTGTCTATTCAGTGACGACAAATTACATTTCATTTTACCTTGCAACAGAGAAACAGCCAGACCAAACATAATGTCTTTGTAAGAATTGCAGATTTCCCTGTTAGTACACTTTATTGCATTTATGTCAGTGCAAAAGTTGCGTTACAGGGTAATTAGGATTAATAAGAAGTGTGTGCTTATACCATCTGCAGGTAGGGACATGCTGGATTGTGATGAATTAAGAGCTGAAAATGTGTTGCTGGAAAAGCACAGCAGGTCAGGCAGCATCCAGGGAACAGGAGAATCGACGTTTCGGGCATAAGCCCTTCTTCAGGAACAGGGAACAGGAGAATCGACGTTTCGGGCATAAGCCCTTCTTCAGGAATGTGATGAATTAATCAGAGCCTGAGGCTACTGCTGCAATTGACAGGATATGGCATTAGAAGATGTTTTACTTGGTTTTGACCACTCATGCAGAATCATTGAATTATTTGCTGCACCATGTCAAGGTGCCACTGGGGTTGACTCCTTTAACCATTGGCTGTTTGCTTCCACTGCTTCCTGAGTCTATATCTCCATCTGAGGTCTCCACTATGGCACCCAAAAATTTGGCACGGTGATCTCTCTGATATTATGTCATTAATCACAGGGCAGCAAGGTGGCTCAGTGGTTAGCACTGCTGCCTCACAGGGCCAGGCATCTGAGTTCAATTCCTGCCTTGGGTGACTGTCTGTGTGGAATTTCCACATTCTCCCCATGTCTGTATGGGTTTCCTCCCACTAAAAATGTGCATTTTAGGTGGATTGGCCATGCTAAATTGCCCGAAGTGTCCAGGGATATGTAGGTAGATGGATTAGCATCTGGATGGGATGCTCTGAGGGCTGGTGTGGACCTGATGGGCTGAATGAACTTCTTCTACAGTTTCTACCCCACTTTTGTTAAAGTACTGAATGGACTCTCAAACTCTTAACATTCGCCTGTACCTGTGTTTTTGTTTTTGCCATTGTTTACCTATTATTTACTATCTATTCTACTTAACTCTATGATCTGCCTGTATTGCTCGCAAGACACAGCTTTCACTGTGCCTCGGTACACGTGACAATAAATTCAATTCAATTCCACACTGTAGAAATCCTATGATTCTATCAGTATTTCCCAGATCAGACATACTTCCTCCATGACTGCTAACACCTGTACTATCACAATGTACCTTCCCTTTAAGTGGTGCAGGCTAGCATTAATTGCTGTCAGATAATTGAGTTAAACCCCAGTAATTACTTCTCTGTGCCTGTAAAAACACAGCTGCAGCTCTGAATTAAACCAACAATGAATGAGCGAATTCTGAATGCTGCAGAGACCAGGATATTTGTTCTTCCAAACAATGTCAGTTTCTTTAAGAAGAAAATGGTAGAAGGATAAATTTTACAAATTTGTTCTTTCAGTCCAACGTGCTCCTGTCAAGGCTGTATATCAGGAATTTTCAATTATTCAATTTTAATTTGTAAAAGTAAATTATTTATCTCACATTTTTATGCCAGATTTGCTGGCACATACTATGAATAAAAACGGTTAACATAGAAACATAGAAAATGGGTGCAGGATTAGGGCATTTGGCCCTTCAAGCCTGCGCCACTATTCAATATGATCATGGCTGGTCATGCAATCTCAGTATCCCAGTCCTGCTTTCTCTCCAAACCCCTTGATTCCTTTAGCCACAAGGGCCATATCCAGTTCTCTCTTGAATATATCTAATGAACCTGCCCCAACAGCTTTCTGTGGTAGAGAAGTCCACAGGTTCACACGTTGACAATATCCTAAAAAATATCAATTTATCCAAATTCAAACTGAACATTAGTGACTCAACTACTGACCTGTGCTTTTGCCACTTCTATTCCAATAACTAACCATTTCCAATAACTGGATACTGGTCACCATAAGACCAGAAGATGTAGGAGCAGTATTAGACATTTGGCCCATCCAGTCTGCTCCAATATTTCCACATGGCTGATATCTTTTTCAACCCCATTGTCCTGCTTTCTCCCTGTAACTCTTGATTCCCTTACTAATCAAGAACCTATTTATCTCTGTTTTAAATATACTTAATGATTTGACCTCCACAGATTCACCACCCTCTGTTCGAAGAAATTCCTCCTTATTTCATCTCGAAAGGGTCTTCCCTTAGCTTTGAGGCTATGCCCTCGTGTCCTCGTGTCCCTTGCTAGTGGAAACATTTTTGCCATGTTTACTCTATCCAGGCTTCTCAATATCCTGTAAGTTTCAATGAGATTGCCCTCATCCTTCTAAAGTCCATTGAATATAGATGCAGAGTCCTCAACCATTCCTCATTTGAAAAGCCCTTCATACTCCTCTAAGGCTAGCACATCTTTCGTTAGATACGTGGCGAAAATTTCTCACAATATGCCAATGCAGTCTGATGAGAGCCTTGTACAGCCTCAAAAGTATATCTATGCTATCATGTTGTAGACCTCTTGAAATGAATGCAAACATTGCATTTGCCTTCCTAACACTCAACTGAACCTGCATGCTAATGTTAAGAGAATCCTGAACTTGGTTCCTTTGTCCTTCAGATTTCTGAAGCCTCTCCCCATTTAGAATATTGTGTACACTTATATTTTTCCTACTAAAGTGCATCATCTCACACTTTCACACATTGTATTCCATCTGTCTCTTCTATGTTCACTCTCCATGTCCTTTTGCAGCCTTCCATGTTCTTCAATGTTACCTGTCTCCCAACCTATCATTGTGTCATTGCAAACTTAGCAACAATGCCCTCAATTCCTTCATCTAGATTGTTAGTGTACAAAATGAATAGTTGTGTTCCCCAGTACTGACTCATGCAGAATTCCACTAGTCATTGTGGCTGCCATCCTGAAAAAGATCCCTTCATCCCCTTTTGCTGCCTCTGCCAGTCAGGCAATCCTCTATCCATGCCAGTACCTTACCACTAACACAATGGGCTTTAGCTTATTTAGCATCATGTCCACTGACTCTCCTTTGTCTAACTTGCTCATTACTTTCTTAAAGAATTCTCACAGCTTTGTCTGGCATAAGCTTCACTTGACGAAGCTGTGCTGACTCAGCCCTACTTCAACATCCTCTTAAAAGTACTCTGCAATCTCATCTTTAATGATGGACTCTAAAATCCTGTCAACTATCGAGGTCAGGCTATCCGGCCTATAACTTCCTGTCTTTTGCCTCCCTCCCTTCATGAACAGGGATATTATGGTAGCCTTTTTTGAGTTTTTAGGGATCCTCCCTGACTCCAGCGATCCCTGAAAGCTTACCATCCATGCCTCCACAATATCCTCAGCTATTTCCTTCAGAACTCTGGTTGTAGTCCATCTGATGAGTTATGCACCTTCAGACCTTCATATTTTCCAGCATCATCTGCTTAGTGATGGCCACTACACTCACCTCTGCTCCCTGATTCTGTTGAAGTTCTGATATGGTACTGGTGTCTTCCAGTATGAAGACTGATGCAAAGAGCTTGTTCATTCCCTCTGATATTTCTTTGTTTCATATTACTACTTCTCCAGCCTCATTTTTGAGCTATCCAACGTTGTTTCTTGTCTCTCTCGTGCCCCTTCATATATCTAAAAATTTAGAGTAATTTTCTTTTATGTTACCTTCTCCTCTCTTATTGCTTTTTTTTTAGTTATCTTCTGTTGTTTTTTAAAGGCTTCCCAAACCTTTGGCTTCCCACTAGTCACTACCACATTGTCTGCATTCTATTTTGCTTTTATGCTGTCCCTGACTTCTAATTCAAAAGGTGTGGTGCTAGAAAAGCACAGCCAGTCAGGCAGCATCCAAGAAGCAGGAGAGTTGACGTTTCGAGTGTAAGCTCTTCACCAGGAATGTGGGGAGGGTGCCCCAAAGGGGCTGAAAGATAAATGAGAATGGGGTGGTGCTGGGGGGGAGGTAGCTGGGAATGCAATAGGTAGATGAAGGTGGGAGGTGATGGTGATAGGTTGGAGTGGAGGGTAGAGCAGATAGTTGGAAAGGAAAATGGACAAGTAGGACAGTTCAAGAGGACGGCATCAAGTGGGAGGGTTGGGTCTTGACAAGGTGGGGGGAGGGAAAATGAGGAAACTGGTGAAGTCAACATTGATTCTGTGTGGTTAGAGGGTCATAAGTTGGAAGATGAGGTGTTCTTCCTCCAGTCGTGGGGTGACTAGGATTTGACAGTGGAGGAGGCCCAGGATTTGCATGTCCTTGGCAGAGTGGGAGGGGTAGTTGAAGTGTTCGACCACAGGGCGGAGGGAGTTGTTTAGTGTGTGTGACCTGTAGATATTCTCTGAAAGGTTCAGCAAGTTGGCATCCTGTCTCCCCAATGTAGAGGAGACCACATCGAGAGCAACGGACACAGTGGATGAGGTGTTTGGAGGTGCAGGAAATTCTCTGTTAGATGTGGAAGGATCCCTTGGGGCCTTGGATGGAGGTGAGGGGGGGTGGTGTGGGTGCAGGTTTTACACTCTTGTGGTGGCAAGGGAAGGTGCTGGGATTGGAGGGTGGTTTGGTGGGGTGCGTGGACTGAACAAGGGAGTCGCAGAGGGAATGGTTTCTGTGGAATGTTGAAAGGGGTGGGGAGGGAAATATATCTCTGGTTGTCGGGTCTGACTGTAAGTGGCGGAAATGATGAAGGATGATGCATCGTATCCGGAGGTTGATGGAGTGAAAGGTGTGGATCGGGGGGTTCTGTCCTTGTTGCGTTTGCAGGGGTAAGGTTCAAGGGCAAAGGTGCCAGAAGTGGAGGGGAAATTGCAGTCCTTGAAGTAGAGGGCCACCTGGAATGTTCTGGAGTGGAATTGCTCCGCCTGTGATAAATGCGGCAGAGGCGGAGGAATTGGGAGTAAGATATAGTGTTTTTACAGGAGGGGGGTAGGAGGAGGTGTAGTCCAGGTAGCTGTGGGAGTCGGTGGGTTTGAAGTAGATGTCCGTGTTGAATACGTTGCCGGAAATGGAGAGGTCCAGGAAGGACAGGGTGGTGTCCAAGATGGTCCAGGTGAACTTGAGGTTGGGGTGAAAGTTGTTCATGAAATTGATGAACTGTTCAACCTCCTCGTGGGAGCACGAGATGGCACCAATACAATCATCAATGTCGCAGAGGAAAAGATGGGGAATGGTGCCGGTGTAACGGTGGAAGATGGACTGTTCCATGTACCCAATGAAGAGACAGGCATAGCTGGGGCCCATATGGGTGCCCATGGCTACCCCTTTGGTCTGAAGGAAGTGGTAGGATTCAAAGGAGAAATTGTTGAGGGTGAGGACCAGTTCAGCCAATTGAGTGAGTGTGTCGGTGGAAGGGTACTGGTTGGGTCAGCAGGAAAGGAAGAAATGGAAGGCTTGGAGTCCTTTGCCATGGTGGATGAACGTGTACAGGGACTGGATGTCCATGGTGAAGATAAAGCATTGGGGCAAGGGGAGCAAAGGCCATGGATGAGGTGAAGGGCATGGGTGGTGTCCCAAATATATGTGGTAAATTCCTGGACCAAGGGGGACAGCACAGTGTCAATGTATGCAGTTCAGTGGGGCAGGAGCAGGCGGGAGACAATGGGTCGACCAGGGCAGTCAGGTTTGTGAATTTGGGTAAGAGGTAGAATAGGGAGGTGCATGATTCCTGGACTATGAGGTTGAAGGCTGTGGATGAGAGGTCCCCTGAGATAATGAGGTTGTGGATGGTCTGGGAGATGAAACAACCTCACTTCCCATCACCAAACTGTGTGCCAGCACCTGACTTCTTACGCCATCCATGGTCACCTCATCCTCCCCTTAGCATGTTTCTTCTATCTTGGGATGAAGTTCTGCAGTGCCTCCCAAAATACCCTGAAACTCCTGCCATTGCCACTCCACCATCTTCCCTGCTAAGCTCTCCTTTTAGTCAACTCTGGGCAGCTGTTCCCTCATGTTTTTGAAGTTAGCTTTACTCAATGTTACATCTAATTCAAACTTCTCCCTCTCAAATTGCAGAGTGAATTCTATCATATTATGGTCACTGACTCCTAGGAGTTCCTTCACCTTAAGTTGCATTGTTTTGGAACTTTGGAAAAGAAGAGATCAGAACAACAGCTTTTTAATAAAGGAGGAAGAGAGACAAAGCAGAGGCCAAGTGGGAGGTGAATAATGAGCAGTAAACCTGAACAGCTATCTCACAGAGCAGTGAACCTGCACAACTGATCACCTCTGCTGTTAAGTAACAAGTATTCTGGACATTGGAGTTCATGCTAATAAAAGTAAGCAGTGAAATTTGCAGCTGACCTTGGAGAAACCTGTGTGTGGGAGCTCACAGCACGGGAGCAGCTAAGTGGTTTTTAAAAAGTGTAATCTTACTGTTTTTTTTGTAAATCTATAATAGTGAGTAGACTGGGGTTTTCTTTTGATTATATGCTTTATTGAGATCTGCCTCTTGATTAAACTTAAAAAAATATATAAAAGATAACTACTAAGTTATCCTGGAGCAGTGTTTTTGGAGCAGTAAGACTGTGCTATAAGCACACTTGCATTGGAAGCTAAAATGTGTAAGTTAAGACGTCTTAAAAGCTTTGTGTATGCTTTTGTGCCTTTTTGCTGTATGCTGTAACTGAGCTGTAAGTTGCAAATAAAGGTCACCAGGAATCCATCCCGCAACTCTGACTCTCATTAAATAATATGAGATCTAACCGCAGCCTTCAACATATCATCAATGATGAGGGACATCTTGCCTAGATCATCCCTATGCTTTCAAACAACTGCCAAACTTGAAACAGACCATCGTTCACAGCAAACTACCCAGCCTTCAGGGCAACACAATCACAACACCACATAACCCTGCCATGGCAGCCTCTGCACGACATGAAAGATCTTCGACGTGGCTACTATCATCACATGTGAGAACACCATCCACCACTTGCATGGCAAGTACTCGTGACTTGGCCAATGTTGTCTACCTCGTACACTGCAGGAAGGGATGCTCCGAGGCATGGTATATTGGTGAAGCCATGCAGATATTACGACAATGGATGAATGGACACCACACAACAATCACCAGACAGGCATGTTCCCTCCTAGTCGGGGAACACTTCAGCAGTTAAGGACATTCAGCCTCCGATCTTTGAGTAAGTGTCCTCCAAGGTGGCCTTTGAGATGCACAACAATGCAGAATCACTGAGCAGAAACTGATAGCCAAGTTCTGTACCCATGAAGACTGCCTCAACCATGATCTTGGATTCATGTGTCATACTACATGGAACCCCACCATACTGTTCTATATCTTTACTGTTATGTTTTGACACCATCACTTTGATAACTTATGATCTCTCCACATTAATTAGTTTGTGCAGTTTTGGATTACCTGGACCCTTAGCATATGACTCTTATACCTAACATGTTATTCCAGCCATTTGGTTTGTCTCCAGCACCACTTTATTTTGAGTTTTTTGTAATTATCTCTATGTTATAGGTCATTTCTCTGTTTGCTATTCAGCTGTTGACACTTTACTCACACCGTCTGATACTTTTGATCACTGACAGAGACTTTTTATTCAGCCTGTCGACAATCCACTCAGACCACTTATACAATCTTTTGATCTCTCTGCTTATACATTCTGTGCCTGTATGTTTTTCTTCACTTACCTGACAAAGGAGCAGTGCTCCAAAAGTTTATGATTTCAAATAAACCTGTTGGACCTGGTGTCATGTGACTTCTGACTTTATCCACCACAGTCCAACATCGGCACCTCCACATCATGATTAGGGATAGTCAGCATAGCTTTGTGTGGGAAATTGTGCCTCACTAACTTACTTAAGTTTCTTGAAGAAGTAACAAAGAGGATTAATGAAGGCAGAGCTGTGGACGTGACC
This sequence comes from Chiloscyllium plagiosum, assembly GCF_037043375.1. NCBI lineage: Eukaryota > Metazoa > Chordata > Chondrichthyes > Orectolobiformes > Hemiscylliidae > Chiloscyllium > Chiloscyllium plagiosum. Next base: position 62,589,120 of record NW_028270140.1, read on the forward strand.
GGCATGGATTTCAGCAAGGTGTTCAACAAGGTAGACTGATTAGCAAGGTTAGATCACATGGGTTGCAGGGAGAACTAGCCATGTGGATACAAAACTGGCTGAAAGGTAGGATGCAGAGGGTGGTGGTAGAGGGTTGCTTTTCAGACTGGTGGCTTGTAACTAGCGATGTGACACGAGGATCGTTGCTGGGTCTACTGCTCTTCACCATTTATATAAATGATTTGGATGTGGACATAGGAAGTATGCTTGGTAAGTTTTCAGATGACACCAAAATTGCTGGCATAGTGGACAGTGAAGAAGGTTACCTCAGAGTACAACAGAACCTTAATCTGATGGGCTGAAAAGTGGCAGATGGAGTTTAATTAACTGTGAGGTACTGCATTTTGGAAAGACAAATCAGGACAGGACTTATACATTTAATGGTAAAGTCCTGAGGGAGTGTGGCTGAACAAAGAGATCTTGGAGTGCAGGTTCATTGTTCCTTGAAAGTAGAGTCATAGAGGCGATCAGCACAGAAAATGACACTTCAGTCCAACTCATCCATGCTGACCAGACATCCTAAATTAATCTAGTCCCATTTGCTAGCACTTGGCCCATATCCCTCTAAACCCTTCCAATTCATTTACCCCTCCTGATGCCTTTTAAATGTTGTAATTGTACCAGTCTCCACCACTTTCTCTGGCAGTTCATTGCACACACACACCACCTTCTGCGTAGAAAAGTTGATCCTAAGGTCCCTTTTCAATCTCTCCCGTCTTACCTTAAATCCATGCCCTCTAGTTCTGGACTCCACCACCCCAGGGAAAAGACCTTGTCTATTCACTCTGTCCATGCCCCTCATGATTTTATAAATCTCTATAAGGTCACCCCTCAGCCTGCAACACTCCAGGGAAAATAGCCCCAGCCTATTCAGCCTCCCCCTATAACTTAAACCCTCCAACCCTGGCAACATCCTTGTAAATCCTTTCTGAACCCTTTCAAGTTTCACAACAATGTTCCGATAGCAGAGAGACCAGAATTGCACACGATGTTCCAAAAGTGGCCTAACCAGGATCGTGAAGAAGGCATTTGGTATGCTTACCTTTATTGGTCAGTGCATTATCTGTTGGAGTTGAGAGTTCCTATTGAAGCTGTACAAGACATTGGTTGGCCACTAACTAGATTAATTAACTAATGAATTAATCCACTGGGATTAAATTAATTTGGTGTGGATGAGTTGGATCAAAGGGTCTATTTCCAAGCTGTTCAATTCTATGACTGTAAGTGTAATCAAGTAGTTTCATTCTCTCTTCTCTTTCAACAGCAGTTAATAGTTCTTCTGGTTATTCCATACAGTGATATGATGAGTATATTTGTGAAATTCCTTTGATTTATTATCTGTTGTGAAATTGTACACAGTTGGCAGTAGGTAGTCATGATAAGTGACAGTATTTAACTTTTAACTCAAGTTTAAGACATTTTTATCTGTTTAACTATTTTTACACTAATATAACTTGTTTTCTGGACATATAGCACATAATTATTTTGTTTTTGAAAGCGTTCGAAAAATGTAGCCTGGAAAACCCGCAGAAGTCTGATATTGATTATTATGACTCCCATGTACACAATATGATAGCAAATTGAGATTTTTGAAACTGTCAAGTGTTTGCTGAAATTCATGGGATGGAGAGAGTGCCATTAGTGCTTTAGGGGTATATCCATTATTCACCATAGCAATATCCTATGAATGAATAAAGAAAAAGAAAACTGCCTCGGCTAAAGACTACAAACATCGTGGCTAGTCCATCGGTTTGCTGGGAAGTATCGTTTTCAAGTCAAGCAACTGTTAGAAAATAAATCTGGGTGTCTCAGACTGCTGTTCGAAGGAGGATAGCTTCAAGCCACATAAAATAATTTTGGTCTGTTATTTGAGGTTCCCAGGTCTCAAAACCTTTTTTTAAAATTTATATTCAGCATTTGTATATGTAAAGTTCCAGTTGTGACTAAATAGAGACAGAAAATACTGGAAGTACTCAGCAAAACAGGAAACATTTGTTGAAAGAAAATCAATTTTATTGTTTTGGTGGGATAATCCTTTACAAGATGCTTTTACATGTTGGAAGAAATGATTTTTTTAAAAAAATTAACATTTCAGTGTCTGATGGAGCGACATTATTGATATTCCAGACTAAGCTAACATGTATGGAAAATAACCAAAAATATTTATTGAAAGCCATGTAACTCAAACATTTTCATTTTTTTTCCAGTACTTGGGCTGTATAGAGGTTTTACGATCTATGCGTTCCCTTGATTTTAACACAAGGACACAGATTACAAGGTAAGGTGCCTATTTTCAAATATATTACACTGAATCATTTCCATTATAATGCTTTAAATCTTGATCCTGGTCACTTTAATATGAAGTATTTATCGTGCAGCTAGCTAAAATCATGCTGGAATCTAGGTGAACTGTACACATACTAAATGAATGTTATGCCAATCTTTTAGACAGCTCACTGATTTTGCAATTACTTCACAGAGAACGTCTGATTCCTTTTACAATACACTGCTTAAAATGAGACATGATTAAGTGTTTGTGAAAGAGTATATGATTTAACAGTAATTTATTGTTTCAGCTATGATCTTGACAACATTAAATTTACAGGACAGGGAAGCTGCTTCTCTGTCAGAAGGGAGGAAGCTAAACTGCTGGAAATTCAGGATTTCTTTTTGGTTTTAACTGAAAGTGATCACATGTACTCTGCTGGAAGGCAGGTCATTGAGTCAGCATAGTCTTTCCATATCTCTCTAACTTGTAGCATTCTTTTCATTTGCCAGTAATGTCATTCAATTTTCTAGCCATCCAACATTGATATCCTTTCTTTCCTCTTTCACTTTTTTCCTCAAATTTTCCCTCCATACATCTTTTATAAGTCTGCTTACATTTGAAGATTTACCCTTTCAAGATTGTGCCTTTTCCTAAACATTTCAAAACGTTCATTACCCATTCACTCTTGCCAGAGCTACATAATTTATATTTTTTCTATTGAGTAGATCCTCTCTGTTATCATCCAACAACACATTTCAAAGCTACTTAGCAAGATGGTTTGCTGTTTGCATAAAGTTCATGTCTCACATCCATATAAACATATGTGCCAAGTCAAGCTCTTTACAAATAACTTTTTCAGTTGTACATTCAGCTACCTAATTAACAACAAGTTTCTGCTTACTAAATGTGGCCTTTCCTATTAATATCATTTTTATTATTTCTTAGTTGAATTTGCAGATATTCTTGAATACTTGAATTCTTACATTTTTTTATTTATTTATCTTCTTTGAATATGTGAATGTTTCTTTATTATTTTAAGATATGGACCATGTTGGATTTTGTCAATTTTATCTTTCATGCCAAAGTTCGTGAATTCTATTATGAATCTACTTAACAGTTCTTCTAACCTATTTCTGGTGCTCTTTACAAGTGCTTTGTGATGTGCAAATCTAACTGATTTTATCAGTCGCCCCATCCACCCTTCCAATCTTAACACTAAATGCATGTCTTCAAATGCTTTTTTTGATTATTGCTTCTACATAGACATTAAAGATGACAGATGATAAACAACATCCTTGTTGAACTAAAATAGAAAGTGCTGTAGAATTTCATGGTTTGAAAAAGTGTTCAGGTTTTGAGTCCAATAGGATCTTTCTTTCTTCAGGACCCATCGTTGAATTCTTCCAATGTCTGAGTTTGGAATAATATTGCTATTGTCACTGATGCAGTTTTTTCCTTGTACAAGTTTCTTTATCATGATGTATCTCTCCAGTTTTTTCCGATGTATCTCTCCAGTATTTTCCAATGTCTTTCAGTACTGTCAAAAGCTTAAAACAGTTAACCCAATGAAATGCTTTTCTCCAAATTTACAAAACAAATTTAACACCTGTTCAAATTCTAAAATATGTTCACTTACTAATCTTGTCATGTTAATTGCTTCTCTTATCCCTCTTCCTACCATAAATCCAAACTGGTCAACTGCATAATTCTGTGCCTTCCCACCTACACTCTACTATAGCTCTCAATGCAATCTTCAGGTAATCAAATTAAGTGTATAGAAGTTAGAATATCAGCATGCCTTTGGCTTCCTTCTTTGGATGCTCTTATTTTCTGCATGAGGCCCTCTGACCATTTTCCTGTTAAGTAAATATCTTTGCACTGATTAGTAAACATTGATGTATACTTGTATTAATAATGATCACCTTAATTAATAGTGATCACCCACTGAAAATGCAGAAGAATATTGCCCTAAATTATTTGACAGTGGGTGATTGAATAAAGTAAATGTTTCTCATGACCATTAAGAAAATTGATGAGAAAATTGAGAGTTTTCTCTTCAGATTTCTTAAGCTTTCTGATCTCTCCAAAACTGAGTTAAATCTTCCCAAAAAACTGGATGAATTAACCATCAATGTGAGTTAGAACACAGAACCTTACAGCACAGGACGGGCTCTTCAGCCCTCCAAACCTGCGCAGATCCAAATCCTCAATCTAAACCTGCTGCCTATTTTCTAAGGATCTGTATCCCCTTCTCCCTGACGATTCATGTATCTGTCTAGATATATCTTAAATGACACTATCGTTGTGAGTGTACAACTCAGATCTTATACTTTCATTATAAATTCCTTGGCTTTTCATCCATACAGGAAGTGTGAATAAAGAAGTAGAATAATGATTATTCAAAGGAAGAAGCCAAGCACGGTGATATTCTAATTTCCATACAACTTATTTTATTACCTGTACATTGAAAATTGTGTTGAGAGCTATAGTAAAGAATATGGCTGAGAAGGCACAGAGTTATGTAGGAGATAACCAGTTTGGAGTTGAGAAAGGAAGAGGAATATGAGAAGCAATTGGCATAATAAAATTAATAACACAGTGTAGTTTAGAATTTAGACAGAAAATATATGTTATTTTGCAGATTTTGAAAGAGTATTTGTTTGCATTGATTGTATTAAGCCCCTCCCTGCAGTGGGGAGTGTTAGCATTGAAATTGCAATGATTATTAGCAATCACTCAGAGCTCTTCCTTGTTTCTTTCTCGTCTGATCAATCTAGCATTTTTGGTAGACATCTGCTTCAGGCTTTAGTGTACAATATGATGACCGATGCAGAAATGAAGTTTCAATGAAGTACCGATAGAGATTTCAACTGAGAAAAGTGGCCAAAATATGGAAAGAAAATGTTCCTTGTGGAAAACACTTGAGTTAATAGCCTTGTCAACTTACTTACGCTGTGCAGCAAGTGAGGAAAAAATTGCTTACATAGTTCTGCTGTGATACTTGCACTTACCTCAAAGCAAGGGAGTTGGGAGAAGAGGGAATAGGGTGAAAGAGCATTCCTACTGTGTGGCTAGCAGGATGTTCTTAATTGATCCTCAATGACAAATCATGAAGGTTGCATTATGGGGTGTTGTCTGCTTCTTGGGAGTTAAGAAAAGTCTGTGTTATAGAATCGTAGAATTCCTAGAGAGCTGAAGCAGGCCATTCAGCCCATTGAGTCTACACTGACTCTCTGAAGAGCATCCCATACAGACCCACCCCTATACATTATCCCCCTAACTCTGCATTTCCCATAACTAATCCACCCAGCCTGCATATATCTGGACACTATGGGCAATTTACCATGGCCAATCCACACCTAACCTGCACATCTTTGGACTGTGGGAGGAAACCAGAACACTTGGAAGAAACCCACGCAGACGTGGGGAGAATGTGCAATCTCCACCCGAATCGAATGCAGGTCCCTGGCACTGTGAGGCATCAATGCTAACCACTGAACCACTGTATTGCCCCTTGTAACAATGTTACCCCCCCCAAAATTTATAAGGTACAAATTATGTACTTGTGAGGGGACAATAAGGCACAAATATTATCTCTGAGACAACATCTGTAAGAAGATGGTGAGAGGTGTTGGATAGGAAATGGGAGAGATTTAAAAATTGATTTTTATTCCCTTGGCAAGGCTGCTAACTGTCTGTGGGGTGGGAAAATCTGGAGTACAAGGAAAGGCCAAGTTGATAGCTGATAATTTTTGTCAGTAGGTGAAATGGATGGTGATCAGTGTTGAAGTGGGCACAGGGTTGTTATGTGGGTTATGAGTGGCAGCTGATCACATGGGGTGATTTGGGGAAGCAGATGGGAACACCTACACTGGGTTGGACGAGCAGACAGGCTGTGAAGGGGTTGGATTTACTGGGTTGTTTGCTGAGCTTGGAGGAAACATCTCTATTCATTCTAATCTACAAGGCTGTGAGGACATCCATGTGACATCTGACTGAGTGTGTCATCAAAAAGTGCAATCAAGCCTGAAGTCATTTGGATCCAGGGCAAATTCTTCAATAATTGCAGTCATACCTAATATAAAGAAAGATTGCTATGGTTGTTGGAAGTTAATCATTTTAGTTATCTCTGCAGGAGTTATTCAGGGTCGTGTCCTGTGCCTAATCATCCACAACTGTTTCATCAATGACCTTCCCTCTACCATAAGGTCAGAAATGGGTTGTTTGCTGATGATTGCGCAATGATCACCAGTATTCATGACTCCTCAGACATTGTAGCTGTCTGTGCAGCAAAACCTGGACATGTAAACTTGGACTGATAAGTGGAAAATAACATCCATTCCATACAAATACCAGGCAATGACCATCTGTGACAAAATTGAATCTAACCATTTTCCCTGGTTTCCCTACTATCACTGAATCCCCAACTGTAAACATCCTAGTGTTGGGGCGGGTTACCATTGTATGACAATTGAACTGAATTGGATCAACCTTACAAAACCCTGTGGCTACAAGAGTGGGTCAGAGATTGGAAATCCTGCAGTGACTAATTTGCCACCTGAATCCTCAATGCTTGTTCACCATATACAAGATCCAGGTCAGGTGTGTGATAAAACATTTTCCACCTGCTTGGGGGCCTGGAGTTCCAACATGATTTAAGATGATCGATAGATCTGAAACAAAGCAGCCTGTAGATTGGCATTCTATCCACTACCTTGAATATTCACTTCCTCACTTCCTATACTGGCAGCAGTATATACCATTTGCAACTCATCATAGCTCTTTTGACAATACCTTGCAAATCCATGACCTTCACCATGTAGAAGGACAAAACCAGTATTGACATGGAACACAACCTCTTGGTAGCTCTCTCCAATCCACTTAACATTCTGACTTTGAACTACATCTCTGTTCCTTGACTGTCACTGGGCCAAATTTCTGGAACTCCTTTCCTAAAAGCACTATGGGTGACTGCAGTGGTTCACGAGGATGGTTAATGACCACCTTCACAAGGATAGGTCAGATTAGACAATACCTGCGAGCCTAGCCACATGTTGTGAATCAATAAATTTAACAAAACCCTGTTCACTTTCTTTCATGTGTTGGATGTTCAGAGACTCAGTTAGCTGTGGTTCAGAAAAGAATCTCTGATAGAATTAAGGCATTTAGCCTTATTAAGATACTCAAATGATTAACCTGCCTTCTAGAATAGATTGGTTATATGCTGGGCCCTTGTCCCTATTCCATTGTCACTAGAAATTGACCACTTGATTCCTTTTTGAGATTGTTAGCTTTTTAATCTCCCTCCCTAAGCAAACCCACACCTTTTGGGGGGGATTTAAATTGCCATTTCTGTTTCCAGAAGTGTGTTAACTGTCAATTATTATGAACTTACACAATAGACCTAACATCATCTAGATTGAACTCCATCTGCGATTTTTCAGCCCATTAATCCATTTGATCAAAAACTTTTTGACTGTCCACTATGCCACCAATTTTGATGTCATCTGCAGACTTACGAATGATGCCTGCTATATTCTCATATGAATCATTTATATAAATGACCAACAAAAGAGGACCCAGAACAATCCCTGTGGAATACCGCTGGTGGCAGGCCTCCAGTCTGAAAAACAACCCCAATCCTCAAAATATTTTACCTTGTTTTCACATTTTTGACTTTAGGTCCAAAAAGGGATTCATTTGAACACCTCTGTTGTGGGCTAGATATAATACTGAAAGTGGTTTAGATAGACGTGGATACAAGTTAGGATTTTAACAGTGGTTTGACATTGCAGTGCCATGTTTGGCCTCAAGGTTCCAATTAAACTCTTTTCTTAATCCTGCACAACTGAACACATATTTTTCCGCAGCAGGAAGGACCCCTGACAGTGTTATTTAAAGGGACTATCAATCACTTTCTACTTAGTTGCTGATTAATTTTTGCAGTTTATTGCTGAGTTAGTGGCAGTGTTTGAAATGTACTGCTACTTAAAAGTTCATAAAGTCAAACTGATTGGAGAGGCTTGTTGTGAAGTCATTGGTTCTTGCTTTAAGTGTTCTGCTCAGACTATTTGTTCCCAGTTATGACTGCTGTGGTTTTGATACCCATTGGCCTGCGGCATGATAGAGACAATACCAGAGGAGGACAAGTTAGTTAAAAAGGAAGAAGAAGGTGGGAAAAGCTCAGGGCAGGAGACTATGTCCACTTAGGTTCTTATGCAATTCTCTGAACTAAATCTGAAGAAGCCATCTCTTGGCAGAATCTTAACTATTTTGTTGGTCAGGGTCAGTTTCTTGGAGGGTGTCACTAGATCTGGTGTGAACTCTCTCCATAACTTACTAAACTTATTTCATTAACTGCCTATCCCACACCTATGCATACTGTCCCTGGAAGAACTTGTCACTGTTGGAATAACCCAAAATTGAGGGCTTTTGCCCGAAACGTCGATTTCGAAGCTCCTTGGATGCTGCCTGAACTGCTGTGCTCTTTCAGCACCACTAATCCAGAATCTGGTTTCCAGCATCTGCAGTCATTGTTTTTACCACCATCTTTAAAAGGTCATTGTTCATCCAGGCAAGCACTGTTAGTCTGCACCTTCCCTTCATATTTCCTGATGTTTGCCCTAGACATGAAAGAGAAGGATTAATTGAGACCTCACTTTGAAGACAGAAACTTGCAGGTCTCACTGGATTGGATTACACATAGACTGCACTAAGTTGCTTTTCAGACTGAGGCCTGTTATCAGCAGTATTCCATAGGAATTGGTTCTGGGTCTTCTTTTTCTTGTCATACCAGACTAATGTCATTCCTGAAGAAGGGCTCATGCCCGAAACGTCGATTCCCCTGCTCCTTGGATGCTGCCTGACCTGCTGCGCTTTTCCAGCAACACATTTTCAGCTAATGTCATTTACAAGTTCACTGATGACACCATCATAGTCGGTCAAATCTCAGATGGCAATGAAACAGACTACAGATGGGAGGTAGAAGACCTGGAAAAATGGTGCACTGAGAACAATCTAGCTCTCAATGCTGGCAAAACGAAGGAACCCATTATTGACATTTGGCGGGATGTTACTCATGCCCCCCCAACACATTAACAGCACAGAGGTGGGGCGAGTGGAGAGTATCAAGCTCCTGGGAGTGGTAATCAACAACAAGCTTTCTTGGACTCTTCGTGAGGGCACACTGGTTACAAAGGCCCAACAATGTCGGTTCTTCCTCAGGCAGCTGAGAAAATTTGGCATGACGGCAAATACCCTTGCCAACTTTTATAGGTTCGCATTGAGAGCATTCTGTCTGGATGTATCACTACCTGGTAATGGAAACTGTACCATTCAAGATCGGAGAAGGTTACAGAGAGTAGTGAACTCAGCCCAGACAATCACAAAGGCCAGCTTCCCATCTAAAGTATCCAACTACCAGGCCCACTGTCAAGGAAAGGCTGCCAGCATTTTCAAAGATCCATCCCACCCTGGCAATGCCTTTCTACAACCTCTACCATTGGGAAGAAGGTTGAGAAGCCTGAATACATACACCAGCTGGTTTCAAAACAGTTTCTACCCCACTGTTGTTAGAATACTGAATGGACTCACAAACTCTTAACATTCACCTGTACCTATGTTTTGGTTTTTGCCGCTGTTTACCTATTATTTACTTATCTATGCTGCTTAACTCTGTGATCTGCCTGTATTGCTCGCAAGGCAAAGCTTTTCACTGTGCCTCAGTACACGTGACAATAAATTTAATTCAATTCAATTCAATTTATATAAATGTTTTAGATGAGAGTATAAAAGGCATGTTTAGTGAGTCTGCAGATGACACCAAAATTGGTGGCATAGTAGACAGTCAAGAAAGTTTTCTAAGATTACAAAGAGATCTTGTTCAAATGGATTAATGGCCTGAAAAATGGCAGTTAGCTTTTCTTCCATGATTGGCAATGGATGCCACAATACTAGACCATTTTAGCCTGATCAATGATTACTGCCCAGGTCAGTATCTGGGAGGAATTGACAGCATGTTAGTACCACCATCTTCTCACAGATATCTCAAACTCACTCTATCTATGGCAGTGTACCCACCTGCCCCAAGGCTCATAATCATATTACTCTTACTACTGCCTTTAACCATCTTCCCTTGCTTGCTGTCGCTCATCCCAACCACTAACGCTGCATATTCTTTGCACTCTCTAATAACTCCTTCAGGATACATTTTCACCGGTACCAACAGTAAAACCTGTACTATCCATTTTCATCTCCCTTAATAGCTGTGTTGACGACATTGGTGAGGCCACCTTTGGAGTACCATGTACAGTTCTGACTTCTGACATGTTGATTCCTGGTATCCAACATGGAGGGCCTTTGGATAAAGTGGCAAGCTGACTTTACCAAATGTCTGTTGTGATGATTTGTTTTAATTAACCCAGTTTTCTAATCAACCTTTTCAGAGATGTAATTACACAACTCTGGAACTGGTGAGACTTGAACCTAGGCCTACTCTCCCATTCCAAGGGTAGGGACACTACCAATGTGCCATGAGAGGGTCCTCATACTTCCAGATTCTTTATTGAATTCAAATTCCACCATCGGCCATGCCAGGATTTGACCCCAGGTCTCCAGAAGATTAGATGAGTTCCTGAATTAATCGTCTCGCAATGATACCATTAAGAACATTTCCTCACCATTGGTGCCTGCTGTGACTCCATGTCGAGAATTCTCAGAACCTGGTTTGCACATGGGGGTTTTGTTCTATAAAGCTGCACTTTAATGAGGCAAGATGTACAGTTCATAAAGTTATTAGTAGGCAATAATTCCCCTCAATGTGCAACTCGCCACTACTTAACAGGAATCTTGCCCTCAACACCTGGACCTTAGTTAAAAGTTACTTAGTTAAAAGTTGCTTCTGACATTGACATCGGCCTTGCTGTTCTTCTCATGTGATCCTGTCACATTTCTCACCATTCTTCTCTATCATTCAGGCCTCTATAAGATTCTGTCTTCTGTTTCTCAAGAGAACTGCTCACTGATAGCTGTTATCTTTTAAGGTAGACTTACACATTCAGAGCAGGGTGAAGATGGTACTTACAGTGGCTGTGAATGTGACAATGGTCTCTAACCTCTTTATTTAGCTCATTCCAGGCTGGCCCAGGTGATGTTACCAACACAATCTGCGTTGTATAGGCAAGTCGCAAATGTTCTGTTTGCAAGGATAAAGGAAATAACTGATTGCCAGCTTTGCTCTAGAAGGATGAAGACGTAGTTTCACTAGGATAACAGTACATGGTGCCATCAACAGCACATACTTCATGTTGCAGTCAACATATATAAATTTAACTTTTAGCCCAAACACAAAACTTTCCACCTTCTTATTATTCATATGGTACGCAGCCATTCTTAATGCATCTGAGAGATCAGTGCCTGTTATACTAGCAGTACTATGCCTTTGTTCTATGCCAATGCACTGTGCAATCAGTATTTGAACAACCATGATAAGGCTGGTTTAGGGTAATCAGGACTATCCAGATGAGTACTGATCACCAGGCTCATATATTTACACAATTCACACACATGTGGGCAGCATGGAATGAGCTGCCAGAGGATTGGTGGAGGCTGGTACAATTGCAACATTTAAGAGGCATTTGGATGGGTATATGAATAGGAAGGGTTTGGAGGGATATGGGCCGGGTGCTGGCAGGTGGGCCTAGATTGGGTTGGGATATCTGGTCGGCATGGACGGGTTGGACCGAAGGGTCTGTTTCCATGCTGTACATCTCTATGACTCTATGACTCTATTAATGCCGAGAACATTATTGCCATAAAAAAAAGTCATGTAGCTTGAGCAATGTTTCAGCTGCCTGGACACCCCTGGGGGATCCTGTAGTACCTCTGGTATACATCTGAAAATGGAGTGTGACCTGCTGTATCCTGCAGAAACTTGCTGCCATGAGATTGTAGTCTTTGACACCAGGTGGACAGCTTAAATGGAGGAGGAGGAGGAGCAGGAAGACGAACAGCAAGAGCTTGACAGGAGGAAGAGAGGAGAAAACCAACAAAGTTCCTTTCCAGTTGGACCACCCATTAACAGTTCATCCAACTGCAGTTCTAGTGAATCCAACCATAATTACCTATTCAACAACAGCTCACACCTTTCATACATGTTATAAGGGCCTCTGCCTCTGCCACCCTTTCAGGTAGTGAGTTGCAGATTCCCATCTATTTCTGGATGGAAATATTTTGCCTTGCATCTTCTTTACAGCTTCTGCCCCTTATCTGAAATCTGTCTCCTTTGGATATTAATCACACCATTAAGAGGAAAGGTTCCTTCTTGTATACCCTACCTATACCCCTCATAATTTTATACATTTCAATCATGACTCTTCTCAATCTCCTTTGATTTAAGAAACCCATGGTCTTTCCAATCTCTCTTAATAACCAAAACCCTCAGGCAACATCCTGCTAAATCTCCTCTGCACCTTCTCTAGAGTTATCCAATAATGTGGATTCCAAATACTTTAGCTATATACTAATCAACGTTTTATATTGTTCCAGTATGACATCCCTGCTCTTAAGCTATATGGGTGACTAATAAAGGCAAGTATAACATATGCCTTCTTAACTACCTTATCTAGCTGCTCAGATACCATAATGGGCCAGTCTACATGCACACTGATCCTCAGTGTTTCCCAGGATCCCACTATTCATCATGTATTCCCTTTTTTTGTTTGTCCTGCTCAAATACAACATCTAACATTTATCTGGATTGAATTCCATTTGCTGCTAATCAGCCAATCTGTCTATATCCTTTTCAAGTATGAGGCTATCCTTCTCACTATTTACTACACCACCAATTTTGTATTGTCTACCGATTTACTAATTAACCCACTCCTATTCAAATCTAAATCATTAATAAAAGCCACAAACTGCAAGAGCAACAACACCGATTCCTGAAGAACCCCAATGGACACAGAGTTCCATTCAGAAAAGTACCCTTCAACTACCATTTTCTGCCACTCAGCCAATTTAGGATCCAATTTTCCGAATATCCTTGGATCCCATGGACCCTTAGTTTTGCTATCTGTCTCCAATGTGGAACCTTACCAAAAACCTTATTGAAGACCAAGACTACATCAAAAACATTGCCCTCATCAACACACATGATCACCGCTTCGAAAAATTTAATCAAGTTGGTCAAACATGTCCTCCCATTAACAAAACCCGTGCTGACTGCTTTTAATTGATCCCTGCCTCTTCAAATGCAAAATAATTCTGTCCCTCAGAATTGCTTGCAATAGTTTCCCCACCACCAAGGTTAAATTGTCTGGCCTATAGTTTACTGATTTATCCCTTGCTGTTTTCTTGAATAACATTACTGTCTTTTGTAGTTTTGACCAAAATGCTGAAGCAAAAAACAATCACAAGGCAAACATTTTAAACCAACTTTATCAATCAAACAATCTAACATTCTGTGCAGAACTCAGTTATAATCACCGTTATGCATTTCTCTTAGCCTGTTTCTTCCATGAGCATATGACTTTTCCATTGCTCCTATGCTGTACTATCTTAGAGAGAGTAGTATGACTGTTGGAAAGCTGTCAATATTTAGTAGGGGAGACTTGCAAGTGTGGGCCTTGGAGGATGAGCTCATGGTGGACTTGCCCCTTGAAGATCCACTTTTGAACATTCTGAGAGAGGACAGCAAGCTCATGTTCCATGATACCACTTCCACTGCCATGGTTCAGCATGTAACAATATGAAAATGTGCTGGAAAACAGATTTCTGATCTTCTATGGGACGCTGCAAGCCCTGATGAACACAGAAGCCATTTGTGGTTGAAAGTTGAGCTTGTATGATTTCATTTTGAGCTTTGTAACAGTGCTCAGTCTTTGGGTAATTTCATATTCTGCATTGTGGTTGGGTCTTTAAGGATGGTAATGATGCTGGCCAGCATTTCCAGAGTGGAAATAGTAGTCTCCATACTCTGCATGAATTCATGTGCATGATTGTTGCTGGATTCCTTCATCTTTCTTGACAGAGATTGCTTGCAAGCCTGCCAAACTGACAAGAATTTCTGTGTAAACACATCAGCATTTTTCTGAATGCTACCCAATAGATTTCCTCATTAGTCTTCTGCAATAGAATTCAAATATGACCTCATCCTCCAATAAGCTCATATGCTCTGCCGTTTCTGATACAGGCTAAGTGTTCCCAGGCAATCCTCTTAAAATATGCCTAATATTAGTTTCTGACTTTGTGGCTATATGTATGACAGCGAGTAACAGTGTTATTTCTTCAACATTGTTTTCTTACTCTTCCAACTGTCTTTGATCATTGTTTGATCAGGTGATATTATTTGGGTATCTGAAATGATCCAAGAAAGGTTGTGAATAGTGATAATGACGGGTGGTGGTGAAACCAACAGTTGCAACTTTTGCACCTAAACTGGCAATGCACCAATACCCTGGCAGGGAGATTTGCTTGTGCCATTCAGCAGGATTTAACCTAGTGTGGCAGGATGGCGGGAACCACAGTAGCAGGCCAGCAAATAAAATGACCAAGGAAGACTCAGAGTCCAAGGCCAGTAACCTTAAGAGGAAGAACAAACGGGAGATTATGAACACGGCAGGACTTGCAATCTGAGGTATATTTGTTTTGATGTGAGGAGTATGACAGTTAAGGCATATGAACTTATAGTTTGGATTAATACATATAATATTGATGTTACAGCTGTTACAAAGACTTGGTTGAAAGGGAGTCAAGACTGACAGCTTAACATTGCTAGATTTAGATGTTTCAGGTGGGATGGTGAGGTATGTAAAAGAGGCAGCAGAGTTGCATTACTGCTTGGGGAAAATATCACAGCTGTACTAAGGGAGGATGCCTTGGAAGGGTCATCCAGCAAGGCCATATGGGTAGGGCTCAGGAACAGGAAGAGTGCAGTCATTTTGATGGCATTGTATTATAGCCGTTCCAACCACCAGCAGGTGATAGAGAAACAGATATGTGGATGCATTATTGAAAAATATAAAAGCAGCAGGGTTGTTGTGATGGCTGATTTTAACCTCTTTATTGACTTGGACTTGCTTAATGCCAGGGGCTTGAATGGGGAGGAATTTGTTAGGTACGTCCAAGATGGTGTTTTGAAACAAAATGTAAGTAGTCCAACTAGGAAGGGGCCATACTAGAATTAGTATTGGGCAATGAACTCAGCCAGGTGATGCAAGTTTCAGTGGGGATGTATTTGAGAACAGTGACCATAATTGTGTAAATCTTAAGTGAATTATGGATAAGGATAAGAGTAGTCCTTGGGTAAAGATGCTAAACTGGGGAAAGACTAACTACCACAATATCAGGCAGGAACTGGGTAATGTAGATTGGGGGCAACTGTTTGAGGGCAAATCCAGATCTGGCAAGTGTGAATCTTTTAAAGGTAAACTGATTAGAGTTTGGGACCAGCATGTTCCTGTGAAAATAAAGAATAAGGATGACAAGATTAGAAACTTTGCATGACAAGGGAAACTAAGAAACTAAAAAAAGGAGGTATACATAATGTTTAGGAAACTGAAGACAGGACCCACAAAGAATACAGAGATAGCAGGAAAAAATTGAAGCAAGGAGTTGGGTGGGGGCGGGGGTGCTAAAAGGGGCCATTAAATATCTTTGGCAAATCAGGATTAAGGAAAATCCCAAGGTATTGTATACATATATAAGGAACAAGAGGGTAGCTAAGGAAAGGAGAGGTTTACTCAAGGACAAAGATTAGAATTTATGCATACAGCTGGAGGAAGTGGGTGAGGTCCTTCATGAATACTTCTGGGGCAATTTGATTGAGCTTTTTTGATGAAGTGACAAAGTTGATTGATGAGGGCGGGGCCTAAGATGTGGTCATATGGATTTTAGCAAGACCTTTGACAATGTCCTTCATGGCAGGCTAATACAAAAATTGAAGTCACATGGGATCCATGGTGAGTTAATATAAAGATACCGAACTGGCTTAGTTATAGAAGACAGAAAGTAGTGGTTGAAGGGTGTTTTTCTGACAGAAGCTCTGTGACCAGTGGTGTTTGGCAGGGATCTGTGCTGGTATCCCTGTTTTTTATAACATATACATAAATGATTTGGAGGAGAATGCAGGTGGCTTGATTAGATAGTTTGTGGGCATCAGAAAGATTGGGGGACCTGTGGATAGTGAGCAGGATTGCCAGAGGATACAGCAGGACATAGGCTGGAGACTTGAGTGGAGAAATAGCAGATGGAGTTTAATCTGGACAAATGCAAAGTGATGTATTTGAAAGATCTAATGCAGGGGATAAGTACACAGTAAATGGCAGAATCTTTCATGACATCAACATACAAAAAAAAACAAGGCACACAGGTCCACAGTTCCCTGAAAATAATAACACAAGTGGCCAAGAAGGCACATATAGCATGCTTGCCTTCATCAGTCAGGGTACAGAGCAGAAAAACGTGACAACTCATGTTGCATCTATATAGAGCTTTCGTTGTGCCATTGTTGGAAATTTGTGTACAGTTCTGGTTGCCATATTACCATAAGGATGTGGAGGCTTTGGAGCAGGTATAGAAATGGTTTATTAGGATGTTGCTTGGTTTGGAGGGCATTATCTCTGAGGAGAGACTGGACAACCTTGGTTTGTTTTCACTTGAACATTGATGGATAAGAGGTGACCTGACAGAAGTTGACAAAATTATGAGAAGCATGGATAAACTGGATAGTTGAAGTCTTTTTCCTTGTGTAGAAATGTCAATTACCAGGTGAAAGGGAGTAAGTTTAAAGGAGATGTGACAGGCACCGTTTATTTTCATACTGAGTGCCTGGAAATTGCTGTCAGAGGAGATGGTTGAGGCAAATACAATCCAACATTTAAGAGGCATCTTGACAAATTATTGAATAGGAAGTGATATTGACCGCATGGGGTCTGAAGGTGTTTAGAAAGGCATCATGTGTCAGCGCAGACATGACAGGCCAAAGGGCTTCTTCCTGTGCTGGACTATTCTTTGATCTTTGTTCTTTGTAATTTAAGTCTTGGGGGTTTGGGGGTGGGTGGTGCAAAGGCATTCAGTCTATTAGGGCTAAACCAGAGTCAAACCTGATTTTAAAAAAAATATGTTTTATGAAAGAGATCACATTGGCTGCTGACAACATAGATTTGAAAACACCCTGCCTAATCTACCACACCAATGTCTGGAAACCCAGAAAGCAAAAAGCTGAGCAAGATTCCCCAATCCATTATGGTTCTGGATGGGACCCTGAACTGTGAAGCTCCCAAATGAGGAGAGATGAACTGGCTCCCCTTTTTCATTTATCCACCCATTGATTGCAATAAGATTAATTTGAAAAGGAATCTTTCCCTTGCAGGTACCTTTCTCCCAGACAGAAAAAAACTTATGTTCTAAATGGTGTTGGTTTAGCCAGGCTTTCTTGAATCAACAAAAAGAATGAGCTTATTAATTATCATACAAGAAAAGAAATACTAACACAATACATATACACATTAATTAGAAATAAGCAGTAAACTTAAAAAGTTAAAATACAATATAAGCTTATATGGATCAATCTCTGAATTGTTCATGAAGAATGGACAATTGAATATTGTGGCCATTGCAGTAAAGGTAATAGTAGCATTGATGGTGGAAACAGTTGGCTTCACAATTCTTTGTGTGGCAAATTGATTGAGATTCTATAGTTCTTTTAAATATAGTTCTTTTAGATGTTTTTGACTATGATTGAATATCTAGCATTCAGGGTGAGAGTGTGTCCTTTGTTGTCCTTTGTTTTTAACTGGTTGGCAGTGCTCAGCATGAGAAATGTTATTTACCTGCAACAGAGAGGTAGCTCAGCAATAGTTTGTTGAGTGTGACCTTCATGACATGAAAATGTTCAATTGCAGGGTATAATTCCAAGAGTATTCAGTTCCACTAGTTCATTCCAGTGAAGTTGAAACTTTTTTTCAGCCTCTTTTGTATACTTGTACATTTCTGTTATGTAAACAAACTTGCCGATAAATGTGGCTCTCTTCCAAGACGAAAGAGATACTTAGCTCCCTTGTTATCTCCTCTTCAGTTTCTCTCTGTTTGAAGTTTCCCTGACAATTTACATATGTAATATCCCTTGGGATTCATGCAGGACTCAGTCACCAAATTTAAAGCAGCAGTTTTTCAGACCTCTTTTTAGAAACAACACATTTTGGAATTAAACTTTAAACTTCAATAAATGTCTAGAAATCTTTTGGAGTTCTGATCTACCATCATAACAGCAGTCTTTCAGAATCTGTGTGTCTGAGAGAGAAACAGAGATAGATATAGCCAGCTCTGCATGAAAAGCAGAGAAAATGCTGCCTTTATTACCCACCACATGGAAGCAGGAAATTCATGCTCAGTTCATGGGGATTTAAATGAGGCTTGAGGATTTACTCAACTTGGATGGAGAGAGGAAACTCCAGAGTAATCTTTACTATGAAAGTTAGTCCTGGGGAATTAGAAGTTAACAGCTGGTAAAGGGAAAGGAGGCAGGCTATCAATAATGAAGAATAGTCCCAGGAGAACAAAGTGTCAATTTAAGGGACACAGTAAAGTATAATGGTAGTGTGGGATAAACAGTCATATCACAAGTCACAGAGGTGATCTTTTTCTGTAATTTAAAGTGTAAGTTAACCTAAAACAGTAATGTTAATCAGTGTTGCTTTTAGCTTGTTTATTACAGTTGAAGTTTTAAAATGTAAAATCTTCTATAGCCTTTTCATTGGAATTCAGATATACGTTTAAACACTATTGTTCTGTATGAGGATTCTAACAGCTAGGAAGTGGCAGCAGGATGTAATAGAGCTGGTATCTGTACGTGATGAGACACTGGACACGAGGAGCCTTCAGCCAGGACAGGGGTCCAGGATAGCACAGGTGGCAGCTTGCGAAAGAATGAATTTTCCCGTTAGCTCTGATTCAGTAAACGTGGATGAGGACAATAATGGAGCAACTGACAGATGAGTGCTCATGGTTTGTACGTCAAAAATTTTCAGTACATTAGCAGACCTACCAGAAGGTGTCAAGGGATGTGGAGGACTCCAATGAAACTTGGAACAAGAACTTCCCAGCATTGGGAGGGTGGACAACTCCATTTGAATGCCGGTGGAGTCAACCATTCTACAGTGTCTGATGGCTGAAGGCAAAGCTTTCTGGAGTGTTTCTTCCTTGGCCAGCTATGAACTGTCACAGTGAGCTTCTCACCAGTTTGAGCTCCCACCCTCTCTAAGCCTTACGTTCTCACTGAGACGTCAGTACCTGGACTGGTAGGAGATGCAGGAGAGAGCCTTTTCAATGCTTCCACAAGGCCTCATCTTCAGAATTCCAGGAGATGACTTCTGGGACAGTTGGCTTTTTTTTGTGGAGCTGGTGGAAGTGGTGGCTGTACCTGCAAGCCAGTGGTTAGATGTTTGTACAAGGTAGGACATTGACCGTTGGATTAATGTGAGAGATGTAGTGGAACAAAGAGTGGTAATTACTTGTTGGACCTTTGCATCCCCACAGGAGCAGTCCCAGTCTTCCCTAGAAAGCCAAGATTGGCCATTGTACAGGGTGAAGAGTTTAATGTCAGGCTTGCCTCTACCTGCATAGGGTGTTGTTATGGCCTGTTTTCTCCCATAATGACAGAAAGGGAGGGATTGAATGAGATTGAACTGGGTAATATGGTTGTTGTTGCTGGTGCAGGTGAGCAAAACAGGCCTTGAGGTGTTGAGTAGATTGTGCAAAGGCCATGTAGGATTAGTGGCATGTAAGATTGGGGGTAGGGGTCAGAGTAAGTGAGGGAAGATGTTACAGGCAATAGTGAGAGTGGCAAAGCAGTAGCCTTGGTGGGAGGTGAGTCTGGGAGCAGAGGTAGAGTGAGTGTGAGGTAGCAATGAGAAGAAAGTGGCACTTACCCAGGCACAGCAGAGAAGGTCATTGACTTTCTTCCAATACTGCTGCTTGTTCCTTCAGACCATGGGAATGGCATTGAATCAGGTAGTGACGTCTGACTAGATTGCCAGTATCTGGCAGTACCTTGGCCAGCCCACCCGGAACATGATGTCTCTCCCCTGGACCACCCTTTTTTAACATTGACTTCAGTTCCCTGTCCTTATCAGAAAATCTTTCCCTTCTCAATATGTTCTCAGTCTGTCTGAGACCAAGCAGGCAGTTTTGCAATGTCAGTGCTCATCCAGGTGCACATTGATCTTTAAAAATGGCGCAGGAACAAGGAGTACTGGCCTTTTATCAGATATCCACTGAGTTGCAAGTAGCTCTGGAATGGCACGTGGTAAGATAGGGCCAGAATCAGACGTGATGGATGCCACAAGACCAGTTAGATCGCTCATATGGCAAGCTTGGTCAGATATGAGAAAAAAACTAGTTTCTGCAGAAACCTGAATCATCAAAACATCCTTCACAAGCTATGTGAGGTTACAAAGGCATTGGCTGGATCACTGAGCTCCAAAAAGGTATTGCAGCACAAAATCTGCCTTGTGCACAGATTAACATCTTTATTTCCTGCTTTGCATACTGCTAGCAGATGTTTGCAACACCAGCACCAAAATTTGCATATTAAATCCACAGTTTAGATGCCGTTTTGTATCTCCACTGGTACTTGTAGCACCCAAATAACAAATGGTTAACAAGTCTCAAATCCTTACTCAAGGTATTCACTACTACTGGCTTTAAAAAAAAAAATCTTTTTTGTTGGCATTTAATCGCATAGCCAATGATTACCCAATGAAACTGGATCAAATTTCATAAAAGTGGCTTGACTGCAATGTTTTTCCAACATGTTTTGTTCTTATTTCAGATTTCTAGCATCTACACTATTTTGCTTGAAATATTGGCAAACTTGTCTTGTCAGTGATCTCTCTACAAAATTTAATCAATAATTAATTCAATCAATCCTCAATTTTCTGTTTTAAAGTGAGACTGGCTCGAATGCTTCCAAGAGATCAATTGTGTTAGGGGATTCTGAAGTCAGATGTGGCCAGCAGAGAAAAAGCAGAATGGTGTGTTGCTTCACTGGTGCAAGGATCAAGGATGTCTCAGAGAGGGTGCAGAATGTTCTCACGGGGGAGAGGGGCCAGCAGGAGGTCATTGTCCATATTGGAACCAACGACATTGGAAGGGAAAAGGTTGAGACTCTGAAGGGAGATTACAGAGAGTTGGGCAAAAATTTAAAAAGGAGGTCCTCAAGTGTAGTAATATTTGGATTACTTCCAGTGCTTTGGGCTAGTGAGGACAGGAATAGGAGGATAGAGCAGATGAATGCATGGCTGAGTTGCTGGTGTATGGGAGAAGAATTCACATTTTTGGATCATTGGAATCTCTTTTGGGGTAGAAGTGACCTTTACAAGAAGGACGGATTGCACCTAAATTGGAAGGGAATATACTGGCAGGGAAATTTGCTCGAACTGCTCGGGAGGATTTAAACTAGTAAGGTATAGGGAATGCTGGATGAATAAAGAAATTGAGGGTTTGGTTAAGAAAAAGAAGGAAGCATATGTCAGGTATAGACAGGATAGACCGAGTGAATCCTTAGAAGAGTATAAAGAAAGTAGGAGTATACTTAAGAGGGAAATCAGGAGGGGAAAACGGGGACATAAGATAGTTTCGGCAAATAGAATTAAGGAGAATCCAAAGGGTTTTTACAAATATATTAAGACAAAAGGGTAGCTAGGGAGAGAATAGGGCCCCTCAAAGATCAGCAAGGTGGCCTTTGTGTGGAGCCACAGAAAATGGGGCAGATACTAAATGAATATTTTGCATCAGTATTTACTGTGGAAAAGGATATGGAAGATGTAGACTGTAGGGAAATAGATGGTGAGAGATTACAGAGGGGGATTGCTGGATGTCTTGAAACGGTTAAAGGTGGATAAATCCCCAGGACCTGATCAGGTGTACTCGAGAACGCTGTGGGAAGCTAGAGAAGTGATTGTTGGGCCTCTTGCTGAGATATTTGTATCATCGATAGTCATAGGTGAGGTGCCGGAAGACTGGAGGTTGGCAAAAATGGTGCCACTGTTTAAGAAAGGTGGTAAAGACAAGCCAGGGAACTATGGACTGGTGAGCCTGACCTCAGTGGTGGGCAAGTTGTTGGAGGGAATCCTGAGGGACAGGATGTACATGTATTTGGAAAGGCAAGGACTGATTCGGGATAGTCAACATGGCTTTGTGCGTGGGAAATCATGTCTCACAAACTTGATTGAGTTTTTTGAAGAAGTAACAAAGAAGATTGATGAGGGCAGAGCAGTAGATGTGATTTATGTGGACTTCAGTAAGGCGTTCGACAAGGTTCCCCATGGGAGACTGATTAGAAAGGTTAGATCTCGTGGAATACAGGGAGAACTAGCCATTTGGATACAGAACTGGCTCAAAGGTAGAAGACAGAGAGTGGTGGTTGAGGTTTGTTTTTCAGACTGGAGGCCTGTGACCAGTGGAGTGCCACAAGGATCGGTGCTGGGCCCTCTTCTTTTTGTCATTTACATAAATGATTTGGATGCGAGCATAAGAGGTGCAGTTAGTAAGTTTGCAGATGACACCAAAATTGGAGGTGTCGTGTACAGCGAAGAGGGTTACCTCAGATTACAATAGGCTCTGGACCAGATGGGCCAATGGGCTGAGAAGTGGCAGATGGAGTTTAATTCAGATAAATGTGAGGTGCTGCATTTTGGGAAAGCAAATCTTAGCAGGACTTATACACTTAATGGTAAGGTCCTAGGGAGTGTTGCTGAACAAAGAGACCTTGGAGTGCAGGTTCATAGCTCCTTGAAAGTGGAATTGCAGGTAGATAGGAGAGTAAAGAAGGCGTTTGGTATGCTTTCCTTTATTGGTCAGAGTATTGAGTACAGGAGTTGGGAGGTCATGTTGCGGCTGTACAGGACATTGGTTAGGCCACTGTTGGAATATTTCGTGCAATTCTGGTCTCCTTCCTATTGGAAAGATGTTGTGAAACTTGAAAGGGTTCAGAAAAGATTTACAAGGATGTTGCTAGGGTTGGAGTACCTGAACTACAGGGAGAGGCTGAACAGGCTGGGGCTGTTTTCCCTGGAGCATCGGAGGCTGAGGGTTGACCTTATAGAGGTTTACAAAATTATGAGGGGCATGGATAGGATAAATAGACAAAGTCTTTTCCCTGGGATCGGTGAGTCCAGAACTAAAGAGCATAGGTTTAGGGTGAGAGGGGAAAGATATAAAAGAGACCTAAGGGGCAACGTTTTCATGCAGAGGGTGGTACATGTATGGAATGAGCTGCCAGAGGATGTGGTGGAGGCTGGTACAATTGCAACATTTAAAAGGCATTTGGATGGGTATATGAATAGGAAGTGTTTGGAGGGATATGGGCCGGGTGCCGACAGGTGGGACTAGATTGGGTTGGGATATCTGGTCAGCATGGACTGGTTGGACCGAAGGGTCTGTTTCCATGCTGTACATCTCTATGACTCCATGAATTGCTCCATAGATTTCACCTACTTCATTGTACATCATCAGTTTTCATTAGAGAGAAGAAGGATGAGAGGTGACTTAATAGAGATATACAAGATTATCAGAGGATTAGATAGGGTGGACAGTGAGATCCTTTTTCTTCGGATGGTGATGGCTAGCATGAGGTGGCATAGCTTAAAATTGAGGACAGATGTGAGAGGTAGGTTCTTTGCTCAGATTGTAGGGTTGTGGAATGCCCTGCCTGCAACAGTAGTAGACTTGCCAACTTTAAGGGCATTTAAATGGTCATTGGATAAACATGGATCTTAATGGAATAGTTTGGGTTAGATGGGCTTCAGATTGATTTCACAGGTCAACGCAACATCGAGGGCTTCAGGGCCTGTACTGTGCTGTTATGTTCTATATGCATGCTCCCTCTTTATCACTTTGTCTGCATGATTGACTTTATTTTATAGATTCGCAGTAAAAAATGCAATAACTCATGATTACCACAAGAAGCATGTTTCCATTATTTGATATTCATAAACAAATTGGTGGAGTTTTAACCTCCTAAAATTGGCAGAGTGGCTTAGGTACAAACTAAACTGTTCATAATTTGAGGCCTGATCTCAATCTGCCTCCATTTATCTACCTCTGATTTTCGTAGGGGCAGGAGGAGAAGCCAAATGACCAACCCCTTCTGAGAAGGTGTTTTGTCAGTTTTAATATTATAATGAGGGTCACAAGCATCTTGTTTCAGATATTTTCTAATGAACCTGTTCAGAGATGTTATTACACACCTTTAAAGCAAATAGGACTTGAACCCAAGCCTCTTTCCACAGAAGTAGGGACACTATCTGTGGCACAAGAACCCATCTTTGCTCCACTGTTTTGAATTTAACCATAGAGAGCTGAGTCTTGGAAATCCTTTGTGAGCACCTTTGGATCCATGGGGTGACCATTTTTCCTTATTTTTGCTGGATTGGTTGAGCAGCCTTGGCAAACCCATTGAGATTGAGCATCAGTCTGACCCATCTGAACTCACCCACCTAATCTTTCTCTGAGGCCTCCAATCTTCCAATTTCTAAGCCAAACTTCTGATTTCCCTTTCAGACCTTTGATTGCGAACCCCACCGAAGGCCTCTGATTCTCCCCCTGCAGAGTTCAATACCATATCTCCAGAAGCCCTCTGATACTTAACTCCTCCTCTCTGAAATATCAAATCCACCATAAGGCCTCGGGTATACCCAA
The DNA here is from genome assembly GCF_037043375.1 of Chiloscyllium plagiosum. Classification (NCBI taxonomy): domain Eukaryota; kingdom Metazoa; phylum Chordata; class Chondrichthyes; order Orectolobiformes; family Hemiscylliidae; genus Chiloscyllium; species Chiloscyllium plagiosum. The sequence goes on from NW_028270140.1 coordinate 62,614,126, forward strand.
AGCCCATACCCTGAGATGGGAACTCCAGCTTGTGATAGGTACCCAAAATTCACAACTGTAGTTCCCTGCGTCTGGTGAATCCCCTGTACACAAACTTCCACTTACTACAAACTGGATAATTCCTATTTAGGACTGATACAGCCCTCCATCTGTCTACTCCTACCATTGGGGTATGATCTTGCCTGGTTATGAGGGGTCTACTGGCAACTACTGTCCATTATCTTATATACTTATATACTTATACTTCAGTTAATATATTTTTATGCATTGCCTGTGACACAGTGTTAATATATGGGTTTATTTTGATAAGAGAATCTGTCCTTACTATCATTCTTTTCTTTTCCAGAGAAGCTATCAGTAGAGTGTGTGAAGCGGTACCAGGCACAAAAGGAGCTTTTCGAAAGAGAAAGGTATCCTCACAACTTATTTTATATCTTCATTGCTTGCAACAGAAGCTGATTTTGCAATCTTCCCGCCATGTGATAATGTTGAATAATCAGTCTCGGAAGGGTTAATTCAATGACCCTGTACTCCCAAAAAGCAAGTTAAGCTCATAGACAGAAACGTAAGAGATAGTTCTATAACATTGCAGTCCTTAATCTCTGACTCTCACTCCCAGCTAGAAGCATAGCATCATGGAGTTAGCACTATCATTTTGATTCTTGCATGAATTATTGAAGTTTATTCTTTTAACAGAGTGTTTTGAAGCAAGAAACATTCAGAAGATTTATGCTTTTTTTTCAGTTCGTGGTGCACTACTTATTACTAATAGGTCTTTCCCCTCCTCTGCCTACATGCTTCATAGTTGCATAACAAAGTAGAAATGATTTATAGTTCCCTTCATTTTTGCCATAATTGCTTTGTGCTCTGTAAGAAGGAGCTTTAAGAAATAAAAAATTAAGCAGTCTGAAACCGTTTGGTCATATTTCATATATTCTCACTACCATATTGTGACTACAGTATGTACTAACCGTAGGATACCCTGCAGTTACCTACCAGGATTTTTAGCTGCATCTCCAAAAGCTATGACCTCTATCTAGAAAGATGAAGAATCAGGTGAATGGGAAGATCATCATCCCCAAATGTCCTCTTCAAGTCAGGCAATATCCAGACTTATATATATGTTAATTTTTCTTCACCATCGTGGATAAAATCCTGGAACTCCCAGCTATACAGCATCTGGGAAGACCTTTAAAGATACTAGCAGTTCAAGAAGAGCAATAGTTTTCCATAGTGCGTCGGTGAAGGAGCAATTAAGTCCAATATTATCAGTCATGCCCATGCCCTGAGAATAAATAAAAATAAGTTAATTAACCTCTGTTTTCTTTTATAATAGTTAGGATTATGACTGAAACTTTAGTGATTAATTCGGCTTTTCAGATATCTAAAATCTAATCTCAAATTAAAAGAAATCTCTGGAATTTGAGTGAGTTTATAAGATATAAAGTGTTGGCTAGCTCAGTTGGTTGGATATCTATTGTGTGCCCCAGATGAACATAAAAGATATTGGGTTGATCCTGTTTTGGCAGGGGCAGACCGAGCCTGCCTCTGTGCCCTACCTATGCTGAAAAATCAAAGTACTTTGCTAAGTTTCAGCAAATAATTATAAAGGACCTCACTTTGGGGGCAGAAAATTCAAGAAGAAGAGGGAGCTGAGTTACAGAGGTCACAGTTATCTTTAATAGTGTCTTCCTGCAGCTTGGGTAATAGTTTCTATGTAACTTGCCTCAACAGCCACCAAGTAAAGCATTGTCTAGTGTACTTGGTAAGAGCAACCTACAGTTTGCTGGAATGAACATCACTCTGAATATTTCAACCAGCAGCCTCAATCTAATGACGCCTGACACTAAGCAGGTAGGCATCTTGTTAAAGATATGAGCTAGTTTGTGAAGGTGGTCTAGTACCATAATGAGATGTCGCTGTGTAATAGCCCAAATTTTCTTCACACACTATCGCTTTGAGCACACATGTGAAATGTAATATTCATATAGCATCAGTCACATTTTTAAAAATCCTCAAGAAAACTGAGAATGGATTACGTTTGGACATATTTTTGGACATATTGTAGTGAATTGGTTTGATTTGAATTTAGCCTCCTTTTAATTTGGACATGATATGAAAATGCATGCTGCCTGTGTAACTAAGTCATTTTATTTATAAAATACCAGGTGGGAGCAGGCAACAGCCTAACTGTCTTGAAACCAGGATCTTTATCACAGAGTCATGGAAGTTTACAGCACTGAAAAAGGACCTTCAGTCCATCAAGTCGGTGCCAGTCAAAAACAGGCACCTGATGCCCCTTACCTGTTTTTTACTTGATCATTGATCACTGTAACAAAGGGAAATATTCCTCTCTGTCTACCCTATACATGCTCCTTTTAATTTTATACATCTCAAACATATGCTTCCAAGCCTCCTTTGCTCCAAGGAAAACCACAGTCTATTCAATCTCTTTATAACGAAAATTCTCCAGCCCGATAATATCCTGATGAGTTTTGTCTGTGCCTTCTCCAGTGCAGTCACATTCCTTCTATAATGTAGATTCCAGAACTACATACAATACTCCAGCTGTGGTGTAACCACCTTTTTCAAAGAGTTCCAGCATAACAGCAGTTGGGGGTGGCATGGTGGCTCAGTGGCTAGCACTGCTGCATCACAGTGCCAGGGACCCGGGTTCGACTCTGGCCTTGGGCGACTGTCTATGTGGAGTTTGCACATTCTCCCCGTGTCTGCGTGGGTTTCCTCCGGGTGCTCCGGTTTCCTCCCAAAGTCCAAAGATGTGCAGGTTAAGTGAATTGGCTTTTTAAATTGCTCATAGTGTTAGCTGCGTTAGTCAGGGGTAAATGTAGGGAAATGAGTCTGGATGGGTTTCTCTTCAGAGAGTCAGTGTGGACGTGTTGGGCTGAAGGACCTGTTTCCACGCTGTAGGGAAGCTAGTCATAACCTCTCTGTTCTTAACCACTTTATCTACTTGTCACATTACCTTAAGAGGCTGAAGTACATGCACAGTCAGGTCGTTGTGATCCTCAGTGCTCCCCAGGATCCTACTGTTCATCATGTATCCATTGTCTTTTTGTCCTGCCCAAATGCATCAACTCACTCTTATGTGCATCAAATTTCATTTGTCACTGATCAGTCCATCTGATCAGCCAGTCCATATCCTTCTGTCATCTAAGGCTGTCCTCTTCACTTTTTACTACCCCACCAATTTTCATATCATTCACAAATTTACTGATCAAACCTTCCACAATCAAGTCTAGGTCATTATATATACCCCAAACAGTAATGTCCCGACGAGTTTGAGAAGATTTGTAGCTCAGGTTGAGGTTCTGGATGTAAAAACAACACATACGGACCAAATATTGAACTACTGAAGCAATCACCCCAACATCCACAAATGAAGCTGCATCAGAACATTATTCCAACGAGCCACCACACACTGCAGCACAGAGAGCTATGCAGAGTAGTGGAAAATCACCTAAACCGTGTATTCAAAAAGAACAGTTACCCAATGAATACAATCCGCAGATTTCTCAGCAACAAACCCAAACAAGCAGACAAAGTGCATCCAGAAACTCCAGCCATTCTCCCCTACATCAAAGACATCTTGGAAATGACTGCCAGACTACTCAGACCCCTTGGCATCATGGTAGCCCACAAACCCACCAACACAGTAAAACAGCAGCTAATGAACTTGAAAGACCCTATACAGACAACAAGCAAAACTAATATCATTTACAAAATACTGTGCAAGGACTGTAACAAACACTACATTGGACAAACGGGCAGAAAACTAGCCACCAGGATACATGAACATCAACAAGCCACAAAACGACATGACCCTCTCTCACTAGTATCCTTACATATAAATGAGGAAGGACACCACTCCGACTGGGACAACACATCATCCTAGGACAAGCCAAATAGAGACATGCACGAGAATTCCTAGAAGCATGGCATTCCAACCAGAAGTCTATCAACAAACACATCAAGTTGCACCCCATCTACCACCCCCTGAGAAAAAGAACAGGAAATGACATCACCACAGGAAATGACATCACCAACCCAAACATATAAATAGAAAGCAGGAATTATCAACAGTGTTTCACCTGGAGGCCCACTGAAGATGTTACCTAGTAGGGTGTCGAAACGTCTGGAAATGAACCTTCCAGCTCAGCGCGCAAACCTACATCCACCGCACAATGCGGAACTCCACGACACATGCTTATAATCACAAAACAAAATTGGCCATTAACCTCTGCTCCCTGCCACTACCCAGTTCTGAATCTAATTAACCAAATTTCCTTGGATCCCATTGATTCTTAATTTCGCAAACTGTCTCCCATGCAGGACCTTATCAATAGCCTTACTGAAGTCCAAGTAGACTATGTCAAATGCATTGCCCTCATTTATATATCTTTCAAAAATTGAATTAAATTGATCAGACATGACCTCTCCTGAACAAAACCATGCTCACTATTCTTGCTTCATCCTTGCCTCTCCAAATGCAGATTAACTCTGAGCCTCAGAATTGCTTCCAATAGTTTCCCCCGCACTAAAGTTAGATCGATTGGCTTGTAGTTTCCTGATGTAGTTTTGAATAATGGTATCACATTGACTGTCCTGCAGTCCTCTCTGGCAACTTTTCTCTGGCCAGAGAGGAATTGAAAATTATTGCCAAAGGCCGCTGCTATTCCTCCCTTCCCTCACTCTACAACCTAGCGACACATTTCATTCATCCCTGGAGATTTAACAACTATTCAACCTGTCAGTCCACTCAGGACCTCCTCTCTGTCTATGCTAATGTCTTTAAGTATTTCACAGTCCTTCTCCATGATTTCTAAACCCAAATCGTCCATTTCACTAATGAATACCGATACAAAGTATTTATTTAGAACTTATCCTCCAGCTTCACTAATAAACACTGTGTTCTTAATGGCCCTACTCTTTCTCTAGTTACTCTTTTACCCTCAAAGTACTTGCAAAACAGCTAAGGCTTGTTTTTGTATCTTACCTAACATTATCCTTTCCTTCCTTCATTTAGCCCTCCTTATTTCCTTTCTGCCAGATCTTATTATGTAATGAGGAGTCATCTTGGGATGGGTATCTGTCTCAATTATAAGGATGGTCTGTAACTCAGTATGAGAACATTTTTGTTCAGTATAGTTTAATGGGAATGAGGAACACAACAGAAAATACCGAAAACACTCAACATTTAAATAGTATGCATATAGAGAACAGAACATGTAATGTTTCACATTCAAATCATTCCTTAGGGCTCAGTTGCATTGGATTTATGGTATCTGATCTTCAGCAAATTAACTGTGGAGGATCAGTTACTTATTTCTGAGATTCATGATAAACTATTTTTTCATGGGATTTCCAGGACTTTGTCACAGTCATATCTGTCTGTCTATATGATAGTTCACCATGCTCAGCTTCATTTATGTATCTATAAGAGACAATTATTAAAAAGAAAGCATGTCATTAGATTTTATCTAACACATTTTAGTTTTCTCTATCATTAGGTAGTTAATTTCTATATCGAAATGGATGCTAGAAACAGTTCCACTTGTGTATCTGTAAGGATGTATGTACAGTTGGATGAATGCTTCAGTACAAAGTAATCAAAAAATCTTTACTGAAGAAGGGCTTATGCCCGAAACATCGATTCTCCTGCTCCTCGGATGCTGCCTGGCCTGCTGTGTTTTTCCAGCACCACATTTTTCAAAAAAAAATCTTTACTGTCTGCTTTCCTCAGTTCTTTGTTTAATTATGAAAGTGAGAAGTAGAAAACATTTATCTCCTATTTGCTTGCTTAAAAGCGTGGTTGTATCATACAAGTCAACGTGATTTTGATTTTTCCTGAACTAGAGTAACAACTATATTCCATTATTTTCTGGGTACCATAAAAAGGTGCATGCTCAGGACTAGCAAGTGGTTTGCACCACACTTGCAAACATGCCGGGACTTGATTTCCTAAAAGCTTGAATGATCTTTTTGAGGAGAAATTCAACCTGAATTTTTCATTGAATCACCCAATACAACACAACCATTTTTGATGTAGAAAAGCTGTCCAGACATTTAAAAAATAAGGTATTTAAGTAGAATTAAACAATTACCACCTTAAAACCCAAATCAGATATCACAGAAGGAAACCATCATTCCATTGTGCCCATGCCGGCCTTTTGAAAGAGGGTAGGATTTTGGGGGGTGCTGTCTTGTGGTCAGGATTGAAGGTGGAGAGACTGAAGATCTAGGTTAGTGACAAGATGCAGATTGAGACCACAGACACGGTAGTTAGTTTTGCAGCCTCATTGTGCCAGCAACACAGGTTCAATTCCAGCCTTAGGTGACTGTGTTGAGTTTGCATGTGCTCCCTGAGTCTGTGTGGGTTTCCACCAGGGGCTCTGATTCCTTCTGCGGTCCAAAGATATGCAGATTAGGTGCATTGGCTGTGCTAAATTGCCCCTTGTGTCGGCTATGTGGAGTGGCCATGATAAATGTGGGGTTACAGGGATAGATTGGGGGCTGGGTCTGGGTGGAAGGCTCCTTGCAGGGTCGATGGCGACTTGATGGCCAAATGGCCTCTATCTGCACTAAGAATTGTGTGGGGGCAGCTGAAGGCAGTAATGATGATGCAAGAGAGGCCTCCAGTAATGACTTTACTTATTCTTTCATAAGAAGTGGTGATGATGTTAAGGTCACCATTTCTTGCATATTCTGGTTTCTCTTGATAATGTGGTAAGCTGCCATCTTGAATCGCTGCAGTCCAAGTGTTGCAGGTACATGTTAGGGAGATATCTTGATCCAGTAACAGAGAAGGAAAGGTAATATAGAAGAAAGTCAAGATGTGACTTGGAGGGGAGCTTGCAAATGGTGATGGTTTTGTGGCCCTAATCCTTCTATGTGACAGAGCATGAGAGTTTGGAAGGTGTTGTTGAAGGAACCTTGGTGAGTTGCTGCAGGTCATCTTGCATGTAGTATACACTGCAGCCATTGTGAATCAGTGGTGGAGGGAGAGAATGTTTAAGGTGTTGAGTGGACTGCCAATCATAAGGGCTTCTTTATCCTGGAGGATGCCTTGCTTTTGAGTGTTGTTGGAGCTGTGCTCATCCAGACAAGAGGAAGCTATTCCTTCACTCTCCTGACTTATACCTTGTATATGGTTGTCAGATTGGAGGTGAGTTACTTGTTAGGGAATTACTAGACTGTGATCTGTTTGTTAGTAATTATGTGGCTGATCCAGTTCATTTTCTGATCAATGATAGCTCCAGGATATTGATTGTGAAGAGTTCAGCAATGGTAATGCCATTGATTGTCATTAGGGAGATGGTTAGATTTGCATTTAATGGAGGTGGTTATTGCCTGGCACTTATGTGGTGCAAATGATGAGGAGAACTTGCTGCATATGGATATGGACTGCTTCAATATTGGAGGAGAATTGCACAGATCCAGAAACAGAACTATCTACCTTTATGTTAGGTTTGACTCTAACCTGTGAAGAATGATTGTTTTTGATTCAGTGGAACTTTGGAACTTAGAAGAAGGCCATTTAGCCCATCAAGTCTTCTTTGTCTTATTTTCATCATAAACATTTTCATTTCAATCTACATTCATAATACAAACAGTTCTGACATGACGCACGTTTCTGCAGCATGATTTGGCTGTAACGTCGCTGAAGAATTAGGGAATGGTATTCTCAAGAACGCTTACCCTGTTAGCAATAGTGTGATTCAAGCAGGGATTGGCTTGCATGCTTCATTCTGTGCATGTGCTGACGTCTGCTCCAAAATCTCTGTGCAGCTCTGTGCATGTGCTGATGTCCGTGCCGTTTCTCACATGTGCTGATGTCTGTGCCATTCTGGGCATGCGCGATGTTGGTGTCAGTCTTTGTGCTGTACTGCACATGTACCGATGTCAACTGCTGACAGAGCAGCTTTCTTACATTTTTAAAATGTACTGTGTTAAATTTACTTTTGTTTCATTAATAAATATGATTTCAGTCTTCATTCAGACTACGCTACACTTTGTGTTAGACTTTTGGGTGATTTTTGAGCCATTGTGAGTGATTTTTTTTGCTGGTCTGCCCCTCACCATACTTTTCCCATAGGCCCCATTATTTATATTAAGTGATTTTCTATTAAGTGAGGTTTCACTGGAACACAACTACAGCGTTATAAGAGAACCAGCTGTATTTAAGCCTAATGGCAACCATGTTGTGAAGAGACATGGAAAATGGGTGCAGGAGTAGACCATTCAATCTTTTGGTATAATCACCATTTTGGCTTCACCATTTGGTATAATCATGGGTAATCATTTCACCCAGGATCCTACTCTCTGCACGCCCGATAATTCCTTTAGTACTGTGAACTACATTTAACTCCTTTTGAAAACATTCAGTGTTTTGGCCTCAATTGTTTTCTGTCAAGAATAATCCATAGGCATTAGTCTCTGGGTTGAAAAATATGTTGCTGGAAAAGCGCAGCAGGTCAGGCAGCATCCAAGGAGCAGGAGAATTGACGTTTCGGGCATAAGCCTGACCTGCTGCGCTTTTCCAGCAACACATTTTTCAGCTCTGATCTCCAGCATCTGCAGTCCTCACTTCTAATCAGTCTCTGGGTGTCTAACTGCTGTTTCCCAGGCCACTGTTAATGGTTGTAAAAGCCAGTCTGGTTTACAAAGTCCTTTCATGCAGGAACTCTCCAATCCTTACCTGGTCTGATCTATGTGTGACTCCAGACTCCAGACCCACTGCAATGTGGTTGACTCTTAATTACTTTGAGTATTTAGCAATGGACAATAAATGCTGTACTGACAACAATGCTTACATCCCAGTAATGAATAAGAAAAACAACATAAAATTAGCACTCTGGCTCATCTTGACACCGAACATATTATGATATTGAAGAGTCAAAGAATCCCTAGACTGTGAAAGCAGACAATTTAGCTCATCAAGTCCATACCAACCCTTTGAGAAGCATCCTACCTACACCCACCCACTTGCCCTATCTCCATAGCCCCACATTTACCATAGCTAAGCCACCTAGCCTACACATCCCTGGACACTGTGGGCAATCCACCAAACCTGCACATTTTTGGACCAAGGGAAAAAACCCAATGCACCCAGAGGTAACCTATGCTGACATGGGTAGGATGTGCAAACTCGACACAGAGAGACCCCCGAGGGTAGAATTGAATCCAGGTGCCTGGCACTGTGAGACACCAGTACAAACCATTGACCACCATGCTGCCTTATGTCATGGGATGATTTGTCCCCGTAGCCATCTCTTTATAATTTATGTGGAGAAATTAGAAACAAAGTTTGCCAAGTATATTCTTTGCTGTATGGCAAATTCTAGTCCTCTGGTACCTCATGTATCAGTCCGGGCATTAAGATTTGACACCTGTTTAGCCATGCACTGAACAATGAGATGAGTAAAGAATCTGACCATTCAATAACCAGTCCATTAGTTCTAGTTAAAGGAATGTTCTTCAGACTCCAGGAGAGCTCCCAGTTTTTCAAAATGTTTAATGGGAGTTTTTTTTTCCCCAAGAGCTATTTGAACAACTTTGCCTGCGCTGCTGATAATGAAGTAAAGTTGTGTGCATAACCCAGACCATTATGGAAGCCAACCTTCCATCCATGCACTCCATTTACCCTTCTCGTTGCCATGGAAAGGTTGCCAACATCAAAGATCCCTCCCACCTGGTAATGTTCTCTTCCAACCTCTTCCATCAGGCAGAAGATACAGAAGCTTGAACACACACACTTTTCGAAAGGTTCAAGAACAGCTTCTTCCCTGCCATTATTAGACTGCTAAGTGGATTTCTCTAACTTCAAATAATGATGATCTTGCTAATTTTGATCTTGCTTTGTGCATTTCCTGTGCAGCTGTAACCTTGTATGCCTCACTCTGTTTAAGCACCGTATGATCTGTATATCTTGTTTGCAATGATCTGCTTGTACTGTTCACAAAACAAAGCTTTGCACTGTACTTAGGTACATGTGACTACATTAAATCAAATCAAAATGAAGTACTGCTTTAGTATTGCACTGAACTGTCAGCTTACGTTATGTGCTCATGTCATGAAATGAGCCAAGACACTGACAATCCCCTACCCAGATACAATGATTTGATCAACTGCACAGGGTTTACAACCACTCTGCATTTCAGATTAGGCTCTCACCAGACCTGGCCCACATGTGACTCCAGACTCTTAGTAAAGGTGGTTGACTTTTAACTGCTGCCCAGGCACTTTAGGTGTGGGTCATAAATACTGACTTGATGCCTCCATCCAACAGAAAAAGATAAAAGCTCTGCTTTTCTGGTGAAGGTGCGTGCGATGGGGTCAACAAAAATCAGTTAGCAATCTATAACTTTTTTCTTTCGAAAAGCAGCAGAAATTGGTTAATAGAGGATGGAACCACAAACTGGGAAGGATAAGAGAAAGCAGCACAAACTGGGGTGACAGGGAGGATGGGGGAAAATCATTAGCATTTTTTGAGTAGCCAAGACTGAAACTGTAGCGCTGAAATCATCAAAGCTGACTGGAATCTCATTCCAAATCTTACCTCTCACTACCCACTTTTACTTGTCTCACAACTTCTCTCGTTTACTATCTGTAGCGTAAAACTCTTGCTTTCCCTCATCATTGAATGGGCTAGATTCTAAGCTACAAAATGTAATTAAAAGTCACATATGCACTCTTTCTACCTCTCTCCTGAATCACTGGCTCATTAGCTGTGTAGTAGATATTTTCGAATCAACCTGTTCAGAGATGCTATTACACATCCCTGGAGAAGGTAGGACTTGAGCTGAGGCCTTTTGGCTCAGAGGTGGGGCCACTACCACAGTACCACAAGAGCCCCTTGGCTGTACAGTACCAGAAGGGAGGGAATAACGATCAGCTGAAGTACATTCTTGTAAAATTAGTTGTGCATCATGCTGAAAATGCTAAGTACTAAACTGATATTACAATCTCTCTGTAGTACGTTTAATCATTTAGTAGTTGAGTTACATTGACCACAAATTGTTAATTCCTTAGTACTGACAACTCAGTGATATGTAGAAATAAACAACAACTTTCTGAGGATAATGAAACCACTGTTCACTGATAAAAATGACAAATTCTTAGCAGACAATGGCTACGTATGTTCTTCAGTGTGTGGTGCTGGAAAAGCACAACAGGTCAGACAGCATCCGAGGTGCAGGAGAATCGATGTTTCGGGCATAAGCCTTTTATCTGCAATTCTGATAAAGGGCTTATATCTGAAACGCGATTCTCCTGCTTCTCGGATGCTGCCTGACCTGCTGTGCTTTTCCAGCACCACATTCTCGACTCTGATCTCCCGCATCTACAGTCCTCACTTACTCCTAGCTACGTATGTTCTTGTAAATCAAATGTGATGCAATTAATAATAGTGAACTATTTTTCTGTTTTGGCTTGAATTAACACAAGTTGAATTGCTGTAAACCTAATTTCAATAGAGGAGTTATCTTCAACGGTTTTGTGCCTTCTTGTTGTATAATGGCCCTGGAATGGCTACTGGATTTCCTGCTGATAAAGGCCTATCTCAGATTTGATATATTCCTGATAAATGTTGGATATTATATTGCTTTATGGTTATTTTATTGAATGAGTTCAAATACAAATAATATTTACTGTATTTGGTTTACTGGTGTTGATTTTCACGTTTTCTGAATGTTGGTTGGGAAGCAAGTGCAGGTCTTATATCTGTCTGCCTGGCTGTTGTGTATTGCTCGGTGTAAGTCTTAAATATTAACAGTTGCATTATTAAATTACATTCATTTCAACCTTCCCACTGGGTGGGACAATTCAACACAACATATAGTTCTTGCAATATACTAGACTGCCTCCCTAGTTTGTAAAAAGTAGTTATACATTAAAATGCAAAATGGCATGCATGTATGTCAGCCCACATTAACAATACCTAAAATTTTAAGTTTGGGTTGCATACTTTTTTTCCCACTGTGATCACAAACAAAATATATATGACCAATATTTTCAAAGTGATGGAAGGGTCACTGGACTTGAAATGTTAACTCTACTTTCTTACCACAGATGCTGCCAGACCTGCTGAGTTTCGACAGCAATTTGTGTTTTTGTTTCAGATCTTCAGCAATCACACTTTTTTGTTTTGTTTTTGTATTCTTAAACAAGTTGCAGGAAAGGTTACTAACTATGTGGAAAGAATGTATCCCCTTAATCCCAAACACACACATTCATATACACATAAGTGATCAACTTGTCGTATTATTAGGAGAAAGTGAGGACTGCAGATGCTGGAGATCAGAGCTGAAAATGTGTTGCTGGAAAAGTGCAGCAGGTCAGGCAGCTGAAAATCTGTTGCTGGAAAAGCACAGCAGGTCAGGCAAGCTGAAAATGTGTTGCCTGACCTGCTGCGCTTGTTGTATTATTAGATTTAGATTAGATTAGATTCCCTACAGTGTGGAAACAGGCCCTTTGGCCCAACCAGTCCACACCGACACTCCGAAGAGTAACCCATCCAGACCCATTTCCCTCTGACTAATGCACCTAACACTATGGGCAATTTCGCACAGCCAATTCACCTGGGACTGTGGGAGGAAACCGGAGCACCCGGAGGAAACCTATGCAAACACGGGGAGAATGTGCAAACTCCAAACAGATAGTCACCCGTGGCTGGAATCGAACCTGGGACCCTGGCACTGTGAGGCAGCAGTGCTAACCACTGAGCCACCATGCCGCCCTGGACTATTAATCTAGAGACCTGTGGGGCAGCATGATGGCTCAGTGGTTAGCACTGCAGCCCCTCATTAGTGCCAGGGACCGAGGTTCAATTCCACCCTCAGGTGACCGTCTACGTGGAATTTGCACATTATCCCTGTGGCTGCACGGGTTCCCTCCGGATGCTCTGGTTTTCTCCCACAATCCAAAGACGTGCACATTACGTGGCTTGGCAATGCTAAATTGCCCCATGATGTGCAGGGTGGGTGAGGTAGCCATGGGAAATGTGGGGTTAAAGGGTAGGGGGTGGGTCTGGGTGGGATCTCTTCAAAGAGTCAGTGTGGACTCAATGGGTGAATGGCCTGTTTCCACACTTTAGGGATGCTATGATTTTAGGACCTGGGTTCAAATCCTTCTATGACAGATGGTAGAATTTGAATTGAATAAATAGTTGGAATTAGCAGTTTAATGATGACCATGAAACCATTGCCGATTGTCAGGAAAAATCCATCTGGTTCACTAATGTCGTTGAGGGAAGGAAACTGTCATCTTTACATGGTCTGGCCTGCTTGTGACTGCAGATCCATAGTAATGTGATTGACTCTTAACTACCCCCTGGGCAACCAGGGATGTACAGTAAATGTTGGCCTGGCCAATGGCACTCACATCCTGTGAATGAATAAAACAAAAAGATGACACAGCTTTGTGGAACAATTATTGATGAAACTATGGGAAAAAACTCATTAAAAGTCCAAATTAAAAAGATAGAATGAGGTGACTTTCTCACAGTTCCTTCAGTTCTTTGTCAATGAGATCGTATTGTTGTCAGCTTTAGTATGATGGAAAATCCTTTGTTCAGGTCATAGGTCAGTTAGTCATAAGCCTTTTGATCAGTTAACAGTTCAGTTTTGAGGAGATTAGAACTGCTGATTTCTGGAGTCTTTTTCTAATTCTTAGGAAATCCTTCACTTAGCTATTTCTTCAACTGGTTTACTCTAAGTGTTACATTGTTACACAGAGAAAGGGACAAGGTTTTCCACTTGCCAGTTTATACCACCTGCCAAAATCAGTTTCCAAGTCTGTGGCAAAGCCCACACCACCACCAGCACTAAGCCCCTTCCAAAACTCAATCTGTTTGTCTTGCAACTATGGGCCATTAATCTGGCCTTTATCTCTCTTTTAAAAGTTTTCCCTTAAAATCACTTGGTCTTTTTATAAACAACAGACAAGCCTTTTGACCTTTTTAAGTTTGGTGTTCTAAATCATCACTTGGTCGAGTTAGAGAATCATAAAGATGTACAGCATGGAAACAACCCTATATGTTTTTACCTAGTTGATTTTAACCCTACTGCGAATCCTCTTGCAAGGATGCCTGCTTTGAAGAAGTTTTCCTCCTCTCTCTACAGCTCTATTCCTGATGAAGGGCTTTTGCCTGAAATGTTGATTTTCCTGCTCCTTGGATGCTGCCTGATCTGCTGTGCTTTTCCAGCACTACTCTAATCTAGACTCTGGTTTCCAGCATCTGCAGTCCTTGTTTTTACCTATATGAAATCAGCTGATTTATGATATTTGATATTGTTCTGATGCCTAATTTTATGACTTGGTCTTCCTCAGTCAAAGATTACTTTTTGCTCTCCTTGTACTTCCTCAAAATCAGATATGTTCAGATTGATCCCATATTCTGACTGATCCCTGTAAAAAAATGTCTGGCTCACTTTAACCCACGAAGGTACCTGTACCCAGGAAGGTGGAGCGTGCAGGAGACAACCTTACCAGTATTTCCTCTAAGGAATCTTCCTCAGAGGTGGAAAAGAAAGTGATATCCTGAGGTGCTGGACTCTTCATGGCAGCAATTGTACAGATGCCACTGGTGCCTGAAAGAGACAAGAAGGAGCAAATACCTCAGAGTTGCTGAATAAGGACAGTGGTTAGGACAAATGTGCTAAGATCACATTTATTGTGATGGTAACTGACATTCTTCAGCCAATTCCTTCACATTATGAATACTTAGTTCCCTTCTACTGCTTCCAATAGCAAGGAGGATGTATTATTGCATTGCACTTTAACACTTAATTTAACTAACATTGTAATAACTATTCAGTTTCCCACCAGTTTCGGTAAAAGAAAATGATGTAGGGACTTACTTTATTCTTGTGAGATGGCAGCCTCCAAAGGCAGTCTTACAGTTGTTACAGTTGTACACTTGTTACAGTTTTTCTAACCTTTGATTTTAGTTTCCCGGGGCTAAATTCTAACAACTGAAATTGCACTCTTCACAATTAATTAATTATTTTTACTCTGGATTGCTCCTTGTCCTTTTTTCATAACTAACCTAAACTTGTTACTATGATTTATATCATTTGAATATTCCTCAACTGACACATGATTGACTTCATTTCCCCAGAATGTCTTTTATTCATTAGATCAGAAATATACTGATATAAAAGTCTCCTAAACATTCTTTAGGGAATCTTACCCCACATTGCCTTTTACACTTAACTAAAGTCTCTCATAGTCACTACCACACTGTTTTGGTATCTCTCTGTACAGTTACTGTAAACCAAATTTAAACCTAATAGCATTCCTTCTTATACTAAGCCCAGGTAACGTCTTACCATTTCTTTCTCGAATATTATTAGTTTCTCCAATCCATTGTGCACCTTGTTTTCTTTCTTTTTGATGTTACATCCTTATTTCCATCCACTCTCAGTTAGCTACCTTCTTGCAAAATAATTGGTCCTGACCCTGTACATGCTCCACAGCACACTTCCAATCTTCCAAGAATCCATACTCCTTCATCCTGTACTATCTATCCAATCACCTATTCATCTGCTCTGTTCCCTTGTTTCTATATTCACTAGCACATGCCACCAGAGGCTAATACAGAACCAATCATCTTTACGATCCCACTTTCTTGTTTCTTTCCTAGCTCCCTAAAAGCAGACTGAGTTTTGGAAGGGGCTTAGTGCTGGTGGTGTGGGCTTTGCCACAGACGTGGAAACTGATTTTGGTAGGTGGTATACACTGGCAAATGGAAAAGATTTTCCCTTTCTCTCTCTGTGTAACAATGTAACACTTAGATTTTTTCCATTTATACACCTATGTCATTGACAGTGATAAGAACCTGCACCACTAACAGTTCACATCCCTCCCATCAAAGTGCTATGCATTCACTCTAAGAGACCTTTGACATTGTACCAAGAAGGAAACATACTATCTTGCATTTATGTTTCAGCCACAGAAATGTCCAATGTTACCCTAACTTTAGAATCATCTATCATTATTGCTTTCCTATTCTTCCTGCCCCCACTCCCACCATATACACCTGTATCACTGGCTGGTGAGTGGGATGCATTCAGCAGACTCCTTCACTACTTGCCCATTCGTCTTTGATGACCTGGAAGTCTCCATTCCCTATTTATTTGCACACCATCAAGCTTCAGGATGTTAACATCTAAAAATGTGTTATTCGCAAAGCTTTCAAACTCAGCTAGGGAGTTGTGTTGTAAAGATGACATGTTTGCAGAAAAGAATTTTGTAGAAAGGAATGTGGTAAGTCTTTTTTATTAATGAGGGAATTGTGTGCTATATCACAGACAAAGTGTACAATTTTTCTTGTCTGGATTAGTGAACATGCAATAGAAATTGTGGTTTTTGTAAGTTCACAACACAAGAAATATTCTGAGAAGGGACAATGAAACATTCCAATCACTTACAAAGAAATTAGAACAATGTAGAGTTTTGCTGAGATGTTTCTGATGTGATATTTCATCACTACTCAAAATTGCTAACTCCAGGAAAACAGATTCCTATTTCAGATTATTATTTCTTCCTGCAACACCATAAACACTAGATATAGTCAAAGAAATAGCTTCAGTATGACTGATGATGTTGTTTGATATACTGCTTTCTGTTTGTGTGTGCCTCCACCTGCTCATTTTTCACATGTTTTACCATTTGAATGGTATATTTCATATCCTAGTTCAAAAGGTGTTTCAAGGGCAAAGTCCTCTGATTAATTTTTTTTGTTTTTATTTCTGATCCAACAGATTATAGCAAATCATCATATGCAGTCCATTTCCTTTGCATCTGGTGGTGATCCGGTAAGGCATTACTTGATCTTGGTGACATCGTAAGCTAGGATTTGTATCATATCGTGTTAAGAAGAAGTGATAAGCGTGAGAGACCTCGATTCTCACTCAGTAAGCTTTTAATGTTTTCTTTGGAACTGTGATCTTTTCTCGTAAGTACCTGACTGGCAGAAGTAAATTCTCTCCTTTTGAAATGATTGTAGCAGATTATGTCATAGCTTTATGCCAAATTCATTTAGATAAATGGTTCAATCAGATTACTCCGCTATTACCATTTCCAACTCTTGTAGACCCAATCTTTTTGTTTATTTGTCCAAGTATCAAACCTCTTCATCTTGTGCCATCATTTGTTTTATACTTTTATTGCTCCTACTCATCACAGACCTTCCCTTCTCTTCTCTCAACAATATCCTTGCCTCAGTACTTGTTTATCCAGTTTTGATGAAAGATCATCAACCTGAAATGTTCAACTGGGTTTTTATCTATGAGACCTGAATCAGGAGTCAAGAAACTTGCTGATTACATGATCTCTCCTCTTATCAGTCCGTACTGTCAATGCTATTTTTATTGTAGGTGCTAGGGTTCATCTTCGGGTTGCTTTCCACTTTCAACAGTAAGACCAGTATGGAGAGGGAGGTAGGTTGATGATGAAGTGGACAAGTTTAAAAATAAAACCTGTCTGGTTTTTGCTGAGATAGTGACCCAATTCTGTTGATGATAGTGTGAGCCCTTAAGCTTCACCCCACCCTATTGCCCCACAAAGCATCCAACCCAAATACCACCCAGTACCTACCTCACCTCCAAACCCCTAAACCCCATTTTACTGCATAACATCCAAACCACTCCATGCCACCATTCTACTTACAGTCACCACGATAAATTTACATACTTTATGGTAACACTTGAGATTCATTGAAAAATCTTATGATTCTGTGAAAACAAATATTATCCCAAAACAACTATTCACATTATACATTAATGATCTGCACAAAAGACCTGGGGCATTGTTGCGAAGTTTGTAGATGACAGAAATATAAATAGATGGATGGGTAGTGTTGAGGAAGCAGGGAGGTTGCAGAAGGACTTGGATAGGCTAGGAGAGTGGGTAAAGAAGTGGCAGATGGAATATAACATGGGAAAGTATGAGGTTATGTATTTTGGTAGGAAGCTTAGAGATGTAGACTATTTTCTAAATGGGGAACGGCTTTGGAAAACTGAAGAACAAATGGACCTGGGAGTTCTAGTTCAGGATTCTCTGAAGGTTAACATGCATATTCAGTTGGTAATTAGGAAGGCAAGTGCAATATTAGAATTTATATCAAGAAGGCTAGAAAACAAGAGCAAATATGCGCTGCTGAGACTTTATGAGGCTCTGGTCAGATCACATATGGAATATTGTGAGCAGTTTTGGGCCCCGTATCTGAGGAAGGATGTGCAGGTGTTGAAGGAGGTTTACAGGAATGATTCCAGGGATGAAGAGCTTTTCTTTTCAGGAGCAGTTGAGGACTTTGGGTTTGTACTCAATGGAGTTTAGAACGATGGTGGGGAATCTCATTGAAACTTACAGAATGGAAGAGGAGAAAATGTTTCCACTGGTGGTAGAGATTAAGATCCCAGGGCCCAGCCTCAGAGTAAAGGGGTGAGCCTTTAGAACTGAAATCAGGAGGAGTTTCTTCAGCCAAATAGTGGTGAATCTGTGGAACTTTTTTGTCAGAGATGGCTGTAACAGCTAAGTCACTGAGAGTATTTCAGAGAGAAATAGATGGATTTTAATCTGTAAGGGGGTCAAAGGATAAGGGGAGAAGGTAGGAGAATGGGGTTGAGAAATATATCAGCCATAATCAAATGCAGAGCAGACCCAACAGGCCAATTGGCCTGATTTTGCTTCTATACCTTACAGTTCTATTATCCTTTTCGATTATTGCATAAACAGCTCTACTGAACAGAATCCTACAGTGAGTTAGAGGTGAACCAAGCATTCATAATGTTGTCCCACTGAACATCTAGGACAACAGGCCCACCTGAGCAGAATCCATTAAGGCCTTTGACTACACATAGTAGTTCAGTCAACTGTCAAAGCTTTGAAACAGCTAAATTGATGGCTGAACTGAACTTCAAGGAAAGAAAATCCAAGCAATAGAATGTTTCATGCCAGAAGATCTATATTTTATTATTATACAATGCAGAATAGGCTTTTATCCATTGGATTGAATATTTTAATATATCTGAAGACTTTTTTTTAACTTTTGCAATGCTCTCCTTTCCAGAAATAACGTGTCAGGTATCCTGGATGACTACCTGGCACCCATATTATTCAATGGGTCTTATATGTTTAAAACAAAGCACAGACCGAATTCATGCTGTATTAAAGTCATATATAGCTTGTCATATAAAGTCATATCTGAACTTGGCAACAGCTTCAATGCTTATCTTTCATCGGTTCCCACCTCCAAACCACGGTTTTTCACATGGTTCATGTCACTTCCATGCTGCTGTGATTCATGTTGCCTTCCACACTTGGCCCCATTCTATTAAAATTGTGGAAGCCTAAAATGCCTAATTCTGTAATGGTAAAAATCACACAACACCAGGTTATAATCCAACAGGTTTATTTAGATGTCTTTTTTTTTATATAGTCCGATAGGTTTGTTTGGAAGTACTAGCCTTAGGAGTGCAGCTCCTTCATCAGGTAGCTGTGGAGCAGGATCATAAGACACAGAATTTATAGCAAAAGATCACCATGTCATACAACTGAAACAATATATTAAACAAACCTAGATTGCTGTTCAGTCTTTCACCTTTTAGATTGGGTTGTAGGTTTCAGTTCATTAATATGTAAATTCCAGAGCTTCTTTCGAGCCACATTCTCGAGATATTTAAGGTTTTATATAAAAGAAAGAGACATCTCAGCTCAGACCATGCATTAAAGGTTTTTTTTTAGATTAGATTACTTACAATGTGGAAAC
Organism: Chiloscyllium plagiosum; assembly: GCF_037043375.1. Taxonomy (NCBI): domain Eukaryota; kingdom Metazoa; phylum Chordata; class Chondrichthyes; order Orectolobiformes; family Hemiscylliidae; genus Chiloscyllium; species Chiloscyllium plagiosum. Next base: position 62,633,915 of record NW_028270140.1, read on the forward strand.
AGGCCCTCCGGCCAAACAAGTCCACACTGACCCTCCAAAGAGCAACCCACCCAGACCCGTTCCCCTACATTTATCCCTTCAACTAACACTATGGGCAATTTAGCATGGCCAATTCACCTAACCCACACATTTTTGGACTGTGGGAGGAAACCATGCAGACATGGGTAGAATGTGCAAACTTCACACAGACAGTTGTCTGAGGCGAGAATTGAACCTGGGTCTCTGGCGCTGTGAGGCAGCAGTGCTAACCACTGTGCCACCGTGCCGCCCTTAAAGGTGTGAGGTTAGCGTCTGTCTGCATCCAAATCTTGAGTCAGACTGGTTCTATTTCCAAAGTAGAAATTTATAAAATATTATATGGATTGACTGCCTGCAGATTGAACAAAATAGAATGTATGTGCAATTACAATTCTGCCAATGCAAATTCACCCCATAGACATATATATGTGTGCGTGCATGTGAGGGAGAGAGAGAAAGCAAGTATGTGCGCGGGAGGGAATGTGTTTGCGTGTGTATGTGTGCGTGTGCATGTGTGTATGTGTATGTATGCTTGGTAGAATGTATGGGTGATGTGACAGAGTATAAGGCTGTGAGAGTGTGTGTGTATATGTATGTGTTCGTGTGTGAGTGAGAGAGAGTGTATAGTGTAGCGGGGTCACCTGTAGTGTGATGTGAACCCAAGGTCCTGGTTGAGGCCACCCTCATGGGCACTGAACTTGGCTATCAGCGTCTGCTCAGCCATTCTGCGTTGTTGCGTATCTCAAAGTCCACCTTGGAGGATGATCACTTCTGAATATACCTGTTGGACTATAGCCTGGTGTCGTATTATTTTTAACTTTATCCACCCCAGTCCAATTCCAGAGCCTCCACATCATAATTCTGTAATGGTAATGGTGATGTTGGCCACCATCAATGTGGCATCATCATATAAACTCTCAGTACACTTTCTTATCCCATGCTAACAAAAATTGTAATCACTAGAATTGGGTTGTGTGAATCGAAGACTCAGGGCAACCTGCCTGACACAGTTTGGCTCAGCATTAAGATGGGAAAATCTACCCACTCTGTTCCTGTCTCCTGCTGCTGTCTCACTATTGATCACTTCCTGCATTTATAGCGTCATAGAGATGTTCAGCACAGAAACAGACCCTGCAATCCAACTCATCCATGCCAACCAGATATTCTAATCTAATCTAGTCCCATTTGCCAGCACTAGGCCCATATCCCTCCAAACCCTTCCTATTCATATACCCACCCAGATGCCTTTTAAATGTTGCAATTGTACCAGCCTCCGCTACTTCCTCTGATTTCTCATTCCATACATGCACCACCCTCTGTGTGAAAAAGTTGCCTCTTAGGTCCCTTTTAAATTTTTCTGTTCTCACTCTAAGCCTATGCTCTCTAGTTCTGGACTCCCCCACCCAGGGAAAAGACCTTGTCAATTTACCCTATCCATGCCCCTCATGATTTTACAAACCTCTATAAGGTCACCCCTCAGCCACTAATGCTCCAGGGAAAACAGCCTCAGCCTATTCAGCCTGTCCATATAGCTCAAATCCTCCAACCCTGGCAACATCCTTGTAAATCTTTTCTGAACCCTTTCAAGTTTCATAACATCCTTTGGATAGGAGGGAGACCAGAACTGAATGCAGTATTCCAAAAGTGGCCTTACCAATATACTTTACAGCCTTAACATGACCTCCCAACTCTTATATTCAATGAACTGACCAATAAAGGAAAGCATACCAAATGCCTTCTTCACTATCCTATCGACCTGAGACTCCTTTCTTTATTAATTTTCTACCGTTTTTATATTTTCACTCCTGAAAGATCTGACTCTAATTTTCAGACTATGCACTAAAGGCATGATGGGCGGCACGGTGGCACAGTGGTTAACACTGCTGCCTCACAGCGCCAGAGACCCGGGTTCAATTCCCGACTCAGGCGATTGACTGTGTGGAGTTTGCACATTCTCCCCGTGTCTGCGTGGGTTTCCTCCCACAGTCCAAAAGATGTGCAGGTCAGGTGAATTGGCCATGCTAAATTGCCCATAGTGTTAGGTAAGAAGGGGTAAATGTAGGGGTATGGGTGGGTTGTGCTTCGGCGCGTCGGTGTGGACTTGTTGGGCCGAAGGGCCTGTTTCCATACTGTAAGTAATCTAATCTAATCTAATCTAAAACATAGACTCATTCTATGAATTAATATTTTTTAAACAATCTATCCTACCTGTTCCTCTTAAAGTTTTGAATACTTAAATCAAATCATCCCTTAATCTTCTGAATTCCAGGGATAACAACCCCAGTTTATTTAATTTCTCTCCCTAGCTTAATCCTTGCATTCTAGGCATCATTATGGTAAATCTGTAATGAAGTCTTTCCAAGTACAATATATCCTTCCTAACATGTGGTTCCCAGAATTAGTTGTAGTATATCAGGCGCAGTCAAAATATTGCTGGAAATTGCCCCATCAGCTTGAAATTGCTTTCTATTGGAAATAAGTTTTTCCATATTTATATTTATTTCACAGAGGGTGCATCTTCTGTTAATATTTGGATCCTAGAACAGCCAAGATATCTATGTACATGACACTCACAATCAGTTCTGAATTATGTGCGAAGCTTAGGATGGCATGGAATCCAGTTTGCCCTCCTTTCATGTTACAATGCAGTTCTTATAAATTAGAGGCTTGATCAATCTCTAATACTAGTTTTTTGCTCAGATGGCACAGTCAAAATATGCATCTAATGACGCAGTCTGTGGTCCAGTGTGCCATGATTCATATTAAAATGAAATACTTATAAAAAGTGCTTCACTAATATTTTATTCTGATCAGTAACTTTCATGACAAGGGTTGTCTTTATTCAAACTGACTGCATATAGGAAATAATGAAAAAAAAAAGACATATCAGAGGTTTGGAATTGTTTTTCTTTTTATGTAAATGCTTGGTGGAGAATGAAGTTCTGATTTCTAAATCCCCTATCATTCAATTGGCATTTTCTTTTATGTAACAGGACACAACAGACTATGTTGCATATGTGGCAAAGGACCCAGTGAATCGTCGAGGTAATAACTGCTGTTATATGTTTTAAGGTTGTGTGTCATTCAGTAACTTTATACTTTTATGGAAATATACCCGAATATATATGAGAAAATATTTTGACAGAATGCTATTCACATCAAATTTATGAAGTAATTTATGAGGATGCATTTTAAATTCCTCTACAGCATTGCCATTCCCTTGCTTTGTAATTTCCTCCAAACCCAGCAAAGCTCTACATTATCTGTGTTCCTCTGATTTTAGTTTCTTATGCAGCATCCCCTTTAAGGCTCTACAATTGGTGCCTGTGCCTTTAGTTGCTTAGGTTCTAAGTTACGTACGTGCAATCTCCCACCCACTAACCACCCCATCTCCACATCCTACTGTGCTTTTATCCTTTAGGATATCATTAAATGCTATAGAATCCTTATGAGCCAACTTAGTGTCTCCCTATCTCCCCAGTATTATTTGCAATATATTTTGTTGTTTCTTTAGTGTCTAACTCTGTTTTATCTCCTCAAGAAACACTGCTGGAATACATGGAATTTTCAGCAAGACCTAGTTATTTACAATTTATTTCTATGCATACTTTGGACTATATTTTCTGTGGAGTGGCAATCATATTGAGATTGTCACTTCCCTCCTATCTTTTCACATTAAGAAACAGCTAAACCTTTCTGCCATGATATTCTGATCATTCAGAAATGTGGCGAGTACCGTAAATGCAACTGTGTCCTCATAGTGCAAGATGAGATAAGGCAATCAACATCCTTTTTATTCATGAAAATAGTTGACATAATCTGTGATTTACATGTCCAGCAGTACACACAACTAGTTTACAGTTGTGAATAGGTAAATATGTAGTTAGGTGTAAGGTGCCATGTGCCAAGTCTGCTGTGGTGCATCGAAGGTGGAGTACCATTTACTCTTTAGACCAGGTCTGAATGGATAGGGACATCAGGCTTTGTGTGAAGAAGTGGGCTTTTGAGTTCCAGAGAGGTAGGGGATTGCTGGGTTTTGGAAGAAGGGGGGTTATATCGAATCTTGGAGGATGTGGTGTGTTTCTAATCACAGAGGGAGAGGGAATGTCAGGTTGAGGGGGAGAATAGAGTGTTAGGTTGAAAACTGGAATGGTGTCAGGTCCAAATGGAGAGAGGATGTTGGGTCAGTGTTAGATTTTGTAAAGAATCTGGCAGTGTGTGCTTAGAGGAGTGTGTGGTAAGTGGGATCAGTCTAATAGTAACCTAAGAGTTTGACTAGATTTTTAACTGTCTAATTTTTCCTGGGTCATTATATATTTGCTGCAGTGGCATCCACTGAATTCTTAGATTTAACTGAATACTTACAGAGGGTTGTGGTGCAGGAGAATTGCCCATTAGAATCTTTAATTTCTTGGGCAATTTTTGGCCATCAGAAAATTGAGGTATTACCTTAACACCAGGTTCGAGCTTCTGTTTCAGTTCTCTCTACTGTGACTCTGACATTGTGTATGTCTGATATTAATCCCATTACTCTGTACTTCTGTCATTTATGTCATACTCTAATTTATGAAGCAACTTTTGGCATTTCATTGAAGTATAGGTGCTATACAAATAGAAGTTAATAATAATAATAATCATCATATTTTATTCATGAAACATGTTTGCATCCTGCAGGCTGCATTGCAGTGTAAGTTAAGAAATTGGATTAAAAATGTGCAAACATATAACAGTCATAGCTTGATAAACATTGATAAACAAATTCTTCCGGTAGTAGGGAAGTGTGGAATGGAATATCAAATGAATAGTAAAATTGAGTTAAGGTTATATTAAAATTACATTTTATTGAGAACCCATAGGATGGAAGGATCAGGCCTATATTCATGTCTCTCCATCCTTAATTTTGTCAATTGGCTGAGTTGCCTTGATTGTTCTGGTCATGACGGAGGTATCTAGATCTGAAATTGCATCAAGTATTTTCTGAACCGAGTCCAAATATTAACTTGTTGCTTTAATAATTTTACTATATAAGACATACAGAGAAAATCTTCCTGCATAAATATGAACATATGGATACACTAATAGCTTGCAATATGGTATGTGCACCAAAAATAACAGAGGGAAGTCTTTTGGCTGATGTTAGGAAAGTTGCAAATTTAAGAAGGGATTGGTAACTTTGCAGCTTTTAACTTTTGTGCATTCTCTCTTGGAGAGATGTGGCTGGAATGTACTCTCTGTTTGTAATATTAAGAAAACTTTGAGTAAAAATAATTTACTACACTTTTCCTACAAGCATAAACATATTTTATTGTCAATAATCATGTATGATCCTGACATTCATGTAAGTGCTGAAATGGATTGAATTGCTGGGTTCCTTTTGAAAATGTTGATATCCAAGGTGATAAGAGATAGACAGAGTGAGGGCCCATATGTTTGCAAAGTACTTCCCCATTCACAACATAGCTTTATGTTTATTTCACACTAAGCAATTACAGTCTCGCAATAACTACTTGAAGTAATCAATAATGCATGTTAAATGAATACATTTGATTTTAAACCGTAAGACATAGGAGCAGAAATTAGGCCATTCGGCCTATCGACACAGCTCCACTACTCAATCATGGCTGATATGTTTCTCAACCCCATTCTCCTGTTTTCTCCCCATAACTCCTAATCCCCTTGACAATCAAGAACCTATCTATCTATGTCATAAATATATTTGATGACCTGGCCTCCACAGCCTTCTGTGGCAGTGAATTCCATAGATTCACCATTCCTTGGCTGAAGAAGTTTCTCCTTATCACCGTTCTAAACGGTCTTTCCTTTCTTCTAAGGCTGTGCCCTCAGGTCCTAGTCTCTCCTACCAAGGGAAACATCTTCCCAACATCCACTCTGTCCAGGCCATTCAGTATTCTGTAAGTTTCTATTAAATCCCCCCCTCATCATTCTAAACTCCAAGTCCTCAAATGTTCCTCATGTGTTAAGCTTTTCATTCCTGGGACCATTCTCGTGAACCTCCTTTGAACCCGATCCAGCGCCACTACATCCTTCCTGAGATATGGGGCCCAAAACTGTGCGCAATGCTCCAAATGTGGTCTGACCAGAGCCTTATAGAGCCTCAGAAGTACATCCCTGCTTTTATAGACGGGAGGTTTCCTGATGTAGGTTTCTGATGCTGCCTGACCTGCTGTGCTTTTCCAGCACCACACTATCGACTCTGATCTCCAGCATCTGTAGTCCTCACTCTCTCCTAGTTGATTTCAATTGTTCTCCCCGCCCCCCCCAACCCCCCATTCCTGTTCTCTCAAAATAGATGCCACTGTTGTGTTTGCCTTCCTAACTACTGGATCAAGCTGCAAGTTTACCTTGAGAGAATCCTGGACTAGACCTCTCAAGTCTCTTTGCACTTTTTGTATTATTAATATCACTTGATGGCCAAGTCAACTAAAACAGGCACATGCAGGACTCAATCCCAGATGTGATTGCATATGTAGATGCATATGCATAGGTATATGTAGATGAAAGATTTCTTAAGTGTTAGAATAATTCAGAAAAAATACACTTTAGTAAAGGATAGTTCTCTGCCTTCCTTGAAGATTTATTGGGTAAACATTCCATGTGGAATAGCAGTAACCCATAAAGTTTAGAAACAGAACCAGTCCATTCTGCTCTTAGATTAGATTGATCTGTATGCTAGTTTTATTTACGTGCCTTTAATCGCTAATCCCTTGAAACCCTACGTAATAAAGTCTGTGTGCATTCACAGCCTTTTTGGAAGTGAATTCACGGTTGCACAAAATTTTGTGAAAAATACAGAAATGTAGAAAATAGGCCCATCGAGCCTGCTCCACCATTCCTAAGGATCACGGCTGATCATCCAAATCAATAACCTGTTCCTGTTTTATCCCCATATCCTCTGATTCCTTTCAGTTCAACTGCTATATCCAACTACTCCTTGAACTCATACAGTGTTTTGGCTTCAACAATGTTCTGTGGCAGTGAATTCCAAAGGCTCACCTCTCCTGATGAAGACATTCCTCTTCATCTCAGTTCTAAATGGTTCATCCCATATTGTTAGACTGTGACCCCTAGTTCTAAACTTCTCCACTATCAGGAACATTCTTCTTGCATATACTCTGACTAGTTATATTAGAATTATATAGATTTCTATGAGGTTGCCCCCTTATTCTTCTGAACTCCAATGTACGTAGTCCTCATTGATTCAACATCTCCTCATAGGTTAGTCTCACCATCTCAGGAAATCTTGAGTCTGGTAAACCATTGCTGCACTGCCTCTATGTATCTTTGCTTCTTGAATTCATTCCTGAAGAGAATTTCTGTCTTTGTTGGAGTAAACTTCAGGTGAGGGGCAATGCAAGTACTGAAAGCTGAGTCAGAGATGTCCCATCAGCTTTCTGCCCAACGACCAAGCTGTGATGGATTCAAATAAAAGAAACCCAGGCAAATTTCTTCTAACTGCTCTTCCAAGAACAGTTGAAAGTCATGACAAAACATATTTTGGCTCCCCAAGGAAACCTGACAGATGTGCTGCAGTAAGGACAAAGCAGACAAAGGTATCATTCTGGCCAAAAGCAAGCTCCAGTAGGAGCACTTGATTCAACATGGATTTTTGTCTGTAGAATCTGTCAGTGCTATAATAATTTTTGCCAACTGACCTATGTCACCTTTTTGTGGAAATGTGATGTTTGGTGATTCTAATCACTACGCTACATCAGCATTGCTTTTCATGCTGGTCTTAGCACCCACATCTGCTTCTATTGCAGTAACAACAAAAAAACCCCATTTTAATATAGGTTCATGGCCATGCCAAAGTGGTTGGGGCCATTTCTATCATAATTCTTTACTGTATGAGACAGCATTGAAGGAATAAATTCAGAAATAACTAATTTATTGTTACTTTGCAAAGGTAATGAAGGGAATTTGACGTTGCATTAGAATTAGCACAAAAGGCTTTTGTGTCTTACAAAGCCTTTTCTGAAGCATGGCATATGGATTTTGAAGTAGCTTTGCTCCATTCTACCTTTCTTTACAGAACATAGTGTCAAGTTTGTCAAATTGCAGTTATAAAAGTAAAAAGGGTTGTCTACCTGCTACTTTCTCGAGAACAAAGCAAAATATTACAGGATGTTAACTTGTCTGTACCAGTGTGAAGCTATCTCCTCAATAATTATATTCTGGCCTTTTTTGAGGCTTATAAACCCTATTATGAATTATGCAATGCTCCCAATAATGTGCTGTGATTCAGTTATTTACAGGGAGAATTACAGTCAATTACTTTGGAGAATTTGGCACCTGGGAACATTACCTGCAATAGTCCAAAATTGAAATGGAAGAATATGTTTTATATTTGACTGCTGAAGTTTTTTTAACAAAATGTGCATTGATTGAAAGATGACAGCTCTCATTAAATGTTTTTAAAGCATGTCATATACTGGAATGCTGTGACGGGTTGGCTCAAGATGTTATCAGTACGATTGGCCAAGCTTTTGAACTTCGATTCAAGCAATATCTACAGTGTCCTACTAAGATATCTAGTATTCATAACAGGTGAGTACTGATAACATTGAGAATGGTTTTATTAACATGCAAGATATTTTAAAAGCAATTATAATTTTATTGTGTGTTTAGGCTGTAATATTGTATGTACAGAAGGTCACACTACTGAAGTAATATGGTTACTGAAGAGCAATAAAAGCAACTTGGGTGTACTGTCATTAAAGTTACACACTGTAGGACAATTATTCTGATGATTCTAATTATTTGATTTGATTTGATTTAATTATTATTGAAAAGTATTAAGGGTACTTATTGAACAAACGAAGCTTACAAAGTGAGTGATGTTGGTACCAGAGAATGAAACCCTTTCCATTTCAGGTAACACGATGATCATCTCAAATTTAATCAAACATTTGAGTTAAACAGCATATATAATGAGCAGAACATGCATACTACAGATTACTTATCCTTGTTAAAAATGACCAACTTCTTGCCAGCACAATCACTCCCCTTTCAGGTACAGTAAAGCCAAATGCAGAGTAAAGTTGCCTGAGATCGATCTTGACAACATTCCTGGTGGCTTGGGAGAGACATATAGCTTGAAGGACTTTTGTTTCAGTTCACAGAAGCCCTGATTGAAGTTAGATTGTTTGTCCTGGAGAAAGGAGCCAGTTCAGAAAAGTTAAGAAATAGATTATCTTTGTGTAAAGTTTAAAGAATTGAAAGAAATAGTTAAGTCAAACCTATACCTGTGATAGAAAAGCATATTCTCTGATGTTTGAGTACTTTGATGTGATTCTTTTGGGATAGATGGGATTGTATTTTACTCTGTGTTACAAAATATTCTAAATGGATACAGTAAATCTCCTTCCATATCCGATAGAAATTTACTGTATTCGTTGCACCCGATGTGGTCTCTGCTACATCAGGGAGACAGGATGTCAACTTGCGGATCGTTTCAGAGAATGTCTCTGGGTCACCCACAGCAACCAATTCCAATGCCCCGTGGCCGAACACTTTACCTCCTCCTCCCATTCCTTCAAAGATCTGCAAGGCAGCATACGTGTGGAGATGCAGAAGATGGAGGAGATACTAAATGAGTATTTTGCATTAGTGTTTACTGTGGAGAAGGACATGGAAAATACAGAATGTGAGGAAATAGATGTCAACATCTTGAAAAATGTCCATATTACACAGGAGGGGGTGCTGGATGTCTTAAAATGCATAAAGGTGGATAAAGTCCAAGGACTTAATTAGGTATACCCTAGAACTCTGTGGGAAGCTAGGAAAGTGATTGCTGGGTCTGCTGATGAGATATTTGTATCATCAATCGTCACAGATGAGTTGCCAGAAAATTAGAGGTTGGCTAACTATTTAACAAAGGTAGTAAGGAAACACCAGGGAACTATAGACCATTGAGCCTGACATCGGTGGTGGGCAAGTTGTTGGAGGGAATCCTGAGGGACAGGGTTTACATTTGATTGGATAGGCAAGAACTGATAATGGATAGTCAACATGGCTTTGTGCATGGGAAATCATGTCTCACCAACTTGACTGAGTTTTTTGAAGAAGTAACAAAGAAGATTGGTGAGGGCAGAAGATTGATGAGGGTGGATGTGACCTATATGGACTTCAGTAAAATGTTTGACAAGATTCCTCATGGTAGACTGGTTAGAAAGGTTAGATCTCATGGAATACAGGGAGAACTAGCTATTCAGATACAGAGCTGGCTCAAAGGTAGAAGACAGAGTGGCAGTGGAGGGTTGCTTTTCAGACTGGAGGCCTGTGACCAGTGGAGTGCCACAAGAATCGGTGCTGGTTCCACTACTTTTCATCATTTATATAAATGATTTGGATGTGAACATAGGAGATATAGTTAGTAAGTTTGCTGATGACTCCAAAATTGGAAGTGTAGTGGACAGCGAAGAAGGTTACCTCAGTACAACGGGATCTTGATCAGATGGGCCAATAGCTGAGGAGTAGCAGGTGGGGTTTAATTTAGATAAATGTGAAGTCCTGCATTTTGGAAAGGAAAATCAGGGCAGCACTTATACACTGAATGGTAAGGTCCTGGGGAGTGTTGCTGAACAAAGAGACCTTGGAGTGCAGGTCAATAGTTCCTTGAACATGGAGTCTCTGGTAGATAGTATAGTGAAGAAGGTGTTTAGTATGCTTTATAGATCAGAGTGTTGAGTATAGGAGTTGGGAGGTTGCAACTGTACAAGGCATTAGTTCAGCCACTTTTGGAATGTTGTGTGCAATTTTGGTCTCCCTCCTATAGGAAGGATGTTGTGAAACTTGAAAGGTTTCAGAAAATATGTACAAGGATGTTGTCAGAGTTGAAGGGTTGAGCTATAGGGAAAGGCTGAATCGGCTGGGGCTGTTTTCCCTGGAGCGTTGGAGGCTGGGAAGTGACCTTATAGAGATTTATAAAATCTTGAGGGGCATGGATAAGGTAAATATACAAGGTCTTTCCCTTGTGTTGGGAGAGTCTAAATTAGGGGGCATAGATATAAGGTGAGAGGGAAAAGATCTCAAAGAGACCTAAGGGGCAACATTTTCATGCAAATGGTAGTGCATATATGGAATGAGCTGCCTGAGGAAATGGTGGAGGCTGGTACAATTACAACATTTAAAAGGCACTCGAGATGGGTTTATGAATAGGAAGGGTTTAGAGGAATATGGGCCAAATGCAGACAAATGGGACTAGATTAACTTAGGATATCTGGTCGCCATGTGCAAGTTGGACCAAAGGGTCTGTATCCATGCTATACATCTCTATGACTCTAATCTGGGCAAATGTGAGATGCTGCACTTTGGGAGATCAAATCTTAAGGAAAAGTGTGCAGTTAATGGCAGGACCATGAACAGCATTGATGTCCATAGCTCCCTGAAAATGGCCACACAAGTAGATAGGGTGGTGAAGAAGACGTGTGATATGCTTGCCTTTATTAGTTGGGGAGCTGAGTACAAGAGTCAGGATGTCATGTTGCAGCTTTATAAGACCTTAGTTAGACTGCACTTTGAGTATTGCATTCACTTCTGGTTGCCAGATTACCGGAAAGATGTAGGGGCTTTGTAAAGTGTGCAAAAGAGGTTTACTAGGATGTTGCCTGGATTAGAGGGTATGAGGTATAAGGAGAGGCTAGAAAAACTTGAGTTTTCTCTGGAGCATCAGAGCCTGAGGGGAGACTTGATTGAAGTCTACAGAATTATAAAGTTAAAAATCACACAACACCAGGGTATAGTCCAACAGGTTTAATTGGAAGCACACTAGCTTTCGGAGCGACGCTCCTTCATCAGGTGATAGTGGAGAGCTCAATCCTAACACACAGAATTTATAGCAAAAATTTACAGTGTGATGTAACTGAAATTATACATTGAAAAATTGATTGTCTGTTAAGCCTTTCATCTGTTAGAATACATGATAGTTTCACATCTTTCATGTGTAAATCACAAAACCTTTTTTTTAAAAAGTTGCATTCTTGGGTTAGCTGTTAACAATGGTGATAGCTAGACAATATGTTGAAGGTGTTGACCCCCTGTGTTCTCTGGAAAAGCGCAGCAGGTCAGGCAGCATCCAAGGAACAGGAGAATCGATGTTTCGGGCCTAAGCCCTTCTTCAGGAATGTCTGAAACGTCGATTCTCCTGTTCCTTGGATGCTGCCTGACCTGCTGTGCTTTTCCAGCAACACATTTTCAGCTCTGATCTCCAGCATCTGCAGTCCTCACTTTCTCCCCTGTGTTCTCTGTCTACACCATGATGTCTAGATTGATTCTAATCTAAAAAGTGAGATAATGGAATTTTACATAAATTCATGCAGTTTTTGAGCTCATGAATGCACGCAGTTTTTAGCAAAGTACAATGTAACCCTGAAAGTACAAATTCACCCCACAAAATATATGTGTGCATGTGGGTTTTTGTCTGTCTGTGTGTTAGGATTGAGCCCTCCACTATCACCTGATGAAGGAGCGTCGCTCTGAAAGCTAGTGTGCTTCCAATATAACCTGGTATTGTGTGATTTTTAACTTTGTACACCTCAGTCCAACACCGGCATCTCCAAATTATAAAATTATAGATAGAGTTGATGGTCAGAATCTTTTTCCCAGAGTTGAAATGTCAATTACTAGGGAGTATGCATTTAAGGTGAGAGGCATAAAGTTCAAAGGTGATGTGAGCAGCACGTTTTTTACACAGAAGGTGTTAGGAGTCTGGAACGGACTGCTAGGTAGTGGTGGAGGCAGATAAAATGTTCAGATAAACATTTGAAAATGCAAGGAATGGAGGGATATCGACCAAGGGCAGGCAGAAGGGATTAGATTAATTTGGCATCATGTTCGGCACAACATCATGACCCGTAGAGCCCAATCCTGTGCTATACATTTCAATGTTCTATGTTCTAAGGATAATGCAAAACTAGCCTTTACATCTAGAGGACTGGAGTAAAAGAATGCACAAGTTATGCTGGAGCTATGCAGAACTCTAGTTACTCCCATGTGGAGTACTGTGAGCAGATCTGGGCACCGTGCCTCAGGCAGATATATTGACCTTGGAAGCACTAGCTTTCAGAGCACTGCTCCTTCATCATGTGGTTGTGGAGTATAATCTGGTGTTACAGATAAATGTTTGTTCATCAAAGCTATTAAGGTATATGGGCCAAAGGCAAGTGTAAGGAGTTATACTACAGATCAGCCCTGAATGGTCACTGAATGGTAGAACAGACTCAAGGGGCTAAATCGTCAACTCAGAAATATATATAAAAGCATAAAGCATTGTAGAAACTCAGGGCTGGTAGCCTCTGTGCAGAGAGGCACAGAGCTAACATTTTAAGTCTCATGTAATTCTTCTTTGGAACAGTCATTGGATTCAAAACTGTGGAGATATTGTTCCTCTCTCCACAAATGCTGCCAGATCTGTTGAGTTTCTCCTGTTTTTGTGCTTTCTGTTTTTATTTTAGACTTCCACCATCTGCAATATTTGATTTTTATCTCATCAGATTATCTGCTGTTTATCTCAGTGCTGTTTTGTGAGAGATTGCTGTGTGCAAATTTGCTGCCTGTAATACAATGAGGACTACACTAGAAAGTCATGAGCTGTAAAATGCTTTGAGATGTCATGTCCCATAAGGAGAAGCAACATTTCCACAACTATCTTGTTAAGTCCCCGAAGAATCTTGGATGTTTCAATAGTGATGCAAGACTACCTTTTGTCTGTGCGGTAGTAGAATGTTATTATGTTAATGGCTGAGTGTGGAGGGAAGTCTGGATCCATTAGAAGTGCCCTCAGGGGAGCTTCCAGATGTCAGCTGTTCAACCTCCACCATGAGGTATTGAATTTTGGGAGGACTAAGAAAACAAAATAATGATGACACGATGAATGTCAAGACCTTAGAAAATACAGAGAACCTGAGGAACCTTGATGCATATGTCTGTACATCGTTGAAGAGAGTTGGATATTTGGATTAACAGGCTAAGAAAATATATGGCATACTTGCCTTTATTAGTCAAGGCACTGAATACAAGAGGGAAGATGATATGTTGGAGCTTATGAAATGTATGCTCACCTACAGCTGGATTAATATGCTAGAGAGGGTGCAAAAAAGATTCACCAGAATGTTGCCTGGACTGGAGTGTTTCAGCTTTGAAGAGAGACTAGATAGGTTGGGGTGTCTTTGTCTAAACTAAGAGGCTGGGAGGAGGGGGGTGGAATTTGATTGAAGTGTAGAAAATTATGAAGGGCATTAATAAGATAGATAGGAAGAACTATTTACTTTCAGAATGGAGTTCAACCTGGACAATGGAGTTCAACCTGGATATGGAGTTCAACCTGGATAAATGTGAGGTGATGCATTTTGGAAGGTCGAATTTGAAAGCTGAGTACAGGATTAAGGATAAGATTCTTGGTAGTGTGGAAGAACAGAGGGATCTTGGGGTGCAGGTACATAGATCCCTTAAAATGGCCACCCAAGTGGACAGGTTTGTTAAGAAAGCATATGGTGTTTTGGCTTTCATTAACAGGGGGATTGAGTTTAAGAGTCGTGAGATCTTGTTGCAGCTCTATAAAACTATGGTTAGACCGCACTTGGAATACTGCGTCCAGTTCTGGTCGCCCTATTATAAGAAAGATGTGGATGCTTTGGAGCAGGTTCAGAGGAGGTTTACCAGGATGCTGCCTGGACTGGAGGGCTTATCTTATGAGGAGAGGTTGACTGAGCTCGGACTTTTTTCATTGGAGAAAAGGAGGAGAAGAGGGGACAGTCTCAGATGACCCCAGAGTCCACTATCTGACTGGGACTCAGTGTCTGGATCAATTTCTGCAATCTGCCAACGTTCAGAACTCTGCTCTATCCCTTCCTCTTGCAGCTGCACAGTAATTATGAACTGCCGTCACCAATTTATGCATCCATCTGGCAACTACTAAACCCCCTGTTTTGGTTTGCACTCAGTTATTTCCTGATTTTTAAGTGATTCGAATCACTGCCAGGTCCCTGGTAGTGGACACTGGACTTATTTAGGGAATGTGAAATGAAGAGGTGATAGGTGTTTCAGGGCAAAATAATCTCTGTGTTTATTTAAAATACAAAAACAAATGTAATGCTAGAAAAATAGGTAAATGCAATAAAACAGGAAATTGACACAATGAATTAGACGAACCTCGATGATCTCAACGACATGGGCAGGGAGTATTTTGTTTGGATAATTGAATGCCAGATAATCGAATGCTAGATTAAAGCAGTTTAGTCTAGTATCGGGACCTTGTGATTTTGTTCATATAATCTGAAATTTGGATAATCGAGGTTCCTCTGTATACTGAGAACGTTGTACCTTAAATTACACTATTTACGAGATTAACACTATTAGCAACTTATCCCACTGACACACGCATCAAACAACAGTTTAAATTAGAGTCTTTAATCATAATTCCTACCCTGGGGTCCCAATGCACTCTCATCACCTGCCTTCCCCTCCCTGCTAGTTAGGTTGGAACTTTGGGATCTTGGGAATTTAAGCTCACCACTGAGAAGCGTGGGTTTGAATTGTGCCTACCTGTCCCGGCCTGCTGTAGCCAGAGCCTGGATGAAGACTTTAGGCTGCATAAGCTTTTCAGTTTGGGTTGAGTCCACTGATACAGTAAGGTGCGTGTTGGATCTGTCAGGTAAGTACCTGGTTTTCTTTACTTTCTGTTAGTTTTGCAGGCCCTGTTTTCACTTCAGATTGTGTCTGAGAACTTGTTATGACGGTTGAGTCGGTGGTTTCTCAGAGTTGTCAGTCTTTGGTTCTGTTGGTTGTGATCGGTTGCCATCAGTTCTCTTGGTTCGGAACAGGCCTGTGTCGAATAGCTCTTGTTTGGGAACTTATTTGTGCTGAAATTTGTTTGGCCTCTGTGGTCTTGGTTCGGAAGCTGTTCATGCAGAAGCATGTTGAAAAGGCTCCCTTAGGTGAGATTTTGAAGCTAATTGACTTTCTGATGGTTACAGTATGTGAGAATGTGTTTTGATTGAGGTTGAATGTCCAAAATCTCTGTAGGCCCTCTACTATCGGCACTGTGTAGCCTGAGGTATAAAAGGTGTCTTGGCCTAGTGTCTGTTGGTTTCGGTTGTCTGTTCTCTGAGAGAGGAGGTTATGTTGTGATTATAGGCTGAACAATAGTCCCAGACAACAATCCCCTTACCCAGGCCTGGTTGTGTATTTCTTACACACTCATTCCAGCTTTCATTTTTGGTTTTAAAAGTTTTGCAAATTGCGGACTCTGTTCAAAATCTAGGGTTTTGTCCATATGTTTTAATATAGAGGATTTTTGCTTGATCTTACAACCAAAGTGTCAGCATTTACTACATTAGGCACATCAAGAAACTATGTGCTACTGCACCCTCTTCTATATCGGAGGTTGGATGTGGTCCATCCTCAGGCTGGTAGTTGGAATACTAGTTGGTTCTCTGTGTAGGAGACAGAAAGATAGAGATTAAGGTATTATCTATATCTTAGTGCTTGAGCGACAATACCATTCCAGATTGGCAACATTTCAAATTGATCTGTACAAGAATTTTCATTTCCCAAATTACACTATCCACACACTTTTGAATCACGAATACTTTTGGTTCTTAACGTCACAAATGAAATTAAGATTGCTCATTTGACTATGGTAGCCATTACACTCCCTCCCCTTGGGTCTGTTAGGTTTTGTCTCTGTCATTAGAACATACTATTCCCTTGGGACCTCACCACCCCATCACTTGTGGAGGTAAAGGCTCAATTCCAGCTGATAGCTCATGCACGTTTCCTTCTATGGGGATGAGGATAGACAGTTCTACCACTCTGCTTACCGACCAACTACTCTCTCTTGCATTGTGGAGCCATTTACCCTGTAAAAAAATTAGCTTTCTTTGATTATATGGAATGTCAGACGCACTCATCACTCTATCGTAATGAATTGTGATAACTCCACATATCTGCAGGTCATTAATGGGCAATGGCAGTGCTCTATCTAATGATCGACACCTCGCCCCTACCAATTGAACACCCATATCTGCCTTTAGACAATGTACATTACCAGCTGTGCATCCTTTCCCTTCAAAGCTCTGGGAATCAGCCAAAGCCATGCCCAGATGGCACCTTACCATTATATTCCATCTATGCCTACCTCCATGATGAAGCCTAACTTATTTGTGCAAATATCAGGACAGTGCCAGTTTCGTGCTCAGATATGCCAACCACCCAGTGCCATTCGCACTGCACCCACAGCAGCTAACTTCCCACATTGAATGTGGGCTGAGAACTCAGATGAAGGCCATTAATTGACCTTTTACTGCTTTAATACATGGGCTGGATTGATGATGGCAAGAATCAGCCGACCTCTTGCTTTAGGGTCCCCATCTGCCCAACACTAGGGCTCCGAAAATCGAGCCTCAACCCTAAGTGTCTCAGGGTGGGAGTAGAGGTAGTGCAGGTGGTAACTTTCTCAGAACCCAGGTCACAGGCAGATGAAGAATTGATTAAGCATCTAAATGGTATGCTCAATGATATTTTGTGTGCTTTCATTATATACATATTACTCGCATTTGTGGGTCATTGTCAGAGGTCATGAGTTGTCACTGGACAGTTCTAGTTACCTAAAGGCCTTTATCAGTTTGTTATATTGGCTGAAATGACCTGGTATCACTGCCTCCTGCTGAACTGAGACAACATTGCTGTTACCAAGGTACCAAGCATTAATCTGCATGTTGCATCAAATATGATCTGTAGCACCAACAATATAATCAATATGCAATCAAACTGTGTGACCAGTGTTTTCAACTTTGGTAACTCCTAAGGCATAAGCATATGAACATTGATATTGTGTGAAGAATGAAGATATTAGGAAGGAGGGAGATTTAGATGATCATTTTCAAAGTTTAGGTGACAGGTGAAAGCACAAGGGTACCAGTGGTAAGATAAGTGAGTTGGGTGATGTCCAAGGACCAGAGTTCAAAAAATGCAGAGGGCTTGCAGATTTATATGACTGGAGAATATTACAATGATGGATCAGAAATGTATTTGCATACAAGGATAAGACTTCTAAAGACTTCTAAATTAGAGCCATTAGGGGATTGAAAGCCAGTGTAGGTCAGTGAGGACAGGGTTGTTGATTGGGACTGATTTTTCAAATATTGGCAGTGATGATTTAGATGATCTGATGCTTACAGAGTGGAGAATTGGAGTAGTTGAATCTGGAGGTGACAAAGGTAGGGATGTCGGCTTTGACAGCAAATAGTATGTGGTAGCATTGGCATGAAATATTGTTACAAAGATTAGAATAGGTTTTTAAGTGATTGAATCTTTTATTACTATACCATTATGTTAAAAGGAATTTATTGTCAGTGAAGTCATACTGAAAGATCCAACTCAAACCATGGCTAGATTTACCAAGCTCCACAAGTTACATTTGTAGATCTTAACCTATCTATTTTAAATGAAAATTGCTGAAGTTTGGAACCCTTTGAGCTTTTTGAAGGACGGTAAAAAATCTGAGGCGATGAGTAAGGTTTATTTTGCTGACAAGAACATTGGGCAAGTGTGAAAGTTAGAACCAATATCAATTCTTTTTAAAAAAAGGTTGCAAAGAATCAGGAATCATTTGGTTGGTCAGTTATTGCAAAATTATTGGACTGCAATCTGTAGTAATCCTGGTTATAATGGTGGAAACAATATATTAGAGCAAAGAACAAAAAACAATACAGCTCAAGAACAGACCCTTCAGCCTTCCAAGCCTGCACCGCCACATTTTGCCCTTTCGTACTAAAACCATCATCACTTAAAGGATCTGTATCTCTCTATTTCCTTCCTTTTCATGTATTCATCCAGGTGCTTCTTGAATGCTACTATTGTGTCTGCTTCCACCACCTCCTCTGGCAACGCACTCCAGGCACTCACCACCATTGTGTGAAAAACTTGCCTTGCACATCTCTTTTAAACTCCACCCCCCGCCCCCCCCCCCCCCCCCCCCCCCCCCCCCCCCCCCCCCCCCCCCCCACACCTCACACCTTGAACCTGTCTACCCTAGTAATTGAACTCTCCACCCTGGGGAAAAAAACACTCTTACTTTCCACTCTAGCCATGCCATGCACAATCTTATAAACTTCTATTAGGTCGCCCCTTAACCTCTTTGTTCCAATGAAAACAAATCTAGTTTATCCAACCTTGCTTCAATGCTAAAATCCCCCATACCAGGCAACGTCCTGGTAAACCTTTCCAGTATTATCCTCTCCAAAGAATCTACATCCTTTGGGTAGTGTGGTGACCAGAACTGTACGCAATATTCCAAGTGTGGCCTAGCTAAAGTTCTATAAAGCAGAAGCATAGCATGTCTATTCCTATACTCAATGCGCTTTCCAAAGAAGGCAAGCATGTCACAGGCCTTTTTTAATACCTAATCTACCTGCACTGTCACCTTCAGTGATCTGTGGATCTGCACATCCAGATCTTTCTCTATTAATACTCCTGAGAGTTCTGCCATTCACTATAATTTCCACCTATACTTGACCTTCCAAAATGCATCACCTCACATTTGTCTGGATTAAACACCATTTGCCATTTTTCTGTCCATGCCTCCAACTGATTTATATCCTGTTGTATCCTCTGATAATCGTCCTCACTATCCGCAACTCCACCAATCTTTGTATCGTCCACAAGCTTACTAATTAGACCAAACACATTTATGTAGACCATGAACAGCAAGGGTCTCAGCACTGATTCCAGTGGAACACCATTACTCTCAGCCCTCCATTTTGAAAAGCAATCTTCCACCACTACCCTCTGTCTCCTATGACTAAGCTAGTTCGGTATCCATCTAGCCATCTTACCCCGATACCGTGTGACTTCACCTTTTGTACCAGTCTGCCATGAGTATAAGATCAAAGTCTTCTTCAGTCCTATTTTATCCCATTACTTTCTGGTGACTAGAATGCTTGGACAATAAGTGGATAATAAGGCAAACATAATACAATCGATATCTATGTAATTATGATTTTCTATTATTTCAGACCACACTGCCAAATTTCAGTTATGACATGGCTAAAGACAAGTTTCTTTTTGTTTCAAATAGACCAAGTTTAAACTCCTGGGACTCACTAAGAAAATAAAGCCATAGTTTTGAACAAACAACATGAAATGTTACTGTACAAAGCCAGAAAAGTAATACAATCTACTATATATATGATGTGGAGGTGCTAGTGTTGGTTTGGGGTGGACAAAGTTAAAAATCACACAGCACCCGGTTATAGTCCAACAGGTTTATTTGGAAGCACTAGCTTTTGGACCGCTACTCCTTCATCGGGTAGCTGTGGAGCAGGCTCATAAAACACAGAATTTATAGCAAAAGATCACAGTGTCATGCAACTGGCACGATGTTTGAACAAATCTAGATTGCTGTTAAGTCTTTCATCTTAGAATGGGTTGCAGGTTTCAGTTCATTAGTATGTAAATCCCAGAACTTCTTTCAAGTCACATTAACTTAAAGTTTTATAGAAAAAGGTGACATGTCAGCTCAGACAATGCATTAAAGGTGTGAAGTTACAATCTGTCTGTATCCCAATCTTGAGATTAACAGCATTCTAGGTTTGTTCAATATATCGTATCAGTTTCATGACACTGTGATCTTTTGCTATCAATTCTATGTCTTATGATTCTAATCCATAGCTACCTGATGAAGGAGCGGTGCTCCGAAAGCTAGCACTTCCAAATAAACCTGGACCATAACCTGGTGCTGTGCCACGTTTTACTTATATATGTATAACTTATAATTTAACATCCAGAATTAACCTGAGCTAAATATGGATAATACACAAGTACGTTAACACCATCCACAACAAAGCAGCCTGCATGATTAGCACCAGATCCATATACATTTATTCCCTTCACCATTGACACACTCATCTGGACAAATGAAGATTATTTCACACAGTTGTGCCTTGTGCTTGGTCAACATTTGACGAGCTTTGGAAATTAGGAGGTGAATTATTCAGTGCAGGATTCCTAACACTGACTTTCAGTTGTAGCTACTGTATTTATGTGACTAGTTCAGTTTAACTTCTGGACAATGGTAACTCCTACGATGTGGATTGTGGGGGTACAATGGTAATTGTAATGCCACTGAATGCTAAGGGACAAAAACGAGTCTCTGTCTTGCTGAAGGTTGTCATTGCCTGACATTTGTGTGGCACAAATCAAATTATATGATTTTACAATACAGAAAGAGGTCATTTGACCCATTATGTCTGTATTGCAAATGTTGCTTTTCACTTGCTAACACACCTGGATATTGTCCAGATCTACGTGCATTTGAGTGTGGACCGCTTCATTATCTGATCATTGCATAATGGTCAGCAGTATTCACTAATCATCAGCAAACATTCACAGTTTTGAACTTATAATAGAATGAAGGTCATTAATGAAGCAGCTGAAGATGGTAGGGCCTAGGACATTATCTTGAAGAACTCCTACAGAGGTGCTCTGGAACTGAGATAACTAACCTTCAAAATGCACAGCCATCTTCCTTTGTGCTAGGTATGACTCCAACCAGTGGAGAGATTTCCCTCTGATTCCCATTGACTCCCGATTTGCTATGGATCCTTGATGTTACACTCAGTCAAATTTGGCATTGATGCCAAGTTTCTCCTCACCTGTAATTCAGCTGTTTTCTCCATATTTGAACCAAGGCTATAATGAGGTTAAGAGCCAGTAACATTGGTGGAACCCAAACTGGTTTTCAGTGAGCAAGTTATTGCTAAGCACGTGCTGCTTAAAAGAACAGTTGATGACACTTTCTATCACTTTGATGATGATCGAGAGTAGACTAATGAACAGGTTGGTGAGGGTGGGGTCATATATATTTTTCCCTCTTCTTGGTTCCCTGACCACACCTCACAGACCCAGTTTATCAGCTATGTCTTTTAGGACTCAACCACCAAGTAAGCCATACTGACATTTTGTGTTTTCACTGAGTAGCTTTGCTTTCCAAGAGCATATTTTGGAAATGCACATAGAGTTCATGATGTGCAATTATTTAATTTGCATCAATAATATATACTACATTTGTTGGAGACAAATGAAAAGCAGTGTTGACATTTAATTCCTACCTATGATAGGTTATTTAATCTCTGAGAATTTTAGTTATGTAGAAAGACAGGAGGGGATAATGGTTCAGCAATAGCATTCTCATCTCTGAATCAACAGGTTTGGATTTTGGCCCCATTTCTGGCAACAGCAATCAGAGTACTGATACTGGATACTGGGTTTATGTCCAATAGGATTACTTGAGAGCAATGCGGCAAAACCCTATTTTATGCATACATAGGACTCTTTAGCCTTGGTTGCAACCCATCTGGAAGAAGGTACCCTGAAGTTCAAAAGTATGAGGAAGACAATGGCAAGCCAACAAAATAGTTGCATTAAGATTTGGTTTCTACTGTGGTGAATGCAAATATCTAGTTATGAAATTCATCAACAAGAAAAATCATTGCCCATGGACAGAAAAAGCATAGCAATTTCCAAAAATCATTTATATAATTTTGACATCTCTCATATAACACTGTATTTTTTCAAGAATATGGTTTCAAGAACATTTAATTGAATATATATGATATAAAGCTTTAAATCATATAGTGAGATTTTCATTGAATACTCTTTATTTATACTGCGTGACACCAGTAACAACCATTTTCCAATCTCGTGCAGAATGCCAAATTTAGAAGAATCAATTTGGGCTGGAGAAGATGAAGAGGTTACAGAGCATCCTTATTATAACAGTATTCCTGGGAAAATCCCTCCTTCTGGTGGATTTATTGATGTCCGACTTAGAGAAACTCATCAGCTTGGGTTGAATCAGAGTCTGCCTGCACATTGTTTTGATATTACCCAGGTTGGTAAATTTTATGTGACTCACATTTCTCAATGTATTTTTATTAGCTTATATATTTTAAAGTATTAATTCCTTGAATCAAGTCTTAAAGGTAGACAATTGAATCTTGATGTTTTGCTTATTAACTATTCTAATTGTGATGAGATTGCTCCAAGCAATCACTGTGCTTTCTGTTCTAATGTAGCTTTCAAAATGCCAAACGTGAAAGCAAGTAGTACAGAAAATCTATATAAAGTACATTCATTTCTAGAGCTGTCACTAAAATGACCATTATTTCTGTTGATTAGAAATAGCTTTATTTATTCAGCATTGGCTTATTGTGTAATACAGTGCCCTATATACTCAGGGAGGATAATAACAAATTTTTCATTGATTGTCTGCAATGTGTTGGATTGTCTCAACCAGTTTAGCAATAAGATGCTAATGCTTACAGTGGTGTTCTATAGACTCCAACTATTCTTTTGTTTTATGCAAGTGACTTTTCTTCAGCTATGAGCCTAAATGGTGAGCAACAGTTGGCTAAACAGCAATGGGCATCACACCTGATGGCTCCAGAATCAGATTACTGAATTGGAATCTGAGAGTAGGATTTCCTTCTTCCTCTCTACAGTTAAGCTAAGTGCTATTGTAGCATCCTGCTCATTTTTGTTTGCATTTTATCAGGGGACACAGATTCACAGAATTGTTACACGATGTGTCTGCATCAGTTCTCCAAATTAACAGTTCAATCATATTATGAAGAGTAGTATTGAAACACTGGAGAACATGCAGAAAAGGAATTACAAGAATGTTACCAGAGTTGAGAATTTATACCTAACAGGAACATTTGCACATGTTAAGTCACTTTTCTCCGAGATCAGAAACCTGATTGGATCAATTAAAGTTTGAAGATTTCCAAGGTAGGAACAGGTTTTGTAGATAGCAGCATGTTCAAGAACTGTAAAGAAGCAAGGGAGGTTTGAGATAGGAGCAGTTTGCAAGATGGCAGAATCAAGCATTATTTTTGAGGAAGGGGGTGATATTGGCATACTTAAGGGAAAGGGTGGCAGTGCCTAAAGAGAGACAGCACTTACAATATTAGCTAACTTGGGGTCTTGGAAGAGAAGTTAGCTGATCTGCAGTATAGAGAGAATAGGATGATTGTAACAGGAGATCAGTCTCTTGAAAAGATGAGCTTAGAGAGGATGTGAGGGGAGTCAAGTGAAACTAATGAAAGAAGCAAGAATCAGGCTGCCCTGGTGGGTAGTGGAAAGGAGGAAAATTGCAAAGGCAGTTCACCAGATATGCATCCCTTGGGCTCAAACCGGCATGGAAAAAGGCCATTCCAGGAGAAATGGCCAGGATGACAGAAAATGTCTTCCTGGGGACTAGGAAACCAAAAGTGAAGGCGCAGTCATCATTGAGTAAATCAGGAGCTGGATAACTATTGTGCTAAATGGAAAGCTACCATCTCGATGACTGAGGACCTGAGTGCAGTTGTGAATGAATCACAAGGTTGTTTCTTCCAGGAATAATAATGAAGGAGCTATAGAGTAAAAAATTCAGAGCATAGAAATGCTATGCGGGTGGTGAATAATTTAAGAAGTATTTAGATTAGATTCCCTACAGTATGGAAACAAGCTGTTCAGCCCAACAAGTCCACACTGACCCTCCAAAGAGTAACCCCCTCCCGATCCATTCCCCTACTTTACATTTACCCCTGACTAATGCACCTAACACTATGGGCAATTTAACATTTCCTATTCACCTAGCATGCACTGTGGGAGGAAACCGGAGCACTTGGGGGAAACCCATGCAGACACTGGGAGAATGCACAAACTCCACACAGACAGTCCTCTGAGACTGGAATCAAACCCAGGTCCCTGGCACTGTGAGGCTGCAGTGCTAACCACTGAGCCACCGTTCTGCCCATGTGATCTTATCTGTCAGTGAAACTATGCAGGCAATGAGACTAGGTGAGGTGGAAAGCTGAAAGGGGTGGCTGTGAATATGTGTTGAGGAACTTATCAAGGAGATTTTTATGGAGGATAATTATTTGTTGAATCATTTAATAATTTATTGCACATCATTTAATTGACTTGCCTATTGTCCTTGTCGCCTTAGGGAATTGCAGGTTAGGGAGGAGTAGTCAAAGTATCCTTGGTGAGTTGCTATAGAGCATCTTGTAGATAATACACCATGTTGAAATGGTGCTCCAGTTATGGGGAAATTAAATATTTAAGGTGGTGGGTGGGGTGCCAAACAGATGGTTTGCTTCATCCTGGATAGTGTTCAACTTCTCGAGTGTTGTTAGACCCACATCATCCAGGCAAGTGAGGACTACTCCATCACACTCATGAGTCATGCCCTGTAGATGGTGTTCAGACTGTGGGGGGCCGAGCAATGAGGTACTTGTTGTGGTGTTCCCAGTCTCTGGCCTGCTAGTATAGCTACAACATTTATATGGCTGATCCATTTCCTGTTTAACACTAAGCCTTAAGAAGTTAATAGTGGAATAATTCAGTGATAGTAATGACATTGACTCAAAGGGAGATTGCTAGCTTCTCTCTTGTCATAGATGGTTATTGCTTAGCATTGTGTGATTTCTACTTCTCTTCCCAAGCCTAACTACTGTCCTTTTATTGCTGCTTGTGGAGACAATCTGTAGATTTGCAAATGCAGTTGAATACTCAGAAATATTACCATTTTTGGCAATGTGATCAATCAAACATCATTGATGAAGCAATTGAATTAAGGTTGACCTCGGATACACTGAGGAATTACTGCAAGAATATTCTGGTACTGAGATGTAGTTATTGACAACCACAGCCATCTTTCTTTTTTCAAGTTGTGACTCCTGTCAACAGAAATTGGTGTTTAATTTTAAAAAGGATCTTCAATGCTGCACTTGATAAAAAGTTGCCTTGATTTCAGGAGGATTCACTCTCACTTCACCTCTGGAAGTCAGCTCCTTTGTCCATATTTGGACCAAGGCTATGATGAGGTCTTGACCAGAGTGGGTCTAGGGAAGAATTAATTGGAACAAAACTAGAGGCATCAACTCAGATTTAAATAAAGAATAGTTGATTTGGTCATAAAAACACAAGACATATGGCAGGACAGATGATGAGTTACAAGCATAGTACGTGGGCACTGGTGTACACCAGTGCGATCCACAGTGACCATATATGCACTAAGTGTTTTTGGCTTGAGAAACTTTAGTTAAGATTGAATAAGCTATGGACAGTATAATGCCTCAAGGAGGGGTAAGTTGCCGAGAGATTTTGTTCTAAAAGAGAATTGTAACTCTTGGCCTAGAGTATTCTTACATGGCCCGTGGTCGGTACAAGCGAGTGTGACTGTAAGTGAAGTTGTGTGGGGATTAAAAAGGTAGACTTTCAAACTTTACAATTAACCAATGGCTTTGTTGTTCTTAGAGTCAGAGATGTACAGCATGGAAACAGACCCTTCGGTCCAACCCGTCCATGCCAACCAGATACCCAACCCAATCTAGTCCCACCTGCCATCACCCGGCCCATATTCCTCCAAACCCTTCCTATTCATATACCCATCCAAATGCCTTTTAAATGTGGCAATTGTACCAGCCTCCACCACTTCCTGTGGCAGCTCATTCCATACATCTTTTCTGAACCCTTTCAAGTTTCACAACATCTTTCCAATAGGAAGGAGACCAGAATTGCATGCAATATTCCAACAGTGGCCTAACCAATGTCCTCTACAGCCTCAACATGACCTCCCAACTCCTATACTCAGTACTCTGACCAACAGAACAAAGCATACCAAATGCCTTCTTCACTACCCTTATCTACCTGTGACTCCACTTTCAAGGAGCTATGAACCTGCACTCCAAGGTCTCTTTTTTTCAGCAACACTCCCTAGGACCTTACAATTAAGTGTATAAGTCCTGCTAAGATTATGGTTTGTCTGAATGAAAATGAGGGCTGCAAGGTGGATGATTTTGTAACATGGTGCAGAGAGTAATTTAAGTTGGACAAGATAATAGATGTGATAAATGTAGTGGTAGTAGAAGATAATATAATTTGGGAATAGGCACAATTTTCTGCAGCTGAGAGTATTAATCCAGAAAACTATGTTGCTTGTCCAGTGGCAGCATTTGGGACATCTATTTGTAGTTAGAGAAGAACTTGCAGTGAAACAAGGAGGATCGAATTAGTGTGCTTTATGTGGCTATCTGTCAAGGGAGTATGTGCAGCTACGAGGGATATAGAGTCATAGAGTCACACAGCCTGCATTTGGCCCATATCATTCTAAACCATTCCTATTCATATAGCTGTCCAAATGTCTTTTAAATGTTGGAATTACACCTGCATCTAGCACATTTCATTCAACACACAAACCACCCTCTGTGTGAAACAATTATCCCTCAGCTCCCTTTTAAATCATTCTATTCTCATCTTTAAATTATGCCCCCTACTTTTGAACTTTCCTACCTTAAGGAAAAGACCTTTGCTATTCACTGTATCTATGCCAGTCATGATTTTATAAAGCCACCCCTTAATCTCTTCTATAAGGCCACCCCTTAATCTCTTCCACTCCAGGGAAAGAACTACCAGCCTATCCAGCTTCTCCTTACAACTCAAACCCTCCAATTTCGCTACCACCCTTCTAAATCGTTTGTGTACCCTTTCCAATTTAATAACATCTTTCTCATAGCAGGGTGACCCAAACTATGCACAGTACTCCAAAAGTGGCCTCACTAATGTACAACCTCAACAAGACATCCCAACTCCTATAGGCAAAAGTGAGTACTGCAGATGATGGAGATTAGCGTCAGGAGTGTAGTGCTTGAAAAGCACAGTAGGTCAGGCAGCATCTGAGGAGCAGGAAAATTGACATTTTGGGCAAAAGCCCTTCATTCCTGATGGAGGGCTTATGCCTGAAACGTCGATTTTTCCAGCTCCTCGGATGCTGCCTGACTTGCTGTGCATTTCCAGCACTATACTCTTGACTCTCATCCCAAGTCCTATGCTCAAAGGTTTGAGCAACAAAAGCAAGCATGCTACATGCCTTCTTAATGGCCCTGTCTACCTGTGTTGCAACTTTCAATGAACTATGGGCCTGAACCCCTCGGTGTCTCACTCCCCAGCGCCCTACCATTAACTGTGTAAGTCCTTGTTGATCTGACTGAAATACAATGCTTTGCATTTATCCAAAATAAACTTGATTTGCCATTTCTCAGCCCATTGGCCCAGATAAAGATCCTGTTGTACTCTGAGATAAATGTCTTCACTGTCTACTTTACCACCAATTTTGGTGGCATCCGCAAACTTACCAACCATGCTTCCTATGTTCTCATCTAAATTGTTTATATAAATGACAACAACAGCGGACCCAGAACTGATCCCTGCAGAACACCACTGGTCATAGGTCTGAAAAACAGCTCTCCACCACCACCCTCTGATATTTACTAAAATATAAAACCAGAGAGATGATAATCTCTCTAGATCACTACCCAGGCCACAAGCAAATTGACATAGAATAAAATTAGAGATTTTAATGCATGATTTAAAGACTGTCATAATAGAAAAGGATTTTGATTCATAGGGCACTAGCACCAGTACTGGGGAAAGTACCACTGTACCAGTGGCATGGTCTTCACCTGGACAATGTTGAGACTAGTGTTCTGGTGAGTCACATAAAAGGACAGTACTGGAGGCTTTGAACTAAATAGTGGAAATGAGGGATCATGTAAGGAGAAATGTGGTCATTTAAAGAGGAAGAACAAGGCCACAGAGCAGCACTGATAATTTGCATAAAATACTGATACTACATTCACCCATTGCTACAAAATCCTTTGGCATTTTTATTACCATTGATTGAAAAATAAACAGTTAAGTATAATCAACATCTGCATGAGACTCAAGTTGGGGAAGAAAAAGAACGGATATCATTCCAAAGAAAGAAATGTTTGTATTATTTTACTTTTTCTTACTCTGTGTTGTTTTAGGCATGGAACCCTTTAGTGTTGAACAATTTTACTTTGTTACTGTAGCCAGTGTTAGCCATTGGACAAGATCAAAGCTACTATCAAGGGCCAGATCTGGGCGAAAACCACAGTGAAGACCGGAGACAAGCGCTCGGCAGATATGGTAAATAAATAACCTTTTGAGAAATACCTGTCTTTGAAACAGTAGGAAAATTCACAGGAGAAACTGTGTAAAGTGAATGAGATTTGAGGGATCCTCCATGAATGTGGTCAATAGAGGGCACTGTGTCAGATTTTTATTCATTAAATAGATTGTTTATATAATACCATGGAAGAGTTCTAAATATCATTTGAAAAAAAAACACAACCATGTAAATTATTTTGAAAATGTATTGTGCAACACAGAGAATGACATAATCAGTAGAAACAGCATACCTGCCTCTTCTGAGTACATTTTTTCCACAGAAAAAGAAAATTGCTGAACACTTTTTTTGAAGTGAAATGATGACATTTCACAATTTAGTATTCCTGATCCATGTCAATAAATAATACAAAAACACAGAGGGCAACACAACCAAAATCATTCCATTTAGCGTGTCTGTGCTGGCTCTTTACTGTAATAATTCAAAACTAATCTCATGACCTAGTGGCAGCAGTGTGTACCATCTATAAGATGTACTGTAACAACTCATCAGATTTTCCCAATTATAAGATGGAGTTAAAACTTTCTTTAAATTGTGTTTCCTGTTTGTACTGGGCTGTAAGCTTGTCATCTGCTGAAAATGGATGTGAGGAAACATTTTGCAAAATTAACTTGTGACAATTTAATAGACTTCAGGCAAAATTCTTGCTGCCACTAATTGTACAGAATGCTACATGCAGTCAACATTTCCAGTACTGTTCATTTGTTGTAATAAATTGGCACCAACTTGACACAGGCATAGCAAAGACATTGAAGCCTATTGTTTCCAGCTGTCCAACTCCATCAACAGAGTCTTAGAATCAACCATGTCTGTTATTGGTGTCTTAGCTTTCGTTGTGGTACAAATAGCAGAAACTCAATGTCATACTGCTGTGGTGGAAGTTCAGATTGGGGTACTGAAATGTTCTGATTGTGTGTATGATAGATATTCATTCACATCTTTGGTAAGTAAATGTTCTACCCTTCACAGATAATGCAAATGTGGGTAATTTGCCATAGTGTTAAAGGTTTAGATGGAGAGGAATTTCTTAAGTGTGTGCAAGAGAGTTTTCTGATTCAGTATGTGTATGTACCTACTAGAGAAGGTGCAAAACTTGACCTACTCTTGGGAAATAAGGCAGGGCAGATGACTGAGGTGTCAGTGGGGGAGCACTTTGGGGCCAGCGACCAAAATTCTATTCGTTTTAAAATAGTGATGGAAAAGGATAGACCAGATCTAAAAGTTGAAGTTCTAAATTGGAGAAAGGGAAATTTTGATGGTATTAGGCAAGAACTTACGAAAGCTGATTGGAGGCAGATGTTCGCAGGTAAAGGGACGGCTGGAAAATGGGAAGCCTTCAGAAATGAGATAACGAGAGTGCAGAGAAAGTATATTCCTGTCAGGGTGAAAGGGAAGGCCGGTAGGTATAGGGAATGCTGGATGACAAAAGATATTGAGGGTTTGGTTAAGAAAAAGAAGGAAGCATATGTCAGGTATAGACAGGATAGATCGAGTGAATCCTTAGAAGAGTATAAAGAAAGTAGGAGTATACTTAAGAGGGAAATCAGGAGGGCAAAATGGGGACATGAGATTGCTTTGGCAAATAGAATTAAGGAGAATCCAAAGGGTTTTTACAAATATATTAAGGACAAAAGAGTAACTAGGGAGAGAATAGGGCCCCTCAAAGATCAGCAAGGCGGCCTTTGTGTGGAGCCACAGAAAATGGGGGAGATACTAAATGAATATTTTGCATCAGTATTTACTGTGGAAAAGGATATGGAAGATGTAGACTGTAGGGAAATAGATGGTGACATCTTGCAAAATGTCCAGATTACAGAGGAGGAAGTGCTGGATGTCTTGAAACGTGGATAAATCCCCAGGATTAAAGGTGGATAAATTCCCAGGACCTGATCAGGTGTACCCGAGAACCCTGTGGGAAGCTAGACATGTGATTGCTGGGCATCTCGCTGAGATATTTGTGTCATCGATAGTCACAGGTGAGGTGCCCGGAAGACTGGAGGTTGGCAAACGTGGTGCCACTGTTTAAGAAAGGTGGTAAAGACAAGCCAGGGAACTATAGACTGGTGAGCCTGACCTCGGTGGTGGGCAAGTTGTTGGAGGGAATCCTGAGGGACAGGATGTACATGTATTTGGAAAGGCAAGGAATGATTCTGGATAGTCAACATGTCCTTGTGCATGGGAAATCATGTCTCACAAACTTGATTGAGTTTTTTGAAGAAGTAACAAAGAAGATTGATGAGGGCAGAGCAGTAGATGTGATCTATATGGACTCCAGTAAGGCGTTCGACAAGATTCCCCATGAGAGACTGATTAGCAAGGTTAGATCTCATGGAATACAGGGAGAACTAGCCATTTGGATACAGAACTGGCTCAAAGGTAGAAGACAGAGGGTGGTGGTGGAGGGTTGTTTTTCAGACTGGAGGTCTGTGACCAGTGGAGTACCACAAGGATCGGTGCTGGGCCCTCTACTTTTTGTCATTTACATAAATGATTTGGATGCGAGCATAAGAGGTACAGTTAGTAAGTTTGCAGATGACACCAAAATTGGAGGTGTAGTGGACAGCGAAGAGGGTTACCTCAGATTACAATAGGATCTGGACCTGATGGGCCAATGTGCTGAGAGGTGGTAGATGGAGTTTAATTCAGATAAATGTGAGGTGCTGCATTTTGGGAAAGCAAATCTTAGCAGGACTTATACACTTAATGGTAAGGTCCTAGGGAGTGTTGCTGAACCAAGTGACCTTGGAGTGCAGGTTCATAGCTCCTTGAAAGTGGAGTCGCAGGTAGATAGGATAATGAAGAAGGCGTTTGGTATGCTTTCCTTTATTGGTCAGAGTATTGAGTTCAGGAGTTGGGAGGTCATGTTGCAGTTTTACAGGACATTGGTTAGGCCACTGTTGGAATATTGCGTGCAATTCTGGTCTCCTTCCTATCGGAAAGATGTTGTGAAACTTGAAAGGGTTCAGAAAAGATTTACAAAGATGTTGCCAGGGTTGGAGTATCTGAGCTACAGGGAGAGGCTGAACAGGCTGGGGCTGTTTTCCCTGGAGTGTCGGAGGCTGAGGGGTGACCTTATAGAGGTTTACAAAATTATGAGGGTCATGGATAGGATAAATAGACAAAGTCTTTTCTCTGGGGTCGGGGAATCCAGAACTAGAGGGCATAGGTTTAGGATGAGAGGGGAAAGATGTAAAAGAGATCTCAGGGGCAACGTTTTCACGCAGAGGGTGGTACGTGTATGGAATGAGCTGTCAGAGGAAGTGGTAGAGGCTGGTACAATTGCAACATTTAAGAGACATTTGGATAGGTATATGAATAGGAAGGGTTTGGAGGGATAATGGGCCAGGTGCTGGCAGGTGGGACTAGATTGTGTTGGGATATCTGGTCAGCATGGACTGGTTGGGCTGAAGGGTCTGTTTCCATGCTGTACATCTCTATGACTGTATGACTCTAAATGATTTTAATCAATGCTGATAAGGTGGTGACAAGTTCCTATCCAATGGGCAATTTATGGGCCTGTTGCTGAATAAGGTTTAGAGTATATTTTTTGTTTAATAGACCATAATCTTTTAAAAAGTAGAATGCATGAAAGAACTAAGAGCAATAAATTAAGTGTAAGGATTTTAGCGTTGAATTGAAATAATCTTTATCATACAAACTTGATCAAAATAAATATATTTAAAAATGACTAGATAAGTAGACAGGTAAAATAATGATTCTAAACCATATATAATGTTTATAGAATTAAGACTCTAACTTTCAAGAGGGGGGAGGGTAGGGAGAGAGAGCAAGTCTTCCAGTTCTACTGATATGGATCCATTTGCTTCCCACTCCCCCACTTTTACTTGAATTACAGTTCCTTTGTGCATTCACGTGTGTTTAGTCATTAAAGCCCAGCATTTCAACTACCTTACCTTTCTAACCTTTAAACTCTTAAAGAAATATAATTCAAGGCTTTTGGAGCACAAATCTTCAAGATGCTTTAATTGCATTCATCCAATTTTATATTACAAACTTAAATTCCTAAAATTGAGAAAAAAACTAATGCAAAGGAACCATGAACTAGATATTCACAACCATAGTCACACCCTTTGGTTCAGTTACATGGGAAGGTTAATATGTGGTGTCTGCAAAGCACCATATGTGTTGCCAATGGCACCTTACAGTATGGGAAAGCAGATAACTCACGGTCGCTCCATTTTGCTCTCTCTGGCAAGAGGCAATAAATAAAGTTCTCTCTCTTACATAAGGCACTGAAGTGGTTTAATAAAGCATGCTGTTAATATCTTCGCAAGAGTCATAACGGTTTACAGCCACTTTCATCTTCACAACAACTTTCTTTGAATTCTTTACCATTTGCTGAGTTTATTATGCACCAACAACTTAGTGAAGTGCTCAAATACCATCTCATACTTTAATCATTACTGAGAATCAACTACATAAATTGCTCCCTCAATGTTTTGCCCCAGACATGGCTTCCTGCTGAGAATCGTACTCCCTCTCTTTTCCGTCCTCCGACTTCTAGCTCTTCCTCTGCTCATTCTTCCAAACATGCTCAATTTTAAGAGAATTGCATACTAAGGTACCAATGTATGGAAACGTATGGTTTCTGCATAAACTTTTAAGTCACCGAAAATGTACTTCCACACTTGCTACATTACTTCTTGCATATTCCTGAAACTGTAGAATTGTGGTAACAGCCAGAAGAAGTAATCCAGCACTGGCTTGTAGTTGGCTGATCATCCCTGTGAATACTACATGTTGAGTGTCTGTCATGCCAATAAACATGTGTTCAACTGTGGGAGATTGAGAGGGCATGGGCTGAGGTGTGCAGCTTCAAATTTACATGTTGGTACCAAATAAGTAGTACTTGCTGATTGTCATTGTGATCTGTCTGCTCTGCATTCTTCCGACAGATATTTTGAGGGGCATGGATAGGATAAATAGACAAAGTCTTTCCCTGGCGTGGGGGATTCTAGAACGAGAGGGCATAGGTTTAGAGTGAGAGGGGAAAGATATAAAAGAGACCTAAGGGGCAACTTTTTTACAAAGAGGGTGGTATGTGTATGGAATAAGCTGCCAGAGGAAGTGGTGGAGGCTGGTACAATTGCAACATTTAAAAGGCATCTGGATGGGTATATGAATAGGAGGGGTTTGGAGGGATATGAACCAGGTGCTGGAGGGCGGGACTAGAATTGGGTTGGGATTTTGGGTCGGCATGGATGAGTTGGACTGAAGGGTCTGTTTCCTTGCTGTACATTTCTATGACTCTATGACTTTATTTGGTGTGTGCTCTCTAATCACTTTACCAATACACAATCCGTCGTTCTTCAGACAGAATTGTATGTGCATGTCACAGACACCATTTTGGAATCTTAAAGGACCTGTTAGCCCTCCGAAAATAGGTAATATCGTGCTGAGTTGCTGTCCACTAAGCCTTTGATTCTGTCCAGATCTGGGCAAACCATCCTAAATTTGGCCTGACCATTGTAAAGCCTTATCATATATTTTGTAGATGTACATTATTAGCATCTATGTAAGGTACTGTACTTATCACTACAGAAGATTTTCAAAATGGAAAAATACTACATAATTGGCATGTCAGGCCTTGAACCCCCACCTATGGATTATGAAACAACCCATCCACTCATTACTAATTCATCGCTAATGACTGGCATAATCTAGGAGTGACATATAAAGATTTGTTTCAAATAATGAGTAAGTGTATTTTACTATGAAGTGATCTGAACTTCATCTTTTTTTTACATTTTCCATAGCTCCTTGAGATTTAGCAAGAACAGTAGAAACTGAGCAATAAACTAGTCCCTTCTTTCTTTGCATAGACGCCTGAAACAATAGAACCACGATTTCTGAAGAAGGGTCGCTGGGCTCAAAACATTGACTCTGCTTTCTCTCCACAGATGCTGGCAGACTGGCTCAGTTTCTTCAGCTATTTCTGTTTTTGTTTGTAATGCATTGGTACTAGTTCCATAATAATGATGGAATACC
The DNA here is from genome assembly GCF_037043375.1 of Chiloscyllium plagiosum. Lineage (NCBI taxonomy): Eukaryota > Metazoa > Chordata > Chondrichthyes > Orectolobiformes > Hemiscylliidae > Chiloscyllium > Chiloscyllium plagiosum. The sequence goes on from NW_028270140.1 coordinate 62,669,001, forward strand.
AAAGCTTGCAAAAATAAAAAGAACATCAAAACTTAAAAATGATAAAAGCAAAAGATATAGAAATTCCACAAAGCCTTTAGAGATAGAGGAAGTATAGTGGTTTAGGATTTCTATCCACCATACTGCTCTACCTCTGACTCTGATGGAGTCAGAGATCAAGCCATTGGAATATTCTGAGTGAGCACCTACAGCTGGAGCACTCTAACAGAGACACTGAAGGGTTGGGAAGCAGAGCAACCATGTGTTATTTCAAGGTAGGACAGCTGAGGCCAGTATTACTGCTCATAATGTGATTTCCTGTGGATTAGGGAGACAAAACACAAAATCAGGCTGAAGAAAACTGTCTGCATAATCTTTTGCATTCCCCTTGAGGAAAAGATGGATACATTTGTTACAGATTTCTTAATTCTGCTAAGATCAATGTTCTTTTATTTTCCTTTATCAATAGACCCACAGTGGAACCTACATCTGTTCTTTGCAGACAGGTCAGTAATGAGTCAGGCTGGTTGAAGTTCCTAATGTAATCTTAGAATCTTCACAAACACTGTCAAAGTTTCTCTGTAATATTGTGAGGATTGGACCAAGAAGCTCATACTTCATCAATGAAATATTTATGGGCTGTCAATCCAATAGATCTAGGTTCTTCTCCACAATCCTAAATCCTCCTCTCTACACCTTTGTTTAGAAGTAATTATTGAAACTTCCCTTACATATTCCTCATTTAAAATCTGCAGGATCCTCTACTGATGTATGCATTCGACCGGAGGTGAGACCTTCATTATCCAAAGATGGAGAAGTACCAACATATGTGAACACTCAACATCTAGATCTCCAGGCTCTAACAACATTGCAAGTAGATCTCAACACCAACACAGGAACCAATGAATTAACAAATAACAGTGAAAACCAATCAAAAAAAGATGTCTTTGATATGAGTAAGTTTCGATCTTACTTACATTTTTCTTTAAGTTTCAACTATGTCAGAACCATTGGCATTCAGTTATAGACAAATATTTTAATTAATCTGCTCAGATATATTATGATGTACCACTGAAGCAGGTGGAATTTGAATCACGGTCTTCCAGCTCAAAGGTGGTTAGGTTGGTGGTAGCACTGTATCAAAGAGCCCTCAGCATTCACGAATATATTGGTGATTATAAGCAAAAGAAAGGTTTTATGATCTTTCATTTATTTGTGATTGTCAACTGCAGATGTCTACTCAATAAACTGATCCTGCCACACCATTACCTCAATATAAATCAAACTGTAGTTTGTAATCCTATTAGTTAGACTTGTTTCTTTATGTTTAAAATTTTACATTTTTTGCTTGCAATGTTACTGGAAGTGCAAGTTAACAATAATAAAATGTGAGTAACAAGAAATCTGTGCCCTTACTGAAAATGAGAAAAACAGTATATCTCTTTATCCAATTAGATTATATTGCAAATGCGCATTATACTTAAAATTGCTTAAAGGACTAAATTTTAGGGGATAGTGGAAAATGAACTTACCTAAATTTTGTGGAAGTACCTGGAGTAGTTTTTTTTAAAAGATACCTTCGAAAGTTCATTGCAGAAATTGGAGATTTTGTTTTAACAAAACATCCCATTAATCATGTAACTGATGATAACTGCTTGCTTTGTCTTAGATCTCTATTGTGGCTGTTTGGAACAGTGACCATTTTGGAGAAGGTTCTTGTTTAATCTGGTTCAATTGCAGGGAAGACTGCCCAGGAACAAGCTGAGTTGGAGGAAAGCTTGCGCAGATCAAGCTTCCCAGCTGATCTCCCTCATTTCTAAAATAAAAACCCTTTTATTGAGTTCAGGGCAAAATCTAATAGTTCTGTTGAAAGAGATTGTATTTCCTAAGCATGTAAAACCACAGGACTTCAGACATTAGGGACTTGACTATGCATGCCAGAATGTCAGGGTAGCAGACTCGAGAACGTCCTTGTTTCAAACTTTCACCTTTAGAGAGAGAGAGAGAGAGCGTGTGTGCGTGTGTGCGCGCACGCGCACATTACTAACTGTGAATGTGAACTAATGGAACTTCATTCAATAATTTTTGTTTTGATCATTGGTTTATTAAAATGCCTGGTTGTCACATTTTGTTGTTTACAGCTGATATTTCATTAGTCTACTGAGTAACTGGAGGAAGTATTTAGTGTATGTGGTGTCCCATGAAGTAGTTGGCCTCGAGAGACAGTGCACTCCTCTAGCTTCAGTTATAACAATTGGAGGATTGTGACTTAAACAGACAAAGGATTGGGAAGAAGAGTGGATTAACATAGGCAATTTCAAATAAAGAAAAAGAATCAAAGGGAGCTTTTATAAGATGGAGGACAAAAAGGTACAGAAATGAAAATTTTAAAAATGTTAAAGGTAATATTTAGCATTTTGTACATCTTCTAAAACAATTGACATTCTGAGGAAATAAGATGCCACATTCATAATTGTACACTTTTTGAGCAAGGAAATTTGAATAGCATTCATTAACAATTATTACATTAGTAAAAGGGTACTTATGCCATTAATTACTAGATTGAACAGGTTAAAGGACAAGTACAGCAATTCATGTAAATTACAGGGAGGTAAGTTATTAGTTTTAAATCTAAGATAGATACATTTTTGTTAAATATTTGTTAAGTATTAGTAGTATTTTGTTAGGTATTAAAGGATATGGGTCAAAGGTAAGTATGTTTGAGGCCACAGATCTCATTCAATGGCAGAACAAGTTCAAGGGACTGAACAGCGTACCTCTGTTCATAAATTTCTACATAAAGCACAAGCTAAGCCAGCAGAAACTTGCGATTGTAATGCTTCACAATTCATAGGGTCTATCATAGTTTTATTGAGTCACAAGTTGATTAAACAACCAGTAGGTAATTTGTGATGAGAGAGAAACTATATGTGTAAATCATGTTTGGGATTAACTATCTTCATCTTGAGTTTTCTGCTCGAAGGTATACCTGACCCATAGGGCGCAATCTCCACCACAGGTGGAGCAAGAAGGCAGTTGAAAATTTCACATCAGCCAGAAATGGAATTGAACCCCATGCTGATTACAATCTGATCCACACAAGTTGTCCACCCAACTGAGTCTCGCTAAAGAGACAAAAATTACTCTTATGTAAATATTGTAGCCTGGAGCTTTGGATATTCTTGATGGAAGCTTCAATTTATTTCCATCACACAACTGACCAGGTAACACTCTGGTCTGAAAAATGTTTTGCTGGAAAAGTGCAGCAGGTCAGGCAGCATCCAAGGAGCAGGAGAATCGATAAAAGGTAGGGAGGAGGGTTAAGGTGAGGTGAGGGCCGGAGAGGGGGTGGGGGCGGGGAGGTCGGGAAGAAGATTGCAGGTCAAGAAGGCGGTGCTAAGTCCGAGGGTTGGGACTGAGATAAGGTGGGGGGGAGGGGAAATGAGGAAGCTGGAGAAATCTGCATTCATCACTTGTGGTTGGAGGGTTCCTAGGCGGAAGATAAGGCGCTCTTCCTCCAGGCGTCATGTTGCACCTTTCCAGCCTATCACCCTTACCTTAACCTCCTTCCACCTATCGCATTCCCAACACCCCTCCCCCAAGTCCCACCTCCCTACTTTTTATCTTAGCCAGCTTGGCACACCTTCCTCATTCCTGAAGAAGGGCTTATGCCCGAAACGTCGATTCTCCTGCTCCTTGGATGCTGCCTGACCTGCTGCACTTTTCCAGCAACACATTTTTCAGCTCTGATCTCCAGCATCTGCAGTCCTCACTTTCTCCTAGGTAACACTCTGGTTCTATTACCTGCCATTAGTATATGTTGGATGGTTTTACAAGGTGATACTCACTCTGTTTGGCTGTGTCATGAATGCACCTTCTTTGTTTATCAAATCTTTGAGTTGGACTTGAGCCTGGAGCTTCTGGACAACAGGAAGGATGTTACCACAGCACCACAAGAGCTTTAGGATTAACTATACTTATTATTATATTGTACTTATACTAAATATATTTGTAATACGTGCTATTGGGAGAGAAACTCTCATGCAACCTCCAGTTTTCAAAGGGAGTAATGTATCTCTACCAGCTTCCTAATGTCCTAGTAATTATGCCTGATTACATATAGTTGTACTTATTGCTACCAAGTTATCATACCATCTTGTTAACAAAGAACAATGCATCTTCTGTAGATACATTATGGTGGTTTATCCTCCACCACGAATCACTAGGTAAGCCTAAGACAAAACAAGACCAAAGACTTGGTAACAGCAAACTACTTTAAACAGACCTTACCCAGTATTATACACAAGTAGAGGTGGAAAATACCACAGAGTACCAGGAGTGGTTATCGGGGACAAAATCACATATTTACAGTGGTCTTAATCTGACTTCCCCCTTGAAAAGAAATCTAAAAGCCTCAAAACAAAAGGAAATATTCAAGAAAGTGAGTTTACATTATAACAGCATGACTGCTTTAAGGAGACACAAATAGTCAATCAACAACTGAAACATGATCATTGACAGAGGGAGACTGCAGTAGCCATAGAAATGGTAAAATGGCAAGCTTATTACTCCAAAGGTAAAACCTCATTCTGAAGTTGGTAAGTAAAAGAAAGAAAGAAAAGCCAGCTACACTTATAAAATATTTCAGTTAAATAGAAACTGAAGACTTCAGGAAGTAAATTTTGCAATTGCTAAGGGAAAAGGGAACAGCATTGAGAAATAACATAACAACTAGAAATTAGAGGCAAATGAGTGTAGAGGAGATCCTTCACTCTCACAACAAATATTGCTGTCACCTACATTAGGCTCCACAATGCACAGCTACAAGAAACCATGAAAGGGTCAGAAGTGAGATTTAAATCAGGACCATAGAATTGGGAAGGATTCAGAATTTATTTTAGTTGAAAATGAGCAAATGTGAAGAAATCTATTAAAAGTAATCTGACAGAAAAAGAAAACTCAACACAAGTTAAAGACTCAAAGGGCTGAGGCTCAGTAATTAAGACATGATTCTGGCAAGAAGATGTATGAACGCCAAATCCAGAGAATTTTTTTTTTAAAACATGTAAAACAAAGTACTTTGTGTTTTAGACCACAAGAGGCAAGAGATTGCCTATTTTATATGGCAAGAAGTGAGAAGATGCAATCTTGGCTGACAGAAAAAAAAAGTGGGGAGCCACAATTTTGATCATTTTGAAAAATGGGAGCACCCTGAAAAAGGTGGGTAAACCCAGTAAACAGTAAATACAATATTACAAAGAAACAGATGTAAAAGTCTTGGAAGCAGTAAGTTACTACAGAACAGCTAGCACGGCGGCACGGCGGTTAGCACTGCTGCCTCACAGCGTCAGAGACCAAGGTTCAGTTCCCGCCTCAGGCGACTGACTGTGTGGAGTTTGTACGTTCTCCCCGTGTCTGCGTGGGTTTCCTCCGGGTGCTCCGGTTTCCTCCTGCAGTCCAAAAATGTGCAGGTTAGGTGAATTGGCCATGCTAAATTGCCCGTAGTGTTAGGTGAAGGGGTAAATGTTGGGGATTGGGTCTGGGTGGGTTGCGCTTCGGCGGGTCGGTATGGACTTGTTGGGCCAAAGGGCCTATTTCCACGCTGTAAGTAATCTAATCTAATCAGCTACTATGGACTAATGCCTAACTGGGAAAATCTGTAGTTGAGTCTTCAAGCTCCAAGCTATTTAAAGTCTCCCAGCAAGGCCTTCTGCAGTCTCCCACAATTAAACTCAACGACTTTTCAATGGCAACATTGTAGTCGTTGGAGTAGGTGTGTGGGAGCACCAGGACAATCAAAGGCACTTGCAGGACAGGTCCAAAGATGTACAAGGGTGAGTAGAACATTTGTCCTTGTATAATTGATTTGTTGTTTAATAGTAATATTATGGCAAGGTCATTGTTGCTGGATCTTGACTAAGATGTTGGTATAATGGGACACCAAAATGAACAGAAGAATAGAATATGACAATGCAATGGTCACCCAACATCAACAACAAATCCAGAGTAAAAGCATCACATCTTTCTTGCCATGTTATCCTCTGCATCTGCCTCTGCAATGAGCTGCTCCTTTAATCGTGACTGGTTCTCTCTTGCAGTTGGTGCTGAGGTGCCAGTGGAGTAAAGAGAACAGTTTTAAGTCTTTTACAAAGAAATGCTCAGCTAACTAGAAGCCAGGAAAATTTAAAGGCACTGAAGTAAGAAATGTGAGTTCTTTAGCTTGCAACTGTAGATGTTTAAGAGTTATTACATGGATCATGGATAAATCTGGTGGATACTATTGTGATGAAAATTGTGTCACTTGGCCAGTTTGATGCTGAAATCTTGGGTATTATTATCTCCACTGCACAGACAGTAGTACTCTAGAAGCTTCAGTCACTCTGCAATCACCTCCTTCTACACCTCCTTTTGATCTCGTACCTTTCCACAAACGCTTAGGAGAGACAACACCTGCTTGTCACCAGCCAAGGCCCAACAATGCTTTCAAGTGATTTACTTGTCCATCTTTCCATTTGACCTGCTGTATTCGCTAGTCAGTGTGATTTTCTTTATGTTGAGGCGATGAAATATAAACTGAGCGACTGCTTAGTGAAACATCTCTGTTCAATCTGCAAGCGTGAGCCTGAGCTTCCTATCAATTGTTATTTCAATTCCCAATCATGCTTCTGCCCTGACCTTTCTGTCTTTGGTCTGACACTGTCTTCCAATGAAATTCAATGCAAGCCTTGAGGAAAAGCACCTTATCTTTTGACTTGTGCCATATGACTTTCTGGACACATTGCTAAGTTCAATAATTTTAAACCATAACCTTGCCCTCCATTTTGTTTCATATATGATTTTCTGCTTGTTCTATGATTTTATAATTATTTATTCCTTGACTTTGCATTTGGAAGATTGTTATCCAGCTATTTACATCTCATCTGTTCACAACTTTTGTCTCTTTATCCGTTACCATGGGCTTTGTACCATAAAATTTTGTTTAATTGCTCTTGCCATTCTCCCTTTTACAGAGCATCTTTTTTGTTTTTCTCCTCCCACAACCTGTCAATTCTGATGGAAGGTTATAGACCTGAAATGTTAACTGTATTTCTCTTCATAAATGATACCTGACATGCATTTTGGTTTTATTCAAAGTGGAATAGTTTGGCTGAATGGCCTGTTTCATTGCTATAATTCTCCACCTCCTCTTCTTGGAGTAATTGCGGTCTTCCCATCGAGAACTCAATATCCCCGATGGAAAAAATTATCACATGAACAACACCATCTACACACCACCATTCAACAACCACGTTCATACATTCCCTACTATCTACCCCAATACAGGATAGTGAAATATAGGTTGCCACACACAGTTTTCTGGCATAAAAATGAGCACTATCAAATAAATCTAGCAGCAAGGTCCTGATTTAAATAAGGGCAGTGGTTAGTGGAGTTGGAAGTATTAACTTATTCACTTGCAGTGATCATACTCTAGGCAGATCTTAAAGAGGTCTGACAATTGTTTTAATTTGAATCCATTTCATTCTCTTGGTTGCTGAGACCCTACCCTTACATTTGTGCTAAATTGTAAGAAATTGAAGATATAATATTATAACAAATATGTTAAAGTAAGACTTCTTAATGTATTAAAATCAGATTGTAACAGAGGAGAGAAACAGAACTGGACAAAGAAAACAAGTGATGATTTTACTATTTCTCATTTTCAGTAGCCATTTTGGTGAACGTAAGGATGTTTTGCTGTACTGATCTGTCCCATATCATATTAAAATGAATGAGAGCAATTAAAAAGATTATTTTTGGAGACCGACATTCATGTGAATCTTGATGGCAATAGAAGTGGAGTTAAGTATTGATCACTCCAGCAGTTGAAGTGCAGAAACAAAATGAACTGCATTTACTGATGTCACAAATCATCAGAAAAAGAATTCTTCTCTGAATTTCCAAGTTATTGGATGTTTTAATTATGCCCTGTTGTATTTTAGAAGTAACTGAATATTATTTCAAGTTTCTCATCCACCCACTTAAATCACAGAGAAAGGACTAAACACAAACCACAAGCTGCGTGTATAATTATAATTTCAAGGCATTAACAAATAGTTCCACAAAGGTCAGAAAACACTGGAGCTTTTATGCACTTGATAAATATATTTCACTATCCTGTATTGGGGTAGATAGTAGGGAATGTATGAACGTGGTTGTTGAATGGTGGTGTGTAGATGGTGTTGTTCATGCTTTGAACACCTTGACTAGTCTATGCAATAAAAACACTTTATCCAAACACTCATCGGTGAGGTATCTAACGCAATACAGAGTCCAGTTTGAGGCTCAACTCAATTTTATTAACAAGACATTCTTTATTAAAGAGATCATGTGAGCATTTCCCAATTTTCCACAATATTTACTCTCTATATAGTTATATCCACCTGAGAACAGCTATTACTCAATGATCCATGTGTTGAGTTAGGCCATTGGCGTCTTCTTCCTCTCCAATGTAGGCATGGATTACTTCCATTGATTATTGCTAGTCAGGGCTGATCTTCTACTGGATCTTCTTAGGTTGCCACACACAGTTTTCTGGCATAAATCTTGCATGAATCTTCACTGAGGGGATGGCTTCCAGGTATGCATTTTTAATCCCCTCGTCACAGACTTTTCTGAATGTTCAGTGGCCTTTGGCCAATGTGGTCATGAGTGGGGTTCAAAGCATGGAGTTGTACCAACATCCTTCACTGTTGCCATGCTGTGGAGTTGTAAAGTGCAGATCCTCAGGCAATATCTGGAAGTCAAAGTGCTAGAAAGTCTGATCAGTACTTCTCCAAGCACAACCTACAGGCTGGATGTAACTGATTCCCCCACCGAACCTTTGTGACTCTTTGACTTTGATTTCCAACGTTCTCTGCAGCTGATAGCTGCTGGCTGCTGTTTAGTTTGACCCATGGCCTTACAGAAAATGGGCCAATTTAGAATGTCAAATTTTGGGCCCAGTATTGCTTCATCACAATGGATCCCAACTTTTTTTGGTGTCCCAGACTTGAAGACATTTTTAATGTAGCTATATCAGGGACACTGGCTGTGCTTTCTAGATTATCTGTATGGCTACAGCCACAAGGTAATAAATGCCTCAACCACCTTATCAGCAACATTTGAAGGTATGTAAAAGGTCCCAAGTTAGCACATCCTAATACCTATACCAGGATATATCCCACCCCTGGCCTACCTTTCCTCCTCAAGACTTTCAGCCCTGATCTGTTACAATCATAGGTAATGTTTCTGGGAGAGTGGAAGGAAGGGAACCTGTGTTTGAAAGAAACAACCAACAGCATGAGAAAGACTGTGAAAGGAGGAACAGCTCCTTACATATCCTCTCCTGTACTCTGAACTTCTAGTCACAGCTCTGCAGTCAGTTCCCACTCTGACAGCAGAGCTGAAATTTATTTTATGCCCCTTTCTAGCCCTAAATACTAGGACATATTAAAATGACAGGTTTCTACCAAATAATGGGAATGTTTCATCCCTGGCTTACTGTAGTGACTAGCTGGACAGCTGCCAAAATAATTTAAGCTAGCTTTCCCAAGATTTTGCATACCTTGCTCATTTTTGTTCTTCAACAAATTTCATGGCTATTATGTCACTTTATCCTTTGGATTTGTTATTCTATCAAATTATCCCTTGGGTAATGTTAAAGTAAAAAAAATTCTAAAAGATGTGAAAGCTGGATAGGCTTAGTCCTCCTCAGCAGTAAAGACTATAAAACAACCATTTCTACATCAGTGCTTTTTTTTTCTATGACTGTCAAAAAGTAAGTGATGAGCAGTTGAGGACTCTTGGATTAGTAATCAATGGAGTCGAAGGATGAGGCTACAGAATACAGAGGCCTGGATATACTGGATGTGGAGAAGATCAGGACTGAATAGGGATAGTCAACATGGCTTTGTGCATGGGAAATCATGTCTCACAAACTTGATTGAGTTTTTTGAAGAAGTAGCAAAGAGAATTGATGAGGGCAGAGCAGTAGATGTGATCTATATGGACTTCAGTAAGGCATTCAACAAGGTTCCCCATGGGAGACTGGTTAGCAAGGTTAGATCTCACGGAATACAGGGAGAACTAGCCATTTGGATACAGAACTGGCTCAAAGGTAGAAGACTGAGGGTGGTGGTGGAGGGTTGTTTCTCAGACTCGAGGCCTGTGACCAGTGGAGTGCCACAAGGGTCGGTGCTGCGTCGTCTACTTTTTTACATGATGATTTGTATGTGAGCATAAGAGGTATAGTTAGTAAGTTTGCAGATGACACCAAAATTGGAGGTGTAGTGGACAACGAAGAGGGTTACCTCAGATTACAACAGGATGTGGACCAGATGGGCCAATGGACTGAGAAGTGGCAGATGGAGTTTAATTCAGATAAATGTAAGGTGCTGCATTTTGGGAAAGCAAATCTTAGCAGGACTTATACACTTAATGGTAAGGTCCTAGGGAGTGTTGCTGAACAAACAGACCTTGGGGTGCAGGTTCATAGCTCCTTGAAAGTGGAGTCACAGGTAGATAGGATAGTGAAGAAGGCGTTTGGTATGCTTTCTTTTATTGGTCAGAGTATTGAGTACAGGAGTTGGGAGGTCATGTTGTGGCTGTACAGGACTTTTGTTAGGCCACTTTGGAATATTGCATGCAATTCTGGTCTCCTTCCTATCGGAAAGATGTTGTGAAACTTGACAGGGTTCAGAAAAGATTTACAAGGATGTTGCCAGGGTTGGAGGATTTGAGCTATAGGGAAAGGCTGAACAGGCTGTGTCTAGAGCGTCGGATGCTGAGGGGTGACGGTATAGAGGTTTACAAAATCATAAGGTAAATAAACAAAGTATTTTCCCTGAGGTTGGGGAGTCCAAACCTAGAGGGCATAGGTTTAGGGTGAGAGGGGAAAGATTAAAAGAGACCTATGGGGCAACGTTTTCACACAGAGGGTGATACGTGTATGTAATGAGCTGCCAGAGGAAGTAGTGGAGACTGGTACAATTGTAACATTTAAGAGGCATTTGGATGGGTATATGAATAGGAAGGGTTTGGAGGGATACGGGCCAGGTGCTGGCAGGTGGGACTAGATTGGGTTGGGATATCTGGTCGGCATGGACGGGTTGGACTGAAGGGTCTGTTTTCATGCTGTACATTTCTATGACTATGACTCTCCACTCCTAGGAGAGACTAGGACTGAAGGGCACATCCTCAGTGAAGGGACAAGTCTTTTGAACTAACATGAGGAGGAATTCCTTCCTCCAGAGGGAGGCAAATGTGGAACTCATTGCCATGTAAGACTGTAGAGGCCATGTCATTGAGCATAAATAGGTTATTTCCTTGTAGAGAGATCAAAGGTTACGGGGAGGAGAATGGGGTTAAGAAACTATTAGCCATGATCAAATGGACCAAATCACCTAATTCTGCTCCTTTTCTATGTTGTTGTGGTCCTAAAATGGGGTCAAGATTGGTAAGATTTTGTAGCTGTCCAAATCTTCAAAGGACGAAGGCTGGCTTGCCAGTGATGTCCACATCATCTAAACATATGGGCATATATAATAAATAATTTTAAAATTAATGTGACTCCAGATTCCAGATAAACGAAATCATCAGTAAAGCAGCAGAAGCTTTCAGTATGTTAATAACGTATATTCAGTATATGTATAAAGTTTGAACAGAGCAACATATATTGAATCAGGTAAATGTGAATATTTATAATGTTAAAGTACTGAGATCTTTTTATTATATTCTCATCTAGGCTTCAGTTAATCTCTCCATATTTCATGATAACCCAGAAAATTCAGCAAAGCCCCTCTCCCTACCATTCCCACACATACTGCAATCAATTAATCTCTCCCCGAATACATATTCACATCTCTTCCCAGCACAACTCTTCCAAGAAATTCATTCATTCACTCATTCAGCAGACTCTCATCCTATACAGGGCAAACGTGAGGACTGCAGATGCTGGAAACCAGAGTTTAGATCAGAGTGGTGCTGGAAAAGCAGAGCAGGTCAGGCAGCATCTGAGGAGCAGGAAAATCGACGTTTCAGGCAAAAGCCCTTCATCAGGAATTGACGCAGTAAGCCTCCAGAGTGGAGAGATAAATGGGGGGGATGGAGCTGGGGAGAAGGTAACAAAGAGTACAATAGGTGAATGGGGGTGGGGATGGAGGTGATAGGTAGGAGATGACCTGGGGGTTGCAGTGAGAGAGAGACTCACTGAGATTCTTGTGGAGAGAGGAGTAAAACTTCTTCAAGGTAGACATCCTTGCAAGAGGATTGTTGTGGAGAGAGGAGGAGAACTTCTTCAAGGTCGGCATCCTCATTCTATACACATTTTCTCAGCAGCCTTACCCTTCTCCCTTACTCACTTTGTCATTACTCCCCAATCAACCCTCCATTAATGCCATCCCTCTTCACTCCTTCTCCATCCACATCCCACTACTTCAGCTGTTCCCTAGCTCTGCACTATGGGTGGCACAGTGGGTCAGTGGTGAGTACTGCTGCCTCACAGTGCTAGGGACCCGGGTTTGATGCTGGTGTCTTTCACCATGAAAACTGATGCAAAGTACCTATTCAGTTCCTTAGAAATTTTTTGTTCCCCATTATTATTTCCCCAGCATCATATTCCAGTTCTCCAATGTCCCCTCATGCCTCTTGCCTTTTAGGAGATCTAAAAAAAGCTCTTGCAGTCTTCTTTTATATTAATAGGTACCTTCCCTCATATTTCATGTCCCCTATTGCTTTCTTAGTTGTATTCTGTTAGCTTTTAAAGGTTTCCCTAATCTTCATCACATTGTATGCATTTTCTTTTGATTTTATGTTGACTTTCCTTATCAACCATCAATGCGTCATCCTTTCCTTAGTACGTTTCTTCTTCCTTTGAAGGATTTCCGCAGTGCCTCCTGAATTACCCTCAGAAATTCTTAACATTGCTGTTCCATCATCACCCAGCTAGGCTCCACTTTCAATAAACTCTGGCCAACTCCTCCCTCATGTCTTTATAATTGTCTTTACTCAATTGCAATACAATTACTTCTGATTCAAGCTTCTCCACCTCAAAGTGGAAGTGAATTGTCTCCTACTGTCACTGGCCCATATGGGTTCATTTATTTTAAGCTCCTTAATCAAGTCTGCCTCATTACTCATTACCAGGTCTCACAGACATTCCGTGAATTCCTTTTCTTGGACTCTGGTACCAACCTGTTTTCCCAGTCCACCCGCATATTGAAGATCCCCCATGATCATTGTAATAGTGCCTATCTTATGCCTTCTCTATCTCCAGATTTATTTTCTGCCCCACATCCTGACTACTGCTAAGATGCCTGTACATAATTCCCATCCAGATCTTTTCCTCCCTTGTGGTTCCTCAACTCGACCCATACAGATTGTATACATTATGGTGCCATCACCTCTTGCTTTTGATTTAGTTTTATTTATTTTTACCAACAAGGCAACCCTATGCCATCTGCCTGTCCCTTTAACAGGACCCATATCCTTGGATATTTAGTTCCCAGCCCTGACCCCTTGCAGCCACATTTGTGATACCCACATTATACCCACCAATTTCCAATCTACAAGATCATTTACCTTGTTTTGTATTCTGTGTGCATTTAAGTACAACACCCTCAGTCCTGTGTTGATGCTCCCAACCTTTCCTCTCATAGAGTGTCCCCTTATCGGCTATACTCAACAGTTTCAATAATCTGTCCTATTACCTGTTTTGGAAATTCTAATAATCTCAAATTCAACCCTACTTTTACTTTTTCCATAATTTTCCTTACAATTTAATACACACCACCCCCAACCATGATTCAGATGGAGTCCGTCCCATTGGAACAGCTCCCTCCTTTCCCAGTACTGGTGTCAATGTCCCATGAATTCAAACCTGTTCTTCCCACTCTAATCTTTGAGCCATATATTTACCTCTCTAACCCTGTGCCAATTAGTGCATGTCTCGGTTAGTAGTCTGGAGATTACCACCTTTTTGGTTCTGCCTTTTAATTTACCCCCAGCTGCTCATGTTCCCTCAGCAGAAGCTCTTTTCTCTTTTTACATCGATCGTTGGTATCTATGTTGACCATGACAACTGGATCTTTGCCTTCCCAACCCAAGTTCCTCTGCAGCCTGTTTGAGACATCCTGAATCCAGAAATGAGGCCTGTTATGCAACAGCTTTCAGGACTCTCGATCCTGGCCACAGAGAACAGGGTCTATTTCCCTGACTATACTCTCTGATTACAGCTACATTTCTCTTTTCTCCCTGCCTTTGAATGGCACCCAGGATCACAGTGCTATGGTCAGTTTTCTCATGCTCCCCTGTTGCCCCAATTCAGCCACACAGAGCAAGAATTTCAATTCTGTTAGACAAGCTCATGGGTTGAGACTTTTTCAGCGCTACCCCTTGGATCCCTCCAACTGTCTTGCTTGTAGTCACACCGTCCTATCCTTGACAACAAATGAGGTAATTTTTATAAGTTTTATTCATTGAATGAGAGGGTCACTGACTGGGCCAACACTTATTGCCCATCCCTAATTGTCCAGAGACCAGTTAAGAGTGAGCCACATTAGTATAGGTCTGGAGTCACATGTAGGCCAGGTAATGATGGTAATTTCTTTCCCTAAAAGACATTAGTGAATTAAATAGATTTTTTTCAACAGTCAATAACAGATTCATGAGCATTTGAGACTCTTAATTCCAGATTTTTATTGATTTCAAATTCCACCCTGCCATGACAGGATTCAAACCCCTGTCCCCAGTGCATTACTTGGATATCTGGATTAATGATCCAGCAATAATATCACTAGGTCATCATCTCTCCAAAACACAGCATCCACATAAATATCCCATCCCTGAATGGTCAGTATTCAAACTTCAGGCTGCAGCTCATCAGCTCTCAGCCAGAGTTCCGCAAGCACCAACACTTGCTACAGATTTGGTCACTAAGAACCACAGTGAGGTCCACAAGCTCCCACATCAACTGCGACTGAAAAACGAACTAAAAACCCTGGTTCTGCAGGAGCATGACCCTACCCATTCAGGCTACTTCTATTGTTCCAACTCAAAAATTCCCAAGGCCTCACAAACTGTTTATTTTATTGGCTTTGGAACAGACTGTTTATCATCTCTGTCTCAACCTTTCATCATGAAAAAAACAAACCAGGACAAAATGCACCTTTTAAATCTATAGTGTTGTCACATTACAAACCAATGACCTTCAATTTATCCCATTCAAAAAAATCCATTCAAATGAGGAGCCAAAAAAAAGCAAACCAAAAGCACCTCTTCCTCCCTGAACTGAATTCCCACACTGCCTCCAAAGTCGCTGTACTACGTATTCACTTCACTGTGTCTCATTCCAGATTTGATCTCTCCTTCCTGACTGTGCAAAGCTTACTGACCATGCACTTTCAACGGGTGCTCTCTTAAGTAGAACTGAGGGCAGCTGAGATGACTCTTGCTAGTTAAGCTTCGACAATAATCAACACCTATTGAGGTTCCAGGTGATTGAATGATAATTGTCCCTATGTCAGCTACTTTATTAACCTTTTAACTAGACTATTGGATTTTAAACTTTTAAAATGGAGAAAGAAAAGAAAGATTTATCAGTTCTATTCCCACACTGCCTTAAAAGTTCCCAAACCATACACTTGCTTGAGCTGTCTCACACTCCAGGTCTGATCTCTCCTTCCTGAATGTGTGAAATTTACTGAGTTACATGTACTTTATATGTACATAATCCAACTAGATCATGTTCCACTGCTAGTATGGACTTTATTTGGTAATAGCAGGGAACAAAAAAAAAGATTAATGTTTCTATTCAGTTAAATCTAATAAGGTCACTCATCTGAAGTGGCCTGCAAGTACTCAAATAATTAAAAAGTGCTTTAATTACATGATAAAAAAAGAATTCCAACTTTTTTTTGCATTCAGCTACAAGCTTTCAGACTTTTTGTCTTTGGCCACTGTCATTCCTGGAAATCAGTTAGAATAGATGCCTTGCATAATCAACACCAGTAGTCAATTTTGAGGCCTGAGAAGAAAGACTACAAGATGTTACAAGCCAAGGCCTGTGAATAAGTCTTCAAATGTCACATTACTAGTCTCAAGCATTGTTGAAATCAGCACCAGCCCCTTTTACTTAATGACCAACTGCTTCTATCAAACAGACTAGTAATTCACATTCATTGTTTCAACTCCTCAGATACTCAGCACTGCTGGCAAGCCTCACACCCACATCTCACAGCTTGCATACACATCCAGCTCTGCAATCCTAATGAAACATACTACCCATCTTGTATAATACTGACACACTTTCCCTCTCTCTTGTACATTAAGGTGGTGTACAATTGTAGGCAACAACTCCTGACTGGCAGCAGACAGGGTCCATTAAATGTCCACATTCAAGTGGAGTAAATGGTCTCACCATCATTGGAGCTGTCAAGGTTGAGGCTGTGGATAGGGGCAAGACGAAATGTTCATGAATAACACTACAGTCCTCCTCCTCCTCCTCCTCCTCCTCGTCTCAGTGAATGGTGAACCTGTGGAATTTCCTACGGCGAAATTGTGTGATTTCAAGGAGTTGCACTTGGGATTAAAGGGATCAAAGAATATGGGTGTAAGAGGGGAAAAGGCTATTGAGTTGGATTGTCTGCCATGATCATAATGAATGACAGAGAAGTTTGAGGATTGAAGAGCCTACTTCTGCTATTTTCAATGTTTCACACCCCAACTCTCCTGATCCCACAATTTCTTATGATATACCAGTTGAAGGATGTTTTATTCCACAGTAGGTAGTAAGCGTCCCGACATCTGAACAAGAAGGTCCAGATTCAAATCCTAATCCAGGATTTGATAGCCAAGGAATGTACATCCATAATGTGGCAACCAGATCAATTATTGATTTGTAAATCTTTCCAATAAAAGCCAATGGCTGATGGGAAGGATGCGAGAGATTCCTGATCCACCATGAGATATGAAAACATTGCTCTACCATCACTTTCCTTAACTTCATTACAACATTCATGTAAAAGAGCCAAAATAGTTCTCTTCTTAGAGTTAGGGGTACAGATGGGGAGGGAATGGCTAGCTCAGTTGGCTGGATGGCTAGTCTGGATCACCATAAACATACTCACCTGACTGGGATTCAAAAAAGCTTTATATCACTGAGATAATTAATTCTTGACACTCTACTATAAGACAACATAAGTTTTAGGAACTGTTATTCTGGGCAAAAATGATAGTAGATTCTCCAATAATGAATATTATCAGTTGCTAAATTTAAATCTGAGATTAAGCTCATGATGCCACAAGTGGGGTTGTCACTGGTTAAAATGTTCCAGCTTTGTGCAAGTGCAATAGAAATTTGTTAATGCTGATCCTACCAATCTGCAGGAGGTGTATTTCAGATGCTGACATTTTCTGTATAAAATATGTTTAAGTTATTTTTTTAAAAAGCTTTTATTAATATATGCCTGTTGTCTTGTACCAATTTAAATAGCGCAGTGATTAGGAACTGAATTCTTACCTCCTTTGTTTTAGTTTTAATTTTAATTGAGGATTATTCAGGATATTGGTGAATTATTCTAATTCTGCTTATATGTGTGTACAAAAACTCCATATAATAAGACAAATGCAGAAAGTATTATTAGCACAAACAGCATCATCTAATTAATGAATGAGATAGTGAGAATGAAAAGGTCATCCTGAAAATTCAAAAGTCATCCCTGAAAATCAATACGTAGCACTCGAAAGAAAAAAATATTTTCACCTTTAATCTCCAATCTCTCACACTGAAAGTTAACAGCTTTCCACCAACCAAACTGTGGCCACTGCAGTAACACTGCATAGGACCTCTAGAACAGCCAAAGGCAGACAGGATAGGCTCTACAGGAATGCTCAAGGATGATATTTGCATGGAATATTGGATGGTTTATTTTCTAACTTTGATTTGAAATGTTTGTTTTGTGATGAATGGCTTTTGTTTCAGCATTGTGGCAAAAAAAGGAGGCTTGATGGCCAGTAAAAAGAACAAGGTATGTTAAGGCTTGTTATTGATTGGGGAATTAGCGTATGTTCATTGAAACCCAAGTTGGATAGGCTGATTTAAGCATCTAGCTGGAAAGGGGCTATGTTAATTGGTCCTCTTCCTTATTTTCTTCCTTCTCAGTTGTCTGCCATATATCTGGTGGCAAGAGGTGAGCCCTTATGATGGCAAGGCTGTGCAGGATACTGAAGATTATGATAAATCATGAGCTAAGCTCTAGCAAGTACAATGGCCTCCTTGAAAGTAGTCCAGGCAGTGATAATGTTACTTAAGCACCCCAATAATCTCCAGGTTTCATTTCTTGTGACAGCATCACTCTCATATGAATCCTGCCCATGTGTGCATGGGTTGTGTACTAGAGCTGTGATCCAAATGACCTCACCATTCCAGTAACCAACCTCTGATTATCTGAAGAAAGATTATCTGACCATTCTCAAGAAAAGTCTCTGGATCTAAAACATTAACTCTGCTTTCTCTCCACAGATGCTGCCAGAATTGCTGAGTTTTCCCAGCAATTTCTGTTTTTGTTTTCGATTCCCAGTATCTGCAGTTCTTTGGCTTTGTTGATTATCAAGCTAGCTCAAATGTTGATGATAAATGGACTTGCACAAAATGAAGATATTCTTACTGACAGGATAGTGAGCATTGACCAGTATGATACACTGAGTATAACTGCACAGCAGTTGGACATTGAGGGAGTATGATCCTATTTCTTTGTGCTATGTCTCTGAATTTACATGCAGCATTTTCAAAATAATTTATGTGCAATGACTGGCACCCTGTGCCATCGGGAAGCAAATTTCATAAGCACCTCCTTAATCAAATGGAGACAATGCACACAACGAGGTTGAGATACAGCTGAGAGAGTTTCTGGTTGGTGTTATGCGTAGCACAAAAGAAGATGGTTGTAATTGTTGGAGGTCAGTAATTTCAACCATAGGTAAAAACAATGACTGCAGATGCTGGAAACCAGATTCTGGATTAGTGGTGCTGGAAGAGCACAGCAGTTCAGGCAGCATCTGAGGAGCAGTAAAATCGACGTTTCGGGCAAAAGCCCTTCATCAGGAATGATGAAGGGCTTTTGCCCGAAACATCAATTTCAACCATCGGACATCTCTGCAGGAGTTCCTCAGCATAGCATCATTGGCCCAACCAGCTTTAGTTGCTTCATCAATGACCTTTCCTCCATCATAAGGTCAGAAGTGTGAATGTTTGGTGATCACTGCACAATGTTCATGACTCTTCAGATATTTAAACAATCTTGCCCACATGCAACAATACTTGGACACCATTGGGCTGATAGATGACAAAAACTTTGATGCCACATGTGCCAGACAATGGTCATCTCCAACAAAGGAGAATCTAGCTATTGTCCCTTGACATTCAATGGTTTTATCATTGCTGAATCCCCCACTATCATTTTTGGGATTACCATTGACCATAACCTTAATTGAACCAGTTTCTAAACACTGTAGCTACAAGAACAAGTTGAAACTGGGAATTCTGTTGTGAGTACTCACCTCCTGACTCCATAGAGCCTCTCCATCATCTCCAAAGCACAAGTCAGGAGTATGATGAAATATTTTTTGTTTACTTGGATGAGTGCAGCTGTAACAACATTCATAAGCTCAACACCATCCAGAACGAAGCAGAAGGTAAAACAGATACAAGAGATCTACAACTGCAACAAATGAAGTGGTGAATCAGCTTAACGAGGCTGTAATACACTAAAGATCAGACCAATCCCATTATTGAAACGTTTGGGCAAATTAAGGATATTCAGCAGGTAAATGTTCTTTTCAAACTGGAGAGAAAGAGATCACTTCAAAACCTACATCCTGGATAGAGGGTACGAGAAGGCAAGAGTAGGTGACACCAGCCAGGCCGTTAACTATTATTTATTAATTATTCTCATGATGACCTTGGGAAATGACAGTAAAGAGCAAAGTCTTTTGAATCAAGAATATGTGCATCCAGTGAGTGAGGAAGCAGCAGTCTTAACACAGGAGTATTATGGAGGCAAATCCTAGCTCACACAGTGAGGTGGCAATACGCCTCACCAGACAAATCATACCTCATTCTGCATCTTAATTCTCCCTTGTCATGAAGAAGAACTTTCCCAATAAACTTTTCAAGATTGCACCTGACATTTAAAAGTGCTGTTTTTATGATTGAGATTAAAGAAAAATAGACATTACCTCAAAACTAATTTAGCATCTTGTCAAATGCTGTTTGATTAAAATATTCTACATCCACTTGATCTTCTTTATTGATTAGCTAGTTAAATTTTTAAAAAAATTTCAATTGATTTCTTCAACATGATTTCCTTTTCATGAATCTATATGATTCTGTTTAATCATACTATAATTTTTTAAGTGTCCTGTAATTGCATTCCTCACAGTAGTTTCTAGGATTTTGCATGTTAAATTAACTCACTATACTTGTTAGTTTCCAATCTTCCTTCACACAACTCATTAATGTTAGTTATGGATAATTGAGGACCAAACTCTGATTTCTGTGGTAGTTCATTCATTTCAGTTTGCCAATCAGAAATTACTGGTTTATGCTGACTTGCTGTTTCCTATTGGACAGCCAATATCAACATCTATGCAAATATATCAGCCAGAATATAATGGTCTCTTGTGGAATGCCTTTTATGAGATATTTTATTGAATGAGTATAAAAGCATAAGAATTAGGAGCAGAAGTAGGCCATTTGGCCCCTCGTATCTGTACTACCATTCTACAAGTTCATGGCTAATCTAGCCCAGGCTCTTCCTTTGTGTCTGCTCATTGTAGTCCTCAACTTCTTGATATTTGAATAATCTACCTACTTCCTCTTTAAACGCTTTCAGTGATCCAGCCTATACAGTTGTCTGGGATAGAGAGTTCTAGACATTCTTCTATAATTTTAGACATTTGTCTTATGGACCAGATCAGAAACTCTCAAAGTATATTATGGAGAAAGCCTAGCCCCTAATTTTTACAGTTTCTTAAAAGGCAAGTATAAGACGCTATGTCCTAGATATGATTTGATTGATCCACCACTAAACTTTAATCAAAGCATACTTTATCCTTACAACACAGTAAAAATGTAACAAAAAAAATTGGCATAACTTTACACTATTGAAATACTTAACAAGATATTCTCTTATCAAGATATTAATCATTAACTATTCCAATACAGGCAGCATCCCATATATACAGTTTGTCAAAGTGCATTCAGTAACACCTTATTCTTATGTGCTGTTTCTCCCTAGTCCAATAGAAAGAAACACTGAAAGAAACAATCTGCCCCTTTTGATTTTTAAGAAGGAGCCTCTCTGTCTAAGACTTCACTCTAGCAGCAGAGAAATCAAGCTTTCAGCTCCAGCAGCCAGCAAAAACTTAATCAACTGACTAAAAGCAAACTAAAATCTTCTTGATCTGTGTAAGCCTGACTCCACCCACTCACGATTCTTTTGTCTTACTTTTAAAAAAATACCAGGGAGAACTCAAAGCTGTTTATTAATTGCCTCTGAAAGTGACAATATGCCTCTGCAAGAGAAATAAGACAAAACACGGCTCTTAAAGGCAGAGTATCGTCATAGCTTGGTGAAGAATTATTTCGTAACTGTGTCCCCTAGTTCAAGATTCCTCTGACTGGTAGAGACACCTTCTAAACATTCTATCTGTTAAGCCTAATAAGAATCATGCATGTTCCAGAAGGTCATCTGTAATTTTAAACTCTAAGGTATATAGGCCTAAACATTTTAGTAGTTCTTGATAAGTCAGTGCATTCATCACAGGAATCAAAACCAGTGAATCACATTTGAAATACCTTCAGTGTTAGTATGTCTTTTTTTTGAGATATGGAGACCTAAACTGTACACAGAATTCTGGGTGTGGCTTCTCTAACATCTGTACAATTGTAAAAATACTTCCCTTTTTTTATACCTTATATTAAAAGTCAAATTTTAATTTGCTTATATTAATCACTTGCTGCCTGTGGAATTATTTTTGCTGAGATTTTCCTTTCATACTTCCAACATTGAACTTCTGAAGGAAACTTGTGCCTGCATTGTCACATACCTGTAATGGAACACATCCTATGTTTTGCTAGTAAAAGATTTTCCAGTCTTTACACCATAGGATGCAATGAATTTATGCTCATTCAAACAAAAATTGTTTATGAACAATTCAGGGAAGTACCATACAAGCAACTGATGCTCATTTATTCAAATATAAGCTAGCGTATAGAATGCCTATTGTAACAAAGTACCATGACATAATTGTAGTTGTGCTCACAATATCATCAAACCAAACTCATCTCCAAACTCCAAGACTTAGGATTCCACTCCCTACTCTGTAATTGGATCCTCAACTTCCTGACCCGCAGACTACAACCAATAAGGATAGGCGACAACAGCTTCTCCATGATAATCCTCAACACTGGCACCCTGCAAGGCTGCATACTCAGCCCCTTAATAGACTCCTTATGCACTCATGACTGCATGGCCAAATTCAGATCAATTCTATTTAAAATTTGCTGATGACACTACCATAGTGGATTGGATCTCAAACAATAAGACAGAGTACAGGAAAGAGATAGACAGCTTAGTGGCATAGTGTAAAGACAACAATCTCTCCCTCAATGTCTGCAAAGCAAGGAGCTGGTCATCAACTTCAGGAAACAGAGTGGATAACATACCCCATCTGTATCAATGGTGCTGAGGTGGAACTAGTGTAAAGCTTCAAGTTCCTAGGAATAAATATTATCAACAATATCTGTCCTGGTCCATCCACATCAATGCTACAATCAAAAAACACACTAATGCCTCTATATCCTCTGAAGACTAAGAAAATTTGGCATATCCACAATGGCTTACCAGTTTTTACAAATGCACTGTAGAAAGCGTCCTATCTAAATGCATCATAGCTTGGTATAGCAACTGGGTAAAAACAATGACTGCAGATGCTGGAAACCAGATTCTGGATTAGTGGTGCTGGAAGAGCACAGCAATTCAGGCAGCATCCGAGGACAGGCAAAATCCGAGGCCAGGCAAAATCGACGTTTCGGGCAAAAGCCCTGGGCTTTTGCCCGAAACGTCGATTTTGCCTGGCCTGGTATAGCAACTGCTCTGTCCAAGACTGCAAAACATTATAGAGTTGTGAACACAGCCATCACGAAAACTTTCCTTCCATTGATGATGTCTACACTTCCTGCTGCCTTGGGAAAGCAGCCAACATAATCAAGGATCCCTCTCACCCTGGATATATTGTTTTCCATCCTGTTTCCCGCTGTTATCAGACTTATAAATGGATGTGTCATATCTTGGAGATGATCTTTTTCTGCACCTTCTCTGTAGCTGTAACATTACATCCTGTTCTATTATGTAAGGTATGATTTTTCTGGTTAACATGCAAAATAATATGTTTCACTGTTGTTCAGTACATGGGACAATAATAAATTAAATCAAATCAATTCCAGCCAGAACAACCTGATATTTTCCCATTTCAGTCTCTAGTTGTTGCTCAAATAGTTGCAAGGTTTTCACCACAATCACTCTTTCGAAGTATTTATCATTTTCTCAAGATATAATCTACTGGTTTCAACCCTAAGGATATTATTTACTTGTTTTGTCTAATATGCTGAGTTACCCACGGTTTTCTGTGAATCACTACAGTTTTGAGCTCTTTTTATGAGATGTGAGTGAGTTCCTATTATTCATTACTAATTGCTGTGAAGTCTTTAATAAACAATTAACCAAATCCTCCTCCACTCATTTTTTTCTTATCCTACTCTGGAGCTCAGCATTCCTCACCCAGACTTCTAATTTGGGCCTCTTCAGAAATGCAGAGCATACCCGATTTGGGAATCTTCCATCACAACTCAGGATCAGCATTGGAGATCCAGCCACAACCTCTTTCCTTTTACAGCAGTAACTGCCATATTCCAGGGTTTTAAAACCTAAAGGCATTTTTGTAACCTTTGAAGAGAAGGTAGGTTTACAAGGTAAGAGGATAAGAGTAAGGGGCAGATGGGGGTTAAGGGGGTAAAGTGGAAGTGGGAAGATACGTAGGTAAGGAGATAGGGCAACCGGATGCAGAGATAGGGATTGCAAGTAGGTGTGAAGGGGAGGGTGACAGGAGGTTCAATTGATGGCAAATAAATGTGTGAGGGGGTAGAGTTGTATGTGGATGAAATGGCAGATAAGTGTGTGAGGGAGTAAACTGATATGTAATCAATGGGATAGAGTTGAAGGTAAGTGAACGGAGAGGAAGGGTACCAGTTGTGTGAGGCTGTAAGGTGACAGGTAAATGGGTAGTAAGGTGGCAGGTCAGTGACAGGGAAGAATCACCATTTGTTGAAAGTGGGGTTAGAATGGCGAGAGTGTGAGTAGTTAGGTTGGGACAAGACAGAGTCGTGAAGGTGAACATGTCAGGAGCACATTAGGTCAGTCTGAGTTGGGGGTGAGCGTCAAATCTGGGGGTTGGTAGTCAGAGAAAGTTTAATTGAGATGGCGTCAAATCTGAGGTTTTGGCTAGGATTGTGTTCCAAGTTGGTGTGGCTGGTTCAGGGATGTTGGGTTGGATGGAGGTGTTGGGTTGGCATACGGATTTCACAACAGGGAATGATTGTTTTGTGGAAGGCTTTTTGAGGGATGGAGTGAGTTTAGGTCAGAGAGTTGTCAGGCTAGCAGGGTACTCGGGTCATTGGAAGGTGGAGTTGTTGGATCAGAAATTGATCAGGTCAGGTCAGAATGGAAGGGATGGTGTTGAGTCAGTCATTGTCAGCTGAGTGGTGGGATCTAGTAAAGTTGGGTCTAATCTTGTCCAAGGAGAAAGTGAGGACTGCAGATGCTGGAGATCAGAGCTGAAAATGTGTTGCTGGAAAAGCGCAGCAGGTCAGGCAGTATCCAAGGAACAGGAGAATCGACGTTTCAGGCTTATGCCCGAAACATTGATTCTCCTGTTCCTTGGATGCTGCCTGACCTGCTGCGCTTTTCCAGCAACACATTTTCAGCTCTAATCTTGTCCAAACAGCATACCAGCCATTTAAAATAAAAATCAGTGGGTAATTCTGCTTATCAACAAACCGGTTGATCCAAATGTTTCAGCACCCGTACTATGTAGTTGTTTGGGCAGGCAGTGGGTGTTGGAAAGTTTTTTTTTAATCCAATGGATTAAAGGCAAGAAAAAAAATCTTTGTATGTTTTTCCAGAGTTGACCTGTGTGCATCGTGTACATGATTCCAACCCCAATCTAAGATGTTACTCCACTTATTTGTTACTTTCCTCCTGCCCACCATGACTCAAACACCACACATCCCAAATTCTCCTCCCTAACTTCCTGATACCTTCCTGCCTGAAAACTCCTGAGATTTTCCTGTATCTACAACCCATCTCTGATATCCTTGAGGCTGGAGCAGCATGAGTATAATGTTCCAATGTAGCTGGAACTGCTCACCCATCAGCTTGAGTCCGATCTTCACACCTCACCTGGAATGAAGTTTTGCTGTTCATGGCCTTGTTTAATTGTGGTCTGTTCAAAACTGACTTCCAGAGGTGTTGAACTATACCTGCTCCCACTGTAAAATTCAACCAATTGCATATGACTGTACATGTTAAGTCAGAATGGATAGGCTTTGTCAGGTTTCCTGATGAATGTTAAATAGATTTTATGGCAATCTGGCAGTTTCACTTTAGATATCACAACAGGTCATTATAGACTTTGAACTTAAGGGCTTACTATTGCCAAACTAGTAAGGTACCATGGTGTTCAATTAATCACCTTAAACATGGAACTTTAGCAAATATGTTTATGCACACAATGAAGAGACATGGTTTTGTTAGCGACATGGTTTTGTTATTTCCTCAATAACTCAAGATTAGTTAAGTAAGGGCCTTCCCAATCTAAAAATGTCAATAAGTACCCTACAAACGTTCATTCCAGTCTAGCACAATACCTGAGGCATCAAAATGGGATCACACCAGGAAAACCATTTATCAGATGGTTGTTGTACAAATCATTCATAAGTTTAACGCCAATAACTAATTCTATTATTTTACATGAAATAGGTATGTAGTTCTGTGCCTTTCTTGTCAACTCTTTTTGAATTTGTCCATCACCCTGTTTTCAAAATGATGATACTTCCTCGGTGTCAACTGATCCTCCTATAATGATCGCCAGTGCTTTATGAATCACCATATTAATGTGTTTCAACATTTTGGGATAAATACCATTCAGTCCCAACTTTGGAGGTCTATATATTTTGACCTCTTTATAATTTTTTGGCTGTTCACCTGTCATATCATGAAGTTAGTTTTGATATTCCATTGTTGGAGGAAGACATATTGATGTCTTCCTTTATGAGTACTTTCAGGAAAAAAATCACTCAGATTACTAATAAATTTTGCTTATTATCAATTATAAGTTTTCTTGGTCTGTGTGTTCTTGTCACTTCTCTCACAGTGCTCTTGCTGTTGTAGTATTGAAATCACTCGTCTTTACATCAATGTTTTTCAGGGTCTCCCTTCCTCACTGATTCCACTTTTAATTTGTTCTTATACAGTTTGAATTTCATCTCAGTGATATTTTTTAAACTTAGAACATTTGCTCAAGATCATGAGGGGTGATTATTAAGTAGCTTCTGGATGAGACATGAAGTTGAAGTGAGACTTGAACCATTTTTAAGTTGAAGTCTCATCAGCCTGTTGGTGGAAGGCTGCAAGAGATGAGTCAGTGTTCTATTGCAGCTCAATGTTTTTGGGAGAGTGGAAAATTGACAGATGCTACTGGGCTGGACAATAAGTCTAATGTAAAGTAGAGGTAAAGCAATTCATTCCCCCTTACCAGGATGTAACAGCTTCCTTATCCTCCTCCTTGTTGGTATTGCTTACAAATATCAGGTTAAAGTAAATACTCTTCCTCTTGGCTTTAATAATGTACTCTGGGATGAAGCATTGCATTTATCAGCTCTCACTCTAAACCTCTTTAATCTCAGAAGTCACACAACACCAGGTTATAGTCCAACAGGTTTATTTGAATTCACACAAGCTTTCAGAGTGCAGCCCTTTCAACAGGTTCATCTTACATATATAAAACAGCTACCTAGTATTGCTAAGTTCTGAACTAAAAGTAAGTGAATTTAGAGGCAACAACGGAGGCTGTTAACTAGTCTTTTAATATATTATCCAGATTTTTAAATCATTTTTTGTCTGTTTTGTTTTGGCTTTTGACAGTTTTCAAGACCTACAATTAGTTCTGCTGTGGGGCACACATTCTTGGCCCATTCTAAAGTAACTATAACAGAAATAGTTATTTTTCATCAGTCAAGTTAGAAGAAACAGAGGACCATATGAGGAAGAATTTGTTCAAGCAATAAGGATTTATTTAGCCCTTTAAAAGGGCCCTAATAATGTGCTTTCTTCCATTTTCTCCTGTATACTCCATTCCATTTTCAGGGTGAAGCACATATGGAAAGAAGAGAGGCAATCATATACTGTCATTTGATTTCAGATTAAAATTATGGTTGCATCAGAATTGATACTTATGAAAAATACATGAGTTTTTTTTTTAGAGAGACTATCCACTCTGAGAGCTCCCCTAGCACAGGCTTTACAAACTATGGGTTATGAGCTTTGAAGCACTAATGGCTGCCAAATGCCTCAGACCAATTTTGCACAGCAAAACATTTCTTGTTTCTATTGTGTGTGGCCTGACTGAGTTCTTAATGCTACTCCTGAAAAAATAAAGCCTGTGTTTGCTAAGTTTTATATTTTAACTATATGTTTTCATCAACTCCCCCATGCTGTACTGCTGTTACCCTGCTCCTCCAGTCAAGAACAAAAACTCTCAAAAAGTGAAGTCTCTTTCCCCACCACCCTGTCAATAAGTACCCTACAAACATTCACTCCAGCGTAGCACAATACCTGAGGCATCAAAATGGGATCACACCAGGAAGACATTTGGGAAGAGGTTCCTGATGGGGAGAATACAAGACTCTCCATTTCCCTGACTGAAAAACATAAACCAATTGAAATCTGAGAGGATGTGGGTTCCACCCAATATTGAGCCCTGTCAACAGGTGGTCTATCTGTCTTATGCTTTGCCTGTCGGGAGAAAATTAGGACAAAGATATTTACAAATCTTTGGGATTACAATGATGTGCTTGATTTTTATTATTCTCACTTAGAATGTCTAGATTGAAAGAAACCTATTTACCAAGACACTGCAATGAATTCTTCTGGTCGCTATATACATTTGCTGATCAAAGGAAATACCAACTAGAAGAATTTTTCTTGCATACAGTGTGCAGCTACAACTTTATTCTCTACCTGAGGAAGTGAAAATTATGGGGTAAGGTCACAAGCAAACAGTAGAAATTGGATTTGATCAATTATCCTACGTATGACTCCAGACCCACAGCAATATAGTTCATTCTTAACTGCCCTCTGGGCAATTAGGGATGGGCAACAGATGCTACCTGGTCAGCGTCGCCTTTATCCCATGAATGAATAATAAAAAATTCCTATCAGTTTACTTTCAATCATTAGCAACGTGATGAAAGATATTGAATGGGGTCCCTATCAAACAAGCTGCATTCTTCTTGAAGCCTAGAAGCCTTTTGTTGAGTTATTGAAGTTACATTTACATAGGCAGGGAGGGAATATTTCATTACACTCCTGATTTATACCTTATAGAGGGTGGACAGATGGTCAATGCTTTGAGAGTCAGGAAGTGAGTTACTTGCTGCAGAATTCCCAGCCTCTCAACCTGCTTTTCTAGCCACAGCAGTTGTGGTTCAGGATTCAGGGCTGATAAGGATATCCAGTGTGAAGCGTTAGAGGTCCTCTTGTAGGAGAGGTCATTATGTGGTGCTTTTGTGGCATGACTTTCTTTGCTACTTATTAGCCCAACAGTCTTCTAGGATTTGTTGCTTGTTTGGCATAGACTGCCTCATTATATGAGGAGTTGAAAATAGAACTGAAAGTTGTGCAATATTCATTCAACCATCCCACTTTCTGCTCGGGAATGTGATGCCGCTAAAGATTGTAGGGCCGAGGATACTGTTTTGAGGAACTCTTATAGTGATTCCTGAAGACTGAGAGGTTTGGTCGCCAAAAGCCTCAATTATCTTTGTCCTAGGTTTGCGTCCAACTAGTGGAGGGTTTTCTTATGACTCCCAATCCTAATCCCATTGACAGGGTTGCCTGGTAGTACTTAATCAACAATAATTTGCTCATTAATGCTCAGCATAGGTTCTGCCAGTGTGACTTAGTTCCAGACTTGATTACAATTTTGTTCCAAGAGCAGAATTTCAGAGGCAAAGTGGAAATTACTGGCCTTGACGTCAAGGTGGCATTTGACTGATTGTGGCATAAAGGAAATTTAGTATAATTGAAGTCATTGGGAGTGAGGAGGAAATCCTTTACTGATTGTAGCTTTTGGCAGTCAATTATCTCAGTCTCAGAAAATCACTACAGGAGCTCTTCAAAAGTAGTATCCTCTGCCCCACAATCTTTAGCTGCTTCATATCCTCTAGCACAAAGTGGGAATGTTCAATGAATATTGCAGTTTTCCATTCCATTCTCAACTCCTCAGATAATGAGGCAGTCAATGTCACCGCCCAAACCCATATTCATAAATTAGACTAAAACGTTCCACCATCATTGTAATTGCAAACCAGGTTAATGACTACAAGATATGTTTCTTTGTTCTATTGGAAAGAATGTAGATGAGGAAGAATAAACTGATGGAGCAAAACTGCCCAATGGATAACTTAATATTATGTTTGTTTCTTGTCTCCACTATAACAGAACCATTTGAAGATGCTTTGAAGCTTCAAACAGACGGGCAGTTTTCAAACAAACCTTTATCTCTTCCAAATGACAGTCCTCATTTCTCTAAGACAAACACAGAAACAGTGAAGGAATGCCTTGAGGAGGAACCATGGTATCATGGGGAAATGAGCAGAAAGGATGCAGAACAGCTCCTCACAACTGATGGTGACTTTCTGGTTAGAAAAAGTACGACCAACCCTGGATCCTATGTATTAACAGGCATGCATAATGGTCAGTCTAAGCATCTCCTCCTGGTAGACCCGGAAGGAATTGTAAGTAATCACACTGAAAACATGTAATGTTAATAGTCTAACTTTCCAAAATTCTGGGATAAGTAACTACATCTAGTCTTAAAATTTTCTTCTCAGGGATCTGTATTACACAACAGAATGCATTAATTTTTTACTTGCTTAGTGGTAATTTCAAACAAACTTAGCACAGAGATCGTGTTTTTAATGTTTAAATCTGAATGCAAAAATGATAGCAAAACAATATGAAATGGGAGTACGCCCTTCGGTCCTTCAACCAGCTTCCATTCAAAAGGTCATGACTGATCTTAAACCTCAATTGCATCTTATACTCTTCCTTTATCACTTGATTTAACAGTATCTAAAAGTATAATGTTTGTTTTGAATATCCTCAGCATGCGGACATCCATAACTTTCGGAGCAGAAATTTCCAAAAATTCGCAATGCTTCCACTGAAAAGTATATGCCTCATCCTCGTCCTAAAGAAGTGACCCTTTATTCTAACACCGTAACCCTTAGTTATGTTCCCCGTAACCCTATGTTCCCCAGCCATTGAAATTTTCTGCTCACATCTACCCTGTAAAGCTCTTGAAGAATTAATTCAATGGACCGAAAATTGATTTTTTTTTGGCAAAGTCCGTGTTGAGTCATGGTTCTTGGATTTTTTTTTCACTGGAAAGCTTTCTGAGTTGTCTTGCGGTGTCTTCCCAAACCTAGCTCATTAACTGCTTACTCCCTATGGTGTCCCTTGTGTTTGATTCCAGCCCCACATAGTAATTCCTTCCTATCAGCAAAATCATGAATCGTGAATTCACCTATTTGCGCCATAAAAAAAAAGTTACTAATCGTTCAAAATCCATGGGCAAAACTTGCCTACGTGTGACCACTTTCACTTATGCAGTAGCCTTGCTCTCGCTGTCCGCCTGTTCCGGTATGCAGCTGTTCCCCTCAACCCTCCACGAGCAAGGGTAGCGGTGCTCGGGAGGATGAACAGGTTGAGGACATCCGTTAGATGGCGGGAGAGGAGGAAGACGCATTGGAGGAGAGTGGCTGGGACAGTTGCACAGCAACAGCATCCTCCCTCTCCCACACCCAGTAAGCACCCATAACCTCCCCTACCAACACCCAGCCCTGATGCACAGAACTTCCCGCTTTTATCGGTAAGTTACAATACGCTGTAATTGTTTGAAATATTTTATCGTTTTAATTTTAATCTTTTAAATCTTTTTAATTAAATATTTAATTTCAGATGTTTCAGTGTTTACTATTTTAACCCGAAAAAATAATCTTGAGGTCCAGGAACCTAACCCTATTTTTACCATAATTTGTTAAGCTGGGCACTCGCGAATTCATCGTTCGCATGGATTTTCAGGAACGGAACACTTGTGGATCCAGAGGAATGACTGTATTATCCCACTCTATTCCTAGTCCAGTCTGTTACTGCTGGGATATCCTGGAATTGGGCTGCATCCCTTACACT
Source organism: Chiloscyllium plagiosum (assembly GCF_037043375.1). NCBI lineage: Eukaryota > Metazoa > Chordata > Chondrichthyes > Orectolobiformes > Hemiscylliidae > Chiloscyllium > Chiloscyllium plagiosum. Next base: position 62,700,587 of record NW_028270140.1, read on the forward strand.
CACACCATCTTTAAAAGCACAAGGACCAACACTGTCAGTAGAGAGCTGTCCTGCACAGTTTTGACATTTCCCTTGGACGCAGCATAAAGGGATAAATCAGTGCCTCGTTTTGCAGACAGGGACCTGGAGGTCCTGATGGATGGAGTGGTGTAGACACGAGGTTTCCTCCTTCCTCTCAGGGCCAGCAGAGAGGGCCAACAACACCAGATCATGCTGACCCTGTGCAAGGTGGCTATCTGGGGTTAAAGCAGTCTCAGCACTCTCTACTCTGTCAGCGTAAGTAACATTCCTTTTCTCCAAGACCTCACACTCGATCTCTGCTACTGAATCCCTACCCTCACCAAGACCATGGTCTACAACTCTCACTTATTGCTTGCAACATCCTCCCTCACTCGCTGTCACCCTGACAGCACTAACATTGCATACCTTCTGCACTGCAGAACACCTCCCACCTGCACCAAAACAATTAAGCCAACACTTCCATCTCCCTTAATACCTGCCTCTCTCTCATTCCAGGAAGAAACTAATACCCAAGAGAACATAAAGAGTCAAGATGGGTGTGTGTTGCCTGACATACATCTCTTCAGCCCTATGTGGAAATGATCCAGAATTCTGACCACGCTGCTGACAATGTCAAACCCTCTAGATTGGTATCAGAGTGTATCCTTAGCTTAGAATGCAGTGACATCCTGAATAAAGGAATTAACTTGAGGACTGAGGTCTGCTGACAACCATGATAAGTATACTGCCTTTGTATGTACGCTAAATGGCAAGGCAGGACAGAAATAATATGAGTGAAAAGGTGTGGTACCGGAAAAGCACGACCAGTTGGGCAGCATCCGAGAAGCAGCAGAGCCGGCATTTCGAGCATAAGCTCCTCAGCCTTGATTAAGAACTTATGCTTGAAACATCGATTTGCCCGCTCCTCAGATGTGCCTGACATGCTGTGCTTTTCCAGCACCACACCTTTTGACTCTGATCTCCAGCATCTGCAGTCCTCATTCCTCTAGAAATAATATGAGTGTTGTATCACTGGCTGTAGGTTTAAAGTGCAAAAAGGCAATGCAAAACAATGATCCATTTTATTTAATTCGTTTGCAGGATACAGGCATTGCTGGCAGGGCCTGCATTTGTTGCCCAAGTTGCCCTTGAAAAGGTGGTAGTCCAATTGGTGTAAGGAGACCCACAATGCTGTTAGGGAGGGAGATCCACAATTTTGACCCTGTAATACTAAAAGGGGGCAATATATTTCCAAGTAAGGATGGTGAATGGTTTGGAGGGGAACTTGCATGTCCCATAACTGCTGTCCTTGTCCTTGTGGATACTAATGGTTGGGAACCTAGAAGGTGCTCCATAAGTATCTTGGTGAAATTTTGCAGTGCACCTCCCAGATGTTTGTGGATGTGGTGCCAGGTATCCTTTATCCTGGTCATTCTCAAGCATCTTGAAGTTACTCAAATTGCACTTATCTGACATACAATTGTTTTGTCTGAGGCTGTCATGAGGTCAGAAGTTCAGTGTCCCTGGCTGAACGCAAATTGAGTTTTACTGAGCAGTTTATTAGAGTCAGTGAGTCATTGAAATATACAGCATGGAAACATACCCTTCGGTCCAACTTGTCTATGCTGACCAGATATCCTAAATAAATCTTGTCCCATTTGGCAGCATTTGGCCAATATCTCTCTAAACCTTTTCAGTTCATATACCCAACCAGATGCCTTTTAAATGTTGTAATTGTACCAGCTCCACCACTTCCTCTGGCAGCTCATTCCATACATTCACCACCCCCTGCGTGAAAAAGTTGCCCCTGAGATTGCTCTTAAAGCTTTTTTCCCTCACTCTAAACCTATGCCCTCTAGTTTTGTATGCCCCACTCCAGGGAAGAGACCTTGTCTATAAACCCTATTCATGCTCCTCATGATTTTATAAACCTTTATAAGGTCACCCCTTATCGTTTAATACTCCAGAAAACGTAACCCCAGTCGATTCAGCCTCTCCCTGTAGCTCAAACCCTCCAACCCTGGCAACATGCTTGTAAATCTTTTCTGAACGTTTTCAAGTTTCACAACATCATTCCTATAGCAGAGAGACCAGAATTGCATGCAGTATTCCAATAGTGGCCTAACCAACATGACCTCCCGACTCCTATACTCGTTGCACTGACGAAAAAAGGCATACTAAATGCCTTCTTCACTATCCTATCTACCGCAACTCAATTTTCAAAGAACTATTAACCTGTGCTCCAAGGTCCCTTTGTTCAGCTACACTCCCCAGGACCTTACCATTAAGTGTATAAGTCCTGCCCAGATTTGCCTTTTCAAAATGCAACACCTCACATTTATCTAAATTAATCTCCATCTACCACTCATTGGCACAATTAATCAAAGTCCTGTTGTACTGTGACATAGCTTTACATTACACCTCCAATTTTGGTTTCATTTGCAAACTTACTCAGCATACCTCCTATGTTGACATCCAAATCATTTATATAAATGATGAAAAGCTGTGAACCCGGAATCGATCCTTGTGGTACATCACTGGTCACAGGCCTCTAGTCTGAAAAGCACCCATTCACCACCACCCTCTGTCTTCTACCTTCGAGCCAGTTCTGTATCCAAATGGCTAGTTCTCCCTACATTCCACAAAATCTAACCTTGCTAACCAGTCTCCCATGAAGAACCTTGTTGAGCACCTTACTGAAGTCCATATAGATCACATCCACTCCTCTGCCCTGATCAATCCTCTTTGTTACTTCATCAAGAAGTTCAATCAAGTTAGTGGGGCATGATTTCCCACGCACAAAGCCATGTCGACTATCCCTAATCAGTCCTTGCTTTTCCAAATTTATTTAAATCCTGTCCCTCAGGATTCCCTCCAACAAATAGGGTGGCACAGTGGCTCAGTGCTTAGCATTGCAACCTCACAGCACCAGGGTCCCAGTTTCGATTCCAGCCTTGTGCGATTATCTGCGTGGAGTTTGCACATTCTCCTCGTGTCTACGTGGGTTTCTTCTGGGTGCTCCGGTTTCCTCCCACAATCCAAAGATATGTAGGTCAGGTTAATTGGCCATGCTAAATTGCCCATATTGCCAAATTTTTAGGTGCATTAGTCAGAGGGAGGAGGGTCTGGGTGGGTTACTCTTCAGAGGGTCTGTGTGGACTGGTTGGGCCGAAGGGCCTGTTTAGTGAATCTAAAAAAAAACTTGCCCACCACTGAGGTCAGGCTCACTGGTCTATAGTTCCCTGGCTTTTCCTTACCACCTTTCTTGAATAGTGGCACCACGTTCATTTTTCTTAGAATAAATTTTGATGTCCAGAGATACTTGAAACCCAACAGCAAAGGCAACAGCTGTGCAGATTCACTGCTGGGTCAGACAGCAGTGTAGGTTTCTTTCTCTGTTTGAATCGCATCCCTTCCTTTTGTCTCCCTTCCTTTTTAAATTGTTGCTGTTTTGATCTCTTTTACTCAAAGCTTAAAAACAATGCAACAGTTTATGAAACAATAATTACTGCTCCTAGAATTTGAGGAAATCAGCTCCAAATGCCTCAAAATAAAGCAGTTCTTATAGCCACAATGTTTTTCCCGTCCTCCATCTTGGATTATCCAGAATCCTTTTCTAAAGAAGTGATCCTGATGGCATTGTTAATGACACCTTCCAATACTTTATTGATCAAAAGCAGACTCATGGAATGGTAATTGTCAGGTTGCATTTGTCCTGCATTTTGTGTAGAGGACATACATGGCCAAATTTCCACGTTGTCAGGTAAATACCAGTGTTGCAGCTGTACTTGAAAAAAAAGAACAAGTCTATTCCCTGCTGACCTGAAGAAAAATAACAAAGAAGTGAAATCAAGCATGTAGCTTTTGAGCAGTTACTGTCACACACAGGTACAGAGATAAAAGGGAATAGTGTCCAGTATGAAAGAAAGATGAAGGTATGTATTATTTACAGTCCTTGAGAAATAAGATATGCACCTACTGATGGTTCAAGAACCCAATTAACCAGTGGTGATTGCTGCATTTCTTGACTTCACAATGTTTCTTTCCCTTCAGTGCTTTAACCTGCTTTTGTTTCCTCTTGAGAATCAGAGAAAAACATTCTTCAGCCTGTGCACAGGTCCACTGTCTATAATCCATCATATCTACTCTATCACAAAGGAGCTTCTTAAAATAGCAACTTTTTATACGCTGTGTGGTTATTAGTTATGTCCAGGCTTGATAATCATTGGTGATGTTTTCATTTCCAAATTTGCAGATTCTCACAATGGTTTAAAACAAAATAGGAGGTAAGGGCTTTTCTACATCCACTATGGGGGTCATGCTTATTTCAAGGATCTGAGTAAAATATTAATTTCAGCTGAAACTGGTTTTAGTTTAATCCATGTTGGTTTCATTAAACATAACGAAACTGTGTGGTCAGGTGAAGCCTGTGACCACCTTAAGTAGGCGTTTTGAATCTCGTTTTTAAGCCATTTCAGACATGCAAGTCCCAAGCATAATTCAAATGATGGAATTCAAATATTAATATTTAATATTTTGTTTCATACTGACAATAGTCTTCGTCAAATGCATTTGGTAAATATCAGTGATCAATATGATGGTTATGGAATATATTGTGATAATTTAATGCCATTTGCTATTTGGATCATGAATAATAAGCAAACAATATCTATAAAAACAAAAAACGTGCTGGAAGTGCTCAGCAGGTCAGGCGGCATATGTGAATATAGAAGCAGGAATAGGCCAGTCAGCTCTTTGACATTGCTCTGCCATTCAATAAAACCCTGATTGATCTAATAATGATCTCTATCCACATTCCTGTGCAACCCCATAATCATTGACTTTCTTGTCTATCAAAATTCTATCTACCTTAGCTTTGAGTTAATTCAATGACCCAGACTTCACTTTCTTTTTGAAAATTCCATATTTTAAGAATGCTAAGTCAGGAAAAGATTCTCTTCAGATCTATCTTTAAAGAGAGACCTTTTATTCTTAAACTGTAACCCTTAGTTCTAGTCTCTATCACAAGAGAAGACATCCTCCTGATATTCAACTGATCTTAGGCAATAGAACTCTTCATCCTTGGAATGAGTTGAGTAAATCTTCCTGAGTTGTATCTATTTTGTCCTTTTCCAAAAAAAGACCAAAGCTGACCATGGTTCTCAAGACATGATCTTATTAAGGCCCTGTAAATCTTTAGTAGAACTTCCCTATTTTCATATTTCATTCCCCTTGCAATAAACACAAATAATCCATTTCTCATCCTAATCCCTTGCTGTACCTGCATACTAACATTCATCTGCAAGAACACCTAGATTCCTGAATACTACTGGGTCTGAAATCTCTGTGGAGAGAAAACAAAAGATATTTCTGGTAAAGATGATCTTTCATCAGGACACAAAAAAGAAAAGAACAGAGCAGTTCTGCTCAAAGGCCGTCTCAACCTGAAATGTTAACCTTGTTTATCTCCATGTTGCAACCTGCCCTGTTATCTGTTTCCAGCATTTTAAAAAAGATTTCTGGCTGTTATGATCCCCTTTGATGCTATAACTGGACAGCTAATGAAAAGGACTTGAAAAATGTTTTTTTTAAATTTCATAAGGTGGTCTTTCATTAAAACACATACGCACAATTCTGCAGATTTGGTCTTAAGAATAAAACAGAAGTTTATTACACAAAAAAATGAAGATAAAATAGTATAAATCAACAATGCAATGAGCTTCCAGAGGAAGTGGTGGCGGCTGGTACAATTACAACACTTAAAAGGCATCTGGATGGGTATAGGAAGTGTTTAGAGGGAAATGGGCCTGGCAAATGGGATTAGGTTAACTTGGGATATCTGTTTCCATGCTGTGCATCTCTATGACTCTATTTGCATATTGCCAAATTAAATCTTGAAATTTGAACATTTTAAAATTTTCATTCATATATATTCAAGAGGCATTGCTGGCTTTGGCAGGATGTATTGTCCATCTCTAATTGCCCATTGGGCAAATAAGATTCAATCATATTGCCATGGGTCTGGAGTCACAAGTAGCCCCGACCAGGTAGGAATGGCAGCTTCCTTCCCTAAAGGACAGTCGTGAGCCAGATGTGTTTGTTCTCTAATCTCTCCTTAAAACAATTTAGACAACTCTGACCAGAATATTGTGAATGGATTTGCCCAGATGTTCCACAATATCGAAGCGGTCAAATCAATATGAACACAAGATGGTACCAAAACAAAGCAGTCCCACTTTATTAGGAACAAAATTCCAATGAGCTTTAATATCAGACATACTATCCCTAATCCTATTTAGCCCCTTAAGGTTACAATACTTCCAAAGTCTCTCATAAATTTACACAATCGTTCTCTCTGTGGCTCTCTCTCTGGGTCTGCAAAGCTGCTTTCTTCCTCTCTCCCTCTTGAAGGTCAGTTGGTTTCTATCACTTGCCATGCTGTTCTCTTAAGGCATCAGACAATTCCAAGAGATTCCAAACGTAAGGTCTGCAGGTGAATCCTGTTTTTATATCCTTCAGATGGTTTTCTGTAACTTTCTATAGTTCTGACCAATCAAGGAGATGCACTGAAGGATTTGAAACAAGAGCTAATTGTTTAGATGGCATGCTACTGTTAGTTTCTTTATGAAGCAGGACCTGGTGCCTTTCTGTCTGGGCTTACCTTTATTTTGTGGATAAGTTGACAAGGTATGTCTAACCAGGATGACTGTTACCTTTTACATTATGCTAATATCATTAGTACCTGGCTACTTGTGTTTGCTCTGTGTCTGATATATGGTTTTTTGTGATTTCAGAGTTTTGCTTGTCCAATTTACCCAGCATTCCTTGCTTTTTTGCCAAGTTAGCAATCTACCTGCTTCAGGTTTTCTGACAATCGTCAGTGGATTTATGGTCATCATTAGACTCCTAATTCCAGATTTTTATTTAAAAACACTGCGTAAAATATAATCCTATCTATTCCTAAGACCATTATCTTACAGTACTAAAACACAAGAAATAATTCTCTTATCTATCACATCGAGAGGATTTACTTAACTGTTTCTTGAAGTTCTTGGTCTAGAGAGTTTGATAGACTCTTTTTTGAGTATTCATACAAATGAGCTTAGATTTCTCAGCTTCAAATTACCAGCTCTCTATAAACACTCTGGTCTGGAACTTTCAAACCCAAATCTTTACACTAAGTTTATATATTTCTTAATTATTCTTATTTACCTCCATATTTCAGAAGGAAATGTGTTTATACATCTAACATCAATCAGAATTTTCTGCAAACTGCAAAAAAAACTTTCCAAACTAAGTATTATCCTAACTAGACTTTATATAAAAGTCCTTTATCCTAGAAATGAGCTAAGTGAACCTTTTTTGATCTCCTTTTACTTCATCCTTTTTCAAAAATGACCAAAGCTGAACTTTGTGTTCAAAGTGTGATCTTACCATGGCCCTGTATACCTGTAGCAAAATTGCCTTTACAAAAGCTTTTAAAAGCTTAGCAAATGATAAATGAATTCTTGATGCTTCCAACTGAAAGCATGCTAACGCTGTTTCATGTTTACTCAGACCTTTTTTATTCATTCGTGGAACATGGGCATCGTTGACTGGCCAGCATTTATTGCCTGTCCTTAGTTGCCCTTGGGAAAATATTGATGAGCTGCCGAATTGAATTGCTGCATTCCACATGCTATGGTTGACCCACAGTGCCCTTCAGGAGGGAATTCTAGGATTTTGACCCAGCAACAGTAAAGGAATGGCAATATATGCCCAAGTCAGGATGGTGATTGGCTTAGAGGGGATCTTCCAGCTAGTGTATCTGGTCACTAATGTTCTTCAGGGAAGGAAATCTGCCATCCTCACCTAGTCTGGCCCACATGTGACTCGTAAAGCACTCCCAATTCAAACAAATTCCCATTATCTTGGCTCAAAGAGATTGCTCACTGAAGTATGCCAGCTACGTAGTTTCTAATGACTTCTTCTGTGAAGCAATCTATTACAGACTGTCAGATGATGATGGCATCATTGTTTAATTTCACCAACTCTCAGATTCCCTTCATGGACAGGATTCAATTATACTTTGCTGTAGCACCTTCTGATAACCGCTTAAATTCAGTTCATGACTTAGTTGTCAGCAAACAATGCAAGTTCACTGTTTTATGTTAGTATGGGATCGACTGTTCCCATGTGGTTACTTGGTTTTGGGCTTACTTTCTGTAGCATATTGTCTATCCCTGATTCTGCCTTCAACTCTTTACTCTTAACAAGATTTGAGGTTTTATGTGAAATCACTGCGATCACACTCTTCAATCTTGCAAGTTGCTTCATTTATTGTTAATGCTGTCTGCAGCAGTAGCATGATTAAACAAATCAGCTACTTGGGCCTGAGAGACACTTCGTAGAATTACAGAAGAGTTACAGCACAGGAGGCCGTTCAGCCCATTGTGCCTACTTCAAAGCTGCACTGATGAAGATGATTTGGTTTCTGTATTTGCATAGTGGTTTGTACTCAGATCCTGTATGGCTCACAATACTGATTGATTGATGCAGAGAATGACCTTTCTACCATAGACATATATGTGCCAATGTTCAGAACTAAATAAAGCAAGTTCATGCTTCCTGGTCTCCAGTAAAGTGTTTGTGTTCAGTTTTTGACAACGGGCATGACCCATAAGCAACAGGTCATTTGCTTCCTTCAATGTACTGAGAGAGTACAGCTCCAATCTCAGTTCTTGATGCACTTGTTCTAACATACTTTTCCATATATGGGTCTAGATTAGAGTGGTGCTGGAAAAGCACAGCAGGTCACGCAGCATCTGAGGAGTAGGAAAATCGATGTTTCGGGCAAAAGCCCTTCATCAGGACTGAAGGCAGGGAGCCTCCAGGCTGGAGAGGTAAATGGGAGGGAGGTGGGGCTGGGGAGAAGGTAACAAAGAGTACAAAAGTTGGATGGGGGTGGGGATGAAGGTGATCGGTCAGAGAGGAGAGTGGGGGAATTTCCACATATGGGTTCAAATTGTGACGACTGACAAAGATGCAGCCTTCACCTTTAATGTACTAAACATAGTTTATTGTGGAATTGTCCATTCCCTTATTCATCTTTGCACAATAGTTTTTTTGAAGAGAGTTTGTTGTCTTGGCAAACTTAGGAACACTTTTTCTGCTAAAAGTAGGTAAGACTAGATTAGATTAGATTACTTACAGTGTGGAAACAGGTCCTTTGGTCAAACAAGTCCACACCGACCTTCCGAAGAGCAACCCACCCAGACCCATTCCCTTACACCTAACACTATGGGCAATTTAGCATGGCCAATTCACCTAACCTGCACATCTTTAGGCTGTGGGAGGAAACCGGAGCACCCGGAGGAAACCCACGCAGACAGGGGAGAATGTACAAATTCTACACAGACAGTTGCCCGAAGACTGGCTCAAACTTGTTGAACTTGTTGAATAGGTTTATTATATATTACTTAATAGCTAATTATATTACATCTCTAAATTCACAATTGCCTCTTGTACGACCTTAGGCTGAGTTGAAGAATAGGTACACATTACTACAAGCTATATTAATGAGCACAAGAACAACACTTTAGAAACATCCTACAAAACACTAGTACTGCAACACTGGACACATATTGCAACTGATTAGCTGTTCCCATGAACAGTCCTTTTGTATTCTGATGAGTGGAGTTTATCTCATGATGTCAGGTATCTATTTCACACATTAACTTCTCTGATACAGCATCACCATCAAACTTTTTTTCTGATTATTGAATAATTATACAATTGCTTGAAATACATAAAATAGATTTATCACTAATCCATCTCCATCCAACGTTCTGACTTTACAGCTAACTAATGACTTTGTTGAATTGAAAGAATGGCTGCTGCTTAGGAAAAAAATATTCAGGTACAGTTTGGTGCCATACTGGAACTTCAGTCATTTCTTGATTTCCTGAGTACTCTTTGCAGAGCTTATCCTTTGTTCCTGATGTCACTGTTGTATGTTTTTTCTTTGGAGTCATAGGGTCATAGAGATGTACAGCATGGAAACAGACCCTTCGGTCCAACCCGTCCATGCCAACCAGATATCCCAACCCAATCTAGTCCCACCTGCCAGCATCCGACCCATATCCCTCCAAACCTTTCCTATTCATATACCCATCCAAATGTCTCTTAAATGTTACAATTGTACCAGCTTCCACCACTTCCTCTGGCAGCTCATTCCATACACGTACCACCCTCTGTGTGAAAAGGTTGCCCCTTAGGTCTCTTTTATATCATTCCCCTCTCACCCTAAACCTATGCCCTCTAGTTCTGGACTCCCTGACCCCAGGGAAAAGACTTTGTCTATTTATCTTATCCATGCCCCTCATGAATTGTAAACCCCCTCAGCCTCCGACACTTTAGGGAAACCAGCCCCAGCCTGTTCAGCCTCTCCCTACAGCTCAAGGTCTTTAGTTTCCTCAAATTGTATCAGAGAAGATCATTGTGTTTCTGAAAGAAGTAATCATTTCCTTTTTACCTGACAAGGTGGACTCACTTGTGATCCTTTCATTCTTGCTTTGATTTATTTGGATAACCTTATCATATTATCAGGTTCAATCATTGACTTTAAAGATGACTGCTGATTGGCACTGCTTCTTCTCAACTGCATCAAGAGCCCGCTACTACCTCCAGTTGTTTGTGATGTCAAAGTTACCAAATAATTAAATTTTGATAGTTTGTTTATAGAACATAGACATAGAACATAGAACAGTACAGCACAGAACAGGCCCTTCAGCCCACGATGTTGTGCCGACCATTGATCCTCATGTATGCACCCTCAAATTTCTGTGACCATATGCATGTCCAGCAGTCTCTTAAACGTCCCAATGACCTTGCTTCCACAACTGCTGCTGGCAGTGACACATTCCATGCTCTCACAACTCTCTGTGTAAAGAACCCGTCTCTGACATCCCCTCTATACTTTCCTCCAACCAGCTTAAAACTATGACCCCACGTGTTAGTCATTTCTGCCCTCGGAAATAGTCTCTGGCTATCGACTCTATCTATGCCTCTCATTATCTTGTATACCTCAATTAGGTCCCCTCTCCTCCTCCTTTTCTCCAATGGAAAAAGTCCGAGCTCAGTCAACCTCTCTTCATAAGAGAAGCCCTCCAGTCCAGGCAGTATCCTGGTAAACCTCCTCTGAACCCTCTCCAAAGCATCCACATCTTTCCTATAATAGGGCAACCAGAACTGGATGCAGTATTCCAAGCGCAGTCTAACCAAAGTTTTAAAGAGCTGCAACAAGATCTCATGACTCTTAAACTCAATCCTCCTGTTAATGAAAGCCAAAACACTATATGCTTTCTTCATAACCCTGTCCACTTGGGTGGCCATTTTAAGGGATCTATGTACCTGCACACCAAGATCCCCCTGTTCCTCCACACTGCCAAGATTCCTATCCTTAATCCTGTACTCAGCTTTCAAATTCGACCTTCCAAAATGCATCACCTTGCATTTATCCAGGTTGAACTCCATCTGCCACCTCTCAGCCCATCTCTGCATCCTGTCAATGCCCCACTGCAGCCTACAACAGCCCTCTATATTGTCAACGACACCTCCAACCTTTGTGTCGTCTGCAAACTTGCTGACCCATCCTTTTAATCCCCTCATCCAAGTCATTAATAAAAATTACAAACAGTAGAGGCCCAAGGACAGAGCCCTGTGGAACACCACTCACCACTGACTTCCAGGCAAAATATTTTCCTTCTACTACCACTCGCTGTCTTCTGTTGGCCAGCCAATTCTGTATCCAGACAGCTAAGTTCCCCTGTATCCCATTCCTCCTGACCTTCTGAATGAGCCTACCATGGGGAACCTTATCAACCTTTATGATTGGAACAGGATTGAATAATTCCTTCAAAAGTTTGAAATCAGGAGCATCTTCTGATCTCTCAATCATGACGAATTATCAAATACCAATGTCATTAATTTCATCTTGAGTTACATTGATCACTGGTATTTGCTTTCACACACTGTAGAATTTTAAGAGCTCTGCATGTATTTCTGCTGAGAAGTTATAAGTGTTTCTGATGATGTATACTTGTTCCACATAATATTGTACTCTGTTCTTTAAGAGTACACTCAATAATTATTTGATTTGAGCGGTGATCTGCCTGCACCTTGCAGTTCTCTGTCGGACAGTTATCATTTAATTCTCTTCAACCAAGGGACTTATTATTGAATAATAAACTAACAATCACCTGAGCCTAAAGATTTAAATTGTTTGGATGACTGTTAAGCCTATGATCTCTGTCATATCTGTTCAGATGATTCATCAATTACTCATAGGAACGACTGATACATATGTTCCAAAGGTGACAGGTGACATTCTGATGAAGAATGTTTGGTATTCCAAGTTTTCTTCAAAGATGTTTGCTGTATGATTTTACGTTTGTAGTGCATTGTTAATTTTGTGGTTAAACAGTTGTTTTTGACTTTTGCACTTTCTCTAGAAGTGTTCCATTTCTGGAAAACGTTACTTGGCTGCACACTATTTCTGTTTTTTAACTTCAAATCTGGAACAGTAACTTGGAGCAGCAAAGGATTTAAAACATTTTGTTTCAATCTATTATGTGATGTTTTAGTGTTTTTGTACTTTATAAATTAATGAAGTTTCATCAGCTTCTCGAGCTAGGTCAAATGTTTGATCTTGTCATTTTCTTGCACTGTGTTCGGATTTCAGCTTCCACCATCACCCAAATAGATTTTTAAAATGTAATTTTCTTTTGATTGTAACATTTCTGAAAAAAAGATGAATCTGAAATTCCAATAAAAAAATTCTGTCTTGAATTTGTTCTGAATGTTAGAATTTTGAGTTTATGCAGTTTTGCAATGTGTAAGGGCATTTAATAAAGTTATTAACAGGTTTTCCTGTATTCTTTTACTAAATCTTTCTTTCTCTATTATGCATTCAGTACATGATACAACATAATTATCAAAGCAGTTTAAAATATTGTCAAAAGTACCCATTGCTTCTCTTACATTCTGTCTATTTGAAAAAATACCTGTCACTGAACCCACAGAATAAAGAAATTTGTTCACTCGTTCTCACATGGCTTTCTTCTTTAACCCTGAAGGAATTCGATATCGCACGAATTGCCTCTTCCAGAAAGTCCACGTTCAGTTTCCTGCATGAAGGGCTTGTGACTTAAAATCTGCTTCGATATGTACTCTTGTTCTCAATTGTCATTGTATTTAACTGTTGTTGTTTCCCTTTGTTCAATGATTTAATTGAAAACTGTTGCAGGAATTTTCTTGCTTTTGTAGGTATAGCTAGTTTTACTGTACAATTTTTAAAAATTGAACAAACACTTCAATTGTATGAAATATTGCATCTACAGCAAGTTTTAAATATTGTAATTATTTTTGAAATAAATCCACAGAGGCCAGTATCCCATTACCAAGTCACCCTTTATTTATATGTAGAGTGTCCTTGACCACTGATCCAACTTCTTCGGTGCCAGCTCTCAGAACGAACAGAACATCTGATGCTCCTCTTTATATTTACCAGTCAGGGCTCCCTGATTGGAACATATTAACAGCCTCAATCAGGGAACTCATATTCTATGAGATCCACCTGGCTGACCTCATTTCAATCACTACAGTCTCCTCACTCCACTCCCTGTCTCTGAGGACATAGGCTGCTTCTTTATTTTTTGTAGCTCCTTCTGGGGCATTTTAGCACGGGGACAGGTTCCTCAAACTCTGCCTCTGATGTGGGCGGCATATACTGCACAGTAGCTCACCTCTTGCATCCAGAGCGTCTTAGAAGAAATTCATTCTCCTCTTCAGGTGGTAAAGGCATCGAGTCAGCAACATTTCACCGTGTCCATCTTAGATTTCATGATACCTTCAATGCTTGATGGAGACAGAGAACCCATGGGTTCTGGAAAAGTTGGAAAGGCATTCAAGGAGCCGGGCATGTTTTGCTCCCATGCCATTTGCAAGTTTGCAGCTTTTATATGATCTATGAGCTTGTTCACACTGATGCACTGACCTAAACCTTATACATCAATGGATCTGACCTCTCATTGACCATGCTTCATATCCATGCAGGGCCATTCCCATGGTTCCTATGCCAAATTTTATCCGATGAAGTAAAACTGTCCTTTTCAGTTCATGGAGTCATAGAACATAGAACAATACAGCACAGAACAGGCCCTTCGGCCCACGATGTTGTGCCGAACATTTGTCCTAGCTTAAGCACCCATCCATGTACCTATCCAATTGCCGCTTAAAGGTCACCAAAGATTCTGACTCTACCACTCCCACAGGCAGCGCATTCCATGCCCCCACCACTCTCTGGGTAAAGAACCCACCCCTGACATCTCCCCTATACCTTCCACCCTTCACCTTAAATTTATGTCCCCTTGTAACACTCTGTTGCACCCGGGGAAAAAGTTTCTGACTGTCTACTCTATCTATTCCTCTGATCATCTTATAAACCTCTATCAAGTCACCCCTCATCCTTCGCCGTTCCATCGAGAAATGCCTAGTACTCTCAACCTATCCTCGTACGACCTATTCTCCATTCCAGGCAACATCCTGGTAAATCTTCTCTGCACCCTCTCCAAAACTTCCACATCTTTCCTAAAGTGAGGTGACCAGAACTGCACACAGTACTCCAAATGTGGCCTAACCAAAGTCCTGTACAGTTGCAACATCACTTCACGACTCTTGAATTCAATCCCTCTGCTAATGAACGCTAATACACCATAGGCCTTCTTACAAGCTCTATCCACCTGAGTGGCAACTTTCAAAGATCTATGAACATAGACCCCAAGATCCCTCTGTTCCTCCACCTCACTAAGAACCCTACCGTTAACCCTGTATTCCGCATTCTTATTTGTTTTTCCAAAATGGACAACCTCACACTTGGCAGGGTTGAACTCCATCTGCCACTCCTCAGCCCAGCTCTTGTATCCAGCATTGGCACATTTCTGATGCTGTTTTACCTTCCACCCTCAGATCTAGAAAGATCAGATTTGACCTGGTGCAGAGTCTTCACCCCATTAGCAACTCTGTTGGAGTTGCACGAGGGGTGGTCCTAATATCAGATAGGAACTAGGAAAGTTTGGTGTCTAGTATGCTTGCCTTTATTGGTCAGTGAATTGAGTACAGGAGTTGGGAGGCCATGTTATGGTTGTACAGGATATTGGTTAGGTCACTTTTGGACTACTGTGAGCAATCCTTGTCTCCCTGCTACAGGAAGGATGTTGTGAACCTTGAAATGGTTCAGAAAACATTTCCAAGCATATTGCCGGGTTGGAGGATTTGAGCTATAGGGAGACTGAGGATATTTTCCCTGGAGTGGCAGAGGCTGAGGGGTGATCTTATAGAGATCTATAAAATCATGAAGGGCTTGGATAGGGTGAATAGCCGAGGTCTTTTCCCCAGGGTGGGCATGTCCTGAACTAGAGGCCATAGGTTTAAGGTGAGAGGGAAAAATTTAAAAGTGACCTAGGGGCAACTTTTTCACATAGAGAATGACGCGTGTATGGAATGAATTGCTTGAGGAAGTGGTGGACGTTGGTACAATTACAGCATTTAAAAGGTATTTGCATGGATATATGAATAGGAAGCGTTTAAAGGGATATGGGCCAAATGCTGTCAAATGGGACTAGATTTATTTAGGATATCTGTTCGACATGGACAAGTTGAACTAAAGGGTCTGTTTCCATACTGTAGAGCTGTATGACTGTATGACTCTAATGAAGCTGTAGGCTGTTTCTTTAAGTCTGCCATCAAAATTTAGTTTGCTGTTTCTGTGCCAGACCATTGGATGATGGGTGGTACGAGGCTGTGGGGGATATGTTTTGAACCCCAAAGTCCAACAGCTCTGTAGCATGAGTGAATCACCCAGTGAAGAAAGGATAAGAGCAAGAGCTGGTTAATTTAAACTTTTCCCATGATCCTTATTGCCAGTTCTTTTAATGCCTTGGTGGTATGCAGAGATAATAGACACTGTGAATACACCACTACCTTGCGTACTCACCTCTGTCTGTGCAAGAGCTTTTTCACAATGATTATAAAATATCTGCTGTCATGCTTGCAACAGCTAGCCTCTGAGAGGATCCAGATTCTCTCACTCTTTCCTTTTCCCTCTCTCTCTCTTTCTCTCACTTTCTTGCTCTAAATCGCCTCACCCAGACTCAATCCATCATATGTAGTGGCAGCAATAGTTAACAGATGCACATAAGCAAACATCAAACAATTGATTCCTACAGTCAAGCCAAGGATTAATTTAGGGTGGGCCTTCTGTCCCCATCGAGGTCAAATCCTCATCTGAGAGTTGCTGACCATCAAATCGTTTCCAGCACCCTACTGCTAACATTGGCATTGAGAGCTGGTAGTGCAACAGTCCTTGAGGTTTGCATGTTGTGGAGCCTAAACGAAAGTTGAGTTAGGGTCTTGATGGGACAAGGCTGGCGATTGTCAAGGTTCAAAAGAGGAGAACCCACAGCGAAAGACTTGCAGAGTCCTCAAATGAACGCAGGAGGATCTGAAAGCAGGCCTACAACACCCTGAGGCTTCCCCTGCCACAGATAGGATACTGTATTGGTGGGAGAAGGCCATTAAATGGCCAATAATTAACCTCCTAACAGCCTCAATTGGCACCTGACTGATTCAGCAATACGGCACCTCCTCTGGTAAAATTGGAGCAGGAGAGCCTAGATAGTAACCAAATTGTTAAATTTTATGTCACCTTCTACTTGTTCATCAAATAGCGTGTGCAGTAACTGGAGAATCTAATTCTGTCCTTTATATAATCCTGACAATGTTTGAAGATCTAATAGATGTAAGCACTTTAAGGCATTATTACCTTTTCTACAGTTAACACTTTCATTGTAGATACATGCAAAATAATTTACCAGCGTCTTTGTGAAAGGAATTTTAAAATTTTGTAAACCTTTTCTATGTCATTCTGAAGTAATTGTTAGCAGATTGGTACCAGTCTTCTTTAATGTTAATGTTCTTCAATAACTTACCAATTGCACACTTTCATTTTTAGAACTTCTTTTCAAAAATACCCAGAATAAAAGGATAAATGCATTCTCTTTTTGATTGTAGTAGTTCTTACATACAATTATTTTGACTACTCTCAACCCAGTTCTTTATATATCTACAGGACCTTTGGGTGCTTCCTCAAATGTTGGAAATTGGGAGGGTGGGGGTTGCTACTTGAGGAGGTATACAGCTGAGATGGAAAATTGACTATTATGCTGGAATAAGAGGAGGTCTTATGAGCTGGAGCTAAACAGTGTTGTTCTGCATTTGGTTATGCTTCTCCTGGATTGTATGTATCTGATACTGACATTAACTAAAAGAAGTGGAAGCACATCCCAATCTCTATAATACTTCATATACCAGTAAACACTTTCTAAAATTTCAAGGTGGAATTATTCTTTAAAAAACTTCACTGTAACTACTTTAATTACAAAATGAGGTGAAATTAAATTATTAAGTCACAATGATGCCTCTTCTGTCACTATAAAAATTTGTTCTGTAAATTGTATCATCCAAGTTACTGAATGTAAAATGCATGTTCGTACAGGTCATGCAATTAACATTTCGATTTGATTTACATTTACTCAAAGTTTTGAACTGAATTTGTTTTTAAAAATTGAAAATGCACTGTGACACCCTCAAGTCTGGAAATCTACTGTTCAGACTCACTGGTTGACTGGAAGATTTTTGATTAGACTCTCAACATTTCATACATCATTTTAGTAGAGAATGTTTGGAATGAAAACTTGGAAGTAAAGATATTTTATATGGAGATACATTGGATAATAAGATAATTTTTATAACTGCTTCATAATGTTTGATCAGTGTTTCACATTTAAGATATATATTTACATCTATAGGGTTATTAGACATTCAATAATTTTATAATCTAGAAAATTTCAAAATCCAGAAATGATTTGGTCCCAAGCATTCTGGACTGGAGTGGTGACAGTATGTTTAAATTAAATATAGTTAATTAAATTAAACCGTAGTCCTGTGTGGGAAATATAAAAAGTCTACTGGTATTTTCTTATCCTAAACTTTTCTTTTTTTATTGTTTATTTATAAAGGTTCGGACTAAAGATCATATATTTGAAAGCATTAGCCATCTTATCTACCATCACCGTGACAGCAATTTGCCTATAGTCTCTGCTGGAAGTGAACTGTGTCTGAAGCAATCAGTTGAGAGAAAGCAATGTTTGCCAGAGACAGTTGTGCGATTTTAATAACCTGGTGGAAATTGTTACTCCCTGGCATATTATTTTGTGGAACCAAGGAGAAGAATCTCTGAAATTTGCGATAACTGTCTGATTTATGTGAATTGATATTGTGTGGCTCAAAACAAACAGGGATTTATTTAAATATTTAATGAAAAAGATTGAGTTGTGAGAAAGGTGTTGTGAAGATGTTTTATGCTCTGTGTTTCAACTTGAATCATTATATTTCTAAGAGATATTAAATCATTTACTCTTGTATAGATTGAAATGCTGATACCTAGCACATGGTGCCGAAATTATATTTTATGATTTTTTTCTTGATGTCTTCACCTGGAACATTTTACTACAGAAGCACAATATTTAAAAGGAAGATATTTAACCTAAATGACTTTAGTTGCAGCTACTATTTTAAGGAACAACAGTCTTTTAGAAAAAGAATCAAAATCTTCAAATAGCTATCTGGTGATAAAACTGACATAGATGGTATAGTTTATTTTGTTTTTGAAGATTGTAAAGGAAACTCTATTGACAATGTGTTTTATGATTCTGTTGTTTTTATCTGAGAAATGAAGAACATGTGAACTATAATGATAGAGTGCTATTGATAAGTGGTTATTACACAGGAATTTCACTATGAATGTTTTTCATTTACTTGCAGACCATTTTAACTCTTTTGAGTACAAAGTGCTTTTGCACATTCATATATAATTGATATTGGTATGAAATGAACATAATGTAAATTTTAAATGCAGCTGATGAAAATAATAATATATTAAACATTTTATTGATGAGATTTATCTGGTTTATTGTGTGGTTGGATTTAGAGAAGTTGTTTATTGCTCAGAGATTTAAATCAAACAGAATCAACCACATATAGTATAAATTAAGTTATTTAAAAACAATTCTTGAATTTGTAATTATTTTATTCTGTGAATTGAATGAATGTTAGTCTTCTCATTGTTGTAAATTGTAAGTAACAGAGCATTTTGATGTAATAAACATACAAAACAATTTTCAAGATATTTGCTTAGCAGCAAGTCCTATTTAGCTTATTGAAAGCTTATATAAAATACGCACAAAGCCTGCAATAGATTAGTTCTTTATTGAAATCAATTGGAAGGCTTAAAATGTAAGAAAATAATGCTTAAACTAGCAGTTGTTATTGGTTGGGATAGCTTTCCTCATTAAATTACAGTACCAAATCCATTGCTACCAACCACTGACACTTTGATAAGTGTGATAGAAGGCAAGAAATTATTGGCTATTTTTTAATACTATAATCAACTTCATTGAAAATTACCATCAAGCTTAGCACAAATGTGAATCAATGCCCACAATCCGGCATTGTTGTCTTCATATTTAACTTCTAAAATTCTAGTGTTTTGCTTCCTTCAGAGTTCATCATTATTCAGTGAAGTGAGGGTCAATGCAACAATTTTAAAGCAAAATAGTTGGTGAATTTAGGAGAGTTAATTTTAAAAGTTCTACCAGGCAACACTGAATCTCCAGCTCTGCTATAAAAATGTGCCTTTTGATCAGGTAGTTGTGCGTATCTCAGAGGCTGCTGTTTTGAATATAAATAAATTGCAACATTTTTTTCATAAACTATGTTTACATTTGTATTTGTTGATTATTAAAATACTGTATGACTATTGGCAATAAAACAACAATTTACGTGGCATCTTGTGTTTTTCCTATGGAACTTTCATTAAAATAATTCATCCAATATGAAAATTTTACATAAACTATTAACATTTGGTAATGGCATCCTGTGCATTAGCTAAGCAGTGCTGTTGGTGAGAGAAAACTAGGAATCCTAGAAACTGAAATAAACGCAAAAGTTGCTACAAGTTCATAGCAAGCCTTTCATTATCTAATGCAGTGTTTGGCTTTTCCCAAGGGGTTATTAAATTTGTATCCCAGCTTTGTATAGCATTTACTTCAATTGTACTTATACCTCAATCAAATTTTGACAACATTAACAATTTTAAATTTTAATTTTATAACCAGTTGTTTATTCAGTTTCTCAAAAATACATGATGATCAGTATTAAAGTGATAGATCAAGCTCTTGACTTGTATATGTAAAAACAATCTAAAAATATATCTCATTAGAATATACTATTTGCTAAGGCTATAAAAAATATTGATGAATTTTAGAAAGCTTGAAGTAATGGCTTTGCGGCAATACTAACATTAATTACTGCCCCCTCAGTCTATACTTGATCACCAGTAAAGTGATGGAACTGTCATCAACTTATCAAGTGTTATCAAGCAGCACCTGCTCAGCAATAACCTGTTCGGTGATGCCCAGTTTGGGTTCCACCAGGGCCACTCAGCTCCTGACCTCATTTACAGCCTTGGTTCAAACATGGACAAAAGAGCTGAATCCCAGAGGTCGGGTGAGATGGCAACCCTTGACATAAAGACTGCATTTGACTGTGATATCAAGGAGCCCTAGCAAAACTGGAATCGATGGATTTCAGGGGATATATCTCTGGTAGTTGGAGTCACACCTGACACAGAGGAAGATGGTCGTGGTTGTTGGAGGTCAGTCATCTCAGCTCCAGGACATTTTTGCTGGAGTTCCTCAGGATAGTGTCCTAGGCCCAACCATCTTCAGCTGCCTCATCAATGACCTTCCTTCCATATAAGATCAGAAGTGGGGATGTTCGCCGATGATTGCACAAATGTTCAGCCCATTTGTGACTCCTCAGATACTGAAGCGGTCCATCTTCAAATGTAATAAGATCTGGACAATGTCCAAGCTTGGACTGACAAGTGGCAAGTAACATTCATGCCACACAAATGCCAGGCTATGACCATCACCAATAAGAGACAAACTAAAAACCACCCCTTGACATTCAGTGTTACCATCACTGAGTCCTCCACTATCAACATTCTGGGAGGCTTCATTGATCAGAAACTCAACTGGATTCACCACATAAATGCAATCACTATAAGAGCAGGTCAGAGGCTAGAAATACTGCAGCAAATACTGCAGTCCCCCTGACTCCCCAAAGCCTGTCCACCATCTACAAGGCATATGTCAGGAGTGTGATGGAATACTCCCCACTTGCCTGGATGAGTGCAGCTCCAACAGCACTCAAGAAACTTAACCCCAAACAAAGCAGCCCACTTGGTTGGCACTGTTTCCATAAGCATCCATCCCCTCTACCACCAACGCTCAGTAGCAGCAGTGTGTACTATCTACAAGATGCACTACAGAAATTCACCAAAGATCCTCAGACAACAACTTCCAAACCCATGACCACTTCCATCTAGAAGGATAAGGCAGCAGATATATGGGAACACCATCACTTTCAAGTACCCCTCCAAGCTACTCACCATCCTGACTCAGCTCCATGTTCCTTCACTGTCACTGGATCAAAATCCTGGAATTCCCTCCCTAATGACATTGTGAGTCAATCCACAGCAGATAGACTGCAGCAGTTCAAGATGGCAGCTCACCACTACCTTCTCAAGGGCAACTATGGATGGGCGATAAATGCTGGCCAGCCAGCAATGTCCACATTCCACAAAATGGATAAATGTTTTAAAAAAATTAAGTTAATAGCCTAACATAATGTAGGCTATTACATGGTAATGTTTTGGAAACAGATGGAAATGGCTGCTGGCAAAATTTGGTAAGGTTTTGTGAGATAGGTTCAAAGGAAAAGTGAAATTAAATTACTTCTCCTCATGAGTTTGATCAAATTTTCCCTGTGACAGATACGTGGTATGTGTTGTGCAATGAATAAATGATAAACACAATAATTTTACATAGGTGTAAGCAAATCTCCTACTGTGTTGCCCAGTTTATTTAGTAAATGGACACACCTGGAGTCATGCAATGGCTTCTTCATTTGCTGAGTTTAAGCTGATTAGTCTGCCACATAATCTGGAGAGAGTACATTCTTCAGTAATGCGCATCATTGTTTGTGTCTCTCCAGAAGCACATGAAGGACTTTGCATTGAGGGCCCGGCAGTTGAAGGTTAGCTGCACAGCTAGGACCATTCTGATTTTTAGTAGCTCAAAGCCTGTCTTTTGACAGATTATCACAAAGGACATCTAATGTATGTACTGTACTTAAGTGTTTAGAAGCCACTGATATTACAGAAGATAAAGGTTATTACAAAAGATATAAGCTCACGTACTCGGTTAATGTATTGGAATGGAAAGAAGACTGACTTACTAACAAGAAACAGAAACTGGTTCCAAATGTGTAATCTTCTGAATGGTAAGATATAACAAGTAGTGTGGCACAAGGATCAGGGCTGAGACCTCAACTTCTTACCAATGATATTAATGATATAAATGTCTTCATGAAAAGACCAAAGGCATGGCTGCTAAATGTGCTGATGACAGAAAGCTAGGTAGAAGAATAGGTTGTGAATATGATATAAGGAAACCTCCAAGAGATATTGATGAGTTAAATGATGGGCAAATATCTGTCAAATCAAGAATAATGCCAGGAGAAATATAAAGGAAGAACATTATCTAAATAGAGATCGCAAAGCTTTGAAAAGTAAGCAGATCTGGGGTCCTATTGCATGAATCATGAATTGTAAAATGTAGGTACAGAAAGTAATTAAGAAAGCTAATAGACTATTAAAATATTGTGAGGAAAATTAAGCACAACAGTGAAGACATTAACAGGTGTATAGGGCATTGGTGAGACTACATATGAATTACTGTGTATTATGTAACGAAACATCTAAATGCATTGGAAGCAATTCAAGGAAAGATTTATTAGAATATTATCTTGATTCAGCAGATTCTTATGAGGAAAGGTTGGCCTGTATCTGCTGAAGAGTGAAAGGTGATTTTTTTGAAACAGACAAGATCCTCAACAAGTCATGATAAAGTGGCTGTGTAAAGAATATTTCCTCTTGTGGGAGAATCTAGAAACGGTTCAAAATAAGGGTACTTGTATTTAAGTAAGAAATTAGGAGATTTTATTTCTCATAGACAGCTGTTAGAATCTGGAAGGAGTGTTAATACTTTCAAGGCAGAGATGGATAGATTCTTGTTTAGAAAGAAAATGAAAGATTGTCAGGTGGGAGGTGGGAATGTGGAAGAATCAGATCAGCCACACTGGAAAAGAGGCTCAAGAGACTGAATGGCCTAGTGTCACTCCTAATTTGTATGTTTGCATATTCTAACTAGCAAGTTAATTCATGAAGCAGGGTTGGGCCTAAGTACTGCCCTGAGGCTGAGATGATTAATCTTCAACAATCATTACCATCTTCATTTGTCCTAGGTTTGACTCTAATCATGCTTCGACATGCTACCACAATTTGACAGATGATGTAAGGTATATGATAAAACATTCTAAGGACAACATTAGACACACTATATAATTTTTACAGCTTCAACTCTTTAAGCAATAAAAACTCCTGAGATGGAGCTCCAAGGAAAGGTCTTGGAAAGTCCACCTGATATTCATGAATTTCTGTTGACTGAATTGTTTAATTTATCTTCCTTTACAACCCTGTTTGCACTTTTACTACATCATATAGATAATGGAAGGTTATTCATAACTCCCATTATCTCCAGTCACTACCATTATTCACTCTGACCACAACTTCACCCTTCAATCATCATGACTACCCATGTCAACCATCATTGCTACCAAACCCTATAGCAACATCTAACTGTTCCATACATGATCACTTGTCGCCATGTTTTGGGATAGAAATTGTTAATGTGATTAATGTATGAGAATGGCCCCAAAGCTCGTAGTTCAACAGAAAACACAGCAATTATTCTTTCTTACTGATCTTTAGATCTAATATGCAGTCATTGACAAGTTTAATCCCCTATTCTCTCAAATTGCTCCACTATTGAAATGTACTAACTTAATGGTATAATTGTTACATTTTTTTAAAAGTCTAGGTCATTACTCTGTATGTACAACAAAACATCTTCTTCAGCCCACTAGATGGCAACATAAGATCCAAACTATTCTGATACACCAAGCAATACAACACCCAAACAGTGAGATACAGAGCAGAAATTTTCCAGGCTTTAAGCAATGTAGGCCATGATGAGAAAGTTGGAAAAAAAGTGAAATGACAAAGTCAGATGCCAACATCAAGAAAAGGATTTCCAAATGGCCCTTTAAGGTTTATTTGGCAACTTCTGAACCTATCCAATAAGCAACAAATACATTTCTTCCATGTATCTGTATCTCATTTATAGCAAATCTCACCTTGTTTCTACGTAATGCACCATTTCCCCTCCTCAGTCCTTAAGCAAATACACAACACAAATTACAACTGAAAGTCAGAATGATTACCTGTATCACAGCTCATTGATTGCTTCTCTGGGCCTTCATCCAATTCGTTGAACTAGGTCATTGAGGGAATCGCGATGGTGAAAGGGTGATGTAAGGGTGATATCTCACACTACATAAGAGGGAAATGGGATCTGAAGGAAGGTGGGCTTATCCAAATCCAATACATTCTATCTTCATTTTGAAGAGCATAATTGGTCAATTCATAAAGCCATGGCTCAGAGGATAAATTAAAGGATTAATAGTAAAATATAGGGGCTGCATGGACTTGGGGAGAGTTTGAAAGGTCATTGGGATGAAGGGACGGCAACACAAAAGATAATATAAGAAAAAGAGGGATGATCACTGCTTGTCTCAGGCAAAGCCCTCAAATCAATCACCAAGCACATGAAACTAGATCAACCTTGCACCAAACTATTTTGGGTATAATAAACTCCATTCTTTGACCTAGGTCCTCATTTCCTTTTGGTATTCTGTATGTCTAGAAACTGAACTGGACCAGGTTATGAACACTGGCCTCAAGTGCAAGACAGAATAAAAACCAAAAGAATTGCGGACACTGTAAATCAGAAACAAAAACAGAAGTTGCTGGAAAAACTCAGCAGGTCTGGCAGCATCTGTGGAGAGAAATCAGAGTTAATGTTTTGGGTCCAGTGACCCTTCCTTGTGCAATACAAAGACAAAATGCCTGCCACCACATGCAGCTTGTATGGAGTAAGTTGCTGTTTTTTTCTCTTCAGGGGCAGGATTTTCTTTTCATGTTTGACTCTGCTAGTGTCAGTTCTATCAATCATGCTTCCACCCATTCTGTAATACCACTCATCTGCCATCAGTTGGATTCTATTGAGAAGTCATTCTTCTAGCTGCCATGAACATTACAAATTATGGCTTCAAGCAATCATATGAGATATGTAATGTAGTGGTAATGTCACTGGACTACTAAATCAGAGACTCGGTGACAGGGAGAGTTTGGTGCAAAGTTAACTTGGTGGGTTTAATTCCCATCATGGCAGATTGTGACATTTTAATTCAGGAAAAGAAATCATGAAATTACATGGCCATACACTCACACATTGAGTGGGTCTAAATAGATTAGATTAGATTAGATTCCCTACAGTGAGGAAACAGGCCTTTAGCCCAACAAGTCCACACCAACCCTCCGACGAGTTACCCACCCAGACCCACTTACCTCTGACTAATGTGCCTAACACTATGGGAAATTTAGAATGGCCAATTTACTTGGCCTGCACATCTTTGGATTGTGGGAGAAAACCGGAGCACCCTGGAGGAAACCCACACAGATAGTCACCCAAGGCTGGAATCGAACATGGTCCCTGGCTCTGTGAGGCAGTATAGACTGTACCACAACCTCTGTTCATTGTATGTTGTTGAATATAAAGTGCAATGCCTTAGCTTCAGTGATCTAAAACATTTGATGTCTGATGCTATCTGCAGTCAAGGAATTGGTTGCTTGTGAGAGAGAAACAATGTTTGTCCATTACAACTTTTTGCATCCTTGCGATTTCTACAGAAGATGTTCACATGCAAACCAATATGACATTAGCAAATCTGACAGCAACAAAAAGACTAAAGCAGACATTTCAAGAGGATCAGTGAACATTTATTCACAAAAATAGAAAGGAACTAATCTGTAGATGACCCTATTTGCAGGGAAGACTTCGTTGGTCAGCCCAGGGACATTTGGGTGAAAAATGCCCAGATGAACTATGAAAATCTTGCCCAGATACAGGTTTACTTTCCTTAGCTTGGATTTCTGCAGGTATCAAAGGCAGGGAGAACTTTGAGAGACCAGACATCTCTGGAGAATCATGACAGGAAGCTTCTGTATGTCTTCTCATCATCTTAATGGGACCTACTGGCACAATCCTGTCTCTTTGAGGGGAAGAAGAACTTGAAGTGAGGTTGAATACCAATGGTTGCAGTGCTGGACTGCAAGTCTCGAAGGAAAAACCTTTAGAACTGATAAATGAAATATATTTGTCTGACTCATTTTGAATACTTTGAAATGTAAATACATTGTGACCAATATATTCATTTCCAAGCATTACTGTTTTTTCCCTCTGAGGGTCTGTGCATTGGGAAGGCATGAGTGTGGTGGACCCTGCTGTCCATGACAGCCTCCAACCTGTCTATGGACAGGACCAGGTGCATGCTGGAGCCAACACAGTACAGATAAGTAGTGAATAGGAGGTGCAGAGAGCAGAATAGTAGTTTCAGAGGATGGAGGGGGTGGCAGTCATTGAGTGGACATGGTGCATGGATAGTAAGAGTTGTAGTCCATGATCCTTGATGAGAGGTATGTGCTGCGATGCAGCTAGAATGAATAATGTTTACTCTGTGAGTGAGATTAAGGATCAAAAATGATGGTGCTAATCATTGCAGATTGTAGAAGGTCATTCACCTACTTTCAGCACTACTGAGCATTTACTTATGATAAAGACTGTATTGAATTAGGTTTCCTATCTCTACTCAGGCTACATGCATGTAGTGTCATGGATCCTTTGATCTGGAAGAAAGAGCACTCCCTTTCGTTTGGCCAACCCACCTATCAGGACCTCAGGTCTCCATCAGAGAAAAAGTGTGACAGCTTTCCTTTCTGTGTTACCTCCTGAATTTACTGATGAAAGATCACCATTTAAAGCCAGCTTATGGCCTTGCAACAGGTGGGATTTAGTTATGGCACTAGCAGCATTGTCATCACAAAACGCTTGGCACCAGCAAACACTTCCCTCACTTCTGCTGATGATGTCATAAGCAGGGCATCAAAGAGGCTGGTTATGTAACCAATGAGCTGAAGAGCAGATGACAGTGTGAAAAGTCAACACTGGCCATGGCAAACAATGCATCATGGGAACAACACTTTGCCATGAAATGGGAAAATTTAGCCTTTAAATCTGAAATTGATAGAAATGCTCAGCTGGTCAGGCAACATGTCTGTAACAGCAATGTAAATTTAACATTATGGACATTCATGAAATAAAATCAATTTGAGCGAATGTCATAAGGCGGTTGAAAGTCAATTTTGTTCCCAGGTAACTATGAGCTCTCCACCATCTCTTCACTGGCAGCCAGGCACATTGACACTGTCCTGATCCTCAGAGCTTTCTCTCCTCCACTTCAGATGACAGCTCAATGGTTAGCACTGCTGCCTCGCAGTGCCAGAGACCTGTTCGATTCCAGCCTCGGGTGACTGCGTGGAGTTTGCACATTCTCCCTGTATCTGCGTGGATTTCCTCTCACAGTCCAAAGATGTCTGGGTCAGGTGAATTGGCTATGCTAAATTGCCCATAGTGATAGGTACATTAGTAGGGAGTAGGCAATTGGGTCTGGGTGGGCTACTCTTTGGAGGGTTCGGTGTGGACTTGGGCTGAAGGGCCTGTTTCTGCACTGTAGGGAATCTAATCAAAACGTAATGAAATAAAATAGAATCAACCACATTAGGTATATGTAGCACAATGTGAAAGATTTCTCCAGAGATACAGCCAAACCTACTAAGTTCTCCAGGATTTTCTCTTTTTATTTCTTCACAATCATGTTGGGAAATGATTGGCTGATTTAATTGAGGCAGCAGTGTTCCCAGCACTAATATTCCTCTCACCAAGGCCAAAAGAGGCATCTTTGGTAGGCAGTGGGACCTGGAGATGCATTTTGCCTGTTGCTAAGTCTGCAGGAGCTGCCACCCCAATTAGAAGACTAGCAGCTCAGCAATCTCAGTAGCGATGTGCACCTGGAAGATGGGGTCATATCGATTGCCGTGTGCTCTTGCAGTCAGTTAAGGATCACTGAGGCCAAGATGTGCCATTGTCACGAGAGTGACTATTGACACTAGGGCTCCTCCATTGCAAAACATTCTTAAAATGAAGGGACCCCCAGAACTTGCTAAGAGGCTGTCAAAATTTACCCCTTACAATGTTTACCTCTCCCACATTGCAGAGGGACAGTAAGCCTTCTGCTACTTTAATTCTGATCCATTTTAACAGCTTTCTAACTTTTCACTTCATTACCAATGGGTTGGCAATATTTAGGCTATTCGATCCCAACTGCCTCCACTCAGCCCCAGTAGAACTTTAACTTCTAAGGCAGTGCCTTTCAATGTCTCAAATACATTTTTAAGTTTCATTGTTCCTTCTCAACTCCAATGCCTCAAAATCTCATCTTTGAATTGGCCCCTTAAATACTTGCAGATCCTCTTCACATCTGCTGCTGCTGATTGGACATCAACATAGAAATGCAAATATAATCAAAACTAAAAGAACTATGCCCATAGTGATAGGTACATTAGTAGGGAGTAGGTTAATGTGTTAATCAGAAAGAAAAACAGAAATTGCTGAGAAAGCTCAACAGGTCTGGCAGCATCTGTGCAGAGAAATCAGAGTTAACCTTTCAGATCCAGTGACCCTTCCTCAGAAGGACCTGAAACATTAATTCTGATTTCTCTTTTGCCATTCCTGCTGAGCTTTTCTAGCAATTTCTGTTATTGTTTCTGAATGTAATTATAATGATGTGACTGCACTAAAAAAACATTGATATGCATGACAAATTTACTTCCAGATTTTCCCAAAAGTGTCTTGTTTAGTAGTGGGAATGCAGAATGTTTTGTTTCAAAGTGTTTTGTTCCAGATTATATCAGAGGCTGTTTGTCCTTTAGAAAGGAAACTCTATTTCCATAATGGAAAGTTTATGATTCCAATTTGATAATGAGCCACCTTATTTAATGGGAATGTTTATGTTCATAGTTTCATCAACATTGGTATTTACAGAATATGTCTGGAAGGTGGATGAGTATTTTAAAATTCCTTAGTCCCTTGACTCAGTGATAAATGGTTTTGCCATGAGGCTACTTAACTTCTTCATAAACATAATAAAACAGTTCTTTTTTTGTAAATTTAGCATCCATCTCTGTTTTTACTTTGTCTTTAATTCTAATTTATTACTTTTTGATTATATTATATTGGTCATTATCTTTCAAAAGTATTTCCTTGATTGTAAGGCATTTTAAGATACTCTGTGAAGATGAATGAAAAGACATAAATGCAAGTCTCTTTTTCAAAAGGAATGGGACACTTTTGTGAAATAACGCAACATGAAACATGGTGAATCAATAGCCTGATTGGCATTGCCTTCAAATTTTCTCTTCTCGAACTTAAATAGTTTCAGACCACTTGCTATCACCAACTTTACACCATCACAAAGAGTCCAAGTCACCCAACATTGAGATAGCATAATTTTAAAAAGTATCTGTTTTGTTTTAGCATAATGTCAACCATATAACAGTAAACACAGCTGGGAATCTAATATCATGTACATACAATCACCTTTTCTGCAAATAGTAAAGCTATAGTAATATCCTTTATATCCTAACTTTTCACAACAACTGCCGAACTATTTATATACTTTTTTCTGCTGTTATGCATGGTATTTACGTGCTGGACAAACTAAGTCTAACCCAAGTAATCAGAAGCTGTGTTATGTTACAGTCTGTATTCTGCAGTTTAAATGTGAAAACTATAGCTCCAATATGATCTACTCTGAGATTGATAGCATCAGCCTCTGCTTACAAACTACGCACTAGGCTGCAGTGCAACAAAAAAACATTTTAATGTGCTGCTGAGCTACTGTGTAAATCAACTTTTCTTTTACGATATAAAAATTCAATCAAATTTTGTTCTGTTTCAGGGGCTGGTTAATTCAGTTGACTAGATGGCTAGAGTGGGATACAGAATGATGCCAACAACATGAGTTCAATCCTCCCCACTGGCTGCAGTTGTTCACAAAGGCCTGCCTTTTGCTTTCATGACTTTGCAGATTGGTGTTACTCAAGCTATGTCCAGTCAATTATCTCTCAATTGAAAAGAAATGGTTATGACTAAATGTCTTGATGTAGTTCTGCTTAATTGAAAATATTTTATTCTAATTAAAAGTATTTCTAAATCCAGGTCCCTTTCATTTGCTACTGGAAATCAAATGAAGATAAAATGTTCAAGCGCATGACACAAATATTTCAAACTGTTTCCTTATTTCCTTACTCTATCACTATTAAGGCTGCAGTACGTTGTTCCAGGTACAAGAGTAAATAAATAGTCCAGTCTTTGTGTTAAACTTATTCATGATCCATGAAGTTATCTATGTAAAACAATTATTGCCTCAAATTTGTTGGGCAGGCATTTCACTCAGTTTCTAGAAGGTCACATTGTGACAAGAACAGATTTTCCATTTTTAAAAAGTGCATTTGCTAAAATACAAAATATAAACTGAAAAAGACCAATTTGGCATCCTTGTAAGTTTTTGGGGATGAACCTTATCGAGTTTTGAGAAGATTTGTAGCTCAGGTTCTGGGTGTAAGTTTGCTTGCTCAACTAGAAGGTTCGTTTTTAGACATTTCATCACCATACTAGGTAATATCATCAGTGAGACTCCAGTGGAGCACTGGTGATATGGCCTACTTTTTATTTATGTGTTTAGGTTTCCTTGGGGTGGTGATGTCATTTCCTGTGGTAATGTCATTTTCTGTTCTTTTTTATCATCCCAACACCCACAAACGGAACTGCATTAGAACATTATTTCAACGAGCCACTGCACACTACAGCACAGAGGACCTGCAAAGAGCAGAGAAAAATCATCTATACAGTGTATTCAAAAAGAACAGGTACCCAATGAACACAATCCACCGATTTCTCAGCAACAAACCCAAACAAGCAGACAAAATGCATCCAGAAACCCTAGCCACTCTCCCCTACATCAAGGACATCTCAGAAATTACTGCCAGACTACTCAGACCTGTTGGCATCATGGTAGTCCACAAACCCACCAACATATTAAAACAGTAGCTAATGAACTTGAACTTATACAGACAGCAAGCTCACTGATGATGTTATCTAGTATGGTGTCACAACATCTGAAATTCAACCTTCTAGCTCAGTGAGCAAACTTACATCCTGAATCTTATTTTTGTGTGGATAAATGTCAGGCTTGTTGAGTTTCATGGGGGCTTTCTGTTTGAGAGCACTCAAGAGCTTTCTTTGCTTTTCATATTAAACTCACTTCATTAACTACTTCCCCTGCTCCAATGGTGACTCTGTCATCCAATGGTGACCCTGCTCAAATGGTGACCCTGTCATCCAATGGTGACCTTGCTCCAGTGGTGACCCTGTTCCAATGGTGACCTGCCTCCAATGATGACCCTGTCATCCAATACTAGCCCAATTCCACTACCTTCTGTAGGCCGAAGAACCCACCACAACTCAAATATCCCAGAATTAAGCAGCAGTGCTATTATTAAAAGGTTATTCTGGATCTAAACAATCTGTGTCAGTGTGGAACTGCCCCACACTGTTTCTGATATTTGCTCCAACATGACAGATAAAGGGAAATTGGCAACTCCCATTATGGACAGATACCTAGAGGTCCTGGTGGATGGGGTGGTACAGATGAAGGATATCATTTTCCCCATGACCAGCAGAGGACACCATGACAACAGAACATGCCAGCGTGGTTTAACGTTGCCACATGAATCACTATGTTCATGGCCTTCTGGAGGAATGTCCAGCACTTCTCCATTCCACCAGGGTAAGTGCCACCATCTTCTCTCTGCTACTTCACACTCACTCTATCTCTGTTACTATGCCCACCTCTCACCAAAGCTCATGATATACAAATCTCACTGTTTTCTACAACATGGCCCCTCATTCACTCTCATCTATATAATTGCCCACCCTACTAGCCCTTCATGCTCTCTGTGCTGCCTACCCACTGCCTTGGAACAAGAAAGGACAATAAATGCTTGGTCTAACTGCCAATGCCCGCATCTCATGGATAAATAAACAAAACTCACCACCTTTCTCTTATCTGCAGCTGCACTAACAACTCAGCCACCCATTTTTATTTTCTTTAATCCATTCCTTTCTCTCATTCCAGGCAGAAAGAGCCAAGATTGTGTGTACTGTCTGACATTTTGTTCCTCATCTCTTACAAGGAGACAATCCTGACACTGATTGCCCTGAATGGCTAACTGACTGTGTCCAAGCCTTTTAGATTAGATTACTTACTTACAGTGTGGAAACAGGCCCTTCGGCCCAACAAGTCCACACCGAACCGCCACTCACCCAGACCCATTCCCTGACACTAATCCTTCACCTAACACTACGGGCAATTTAGCATGGCCAATTCACCTAACCTGCACATTTTTGGACTGTGGGAGGAAACCGGAGCACCTGGAGGAAACCCACACAGACACAGGGAGAATGTGCAAACTCCACACAGTCAGTCACCTGATGCAGGAATTGAACCTGGGTCTCTGATGCTGTGAGGCAGCAGTGCTAACCACTGTGCTGCCTTTGGACTGGTAACTGAGACTGCCCTTGACCAGACTGAACAGTGTCTCCCTTGATTTGACTGATCACTGCTGACATCCGTGACAAGCTTGCTGCATTTGTGTCTGCACTAAATGGCAAATCAATACAGAAGTACTGTAAAATGGTATCTCTGGCTGAGGGGGCAAATTGTAAAATGACAGAGCAGGGCAAGGAAGACATAGGTGCTGTGAGCTCAATGTATGCAAGTGCTACAAGAACAAGTGGCAGTCCTCAGTCACAGACTGAACTGGATGCCTATCCATGTGCAGAAAGTGTCATTTCTGTAGTGTTACAATGATAATTGGCAGTGTTCCCTGAAGTGCAGCATGGCATTGCAGAAGCGAACTGTGGGTGAATTGGAGATATGCCATGATGATGCAAGGAGAGGGGTACATGTTAGATGTTAGTGGCAGTGGATGTGGGCAGTGTGTGACCGCTGTCCACAGAGCATGCCCTGAGACGTTGGTGCTGGGTGTCCAAGATGGAAGACAAGAGATGCAATCAAAGACCTGGAGTCTTCAGGCATCTGCTCTCACTTTCATTTCAGGAATTGACATCTAGTTTCCTCATGGAGAAAGTGCGGACTGCAAATGCTGGAGACCAGAGTTGAAAAATGTGATGCTGGAAAAACACAGCAGGCCAGGCAGCATCCGAGGAGCAGGAGAATCGATGTTTCGGGCATAAGCCCTTCTTCAGGCTTATGCCCGAAACGTCGATTCTCCTGCTCCTCGGATGCTGCCTCGCCTGCTGTGTTTTTCCAGCACCATATTTTTCAAATCTAGTTTCCTCATGTTCATTGGAAAAATAAGAAATTCCACATTAATGAGATGAGACTTACAGTGAATGAGACCAAGAACAAGCAATAATCCCTATTAATAGGCTGCTTCCAGTATGAGTCTTATCTTGATGCCCAGTACTCCCCGTGTCTGCGTGGGTTTCCTCCGGGTGCTCCGGTTTCCTCCCACAGTCCAAAGATGTGCACGTCAGGTGAATTGGCCATGCTAAATTGCCCGTAGTGTTAGGAAAAGGGGTAAATGTAGGGGAATGGATGGGTTATGCTTCGGCGGGTCGGTGTGGATTTGTTGGGCCGAAGGGCCTGTTTCCACACTGGAAGTAATCTACTCTGTTTCAAAATGCAACAAGTTGCTCATGACGTCTATAAAGGTTACATTCGAGTTATCATGCGATTTTCCTAAATTTCTCAACAAAGCCAACATTGTTCAGATTTCTTGATTTCAAATAAACAACCGTCTTCCAAATGCACGCAATTATGTTTAAAGCCAGAGCATGTCATTTATACACAAATGCAAGGTTGACTCATCTGTGCCACTGTAAAATACTTACTATTGAGCAATCCTTGACAATGCCTGTACGCTGTATGCTGCTAAAAGTTTTGCTTAAATAATAAAAGTGATATTGCATAAAGAGATGCTATAACATACATGGTAATTTCGAATAGTAGAAGTGTATTTCATATGCAGAATTGAAGTTGATACTGTTGCACTTTTCATTTAGGAGCTAGGTGTCATTTACACTGGAGAAACTATGCTATAATTTGACTAAGCGAGATTGTTTAAAGTGAGGTAGAGGCCACGTGACATTGGCAAAGCAGCCAGTGTACTAAGTACTTAGAGTCATAGAGTCATAGAGATGTACAGCATGGAAGCAGACCCTTCTTTAATATCAAATAAAGGCATGGATTATTCTTTGCAATTACAATTATGCAAATTACTCAATATACATTATTACAAAAAAACTACCTTTCATGAACAAAACAGTGTTAACTCCAGTCAGTTCCACTTTCATAGAATCATAGAATCCCTCTAGTGTGGAAACAGGCCATTCAGCTCAACAAATCCACACCGACCCTGCAAAGAGGAATCCACCCACGCTACTCTATTATCCTATATTTATCCCTGACTAATGCAGCTAAACTACACATTCCTGAACACTATGGGCAATTTAGCATGGCCAATTCACCTCACCTGCATATCTTTGGATTGTGGGAGGAAGCTGGAGCACCTGGAGGAAACCCATGCAGACACGGGGAGAATGTGCAAACTACACACAATCGCCCGAGGCTGGAAATGAACATGGGTCTCTTGTGCTGTGAGGCAGCAGTATTAACCACTGAGCCACTGTCTTCAAAAAATTGAATCTCAAGTTAGTGAGACATAATTTCCCATGCACAAATCCATGTTGACTGTTCCTAATTTGTCCTTGCCTATCCAAATGCTTGTAAATTTTGTCCCTCAGGATTCCTTCCAACAACTTGCCCACCACCAATGTCAGGCTCACCAATCTTGGCTCTTCTTTATCACATTCCTTAAATAGTGGCTGAAACAAGTGTAGGAATCCTACAGAACCATTTTTCACCAAAACTATTGGTGTTTGCTGAAAGGTTCCAAGAATCCAAATGCTACCTTGTTGTGTACCTAGACTTTCAAACATAATTTGATGGAAGTGTTACAGAACATGCTAATCAGCAAAATTAAAGCTCATGAAATTAAAGGGCAGTTGCAAGATGGATACAAAAAAATGGCTTAGTGACAGGAAACAGAATGCAGTTCAAAGTTTGTGAGAAGATTTGTAGCTCGGGTGCTCATTGTTGTGGTTCTGTTCGCCGAGCTGGGAATTTGTGTTGCAGACGTTTCATCCCCTGTCTAGGTGACATTCTCAGTGCTTGGGAGCCTCCTGTGAAGCGCTTCTGTGATGTTTCCTCTGGCATTTATAGTGGTTTGTCTCTGCCGCTTCTGGTTGTCAGTTCCAGCTGTCCGCTACAGTGGCCAGTATATTGGGTTCAGGTCGATGTGTTTGTTGATAGAATCTGTGGATGAGTGCTATGCCTCTAGGAATTCCCTGGCTGCTCTCTGTTTGGCTTGTCCTATAATAGTAGTGTTGTCCCAGTCGAACTCATGTTGCTTGTCATCCGCGTGTGTGGCTACTAAGGATAGCTGGTCGTGTCGTTTCGTGGCCACTTGGTGTTCATGGATATGGATCGTTAGTTGTCCTCCTGTTTGTCCTATGTAGTGTTTTGTGCAGTCCTTGCATGGGATTTTGTACACTACGTTGGTTTTGCTTATGCTGGGTATTGGATCCTTTGTCCTGGTGAGTTGCTGTCTGAGAGTGGCTGTTGGTTTGTGTGCTGTTATGAGTCCTAGTGGTCATAGTAGTCTGGCTGTCAGTTCAGAAATGTTTTTGATGTATGGTAGTGTGGCTAGTCCTTTGGGTTGTGGTATGTCCTCATTCCATTGTCTTTCCCTTAGGTATCTATTGATGAAATTGCAGGGGTATCCATTTTTGGCAATACCCCCCCAATTTCATCAACAGATGCCTAAGGGAAAGACAACGGAATGAGGACATACCACACTTGCTGCATGAAAAAGATTTTCCTTATGTTGTCATTGTTTCATAAATCTATATCATCTTGTTCTTGATTGTGAACAGTTTCTCCCCGTTTTTGACGATACCCCCGCAATTTCATCAACAGATGCTGAAGGGAAAGACAACAGAATGAGGACATACCACAACCCAAAGGCACGTTACCATACATCAAGAACATTTCTGAACTGACAGCCAGACTACTATGACCACTAGGACTCATAACAGCACACAAACCAACAGCCACTCTCAGACAACAACTCACCAGGACAAAGGACCCGATACCCAGCATGAGCAAAACCAATGTAGTGTACAAAATCCCATGCAAGGACTGCACAAAACACTACATAGGACAAACTAGAAGACAGCTAGCAATCCATATCCATGAACGCCAAGTAGCCACGAAACGACACGACCAGCTTTCCTTAGTAGCCACTCACACGGATGACAAGCAACATGAGTTCGACTGGGACAACACTACTATTATAGGACAAGCCAAACAGAGAACAGCCAGGGAATTCCTAAAGGCATTGCACTCATCCACAGAATCTATCAACAAATACATCGACCTGGATCCAATATACCGGCCACTGCAGCGGACAGCTGGAACTGACAACCGGAAGCGACAGAAACAAACCACTATAAATGCCGGAGGAAACATCACAGAAGCGCTTCACAGGAGGATCTAGACAGGGGACGAAATGTCTGCAACACAAATTCCCAGCTCGGCGAACAGAACCACAACAACAGTATGCAGTGGTTAATAGTCCTTCTTCAAACTGGAGGAAGGTTTGGAGTGGACTTTCCAAAGGGTCAGGATGTTAATATATGACATAATATATATATATGAATGACTCAGATCTTGCCGTATTTGGCACAAATTCAAAAATCTGCTGATGATAATAAACTTTGAAGTATTGTAAGATGTGATGAGGATAGTGTACAATTTCAAAGACACTAATAGGAATGACAAATAAAATTTAATGCAGTGAAGTGAGGGTAGTAGGAATGTGGAGAGGTGATACAAAATGCAAAGGTATAATTTGAAAGGAAGTACAGGTGCAAAGTGACCTGCACTATATCTACATAAATCATTGAACAAGACAGGATAAACTGACAGACCAGTAAATAAAGTGCTCATGATCCTAGACCTTATCAATTAATAACAATAAAGTATAAGCGTAAGAAAGTCACGTAAAACTTGTATGAAGCACTGGTTTGGCCTGAAATGGAGCATTGCATACACTTCTGGACGTCATACTTCAAGAAGCAAAGGAAGGTATTCAAGAAGGTGCAGAAAACATTCACGGGAGTGGTTTTAGGGATGAGGAACTTCAGTGATCTAGACGATTTGGAGAAGGTGAGATTATTTTCCTTGGAGAAGAGATCGTTAAAGATATTCTAAACCACAAGAGGTCTAGCAAAGCATATGGGTAGAAACTGTTCACAATCAAGAACAAGATGGTACAGATTTATGAAACAATGACAACATAAGGAAAATCTTTTTCATACAGCAAGTGGCGTGAATCGAGAATACACTGCCATGGACTGTGGGGAAGGAAAGTCAACTGATCATTAAGAGTGAATTGGATTATCATCTGAAAATGAAAAATATGCTGAACTAAGAGGACTAAGCAGATGAGGTTCTCCTTCAGGATCCAGCACAGACAAAATGGGAGAAATGGCCACATTCTATGCCACAGATATTCTATGATACTATGATTCAGTTTTTGAAAAGATGTGGCAAAATGCCATTATAATTTTGTTTAATATCTGTTGCTTTTCTTCTGGATGTTCAAACTTGGATCCACAAAAGATAAAACCCCTACTGAAACTGCAACAGGCACTTCAATGTGCAGCTAACAACAATTTATATTACTTTGAATTAACTATTCAAAGGAGTTGCATACTTGTAATGTACCAAAACCTTCTGATTTGCACTCTAACACTCATAAAGAATGTTAAAATTCCAGATTCCAATTTGTTGATTATGCAAAAAATATTTATTCTAACATGACACACTGTTAAATCCCAGATATCATCAATCTTTCAAATGCAACGTATACATCATTTTTAAATCTTAGACTTCCTACAGTGCAGATTGAGGCCATTCAGCCCATTGAGTCTGCACTGATCCTCTGAAGAGAATCTCACCCAGAACCATCCCGCCATCCCATCCCTGTAACCTTGCATTTGCCATGGCCAATCCAATACCAATCCACCAAACCTGCACGTTGTTGGACTGTGGAAGGAAATCGGACAACCCAGTGGAAACCCATGCAGACATGGGGAGAATGTGCAAACTCCACATGCACAATCATCAAAGCTTGGAATCAAACTTGAGCCCCTGGCACTGTGAAACAGTAATTCTTGCCACTGTGCCATATGTCTCCTAACGTTACACCTATACATTGTCGTTGGCTGTTCTTCTGATTTATATTTGTTCCTAGGAATATTTATTCTCTGGGAAATTCCTTCTTGTGCTGAATGCTGTTGCTGTGGTAACTATTGTTGCTGATCCATTTCAGTTGCTGGGGAGCAGTGGAACTCTGGATTGATGGTCATTCTGTGCTGTGTGCACAGAAATATGATAGATATCTTTTGATCTGCTACCTGCAATGAAGGAACAGCTTCTGTAGATGTACATACAAGTTTGTAGTTGCAACAGTATGCCTGGTGATTCACATTTGTTGTGCATGAAGTGGCTACTGTACCATACTGATCCTAAGATACTACCAATGCTGACATTTATTGAGAGCATTGAATATTTTCACTCTGATTGCTGTCCAATGCTCAGCTGTAGCAATGAATTGGCAGTTTTATCAATGTGAAATTGGTTTTCTGTTGTTATTTCCTTAATTTAGTCACTACTCCGACTAAAAGAACCTTTCTAATTTTGGCTTCCGTATTTGTTTCCCTGATGGAAGAGTACTTTGGGTGAGGTGCGATATTAATATTTGGACTGGACAAATTTTCATGCCTTCACTAGGTGGATTTCTCAAATCTAGATTTGCTTGATATCTTTATGCTCTGTTTGGTAATTTTTACTGCTGCATCAGCTTGAGTGGGGACAGTATGGAGAATGAAGCATGGTGTTAAATTTCCCAATCCTTCACAAAACATCTGAACACTTCATTTGTGAATTGAGTGCCATTAGCACCCATCACAATGTTTGTCTGGAATGCTATCATTATTGAAATGTATTTTCAGTCATTCCACAATCTTACTGGTAGTCACGGATGTCAGCTGGTCTAATTCCCAGTCAGCAGAATTTAATGAATAGGCCCCCTTTCATTCACCTTCGATGGTTTGCATTGCCCTCAATGGGCTTGGCACATTAGTGATTTAATTGGAAATGCGGGTGATTTACTGATGGTGGTTAATAGATTAGATTAGGTTAGATTCTCTACAGTGTGGAAACAGGCCCTTCGGCCCAACCAGTCCACACCGACCCTCCAAAGAGCAACCCACCCAGACCCATTTCCCTCTGAATGATGCGCCTAACACTACAGGCAACTTAGCATAGCCAATTCACCTAAACCTGCACATCTTTGGATTGTGGGAGGAAACCGGAGCACCCGAAGGAAACCCACGCAGACACGGGGAGAATGTGCAAAATAGATGGAGACAAATGCCATAGGTGAGTTGGTGATGGAAAAAAAATGTTCAGTTGTGTGTAAGAGAACTTCTGAATATAGGATTATTTTTTTTAAATGAACAATTCGTTAATTTGAGAGAGAAATGTCTACTCCAAGTTTCATGCATAGTCTGTCTGGGATGACATGTGTTAT
Source organism: Chiloscyllium plagiosum (assembly GCF_037043375.1). Lineage (NCBI taxonomy): Eukaryota > Metazoa > Chordata > Chondrichthyes > Orectolobiformes > Hemiscylliidae > Chiloscyllium > Chiloscyllium plagiosum. The sequence goes on from NW_028270140.1 coordinate 62,740,692, forward strand.
AGGTGGCACTTTTCCTTTCTTGGCTTGGTATTCATTATAAGCAATGGTTGAAGCTCTGTTGATGCTTTATCTCTTTCATCAGGCTACATCTCTTGAATCTGATGACAATTTAAAGGAGAATTTTGCTAACAATTCATGAATCCAACAAATTGTCACAGTGTTCTCCTATCTGTTAGTCATTGTATCTTAACCATAGTTCTCACTTTGCCAAGAATTGTGCAAAGCTTTTCTCTGTCAGTGAATGCAATGTGAAGAACAAATCTTATGAATTTTATTCAGCCATCTTCAATAACATCCTTTTCTTGTTCAAATTCAGGTTCATTTGCCAAGTGCTTACAATTATACCAGATTCTGTCCATGATCTGTGAGCGCTTCAATTGTATCTGCACATCCATAAATTAGCAAATTGTCCACAAAAGCTTCCACTCCAGGAAGTTCACTGATCATCTCATGATGTCTGTGTTGGTGCACTTCTGGAAATGCCAAACAATGTACACAACAAACTGTGTTTGAAATGTAATTAGAAAACTATTGCTTTCACTGAGCCACATTTGTCAGTGTCCATCCTTTGCATCCAGGGTAAGAGCTTTGCCTTGGTAAGTTGTGGCAAAATTTCTTCAGGGTATGAATTATTGAGATCTCTTCAAAGCTTCATTGAAATCTTCTGGATATCTGTATTCACTCAGTTTTCTTGTTTTTGTTCACTGCTACTTTGCCGCTAATCAGTTCTGCAGATGTTTTCGTTTTTTTGATTACTATACTCTTTTCCATCTGTTCGATCTTGGTTTTTCAGGTTGGACTTGATGACAGCTGGAACTTTCCTGAGCAGATGCTGAATTGGTCTGACACTTTTATCTAATTGAAGATGAAGACAATGAAAACTGGTAAATACATCTTTGTGATACTTTATGATCTATGAAGCAGTCATTGGCTGAGTAAACTGAAAAACACCACACCTTCCCTGGCGCATTCAGGGTGACTAGCACAAGCTGTACACTTGCTTCAGCAGAGACATGTGGGCTTTGTTTCTGGTCTACTAGTTAGAACTCCTGATTTTCACTCTTCACATTGAATTGGGGTCTCAGGTTAATTTGTTCACCCCACTTGAATATCGTTCCATCATATATCTTCAATCTTACCTATAAGGCTTTCATTTCTGTGTCACCATCTTGAGCTGCTTTGTACAAGTCTGCAAAGCTAATAATGTTGCTTAAAGCACCATTTCTATCTGGCACTTCACATTCACTTGATGTTCTCCTTCTGCAGTCATCATAGTAATAGTCACAAGACATTTATCATATTTAGACCTGACAACACCAAACTGTTGCATGGTGAAGAGTGATTTATCAGAATTATTGGCTGAGACCTCTCAGGCAGCCATCTCTCTGCTTCTTTCTAGTTAAAGTGAGTCAGCTATTGCAGCCAGAACACTTCTTCCCCTATATATATATGTATATATACTACATCCCCCTCTCTGGTGTGGATCTTTCTGCAGGTTCTTCTGAAAATATTTCTTCCTTTTTTCCAATATATTGTTCTCATTCATAGAAGCATAGAATCCCTAAAGTGTGGAAGCAGGACATTTGGCCTACTGAGTCCACACCAACACTCCAAAGTACATCACACCCAGACCTACCCTGTCACCCTATCCCCATAACCCAACATTTCCCATGGCTAATCCACCTAGCTTGCACATCCCTGGACACTACTGGCAATTTAGCATGGCCAATCCACCCTAAGGTGAACCTCTTTGGACTGTGGTAAGAACCAGAGCACCCGGAGGAAACCCACACAGAGAAGGAAAGAATGTGCAAACTCCACACAGACAGTCACCCAAGGCTGGAATCGAACCTTGGTCCATGGCACTGTAAGACAGCAGTGTTAACCTTGGGACATCTGTCAGTATAATACAAAACCTAGTCCATTCTCCCATTAACAAACTCTGATTATTGATTATTGACTACCTCAGAACTTCTACACCCTGTTGATAGCCTTCTTAAGGTTTATCCTCTCTCAACAGATATATGATGTCCTCTGTCATATGCTTAAGACAATCCTATTTCAGATAGTATTATTTTTCTGTTTTCCAAACACAAAAGATTCAGCTAATATTAGTGGGGTCACATTCAATCAATATTGCGTTCTTATATTGATCAAATACAGTGCATAAATAACATTGTGTTTCTATATGATTCAAAGTATACCTTTAAAGCCTGGAAAATCTCTCTTATATGGCTTTTATGTTCTGAAGTGAGATCTAGGCTGAACTATAGCAAAGCTTTCCCCAACACTAATAGCAGGATTGTCACTTTAATTTGCTCCGTCTCTTTATTTGATTCTGGAGCTATTTCATTGTTTTGTCACTAAGAGTAAAAATATTCAAATTTTGTGTGATGTTTCCTTTGATTTCAACAAGGACGGGCATTGGAAAATGCACAGGTGTTTTGACTCACCCAGTAAATCAAACTTGCACACTATTTTTATTCTTCTTTGATGTTGCTTTCAGTGTTTACATCACTGAAACTTCACACATTTTCAATATCATTCTTGATTCCACTTTTCAATGATGCATATAATGGTTGATATAATCTGCATACAAAAGCCCTTACAGCAGAGATATAAATCTCAGGACTACAGCAATTCAGCCTGTAGGCGAAGAACAATTTCACTAAATAAGGAGGAGTTGAATCTGAAGGGGAGCTTGGGATTACAAAATGAGTGGGACAAAATAAATCAGTATGTCAATAACACTTAGAACAGGCAAGTGTAACCACAGAAGGAAAAAATGAATCACTTCATTAATGGTATGGAAATAGCCAATGGTGTCATAGAGTTATAGAGTCATACAGCACAGAAACAGACACTTTGGTCCAATTTGTCTATGCTGACCAGACATCGCACTCTAATATAATCCCATTTACCAGGATTTTGGTCCACATTCCTTCCTATTCACATTCCCATCCAGATGTAATGTTGCAATTGTACTCGCCTCCACACTTTCTTTGGCAGCTCACTCCATACAGGCACCACCCTCTGCATGAAAAAGTTACCCCTGCTTTTAAATCTTTATCCTCTCGCCTTAAACCTAAGCCCTCTATTTTTGGACTCCCCCACCCTAGGAAAAAGACATAATCTTATCCATGCCCCTCATGATTTTATAAAACCTCTATAAGGTCATCCCTCAGCCTTCAACACTCCAGGGAAATCTTTGCAGACTTGATGATTTTTCATTAGTCATTGCTAAGGAAATATTAAAATAATATGTGGAATTCTGAAGCATATTACAAAAATGACAGGATGCAATTAATAGAAAATCGTGCTCAAATAGATAATATTGTTTTGTCAGCCAAACTATTGATATGATAACTACTGTGACTGTAACTCTGGTTGGAAAAGTCAATAAGATATTCAAATAGAAGATCAGATGCAGAATCATGATGCTGCTCGATCAAAAGAAGAATATTTGTAGAATCTTGGACTATCAGATGATAAGAGAATAATTGGTAAAGTATGCTGATTTATTCAAGTCAAAAGAAACTCAGGCGATTCAAGCCAATAAAAGGCAAATTGGTGACTAATCTAATTATAATGTTAAAGGATTAAATTGTACTATCTCTCTGGACATTAATGTAATGCTCAAGGGTTAAACTGTACTGTTTTTCTTCAAGAAGCTGAACATTCTGGAAGTGGGTGGGCACGACATTCTGTCTCACAGACAGCATGCAGGAATGTGGATGATTATCCACTGTAATTCACACTTCATTTGGCCAGCCATTTACTACTATTCTACTGCTATTATCAAATTAAAATCTCATTCAATCCCTTCCGTTCAGAAATGCTTTCATAGCCATCCCCGAGCCAATCAAATTCATTTGTGTGATCATTCCCCCAAAGCTAGGACATATCACACCTACATTGTCTTGGGGAATCACTGAGTCAGGAAATTGTTTGCATAACGATTCCTCGGGATTAGGGCATTTACATGATCTCTGATTACCTCATCCTACCATGTACCTGGGGTAACATGTGATTATGGAGGAGATTGGCCAGAGTACCTGTGAGCATTACCAACTGACCTGTATAAAGAGGGTGTGTTTTCTTTGCTCGGGGTCTCATTTGACTCGACTTTGCACACCTATGAGGAGGGTCAAAGGGGGTCACCTTGCTTTTATAGGTGTTAATAAACTTTAACTGTTTGTAGAAGTTGGTATGTGAAAATTACATCTCATGTGTGAGACCTCAGGAAAGGAACCTAACATAATGAGATTCTTCATACAAAAATACCAGCTAAAGAATGAGATGGATTTTCAGGTGAAATAATGGTGGCAAAAGGCTTTGATTATTTAATAAATAATTAGATTGAATGATATATACACTTGTAGGGAGGAGGATGGTCAGGTTTTTGTAAAGGATTTTCATAAAACGACTTTCACGCAAAATTATGCATACTACATAGATATAGATTAATATTGACTATATCAGTAACAAATAGTACCTTCTCAACTATGTAGACAAGCAACATAATCAGTTGACTGTGCATACAATTTGACACTGAACATTCACAATTCATTTAGCATTAGCTGTGAGTGCGATATCAGATTTTTACTGAGAGGCATTTGCAACTTTTGAGAAGATTTCAGGTTGTAAGTTTGCTTGCTGAGCTGGTAGGTTTGTTCTCGAATGTTTTGTCACTGCCTAGGTAACATCATCAGTGAGCCTCTTTTAGAGCACTGGTGTTCTGTGCCGCTTTCTATTTAATATCTTGGTCTGTTAAGATAGGTGTTATCATTTCCGGTTCCTTTTTTCAGAGGTTGGTAAATGGGGTCCAACTCGATGTGTTTATTGATGGAGTTCTGGTTTGAATGCCAGGTCTCTAGGAATTCCCATGCATGTCTCTGTTTAGCTTGTCCCAAGATGGATGTACTGTCCCAGTCGAACTAGTGGTCCTTCTTCGTCTCTGTGTAAGGATACTAGCGATAGCTGGTCATGTCCTTTTGATGGCTAGTTGGTGCTCCTGTATCCTAGTGGCTAGTTTCCTGCCCATCAGTCTGTGTTTGTTGTAGTCCTTGCAGGGTATTTTGTAAATGACATTCAATTTGCTGGTTGTTGGTACAGAGTCCTTTAGTTTCATCAGTAGCTGTTTCAGTGTGTTAGTAGGTCTGTGGGCTACCATGATGCCAAGATGTCAGAGTAGTCTCGTAGTCATCTCCGAGATGTCTTTGATGAGTTGTAGTGTTGCTAGAGTCTCTGGGCATATTATGTCTTCTTGTTTGGGTTTGTTGTTTAAGAATCAGTGGACTGTGTTTATCAGGTGCCTGTTGTTCTTGAATACAGGCATTTCTCTTCTGCTGCTCGTAGTTCCTGGGTGCTGTAGTGTGTTGTGGCCTGTTTAAATTGTGTCCTGATGCAAGTCCGTTTGTGAGGGTTAGGATGATTACTCCTGTAGTTGAGTATCTGATCTGTGTGTGTTGTTTTCCTGTAGATGCTGGTCTGCAGTTCTGTATTGCCTGTTCGTTCCACTGTGACATCTAGGAAGGGAAGTCTGTTGTTGTTCTCTTCCTCCTTGGTGAAATTTATGCCAGTAAGGTTGTTGTTAATAATATTGTAAGTTTCCACTAATTTGTTCCATTTCCTGATGCCAAAGGTGTCGTCCATAGAGCGGACCCAAAGTTTGGGTTGGATTGTGGGAAGGGATGTTCATTTTAGTCTCTGCATCACTGCTTCTGCTAAGAATCCTGATACTGGTGATCTTATGCGTGTCCCATTGATTTGTTTGTAGGTCTTGCCCTTGAAGGTGAAGTGGGTAGTAAGGCACAGGTCTTCTAGCTTGAGAATGCTGTCCTTGCTGATGGAGTTGGTGCTGTCTGGTGTTTGTGTCCTTGGTTCATCTAGTAGTGAGGTCAGTGTTTCTTTGGCCAGGTTGATGTTAATTGATGTGAATGGGGGAGACCATGGAAGGAGACCATGGCTTTTATCTTGGTGTCTTTGATGTATGGTAGTGTGGTTAGAGTCTCTGAGCATGTTGTATCTTGTTGTTTGGATTTGTTGTTGAGAAATGTATTCGTCATTCACAATTGATTTGGATGTTTATGCATTTGTGAAAAATATCAATCTGCATTACTTGCAGTCAAATATGTCTAAATAAGTAGTTTACCTCTGCAGATGTAGCATAATTGTAATCTCAATGGTGCACTTTATCATCCATTGAAAAATCTCAGCCAGTGATAAACTGAAATCAGACTTTCAGTAGTTGGTCCTTCAAATAAGCTCAACTAAATCAAACCCATTGGAGGAAAGTAATTTCAAGGTCTTCCTTTAAATGCTGGTCTAAAAGATTAAGGCCATAGGACTGGGATCAGCATGTCCATGGTTTCTTTCATAGTATCCTAAGATAAGATAAGCATCTTGTTTATTCATTTAAATTAGGCAACAACAAAGCTATAGTTCGATGACATTTAACTATTGCATTCTCAAAATTATTTCCTTAAGCCAGTTTTTTTACTTTAAATGTGTCAAACAATCAGATTGCTTCAAAAATAACCATAGCTGCATAAGATCATTTATTTACAATCAGAATACTAGAAAAGAGACAGATCAGCTCAAATAGAAGAACATGTATTGACTGTTAAGCAATTCATAAATCTCTAACTCTGTACTTTTTAAAAGCACTGTGATCGATATTGAATTTTAACAATAGTGTTACACAACTATTTGATAATGCAATAGAATCCTATTTAAGATAAGATGAAAGATGACATTTCAACCTGGTTCTCTGAAAAAGCTGGGTAATTGGTCTCACTTCCAATAATTCTTTCCTTATCGTTGTATAAATGTTTTCTCTTCAAGTATGGGCCCAAGTTACTATGCAATCTGTTTCCATTACCCTGTCAGGCATATTATTCCAGATAGTAATGACCTGCCACATAAACAAGTTCTCCTTATCTCCTGTTTTGTTTTTGCCAATTATTTTAAATCTTTTTGTCAAAATTGCTGTTATTAGAAACACTTTCTCTCACATGCTGTATCAAAGGTCTATATAATTTTGAATGTTTTCATTAAAACTCCTCTCAAATATATCTGCTTGAATGAGAACAATCACAGCTTTTCTAGGCTCCCCACATAACTGAATCCTCAGTGATACCATTCTACTAAATCTCTTTGTCCAATGGAAATAAAAATAGGAAGACATGTCACCTGTTTTATACTCCACCATTGTTGAACAAGTTATGTTTTCTGTGGTGTCCCATAGGAACATTTGATAAATTATTCAGTGATTTTTAATGAAACCATTTGTGTATATAAGTTTTACAGAGGGAGTTGGAATAAGCATGTTAAATGTTTATACAGTCAAGAAATATGTTTCTGAGAAAGTAGTTTTGATATTTCAGGAATTCTAGATCTTCTGGAAAAGGTTGAATTATCTAACACTGCTATTTTATGGAGAGAAGAAATTGCATGCTACTAATTTTAATAACATAGTTTCACAGTGGTAATGAGGCCTGGAATTCCAGATCATTGTCAAAGGCATTAAATGCTGCTTCAAACGTTATGGAGAAGAATTAAATTTAGTGGAATCTCCTGAAATTATTTTATGAGAATATAGACCACAAATATTAACACACCGAGCTCAAATTTCTTGCTCAACTGTTTCATCAGAGGTCACACTAATAAATTTTAAATTAAGATAGCAGAGAGAGGAATTTCTGATTAACACTGTATTCTGAAATGCCAAAGAAAACTTCATATTTGAAGTTCTGAATTAATGGAATTTTATGGGAATGTTTGATAAAATCTTCTGTACAATATGTATTGCAAGAACATTTAACTTGTGATTTCAATGTTAAAGATATCAGAAGTCTGGAATTATTTCATAACCTGAAACTACAAAATGAAATATCTGTTTCAGAGGAAATTAAGAGTTCCAAGAAAATAAGAATTAGGAATTACTAATTTGTGAAGGCCTCCAAAGGTTAAAATTCTCCATTGGGAGTTGTCAAGTTCACAGATTTGATTACATTTGATGGGGTATTGATTTGTGACAGCTCTCCTTCCTTCATCTTTTGTGAATTACTGCCACTGGAATTGTTTTTGCTGTTATCTGCAGTTAACTTAATTGGTAAGGCCTTGGAGACTTTAGTACTGGCTAGACAGCCACAAAGAAGTCGGAAGAAAGCCCGACGCATCTCTTTGCTTGCCAAAGTGTAGATGATGGGATTCATGCCAGAATTGAGGACTGCAACTGCAATAAACCAATCCTCTTGATACAATATACTGCACTTATTTGGTTTACAAGCTACATCAAGGAGCAAGAAAATGAAAAGTGGGGACCAACATGCAATGAAAATTCCTACAACAATCACCACTGTCTTCAGCAGAGCCATCGATTTCTCTGAATTGTTTTTTGTAAATTTTCTGTTTGAAACTTTGCGGCTACTTGTCTTAACCAATATATAAATACGAGCATAAAGTATTACGATGGCCAACAAAATTGCACTGAAGATGCTGATGCAGAAGACAACATATGTTTTGGAGTAAAGTGGCAGGACTGTGGAACAGTCTGAGAAGTTACAGATACAATTCCAACCGAGGATAGGCAAGGCACCAAGTAAAATGGATATCAGCCAACAAGCACCAATGAGGAGGAAAACTCTGTACTTTTTACTAGCATCATAGGGTCGCATTTTTATCATAGTCATGTGTCTCTCGATTGCTATTGCTAGCAAACTAAAGGTGGAGGCTCCCAATGCTACAAACATACTTCCTTCCCTGATGAACCATACAGTTGTCGTGAGGCCAAACGTTTTATTTCCAGACATAAGAATGTTTACTTTGTAAGCTATTCCTGCCAGAAGATCGGATAGGGCTAAATTACCAATGAAATAGTACATGCGATTATGAAATTTGTTGTTTTTCCAAATGGCAAGGAGAACCATAAGGTTTTCAAGCACGATGAAGCTGCAGATGATTAGAAAGGCCACAGTAGTTAGGTCCATCCCATTGTTAGGTTTTCCTTTTTTGTTGAATTTCCCTGTGTAATTATAATGACTCTCAATGAGGTCTGTTTTGACGCACCCATTGCTGATGAGCATTTCAGCTGGAAGAGCGATTAAAGTCATGTTCGTGTTGAATCTTTTTTGTAGTGTTAGACCTTGTCCACTAGATGGAGCTTTGCCCCATTATTAATACAGAGCCTGAAGAAAGCTCGTGATCCATATTGTCAATGCTCCCAGCAAACATTGGCACAGTGCGTGAAACTTTAAAATCTGTAAAATTGAACACAATATTTGATCAATGTTCTATAAATTTTCACGACATGCTGTTGACATACAGAACTGATTCCTATTGATCTGAGATAAAGCATCAAAGATTTCTTAAGCAATCTCCTGCTAAAGTACACAATATTCATTTGAAATATCCTATTAAGAGTATAAGGACGTTTTGAAATGCGGAGTTCGTTTCATTAAGGCAGGTCAAAAACCTGGTCAGTTTTGGAAACCATTGTTTGCATCTAAATGCAGAAAATTCCTCAGGTATGGATAGAGCTATGTAAAGAGCGAATGATTAATACATGAAACCTCAGAAATTATGGGATTGTTAGATATTTGAATTACCATTTGATTTATTTGCACTAGAGTCACATAATTTGCATCTAACTGCTCGCAGATGTCAGGCAGAAAGAACAGCAATGAACACCAAGATAACCTTTCTTGCGTGGTTTTCATTCATTTACAATGTATTATTATACATACCATGTATATTCATAGTTCCATACTCCTAAATGCCTAAACAATTTGTGAAAATATCATGATGAAAGACAGATTTTGCTTGTACCGGGTTTATTTAAATTCTAAGTCAAGACTATTTGATTCAGAAAGTTGCCATTTCTTCAATTATCAATTTGCATTGAATTTAAAAAAGTTCAGGAAATAACAGATTTATAAAAGATGCTTCTTTCTCGTGGCAACACTTGGCACTGATTCACTGAATATTTTACAGTTTGCGTTAAAAGTATGTAAAATAATTAGGTCCCCAGCAACCCCCACCTCCCCAAACCCACCACCCCGCCCCAAACTTGGACTCGGCACTCAAACATCCCAGTTAGAGAAGTCAATGAGGCGAAAGAAAAATAGAATCGGATTCAATGAGTGCTGTTCTGTTAGATTCCCGTTCTCTATTTACAAATTCTTGCAGTGAAACCATTAAAAGCCTTTGGAAGAATGTTCATTAGACATTGGGATACTCGCCAAATGTACGTATTTACAGATGTCCTTAATATTGCAAAATCCCAATATTTAAGTAATTATCCGACTGTTTAAAATAAGTTTGTTGACCATCTTTGTTTTTGTTTTCTAACACTTGAATGGCATAACAATAACCTCAGATAGAAAAGATAACAAAAACGTCAGGCTCAGTGAACTTTAGAAAATAAAGACCCACCTTTCACATTATTTTTAGCTTTGGAGCCAGTACTTAACAAGTTAGTATTTAGGTTCGGAGTGGTGATTAGCCGCAAGTCTCCGAGTTTGCCCTGATCAGAATCGTTTTTGATTGTAGCGTTTTCAATTCAGAAATCATTATTGCTTCAGTCTCGATACCTTTGCTGTTTTCCTGTGTTAAATTCGCACACCTAATTTTTCCCTTCAAATTCACTTCTTCGAAACTTTTCAGCCCCGCCAAGGCTTTCCATTAAACATTTCAGTATTTCTCAATCTTGCTGCCGAGACAACTTTCGCTGTATCAAATTAATTGTAGTGTGTGTGGGGGGTGGCAGACAGTTTTCCGGATCATTGCTTCTTCCGCAGACTCTAATATTGAATAGCTTTGGATTTCATTCTTTTCAGTTTCAAGTTGCTGTATTTGTTTCGATCATTTGCTGCTCATTCCTTTAAGTAGCCTATTGCAGTTTTCCACTTTTTCTCTGTAGTGTTCTCAGTCCTTGCGAGTGCCCTGGTTGTTTTACTGCTGCAGCTTGCTGCTGTGTTCTTCGCGATTCTCACACTGCCTTACAGACTACGAGCTTCCACAAGTGTTATATTCATGTCAGCCTGGTCGTTCTTGTTGTTCTGCCTCAGAGTTGGCGGCAGGTAACGCCCTCAGAGGACAGTGTGTGACGTGCTAGTACGGCTCGAAGTTCTGACAGGTAAAGTCTGCTTGGAATATACACATACAAACTCAAACAGCAAAGAGAAAGGAAGTGACAGTTAAAGAGAAAGAATAAACCGCTCGTAGATGACTGTGTTACATTTTGTTGTGCAAAGCAAATAATTTAACCAGGCGAAAAACTGAAAGACAAATAAAAAAAAGTCAACTTTTAGCTAAGATGGTGATAACAATTTGTTCTAAGTGTTTTATTCACAGTGTACATCTTAAATATTTAACTTGAATTTTTTTTCAGATTTGCACTGAAGTAAAATGCCAATTGCTGTTTTGAGTGACGTTTAAAAGGATTTTAATGTCAATAAGAAGGCATCATCAAACACAGACACAATGTGTTTAAAGGGGAGGGGGACGACTTATGCAGACTGGAATAGTAAAGTCTACACAGTTTAGAAGTCTTAAGATATTAAATCTTTTCGAAACCAAGACTATTTCCATGTAATTGTTGACTAATCCTCAGCATTGGCGAAATGTGTAGATATCTTTGAATTCTTGGAGAATGGTTATTTTCCCAATATCCTCCCCACCCCGACCCCCCACCAGTATTGTACTGCATTCCAGTACAATGAGAAAAAAACACAAAACATAGAAGCCCTTCAGTTTTTACTTTCCAATCTATTTTTGTTTAATCTGCTGTTCAAAAGCAGGAGTTGAAAAATAATTCAGTGTGTAATCCTGAGTGTGCCAATATTTTGGTTAAGTGTCAATTTTGCCAAGTTTCACAGAAGGTCATATATGAATGGCTTTTTTTTTCTCTTTAACTGTTATTTTCTTTCTTTGTTTGATTTTATATGTGTGCCTTACAGACTTGCTCTGCTTCTCTGAATAGAAAATAGAATATTTTTGAACTAGAAGTGCTGCAGTGTGGAGACAGGCCATTCAGCCCATCAAGTCCACACCAACCTTCCAAAGGGCATCTCACCTACCCCCCCCCCCCCACCCCCACCCCCCCCCCATTGTATATTGTATCACTGTAACCCTGCAGTTCTCATGGCTCACTCATCTAACCTGCACATTTCTGGATATTTCAGGACAATTTAGCGTGGTCAATCCACCTAACCTGGACATCTTTGAACTGTGGGAGGAAACTAGAGAACCAGAAGAAATCCACACAGAAACGGGGAGAGCATGAAAACTTCATACAGTCACCTGAGACTGGATTTGAACCCAGCTCCCTAACACTGATGCAGCAGTGTTAACCACTGAGCCACCATGCCACGAATTCCTGTTTCAGAATCCTTAATAGCACGTCACACATGTTGAGAAACTGCCCTTTGAGGATGTTACCTACCGTCAACACAGAGATGGGATGACAAAAAAAGACCAGGCTCGCAAAGATATAATACATGAGGCCTAGTGAGATTTCTTGCTGCATTATTGTACATTTGCCTAATTAATGAATTACCATATCCCATGGTGCTCTGCCCATCCAACACTAGCCTGATTCTTGTGCTCAGCATAGATGGCTGAACTTACCAGCTATCTCAGAGTGGACCTGCATTCCTGGTGCCTGTGCCATCTTTCAATGTGCTGGGATGAAAGCTGCATCTTCCAAACCCATGACCATTTTAGGAAGATCCCGAGAAAAATGGCAACACCACCACCTACAAGGTCCCCTCCAAACTACTCACTATTCTGATGTGGAAATATATTGCTGCTTCTTCACTGCTGCATGGTCAAAACCCTAGAATTCCCTCCCTCAGAGCATTGTGATTCAACCTACAGCATGTGGACTGTAGCAGTTCAAGAAGGCAGCTCACCACCATCTTCTAAGGCCAACGAGGTACAGGCAATAAAATGCTGGCTCGTCTGTGATTTTCATGTTCCACAAGTGATTAAAAAGAAGTCTCCACAGAGCTGAGGGATGCACAGTAATGCTTGAAGAAGGTTAAGGACCTTTTCAGTTCAGCCAGGGCAAGTGCCACCATCTTCTGTTACCTCACAGTCACTCTACCCATGTTACTGCACTCACCACCAACCAAGGCTCAAGCTCTATCACTCTCAATATTGCATACATCATCTTTCCTCATTCTCTCCTACCCAGCCCAAAACCATACATGGCTAACCATGCATACCCTCTGCACTGCTTATTCATTCATACAAGAGAGCTCAAGACTATTCCTTCATCTGCACCACCACTACAGCTGTATCACTGTTTTCATCTCACTCAATCACTCCCTTTCTCAGATTCCAGGTGAAAAGTGCCTTAATAGAGAAAAGAGGGCCAAAGGGTCATGGGGAGTCTGATTTTCGATTCCTTGCTTATGAAGAAATAATTTTGTTTCTTGCAAGAGAAGAGGATTACTCCTGCAAAATACCAAGATTTGTCCCTTCAAATGAGTAAATACCATTTGTCATTCCAGTGCAGCTCTTATATTAATCCCACTGCCTGTGTCATTTATTGCATAAACTGTAATCCTTGTCTGCTACAACTTCTTTCTTTTGTGTCTTTGAGGTACAAGTGGAAAGTCTACATTCTCAGCAGATAAGTAGATCATCATAAGGACACACACCAGCACCGCGAAGGAACAGTATTCAGAGGCTGCAGAGCAAGCATCAACAGTGCTGCCTTCTGATATCCCTACTAGTTCAAATACAGTGCATACGACAGGGAGAAAATAATATGTTGAACCAGCAAGTGAGTACTTTACTGCAACATCTCTGCACTTGGCTGAGAACGAAATGCCCCAGGTCACTGGCACTCAGTGGACTCCTGGTTATCAGATACCTGCTCAGCCCAAAGCAGGAGACGACCACTTGGTGTCAGCAATCAGTGGCTTCGCCCATATGCAGCGGCAGATATAAGAGCAGCAGGCAGGCGTGGGAGCAATGGCCCTCATAGTCCAGAGGCAGCATGACTGAAGCAGTGCTCTTGCCTCAGGTATGCAATCCTCTGGCTGCCGCCATGGTCAGGTGGTGGCTGCTATAGAAAGCCAGTTCAGCAGTCTCAGGGTCAGGTGGAAATGCAAATAGACTTGCATGCTCTTGCCCCAGCCAATGGTGCTCAGCAGTCAGTACCTGACCAAAGGAGAAACTCAACACAGGACCCTCAAGACACTCCAGAGTGTCTGAGCCTTCCATGTCCACCATGCTGCCACCTTCACTTTTGTGGAGTTTGTGCTGAGGAGTGCATTGACTTCTGGCAAGGATAGTCTCCAATATCTGGGCTTTCTAACAAAACCACCAGATCACCCAACCAAATCTCCAAGGCTAACAGGCTTCATTATGGGGACCCCAACTATGGGACCTGGGCCTGCACTCAGACATCGTAGAAGGAGAAGAAAGAAACAAAACCTCTTGAGGCCTGGAGTCACTTCTCACTGTAGTTAAAGCCTCATGTTTGTTAACACGCACTTGACTATGACAATAAATTTGTTTGCTGGAGTCTCTGTCTAACCCCCACTGTAACTGTCAGGATATGAGTTAGACATTCTGTTCCATACATGATGCCTAATGGAGCAAAGCCCTACTACAAAGCTGCTACACCATGTGTAGGCATGGTAAACATGGCACTTACAAGGGACCAAGTTAAATCACCACAATTTTTCCAGGTACACAACCATTGCTATTTCTTCACTGGTCTCAATGACCAAAGGTGTTGGTCTTGTATAAAATGGTGAGCAATGTTTGGATCATTGCACACAATGAGCCAATGCAGAAGAGAAAAAGCTGTTGTTGCATGGTAATAGATACTGCACATGCAGTGAAAACAGCTACACATACAAGCTGGGTGATACATGGACTAGGTGTAACATTGATGTAGCACATGAGCAATACTGAAAGGTGTCTGCCCTTTGACTGAGGCTTGTTGACCAACAAGACAAGCTGGCTGTCTCTGTGCCTGCACTAAGAGGCAAGGCAGGGAAGGGATGATGTGAGCATTCAGGTAGGCACTAAATGAGTGAGAACTAAGATGGTAAGTGAGCAGTATTTTTCGTTTGTGGACACTGAATTCAATATAGAGTTCAATAGCTTTAGGGCTTGAACTCTCCCATGTCTTTACCTCAACCCTAACACACCCAGGCCTTGTTCTCATAAAGTCTGCTATTACACACAATCCACTGTTAGCCACTAACAGTCCCCATTAATAGCTATTCACTCTCCTAGCCAGATTGTTATCCACTCCTTTGTCTGTCCAACTGTTCTCTCTCTTTGGGCTCCTATTGTTTACTCCTTACCCTCTCTCCCCATCCTATCTTCCGCATATGACCTGACATTTTCCTAGCTACCTTCAGCTCTGAGGAAGGAACATGCAACCCTGAATGTTAACTCTGATTTCTCTCCAAAAATGCTGCCAGACTTGTTGAGCTTTTCCAGCAATTTCTATTTTTGACAGTAAGTGTATAATGTAGTCCAATTTGTCATGTGGGTGCCTGCCCCTGCATAAAAATGTCCTTGCAGCAGCTTTGCAATGCTGGTTGCTGGTGCACCTCAAAATGGAATATTAAAGTGCAAAAGCATCCTGCAAGTGGATTGGACTGGTAGCATGAAATTTCTGAGAGGGTGGCATGTGGTAGATCTCAACATGCTCTAAAATGGGATACAACAAATGGTGCCCTGGAACATGTCCTGAAACATTGGTTCTGGGTGTCAGGACCCAGAGGAGCAAGCAGTGAGCTAGAGTTACCAGGTATCCGCTCTGACTTTCATGTTAGGAATTATTGACATCTAATGTCATTACAATGGGTGGTAAGATAGGAAGCTGTACATTAATGATCAGAGTTTTGGTATTGAAGCTATGAACAAGCAATAATCTTCGCGAATAGGCATCTCACCACTGCCTAGCAAGAATCTCATTTTTTAATTCTTCTGTTTTCTCTATGTCATTAGTTCCCAAATGAACCAAAACTCTGGCTGCTCATTCTACCCCCTTGGAATATTTTACAGCCTTTTAGCAACCTCCCTGGTACCAGAGGCAACATACTATATTGCAGAACATAAGAACTAAAGCATAATCGTTTCATGAAAGGATCAAAACATTATTCTGAGACATTATGTTTGGTATTGCTGTTATGTTTGTGGATTAGGATCAAATTTTCACTATTGGTGTGATGTATTTGCAAAACTGGTACAGTAGGTTGAGAAAATGCTTGATACATTAGGACTATCTTAAATATGTGGATACCTTTTGACTTTTGAAGAGAGAAGTCAATCATATTGGCTTAAAAGTCTTTCAGAAATATACTATTGATTGAATATGTCTTTCTGAAATTCTTCAATTTGTGACAAAAGGATAAATATTGTTTCCAGTAATGTATTTCCAGCATAGTATATTAATATAATTCTGTGAAATTCCTTACAATGAAACAAAGCTTTATTCTTATATGAAATGCTATAATTTATGTTACCAATTGTTTCCTCTAAGCCTGCGGGGAGCCATTATTTCTGACGGCATATTCTGTAATGAATGTATGGATCAGCTTGGCTTTCTATCTACTCAGCTGGTTACAATTTATCAGTTTTTACACTATTCTCTCAGGCAAAAATCTAGTTATTTTATGGAGTAGTTCCATATGTGGGACCTCCTTTGAATTCCAAGATTATTCCCTGAGTGAGAAGAATTTGGAATCAAGTTGGACCTCTTTGATGGATTTGCTTATTGTACTAGTTAACCATCGAATTAGTGGAGTATTCTTGGCTGGATAAGCAGAGGAACGTGTAGCATGCTCTTTGCTGCTTAAAGCTTGATGTTATCTACACATATATTTGAGGACACTAATTAAGAATAACAGAATGATTACCAAACAAAATGAGATCATTCAGCCCATTGAACTATACCAACTTTCTTCATGAGCAATTTAACTAGTATTCTATGATGCTTCTCCTTTTAACCTGCGTTTTGTTTCATCTATAATGATGATACGTTAGAACCCAAGTTTCTAAATGATAAAATGGAAGAAGAGTTTAAGTTAAATTTGCGTTTCTAATTTTGTGCATGGTTTTAGTTTCATTTTTGAATTCAGAGAGTGGTGCTGGGTGCCTGAAGTTCTGTTTGCATGCATCCTTGAATGGAATAATTCATTAGTAACTGAAATAACTCTACAAAGGCAGGTATCCTGTCACCAAATCACTACTTATACATAAACAGTCCTTGACTATAGTACCACCTCATATAGATTCAGCACCAGAGTCACAGTATCCCTGACACACAATGCTTTCATGTCAGCCAGGCTGTTAATCTGGTCTAATCAGGGAACTCATATTCTATAAAGTCCACCTGGCTGAGCTCATTATAATCACTACATATGTCCCCTGTGTCATGTATATAGGCCAGTCCTTTTTTCTTGTTGAGTCTCCTGGGTGTTTTAGCACCAGATCAGGTTCCTTGGTATTCAACATAGTTGATAAATAATGCACGGGAGCTTGCCTCTTCCACCAGGAGTGCCTTGGTAGACTTTCGCTCTCTTCTTTTTCTGAACCCTTTCAACACCAAAGTTTTAAAATTTATCCTGGACCTTGAAGAATGCCTTTGTAATCTTCATGACAAGAATTTCCCCTTTCCCAACATTAATTTAAGAGTCGAGACAGAGTACACAAGGAGAAGCTGTTCCCACTGGAAGACAGAGAACACTATCTTAAGGTGATTGGCAAAAGCAACAACGTCTTTTGCAAAGCACAGAGTCCCGGAAGTATTGGTCACAGAAAACAGGCTATTATTTGCCACCAGGGATTTTGGGTATTTCTTAAAGTCAAATGGGAATCGGCATATGACAATAATTCCATACCAGCCATCATTCCATAGTCTGGCAGAAAGTGCAGTCCAAATTTTGAAGGTTGGCTTGAAGAAACAGCCAAAGCCTCCCTCGATACAAAGCTGTAACTGTTCTTGTTTGATTACAGGATCACCCCAAATGCAATTAGAGTACCAGCAGAGTTGCTAATGGGTACAAGACTGATCTTCCCAGACCTGAAGAGAAACGATTTACAAGGATGTTGCCAAGGTTGAAGAGTTTCAGTTACAACTGGATAGGCTGGGGCTGTTTTTCCTGATGCGTTGGAGGCTGAGGTTTATAAAATCATGAGGGGCATGGATAGGATAAGTAGACAAGGTCTTTTCTGTGGTGTTGGGGAGTCCATAACTAGAGAGCATATGTTTCGGGTGAGAGGAAAAGATTTAAAAGGGACCAAAGGAACTTTGTGTGTGTATGGAATGAGGTGCCAGAAGAGGCTGTGGAGGCAGGTACAATTACAACATACAAAAGGCATCCATATGAATCGGAAGGGTTTAGAGCCAATATGAGCCAACTGCTGGCAAATGGGATTAGATTAAGTTAGGATATCTGGTCGGCATGGACAAGTTGGACTGAAGGATCTATTTCGATGTGTACACCTCTATGATTGCAAAATCTCAGCAGATACAAAATAATAAAGCATTTTGATGTGCAGCATAATACAGACTGCAGTGCTGTACAGCATAACACAGAATAGTGTGAAACATGAAACTAAAGTTCAACACACTGAGATTTTCCATTTTGAAGTAAAGGTATGGCAGCAAGTGTTTTAGCTGCCATTACATCTGCAATGGCCCAGGCTGAGCTATCTCACATGATCACATCTTCAGACCTAATTATCTATGTAAGCAAAATGTTTTACAAGTGACTTGGATAATCACATGTAACGAGTGAGCAGGATGTCTTCACCTCTGATGTGGTGCTTGTCACAGGGTATTTTACCAGTTGCAGCAAAAGCAATGTTACTCCTCATAATAAAAGAAACTGGAAGTGGATATTGCTAATGAGGCCTTTATATTCTCAGGTGTCATGCTATCGTGCAGTGATGATATCATGAGCATGTCTGTTAAAGACATTCTGACACAATATCTCTCTTAAAGGTATACATATACACTGACTTAAAACATAACAGTGACAGTGAATCTTCCAAAGTCAAAGGTTCTGGTGCCAAATTTAAAGGCTGCTGGACACCACTTCAATTGTTGCAAGCCAGGAGTATCAACTTCGCCTTGGGTGGTTGACCCCCAACAACGAAGAATTGCCTCCTAAGATGTAGAAGCTAGTCCCTCAATTTAGTGACTCTTTCTTACAATTGCCTTTCAGAGAGAAAGAAGATCCTCTTTCAGGAGATGGCACTAGGAAGCTCACCCATCAGATTTACCTGGGAT
Organism: Chiloscyllium plagiosum; assembly: GCF_037043375.1. NCBI lineage: Eukaryota > Metazoa > Chordata > Chondrichthyes > Orectolobiformes > Hemiscylliidae > Chiloscyllium > Chiloscyllium plagiosum. Next base: position 62,759,968 of record NW_028270140.1, read on the forward strand.
CAAATAGCAATGAATACCAGCTCTAGTGTCCCTCACAGAAAGGAGGAGATCCAAACCACAGTTGAAAAAGAAAAGACAACATTTAATTGCATTGATAAATAAAACAGAAATCTACTCAGTTTTTGGGCAGTATGGCAAAAGCAAGCAGACAGCTGACAGCCAATTGTGGCAACTAATACATAACATGGATAAAAAGTGTCTTTAAGCAGCTCACTCACCCTGGAAGTGGATGGCTATAACATTGCATCATGATTTTGGCTAGAAATCAAGCTCCATTATTGCACAAGCTCTACCAAACTGTAAGTACCTTATTTAATCACCAAAAATAATCAAATTGTTTCTTTTATAATTGTTAAATAGAGCAAAGAGATTTTTAATAGGCTCAAAAATACATGTCCGACACAAGCAGACGAATTTCACAAACAAGGAGCATATTGGTTATCAACTATGCTAGTGTATGAACTAAACTTTATCCTTCTTAATTCCAAGCACACCATATTGATACACAGATATAGCAAAGACATAAACACTCTGCAAAACTTTTAGGGGTGGAGAAAACATTAGGCAAATAAGAAAAATAACACTCCTGTTGGTCAAGGGATAAATTCAGATGTGTAGAAAATAGGTTCAAATTCTCACAATTTCCTCCAATTCCTATTGATGTGTTCTAACTGCTGACAGTCACATAATACTGGAAAATCCTCAAACTAGATTTCAGGTTGAACCAAGAAATATAGTTAACATTCCTGATATTTGAGATACAGAGAGAGGCGCAACCCAGAGATAGAGGAGACAGAGAAGGAGAGAGAGAGAGATAGACAGGGAGGACAGAAGCTCAATAAGAGCTAAGGTGTATACTGAAAGGAACCTCAATTATTCGAAGGACACAGTTTGGGGAGCATTTCGTTTGGTTAATCGAATGCCAGATAATCAAGTGCTGGATAACATAGTTAGCCAAGTATCGGGGCCTTGCGATCATGTTCAGTTAATCTGAAATTTTGTTGATTGAATGCTGGATAATTGAGGTTCCTCTGTAATATATATGTTTTGTATTAGTGTCGTAATTCTTCTGGAGCAGGTGTGAACCTTTGTTAATGTCCCATTGCCACACTGAAGAAAACGCAATACTTCCTGAGATGATAAAAATCTGTTAAGTGTTCAGCTAATCCAATTAATATAGTTTGCACTTTATAAAATGTGTTAGTGCCCTAATACATGGTTATAAATTGTGTGATGTTATATAGTATCCGCTCAGCTTCACATTCGTGTTTATGGTATATCATGGAAGTAAAGCAATATGTTACCATTAAACTTGCCTAAGAAATGATGCCTCTGTGAGTGCGTCAGTCCATTAAAATTTTAGAACAAAGTATTATTCTGCTTCAAGTAATTATCTACATGACCATCAAACCTGGTGAATCCATCTACAAATGATACTTTTAAGAAAATCAATGAACATAATTTATAGATGATTTGGTCTTTACATTTTCGAAAGCCTTTTTACATGCTGATTGATTTTTCACCTGTCATTTCTGGAAAGAAGCTACACCACTAGAGTACACTGAGTGCAAATAATCAAAATGTAAAAACAATGAACATTAAATCAAATGTCAAATCTGGAAATGTAGACTTATATTATTTCAGAATGCCATAACTTTTTCAATAACAATATTTGCAGTCATGAATATCATAAATAAAAATAAATTGGGAATTTCTTTATGTTGGAATTATAATGTTCATTGAAACATCTTGAGCTGAATGAAGCAACAAATTCTTTAGGAACTTTTTCAATGGCTTTCCTCTATCCTGCATGATTTCCCAACCAGTCTGTCAGAAGGGATTGCATTATCTATTTTCCTAGAAATGGTGAAGTGTGTTGTATTGGAAATAATTGAATACGTCTTTACTTCAAGTGATTGAGGAGAAATCTGATATGGACATTTTAAAATATTTTCTTCTTCAAGTATTTAAACTAATTAATTAATTGCAAATGTATTGGACATGGGGAAAATAGAAGGGGGTCATTCAGCCCCTTGTATCTGCACTGGCTCTCTGATCTTTTTGACTGAATGCCAAATTCCTGCCTTTTCCCTGTAATCCTGCATGGTGGCTCCATTTGAATAATCTTTCAATGTCTCCTTCAATTGAATCTGTCTGCACCATGCTTGCAGACAGTGCATGCCATACATGATACATTTGCTTATTTTATAAAACACCTTAAAGCTCTGCCCTATAGTTTTTGAATCTTTCATGAATGAGAATGGTATCTATTTGGTCCAGATCTCTCATGATTTTGAAAACCCCTATCAAACGTCCTTTAGCCTCTCCCTCCAAGTAAAAAGAGCCCTAGGTCACCAATCTTTTCTCATATATGAAGTTTCTCATCCATAGAACCATTCTCATAAACCTCTTCTGCACTTTCTTCTCATCGTTCCTAAAGTGCAGTACCCAGACCTACGTACAACACTACAAATGATGGCTGAGAAGAGACCGACATAGGATCAGCATAACCTCTCTGCTTTATGTTCTGTGCCATTATTTATGAAACTGAGAATACTGTATACCTTAAGAACAGCAATCTGTACCCATCCTTCTGCTTTGATTGACTCATACACGGATAGACTTAGTTATCTTCTGTGCATACTTTAGAATAGCATCCATATTTTTATTATTATCTTATTATCTTAGGTCTTTGTTCCAAAGTCTCATATTTACTTAAGAGAAAGTGAGGACTGTAGATGCTGGAGATCAGAGCTGAAAATGTGTTGCTGGAAAAGCGCAGCAGGTCATACATTCTTGAAGAAGGGCTCATGCCCGAAACGTCGATTCTCCTGCTTTTTGGATGCTGCCTGACCTGCTGCGCCTTTCCAGCAACACATTTTCAGTTCTGATGTTTACTTACATAACTTCATTTACCACCTATCTGCTCCACTCAGAGTCATAGAGTCATATGCACGGAACAGATCCTTCAATCCAACCAGTCCATGCCGAACCTAATCACAAATTAAATTAGCCCCACCTGCTTGCTCTTGGCCCATATCCTTTCAAACCTTTCCTAATCACATACTTATTTAAAAGTCTTTGAAATGTTGTAATTGTACCTACATCCACCAATTCCTCAAAAAATTCATTTCACATGCGAACCACCCTCTGAGTAAAATATTTACCCATCATCTCTTTTTTAACCTTAAAAATGCGCCCACTGGTCTTGAAATCCCCCAACCTAATTCTACCTATACTCCTCATGATTTTATAGAGTTCCATCAGGTCACCTCTCAACCTTCTACACTCCAATGATAAATGTCCCAATCTTTCTTTATAACTCAAACCTTCCATACCTGGCTACATTCTGGTAAATCTTTTCTGAACCCTCTCCAGCTTAATAATTTCTGTCCTATAACTGGGTGACCAGAACTGGACACAGAAGAAGCCTCACCAATGTCCTGTACAACCTCAACATGGCTTCCCAACACTTACACTCAAAGCACTGAGCAATTAAGGCATTAACGAGTTTTGAGAAGATTTGTAGCTCAGGTTGAGGTTCTATCCAGACTTACATCCAGAATGAAGGCATATGTGCTAAATGCTTTCTTAACCACCCTATCTATGTATAAAACAAACTTCATAGAATTTTGCACCTGAAGCTCTGGGTCCCTCTGTTCTGCAACGATACCCAAGACTCTCCCATTAATTGTATAAGCTCTACCCTTGTTTGCTGTACCAAAATGTTTATCCAGATTGAATTCCATCTGTCATTTTTTTAGCCCACTGACCTATTAAAAAACCTTCTTCACTATCTACTGTGCCACCAATTTTGGTGTCGTCCACAAACTTACTAACCACGCCTTCTATATTCTCATCCAAATCATTTATATAAATGATAAACAAATGAGGACCCAGAACAAATCCTTGTGGAACTATTCCCCTCACAGTTTACAATTCTTCCAAGTTATATATAATCTGCAAACTTTGAAATTTTCCCTTGTACGCTAACATTTACAAACCTTGGTTACAAACCTTGCCCCATCTTCAGAGGTTTATTATGTACTCTGTATTGAATACCTTTGGAAGCCAATGTAAACTATATCAACAGCCTTCTGCTCATTAATTTCTCTGTTACTTCTTCTAAAAACTCCAGGAGGTTATTTAGATATGTCTTTCAGTTAACAAATCCATGAATCCATTTTCTGAATTCATGTAGATTTTTCCATGTGATGACTAATTCTATCCCAAATAATTGTTTCTAGCAACCTCCCCACCACCAAAGTTAAACTGACTGGTCTATAAATTACTGGACCTATCTTTACAACAATATTTGAATTTTTGAATTTTGACGTTTTACTAATATTCAGTTTTAAATAATAGTACAAGTGTAAGGTTAAAGTAAGTTAATGTAACTAAAGTTAATTTTTTTTAACACTTACTGTAAAAGTATAAGATAAGAGGCTCAGTAGATGCCTCACAGCATCGGGTTCGATTCCAACCTCGGGCAAATGTCTGTGTGGAGTTTGTACGTTCTCCCCGTGTCTGCGTGTGTTTCTTCTGAGTGCTCCAGATTCCTCCCACACTCCAAAGATTTGCGGGTTAGGTGAACTCACTATGCTAAATTGCCCATAGTGTTCAGGGATGTGTAGGTTAAGTGCATTAGTCAGGGGTAAATGTAGAGTAATAGGGTAGGGGAATGGGTCTGGGTGGGTTACTCTTCCAAGGGTCAGTATGAACTTCTTGGGCTTAATTGTCTGTTTCCACACTGCAGGGATTCTATGATAAAGTATTGTAGGTCAGCTTGGCCAGGTGGAATATGATATATGTGGAGTCATGGATACTTTGTGACCTAAATAAAACTTGTGTAGAAATGTGATCAATTGCAAGTAGCGGTAAGCAGGCAGATAGGGAATGGGTGACCACCAGGCAATCCAAAGGAAACAGGCAGGTAGTGCAAGATTCCTTCTTAGGTCCTGCTCAATAACTGGTTTACTTTTATGCATATTGGTGAGGATGATAGATTCTTGGATGAGCACAGTAAAAGCCAAGCCTATGAATTTACAGATTTGAAAGGCAGTATTGAAAGGAAATTTCTTAGTTAGGGAATAGGCAGTTTTTTCTCTGCAACTGTCAACCTGACGGTGCGACGGTTTCTTGCCTCTTTGGTCCTCGGATCAAGAATGTCACAGAAAGGCTGCAGGACGTTCTTGTGGGGTGAGGGTTGGGGGGGAGACAAGGGTGGGGGTGGGGTGGGGTGGGAGCGGGGGGGTGGGGCGGGCTAACAGCCAGGAGTTGGGCTAGACATTGGTACTAATGACACAGGCAGGAAGGGTTGTTTGGTCTGGCAATCAGAATTTAGTGGGCTATGTCAAAACTTTGAAAGAAGAACCTCTGAAATGATAATCTCTAGGTTACCCTTAGTGCCATGTGCAAGCGAGTACAGAGTAGGAAGTTAACATAAAAGAATGTGTGGCTGGAAACATGGTGCATAGAGACTACCTCTAGGTGAGATTTACCAGCCAGAGGGACTGCATCTGAATTGTGTCATGTTGGAGTTTCTTGCAGAATGTTTTACTAATGAAGGGAAGATTTAAATTAATTCGGTAGGGGTGTGCAGACAATATTAGAAACTAATACTGGAGTAAACAAGAAGCTGGGGGAGCCAGATAGTATTAAAATAGAGAATAGTAAGTTAATGTGTGGAATTGGAACAAGAGAGAAAGTAATGAAGTGTAAACCAGTTACACTACATGTATATAAATATTAGCGTATAGTTAATAAAGTTGGGGAGTTAAAGACATAGATTGCCATGTGGGATTATGATGTTGGGGATAATGGATGCTTGGCTCAAGGAACAGCAGTGTTCAGCAAAGATAGGAAAGGGAACAATAGTATGATATTTTTGGTTAAAGACAGCGCTCGAGAAGAGTGTTTGAGGGTGTTCAAGGACAGCACCAATTTGGTTGGAGCCAAGGAATAAGCAGGGTAAATTACATTATTTGGTGAAATATACAGAACACCAGCTAATGGGAAGCATGTAGAAGAAATCTGTAAGGGAATTACAGAGAGAGATGTAAGCATCAATGAATGGTTAAAATAATGGGGTTAGAAGGCAGATTAATCTCCCTTATATATACCAGGCTAGTATTATTGTGAGGAGAAGGCATTCTTACATTGTATACAGGTTGATTTCTGACAGCAATATGTGTGAAGTCCAAGAAGAAGAATAGACCTGCTTCTTGAGAATGAGGCGAGACAGGTAGACAGTGGGGGAGCATTTAGGGGTCAGTGATCATTGTATCATAAAATTTAGGATTATGGTGGAAAGTGATATTGATCAATCTACAATAAGAATAATTAGACAGTCAAATTCAATGGGGCAAGAATCGAATTGGGCTGGATAGACTGGAACCAAGTCTTAGTGGGAAAAACAGTAGCTGATCAATGGCGAGCTTCAAAGATCTTTGCTCTTCAAAAGTTCAAAGTTCAGTCACAGACAAGTCATATTCTCTCTAAAGAGAAAGGGGGGTAAACAAATCCAAAGCTCCTTGGATAACAAAGAGAATCAAAACTAAATTAAAGAAGAAACAAATGTGCTAATGTCAAGTATCAGGTCATAAATACGACTGAGAACTAAGCTGAATACAGAATGTTCAGAAGGGAAGTGAGAAAAGCAAAAATGAGGAGCAGTGAGGATTATGAAAAGGGGTATCATAAAGGGAAACCTCAAAGCTTTCTATAAGCACATCCAAAGTAAAAGGGTGGTAAAAGGAGGAGGAGGGCTGATTAGGGCATGGGGCACATACTGCCCCAGCCCTGGTGACAGAGAGGGAATCTCTGTCTTGAAGGGTTTAGCTTTGATAAGGAGAAGGTATTGGATACACTGTTGGTACTTAAAATTGTTAAGGGACTGGGTGGAATGAGATGTATCCATGGATATTGGATAAAGTGAGAGTAGAGAGCAGAGACACTGGCAATTATCTTTCAATCTTCCTTGATTTTATGGTAATACTGGAGGACTGGGGGATTTCAAATCTTGCATCTTTATTAAAAATACATATACTATTATTTTGTAATAAATATTTATTTAGAAAAAGACATTCCCCTGCTGTTTTGCTTTATAACAAGTCACTAATATTTACATTTGTTAAGGTGAATTTTTATTAAATTCATGAAGCAGAATTGTTAACACCAGTGTATTTTGGGCAAGTCTTGACCTGTAAATTGGATGCCTGTTGATCCATTTAGTCCTTGCCTTACTTACATCACAATATGTTTTCAGGTGATATTTCTTCTTTTGAATTAAATTAATTTTGCATGCTTCCCATACACCAATGTAGTCAGAAGCAGAATGTCTAAAGTTTCAGGTGGGGATCTTCTTTTAAAGTTAACAATTGGTTAAACATCAATTTTAAAATACTGATGGAAAGAATTCCAGATTTTCTTTTCTTTAAAACTTTCATCTATCATTTAGACTGTTAATTCATGAAAATAGCTTTCTACATTTTTACATTTTATCCATATATTTTCCTGATTAAAGCATGAAGGAAATTAAATTGAACATGGAAACCTTTGGACTTGATGCAGTGGTCCTGGAATTGGGAAGACAATTTAATTAACTGGGGCAATGTTGTACCTGAACACTGTGTCCTTCTGCCTCCACCAGAATTAAATTCTGGGTTGGAAAGTCCAAGCTTTACCTTCATAGCGCAATGCCAATTGAGGTCCTTAAGCAGTACATTAATGACCACTTCATGGATTACTCCTATCTTGACTGGAGTTATTTGCACTCCAAGTAAAATAGAACAAATAAGTGGCAGTCCGCCTGAGTATTCAACCAGCCTGCTTGTTGGGTGTGGTTAGTGAATGCAGGGGATTCTTTGTTTAACTCTAATTTGTGCACAGTCAAGAGTACAGTCGGTTCTGATATAACGTGATAGTTCTGTTTTCGTGCGATCTCACATTATAAGAAAATTGCGCAATAGCAGCATCATTTAAACGAATGGGACTGGGATCATGATATAGCCAATACAAGTAAGAAAAATGTTCATTCTGCAAATAATGGTCTAAATTCTTCAATTGCATTAAAGACAATTCGTGTTGAAGAAGCACGTGTTATAGCAGAACTGACCGTATTGACAGGTGGTCATTGAGAACCACCTTCCAACTGCCCTGCCCTCTCCCAGTGATCCAAACCCCAAAACCCATCTAACAATTCCCCACCCCATCCACCCATAAAAACACTTACCTGATACCTCGGTCCTTGTCGGTTGTCCTCCCAATAACAATCATGGCTTTCTCTAAGACATTTCTGTGCCTGAGGTCAGTCACCCTCTGATTGAATGGCATGTACTTGGTAGGACTTGCATCTTTAGCAGCTTGATTTCAGAGAGAGGCCAGCAGTTATCCTCTAAATTGCCTGTTTGAAAGAACATATGTTGGATTTTTCTCTGAAAAGTTAGTATTGGTGTCTCACCACTTTATGAGCAAGTGAACAAGAGGCACCTGATTAAAGTGGAAGATCCTGCCTCCAGAAAGAAAATTATTGCAATTACTGTTGTCAATAAACCGTCAGTACAGAACTATTTCCAAGAAGTCAGAAAGAGAAGGAACATACTGAAGAAAAAAACACAACAAAATTAACTTTGCTGAAAATCGACACATTTAGTCAAAACATGCTAACTTGTATTGATCAGGACAATTTGTCATAGCAAAACAAAGAGAAATCAACATTTGTGTTGTCTGGGAAGAGAGCGCTGATTGGTTGGCAAATTAATTCTGATTGGAGAGTCAATGTTAAGGAAAATGTACCAGTCAATGTTGATTGGTTTGATTACATTTTAAGGCAGGTTAACTCTGATTCATCGAGCACTGCCCTGCCCTGAGAAATGAACCAGAGTAACCAGAGTAAACCTGTTACCTACTTTGTTAAATTTAACAAGGTGTAGTGTGTGCCTTTCCCATTGCAATGCTTCTACGAATCAGAATCTATTTGCCAACAAATTAGCACTCTCTTCCTCCAGTGTAAATGTTGTCTTTGGTATTTGGTATTTCTTGCAATTAATCTCATGAGTGCAGGGTGAAAAGTTTTGACAAAATATGTCTTCTTCTGCAATACTCAAGTTACATATTTCCAATTACTATTTGAAAATTGACAAGCTTGCATCTTCATGTCACATCATGGCATCAAACTAGAAGCTATGCAAATGGAATCCTGGTTGGCAAGTCACACTTACCGTATCCATGAGATCTGGTGTAAAACACCTCTAATGCCAATATTTTATGTACAGTGTACAAGATTAGATAAGATTGTACAGCTGGCTTTCCTGTTCCAACCAAACATAGCTGTACTTTTACTGAATAAGGGGAAACTAATTTCACGGGCTACAGATAAGGAAGAAGTTTATTGTGAAGGTTTCCTCCCTACTGCAAGACACCTACAACCAACAACTTGACATTGTCAGAACAGAGCAGGCTACCAACAGTTTTTGTACTCTGCATTCTCCAAGCCTCGATCCAAGCAATCCACCAATGTACTGTTCACTTTTGCTTTCTAGGGAACAGTGGTATAGCGATTTAGTAACAGGATTGGTACAGATATTGTAGTTACCCATGGCTGAATATAACAAAATGGCTGTCAGGGGTTTTCTTTTTAACTGATATAGACAATCGAAGGAAATTTTAGCTGGTGCTGCATTTCTTACGACTGAAATCATGGCCTTCACAGACAGACACCAAAATGCTTCTGCCACTTAGTAAGATGGGACTAGAATACAAACAGTAAGATTCCGATAAGGCAACTCAGATAAAAATCATCTGATTTTGAAATGAAATAGAAAGGGAAAGCTTGATTTACCAAGATGAGGCTTTTTGAATAATTATAATTACATATTACAGTAGATACATTTTCATACAATAATAGAAGTTTAAATTTATTCGATATTGGGGAATTAAATTTTTGAAGGCAGTTGGCCTTGGATGCAGAGACTCTTGAAGAAACATTTTTCTCCATCAGCAAGAAAATTAGTATGATAAAAATGTCTAAACAGATAATCTCATGAAAGGACACCGGAAACCATTGTAAGGGGACAAATGCAAAAATTACTTAGTCATTATGACCTCGGGAACATAATTGCAGCTTCATGAGGTTACAAACAGCACCCACTCAGTATGTTGCTACTGGCTAGGAAATGTCTAGGAAAGGACATAACAATCGGTGTTGGAACATGGTCAATAATCTTAAGAGCCCACGGACAGGTGATAAGGGTTTGAAGCAAATATAACAAGATGATGGGAGGACCCGTGATGGAACGTGAAGTTGTCAATCATTGATCATGTATTCAGAGGACTGGTTGTGTAGATCAGAGTGGATGTGATAAGAACTGATGTCAATTTTGGATGTAACCATTGAAATGTGGTATGTATAAATATCCTGTAATTTATTGGGAAATGTAGAGTGTCATTGACCTCTGATTTGAGCTGTAATTATGAGGACAACTGGGCCCCACATGAAAGCCTGGTTCAAAGCAGTTTCTGGCCACTTCCATATGCGTGGTAAGAGAGCTCTGAATAAAGATTGATTTGTGCTGCTGAACATGGGACTCAGACTCCTCTTTAAGATCCTTCTCCAATAACAGGATTAGTAATCCAGACACCTGACCTAATACACTGGATACAGAAAGTTAAATACCACCATGACAGCTGGAGGAATTTAAAGATATTTAATTATTAAATCTGGAATAAAATGCTAGACTCTTTAATAGTGATCATGAAACTACCAAGTTGTTATAAAAATCTATCAGTATCACTAAATATCTTTCACAAAGCAAATCTGCCATATTTACCAGACCTGGCTGATGCACGAATCCAGTCTCAGATTCTTAACTTCCTTCTGAATGGCCTAGCAGGCATTCAATTGTCAGTTGTCCACCTGTTCAAGGGCAACTCAGGATGGCTAATAAATGCAGGCTCACACCAACACTTACATCCAATGAATAAATGAGTGAGTGAACAACAGAAGGTGAAGCAATTAATTGAACCAGTAATTTCATGGATTCCTATGGACTAGCAGCAAAAGTATAACATGGTTGACCAATGTCAGCAAACTGCTACTTTTACCCAAGTTAGAATATTTATCAACGATGGTCAGCAGGTTCTTGCTCCTCCCCTTTATAAACATTGCCTCTCCTGAAGACATCTTCAATTAACATGAGAGAAAGAACAAGAGAACACAGATCCAACCTAGTAAGAAGATTCACATTTATTTTGTTGTCTTATGTGGGAAAGAGTTAATGGTCTTTTGATGTAACAAATTTTATTTTCGTACTATGGCCAATGCAAACTCCCACTCAGAATTCATGAGAATTATTTTAGATTGCTATCTCAAGTGTTTTTACAATGTTAAGAGTTCAGTCTAGCAAGTTATAGTTTCCAAATGCTCTGTGACAAATGTTGGCCAACTGCTATCAGGATAATGAGACTCTAGAGGTCTCAAAGGTTAATGTTAAATCAAACTTAATATTTGAGTTTCAGAATCTGTAGGTTGCCTGCAAAGAAAGTGTCAACAAGCCAATTATTAGTGATTGATCGATGGGAAAATGAATCTTTGCGAAACCTACAGTCTAATGTGACAGTTAGTCATACATATTTGGTAAAAGAAATAGTTTATCATTTACACTTAACAAATGATTTTTTAAAAAAATTTGTACAACAAGTGGTTCTGATCTGGAAAGTGTTTCCTGACTGTGATGTAAGCAGATTCAATTGGTTCTTTCTAATGGAAATTGGATCATTATTTGGAGAGGAAAAAAAATATAGGGCAATGGGATAGAAGACCGAGGTGGTATAAAGTGAATTGATCTCTCAGAGGTCTATTGCATTCATCTGTGCTGTAACTATTTTAGTAATATAAGTACTTAAAACGTTCTCTTATAATCTGGCTAAGGATTTAACATTTAAAGAAAAATCTGAATAACTTGAAGTCTTGTTGAAATGTAACTTATTTTCACTCTCTGAGGAAAATGTCATTTTTCTTTCTTTCTCTATGTAGTCTCTTTGTTTTATCATCTCTCTTCTTCCATCTGATGTTTGGAAGTTCACACATTTGCTTACGACAATGAGTATTGTGGTTCTTTAGTAACCTATTTTACCTTGTTCGCCTCTCATTTCTATGTAATCCATCATTTCCATTCTGTTGTTAGTCCTTTTGATCATATTATCCACAATTCAAACTTGTGAAAGGTTCTGGATCAAGTGCTTCCTCTCTAACTTCTGTTGAATGAGACCTCTCATATCTCTGATCTTCACTCTGTGCCTCATGTAAATCTCTTTATTTCCGTTAACTGTGCTCTGTTCCATCTGGACATGCAAGATCGCTGATCTGGTGATTTCTCTACTATTTCTCCAATTCTCAATTAAGCTCTGATCTAAACTATCCTGACTGCTGAGATTGGATCATGTTCTTGCTGTTTGACAAGCATGATAGTGTACTATCTGATTGCTTTGCTAGGCCCTCTGTCATACTTTTCCAAGTCTGTGTCTTTGATTTTTGAAACACTGACTTCTCCATCTCTTGATGCTGCCTATCGTGCTGTGTATTTCCAGCCTCCTGCTTGTCTCCCTTGGATTCCAGCATCGGCAATTTATTTTGTTTCTAACTAAATTTGTTCCATTGCGGTGTCTCTTCAAAGGATGCCCACATTGAATAAGTTCTCTGCCTCCCTCAGGGGTGCACTCAGTAAGTCCTTTTCTCAATGCCACAGTTCCGTGACCTCTTCATCTCTCCAGCTCTTTGACCACACCATGAAACAAGCCCACTACTACAGCCACGTGACATTGCCTCCCTTCCCAGCCCCTCCCCCTTTCTCTGACCTACCCTTTCAGCCACCAACCAAATTCATGCCTCCCACTGACCAACCAGTTCATACCCTCTACCTGTGTTCACCTATCGCTACCTCAGCATTTCTCACCACCCAAAACTCTCCCCACCTCCCCTTTATCTGCAGCTCCCCTTATACCCACCCCCCCAGTCCTGAAGAAGGGTTACACCTGAAACATTGACTTTTCCACCTCCTAATGATGCCTGGCTTGCTGTGTTCTTCCAGCCTCCTGTTTATCTGTCTTTGATCCGTAGCATCTTATGCAGAAGGGTAAGAATCAATGTTTGCAAACTTCTTCTTCTATGTAGCTTATATGAAGATCATCTATCTCACAAAGGTGAGTATCTGTAATTTAGGAACATTAGCTGAAAATCTTCATTCTTTATCAGTGAAGTTTTTATAGTTTCTATATTTCTCTCTACTTCTCCACTGATCTGAGGAAACTGCAGCAAACTTCTTGTGTAAACAACTCTAAATAATTCTGTAAGTTCTTGAAATTCCAGGTTGAGAAATCTAGACAGTTATGTAATATCAAGAAACCCATGGACTACAAAAATTCTTTCAACAATGTTGTCACTGTCTCTGATGTTTAACCATGTAACTTTTTTCACTTTAACCCACCTTAAGTACTAAGCTAATATTATTATGACAAAGTTCCCTTAATGATCAAATAAATCAGTTCCCATGTATTTGATGGCCTTGTGGAAAAAAGACAATAGTATTGATGGTTCCTTTGATTCTAGCCTATGGATTGTACATATGGTACATCTGGAAATCATTTCTTCCAGTGACTGAAAAACAATCACCAAATGGAAATGTGTCCTGATTCTGCATGTGGTAAGACCCAAATGACCTGAGTGTAGGTGTTGTAAGATTTATGATGAATTCGTCTTTTTGGAAGCATGTTTTGTGTTTAGGAGGCAACAATCTGTGAATTGTAACATTCAGAGCACACTCAGTGGCCAAGATATATGTGGCACATTCAATTCTGCATGTAATAGGGGAGGGAACTGTTGCAGGGTTTTCATTAGGACATTTCGGATAGTTCAGCCGTCGCTGAAGAGGAGTTCAAAGGGCACAGAGTTGATAAAGGAGACTAGAGTTATGTTAGAAGTGCTGTTTTGTTTAGCTGAACTAATGGGGAAGGCAAATGAACTACATAAATTTTGTATACTGAGGACGCAAGGAAGTCTTACACATTTGAAAAGCGCTGTTTAGGGAAGGCTCACGATCATCCAAGGAACAGTAGGAGTTTAGAAGAAGCCCTGTGCCACTAAGAGTTCAATGGAGCTGAGAGTGGGAGTTGAAAAGCAGTGTTTGCTGGATACTACCGAGCAAGGTTAGAATTCAGAAATATCCAGAAGTCATACTGATAACATTGAACGTAGAACAGTACAGCCTAGGAACAGACCTTTTGGCCCACTATATCTATGTTGACTATCATGTCATTCTAAACTAATCGCATTTGCCAGCACATAGTCCATATCCTTCCGTTCTCTGCCTGTTCATGTGACTATCTAAGTGCCTCTTGAATTTTGCTATCATGTCTGCTTCTACCACCTCCCCTGGCAGCATGTTTCAGGCACTTATCATCCACTGTGAAAAAGACTTGCCTTCCACATGTGCTTTAAACTTTATCCCTTTAAACCAATGAACCCTAGTACTTGACATTTCCTGGGGAAAAGACTGCAATTACCCACCCTATCCATGCCTCTCACAAAGCTCAGCCTCCAAAGCTCGAGCAAAAATAATCCAAGTTTGTCCAACCTCACCTTGTAGTAACTACACTCCAATCCAGGCAACATCCTGGTAAACCTCTTTCCATCATCTCCAAAGCTTCCATATCCTTTCTATAGAGTGGTGACCAGAACTGCACACAACACTCCAGATGGGGCCTAACTAGACAGGTTATACAGCTACGACATTACGTGTCAACTTACATACCTAATGCCTTGACTGATCAAGTCAATGATTCCCTTCTTTACCACCTTAACCACTTGTATTGCCCCTTTTAGGGAGCTATGGACTTGCATCTCAAGGTCCCTCTGTGTATCAATGCTCCTAAGACATCTGACATTTACTGCATATTTTCCTCTTCAGTTTGACCTTCCAAAATGATTAACATCACATGTGTCCAGATTAAACTCCCACTGGCTATTTCGCTGCCCAAATTTCCAACTAATCTCTATTCTGCTGTATACTTTGACAACCTTCCTCACTACCTACAACTCCATCATTTTTGTGTCTTCTACAAAGTTACTAATCAGCTAACCTACATTTTCATCTAAATCATTTATATGCATTGCAGACAACAAAGGTCCCAGCACTGATCATTTTGGAACACCACTGGTCACAGATCTCCAGTCAGAAAAATGATTAGGTGGATTGTATACATGAAGCAGCACAGTTTTTAAGATCCAGTGGAGAATCGACACAGGAAAGAGAAATGATTAACAATAATAGGAGCAGTCATTAAGGCAAGCCATTGAGAATGACTTGTGAGAGGGGACTACGAGGTCAAATTGAAGGATTGAATTTCCTTGCGAGGTGTAATGAGATTTGTTGACCCACCGTGTCATTAATATCTGAGGAAAATCGTTACGAAATCTGTGAGATCTGTCTTCATCATGTGTACTAAAAGTGTTCAATCGCAGTCTATTATCCATGTCTACTATATATTATTTCTGGATATTAGTGTATTGCAGGTTGTAATACTGTTCTGATTTGCAGAGTAAACTTTATTGTTGTTTGCTCAAAACTGTGGAAGCTTGTGGCTATATTCTCTAAAGTCCCCTGGATCTTGCACTTAGTCTATTTTAAAATTTTAAGTTGTTGGTGCCTAGCCAGATCATAACATAACTTTGGCAGTATGTCTAGGGTCGTAACTAACTTTATGTTTAAGTGCTCTTGGGATTACAATTCTATCATGAATAATTGTATCAATCAATTAGATATGCTGTCTGCTTGAAATACAGTCTCACTATGTGGTATGTATGTTACATACATACAAATGCTGTGATTTTTACTTTCCTTGACTGATCTTTTTGAATGATTTCTGATGTGCTTCTTCCCAACACCAACTGTTGTCCTGGCAAACAACTGGCAAAGTGGTTGGTTGAACTCTACAATTTTGTTTTAGCAATGTTGCTACTTGATTCATCATGCCTTCTTATTTCTTTAATTTCTTCTGAGAATTGTATCTTAATATCTTCTGACACTTCATGGATTCTTTTTTTCTTTGAAAACTTTGTGCTTTTGACTGTCCATCTTTCTACTGCAACAGACTGCCTAAAAATTCCTCATCTTTTCCCAATGACATTGTGTGCCAATTGTAGAACAATTTTTACATTCTTGCCTTTCTGTTCTGAATCAGCAATAGCTAGCCTAGGTTGTCACTGTGAATTGCATTTCATGACACAAGTGTCTCCTTCCTTCTACATTTGATTTTTTTTTTATGGCTGACAGATTCAAATCTATCTGTTACTTATAGATTCAGGCTGTCTCTCTCTTTCTCCAGTGACTCCTAAATGGTTCTTTCTCCTGGACTTAGCCTGCCTATATATTGCCTTTGTCAACATCAAGTCTTCTCAAGACTGAAAATAGCTCTACAATGCATTATCTATTTCTCCAAATACAGTTCTTCTACAAATGCTTCTCTTTCAGATTATAAATCTTTAAATGTATTTATTTTCCCTACGTCTCTAGGTATGTTCAATTACTTTTGCATGTTCCATGATGGCATTCTTGTTAAAATTTCTAACATCTCCAATGCATCATTAATTTTGGTGTATATGGTTTTAAAGTCATGAATCCCTTGAATATCTAAAATGTTGTTTTCTCAGTTGCCTATTGCCAGCTGACATCTTCACTTAGTTATTTATTCTCTTTTGGAATAAGGCACTGTGAGACACAACGTGCATTCTTCTGTTAGCTTCAAAAAGGTAATCTTCAAACTTTTGTTTCCTCACAAGCTTCAAGCTAATATTAAGCCTCACCTGCTTTCACAATGATGAAAGCTAATGCTTTACTCTGCTTGCAGTGTGGATTTATGTAACTAACATTTATTTTGGATATTTCCTCTAGTGAACTGCAAACTGCATAGACAAGTTTCAAGTTCCAACAAGCCGTCACAACAAACACCGAGTTAAGTTGAAACCAGGGAACCTTCTTATACTCCAACTATCTCCATCCAGGTGGATAATGTGATTAAAAAGACATAGAGTATACTGGCCTTATTATGCGAGGCAAAGCATTTCAGAGCAGGGATGATATACTGGAACTGTATCAAACGTTGGTTTGGCCACAGCCAGAAAATGTGTGCAGTTCTGGAGTAGACATTATAATTAGTTAGCACATGAGAGGGTGCAAAAGAGATTTATCAGGATGTTACCTGGGCTGGAGGGTTTCAGTTATGAAGAGAAGTTGTACACACCCAGGTTATTTTCCTTGGAGCAAAGGAGATTGTGGGGGCCTATGATTTAGATGTATGAAGTTATGCGGGGAATGGATAGAGTTGGCAGGAACAGGCCAGACCCCCCTCAAAACATTTCAAGAAAGTAGCCTCGATCCTCATTTTGCTAGTTGGTTTAAGCAGGTTTAGGTTGGATATTCCAGGAGTGATGCAGCTGACCCAACCAGTTAGTTTCAAACAATTCAGAATTTATTAGCAAGATTATCGAATGAGATCTAAACAAAAGAGAACAGAATATAGAATAATTTAACCTATCCAAAAATCCAAAAGATTATCCAAGTTAATGATGCTGTTCCAAATGCTTGCAACAATCTCCATTGGCAAACCCTTTAGCAAAAAAGGAAAAACCAAGCACAGGATCTTACAGGAGCGAGAGATGGCAGAAAGATTCACCTTCTTCCATATAACTGTTACTTTGATCAGCAGCCTCAAAACTAACTGACTGCTCCGAACACCCAGACTGCTAAAACCCAAACCAAACCAAACCAAAATCGAGAAAAGCTGGGCTGGGAGAACTGGTCACTCCCCTTCCATTATACAAGTGTTTTTTTTTTACTTTAAAGCTTCTTCAAGTAGATTGAGCCAGACATTTCAGAACCTGTGTCTCGTAAAACACTTTTGAAAAAAACCAAGGGCAACACAAACTTGTTAAAGGAGCAGCATCATCACACTTGATGGAAGGATCAATAATGGGAAGCATAGATTTAAGGTAAGGGGAAGAAAGCTCAGAGGAGAGGTGAGGAAAATCCTTTCCACTCAGAGAAGGATGAGAATCTGAAAGTCACTGCCTGTAAAGATTGTAGAGGCAGATGCCCTCACAACAATTAAGAAGTATTTATATGTACACTTGCAATGGCAAGGTTTATAAGGCCATGGGGCCAAATGTGGGAAAGTTGGTTTTTGTAGTTAGGTGTTTTCTTTTAAACAGCACAGACACGATGGGCCGAAAGGCCTTTTACTTTTCTGCGGATCTCTATGGCTCTAAGACAACATAACCTGCTCTGAGCTATCTTTATACCAACTGTAAAATTAATTATCCATCATTTCCAATGTCTTCTTTGATCTAAATGCAGTTTCACAAACCTTCAAGGTTTATTGAATGCTTTTAAAGTAAGTCAGCTCTAACACCCAAAACAAAAACATCTCTCTGGGTATCATTACTGGAAAAATTGTCAATGTCACTGCTCCAGTTTTTGCGGTAAGTAAGCAGAGATGTTGTTTTAAAGCTTTTCTCATTTCCTGACCGTATTAAATATTCATAGGTCACCTTTTGAACTGTGATTCCTTTTGGTGTTCTGACAACTTCAAAAGGGCAGCGTTTTATTTACATCCCTTTATGGCTGTAAAACTCTTAAGGCAAGATATTCCCAACCTCTTAAGTATAATAGGTTCCAAGTTTGCTTTTAATTGCAGGAAAATTTTATATTCCATTTTCTACAGTTAAAATTTAATTGCTAAAATTAAATAAAAAGTTCTCAAACTGAAAACTACAAACTCTGAACAAGATATTCACAACATATCATACAATGTGATTATAAGAAATAGAAAGCAAGTAGTTTCCTTGATCCTGCTCCACTATTCAATAAGGTCATGGCCAACCTGATTATTTTTCAGTCCTGCCTACCCCCAATAACCTTTCCCTCCCCCCTTTCCTTATTAAGAGTCTGTCTATCTCTGCCTTAGAAATATTCAAGGACTCTGCTTTCACCTCCTTTTCGAAGAAGACTCTACTATCTGTGAGAAAAAAAATTTCCCCATCTCTGTCTTAAATTGATAACTATTTATTTTTAAACAACAATTCTCTCACAAGAGGAAAAATAATTTTCTCCCACACTTTCAATAAACCCTAGGATCTTCTAGATTTCAATTAAGTCACGTCTTGTTTTTCTAAACTCTAGCAGATACAAGGCTACGATGTACAATCTTTCCTCATAAGAAAACCTATCCATTTCAGGTCTAAGTCTAGTAAACCTTCTTTGAACTCCTTTTAAAACATGTATATCCTAAAAATGACCCTAGCTGTGTCTAGCTGTATCATCTTCAAAGTTAGCAACTGTACTTTCAGGCTGTTCAAGCAAGTCATTAATGCAAATTATAAAAAATTGAGGTGCCACCACTCATTACAACTTGCAAATGAGAAAATGATCCATTTATGCCCATCCTCTGTTTCCTGTTAGCTAACCAATCTTCTACCCAGAACTTTATATTACCTCCTACAACATACACTTTAATTTTCTGCAATAAAGTTTGAGGTGTCACCTTATCAAGTGCTTTCAGAAATCCTAGGGCAGTGCATTCGCTTTATGCTCACTACATATTACTTCCTTAAAGAACTCCAATAAATTTGTTAAACTTGATTTCACTTGCACAAAACCATCTTACCTCTACCCGATTAACTTGGATTTTTGTAAGTCTTCTGTCCCTTAATCTTAATTTCTAAACTCTTCCCTAAAACAGATATTAATCTAACTGGTCTGTAATTTCCTTGCTTCTGTATCTTTCCCTTTTTGTTTAAAGGAGTTACATTTGTATTTTCCATTTCAACAGAATCCAGAATCCAGAATCCCTGAATCCAGAGAATTTTGAAAAGGTAAAACCAGTACATTAACAATCTCATTAGCCACTTCTTTTAAGACCCCAGGATTAATGCCATTATGAGGGCACTTCACACTCTAGCTCCAATATTTTGCTCAGTACCATTTCACTTTCACTACCTGGATTCCATTTCCTGGTTTATAGTTATTTTTAAGAAATGATTGTATCTTCTATAGCAAAATATCTGTTTAATTCTCTTTATTTTCCATTATTAATTCCCAGGCTCATTTTCTATAGGACCAATATTCACTTTAACTTCTCATTTTAAATATTTATAAGAACTCCTTTCATTTGCTTTTTTATTTCTAGCTAGTTCTCTCTTGTAATGTAATATTCCATTCTTATTAATATTTTAATTAATCTTTGCAATTTAAAAACATTCTGTCCAGTCTTCTGCTCTATTTAAAGTCTATGTCTTTTTTGTGTTTGTGTTTTTTTCAATTATGGACTGAAATGAGAAGAAAACTATTTTAAAACTAGGGATCATAAGGATTGCTGCATGGTTTAAAAGCAAGTAATCTGACATTCATCGTGAACACTATGTGCACAGTTGAACTAGAGCCAAAGGAGCTTTGGTTGGTAACAAGTAGGCAGATTTGTTTGCTAACTAGTGACTAGTTACCAATGACAAAAGTCTTCTGACTGCCAATGATAGAGTGGTTGATTCTCAGGTAGCTGAAGAGCCTGGGCCTGTGAACAAGATAAAGAGAGGACTTTGGACCACTACAAACATAGGAGCTCTCTCTCTCTTTTCTCTGCTGTAAGTCACTTTAAGTCTGAAGAAAATCATTTTATCTTTCCTTCAGCAGCTACTTAAGCTAGGACTTTTAATTAATAAACCAGAAATCTTTTATAAGTGATACAGCCATGTTATGCCTCTTGTAAACCTGTGGAATCATCTGGAGAAGGATGACTGAGAAGCAGCATTCTGAGCAGCACAAGAATCCTAAGAATCACCTCTGCAAACCTTGTAAACAGGAACCACTAAACTACTTTCCTAGTTTCTACCCAGGTCGATAACCCGTGCATATACGTATAAGGAGTAAATTTATATGGGGGTTAGCATTTCAATTAGTAGAACTATATGCTGATAGTTCATGACTGTTTGCTTGAAGCTAGAGTTAAATTACTTGTATTCGGTCATATTTTTTGTTAAGTACAGAAACCTAGCAGTGCTTTTTGTCAACGTGGATTCAGAAGACAGATAAATTTGAGAATTTTATGCATTTTTTAAAATCTTTAACTTCTATCAAACAGGACTTAATATCCAGCCTGCTACCCCAGTGAATCATGGTGTCTGATACTCAACTTCATGCAAATGTTTGCCCTTTCTTTGACCTATCAGTTAATCACAGATGATGGTCCCCCCTTTTGATGTTCTTTCTTACTGGAATTTATCTAATCTGAAATGTTCCCTTTGCTGTCTGCTATGCATCTCTACAGACCTTATCCTTTAAACTAATTTATTCTGTTCAATTTAGCGAACTTTACTTTTCATGCCCATATAGTTACCCCTATTTAAGTTCAAAATATAAGTCTTGGATCACTTCTTATGCCCTCAAACTGAATATAAAGTTCAATCATATTATGACTGCTGCAACCGAGGGGTGCCTTCACTATGTTGTTATTGAATAATTTTAACTTTTGAACAATGCCATCAAACCTTTGTTATCCATTAGTGCACAGACATCCCATGAATAACGGAAAATATGGATGACATTTCAGCGTAAATCCCCTTTTTATTGTGAAGAGCAACACAATCAGACCTGGCAAACCAATGGAAAAATAAGGATTAGATCTGTGGCTAGCCTTACAAGTATAAATATCCATGGGTATTGAATCCAAGGTCACAATGAGTGAGTGTAGCTTGCTCTCTAAGAAGCCATCCTGAAAACATTCTATGAACTTCGTGTCTAGATTGTTTTGCCTATCTGATCTTTCAACTCAGAGGGATTACGCAGGTTGGAGAACTGTGAAGCCCCTCTTTGAGTCTCCAGCAGACTGGTGGGAAACAGTAAAAGGGAACATCAAGACGTTCTTTATCCTCAAAGGTGTTCAGGAGGCGAGAGAGAGGCAGGGAAAACTGTCCCAACTCCAGGAAAGTAAACAGAACCTGCTCCTGATGCAGATGTTGGGGGTCGATGTCACAGAGGACCTTCAGGAGGTGAAGGGCCAGCAAGCCTCACACTTTGCCTCGGAGGCCTCCAAGATAATCTTCCAGTCCACAGTCCGCTCCGTGGAGCAGGACCAGACGTGCTCACGTTTCTTCTTCCAGAAGGTGCACAAAGAGAGCTCCATGCTCAGTAGCCTGAAGGAAGAAGATGGCTCGGTAACATCATCTCAGGCTGACATCATGAGAATCAGCAAATCCTTCTATGCCAGTCTGTATGACTCGAAGCTGACTGACAGCGCGGCCTCCCAGTCATTCCTGTCCTCTATCACGGAGGTCTTAGACAACGGAACACGAGAGAGGCTGGACCAACCGTTATCTCTGGACGAGCTGACCAAGTCCCTCGAGTCCTTCGAAAAGAATAAAACTCCCGGAAGCGACAGCTTACCAGTCGAGCTCTATTCCGCTCTGTGGGACTTGATTGGCCAGGACCTGCTGGAGGTGTATGTCAGTATGCTTCGGGCAGGTTACATGAGTGAATCCTTGAGGAAAGGCATCATCGCCCTCATCTACAAGCGGAAGGGGGAGAGGGAGGAACTCAGAAATTGGAGACCAATCTCACTGTTAAACACAGATGACAAAATCTTGTCAAAGGTCATTGCCAACCGGGTCAGGTCTGCTCTGGGATCGGTGATCCACCCTGACCAAACCTGTGCTGTACCGGGCAGGAAGATCGCTGAGAGTCTCGCACTCCTCAGAGATACGATTGCCTACGTGCAGGACAGGCGGGTGGACACCTACCTTATCAGCCTGGACCAGGACAAAGCCTTTGACAGGATATCGCATACATATATGAGGGATGTCCTCTCCAAAATGGGCTTTGGGGAGGGAATCAGTAATTGGATCAGACTGCTCTACACCAACATTGTCAGTACAGTCTCAATCAATGTGTGGGAATCAGATAGCTTCCCTGTAAGATCTGGAGTCAGGCAGGGCTGCCCTCTCTCTCCTGCCTTGTTTGTGTGTTGCATAGAGCCATTTGCCAAATCCATCAGTAAGGGTGCGAACCTGAGAGGAGTGCCTATTCCTGGCAGTGGGGGCCTGCAGGTTAAGGCTTCCCTGTACATGGATGACATCGCCATTTTCTGCTCGGATCTGCTGTCCGTGCACAGACTCATGTGCATCTGTGACCAGTTCGAGCGGGCCTCGGGGGCCAATGTAAACCGAGGCAAGAGCGAGGCCATGCTCTTCGTGAACTGGGCCGACCAATCCTCTATCCCCTTCACCGTCAGGACCGACCACCTGAAGGTGCTGGGTATTTGGTTCGGTGGGGCTGGGACGTGCGCCAAGACCTAGGAGGAGCGGATCAGGAAGATGAGACAGAAACTAGGCAGATGGGAGCAACGATCGCTTTCCATCGCTGGGAAACACCTGGTCATCAGGTGTGAGGTACTCTCAGTATTGTTATATGTGGCACAGGTCTGGCCTATCCCCAGAACCTGTGCCGCCGCAGTCACCCGGGCCATCTTCCATTTCATGTGGAGATCAAAGATGGACCGGGTCCAAATGTACAAAGACCTGGGCAATGGGGGAAAAAACACGCCCTTTGTGTGTGGCTGCATCAAGCTGTGCGTGGATCCCCGGTACGCAAACACCAAGTGTCACTACGTACTGAGGTTCTACCTGTCCCCGGTGTTGCGAAGGATGGGCCTGGCCTCGCTGCCGCGGAATGCTCCGAGTAGTTGGACCGTTCCATACCACCTGTCCTTCATGGAGAAATTTATGTAGAAAAACACCTTTGACCACAAGTCCATCAGGAAGTAGTCAGCATGTAGTGTCCTTGAGACCCTTTGGGAAAAGGAGAGGGCAGATCCTATCGAGCGGTTCCCTGAGCAGACTGTCAAAGCCATTTGGCAGAATGCCTCATCGCCAGAACTTTCCAACAAGCACCAAGACATGGCTTGGCTGGTGGTGAGAAGGGCTCTGCCTGTGAGATCCTTTATGCACCCGGACTCTCACGCTGCCCTCGAAGCGGCTGCGGTGGGGACGAGGCTGTCACACACCTCCTTCTGGAACATGCCTATGCAGAGGAAGTCTGGAGAGGAATGCAGTGGTGTTTGTTGAGGTTCGTCCCAAGCAGCGCCGTGACGCGGGACTCTGCTCTACGTCCTGTTCCCTGGGACGCACACTGAGACGAACATCAACTGTACATGGAGGATCATCAACTCGGTGAAGGGTGCTCTCTGGGTGGTCCGAAACCTGTTGATCTTCCAGCTGAAGGAGTTGACCCCGACTGAGTGTTGCAGACTGGCACATATAAAAGTCCAGGACTATGTGTTGAGAGACGCACTGAAGCTTGGGGCAGCTGCCGCCAAGGCGCGGTGGAGAAAGACCACCGTGTAACATCTGCCTGCCTAAGCACAGGGGGCCCACGCAGTAAGGGGGCCCCGCTGACCCCCAGCTAAATATATGGATAGTAATCGTACAGACCTGTAAATATGAATGATTACTCTGTCTCGGTATGCAAAGAAATGGAATGTTTACATATGTATGGCATGACCAATTGTATAGATCATCAAAGTATTTTATGAATAAAGTATATTTTTGAAATAAAAAAAATCTGATCTTTCAACTATATGTAAATGGAAATGACACATGATTATCACTGTACATTTATGAAAAACTCTCATTTTTGCTTCTTTTATTCTCCATCTTACTGAATATTTGCTATTAGGGAGTGTGTACGCCACTCCTAAGGTGACTTCTTGCCTTTGTTATTTCTTATCTCTACCCTCAGACCATAGTTGGAATACTATGAGCAGTTTTGATCCCCTGTGTACAAGAAGATATACTGACATTGGAAGCAATCTGGAGAAAGTTCACTAGGTTGATCTGAGCAATGAAGAATTTTCTTATAACGAAACGTTGAGTAGATTGGTCTTGCATTCATTTGAGAACAATGACAGCTGACATTATTAAAACATATAAGATTCTTAGGGGGCTTGGCAGGGTAAATGTGAAGACATTTTCATTCCTAGAGGGACAGCCTAGGATCAGAATGCATAATTTCAGAATAGCAAATCACTCATTTAAGACAGAGATGAGGAGAAGCATTTTAGTCATGAATCAGCAAAATTCTTTACCTCAGAGATTATTGGGATCGGTTTATTAAGTATATTCAAGACTGAGATAGATAAATTTCTCATCATTAAGGAAATCACAGCATTGGGAAATAAAGCTGGGACCTGGAGTTGAGATTTATCTGAGCAACCATAATCTCCTTGAATAGCAGACTGAATTAAATGGATCAAAAGGCTGACTTCTGCTACAATGTTTTATGATCTTATCCAGTCTGCTTCTACATCCTGATTTTCTGAACTTAGGTCATCCCTCTCTATTATGCTCATGTTACATTAAATTAACAGAGCAACCCTTCCATTTTTTTCCTAGCTTACTTTTCTTCCTAAATGTCCCATGCCCTTGAATAATTAGGTCTCATTGTGTAATCCTGCAGCTATAGCCATTAACTATATTTATGTATTTCTATTTGCATTATCCATCTGATTTGTTCTGAATGCAACATGCATTCAGACATAGAGTCTCTAGTTTTGTCATTTCACTAATTTTGTAATCTCTGGTCTTAACTATTGATTTACTCTTACATTTGTTACTCTTCATCTCTTCCTGCTACAGCTTGTTTATCATTTCTCATATTAATACCTTTCTTTCTTGACTTGCTCTAATCTTAATTTCTTACATCTTTCCAAATTTGAATCTCTTAGCTCCTACTATTTATATTTAAATCTTTTCTATTTTATCTAGTTCTGCCTCTCTCTAGAGAACCAACTCCAGCATAGTTCATAGAATCCCAACAGTGCAGGAAAAAGCCATTAGGCCCATCAGGTATGTACCCACTGTCTGAAGGGCATCCTACACAGACCCATGGGACGTTTTACCAAGGATAATCTGCACATCCCTGGACCCTATGGGCAATTTTTAGCATGACCAATCCACCTAATTGGCACATTGTTTGACTGTGGGAGGGAAGTGGAGGAAACCCAAGCAGAAACAGGGAGGACATGCAAACTCCGTACAGACAGTCACCCAAGGCTAGAATTAAACTCAGGTCCCTAGTGCTGTGAGACAGCAGTGCTAACCGCTGTGCTACTGTATCAACTCAGTTGTGGACTTTTCCAGTGCTACAGATTCCACTTTCCCCAGTACTGGCTTCAATGGCCCACAAACTGTAACCCACTTCTTCCACATTATCTTTGAGCCACACAATCATTTCTCCAATATCAACATATTCATGGCGCAAATAATAATCCAGAGATGATCATCTTTGAGATCCTGCTTTTTTAAAAGATTTGGTGCTTAGCTCTTGTACTGACTTTGGAGAATGATTTTGTTGCTCTGCCTATGTTATTGATATCTACATGACTGCAATGATAGGATCCTTCCCCACCCATTGTAACTTCCTCTTTTACCTGAGCAGTTGTCCCAACCCTGGAATTAGGTCCAGCCAGCCAAAGCTGTGCCAGCAATGTGCACATTCCATGAAAAATACAAAAGAGGTAAGATGGCTCATTCTTTGATTGTGGCTGTATCCTCTGCATTTCATTTTTACCATTATGTGGAGGTGTCGGTTTTTGACTGGGGTGAACAAAGTCAGAAGTCACACAAAATCAGGTTATAGTCCAACAGGATTATTTGAAATCACAAGCTTTCAGAATGCTATTCCTTCAACAGATGAAGTGAAGAAAAGCACAAGGATACAGATTTTATAGGCAAAGAGATCAATGAACAGAAAGATCCAAAGATCAAAATGGTGTGAGTGGAGTGTCAACTGACTGGATAACAACTGAAGGGATGACCAAAAATCAAATTAATTGAAGCAGAGAGACAATTACAAAAAATTAAAAATAAGGTGGTGCTGGAGCCAAACCTAATGGCTGGCATTATATGTATATAGGTATAAGAGTCTTATAGATATAAGAGTCACATGGCGAGGGTCTAAGCAAAGTAGCAAGTAATCCAAAACTGTACAAGCTAATTCAGGTAGAGAGATCATCACAAGTTATCAAGGTGATTGTGTCAAAAAAGGATGTGATGGTGCTTCTCCGTTAACAAGGTTATTCTATCCTTGTTTATTAAAGAGGGGTTATAAAAACAGCATTGCCAAAATGTCTGAACTAGCCCCTTTAAAATGGCTAATAGGTGATGCCTAAGTCAACAATCGGAAAAGACTTTCAGTTTTCTTCTTAAACATTTGTACAATGAAAGAGGAGTGGGCAGTTCTCCCAGTTCATGGTTTTTTTTCTAGTTTTGGGTTAGTTTCTAGCTGGGGACCCAAAGAAACAACTCCATGCTGATCCTCTCTCTCTCTCTCTCTCTCTGACATCTCTGCCCTGTAAGAATCTGTGTTGGAAATTATCTTTTTGTCAAGGGGTGTGTTTATGGGATTTTGCAGGAAGTTAAAACAGCATCATTAAGTTGTGATAGGCTCACTTAGGTTTTCAGATAAGTTGTGCTATTCTATATTTGGTTCTCTTTTATTTGTATTTCATTTGGTAGTGTATAAATAAATTCTGTTTTGTTTAAAACTGAGAGATTGAGTCAGCTGCATCCACTCCTGGAATACCCAATTTACACCTACTTGAAACAACTAGAAAAATTAGGGCATGGGCTACCTTCTTGAAATGCTTTGAGGGAATCTAACCTTGTCCAAAACAGAGTGATGCTTGTCCAGGATTCACTCTTTGTTCCAATTTGCGGTTCGGGTTGTTGGACTCAAAGGCAGAGTGTGGTGGGTGTTAGTGTCTTTTGTTCTGGATATTAAATTTTATTGGTTTAAACAATGCTTGGTGTAGTAATGGCTCTTTCAGTCACTAAGAGTTTTCTGGTGATGGAAGAAGTGACTTTGGGGGCTTTACAAAAGGTGAATAAGGCAGAGCTGCTGGAATTGGCAGTCAAGCTGGAGTTGGAGTTACCTTTGTCTATACGGAAAGGAGGGGTAATTACAACAATATCTCAGCCTTTCAGTTGGAGTTGGAAATGCCATCAGAATGTTTGGAGCTGGCTAAAATTCAGTTGGAAATGAAGCAGCTTGAGGTAGAGGCAAAAGGAAAAGAAAGAGAAAAGGAAATGAAATTGTTTGAATTGTGATTAAAAGCAGAAAAAAGGGAAAAAGAGAGAAGGTGGCTAAACAAATGAAGTGGCCAGTGCCCATGTGGGTTTTGTTGATCCAAACGAAACCTGTAGGTAGAACTAGTGAGAGACTATCAGAGGAGATATCTGGGGCATATGAGGAGGTGAAAAAAGCAATTTTAAGTGCATATGAGCTTGTGCCTGAAGCCTACAGACAACATTTCAGAAATCTAAGGAGGGACCCTGATCAAACCTATATTGAATTTGAAAAGATCACACAAAGTCATTTTGATAGATGGATAAGGGCATTAAAATAGAGCAAACCTATGATGCTTTTAGAGACACAATTATTTTGGAGGAGTTCAAAAATTCACTTCCTGAGCTAGTGAGAACTCATGAGGAAGAGCAGAGAATTAAAACAGCAAGATCAGCAGCTGAAATGGCTGATGATTACGAATTGGTCCATAAATCAAAGTTTGGCTTCCAACATCAATTTCAATCCGTGAGGCAGAGAAATTGGGGAAAAGAGAAATCCTCACATGGTGACGGAAAAGTAGATCTTGATGAAGATCATAAGGATAACTTACCACAGGTAGAAATGAAACCCTTGAAGGGGAAAAATAAGTTAAAAAGCTCCCATGTTTTCAATGCAATAACGTAGGCCACATGAAATCACAGTGTTAGTGGGTTAGAAAAAGCACAGGGAAGCCAGATGTATGAAAACAGGATAAGCCAGTGAATTTTGTTGGAGTGGTAGCAGCACAGTGGTGGCTAGAAAGCTGCACCGAAATGTACAACCTGGACAGAGGTTACTTAAGGGTTAAGATTGGTGGAATAGCAGAAAGCATAGGGGACTGTAAAAGAATACAGGAGAATATAGATAGACTGGAGAGTTGGGCAGAGAAGTGACAGATGGAGTTCAATCCAGGTAATTGCCAGGCAAATGTGTGGTGATGCATTTTGGGAAGTCTAATTCTAGAGCCAACTATATGGTAAATGGAAAAACCTTGGGTAAAGTTGATGGGCAGAGAGATCTGGGAGTTCAGGTCCATTGTACCCTGAAGGTGGCTGTGCAGGTGGATAGAGTGGTCAAAGAGGCATATGGTATGCTTGCCTTTAAATAACGGGCTATTGAGTATAAGAGTTCGCAAGTCATGTTGAAATTGTACAAAACTTTGGTTCGGCCACATTTAAAATACTATATACAGTTCTGATTGCCACATTACCAAAAGAATTTGGACGCTTTGGAGAGGGTGCAGAGAAAGTTTACGAGGATGTTGCTGGTATGGAAGGTGCTAGCTATGAAGAGAGGTTGAGTAGGTTAGGTTTGTTTTCATTAGAAAAAAGAAGATTGAGGAGGGACCTGATTGAGATCTCAGCCTAAATCTGTGTCCTCTAGTTCTGGACTTCCCAAACCTAGGGAAAATACTTTGTCTATTTATCCTAGCCTACTCATGCCCCTCATGATTTTATAAACCTCACCTCTATAAGGTCACCACTCAGCCTCCGATGCTCCAGAGAAAACAGCCCCAGCCTATTCAGCTTCTCCCTATAGCTCAAATCCTCCAACACTGGCAGCATCCTTGTAAATCTTTTCTGTACCCTTTAAATTATTCTATTCTTGATTTTTTTTTGGTGGGTAGTAAAAGAAGAGGTGCCTAAGTGTCTGAACTAGCTACTTTCATAATGACTAACAGATGATTCTGAAGTCAACAAACAGAAAAGGCTTTCAGGTTTTTTTTAAAAAACACTTGTACAATAAAAGGGGAGTGGTCAGTTCTCCCAGGTCAGGGTTTCTTCTCATTTTGGGTTAGTTTTTAGCTGGGGTCCCAAAGAAACAGCTCCATGCTGATCCTCTGTCTCTCTCTCTCTCTCTGACATCTCTCTCCTGTAAGAACGTATGTTGTATTTACCTTTTTGCTAAGGGGTGTGTTTATGAGATTTTGCAGGAAACTGGAATAGCATTATTAAGTTACAATAAGTTGATTGGGTTTCGGATAGGTTAAGTTCTTCTATAACTGATTCTTTTTTGTTTGTGTTTCATTCGGTAGTTTATAAATAAATGCTGTTTTGTTTAAAAATGAATGCTTGAGCCAGCTGCATCACTCCTGGAATATCCACTTTAAATGACTAGAAACGTTAGGGCCTGGGCAACTTTCCTGAAATGTTTTGAAGGGGTCTGACCTAGTCCAAAACAAGGACAGTAAGGAAAAGTTTACAAATACAGAACAGTACGGTGGCAGTACATGGAGCGCAAAATGACCCCAAGATCATGGTTGATGCTGTCTTTATGGGTATGGAACTTGGCTATC
Source organism: Chiloscyllium plagiosum (assembly GCF_037043375.1). Lineage (NCBI taxonomy): Eukaryota > Metazoa > Chordata > Chondrichthyes > Orectolobiformes > Hemiscylliidae > Chiloscyllium > Chiloscyllium plagiosum. Next base: position 62,790,466 of record NW_028270140.1, read on the forward strand.
AGTTTCTGCTCAATAATTCGGCATTGTTGTCTATCTTGAGGCCGCCTTGGAGAACGCTTACCTGAAGATCGGACGCTGAATGTCCTTAACCGCTGAAGTGTTCCCCGACTGGGAGGGAACATCCGTGTCTGGTGATTATTGCGTGGTGCCCTTTCATTCGCTGTTGTAACATCTGCATGGTCTCGCCAATATACCATGCCTCAGGGCATCCTTGCTGGCAGCATATGAGGTAGACCATATTGGTCGGGTCACATGAGTATCTGCTGTGTTTGTGATGGGTAGTGTTCCCACGTATGAAGATAGTATCCCTGTTGATAATCTGACATATCTTGCAGAGGTTGTGTGGCAGGCTTGTGTGGTGTTGTGGTCAGTGATCTCCTGAATGCTGGGTAGTTTGCTGTGAACGATGGTCTGTTAAGGTTTGGCGGTTATTTGAAGACAAGAAGTGGGGAGGTACTTACTTTATAGCTCATTCTTTCACTCATCACTGATAATGGAAATAAAATCAGACACATGTCTCAAGTACATCTTGAGTTTTAACTTTTGCGTTGAGAGGGGAACGCTGTGCTGGTGCAATATTGACCAACGATGCACAAAACTAAATGATGAATAAGACTAAACGTTGTATATAGCTGAATGATATATAAGGCCATGTTCTTCAACACACTTGGTGTCAATTTGAGATAACAAAGCATGTCTATATTGCAGGCAGAAGGAAAGCTTCACAAATTCTCAAAAATATATTCAGGAAAACATTAGTGAGATCCTTCATTTCTCTTCTAAATTTTATTGACAAAACTTAGCCTGATAAAACCCAGTCAGTCTACATGCCTACCAGCAATCCTGTTGGAAAATCTTGAACAGTTCGTAAGTGAATATCCACAATGTGATAGAGGCCCGCCTACAGTTACATTACCACATTTCAGCTTGAATATACGCCTTCTGAGGGAGGTGAGAGCATTAGACAGAAATAATAAATGTATTTTGGATGATTCAACAAACCCCCTAGATTGGAAAGTTTTGATTTCCTCAGAACCAGCTGTGGCTAAGGTCATGCAGCAACTTTGGTGTCAAAGGAAATGCATGTCTTCCTTGTGTTGCAATGTTATTGTTTTCCCAGGAATTGTTGGTTTAATTCAATATAAAAATATATTGTTGTTTATTATGAGAATATTCTGAGCTTACTTGAAAATCTATTTGTGTGCTTTTACTTGATTGTATTTATCAGGAAAGAGAGGGAGAAAACAGATGAGCAGAATCTATAAATTGTTCCATTGTTTGGTATTAATATGTATTGATCATAAGCACCAACCTTCTGGAGGGCTAGTAAATCAAAATCTTGACCACAAAATTGAATTCTGTGACTCCTCCAGTTTCAGCAGTGCTATTGGTACCGTCAGTTCTTCTATAATGTGCATTTCTTCAACACACATTTGCAATAATGCGATTGGAGAATTTAGGCCGTTATTTGTAGAACATGAACTTTCCTTAAATGTATTGTCTCTAATGTGGTTCTGGTTCCATTGGTTTAAATGGTGCTACTATTTTCTTGAACACAGGATTGCACAGGAATGGAACTATTGCGTTACATCAGAACAGACCTGTACTGTTTGGATCGCAATGATGTTCCCACCACACCTGTACACAAAGTGAGTGTCCATGAGCAGTTTCTTGCTGAGCGGGTGCTGTTGATAGTACTGTTGATGACACCTTCCAGCACTTTACCGACGATCAGAAGTAGACTGATTGGGCAGTAAAATGCCAGGTTGGATTTGCCCTGCTTTTTTGTGAGCAAGACGTACCTGGGTAGATTTTATACTGTTGGGTAGATGCCAGTGTTGTAACTGTACTGGAAAAGTTTGATTAGGGGAGGCACAAGTTCTGGAGCACAAGTCTTCAGTGCTTTTGCCAGAATGTTATCAGGGCGTTCAGTACCTCCAAATGTTTCTAAAACGTGACAGGTAAATGTTCATGTGAAGAGGGTGCCATGAGTCAGATGCCAATGTGCATATGCGGCTCATGCAAACCCACCCATGTAGCGTACCTTGAGCTGGTGGTGCCAGATTTCTGACGTGCAGATCGGTTGCAGCAAACAGTGGGTTGGAGTTGCCAGGTAACTGCTCAGACTTTCATGCTGGCAATGATCTTAGGCTCTGAAAGGGGACACAGTGGCAGTAAGACGGCTCAGTAGTTAGCACTGCTGCCTCACAGATCGGTTCAATTCCAGCACTGAGTGACTGTCTGTGTAGAGGTTGCACTGTGTAGTGTTCCCAGTGTCCGTGTGGGTTTCTGCTGGGTGCTCCAATTGCCTCCCATAGTCCAATGATGTGCATCAGGTGGACTGGCCATGATACATGGCATTATCGGAAGGAGGGGGAATGGGTCTGGATTAGGTGTCTTTTGAATTTAAATTTACTTTATTAAAGAATTGAAAATAAAAATTTTGGGAAGTGGTAAGTCCAAAAGTAATCATGAAGCTGTTAGCTCATAGTAAAAAATCCAACTGTTTTCTGGGAGTAAAGCCAATTTTTTTTTTACCTTTTCTGGCCTGTCTACGAATGCATTATGACATTGCTGAGTTGCCTATGAATCCACGCAGTTATATTAAAAAGCTCTTCAATGATTAAAGCAAAAGACCCATTATCACCTTCGCTAGACCAGTAAGGATTCAGAGTAAATGCCCACCTTGCACATAATATACACATACTAGCAATGAATTTAAAGAAGCAAGTATTTATAACGTACTCATGAAGGCTGAGAAAATTATACTTGAATGATAGACTACCTGGAAACAGACCCTTTGGTGCAACCAGTCCATGCTGAACATTATCCCAAAGTCAACTAGCTCCACCTGCCTACTCCTCACCCATATCCCTTTAAACCCTTCCTAATTATATACTTATCCATGTGTCTTTTAAATGCTGTAAATGTGCCCACATCCACCACTTCATCTGGAAGTTCATTCCATACACGAGCCACCCACTGTGTAAAAAGAATGCCCCATGTCTTTTTAAAATCTCTCTCCTTGCGCCTTAAAATTGTATCCCTTAGTGTTGAAATGCCCCATCCTAGGGAAAAGACACTTACCGTTAACCCTATCTATGCCCTTCATGATTTTATTGATTTCTATAAGGTCACCTCTCAAACTCCTGTGCTCTAGTGGAAAAAGTCCCAGCCTATCCAGCTTCTTGTGATTTTCTCTTAAAATATGACTTATGTGACTTTTCATTCCAATTCATGTGTAGAAAGACCTGAACAACATGTAGGCTTGGGCTGATAAGTCACAAGTACAGATGTGCCATGCAATGGGCAATAGGCAATATGCAATGACCATCTCCAGCAAGAGAAAATCTCATCTTTCCCATCCAACATTCAATGGTGTTACTATCACTGAATCCCTCACTATTAACATTTGCAGGTTATCATTGATCAGAGATTGAAATGGACCAGCTATACAAATCCCATGTCAAAAAGAGCATGTCAAAGGCAAGGAATTTTGAGGTGCACCTCCTGGCTCCCTAAATGTTGCCTGCCATCTACAAAGTACAAATCTAATTAAACACTTTTCACTTGCTTGGATAAATGAATACTGGCAATATTCAAGAAATTTGTCACAATCCAGAGCAAAGCAGTTGACTTGACTGGTACAATATCCACCAAGTTAACACACCATACCCCCCACTGCCATTGCCCTGTGGCAGCAATATATATTATGTGGAAAATGCACTGCAGTAATTCAGCAAGAGTTCAACAGCACCTTCCAAATTATGACATCTACCACCTAGAATGTCTAGAGCATGAAATACATGTGAACACCAAAACGTGCAAGTTTCCCTCCAAACCACATACCATGCTAACTTGGAACTCTATCAAAATCCCTTCATTGCCGCTGGACCAAAATCCTGGAACTCCCTTTCTCACAGCACTGTAGGTGCACCTAGTCCACATAGACAGCACCAGTTCAAGAAAGGCCACCCTACTACCTTCTCGAGCAATTGGGAATAGGCAACAAACATAGGCCTTGCCAGCAATTTCCACATCCCATGAAATGTTTTAAAATTACAATCAATTTTGGAAAGATGATAAACATGGGAATACCTCAAAGAATGTTGCACATTTCCTGGCAATACCGGAGAGTGGTTGTGAGTGGGCATAAGTAACACTCAGCACTGACATAAGGGGTAAAGACTATGGGTAACTCCAAAACTCAAGCTTTTATTATTGCCATCTGACAAGACCAAATGACTCCAACCAGACTCTTAGCTCTAGTTCTAACCTGATTGTTCAGTTGAACAGATTTATTTATATATTAAAATAGAGTCCAAGGTATAGACATACATATTCACATTTCTTTAATATGTAATGCTGGTGGTAATTGTCTCCCTATTAGATCAATGTAAGTGTGATTTAGATTAATATCCCCTTTAATTTTAATTTTAATTTTCTTTCTGGTAGCAAGGTTCTTGACTGTCCACTCAATGTTCAATTTTCTCTCCGAAGAAGATTGTCCAACTTGTCCATTCTTTCTTCAAAACAGAAGTATCTAATCTCTGAAACCATTCTCATAAACCTCTTTTTCACTCTGTGAAATGTATTCACACCCTTCCATTAGTGAGGCAACTCAAACTGCACATAATACTCCAGCTGACACTTAACTAGTATTTTCAATAAATTCATTTAGTCTTTTCACTTCCCTGCTCTTGTACTCTATGTATGAAGCTGGGAATGTTAAATGCTTTATTAACAGCTCTCTCTCCTGTCCTGCATCTTTAATGTTTCAGTTCCAAGCCTCACGGTTCGCCACATTGAACTTCATTTGCACCCTGTCTACCTACTCCATCAATATGTTAATGTCTTTTTGAAGCTCTTCACAGATCACTTGATAATCTACAATTTCCCAAAGTTTTTTATCGTTTGCTAAATTGTCCCTTGCACACCAAGGTAATTTTCATACATCAAGAGAAATGAGACCCAATAAGATCCTGGGGAATTCCACTCCAAACCTTCGCGATTTCTTGTATTTATGTGGCTGGTCTATTTCAGTCTCTGGTTAATCATAACCCAATAAGATCCTGGGGAATTCCACTCCAAAGCTTCTAGAATTTCCACCCTCTCAGTCTACTCCAGATAATCAGAATGTAGATGTGCCAGTGTTGGACTGAGGTGGACAAAGTTAAAAATCACACAACACCAAGTTAGAGGTTTATTTGGAATTTCAAGCTTTTGGAGCACTGCTCCTTCTTCAGGTAGCTAGTGGAGCAGGATCATAGGACACAGAATTTAAAGCAATTTTAACTATATTATCAGAAAATCCATGGGAGGGACAATTAACTGTGCTTTCAAACATTACTTGCATATAAATAACCTGCTCACTTCGGATTCTGCCAGGGCCAGGTGACACCTCACTTAGTTCTGGATCAGTGGTGCTGGAAGAGCACAGCAATTCAGGCAGCATCCGAGGACAGGCAAAATCGACGTTTCGGGCAAAAGCCCTTCATCAGGAATAAAGGCAGAGAGCCTGAAGCGTGGAGAGATAAGCTAGAGGAGGGTGGGGGTGGGGAGAGAGTAGCATAGAGTACAATAGGTAGGTGGGGAAGGAGATGAAGGTGATAGGTCAGGGAGGAGAGGGTGGAGTGGATAGGTGGAAAAGGAGCTGGGCAGGTCGGACAAGTCCGGACAGCTATGCCTGTCTCTTTGTTGGCTACGTAGAGCAGTTGATCTTCCGTAATTACACCGGCACCACTCCCCACCTCTTCCTCCGCTACATTGATGACTGCATTGGCGCCACCTCGTGCTCCCGCGAGGAGGTTGAGCAATTCATCAACTTCACCAACACATTCCACCCTGACCTTAAATTTACCTGGGCCATCTCTGACACCTCCCTCCCCTTCCTGGACCTCTCCATCTCCATCTGTGACGACCGACTTGACACTGACATCTTCTACAAACCCACCGACTCCCACAGCTACCTGGATTACACCTCTTCCCACCCTACCTCTTGCAAAAATGCCATCCCGTATTCCCAATTCCTCCGCCTCTGCCGTATCTGCTCCCAGGAGGAGCGGTTCCACCATAGAACACACCAGATGGCCTCCTTCTTTAGAGACCGCAATTTCCCTTCCCACGTGTTTAAAGATGCCTTCCAACGCATCTCATCCACATCCCGCACCTCCGCCCTCAGACCCAACCCCTCCAACCGCAACAAGGACAGAACGCCCCTGGTGCTCACCTTCCATCCTACCAACCTTCGCATAAACCAAATCATCCGCCGACATTTCCGCCACCTCCAAACAGACCCCACCACCAGGGATATATTTCCCTCCCCACCCCTCTCCGCCTTCCGCAAAGACCATTCCCTCCGTGACTACCTGGTCAGGTCCACGCCCCCCTACGACCCACCCTCCCATCCTGGCACTTTCCCTGCCACCGCAGGAACTGTAAAACCTGCGCCCACACCTCCTCCCTCACCTCTATCCAAGGCCCCAAAGGAGCTTTCCACATCCATCAAAGTTTTACCTGCACATCCACTAATATCATCTATTGTATCCGTTGCTCCCGATGCGGTCTCCTCTACATTGGGGAGACTGGGCGCCTCCTAGCAGAGTGCTTTAGGGAACATCTCCGAGACACCCGCACCAATCAACCAAATCGCCCAGTGGCTCAACATTTCAACTCCCCCTCCCACTCTGCCGAGGATATGGAGGTGCTGGGCCTCCTCCACCGCCGCTCCCTCACCACCAGACGTCTGGAGGAAGAACGCCTCATCTTCCGCCTCGGAACACTTCAACCCCAGGGCATCAATGTGGATTTCAACAGTTTCCTCATTTCCCCTTCCCCCACCTCATCCTAGTTTCAAACTTGCAGCTCCGCACTGTCCCCTTGACCTGTCCGGACTTGTCCGACCTGCCCAGCTCCTTTTCCACCTATCCACTCCACCCTCTCCTCCCTGACCTATCACCTTCATCTCCTTCCCCACTGACCTATTGTACTCTATGCTACTCTCTCCCCACCCCCACCCTCCTCTAGCTTATCTCTCCACGCTTCAGGCTCTCTGCCTTTATTCCTGATGAAGGGCTTTTGCCCGAAACGTCGATTTTGCCTGTCCTCGGATGCTGCCTGAATTGCTGTGCTCTTCCAGCACCACTGATCCAGAATCTGGTTTCCAGCATCTACAGTCATTGTTTTTACCTCTTTGACACCTCACTTAGTCCAAGCATGGACATAAAAGGCAAACACCAGGGATAAAGTGAGAAAGACTGGCTTTGATCAAGGTGGCACATGAATGAGTACAACATCAAGATGCCCTGGCAAAACTAGAGTCAAACAGGATCAAGAACATTCTCTGCTGGTTAACATCATATTCAGCTCAAAGAAAGATGGTTGTGATTGTTGGAGGTCAGATATCACTGCAGTAGTTCCTTAAGGTGGTGTCCTAGGCCCAACCATTTTCAGTTGCTTCATCAATGACCTTCCCTCCATTTTAAAGTCAGAACTGGAGGTACTAATGATGTTGACATAAGGTTCAGTGCCATTATATACTGAAGCAAAGTATACAGCAGGTCAGGCAGCATCCAAGGAGCAGGAGAATTGATGTTTCGGGCATAAGCCCTTCATCAGGAAAGGGCTGATGAAGGCATTTCCTGATGAAGGGCTTATGCCTGAAACGTCAGTTCTTCTGCTTCTCGGATGCTGCCTGACCTGCTATGCTTTTCCAGCACCATACTCTCAACGCTGATCTCCAGCATCTGCAGTCCTCACTTTCCCCTATGCCAGTATACAGCAAGACCTGGACAGCATCCAGGCTTGGAAAAGTAAATGTCGAGAGTGTGGTACTGGAAAAAGCACTGCTGCTCAGGCAGCATTCGAGGAGCAGAAGAGTCAACATTTCAGGCAAAAGCCTTCATCAGGAATGAGCAAACTGGGCAAGTAAGTGTCTAGTAATAATTGAGTCATGGAAATGCCAGAAAATAACTGTGTCAAACAAAAGATATCTGACCATCGCTGCTTATCATTCAATGGCAATATCACAATTGAATCCCTCTGCTATGAAAATCCTGAGGGTTATGATTAAAACTGAAATAGACCAGCCACATAAATGGTGTTGGGTGTTTATTGGTAAGTAGCTCACCTGCTGTCTCCCTAAAGCCTGACCATCATCGACAAGACACAAGTCAGGAGTGTGATAAAATTGTCTCCACTTTCCTGGATGTGTGCAACACCAACAACTGTGAAAATGCTTGACACCTTCCAACACAAAGCTTGATAGACACCTCATCCCCCCAACTTCAACCTTTACTCCCTTCACCACCAAGCCACACTAGTAACAGTGCGTGCATCTACAAGGCACTCTGCAGTAGTTCACTAAGGCCACTCAGAAGGCACTTTCCAAATCTGTGATCTCTACCACTTTGAAGGACAAGGGCAGCATTTCCATGGCAGCAGAACCACCACAGGTTTCCCTCCAAATGTGCACCAACTTGGTTTGGTACCATATTATTATTCTTCTCTGCCATTGGATTATAATTCTGGAATTCCTTTTCCAATTGCATATGGATTTCTTTCCACATCAAGGACTGTGAAAATTTAAGAAGGAAGTTCACCACCACTGGCAACAATGACCCATATTGCATAAAATAAATTACAAAAATGCTGCACACATAAATCTTGCTGCTCCATGATGCAGTTTTATTTGTGTGGATATTTAGACATGTGAGTATTCCTCACATGGCTTTCTTGCAAAAAATGCTACTCTGTGCACTTAAAACGCTGACTTCTACCAATGAAATAATACAGAAAACAATTTCACACAAGTGCGTTATAAATATGTACAGTTCTTAATGTCTATTTTGATACTGGTATGAGTGCAAGCTGTGCAAATAATTCTAGATTCAAGTGTCTTTGCTGGCTCTGAAATCTAGCAATTTAGATTTCAAGTGGCTGGAGTCATCCTAGTGCTAAAAAATGGAGACATTTAAAGAAACAAATATTCATTGCATGTATTTATGACTACAAAAATATTATTGCAGGTTTCAGTTTACAGAATGAGTAAATTACAGTACTTTCTAAATTGTTTTATTTCTTTTATTTCTTACTTTTTCTGTCAGGAAAAGGAACTTGCAGGTCTTAGTTTGTCCATGTACCTGCTGCTTTGTCCCTTTGAGATGGCAGAAGTTGCAAATTTGCAAAGTGCTTTAAAAAGAACCTTGTTGAGTTACTGCAGCAGAAGGTACTAATGGCTGTCACTAAGTGTTGCTGATGAAGGAAGTGAATGTTGAAGATGGCAGATGTCCTGCTATTCAAGCCAGCCATTTTGTTTTGGGTGGTGTCAAGCTTCTTGAGTTTTTTTGAAACTTGGTTCAAACATTGGAACTTCACTCATCCAGGGAAGTGGAAAATATTCCATCACCTTCGTGACTTGCGTCCTTGTAGAATGGTGGACAGTTTTTGAGGAGTCAGGAGATGAATTATTTGCCATAGAATTTCCAGCCCCTAAGCTGTTCTTGTAGCCACAGTATTGGTATAGCAAGTCTATATCAGTTTCTATTCAAAAATAACTCCCAGGATGTTGATAGTGGGGGATTAATTGATGGTAATATAATTGAATGTCAAGCAGTGATGATTAGATTCTCTCCAGCTTGAAATCGTCGTTCCCTAGCACTTGTGTGGCAAGCCAAATCTCTTTGCATGTAGATATGTATTGCTCCACTAACTGAGGAATTGCCTGTCTTGCAGAACATCATGCAGTCTTCAGCAAACCTCTGACAATATAATTGATGGAAGGTCATTGGTTGGGTCTAGGATATCCTGAGGAACCCCTGCCGTGATGTCCTGGTAGTGAGATGGCTGACTTCCATTAACCACAACCATCTTTCTATGTGCCAGGTATGACTCCAATGAACAGAAAGTTTGCCCCAGATACCCATTGATTCTAGTTTTGCAAGGACAAATGCGGTCCTGATTCTTACAATCAGCAAAATTTTTTTTCTTTTAGATTAGATTACTTACAGCGTGGAAACAGGCCATTCGGCCCAACAAGTCCACACTGACCCTCCGAAGAGTAACCCACCCAGACCCGTTCCCCTACATTCACCCTTTCACCTAACACTACAGGCAATTTAGCATGGCCAATTCACCTGACCTGCACATCTTTGGACTGTGGGAGGAAACAGAGCATCCGGAGGAAACCCACGCAGACACGGGGAGAACGTGCAAACTCCACACAGTCAGTCGCCTGAGGCGGGAATTGAACCCAGTTCTCTGGCGCTGTGAGGCAGCAGGGCTAACCACTGTGCCACCGTGCCGCCCTCTGATTCCCATTGATTCATGTTTTGCTAGGGCTTCTTGATCTCCTAACCACTCGAATGCTGCCTTGATGTCAAGGGCAATCACTTTTCCCTCCTTTCTGGAAAGCAGATATTTATATTTGAACCAAGGTTGTAATAAGGACCACTGTAATGAGTGGCCTTTGCAGAACTCAAACTGAGCATCAGATTTCATTTGTTAATGTTATCATTTATTTGAAATATTATTGCTTTTGAATATGTCACATGTGATGTATTGAGGATGCTATATGGTCCCCATGGTAATTGTTTTGTTAATTTATCTCTGTAGACCTTTAAGGATCCAAAGCATTGTTTTTGAATGCGGATCATTTTTAAATGCAGTCTTTTTCAGTGTCACACAGTGCCATTGTAGAGTGGGCTGCATTGATAATGGCCTTTAGGCTAAATTCTTAACTTCACATGAGCCATGTTGATCCCTAATTCAGTAAATTCAAACAGACTTATAAAATACCAGAAATGTTCCTGATTCAAATTAGCTGTAGGATTCAAAGTATCGTTAGCTGAACTGGTTCCATTAACATACATTTTCAGTGAACCTACTCTTTAGTTTGGGCTCCTGCTGATATTTGTAGCACAACTATCCTTTTCCTGAGCAAAGTAGGCAACAAATGGACATTGGGGACTACTATTATAAATAATCAATTGCTTTTAGCTTTGTGATATCAATCACATTCCGACCTGTGATCTTGACTATGAGAGGATAAATTGTCCATTGAGAAATACTTTGGAGCCAAGAAATAAATGTTAATTGTTTTAAAATCAATTTGTGAGCAAGAATTATTAACTGCTTGGCTCCAGTCAAGGTTAAATTTCCTCCCTATCAACAATAACAATTGCATAATGTTGCTCAGATATTTTATTTTTATGAATAAGTCAGTGCGAAGGAAATTGTGAATACAGCAAGTGAAAAATAGTTGCAGATTTTCATTAACTTACTTCCGCTCTCAGATTTTTCTCTTGTGTTATCATGACTAAAATAGAGGAGAAAAGCAATTGTTTGTTAAAGATTGGTACAAGTAGCTAACGCAGTAGTCCATGAGAGGAAATAAATTAAAATTTGTAGACAGCAATTATTATTACCAGTGATTTTCTTTTTAACATTTAATACATCTAAACCAGGGTGATCCCACAACTGACCTTATGAGGGCAGATCATTGATGAAGCAACTGCAGATAGTTGTCCTGGGACAGCACCCATTCATGTTTATCCTGAATATTACATAATCCTGCCTTATTAATATACATTCTCCTATTCTATCACCAACCAGCTAGAAACTAGACCAAGAATTGCAAGCAATAAAGTTTGAGCAGTTACCTAGCAACTCCAACTCACTGTTTGCTGCTCCCGATCTTCACGTCAGACACCTGGCACCAATGTCTCAAGGTTCGCTACATGGGTGGGTTTGCATGAATCGCGTATGCACATTGGCATCTGACTCAAGGCATCCTCTTCACACTATCGTGGACATTTCGCGGTCACCTTTTAGAAATAGTTGGAGGCACTGAACGCCCTGACAACATTCCAGCAAAAGTACTGAAGACTTGTGCTCCAGAACTTGCTCCAGAATCAAAGCTCATCCAATACAATTACAACACCAGCATCTACCCAGCAATGTAAAATTTGCCCAGGTACGTCCTACCCACAAAAAAGCTGGACAAATCTAACCCGTCATTTTACTGCCCAATCAGTCTACTCCTGATCGTCGGTAAAGTGCTGGAAGGGGTCATCAACAGTATTATCAAGCAGCACCTGCTCAGCAAGAAATGTATATGGACACCCAATTTATGTTCTGCCAGGACCACTCAGCTCCTGACCTCATTACAACATTTGTTCAAACACAGACAAAAGTGCTGAATTCCAAAGGTGAGGTGACAGTAACAATCCATCACATCAAGGCCACATTAGGCTGAGTTTGAAGGAGCCCTTGCAAAACTAGAATCAATACGTATCAGGGACAAACTTTCTGCCAATTGGAGTAATACCTGGCACATAGGTAGATGGTTGTGGTTGATGGAGGTCAATCCTGAAGAAGGGTTACACCCAAAACATTGACCACTCTACCTCCTGACGCTCTTACTGTGTTCTTCCAGCTTCTTGCTTGTCTACCCTAAGGAACTTCTGAGATATCCCGGTGCTGAGAAGACTGACCTCCATCAACCACAACCACCTTCCTATATGCCTCCAACTGTTTCTAAAGGGTAACCAGGAAATGATAATGTGAAGAGGATACAATGATTCAGATGCCAGTGTGTGTCTGTAAATATGCAGTTAGTGCAACCCCACCCATGTAGCTTACCTTGAGATGTTGGGGCCAGGTGTCTGATGTGAAGATCCAGAGCAGCAAACAGTAAGTTGGAATTGCCTGGTAACTGCTCAGAATTTCATATTGGGAATTCTTGGTCTAGCTTCTAGCTGGTTGATGATATAATAAGAGAATGAATATTAATAAGGCAGGATTATATAATATTTAGGAAAAACATGAATGATAAGCCCCATTCTTAGACCCCTAGCCGCTCGTCAATGAGATTCTTGTCACAATGTCTGGAACTTAATTGCAACATTGTGAAAGGCCTCACTCAGTTTCTGATACAATTGTCCCAAATTTCTCACTAAAACCATCTTGCTCAGATCTGGGAAGATTCCACCCAATGTTTTCACTCAGATATTGCCAGGGTCTGAAAGGATCATAGAGATAGAAATTCTCATCACATTTCATATCTACTTGCATATATACGAGAAGTTATGAAAATATGGTATAATAGACTCTAGAGCTAAAAATGGATTTGGGATGGATTTCACTTTGTGGGCCACACATTTGATGGGCTGAATGATGCTGTACATTTCTTATACTTTCTATGCTTCTGACCATAGGCATGCTGTAAAACAATTATCATTAAGATGAGTTTGAATGCTTCTGAGTGATAATAATTTACTTTTGCAACAAATGTTTTGCCTTGGACATAGCTCAGCTATTTAGGATTCATCTGTCCTGCAGATTAAATATACATGCAGCTGTTGAATTCCTAATTTGCATCTGATATCATCCAACATTTGGCATTCAGAGTTTTTACTACTGTAACATATTTACCAAATTGCAAATTTACAATGTCATGATCCATGCTGAGAATAACTGTATTTGTGTAAAACTAGCCCAAAGCATCTTAAAATTATGTAGTTAATCTAATGAGTAACATGAGCTCCAAATTCAACCTTGGAGTTGTGCTGAAATCTAGCCTAATGGGGTTGGTGCAAATTTCGGTCAGTACACAAATAACAAAAATATAACAAAAATTTACAGATAAGAGACATCTTAAAGGAGAACATTTTGTTTTTTGCATTTCTAAGTCTTAAAATGTTTTTAATGTTTACCAATCATTACAAAACTAATTTGCAAGGAGTACTTGACAAAAATGAAGTGATGGAAAAACCAATGCGGAAACGTGCGAAACCCACGCTACAATCAAGTGATAGTGCAGTTAGTACAGCACCCAACTTTCAATTCCACCATTCGAAAAAGGGATATGCTGCTACAATTAATAAGTGCACAGGCAAATTTCCTGTTCTTTTTCACAATATTTACCACAAACCAACACACACGCACGCATGCAAACACACACCTTCAGAGAATAGCTTTACCCGACATCCATATCGTCCTGTGGGAAACCTCAAAACCCTGTCAAGTTAGATTTCTTACATTGGAGATGTTGAAAATGTTGCCCATTGCAAGCAGGTATTTCATGTACCTGTGAGCAATTGACTGGCTGATTTCATATACAAAACCGGGATAAATTTTGTGATGTAATGGTTTATCTATGTCATAAAATAACTTGAACTCCAGAATGTGGCAAAGCAATATGACAACTTTGTCTAATGCAGAGATATTGAAAATGTGCCCAGAAAGCATATGTGAGCCTAACAACAAGGATTATTACATATATAGCAGCTAGGTTATAATCATGCCATTATTTTTAGTCCCTAAAATGTTTTACCCTCTACCAATTTAGAAATGCTATTGAAAAGAATTTTCATACTGGCCAATTTAGTTGGTACAAAAATAAAAGTTGGAAACAAAATTGGTGTACTTCAAGACAAAACACTTGACTTTCAAGTAATTATACAACAACAAAAGAAGTCAATGCAGAATTACAAGTGTACGTTAAGAAAAAAAATTAGTTTCACACACTGCAGGTTCCTCTCTGAATGGGTGAATACACTCAGTGGAAACTTATCAAGAGTACAAAGCATCAAACATGATGATATGTGGGACCAGTTCTGATGAATTTTTTACACAGAACAAGGGAGGAAATGCCATCAGCAAAGCCTGTAATAGGCTAACATTTCACACTCCACAAAATATGCCCTGTGGAAAATTGGATTTGACAGCCTCTGATTTTTTTCCACTATCAAACTGAAATGTTAAAAATCTTCTCAGATACTGTCTACACTAGTGGATAATTCCATCCTTTTCTTCTTATATTGCCAAACTGCATGCACATTTTGTGTGCCACCAGCAGGGAGGCAGAAAATCACACTCATCAACTGGGTGGATGATATCAATCTAACTTTATTAGAACAGGTGGTTCAGTGAATAATCCAAACAACAAAGGAAAAGATAGCCTTTAAACCTATCTCACAGGGTGCAAGCAAATCCTTTATACATGAAGTCTGAAATTCCTTTTTCTGCATATTTAATAAAGTTAAAACCATTTAAAGTAATTGCCTTTATTGTAAAGGACAGTAGCATTACAATTGCATATTTGCAGGATCAAGAAAGTGCCACAACATATTGCAAAGTAAGTAATATTGAGAGGTGTTAAAAATGAATCGGGTATAAACATCAAAAGACAAAATCAATGTTAGTTAAAAGAAATACATTTGAAGAATGTATTTCTTTTAAATGAGTCATGTTTCATATTGGCAGGCCTGTGACTATAGTGGTATTGCAAGGATCAGTACTTGGGTGCCAGCTATTCACAATATATATAATCAACAACTTAGACATTGAGATGAGTTTGAACTTGATTGAGTTTTTTGAAGAAGTAAGAAAGAGGACTGAGCTGTAGATGTGATCTATATGGACTTCAGTAAGGCGTTCAACACGGTTCCTCATGGAAGATTGGTTAGCAAGGTTAAATTCCCTACAGTGTAAAAACAGGCTCTTCGGCCCAACCAGTCCACACCGACCCTCCGAAGAGTAACCCACCCAGACCCATTTCCCCTCTGACTAATGCACCTAACACTATGGGCAATTGAGCTTGGCCAACTCACCTGACTTGCACATCTTTGGACTGTGGGAGGAAACCGGAGCATCCAGAGGAAACCCATGCAGACACAGGGAGAATGTGCAAACTCCACACAGACAGTTGCCCAAGGCTGGAATCGAACATAGGACCCTGGTGCAGTGAGGCAGCAGTGCTAACCACTGAGCTACCGTGCCAGCCAATCTCATGGCATACAGGGAGAACTAGCCATTTGGATACAGAAGTGGCTCGAAGGTAGAGGTGGTGGTGGAGGATTGCTTTTCAGAGTGGAGGCTTGTGACCAGCCACAGGGATCGGTGCTGTGTCCACTGCTATTCATCATTTATTTAAATGACTTGGATGTGAACATAGGAGGTCTTGTTAGTAAGTTTGCAGTTTCACCAAATTGGTGGTGTAATTGACAGCAAAGAAGGTTACCTCAGAGTACAATGGAATCTTGATCAGATTGGCCAACGGGCTGAGGAGTGGCAGATGGAGTTTAATTTAGATAAATGTGAAGTGCTGTATTTTGGAAAAGCAAATTAGAGCAGGACTTATGCACTTAATCACAAGGTCCTGGGAAGTGTTGCTGAACAAAGAGACCTTGGAGTGCAGGTTCATCATTCCTTGAAAGTAGAGTTGCAGGAAGATAGAATAGTGAATAGTTTGGTATGCTTTCCTTTATTGATCAGGGCATTGAGCATAGGAATTGGGAGGTCATGTGCAGTTGTACAGGACATTAGCTGGCCACTTGTGGAATATTGCATGCAATTCTGGTCTCCTTTCTACCGGAAGCGTTCAGAAAATATTTACAAGGTTGCAAAATTTGAGCTATAGGGAGAGGCCGAATAGGTTGGAGCTGTCTTCCCCTGGAGCTTTGGAGGCTGAGGGGTGACCTTATAGAGGTTTATAAAATCATGAGGGGCATGGATAGGATAAATAGACAAAGTCTTTTCCCTGGAGTGGGGGAGTCTGGAACTAGAGGGCAGGTTTATGGAATCAATGGACTATCAAGGGCAAACTTTCCATTGGTTGAGTCATTCCTGGCAGATTGGAAGATGTTTGAGGTAGTTGGAAGTCAGTCGTCTCAGCTCCAGGACATCTCTGTAGGAGTTCCTCAGGGGGCTGTTTACCTTTAGCTGACTGACCATCTCTCCATCATAAGGTCAGAAATGGGAATGTTCGCCAATGATTGCACGATGCTCAGCACTATTCACAACTCCTCAGATCCTGAAGCAGTTCACATTCAAATGCAACAAGATCTGAACAGTATCCAAATGCAGGGCTATCACCACCTCTAATAAGAGTTAATCTAACCACCACATACAATTGACATTCAATGGGGTTGCCATCACTGAATCCATCACCATCAACATCCTTAGTGTTACCATTGACCAGAAACTTAAACATGCCATTTAAATGTTGTGGCTACAAGAGGAGGTCACAGGCTAGAAATACTGCAGTGAGTAACTCACTTCCTGACTTCCCAAAGCCTGTCCACCAGCTATGGGGCCCAAGTCAAGAGCATGATACTCTCCACTTGCCTGGATGAGTATAGTTCCAACAATACTCAAGAAACTTGATACCATCCATGACAAAGCAGCCTGCATGATTGGCTAAAAGAAAGGTTGAACTGAATTGCAATCTATGAAAAGAAACAGTTGCAAGTGACCCTATTGTAAATTACATTCTCAAATTAAAGAAATTTTCTCATCATTACAGGTATGGCAAGAACTTAGAAAAGATACGTGAAGGAAGCCCAGAGAACAATAAAAGTCAGGTCAAGCCTTCGAGTAAAGGCAATAAACTGATGCTTCCACACCTCCTCCCTCACCTCTATCCAAGTCCCTAAAGGAGCCTTCCACATCCATCAAAGGTTTACCTGCACATCCACCAATATCATTTATTATATCTGTTGCTCCCGATGCGGTCTCCTCTACATTGGGGAGACTGGGCGCCTCCTAGCAGAGCGCTTTAGGGAATATCTCCGGGACACCCACACCAATCAACCACACTGCCCTGTCGCCCAACATTTCAACTCCCCCTCCCACTCTGCCGAGGACATGGAGGTCCTGGGCTTCCTTCACCGCCACTCCCTCACCACCAGACGCCTGGAGGAAGAACGCCTCATCTTCCACCTCAGAACACTTCAACCCCAGGGCATCTATACTACTTTCTCCCCACCCCCCACCCTCCTTTAGCTTATCTCTCCATGCTGCAGGCTCTCTGCCTTTATTCCTGATGAAAGGCTTTTGCCCAAAACATCGATTTCGCTGCTCCTTGGATGCTGCCTGAACTGCTGTGCTCTTCCAGCACCACTAATCCAGATGCGGAAGTGTAGCCATAGCCATGTGTAAGTGTACTGTTGATAGTTAACTTGAAAGAGGAAATCTCTGCAAATTGTAAGATGTTTCTTAAAACATGATTCTTTGACCAAATTCATCATCCACCCTAAAAATATTTCTATTGCTCACTGTCAAATTCTGTTTGCTAAAGTTCCAATGAAATGCCTAGGGGCATTGTCATTTTCTAATGTTGTCTGGTGCCTAATTCATGTTGCACATAATATAGTCCTGTTTCAACATGCAGAGGTTCTAGGCTCATGTTGTTGCTATGGCATTTCCCTAGCTTACCTTAGAGGTTACATTCCACACCCCCAGAGCCTGCATGCATTGTATTATTTGTAATTATCAAAAAGACAAATTACAGACAGCTTTAATTTGCTGATGTAGTGTAGAACTCTATTTAATAACTTCTTTCCACAAACCTTTGAAATGCTTTCCTATCTATTAATTTGCGCTTTCTCTGGATTGCATCTTTTAATATAAGTATATGAAAAAAATCCCAAAGTGCATATTGACATGTTTATGCTGTTACAAATTCAAATACAGCAAACGCATCATCCATATATTGGAAATGTACAAGGGGTGTTTAAGTATCATTGCATCAAAGAATGTTTCCTATGGAACCAAAATATAGTTTCAAGAGTCAGACCTATTCAGCATCTGCATTAGATTATAGCTCCATATACACTATCAGAATGACATTCTTGGCAACTTTTTAAATTGCGCTAATGTCATTTGTTTACCGTGCAAATGTTGGTGTTGAAATAGAGTGCAACAAAGCCATCCTGTGGGATAAAAATTGTTACACTGATCAGATAAGTTCTCACTGTATATTGTGTAAAATAATAAATAGGTCAAAGGCAATCATTTTTGGTCCTGAAAAGTGCCTCATCTAACTGCCTTCCCCAGAAAGGTGAGACATCTCAAAATTTAGCACCAGGTGAAGCTTATGCTGCTACTATGCAGCTGAAACATATGTTCTGTTTATCATTAAAGGATGGTGCTGTAAAGCTATAAAGGATATCTGCCTATCACACAATTGAATAGTGCGTTCTGTGAATTTCAGGGGCAGTATGACATGGAGATGTAGGTGTACGTCCAAAAGACTGGCAGATCATTTCAAACAGCATATCTCTGCCTGTCAGCAATGAGCAAGCTTCTGAGTGTATCCAACCAAGCTGTGCTTGTAAAACCCAAAACACAATGTCTAACATTTTGTCATTCTACAATTAAGCAATGTTTGCTAAATAATTCTGAGTGTGCTACAAATTATGTTGACAAACAATTTGATTTGGGCTTGCCACTTGACATGCTGGAAACTAATTAGCACTCTCTTCACATGCAATATAAAAAGGTACCCTTCTTTCATCGGTAGTCACAGGTGAGGTGCTGGAAGACTAGGTTGGCTCACGTGGTGCCACTATTTAAGGAAGGCAGTAAGGAAAAGCCAGGGAACGATAGACTGGTGAGCCTGATATCAGCAGTGAGCAGGTTTTTTTTTGATTAGATTAGATTCCCTACAGTATGGAAGCAGACCAATTGGCCCAACAAGTCCACACCAACCCTCCGAAGAGTAACCCATCCAGACCCATTCCCCTGAATGACGCACCTAACACTATGAGCTGTTTAGCATGACCAGTTCACCTGACCTGCACACCTTTGGATTTTGGGAGGAAACCGGAGCACCTGGAGGAAACTCACGCAGACACGGGGAGAATGTGCAAACTACACACAGACAGTCGCCTGACGGTGGGAATCAAACCAGGGTCCCTGGCACTGTGAGGCAGCAGTGCTAACCAGTGAGCTACCATGCCATCAGAAGGAATCCTGAGAGACAGAATTTACATGTATTTGGAAAGGCAAGGACTGATTAGGCATCGTCAGTATGGTTTTGTGCATGGGAAATCATATCTCACAAACTTGATTGAATTTTTTGCAGAAGTAACAAAGAGGATTGATGAGGGCATAGCGGTGAACATGATCTATATGGGTTTAAGTAAGGTGTTCGACAAGGTTCTCCATGGGAGACTGGTTAGCTAGGTCAAATCACATGGAATACAGGGAGAACTAGCCACTTGAATACAGAACTGGCTCAAAGGTAGAAGACGGAGGGTGTTGGTGGAGGGTTGCTTTTCAAACTGAAGGCTCTGGCTAGTGGTGTGCCACAGGAATCGTTGCTGGGTTCACTACTTTTCATCATTTATATAAATGAGTTGGATGTGAATATGGGAAGTATAGTTAGTAAGTTTGCAGATGACACCAAAATTGGAGGTGTAGTGGATGGCAAAGGTTACCTCAGATTACAACGGAATCTTGATCAGATGAGCCAATTATCTGAGAAGTGACAGATGGAGTTTAACTTAGATAAATGTGAGGTGCTGCATTTTGGAAAAGTAAATCAGAGCAGGACTTATACACTTAATAATAAGGTCCTAGGGAGTGTTGCTGAACAAAGAGACCTTGGAGTGCAGATTCATAGTTCCTTGAAAGTAGTGTCGCATTTAAATAGGATAGTGAAGAAGGCATTTGTTATGCTTTCCTCTATTAGTCAGAGTATTGAGTAAATGAGTTGGGGTGGTCATGTTGCAGTTGTAGAGTGCATTAATTAGGCCACTGTTGGAATATTTCATGCAATTCTGATTTCCTTCCTATGGAAAGGATGTTGTGAAATTTGAAAGGGTTCTAAAATCATTTACAAGGATGTTGCCAGGTTTGGAGGATTTGAGCTAGAGGGAAAGTCTGAATAGGCTGTGGCTGTTTTCCCTGGACAGTTGCAGGCTGAGGGGTGAACTTATAGAGATTGATAAAATCATGAGGGGCATGGATAGGATAAACAGACATGGTCTTTTCCCTGGGGTGGTGAATTCCAGAACTAGAGGGTATAGGTTTAGGGTGAGAGGGGAAAGATATAAAAGATATAAAAGAGGGTGGTTCGTGTATGGAATGAGCTGCCAGAGCAAGTGGTGTAAGCTGGTACAAATACTGCACTTAAAAGGTATCTAGATGGGTATATGAATAGGATAGGTTTAGAGAGATATGGGCCAAGAGCTGGCAAATGGGACTAGATTACATTCGGATAAGTGGTCAGCATGAATAAGTTGGACTGAAGGATCTGTTTCATGCTGTACATCTCTATAACTCTATGGCTGTTGTCACAGACAAATGACGATGGCCACAAATCCTTCTGTATTATGTGACAGAACTATTGCTTCTAAGGCGAAATATGCACTTCAAATGCCTAATACATCAAACTGGCTTTCATATGACCTGTTCTGCCTTTTTAAAAATTTACTTGTGGGATGTTGGTGTCACTGGCTGACCAGCACTTATTGCCTGTGCCTAGCTGCTCTTGAGAAGGTTGTGGTAAGTTGCCTTCTTGAACTGCTGTGGTCCACATGCTCTATGTTGACCCACAATGCCCTTGGAAAGGGAAATTCCAGGATTTTGACCTAGTAACAGTGAAAGTGAAAAAACTGTGATATATTTCCAAATCAGGATGTTGTGTGGATTGGAGGGGAATTTACTGTGGTGGTGCTGCCATGTAAGTGCTGCCTTGTCCTTCTGGTTGGAAGTGATAGTGGGTATTGAAGTTGCTGTATAAGGATCTTTGGTGAATTTCTGCAATGCATCTTGTAGATAGTACACATTGCTACCACTCATCACCAGTGATGGAGGAAGCAGAGCTTGTGGATGTGGTGCTAATCAAGCGAGCTGCTTTGTTCTGGATGGTGTCTTGGGTGTTTTGGAGCTGCACCCATTCAGGCAAATGTGGAGTATTTCATCACACTCCTGACTTCCTACAGGAAGGATATACGAAGGATAACCTAAGCATTTCTGCATCAGGGAGCATATTCTGCAGGATTCTCTCATAATGGTAAGATTTGAGCAACGCTCCAGAGTGTTTGGGCTTCTTGATTTCTAGTTTGGTGACATTACCACTACACTATCAGCTTGGAGAAAGTGAGGACTGCATATGCTGGAGATCAGAGCTGAAAAATGTGTTGCTGGAAAAGCGCAGCAGGTCAGGCAGCATCCAAGGAGCAGGAGAATCGACGTTTTGGGCATAAGCCCTTCTTCAGGAATGAGGAGGGTGTGCCAAGCAGGCTAAGAGAAAAGGTAGGGAGGAGGGACTTGGGGGACGGGCATTGGGAATGCGATAAGTGGAAGGAGGTTAAGGTGAGGGGTGATAGGCCGGAGAGGGGGTAGGTGCGGAGAAGTCGGGAAGAAGATTGCAGGTTAAGAAGGCGGTGCTGAGTCCGAGGGTTGGGACTGAGATAAGGTGGGGGGAGGGGAAATGAGGAAGCTGGAGCCCTACCTTACACTATCAGCTCCCCATTTCCTGTACTCAGATTTATATTGTGCAATGATGATGAATAGTGGCATCCTACCACATGTCTACATCTTGTTTTTTGCATAATGTGCTTTTCCTGTAGGAATAAAGGATAGCAATGTTAGTGGCCTTTTGAACACAGACATAATGCTTAAGATTAATTGTTCATTTTTGAGGCATTTAAATGCATCTGACATTTGGAAGCACTTGACCAACTCATCATGTATTGACATTGTCAAATGTCAGCCTATTAACCAAGATATAGCCATTTCATTTACAAGAAATGTTAGGACCTGACCCCATTTGCAACCTAAGGGTGGTGGTGGGGTGCGAGAGTGGAGAGGAGCTTTCACCACCAGTAACAGAATTCACATCCATTCTCAGGAAGCTGAGATGTGTTGTACTCACCATGGCGAAACAAAGAACTTCATTTACACTCTTGTAGCACTGCAGCCATGTTTTCCAGTGGTCCCCATGGCTGCTGACTTCCTCTCTATCTACCCAACTGGCTTGATCAGGTCGGGCAATGTCCCCTTTCACTTTCTGTCTTCAATCTTTCCTGAGCAACCTGAAGAAGAACGTGCAGCCAGATGTCATTAAACTTTGAGGCGATCTGGGATCTTCCTTCTTCTCAGTGAATAAGTGCTAATTCCTCCTGCCTTCAGGAAGCTAGCTTCTGTGGTCAGGAAGCTTTCTCACAGTAGCAGTGTATGCTGCAGTCTTTGTCTTCTGGGCATTTACTACAGACTTCAGCTGTCTTCAGAAATGCTGGCAACCCTTTAATAATGGCACCAACCCTGCGAGCAACACCACATAGGCTATTCTCCCTACTGGCTGTTATTGCATTATGATATACTGCAAAATTGTTTTATGTTCGACCATTAAGTTCCAAGTACCAGTGGTAGCTGCTTCAAGCCCTGGTAGTGTCCACAGAAAATTTTGGCATTTAACTGTTAGACCCTGACAGACTTGCTGACAACTTCCAGCATCCTGTCTTTTCATTTTACCTTTTATTTTTATTTTAAACCCCACACTACCACCTAAGTGCGGTAGTGCTTATTTTTTTCCCCAGCACCCATGGTGTGTGTGTGCAGGTGTGAGACACAGTGAAAGACACAAAGTGCACCAATCTTTAGTCTTTTCATTTTATTATTTTTTTTTCTTTTTTCTTTTTTTTTTCTTCTTTTTTTTTTCTTCTTTTTTTCCCTTTAACCCCCACACTACCACCTAAGTGCGGTAGTGCTTATTTTTTCCCCAGCACCCATGGTGTGTGTGTGCAGGTGTGAGACACAGTGAAAGACACAAAGTGCACGAATCTTTATTCAGTTTCCACCACCAGGAAGATAGGAAAACACCCGGGTGGCCAGTGACAAACACTGCCCTTCACATCAAGGGACAGTGCTGTGAGATCAAAACAGTGAAGGGGAGGGCAGGGAAACATTCTTGTTTATTTTTTTTTTCTTGTGCAGACAATACAAGCCCAGCAAGCCCCCGCCCCTCCCACCTTCCGACCACTCTAAGGCAAATACTCCTGTTTATTTTTTTTTTAACCCCCCCACACTACCACCTAAGTGCGGTAGTGCTTATTTTTTTCCCCAGCACCCATGGTGTGTGTGTGCAGGTGTGAGACACAGTGAAAGACACAAAGTGCACCAATCTTTAGTCTTTTCATTTTAAGTGACAATTGATCATTGAGAGTAATCAAAAACCTAACCTAAAAATTTAGCCTGCAATGAAGTCACAAGGCTCTTGTTATATCAAATAGTTTTCCATAACATCTAGCTTGAAGATTAATTTATTTGATTTAAGAATGTCAAACTGGTAACTAAAAATAAACTGTTTATAAATATCATCATCTGGGAATTGTTCTCAAGTGAATGCAGAAACACAGCTTCCATTAGTTGGATATTAATTGCTTTGTTGATCAAGCTCACAGCAAATATTTGACTTTCTGAATGATTTAATTATTTGCAAGTAGCTCATAATTAACATAATGAAGAAATTGCCTCAGTGGTTCGCCTCATAAGTCTTTAGTTGCAATGCACATATTTGTATTTATGTGAGATGTGTACTGTTCAGACCTGTGGTTTCAAAGGGGGAAATGGATTTTATTGACCTTGTGCATTCTCATAGGCCTAACCAGACGTAAGTGCCTCTTCTGCTCTCTTGCTTCTCACATTTCTATCACAATAGCAATTAGAATTAAAGGCGTCAGGTGCATGCATGACAGATGCATATGGTCATGTCTCCTTTTCAGCAGTGAAAACTAGCCTTACTCTGATGATACTGCACATACGCATCATGGAATTCCTACAGTGTGGAAGCAAGCCATTCGATCCATCAATTCCACTGAAGATCATCCCACCCAGACCTAACCCATACTGTGACCCTGCATTTCCCATAGCTAATCCACCTAACTTAAGCATCTCTGGACACTAAGAGCAATTTTGCATGACCAATCCACCTAACATGTACATCTTTGGATTGTAGGAGTAAACCAGAGCACCGGAGGAAACCGAGACAGACCCAGGGAGACACTCGCAGCCAAAACCCTCCTGCCCAACTTCATTGCCATTAATGTTTGACCATGTATGTGTTCTTCGTGTTTCGCTTCAAGCTCAGGCCAGATTTCTTAGTAGTTATTAATACATGTTTATTATGATGCTGTACATGATGGTCAGGCTGTGCAGTAGGAGGCTCTGTGTTCTACTGAGTTCAACCAAGCTGTAACATATGACCACGAGATTGCAGTAATGAATATCGGTGCTTACTTCAAAGATCTATTTCCATAAAATCACTACCTTTGTCACCAAATACTTTTCCAGTTTCCAAATAAAGTAATTTATTAACACTGTTAGCTGAAGCAGTTAAATAAAGACACCCTAGGCAGTAACACTATGAGTGGTATTCACTACTAAGAGGATGCCAGTGTTGAGCCAACAAGGTGTTCTCCTCATCACACCAATGATTAATGTGGTACTTCAATTTCAGTGCTGGTGTGATGCCAGCTATGGACTGTACATTCCAAAGCCGGCAACTTTTATCAAACAAATTTAATGAAACTGAGCAGTTAACTACCAGTCATGTTTAAGCAAAACTTTCTCCATGACAACACCTGTAGCAGTTAGAGTCCACTTGCCAGCACTCTCCATACATCTAGAGAAAATGATGTTTTCTTTTTGGTGTGGTCTTTCTTACAAATCACCCTGACGAGTTCATGATGAAAAGCTTTTGCAAAATATGTATATTTGCAGAAAAGAACAGTATTAGTAACAATATCTTTTGCACTGTAAGGACAGTGACAATTGTGCAGCTCCAACAGAGTGAAAATATGCAGAGCTTCATCAAGTAGGTATTGCTTTTACATGTCAGGATGTCAGTTACTTTTATCTCTTTTACAATAACTTTTAATGAAAAGGACACCTGACAATGAAAGACAACTAAATGGTAAAGTTTTATTGTTGAGAGCTGGGGAATATTACCATTGGATTGCAATAGCAGGACAGAAACTACTTTGGATTATTGTGTTGCATTTTCCATTCCAGGACAAAGAGGTGAGTGGATCGTTGGGCAGACTGCAGAATATAGTGTCATTCTTTCAAAGGACTTGCACAAAGACTGCAAAAAACTAATGAATATCTCTTCAAAGATACTGCTTTCATTGGAAGAGCCACAATCAAAACATTCAGGGTGAAAGAACAAGATAGCAGGAATGTCAAAATTGCTAATTGTCAGATCTGTCACATCTTGATCACTAGAGGAAGACAAAGAATTTACACATGTAGCATGCATATGTACACATTTATAAACATTTATGTGCATTATGAGCTCGATATGCATTTAGAAACAAAGGGAATTTATTAGTGACAGACAGCTTGGTTTGTGCAGAGGCAGTCATGCCTCACTAACTTGATCAAGGTTTTTGAGGAGGTGACGAAGATGATGAGGGAAAATCAGTTGATGTTGTCTACATGGACTCCAGTTAAGCCTTTGGCAAGATCTTTCATGGCAGACTGGTACAAAGAATAAAGTCACATGGTATCAGGGTTGAGCTAACAAGATGGACACAGATCTGGCTTAATGATAGAAGAAAAAGGATAGTAGTGGAAGGATGCTTTTCAGGATGGAGGGCTGTGAGTAATAGTTTTCCACAGGGATCAAAGCTGGGACCCTTGCCGTTCTTGATCGACATAAATGATTTGGAGGAAAACCTGGCTGGTCCAATTAGTAAGTTGCGGATGATACAAAGATTGATGGAGTAGCAGATAGTGGGGAGGATTGTCAGCGGATTCAGCAGGATATATACCAGTTAGAGGCATAGGCACAAAAATGGCAGATGGAGTTTTTTCTGGACAAATGTGAAGTGATGCATGTTGGAAGGTCACTGCCAGGTGGAAATTATACAGTGAATGGCAGAATTGTTAGGAGTATTGATATGCAGAGGGATCTGGGAGTGCAGGTCCACAATTCACTGAAGATGGCACTGCAGGTAGATACGAGCTGAAAATGTGTTGCTGGAAAAGCTCAGCAGGTCAGGTAGCATCCAAGGAGCAGGAGAATCGACGTTTCGGGAATGAACCCTTCTTCAGGAATGAGGAAAGTGTGCCAAGCAGGCTAAGATAAAAGGTAGGGAGGAAGGACTTGGGGGAGGGGCATTGGAAATGCGATAGGTGGAAGGAGGTTAAGGTGAGGGTGATAGGCCAGAGTGGGGGATGGGGGCAGAGAGGTCAGGAAGAAGATTGCAGATTAGGAAGGTGGTGCTGAGTTCGAGGGTTGGGACTGAGGCAAGGTGGGGGGAGGGGAAATGAGGAAACTGGAGAAATCTGAGTTCATCACTTGTGGTTGGAGGGTTCCTAAGCCGAAGAAGAGGCACTCTTCCTCCAGGCGTCGTATTGCTATGGTCTGGCGATGGAGGAGTCCAAGGACCTGCATGTCCTTGGTGGAGTGGGAGGGGGAGTTGAAGTGTTGAGCCATGGGGTGGTGGGGTTGGTTGGTCCGGGTGTCCCAGAGGTGTTCTCTGAAACGTTCCGCAAGTAGGCGGCCTGTCTCCCCAATATAGAGGAGGCCACATCGGGTGCAGCGGATACAATAAATGACGTGTGTGGAGGTGCAGGTGAATTTGTGGCAGATATGGAAGGATTCCTTGGGGCCTTGGAGGGAAGTAAAGGGGGAGGTGTGGGCACAGGTTTTGCCTTTCTTGCGGTTGCAGCGGAAGGTGCTGGGAGTGGAGGTTGGGTTGGTGGGGGGTGTGGACCTGATGAGGGCGTCACGGAGGGAGTGGTCTTTTCGGAACGCTGATAGGGGTTCGTTTGGAGGTGGCGGAAATGACGACGGATGATACGATGTATCTCGAGGTTGGTGGGGTGGTAGGTGAAGACCAGTGGGGTTCTGTCCTGATGGCGATTGGAGGGGCGGGGCTCAAGGGTGGAGGAGCGGGAAGTGAAGGAGATGCGGTGGAGAGCATTGTCAATCACGTCTGGGGGAAATTGTGATCTTTGAAGGAGGCCAACTGAGTTGTTCGGTATTGGAACTGGTCCTCCTGGGAGCAGATGTGGCAGAGACGAAGGAATTGGGAATATGCATTTTTACAGGGGGCAAGGTGGGAGGAGCTGTAGTCTAGGTAGCTGTGGGAGTCGGTCGGTTTATAGTAAATGTCCGTGTTGATTCGGTCACCCAAGATAGAAATGGAGAGGTCTAGGAAGGGGAGAGAGGAGTCTGAGACGATCCAGGTAAATTTGAGGTTGGGGTGGAAGGTGTTGGTAAAGTAGATGAACTATTCAACCTCCTCATGGGAGCACGAGGCAGCGCCGATACAGTCATCGATGTAGCGGAGGAAAAGGTGGGGGGTGGTGCCAGTGTAGCTGCGGATGATGAACTGTTCCACATATCCTACGAAGAGGCAGACATATCTGGGGCCCATGCGGGTGCCCATGGCTACTCCTTTGGTTTGGAGGAAGCGGGAGGATTGGAAAAAGAAGTTGTTCAGAGTGAGGACCAGTTCAGTCAGTCGAGGAGGGTGTCAGTGGAAGGGTACTGGTTGGTACGGCGGGAAAGGAAGAAGCAGAAGGCTTTGAGTCCTTCATGATGGGGGATGGAGGGGTACAGGGACTGGATGTCCATGGTGAAGATAAGGCGGTGGGGACTGGGGAAGCGAAAATCATGGAGGAGGTGGAGGGCGTGGGTGGTGTCCCGAATGTAGGTGGGGAGTTCTTGGACTAAGGTGGACAGGACCGTGTCGAGGTATGTAGAGATGAGTTCGGTGGGGAAGGAGCAGGCTGAGACAATGGGTCAGCCGGGGCAGTCAGGTTTGTGGATTTTGGGCAGGAGGTAGAAACGGGCAGTGCGGGGTTGTGGGACTATGAGGTTGGAGGCGATGGATGGGAGATCCCCTGAGGTGATGAGGTTATGAATGGTCTGGGAGATGATGGTTTGGTGGTGGGAGTTGAGGTCATGGTCAAGGGGGCAGTAGGAGGAGGTGTCCACAAGCTGGCGTTTAGCCTCAGAGGCGTGAAGATCAGTGCGCCAAACTACTACCGCGCCTCCCTTGTCTGTCAGTTTGATAGTGAGTTTGGGGTTGGAGCGGAGGGAGTGGAAGGCTGCACGTTCCGAGGGTGAGAGGTTGGAGTGGGTGAGAGGGGTGGACAGGTTGAGGCGGTTAATGTCGCGGCGGAAGTTGGCTATGAAGAGATCGAGGGCAGGTAAGAGGCCAGCACGGGGTGTCCAGGTGGATGGGGTGTGTTGGAGGCAGGAGAAGGGGTCGTCAGAGGGTGGGCGAGAATCCTGGTTGAAGAAGTAGGCACGGAGGCGAAGGCGGCAATAAAGTAGGAGATAAGGCCTGTGGCATTGATGCCTTCATTGATGAGGGCATTGAGTATAAAGATAGGTAAGTTATGCTGCAGCTTTATAGAACTTTGGGTCAGCCACATGTGGACTATTGTGTACAGTTCTCGATTTCACACTAGAGATGTACAGCATTGAAACAGACCCTTCAGTCCAACTTGTCCATGCCGGCCAAATATCCCAACCCAATCTAGTCCCACCTCCCAGCACCCAGTCGGTATCCCTCCAAACTCTTCCTATTCATACACCCATCAAGATGCCTTTTAAATGTTGCAATTGTACTAGCCTCCACCACTTCCTCTGGCAGCTTATTCCATACACGGACCAACCTCTGTGTGAAAAAGTTGCCCCTTAGGTCTATTTTATATCTTTCTCCTTACCCTAAACCTATGCCCTCTAGTTCTGGACTCCACCACCTCAGGGAACAGACTTTGTCTATTTATCCTATCCATGCTCCTCATGATTTTATAAACCTCTATAAGGTCACCCTTTAGCTTCTGACACTCCAGGGAAAACAACCCTAGCCTATTCAACCTCTCCCTACAGCTCCTCCAACGCTTGTAAATTTACAACATCCTTGTAAATCTTTTCAAGTTTCACAACATCCTTCCGAAAGGAAGGAAATCAGAATTGCAAGCAATATTCCAACAGTGGCCTAACCAATGTCCTATACAGCCACAACATGATCTCCCAACTCCTATACTCAATACTCTGACCAATAAAGGAAAGCATACCAAACGCCACCTTCACTATCCTATCTACCTGCAATTCCACTTTCAAGGAGCTATGAACCTGCACTCCAAGATCTCTTTGTTCAGCAGCACTCCCTAGGACCTTACCATTAAGTGTATAAGTCCTGTTAAGATTTGCTTTCCCAAAATGCAGCACCTCTAAATTAAACTCCATCTGCCACTTCTCAGCCCATTGGCCTATCTGGCCAAGATCCTGTTGTAATCTGAGGTAACTTACTTTGTTGTCCACTGCACCTTCAATTTTGGTGTCATCTGTAAACTTACTAAATATACCTTTTATGCTCACATCCAAATCATTTATATAAATGATGAAAAGTAGTGGACCCAGAACCAATCCTTGTGGCACTCCACTGGTCACAGACCTCCAGTCTCAAAAACAACCCTCCACCACCACCCTCTGTCTTCTACCTTTGAGCCAGTTCTGTATCCAAATGGCCAGCTCTCCCTGTATTCCATGAGATCTAACCTTGCTAACCAGTCTCCCATGGGGAACCTTGTCGAACGCCTTACTGAAGTCAATGTAGATCATGTCTACCGCGCTGCCCATATCAATCCTCTTTGTTACTTCTTCAAAAAACTCAATCAAGTTTGTAAGACATGATTTCCCACGCACAAAGCCATGTTGACTATCCCGAATCAGTCCTTGCCTTTCCAAATACATGTACTTGCATCCTATCCCTCAGGATTCCCTCCAACAACTTGCCCACCACCAACGTCAGGCTCACTGGTCTATAGTTCTCTGGCTTGTCCTTACCACCTTTCTTAAACAGTGGCACCACGTTAGCCAACCTCCAGTCTTCCGGCACCTCACCTGTGACTATTGATGAAACAAATATCTCAGCAAGGGGCCCAGCAATCACTTCCCGAGCTTCCCACAGCGTTCTAGGGTACACCTGATCAGGCCCTGGGGATTTATCCACTTTCATGCATTTCAAGACATCCAGCACTTCCTCCTCTGTAATATGGACATTTTTCAAGATGTCATCATCTATTTCCCTACATTCTATATCTTCCATGTCCTTTTCCACAGTAAATAGTGATACAAAATACTTGTTTAGTATCTCTGCATCTCCTGCGGCTCCACACAAAGGCTGCCTTGCTGATCTTTGAGAGGCCCTATTCTCTCCCTAGTTACCCTTTTGTCTTTAATGTATTTGTAAAAACCCTTTGGATTCTCCTTAATTCTATTTGCCAAAGCTATCTCATGTCCCCTTTTGCCCTCCTGATTTCCCTCTTAACTATACTCCTACTGCCTTTATACTCTTCTGAGGATTCACTTGATCTATCCTGTCTATACCTGACATATTCTTCCTTCTTTTTCTTCACCAAACCCTCAATTTCTTTAGTCATCCAGCATTCTCAATACCTCCTCGCCTACAAACAGGAGTATACCATCTCTTTTCTTTCATTCTCTCATTTCTGAAGACTTCCCATTTTCCAGCCGTCCCTTTACCCGCGAACATCTGCCCCCAATCAGCTTTTGAAAGTTCTTGCCTAATACCGTCAAAAAAGGCCTTCCTCTAATTTAAAACTTCAACTTTTAGATCTGGTCTATACTTTTCCATCACTGTTTTAAAACTAATAGAATTACAGTCGCTGGCCCCAAAGTGCTCCCCCACTGACATCTCAGTCACTTGCCCTGCCTTATTTCCCAAGAGTAGGTCAAGTTTTGCACCTTCTCTAGTAGGTACATCCACATACTGAATCAGAAGATGTTCTGGTACACACTTAACAAATTCGTCTTCATCTAAACACTTAATGCTATGGCAGACCCAATCTAACTTAACCACTCTATTATTCTTACAGATAACTGAGATCTCCTTACAAATTTGTTTCTCAATTTCCCGCTGACTATTAGGGGGTCTATAATACAATCCCAATAAGATGATCATCCCTTTCTTATGTCTCAGTTCCACCCGAATAACTTCCCTGGATGTATTCCCAGAAATATCCTCCCTAAGTACAGTTGGAATGCTATCCCTTATCAAAAACGCTACTTCCCCCTCCTCTCTTGCCTCCCTTTCTGTCCTTCTTGTAGCATTTGTATCCTGGAACATTAAGTTGCCAGTCCTGTCCATCCCTGAGCCATGTTTCTGTAATTGCTTTAATATCCCAATCCCATGTTCCGAACCATGTCCTGAGTACATCTGCCTTCCCTGTTGGCCCCTTGAATTGAATCAAATGTGGTTTAACTTATCAGTCCTACCTTGTTCTCTTCTGTTCTCAACTGTACCAGTCTCAGATTGTTTTAAGTCCACCCGAGCAGATGTAGCAAATCTACCTGCCTATATTAAATTCCCTTCCAATTTAGGTGTAATCCGTCCTTCTTGTACAGGTCACTTCTATCCTAAAAGAGATTCCAATGATCCAAAATGTGGATCCTTCTCCCATTCACCAGCTTCTCGGCCATGCATTCATCTGCTCTATCCTCCTATTCCTGCCCTCAATAGCTCATAGCACCGGAAGTAATCCATATTACTACTCTTGCAGAGTACAATTCCTCCTTAACTCTCTGTAATCTTCCTTTAGAATCTCAACCTTTTCCCTTCCTATGTCGTTGGTTCCAATGTGTACAATGACCTCCTGCTGGCCTCTCTCCCCCTTGAGAACATTCTGCACCCTATCTGAGACATCCTTGATTCTAGCTCCAAGGAATCAGCACACCATTCTGCTATTTTGCTGCTGGCTGTTCCCGAATACAATCAATCTCTTGGAAGCCGACGTATCCCTCGTTGCATTAGAGCCGGTCTCAACACTAGAAACTTGGCTATTCGTGCTATGTTCCCCTCGTTGAAAGTGTTGTGCTGGTGTTGATGGCTACTTTGTTCCATAAATCTGGATGACTCAGGTTTTCTGTACAACAGCAGTAGCTTTATTGTTGGACAGCCGGCGAGAAATTCAAAGCATCTCTAAAGTAGCCGAGTGTCTACTTGTAGTGACTCTTCTTCACGAGTCTCTGGCTTACACACAGAAACAATATATTTTATAGGAATTAAACAAAGGTATATCAGTCACATGGGCGATTGTCATTGCATAGTTTAAAGTAGGTAATTATGAATTTACAAAACATGATGAATGTTGATGTCCTGTGGTAACGTGTGAATGGATTATAGAGACTGATTGTCGTATTGTTCATGATTATGTGTTGATGGGAAGAGATTAAGGCAGAAGGGTCCTTCCTTCAGTAAATGGGAGATTCACAAATCTATGCTAATATGGAGGGGAAATGAATCGGGGATTCATGTACCTATGCTAATATGGAGGGGAATTCAGTCAATGGGAGTGGGAATGGGAGGCATTTTAACAGGGTTGTGGCCAGGTCTGAGTCTTGTCTGGAAAGGGCAAATTCCTCTATCTGGAGCTACTGGGGGGGGGGGGGGGAGTCCACATGCATGGCTCTACTAAGCTCTATTCCTAAGATACAGTCAGCTTCCCCCCTAGAGGGCCATTCTGTCTGGATTGTAAGAGTACAATCAGTTTATACTGCAATAAGTCCTTTTGGCAGGGGGATGTTTAACCCTTGAGTCCCCAGTGTGTCCTGAAAGAGAAGCAAAGCATGGAACTGACCCTTCTGTGGCATTTTAACTTCTCCATTCCCTCCTTTTGATCATTTGATGAGCAACTAGGTCCCCTTGGAGCTTATTGTGAAAACACTCGGACAACAGTGGACAAAAGCACCGGAGCACTAGAATGCAGGAGATCATAATTAGTATTGTAATTCCAATATGTGCCAGCAGGCCGCCGAATCCCCCTAGTGACCACCCTCCCAGGCCATCGCTGAACCCCTTGTCGATGGTTTGGAGAGTCTGGATTTTCTGTGTGATGCAGTTAGAGAGGTCAGTGATGTTAGTTGACTCATCAGCGATGTAGGTGCAACATTCTGCCCCAACAACAGCGCAGGTACCACCCTCCTTGGTTAGCAGGAAGTCCATTGCCAAACGATTCTGTAGGGCCACAGTTCTAACTGCAAGTGGTTCTGCGTTAATTTCAGTTAGGGCACTAGCTGTATCATTGACGACCCTTTCCCATACAGTCCTGTCCTGGCTAAGTTTTTGGGAGTGTAAATAGATTCCTACTGGTGGGGGGAGAACATTCCCACCCAGGTGAGAGACCTTCTGGATCTCGAGGATGAGGGCAGGTTGCCCAAAACTCAAATGTGGGGTATAGCATACCCCATGTAGCACGACCCCTCCCAGTCTGAGGGAAGCCGGGGTAGGCTATCAACCCGCAAATGAAGTATGTGCCATTGTAAGCCGTCAGGTTGGAAACAGCGCACCCCACAGCCTGGGGAAAGGATTATTCCAGAGGTGGCCTGAGATTCTGTTGGGGACGGTGGACCAATCAAATATAAAATACTGGTATCCTGTTAAGTTCCAACTAAGTTCAACTCAGCGGATGGTAAAGGAGCATTCACTCATTCCCACATAAGTGCATTTGGTGGGCTTCCCCTCCCGCCAGAAACAAATGGTGTCATTGATGTTGAGAGTTACAAGAGAGGGAGGCCTATGCGATTGGTTGTAATTAGGGTGATACCAGCCCCTGAAGGAGATCAGGTTACACCCAGCCGACCGCCACTCTTGTGCATCATTGGTGTTGGCAAGGTCACCGGAGGGCTTCGACGCAGTAGCCATTCGGCCAGTTCGTGGCAGTAGGGGGCATGTGGGCATATATCCAGCAGTGGGTGTCTCTTCCCGTTATGCAAGGCTGTCTGATAGGCGAAGTACAAGAAGGTATTATGCTGAGGGCTGTCAATTTGGGATCCATCTATTCTCAAGGTCCCCTCTCCCAAAGTCACCAAGATTACAAGTATGGAGAACATCCTTGTCCTTTAGTTGTTGTCTGCTTCCATGCTGACTCTTTTGCAGTCGGTTCTGTGTATCCACCGGGGATGGTCTTATACTTTCACAGCCATGGGAGTATTTAGCAGCACTTGGAATGGTCTTTTCCATCTTGGTCCTAGCTTCTTTCATTTCCAGTCCTTTATCAGGACGAAGTCCCCCTGTTCAGCAGGGGGATAGTCTCCTTCAGGCAGATCATCGCTTTCTCTGTAAGACTGGTGTACCTGCAAATGCAAACTTTGGAGAGTTTTAGTTAGTCCCTGTAGATATACCCCCACCTCCTCTCCCAGGGTGTTCCTATCTCGTCTCTCGGGGAGGGGGGAAGTCATAGAGTCATAGAGTTGTACAGCATGGAAACAGACCCTTCGGTCCAACCCGTCCATGCTGACCAGATATCCCAACCCAATCTAGTCCCACCTGCCAGCACCTGGCCCATATTCCTCCAAACCCTTCCTATTCATATACCCATCCAAATGCCTCTTAAATGTTGCAATTGTACCAGCCTCCACCACTTCCTCTGGCAGCTCATTTCATTCATGTACTTTATCCACTCTGTGTGATAAAGTTGCCCCTTGGGTCTCTTTTACATCTTTCCCCTGTCACCCTAAACTTATGCCCTCTAGATCTGGACTCCCCGACCCCAGGGAAAAGACTTTGTCTATTTATCCTATCCATGCCCCTCATAATTTTGTAAACCTCTATAAGGTCACCCCTCAGCCTCCGACGCTCCAGGAAATACAGCCCCAGCCTGTTCAGCCTCTCCTTATAGCTCAAATCCTCCCACCCTGGCAACATCCTTGTAAACCTTTTCTGAACCCTTTCAAGTTTCACAACGTCTTTCCGATAGGAAGGAGACCAGAATTGCATGCAATATTCCAACAGTGGCCTAACCAATGTCCTGTACAGCCGCAACATGATCTCCCAACTCCTCTACTCAATACTCTGACTAATAAAAGAAAGCATACCAAATGCCTTCTTCACTAACCTATCTACCTGCGACTCCACTTTCAAGGAGCTATGAACCTGCACTCCAAGGTCTCTTTGTTCAGTAACACTCCCTAGGACCTTACCATCAAGTGTATAAGTCCTGCTAAGATTTGCTTTCCCAAAATGCAGCATCTCGCATTTATCTGAATTAAAGTCCATCTGCCACTTCTCTGCCCATTGGCCCATCTGATCAAGATCCTGTTGTAATCTGAGGTAACCTTCTTCGCTGTCCACTACACCTCTAATTTTGGAGTCATTAGCAAACTTACTAACTATACCTCTCATGCACGCATATATATGTATAAAAATAAATATATATATATATATAAAATGGTGAAAAATAGAGAACCCAGCACTGATCTTTGTGGCACTCCACTGGTCACAGGCCTCCAGTCTGAAAAACAACCCTCCATCATCACCTCTGTCTTCTACCTTTGAGCCAGTTCTGTATCCAAATGGCTAGTTCTCCCTGTATTCCGTGAGATCTAACCTTGTTGACCAGTCTACCATGGGAGCAGTCTATCCCGTGTCCCCATGAGCTTCCCATATTCCACTTCAGCAGGAGACAGGCCGGTCTTGCTAGAAGGGCTAACCCTCATGTGGAATAGGGCTAGAGGGAGGACCTTCAACTAACTTAGGCCTGTTTCCTGTTTTAGCTTTGCCAGCTTGTTTGTTAGGGTACCATTTGCCCTTGCCACCTCTCCAGCCGCCTTTGGGTGGTGGGTACATTGGAATTGTTGATTTATCGCTAGTTCCCTGCAAATCCCCTGGTTAATTTTGGCCATGAAGTGAGGCCTGTTATCTGACCTAATGGCCTCTGGGAGTCCATATCAGGGGATTATTTCCTTCAGCAGTATTTTCACTATCATTGCAGCCATGTTGTCCATCGTTGGGATTGCCTGAATTGATCTGCTGAAGACATCTACTATTACCAAGCAATACTTGTAACATTGTAATCTGGGTAGTTCTATAAAATCTAATTGTAAGCAGTTAAAAGACCCACCAGGCAAGGGAGTGCTCCTGGTACTGCAAGGCATCTCCTTTCCAGCATTTGTCCTTTTACAGATCAAGCATGCTTGTGCTCATTTCTCAGCTGTCTTCTGGAAGTTGGGATGCCACCAGGTCTGTCTCAAAGTGCTGACCATTCCTTCCTTGCCTAGGTGTGTACAGTTATGTATATAATCTACTAGGATAGGTAAAAGCAAGGAAGGAACACTGACCTATCCCGCAGGGGTCATCCATAGTTTGGTATGGGCATCAATGGTGCAGCCTATCTGTGACCACAATCAGTGTTCCTCTCCAGGGGCATCCCCCTGTCAGTTATCTATTTCACCCAGGTCTGGCATACCTGTCCTCATACTTTTTGTAAGCAGGTGTTGCTGTGAGCTCAAAGGAAATAGGAGAGTGGGGTGTAGCGCTGCTTGTTTAGCAGTAGCATCTGCTTGCATGTTGCCCCTAGAGACTCTGTCAGTTGCACCAGTTTGGGCTGAGCGTTTGACCACTGCTAGGCTAGAAGGTAACTGTAAGGCCTTTAAGAGATTATGTACAAAAACAGCATTACTAATGGGTTACCCCTTGGAGGTTAAAAATCCCCTATGTTCCCATAGGGCGCTGTAGTCATGGGTAACGCCAAAAGCACAACGAGAGTCTGTGTAAATATTGGTGGAACTCCCCTCTGCCAGGATGCAAGCCCATGTGAGGGTAAACAATTCAGCCTTTTGTGCTGACAGTGGAGTTTCAAAGCCTGCGCATTCAACCACCTCATCATCAGTAGCAATCGCATATCTGGAGCATCGCTGACCTGTAGATGAAATTAGGAGCTGCCATCCACGTAGAAGGTGAAGTCTACATGTGTAAAGGGTAAGTCAGCTAAATTGCCACGTGCAGAAGGGAAAAGGTGATTCCGCAGCAGGCAGTGGTGTTCGGGAAATGAGAGGTGCTGCGGGGGTTCCATCAGGAAGGTTGCCGGATACAGGGTGGTGCAACGAGAGAAGATCAGTAGCGGGTTGTTGAGTGGAGCTGCTTCGTATTTGTTCTGGCACACCCGTGTTAAATGTTGAGTCTGCCGGGAGATGAGAAGGTTGACAATGGAGTGTGTGGTTAAAACCCCCACCAGCTGGTGTAGGGTGATGGTTGAGGTGGCTAATATGAGGAATTTTAAAATTAGATTCCCCACAGTGTAGAAACAGGCCCTTCGGTCCAACCAGTCCACCCTGCCCCTCTGAAGAGTAACCCATCCAGACTCATTTCCCTCTGACTAATGCACCTAACACGATGGGCAATTTTGCATGGCCAATTCACCTGACCTGCACATCTTTGGACTGTGGAAGGAAACCAGAGCACCCGGAGGAAATCCACGCAGACACAGGGAGAATATACAAACTCCACACAGACAGTCGCCTAAGGCTGGAATTGAATCTGGGACCCTGGTGCTGTGAGGCAGCAGTGCTAATCACTGAGCCATCATGCCGCCCATGTCTAGTAGGAAGTTCCTATGAGCAGGGCGGGAGGCCGGCTGCTACAGGGTCCAGGTTAGTTGAAAAGTGTGTCACCGGGATCTTCCTGTCCCCGTGAGTTTGGGTGAGGATGGCAGTGGCATATCCATCCTTAATAGTGACATATAGTTGGAACAGTCGATTGTACATGGGTCGGCCTAGGGCTGGGGTTTGTGGAAGGCTGTTTTTTTAATTCGGTAAATGTCGTCAGCTGCTCGGTTATAAGGGTGGAGTTGCGGGGGGGGTGCGGCATTGGTTGATGCCAGTGGAGTCAGTAGGTGAGAATGCAGGGCAACATTCAGAATCCATTGCCTACAGTAATTTAGAAGGCCGAGGAAGGCTCGCATTTGTGTAGGGGTCGAAGGTGATGGGATTTCTGCAATGGGCCGAATACGTTCTTCTGTCAATTTCCTCTCCTCTGCAGAGAGGAGAAGCCCCAAAAATGTCACCTCCTTTTGACAGCGCTGGACCTTATGGGGCAGAACCACGTACCCAAGGGAGTGTGAAAAGTTCAGTAATACTGCGGTATCAGTCTCACAGTTAGACAAGGCTGTTA
Organism: Chiloscyllium plagiosum; assembly: GCF_037043375.1. Classification (NCBI taxonomy): domain Eukaryota; kingdom Metazoa; phylum Chordata; class Chondrichthyes; order Orectolobiformes; family Hemiscylliidae; genus Chiloscyllium; species Chiloscyllium plagiosum. Next base: position 62,829,192 of record NW_028270140.1, read on the forward strand.
CTGACGACAAGCAGGTCGTCTACACATTGGACAACTGTAGATCCTTGTGGGAGTTTCAGGGTCTGTTACTGACTGTGGAGGCTTTGGGAGAATAGAATCAGTGAGTGGACAAATCCCTGGGGCAGGTGGGTCCAAGTATATTGCTGGTAAAGGCAAATAAATATTGAGAGTCTGGGTGTAGCAGGACAGAAAAGAAGGCATGCTGTGGATCAATGATGGTAAAAATGCAGGCATCAGTGGGTATGCAGCTTAATATGGGGGTGTAACGGTGCCACAATCTCATTGATCTTCCTCAGGTCCTGCACCAGCCTCTAGCCCCATCGGCCTAGTTTGGGCACTGGGAAGATTGGGGTGTTGCACAGTGATTTGCATGGGACCAGGATACCTTGTGCCAGGAAAGAGTCAATGAGGGCCTGGATTCCCCATTTTACCTCTGGTTTAATGGAATACAGTGGGATTGAAGGCAGGCCCTATTTTGGCTTTAGTTGTATTTGTACGGGAGGGCAGGGGTGCAGCCAACTTCATGGTTAGAGGCAACCCACAGCTAGGGTTCAAAGTCCCTGGTTGGGTTCACAGAAGATGCGTGGCAGGTCAGAATGCTGTGGGAATTCCCAATATTTCAAACTGCCCTCTGTGAAGTGTTGCCATGGTCCCCTGGTATCGGAAGCGAGTTGTGTCAGGGTGTAAGCAAGGTGGCCCACACCTTTGGGTTTAAACTTGTGGGCTGACATTTCGGGTGATGTGTGGGACTACCAACCCGGTTTGCCACCACAGGTAGTGTGGGATTTGAACAAGATAAGCAGAGCCTTCCTTACCTTCAACTTCACCGATAACTGAAATGGAGAATTCCATGTCCTCAAACGACGTGTAATACAGGCTTTGTTCTGTGGAGCATCCTGTAGCGTCATAGCAAACCGTCACTTGGGGGTCCAGTGTGAGAAAGGCAGTGTAAAGGCAGATTGTTCAATGTTGAGCCTCCACCACTGGGGGACCGCAAACTAAGGGATTTGCATCTGGCCGTGCAGTCCCACCGTAATGGTCTCATCCATACAGATGATCTCGACATCTAGGGGACAAAGCAGGTCCCTGCCTACCAGGTTCCAACCAATTTTAACTGTTACTGTGAAGGAAATATAGCAGGCTCATCCACAGAACTCAGTCTCCAGTGGAACAGTTTTAGGATATACACCACTTGTCCCTTCGAACCCGGTGAGTGCCATGATGTCGCCTGATAATTGGAAACCCTTACTCCTCACAGTTTCCTGATAGTGGGTGGAATTGGTTGCCCCCGTATCTATCATAAATAGGATTGGCATTCCAACTATCCGCAGGGTAATGTTGGGTTCCTGCTGAGGGGACGTGCTGACAACTGGGAGGTTACTGTTTGGGAATCAGGCAAATGGGTTGTTAGAGATGAAACGAGTCCGGGACAGCTGGTCCGGGGCCTGGATAGTTGGATTCTGGGCAAAGGGGCCATTCAGCTTTCCAGTGACCGGGCCTTCCTGAGTTGAAACACTGGCCTGGCTGCCTCACTGGGAATCGGCCCCGTCTCCCTCTTATCCAAAGTGCATCAGGGGATGCCACTCGTGTCCCCCTCCAAGGTCGCCGTGGGGAGCGGTGGCTTGGTGGGTGTTGCTGGACCAGCATCTGGGGAGAGTTTGTGCCCAGGGGTATCCTGGTTCCATGGGAATTCATTAGTACTGACTGGGGGTGCGCAGCGGTTGGGGGGCAGCTGAACAAACTCTTTTTTGGATGGGATATGGAGCTTGGTTTGGGGTCATTCTGGACTTCCCAAAAATCCATAAAGATTCTTCTCATCTGGGAACCAGTGTCTTCTGACCAGTCCATAATATTCGTGTGTATCATGGCAGCGAGACTTGAGGGGACACATCGTAGCATCATTGAGTTAAACAATGGTGAGTCCTTCCCCGAATTAAATACTTGATCCCAAACAAGGGCCCCATAACAGGCAACAAATCTCTCCCGGAAGTCTCTCCCGGAATCTCCCATCTTGGGTGTGCAGTCTAGGACCTTGCTAGTGTTAACAGGCTGTTGCAGGGCGCATTCTAATGACTGGACAATTTCATTCACTTGAGTGTCGTTTTGAATCTGTCACTTAAGTCCTCGTAGGTGAGGACTGGCCCCTTTCCATCACTCTCACCCATCTGCTCCTGCCACTTAGTTACTTCTTCTGGTGACAAAGTTATGCAGCAAAGGGCAAACAGATCCCGGGATGTTGCATTGTACATTTGAATGATGCGTTGGACATACTGAGTGAATTTGGCAGGCTTATCTTTACAGTCTGGTGCCTGATTCATAATCATGATAATTTCTTGGAGTTTCCACGGGACATAAACTTAGATAGTGGGTGGCTCATCTTCCTCATCTGCTCTGAGATGGTGAACTCCTGTGTAGAGATTGCAGGGTGCCAAAGATTTTCTAGCGCGCATTTTAACCCGGTTGGCTATGCAAGATCTCTCGGGTCTCAGGTACGGCGGTGGAGAGGGTGTCAGGAGTGTTTCAACTGGTGGTCTCGGTGCACTGGGAAAGCATCCCCATTCTTCCTCTATCTCAGTGTCATTCCCTCCCTCTTCAAACAGGGTTGATGTGCCAGACCTGAGCTTGGAATCCCGAGAAGTGCTTTTGTGCTCCTTGCAGCACTGCCGCTTTAACCCCTCTAGTTTATCTTCCCCAGCTTTAGATTAGATTAGATTACATTACAGTATGGAAACAGGCCCTTCGGCCCAACAAGTCCACACCGACCCGCCGAAGCGCAACCCACCCATACCCCTATATTTACCCCTATACCTAACACTACGGGCAATTTAGCATGGCCAATTCACCTGACCTGCACATCTTTGGACTGTGAGAGGAAACCGGAGCACCCGGAGGAAACCCACGCAGACACGGGGAGAACGTGCAAACTCCACACAGTCAGTCGCCTGAGTCGGGAATTGAACCCGGGTCTCTGGCGCTGCGAGGCAGCAGTGCTAACCACTGTGCCACCGTGCCTCTTTGCACTGTTTATCCTGTTCTCTTTTTCACCTACCATCCACCCATTCACATTCCACCTTTCGTGCTTCCCAGCCCTTCGGAGTCCCATCTGCTGTTAACACTCTATCTCCTTGTCGCAGGCATTAGATTAGATTACAGTGTGGAAACAGGCCCTTTTTTTTTACTTCTCCAGCTAGCGAGCAAGGTGTTTTGCCAATTGCTATCGGCCCTCTCCTTCCATTCCTTAATGATGGATTTCCACCTTTTACCACAGTTTCTCTTCCAGATCAAGTTCACTACTTGCTTACAGGCATCCACATCTGAAGCTCCCCCAGAGGCCAAATCTTGTGCTCTAGTCATTTGTTCAGTGCTGCATTCAATTTTATGACGTCCTTTTCCTGATCAGGTAAGTATTCACACATGTTTTGAAGTGGGGTGGAGGGGGGGGCCTTACCAGCCACATCAAGTGATTGTCCCACCTTACTATTCTGCTCTACTGTAAAATTTCCACCAGCCGTATTAGTACCGCGGGATGAGAAATTTACCGAGACTGCTCTCTTTTCTATAAATCAATTTCCATCGGCCAAATTCAAAAGAGGCACCTCCCAAACCAGAATTCACACCATATAGAGTAGCCAAGATCACCCCGCAGTAATTTGCAGCAACCAGACAACTTTCCTACTTTACAAACTGAGTCCAGGTGGTTTGTGTGACCTCATCAAGGTACTGGTTCCACAAGGCAGTGGACAGATCGTCAGGCGGAACACAAGGAGCAGTCTGGGATAAAATACTCCAGGGCGCCCTTACTGCTCAGTTCTGCCCAATTCAGATTTGAGTGCCACTTACTCAGCCCCGTGAGATGTTCCCTATGTTGAGGTCTGAGTCACGGCACCAAATGTTGATGACCACTTTGTTCCATAAATCTGGACGGCACAAGTTTTCTGTACAACAGCAGTAGTTTTATTATCGGACCAGTGAGAAATCCAAAGCATCTCTAAAGTAGCCGAGTGTCTACTTGTAGTGACTCTTCTTCACGAATCTCTGACTTACACACAGAGGCAATATATTTTATAGGAATTAAACAAAGGTATATCAGTCACATGGGCGATTGTCATTATATAGTTTAAAGAAGGTAATTATGATTTTACAAAGCTTGATGAATGTCAATGTCCTGTGATAACGTGCGAATGAATTACAGAAACTGATTATCATACTGTTCATGATTATGTGTTGATGGGAAGAAATTAAGGCAGAAGGGTTCTTCTTTCTGTAAACGGGAGATTCACATACCTATGCTAATATGGAGGGGAAGTGAATGGGGGATTCAGATACCAATATTAATATGGAGAAGTGAGACAATGGGAGTGGGAGGTATTTTAACAGGGTTGTGGCCAGGTCAATGAGTCTTGTCTGGAAAGGGCAAATTCCTCTGTCTGGAGCTACGGAGGGAATCCACATGTGTGGCTCTACTTGGCTCTATTCCCAACCGACTCCCACAGCTACATAGACTACACCTCCTCCCACCTGCCCCCTGTAAAAACGCCATCCCACATTCCCAATTCCTTCGTCTCCGCTGCATCTGCTCCCAGGAGGACCAGTTCCAATACCGAACAACTCAAATGGCCTCCTTCTTCAAAGACCGCAACTTCCCCCCAGACGTGATCGACGATGCTCTCCACCACATCTCCTCCACTTCCCGCTCCTCTGCCCTTGAGCCCTGCCCCTCCAATCGCCACCAGGACAGAACCCCACTGGTCCTCACCTACCACCCCACCAACCTCCATATACATTGTATCATCCGTCGTCATTTCCGCCACCTCCAAATGGACCCCACCACCAGGGATATATTTCCCTCCCCTCCCCATCAGCGTTCCGAAAAGACCACTCCCTCCGTGACTCCCTCGTCAGGCCCACATCCCCCACCAACCCAAGCTCTACTCCTGGCACCTTCCCCTGCAACCCCAAGAAATGCAAAACTTGCACCCACACCTCCCCCCTTACTTCCCTCCAAGGCCCCAAGGGATCCTTCCATATCCGCCACAAATTCACCTGCACCTCCACACACATCATTTACTGCATCCGCTGCACCCAATGTGGCCTCCTCTATATTGAGGAGACAGGCCGCCTACTTGCTGAATGTTTCAGAGAACACCTCTGGGACACCCAGACCAACCAACCCAACCACCCCGTGGCTCAACACTTCAACTCCCCCTCCCACTCCACCAAGGACATGCAGGTCCTTGGACTCCTCCATCGCCAGACCATCGCAATACGACGGCTGGAGGAAGAGCGCCTCATCTACCACCTAGGAACCCTCCAACCACAAGGGATGAACTCAGATTTCTCCAGTTTCCTCATTTTCCCTCCCCCCACCTTGTCTCAGTCCCAACCCTCGAACTCAGCACCACCTTCCTAACCTGCAATCTTCTTCCTGACCTCTCCGTCCCCACCTCCACTCCGGCCTATCACCTTAACCTCCTTCCACCTATCGCATTTCCAACGCCCCTCCTCCAAGTCCCTCCTCCCTACCTTTTATCTTAGCCTGCTTGGCACACTTTACTCATTCCTGAAGAAGGGCTCGTGCCCGAAACATCGATTCTCCTGCTCCTTGGATGCTGCCTGACGTGCTGCGCTTTTCCAGCAACACATTTTCAGCTCTATTCCTAAGATACAGTCAGCTTCCCCCTATTGAGGTGTTCCATCTGGGTTGATAAGAGTACAGGCCTTCAGTTGATACTGCAGTAAGCCCTTTGGCAGGGGAATGTTTAACCCTTGAGTCCCCAGTGTATCCTGAAAGAGAAGCAAAGCATGAAACTGACCCCTCTATGGCATTTAACTTGCTCACTGGAAAAGCACAGCAGGTCAAACAGCATCTGAGGAGCAGGATAATCGACATTTTGGACATAAGCCCTTCATCAGGAATGGTCACCACGCTATCAGAAGGATGTGAATGCTTTGGAAAGCAAGCAGAAAAGATTTACCAGGATGTTGCTTGGTATGGGGGATTTTAGCTACGAAGAAAGGTTAGGTAGAATGGTTTTGTTTTCACTGAAACATAGGAGGTTGAGGTCTGATAGATGTCTATATGGTTATGAATGGCATGGATAGAGTGGGAATTTTGAGGCTTTTTCCCAGGGTGGAGTGGTCAATTACTAGGGACACAAGTTCAAGGTGCAGGGGGAAAGTTTAAAACAGATGTGCAAAGCAAGTTTTTCACATAAAGGGTGGTGAGTGCCAGGAACATTCTGCCACAGGAGATGGTGGAAGCAGACACAATAGCAGCATTCAACAAGTACCTAGACGAATACATGAATAGGAAGGGAATACAGGGGATTTGGATCCTGTAAGTGAAGACAGTTTTTGTATGGAAGGGCAAAATGTGTCAGCACAAGCTTGGAGGGCCGAAGTGCCTGTTGTTGTGCTGTATTGTTCTTTGATCTTTTGTTTTAATTATCTGGGATCACATATAAATTTAGAGCCTCATTCTCATAATTGAGTGGAGTCATAGAGTGATTGAGTCACATAGTCACATAGAGTGATTTAACAGAAACAGACCCTTCTGTCCAACTCGTCTGTGCCGACCAGACATCTTAACCTGATCTAGTCCCATTTGCCAGCATTTGCCCTTTATCCCTCTAAATTCTTCCTATTCATATATCCATCCTGATGTCTTTTAAATGTTATAATTGAACCCGCTTCCACCACTTCCTCTGTCAGCTCATTCCAAACACGCACCATCCTCTGCATGAAAAGGTTACCCCTCAGGTCCTTATTAAATCTTTCCCCTCTCACCTTAAACTTATGCACTTTAGTTTTAGACTCCCCTATCCTAGGAAAAAGACCTTGGCTATTCACCCTATTTATGCCCCTCAAGATTTTAAAATATGCAGATCTTCTGTTGACTTGATGAAGCTCATTAGGAGCATTCTAAGTGCTGCTGAATGAAACTCCCAAGTGAACACTCCTTAAAAATGAATATATTGGAACTTTCACCACTTCACTTTGTAGTGCTTCCTCATTAGCGTTGCCAGTCATATAAGCTGGCCTCATCTCAACACTACGTGAACAATTCTGCTCCATCTGTTCTGTAAGAGAATAAAGGAATCTTAGCATCCCACATCAAGAACTGAAGAGCCAGGTACCACAGAATTTACTCCTGGATATGATAACAATGACATGTGATCTGGGTCCTAGCCTTAGTGTGTCTGCTGGCTGAAATAAGGCAGGTGCTGATTCTGTTTTGGTCAGTGTTACAGGCCTTTCACGTTGGAAGCTACCTGGGACCCTTGTTACCTGGATAAAATGATGTCTAATATCTTATCAAATATGTTCACGTCATTTAACAAGCTTTGATCCCTCAGATAGCTCAGAAATTTATCTCATTTCTAACCAATAAAGATTCTTTTCTACATGTTTCCCAATTGGGCTTTCCCATTAAGAAGTGACACTGAGTTTGGGAAAACATTGACCTGTAATTCTGATTTTCCAGTTCTTTAAATAAATAAACGGGAAATCAGGGCCATGACTCTATGATTCCTAAAAAACACTTCCTCCAAGCACTCTTTCTCACCACAAACACCCAATTGGGGAACCATTCCTTTTAGTTTAAATGCTCAATGCAATTTTGATACTTACTCAATTGATGGATTTTTTTTTAGTTGTTGGCTAAAAACAATACAGGAGCTAAATTGTATAGGCCTGTAATTGGGTATGTGATTGCAACATGCACTTATCTTGTCCACATTTAACATGATGCTAGCAGCACATAAACCATCTTCTATTGGCTAATTACAAGATTTACGGTGTGCAGCCCAGCACTGAATGTGCTGTTTGTTGGCCATACAAACAACAACTGGGAACTAAGCTTTTGCAAGATTAGCATCACTTAAAGCCAGCCAGTGCTTCCTAAAGGAAATGGATCCTGATAACAGCAGGGCAGGACCAAGCTGCAGAAGATTTTGAGACCATCAACAATAGACAGAATGTGCAGATTTGGAGCAAAAAGTCAGAGATTGTCCCCCTGGAGATCTTAGATGGCATACTGGAGGATATATTTAAGAAATAAATAGATGGACTGTAAAAGGCAAAGGTGTCAAAGGATGTGAAGAGAGAACAGGAGTACTGTATTGAGTTGGAGGGTCAGCCATGATCATGTTGAATTGCGGAGGAGGATAAATGGGCTAAATTGCCTACTCCAGCTCCTAGTCTCTATGTTTAAAGGGTTTCTGGAAGCTCTCCATGGATGTCCTACAAAGACATGAGTGGGTATCTATTACAGCCAATGCCAGCTGTCTAGCATAAAGGACCTGCATGTGAATCAGGAATACGTTTAGCTATTTCATGTGGGTGTTAATGGCCAATGAGTGTAGATTCATATTTTGTATCTTACTAACTGCAGCACAAGTCTCTCACATTCAGATTAATTAACTGCTCTATTTTACAATCTCAATTAACCAACATTTGTGACTTCAAGCACCCTAACAGACTTGCGAACATTGGCAGCTATTCATCTGTGATAGGTACATCCAGCTATTGCATCTTTTCACTTCCTATTTCACCATTATTTTGCAATCTGTTACAATTTTCAAGTTGCAGATGATGTAAATATATATCTTCATTTTCCTTTTCTTCTCTCAATCTAATCCTGCCCCTGAAACATTATGCTTTTAGAGAGACAAGGACTACCACCTGGCCAGACAGTGCTCAGGAGGCTGGAAATCTAGAGGAAGAAGAGTGACTGGTGAAGAAGAAAAATAATCATTTGATCTGACACTCAGAAATTAGAATAGAACAGAATAAAATCACACAGTTCAGAAGAGGCACTTCGGCCCATCAAGTCTGCACCAACACATAAGGGACACCTGACCTTCAACCTAATCCCATTTACCAGCACTTTGGTCCATAGCCTTGTATGTTACGATGCGCCAAGTGCTCATTCAGGTACTTTGAAAAGGATGTGAGGCAATTCACCACTATCACCCTCCCAAGCAGCGCATTGCAGGTTGCCACCATCTTCTGGGTAAAATGGTTTCCTCACAGCCCCTAAATTTCCTGCCCCTCACCTTGAACATGTATCCCCTCATGACTGACCTTTCAACTAAGGGGAACATCTGTTCCTTATCCACTCTGTCCATGCCTCTCATAATCTTGTACAGAAGTTGCCAACATGAGTTCTGATACTGACAATGTGAAAGAGATTGAGGATACCCTGCAGGTGAGGTTAGAAATTGGTATACCTCTGGGAATGAACGGGCTTGAAGTCAGTACACTTGTCGGTTGCCTAGATGCTGAGGTTCCACATGAGTACTGTTGCAGAATTCTCAGGTCAGAATGAGTTTACATGTAAAAACATTTGGTGCATTCACTAGCCTGCCAGAAAGTCTCACAACTCTATCAAGGAGACGGAAGAGTCTGATGCAGAGTGTAGCTCCATTCTTTCCAAAGTCAAGGTCCTCGCTATCTAATGAAGACACTTGTGGAGTAAACCATTATCCAGTGTCTTTATCAATGCTTCAGTTTTCATTCACCAAAAGCAGCAGCCAGGGGGAGCACGGACAGACTGTGAAATCACTGCCTAATGACATGCAAGCTTAATTTTGTACAGATTATAGGTTTTGCTATGTAGATTTGGAATGGAATGGTTTGTTTTGTTACAAAATCAATTTGTTTTGTGAATATGCTTTACTGTTACATTTGTTTTTGAGTCATAATGAGTGAATTTTGCCGAGATGGACTGTTTAGCATGCACAAGTGTCTCCCAACATTCCCATTGCCTCTGTGAAACGTTTAACAGCTGGTGACGGGGAAGGTATGACAGCTGGTGATGAGGAAAATTATATCTATAAGTATCAAACAATTGAAACAAAGAAACAAATGTTTGAGGAAGGAGCAGAGTGATAAGGCAGCACATACTGAATCTTTAATATGCTGTTCAATTGATTCGATTAACTTCTAAGGACTGTGATGTCGTTTGTTTGCAGTAACTGAAGCTTTTATGATTTTAACTTCTAAGGTCCAGTGAGCATAATTTCAAGTTTGTAGCATGATTAATGAGATGTGACAAGCAAAAACAGATACAGAAAATGGTGGAAAAACCCATCAACATTGACAGCATCTTTTGGAGAGAAAAAAAAGTTAATATTTTGAGTCCTGTGACCTTTCTTCAGAACAGCTTAATGTGGTGTAACTGCCTATCATAAATGGATGAAAACCTGCAAGTTGGTCCCCTTGATATGATTAAACATTAAATTGATAATGTCATTTCATTGTTAAAATGTGCCTTGGGGCCTGGGTGCTTGAATTTGCTGGAGATAAGGTTATTGTCTGCTTAATCATGTGGGAGCTGGAGAACTGAAAACTATCTCTATACATTGGTCAAAAACTAAATGAGGTTGCGAAGAGACAACTGGGCAATCACTGAGCCTTGGAAAGGCAGATTTGGCCTATCCAGAGTGGGTAGCAATCACTGAGCGGGATATTTGGTGTCATGCCGCAACATGATAGCTAGCACATGATAATTAACCGAGCACATATAACTATTAGGTGACATTAGCTAGTTCAGGATTAACTGCTTGGGGATTAGAAAGAGCAAAGTGATCATTTCCTCTATTCTGATTCTTGGACAAGCCCCAACAACCTTCTACATATGAGCGCTTGAGTATGAGTTTTATCAAGTATAAAGTCTTGTCTCGAGTGCCAAACATGTTACTCGCAGTCAACAGTTTAGAACTCAAGAGTTCTTGATACCCAAATTAAAGCTTTGAACCAAGATGGGGATAGTAATTTACAAAATGCATTATTTTAGTAGGTTACAGAAGTAATAGAAACATTTATTTTTAGATTCAGTTTTGGGGTGCAGCTTTTATTACCCATCATCTGTTACTTTGAGAAGGTGATGGTATTCTCCTTTTTGAACAACTAATTGTAGTTGGATGCAACTGAGTGCATCAAATTATACCTTTCACAGGGAGATGTGCCAGAAATTTGTATATGTTCAGTGCATTATTTTCCAATTTGTTGAATTAATGGTTAGAAAATTTCATACAATGTTCTCAATTTGTAATGCTGGCAAGAAAAGTTCAGAAGTGACAGAGATGGGAATTAACCCATTTCAATTTTATATTTCAGGTAAGTCGTACTTACATTATTTTTGCTGTTTATCTTCTGGTGTTTAAACAACTGTATTTTTGAATTGCAAAATGTACTTTCTAGATGCTTTAATGTCTAATTTTGTCTGAGAATCAAGGATAAAAAAGTTCTCCTAATATAGGATTTTTTAAAAAAAACCTTAAACACAATATTGAACTTTCAATCAGGTCTTTAAGTCTTCTAAATACCAAACAACAACCAGAACATTTTCTTTGTTTAGAAACACGCATTTCTCCATCCCTCTTGATATGGTACAGGTTGGTCTATTATTAAAAGCTGTAATGCGGCTGTACATTCTGTGTATGAATTTCAAACTATTGAAATGATTGCAGTTCTCTAGAATTGATGGACCACATGAGGGGTATTTGACCGACTCATCTAATTTAGTAAGTGTATCTCTGGGATTGGAGCAACTATTCAATGGGGGTATCATAACAAAATAACCATTGTGTAGTTAATGGTTATCAAAACATGCCTCTTTGGTTAAAAGTTGTTCAGAGAATATGTTGGGAAATCCAAAAACAGCAGCATTCTAGGATGTATACCATCTGAACCTGGCTAATTTTGAATTTGACAATAATTTGCAGTACTTCTAGTCCTCTTTTGTTGTCAAGTAAGACTCCACCCCAGAACATTAACATAAAATTTGACTCCATTGTTCTGAAGTGAAAAAATAAGCATATGAAAATGAGTACAAGTAAATCCTTACTATCAGCAATATTTCCTTGCAAGCTTATTATCTCAGTTCAGGGAACCTAAGGAAGGCAGATTATAAATAATGTGTGAGATTTAGAATGCACAATAATGCCCTGTTCCAGCTGGAGAGCTGGTGAGTCCTGTAATGGACATTCTAAAACCTCCATTCCCATCACTCAACCTGACTTACAACCACTCAGACAGATCCCTAATGGTATAAGGGGATCTTCCCATCTCTAAGAGCTGCCAAACAATCTGAAAGTGAGATCAGTAGCCATTTCCAGTATTGCAGTACGGTCATTCTGCAGGATTATTATTGGAGACTGGAGTAAAAGTACTTAAGTCGGACTTGCCAAGACCAGTTAACTGGGCAAATTGCATGGGGCAATGACAAGAAGTGATGTATGTCCATGCAGAAGGAAGGAACATACCACAGGCCACAGACATAGCTGTCAGAATTTACATTGTAGATTGTCCCCATAAAATGGTCAAGCCACATCCATCACTGTTGAATACGAGCAACAGTGAGATAAGTCTTTTAACTCATGGCCTATGGAAGCTTGTACTTAAGTTTTCCTGCCTCAGACTTTCTTTGGTGGGGTGGGGGAGGGGTTAGGTGGCTGGTGGTTTGTGTGGGGAGTGTGCAGTGGAAAGGAAAGGAAGGGAAGACAGCAGCATCTTTACCACACTTTCTCATTTGATTATATGGGCCTCACGCTTCCTAACCAACTACTGGGGTGATAACAAAATTCCACCGAATGCAATTCTATGATATATGATTTCTAATATAAGAAGGAAATTTTGAACAGCGAAATTTTGCTGCAGAATTCAAATATGCTTCAATCTATTAGTCAGAAATATCTGTAATTGCAAGCCATGTTAAATTATTTCTAAAATTAGCTTCTTAAAGTCATTTATTCATTGATATGCTTCTCAATGTGGTAAACAGATTTTTAAAGTTTCTTAAACCAACAAAATGTTTAAACACAGACATGCATAATTCATTAAGCAACAAGAGGCTGGTTCTATCTGACAGGAAAAGAATGTTTCAAGCAATTCAATTGGATTTTCCCTTGAGGGAGAAATAGAATGTGGGGTCAGGCTGCTTTAATAAAAGCCATATGGTCTGGAGGCAATGAATCCAGTAAGAAAATTAGAGAAGCTGTGAACTGCCACAGGAAGTGTTGGGGGGATGGAATGTTTCTCCCCATGTTGGCCCCATCAGAAATTTTAAAACACTTGATAGGACAAAGGTGTGAGTCCCATGAGTAACTTTTACAATGGGTTTTGGAGGCTAGGAAAACATGGAACAGGGAGGATGAAACACTAATATGGGTGCAGTCACTACACTTAAAGATAGACTGCTCCTAAAGCAGAATAGACATGCAGCAGGATGAAGCAAAGTCTCCTGCAGGAACCATTAAGAAGGCTTTTAGAGAGAGTTTTCAGAGTGATAGAGAGGTCCTGACTGACAACAGGCACGGGATGAATCGAATACTAGATGTGTATGGTACCATGGCAAGTAAGACTGTAAGGAAGAAAGTCAAACATGCTGAGAATGGCAACACCACAATTTTCTGGCTACACTCCAGTTTAGCAAGAAAACTAGTGACTCACAATGTCAGTGAATTGGCATACATTTAGTTTTTAAACTTTATAAACCTCAAATTAATGCAGTTAACCTCAAAGTGTTGGGACAAGTTTAAGGATATAAATGTGCAAAAGGAAAAATTGCTTAAAACCACTGGAAAATCTTCCAACGCAAGCATTCTTTGTGAAGCATTTTTACTCTGTAGAAACTGTAGAACCAAATTCTCCAACAATTGTCAAATAAACATACCTCCAACAATGAGTACTCTAAACTCAATTGACATGTTAATGGATCCAATGATATTTGCACCATGAATTATGAAAGAGATTTGACTGTTGAGATGGTTCATATTGGCACTTTGTTCTGTAAAGGTACAAGATAACTATGGTAAACTTTAGAATAAAAGAGTAACTAGGGAAACAATAGGGCTCATTGGTGACCACAGTAGTAACTTGTTTGTGGAGACAGAGGATGTAAGTAGGGTTCTAAATGAATGCTTTGTGTCAGTGTTCTCTGGTGAGAGAGACAATGTGTGTACAGGAATCAGGAAGAAGGACTGTGATTTATTTAAATAAGTTAGGGTAGACAGAGTGGAGGTTCTAGTGGTCTTTGGCTTAAAAGTAGATAAACCTTCAGGGCTGGAGAGGTGCCAGAGATCTAGAGTAAAGCCAGTGTGGTAACATTATCAAGAAGACATGTTAAGGCTGTACAGGACATTGGTTAGGCCACTTTCAGAATATTGTGTGCAATTCTGGTCTGCTTCCTATTGGAAGGATGTTGTGAAACTTGAAAGGGTTCAGAAAAGATTTAAAAGGGCTTTTGCCAGGATTGCAGGGTTTGAGCTATAGGGAGAGGCTGAATAGGCTGGGGCTGTTTTCTTTGGAGCCTTAGAGGCTGAAGGGTGACCTTTTAGAGTTTTATAAAATCATGAGGGTCACGGATAGGGTAAATAGACACGGACTTTTCCCTGAGATGAGTGAGTCCAGAACCAGAGGAAATAGGTTTAGGGTGAGAGGGGAAAGATTTAAAAGGAACCTAAGGGGCAACCTTTTCACACAGCAGGTGTGCATGTATGGAATGAGCTGCCAGAGGAAGTGGTGGAGGCTAGTACAATTGCAACAGTTAAAAAGCATCTGCATGGGTATATGAATAGGAAGAGTTTAGAGGGATATATGCCAAATGCTGGCAAATGGGACTAGATTAATCTAGGATATTTGGTCAGCATGGATGGGTTGAACTGAAGGGTCTGTTTCTGTGCTGTACTTTTCTATGACTCTATGACTTTTAGTGAGCAAAGGATAAACGTTATCAGTAGTGGAAAACTATTGAAAGCAATTCTGAGGCTCTGAGTTAATCTGAATTTGGAGAGGCAGGGATTAATCAAGAACAGTCAGCATTTTTTTAGAGTGGTCATGCCTAACTAACTTGATTGATTATTTTTGAAGAATGTGAACAGATGTGCAATTGAGGGTAATGCATTTGATATTATCTATTTGGTCTTCAGCAAGACTTTTGATAAGGTCCCACACGGGAGATTGATAGTGAAGGTAAGGGCCCATGAATCCAAGGGAATTTGACAAATTGAATCTAGAATTGGCTGAGTGGCAGGGAGCAGAGGGTGATGGTCAAAGGGTGTTTTTGTGATTGAAAATCTGTGTCCAGTGGGGTTCCACAGATATCAATGCTGGTGCCTTTGCTGGTTGCAGTATATGTAAATTATTTAGACTTGAATGTAGGAGAGTTGACTAGTAAGTATGAGAATGATACAAAATTAGTGAGGTGGCAAGTAGCGAGGAAGATTGCCTTAGATGATAGGAGGTTATAGATTGGCTGGTCAAATGAGCTGATCAATGGCAAGTGGAATGCAATCTGGATAAATATTAGGTGATACACTTCAACAGGACAAACAATGTATGATAAGAACCTTGGAAGCAATGAGGATCAGAGGATTTTGGTGTACATGTAACCAGTCCATTTAAGTATCAGGGCAAGTAGACTAACTGGTGAAGAAGTCATATGGGATTCTTGTCTTTATTATTCAAGCCACATAATTTAAGAACAGGGAAGTTTTGCTGCAACTTTATAAGACATCAGTTAGACTACAACTAAAGTATTGCATGCAGTTCTGGAATTCACATTATAGAAAGTATATGATAGCATGGAAAAGATGCAAAGAATATTTACTAGGATGTTGCCAGGGCTATAGAATTTCAGTTGTAAAGAAAGATTGGATAGACTGAAGTTGTTTTCCATGGAGCAGAGGAGACTGATTGAGATGTATAAAATTATGAGTCATATATAAGGTAATAGATATGGGGAGATGATAGCCTCATGGTATTGTCGCTTGACCGTTAATCCAGGGACTGAGGTAATGTTCATGGCAGTCAGTGGAATTTGAATTAAATAAAAAAAATCTGGAATTAAGAGCCTAATGATGACCATGAAACCATTATCAATTGATGGAAAAGTCCATCTGGTGCACTAATTTCCTTCGAGGAAGGAAACTGCAACCCTTACCTAGTCTGACCTACATGTGACCCTGAACTATCAGCAATGTGGTTGACTCATAATAATGGCTATTAAATACTGGCCGACATCCCACGAATGAATAAAGAAACAAGAAGAATTTTTTTTCTCTTCAAGGAGGGATCACTGATCAGGGGCATAGATTTAAGGCAAGGGGATTTAGAGGAGATGTGAAGAACAGTTTTTTTTCATCTAGATGGTGGTGGGAATCTGGAACTCACTGCCTTAATGGTGATGGAAGTAGAAGTATTTAGATGCCGAGACATACAAGGCTAAAGACCAAGTGATGAAAAATTGGATTAGAATAGTTGGGGACTTGTTTTTAACTGACATAGACTCAATGGGCTGATGGGCCTTTTTATGAGCTTTAGAGCTCCTTGGCTGTAAGACTGTATGTACTCCTTGTAAGTGAAATGCCTCCTGATGATGAAATAGAAGAAGAAAAGCTTTATTATTCCTGTAACTTATTTGAGAACATACATTCACCTCCAATGACATTCATTTCATCACTACATGATGTTAGTTCAGAAATTAGCACTCAGGGCCAAAGGTAGTCATATATGGTATTATGTAACTTACAATTTTCCAGCACAGGAGAATGCAGGATGAAGATGATGACTTCTTTGAATGGAATCCAACTTTGGCTGATATGCATTTTCATTTGCAATTAATGGATCTTGCAATAGAACCTTGACTTTATTTCAATAATGTGGAGAGGATTTGGGGTTCTAAGCTTTCCTATGAATAGATGAGTCGGGCTATTAATGTCATGAGAAGATCTTTCAGATAAGACCATTTTTAATGTTTCTCAGTCAGGACATAGAAATATCAATTGGATTCCTTTCATTATTCTGCTTCCACCTCCTTGTGTCTCATCTTTATTTTCTCATGAAAATAATATAATTTTTAAAGGGATATATCTCAAAGAAAAAGTGAAAAGCAGAGGACGAAGGACCAAAATCTTCTTACAGCATGTTTCTGCCACCTTTGTGCAATGCAAGGAATTCTGGTGCTTCCCTTTAAGGGTAAAATATCTGCAACAGCTGTTAATGTATGTTTTAGAGCAGAATTAAATCTTTCAATACTTTTCCTGCGGACATTTCTGTCGAGCAGGCACTCTCTGTGAGGGGACCCCAGGAGAAGAAGGTGCTAAGAAGTCTTTAAAGCAAAACAGTTACCTGGAAATCATAACCCCCAAGACAATTCAAGCATTTGCAGAAGAATGTGAAGAAGAGTGATAAGAGCAAAGAATATAGATAAGAATGGCACAAAGACAATTTTCTAATTTTGGAATTAGGAAATGTCGTAGGCCTCATAAGCTGAATTTCTACTCTTGTGTACTGCTAAGTCTTTGATATAGGAGCACATGAACAACTGCATTGAAAGAGAGGCTGATGTTATGAAGGGTCATATGCACAAGGTCGATGGATGGATATAGACACATAACAATGGCCTTTGTATTATGTGAGCTGAGTTGCAAAGCATTGAGTGAGCAGTCATCTTCCTGGTTGATCACGACATTGAAATATATCGAGGTACTGAACCACATTTATTTAGTAGGGCGATGTACGTTGCTTCTTAGAGATTTGGTTTGGATGGAGATGGCAGGTCAAGGTGATCATAGCCCATTGCTCTGAGATACAGTGAAAAGTATTGTTTGCTTACTATTCAGACAAATCATACCATACCATACCATACCATCTTCCTCCTAGGAACCCTCCAACCACAAGAGATGAACTCGGATTTCACCAGTTTCCTCATTTCCCATCCCCCCACCTTGTCTCAGTCAAATCCATCGAACTCAGCACCGCCTTCCTAACCTGCAATCTTCCTCCTGACCTCTCCGCCCCCACCCCAGTCTGACCTATCACCCTCACCTTGACCTCTTTCCACCTATCGCATTTCCGATGCCCCTCCTCCCTACCTTTTATCTTAGCCTGCTGGGCACACTTTCCTCATTCCTGAAGAAGGGCTTATGCCCGAAACGTCAATTCTCCTGTTCCCTGGATGCTGCCTGACCTGCTTCACTTTTCCAGCAACACATTTTCAGCCATACATAAGTACGTCAGGGTATTAGAACAAAACACAGAATATAGTGTTACAGTCACAGAGTAGGTGCAGAGAAAGATCAACTCTAATATATGAGAGTGTAATAACTTATGACTTAAGTCAGTGGGTAAGAAGCTGTAATTTCTTGTGATCTTGGACAGAACAGTTGCCATATCAAGCATCAATGCAGAACTGAAGACATATAGGTGGATATCTGAACAGTGCAAATATATCCGTATACAGAAAATGAGTGAAGTTGTTGCTTGAGTGCCAGGGCAATGGCAATGATATGGGGTAAGGATGGATCCATAAGACCATAAGACCTAGGAATGGAAGCAAGGCCATTTGACTCATCAAGTCCACTCCGCCATTTAATCATGACTGATGAACGTTTCAATTCCACTTACCTGCACTCTCCCGTAGCCCTTAATTCCTTGTGAGATCAAGAATTTATCAATCTCTGCCTTGAAGACACCCAACGTCCCGACCTCCACTGCACTCTGTGGCAATAAATTCCACGGGCCCACCACTCTCTGGCTAAAGAAATGTCTCCTCATTTCCATTCTAAATTGACCCCCACTAATTTTAAGGCTGTGTCCACGGGTCCTAGTCTCCCTGCCTCATGGAAACAACATCCCAGCATCCACCCCCTTTCTAAGCTATGCATTATCTTGTAAGTTTCTATTAGATCTCTCCTCAACTTTTGAAACTCTAATGATGACAATCCCAGGATCCTCAGCCGTTCATCATATGTTAGGCCTACCATTCCAGGGATCATGCGTGTGAATCTCTGCTGGACACGGTCCAGTGCCAGTATGTCCTTCCTGAGGTGTGGGATCCAAAATTGGACACAGTAATCTAAATGGGGCCTAACGAGAGCTTTATAAAGTCTCAGAAGCACGTCGCTGCTTTTATATTCCAACCCTCTTGAGATTAATGACAACATTGCATTTGCTTTCTTAATAGAACATACAACATAGAAGAATACAGCACAGTACAGGCCCTTCGGCCCTCGATGTTGCGCCGATCCAAGCCCACCTAACCTACACTAGCCCACTATCCTCCATATGCCTATCCAATGCCCGCTTAAATGCCCATAATGAGGGAGAGTCCACCACTGCTACTGGCAGGGCATTCCATGAACTCACGACTCGCTGAGTAAAGAACCTACCCCGAACATCTGTCCTATACCTACCCCCTCTTAATTTAAAGCTATGCCCCCTTGTAATAGCTGACTCCATACATGGAAAAAGATTCTCACTGTCGACCCTATCTAAACCCCTAATCATCTTGTACATCTCTATCAAGTCACCCCTAAACCTTCTTTTCTCCAATGAAAACAACCTCAAGTGCCTCAGCCTTTCCTCATACGATCTTTCTACCATACCAGGCAACATCCTGGTAAACCTCCTCTGCACCCGTTCCAGTGCCTCCACATCCTTCCTATAGTATGGCGACCAAAACTGCACACAATACTCCAGATGCGGCCGCACCAGAGTCTTATACAACTGCAACATGACCTCAGTACTCTGGAACTCAATTCCTCTACCAATAAAAGCCAGTACGCCATATGCCTTTTTCACCGCACTATTTACCTGGGTGGCAACTTTCAAAGATCTGTGTACAGGGACACCATGATCCCTCTGCTCATCCACACTACCAAGTATCCGACCATTAGCCCAGTACCCCATCTTTTTATTACTCTTACCAAAGTGAATCACCTCACACTGAGCTACATTGAACTCCATTTGCCACCTTTCTGCCGAGTTCTGCAGTTATCTATATCCCGCTGTAACCTGCCACATCCTTCCTCACTGTCTACAACTCCTCCGACTTTTGTATCATCCGCAAATTTGCTCACCCAACCTTCTAACCCCTCCTCCAGGTCATTTATAAAAATGACAAACAGCAATGGTCCCAAAACAGATCCTTGCGGAACACCGCTAGTGATGGCACTCCAAGATGAACCTTTGCCATCAACTACTACCCTCTGTCTTCTTCCAGCCAGCCAACTCCTAATCCAAACCTCCAACTCACCCTCAATGCCATACCTCCGTATTTTTTGCAGTAGTCTACCATGGGGAACCTTATCAAATGCCTTACTAAAATCCATATACACCACATCTACCGCTTTCCCCTCGTCCACCTCCTTAGTCACCTTTTCAAAGAATTCAATAAGGTTTGTGAGGCACGACCTGCCCTTCACAAAACCATGCTGACTATCCTTGATCACATTATTCCTATCCAGATGTTCATAAATCCTATCCCTTACAATTCTCAACAGAAGTGAGACTCACCGGCCTATAGTTACTAGGGTTATCCCTACTCCCCTTCGTGAACAAGGGAACCACATTTGCTAGCCTCCAATCTTCTGGCACTACTCCTGTAGACAACGAGGACATAAAAATCAAGGCCAATGGCTCTGCAATCTCCTCCCTTTCCTTCCCAGAGAATCCTAGGATAAATGCCATCAGGCCCAGGGGACTTATCTATTTTCACCCTTTCCAGAATTTCCAACACCTCTTCTCTACATACCTCAAAGCCATCCATTCTACTTAATTGTGACTCAGTACTCACATTGACAACAATGTCCTGTTCCTGATTGAATACTGACGAAAAGTATTCATTCAGTGTGTCCCCAATCTCTTCAGCCTCCACACGCAACTTCCCACTACTATCCTTGACTGGACCTATTCCTACCCTAGTCAGTCTTTTATTCCTGACATACCTATAGAAAGCCTTAGGGTTTTCCCTAATCCTACCAACTAAGGACCTTTCATGTCCCCTCCTTGCTGCTCTTAGCTCTCTCTTCAGGTCCTTCCTGGCTACCTTATAACTCTCAATCGCCCCAATTGAACCTTCACGCCTCATCTTTACATAGGCCGCCCTCTTCCCTTTAACAAGGGATTCCAATTCCTTATTAAACCACGGCTCCCTCACACGACCCTTTCCTCCCTGCCTGACGGGTACATACTTATCAAGGACACTCAATAGTTGCTCCTTGAACAAGCTCCACATATCAATTACACCCTTGCCTTGAAGCTTACTTTTCCAAGCCACACATCCTAAGTCATGCCTCACCGCATCATAATTTCCCTGCCCCCAGCTATAACTCTTGCCCTGTAGTGCACACTTATCCCTCTCCATCACTAGAGTAAAAGTCACCGAATTGTGGTCACTGTCCCCAAAGTGCTCACCTACCTCTAATTCTAACACCTGGCCTGGTTCGTTACCCAGAACCAAATCCAGTATGGCCTCACCTCTTGTTGGCCTATCTACATATTGTGTCAGGAAACCCTCCTGCACACATTGGACAAACACTGACCCATCTAACGAACCTGAGCTATAGCTTTCCCAATCAATATCAGGAAAGTTAAAGTCCCCCATAACAACCATCCTATTACTTTCACTCTTCTCTTGAATCATCCTCGTAATCCTTTCTTCTACGTTTCTAGGACTATTAGGAGGCCTGTAAAAAACTCCTAACAGGGTGAGCTCACCTTTCCTATTCCTAACCTCAGCCCAAACTACCTCAGATGGCGAGTCTTCATCCATCGTCCTTTCCACAGCTGTAATACTATCTTTGACAAGCAATGCCACACCTCCCCCTCTTTTACCCCCACCTCTGACCCTACTAAAACATTTAAACCCTGGAACCTGCAACAGTTCTACCCATGTCTCCGTAATAGCCACAACATCGAAGTCCCAGGTACCAACCCACGCTGCACGTTCACCTACCTTATTTCGTATACTTCTTGCATTGAAGTATACACACTTCAAACCACTTTCCTGTTTACAGGCACCCTCCTTTGAAATTGATGCCATGTTCCTAACCTCCCTACACTCCAGGTCCTGCACCCTAAAGCTACAGTCTGGGTTCCCATGCCCCTGCAGAGTTAGTTTAAACCCCCCCAAGAGCACTAGCAAACCTCCCACCAAGGATACTGGTGCCCCTCAGGTTCAGGTGCAGACCATCCTGTTTATAGAGGTCCCACCTTCCCCAGAAAGAACCCCAGTTATCCAAATACCGGAATCCCTCCCTCCTGCACCATCCCTTAATCATGGACTCAACTTGCAAATCAACCTTTAGAGAATCCTGGACTAGCACTGCCAGATTCCTTTGTACTTTGGCTTTATGAATTTTTTCACAGTTAAAAAATAGTTCATGCCTGTATTCTTTTTTCCAAAGTACAAGACCTTGCACTTGCTCACGTTGAATTGCATCAGCCATTTCCTGGACCACTCTCCTAAACTGTCTAAACCTTCACCAGAATTCCCCCAGTCCCTTCATCCAAATCATTAATATATAAAATGAACAGCTGCAGCCCCAACACTGAACCCTGCGGGACCCTACTTGTCACCAGCTGCCATTCCAAAAAAGAATCTTTTATCCCAACTCTCTGCCTTCTGTCAGACAGCCAATTCCCAATCCATGCTAGTAGCTCACCTCGAACACCATGGGCCCTCACCTTACTCAGCAGCCTCCTGTGAGGCAACTTATCAAAGGCCTTTTGGAAGTCTAGTTAGATAATATTCACTGGGTTTCCCTGGTCTAATCTACTTGTTACCAATTCAAAAAATTCTAACAGGTTTGTCAGGTACAACCACCCCTTACTAAATCCATGCTGACTTGTTCTAATCTGACCCTGCACTTCCAAGAATTTAGAAATCTCATCCTTAATGATGGATTAGGCTAATCGACCTATAATTTTCCATCTTTTGTCTTGAATCCATTGTCATCTATTGAAGTGCGCCTGAATGAGGGTGTGGTAGGCTTCGTCAGCATGTAGGTTAATGCTACTGAAAGTTTATGCACCCCGAGACATCCTCCATGTTGTCCTCTTCCTCCTAGGGAACCTGGCCTTGCTTATCTTTGCTGACACTTCTTGCACTGCTTCTTGAATAGCAAGATTGTGCTGCACACCACTGCAAAGGATAAAATCTTTGCTAGCCCATATTGAAAAGCACACCAGCCAACAGGGGCTGTCTATTATGTACCTGGTAGAGAGAAGGCACCTGTTGAACCTGTTGTATAGCTATATGGTTGGGAAATGCCCTGAACAGGCGATTCCAGAGGGTACCCATTGTCAGCCAGGAACCATTCACTGAGGCGGTTTGAAGATCTGATGGGCTAAGATATCTGTGATTGCCAGAGGAAAAAGGCATCATGGCAATTCCCTTGAAGCCTCATAAATACATGCAGGATCCTCCTGCAGCTATATTTGAATGAAGGAAGCCCTTCTGATTCGAATATATGCCTGGCCTGACTGTTGCAGTCTTAATTGTCACTTGGTTACAGTCAGTAATGTCCTGACCATGAAGGAAACTGCTCAAGTCTTTCTGCACATGACTGCCACATCTTGAGACATTTCCAGCATGATTTTGACCCATGTGCCATAGGTACATCTATTGCATCATAAAATGCATCTTTATCATCTCCTTAATTGTCGTCTTTAATTTGCTGCATTTTTCAACAACAGAAGCTTATGATTGTATTGTCATCCTTTATTATACTGGAGAGAGCAAAGAAGTCATGAGTTACTAGTCAGTGATTTCTTTTCTCAGTGATTTCCAGCTTGCCCTAAACTGACCTCACCTCCAATGACTTTGAGGGTATTGCTTCTTTTGTGATCTCAGGTTTTTATTTTAAATCATTTCAAAGACTGAATATTAAAATTTCACAGCTGACAGCTGTGTGTTTCTTTGATGGTTATAGTTGTGAAGGGGTGGACTGATTTGAGATGCACTGAATTTGAATCACTTCAGGAGATAAAACAGACATCCATAAATCATTCACACTATAATTGATTTCAATTTGAAACAGACCCTTTCAAATTGCATTTCCTCTATAACTTTACTGAAGCTTATGCGGCGAGATCTGTTGTTATACAGAACTGAGTAGAGGGAAAGCATCCTGTCTAAACAAATCCATGTACTTTAATCCCTCTTTACCCACAGAGATTAATGAATCTGATGATCTCATGTGCAGTGCATCTATGGTATGGATATAATTGCAACACGTGGGATTTAGGATTTTTCTAATAATTATTTTCTGGAGCCTGGAAAGATTCAATGGTGTAGTAGTTGAGAGTTGCAGTGAACCTCATCACCACAGGAAATGACAACCTAAAGAGAACAGATTTCAGTTATGTATAAAATCTATTGCATTGCTTCAATATTCTAACCATTTTGGCCCAAATATTTGCTTTGACTTCGGCAAAAGCAGAATGCATATCAGTTATCTGCCATTTTTTCATCCATCACAAGTTTCTGCCACAATATTTTTTTAAGTTCCTTTTCAGACTCTTATGATTAAATCTGGTAGCGGTGAGGCAGAATGCCCAGGAAGTGCAAGGTACATGGATATCTGTGCCCCAGACTTAACCTCAAATTGCTATGGAGCACAACAAGCACCAAGCCAGAGATATCCAGGACTTACTACCCTATTAAGTCTGCAATCCCAGAAGGAAGAAACAGTAAAGCTTATAAATGACATACAGGTCCAAATCTTTTGTGTCAAAATAGATATTCCATATGCCAAGTGCACACTTTTCCCAGTTGTGCTGTTTTTCTAATCTGGCATTTCCTTCTGGGAACTTGGATGTTCTGGCACTCATTCTGAATGCAGAAAATGTCTTCCTCTTGTGCTGATAGAACGTTTGAACCTACAGCCTGAACAAATTGCTTTACCTTCAGTCAGGCAGATTTCCAGAAAAGACATTCGAATGAAGGCAAAATATGATGGATATTGGAAATTTGAAACAGGCACAAGAGAATACTGGAGAAACTTAGCAGGTCTGACAGCATCTGTGGAGAGATTCATAGACTTAATGTTTCATCTTCAATATAAGAGGAATCATACTTCTCTGGAGATATTAGCTACATTTCTCTCTCCACAGATATTGCCAGACCTGATGAGTTTCTCTAATATTTTCTGTGTTCGTTCCAGAAAAGACAATCCTCCTTTGCTACATTTTCTACTGCAGAAACGCTTCACAACCATTCTACCATTTTTTTCAGAGATGTTTCCTGTATATTTTTCTGAGGAAATATTCATCCAGAGTCTTGGAGCAGTTTTAATAAAATAATTTCACCTTGACAATATCACTACAATAGCAATAGCAATAATTTATACTTATATCCAAAATCATCTTAAAAATGGCCGAAGGAACATCAGGATAGATGAAGAGCTGTGAACCTTAGAGGAAGATATGATAGGAATGAATGTTTGGTTGAAAAGTTGAATTTTCAGTAAGTTTTTAAGGTAGTGAGAAAAGAAAGGAAAGTTGAGGTTTAGAGAGGAAAGTCCAAAAATGGGACCAAGGTAGCTTGCAACATGATCACCATGTTGTGGATATCAGTCATCTACAACTGACTGACAAGAACAATCCTTGCTTCATTGAAAAAGGAAGTGAAAAAATTGTAAAAGTGAGTAAAATTGAAATGACTTGTCAATGTTAGACCCACGTGTAGTCTTTGATGTACGTGAAAAATGACATTGTCATTCACTGAAGCAAATAAGTGAGATGTGAATTCTACAGCACTGATCTTAAAGTGGTTGAACAAAATATATTTTATATCCCCTCAACAGTCAGTCTAATGAACCTTTATTATCTTTGCAATTTTTGGAAACAGGTTTTAAACCTGAAAATCAACAATATTCCAAGTAACTTTTGGCTGCGCATTAAGGCAGGTATTACTGCTTTAAAATAATGTACTAACAGTATTAAGTTAACAGATATATAAAATAACTTGAGGTGGGGAAGAATTTGTCTGAAGTTACACTTTATCCTCCAGATGACTTGTAGAATATTGTGGATGAGAAGTCCAACAAGGTCTATCTCAACATTGAGAGTATCTGATGGTTTTTTTATGCTTTTGATGAGGGGGCAGGGTGAGCTTCTTGAGCGTTTTATTATGGGGAGCCAGTGGCCTAGTGACACTGTCACTGGGCTAGTAATTCAGAACCTTGGCTAATGCTCTGGTGCCATGGGTTTAAATCGCATCGTGCGAGATCGTAAAATCTGAAGTTAAATAGAAGTCTAGACTCATGGTGACCATGTAAACACCGTCGATTACTGTAAAAACCTACCTGGTTCAGTAATGTCCTTTAGGGAAGGAAACAGTCATCCTTACCAGGTCCTGGCCTGCTTGTGAGTCCAGACCCACAGAAATGTAGCTGACTCCGAACAACTCTCTGAAAAATTAGTGATGGAAAATAAATGCTGACCTCATCAGTGATGCCCACATCCCATGAATGAATTGCTGAAAAATTAACGGCCAGTTCACCTCAATTATATTCAGCTTTCCCATTTGAAAATGTACGCCAACCACGCTGGGCACCAAGAAATCTAAACATGATTGTCAGAGCAGGTACCTGGTAATTTCTTATCACCAGTTGCTCCAAAGGACCTCAATGGTGGACACCATGCAGCACACTCATGCACTGCATATCCACTGACATTGACATTAGACATGTACAAGAATCTAAGAGCCCTCATCCACATAGAGGATGCTTCTATATTTCAATGCTGCACCTCAAGCTGCACTGGCAACAATCATTGTAACATACAACAAGGACACTTTGCACTCAGGCAGATACACTAAGCTCATAGACTGCATTGGGCTGCTTTCTGAGGTCTTTGCTTACTATCACAGTGCTCACTCATTCTAAGCCCACCTAGATGTTCATATCATCCCTGCCTCGCATTGTCTTGCCATGTCTTTATGTGATTTGCCTCCTTAGTTAGAGATTCTAGGTTCATATTACTTCTGATGTTTAGCACAGACACATCGGCAGGAAGTTTGTCATCATTGCTAACTGGTCTCAATCAAGTCAAGGTGGGTAGCCTTTGGCCAGGGGTGCTGGTACAATAAGCCAAGGGCAGCCTCCAATACCAGTTCACTGGACTTAAACACTGTCAGTCAGCAACATAGCATGGTCAGAGTCAGGATGCTATCCACAAAAGGGTTCGAGGCCAAATATTGGCATCCAGCTGTCTGTTTTCCTTCTGGCATGGCAGAATGGCAACCATTAACTAATATGAAAGCAAGTAGCACATAGGTAACATTTAGTGTAGTTGGGAAGGTGTCTTGAGCAAGTGATTAGACAGTGTAGAAGGCATACAGGTTTAATAGTGTCAGGGGTTGGGGTGGGAATGAGTAAGGAAAATATTGCAGGTTTTGGTTGGGAGCATATTAACCTTAATGTGGGGTGGGTAGCAGAGGTCAGAGACGTGATAGAGGCACTTGTACTGGCAGTGTGGAGAAAGACATTGAGCTTCTTCTTATAGCTGACCCACCAAAACCCAGTTACCCACCTCAGACCAGGTTATACAACATTGTCTATCATTGCGGTCTCATTGTCATTCCTGCACAGAGGAAGCCACCCATCACCACCATCCTACCCAGCAGGATCTCCAGGTCTCTGCCCACAAAGTGGGTGCTGATTTCTCCCTGTCCACTATACCTGGGGCAAATGTCAGGAAACATACAGGACAGCCGTGGACTGACCGTACTTGTCCAGGTGCACAATAGGCTTTTAAAGAAGGTATTGGTGCAACGAATGCTGATTTTTCAGCAGATGTCCTATGAATGGTGTGTTGTTTTGGGAATGGTGCATGGTAATATGGGGTTAAAAAGATGTGGAGGTCACCTTTGGGTAACGGTAGATACATAATGAGGCTCATTTGGTAAGATTTGGTGAGAAATTCCATTGGGTCTTGTGGCAAGACTATCTCCACTAAACTTGACACAGTTTGTGTTTAGCTCTAAAATAATGGAAGATTCAGTCCAGTTTTATCTCCACAGATGCTGCTAGACCTCCTGAGTTTCTCTGTTTTTATTTCAAATGTCCAAAAGTTGTTTGTCTTAAGTGAATTCCACCAGTCTCACCCCAGACCATTTCTTATCCAGTGTACAACATTATACAAGGAAGAATGACCTAGATGTGGGCATGGTAGCTCAGTGGTTAGTACTGCTGCCTCACAGCACCAGAGATACAATTCAATTCCAGTCTTGGGTCACTGACTGTGTGGAGTTTGCATGTTCTCCCTGTGTCTGCATGGGTTTCTGCCGGGGGCTCTGGCTTCCTCCCACTGTCCAAAGATGTGCAGGTAAGGAGGATTGACCATGATAAATTGTCCATAGAATCTAGGGATGTGCAGGCTAGGTGGATTAGCCATGGTAAGTGCAGGATTTTGGGATGGATTTGGGGTATGAATGAGATGCTCTTTGGAGGGTTAGTGTGGATTCAATGGGCCACATGGCCTCTTTCCACACTGTAGGGAACCTATGATTCTAAGATACATGCAGGACAAGTGGTATTGGCACGTGCCCAAGGAGGTGATTTCCCTGACCCGGCAAATTCTATTTAAGTCCATGATGACATTCAACGGCAACTATGTTCCAATGTTTCCACCAAAATTAGCAGTCTATTGGTTTTTAGTTCTCATATATATTATGAGAATTATTGCATATACCATTAACTTCCTGTCTGCCCAAACTTCTTGCTATTACATTTTTGGTTATACACTTGTCAAGATTCCTCATTCCATTTTGTTATGTCAATGTGTAGCTTTAAGCTCCAGATGCAGCAACTCTATGGAAAGGAGTTTTGAATTCTCTCTCAAAATTCCCTTACCATCCTGTATTTAAAATAAAATCTTAATTTTCACAAATCAAATGGGGAAATGTAGGACAAGTCACGAGTAATGTTATAAGCATCCAACAGAGAAGAAAAATAATCACAAACATATGCTTATTCCAAGAAGTCTCAGCTACCACTTCCCTCCCAGAAATATCCAGATATTTACTCACCACTGGTGTACAACAGAGCGGATACACTCAACCCTGCTAGTAGAGAAGCAGGCTGCATGTTATGCTCTATTGCCAGAAGTTAAGTTCCAATGAGAAGAACTGAAATCTATAACCCAACACAGTTTAAATACTCCACTTCACCATCTCCTGCAAACTTTTCCTTATTCTGTTCCATGCTCTTCCAGGTTTGGCCTGCTTCAAACCCTATGCTCTTTCCCCAGTTTTTTCATTCTGCCCTAAGTATTCCTCAGATATTCCAAATACTCTTCCCAATTTTCTGCTCTCAGCCCCCTTCACTCTGGGTGAATTTGCAGGCAATAACAACTTGTACTTATAATGCATCTTTAGTGTAAAGTAACTTTCCAATACGCTTCACAGAGTAACAAAAGATTAGGAGAGATAACTGAAACCTTAACACAGAGATGGCTTTATAGAAGGATTTTTATGAGGACATTCCAAAGATTAAGAGCACAACAGAAAGAAGGTTCAGTTAATAGTTTTAGAGAGGCAGGGGAGAAATGCTCCAGAAACCAGAGTTAAGGGAGCAGAGTGTATGGGTGGTGATAATGCTGCAGA
The DNA here is from genome assembly GCF_037043375.1 of Chiloscyllium plagiosum. Classification (NCBI taxonomy): domain Eukaryota; kingdom Metazoa; phylum Chordata; class Chondrichthyes; order Orectolobiformes; family Hemiscylliidae; genus Chiloscyllium; species Chiloscyllium plagiosum. Next base: position 62,858,590 of record NW_028270140.1, read on the forward strand.
ACGCAGTCAATGCAGAATTAGAGAAGTCATACATTATGAAAATATTTTGATTTAATCCATTAGGGTTCAGCATTCATTAGTGAAGGTGGAAATGATCGGCAAATATAACTCACTGTTTGATAGGTTGTAAACAGCAGAGATTTGGATAATTTTGAGTTTGCGGGGTTAAGAGGCTATTAAGGAGGACCTCATCGAATTGAATAAGAATATTTGCAGCAGTTGTGTAAAAGTGATGTTACTCATTTTAGGAAATACATTAATATTGCGTATCCCATCCGTTCCCCCATTCCTGAATTAGCTGTGAGAGAGGGTAATGCAATTGTTGGCTAGGACACAATATTTTCAATGAAGGCCATGAGCTATGACTTTGCAATATAATTGGAGGAAATTGTGGCTAGACAGCAACTTATTGCTCCTCTCTTTAATTGTTCATGGGGTCAAAGGAAGTACAGTGGATGGGGTGGGGGTTAGTCAGACAAAAACTGACCACATGTGTGCAACTTGTGTAACCAGATGCAACAGATAAATGAGGAAGACTAAATCTTTATTGAATTGTTCCAGTTGCATAGGCTTTGTGGAGGCAGGTAAGAAAGTAAGAGGAAGAGCTTAAACATAGTCCAGTGCAAGTAGAGGCAGGGATGAAGATAAAAAAATCCAGGGGAGCTTATTTAAATGCAGTTAATAAGGTGAAGGAACTTCTCATTCATGGTTTTGAATGAGATGATCATAACTCATTACAGTGTGTAAACAGACCATTCAGCCCATTGAGTCCATATCATCCCTCTAAAGTACATTTCACTTAGACTCATGTTTCTACCTTATAACCCTGCATTTCCCATGGCTAATCCCCTTAGCCTACACATCCCTAGGCACTATGGGTAATTTATCTTGGCCAATTGACCTAATCTGCACATCTCCAGAAACTGGAGCAAACCCACAGAGACTCGGGGAGAGTGTGCAAACTCCACACAGTCACCCCAGAGTGGAATCAAACCTGAGTCCCTACCACTGTGAGGCAGCAGTGCTAACCACAGAGCCAGCGTGCTGCCCTGATCTTGCTGTTCTGGTCACAACAGAAATTAAATTAAACAGAATTATACAGTGAGTGAGGAGGAAATAAATTCAAAGCATGTTGAGATGATTTCCTGATTGGGCTGCACTGAAAGATCAGCAGAACACTTGAACCTCCAGAATAGGCCTGGAAGAACCATTCCCTCACCCAAAAGGCATAATGTCAATGAGGTCAAAATTACTATCTTCTATAAAAATTGGATGATTTTCTGTTTCATCCATCCAGTCCATACAGGTCAAGCTACAAATGTGAAAATGCATGAAATATTTCAAAAGAACAATCATTTGACAAAACAATGTACAACTGAAAATCGCCTTGAATAAAGGTTGATGATCATAGGTCAGTTCTTAAAATGATTGAATACATTAAATTCCTCCTCATTTTCATAGACATGGCTCATTTTTATTTGCACTTTTTAATCAGAACTTGATTCTTTTACAATGGAAATGAGATCATGGATATATTATGAAAGCAAGTTGTGGAAGTGTAATGGACTTTAGCTGTACAAATACCCAATATGCCATCAGTTGCATAAAACATTACCAATTTGGCAGTTGTGAATTTAGAAGTTTTAATACCAAAACAATGATAAGTGTTGTGCTTGTATTTTGCCTGCACTCTCAGTTTTATGTCCCAAAGACCTGGGTTTCTAGGTTGAGTGCCCCATTCCCCTGAACTCTAGGCTTAATTTAGCTATTTCCCTGGACTCTAGGCTGTGTCTCTCTATGTTGTGGATTCTAGGCAGTATGTCCTCATGTCCCTGGACTCTTGGCTGTGTGCCCCTGTGTCCCTATGTCCCTGGACTCCAGGATGTATGTCCCCATGTTCTTAAACTCTATAATGTGTGCCCTCATGTTCCTGCACTCTAGGCTATATGTCCTCATGCCTCTGGACTTTAGCCTATATGTCCTCATGTCGGTGGACTCTAAGCTGTATGTCCCCATATCCCTGGACACTAGGTTTGTGCCCCCATGTTCTTGGACTCTAGGTTGTGTGTCTCCATGTTCCTAGACTCTTGGATGTATGTCCCATGTGCCTGGACTCCAGGCTGTGTTTCCCCATGTTCCTGGGCTCTAGGTTCTGTGTGCCCATGTCCCTGGATGCCAGGCTTTACATTCCCAAGTCCCTGGATTCTAGGCTGCATACCCCATGTCCCTGTTCTCTAGGGCATATGGCAGTTTGTTTCTGGACTCTAGGCTGTGTGTCCTAAAGTTCCTGGACTATAGGTTCGTATCTTAATGATTCTGGGCACGGATTGTATGTACCCATATTCCCAGACTCCAGGTTCTTTGTACTCATCCACAAAATTTTATGTTTAGTCAATGTGAGTTTCACCCTCTTAATTGGTCATTAAATATGGCATATTTCTGCTGAATCAGCCTACTGACTTCCCAAAAGGTGAAAGAGATATTGCAGAAGACAAGTAATTTTCAGCCTTCCAGATCGTACCAATTATAATCTTGAGGATTGAGCTATTAATTCATTTGAACTTTTCATAGCTCATGGAATTTTACATGAGCCACATAGTAACTATGGCCAGCAATCATGGCTGTGTTCTCCAAAGATCCAATGTGGGTAAAGGATCAGCACCAGAGAGACACAAAGGGAGTCAACAGCTGCAATTGAGAAACGTCAGTGAAGTTGACTTTTGAGAAATATATGCATGGGTTTTATGTTGAGCAAATGACAGTGTCAGCTGTGAGGGCTTCACTGGGAAGAGGATCTGAACTAAGGCATGATGGTCACAGCTGAAAAATGTGTTGCTGGAAAAGCGCAGCAGGTCAGGCAGCATCCAAGGAGCAGGAGAATCGACGTTTCGGGCATAAGCCCTTCTTCAGGAATGAGGAAGGTGTGCCAAGCAGGCTAAGATAAAAGGTAGGGAAGAAGGACTTGGGGGAGGGGCGTTGGGAATGCGATAAGTGGAAGGAGGTTAAGGTGAGGGTGATAGGCCGGAGAGGGGGTGGGGGCGGAGAGGTCGGGAAGAAGATTGCAGGTCAAGAAGGCGGTGCTGAATCCGAGGGTTGGGACTGAGATAAGGTGGGGGGAGGGGAAATAAGGAAGCTGGAGAAATCTGCATTCATCCCTTGTGGTTGGAGGGTTCCTAGGCGGAAGATGAGGCGCTCTTCCTCCAGGTGTCATGTTGCCATGGTCTGGCGATAGAGGAGGCCAAGGACCTGCATGTCCTTGGCAGAGTGGGAGGGGGAGTTAAAGTGTTCTGCCACGGGGCGGTTGGGTTGGTTGGTGCGGGTGTCCCAGAGGTGTTCTCTGAAACGTTCCGCTAGTAGGCGGCCTGTCTCCACAATATAGAGGAGTCCACATCGGGTGCAGCGGATGCAGTAAATGATGTGTGTGGAGGTGCAGGTGAATTTGTGATGGATATGGAAAGATCCCTTGGGGCCTTGGAGGGAAGTGAGGGGGGAGGTGTGGGCGCAAGTTTTGCATTTCTTGCAGTTCAGGGGAAGGTGCCGGGAGTGGAGGTTGGGTTGGTGGGGGGTGTGGACCTGACGAGGGCATCGCGGACGGAGTGGTCTTTCTGCCCTATCACCCTCACCTATCGCAATCCCAACACCCCACCCCCAAGGCCTTCCTCCCTACCTTTTATCTTAGCCTGCTTGGCACACCTTCCTCCTTCCTGAAGAAGGGCTTATGCCCGAAACGTCGATTCTCCTGTTCCTTGGATGCTGCCTGACCTGCTGCGCTTTTCCAGCAACACATTTTTCAGCTCTGATCTCCAGCATCTGCAGTCCTCACTTTCTCCTCCATGATAGTCACAGGGCAGGCTTCTTTTACTGAAGCAAAAGCTGTCAGAAGGTTAGTTCACCCTGATGAAGGCTCCTCCAATGAAGGAGTGGTAAGAAGGTGAAAGGAGAAGACAGCTGCTGGCCAGGGCAGTAATCAGCCAGTAAGTAATTTAAGTGTCATGGTGAAACTAAAAGCCAGAAGCACAGCAAGAAAAATATATTGTCCAAGAATCAGACGCCAAGCTGAAACTTGGGTGTACAGCCACTTCACTTACACTCAGATAGTAGAGTGCCAGTGTTGTAGAAGGGTACCTTTCAACAAGGATCAGCAACTTGGCTTCTGAGGAGATCAGTTCTAATTGGTCAGTGGCCATGCAATCCCTAAAGGACTGAGGGTCAGGATAACCCTTATGCTTCAAGATCATTTCAAGATCAGCAACGGATCTGTGTGTTACCCCTTAGCCCAGCACTGTGGAAAAGTGGACATGTTTGTAGAGTTCATTGCTAGTCTGAGTTTGATTTGAGTTTGATTTTATTATTCTGGTAACGGATGTATATGACTGTACTTGATTGCTAAAGACTGTGGATGGAGCTGGGAGTAAAGGAAGTACAGATATTGTTAGAGAAGATGTGAGCTGGTACATGTGTGAGCAAAAATTCTTGTAAATTCTGATAAGTTTTAAAGCATTATCAATGAATGTGTGTGAATTTAAAATTAATATCATCGCTGTATTATTCGACTCAATTTCACACAGATTGACATGCTCCTCAAATGTCTTTTATGGTACCCCATGTAAACATTAATATTTAACTATGAAGGTTTAACCCCTTACTCACTGTCCCCTACCCAAAAGCATTCTCAGATTTCTTGGATGACATCGAGGATATACGTGCTTCCTGATCATAGTCTGAAAGGATTAGTGTAGGGGTGGAATGCAATGGCAGATTCTCTGCCGGCAAGAACATTTCTGGGTCTTCATCAGAAAATAGAAGGGCATTATCCATGGTTAGAAAATAGACTTCAGGTACAGGATACATAAAAGTTGTCTACATGGCACTATCGTGTTCAGGCTCCTGCCACTTTGGCTATGTTCCGTGTATTTATAGAGTCATAGAGTCCTACAGCATGGAGACATGCCCTTTGGCCCAAACTGATCCATATTGATTAAAATGTGCATCCACGCTAACTCCATTTCCCTGCACTTGGTCCACATCCTTCTAAACCTTTCTTATCCGTGTATTTGTCCAAATGCTGTTTAAATGTTTTTAATGTACCCACCTCAACCACTTTCAATGGCACACCACTATCTATGTAGAAACGTTGCCCCTCAAGTTCCCTTTTATTCTTTACCCTCTAACCTTAAACTGAATGCCCTCTCGTCCACAATTCTCCAACCCTGGGAAAAAGACTGAGTGTATGCCTCCCATGATCTTATACACCTCTATAAGATCCCCCCTCAGTCTCCTATGCTCTGAAGCAAAAAGCCCTAGTTTGCCCAACCTGTCTCTATAACCCAGACCATTGATTCCTGGCAACATTCTTGTACAGTTCTTCTGCACTCTTTCCAGTTTAACAACATCTTTTCTATAGCAAGGTGACCTACCATTCACCATGAAACTTCTTGGTTTCTGAGCTTTTTTTCAAAAGTTGAATCCTCCTTGTAGAGGTGATCTCCATCATTAACCAGAGCTTGTCCATGATAGTCTGCCATAAACTTCAAGGAAATATTTTGTCCGCACTCTCAAGTTTCTTTTAAAACTTAATTTCATCACTAATTAATAAACATAATACAATCATAAAATTAAATGAATTGCTGCAGAAAGTTTACCTCTGGGAATACTTTACATTGAATCTGGAGCTCTGAATACTTTTGTGAAAGGAAGATTCTTCTCCCCATCAATGTGTTTTTTTACTGAAAAGTTTTGACGAAGAGTCATCTAGACTCAAAACATCTCCTTGCTCTGTCTCCATGGATACTGCCTGAGCCACTGTGATTTCCAAGCATTTTTCTTCAGTACAGATTCCAGCAGTAATTTGTTCCTATCATTTTACTGTGTCAATTGTATGAGCACAATCTCTGCCTCTGTAGAGGATTTTCTAAGTCTGCTGCAACCTTTTTTTGCTAGTTTTTAAGAGTTGACTGCATTAATTGATTTTAGATCAGCAATCTCTTTAAGTTAGGGAGACTGCTCCAATTCTTGTCAAACTTTGGCATGTTCAGACTCCTTTTGGTGTTCAATTTTAAGCTCCAACAAGGCACGATGCAGTTCTTAAAGCTTTACAGTTTAATCCTCTGGTAAAGTCTCATGCATACATGGTATATCGATGAGATGTATTTTAACATTCGAGCTGGCATTGCTGTAACTCAATAACTTGCGAATGAATAATGCAGTTTTAACTTTGGCATGCCTTTTTCACTAAATAGCTTTTGGCTAGCTGAACTTAGTTTTCAACTTCTTTCAATGCCATTGAAATTTGTATGTTTTTCACTAAGTGAATCAAATTAATGTTGATGTTTTCAGTGCATTGTAATGATGTGGTTCATGTAATGGCTTAATTTCTTCCCATTCTATATAAGTGCTTGTGCATGTAGAAAATTGGACACTTGTATGGTTGGGCTGCAGGCAGCCTCAGTGTTGGAGTAATTGGACAGGTTAGGAGCATACAAAAGGGAGCTCGGAAGGTTGGATTGATCATTGGGAATTGGCTAGTCGGGCCTATTTGACACAGCAAGGAGGCATTTAATGTCTGAACCAGCTCAATCCCTCAATTCAGTTTAATTTGTGGGTTTCCTGAGATTTGAGTAACAGAGCTGGACAGACGAAAATTTCAAATGCTTAATAAAAATGAAGTATGCAACCTCATGACAATAGTTCCATTTTCCATATGTGAGCAGATTGGCTGCCAATACCCAATGAACTTTCATTAAAGATGATATTGGATAGGTGGATTGAGATTGATTCATGATAATACTTCAGCATCTACACCCCACACCCATCAGACCCAAACTTCCCTTCACTTTGGAGTTAAATTTCCCCTTCATATCCTCATAATTCTAGGTTTGAGCAATAAATCTTGACTTCAAATTCCTGGATTTTGAGTAATATATTGTCCTGGAATCTGAACTATGCATCACATAAGGAGATTGGAATTCAGTGATTCTGCAGCAATTAGGAACTCTGGTAAAAAATAACTCACAAATTGTCATTTGACTGTCTTTTTACAAAGTGCCTGGTGTTCCCAGTAACTGAACCTGGGGTGTTCCATTTTTAAATCTTGGAAGAAGTATTATCTGGTTGCTGCAATCACAAATGATTGAAGCTTAAGTAAGATCTGTCCTTTATGCCAATGGAAATTGCTGGTTCCTGATTAAGGTGTTCTGATTGCTATGTGAGTGTAATCGATTCTACCCTAAACCTCTAGAAAACCAGTAATGGTAGCAAAGCATAATATTTTCGAGGAGAAAGTGAGGACTGCAGATGCTGGAGATCAGAGCTGAAAATGTGTTGCCGGAAAAGCGCAGCCGGTCAGGCAGCATCCAAGGAGCAGGAGAATCGACGTTTTGGGCATGAGCCCTTCTTCAGGAATGAGGAAAGTATGTCCAGCAGGCTAAGATAAAAGATAGGGAGGAGGGACTTGGGGAGGGGCATTGGAAATGCGATAGGTGGAAGGAGGTCAAGGTGAGGGTGATAGGCCGGAATTGGGGGTGGGGGCGGAGAGGTCAGGAAGAAGATTGCAGGTTAGACAGGCTGTGCTGAGTTTGAGGGATTTGACTGAGACAAGGTGGGGGGAGGGGAAATGAGGAAACTGGAGAAATCTGAGTTCATCCTTTGTGGTTGGAGGGTTCCTAGGCGGAAGATGAGGCACTCTTCCTCCAACCGTCGTGTTGCTATGGTCTGGGCAAAGAGATGAATTAGTGGGAACTTGCAAAGACAGCATGTTACCTCCTTGATGCAATAACGAGTTAACATCTTTGAATTGCCACAGAATAGACTTCTGAAACAATCTGCTTGCATAGAAATTCAGGGCAGCTATTACCTTCGGCCAATCAGACGGGATTGCCATCCACTCCCTGTGGCCGTATGCCCTTGTCTAACGGTTGGCACTGGTGTGTCGCAATAATTTGGATATCCAGATATCTCTTCTATACCAGCTATAAGTCATCCACTCTTAAGTACAGTGAAGCTTTCAAGATCCTGCTTCTTCCAAGAGCTCACCTTTGATGTACTAGCTCTTATCTTATCTCCTTCTGCTTCTCGAGACAGTGTGGCAGCATGTGGTGACCACTGCTGCTGTTTCTATTCATATTGGAGCCTTCAACAAGGATTCCTTAACAGCTGAATGAGCATAGGAAAAATGGCATGGGTATTCTGTTCTCTGCTATGATCCCTTTGACTCCATGAAGACCTGCAAGAATAGTAAATAAATGCATACAGTCCTATTAATGGCATACACCATCCCTGACATGATACCTGAGGTTATGTGCTTACTGAGGTTGGTCTTGTACTTGATCAAGTCCTCAAACACCATGTGCATCATGTGACTCTGCATTACTGCATGGCTTGAGAGACAACGTGGCTATGGGTGGCACGGTGGCTCAGGAGTTAGCAGTGCTGCCTCACAGTGCCAGGGACCCAGGATCGATTCCAGCTTTGGGCGAACGTGTGGAGTTTGCACATTCTCCCCATGTCTGTGTGGGTTTCCTCTGGGTGCTGTGGTTTCCTCCCACACTCCAAAGATGTGCAGGTTAGGTGAATTGGATGTGCTAAATTGCCCATAGCATTCAGGAATGTGTAGGTTAGGTGCAGTAATCGGGGTAAATATAGGGTAGGGGGAATGGGTCTGGGTTGGTTACTCTTTGGAAGGTCGATATGGACTTGTTAGGCCAAAGAGCCTGTTTCCATACTGTAGGGAGTTGATTCTATGCTATGACAGCTCCTAGCCACCAACATCACAGGAGCTTTGCAGCATCTAAGATACCTGTTGATTTTACAGTATCCTTTCCCATCACATTTGGGATCCTGATTTAATTTATGTCACCCAAAAAGGGTGCATGAAGCAAATGCCAGAAGTACCCGCCTCCCTGAGCTCTACTGCACCAGACTTCTTCTACTAGTGTATAATACCATAGCTTGTAGTTCTGGTGACAAACTGCCATTGCCAATGGGAAGATGTTTTATTGACTCTTGTACACCTGAGAGATCAGGTCACAATGTACTTTCACTCCGTAATTTAGGAGCTAGGTTACAATAATTGATTGAGTTACTCCATTGACAGACCTTTCAAAGCCCCAGACTATTTATGATCCACCTTTCAATTGTTTGTGGTCTGTCCTCCAGACTAAATTTACAAAACATTCCCAACTGACTAAGCAGAAAAACCACAAGACCAGAACTGATTTTGCTTTACTTCCAGGACTAAAAATGGTCCAATTCCCAGACTGAAAGGAGGTTGATCCAGGACTTGAATTGTACCAAATGACTGACTAACCCTGGTCAGCCCTCCAATTAGAAATGGCTTAGCCACAGTATTGGCTGTGACAGCACTCATTGTCTGACAGGAGTCCACCTTGTTCCTACTGATCCACTGTTCACAAAATTTCAAGTCCTTCATCCACATGCACACTGTGTTCATGTTGACACAGTACTGTACCCTACAGTACTTTGACACACTGAACTATCTCTTTCAGTGATAAGTGGCTGTTATCCCTTATGCACTCAGCAGGTCTGGCAGCATTTGTGGAGAGCAAAACAGAGTTATGTTTCAAGTTTAGTGATCCTTCACCAGAACTTTTGGTCAGAACTGGCAAATTTCTAATGAAGGGTCATCTCTGAACAGCATGCTAATATGTTGCTGTTTTTTAGTTGGATTCTGTGATGGACCAGGAAAATATTCTGCCTTTACCCACTTGGATGTGCCTATTGCAGTTATAAAGTTTTCAGCAGATGTGAAAACAATAAATTTACAATATTTCAATAGAGAGAGAAAAGGCAAAGAACTTGCATGAACTGAAGGTTTAGTCATCAGGTACATGTTTTCTTTAATAAAATAAAAGAACTGTGGATGTGGGATCTGAACAAAAAAGGGGCTGAAGTAACTCCGCTGTTATGGCAGCAACAGTAGAGAAAAAAGAGTTAAGGTTTTGAGGACCGTGACCTTTCGTTAGAATTTGCCAGTTCTGTCCAAAGGTTCTGATGAAGGATCACTGGACTTGAAACATTAACTCTCTGTTTTGGTCACTGCAGATCCTGCCAGACTTGCTGAGCTTTTCCAACATATTCTGTGTTTGTTATTTGCAATGGAGTATCTGAAGAGTAGAGCATCCCAACTGTGTAGACGTTAATGGTGAATGTGAGTTCAGTGAGTTCTGTAATTATTGAGGCACAAATGCATGCATTTGAAGTTCTTGACACCTGGTATTGAGAAGGATGACTCACCTTCTAAGGAGGGAGAACTTAATTGCTCAATGGCAAGAAATTGATTTTTGGATAGTTCCCTGATTACATTCCTATTTCAACATTCTTCTCACCTTTTTTAGAAGCAGAAAATCACATTCTGAGAGTGCCAATGCTCTGTGTAGTTTTGAACGGCCTTAAAGGGATTTGATTTACACTTCCAGTGTTGAAATGAAGAGAAACTAGAGCTTGCAATAATTAATATTGCTGCATCAGACAGACTAAGTCATACTGCTGCTTAGTAACTATTATAGAATCATACAATGATACAGCACAAGACAAGTGATTTGGGTGGAACTGAGGAATAATTGGGATTGTATTATAGACCCCTTAACAGTCAGAGGGAAATTGAGAAACAAACTTGTAAGGAGATCTCAGCTATCTGTAAGAATAATAGGGTAGTTATGGTGTGGGGTTTTAACTTTCCAAACATCGACTGGGACTGCCATAGTGTCGAAGGTTTAGATGGAGAGGAATTTCTTAAGTGTGTACAAGACAATTTTCTGATTCAGTATATGGATGTATCTACTAGAGAAGGTGCAAAACTTGACCTACTCTTGGGAAATAAGGCAGGGCAGGTGACTGAGTGTCAGTGGGGGAACACTTTGGGGCCAGTGACCATAATTCTATTTGTTTTAAAATTGTGATGGAAAAGGATTGACTAGATGTAAAAGTTGAAGTTCTAAATTGGATAAAGTCCAATTTTGACGGTATTAAGCAAGAACTTTCGAAAGCTAGTTGGAGGCAGATGTTCGCAGGTAAAGGGCGGCTGGAAAATGGGAAGCCTTCAGAAATGAGATAACAAGAATTCAGAGAAAGTATATTCCTATCAGGGTGAAAGGAAAGGCTGGTAGGTATAGGGAATGCTGGATGAATAAAGAAATTGAGGGTTTGGTTAAGAAAAAGAAGGAAGCATATGTCAGGTATAGACAGGATAGATCGAGTGAATCCTTAGAAGAGTATAAAGGAAGTAGGAGTATACTTAAGTGGGAAATCAGGAGGGCAAAAAGGGGACATGAGATAGCGTTGGCAAATAGAATTAAGGAGAATCCAAAGGGTTTTTACAAATATATTAAGGACAAAAGGGTAATTAGGAGAGAATTGGACCCCTCAAAGATCAGCAAGGCGGCCTTTGTGTGGAGCCACAGAAAATGGGGGAGATACTAAATGAATATTTTGCATCAGTATTTACTGTGGAAAAGAATATGGAAGATATAGACTGTAGGGAAATAGATGGTGACATCTTGCAAAATGTCCAGATTACAGAGGAAGAAGTGCTGGATGTCTTGAAACGGTTAACGGATAAATCCCCAGGACCTGATCAGGTGTACCCGAGAACTTTGTGGGAAGCTAGAGAAGTGATTGCTGGGCCACTTGCTGAGATATTTGTATCATCGATAGTCACAGGTGAGGTGCCAGAAGACTGGAGGTTAGCAAACGTGGTGCCACTGTTTAAGAAGGGCGGTGAAGACAAGCCAGGGATCTATAGACCGGTGAGCCTGACATTGGTGGTGGGCACATTCTTGGAGGGAATCCTGAGGGACACGATGTACATGAATTTGGAAAGGCAAGGACTGATTAGGGACAGTCAACATGGCTTTGTACATGGGAAATCATGTCTCACAAACGTAATTGAGTTTTTTGAAGAAGTAACAAAGAGGATTAATGAGGGCAGAGCAGCAGATGTGATCTATATGGACTTCAGTAAGGCATTTGACAAGTCTCCTCATGGGAGACTGATTAGCAAGGTTAGAGCTCATGGAATACAGGGAGAACTAGCCATTTGGATACAGAACTATCTCAAAGGTAGAAGACAGAGGGTGGTGGTGGAGGGTTGTTTTTCAGACTGGAGGCCTGTGACCAGTGGAGTGCCACAAGGATCAGTGCTGGGTCCTCTACTTTTTGTCATTTACATAAATGATTTGGATGCGAGCATAAGAGGTATAGTTAGTAAGTTTGCTAATGACACCAAAATTGGAGGTGTAGTGGACAGCGAAGAAGGTTACCTCAGATTACAACAGGATCTGGACCAGATGGGCCAATGGGCTGAGAAGTGGCAGATGGAGTTTAATTCAGATAAACGCGAGGTGCTGCATTTTGGGAAAGCAAATCTTAGCAGGACTTATACATTCAATGGTAAGGTCCTAGGGAGCGTTGCTGAACAAAGAGACCTTGGAGTGCAGGTTTATTGCTCCTTGAAATTGGAGTCGCAGGTAGATAGGATAGTAAAGAAGGCATTTGGTATGCTTTCTTTTATTGGTCAGAGTATTGAGTACAGGAGTTGGGAGGTCATGTTGCGACTGTACAGGGCATTGGTTTGGCCACTGTTGGAATATTGCGTGCAATTCTGGTCTCCTTCCTATCGGAAAGATGTTGTGAAATTTGAAAGGTTCAAAAAAGATTTACAATGATATTGCCAGCATTGGAGATTTTGAGCTACAGGGAGAGGCTGAACAGGCTGGGGCTGTTTTCCCTGGAGCGTCAGAGGCTGAGGGGTGACCTTATAGAGGTTTACAAAATTATGAGGGGCATGGATAGGATAAATAGACAAAGTCATTTCCCTGGGGTCGGGGAGTCCAGAACTAGAGGGCGTAGGTTTAAGGTGAGAGGGGAAAGATATAAAAGAGACCTAAGGGGCAACTTTTTCACGCAGAGGGTGGTACGTGTATGGGATGAGCTGCCAGAGGATGTGGTGGAGGCTGGTACAATTGCAACATTTAAGAGGCATTTGGATGGGTAAATGAATAGGAAGGGTTTGGAGGGATAAGGGCAGGGTGCTGGCAGGTGGGACTAGATTGGGTTGGGATATCTGGTCGGCGTGGACTGGTTGGACTGAAGGGTCTGTTTCTGTGCTGTACATCTCTATGACTCTTTGGTTCTAAGGCAAAATTATCCAGTCCATCTTGTCTGTGTCACCTCTTTGGCAAAGCTACCAAACTAGACCAAGTCCTCAATCCTTTTTCCAAAAATATGTAGTTTTTTCCCCTTTGTGTATTTATCCAATCCCCATCTGAAACATATTATTGAGTCTACTTCCATTACCATTGCAGGCAGTGTGACTTGCTTTGGAACTAGTTGCTGTGTGAAAATTGTTAATGCACGTCACCTCAAGTTCTTTTGTCAGTTAGCTCTTTCTCTATATATTTTTAATAAAATTGCCAGTACCTACTGCAAGACATGAAATACTGCTTACCCAGACTGCAATCATCAGAAAGTATTGCACAATTTTTGAAAAACTGTTTATCACCGCTTCCACTCCAAAACCATACAAGTCTTTTGTACTATGTTGATAACAAAACAAATTATGTTTCCATACAGCAGAATAGTAAGTTGTAAAAGGAACTGACTTATTATGGGGCATTATTACATTCACCCAATAATCCACGATGATAAAATTTAAGTAGGATACAGATGTCAACTGAACTCCTCTGTTTAATGCTCATACTTATCACTGTCATCCAAAAAAGCAAGTTAAATTGTCCTACACTACAGTAATAACTGATCAGTGATAGCACAATAAAAAGAGTTACATTCATCTAATGTACAGAGTGTTTCTCATGGAGATGATAAGATTTGATGCTGTAATTGACCTGACCAAATGTAAAATCCAACAAAAGAAAATGTTTCAGAGATTGAAATCAATTTATAGGCATCTGGTCATAATCTGCACAGGAACATATTCCTCATGTATACAAGAGAAAGCTTTTCTTCAAGCATAAGTCAAATTCAATACAACGCTCTGCCTCTTAAAGCTGAACTTGAAGCCAGGTCAACATGAGGAAATTTAATTCTTAAATCAAGGGACAGTTGACAGTGACAACATAATCAACTAATTTCCCACAATGGATATTTATCCGACTATACTGGGTATTGAGTATTCATTGGTGGTAATGCTACTGCCATATCTGATGCCAGGGAGCATCACTTTAAGCAGATTTATGTGAAAACAGTGCTTATTAGTATTGCATAATACATTGTTCAGCAATTTAGAACTAATAAGCTTCCATGATTTTCTGTCAGGAGATGGTAGAAGATTAATTTTATTTTTCACTTATAACAAATGTTCTGTTCAGATTCATCTAACTCATTCTACCATTTCATCAAACATTGACATGCCATGCATTTAATTTTCACAACATAACATTTATCTTTTGCCAGTGTACTCCCAACCATAATGGTGAATACCTTGGAGGGGAACTTGAAGGTGGTGGTGTTTCCTTATATCTGCTGCCATTGCCCTGATTAAATTCTATAGCATATTGAATTAACTGAGTCAAATAATTTAGAATTACAGCAAATTCTGACTAACACACTATTAAAAAATAATGCTTCTTATTTCTCTAATAGTGTAAACAAGTTGAACCAATCATAACAAGTCTGTCCCCCGCACCCATACGTAGTATGTCATCTCCATTGCAGATTTTTAAAATACATTCATTTGTGGGATGTGGGTATCATTGGCTGGGCCAGCATTTATTGCCTGTCTCTAGTTGTCCTTGAGAAGATGGTGGTGAGCTACCTTCTTGAACCGCTGCAGTGCACCAACTGTAGGTTGACCCACAATGCCTTTGGGGAGGGAATTCCATGATTTTGATGCAGCAACAGTGAAGGAATGGTGATATATTTCTAAGTGAGACTGCTGAGTGGCTTGGAGAGGAACTTGAAGATGGTGGTGTTCCCATATGTCTGCTGCCCTTTCCTTCAAGATGGAAGTAGTCATGGATTTGAAAGGTGCTGTCTAAGAATCTTTGGTGAATTTCTACAGTGCATCTTGTAGGTAGTGTACACTGCTGCTACTGAGCATCAGTGAGGGAGGGAGTGGACGCTTGTGGATGTAGTGCCAATCAAGCGGGCTACTTGGTCCTGGATGGTGTCAAGCATCTTGAATGTTGCTGGGGCTGCACTCATCAGGCAGATGGGAAGCATTCCATTATACCCCTGAATTGTGCCTTGCAGATGGTGGACAGGCTTTAGGGAGTCAGGAGTTACTTGCTACAGCATTCCTAACCTCTAACCTGATATTATAGCCACTGTGTTTATGTGGTGAGTCCAGTTGAGTTTCTGCTCAATGATGATCCCCAAGATGTTGATAATGGGGGCTTCAGTGATGTTAATGTCACTGAATGTCAAGGGGTGGTCATAACATTTTCTTTGATTGGTGATGGTCCTAGCCTGGCATTTGTGTGGCGCAAATGTTACTTGCCACTTGTCATTCCAAGCCTGGATATTGTCTAGGTCTTGTTGCATTTGAACATGGACTGCTTCAGTATCTAAGGAGTCATGAATGGTGCTGAACATTGTGCAGTAATCTGCAAACACCCTCACTGCAATCTTATAATGGAGGGAAGGTCATTGATGTAATGTCAGGCTGAGAACATTACCCTGAGGAACACCTGCAGAGTTGTCCTGGAGCTGAGATGACTGACCTCCAATAAGCACAACCATCTTCCTATGTGTCAGGTATGACCATTGGAGAGTTTTCCCTCTGACACCCATTGATTCCAGGTTTGCTAGGGCTCCTTGATCCCACACTCGGTCGAGTGCAGACTTGATGTCAAGGGCTGTCACTCTCACCTTACCTCTGGAATTCAGGTCTTTCATCCATGTTTGAACCAAGGCTGTAATAAGGTAAAAACCGGAGTGCCCTTGGCAGAATCCAAACTGGGCATCACTGAGCAGGTTATTGCTGAGCAGGTGACGCTTGATAGCACTGTAGATGTCACAGTTTTCATTACTTTATGATGATATGAGTGGATTGATGGGGTGGTAATTGGTCAGGTTGGATTTGTCCAAAGGAGGTGGTGGTAAGTTACAATTCACTCAGGAAAGACAGTTAGCTTTGTCAAAATACATGTTACATGGATCTATGGAAGGTGAAGGCTGAGGACCCAATGATGTTTCCATCACATGCTGACCAGGAATGTCACCCACTCATACTGACTGTCATTGGCGTATGTCGACACAGTTTGTAGGCTGATACTCAACACAATGTTATGGACACACCTTTCTTGGTGTCATAGAGTCATAGAGGTGTACAGCACAGAAATAGACTCTTCGGTCCAACCCACCCATGCCCACCAGATATCCCAACCCAATCTAGTCCCACCTGCCAGCATGCAGCCCATATTCCTCCAAATCCTTCCTATTCATATACTCATCCAAATGCCTTTTAAACGTTGCAATTGCACCAGCCTCTAACCACTTCCTCTAGCAGCTCATTCCATACATGTTCTACTCTCTGCGTGAAAAGGTTGGCCCTTAGGTCCCTTTTATATCTTTCCCCTCTCACCCTAAACCTATGCTCTCTAGTTCTGGACTCCCAGCCCTGGGGAAAAGACTTTGTCTATTTATCCTATCCATGTCCCTCATAATTTTGTAAACCTCTATAAGGTCACCCCTCAGCCCCAGTCTGTCCAGCCTCTCCCTATAGCTCAAATCCTCCAACCCTGGCAACATCCTTGTAAATCTTTTCTGAACCCTTTCAAGTTGCACAACATCCTTCCAATAGCAAGGAGACCAGAATTGCATGCAATATTCTAACAGTGGCCTAACCAATGTCCTGTACAGCCGCAACATGACCTCCCAACTCCTGTACTCAATACTCTGACCAATAAAAGAAAGCATACCAAACACCTTCTTCACTATCCTATCTACCTGCGACTCCACTTTCAAGGAGCTATGAACCTGCACTCCAAGGTCTCTTTGTTCGGCAACACTCCTTAGGACCTTACCATTAAGTGAATAAGTTCTGCGAAGATTTGCTTTCCCAAAATGCAGCACCTCGCGTTTATCTGAATTAAACTCCATCTGCCACTTCTCAGCCCATTGGCCCATCTGGTCCAGATCCTGTTGTAATCTGAGGTAACCTTCTTCGCTGTCCACTACACCTCTAATTTTGGTGTCATCTGCAAACTTACTAACTGTACCTCTTATGCTCGCATCCAAATCATTTATGTAAATGACAAAAAGTAGAGTACCCAGCACCGATCCTTGTGGCACTCCACTGGTCACAGGCCTCCAGTCTGAAAAACAACCCTCCACCACCACCCTCCATCTTCTACCTTTGAGGCAGTTCTGTATCCAAATGGCTAGTTCTCCCTGTGAGATCTAACCTTGCTAACCAGTCTCCCATGGGGAACCTTGTCGAACGCCTTACTGAAGTCCATATAGATCACATCTACTGCTCTGCTCTCATTAATCCTCTTTGTTACTTCTTCAAAAAACTCAATTACGTTTGTGAGACATGATTTCCCATGCACAAAGCCATGTTGACTATCCCTAATCAGTCCTTGCCTTTCCAAATACATGTACATCCTGTCCCTCAGGATTCCCTCCAACAACTTGCCCACCACCGAGATCAGGCTCACCGGTCAATAGTTCCCTGGCTTGTCTTTACCGCCCTTCTTAAACAGTGGCACCACGTTTGCCAACCTCCAGTTTTCCGGCACCTCACCTGTGACTATCAATGATACAAATTTCTCAGAAAGAGGACCAGCAATCACTTCTCTAGCTTCCCACAGAGTTCTTGTGTACACCTGATCAGGTGCTGGGGATTTAACCACTTTTAACCATTTCAAGACATCCAGCACTTCCTCCTCTAATCTGGACATTTTGCAAGGTGTCACCATCTATTTCCCTACAGTCTATATTACCCATATCCTTTTCCACAGTAAATACTGATGCAATATATTCATTTAGTATCTCCCCCATTTTCTGTGGCTCCACACAAAGGCCGCCTTGCTGATCTTTGAGGGGCCCTATTCTCTCCCTAATTACCCTTTTGTCCTTAATATATTTGTAAAAACCCTTTGGATTCTCCTTAATTCTATTTGCCAACGCTATCTCATGTCCCCTTTTGCCCTCCTGATTTCCCACTTAAGTATACTCCTACTGCCTTTATACTCTTCTAAGGATTCTCTCGATCTATCCTGTCTATACCTGACATATGCTTCCTTTTTCTTAACCAAACCCTCAATTTCTTTAGTCATCCAGCATTCCCTATACCTACCAGCCTTTCCTTTCACCCTAATAGGAATATACTTTCTCTGGATTCTCGTTATCTCATTTCTGAAGGCTTCCCATTTTCCAGCTGTCCCTTTACCTGTGAACATTTGCCCCCAACCAGCTTTCGAAAGTTCTTGCTTAATACCGTCAAAATTGGACTTTATCCAATTTAGAACTTCAACTTTTAGATCTAATCTATCCTTTTCCATTACTATTTTAAATCTAATAAAATTATGGTCGCTGGCCCCAAAGTGCTCCCACATTGACACCTAAGTCACCTGCCCTGCCTTATTTCCCAACAGTAGGTCAAGCTTTGCTCCTTCTCTAGTAGATACATCCACATACTGAATTAGAAAGTTTTCTTATACACACTCTCCATCTAAACCCTCAACACTATGGCAGTCTCAGTCTATATTTGGAAAATTAATATCCCCTACCATGACCACCCTATTATTCTTACAGAGAGCTGAGATCTCCTTACAAGTTTGTTTCTCAAGGTCCCTCTGACTATTAGGGGGTCTATATTAAATCCCAATAAGGTGATCATCCCTGTCTTATTTCTCAGTTCCACCCAAATAACCTCCCTGGATGTATTTCCAGGAATATCCTCCCTCAGCACAGCTGTAATGCTATCCCTTATCAAAATGCCACCCCGCCTCTCTTGCCTCCCTTTCTATCCTTCCTGTAGCATTTTTAACCTGGAACATTGAACTGCCAGTACTGCCCATCCCTGAGCCATGTTTCTGTAATTGCTATGATATCCCAGTCCCATGTTCCTAACAATGCCCTGAGTTCATCTGCCTTCCCTGTTAGGCCCCTTACATTGAAATAAATGCAGTTTAATTTATTTGTCCTACCTTGTCCCTGCCTGCCTTGACTGTTTGACTCACTTTTGTTCTCAACTGTACCAGTCTCAGATTGATCTCTTTCCTCACTATCTCCCTGGGTCCCATCCCCTCACCTTGCTAGTTTAAATCCTCCCGAGCAGCTCTAGCAATACTCCCTGCTGGTATATTAGTCCCCTTCCAATTTAGGTGCAATCTGTCCTTCTTGTACAGGTCACTTCTACCCCAAAAGAGATTCCAATGGTCCAAACATGAGAATCTTTCTCCTATACACCAGCTCCTCAGCCATGCATTCATCTGCTCTATCCTCCTATTCCTGCCCTCACTAGCTCGTAGCACCGGGAGTAATCCAGATAGTACTACTCTCGAGGACTTCCTTTTTAAATTCCTGCCTAACTCTTTGTAATCTCCCTTCAGAATCTCAACCTTTTCCCTTCCTAGGTCGTTAGTTCCAATGTGGGTAATGACCTCTTGCTGGCCCCTCTCCCTTTGAGAACATCAAGGATATAGTTTCTGACTCAGAGATGTTACCCACACCACCACAAGACTGCTGATAGAAAATAAGTAACCACAATCAAACAAACCTGGCAACAGGTCAAAGAGACAGTGGGGTTAAGAGCATAGATACATTAGGGACAGACAAAGGCCATTCTGCTTGTGTAGCCTGTTCTACCATAGAACTGCATCACAG
The DNA here is from genome assembly GCF_037043375.1 of Chiloscyllium plagiosum. Classification (NCBI taxonomy): domain Eukaryota; kingdom Metazoa; phylum Chordata; class Chondrichthyes; order Orectolobiformes; family Hemiscylliidae; genus Chiloscyllium; species Chiloscyllium plagiosum. The sequence continues at coordinate 62,878,399 of NW_028270140.1, forward strand.
TTTAATTTACCTGCTTTCTCACCATACCCTTACCAACTAAAAGTCTACCTATTAAAGTTCTGAAAGCTCCAACTGAGCCAGCAAACATGATCTTTCAGAGAAGACTATTCCAGTTATCACCATCTTTTGCATTACGAAGTGTTTCATGCTGAATGACCTGGCTCTGACTAAATGGTCATGATTCTTATTCAGAATTTACCAATCAAAGGAAATTGTTTCTGTGTTCTTAAGCTTCATTATTATCCTTTTGACCGTCAATGTAAAACATAACACTACTGATTCCTTGAAATTTTAATTTTCATTGCTATCCCTTTGTTTCAATTCTATCACAATAATGAAACATTCCAGATCCAAGAATATCTTTCCTGCAACACAAAGAAAGTGCATAAATCATTGCATAACGTAGACTCTCATTTCCATGAAAGCACTGGAGAATGCTTAGTCTTCTAAACAAAAGCTCTGTAAAACTTAAAAACTGTGGTGATTCCTTAATCATTTCTTTCCATATTGTAAATATTCTAAAATGGCTTATAAAAAGGACCAGATAATATTAGAAATAATTCTTATTCATGGTCCACTGCTTTTAGATTTCTGGTTCTTCTTGTGTCAGTGCAAGAAAATGGCTGGGAGTTGTGGTAAATATTTTGTCATTCACATTACTTTCTCAGTGATAATTGTCAAGTGGATTTAAATAAGTATTAATAACCATTAGCTGGACAACATTAAATTAATGGATCAATTGTCAGCTCTGCAATAGATTCCACTGGTACAAGTTCTTAACTTAAGTTTAAAGTTTATACAATGGTGTAGAATTGTTAATAATGAGTTAGAGCCCATATACATCTGTCTTGAGTTTTAAACTCAAACAATTCAAAATTGTTGCTTTTCTTTAATTCCATGGTCATTATAAAACATTTCCTGTTTTGTGTATTGCAAAATTTGTACTCATTACATTTCCTACAACCTTGGAGTACCTTTTACTTTTATGGTTGGTTTGTAGTGATTGTTTTCCTTTTTTTGTTGTCATGGTTTTGTAACAAGTATTTTAACACTGTCACATGAACTAATGAGTTCTTCATTTCATAAATTGCATTTTTTCTGCTTTAATGATTGTTTAAAACTAGAAGAAGATCATTTTATCCCAATGTTTCAGTGCAGTGTCATTTGTTAGGAAATTGAACCATCCTGAAAATGTAACAAAATAATCCCCAGTGATCTGAGAACTGATCCAGGAAAATAATGTGAGGGTTTCCGTTTGAGGAGTATAGCACTTTGAGCAGAAAAGCTGTAATCCTCGGTTGTTCTGGGTATATTTTGTTTGGCTGTTAGCCTAAATTAATTAATCTTTCAGAACTCCTGTACTCTACATCAATTCTTTCAGCCTCTGACAGTTGAACGGATATTGTCTGGAGATGATTAGTCTAACTCAGTTATGAAAAATAGTGTACCTGGAAAAATGATAAACTGAAGCCCACTGTGCAAGAAAATAGGTAATCTACTAATTTTTTCCAAGGAAGTCACATTGAAGTTTTCATAGTAAAAATTGTCTCTGATATCAATTGAATTCTTCTTTCATATATTTGAACATGTTACGCTAGTCAGGCTTCTCACGATCATCTCATTTGAATTTGGAAGAATAACACTGGAATTCATAGAGAAACAACATAAAGCATTGTGATGAGCTCATAGTCCTTGTGTCATAGTAATACACTGTATACTTAAATATAAAATACTACCATACTAAAACTAAATGTGACTGTGCCGATTTCAGAGTTTGGCTTCAAATAAAGCCATGATGTATACTGAGGCTGCATTATTCACTGTCTGCATTTTTTACGTGCTTTATTTTATGAAAATTTAGATAATGGCATAAAAAATAGAAAATGAAATTCTGTTATTAATCACAATTATTTCCAGTAAGCATTTTAAATCAGTTTTTAACCAGTGGACCTGAATTCGTCCAGTTTTGAATTGTACGTTTCTGTGTTGTATTGTAGAAAACAATGCTTCTAAGTAAAAGTTTCAACGCGTGTGAAAATGACCAAACTGAAGTTGCTTGGTGAATTAATTTAACATTTTTCCACATTATGCTCCTTCTGTGACCTTCAGTTCAATAACATAACCAGTCAATTTTTTTTGCAACAATTTTGCATTCACTTCATGGCTTACTTTGCTAGCCAACTTTATTTATCATGTACTTTGATATTGGTCATTTTCCTTTAAAATTAATTCTTTTTAAAGTTTAACTAAAATTAAAATATTTCAAGGAATATGTTGAAGTAAAACTGAATTTAATCTCTAAGGTCTTTGCAATAGTCTAAGGACTGGCAATATCACTTGTGCCAGTTGCGGTTTTTCTGTTATTTTAACCAGTGATATGGTAATATAGAGCAGAGTGCACTGACTCTTTAACTTACTTAAAGATTGGAAGACCTAATAAGCCTTTGAGGTTTCACCACCCCTGAATTTTTTTTAAGAAACTAAGTTTGCTAAGTAACAAAATACCATTAATAAATTATTTTAATAGCAGCTTACATTTGGACATGTAAGCTTTTACAGTAAAATATCATGGAACCAATTACAATTGCCTCATCTTATGAGTTCAAAGTTACTTTCACACAAAAATGTATTAAATGATTAATTTGAAGTAAACAATTTCATGAAGGACCTACTTATATTTTCTGTGCAGCCAGGTGACACTAATGATGTTTGGGATCTACTTTCAAACTCAGGGCAGAAAAATGTCAAAGCTAATAAAGTTCTGCTCAGGGTTTCCTGAATCCTCAGACTACAGTATAGAAACTTATGAAGTAGCATCATCTTTTGTTAGCCTTCTGCTCAGATGAATAGCACATAGATGCAAGTATAGACTAGAGGTCAGAGATCGTTGTTCAAGCACTGTTTATCTGTACTCCCACTAGCAATATGAATGTGGCAATAGAGTTAGATTTCATAAAGGTCAAATGTTTATCTCCATTGATCTGTATTATTAACCAACACTAAAAAACCTGGAATGGGCCTGGGAATAAGTCTGGATTGTGAGAAAACAGAGGAGAGATGGAATGAAAACATGTAGCAAAACTTTAGAAGTTATCTGCAACACTGAGGAAATTTGTACTTGACTGAAGACAAACTTATGAACAAGGATAGAGAGTAGGCACTTGGCCTTTTAAGATTGTTCCACCATTCTATAAAACCCTGGCTGATCTCATTTTAATCTCAGCTGTACCTTACCTGTATTTCCCTGATAACCTTTCATCCAATCAATGTATCTACCTCTGCATTAAAAATATTTAAAGGTTTTGCATCCATTGCCTTTTGAGCAAGGGAATTCAAAGACTCACAACCACAGGAGGTGCAAGACTTGCGCCCACACCTCCCCCCTCACCTCCCTCCAAGGCCCCAAAGGAAACTTCCATATCCGCCACAGATTCACCTGCACCTCCACACACATCATCTATTGCATCCTCTGCACCCGATGTGGCCTCCTCTATATTGGGGAGACAGGCCGGCTACTTGCGGAGCGTTTCAGAGAACACCTCTGGGACACCCGGACCAACCAACCCAACCACCCTGTGGCTCAACATTTCAATTTCCCCTCCCACTCCACCAAGGATATGCAGATCTTTGGACTCCTCCATCGCCAGACCACAACAAAACGACGGTTGGAGGAAGAGCGCCTCTTCTTCCGCCTAGGAACCCTCCAACCACAAGGGATGAACTCGGATTTCACCAGTTTCCTCATTTCCCCTCCCCCCACCTTGTCTCAGTCTAATCCATCGAATTCAGCACTGTCTTCCTAACCTGCAATCTTCTTCCTGACCTCTCCGCCCCCACCCCAGTCTGACCTATCACCCTCACCTTGACCTCTTTCCACCTATCACATTTCCGACGCCCCTCCCCCAAGCCCCTCCTCCCTACCTTTTATCTTAGCCTGCTGGACAAACTTTCCTCATTCCTGAAGAAGGGCTTATGCCCGAAACGTCGATTCTCCTGTTCCCTGGATGCTGCCTGACCTGCTGCGCTTTTCCAGCAACACATTTTCAGCTTAAATGTCCTTAAACCCATTATTTCTAAACAAATACTCCTAGTTTTAGATTCTCCCATAAGAAGAAACATCCTTTTGATATCCATCCAATCAAGTCCTCTCAGGATCTTACATGTTTCAATTAAGTCACCTTTGACTCATCTCAGTTCCAGAGAATACAGACCTAGCTTGACTATCCATTCTTCATAAAACAATCCACTTATTAATCTAGTAAACCTTCTCTAAAATGCTTTCAAAATATTCTCATCCTTCCATAGCACAGTGTCCAGTACTGTACACAATACTCCAGATGTGGTCTCACCAATGCCCTGTGTAACTGAAGCACAAATTCCCTATCTAGTATTCAATTTTCCTTGCAATAAAACAATGGAATGTACTGTTTTATTTGCTGTAACTGCAAACTAAACGTCTGCCAAATCTTCTCTGCATCACCAGAGTTCAGTAACCTCCCATCATTTAGAAAACATGCTTATTTTGTTTTCTTTCTGCCAAAATGGATTATTTCACAGTTTCCCACATTGTATTCAATTTGCCAAATCTATGCCACTCATAACTTATCTATATCCATTTGCTTGCTCCTTATGTTCTCTTCACAACTCACTTTTCTACCTATCTTTGTGTCATCAGCAAATCTATGCCAGACCTTTGGTCCCTTCATCTGAAACATTTATATAAGTTGAATGATCACCCCTGTGGCACACCTACCAGCCAGAAAAATACCGTCGTATTACTACTCTCTACTTTCTGCTAGCCAGCTAATCTTCTGACAATGCCAATATGTTATCCCCAACACCATACCTTTTAATTTCCACAATAAACTTTGATGTGGTATCTTATTAAGTGCCTACACCCTCTAATCCCCTTTAATCAACAACACAAGTTACTTTTCAAAGAACTCCAAAAGATGCTCTTTGCATGAATTCCTTATGACAGATATTAATCTAACTAGCCTATAGTTTCCTCCTTTGTGCCTTCCCCCCTTTTGAATAAAGAAGTTACATTAGCTATTTTCCAAATCTTTGGAAAATTAAAGCCAATGCATCACCTATTTCACTAGTTATTTCTTTTCACACCCTTGGATGAAATTCATCAGGAACTGAAGATGTGTCAACTCATAGTTCCAACAATTTAGTCCCATGGTAACTACAATTTTCTTGAGTTCTCCTTCCCTTTCAATTCCTGATTATCAGCTATTTCTGTGATGAGACTTATATCTTTTTGAGTGAGGATTGATGCAAAGTATCTGTAAGTTCATCTCCCATCTCTATATTTTCCATTACCGAATTCTGCAACATTATTTCCATAGACTGACACTTACTTTATTAAGGGCAAACGTGAGGACTGCAGATGCTGGAGATCAGAGTCTAGATTAGAGTGGTGCTGGAAAAGCACAGCAGGTCAGGTAGCATCCGAGGAGCAGGAAAATTGACATTTTGGGCAAAAGCCCTTCATCGGGAATGAGGGCCTGATCACCTCATTCCTGAGGAAGGGCTTTTGCCCGAAACATAGATTTTCCTGATACTCGGATGCTGCCTGATCTGTTGTGCTTTTCCAGCACCACTCTAATCTAGACTTACTTTATTAACTCTATTTTTGCGAATATCTGAAGAAACATTTCCTATCTGTTTTTATACTTTTGGCTGACTGTCCCTAGTACTTAATTTTTTCCACCCAATTAATCTTGTAGTAATATTTTGGCCTTTTTTATAATATAATGAGTCTTGTGACCTATTGTACATCTTTGGACAATCATATGAGTTTTCCTTGAGCTTTGGTTAATGACTGATTTGGGATAGGTGATATCCGTCTCTGATACTTTTTCTTCTGCCTGGCAATAATGACCTGAAAATGGTTTCGGGTTACCTACTCTCCTCTTTCTGTCATTGTAAGAATTACCATTTTGACCTCTGCATTTAGAACAATAACCAAATCAACTGCTTGTTTCTTTTTAATATGCAACTTGATGTTGAATGACAAATATAGGTCCACAATTGAAAATTTAAGATACAAGTGGTCTGAGTATTCTCCATCTATTTTTAATGGAATTGAGAGATCTAACCAGTGGTCAAAAAAAAACTCCCAATAAAATTAAATATTATTTTCAAGTATGTCTGACCCCTGGTCTATTGCTTACAACAAGCCCTCCAATGTTGCATCAAAGAACCTGGATACTCTCCTGGACCTCTTACAGTCATTTCTCCTCTCACATAGGTTCGCTTCTGTCCACAGACAGAGAGTACTTTTCCTATGAGATGCGCTGGCTGCCATTAAGTACATAGAACATAGAAAGTTGCAGCGCAGTAAAGGCCCTTCAGCCCTCGATGTTCCATTGACCTGTGGAACCAACCTGAAGCCCATCTAATCTACACTTTCACATTTTCATTCATATGTTTGTCCAATGACCATTTAAGTGTCCTTAAAGTTGGCGAGTCTACTACTGCTGCAGGCAGGGCGCTCCATGCTCCTACTACTCTCTGAGTAAAAAAACTACCTCTGACATGTGTCCTTGATCTATCACCCCTCAATTTAAAGCTCTGTCCCTTATGCTAGTCATCACCATCCGAGGAAAAAGGATCTTACTGTCCACCCTATCTTATCCTCTGGTTGTCTTATATGTCTTAATTAAGTCACCTCTCAATCTTCCTGTTTCTAACAAAAACAGCCTCTCAAGTCCCTCAGCCTTTCCTCATAAGACCTTCCCTCCATACCAGGCAACATCCTAGTCAATCTCCTCTGAACCCTTTCCAAAGCTTCCACATCCTTCAATAATGCTGTGACCAGAACTGTACACAATACTCCAAGTGCAGCCGTGCCAGACTTTTGTACAGCTGCAACATGACCTCATGGCTCCAAAACACAATCCCTCTACCATCAAAAGCTAACACACTGTGTGCCATCATAACAACCCTATCAACCTGGGTGGAAACTTTTAGGGATCTATATACACGGACACCGAGATGTCTCTGCTCATCTACACTACCAAGAATCTTACCATTAGCCTAGTACTTTTTAATCCTGTTGTTCCTTCCAAAGTGAATCACTTCACACTTTTCCTCATTAAACTCCATTTCCACCTCTCAACCCAACTCTACAGCTTATCTATGTTCCTCTGTAACCTGCAACATCCTTCAGTACTATCTACAACTCCACCAACCTTACTGTCATCTGCAAATTTACTAACCCATCCTTCTATACCCTCATCTAGGTCATTTATGAAAATGATGAACAGCAGTAGGCCCAAAAGAGATTCTTGCAGTACACCACTCGTAACTGAACTCCAGGATGAACATTCTCCATCAACCACACCCTCTGTTTTTTCAGCGAGCCAATTTCTGATCCAAACCACTAAATCACCTCAATCCCATGCCTCCATATTTTCTGCAATAGCCTATCATGGGGAACCTTATCTAACAACTTATTGAAATCCATATACACCACATTTGGTCACCTTCTCAAATAACCTAATAAGGTTTGTGAGTCAAGACCTACCCTTCACAAAACCATGTTGACTATCCTTAATCAACTTACTCCTCTCCAGATGATTATAAATTCTATCTCTTATAAACTTTTCCAACACTTTACCCACAACCGAAGTAAGGCTCACTGGTCTGTAATAACCAGGGTTGTCTCTACTCCCTGTCTTGAACAAGGGGACAACATTTGCTATCCTCCAGTCTTCTGGCACTATTCCTGTAGACAATGACAACATAAAGATCCAAAAGTTCTGCAATCTCCTCTCTGGCTTCCCAGAGAATCCTCAGATAAAGCCCATCCAGCCCAGGGGATGTATCTATTTTCACAATTTCCATAATTGCTAACACCTCCTCCTTGTGAACCTCAATCCTGTCTAGTCTAGTAGCCTGTATCTCAGTATTCTCCTTGACAACATTGTCTTTTTCCAGTGTGAATACTGGCAAAAAACACTTCTCCTATCTCCTAGGACTCAACAAACAACTTACCACTACTATCCTTGATTGGTCCTAATCTTACTCTAGTCAATTTTTTATTCCTGATATAACTATAGAAAGCCTTAGGGTTTTCCTTGATCCTACCTGCCAATGACTTCTCATGTCTCCTCCTGGCTCTTCTTAGCTCTCCCTTTCGATGCTTCTTAATTTGTAACTCTCAAGCACCCTACCTGAGCCTTCACGTCTCATCCTAGCATAAGCCTTCTTCCTCTTGACAAAGAATTCAACATTTTTAGTAAACCATGATTCCCTTGCTCAACCACTTCCTCCCTGCCTGACAGGTACATATGTACCAAGGACACGGAGTACCTGTTCCTTGAATAAGCTCCACATTTTAATTGTGCCCATCCCCTGCAGTTCCTATCCCTAGCCTACACATCCTAAATCTTGCCAAATCGCATCATAATTGTTTTTTCCCCATCTATAACTTGACCATAACCGAATTGTGGTCACTATCACCAAAGTGCTCACCTACCTCCAAATCTAACACCTGGCCAGGTTCATTACCCAGTTCCAAATCTAATGCGGCCTTGCCCCTTGTCAGCCTGTCTACATACTGTGTCAGGAAATGCTCCTGCACACAATGGACAAAAACTGACCCATCTAAAGTATGCAAACTATAGTATTTCCAGTCAATATTTGGAAAATTAAAGCCCCCTGTACCAACTACCCTGTTACTTTTGCTCCTATCCAGAATCATCTTTGCTATCCTTTTCCCTACATCTCTCGAACTATTCAGAGGCCTATAGAAAACTCCCAACAGGGGGACCTCTTCTTTCCTCTTTCTAACCTCACACCATACTACCTCAGTAGTCAAGCCCTGAAACATTTTTTCAGCTACTGTAATATTGTCCTTGACTAACAATGCTACACCTCCCACTCTTCTACCATCTTCTCTGTTCTTACTGAAACATCTAAATCCCAGAACCTTCAACAACCATTCCTGTCCCTGCTCTATCCATGTCTCTGAAATGGCCACAACATCGAAGTACCAGGTACCAACCCATGCTGCAAGTTCACTCACCTTATTCTGGATGCTCTTGGCTTTGAAGTAGTATCAGTCAATCACAATTTCCCATTCTTGCCAAACAGGAGTTCAGCCAGTGTGTTGCAATTGGTCATGTATCTGGCTCATTGAACTGTTAGCATCAACTTCACTTGATTCATGCAATCATGTGAGTAGGTCCATATAACTGGCACTTCAGTCCCTGATATAGAGTCATACATCATTGAAACAGACCCTTCAGCCCACCTATCCATGTTAACTAGCAAACACCAAGCTATACCAATCCTATTTACCTGCACTTGGTCCATAGTCTACTATGCCCTAGATATATTAAGTACCCATCCAGATACTTCTTAAATGTGATGAGAATACTTGCCTTCACCAGCTTCTCAGGCAACACATTCCATATATCCACCACACTCTGGGTGAAAAAAAATCTTTCTGATAGTGTGGTCACTTTTGTGTGCAATCATATCCCTGGGCTTATGAACTTTTATTAGAATCTTTGTGCCAAATTTCACTGTTGTATGAGTAAATGTAACCTAACATAAAACATTCACTTCATCTAAGCCTGTGATTTAATCCATAAATAATATCTAAAATTAAAATGCTGTTATTAAAATAATAGTATATCTTTTCCAGAGAAATCCAGTTATTGCAGTTATTCCCCAATTTAATTCAATAATTTTTACTTCTGAAACATTAAACACAGGAGTTACATTAAAAATCAATTCAAGTGTAAGCTTGAAATTAGATTAGACCATATTTTTCAAAATAAAATCTAGTTTTGTATTTCCACATCAGCTTATTTCATAGACAGGGCACTGTAATCACATCATGGGAGAGTTTGAGCCAGTGGTTTTCACAACTGAATACTAAATGTATTAGTGAACTTTAGTACTCCAAAACAACAAATCGAGCCATTTGTAAATTATACAATCACCCTGGTTTCCTGGTTTTACCTGTGGGTGAGATGATGTTATAATTCATTTTTCTGTCAGAAATGTTGCCAGAACACTACGGACAATCACATTAATTGCTGTTACCAAAATGGAAGCAAAGAATGTGCCTGTGCTGTGAAAAGAAAATAATAAATTACTTTGCTTTATGATTGATATGATCCACAAACTAAATGTGGCAGTTAAAGAGCATTAACCCTCAGGAAAAGCCCTTTGCTATGCTTTCATCAGTCTCAGCAAAACAATTGCTTTATCTTATGGTCGACCTAAAATGGACACCATACTTGCACTCAACTATTGTCAGATTCATTGGACTTTAACTGTCCTTTAGCAGTTATATGCGTAGACTCCAAGACTTGTCAGTAGGAATGTCTTTGTAGAATACTTGCACCTGACATCTTTCTGAGTCAATTTCAAGATTTTCAGTGGAAACACAAATGGGAGCTGCTGTTTTGTTATCAGTCACATTATTAAATCTTAAAAATTTATCCTTTTTCTAAGGAAACCTGCTCCGAATGGATTGCGGAAATCCATAGTCTTTATTATTATGTAATGATAAACTGGTTGCATTACAGAAGGAAGCCATTCAGCTCATCACTTATGTGCTGGCACTCTATAAGAACACTTACCTGGTCCCACCTCACCACCATTTCCCTAAGTCCTGTATTTATTTTTCTGTTTGGATAATTATTCAGTTTTCTTTTGAAGGTTTTGATTGAATCTGTCTTAGTGCAGTAATAAAAATGCAATTTATTGTTCTGGGAACCTAACAGAAAATTCTGGAGAATCTCAACAGGTCTGGCAGCATCTGAGGAGATAAAAAGAACAGCAAGAAGCATTGCAGAAATTTTCCAAGGCCCCTTAGACAACACCTTTCAAACACAAGAATACTAGAATGACAAGAGAACAGACACATGGGAAAACTACTAAAATAGGAAATAGGAACAGATTTTCTATGTATGCTCTGTGTAGTCCCCCCATGATTTTGTACAGCTCCATCAAATTCCGTCTTCATCAATAAACTATTAACATTGGAATAATTTATAATGATGGTGATAATGTTATAACATCAGAGTCACATAATTAAGTACAGTAAGTTGGAAGTGAATAAAAACTGTGAAGTATTATGAGGATAACATATGTATTGATCAAGCTGTAAAAAAATAATTTGTGCAGAACATTCCATGGACTCCATCAGCATTACTTTGGAAGATTAAATAGAGTTAAATTCCAAACACACAACAAAATATGGTTGCAGCAAAAAAATACAAAGAGAAAGGTCAAAGTCAGTGACTGAGGTAACCTCATGGTTAAAAGGAGTAGATTAAAATTGTTCAAATATTCTTCAGAATGTTGGGGAAATTGCAGGAACAACAGAATACTGGAAAACATACTTGGAGACTGAACAACAGTGACCAGCAACCTGAAGAAGTGGGGAGTTGCACAGACACAATAGTAGATGCAGCAATAGCTCCAGAGGTCAGGAAAAGCATAGAAGGCAATCCACCAGAAAAATTCCAGACAATTCTGGGACTGCAACAGGTCCAGGAATGGGAAAAATTAGTTCATCAGGTACAAAACTGTTTCAGAATTAAATAAAAAAGGTCAGAATAATCAGTTGATAGATTAACATTGTTGGGAATACAACATCACCTGCTTATTTCAGAGTTCAATTAAATATATTTATTGAATGGCTGAAGTTTGATGGAAGGAAGTAAACAGCATTTGAAAATATGGATTCATTTATTGATGATATTTATAGGCTGGCAAAGAAATTAACTGATGAAGGATTGGTAAAATTGATTTACAACTGAAATGTCAGGTGATGAAGACTTTGTCAGATCTTTTACAAACCAGAAAAGACCTAACATTAGAAAAGTGGCACATAAAAGTGTTTGTTCAAAAGGAAGCTGATGTGACATGGAAAAAGTCAATTTAGAGCAATTGTGCAAAAACCACAGACACACGTGTGAAAATATCTATCAGGGTCAGCACAGTGCTACACCTGTGAAAACAATAGTCCATGGCATTTCAAAATAGAAACAACTGGAAACATTCTTGAAGCAATGCTACATTCAAGAGGTTGAAAAACCCACAAAATCAGAGAAAAAGAAAATTGAGAAAATTACTGTATTCTGAAAACAAATATTGGAGTATTAACTGGAAGTAGATGGATTCCTCAGCGGTTTACAGTGGTGTTTCAGTATTATCAATGAACTAAATGGCTTAAACAAATAAAATTTAACCTTTACACTTGAACTTATGAGATGCTCTACATTAAATTTAAGAGTAACTCATGGCAAACTTCCAGTATAATATAAAAGAAATCATGAAATTATGTTATTCAGAGTAAAAAATGGTCTACTAAATAAAAGGATTAAAAAAACTGAGATTAATCTGTAAAGTGGATGAAATTGCAGATACAGAACATTCAAATGAATTTTTCAGTGAATTTCCAAAAATAATTACCTTTTGGGAAATTGAAGATAGAATATTACATTTCCCTATAGAAAGAAGCTAAATCAATCTGCAGGATCTGCCAAGCAACGTGTCTCAACTTCAGATAATGAAACAAGTAACCCTGTTTAACAAGCTGGATGCTAACATTAGGTTTTGGTCTGAACACTACCTCATTGAATCACAGAGTCATACAGCACAGAAACATATATTTCGGTCCAACCAGTCCATGATGAACATAATCCCAAACTAAAGTAGTCTCACCTGTCTGCTCATGGGGCTTATCCATCCAAACCTTTCCTATTCATGTACTAATTCAAATATCATTAAACATTGTACCCACATCCACCACTTCCTCAGAAATTCATTCCATACTAGAACCACCCTCTGTGGAAAAAATGTCCCTCCATATCTTTTTTAAATCCTTCTCCTCTCACCTTAAAAATATGTCCCTAATCTTGAATTCCCCATCCTAGGGAAAATACAACTACAATTAACCCAACCTATACCCCTCATTATTTTATAAATTTCTATAAGGTCACCTCTCAACCTCATACACTCCAGTGAAAAAAGAACCCAGCGTATCCAGCCTTTCTTTATAACTCAAACCTTCCATACCTAGCAACATTCTGGTAAATCTCTTCTGAACCCTCTCCATCTGAATAATATCCTTCCTACAACTGAGCAACCAGTACTGGACACAGCATTCCAGAAGAGGCTTCACCAATGTCCTGTACAACCTCAATATGACTTCCCAACTCCTATATTCAAAAGACTGAGCAATAAGGCAAGAATGCCAAATACCTTCTTAATCACCCTGTCCACATGTGATGCAAACTGCAAAGAATTATGTGCCTGTATACCTTTGGATGTATAGCATTACCTCTGGATGAACACTTTAAAAGGTTAAAGACATTCATTGCAAATTTGAAATATTATTGTTTTAAAAGGTTATCTGTTATAAGTTAAACATCCATGCATTTCATTGCTTTCCTTGCCTTGCCTTTTTGAATAAGGAGGATATAGAAAGATACAGACTGCATAGAAGCAAATGTTTTCTCGTTAGAGAGGCATTATGTATCAATGCAGTCTTGGTGGCTTGAAAGGCCTGTTCATGAGAAAAAGCAGGAATTAGAGAAGATACAAGTGGGTGACACAGCTGTTAATTTTGAGACAGGTGGGAAATTGTCCTTAGCAGGTTTATAGGCAGCACTGAGGGCATGCAGCCTTGGGGTAGTCTTGGGGTGGATGACAGTGAGTAAGGGTAGATTTTGCAGACAATACTGAGAATGGTAGAGAATCAGCCTTGAGAGGGGCTCCAGTAGCAGATTAGAGTGAGTGTGAGGTATTGAGAGAAAGTGATAATACTTCCACTGCTGGAGACAGTCATTACAATGCTAGAACTATACTGAGCTGAAAGTGTGTTGCTGGAACAGCGCAGCAGGTCAGGCAGCATCCAGGGAACAGGAGAATCGACGTTTCGGGCATAAGCCCTTCCTCAGGAACCTTATGCCCAAAACATCGATTCTCCTGTTCCCTGGATGCTGCCTGACCGGCTGCGCTGTTCCAGCAACACATTTTCAGCTCTGATCTCCAGCATCTGCAGACCTCACTTTCTCCTCTTAGGACTATACTGAGCCAGGTGACAACGTGGACTAGGCTGGCATGGTCTGGTGTTGTGGCATCATCTGCTGATCCAGGGAACAGGACACCAGCATCTGAATCATGCTGTACACTCGGACTCCAGGTCACTGCCTGCAAAAGCAAGGTAACAATTTCCCCTGACCTGCATGTCCATTAAAAAATGTCAGAAACAACACAGGGCATTTCTGGGCTAACAATGCTTATTCAAATATACAATGACATTTTAAAGACACAATTAGCACTACAGATGCTTCCATTCTTGGATATCCCAGCAGTGGCAATTTGTCCAAGGTACAGTGAGTGATAGAAAAGGGCAAATAAAATAAAATCAAAAAGATGGGTGCCAAAGGGGAGGGGAGGTAATGGATGAAGTATATTTTGAAAAATGATGCAGAAGAACTGGCTAGGACTCCCTGAGAGAAACGCTCCATGAACTTTGATGAAACTGACAATAAGTCAAACAAAGTAAGGTTCAGCATTATGACTCTAAATCCCAATATAGTGATAATCTCATAAGGCTCACTTACTCAAAAATAATCTCTTCTGTCCCATCAAAGCACCTGGCTACTCTGCATTTCCTCCAGTCTTTGAAAACAGCTCAAAATTTGCCTATCCTAAATTTGCAAATACTTAACATATGCCTTTTTAAACTGAAGAACGCTTTTAAATCCCTCAGTAATTCACAACCATGGACTCATTCCCAATTTTCACACATTGAACACAATCATATTTTAATTCAGTTATCCTTCAGATTCAACAGAAACCATTATATCTAATCAAAAATAATCAATGCTTGTGAATTGTGAGTTCTGAATAGAACTTGCAGAATGACCCCAATTAATTATTCTTACTGTGTGTGTTTCCTGACTAAGGGTAACACATTTATTTCAAGCATATGTACAAACTGACTTTCACTTTCAAAGTACAACTAGTGACTGGAAGTAGATATGTAAATAATGTAACTTTGGATTAAAACACTAGCACACCTTTTAATTCAAATTCCTTTTAAGAGATGGTGTCACACTTTGTGGCAGTGAAACCCAACCACGCACATAATGAATATATTGTATTCCACTTATAAAAATGCTAGTTGTTGTACCGTCCAATGTGGCTTCATGGGGTCTAGGATTTAAATAGCTACTGAAATGAGGTCAAGTGATACTAGCACAGCTTTAATATGTTGTAATGAGACTAAAAATTCCATTGCATGACAGTGTGGGCCACAGTACTGATTGAATCAGTTACAATTGCATTTTTTTGTATTGCTGCCAACAACCAAGTGATTTGGAAATGTTATCGCTTCATGCAACAGAAAATGAATTTCTGGTCAAAGAACATTAAAACTTGGATCATGATAAGGCCACCTAGTCATGCAAGAATCAAAGAGACTGGAGTTATTCTGAACTGCAGCCATTAGACAACTATTCAGAGACAATGTACCAAATTGTGATGGTTCTGTGTCAGCCATTAAATAACATAGCTGCAATGTCCTTTAGAAAAGAAAATCAGCTGCCCTTATCTAGTCTGGCATGCATGTGATTCCAGACTCATAGCAATATGGTTGACTCTTAATTGCCCTCTAAGGTAAGTAGGGATGAGTAATAAGCTCTTTCATCATTGCAGTTGCCATGGTTGACATTGCATAAAGTTTTTTACTAGAAGCTGAGAGTGCTTCATATTTTTTTCCAATCTTTAACCTCCCTCTGATGTGCAATGCAGAAGAAGAGAAAAATATGAATTTCCATTATCGTCTTCCACTTCGAGAGGTTATGTTGCTTTGGGTCCTGAAGGATTGCATTTTTTAATCAATATTTTAATGATGGTCTTCACTGATATTCCATTCAGGTCATCATAAATGTCACAGCCCAAGGGCCAGCTGCCACCCCACGTGACCAATGTTCCAAGGAAACAGTCAGGGAACGTACACAGATGTCCTCCAAGAGAACTAAATATATAGTTAGAGATTGATGGCTCAGGTGTAAGAGCATTGAATGGGGAGGGTGCATCTTTTGAGTTGGATGGACACCATAAATAGTTCATGAGGTTAACAGTTTATGAGAAAAGTGAATTTGGGGTAAGGTGTGGTGTAAAGGATTAACTATGTTTTTACACAAATAACAACTACCAGGCATATATGTAAGTTGAGTGTGAAATTTTCGAGAGATGTACTCCCCTATCAGCATACTTTTAATAAAAAAAGAATGATACATTTCGTAAACAAAAGGAGCATGAACTATATACTAAACAAAAGCAATTTTGTTACAGACATCAGAAAAGGATTCAACTTCACACTATCCATTTTATTCTAGCAAATTTCTTACAAACAAATTCCAGTGAAAAGTATTATCTCTATTTCTACAGGCTGGTGAATTTCTGCACGTTCACTTGCTTTTTTTTCTTCAACCGGTATCTCTATCTGAGCTACAACAAGAAAACAACAAACCAAACTCACTATTTCTTTAACTTCACAGCAAATACATGATTTCCTTCAACTCAGGTTCTAGCAATCTTTCTTTGGCACACCAACGCACACTGGCTGATTGAGAGGCATCCAGATTTTTCTGTCTCTCTGTGTCCCTGACCCCCGTCACCAGGCAACCGTTCTTTTCAATGCACTTAGATTCCAACCCCCATTTCTGCACCACAGGCGTTGTAAATCAAACAGACCTCCAAACTCAGTAGTAACAACACATAATAGCAACTCTCTGAAAAATGGAACTGTCACCATCTCTCCCTTTCTTAACACAAAAACTACAAAATATCAGTTCAACTTAGTTAGACATTGTTTCTAACATTCCTATCAACAACCAAGATATGATTAGACAGCAAACTAAATTGGTTAATAGCCTAATTCTTAGCACAATCCAGCAGCCATTGTGACATTTAAGCCTACATATCTGGCACCTGAATTAACATGAATTGAACAAAAGCTTAAGGAACAATATTTTCCTGTGCATTCTTCATCACACGGTCACGACTAGTCACAGTCAATTTGGCAACCAAGCAGTACCTTTTCTCATACAGTATAAATTGTTGCTTCCTTTGAACTATGGCTTTATTGAACTATGAACGCAAAACAGAAAGCTTCAACAGCATGTCTTGTTTTTCAGCAAAGTTTAGGCTTTATACTGCCACAAATCTGTTTGCAATTTCTAGCTCAGAATAACAATCCTTTTCATACATAAAAACTAATTTCATCTCTGCAGATCTCCAAAGTACAAAGCAATTTATTGTCCACTTCTAACAGCCCATAAGTAGGTGGTAGTGAACTATCTTCATGAATTGAAAATGTGTTGCTGGAAAAGCGCAGCAGGTCAGGCAGCATCCAAAGAACAGGAGAATCGACGTTTCGGGCATAAGCCCTTCTTCAGGAATGAGGAAAGTGTGTCCAGCAGGCTAAGATAAAAGGTAGGGAGGAGGGACTTGGGGGAGGGGCGTTGGAAATGCAATAGGTGGAAGGAGGTCAAGCTGAGGGTGATAGGCTGGAGTGGGGTGGGGTTGGAGAGGTCAGGAAGAAGATTGCAGGTTAGGAAGGCGGTGCTGAGTTTGAGGGATTTGACTGAGACAAGGTGGGGGGAGGGGAAATGAGGAAACTGGAGAAATCTGAGTTCATCCCTTGTGGTTGGAGGATTCCTAGGTGGAAGATGAGGCGCTCTTCCTCCAACCGTCGTGTTGCTATGGTCTGGCGATGGAGGAGTCCAAGGACCTGCATGTCCTTGGTGGAGTGGGAGGTGGAGTTGAAGTGTTGTGCCATGGGGTGGTTGGGTTGGTTGGTCCGGGTGTCCAAGAGGTGTTCTCTGAAACGTTCCGCAAATAGGCGGCCTGTCTCCCCAATATAGAGGAGGCCACATCGAGTGCAGCGGATGCAATAAATGATGTGTGTGGAGGTGCAGGTGAATTTGTGGCGGATATGGAAGGATCCCTTGGGGCCTTGGAGGGAAGTAAGGGGGGAGGTGTGGACGCCAGCTTTGTATTTCTTGCAGTTGCAGGGGAAGGTGTCGGGAGTGGAAGTTGGGTTGTGGGGGTGTGTGGACCTGACGAGGGAGTCACGGAGGGAGTGGTCTTTTTGGAACGCTGATAGGGGAGGGGAGGGAAATATATCCCTGGTGATGGGGTCCGTTTGGAGGTGGCGGAAATGACGGCGGATGATACGCTGTATATGGAGGTTGGTGGGGTGGTAGGTGAGGACCAGTGGGGTTCTGTCCTGGTGGCGGTTGGAGGGGTGGGGCTCAAGGGCCGAGGCGCGGGAAGTGGAGGAGATGCTGTGGAGGGCAACGTCGACCATGTCTGGGGGGAAATTGCGGTCTTTGAAGAAGTAGGCCATCTGGGTTGTAAGGTTTTGGAACTGGTCCTCCTGGGAGCAGATGCGGCGTGAACGAAGGAATTGTGAATATGGATGGCGTTTTTACAGGGGGCAGGCTGGGAGGTAGTGTAGTCTAGGTTGCTGTGGGAGTCGGTCGGTTTATATGTCCGTTTATATGTCCGTGTTGATTCGGTCGCCCGAGATAGAAATGGAAAAGTCTAGGAAGGGGAGGGAGGAGTCTGAGACGGTCCAGGTGAATTTGAGGTCATGGTGGAAGGTGTTGGTAAAGTGGATGAACTGTTCAACCTCCTCGTGGGTGCACGAGGCAGCGCCGATACAGTCATCGATGTAGCGGAGGAAAAGGTGGGGGGTGATGCCAGTGTAGCTGCGGAAGATGGACTGTTCCACATATCCTATGAAGAGGCAGGCATAGCTGGGGCCCATTCTCCTGCACCTCCACACACATCATTTATTGCATCCGCTGCACCCGATGTGGCCTCCTCTATATTGAGGAGACAGGCCACCTACTTGTGGAACGTTTCAGAGAACACCTCTGGGACACCCGGAACAACCAACCCAACCACCCCGTGGCTCAACACTTCAAGTCCTTGGACTCCTCCATCGCCAGACCATAGCAACACGACGGTTGGAGGAAGAGCGCCTCATCTTCCACCTAGGAACCCTCCAACCACAAGGGATGAACTCAGATTTCTCCAGTTTCCTCATTTCCCCTCCCCCCACCTTGTCTCAGTCAAATCCCTCAAACTCAGCACCACCTTCCTAACCTGCAATCTTCCTGACCTCTCCGTCCCCACCCCACTCCGGCCTATCACCCTCACCTTGACCTCCTTCCACCTATCGCATTTCCAACGCCCCTCCCCCAAGTCCCTCCTCCTTACCTTTTATCTTAACCTACTGGACAGACTTTCCTCATTCCTGAAGAAGGGCTTATGCCCAAAACATCGATTCTCTCGTTCCTTGGATGCTGCCTGACCT
This sequence comes from Chiloscyllium plagiosum, assembly GCF_037043375.1. NCBI lineage: Eukaryota > Metazoa > Chordata > Chondrichthyes > Orectolobiformes > Hemiscylliidae > Chiloscyllium > Chiloscyllium plagiosum. The sequence goes on from NW_028270140.1 coordinate 62,897,780, forward strand.
GCTGCGCTTTTCCAGCAACACATTTTCAGCTCTGATCTCCAGCATCTGCAGTCCTCACTTTCTCCTCGAAGATTTATCTTCATGAATTGCCATAGCATGTGTGCTGCTGGCACCTTCATTGTGTTATTAGACAGAGACTTCAAGGGTTTTGACCTGGCAATAATAAAAGACTGATGGTTTATTTCCAACCCTGTTCGGAGTATCCTAAAAGTAGCCTGCAGGTAGTGGTGTTTCCATAGATCTACTACCCTTATCCTTCTAGGTGGTACAGGATGGAAGTTTGGAAGTTGCTGTCAAAGGAACCTTGGTAAGTTGCTGCAGTGCATCATGTGGAAGGTAAAGTTGGTACAACTAAGCTCTGGTCTAATAGACTGTCAATGGAAAAGGTGGTGAATGTGTGACAATCAAAAGGGCTGCTTAGTCTTGGATGGTGTCAACCGTCAGCAGTGTTGTTGGAGCGACACTCGTTTAGGAAATTATGCTGCATTCCATCACACTCCTGAATTATGCTTATGGACAATGGACAAGCACTGGGGAGACAAGAAGTCAGTTACTTATCACAAAATTTCTAGTGTCTGACCTGCTCTTTTAAACAGACTAGTTATAAATCTGTTTGAGTTTGGGTTTTTGATTAATGGTAACTACTCAGATGTTGAAAGTGAGAGATTCAGATGATAATGTAATTGCATGTCAAGAGGAAATGGTTAGATTTTCTCATGGTGGATATGGTCTTTGCAAAAGCATACATGTAACTTGCCATTTATCTGTTTAAACCTGAATGTTGCCCAAATCTGCATTTGGACACATGAAGTGATGCAAAGTAACAATATCCTAGTCTGCCTGAGCTGTTTTCTCATTTTCCAAGTGTCATTATTTAAACTAACTGAATCAAAGCACCTATGGACTGGTTTTACCAGGCAGTGTATGTGCTATAGCAAGCAGGTGCTAACTTGCTGCTGACAAAATCTAAATTATGTAACAAAAGGTTCCATTTATATCAACAACATCAGGATAAGCTAACTATCCTATAATTGTTCAAAGCTACTAATAAAAAATGAAAATGCAGACACAGGACTGTGACTATTTAGGTATTGTATTGATATCAGTTCACATTTAAATGTTGGTGATTCCAGAATCAGCAAAGTATACTAAATATCAAAAAAAATTGCCAATACTGGAGGTTTGCAACATATTCTAATTACAAATTCAGCGAACAGGAAAATGGCTGGGAAGGATGGTAATGCTGAGTCAGTGACTTTTTTGTTGAATTTCTAGTGGCTAAATGAGTGGAAGAAAGATTTGTCCACCTGAAAGCTGGGAGCATTTGCACCAACCAGATACAGTGGGAAATTGGCAAAATCCCTTTTCCTCATTTTCTGACTAGTACTGGGCATACAGGGGGCCCTTGATTCACGGAAGTCCAACTTACCAATACTCATATATGCGGACGCAGTCCTACAGAGGAGTGTAATTTTAAAGATCCAACATTGGAACGGTTCCTATACCTGTGAACAGCTATTTTATATTATCCTGTATTGCATGCTACTGTTGTCCAAATTAAATTGTGAATAGATATCAGAATGGAACCCATTCACGACCTGACAACTATCTGTGTACATTTGGAGGACTAGGTACTATGTGTACTAGGTACTATGACCTTCCAGCCTACATCTTTAAAAGACAATGAGCAACATTCAATGTGAGGTTGAATGATTTTGGATGTTCTTTTAAGACAATATGGGAAGTTAGGGTATAAATTGTAGGGCACCTCGCAGAGATATTTGTATTATCTACAGCCATGGCTGAGGTGCCAAAAGACTGGAGGGTGTCTAATATTGTGCCTTTATTTAAGAAATGCTGTAAGGAGAGGGCTGGAAACTATAGACCACTGGCATCAGTTGTAGATAAATAGTTGGAGGTGATTCAGAGAGATAGGCTTTACATGCACTTGGAGAGACAAAGACTGATTAGGGATTGTCAACAAGGCTTTGTGCATGGGAAGTCATGACTCACAACCAGGTTTTGAGGGCATAAATAAAAAGATTGATAAAAGCAGAATTGTAGACATTGTCTACTTGGATTTCAGTAAAGCCTTTAACAAGATTCTACATGATAGACTGATGAATAAAGTTAGATCAGATTCAGGGAGACCTTGGCAATTGGGTACAAAATTGGTTTGATGGTAAGAGACAGGGGTGTTAGTGGAGGCCTGTGACCAACGGTGTTCCATAGGGATCGGAGCTAGGTCCTCTATTATCTGTCATTTATGTGAACAATTTGGATGAGAATTTAGGAGGCATGGTTAGTAAGTTTGCAGATGACACCAAAGTTGGTGATGTAGTGGACAGTGAAGAAGATTACCTCTAAGATTACAAAGGGCTCTTGATCCAATGGGCCAATGTGCTGAGGAGTAGGCAGATGGAGTTTAGTTTTGATAAATGTGAGGTATTGCATTTTGATAATATGAAAAAGGGCTGGATGAATATAATTAATTGTAGGGCCCTGGGTAGTGTTGTTGAACAGAGAGACCTAGAGGTCCAGGTACATAGTCCATTGAAAGTTGTGTCATAGGTAGATAGGATGATTAACAAGATATTTAGCATGCTTGTCTTCATTGCTCAGATCATTGAGTATAGAATTGGGATGCCATGTTAAGGTTGTAGAGGACATTGGTGAGACTACTTTTGGAATCTGGGTCATCCTGCTACAGGAAGGATATTATTAAATTGAAGAGGGATCAGAAAAGATTTACCAGGATGTTGCCAGGACTGGAGAGGTGAGTTATAAGGAGAAGCTGGAAAGGCTGGATTTCTTTCACTGAAGCAGAATAGGTTGAACAAAGTGACCTTACAGAGGTTTATAAAATCATGAAGGACACAGATATGATGAATAATAAAGATCTTTTCCTTAGGGTGGGGAGTTCAAAACTAGGTGGCATATTATTTAATGTGAGAGGAGAAAGATTTAAAAGGGACTGAAGAGGCAATTTTTTTATAAAGAGGGTGGTTTGCATGTGAAATGGTCAGTGCAGGTGCAGTTACAACATTTAACAAACATTTGGATAGGTACACGAATAGAAAAAGTTTGGAGGGATATGGGCCAAACGCAGGCAAGTGAGAATAGTTTAGTTTGGGAAATGTGGTGGCCATTGGTGAGTTGGACCAAAAGGTCTTTTTACATGCTGTATGACTCCATGACTCTATGATTAAAACATTTCTTTAGTGCATTTAGGTATACCCTAGAACCCTATGGGAAGCTAGGGAAATGATTGCTGGGCCCCTTGCTGAGATGCAGGAGTTAGGAGGTCATGTTGCGGCTGTACAGGACATTGGTTAGAACACTTGTGGAATACTGCATGCAATTCCTGTCTGCCTGCTATAGGAAGGATGCTGTGAAACTTGAAAGGATTCAGAAATGATTTACAAGGATGTTGCCAGGGTTGGAGGATTTGAGCTATAGAGAGAGGCTGAATAGGCTGGGGCTACTTTCCTTAAAGCGTCGAAACTTGAGGGGTGACCTTATAGAGGTTTTTTAAAATCATGAGGGATATGGATAGGATGAATAGCCAAGGTCTTTTCCTGGATTAGGAGACTCCAGAATTAGAGGGCATAAGTTAAAAGTGAGAGGGAAAATATTTAAAAGGGACCTTTGGGGCAACTTTTTCATGCTGAGGGTGGTGTGTTTATGGAATGAGCTGCCAGAGGAAGTGGTGGAGGTTGGTACAATAACAGATAGTTCTCCTATAATGCTGTAATTGTGTTCCAGCGAATCCTTGCTTGGTAGAATATCCCGAAATAGAAATGATGGGGCCTATGGGAAAAGTAGACCAGCAAAGAAATCACTTACAATCACCCAAAGATGACCCAAAAGGCTGACACAAAGTATAGCTGAGTCTGAATGAAAGTTGAAATCATATTTAATGAAATAAAGGTAAATTTAACACATTACATTGAAAACATATTGTTAATGCAGGAACAGAGGGTCATCATCATCATCACCACCTTTAACAGAAATGAGGGAGTCTACTTACACGCCATTAGAGGCAATGCTAAAAAGATTAAAGCAAACTGTATTGCTGGAACAAGGCTGAGTGCCAGCAAATCTGTGAGGTCACGGCCAAAGGAATGTAAGGAATGTAAGGTGCAGTTGTGGTTGTAGAACTGGATGGCTGTGGTTGATTGTCTTCTGACTGTTTATTGGAGGTTGGTATAAAAAAGACATCCAGTTTCTGCTGCTTTGCCCTTTTTCTTCTGTCTTGAAGAAGCTGTTCATATGATGCGACATGATATCTTATTGAACAAGCTGATACCCTACTGCGTTCTATGTTGGGATGTGGGGGGAAGATGAAATGGCATCAGGAATGTCAATGCCAAGCACAAGACTCCGCTAAGTGAGAGTGACAGTTAACTTCAAGGGACAAAGTTTGGTGTTGAAACCATGGGAATGGTCCTGCATGGGTAAGAGGCATGGTCGACATGAGGTCAGGTCCAGTAATGGTCCTCAACAAGCACGTGAATCATATGAAAGCTACAAACTTGCAAACTGTGTGGAAGCAAAACATGCCCAACTCCTTGACTGCTTCCAACTGTTCTGGAACCTGTGGTTTCTCTCTCTCTCCATCGATCATTGTCCTCTAAGAGCTGCAACTGCCTCTCAATTTCCCTCAGGATAAAAGACAAAATAAGTTGAAAGCTCTCATGGTGCTGCATCCTGGACTTCATCTTTTTCATCTCCAGCTATCACTTTGCCCTCAGTGACAAGCTGTTATAAATCAGCTATGCAAAGGTCTTCATAGTGAGACTCAAGCAGCTCTGCAATATCCTCACTTCCCACTTTTGAAAGGGCAATACAATGCTCTTTGATTTTTGGGAGCTCCTCTGAAGGTTCACATCCTCTAAAATCTTAGACTATGGAAGGAAATGCCCACACACACTTGTCTGCACAGACAGATTCACCAACTGACTTTGCGTTATGGAATGCATAGCAGTTCTTAAAATCAGCAAACTAAAGGCAGGCACATCTGCAGGATTTTGAGCAGTTTTCTTTAGATTTTCAAAAATGGATAAGGCTTTCTCTTTTAAGGTGAGAAAGAGTGTCCCAGATCACATTTTTGTTGGATCTTCTATCGAAACACTTAGAAGCCTCTCCATCTCCTTACATTCCTTTGGCCGTGACCTCACAGATTTGCTGGCACTCAGCCTTGTTCCAGCAATACAGTTTGCTTTAATCTTTTTAGCATTGCCTCTAATGGTGTGTAAGTTGACTCCCTCATTTCTGTTAAAAGTGCTATATCACATGTTCTCTCCTTATACTCAAAACGCTTTATAATATCTAGCTTCTTTTCCAGTGTTATATCCTTTCTTTTGCGCTCACCACCCACAATTTTATCATCAGGACATTTCTTGTCACTATCCTTTTTTTTGTAAAAATGGGGGGGGCATAATCTAGAAGTAAATTATGTGATATGCAAATTAGAAAATTAAATGGTATGTATAAAAATAATGCAGTCCTACAGGAATTGTACAGGATTCATATAGAATCTATACAAGAATATTTTTGTCTCAGAGGGAGAGCAATGAATTAGAATTAGAATCCCTACAGTGTAGGAACAGGCCTTTCAGCCACACCGACCCTCCGAACAGTAACCCACCCAGACCCGTTTCCCAACATTTAACCCCTGACTAATGCACCTACATACATACCCTTGAATACTTTGGACAATTTAGCACAGCTAATTCACCTAATGTGCGCATCTTTGGATTGTGGGAGGAAATTGGATCACACAGAGGAAAACCATGAGACATGGGGAGAATGTGCAAACTCAACACAGACACTCGCCCAAGGCTGGATCGAACCCAAGTCCCTGGTGCTGTGAGGCAGCAGTGCTAACCATTGAACCACCATGCTTCCCCCAGTAGAATATTCTACAGTTTAATTTTTGAAATGAAGCTGCTCAATGCATACTAGTGTAACTCTCACGTGCGCTGACAGAAGCTGACATTGGCACATGTGCAGAAGGACATGGAGAATTTGGCGCATGCTTGTGAAACGATCACTGCTAGAATCATGCTATTGCAAACAGAGGTAAGTGTTATTGAAAACACCATTCCCTCATTCTTCGGGGACGTTATAGCCAAATCACGCTGCCGAAACATGCTTTATACAACAACTACCTGTACATCATTTGAAAGGCATCTGGATGGGCATATGAATAGAAAGAGTTTAGAGAGATATAGACCAAATGATGGCAAACAGGTCTAGATTTATTTAGGATACCTGGTTGGATTGAACAAGTTGGATTGAAGGGTTTGTTTCCTTGCTGTACATGTTTATGACTCTATGACTCTGTTTGTATTGCATTGTGTAGTTCCAGAATCATCAGTTTGGCTTCCTTAACAACATCACTGTCACCCTAGTTATCTGTACCTTCCCACCACAGCCCATTCACCTTTACTACACAAGTGCATCATTCTGGATTAGTGGTGCTGGAAGAGCACAGCAGTTCAGGCAGCATCCAAGGAGCAGTAAAATCGACGTTTTGGGCAAAAGCCCTTCATCAGGAATAAAGGCAGAGAGCCTGAAGGGTGGAGAGAAAAGCTAGAGGAGGGTGGGGGTGGGGAGAACGTAGCATAGAGTACAATAGGTGAGTGGGGGAGGGGATGGAGGTGATAGGTCAGGGAGGAGGGTGGAGTGGATAGGTGGAAAAGAAGATAGGCAGGTAGGACAAGTCACAGGGACAGTGCTGAGCAGGAAGTTTGGAACTAGGGTGAGGTGGGGGAAGGGGAAATGAGGAAACTGTTGAAGTTCACATTGATGCCCTGGGGTTGAAGTGTTCCAAGACAGAAGATGAGGCGTTCTTCCTCCAGGTGTCTGGTGGTGAGGGAGCAGTGGTGAAGGAGGCCCAGGACCTCCATGTCCTCGACAGAGTGGAAGGGGGATTTGAAATGTTGGGCCACAGGACGGTGTGGTTGATTGGTGCGGGTGTCCCGGAGATGTTCACTAGAGTGCTCTGCTAGGAGGCGCCCAGTCTCCCCAATGTAGAGGAGACCGCATCAGGAGCAACGGATATAATAAATGATATTGGTGGATGTGCAGGTAAAACGTTGATGGATATGGAAGGCTCCTTTAGGGCCTTGGATGGAGGTGAGGGAGGAGGTGTGGGCGCAGGTTTTTCAATTCCTGCGGTGGCAGGGGAAGGTGCCAGGATGGGAGGGTGGGTTGTAGGGGGGGCGTGGACCTGACCAGGTAGTCACGGAGGAAACGGTCTTTGCGGAAGGCGGAAAGGGGTGGGAAGGGAAATATATCCCTGGTGGTGGGATCTTTTTGGAGATGGCGGAAATGTTGGCGGATGATTTGGTTTATGCGGAGGTTTGTAGGGTGGAAGGTGAGCACCAGGGGCGTTCTGTCCTTGTTACTGTTGGAGGGGTGGGGTCTGAGAGCAGAGTGTGGGATGTGGACAAGATGCGTTGGAGGGCATCTTTAACCACGTGGGAAGAGAAATTGCGGTCTCTAAAGAAGGAGGCCATCTGGTGTGTTCTGTGGTGGAACTGGTCCTCCTGGGAGCAGATACGGCGGAGGCGGAGGAATTGGGAATACGGGATGGCATTTTTGCAAGAGGTAGGGTGGGAAGAGGTATAATCCAGGTAGCTGTGGGAGTCGGTGGGTTTGTTGGTGAAGTTGATGAATTACTCAACCTCCTCACGGGAGCACGAGGTGGCGCCAATGCAGTCATCAATGTAGCGGAGGAAGAGGTGGGGAGTGGTGCCGGTGTAATTACGGAAGATCGACTGTTCGTGTCTCTTTGTTGGCTACGTAGAACAGTCGATCTTCCGTAATTACCTGCACATCCACCAATAGCATTTATTGTATCCGTTGCTCCCGATGTGGTCTCCTTACATTGGGAAGACTGGACGCCTCCTCGCAGAGCGCTTTAGGGAACATCTCTGGGACACCCGCACCAATCAACCAAACTGCCCCGTAGCCCAACATTTCAACTCCCCCTCCCACTCTGACGAGAACATGGAGGTCCTGGGCCTCCTTCACTGCCGCTCCCTCGCCACCAGATGCCTGGAGGAAGAACGCCTCACCTTCTGCCTCGGAACACTTCAATCCCAGGGCATCAATGTGGACTTCAACAGTTTCCTCATTTCCCCTTCCCCCACTTCACCCTAGTTCCAAACTTCCAGCTCAGCCTTGTCCCCATGACTTGTCCTACCTGCCTATCTTCTTTTCCACCTATCCACTCCACCCTCCTCCCTGACCTATCACCTTCATCCCCTCCCCCACTCACCTATTGTACTCTATGCTACGTTCTCCCCACCCACACCCTTCTCTAGCTTATCTCTCCACCCTTCAGGCTCTCTGCCTTTATTCCTGATGAAGGGCTTTTGCCCAAAAAGTCGATTTTACTGCTCCTCGGATGCTGCCTGAACTGCTGTGCTCTTCCAGCACTACTAATCCAGAATCTGGTTTCCAGCATCTGCAGTCATTTTTACCTACACAAGTGCATCAGTCAGCCATACAACCGCTTGTGTACTTTAGAAGCACAGTATATAAAATAAGTCCACTGAATTCCGTTTGTGCTACCCTAGTTTTTCTTCTCAGTCACTGTATGTTCTCCTTTATAACCTCTGGACCTGGAAGGTTAATTCTGATGTCTCTCCATAGATGCTGCCAGACCTGCAAAGTTTTATTAGCAATTTCTGTTTCTGTACAAAACTTTTCCTTCTTTTACTCTCCATCCTCTTAATTCCTAATGTTAAAGCTTGCTGTGAGCAGAATTTACATTCCAACATTCAGTTGAGGGCTACATGGCACGAAGTTGTACAGATAACCTATCAGCAGAACATCCTCTCTTTCTATGTCTCTGACTATGGCAAAGGAGCTGAGTGATAGTTTGGTGACCATGCCAACCATTCATTTCACATGACAACTCAGGCTCACCCTGGCAATCAGCAATAGAAGTGTGCCATCCTGGTGAACTTAGCTAATGCATTTGAGCATAACACACTAGATGAAATACATAACATCAGAACAGCAGGCACTGGCAATGGATGAGCAATAAGCAACTGGTGAGAATATTAATCTGTACTGAAAGCTTCCGTTGTTTTTCTCAGCTACTTCAACAAATCTGCCATGAAATGAAAGCTTTCTACTTTTAAAATTTAAACCCAGAGATTAGAATGGTTATGATCATCAGCTGTGGATGAATGTGAGATGATTTGGTCTTACACTTCACTTCATGAAAAATTCTGCTGCAGACAGTTTGAGAGCAACAGTGCTCTCCATTGTGGTCTGCAGTTCAATTAATGCTGATTCACCACTTTAGATAAAGATTGTGTTTTCCTATCTAGTCACCTCACATTTTGCAGTGTACTGGCATTTTCATAAATAATTCAGTTGAATATGGGGTGCCACTCTCTAGGTTGAAAGGAGAAGCTGAATGTGCTGACAGGTATGCACGAGAGAGTGTAGTGATTTTAACATAGTCAGACTGGACAAAGAGCGGAGCTAGAAAAAGCACAGCAGGTCAAACTGCATTAGAGGAGAAGGAGGGTCAACATTTCATGTAGGAATCTTGTATTAGGACTCAAGGTCACCCAGGTGGACCCCACAGAATATGAGTTCCCTGATTGGGACTGTTAATCTGGTTGCCTCAGAGAGTCCTACATGACGGATATGAACAGAAGTGTCAGAGGTTCTGTTCACTCAGAGGAAGCTGGATAAGTGTCAAGAACCTTTGGTGTGTAAATAAAGTGTGACTTGGTGATGGGATTCCAGTTTCTGCAGAGTAATTTCAGTATCAATGAGAGGAAAGCATGCTTCTGAAGAAATCGCCTCTCATCAGTTGAGGTAAGCATTTCTAACGCCATGCTGTTATTTGGAAAGTTTGATCTGTTTGATCTTGCCCTCGAACACTGGGCCCAGTATGTGGAAAGAATGTATTACTTTTTCCAGGCAAATAGCATTGAGGGAGATGAAAAACAATTAGTCATTCTCCTGACAGCAGCTTTTTCAGTTATTAGGAGCTTAACATTCCCTGAGGCACCAGATAGTAAAATCTTTCAAGAACTGTTGGATTTAGTTAAGGAATATTATGACCCCAAGTTCCCTTTAATTCTGAGATGCAATCAATTTTACTTAGCAATTCAAGAAGCAGGGGACTCCGTATCAGAATTTTTGACTAGGTTAAGATGACTGGCAGAGGCATGTGACTTTGGTTTAGCTTTGAATGAGATGCTGAGACACCATTTGGTATGTGCAACCATGCAAAAGCATCTAATATCTGAAATCTAACTTGACTTTAAACAGGCAGTAGAACTGGCTTTATCATTGGAAAATGCGGCAAGTGGAGAATATGAATTGCCGAGTATTCCAATGGAAGTAGATACCTTTGTCAGTCCGACTGAGCTGGGAAATATCACTTGAGTGAAAACAATTGGATAGCTTCACTCAGAACAGGACTGACCCATAAAGACCTTAAAAAGGTACTAAACACCTCTTCACTATCCTATCTACCTGCTACTCCACCTTCAAGGAATTATGAACACCAACATCTCTTTGTTCAGCAACATGCCCTAGGACCCAACATTAAATGTATAAGTCCTGCTCTGATTTTCCCCATCAAAATGCAACACTTGCAGTTATCTAAATTAAGTTCCATCTGCCAATCCTAGGCCCATCAGCCCGCCACCTGTTCAAGGTTCCATTGTACTCTGAGATAACTTTCTTCACCATCCACAACACTATTTATTTTGGTGTCATCTGCAAACTTACTAACCATTCGTCCTATATTCACACCCAAAATCATTTATATAATTGACAAAAAGCAGTGGACCCAATACTGATTCTTATGGGACACCACCGGTCATGGGCCTCCAGTCTGAAAAACAACCCACCCCCTCCACCCTCTGTCTCCCACTTTCAAGCCAATTTTGTATCCAAATGTCTTAGCTCTCCCTGGATTCCATATGATCTAACCTTGCTAACCAGTCTACCATGCGGAGCCTTGCCAAATGCCTTGCTGAAGCCCACATAGAAAGTATCCACCATTCTGTCTTCATTAATTTTCTTTGTCACTTCTTCAAAAAAACTCAATCAAGATAGTGAGATATGACTTCCCATGCACAAAGCCATATTGACTATCCCTAATCAGTCTTTGCTTTTCCAAATACTTGTAAATCCTGTTCCTCAGAATCCCCTGCAGCAACTTACCCAGCACTGAAGTCAGGCTCACCGGTCTATAGATCCCTGGCCTATCCTTACTATCATTCTTAATTAATGGCACGACATCAGCCACCCTCAAATCTCTGGCACCTCACCCATGGCTATCGATGATGTAAATATCTCAGCTAGGAGTTTAGTAGTCCCTAGCTTCCCAAGGGGCCTAGCAATCACTCCCCTAGCTTTGCACTAAGTTCTGGGATATACCTGATCGGGTGCTCGAGTCCTGATAGATTTCATCCTAGGTCTTAAAGGGAGTGGCTAGTGAGATGGTTGGCTTTGATTTTCCAAAACCCCTTTGATTTGGGATCAGCCCTATTAGGTTGGAAGGTAACGAATATTATTCTTTCATTCAAAAAAGAAGGGAGGCAGTAAAAAATTATGCTAGCTTAACATCTATTAGAGGGACATTTTGGAAGCTTTCATGAAAGAAGTTATTGCAAGACACTTAGATAAATCAGGCAGAATGAGAGTATTTTTATAAAAGGAGATCTTTTTTATCTAATTTATTGGAATTCTTTGTGAAGGTAACACATGGAGCGGATAAAAGACAACCAGTAGACATCTGTGGATTTTCAGTAGAAAATTGATAAAGTACCAGCCAAAGATTATTGGGGAGGTTAAAAGCTCATGGTACAGATCGTAACATATTGGCATGGCTGGAAGATTGGCTGGCAAACAGGCAGATGAGAGTTATTAGAAATAGTTTTTTTTCAGTTTGGCGGGATGTAACAAGCAGTTTCTCACAAGAATTGATGGTAGGAGCTGACATGTTTACAATTTATACAAATGACTTAAATGGAGGGGCAGTAGATATTATTGTCCCAATTTGCTGTTGACACAAAGAATAAGTAGCAAAGTAAGTTGTGAAGAGGACATAAAAGGTTTTAAGAAGATAGAGATAGAATCATAGAGTCAGAGAGCTGTATAGTATGGAAACAGACCTTTCAGTCCAACTCATCCATGCTGACTAGATTCCTAAATTAATCTAGTCCCAGTTAGAGTCGTAGAGTCATAGAGATGTACAGCATGGAAATAGACCCTTCGGTCCAACCCGTCTATGCCGACCAGATATCCCAATCCAATCTAGTCCCACCTGCCAGCACCTGGCCCATATCCCTCCAAACCCTTCCTATTCATATACCCATTCAAATGCCTCTTAAATGTTGCAATTGTACCAGCCTCCACCACTTCCTCTGGCAGCTCATTCCATACACGTACCACCCTCTGCATGAAAACGTTGCCCCTTAGGTCTCTTTTATATCTTTCCCCTTTCACCCTAAACCTATGCCCTCTAGTTCTGGACTCCCGACCCCAGGGAAATGACTTTGTCTATTTATCCTATCCATGCCCCTCATAATTTTGTAAACCTCTATAAGGTCACCCCTCAGCCTCCGATGCTCCAAGGAAAACAGCCCCAGCCTGTTCAGCCTCTCCCTGTAGCTCAGATCCTCCAACCCTGGCAACATCCTTGTAAATCTTTTCTGAACCCTTTCAAGTTTCACAAAATCTTTCCGATAGGAAGGAGACCAAAATTGCACGCAATATTCCAACAGTGGCCTAACCAATGTCCTGTACAGCCGCAACATGACCTCCCAACTCCTGTACTCAATACTCTGACCAATAAAGGAAAGCATACCAAACGCATTCTTCACTATCCTATCTACCTGCGACTCCACTTTCAAGGAGCTATGAACCTGCACTCCAAGGTCTCTTTGTTCAGCAACACTCCCTAGGACCTTACCATTAAGTGCATAAGTCCTGCTAAGATTTGCTTTCCCAAAATGCAGCATCTTGCATTTATCTGAATTAAACTCCATCTGCCACTTCTCAGTCTATTGTCCCATCTGGTACAGATCCTGTTGTAATCTGAGGTAACCCTCTTCGCTGTCCACTACACCTCCAATTTTGGTGTCATCTGCAAACTTACTAACTTTACCTCTTATGCTCACATCCAAATCATTTATGTAAATGACAAAAAGTAGAGTACCCAGCACCGATCCTTGTGGCACTCCACTGGTCACAGGCCTCCAGTCTGAAAAACAACCCTCCACCACTACCCTCTGTCTTCTACCTTTGAGCCAGTTCTGTGTCCAAATGGCTAGTTCTCCCTGTATTCCATGAGATCTAACCTTGCTAATCAGTCTCCCATGGGGAACCTTGTCGAACGCCTTACTGAAATCCATATAGATCACAACTACTGCTCTACCCTCATCAATCTTCTTTGTTACATCTATTTCCCTACAGTCTATATCTTCCATATCCTTTTCCACAGTAAATACTAATGCAAAATATTCATTTAGTATCTCCCCCATTTTCTGTGGCTCCACACAAAGGCCTCCTTGCTGATCTTTGAGGGGCCCTATTCTCTCCCTAGTTACCCTTTGGTCCTTAATATATTTGTAAAAACCCTTTGGATTCTCCTTAATTCTATTTGCCAAAGCTATCTCATGTCCCCATTTTGCCCTCCTGATTTCCCTCTTAATTATACTCCTACTTTCTTTATACTCTAAGGATTCACTTATCTATCCTGTTTATACCTGACATATGCTTCCTTCTTTTTCTTAACCAAATCCTCAATTTCTTTAGTCATCCAGCATTCCCTATACCTACCAGCCTTCCCTTTCACCCTGATAGGAATATACTTTCTCTGGATTCTTGTTATCTCATTTCTGAAGGCTTCCCATTTTCCAGCCGTCCCTTTACCTGCGAACATCTGCCTCCAATCAGCTTTCCAAAGTTCTTGCCTAATACCGTCAAAATTGGCCTTTCTCCAATTTAGGACTTCAACTTTTAGATCTGGTCTATCCTTTTCCATCACTATATTAAAACAAATAGAATTATGGTCGCTGGCCCCAAAGTGCTCCCCCACTGACAACCTCCGTCGCCTGCCCTGCCTTATTTCCCAAGAGTAGGTCAAGTTTTGCACCTTCTCTAGAAGGTACATCCACATACTGAATCAGAAAATTGTCTTGTACACACTTAAGAAATTCCTCTCCATCTAAACCTTTAGCACTATGGCAGTCCCAGTCGATGTTTGGAAAGTTAAAATCCCCTACCATAACTACCCTATTATTCTTACAGATAGCTGAGATCTCCTTACAAGTTTGTTTCTCAATTTCCCTCTGACTATTGAGGGGTCTCAATACAATCCCAATAAGGTGATCATCCCTTTCTTACTTCTCAGTTCCACCCAAATAACTTCCCTGGATATATTTCCGGGAATATCCTCACTCAGCACAACTGTAATGCTATCCCTCATCAAAAATGCCACTCCCCCTCCTCTCTTGCCTCCCTTTCTATCCTTCCTGTAGCATTTGTATCTGGAACATTAAGCTGCCAGTACTGCCCATGCCTGAACCATGTTTCTGTAATTGCTATGATATCCCAGTCCCATGTTCCTAACCATAGCCTGAGTTCATCTGTCTTCCCTGTTAGGCCCCTTGCATTGAAATAAATGCCATTTAATTTATTAGTTCTATCTTGTCCCTGCCTGCCCTGACTGTTTGACTCACTTCTGTTCTCAGCTGTACCCATCTCAGATCGATCTCTTTCCTCACTATCTCCTTGGGTCCCACCCCCCCCCCCCCCAACCGACCCCCCCCCCCCACCCCCCCACCTTACTAGTTTAAATCCTCCCAAGCAGTTTGAGCAAATTTCCCTGCCAGTATATTAGTCCCCTTCCAATTTAGGTGCAATCCGTCCTTCTTGTACAGGTCACTTCTACCCCAAAAGAGATTCCAATGATCCAGAAATGTGAATCCTTCTCCCATACACCAGCTCCTCACCCATGCATTCATCTGCTCTATCCTCCTATTCCTGCCCTCACTAGCTCGTAGCACTGGGAGTAATCCAGATATTACTACCCTTGAGGACCTCCTTTTTAAATTTCTGCCTAACTTTCTGTAATCTCCCTTCAGAATCTCAACCTTTTCCTTTCCAATGTTTTTGGTTCCAATGTGTACAATGACCTCCTGCTGGCCCCTCTCCCCCGTGAGAACATTCTGCACCCTCTCTGAGACATCCTTGATTCTAGCACCAGGGAAGCAACACACCATTCTGCTTTTTCTCTGCTGGCCACAGAAACGTCTGTCCTGTCCTCTGACTACAGAATCCCCTAACACATTTGATCTCTTGGAAGCCGATGTACCCCTCATTGCATTAGAGCCAGTCTCAATACCAGAAACTTGGCTGTTTGTGCTACATTCCCCTGAGAATCCATCACCCCCTACATTTTCCAAAACAGCATACCTGTTTGAAATGTGTATATCCACAAAAGACTCCTGCCCTACGTGCCTACCTCTCTTACCCTTCCTGGAGTTAACCCATCTATGTGACTGTATCCCCTTCCTCTAACTGCCATCCATCGCATACTGTTACTGTTGTAAATGCCTCATCGCTTCTATCTGTCTCTCCAACCGATCCACTCGATCTGATAAGATTCGCATCCAACAGCATTTATGGCAGATATAATCCGCAGTAACCCTTAAACTCTCTTTAAACTCCCACATCTGACAAGAAGTACATATCACTGCAAAGGCCATTTTTGCTCTTTCACAATCTACAGACCCAGAAAACAACACCGTCTTATTCCTCTACAAACACTGCTCCAGGTTAAATTAATAGCTATGGCTTATATTTTAAGTTTAATCAAGAGATCAAGAAAGGATCCACTGTACTCACTACTGCAGCCTTTCTCTTGAACTTCGCCCAACCGTTCCTCCAGGATTAGTTGTGAATTTCACTGTTCGTTAATTTTCCCAGATGCACTCCAATGTCCAGCGATACGCGAATTCAAACAGCAAAGCCAGTAACTGTGCAGGTTTTCTCTCTCTCTTTGCCAGCATTTGATACATATCCCTCTAAACTCTTCCTATCCATATACCCATCCAGATGTTTTTTAAATGTTGTGTTTGTACCAGCCTCCTCTGCTTCCTCTGGTACCTCATTTCATACACATGCCACCCTCTACATGTAAAAGTTGCCCCTTAGGTCCTTTTTAAATCTTTCCCATCTCACCGTAATCTTACGCCCTCTAGTTTTGGACTCCCCTACTCTGGGGAAAAGACCTTGTCTATTTACCCTGTCCATGCCCTTCATGATTTTATAAACTTCTATAAGGTCAACGCTCACCCTCTCATGCTCCAGGGCAAGTCAGCCCAGTTTATTCAGCCCCTCCCTATAGCTCAAATCTTTCAACGCTGGCAACATCCTTATAAATCTTTTCTGAATCCTTTCAAGTTTAACAATATCTTTTCTCTAGCAGGGAGACCAGAATTGATTGCAGTATTCTAAAAGCAGTCTCACAAACGTCCCAATTACTATACTCAATGCACTGACCAATGAATGCAAGCATGCCAAATGCCTTCTTCACTATCCTGTCTAGTGAAGCATACTTTCAAGGAACTAGGTGTCTTTGTTTGACAACATCTCCCATGGCCCTACCATTAACAGTATAAGTCCTGCCCTGACTCGCCAGACCAAAACATAGTCCCTCACATTTATCTAAATTTAACTCCATCTGCCACTCCTTGGCCCAACGGTCCATTTGATCAAGGTCCCGTTGTACTCTGAGGCAATCTTGTTTACTAGGTTAAGTGAGTGGGTAATGATTTAGTAAATGAAGTGTTATTGGAAAATTGAGAAATTGTCCATTTTTGATATTCCTCCTGAAAAGCTGGTGGAAGCAGAGCCCTTGAATACTTTAAAGATAGGTTCTTTTTAAGCAAAGTTATCAGGGAAAGGGACGAATACAGATTCAAAGTTAAAGTCAGGTCAGCCTGGATCTTATTGGAAGTGGGAGCCAGCTCAGTGGGCTGAAGGACTTAGCCATCTCCTAATTCTTATGTGCATGCATCTGTCTATAAATCATACATATTAAAATTAAATACCCACAGGCCTAATTACATAAAACAGTATTCAATGCCAAAATATATTCTGAATATTAATTCACAGAGCTAACATTTTTCACATCCCAAATAAACAAACTCAACAAACTATAGCAGAACAAGAGCTCATATCAACATACTTATATGATTAGTCTGAGTTTCTTTTCAGCTCATTATCATAATTCATTTTACAGCTTCAGTGATTAGACATCTTGTGTGATTACTTTACAGGGTCTACCAGTTAGCCAGCAATTTCAATGGTTCAAATTCACTATTTAAATTTTTTTTTGCTATCCTCTAATTTCCTTTGGGCAGCTGGGCAGCTTTTATGATTTTTAACAGCATTTTTCAAATTCTTTAAGGCTCATTGCTCAAAATGTTATTGATTCTGCACACTATTTCTGGCCAATCTTATAAAACACTGTTAGCTACATGAATAGCAAGCCTTCTTTTATAAAACTTAGCTAACTCCTTGGATCTTTACTTTGTCAATTGTGTGCAGCCTCACAGAGAAGACTAAAACACCAAGATCAATACATTTATGTATTATGCTGCCACATTGGTATCAAGAGTTCAATTTGTCTTTTAAAAGGAGCAACATAGAAGTGAGCGGGTATGAGAGCAGCTAACAGGGTTCCTCAAGGTCAGGTCGGCAGACCAGAGAAAAGTGACACAAATCAATGTTCTGTCTAACTTCCTTTCTCTGTATATGACATGTTCGTTGCGCTGTACAATCTCTTTAATAATGTAGCATGGCTGCATGTTGACATATCTTAAAGGCCACTAAGTTTGGATTGAAAATCAATCATGTCCAAATATCCCTCCTGCTCAGCCAAAGTCATGTAATCTCAACTATGAGGAACACGTACTGTAGGCAGACATCTAGAATATTTTCTTCATTTTGCACAAACTGCTGTATTATATATTCGAAACACACTTCATGCCTGCACTTTTTATCACTTGCGCAGTAAGTTCTGCACTGCCATGTTGGCGTGTATCCACACATCTTAGAACAAACACTGTTACAGATATCTGCATGGGGAGAGCATAAAGTACACAGGCACATTCAGAGTTACAGCAAACAAACTAAACATGTGAAAAATGACAGAACTATAGGCTTGGAAGAAAGCAGAGAGAATATAACAGGCAGAGAACAACAGAGAGGTAACTACAGAGAGAACCATTGATCCAGACAGACAGACTTTTGGTCTCTGAGGGAAACACGGGAGCAGACAGGAAGTGGCATTGAAGCTCAAGATCAGCAATGATCATACTGAATGGTGAAGCTGAAAGGCCAGAATGCTGTACTTATGTTCCTATTGTGTTATTGAAATAAAAACAGAAGGGAAGAGAATCACAAACAGAGAGAATCACTGAACAAAGTGAGAAGGAGAGGGCTGGAAAGTATACACATGGGATAACAGAAATAGACATAAAACAAAGAAAGAACCACAAGAGGAAGAAAAGGAATATATGAACATACTGTACATACGTACAAATTAGAAGCAGGAATAAGGCATTTAGTCTCTCTATTCAACAAGATAATGATTGAACTAATAGTGGCATCTACCCTGCCAATTCCCCTGAGGATTTTACATGTCTCCATCTGTCTTCCTTCTAAACCCTGGCCTATCTAAGCTTTCCTCATAGGGTAGCCCCTATCCCCCATCTCAGGTATCAGAAAGACAATGACAGAAATAAAATCAAAAGCAATTAAAAAAGGATAGAGCAAAAGAAAACACAGAAATTGAGTCAAAAATAAATATGAAAAGGAGAATCACTTTCATTCAAAGGTGGATGGGAATGAAACACTGGGAGATAGGAAGAGATCCATGAAAACTTGACCTACTCTTGGGAAATAGGGCTGGACAGGTGACTGAGGTGACATTGGGGGAGCCCTTTGGGATCAGTGACCATAGTTCTATTAATTTTAAAGCACTTATGAGGGGGGGGAATCTGGTCCAGAGTTTCAAGTTCTAAGTTGGGGCAAGCCACGTTTTGATGAAATTATACAGGACCTTGAAGGGGTTGATTGGAGTAGTTTATTTGCAGGCAAAGGGACCTCCAGCAAATGGAAGGCATTTAAAAGTGAGATAGCTAGAGTTCAAGGTCTATATGTTCCTGAGATAGCGAAGGGCAAGGTTGGCAGGGCTGGGGAACCAAGAAAGAAAAGAGTTATTGAGGCTTTGACCCGAAAAACGTAGTAGACATGACTCAGGTATAGACAGCTGGGATCAAGGGAATCCCTGGAGGTACGTAGGGAATACAGGAGTTTACTGAAGAAGGAAATCAGGTGGGTAAAAAGGGAGCACAAGATAGCCTTGGCTGAGAAGATTAGGGTGAATCCAAAGAGGTTCTTTAAGTATATTAAATGAAAAAGAATAACTAGAGAGAAAATAGGACCCCTCAAGGACCAAAGTGAACATGTATGTGTGGAATTGCAGGAGATGGGCGAGGTCCTGCTCACTGATTAGCATTGCTGCCTCACAGCGCCAGGGACCAGGGTTTGAATCCCACCTCAGTCTGTGTGGAATTTGCATCATTGTTAGCCATGGGTGAGGTCCCAGAAGACTGCAGAGTAGTGATTGTTGTGCCCTTATTCAAGGAGGGCTATGAAGAAACACCTGGGAACTATAGACCAGTAAGCCTAACATCTGTGGTGGATAAGTTACTTGAGAAGATTCTGAGAGATAAAACACACATGCATTTGGAAAGACAGGGTTTGATTAGGAGTAGTCAGCATGGCTTTGTGAGATCATGCCTCACAAATTTCTTTGATGAAGTGACCAGGAAGGTTGATGAGGGCAGGGTGGTTAGATCACCTGGAATCCAGGCAGAACTGGCAAATTGGATACAAAATTGGCTTGATGGTAGGAAGTAGAGGGTAATAGTGGAAGGATGCTTGTTGGATTGGTGGCCTGTAACCAGCGGAGTGCCTCAGGAGTCGTTGCTGGGCCCATTACTGTTTGTTATCTATATCAATGATTTGGATGAGAATGTACAAGGTATGACTAGTAAGTTTACAGATGACACTAAAATAAGCAGTATCGTGGTCAATGAGCAAGGTTATCAGAAATTACAGCAGGACCTTGATCAGCTGGGGAAGTGGTTTGAGACATGGGAAAGGGAGTTTCGTATAGGTAAGTGTGAGTTCTTGCATTTTGGAAAGTCAAATCAATGTCTACTGAACAGGTCCGGTGTATGAGTAGGGCTTGTCCATAAGGAATGGCTGTACACACACACACATACATATATACGTTTGTGGGGTGAATTTGTACTTGCAGAGCTACATTGCACTTTGCTCAAAAACTGCATGGAACATGTAAGATTCTGTTAGCTCATTTTTTAGATTAGAATCAGTCTAAACATTATGGCACAGACAGCAGCACACAGGGGGCTAACACCTTCAACACATTATCTGGGCTGACACCAATTGTTAAAGTTCACCTGTGAAAGTAATTTTTTTTTAAAGTTTTGCAATTTACATATGAAAGAAGTGAAACTAACATGATCATTCTAACAGATGAGATTCTTAACAACAAATCAAGATATTTTTCAATGTATAATTTCAGTTATATCACACTGTAAACTTTTGCTATAAATTCTGTGTCTTACAATTGTGTATTCCACAACCACCTGATGAAGGAGCAGCACTCTGAAAGCTAGAGCTTCCAATTAAACCTGTTGAACTATAACCTGGTGTTGTGTGTTCTTTAACTTTGTACACCCCAGTCCAATACCAGCATCTGCAAATTATAGAAAGTTAGGCAGGAATTTATAAAGGAGGTGCTCGAGGATAGTAACATCTGGATTACTCCCAGTGCGACATGTTAGTGAGGATAGGAATAGGGGGATAGAGCAGATGAATGTGTGGTTGAAGAGCTGGTGTATGGGTGAAGGATTCACATTTTTGGATCATTGGAATCTCTTTAGGGCAGAAGTGACCTGTACTAGAAGGATGAATTGCACCTGATTGGAAGGGGACTAAATCCCCAACACCTGGTCAGGTGTACCCTAAAACTCTGTGGGAAGCTAGGAAAGTGATTGCTGGGCACCTTGCTGAGATATTTGTATCATCCATAGTCACAGGTGAGGTGCCAGAAGACTGGAGGTTGGCAAACATGGTACCATTATTTAAGAAAGGTGGTAAGGACAAGCCAGGGAACTATAGACCAGTGAGCCTGACATCAGTGGTGGGCAAGTTGTTGGAGGGAATCCCGAGGGACAGGATGTACACATATTTGGAAAGACAAGGACTGATTAGAGATAGTCAACATGGCTTTGTACGTGGAAAATCATGTCTCACGAATTGGATTGAGTTTTTTGAAAAAGTAACAAAGAGTATTGATGAGGGCAGAGCAGTGGATGTGATCTATATGGACTTCAGTAAGGCTTTCGAAAGGGTTCCCCATAGGAGACTGGTGAGCAAGGTTAGATCTCATGGAATACAGGGAGAAGTAGCCATTTGATTACCGAACTGGCTCAAAGGTAGAAGACAGAGGGTGGTGGTGGAGGGTTGTTTTTCAGACTGGAGGCCTGTGACCAGTAGAGTGCCACAAGGATCGGTGCTGGCTCCACTACTTTTTGTCATTTATATAAATGATTTGGATGCGAACATAGGAGGGACAGTTAGTAAGTTTGCAGATGATACCAAAATTGGAGGTGTAGTGGACAGCAAAGAAGGTTACCTCAGATTACAACGAGATCTTGATCAGATGGGCCAATGGGCTGAGGAGTTTAACTTAGATAAATGCGAGGTGCTGCATTTTGAGAATGCAAATAAGAGCAGGACTTATACATTTAATGATAATGTCTAGGGAGTGTTGCTGAACAAAGAGATCTTGGTGCAGGTTCATAGCTCCTTGAAAGTAGAGTCGCAGGTAGATAGGATAGCGATGAAGGCATTTGGTATGCTTTCCTTTATTGGTCAGAGCATTGAGTGTAGGAGTTGTGAGGTCATGTTGAGGCTGTATAGGACGTTGGTTAGGCCACTTTCGGAATGTTGCATGCAATTCTGGTCTCATTCCTTTCAGAAGGAAGTTGTGAAACTTGAAAGGGTTCAGAAAGGATTTATAAGGATGTCGCCAGCGTTGGAGGATTTGAGCTATAGGGAGAGGCTGAACAGGCTGGAGCTGCTTTCCCTGGAGCGTTGGAGGCTGAGGGATAACCTCATAGAGATTCATAAAATCATGATGGGAATGGATAAGGTAAATAGACAAGGTCTCTTCTCTGGGGTGGGGGAGTCCAGAATGAGAGGGCATAGGTTTAGGGTGAGAGGGGAAAGACATAAAAAGGACCTAAGGGGTAACTTTTTTACGCAGATCTTGGTGCATGTATGGAATGAACTGCCAGAGGAAGTGGTGGAGGCTGGTACAATTGCAACGGTTAAAAAGCATCTGAATGGGTGTATGAAAGGAAGGGTTTGGAGGGATACGGTCCAAATGCTGGAAAATTGGACTAGATTGGGTTGGGATATCCGGTCGGCATGGCCGAGTTGGACTGAATGATCTGTTTCCATGCAGTACTTCTCTATGACTCAAAGTGACTATGAATTGGTCAGGAGGGGGTGATAAAAGAAGGCCATCTATTGGATTTTATGTGCCAGCTCATCTTGAAAGCCACTGACCAGAAAGGGTAAAGCATAGCACATGGAATGAGGAGATCAAAGATATACAGTGGTATAGTGCAAACCAGAAGAACAAGGGAATGGAGAAAGAATTATAGATATGTTCAGTGAGAAGAAAATAGATTTGGTCACGTCAAAGACAAACCTTTGTGCACAACAACTAGCCTATAAAGATGTGAAAGGAAATGGGATTTGTGTGCTGTTGTAGCCCGGTTAAACTGAACAAATTGTCAAAAAAGATAATTCAAATAAACTCAATCAATTAGTTTGCCTGGTTAGTTCACTAATGAACAGGAGCAAATTTGGACTGATTTTGACAACTGTATTTTCCTACCTTTTCAATAGCCGAGAGTGTGGTGCTGGAAAAGCACAGCAGGTCAGGCAGCATCTGAGGTGCAGGAGAATCAACATTTCAGGCACAAGCTCTTCATCAGAAGTTAGGCTTGTGTGCTGGGGGGCTGGGTTTCGGGGAAGGTACCTGAGAATGCGATAGGTAGGTGAAGGTCGAGGAGAAAGTGATAGGTCAGAGAGACAGTAGAGTGGATAGATGGGAAAAGTGATGGACAGATCAAGAGAGTGGTGCTGATTTGGAGGCTTGAGACTGGGATAAGGTTGGGGATGGGGAAATGAGGAAATTGATGAAATCCACATTGATCCCATGTGGTTGCAGGGTCCCAAGGTGGAAGATGAGGCAAAAATATAAGTAAATTCTGCAGTTGGCATGTGGAATAGTTAGTTACAGAAGGTTAGTCACCCGATAAAGCTGGTTCTATTTCTGTTGCTGAATAGTTGGTTAGCTCTATATCCATCTTTTCTGGATCCTGATAGAATGTTGTCTTGCTGCTTTTTTTTGGTATCTGCTGCATATAAAAATAACCTGTACAATCTACTGACCTATCTAATGCTTTATCTAATTATCTGCATCCAACAAAAGTGTCCCTCATTTTTGACAGAGTGTGGAAGATGAGTGCAAGATGAAAAACAATGCAAAGTCATGGAGTTTTCAGGTGACGATCATAAAACTCTGTGTTTTCGAGTAATGAATACCATTCTTATTACTCTAATATCAGTGATTGATTTTGAGAACAAAATTTAAAAATTACTGTGGATAATATTAATGAGTGGACTCTTAATTGGCTCATGTGATATTCTTCTGCAAGTTTAACTGAGGTTTTAAATGTTGAAAGCAAATAGATTAATGTCCGCAGTAAAATAAAGCAAAATGGAATATCAAACAAATGTTGCAAACAGCAATATTTAGAGGCTTGCAAAAATACTGTAAGTTAAAGAAATGGTCCAGAATTTGAGGCAGAACCTAACCCCAGGTTCTGCCTCAATAGTCATCTATGCCATTTTTCAAAAAGAAAAATGAACTTTTTGCAATGCAACTTGACAGTACTCCCAATCATAATATCACAAACAGAGATAATGCGAGGGACAAAAACAGAAATTGCTGGGTAAGCTCAGCAAGTCTGGCAGCATTTGTGGAGAGAAATCAAACGTTTTGGATCAAATGACCCTGAGGCAGAGTCACTCGACTCGGAATGTTAACTCTGATTTCTCTCCACAGATGCTACCAGACCAGCTGAGCTTATCCAGCAATTTCTATTTTCCTCTCTATTTTACAACATCTGTAGTTCTTTTTGTTCAGAAATTATGATAGTTTCACCTTAACTAAGGTCAGCTTAAAGTATCCTTACACTAAGCAGATACATAAAGTACCAACATGACAGTGAGTGCCTTGCCCTAGATTCTAATGGCAAGGAATCAATAAACAGTCTGTCATCAGAAGAAAAATATAAATAGAACATTTCAATAACACTGGACAGAAATTTCCACATAGGTGGCAGTTTGAGTTTTCCAGTTGAATTTGTTTTTAGAGGTGTAGTGTCCATTTCTTGTGTTACGAAGTGGAGGTTAAAGTTCGCACCCCAGAAAAGCTCATCTCACAATCTGCTAAAAGTGCGAGTGAAAGAAAACCGACAATTTCCACTGTTTACAGTGAGAAAAATATATTTTTGTAACACTTTAAGTGAACAGTAAACAGAAACTATTAACAAATCCAAGCTCCCTTTTTCTTAACTACTTCCTCTATGACCCCAACCCCATAAAAATGCTGCTCCAATAACACAATTATTAAACCTTGAATCAACATAATCCTCAAAGTCCATACAGTCTCTTATGTTGTCTTCCTTCCAATTCTGCTGTTTCCTTCCATCCTTCCAATTCTGCTATCTTCTCCTTATTTTTTTCTTCAATAGTACAATTTCTTAGTATCTTTAATAGATGATGCCTTCTGTGAGATTCCTTTTGAGGGCACAATTGTTATCTCTTCAGATGGCAGTTTGTTCTGACTAATTTTCAAAATGCCCTTCCTGGTTAAAACCCCAACATGCAATAAAATTCAAATTCAATTGGTTTTTGATATTCTGGGCATAACTTAAACTAAATGGTTAAATTCAAATCATCAAAGCAGATTTGCTTTGTGCAATCTGTCTCGAACCTGTAACTTGTATTACAGGTTATGCAGCAAGCATTTGTTGGTTTGAAAATAGAGTTTTGCTGATGTCCTGCCAGGGCTGACAGAGGTGTCACCCTTGTGTGAATCCTTGAGGTTCCTGAGGAATAGCCCTAAGGAATGAAACAGTCTTCAAACAATTAAGTGATCATTTGTTTGCCCTTCCCTACAATTGACATCTCTGGCAGTAGAAGTTCTGTTCACCAACAGCTCACCAGTCAGAACCAGAGACCCCTCGTGCTTTCGATTCCAGCAGGACCAAGAGGAGGTGGTGACAATGCACCCACTAAGACCACAAACCAAATGTAAGTAAAGGTGATATTGACATTGCAGGGTGTGGGCTGTGAGGTGCATGAGGATTGGAAGCAAGGGCAATAGGTTGGATTTCAGCACTGCTTTCGCTCCTTTTCTATACTGGATCATTCAAACATATACTAGAGCGCCCCACTATTAGGAAATCCTCTCCACCATTTCTCACTCCTACAGCCAGGAGACCGCTGAAAAACCCAACAATGGCCTTTGGTTGGTGAGGAAAAGCCACACTGTCCCTATTTAATTCCCTGCTATTTATCTCACCACCCCCTCGGCTCACAGCCTCATTCCTGATAAGGGCTTTTGCCCGAAACATTGACTCTCCTGCTCCTTGGATGCTGCCTGACCTGCTGTACTTTTCCAGCATCACACTCTCGACTCAACTGAAGTGGGCTAATGGGTGTCTATTGACTCACAAATGAGCCAAATCAACATTTTTCATGAGTAATCAAGAAACTGAAATCAGACCATCCACCCTCCACCTTAATCACTGGGAGACTAATGAAGGGAATTTCTGGTGATTAAGTGAGGCCAGCTGCCATAAAGAGTCTCTTTAAATCCAAATCATTGTGCGTGACTTTGGAAACTATTTTCATCCTTACTTGTCAATCCACATTCATTTGGGGAAGTATTGAAACTGATACATTCCTCATTGCCTTTATTCTTTTAATTACTATTTGGTATAGCATTATTTCCACAAATACCACAAAGCAGAGAATATTCTGACTCCTATAAGTTTCAGCACACTGGAATTAGCTGGTGCCAGTCAGGTAATAAACAGAGAACTCTGCAGTATTTGCTAATCTACTGACCACATCAATCATTCCAAAGGTAAACAATATTTGTTTTTATGCAGTAAAGTGTTAACATTGGGTGTTAAGTGGATGACTGACCTTTTTATTCTTTTTTGAGGTCAGGTCTCCTGAGGCCAACTCTCTCGAGTCCCATGAGATACATTATCTGTTTACAAGAATGGCCCCATGACATTGGATGGCATGAAACCACATAAAGATAGATAACAGCTGTAATTCCAAATATTCAGAGCTGATATGGACAGACTGATGACTAAGAAAGTAGAGTCAGTGATAAAATGTATTTGTTACTTGCTTTTATTTTTGTACTTCACTTAAAAATCAAATAATAATTTTAGTATAGACAACAAAAACAACAGTAGCTTGACTCAGAAGCATAATAAATTGCTCCTTCTCAGGATGATATTTTATGAAGGCTCAGTGGTTAGGCACTTACTCACAGAGACCTGTCAGATGTTTCCAGCTTTGACCCTTCCTCCCCAGGAGAAGTGTGAGAACTTCAACCATTCCCAGTGATCTATTAGCCAGTGTTTCTATTTGGCATAAAAATCAAAAGCAGCTCCCTCCTTCCTGAATCTGTATGTTGCTCTAAATATTGCAGAATTTAGGGGTGGCAGCGGCAGAGGGTAATGTTGTTGGACTAGATTAGATTCCCAGGCTAATTTGAATCCCTCCATGGCAGATGTTAAAGTTTGATTTTAATAAAAGTCTGAAATAAAAAGCTAGCCTAATGGTGACCATGTAACCACAGTCATTTGTTATAACACCCCATCTGGTACGCTAATGTCTTGCCAGGAAGAAAATCTGACGTCTTACCTTGTCTAGAGACAAAAAAAAACTGCAGATGCTGGAATCAAAAGTAGACAGGCAGGAGGCTAGAAGAACACAGTAAGCCAGGCAGCATCAGGAGGTGCAGAAGTCGACATTTCGAGTGTAACCTTCTTCAGGACCCTTCTTACCTTGTCTGGCTTACACATGATTCCAGACCCACAACAATATGATTAACTTTTAATGTCTTTCCTCTGGGTAATTAGGGATATTCACATCCCGGAATGAATAAAAATAAAGAAGAAAACGATTAAATTTTTTCATGGAAATAACAAAATTTAAACCAGGTGAAGGGGTTCCACCAGTGGACATAGAGCACACCAGATTCTGAAATGAACAGGGAAGGGCTTTCCATTAGAGGGCATGTAACAGACAGCTAATTTAGGTGAGGTGAAGTATGATACTCATCCAATTACATGACAAAGACAGACCCTTTCACTGCTCCAGCCCCCACCCCAACAATTTTGCCTCTGCAGACTTCACAGGAGGGATCTTGTTGAGGCTGCTGGGGTCTCATAGCCATTGAAGATCCAGTTAGACACTTACCTCTGCCTGTTATAGGGAAAGCTCAGCCAATCATACACTGGAGAGACCTCTGCTAAATCTTTACCTGGAACCAAGAAGCCAGGAGTAGAAATCCCACCCAGCAAGAGCTGATAACAGAAGCTGGCAGATGGTGCTGTTAACAACATCATAGAGGAGGTTGCATTTGGAAGAGCATCTTTATAGTCTCAGAATCACAGAAGACTCAAGATCAGGTAAGTAATTTGTGGCTTGAGGTCTATCTCAATTTGGGAGAGGTGATTGTCAAAAACGAAGGCAGTGGATGGATGACAATGCAAACCTTCACTATCTGTTGCCCAGTCCTTTACTCAGGCACTAAATGCCTTTGATCAAGAGACTCACTGTCCGCACTGAGGAACAAAATGCCACAAGACAACATGTCCACTTGAAGCTGCTTTATTCCCAGAAGAGGTGGATACAGTATTTAGGGGTCCTTAACTGCACACATAAGGGCTTCAATGGGAGGTGGAGTGGGAAAATTATCCTATGGCCCTTCCCACCCAGAACATAATTCTGCTGGAAGTAAGAAAAAGACTGAGTTTGGATAAACCACCACTCCATTGTATGGAGGTCAATGTTATTTCCAAACTGGCCACATCTGGAAGCAGAAGGTTCCACTTCCCACTCTGCTGCTCTTTTACTCCTCACACTTTCAACAGGTTTTTGAACTCCTAGTTCTGATTTTAGCACTCTTAATAGCTGTTGACCCTGGGTTTAAAGCACCAATGTATCTCTTGCAAACTGCCCATCAAGTCCTCCCCCTAAGTCTATGTCCTTCACTTACTTTTTATTTCAAAAATATATGTAATATCTTTGTATGTGTAGATAGTCACAAATGCAGTTTGGTTCTGTCAGTAGCATATCAAAGAAATAAACAAACAATGGAGTTTGACTCTATCCAACAAACAAATCAAAGACATCTCTTACTTGTACAAGACTATATTTACATATATTTGATGTACTGGGAAAGTCCGATAACTGAATGGACCCCTACTTAACTTCAGCAGAAAGACCTCAAGATAGTGGTCTTTCCCCAATGCACCTTGATGGCAGCTGCCCAACCTTTAGGGCATCCCTCAGCACATACTCCTGGACCTTGGAGTGGGCCAGACTGCAACATTGGGTTGGGGTCAATTCCTTGCTCTGGAAGACTAACAAGTTTCAGGCAGACTAAACAGCGTCTTTCACCGAGCTGATGGTCCTCCAGGTGCAGCCGACATTAGTCTCAGTGGGCATCCTGAGGAACAAACCGTAGATCACAAAGTCTTGCATCAAGGAGCTGCTCGGGACAAACCTCGACAAAAACTGCTGCCCATTCTCCAGACTTCCTTTGCAAAGGTACATTCCAGAATGATATGTCTGACAGTCTACCCCCCTGCAAACAGTACAGGGACAGCATGGCGTGGCACAGACAGACCGGACATACAAGAAGGATATTACAGGTTGTTCCCTTCTCACCACCAGCCAAGTAATGTCATGATGCTTTGTTGGAAAGTTCTGGTGATGAACATTCTGCCAAATGGCTTTAACAGTCTGCTTAGGGAACCATATGGCAAGATCCACCACCTCCTTTACAAGGATGCCATGTGCTGACCACTTCCTGATAGACCTGTGGTCAAAGGTGTTACTCTTAAAAGATGGCTGATACGGAACAGTGCAACTACTTGGAGCATTCCACGGCAACGAGGTCAGAATCATCCTTCACATCGGGGACAGTACGAGGTGACACTTGTTGTCTGCATATCGAGGGTCTACACAAATCCTTTACTACAACGTTACTACCCCTATCCTCCTGTGAAAGGCAGCTGTAAAATGGCTGACCTTCCACCATGAAAAAACACCTCACTTCAATACCAGATTATCTCACTGGCTGATGTTTTGACAGCTTGTGGGAGATGCTCAACACTCTTGCATTTCCAAGTTATTTTTAATAATGTTCAGTAGAATGAAAATTACCCTTAAGTGCTTGACAATCTTAATTGACTTCTTACCCCATTTACATATGTTCCCAACCTGTTACTTTCCTGCTGAACTTTTAACTCCACTGTCAGTTTCGAATAGCGAGTCTGACTCACTTGCTCCAGTATGATTCTACAGCCCCCCCCCACCCCACCTCACCCCACCCCCTTCATGGATCCTGCATTGACACACTTCATTGAATTCCATCCAAATCTTTTAAATATACTCAGAGCATTTAGAAGTGTAGGCGGAGGAACATTATTGCACAGGATGCAAAAATTCTCGACAGTGCTGTTAATGTTAATGTCTGAGAAATATTTCAGCTAGGTCAGGTTTCCTGACCTCACAGTTAGGGACTTGTTTGCATTTTGTCATGAGTACTCATTAACACAACAGTCTGCTAGAGTTTCATTTATGAGTAAAATCAAGCCGTCAAAAACATATGTTTCCACAAAGTCAGCTTGGTGTATTGCTAAGTCCTGAGCCCAGATGAGGAGCCCCAAATTGTCAGACCTCCAGGTGAAAAAAGATGAAACTGGCTTTCCTTCTTTAATCACACACCCCCTCAACTGGTCGCAACAATTTACTGTGGATCCCCTCACTTGTGGATACATTTCCCCCAGACTAAGTCAATTTATGTTTTAAAAGGAAGCAATGCAGCTAAGCTTTCTTGAGTCAATAAATACTGAGTTTTTTTGTTGCTAAATGCCAGAAAAACATAATACAGTAACTTGAGTACCTCAGCATCGCAATTCACTTATGAATCTTCCTCCACAAGCACACACACATGAGGATTGAACTGACCTTTTACCGTTTTTCCTGTGTACTCCAAAAATTCCCAGAGTGCTTCTTTTTCTGCTTTCGTTGTCATATACTGAGGTAACGTCTTTTTTGAAATACCATATTTTTTCAGGCATGAAGTTGAGACAATAACTGAAGCAGATTATGTGGAACCTTGGGGTTCTCTAACTGGTTAACAGAAAAGTATTAAAGTACTTTTGATATTTAACAATATGTCAATGTATTCTAAGTATGCCTCAAAATAAAAAGCTGACTTGTAACAGTTCTTGATAGGTTTGGTTTTGTTTGTAGACATTGCATCGATTGACTTTACCAAATTGCATTAGAATTTACCTCTTGCATTGTTATTTGTCAGCTTACATAAACATTGTAGAAGCTTTTATTATATTGACACAGAGCAGTTGATTACATTACAATGATAATTTGCTGTGTATTACTGCTGATACATTCATCCTTTTGGTAATTCTGAACGAACCTAACAGAAGCATCATCTTATTAGGCTAATTAGCAACAATCTGTTTTTTTCTCTCTGGGGGTAGCAAACATGAAAGTACAAACCAACAGTTCAATTGATGCCTTGGGCATTCATTAAGCCTTGGTGATCCAAGACAATCTTTCCTTTTTTAGCCAATATAGGCCATGTGTATGGCTGCACTTGCACTTTCAAGAATTGGAATGTCTAAAGATGTCAGAGCTGATATCAAGAGACAAAAAAAATCAAAACAGAACATTTATTTCCCTTTCACACTCAAAAGATCAAACCTACATGGAGAATGTGAGCTTCATACAGAGTCATCTCTGTATAGCAAATGGAGTCAACGTTTCAGCTGTGTCAAAACAGAACAGTGAATATAGAACATCGATTTGTTTGTTCTCTCCACAAATTCAAACTGGGATGTGGAGTAATTCCATAATTTCTGTTCTTATTTAGATTTTCCAGCATCTCCAGTATGTTGCTCTGCTCATATCTGAAATGTTTCTATACATCTTGATTCACCATTAAGTTTGTTCTGACCATCCTCTGGTTACTCTTTTCTTGTTTTGAAATGCTAAAATAACAAAGCTGGAAATGACTGCGGGTGTTTAGTACATCCAGATAATATTTATCTGTTCATTATTTTAACAAGGTGTAGATCCTTTAGATAACTTGAAATTGAATTCAATGTCTATTGATATCATCAGCGATAAATTTTCAGCAGTTTTCCACTATTAAAGTTTGTTTGTCATTCCTGGAAATAAAAGCATTTAAGTGATGAACACTGTCAAAATTCTAATGTTAATGCATCTTTAAGTAAATCCACGCACAATACATTGTTTGATGTATTGGGTCTAATACACCTTCACTGAACCTTTCATGGCAGCCTGCTGTACTTGTCTGTGACATGCAAGTCACTTTGAATTGATATCTGGAAGGTGACTAAGATGGTCCAGAAACTCCTTGTGGTTTTTCCTTCACTACATAAACAAAACTGAGATTTGATACCTGTCAGAGAGTGATATCAGCTCAGTAATGCTCTTTGTTCGTGTTACTACATCAAATTCGCTTATACATATGTTAGTCAATCTTTACTGACACTGATCAAACTATAAATAATATCTTACATCCAATTCTGCAAATGTCAAAAGAATATATTCTGCCAAAAAGTGATATATATATATAGTAGTGATGTAAGGTCACCCAGGTGGACTTCATAGAATATGGGTTCCCTGATTGGGGTTGTTAATCTGGTCCAACCAGGGAACCCTGGCTGACAGATATAAACTGGAGTGTCAGCGGCTCTGTTCTCTCTGGGGCTGGATCTGTGTCATGGACTCTTCATATGTAAATAAAGGGTAACTTGGTGACAGGATACTGTGGAGTTACTTCAGTAATGATGAGAGTAAGCGTGTTCTGGAAGAAATTTGCTCACAGCAGTTATCTTTGAAGCGTGGGTAAGCATTTCTGGCATGATGCCATTATTTAGGAATCTTGACTCATTTGATCCTGCTATTGAAGACGAGGCCCAGTATATGGAAAGAATGCATTATGTTTTCCAGGCAAATGACACTGGAGCAGATGAAAATCAATGAGTAATTCTCCAGACAGCTCATGGACCCATAGCTTTTTCGGTTACTAGGAGCCCAACTTTCCCTGAGGCACCAGATACTAAAACCTTTCAAGAGTTGACAGATTTAGTTAAGGAATATAATGACCCCAAGTCTCCTGTGATTACGAGATGTTATTTGTTTTACATGATAATTCGAGAACCAGGGGAATTCTTGTCAGGATCTTTGACAAGGTTAAGATGATAGACAGAGACTTTTGTTTAACCCTTAATGAGATACTGAAAGACTGTTTAGTATGTCACAACTTCTGCTCCAGTCTCTTAAGAGATATAGCTGGTACAGTTGCCACTGATTGTAGAATAATGCACATGCCCAGGCTTAATGGGGCAAAATTGATTGAGAAAGATTCACCTAGATTGGTTCAATACTTTTTGATTAGAAAATGGCTGCCTGAGTGAAGCCATAGTTAAACACCCAGATGTTTGTCAGGAAAGCATAGGGATTATCCAAGGAGTTTTGAGAAGATTTGTAGCTCAGGTTGAGGTTTTGGATGAAGGTTTGCTCGCTGAGCTGAAAGGTTCATTTCCAGATGTTTCATTACCTTACTAGGTAACATCTTCAGTGGACTTTATGCAAAGCAATTCTGAAACTTCCTGCTTTCTATTTATATGTCTGGGTTTCTTTGGGTTGGTGATGTCATTTCCTTTGGTGATGTTATTTCCTGTGGTGAAGTCACTTCCTGTTCTTTTTCTCAGGGGGTGGTAGATGGGGTCTAACTCGATGTGTTTGTTGATAGAGTTCTTGTTGGAATGCCATGCTTCTAGGAATTCTCATGCATGTCTTTATTTGGCTTGTCCTAGGATGGATGTGTTGTCCCAGTCGAAGTGGTTTCCTTCCTCATCCATATGTAAGGATGCTAGTGAGAGAGGGTCATGTCTTTTTGTGGCTAGTTGGTGTTCATGTATCGTGGTGGATTGTTTTCTGCCTGTTTGTCCAATGTTCATCTTTTTGGGCATTTTAAACAAAGAGTTAACTGCAGAAGTAACTGATCTGTCGCAGTGAGCATTTATATGCAAAGCTGGCAGTGGGCCTGTCCTTCACGAAGCTGGACATGAGCTATGAGTACTTGCAATTGCAGTTATATGAAGATTCCCAGAAGTATGCTGCAATAATTACCCACAAGGGTTTGTACAAGCCTGCCATTTGGAGTTTTGTCAGTCTGTGCAATTTTTTAATGGACAATGGAGAAAATTTCCCCTTACCCCACCTCACCCCAGTTCCAAACTTCCAGCTCAGCACCATCCCCATGACCTGTCCTACCGGCCTATCTTCTTTTCCACCTATCCACTCCACCCTCCTCTCTGACCTATCACCTTCATCCCACCCCCGTCCACCCATTGTTTTCTTTGCTACCTTCCCCCACCCTCCTCCCTGACCTATGACCTTCACCCCCACTCCCACTCACCTATTGTACTCTATGCTACTTTCTCCCCACCCCCACCCTCCTCTCATTTATCTCTCCACCCTTCAGGCACTCTGCTTGTATTCCTGATGAAGGGCTTTTGCCTGAAACGTCAATTTTCCTGCTTTTCCAGCACCACTCTACTCCAGAAAATTTGACAAGTCAACTCCAGGTCATCATCTAGATATGTGCCAATAACAGAGAAGACCAATAAGGAGTACTGCTAGAATTTGGACATAGTCCTTAGACATTTCTGCCAGGTGGGCATATGCCTTAGAAGGGAAAAACATGTGTTCCAGACCCCCCAAGGAACCCACTTGGGCCATAGAGTCAACAAGGTTTGGAAGATAATGGGTGATCAAAGGTGCCCCATCTCCCACATCTGTGCCAGAGCTCAGGTCTTTCCTTGGGCTGGTGAACTATTATGGAGAGTTCATTCAAAACCTGGCCTCCATCCTGACACCTTTGCATTAATTCTTAAAAAAGGGTTAGCCTTAGAAATGGTTGTACAGCCAAGTTGCAGCTTTCATCCTCTAAGGTATGGCACACTATGGTCACAAGTGAGATCTGATATTGACATGCGATGCCTTCCTGCACAGCATTGGATAGTATTAGCTCATAGGTAACCCAGTGGAGAGAGGCACCCAATCGTGTATGCATCCAGGACATGGCTAATGCAGGGCATAAATATGTCCAGATAGAGAAGGAAGGTTTGGCAATCATACTTGGAGTCAGGAAGTTCTACCAAGATTTTTACAGCTGTAAATGTGTAATAATAATGAACCACAAACTCCTGCTAGATCCACTTAAAAAGGACAAGCGATGCTGCCCATAGCTTCAGCCTGGATTCAATGGTGGGCTCTAATACGATGTGCATATAAATACAAGTTGGAACACCATCAAGGAGGCCAAGTAACAAGTGCTAATGCATTGAGCAGCCTCCCAGTGGCAGATGCACCACTGGTGGTTCTGCCATTTAAAGAGTCCAGAATGTTTTTAAATTTTCTGGACACACTTCCAGTCACAGCCGATTATGTCAGACTTTGGAAGCAGAGAGATCTGGTCCTGGCAAAACTGAAACAGCTGGTGATGATGGGGGAAACCAACACAACCAAAACTGGAACTTTTTCTGTACTCAGAGACAGCAAATCACAGTAAGGCTCAGCATGTTATTTTGGAGAGTGAGAGTGATTGCCCCAATCACAGTCACCACCAGATTCTGGGTGAACTCCACCAGGGTCATCCAGGGGTTTCCAAAATGAAGATGTTGGCGAGAAGTTATATCTGGTGCAGGATTGGTTGCAGACATAGCCAATGTGCCCAAAGTGCCCAGAGTGCCAACAAGGTCAAACATTACTGCCAGCAGCTGCCCCACATTTGTGGGAATGGCATGTCAACCCTGGACTCCGATGCACATTGACTACACAGGCCCTTTCATGGGTTCAATGTTCTTAGTCATTGTGGGCACCCAATCAAAATGATTGGATGTGCCCAAAGTTCTTTTGTCAAACATGGGGACAATGATACAAAAACAGCAGTATTCCAGTGAAGCTCAATGCAAGCTGGAAGAATAACATACTTTTTCACTTGGGAACCCTGCAGCCCTCCGAAGTTCAATAATTTTAGTGCCTGACCTCTCCCATGTCCTATCCCCCAATCCCACACACCAGACCTTGTTATCACATAGTCTGCCATTACACACTACATATTGTTAGCTACTAACAGTCTCCATTAACAGTTATTCATTCTCCCAGCCAGATCGTTATCCACTCCTTTGTCTGTCCAACCGTTCTCTCTCTTTGGGCTCTATCTCCACCTATCATTTACACTTTATTCCCTCTCCCCACCCTATCTTAGTATATCATAGATAGAATTCTTACAGTGTGGAAACACATTCTTCAGCCCAACAAGTCCACACCGACCCTTTGAAGAGTAACCCACCCAGGTCCATTCCCCTGGCTATTGCTCTACATTTACCCCAACTCATGCACCTAAACTTCACACCCCCGAAGACTATGGACAATTTAGCATAGCCAATTCACCTAACCTGTGCACCTTTGGACCATGGGAGGAAACCGGAGCACTTGGAGGAAACCCACACATACACAAGGAGAATGTGCAGACTCCACACAAACAATCGCCTGAGGCTGGAATCAAACTCGGATCCCTGGTGCTGTGAGGCAGCAGTGATAACCACTGAGCCACTGTGCTGCCCGTAAACCAACATTTCCTAGCTACCTTCAGTTCCGTGGAAGGGTCACTGGATCCAAACAGTTAACTCTGATTTCTTTTCACAGATGCCGCCAGACCTGCTGAGCTTTTTGTTTATGGTAGAAAAGCTGTGCATATCTTTTCGACTCCCTGAAGTGTTATCATAGATAATGGACCATCATTTACCAGCAGGGAATTTGAGTACTTGCCAAAGTCGAATTCTATTTGTCACTAATGACAGCTCGATAGCATCTATCATCCAATGGTCTGGCAGAAAGAGCAATCCAAACTGTGAAGGCAGGCTTAAAGAAACAACCTACAGCTTCACTAGATTCCAAATGGTCCCAGTTTCTGTTTGATTATAGGACCACCCCTCATGCAACCAGACTCTGCCCAGTTTAAATCTGATCATCCCAGACCTGGCGGGGAGAGTGAAACGGCATTGGGTATGCCAATGCCAGACACAAGCCTCCACTAAGCAAGAGACACAGTTTACTTTTGGGGATGAAGTTTGGTGTAGGAACCATGGAAACGGTGCTGCATTGGTAAGAGGGATGGTCGGTGCAAGTTTTGGTCCAGTGGCGTATAAAGTTCAGGTAGGTGCAATGGTCCTGAACAAGCACATGGACCATATTAAAGCTGCAACCGTGCAAACAGTGTGGGAGCAAAACATGTCTGGTTCCTCAACTGCCTTTCCCACCATTCCAGAACCCATGGGTTCTCCCTGTCTATCAAACGTTGAAGATGCCTCAGAATCTGAGACAGGCATGGTGAATGTGCTCCTTTGACGCCTTTGCTGCCTGAAGAGGAGAATGAATTTCTTCCAAGAATCTCTGGGTGCGAGAGGCAAGCTATTGTGTGTTACACACTACCTGTATCAGAGGCAGAGTTGGAGGAACCTGACCCAGTGCAAAAATGTCCAGAAGGAGCTACAAAACAAAAGGCTGGTCTATGTCCTTGTCCTCAGAGGGGGAGGGATTTAATGATTATAACGAGGTCAGCTAGGTGCACCTCATAGAATATGAATTCCCTGATTGGGGTTTTAATCGCGTCCAATCAAGGAGCCTGGCTGACAGATATAACTTTCCATGTGTGAATAACGGTGAAGGGATACCAGCCTTTGTGGAGTTAATGACCATTTACACAAAAGGAATGCTGGAAGCTTAGATAAAACCTATAAAAATGCTTCTCAATAGCACTCCCAGTTTAGATCATTATTGTTTATTTGTAATGAACTCCTGCTGTTGCTGGAACATCTGGACAATAAGGACAACAACATCAGGCTTCTATTTATTGACTATAGCTCTGCCTTCGACGCTACAATCCCAACCAAACTAATCTCCAAACTATGAGACCTAGCTCTCTGCTCCATCTTCTGCAACTGGATCCTTGACTTCCTGACTCAGACTGCAATCAGTAAAGATACACATCAGCACCTCTTCCATGACAATCCTCAATACTGGCGCTCAGCAAGGATGTGTACTCATCCCCATACTATATTCCCTGTACAAATTGATTGTGTGACCGAATTTCATCTGAACTCCATCTACAAGTTCTTTGATGACACTATTGCATTGTAACTGCCCTGCAGTTTATATCTATCCCTTTCCATTGCTAAAATAAACATAACCAAATTGTCACTATCACCAAAGTGCTCACCTACCTCCAAATCTAACACCTGGCTAGGTTCATTACCCAGTACCAAATCCAATGTGACCCCACCCCTTGTTGGCTTGTCTACATACTATGTCAGGAAATTATCCTGCACACGTTGGGCAAAATATAACCCATCTAAAGTACTCAAACTATAGTATTTCCAGTCCATATTTGGAAAGTTAAAGTCCCCCATAACAACTACCCTGTTACTCTCACTCCTATCCAGAATTACCTTTGCAATCCTTTCCTGTTTCTAACCTCAGCCCATACTACCTCTGTAAATGTGTCCTCAAACATCCTTTCTGCAACTGTAATACCGTCCTTGACTAACAATGCCACATCTCCCATTTTTTTACCATCTTCTCTGTTCTTACTAAAACATCTAAATCCTGGAACCTGCAACAACCATTCCTGTCCCTGCTCTATCCATGTCTCTGAAATGGCCACAACACTGAAGTCCCAGGTATCAACCCAGGCAGCAAATTCACCCACCTTATTCCAGATGCTCCTAGTGTTGAAGTAGACACACTTCAAACCACCTTCCTGCATGCCGGTGAACTCTTGAAACCTTGAAACCTCATTTCTGACCTCACTGCTGTCAACCTCCTGGACACTGGAACTACAATTTAGGTTCACATCCCCTGCTGAATTAGTTGATACCCTCCTGAAGAGCATTAGCAAATATCTCCCCCAGGATATTGATACCCCTCTGGTTTAGGTGTAGACCATCCTGTTTGTAGAGGTTCCACCTACCCC
The DNA here is from genome assembly GCF_037043375.1 of Chiloscyllium plagiosum. NCBI lineage: Eukaryota > Metazoa > Chordata > Chondrichthyes > Orectolobiformes > Hemiscylliidae > Chiloscyllium > Chiloscyllium plagiosum. The sequence continues at coordinate 62,936,442 of NW_028270140.1, forward strand.
AGAATGGGCCCCAATTTTCCAGGTATCGAAAACCCTCCCTCCTGACCCATACCTGTAACCATCCCTGTAGCCTCTCTCTCCTTATTCCTTCCCTCGTTAGCATGTGGCACGAGCAACAAACCAGAGATAACAACTCTGTTTGTTCAAGCATGAAACTTCCACCTAGCTTCCTCAATTTCTGCCTTAAAACCCTGTCCCTTTTTCTACCTATGTCATTGGTGCCTTTGTGGATCATGACTTGGTTCTTCTCCTCCTCCTTCTCAAGAATCCCTAAAACACAATCTGAGACATCATGAACCCTGGCACCTGGGAGGCAACGCACCAACCCTGAGTCTCTCTCGTTCCCACAGAACCTCTTATCTGTCCCACTAACTATGGAGTCCCCAAAAACTAATGCTCTGCTCGTCTTCCCCCTTCCCTTCTGAGCAACAGAGACAGACTCTGTGCCAGAGACCTGTAACCCATGGCCTACCCCTCAAAGTCGATCCCCCCAGCAATATCCAAAATGGTATACAAAACGAAAGAAGAAAGGTTAGTCATAAAAATACTCGACCAACACATTAATCACCATCAGAGAAAACACTTCTCTTTTTTTTTGTGCAACTTTTCTGTTTCACTTAATGAAACTGCTTTTTGCACATCTTTGGTGGCGTACTCAAGATTAGGGAATGGTATGAAATGTGCTACTAAAATAATTATTATAGATTTTCTTTGTGAAATCTCTATACTTTCACAACTTAAAACTGGTTGGAGATCTGAGAGAACCTGTCACTGTATGTGGTTGCAAATGTCAGCAAGACTTCAGCCACACCCATAGAAATGATTATCTTTCTCTTTATTCTTTTTAATGTCTTATTAAATATATCTCAATACATCAGTTTTCATTGTCTTCCCATTCGAGATTACAATGCAATTCAAATAATGACATAGTGCTTAATCACACATGCTTATTGGAACACAAATTTCTTTACCAAATCATTCATTTGGAACGATGCACTCTGCATAAGTAAGGGTATGTTGTTTACTCAATTGAATTTATTTATCGGCATGTTCAAGCATACCTCCCATTATTTCTTTCATTCCAGTACAAAAAAAATGACCTATAACTGTTCAGAATTGGCATGGTTCTAAGAAGTTGGGTGTCCCCACAGGATGTTGATTGTGAAGTTCAGGCCGTTTTTACGTCTGCACCCTCTCTTGTGGGAATGCCATCACAGCAGGGGATCAATAAGGATAGAAAATTAGCTGTGAGGCTAATACCACTGAGAACATAAGTGAGTGTTCACTAACACAATGATTATCAATGGCGGAAGGGAGAAGCAAATCAAAATTTGAAGCATCCAAAAGGAATTCACAAAAAAAGCATTAAAATAATAATCTTGGCCTCATTTGATATCTCTAATGCATGCTAGTTCTCTATACTATGAGTTACTCACTCATGATAAAGGTTGCTACCACCACCTTCTTCAACTGTGGGTAACTACACACTTGCTTGGTCTAATGTGATACAGTCTACTGTAGTTAGCGAGATTTTGTTTATTGCATATTAGTAAGTATATATATGACGTGGAGGTACTGATTTTAATGGAGAAATAAATGGATCAAAGCTCACTGAGAATTTGAGCATCACAATATCTTGGCAGAGGCCTCATGCCAGTTGTTTGTCCATTCCACTGATTTTATCCTAATTTTGAGGAGAAGCTTCTCATCGCAAAAATTGCATATATCATTGAAATAAAAATGATGATTTTACTTAATTGTTCATGGATTGAAGGCATCACTGGCAATATTTTCTGCTGTTTAGTGATATATTTCCAAGTTTGGATGGAAAGTGGCTTGCTAGAGGACTTGCACAATGTGGTGCTCCTGTGCATCTTCTACTGTTGTATCTCTAGGTGGTATCTCATGGAATGGACTGTTGAAGAACTTTGGTAAGTTGGTAAATTTATCTTCTAGATGTCACACGTTACAGTCCGAGTGCATGAGTGGTGGGGCAAGTAAATATTTAAGCTGTAGATGAGATGCCAATCAAATGGGCTGCTTTGTCCTGGAGATAGCATTTTTTATGCATGAGAACAGCCTACAGCTATTAGATGCAAGCAGAGAGGAAAAGGAATGCTGTAAGGGAAGCCTGAGGATGTATTTCAGAAGTTTCCAGAGAGCCTCTTGTTCTCTTACCAGTACTGAATATAAGTGATAGTGATCATTCCTCTGTGGGGTGCAATAGGAACCAGATACATTGTACTACAGTTGGCTGAGTTGTATGGGGATGGGGAGGAACAGAGTTGGAGACGGTAGCACTGCTGAGGTGTCAGGGAGCACCGGATTAAAAAAATGGAAAACAAGAGATGGAGGATTCAATAGTGTTGGGAATGTGCACAGATTTCCGTGGCTGCAGATTTGATTCCAGAGTGAAATGTTACCTCTGAGGTGCCAGTGTCAAGGATGCCATTAAGTAGCCACGTACTCAGGTAAAAAGGGTGAACTGTCAGAGGCTAATGTCCATATTAATGCCTTCAATATAGGTAGATGTGAGATGAGATTCTGCAGGCAAGTAAATTAGCAAGTGAGATCTCTGCGGTAATAATTTTTAGACTATGTCTGTTGTCATACATTTGTGTGTATGGAAATAGGAGAATAACCAAGGTGAATGTCTCCTTTTTCAAGAAAATTGGCAAACTAGCATTGACATATTAAAAAGTTTAAGTTCAGTGGTGGAAAATATTTTAGAAACAGTCTTATGGAATAAAAATAATAATCTTTAGTATATTGTAATGAGATCAGCCAGGTAGATCTCATAGAATATGAGTTCTCTGATTGGGGTTGTAAACCTGGTCCAATCAGGAGGCCTGGCAGACAGATAAAAACGAGAGTGTCAGACATCCTGTTCCTCTGAGACACAGAGGATCAGTGTCAAGGACTCTCCACTCGTAAATAAAGGGTAACGAGATACCGGCTTCTGTGGATTTATTTCAATTAGGACAAATTACCTTACACTGAAAGGTAAGTCAGGATTACCTTACACTGAAAGACTGAAACGACTGGGCTTGTATACCCTTGAGTTTCGAAGATTGAGAGGGGATCTGATTGAGACGTATAAGATTATGAAAGGATTGGACACTCTGGCAGTAGGAAACATATTTCCACTGATGGGTGAGTGCCGAACCAGAGGACACAGCTTAAAAATACAGGGTAGACCATTTAGGACAGAGCTCAGGAGAAACTTCTTCACCCAGAGAGTGGTGGCTGTGTGGAATGCTCTGCCACAGGGGGCAGTGGAGGCCTAGTCTCTGGATTCATTTAAGAAGGAGTTGGATATAGCTCTCAAAGATAGTGGAATCAAGGGTTATGGAGATAAGGCAGGAACAGGATACTGATTAGGAATGATCAGCCATGATTATATTGAATGGCGGTTCAGGCTCGAAGGGCTGAATGGCCTACTCCTGCACCTATTGTCTATTGTCTATTGTCATAATGTCTAAATATGGATTAATTGAGAAAAGCCGATAAGGATTGGTGAAGACAAACTGTATTTAAGTAACTAGATTGAGTATGTTGACGTGAAAACAACAAGAATTGATTAGGATAATACAGTTAATATGCTGTACATGATATTCCACATTAAATAAAGTTTCGCATAACAGGCTTTTCAGTAAAATTAAAGTCCATAATGTAATGAGGTCAGGAGCTGAGTGGCCATGACGGAACCCAAACTGGGCATCATTGAGCAGGTTATTGCTAACCAGTTACTGCTTGGTAGCATTGTTAATGTCACCTTCCATTTCTTTACTGATAATCAAAAGTAGACTGATGGGGCAGTAATTGGCTGAGTTGAATTTGTCCTATTTTGTGTGTACTTGGGCAATTTTCCACATTGTTGGGTAGATGTAACTGTTTGGAAGAGCTTGGCTAGAGGAACAACAAGTTCTGGAGTACAATTCTTCAACACTATCACTGGAATATTGTTAGGGCTCATAACTCTGCAGTATCCAGTATCCCCACAGTATGGAAGCAGGCTATTAAACACATCAAGTCCACACTGACCCTCTGTTCAGCAGCTCACCCAGATCCATTTCCCCCATCCTATCCCTGTAACCCTGCATTTCCCATGGCTAATCCATCCAGCCTACATATTCCTGGACATTACAAGGTAATTTAGCATGACCAATCCATCTAATGTGGGAGGAAACCGGAGCACCTTGAGAAAATCCATGCAGATGCAGGGGGATTGTGCAAACTTCACACAGAAAGTTGCCCAAGAGTTGAGTCAAAACTGTGTCCTTGGCGCTATGAGGCAGCAATGTTAACCACTGAGCCACCATGACACCCCTGTATCTCCACTGTTTCTTAATATCATGTGGAGTAAATCAAATTGGCTGAAGACTGGTATCTGAGATTCTGGGGACCACTGAAGGCAGCCAAAATGAATCATCCACTCAGCACTTCTGGCTGAAGATTTCTGCGAATGCTTCAGCCTTATATTTTACACTGATATGTTAGGCTCTTACATTATTGAAGATGGGGATAGTTGTGAAGCCTCCTCCTCCAGTGAGTTGTTTATTTGTCCACTATCATTCGCAACTGGATGTGGCAGACTGCAGAGTTTAGATCTGATTCATTAGCTGTGAGATCGCATATGCAATAATCTAGCAAATAGACACAGCAGCTTTGGATGAACATATAAACTTTGGATGATGCCAGACCAGACCCTGTGGAATGGCAGACTACCCACACCAATTCCTGGACCCAACCACAAGCAGCTACTTTCCCAGGAAATGTGGGAGAAGTGCCTGCAGGTGAAATGGAAACAATGCATTTGCAAGCTCCCCATCCCCAGCGTACTTGTGGAAAATATACAAGCTATTAAAAACAAGCTGCATGAACTTAAAGCTCAACTCAGCTAGCAAAGGGAATTGAGATATTGTGGTGAGTTCTGTTTTACAGAGACATGGCTCATTCCTGCTTCACCTGACTATGTCTTACAAACTGAGGGTTTGTCAATCCACTAGATGGATCGTATGGCATCATTGGGCAAGACAAAGGACAGATGGCTCTGCCTTCTAATCAAAATCTCTTGGTGCTCAAACATGACCGACCCTCGTGAGTTACTGCTTTCCAGACTTATTTATCTAACAGTGAAGTGGTGTCTCTACTACCTACCTTGGGAGTTCACTTTGCTGTCCTGACAGCAGTTTACATCCAACCCTATGCAGAAGAGGAGAGTGCGCTTAATGAAATATACACCAGTACAAATAGCCTTGAGACAGAATACCCTGAGGCCTTGTTCTTCGTAAGCTTCTACTAATGAACCTCAAGATTGTGCTACCAAGATACCATCAACACGTCTCCTGCCCCACCAGAGGCTCAAAAACAGCTGACCATTGCTACACAACTATCAAAGGCATCTATCACTCCATTCCCACCTGCATTTTGGTAAATAAAATCAAACGTCCTTCTCCCAGCTTACAAGTAGAAACTGGAGCTTCAGGAGTCATACAGTCCTGGTCTGAGGTAATGGATGAGCCCCTATGTGACTGCTTGAAGTTAGTGGACTGGTTCATATTGAAGAACTCAACAGACAACCTAAATCAATATGCCACTACCGTCGCATATTTTATCAGTAGGTGTCTGGAGGATTGTGTGCTAAAGAAGTCAATCTGCATGTTTCCTAACCAGAAACCATGGATGAACCAGACAATCTATTCCTTACTGAATTCCAGGTCTGAGACCTTCAAGTCAGGTCACCCTGACCTACACAGCAAATCTAGGTAGGACCTTTGCAGAGCCATCAGGGACGCCAAGAGACAAAATCAGACTAAACTATAGTCCCAGACTAACCACATGAACACAAGTCGACTGTGGCAAGGCTTACACAATATAACAAGCTATAAAGCAAAGTCAAGTAGAAACCTTGACAATAATGCATCCCTCTCCAATGATCTCAATGTATCTATGCTTGTTTTGAACAGAAGGTCAGTGAACAGAAACCTGCCCCAACAGCATCAGGTGCACCTGTATGCATTGGCTTCAGTGCAGATCTCATCTTGAGAATGAACCTACGTGAAGCGACTTGTCCAGATGGAGTCCTTGGTCATGCACTCAGATCCTCCATGGAACAGCTGGTGGGAGCATTTCCAGACATCTTTCACCTCTCCTCACTCCAATCTGAAGTTCCCATCCACTTCAAGAAGATCACCAGCATCTCAGTGCCAAAGAAAAATCAGACAGTGTGCCTTAATGACTACTGCCCGATGGCTCTGATATCCATCATTATGAAGTGCTTTGAGAGGTTGGTAATGGCATACATCAATTCCAGCCTCCCAGATTGCCTTGATCCACTACAATTTGCCAATTGTTACAATAGGTCCATGTCCAATGCCATCTTCTTATCCCTACACTCTTTCCTGGAGCATCTGGATAACAAGGACACCCACATCAGGCTCCTATTTGTTAACTTTAGCTCTGCCTTCAACATCATAATTCCAACCAAACACATCTTCAAACTCCGAGACCTAAGACTCTGTTTCCCTCTTTGTAACTGGATTCTCAACTTTCTGAGCTGGCAGACTGCAGTGAGGATAGATGACTCCAACTCCTCCGTAATAATCTTGAAAACTGGCACCCTGAAATGCTGCATACTCAGCCCCTTACTATATTCCTTATACACTCATGGGTGTGTTGCCAAATTCTGCTCTAACTCCATCTGCAGGTTTTGCTGATTACACCATTGTAGTGGGTCAGATCTTAAACAATGACATAACAAAACACAGGAAAGAGATAGAGAGATTAGTGGCATGGTATATAAACAACCATCTCTTTCTCAATGTCAGCAAAATAAAAGAGCTGGTCATTGACTTCAGGAAGTAGATATGCCCCTATCTGTATCAATGGTGCTGATGTGCAGATGGTGGAGTCCTTTAATTCCTGGAGTAAAGATAACCAATAATCTGTCCAGGTTGATGCTAAAGTTAAGAAAGCACACCAATGCTTCTACTTCCTCAGAAGCCTAACGAAATTCAGCATGTCCACAACGACTCTTACCAGTTTTTATCCAAACTTCATAGGATGCGTGAAAGCTTGGTATGGCAACTGCTCTGCTCAAAACTGCCAGAAGTTACAGAGTTGCGAATGCAAACCAGTCTTTCATCCATTGACTCTGTTTATACTTCCTACCACCTTAGGAAATCAGACAACATAATTGAAGACCCTCCTACCCTGGTTATACTCTTTTCCATCCTCTTCAGTCTAATAGAAGATACATAATTTTGAAAATACATATCAACAGATTCAACAGATTCAAGAACAGCTTCTTCCTTGCGATCCTCTCATATATTAAAGTTGATCTTTCTCTGCACCTTCTCTGTAGCTGTAACATTGTACAGTATTCTGCATTCTTTTCTGATGTACTTAGGTATGATATGATTTGCCTGGATAGTATGCAAAACAACACTTTCCACTGTATCATGGTATATGTGACAACAATAAAATAAAATAAAGTCAAAATTGGAGTGATGGTGTATAGATGTGTTAACATCCAAACAGCTGTTCTCATGAACCTGGAAGTGCAGATGTAAATGGTGCATGTGCCCAAAGGACCCTATGTTCTGAAGAGATTTCATCTCTTTGTTTGAGATGTATGGTAAGATTCACGCCATTGTTACGAGTCTGACATTGCACAACTGCAGCTGACAAGAAATATCATAGTGCACAATGTAGAGCAACGTCACAAAATGACACCTTGAGCATCTCAGCCAATGAGACACTGTATCAGGCAGTGTGTCTCCTCATGTACTCCGGTCACAGGGGAGAATCATATAGGATTTCTCAAAGAAGATAGAGGAGTGGCAGGAACATCACAAAGTGTTCAACATGTACACATTATAAAGATGTTGTTAAATCCATTCAATGTAGTGTGAGTTAAATAGGTATGTTGAAAAAAATTCTATTGACATGTCAAAGTTCTTGGGGAGAGCAACATCGTTTTTGGTTCTGGCTGTGTGAGAAGTCTGATAATTCCAAAGCAGGTGTTGATGTGGTCTAATCTGATTGACTGACTACCCTGATGGATTCCAACAACAGTTATTCAATGGGGAGCTGGTACTTCTAGATAAGAATATCACATTTCATGATCTCACATGATTTGATTTAAGCTTTGTTATTATGTGTACTCAAGTACAGGAGTAAAGTGAAACGTGTATAATGTCGCCACATATGGCACCATCTTATGCAAGAAGGTACCTTGGTACAAAACTTCGGTACAAGTCGTCACATGGAGAAGCAAAGTTAAAAGTAAAGCATTATCACTGTTCTTGGCATAAATGGAAAAATAACAAAATAAACATAAAAATTAACATTACAGTCCTTCCTAGTATAAGTTGAAAAGTAAAGGAATAAGAGTAAGATGTTCAACAGTCTTTCTTAAGTGTATTCCCTGCAAGGGCTCGGTCTCCTTCTCTTTGGTTCGCTGTCTGGGAAACCTCAGGCTTCCTGCTGTCGACCCGTAGATGCAGGGGAGATCTTCCTCACTGACAATTCAGGCTGGCTCTAGCCAAATTGGCCTCAAGCCCACAGCCGCTTCCACACACTGGACTTCCAGCTGGCACTGCTCCGGGCCCACAGCCTCTGGGTATCGTCACTTAGTTATATTAAAGTGACATACTTGCCTGATTATAGATGTTTGTCATGAGTGTGCTGCTGGAAAAGCACAGCGGGTCAGGCAGCATCCTTATCACAGATGTTGTCTCTGGGTTGTTGCCGGTGCCACGTGACAGTGAGGCAAAGAATAGGGAGAGAGTGCAGTTGAACACGTGGCTGCAAGGCTGGTGTAGGAGGGAGGGCTTCAGATATTTGGACAATTGGACTGCATTCTGGGGAAGGTGGGACCTGTACAAACAGGACGGGTTGCACCTGAACCAGAAGGGCACCAATATCCTGGGGGGTAGGTTTGCTAGCACTCTTCGGGGGGGTTTAAACTAATTTGGCAGGGGGATGGGATCCGGACTTGTAGTCCAGCAAGTAGGTTAGCTGTTTGTCAGGATGCCCAAGACTGTAGGGAGGCTGTGGAGAAGGTAGCACTGACAGGGACTACTTGCGGACACAGAGATGGGCTCAAGTGCGTATACTTCAACGCAAGGAGTATCAGAAATAAGGTGGGTGAACTTAAGGCGTGGATCGGTACCTGGGACTACGATGTTGTGGCCATCACGGAAACGTGGATAGATGTGGGACAGGAATGGCTGTTGGAGGTTCCTGGTTACAGGTGTTTCAGTAAGATTAGGGAGGGTGGGAAAAAAGGAGGGGGGATGGCATTGCTAATTAGAAATGGTATAACGGCTGCAGAAAGGAAGTTTGAGGGGGATCTGCCTCTGGAGGTAGTATGGGCTGAAGTCAGAAATAGGAAAGGTGCAGTCACCTTGTTGGGTGTTTACTATAGGCCCCCCAATAGCAGCAGAGATGTGGAGAAACAGATTGGGAAACAGATTTTGGAAAGGTGCAGAAGCCACAGGGTCGTAGTCATGGGCGACTTCAACTTCCCAAATATTGATTGGAAGCTCTTTAGATCAAGTAGATTGGATGGGGCGGTGTTTGTGCAGTGTGTCCAGGAAGCTTTTCTAACGCAGTATGTAGATTGTCCAACCAGAGGGGAGGCCATATTGGATTTGGTACTCGGTAATGAACCGGGACAAGTGGTGGGCTTGTTAGTGGGTGAACATTTTGGTGATGGTGACCACAATTCTGTGACTTTCACCTTGGTTATGGAGAGAGATAGGTGCGCACAACAAGGTAGATTTTATAATTGGGGGAAGGGAAATTACGATGCTGTAAGGCAGGATTTGAGGAGCATACGTTGGGAGCATAGGCTGTCAGGGAAGGATGTGGTGGAAATGTGGAACTTTTTCAAAGAGCAGATACGACGTGTCCATGATATGTATGTACCTATCAGGCAGGAAAGAAATGGTCGTGTGAGGGAGCCTTGGTTGACGAGAGAGGTTGAATGTCTGGTAAAGAGGAAGAAGGAGGCTTACATAAGGTTGAGGAAACAGGATTCAGACAGAGCAGTGGAGGGATACAGGATAGCCAGAAGGGACCTGAAGAAAGGGATTAGGAGAGCTAAGAGAGGGCATGAAAAATCGTTGGCGGATAGGATCAAGGATAACCCCAAGGCATTTTATGCGTATGTGAGAAACCTGAGAATGACGAGAACGAGGGTAGGTCCGATCAAGGACAGTAGTGGGAGACTGTGTATTGAGTCGGAAGAGATAGGAGAGGTCTTGAACAAGTACTTCTCTTCAGTATTTACGAACGAGAGGGACCGTATTGTAGAAGAGGAGAGTGTGAAATGGACTGGTAAGCTAGAAGAGATACTTGTTAGGAAGGAAGATGTGTTGGACATTTTGAACAACTTGAGGATAGACAAGTCCCCCGGGCCTGACGGGATATATCCTAGGATTATGTGGGAAGCAAGAGAGGAAATTGCAGTACCGTTGGCAATGATCTTCTCGTCTTCACTGGCAACGGGGGTGATACCAGGGGACTGGAGAGTAGCGAATGTTGTGCCCCTGTTCAAAAAAGGGAATAGGGATAACCCCGGGAATTACAGGCCTGTTAGTCTTACTTCTGTGGTAGGCAAAGTAATGGAAAGGGTACTGAGGGATAGGATTTATGAGTATCTGGAAAGACACTGCTTGATTAGGGACAGCCAGCACGGATTTGTGAAGGGTAGGTCTTGCCTTACAAGTCTTATTGAATTCTTCGAGGAGGTGACCAAGCATGTGGATGAGGGAAGAGCAGTGGATGTAGTGTACATGGATTTTAGTAAGGCATTTGATAAGGTTCCCCATGGTAGGCTTATGCGGAAAGTCAGGAGGCATGGGATAGAGGGAAATTTGGCCAATTGGATAGAAAACTGGCTAACCGGTCGAAGGCAGAGAGTGGTGGTAGATGGTAAATATTCAGCCTGGAGCCCAGTTACAAGTGGAGTTCCGCAGGGATCAGTTCTGGGTCCTCTGCTGTTTGTAATTTTTATTAATGACTTAGATGAGGGAGTCGAAGGGTGGGTCAGTAAATTTGCAGATGATACGAAGATAGGTGGAGTTGTGGACAGTGAGGAGGGCAGTTGTCGGCTGCAGAGGGACTTAGATATGATGCAGAGCTGGGCTGAGGAGTGGCAGATGGAGTTCAACCCTGCCAAGTGTGAGGTTGTCCATTTTGGAAGAACAAATAAGAATGCGGAATACAGGGTTAATGGTAGGGTTCTTAGTCAGGTGGAGGAACAGAGGGATCTTGGGGTCTATGTACATAGATCTTTGAAGGTTGCCACTCAGGTGGATAGAGTTTGTAAGAAGGCCTATGGAGTATTATCGTTCATTAGCAGAGGGATTGAATTCAAGAGTCGTGAAGTGATGTTGCAGCTGTACAGGACTTTGGTTAGGCCACAGTTGGAGTACTGTGTGCAGTTCTGGTCGCCTCACTTTAGGAAAGATGTGGAAGCTTTGGAGAGGGTGCAGAGAAGATTTACCAGGATGTTGCCTGGAATGGAGAGGAAGTCGTACGAGGATAGGTTGAGAGTTCTCGGCCTTTTCTCGTTGGAACGGCGAAGGATGAGGGGTGACTTGATAGAGGTTTATAAGATGATCAGAGGAATAGATAGAGTAGACAGTCAGAAACTTTTTCCCCGGGTACAACAGAGTGTTACAAGGGGACATAAATTTAAGGTGAAGGGTGGAAGGTATAGGGGAGATGTCAGGGGTGGGTTCTTTACCCAGAGAGTGGTGGGGGCATGGAATGCGCTGCCCGTGGGAGTGGTAGAGTCGGAATCATTGGCGACCTTTAAGCGGCATTTGGATAGGTACATGGATGGGTACTTAATCTAGGTTAGAAGTTCGGCACAACATCGTGGGCCGAAGGGCCTGTTCTGTGCTGTATTGTTCTATGTTCTATGTTCTATGTTCTATGTTCTATGTTCATGTTCTATGTTCTATTAAGACAACCACTACAAAGAATTTAAAAGTAATTCTCTTAAAATGTTTTTCTTGCAAGTACATGGTTCCATTTTTGTTGTTTCTCCTTCAGGACGAATGAACAGCAGGAATTCCTTACACAAAACCATTTTCAGACACTTTGTGATGGGTGGCAATATTCATTTTACAGATATAAAGAAGAAGGTAACCATTGTGTTTAGAAGAACAAATATGTGAGAGGGTTTGTGTTCTGTGGATGGCAAGCATGCTGCTATTCTGATTCTCTTCCAATTTCTCCAGCAATGTCCTGAAGTTAGTGAGCTGTGTTGGGTTATAGTGCACAGATACAAACAGTATTACTTGTAACCCCCTCACATGCCCATTCTTCATTTATGAGCCAAGATAGTGATTTGACCATGCTAGTTAATCATGAAAGAAGTATCACGAAACCTGATCCTAATCTCATTTATTACAAAGGTACAAGCATTGTTTTTGGGTGGGGATGGAATATCACCATGTATGATGAACAAAACCTGGCTGCTTTTTCTTTCAGGTCTCTTGAGCCACTGGCACCAATGACAACACTCTGATTGCTATCATGTCTGGTCAGCTAATTCACCATAGTCCATGAATCTGGAACCTTTTGTTTGGTTGCAATAGAACAATGTGTGCTTTTTAAGTTTCAGGATAGCCCATGAAGACAGGTCTGGAGACCACTTAGAATTAGTGCCAACAGGAATTATAGCATTGTAACTAGAAGCCAAAAAAAACTTCAGCTTCTAAGAACATTCGTTCTTAGACAAGCACAGGTTGAATAATTGACTGCACTCCCTCCATCCAAGGTAAGGCGATATACAGTTCTGTAATCTATTGAGTCATTGGGGTTTGGAATTACCAAATATGCTTTAATACTTGCTCGGGTTTATCACAAGGCTCAGATACTCCAACTGACCGAAGCTCACTTTTACTATCATTTCTACACCTTTATTTTACCATTTTTGATTTTAACATTTTTTTAAAACATCCTAATGTTGAGACACCCATGTCCATTAATCTTCACTTATTTAAGGATGAATAAGACATTTGATGTATGTGAAGGAAAATCTGGGCTGTTAGCAATTTTATCAAGATAAGAAAGAAAATGTACCCCACTTAATTGTGGAACTGCTACAAAAAAAAACAGGTTTTACTTATGCCTGCTCAAATCACACTATTTTAAGAATGACCTGAAAAGGTGTCAACAAATCTTAGGTCTGCTGACAACTGTGGAGCAGAAGAAAGTATTAAAACAACATTTGCATTAAGCCAGTCCATTCTGTTTGTGTTCAAAAACATAATTGAACAGATGCTATAAATACAGTGTAATCTTTAATCTTCCTGTTTGCAGATGCTACAGCCATGTGTTACGTCAAACAGGATCAATAGACATTGCCTGGTGGAAAGAAAATTGAACAGACTGTAATCTACTTGCACTGTACACAACACTCTAATAAAGCACAAACGTTCTCAGTGTTCCTGCAGTTTCCTTTGGCAGGAAGATACTTGGGATTCAGGTATGTGTCCAATTTGTAGGTCTGTGTTTTTCCATCTTCTAAAATTTTGAATTACAATTAACATGCTTCAACGTTTTGAAGCCTGACATTCATAGGATCTAAATCCCAAACTAGGAATTACAATTAAATTGTTGAAAAGTCTCAAGGCAAAAACAGAAGATAAATAATTATAGTGAAATTTTATAAATGCATTGTTTGATTTATTTGAATTCAAGACCGTTGATTCTTAGGGAATTATATTGGTGAAATGTATGAAAAAAAACTAGGTGGATGTTCTGCTACTTAAACATGCATGTTTAAAAAATTGGTTTAAATGATTTTGGGCCTAATTGGTGTTGTGTACATCTATTTGATGCCATTAAATCTGCACATTTAGTATTGAAGCATTGATTGGGAACAATTTACAAGAACTGGTATATGTAGCCTCCACAAGCTTCAGAAGGCATCTGAATTTGTTGTGATTTTTGACGTTAGCAGAAAATTCTAAGTTCAGACTTCTTGGCATTCAATGGAGAAAATTTAAAGATGCTGATTTTGGCAAGATATCCAAGAGAACTCATATTTGTCTCCCTCATGCTCTCTTCCAGAGCTTGAGTAAATGCCAGGGTTTCGGTTTCAGGAAATTACCCAATCATATTGTATCTCACAGTTGACTATGTCCAGTTCCTACCTGCACATGCTTTTCCAGTGACAGTCACTGCATTCAAGTTATTTTTTCACTTTTTCTATAGTGAATTTCCAATATTTGAAAATAAAATGAAGTGACTCAGTAAATTCTCACTCTATTTATTTTCCATAAAGCACCAAACCCCAAAGTGCATCCTTGTCATCTACACTGAAATGTCAGACACATAGAGAGTTAGTTTGAATTTTGGCCAATAATGGTATCTAATTGACCACTTGTTATATACCCATCTGATTTTCCCTTCCGTTGACTTCACACATGTTGCCCATTTTACACTAATGATTCTCCATTGAAATTCAGTGATTTTTAATACCACACAAGACAAAAAATTCCAACAATTGGAGATAGTAAGTAACTATGGAATTCACAAAACCACTTAACATTTCTTAATTTGTAGTCATGATTTGGAGATGCCGGTGTTGGACTGGGGTGTACAAAGTTAAAAATCACACAACACCAGGTTATAGTCCAACAGGTTTAATTGGAAGCACACTAGCTTTCGGAGCAACGTGAAGGAGCGTCGCTCCGAAAGCTAGTGTGCTTCCAATTAAACCTGTTGGATTATAACCTGGTGTTGTGTGATTTTTAACTTAATTTGTAGTGTACATGACATAAAGCATTAATAAAATTATATCATAACAATGGGCTGAATGATCTACCCCCACTCTTACTTTCTATAATTCTGAAATCAGGAGACAAACATAAACTCAGATGGTTGAAAGAAGTCATCCACAGTATTTCAGTATTAGTAACATTACTACATCATCACCTGCTCTCTTAAGTGAAAGAGAGGCTCAGAAAGACTTTGACAGTATCCTTTACACTCAAATCAATACCAACCACAAATCCTTTTATTTTAGCCATAACGGTATAAAAAATGTTGATGGACATAATATCATTGAAGGTCATTTGAAAATTTAAGTTAATTGGCCCTGAAATTCAATGGCCTCAGATTTATCCTGTAAAATGGGAAATTGTAAATTGAATTTTTTTCTAATTTCGCAATCCTGCGTTTGACCCAACAGTTTTGGCTGGCAGTATTTTAAAAAGCCCACCTTCATTTCCAAAGATATATTGAGGAATATTTTATTTATTCTTTCATCAAATGTGTGGCACCAATAAGGCCATTATTTGTAGTTCATTTGACTGTCTAACTAGAGATTCACGAGACATTTTAAAAGTCAACCATAAGAACTTAAGACACTGGAGGAAAAATATGCCATTAAGCCCAATAAGTCTGCTCCAAGATTGATCTGATAATCCTCTACTCTGTTTTTCTGTCTTTTCCCCATAACTTTAAAATTATAGAACCATATGAGTTTTTTAATGGTTTCATAGTCACCCTTACTGAGGCCAAGTTTTAATTTCAGTTTTGTGACTTGAATTTAAATTCTACCTGTTGCCACAATGGTATTGGAACCCATATTCCCAGATCATTAGTTTGGTCTGTGGAATATTTGTCCAGTGACATTACCATGAAAACACTCCAAAATGTTCAGCTTTTAGAATTAGAATTAGAATCTCTATAGAATCGAAACTGGCCCTTTGGCCCAACAAGTCCACACCTATCCCATACGAAGAGTAACCCACCCAGGCCCATTTCCTTACCCTATTACTCCATATTTCCCACTGACTAATGCACCTAGCCTGCACATCTCTGAACACTATGGGCAATTTAGCGTGGCCAATTCACCTAATCTGCACATCTTTGGACTGTGGGAGGAAATCGGAGCACCCAGAGGAAACCCATGCAGACACAGGGAGAATGCGCAAACACCACACAGACAATCGCCCGAGGCTTGAATCAAATCTGGGTCTCTGGCACTGTGAGGCAGCAGTGGTAACCACTGAGCCACTGTGCCTACCTTTTATCCTACTCTAAGATCAAACTGAACTACATACCCTGCATTTTAGCATCATCCATGTGCCCATCCAAAAGCTGCTTAAATGTCCCTAATCTATCTGACTCTCAGCATTGCTGCTGGCAGTGCATTCCATGCACCCAGCACTCTCTGTGTAAAGAACCTACTTCTGACATCTCCCCTAAACCTTCTTCCAATCACTTTAAAATTATGCCCCCCGTGATAGCCATTCCCGTCTTGGGAAAAAGTCTCTGGCTATCCACTCTGTCATGCCTGTCATCATCTTGTATACCTTTATCAAGTGTCCTCTCATCCTTCTTTACTCCAATGAGAAGAGCCCTAACTTCCTCAACCTTTCTTCATAAGACATGCTCTCCAGTCCAGGCAGTATCCTGGTAAATTTCCTCCACACCCTTTCCAAACCTTCCACATCCTTCCTATAATGAGGAGACCAGAACTGAACACAATATTCTAAGTGTGGTCTTACCAGGGCTTTATAGAGCTGCAGCATAACCTTGAGGTTCTTAAACTCAATCCCCCGCTAACAAAAGCCAATACACCATATGCCTTCTTAATAACCCTATCAACTTGGGTGGCAGCTTTGAGGGATCTATGGACGTGGACCTCAAGATCCGTCTGTTCCTCCACACTGTCAAGAATCCTGCCTTTAACCCTATAAACTGCATTCAAATTTGACCTTCCAAAATGAATCGCTTCACACATTTCCAGGTTGAAATCCATCTGCCACTTCTCAACCCAATTCTGTATCCAGCCAATGTCCCGTTGCAACCTATACCAGCCCGCCACACAATCCACAACTCCATCAACCTTTGTGTCATCGGAAACCTTACTAATCCACTCTTCCACTTCCTCATCCAAGTCATTTATAAAAATCACAAAGAGCAGAGGTGCTCCTATAGAAATGGCTATCCAGAAACATATGAGGCAAAATAAAGCAAAACAAAAAGCTTATATAAAAACAAAATACAGCAGATACTGGAAATAATAGCAGAAATTGCTGGAGGAACTCAGAAGATCTGTCAGCATTTGTGGAGAGAGAAATACAGTTAACATTTCGAGTACAATATGACTTTTCTTTGAAAGAATCCATATATTAACAGCACTATCCTCATCTACTCACCTAAACAGCCTGAAGAATATCAATCAAACCTGGCAGGCATGATCTCCCCCTGAAAAAGCCATGTTGACTATCCTTGGTTTATCTTTGTTTCTCCAAGTGGAGATTAATTCTGTCCCTCTAATTGCTTTCCAATGGTATCTCTGTCACAATATCGCATTCACTGGCCTTTAATTCTCTGCTTTATTCTTACCACCTTTCTTGAATAATGGTACCACATTAGCTTTCCTCTAGTCCTCTGATATTTCTCCTGTGGCCAGAGAGCATTCAAAAATTAATGTCAGACCCCTGAAATTTCCTCCCTTGCCTCCTACAGCAGCCTGGGATACATCTCATTTGGGCTTAGGAGGTAATCCAATTTTAAGCCCATTAAAACTGCTAATCCCTCCTCTCTCAATTGTAATTTGTTCACATATACCATAGTCAACATCCCTTATAACATTTAAGAAGCATTTAGATGTGCACTTCCGATTCCAAAGTATACAAGGCCATGGGCCAATTGCTGAAAAATGGGATTAGAATAGTTAGATGTGGTTTTTGACTGGCGCAAACATGATGGACTGAAGGGCCTTTTCCATGCTGTTGACCTCTATGATTCTATGCATCCCTGATTTCTATATCTATACTGCTTTCTCCACAGTAATAGAGAATATAGATCAAAAGTAACAACTTAAAACTTCATCTACATCTTCCAGCAATACACACAGATTGCCACCTTGTCCTTAATGAACCTGACTTTTGTTGTCCCAGTTATTCTCTTGCCTCTAATATATGAATAAAATGCCTTTAGATTTACCTTTACTTTCTGCACTCATATTTTTCATGTCCATACTTCACATTCATAATTTTCTCTTTGGTATATACATTTAGGGTTTCCTGTGATTTTAGCCCATGGTATCTGCTTCCTTTTCTTCCTTAATCCTATATGTTCCTTGACATTCAGGCCTCTTTCGACTTGTTGATCCCACCCTTCATCTTTATGGGGACATGTCGGCCCTGCACTTTCACTATTTCCTTTTGGAATAACTCTAACTCTTCTGAAGCAGATTTTCCTCCAAGCTGCTCCCAGTCACTTTGGACAGATCCTATACTATCATTTTAAAATCAGCCTGCTCCCAACTCAAAACCTTTATTTCCAGACCATCTTATCCATAATTACCTTAAATCTTACCATGTTATGGTCGCTACCACTAAAATGCTTCCACACAGACACTTGTATCACTAGCCAGCTTTATTCCCTAAAATTAGATATAGCACCGTACAACTCTATATGCTGGTTTAAAAATTCTTCTGGATACATTTTAAGAATTCTGCCCCTTCAAGCTTTTCACATTGTATCTATCCCAATTAGTATTAGGGAAGTTGAAATCCCCTACTACTATTTTGACACTTCTCTGTGATTTGTCTCCACATTTGCCCTTCTAACTCTCACTGATTGTAGGGGATCTGTAGTACATTCCCAATGATGTGAGTGCCACTTTTTGTTTTGACCTCAGTTGAGGAATCAGCCAAGATACCATCTCTCCTTATTAGAGGGTACATGGTGAAATGTCCTTTCACCCAGAAGGTAGTGGTTGTCTGGAATTTGATGCCTGGCTTGGTGCTCAAAGTAGGAATCCTAAACCTATTTAAAATGTAGTAGGATCCATACATGGAGAAAGTGAGGACTGCAGACGCTGGAGATCAGAGTCGAGAGTGTGGTGCTGGAAAAGCACAACAGGCCAGGCCGCATCCGAGGAGCAGGAGAATCAATGTTTCGGACATAAGCCCTTCATCAGGACTGAGGTTTGTGGGTTGGGGCTGAGAGATAAATGGGAGGGGGTGGGGTTGGGGGGAGGTAGCTGGAAAAGCGATAGGTGGATGAAAGTGAGGGAGAAGGTGATAGGTCAGAGGGGGCAGTGATGGACAGGTCCAGAGGGCAGTGCCGAGTTGGAGGCTTGGGACTGAGATAATGTGGAGGGAAGGGAAATGAGGAAGCTGTTGAAATCCACATTTATCCCGTGTAGTTGCAGGGTCCCAAAATTACTATAGGAGAAAGTAAGGACTGCAGATGCTGGAGATCAGAGCTGAAAATGTGTTGCTGGAAAAGCGCAGCAAGTCAGGCAGCATCCAAGGAGCAGAAGAATCAACGTTTCGGGCATGAGCCCTTCTTCAGGAGCCCTTCCTGAAGAAGGGCTCATTCCCGAAACGTCGATTCTCCTGCTCCTTGGACGCTGCCTGACCTGCTGCGCTTTTCCAGCAACACATTTTCAGTCCAAAATTGCTATAACCTGCAAGGCGATGTATGAGGTGATAGAGGGTGGAATTAGAACAGATGGTCTCTTGTTTTTTCTTCTTTGATCAGCATAGACAGAATGGTCTGAGGTTCTATTGTCAATTAAGGACCACATAACGGCTTCATCCTGCTTCATCCAGCCTCTCATGATATGGCATGCACAACAGTGAACACCATGCAATCTGCATGTCATCTTAGGGCAGAAGTGTCGCTCAATCAAGGGAATCAGTACCTGATTGTGGACTGGAGATCAGGGAGGAAGGTGCTCATTAAGAGCCACCTTAATGTTGTGAACTATATCCTGTGCTCATAAGAACATTAATAATTTGAAAAGCTCATAAATCTGTCAAAACAAACAATAAGTAAACACTTAAATTGGCAATTAAAACCATTCTCTTTATTGAATTTCAGGAATTTTTCAAAATAAACAAAACATTTGATAGGCATACAAAAAATGTTTTTCTTAGTCATTCATTGTTCTCTGAAAATAAACAATCCCTGCAATACAGAAGCAATTTGAGAAAGCAGACTATCAAAATAATTTGTCTATTATAGCTCTGTAAACAAATCCATGTTTACAAAATCTATTAGTACTTCTGAAGACATCCAAAAAGCTATCAATCTGTCAAAGACTCCAAACTGCTGAACAGATAGTTGAAGTGTGATGTAAATAATGAATGTAAGCCATGGGAAAAGTTTTCAACTTATTGACTTTACATTGGGCTACACTCTCAATATTATACAATGCAGGATAACATTTTATCCAATAGTTGACTATTCTAGTGTATCTGACAACTTTTCAATTTTTAGAATACTGTTCTTTCACATGAAAGCTCACCATTTGTCAGAATTAAGAACCTAGAAGCTCCACTACTTAATATTCACTTACTTTATGCAAACACTGCATTTCAGTGGACATAGATTGAAGGCTATAGGATTTCATAATGAACTATAAATGAAACAATACCATTTTTACTCAACCTTCCACATTCATACCATCACTGCAGGCTTGATTTGACAGAATGGTATTTAAAATTACAGACATTCTGAATTGTCCACTTCCAGAATGATGCTGCCAACCTCTAATCACCATCTTGTGGAATTTATAACATTCTTGCTCTCCCAAAAATCACGTCAGAGGACAAAATGGATGGAACTTCTGGGTCTGTGTTCACAAATTTGTCTCTCCCCTTGACCCCAGGAATTCCATAGGATTCCAAATGTGTCTAGCAAAATCTGACCCCAGGTCCCATAGTGCATGACTGGGAATGTGGTAAAATTTGATCTGTTAATGCTCCTGGCATCAAACCAATCAGGAATTTCAAAGTCAGCTGATTATAATACCAATGGCTGGGACAAAGTCATTTAGAACAGGCCTGAGAAATTATTGAGAATTATATACAGAATACGCATGAAAGCTACAATTATAAATACATTGGGACTAAAATCATAGCTGGCCTCCTAAATAAAGTAAAAGCAAAATACTGTGACTACTGAAGATTTGAAATAAACAAATAAAGTGTGTGAAGAACTTTAGAAGTCCCTTAGAATCAGGGTAGTGATAAACGGCTCCATTTCGGAATGGCATGCAGTGACCAGTGGGGTACCGCAGGGATCCGTGCTGGGACCGCAGCTTTTTACAATATATGTTAATGATATAGAAGATGGTATCAGCAATAACATTAGCAAATTTGCTGATGATACAAAGCTGGGTGGCAGGGTGAAATGTGATGAGGATGTTAGGAAATTACAGGGTGACCTGGACAAGTTAGGTGAGTGGGCAGATGCATGGCAGATGCAGTTTAATGTGGATAAATGTATGGTTAACCACTTTGGTGGCAAGAACAGGAAGGCAGATTACTACCTCAATGGAATCAATTTAGGTAAAGGGGCAGTACAGAGATATCTGGGTGTTCTTGTACACCAGTCAATGAAGGCAAGCATGCAGGTACAGCAGGTAGTGAAGAAGGCCAATAGCATGCTGGCCTTCATAACAAGAGGAATTGAGTATAGAAGCAAAGAGGTGCTTCTGCAGCTGTACAGGGCCCTGGTGAGATCACACCTGGAGTACTGTGTGCAGTTCTGGTCTCCAAATTTGAGGAAAGACATTCTGGCTATTGAGGGAGTGCAGCGTAGGTTCACGAGGTCAATTCCTGGAATGGCGGGATTACCTTACACTGAAAGACTGAAGCGACTGGGCTTGTATACCCTTGAGTTTAGAAGACTGAGAGGGGATCTGATTGAAACGTATAAGATTATGAAAGGATTTGACACTCTGGCAGCAGGAAACATGTTTCCGCTGATGGGTGAGTGCCGAACCAGAGGACACAGCTTAAAGATAAGGGGTAGACCATTTAGGACAGAGATGAGGAGAAACTTCTTCACCCAGAGAGTGGTGGCTGTGTGGAATGCTCTGCCCCAGAGGGCAGTGGAGGCCTAGTCTCTGGATTCATTTAAGAAAGAGTTGGATAGAGCTCTCAAAGATAGTGGAATCAAGGGTTAGGGAGATAAGGCAGGAACAAGATACTGATTAGGAATGATCAGCCATGATCATATTGAATGGCAGTGCAGGCTCGAAGGGCTGAATGGCCTACTCCTGCACCTATTGTCTATTGTCTATTGACTGAGAAATAGATTTTAAAGTTTCAAGTCCAATGTGACTCTTCTTCCGCATCGACTTTCTTTCTCTCTTGTACTTCTAGGGTTTCTCTTGGCAATCCCACTATCACTGAGGGAGACAGTCAGTTGTGGTTATGTCTCTGGACTCATAATCCTGAATTCTCGGCTAATGTTCTGGGGATATGGATTTGAATCCCATGATGGCAGATAATGAAATTTGAATTCAATAAAAATAAAAACTAGAATAAAATGTTAACCTAGTGGTATCCATCTAACCACTGTTGATTTTGTTGTTTTTGGGAAAATAGACTGACACTTATGGTCATCAAAAGTTAAAGATTTATTCAAAGTATCTAGAGTCTCCAGTTCATCTGGCTGATAGAATCGGGTTTACAGAAAATCTGGCCACTTTCCAACAGACCATAAGATTTAGGTGCAGAATTAGACCATTCAGCCCATTGTGTCTGCTATGCCATTCGGTCACGGTTGATATATTTCTTAACTCTATTCTCCTGCCTTCTTCCCATAGCCTTTGATCCCTTTACTAATCAAGAGCCTATTTATCTCTGTCTTATATACATTCAAAGACTTGGCCTCCAGAACCTTTTCCAGCAATGAGTTTCATAGATTAACCACCCTATGGCTGAAGAAATTCACATACTTAATAAGTCCTGATGTTTGTTTTAAATAACTCTATCAGCTGAAGCTCTAACCCCTGTTTAAGCCCTTACATATACAGACAAACAAAAGAAGTGGTGTCATGAATGGAGGGATAAAAAGGGAATTATAGTTCAAAGCAGCAGTCCACAGTGTTCGATGAAATGTTCCTTTTGATTCTCAAGTCCTTCTATTCTTTGATCTTCATTCTCCAGGTTCTTTCACTTCTTTGCAGGAAGCACAAAACTATTGGGATGTTAATTACAAAGTCTCTTAGCTACTGGTTAAAGGTAGCAGCTTACAGTAATTGGTGGGAGAAAATAACTGACTCTTTTTCAGACTTCAGATACTCTTACTGCAGAGAGATAGTGATCCCAAACTAGCAGTCCAGAGACGTCGTCCCCTCTATTGTAAGAACCAAAAATGTTCAACTGTTCCTGGAGTTGGTGAGAGAATTCTCATCCAGGCTAATGACATACAGAACCTATGAGTAGTCACATTTGCACAAACCAATCAGCTGCCTGTTGCTTGAAATCTTATTCTGCACACACACCCCAGTGCTGTGCTATCTTGCATCGCCTCACCACCCGGCCCCCCCCCCACCCCCCCCCCCCCCAGCCACTGCTTAAACAAAGCAACAGGAAAACACGACTCTTAATGAGTTCCAGTAATTTGTTTTTAAAATTCCACCAACTCTTAGAATTAGAAATATAATTAGAATTAGAAACAGAATTAGAATTAGACTTTATGGTCACGTACATCCAAGTACAGGGATATAGAAGTACAGTGTAAAGTGTACAAAGTTGCCATTCCTGCTGCCATCTTAGATTCAAAGGAACCTAGGTATAAAATCTTAAATATAAACTAGAAAAATAAAGAAATAAAGTTGAAAGTTCAACATTACAGTCCTTCTTACTTGCTTAGCCATGTGCCTGGATCCAGGATCTTCCACTCTAATACTGGGACTAACACTTTATTTTAAGAATTTTCAAAATGGGGAATCTCCATCTCAAGCTGAGTATAGGAGCCTTCAAAGTATGAATCCTACTTCCAAAACTCTTTTGGAAGTAGCTTTTGTTTTATAGATATATTTATTGAAAATTTAACATATGTTTACACGTTTACAAAAGAAAACTAAAAACCCAAGTATAAACATTGATATACAATTAAATCTTAAATAAATAATAACCAAAGTCTATCAAACAGAAAAAAATACTGAGAAAAAAAGCCAAAACTCAACTAACTACTCATCTAACCTACAATTAACCAGAGTATATGATTTTCTCTCAAGAGAGAAAAAAAACGACAGATAACACAGAAATTGAGTAGTGATTTACATGCTCAGTATGTGTTAACATCAGATCATAACAAAACCCATATTCGTGTGGGATTCCTCTCCCAAAGGGCCCCGGACCAGCCAGGTTCACCCTCTCAATTAAATAAAAAACCTTGTTAGGATGACCGAAATATCTGTATTTGTGTAATTCAAGAAGGGCTGCCATATTTTATGGAACAATTCGGTTTTTTTGGTGCACCATATTTGTAAGGCAGTCAGGGGAAATATATTCCATAATTATTCTGTGCCAATTCGAAAGTCCATGACAGCCCTCAGCCACCCAGTTTACCAGAATATTTTTCCTTGCACAGAAAGAGAGAATGGAAAATAGGCTCTTCTCTGTCATAATTTCAGGTGTTCTTTATCCAATAAGTGTGTCTCCTACATGAGAGCTATATCAACCCTTTCTTTCTTGAGGTTTGATAATATTTTCTTCCTTTTGATTGGTGAATTACTCCCCGTGATATTTCAGGTGCACTGTTTAATTGACTGATTAACCATAATCACCGGGCAAGTCCGAGACCCCCCGGGAGGAGAAACCTTATCCAAAACATCCCGAGCATAGAGCTTATAAAATTCACAAAAATAAAAGCTCTTTAATACACTCAGATCAATATAAAAAAAACTATTTCTAAATAAAAAAATATAAAATGTATTTAAATGAAGATTTTTCCCCTTGTTCCTAGGGGGCATCACTTCCTTTCCAAAAGCCCATCAAAACCTCTCCCAACCAGTGCCCCACCCTTGACCCAGGCACCCCACAATAGGATAAAGAAAATTCAAATATACTACTGAGCCAGAAGTAACAATGAGTACCCTACCTTCCACCTCCCCCCCACCCCACACACACACACCAACACATTTGGTAATGTTAATACCATGTATGAACATATATAACTATAAAATTACATTCTCAGCAAATAATAATTAAATATAGTAACACAAAATAACAGGGGAAAACAACACCGCTCCTAAGGACAGAGATAAAATAGGTTAAGGTAACCACCTCCCCCCACCGACATTAACTAGACCCCCTGGCCTATATATTTTTTAAAAAAGGGTGAGAAAATCGCTAAGTGAAGAATAAATAAATAAATCCCTCTCCCCACCCTCCGGAGATAATATTAAACAGTAAGGTAGTGAAAGGGAAAAAAAGGGGGTAAACTGGGGTGGGGGGAGGGCAAAACAACATCAATTAATTCTTACAATTTATCTAAGAGAGTCCAAAAATTCCTTGGCCTTCTCCGGTGATCCGAAGTTATACACGGACCCTTCATGACTGAAGCGTAGCGTAGCTGGGTAGCGCAAGGAGTACTAAATGTTTAAGTCCCTTAAACGCTTCTTCGCTTCACCAAACACCTTCCTTTTTCAGACCAAAGCTGGGGAAAAGTCCTGAAATAACATAATCTTGGATCCTTTATAAATCATGGCTTGGGGATCTTTCCCAAGATTTCTGGAAGCTTCCAAGATCATCTGTCTCTCCAAGTAGCTCTGCAGCTGGAACAGGACCGGGCAGGGGCGCTGGTTCGAGCACTGCAACCCAGTAGGCCCATTCCACCCTTACCTGGCCTGATCCAGCCTCTAGATTTAACAGCAATGGAAGCCACTGCTCAAGGAACATTGTAAGCTGGCCTTCATCTTCCCGTTCGGGAAGGCCCAGCAAACAAATATTTTTTCGACGCCCTGGATTCTTGAGGTCATCAATGTGATTCTCTAAGGTCCAGGCTTGCTGTTTGAGAGTCCGGATCCGATCCACAGACGATTCTGCTATAGTCTTGGAGGTCACAGCCTTTAGCTCTGCCCCTCCGACTCGACACTCGATTTCCTCGATATCTTGATCGTGCTTTCGTAGCGCGGCCGAGAGTGAATTCCATCTGCTCCGGCACTCTTCGATGAAGGCATCAATCTTTGCATCAAGTTTGGAGATTATTTCCGTGGTAAGTCCCCCGGGGCAGCTGAGGACTCCTCTGCTGCAGCTGGGGAGGGTGGGTGAGGGGCTCCTGCCTGCTGAGAACTGCGGGCTCATTTCCCCCTAGTCATTTTTATAGGAGACTAGACTGTTTAAATTTAGTACTGAGCAACTAATTACATTAAGTAAAAACTATTTTAAATGATTTGGTAAGTGTGGTAGAGGCAGGTGGCCCACTTTGCCCAATCTTGGGAGGAGCACTATAGACTCAGACTTGCTGGGTTGCCACCATCTTGGATCTCTTGGAGGTAGCTTTAATAGAAGGTAGAACTGGAATAGCTTTTGTCCGACAGTCAGACTCAAATAAACTACAATTTCCTTTCAGGAGGATTGGTATTAAAGAAATCAAAATGTTTATCTTCAACCTCCACTATACACTCTGTAACGATTTTCCATCCAATCTTGATATTGTTTCAGATTGAACCGTAACTTATTGAATTTTGTCTTGGGCTTTTGCTCTGATGTCCTCTGATGACCTACTTCTACCTCTTGCCTGCCATGTTAGCTTTGCTCCTCCTAAAATCTATATGTTTTGTTACTTCCAGATCCAAGGATATCAATATTCTACTAAATGATTTCTCATCCTCCACACTAAGAAATTTTCATCGAAATACAAAATTCTATTCGCTATAATCTATTCCATATTTTGTTACACTCCCAATCTTATCGCTCCAAGCCCTACTTTGGCTCAATTCATAATACTCAATATTTCTAATGTAGAATTCTCACTCCAATTTCTTGTGCTCCTTCAGGACCTTGCTTTCCTTATTTCTATAACCACCTACAGACGTGCATATCCTCCAACAATCCTCTTGGAGCTCTCTGTTTCTCCATTTCTGACCTATTGGACATCCCTCATGCTTTAGTCCACATTGACAACTGTGCCTTCATCTGTTATACTGCAATATATAACTTATTGCCTAATCACACCAGTTTCTCTACTTCACTTCATTTAAAATGGTCTTGAAAGCTCACTTACTTTTATCATGTCATTGTATGTTGTAGCATATAGTTAAATATGTTCAGGCAAACAATGGTTTCCGTATTTTCTTTACTAGATTTAATTACAACTACTCTAGCCTGTCCATTTATCCATATAAAATCATATCAACTTTGTGAATGTCTTAATATTGCAGTTCCTTTTGTAACAGACTCTTAAGCAGGAGGTCTTACTGCCTTCTAAGGTCAATCTCCTGTATTTTAATATCAACGACATGAAACAAGACCAGGGATACAACCTTGACTTCATGTGGAAACCCCTTATTAACTCCCTAAGCACTAGTTCATATTCACAATACCTATTGCTCAGAGAGTTCCTATGTTCGTAAGAGTTCATTATCATATGATCAGTCAGCCAATGAATTTTCAGCACGTTCTTCCAGGACCAGCCACATTATGATTCTGACTGCAATAACGATGTCCAGCAGGTCTGTGGCTTTGTATCCTGTCTGGACCTGTGACATATAAAGCCATGACTCAAATCAGATCATTCAATTTTTTTTTAATGTCCTCCCCTCGTTATGCAATACCACCTACATAACCTGCTGTCAGTAGGGTGCGTCTCCAGGTACATGCCAGCAATGGATCTGCTTTCTGTGCCTTGGTAAGAGAAGGTGAAAGCCATTCACCCATGTGTGAGAGGACACTATCTAGCTCAGTCACTGTAGTCAGGGTGTCTGACAGTTAACCACCAACACAATGATAAGCTCTAACATTTCTGTATGCATGCCCTTTTATTTAACACCTTCAATGTGATCCTTATTATTGGCATCTTCAATCAGAAATTTTCTCCCTTCATTGCTCTAACTTCCCACCATCCAGTTTTGAGCTCAGGATCCAATTCACAACTGAATGCATCTTAAAATATCAAAACTGATGTTAACCTTAGGAATAAATTTGTTGACTGAAATTAATATGGAACATTCTTTATCATGTTTCCTTTTTAGCTACCAGAAATAATATCAGCACTCAATAAAGATGGACGTGGAAGTAATTAATCTACTCATGTTTATGTGCTGTAATGAATTTAAGTATATAATCTAGTGGAATACCGTGAGCGTTGTTTTCATGTGTGTCTGATCTACTTGCTTACTTAATGGGACTCGTTTTACCCTAATACTGAGACATGGTTTACCATGAGACATAGTTTACCATCATTGAAACTAAACAACCCTCTTTCCCTTTAATTTCCTGAATAACCTTACAGTTCTTAAATGCCTTTGCTCTCACCCTGGTTTAAAATCTGCTTTGGAAGCACAAGATGGTAGACAAGTTTATACTATACCAATTACAGCTGGCCAAACTAAGGTTTAGGCTGTTCTTCCTGCTTCTTGATGCTGATGCTCTCTTTGGAGTGTGTGACAGACCCCTCTGATTGAAGTGGCCTCTTTTAAATAGTTGTTCTGATCATTGCCAAGTACAGTGGCTTGTTATTATTTAGTAACAGCAGTTTGATATAATAATGTAATTAACATAATTCAGTTACTCCCTATAAATTGAGTTTCTGTCCCAGGAAAGGTGTTCAAAAAGACAGTAATTGGATATTGTAATTTATTAATTGAGCTGACCATAGGAATCGGCCTGTATCAGAAACATATTGACTGAAATTCAGATCCATTATTCCATCCAAAAATTTGCAGTGTCATCTCATCAATCCCACAGTGAATGCTGCAAGTTTCCTGGTTTTGTATTGCAGTACCACTGTCTCATTAACGCCTATCCAATACAATCAATCAAGGTATCTGGTTTGCATATGTGTCTTTCTGGCCTGATTCAATTTCCAGCACAGTGTTCAGTTGGTCAGTTTCTCAGCATGCCTTTCAGTTGGCCAATGTTGCTTTCAGTGTCCTAGGAGAACTGTTATTTTGTTTAAAAGGGACATTCCACAACCTACAGTACTCAAGGAATAAACAATTTAATAATGTAGTGACTAATAGAATATTAGTCATAGACTGTCTATGACAGTGCAAAATATGAGCCATTGCTTAGACCCAACCAACTGAGAATTACAAATGTTGCTCTGAATTTTGTAAAACCCAGGCAGAATTTTGGATGTTGGCTATGACTCTGACTCTCAGGGTTACTGTGCTGGGAGCCATAGTTAGTCATAGTTATACAGTTAGCCATGGACATAGACAGTCATTTACTTATTTTGTTCTAAAATTCTAGAAAATATTTTTCATCAAATAATTATCCCTGCATTGTCACTTGACCTAACACCTACTAAGATCCCAGTCATACCCTCTTCTTGATGACACATTCGGGCCAAAAACATATTTTTCTTGGAAACGTATCAAAGTCATTTAAACTAATTTTAACATTTAAAAGGTCAGCAATCTTTCAATACAATGTATTGAGCTAAGTGGAATGATTCAAATTAGTCTAACCAAATAATACTAATGACTACAATAAATTGGATTATGGCATTAAGATTGACATATATTCATTGAAAAGGTTTGCTCCAATATCAGCAAACCTGTTAGCCAAGAGTACGTAGAAAACACGCTGTTAAACTTGCCGCACATACTCATATAAAAGTAGAATCTTTGAGACCTGTGTTTTAGATTAAAAGTCATAGCATGAAATCCTATTCTGAAGAACTCTTGATTCCCCTACAGATCAAGAATCTGTCAATCACAGCCTTAAATATATACATGGAGTCCGCTCCCACACGTCTCTGTGGCCAGGAGTTTCAAAGACCCACAATCCTCTGAGAGAAGAAATTCTTCCTCATTTCAGTTTTAAATTAACATCCCTTTATTCTAAGAATATGCCCTCTGGTCCTGGAAGGGAAACGTCCTCTCATCATTTACCCTGTCAGACCCCTTACGTAGCCTGTATGTGTCAATGAGATCACCTCTCATTAGATTAGATTAGATTAGATTACTTACAGTGTGGAAACAGGCCCTTTGGCCCAACAAGTCCACACCGACCCGCCGAAGCGTAACCCACCCATACCCCTACATTTACCCCTTACCTAACAATACGGGCAATTTAGCATAGCCAATTCACCTGACCTGCACATCTTTTGGAGTGTGGGAGGAAACCGGAGCACCCGGAGGAAACCCACGCAGACACGGGTAGAACGTGCAAACTCCACACGGTCAGTCGCCTGAGGCGGGAATTGAACCCGGGTATCTGGCGCTGTGAGGCAGCAGTGCTAACCACTGTGCCACCATGCCGCCCATTCTTTTAAACTCTGATGGACAGAGTCCAAACTAGTTTAACCTTTGAATAACAACACATCCACCCACACCGATGATCAGTCTAGTGAACCTTCTCTGACCTCTCTCTAATGAAATGATATCTTTCTTTAGATAATTGGACCAAAGGCTAGAATTGGCCATACACCAACTTGACCACATCATCATGATACATCTCCATTCCACTTAAAAAACAGTTCTCCACTTCAATGCTTTGGAATGCACAGACATTATTCATTGTCATCCTGTTGCCAGGCTGCTTCGTGCACAGGGAACAGCATCCAACTCAAGTACTGGAGCAATGTGCATTTCAGAACTTTTCACTTTCTTTCTTAGCACTCACATAATTCATGTCTATTATGATGCCAACAGCATCACTGCCTTGTCTTTCCTTTTTGTGCTTTGTGGCCTCATTTAGAACTGGTAGATCAGGCTTGTCCTGCCTTTTAGCACAGACATAAAGCCAGACATTTTGTCATGGTTGTAAGTGATGATCAAGGGGTGGGCATGTTTGCTCTATGCTAACATTAATGCCATTCTATATCAATGTTGTACCTCGAGGTTTTTTGCCAGAGGCTTATGAAGCAACCACATTGCATGTGATTCAGCCAAATGGTCATGTCTCAAAACGTAAGGAAAGTAGCTCTCATTCTGATGAAGCTGGGCATCCTAAACACACAACACAATTCAGATTTAGCCAAACTAAAATATTTGTAATGCACCACAGAAGATAAGATAATTATACATATTCACTACATCTACAATTTACCAATAGTACTTGAGGACTGCCTTACTTCATTATTAGCTGCTGTGCTTCTGATCTGCCAGTTTATTATCCAAACTAAAGAAGAGTGAGAAATTGAAGAAATTGAAGATGAAAATCTAGAGAAAGGGCAAACAAGTGTTCAACCTGTATTGTATGATCTTTCATAGAATGTTTCCACAAGAAATCTAAGAGTTTGCATGATTATATGTACATATTTATTATTACTTTCTTTCTTCAAATTAAACTACTACAAATGTTGATTTATTTTTCCACCACTGTAATAAGAACCATCTAATAAAATGGATGGGGTTGGGTAGTAATGTAGTGAATAAAACCATAATTTTAACACCTCACGCCAATCCCAAACTAAATTAAACACAGATTGCAAGGTGAGATTTGTACCCTAACAGCCTCTTCATTTCCAAGACAACAGGTTTTGACAACAATAAACTTTCTAGCATCAAGCAGCAATCACCTCTGACTTCAGTAGTCTTCCGTATGTTTCCATTTACTTAGTTATTTCCATAATTCCTGCCAACGTAATTTACAAGCAAATTTAAAAATGTTCACTTCTTTTTCCCCTTCACCTTCAGCATTAGATTTAATCACCCTTCCTCACTCTTGTTATTCATACAACTACCCTATTATGGATGTGTTTATTGAAGTAACATTTGTGTCCATAGGTCATACTGTACTTGCATTAGTCAAGTAGGCAATTTACTGAGAATCTGCAACAACTATGGCCACTTGTTCAAATTCAGATTGCAGCAGTGAGAATTAAGATTATAACTCTTCATGAAAACATGAAAACTCTTCTTCAAAACTTTGTGTTTTCAGATGGCAATTCATAATTGGGATAAAATCATTTTAAAATAATGTTTTAGACACTTTATGTTGTATGTCTGAACAATATTGCAACCTAAATGAGAGACCTTTCAAATCTTCATAGCAAATTCACAGTTTAGAATTTAACAATTTTATTTCCACTACTGAGCTACCGAAATGTGCTTTACGCAGACATTGTTTGGAAGTCATGATTTGGAAGAGCCGGTGTTGGACTGGAGTGTACAAAGTTTAAAATCTCACAACACCAGGTTATAGTTCAACAGATTGATTTGGAAGCACTAGCTTTCGGAGCGCTGCTCCTTCATCAGGTGGTTGTGGGGTATAAGATTGTAAGACACAGAATTTATAGCAAAGTTTATAATGTGCTGTAACTGAGATTATATATTGAAAGAGACCTGGATTGTTTGTCAAATCTCTCATCTTTTACAATGACCATGTTGGTTTCAGTTCTTTCATATGTAAATCGCAAAACGTTTTTTCAAAGTTCCATTCTCAAGTAAACTTTAACAATTGGTGTCATGTCGGCTCAGATAATGCACTGAAGGTGTGAGCTTCCCTATGTGAGACTGTCTGTGCGATAATGGTCAGACTGATTCTAATCTAAAAATCCGTTTTGCGATTTACATATGAAACAACTGAAACCAACATGGTCATTCTAAAAGATGAGAGACTTAACAAACAATCCAGGTCTTTTTCAATATCTCATTTCAGTTACACCACACTGTAAACCTTTGCTATAAATTCTGTGTCTTATGAGCTTATACTCCACAACCACCTGATGAAGGAGCAGCGCTCCGAAAGCTTGTGCTTCCAAATAAACCTGTTGGACTATAACCTGGTGTTGTGTGATTTTTAACACTGTTTGAGAATGGGAACAAAAATAGGGAGGCAATTAATTTTATACGGCTGAACAGTATTCCTGTATTTCAGCACATGCTGCCTCCAACTGGGCCATATTCCAAGACTGGAGATCCAGGGTGAAAAGGTTATTTCAGTGGTTACTGGAACTTTCTAATTGGCCTGCTGGCCCTTTGTGAAATGTGGAAAATAGGGCATCTAAATAGAAGAAAATGAGGTCTGCAGACGCTGGAGATTAGAGTCAAGATTAGAGTGGTGCTGGAAAAGAATAGCAGGTCAGGCAGCATTCGAGGTGCAGGAAAATCGACTTTTCGGGCAGGAGTCCTTCATCCTGAAACGCCGATTTTCCTGTCCCTCGGATCCTGCCAGACCTGCTATGCTTTTCCAGCACCACTCTAATCTTGACATCTAAATAGGAGTCCAGTACAAGGGCTGCAGGCAAACCTTTAAGTTCCCTCCAACTACCTGAGTTGTCCTCAGCGTATGAAGACACTGTTGAAGGAGCTCTTCTTCCATGATGATGGCCTGACAGCTGTCACCACTTTTCTGCTAAAAGTGAAATCGCTGAGAAGGACATGTCTGAAGGTGTAAATGCCCTTTCTCTTCACTATACCCAAAACAGCAGGCAGTGGCACTTTCAACATTGGTGAGCCTTTTATAACTCCTCCAGCTTTGAAAGTTTATCTTTAACTCTTAATTGGATGATGAGCAAGTCCTCTGACTGATGTTTGTCGAATTCAAAGAAATTCACAGTTGGGTAATGGCTCCTAGCACAGTAACCCTGAGAGTCAGAGTTATACCCAAAATCCAAAATTCTGCCTGGGTTTTACAAAATTCAGAGCAACACTTGCAATTCTCAGTTGGTTGGGTCTAAACAATGGCTCATATTTTGCATTCTGTGGTCAGGTGTTTAAAGTCTTTGTTTTTGGTAATTAAACAGTTGTTTTTTTGTTGCTGAAGAAACCTGGTGACTTGCTGTTAATACTGAACCTGACAGTCTGAGACCTGTAAAATCAGCCATACAACAATGTGGTTGAATTTATAATTAGTTGTTTCTACTGGAGGAGTAGGGCTGGAGGAGGAAAAATTACATTTCTTCAACATTAAATTCACAGAATAGAATCACAGAATCCCTACAGTGCAGAGCGAGGCCATTTGGCCCATCAAGTCTGTACTGACCCTCTGAACAGCATGCCAACCAGACCCCTGCCCTATCCCTGTAATCCTGTGTATTCCATGGCTAATCCACCTAGCCTACACATCCCTGGACATTATGGCCAATTTAGCATGGCCAATCCACCGAAACTACACATTTTTGGACTGTGGGAGGAAACTGGAGCACTCAGAGGAAACCCACACAGACACAGGGAGAATGTGCAAATTCCATACAGAGAATTACCCAAGGCTAGAATTGAACCCAAGTCATGAACAAAATAGTGTATGGGTGGTTTTGATGCTTTCCATAGGAACAAATTACTGCAGATGCTTGAATCTGTACTGAAAACAAAAAATGCTGGAGATCACAGTGGGTCAGACAGCATCCATGAGCAAACTAACATTTAGAGTCTAGATGGCTCTTCATTACTTCACTTCAGCTCTGATGAAGAGTCACCTAGACTCAAAACGTTAGCTTGCTCTCTCTCCATGGATGCTGTCTGACCCGCAGTGATCTCCAGCATTTGTTGATACTTTCTGTACCTGATAGCTTGGCACTAATAGTAAAAGATCATGAAGGAAGAAGGATGTCAAATGCTAATGAAGGGAGATTAAGTGGTTAAGTGGCGTGAGGTGGCTGAATGATTTCATAGAATCTCTACAGTATGGAAACAGGCCATTAGGCCCAAATTATCCATACCAACCGAACACTAACCCAGCCAGACTCATTCCCCTATCGTATTACTTTACATTTTGCATGGTTAATCCATCAAACCTATCCATCCCTGAACATTTTGGGCAATTTAGCATGGCCAATTCATCTAACCTGCACATCTTTGGTTTGTGGGAGGAAACCGGAGCACCGAGAGGAAACCCACACAGGCACAGGGGGAATGAGTAAACTCCACACAGACAGTCGCCCAAGGCAAATGGAAGAAAAACCCCCATACTAACAATGGTCACTGGACCCAAAATGTTGATTCTGTTTTCCCTCCACAGACGCTGCTAGACCTGCTGCATTTCCCAGATATTTCTGTGGTTTATTACATTCTTTTTCAAATTTCAGTTCTGACATCAGATGTCAGTATACTTCATAGAATCCTCACAATGTGGAAACAGGCCAATTGGCCCAACAAGCCGCCCCGAAGCGCATCCCATGCAGACCCATTCCCCACCCTATACTTTCCATGGCTAAGTCACCTAACCTATTCATCCCTGAACACCACAGTTGTCGAGAAGTGTGGTGCTGGAAAAACACAGCAGGCCAGGCAGCATCCAAGGAGCAGGAGAATCGACATTTCAGGCATAAGCCCTTCTTCAGGAATGAGGCTGGTATGCCTAGCGGGCTGAGATAAAAGGTAGGGGGGAGGGGATTTGGGGGAGGGGTGCTGGGAATACAATATGTGGAAGGAGGTCAGGGTGAGGGTGATAGGCTGGAGAGGGGGTGGGTGCGGAGAGGTGGGGAAGAAGATTGCAGGTCAAGAGGGCGGTGCTGAATCCGGGGGTCGGGACTGATATAAGGTGGGGGGAGGGAAAATGAGGAAGCTGGAGAAATCTACATTCATCCCGTATGGTTGGAGGGTTCCTAGGCGGAAGATGAGGCGTTCTTCGTCCAGGCGACGTGTGGCCAGGGTCTGGCGATGGAGGAGGCCAAGGACCTACAAACCGACCAACTCCCACAGCTACCTAGATTACACCTCCTCCCACCCTGCCCCCTGTATTTCTATGATATCCCAGTCCCATGTTCCTAACCATGCCCTGAGTTCATCTGCCTTCCCTGTTAGGCCCCTTGCATTAAAATAAATGCAGTTTAATTTATTAGTCCTACCTTGTCCCTGCCTCCCATGACTGTTTGACTTGCTTCTGTTCTCAACTGTACCAGTCTCACATTGATCTCTTTCCTCACTATCCCCCTGGGTCCCACACCCCACCTTACTAATTTCAATCCTCCCAAGCAACTCTAGTAAATCTCCCTGCCAGTATATTAGTCCCCTTCCAATTTAGGTGCAACCCGTTCTCCTTGTACAAGTCACTTCTACCTCAAAGAGATTCTAATGATCCAAAACTGTGAATCCTTTTCCCATATAACAGCTCCTCAGACATGCATTCATCTGCTCTATCCTCCTATTCCTGCCCTCACTAGCTCGTAGCACTGGGAATAATCCAGATATTACTACTCTCAAGGACCTCCTTTTTAAATTCCTGCCTAACTCTCTGTAATCTCCCTTCAGAATTTCAACCTTTTCCCTTTCTATGTCGTTGGTTCCAATGTGGACAATGACCTCCTATTGGTCCCTCTCATCCTATGAGAACATTCTGCACCCTGTCTGAGACATCCTTGATCCTGGCACCAGGGAAACAACACACCATTCTGATTTTTCACTGATGGCCACAGAAACATCTGTCTGTACCTCAGACTAGAGAGTCCCCTGACACAATTGATCTCTTGGAACCTGACGAATGCCTCGTTGCATTAGAGCCAGTCTCAATACCAGAAACCTGGCTCTTCGTGCTACATTACCCTGTGAATCGATCACTCCCTACATTTTCCAAAACAGCATATTTGTTTGAAATGGTGATAGCCACAGAAGATTCCTGCACTAGCTGCCTACCTCTCTTACCTTTTCTGAAGTTAACCCATCTATGTGGCTGTTTCTGCGACTTTCACCCCTTCTTATAACTGCCATCAATCACATACTGTTGCTGTTGCAAATTCCTCATTACCTCTAACTGTCTCTCCAACCGATGCATTCGATCCAATAGGATTCGCAACCAACAACATTTATTGCAGATATAAACCGCAATAACCTTAAAGTCTCTTTAAACTCCCACATCTTACAAGAAGCACATATCACTCTACTAAAGGCCATTTTTACCCCTTCACAATCTACAGACACAGAAAATAACACTGTCTTAATCCTTTACAATACACTGTCCCAGGTTAAATTAATAGTTATGGCTTATATTTTAAGCTTAATCAAGAGACATATCTCAAAAAACATATAATCAAGAAAGAACCCACACAATTAAAACAATTCGCTTATCTGTTTCTGTGCTGTGAACTTTGCCCAAACAGTTCCTCCAACGTCAGTTGTGAACTTCACTATTTGTTAATTTTCCCAGACACACTCCGATGTCCAGCGATACATGAATTCAAACAGCAAAGGCAGTAACTGTGCAGGTTCACTGCTCTGTCAGTTTCTTTCTCTCTCTGCACTGACCTCACCATGTGCTTCCTTTGTCTGTTCTTCTCCCTTTTAAAACTTTTTAACTTTTTTTTTCCAAAGTTCCAAAACAATGCAACAGCATATGAAACAGTAATTGCTGCTCCTGGAATTCAAGGAAATCACCTCCAGCACCTAAAATACCTCAAAAAAGGAGCAGCTGTTACAGCCAGAAATTTTTCCTGTCCTCCATCTTGGATTACCGAGAATCCTTTTAAATCAGGCTTTTTACTTTCACATCATACTTTATCACATTCTTCAGTAACTCAATGGGCTGTGATCCCCTATAACCACTTCAGGTTAATAGGTAAACCTAATTAATTCATCTTGCAGCACACACATGGGCCAGCGTGTCCACGATGAAGCATATGTGAAATACATTTCTAATCTTCAGCTGCTTTGCAACTGATCTTAACAAATTAGCTTAAAAATAAAGACAAATTATTTTGAAAAAGTACCAAATACATTGAATTCATCAAACATCATAAAACTCCTTTGAAATACAATTGTGCCGATATATAGAACTAGAAATTTAGAAAATATCAGGCAATAATTTTTAAGGACGTTCTAGGATTTAAGCAGTTGAAGGCATGGCCATCAATGTAGAGCAATTAAAGTTAGAGATGCCCATGATGTCTGAATTAGTCGAGCGTAGATGGCGCTGAAGGTTGTGGAGCTGGAGATGGTGACAGAAGTAGGGAGGAGGGAGACTATGAGGGAATTTTTAAAAAAGGGTAAGACTGTCGAAAGTACACAAAAGCATGAATATAGACGTATATTCGTAGGACAATTGATTATAAGTCAAGGCATATTAGTTTGCCCTTGTCCAAACCTTAGGCCCACAAGGCCTCAATTATGCAATGTTGAGGTCAGTTTACTTGATATTGAGGCTCTGCAGAGAAGGGTCACTGAATTTCTACCACAAAATATTCTAGAACTTGGGCAATAAGCTGAGATGACTTTTGTGGCACATTGTTAGTGTTCCTACCTCTGCATCATGAGGTCAGGATTTAAGACCCACCTGCTCCAGAGCTGTGTCACAACATGTTAATTAACATTAGCGAAAGAGCTGGAATTATACACATTAATGAAATATAGATTTAATGGTATTATTGATGTTTATAATATAATGAAGGGTCCAGTTATTTGTAGAAGAAGAATGGAATTTGAAGAGAATTGTTAGCATTTGATGTCATTATCCCTCTGAATCTGATCGTGAAACCGCTGAGCTAGACACATGGGCAGATTAACTGGAGATCCTGAAGTTGTAATTTCTCACTTCCTCCATTGTCACATTCCTTCACTGTCATTAGTTGAAATCCTGGAACTTCCTCCCTAAGTGTTTTGTGGGTCAACCTATAGCATGTGGACTGCAGCAATTCAAGAAGACAGTTCGCCACCATCTTTTCAATGACAACTAGGGATGGGCAATAAAATGCTGACCAGCCAGAAATGTTCATGTCCCAAAAGTGAATAATTAATAAGGCTGTGTTTCTCGACCCAGCCAAGGGAATGCAGGGTTTCAGAATATTTGCAGTACACAGGTATGTTATTCTGTGAAGCGGGCTGAATAGACAAAGCATATGTAACTACACATCATTGTTTTTATGCTCAATTTCTTTCATTGTGTACTCACAATAATTTGGTTAATCTTCTATTCCATACAAATAATTCAAATTATTAATAGAAATCTCAAATTTTACTGCTGTTCTGATTTCAATTTATCGCCCTTGATTTCAAAATCCAGAATATTTGGATACATGGTACTGGTATTGATCCCAACATTTCCCTCAAATAAACTGCCTCTCAACAGGGTAATAATAGCATATAAACATTTTACATGTTCTTTCCTCTTCATGTTAAAAGGTGTGAATTCTAGTTATCTGTTTCCTATCCTTCAGCCAAATTCACATCCAGTACCATACTCCAGTTAAATTCCATCTTGCTTTGATTTGAAGTCCTTCATGCAAATCTTTATTAATAATAATTTTAAAAGTTCAAGTAAACAATGTCATTGTAAATTCTGCCACCTACTTGTAAGTTATTCAACGTTGTTTTTTCAGTCAGCCTCCTTCACTTCTAATACCAGACTATTTCTGACAATAATTTCTGTGCAGAGACAAGTATTTTGTTCAATATTGCTCATCAAATCACAACTTGGAATCTTGAGACTAGCTCAACACCACAAAAACATTAATGTTTACTCAAATCAAGAACAGTTCTTTTCTAAAATTGATGTCACTATCATGGATCCTTAGAACAATACAATACAATAAAAATCCAAGTTGACTCTTTGAAAGGGCTATACAATTACTCCTGTTCCACTGTTTTTGATTACAAATATTTCCGTCAAGCATTTTTGTCTTTTGCTACTCTTTTAGACAGTGCATTCCAAATTATAATTATCTGCATCTTCCAGTCTGGAATTTTTACCAAATGGTTTAACTTTTGGCACTCTAGTTGCTGTATATTTTGCCACCAGAAACAGATTTTCTTTATTTCTTTCACCGGCACGGTGGCACAGTGGTTAGCACTGCTGCCTCACAGCGCCTGAGACCCGGGTTCATTTCCCGCCTCAGGTGACTGACTGTGTGGAGTTTGCACGTTCTCCCCGTGTCTGCGTGGGTTTCCTCCGGGTGCTCCGGTTTCCTCCCACCATCCAGAGACGTGCAGGTCAGGTGAATTGGCCATGCTAAATTGCCCGTAGTGTTAGGTAAGGGGTAAATGTAGGGGTATGGGTGGGTTGCACTTCGGCGGGTCGGTGTGGACTTGTTGGGCCGAAGGGCCTGTTTCCACACTGTAATGCAATCTAAAATCTGAAAAAAAAGTCCTTCCTCATTTTGAACACCCCCATAAAATCTCCCCCCTTAGCTTTCTGTTCAGTAAGGTGAACACCTTAACTTCTTTAGGTCTCCTAGAGATCTGTGGTCTCCCTACGTTACAGAGATGAAACTCTGATTGAGCAACCAGTTTGCAGAAGACCCACATTCTGTGCAAACAGTGATCCCCAGCCTGCCACTTCAACATGCTGCCATGTTCCCTGGCCAATATTTCTGTCTCAGGCTTGCTACAAATCTCAATGCGAGCTGGATGAGCAGTATGTTATTTTCAACTTGGGGAGCTGCAGCCTTCAGGACTCAATATTGAATTCAATAATTTTAGATTTGAACACCTTCTTCTATGACCATTACCCATCCTTACTTCCAAGGCTGCTTTTAGCACAGCCAACCCATTTTCACCTACATATTGTCTCATTAACAGAGTTTCTTTTCCCCTGGCATATATTGTTCATCCCTGGGTCTCCCTAACTGTCATTGCCTCTCTCTCTCTCTCTCTCTCTGTGCTCTATCTCCATCTGTGCCCATTCGCCTACTGCTTCCCACCCCACACCCCCTCCCCCACCACCAAACTTTCTGTTTTCAGCATATATGCAATCTTTTCCTAGCTACTATCAGCTTTGAAGAAGGGTCTCTGAACTCAAAATATTAACTCTGCTTTCTCTTCACAGATGCTGTCATACCTGCCGTGTTTCTCCACCAATTTGTTTATGTCCTAGTTTCTCTCGTCACTCCCCATAACTGAAGTTCTGTATTTTGTATCAGTCTACCAAATTTATAATGTATGCTTTTTAAGGCCTTGCTATCTTCCTAATGTGCAGTGTCTAGAATTTGCAATATTTATGTATTAGTAATTTGCAATTATTTGCAACACATAATTGACTGTAAGGAGGTCCATATGGTTTCATATTAATTGCAGGTATCTGCAGCAAACTGTTCTGTTAATTTGTAAAATTACGGATGTCTGAGTAATGGTTTGTTAAAATTAGAAACTTTCATTCTGCTAATTACTACAGTTTGTTCTTAGCTGCAAACTGCAATCTATTATGGTCAACATAATTACCTCTTTCCTAATCATAAATATGAAACTTGACTAGGTGTATGATTTCCATTGTCAGTCTCACCAAAATTAATGTGAAGCTGATTTTCAGGTGTCCTCTCTTTTATCTCACACACGTACGCTGCCACTCTAACATTGTGCTCTCTGCTCATTTAGTGTCACTTAAAGGGGCCTGTTGCTCGGATAAGAGCTTCCTGTGGGAAACATGAACCCGCAGCAATTCAGATCAGCCCCTTTCTGTTCAA
Source organism: Chiloscyllium plagiosum (assembly GCF_037043375.1). Taxonomy (NCBI): domain Eukaryota; kingdom Metazoa; phylum Chordata; class Chondrichthyes; order Orectolobiformes; family Hemiscylliidae; genus Chiloscyllium; species Chiloscyllium plagiosum. The sequence continues at coordinate 62,977,689 of NW_028270140.1, forward strand.
AGTGTTTCTGCCCATCTACAGGATCTGTCCTGGAACTCACTTTCCTGGATATTGGTTAAACAAGCACAAAAGATCAAGAAATCTGCTAAAAAAAAACCCACAAGCTTTTACTGCAGTGGTTTTCTGGAGTTTATGGGAGACCATGTCGTAAACATTAAATTGCTGAGGCACCATTAACCACAGTGGAGTCAGTAATAATTGAACTTAAGAGGCTCATTAATGAGCCTAAGTAAGCTCTTGCTTCAAGCAGGCAAGGTCCCTCCGTCAGTGCCTTCCTGCCACTGGTTATCTCCTGGATAGTTTCCCACCATGGGAGCCAACAGACTCTGATGCAATTCTCTGTGGCCAACCACCATCTTCCTCGCTTCAGCAGGTTTCATTAAATTTCACCCACTATGTCAGCTAAGACCATGAAATCAGCCTGACCACACTTGACACAGGCTTTGAAAGAAGTTTAGCCTGAAATTTTAAGTTTGATGCACTCTGTTCCCAGTGGAAAATCAGAATAATTCGAGGAGGTGATGGCATAGATTTTTTTTTAGATTCCCTACAGTGTGGAAACAGGCCCTTCGGCCCAACCAGTCCACACCAACCCTCCGAAGAGTTACCCACCCAAACCCATTTCTCCTTTGACTAATGCACCTAATACTATGGGCAATTTAGCATGGCCAATTCACCTTACTTGCACATCTTTGGACTGTGGGAGGAAACTGGAGCACACAGAGGAAACCCACATAGACACGGGGAGAATGTGCAAACTCCACACAGACAGTCGCCTGAGGCTGGAATCAAACCTGGGACCCTGGTGCTGTGAGGCAGCAATTCTAACCACTGAGCCACTGTGCTGACCCAGTGTTATTGTTGCTTGAATAATAGTCCGGAGACCAAGGAAATGCTAGGTTTATCCCACAATGGTTAATGGCGGAATTTGAATTTGAAAAACCTGCAATTGCAAAGTCTAAAAATGATTGTGAAATTATTGTCAATTGTTGTAAAAGCTGATCTGGTTTATTATTCTCTTTTAGGGATGGTGTCTGTCAACCTTATCTGGTCTGAACTATATGTAATTCCAAACCCACAGTAGTTTGTTTGCTCCAAAGCCTAGCAAGCAAATTGTTAACAACTATTAATAGGTCTAACTAACCAAATAAATTATGTAGTTACAAGAACAGGTCAGAGGTTCAGAATTTTGCAGTGATTAACTCACCTCCTGGCTCATCAAAGCCTGTCCACCATCTACAAAGCACATCAGGAGTGTAATGGAATGCTCTCCATATCTCTGATTGACTCCAGCTTTAGCAACATTCAAGAAGATCAATCCTAATCAAGATATCTGCTTGATTGGTACCACATCCACAAGCATTCACTCCCTCCACTGATGTTCAGGAGCAGCAGTGTGCGTTATTTCCAAGATGTTTTGCAGAAATTCACCAACGCTCCTTAGACAGAAGCTTCTAAACCACTTCCATCTGAAAGACAAGGAAAGCAGAACTCACCACCTGTGAGTTCCCCTCAAAGCCACTCACCATCCTGACTTGGAAATATATCACCATTCCTGCAGAATCATGAGGTCAAAATCCTGGAATTCCCTCTCTAACAGCATTGTGGTTCAAGAAGGCAGCTTACCACCACCTTCTCAAGATCAACTAGAGTGGGGCAATAAATGTAGGCTAAATCAGCAATGTCCAGGAGCCAAGAATGAATTTTAAAAAACCTGTAAAAGAAATTCAATATTGTCTAATGAAAAATCAACTGAATGAAAATAAATACAGAAAGTGTAACGGTGTTTTGTGTATTATCATTCTGGTCTAATGATGCAGAGGGAAGTAATTTTTCATTCAGAACCTCAATAAAGGTCCTATTTATATCTCGGCATTAGTTCAAGGTTCAATTAAAGTCAATGGTAACTAACAGAAACACTACCATCCCTAACTTTTCATCAACTGACAGAAAAGCAATAACATCAACTAAATGCTTGAAACATTTTGAGTGAACTTGGCTGACCTTCAAATTTCATTGTAACGCCTATGACCCTAAGTTCATTTGTTCCATCATTACAAATCCAAACGAGCTATATATCCAATCGCTAAAACCCAGTCAACTGCCAAATACCAAACTATGAAAATAAATGAAAAGCCTTTCAGTTAAACAAAAAGGATTTTGACAAATATAACTGTTAGTAAGCTGGCCTCCTTTGACCCGCAAGTTTAGAGATCTATTTATTTTAGCAGCATTATAAGCAATTCAATAGGTAATACTCAGTGCTGTAAAGTCTTCCAATCAAAACTTCATTGACAAATCTAGAAATAATTTTAACTACCATTTAGTTTGATAGGCAATGCAAATTCCTTGTAAAATAAAATGAAGGGAGGCTAATGAGAATACACTGCACATATTGAAATATTGAATATTGACATATTGAATAATTCTAAAAGTGATTGATCATATGAGTTAGAAATTTTGTATGGAAACATTATTAATGACAGATGAAGAAACATATTAGTGCTTACTTTGCAGATATTTTAGCAAGTAGTATGAAAGAAACAATTCACTGGGAAAAATATACAAATGTCAGAGTTTGGAATGAATGCCAAGGATACAAGATGGAAGACTAGATATTAAATGCTTCATTACTTCAACTTTATTTTTTCTCTAATTGAGATTCTGGCAATTGCCCAGCATGAATGAACAGTTCAAAAACTAGAAAGGTCTCACATTTCTTATTGAGTAATGTCTATAATTATACCCTGTATTATGAAGTAAGTATGGTATTACATTCATTCTTTATGAAGGAATTTATTTTGTTGCTGCTTAAATTTGAATTTGAATAAATACAGCCTTGTTTGAGGTTATGAGGAAAAGGTAGGAAAATGGAGTCGAGAATTAACCGATAAGCCATGGCAGAGAAGTCTCAATGGGCCAAATGGTCTACTTCTGCCCTGACTTATTGTCTAACAGCTAGAACAGAATAAAATAGTAATTTATTGTCATTTGTGCATTTTATTAAAAAATACAGTGAAAAGTGTTTAAGTCACCATTCCACGACATCTATAGTAATAACAGAAGGTGTAGATAAGAAAGGAAATTAAGACAAAGTCCATTTTAGTTCAATTTGCGTTTCCTGGTTTCAGAAAAAGACAGTACCACTGTGGGACTGCCTCACCATATCACTGGAATCGCAGCCACAAGGTTTCACAGAAACTCAGACATAGCCACAATGGTGACAAGGAACTGCAATCGCCACTACAGCAGCTGCCCAAAACAAGTTTTGTTATAGCAAGGTTTAAGAAGATTTGTAGCTCAGGTTGAAGTTCTGGATGTAGGTTTGCTCGCTGAGCTGGAAGGTTCATTTCCAGACGTTTCGTCACCCTACTAGGTAATATCTTAGGTGGGCATCCGGGCGAAACATTGCTGATAATTCCTGCTTTCTATTTATATGTTTGACTTTCTTTGGGTTGGTGATGTAATTTCCTGCGGTGATGTCATTTCCAGTTCTTTTTCTCAGGGGTGGTAGATGGGGTCTAACTCGATGTGTTTGTTGATAGAGTTCTGGTTGGAATGCCACGCTTCTAGGACGTTTCGGGCAAAAGCTCTTCAACAGGAAAAAAGGCAGTGAGCCTGGAGCGTGGAGAGATAAGCTAGAGGAGGGTGGGGGTGGGGAGAAAGTAGCATAGAGTAGAATGGGTGAGTGGGGGAGGAGATGAAGGTGATATTTCAGGGAGGAGAGGGGGGAGTGGATAGGTAGAAAAGGAGATAGGCAGGTAGGACAAGTCCGGACAAGTCATGGGGACAGTGCTGAGCTGCAAGTTTAGAACTAGGGTGAGGTGGGAGAAGGGGAAATGAGGAAACTGTTGAAGTCCACATTGATGCCCTGGGGTTGAAGTGTTCCTAGGCGGAAGATAAGGTGTTCTTTCTCCAGGCGTCTGGTGGTGAGGGAGCGGCGGTGAAAGAGGCCCAGGACCTCCAGGTCCTCAGCAGAGTGGGAGTGGCAGTTGAAATGTTGGGCCACGGGGCGGTGTGGTTGATTGGTGCGGGTGTCCCGGAGATGTTCACTAGAGTGCTCTGCTAGGAGGCGTCCAGTCTCCCCAATGTAGAGGAGACCGCATTGGGAGCAACGGATACAATAAATGATATTATTGGATGTGCAGGTAAAACTTTGATGGATGTGGAAGGCTCCTTTAGGGCCTTGGATAGAGGTGAGGGAGGAGGTGTGGGCGCAGGTTTTACAGTTCCTGCGGTGGCAGGGGAAAGTGCCAGGATGGGAGGGTGGGTTGTAGGGAGGGTGGGTTGTAGGGGGGCGTGGACCCCCCCTACACTCCACCCTCTCCTCCCTGACCTATCACCTTCATCCCCTCCCCCACTCACCCATTGTACTCTATGCTACTTTCTCCCCACCCCCACCCTCCTCGAGCTTATCTCTCCACACTCCAGGCTCACTCCCTTTATTCCTGATGAAGGGCTTTTGCCCGAAACGTCGATTTCGAAGCTCCTTGGATGCTGCCTGAACTGCTGTGCTCTTTCCGCACCACTAATCCAGAATCTGGTTTTCAGCATCTGCAGTCATTGTCTTTACCTCGTTGATTTTAAGCCTACTGCGAATCCTCTTGCAAGGATGCCTGCCTTGAAGAAGTTTTCCTCCTCTCTCTACAAGAATCTCAGGGAGTCCCTCTCCCACTGCAACTCCCAGGTCATTTCCTCTGCCCTGAACCTCTTCAACCATGTCGTGAAACAAACTTGCTATCACAGCCACATTTGCTTCCTCAGTGCCTGCCTCCATAACCAACTCATCCCACATGGACTCCGGACCACCTTTAAACCAGCAGAGTTCGGACCCGAACAGGACAAACACTATAGACTACAGATTCAAAAACACCAGCAACGGTTCTCCTTCAAGATCCTCCGCTCCACACTCGCAGCAATGCGCCGGCACCTAACCTCTCTACAGTCAGCGCTGCCTCAGCTGAGGGCCACACTCTCTCAGAATTGCAAAGGACCCACTCTGTACTACATCCTCAGGAGAATTCATACTCTTAACAAACAGTATTTCAATTCCATCTCAAACATCAAAAACTGTAAGTACAACAAACTTTTATCCATCTACCTCCATAACCAGCCCTCCTCAAACATTCCAGAAGATTCCCCTGGCTTCGGAACCTATTCCGCCATTAGCTATGCAGCTGCCATCCCCACGCTGATTGATGATGTCACTTCCGCCCCCATCATGGCCACTCCCACAACCACTTCCACCCCTCACAATTCCTCATGCATCATACGTGACATCACTTCTGCCCTTCACATCATCGCTGATGCCACATGCTCAGTGATTTCCGCCACCCCTACTGCCGTTGTCACCACCACTTCCGCCCCCACCAGCGTGACTCACCTGCATTCTGCTGACATGCCTCCCATAGACCCCACTGTCACTATCCCCACCCCCCAGAACCCCGAGGGGAACACTACCCCTGCTCATGACTCCACCCCCATTCCCCCCACCATCACACCCACTCCAGTTACAGGTTCCGCCCCCACTCCCAGCTCTACACCCACACCAGATCCGAGCTCCCAGCCCTGCCGAGTTTTCACCATCCCTCCAGACCTTCCCCTCACTGAGGACGAACGATCAGTCCTCAGCAAAGGACTCACCTTCATCCCCCTCCGTCCACGCATCAATGAATTTAATACACGCCGTGACGTCGAACAATTCTTCCGTCGCCTCCGCCTCCAAGCTTACTTTCACAATCAGGATTCCTGCCCACCTTCCGAGGACCCCTTTGCCCACCTCCAACAAACTGCATCCACCTGGACACCCCGCGCTGGCCTATTACCTGCCCTCAACCTCTTCATTTCCAACTGCCGCCGGAACATTAACCGCCTCAACCTGTCTACCTCCCTCCCCCACTCCAACCTCTCACCCTCACAACGCGCAGCCCTCCAATCCCTCTGCTCCAATCCCAAGCTCACCATCAAGCCAGCGGATAAAGGGGGCGCAGTGGTAGTCTGGCGCACTGACCTCTACACCGTTGAAGGCAAATGTCAACTCGAGGACACCTCTTCCTACTGCCCCCTCGCCCCACCCCCATCCACCAACCATCATCTCCCAGACCATACAGAACCTCATCACCTCAGGAAATCTCCCACCCACATCTTCCAACCTCATAGACCAGGAACCCCGCACTGCCCGGTTCTACCTCCTTCCCAAGGTCCACAAGCCTGACCACCCTGGTCGACCCATTGTTTCAGCATGCTCCTGCCCCACTGAACTCATCTCTACCTACCTCGACACTGTCCTATCCCCCCTAGTCCAGGAACCCCCCACATGCGTTCGAGACGCCACCCACGCCCTCCACCTCCTCCAAGACTTCCGTTTCCCCGGTACCCAATGCCTCATCTTCATCATGGATATCCAATCCCTCTGCACCTCCATCTGCCATGACCAGGGCCTCCAAGCCCTCCGTTTTTTCCTCTCCAGACGTCCCCAACAGTACCCTTCCACCGACACTCTCATTTGTTTGGCCAAACTGGTCCTCACCCTTAACAATTTCTCCTTTGAATCCTCCCACTTCCTCCAGACCAAAGGGGTAGCCATGGGCACACGTATGGGCCCCAGCTATGCCTGTCTCTTTGTTGGCTACATAGAGCAATTGATCTTCCATAATTACACCGGCACCATTCCCCACCTCTTCCTCCGCTACATTGATGACTGCATTGGCGCCACCTCGTGTTCCCGCGAGGAGGTTGAGCAATTCATCAACTTCACCAACACATTCCATCCTGACCTTAAATTTACCTGGACCATCTCTGACACCTCCCTCCTCTTCCTGGACCTCTCCATCTCGATTAATGATGACCAACTTGACACTGACATTTTTTACAAACACACCGACTCCCACAGCTACCTGGATTACACCTCTTTCCACCCTACCTCTTGCAAAAATGCCATCCCGTATTCTCAATTCCTCCGCCTCCACCGGATCTGCTCCCAGGAGGATCAGTTCCACCAGATGGCCTCCTTCTTTCGAGACCGCAATTTCCCTTCTCATGTGGTTAAAGATGCCCTCCAACGCATCTCATCTACATCCCACACCTCCGCCCTCAGACCCCACCCCTCCAACCGTAACAAGGACAGAACGCCCCTGGTGCTCACCTTCCATCCTACCAACCTTCGCACAAGGAAAGAATTTAAGCATGGAACCAGAAGAGGTGGGTGAGGTTCTTAATGATACTTCACATCGCTGTTCACTAAAGAGAGGGACCTCCATGATTGGTAAGATGAGAAAGAGATATGTTGATATTCTGGGACCATTTCGATATTAAGAATGAGGCATTAGGTGCCTTGAAAAACCTTAAGTAAGATAAGTTTCCAGCAGTTATTGGGATCTATCACAGGATACTGATGAAGGCAAGGGAAGAGATTGCTGGAACCTTGGCAGAGATCTTTGTATGCTCTTTAGTCACAGGTGAGATCGCAGAAGACTGGTGAATAGTTAAATTTGTTCCTTTCTTTAAGAAGAGCAACACGGATAATCCAGGAAATTATAGGGTGGTAAGCCTTACATCAGTAGTAGGAAAATCATTGGAAAAAATTCTTATAGACTGGTTTTACTCGCATTTGGAGAAGAATGGACTTATTAGGGATAGTAGGAATGGTTGTATACAAGCGAGGTCTGGTCTGATAAACATGTTTGAGATTTTTGAAGAAATAACAACCATAATTGATGTGGATAGGACAATGGATTTTTTTCTACATGGACTTTACTAAAGCATTTGACAAGGTCCCTCATGGTAATCTGGTCCAAAAGATTGAATCACATGGGATCCAGGGTGAATTGATAAGTTTAATATCAGACTGCCTTAGTTATAGAAGACCGAGAGTAGTTGTGGATGGGGTGTTTTTCTGACTGGAGGCCAATGACTAGTATGTTCTGCAATGGCCAATTCTGAACCACTGTTGTTTGCTATATAAGTAAATGATTTTGATGAAAATGTGATGAATAAGTTTGTAGATAACATGAAAATTGATGGAGTTGTGAATAGTTAGTAAGGAAGGTTATCAAAGGATATAGCAGGATAAAGCAATTGAAAGGTTGGGCAGAGAAACGGCAGTTGGAGTTTAATTATTGGGAGGTCAACTGCAAAAGGAAAGTATATTGTAAATGGCAGGACCCTTAGTAAAATTGATATATAAATGGATCTTGGGGTTCAAGTCCATGTCTCCCTGAAAGCTACTATACATGTGGAGCGTGAAGCGTGAAGGAGAGGAACCCGAGGCACTACACGGGTAGTGCCTCCCACCCGCCCTCCTCCTCTAACCTAATAATAACACCTGTTGTGGCAAGCAGGTAAGTGCTGAATTTTGCTTGTATTATTTAGACACAGTTTTTTTTTTAAACAGTTAGCTTTAGAGGGATGGCAGTGAAGGCAGTGCAATGTTCCTCCTGCAACATGTATGAGGTGAGGGATGCCATCGACGTCCCTGCCGATTACATTTGCAGGAAGTGCACCCATCTCAAGCTCCTCCAAGACCGTGTTAGGGAACTGGAGCTGGAGTTGGATGAACTTCGGATCATTCGGGAGGCAGAGGGGGTCATAGATCAGAGTTATAGGGAAGTAGTAACTCCAAAGATGGCAGATAGATGGGTTACAGTGAGGGGGACTGGGAGGAAGCAGCCAGTGCAGGGACCTCCTGCGGCCATTCCCCTCAAGAACAAGTATACCGTTTTGGATACTTGTGGGGGGGATGACTTACCAGGGGTAAGTAACGGGGCTCAGGTCTCTGGCACGGAGCCTGTCCCCGTTACTCAGAAGGGAAGGGTGAAGAAGAGCAGAGCAGTAGTAATTGGGGACTCGATAGTTCGTGGCACAGATAGGCGGTTTTGTGGGAACGAGAGAGACTCACGTTTGGTATGTTGCCTCCCAGGTGCAAGGGTACGTGATGTCTCTGATCGTGTTTTCCGGGTCCTGGAGGGGGAGGGGGAGCAACCCGAAGTCGTGGTCCACATTGGCACCAACGACATAGGTAGGAGGAGTGCTGAGGATGTTAGACAGGCTTTCAGGGAGCTAGGTTGGAAGCTCGGAGTTAGAACAAACAGAGTTGTTGTCTCTGGTTTGTTACCCGTGCCACGTGATAGAGATTCGAGGAATAGGGAGAGAGAACAATTAAATGCGTGGCTTCAGGGATGGTGCAGGAGGGAGGGGTTCCAGTTTTTGGATAACTGGGGTTCTTTCTGGGGACGGTGGGACCTCTATAAACAGGATGGTCTACACCTGAACCTGAGGGGAACCAGTATCCTTGGGGGGAGGTTTGCTAGTGCTCTTGGGGGGGGGTTTAAACTAACTCGGCAGGGGCATGGGAACCCAGATTGTAGCTTCAGGGTGCAGGGCCTGGAGTGTAGGGAGGTGAGGAACATGGCATCAATTTCCAAGGAGGGTGCCTGTAAACAGGGAAGTGGCTTGAAGTGTGTATACTTCAATGCAAGAAGTATACGAAATAAGGTAGGTGAACTTGCAGCGTTGGTTGGTACCTGGGACTTCGATGTTGTGGCTATTACGGAGACATGGCTAGAACAGGGACAGGATTGGCTGTTGCAGGTTCCGGGATTTAAATGTTTTAGTCGGGTCAGAGGTGGGGGTAAAAGAGGGGGAGGTGTGGCATTGCTTGTCAAAGATAGTATTACAGCGGTGGAAAGGACAATGGATGAGGACTTGCCATCTGAGGTAGTTTGGGCTGAGGTTAGGAATAGGAAAGGTGAGGTCACCCTGTTAGGAGTCTTTTACAGGCCTCCTAATAGTCCTAGAATCATTGAAGAAAGGATTGGGAAGGTGATTCAGGAGATGAGTGACAGTAATAGGGTGGTTGTTATGGGGGACTTTAACTTTCCTGATATTGATTGGGAAAGCTATAGCTCAAGTTCGTTAGATGGGTCAGTGTTTGTTCAATGTGTGCAGGAGAGTTTCCTGACACAATATGTAGACAGGCCAACAAGAGGTGAGGCCATACTGGATTTGGTTCTGGGTAACGAACCAGGCCAGGTGTTAGAATTAGAGGTAGGTGAGCACTTTGGGGATAGTGACCATAATTCGGTGATTTTTACACTCGTGATGGAGAGGGATAAGTGTGTACTACAGGGCAAGAATTATAGCTGGGGTAAGGGAAATTATGATGCGGTGAGGCATGACTTAGGATGTGTGGCTTGGAAAAGTAGACTCCAAGGCAAGAGTGTAAATGATATGTGGAACTTGTTCAAGGGGCAACTATTGAGTGTCCTTGATAATTATGTACCTGTCAGGCAGGAAGGAAAGGGTCGTGCGAGGGAGCCGTGGTTTAATAAGGAATTGGAATCCCTTGTTAAATGGAAGAGGGCGGCCTATCTCAAGATGAGACGTGAAGGTTCAATTGGGGCGATTGAGAGTTATAGGGTAGCCAGGAAGGACCTGAAGAGAGAGCTAAAAGCAGCAAGGAGGGGACATGAAAGGTCCTTAGTCGATAGGATTAGGGAAAACCCTAAGGCTTTCTATAGGTATGTTAGGAATAAAAGAATGACTAGGGTAGGAATAGGTCCAGTCAAGGATAGTAGGGGGAAGTTGTGTGTGGAGGCGGAAGAGATTGGGGAGACACTGAATGAATACTTTTCTTCAGTATTTACTCAGGAACAGGGCATTGTTGTCGATGAGAATACTGAGTCACAAATAAGTAGAATGGATGGCTTTGAGGTATGTAGAGAAGAGGTGTTGGAAATCCTGGAAAAGGTGAAAATAGATAAGTCCCCTGGGCCTGATGGCATTTATCCTAGGATTCTCTGGGAAGCAAGGGAGGAGATTGCAGAGCCATTGGCCTTGATTTTTATGTCCTCTTTGTCTACAGGAGTAGTCCCAGAAGACTGGAGGATAGCAAATGTGGTTCCCTTGTTCAAAAAGGGGAGTAGGGATAGCCCTAGTAACTATAGGCCGGTGAGTCTCACTTCTGTTGTGGGCAAAGTCTTAGAGAGAATTGTAAGGGATAGGATTTATGCACATCTGGATAGGAATAATGTGATCAAGGATAGTCAGCATGGTTTTGTGAAGGGCAAGTCGTGCCTCACAAACCTTATTGAATTCTTTGAAAAGGTGACGAAGGAGGTTGATGAGGGGAAAGCGGTAGATGTGGTATATATGGATTTTAGTAAGGCGTTTGATAAGGTTCCCCATGGTAGGCTACTGCAGAAAATACGGAGATATGGCATTGAGGGTGAGTTGGAGGTTTGGATTAGGAATTGGCTGGATGGAAGAAGACAGAGGGTAGTAGTTGATGGCAAAGTTTCTTCATGGAGTGCCGTCACTAGCGGTGTTCCGCAAGGATCTGTTTTGGGACCATTGCTGTTTGTCATTTTTATAAATGACCTGGAAGAGGGGTTAGAAGGTTGGGTGAGCAAGTTTGCGGATGATACGAAAGTCGGAGGAGTTGTTGACAGTGAGGAAGCATGTGGCAGGTTACAGCAGGATATAGAGAAGCTGCAGAGCTGGGCAGAAAGGTGGCAGATGGAATTCAATGTAGCTAAGTGCGAGGTGATTCACTTTGGGAAGCATAACAAAAAGATGGGGTACTGGGCTAATGGTCGGATACTTGGTAGTGTGGATGAGCAGAGGGATCTTGGTGTCCATGTACACAGATCTCTGAAAGTTGCCACCCAGGTAAATAGTGCGGTGAGGAAGGCATATGGCGTACTGGCTTTTATTGGTAGAGGAATTGAGTTCCGGAGTCCTGAGGTCATGATGCAGTTGTATAAGACTCTGGTACGGCCGCATCTGGAATATTGTGTGCAGTTTTGGTCGCCATACTATAGGAAGGATGTGGAGGCATTGGAACGGGTGCAGAGGAGGTTTACCAGGATGTTGCCTGGTATGGAAGGAAAATCGTATGAGGAAAGACTGAGGCACTTGGGGCTGTTTTCACTAGAGAAAAGAAGGTTTAGGGGTGACTTGATTGAGGTGTACAAGATGATTAGGGGGTTAGATAGGGTCGACAGTATGAACCTTTTCCCGCGTATTGAGTCGGGTATTACAAGGGGGCATAGCTTTAAATTAAGGGGGGGTAGATATAGGACTGATGTTAGGGGTAGGTTCTTCACTCAGCGAGTCGTTAGTTCATGGAATGCCCTGCCAGTAACAGTGGTGGACTCTCCCTCTTTATGGGCATTTAAGAGGGCATTGGATAGGTATATGGAGGATAGTGGGTTAGTGTAGTTTAGATGGGCTTGGATCGGCGCAACATCGAGGGCCCAAGGGCCTGTACTGCGCTGTATTCTTCTATGTTCTATGTTCTATGTTCTATGTTCTATGGACAATGTGGTAAAGAAGGTATACAGCATGTTTGCCTTCATTGGTCATGGCATTGAGCATAAAAGTTGGCAAGTTATGTTGCAACCTTGTAAGATTTTAGATAGGCCACATTTGGAGTATTGTATGCAGTTCTGATCACCACACTATAGGAAGGATGCGAATGCTTTGGAGAGGGTGCAAACGAGGTTTACCAGGATTGTGCCCAGATTGGAATGTATTAGCTATCAGAAGAATTTGGACAAACTTGGATTGTTTTCACTGGAGTGTCGGAAGTTGAGCAGCAATCTGATAGACTATATAAAATTCTAGCAGATCAGGCAGCATCTGAGGAGCAGCAGAATCGATGTTTCGGGCATATGCCCTTCACCAGGAATGAGGCTTGTGGGCTGTTTGGGGGGGAATGCTGAGCAATAAATAGGAGAGGTTGAGGTTGGGGGGAAGCTATCCAGGAAAGCCAGGAAATTCTCCTGCTCCTCGGATGCTGCCTGGCCTGCTGTGTTTTTCCAGCACAGCCCACTTGACTTTGATCTCCAGCATCTGCATTCTTCACTTCCTCCTACATGAAATTATGATAGTCATGGATAAGATGGATAGTCAGAGACTTTTCCAGGGCGGAAATATCAAATAATAGGGGGCACAAGTTTAAAATCAGTGGGAAAAATTTAAAGCAGAGGGTGATAGATATCTGGAACGTGTTGCCGGGGAGATAGTAGAAGCAAATAGAACAGCAGAGTTAAGAGGCATTTAGACAAATGCATGAACAGGCAGGGAATAGAGGGATATGGACCATGTGCAGGGAGATGGAATTAGTTTAGAATGACATCAGATAAGCAGAGACATGAGGTTAGAGTGTCCAGTGAAGAGTGGGGAAGTCATGATAGGAGTACTGGACAAACTCTCAGCTCCAGGAATACAATTTGTCCTTGCTAACGATGTAGCCAGTTCACAGGTAGGAGTGCTACCTACTGTGGTTGGAAAGCCAGTGGAAAATCAGGCAACTGAGGTGTTCCAGGAAGCATATTCTGGGATTTCTCCTGACTGTGTGCTGACGAGGTCACAAAGTCACCAGTTGAAACAGGAGAGATCGAAGAGTACAGATGAGAAAGTTAAAGTGGAATTAGCAAAAACCCGGTTTGATCGGGTGGTTGACACAAACCAGGAGCAGATAGATGACAAAGCAGACATCTTTAGCTCAGATAATGACCTGTTTCCACACTGGAGGGATTCTATGGTAATTCTATGATAAGTTAACTGAGCAGAAAGATAAACATTTAAAGTGATTGTAACAAAAGGCATACACAGAAAAAGAATCCGAGTGTATCCCTGAATGCTACTATCTTTAAAAAATGATGCCTTAATGAAGAAATGGAGACCATCACGTATTCAGTCAGAATACTGGCCTGCACTCCACAAAGATGTAATTGAATTTTGCCAGACATGTCATGCATGTCAAGTAACTGGAAAATCGCAGGCAGTAATAAAACCTGCACCTTTAATACCTATTCTTGCATTTGAGGAACCTTTTACAAGCATCTTAATTGAATGCATTGCACCCCTACCTAAAATAAAAATTGGGACTCAGTATTTGTTCACAATAAAGGGGATGGCATGGTGGCTCAGTAGTTAACACTGCACCCTCACAGCAGTGGAGGCCCAGGTTCAATTCCAGCCTTGAGCGACTGTCTGTGTGGAGTTTGCACATTCTCCCTGTGTCTGCACGGACTTCCTCCAGGTTTTCTGGTTTCCTCCCACAATCCAAAGATGTGCAGGTTAGGTGGGTTGGTCATACTAAATTGCCCATAGTGTTAGATGCATTTGTCAGAGGAAATATAGAGAAATATGAGAATGGGTCTGGGTGGGAGACTCTTATGAGATTTGATGTGGCTTTACTGGCCGAAGGGACTGTTTCCACACTGTAGGGGTTCTAAGTTCTAATAATGGATGTGTCCCCTAGATTTCCAGAGGTCATTCTATTACGCAATATCGCAGCTAAAAGGATTTTAGAGTAATTGCTCAATTCTTTTCACTAGATATGGACTACCAACAGAGATACAATGAGATCAAGGGTCACATTTCAGATCAAAATTATTCAAAGAAATTACAGACAGTTCAGGAGTAAAACAATTCAAATCTACTGCGTACCAACTAGGGAGTGCTAGAAAGGTGGCATCAAATATTAAAGACCATGTTGAGGACTTGTCAAGACTATCCAGATGATTGACATAAGTGAATTCCGTTTGTACTTTTTGCAGTCAGAGATGCACCAACTAAATTGACCAAATACAGTCCATTTGAATTAGTTTTTTGGCATGAAGTGAGGGGTCTGCTAAAATTGATTAAAGAGAAATTGGTAAGCCATAATTTGGACTATTTGTTAAATTTTAGGGAACAACTCAATAGAGCGGGGGTGTTGGCGAGACAACATTTAAAAGTATCATAGCGTACAGTAAAACAGGAAGCAGACAAGAAACCAAAAACTTGCAATTTTGCTATCGGAGATAAGGTGTCAATGATAAGTGAACCTTTAGAAGCAAGGTTTAGTGGAGCTTATCAAGTCAAAAGAAAATTGAATGAGGTGAACTACTTGATAAGGACTCCAAATAGAAATAAATCTCACAGGGTGTGTCATGTGAATATGCTGAAAAGTTATTTTGACAGGGAAGGAAAGTCAAAGGAACCTGTGCTATTGCCTTCAACACAGGGTGAAGAACCAAGTTTAGAGGATTCCAAACTGGACGTTCCTCAAATTAAGATTGCAGGTTAGGAAGGTGGTGCTGAGTTCGAGGATTGGGACTAAGACAAGGTGGGGGAGGGGAAATGAGGAAACTGGAGAAATCTGAGTTCATCCCTTGTGGTTGGAGGGTTCCTAGGCGGAAGGTGAGGCGTTCTTCCTCCAGCCGCTGTGTTGCTATGGTCTGGCGATGGAGGAGTCCAAGGATCTGCATGTCCTTGGTGGAGTGGGAGGGGGTGTTGAAGTGTTGAGCCACGGGGTGGTTGGGTTGGTTGGTCCGGGTGTCCCAGAGGTGTTCTCTGAAACGTTCCGCAAGTAGGCGGCCTGTCTACCCAATATAGAGGAGACCGCAATTTCCCCCCAGACGTGATTGATGATGCTCTCCACCGCATCTCCTCCACTTCCTGCTCCTCCGCCCTTGAGCACCGCCCCTCCAATCGCCACCAGGATAGAACCCCACTGGTCCTCACCTACCATCCCACCAACCTCCATATACATCGGATCATCTGTCGTCATTTCCGTCACCTCCAAACGGACCCCACCACCAGGGATATATTTTCCTTCCCTCCCCTCCCCTATCAACATTCCGAAAAGACCACTCCCTCCGTGACTCCCTCGTCAGGTCCACACCCCCCACCAACCCAACCTCCACTCCCAGCACCTTCCCCTGCAACCGCAAGAAATGCAAAACTTGCGCCCACACCTCCCCCCTTACTTCCCTCCAAGGCCCCAAGGGATCCTTCCATATCCACCACAAATTCACCTGCACCTCCACACACATCATTTACTGCATCCACTGCACACGATGTGGCTTCCTCTATATTGGGGAGACAGGCCGTCTACTTGCGGAATGTTTCAGAGAACACCTCTGGGACACCCGGACCAACCAACCCAACCACCCCGAGGCTCAACACTTCAACTCCCCCTCCCACTCCACCAAGGACATGCAGGTCAATGGACTCCTCCATCGTCAGACCATAGCAACATATCGGATAGAGGAAGAGCGCCTCATCTTCCGCCTAGGAACCCTCCAACCACAAGGAATGAACTCAGATTTCTCCAGTTTTCTCATTTCCCCTCCCCCCACCTTGCCTCAGTCCCAACCCTCGAACTCAGCACCACCTTCCTAACCTGCAATCTTTTTCCTGACCTCTTCGCCCCCCACCCCCACTCCAGCCTATCACCCTCACCTTAACCTCCTTCCACTTATCGCATTTCCAATGCCCCTCCCCCAAATCCCTCCTCCCTACCTTTTATCTTAGCCTGCTTGGCACACTTTCCTCATTCCTGAAGAAGGGCTCATGCCCGAAATGTCGATTCTCCTGCTTCATGGATGCAGCCTGACCTGCTGCACTTTTCCAGCAACACATTTTCAGCTCTGATCACCAGCATCTGCAGTCCTCACTTTCTCCTATTCCTCAAATTAAATTGGGCAATGAGGAAGTTTCAAAAATTAGGATAAATTATTGAGTTATCTTCCAGAGGAATATCGAAATGACCTGAAAGAGTTATTACTATCACATGGGGAGATAAGTGGAAATAAACTGGCAAGTACTAACCTAATTATGCATGATGTAGATATAGGAGATGCTGTTCTGATTAAGCAAAATCCTTATAGGCATAAGCTCTAAAGTTGGCACAGGTTCAAAAGGGGATTGAACACATGCTCCAAGACGACATCACCAAAATGAGTTAGTGACCGGAGCTAACCTATAGTAATGATGCCAAAACCAGATGATACCCAACAGTTATGTGTGGACGATCGCAAAATCAATGCAGTTACAAAGACTGATGCATATCTGATTCCAAATTAGGACACTGTGTTGAAAGGTGGGACAAGCAACTTGCTCAAAGGGATACTGGCAGGTACCTTTGTCCTAAACAGCGAAGTCAATTTTGGCTTTTATAACACCGAATGAAGTGTATCAGTTTAAAGTCATGCCATTCGGTATGAAAAATACGCCAGCCACATTATAGACACTAACCAATAAGGTCATTTCTGAATTACATTTCCGAATTGTGTAGTTTACATAAATGACCTGGTGATTTTTAGTCAAACATGGAAGGAACATTTGCAACATTTATCAGAATTATTCGATCAACCTCGGGAGGCAGGCTTGATGATAAACCTGGCTGACAGTCCATTTGCCAAAGCCCAAGTCAAGTCACCTTCCTGGCCATTTATAGGACATGGACAAATGGCCCCACGGGATGCAAAAACAAAGGTAACTGGGGAGTTTCCTAGACCATCAACAAAAGGCATTTGACAACCTGAAAGCTGTGTTAACCACTGCCTCATGTTAGCCATACCTAATTACATCAAGCCATTCAGGGTGGCTATCGACGCAAGTCATGTGGGTGTTGGTGTGGTGCTCTTATAGGAAGATGACGAGAAAATAGAAAGACCTATTGGGTATTTCTCCAGGAAATTGAACATGCATTAGCAGAAATATTCAACAGTTAAGAAGGAGAGTTTGAACGTGTTGTTGGGGTTACAAATTTCAATGTTTATGCTACTAGTAATATATCTGAGACAGTCATATATACTGATTAAAAACCACTGACATTTATGGAGAAATTTAAAGACAAAACTTCCAGACTGTTTGGATGGAGTTTATTGCTACAGCCATTCAATTTGAAAATCGTGCATGTGGCAAGACGAGAAAATCTAATTGCTGACACATTGTCAAGACTTGAATGAGAAAGAGGCACTCGGTGGCAGGAGTAAAACAGGCTGAGACAGAATGTAGTAGTGCATGATTGCATGATTATTGTCAATGTAATCTATAAGTGTGCTGTTGTATACTAACAACTTAAGATTAAGGGGCTTTAAAATGAAGCAATCTTTGGATATTGTTGGTTCTTTTTTTAATGGGGGAGTGTGATGATGCTACCTCTTTAACAAGGTTGGGTTGCTTTGTTTGTTTTTTCAGAAGGTTGTAAAGTTACAGGCTCCAGAATGTCTGGATTTGATCTACTTGAGGAAGCTTTTATGTTTTAAAAGAAGCACTTGTACAATGAAAGGGAGTGGCCAGTTGTCCCAGCTCAGCCTTTCTCTGGTTTGGTTTGATTTGGGTTTTCACAATATGGCTGTTCAGAGCAGTCAGTCAGTTTTGAAGCTGCTGGTCAAAGAAATAGTTACATGGAAGAAGGTGTTCCATGCTGAATCGTTCTGCCATCTCTCTCTCTCCAACATCTCTCTTGTAAGACCCTGTGTTTGATTTTACCATTTCTGCCAAGGGGTGTTATTGAGGATTGTTGCAGGAATTTGGAACAGCTTCATTAGATTAAGATAATCTACTGGGTTCTTAGATTGGATAAGTTATTCTGTTGTCTTATGTTAGTGTTTCATTTGCTAATCTTGCAAATAAATTCTGCACTATTTAAAACTAAGTGGTTGGGCCAGCTGCATCACTCCTGGAATATCTACTTTACACCTGTTTACAGCAACTGGAAAAGCTAGGCTCTGGGCTACTTTCTTGAAGTATTTTGAGGGGGTCTGGAGTACTCCATAACACATAACTTTGTACACCTCAAACAGCTCCCCCCTCAACATTTTCTGTATTAACGGAAACAACATCAATTTATTATTGTGGTTCTGTTCGCCGAGCTGGAAATTTTTGTTGCAAACATTTCGTCCCCTGTCTAGGTGACATCCTCAGTGCTTGGGAGCCTCCTGTGAAGCGCTTCTGTGGTGTTTCCTCTGGTATTTATAGTGGCCTGTCCCTGCCGCTTCCGGTTGTCAGTTTCAGCTGTCCGCTGTAGTGGCCGGTATATTGGCCCAATATACCGGCCACTACAGCAGACAGCTGAAACTGACAACCGGAAGCGGCAGGGACAGGCCACTATAAATGCTGGAGGAAACACCACAGAAGTGCTTCACAGGAGGCTCCCAAGCACTGAAGATGTCACCTAGACAGGGGACGAAACGTTTGCAACAAAAATTTCCAGCTCGGCGAACAGAACCACAACAGCGAGCACCCGAGCTACAAATCTTCACCCAAACTTTGATCAATTTATTAGTTTTTCTGGGGTGAGGAACCTTGACCCTGTAATGATAGCTATTATAACATGCCCATTGTTGTAGTCTGTAGATACCAGCATTTATTGCCATTCCCTAATTGCCATTGAAAGGCAGTGATGAACTGCTTCTTGAACTGCTGCAGCCCATGTGGATAGATACATCTACAGTGCTGTTAGGAAGACAGTTTCAGAATTCTGACCCAACATCAGTGAAGGAACTGAGACTATATTTCCAAGTCAAAAATGGTGTGTGGTTTGGTGGGGTTATGATTGGTGGTAGTACAGCTATACTACCCTTATCCTTTCAATCCATAGAGATCATGGTCCTGTCCAAGGAACCTTGATGAGCTGCTGCAATGCATCTTGCAGTACATACTGCAGCTACTTTGAAAGGAGTGAATGTTCAAGGTGGTCGATGGGGTACCAAAAAAGCAGAATGCTTTGCCCTGGATGCTGTGATTCGCACAAGTGGGAAGCATTTCATCACATTCCTGGCTTGTGGCTTGTGTCCTGGATGGTGGACAGGCTTTGAGGAGATGGGAGGCGAGTTACTCACCTCAGATTTGCAGCTTCTGATTTGCTTTTGCTGTCATTGAATCAAGCAGCTGGTCCGATTCAACAACTTCAATGAATGAAGAATACAGCAAGGCAACAAAATGACTGTAATTTAAGGAGATCAAAATACTAACAATAATCTTCACAAACAAATAAATTATCAACAACCTCTCAAATGTCTATCAGCAATTTATTAATGCAGAAGAAAACTATTGGTAGTAAATTTTCCACCAGAAAATGTAAGCTTTCAGATAATTTTGACAGATCAGCAAATTGACAAATGTGGAATGCAGACTTGTTGAAATTTTAAACAGCTTCAGCATTGGACACGAGTTCATATGCAGACCTCTCAACTAGATGCGAACATGTGAATGAGGAGTAGTAGTAGAATATTCAGCTCTCGAGCCTGCTCCACAATTCAGTAAGATCAAATCCACATTCCTGTCTATCATTGACAATATTTGCTTTGAAAAGAAATCTACACCTGCCTTAAAACATTCAAGGACCCTGCTCCCACCACCTCATAGAGTCATAGAGATGTACAGCATGGAAACAGACCCTTTGGTCCAACTCGTCCATGCTGACCAGATATCCCAACCCAATCTAGTCCCATTTGCCAACACTTGGCCCATATCCCTCTAAACCATTCCTATTCATACACTCATCCAGATGCCTTTTCAATGTTGTAATTGTACCAGACTCCACTACTTCCTCTGGCAGCTCAATCCATACACGCACCACCCTCTGCATGAAAAGGTTATGCCTTAGGTCCACCATCTGAAAATGGAAATGTGACACATGTAAAGTCTGAAGTATATAAAGAAGTTGGAATGAATACCTCATCTATTAGATTTATAAGTCATTAAATATAATTACAAGCTTGGTGTCATGCCAGTGAAGAGATAGAGTCATAGAGTCATAGAGATATACAACATGGAAACAGGCCCCTTGGTCCAACTATTCCATGCTGACCAAATTCCTAAATTAAGCTTGTCCCATTTTCCAGCATTTGGCCGTATCCCCTAAACCCTTCTTATTCATAAACCCATTCAAATGCCTTTTAAATGTTGTAATTGTACCAGCTCAATCCATACAGACAGCACCCTCTGCATGAAAATGTTGCCCTTAGGTCCCTTTCAAATCTTTCCTCTCTCACTCTGAACCTGTGCTTTCTAGATCTGGACTCCCGTACCACAGGGAAAAGACCCTATCAATACCGCTCATGATTTAACAAACCTCTACAAGGTCACCCCTCAGCATCTTGGCTAAGAAAACGGTCCCAGCTTATTCAGCCTCTCCCTAAAGCTCAACCCCTCCAACCCTGGCAACATCCTTATTAATCTTTTCTGAACCCTTTCAAGTTTCACAACATCCTTCCCATAGGAGACAGACCAGAATTGCAGATAATATTCCAAAAGTGGCCTAACCAATGTCCTGTACAGCCGTGACATGGCATCCCAACTCCTTTCAAGAATAATGTTCCAAATGCTTACAATCCTCTGTGAGAAAACAATTCAACTCATCTCTGTCTTAAATGAGTGTCCCTTGATATTTAAACAATGATTCCTTTTTCTATATTCTCCCTAAAAGAGGAAACAGCCTCTCCACATCCACCCTACGAAGTCCCCTCAAGATTGTATACATTTCAATCAAATAACCTCTAACTTGTCTAAACTCCAGCAGATAGAAGCCACGCCTGTCTAATCTTTCATCATTAAGCAACCTGTCCATTCCAGGTACCTGTCGAGTAAACTTCCTCTGAACAGCTTTCAATGCATTTGCCTCCTTCCTTAAATATGTAGACCTCCAATGTAGATAGATGTGGTCTCACCAATGCTCTGTAAAACTGAAAACTAACCCCTTGAATTTTGTATTACATTCCCCTCACAATAAGCTACAAAATGCTGCTAGCTTTCCTAATTGCTTAAGTGTACAAGCATCTCAACATTTTATGATTCATAGACTAGGATACACAGATCTCTCTGCACATCAGGACTATGCAACCTTTCACCAATTTAATAATATGTTTCCTTTCTATTCTTCCTGACAAAATTGATAATTTCACATTTTCACATTTTACTCAATCTGCATTAATTATATTCCTCTGCATCATACTTACATGTCCTTCACAATTTAGTTTCCTACTTATTATCCTGCCATCAGCAAACTTAACAGCCATATTTTCCTTCCTTTCATCTGTCATTTATATAAATTGTAAACAATTGAAGTCTCAGCACAGATCGTCTGAGACACACTACTTGTTGTATCTTGAAAAGCACAGCTGATCAGGCAGGAGAGTCGAGCTTTTGAGCATAAGCTCTTCAACAGGAATGATGAAGAGCTTAAGCTCGAAACGTTGATTCTCCTGCTTCTCGGATGCTGCTTGACTGGCTGTGCTTTTCCAACATCACACTTTTTGACTCTGATCTCCAACATCTGAAGTCCTCACTTTCTCATATCTGGTTGCATCTTGCCAAGCTGAAAAATACCCACACATGCTTACTCTGTGCTTCTTATTAGTCAGCCAATCTTCTATCCTGGTCGATACTGTCAAGAAACTAAGAAAGAAATAGGAGCAATATGATGCAGACCAGAATAATAATAGAAATGGAAGAGTAGCTCAAATACAGAAGAGTGGTTAGGGCTGGAATAAGGAAGGCGAAAAGGAAGCATGAGGAAAGGATGGCACGCTGCGCTAAAACAAATAGTAAGATGTTCTTCATATAGTAGTCTTCTTAATAGTAAAAGATTAGTGAAGGATAAAGTGGAGCCAATAAGGAACAAGCACAGGTAGCTGCTTACTGAAGCAAAGAATATGGCAAAGACATTAAATAAATAATTTGCTTCTGTTTTTTCTAAATTAGAAAATGGTGTCAATGGCTAATTTGAAAATGTCGGTGTTGAGCAACTGTGTAGTATAGTGATAGATAAAGAAGAGGTGCTAGAAAGCTGGCAGCACTCCAGATGGAAAAGACACCAGACCTGGTCAGGATGCATCTAGATTGCTGAGAGAGGTAAGGGAGCAAATTAACGAGCCATTGACAGAAATGTTCAGGTCTCTTTAAACACAGGATTGGTCCTGGGGACTAGAGGATTGCAAATGTGACACTGCTGTTTAAGAAGGGGACAAGGATAACCCAGGAAACTACAGACCTATTAGCATGAAATCAATAATAGGAAATGAGATGGAGGCTATAATACTGAACAAGGGTGAATATGTTCTTAGAGAAAAATAAGTTAATACTAGACAGTCAACTTAATTTTGTGAAAGGCAGATCATGTCTGACAAATTTAATTGAATTCTTTGACGAGGAGATATAGGCAGTGAATGAGGAGAGTGCTATGGATGTTGTATATTTGGACTCTCAGAAAGCATTTGATACAGTGTCACATAACACGTTGGTTAGCAAATTAGAAATATTTGGGATTGATGCATCCTTAAGAACACAGATTAGAAGGTGGTTAACAGATAGGAAACAGACAGTAGGTATAGATAGGCGAGTTAAAAGTGCTGCTTCCCAGGGGTCAGTGTTGGGATCCTTGTTCTTTATATTAATGATTTGGACATGAATGTAGAGGGCAAAATCTCTAAATTTGCAGATTATTCTGAGATAGGGAGAATAGTGAATTGTGAGGATGATGCTGAGTGACTCCAGAGGGACATTGACAAGTTGACTAAAAAGGTACCCACCTGGTAGAATTATGACAAATTTACCTATCTGCATTATATAACTATGGAAATGTACAGTAAAAGTTAATTTGTGATGAACAAAGTTAAAAATCACACAACACCAGGTTACAGTCCAACAGGTTTATTTGGAAGCATTGGCTTTTGAAGCGCTGCTTCTTCATTAGGTCGTTGTGGAGCATAAAATCATAAGATATAGACTTTATAGCTAAATGAGTACAGTGTCAGGGAGATGTGATGATACGTTAAACAGTTTTCGATCAAGTCTTTCATCTTTTAGAATGGGATGTGTCTTATGATCTTATGCTCCACAAACACATAACGAAGATGCAGTGCTTTGAAAGCTAGTGCTTCCAAATAAACCTGTTGGATTATAACCTAATGTTGTGTGATTTTTAACTTTGTCCACTCCAGTCCAACACCGGCTCCTCCACGTCATAACTCTAGAATGAGCAGTGTGAATAGCCAAGGATTCAGTTTAACAAACTGTTCAAAACCATTATACAACAAGAGTTCAATTTAATGCATAACATTATGTAGAGTGGGTTGGCTACTTAAAAGGCAATAAACAATCTGATCAGAGGAGACAGATCTCTCACATGAATGATATATTGCATTTTACAACATCAGTGTGAAATCCTAAATGATCCAATACTACAGTATTTTATCAAAGTTTCAAAATCCCACATCAGCAAGGTTCCTCCATCCAACAATGTTCTCATTGTAGCAATAGAGATCACTTCTTGAAGATGTGCTACAAGAACATATTAAGCAACAAATCATTCCCAATTCAATATGTACATTCTTATCTTGGAACTAAACCTTAAAAAACACATTAGTACTGCAAGGAAACAAGATTCTTTACATGAAGAATGGTTATCTAGGAGAAATCTACAATACTCTTCCACAGGAGAAATAACTGTCTAACCATGTTTAAGGTGGACATAGGTGCCAATGTCACAACTATCTCTATTGATACGCCATGGTTAGAGCAGCCAAACATGTACTCGACTGGAAGCTATGGGCAGCCAGAGGTGCCATTCCAACAGTTTAAATGATGTTGTATGTCATCCTGATATTCAAAGCTGACACACATGAGGAGAAGGTACATGTTGTCAGTAACCATGTAAGAAACATACTTTGCCTTCAAACTCCAACGGAGTACAGAAATTCACTCACACTGTGAGAAGTGAAGACTATGGAAAATCCTTTTAAAAATTCTTTAAAAGTTTATGCAGTATCAGTAAACTACATACATGAAAATCTAACATCCACTAATAGAAAAAGAAAAGAAACGATTGGAGGTTATTGTCAATATAGGTATGATCTCTCTGGTTGCTAAACTTACTGTACAATACTTAGGCATGGTTACAGTTCCCAAGCCTAATGGCTCTGCTCAAATTTGCTGAATCTTATTTAGTTCAACAAAGTAATTTCAGACAAATTTATGCTATGACTACATTGATGAAAGTTTGGCTAAATTTTCCACCAATAGAATGTTTGTGAATCTGGATGCCAACATGGGGTTTTGGTAGGTTTCTCTGGATGAGGATGCCTTGACTCCTCGCAACCTTCCATAGCCCTCTTAGTTGCTACTGTGTCAATAGACCACACTTTGGTATCTCTTCTGCCCTGGAGACTTTCTAATATATTAATTCTATTATTATACAGGGGGCAGATGATTTTCTGATACAGGCTAAAGTTACCCAGCTCCATGAAAGAAGATAAAGGAGATTGCATAATGTCCTGAAATGGTTACAATTAGCATGCCTTACATTGAACGACAACTGTAAATTTCTAGGGATTCCATTTATTTCCTAGGTTGCATTGTCAGCAAGGATGGAATACAAGTCGATCCCCAGAAACCTAAAGCAACCCAATTCTAAAGTCAACGTTTGATCCACAGTGGTTTCTGGGTTTGGTGAGTCAATTGGTTAAGCTTTTTTCAATCACACGTCACCTTTATTAATGAACTGATATGATTTGGATGTGAACATAATACTGATTGTTCTGCTGTAATGCGCATTTTGTTAATGTGAATTCGCTAGGTAAAAACAATGACTGCAGATGCTGGAAACCAGATTCTGGATTAGTGGTGCTGGAAGGGCACAGCAGTTCAGGCAGCATCCAAGGAGCTTCGAAATCGACGTTTCGAGCTGAAGGGCTTTTGCCCGAAATGTCGATTTCGAAGCTCCTTGGATGCTGCCTGAACTGCTGTGCTCTTCCAGCACCACTAATCCAGAATGTGAATTCGCTGCTAAGCGATTGACGAATTGGGAACACTTTTCTAAAGCGAGAACTTTTAAAACATGTGTTAGCTGTAATGCAATTACGTTGCCAACACTTTAATTGCTGTTACAAAGGTGTGATTTCTCTATAATGCAGGGTTGCACAAGTAGGTCACCATTGCGTTTATAGAAGAACTACCTGTAGGTACAGTTAGTAAGTTTGCAGATGACACAAAAATTGAAGGTGTAAAGGACAGCGAAGAAGGTTACCCTGGAGTACAAAAGAACCTTGATCAGGTGGGTCAATGGGCTGAGCAGTGGGAAATAGCATTTAATTTAGATAAATATGAAGTACTATATTTTGGAAGGGCAAATCAGGGCTGGATTTCTACACTTCATGGTAATGTCCTGGGGAGTTTTGCTGAACAAACAGACCTTAGAGTATAGTTCATTGTTCCTTGAAAGTGGAGTCCCAGGTCGACAGAAAAGTGAAGAAGGTGTTTGGTAAGTTTGCCTTTATTGATCAGTGCATTGGATATAGGCTTTGGAGGTCATGTTAAGGCAGTACAGGAACAAATATGCAAGGAGACTGGGGAGACTTTTAGAAGCAATAAGGTTGTCATAGTAGGGGATTTTAGTTCTCCTAACACAGATTGCGACTGCCAGAGCATTAAGGGCTTAGATGGGGTAGAATTTGTTGAGTGTGTTCAGGAAAGTACATAGGAGGTCCTACACGGGAAGGGACAAAACCCAACCTACTTTTGGGAAATAGAGCAGTACAGGTGATGGAGGTGACACAGGGGGACCACTTTGGGTCCAGTGACCATAATTCTATTAATTTTAAAATAGTTATAGAGAGGGACAAAACTGGTCCACAATCTCAAGTTCTAAACTAGGGCAAGGTAAATCTTGATGAAATTAGACAGGAGCTTACAGGGATTGATTGGAGTAGTTTGTTTGCAGGTAAAGGGATCTCTGGCAAGTGAGATAGCTAGTGCTCAAAGTCTATATGTTCCTGTGAGGGTGAAGGGCAAGGTTGGCAGGAATAGGGAACCCTGGATGACAAGAGAATTTGAGGCTCTGATCAGAAAAAATAATTGAAGTGCGGCTCAGGTAAAGGCAGCTTGGATCAAGGGAATCCCTGGAGGTATAGAGGGGATTCAGGAGTTTGCTGAAGAAGGAAATCAGGACGATGAAAAGGGAACATGAGACCGCCTTGGCTGAGAAGATTAGGGTGAATCCAAAGAGGTTTTTTAAGTATATTAAAGTAAAAAGAATAACTCTAGAGAAAAAAAAGGGCCCCTCAAGGAACAAAATGGACGTGTACGTGTAGAACTGCAGTAAATGGGTGAGATTCACAATGAGTATTTACCATGGAGAAAGACATGAAGACTAGGGAACTAGGGGAAAGGAGTGGTGATAGCTTGGGGACAGTTCATATCACAATAGAGAAGGTGCTGGATGTATTAGGACATATAAAGGTGAATAAATCTCCTGGTCCTGACCAGATATATCCAAGAACACTGCAAGATGCTAGAGAAGAAATTGAAGGGGCCCTGGCATCATCAGGTAGGGTCCCGGAAAACTGGAGGGTAGTGAAAGTTGTGCCATTATTCAAGATGAGTTGCAAAGAAAACCAAGGAACTATAGATAAGTAACATCTCTGGTGGGTAAGTTACTTGAGAAGATTCTGAGGATAAGATATACATGCATTTGGAAAGACAGGCTTTGTTTAGGGGTAGTCAGCATGGCTTTGTGTATGGAAGAGATGCATCACAAATTTTTTCAAGTCCTTTGATGAAGTGACCAGGAAGGTTAAAGAGTGCAGGGCTGTAAACATAGTCTATATGGATTTAAGTGAGGCCTTTGACAACATTCCATATGGTAGGATGCTTTAGAAGGTTAGATCATTTGGAATCCAGGGCAAACTGGCAAATTGGATACGCAATTTGCTTAATGGTAGGAAGCAGAGGATAATAGTGGAAGGATGCTTATGGGACTGGAGACTTGTGACTAGTGGAGTGCCTCAGGGGTCAGTGCTGGGCCCATTGCTATTTGTTTTCTATATCAATGATTTGGATAAGAATGTACAAGGCATGATTAATAAGTTTGAAAATGGCATTAAAATAGGTGGTATCGTGGAACGTGAGGAAGGTTAACAGAAATTGCAGCGGGACCTTGATCAACTGGGGAAGTGGTTTGAAAAATGGCAAATGGAGTTTAATATAGATATGTAGGAGATATTGCATTTTGAAAAGTCAAATCAAGGTAGGAGTTTCATGGTGAATGATAGGGCCTTAAGGAGTGTAGTGAAGCAGAGGGATATTGGAGTTCAGGTTTATGGTTCTCTAGAAGTGGAGTCACAGGTAGACCCAGTGAACAAGACTTTTGGCACAGTGGCCTTCATCAGTCAGTGCATGGAGTATACAAGTTGGAAAGTTATGTTGCAGTTATACAGGATGTTGGTGAGACCACACTTGGAGTGTTGTGTTCAGTTTTCGTTACCTTGGTATAGATAGGATGTTGTTAAACTGGAAAGAGTGCAAAAAAACTTTACAAGGATGTTGCCAGGGCTGAATGGCCTGAGAGTTACAGGGGAGGTTGGACAAGCTTAGACTTGTTTCTTTAGAGAGTAGGAGACTGAGGGGGTGGATTTTATAGAGATGTATAAGATCATGAGACGCATGGATAGGGTAAATGCACTCAGTCTACTTCCGAGGGTTGCCGAATTGAGGACTAGAGGGCATCAGTTTAAGGTTAGAGGAGAAAGAATAAAAGGGAGCCTGAGGGGCAATTTTTTATGCAGAGTGTGGTACGCATGTGGAATAAGCTGCCAGCGGAAATGATTGGGGCAGGTACATTAACAACATTTAAAAGACCTTTGGACAAATACATGGATAGGAAAGAATTAGAAGGATAGGGACCAAATGCAGGGTAATGGGATTAGCATGGATAGACACGTTGGTTGGCATGGAGCAGTTTGGACCAGGGGACCTGATTCTGTGCTATGACTCTATGACATTGGTTAGGTCACTTTTGGAATTCTGCATGCAATTCTCCCTGCTACAGGAAGGATGTTGTGTAAATTGAAAGCGTTCAGAAAAGACTTACAAGGCTGTTGCCAAAGTTGGAATGTTTGTGATTCAGGGAAAGGCTGAACAGGCTGGGGCTATGTTCTCTGAAACTTCAGAGGCTGAGGGATGACATTATAGAGGTTTATTAAATCATGAGGGGCATGGATAAGATGAATAGCCGAGGTCTTTTACCGAGGTTATGGGAATCCAAAACTGGAAGGTGTAGGTTTAAGATGAGAAGAGAAAGATTTGAAAGAGACCTAAGTGGCGATTTCTTTTCATGGAATGAGCTTCCAGAAGAAGTGGTGGAGGCTGGTACAATTACAACATTTAAAAGGCATCTGGATGGGTATGTGAACAGGAATGGTTTAGAGGGATATGGGCCAATGCTGGCAAATGAGACTGGATTAATTGTATGTTTGGCATGGATGAGTTGGATAGAAGGGTATGTTTTCATGCTGTACAGCTCTATGACTCTATAAGTCTCTTGTAGAAGTCACAGCTGTAACATAGAAATAGATAGCCTTCAAAAATGTTAAGAACTTACTAACTTCCACTTATGTCTTAACCCGTTACAATCCA
Organism: Chiloscyllium plagiosum; assembly: GCF_037043375.1. Classification (NCBI taxonomy): domain Eukaryota; kingdom Metazoa; phylum Chordata; class Chondrichthyes; order Orectolobiformes; family Hemiscylliidae; genus Chiloscyllium; species Chiloscyllium plagiosum. The sequence goes on from NW_028270140.1 coordinate 63,006,885, forward strand.
ACACATGATTATTGCTGCAAATATCTCCGCCACAGATAGTGGTTTGGATCTTTCTCATACAATTCCAACGGGGCAGATAGAAGCCATCCAGCCCATCAAATGTGCATCAATCCTCCAAGAGCTTCCCATCCAGACCCATCTCCTTCCATTTTCTATTATCCCACATTTTACCATCACTAATCCATCAAGTCTTCACAGCCCTGGACACTACAGGGAAATTTAGCATCGCCAATCCACAAACTTGTACAGCTTTGGGATAAAATTGGAGCACCCAGCAGAAACCCACACAGACATGGGGAGAAGTTGCAAACTCCAGCCAGACAGTCACCTGAGATTAGATTTGAAATCCAGGACTCTGGCACTATGAGGCAGCAGTGTTAACCTATGTGCCACCGTGCCAACATTTCTCAGGAGAAACTGGAAACATTGAAAACTCATATATTATACTTAAGGGCAGTATTCACTCTGGAAACTGGATATGTAATCATTGAGGAAGAGGCTTTAGTGGTTACATGGGCCTGTGAAAAATGTTCTGATCATATTTTTGGGCCATTAAGTCATGAATGAAACTGATTGTATCTCCCTGCTGGACGAGAAAAAAGTTCACAGAAGTCCCTCATCACGTACAATGCTTTTGCCTCAGAATTTTAAGATTCGCCAATGAGATTGAGTATATCTAAGGCAAGTGACAGACATTGGTAGATGCTCTTTTCAGAGCCCTGATTGATGTATTCATGCCACTTGACATTCAATGGCATTAACATTGTTCAATTATCTACTATCAATATCCTGGGAATTTCCATTGAAACTTAACAGGAACTAGCCACATAAATACTGTACAAGCAAGGGCAGGTTAGAGGTTAGGAATCCTGAATTGATTAACACATTTTCTGTCGCCCCAAATATTTTCCACCATCTACAAGGCATAAGTTAGGACTGCGATTGAACCCTCCCCCACTTGCTTGGATGAATGTAATTCTAACAACATTGAAGAACCTTGCCACCGGCTAGGATAAAGCAACCACTAGATTGGCATTACATCCACAAACATCCACTCCCTCCACCACCAACATTCAGTAGCAAACATGTGTATCAACAAAATACACTGCAGAAATTTACCCTGGTTCCTGAAATATAACGTTCAAACTGATGACCATGACTATCTAGAAAGACTAGGGCAGCAGATGCACAAGAACATCATCATCTACAAGTTCCTGTCCAAGCCACCCTCTATTCTAACTTGGAAATACGTCTTCATTTCTTCAGTGTCACAAGATAAAATTCCTGAAATATCCAGGTATAGGCTAGAATAAATTTTATGCATGAGAGTTTATTTTCAGTATCTGGTGTTCTTGAGTGGAAGTTTCAAAGGATAAAATTCATGAAGTTTGCCCATAGTGCTTACTAGTGAGTCACTATGGAGAATAAATGGACAGCATGCAAAGCCATGGGATATGAGGGACGATGGAGGGCTTGGGAAATGTTAAAGGGCATGGGATGTAAGGGTTTGCTAGGTGAGTGAGGTGATGAGGATTCGAGGGTTTCAAACTCACCATAAAAGTGAACCAAGAACAGAGGCTAATGTTCTCGCCTTCAAGCCTAGTCAAATGATACCTCCTCCCCTTATTTCATTGTTATACTAAGCCTGACTCTAGAGATGGTAGACCTGTCTCCAACCAGCTTTCCAACTGCTCAGAATGAAAATACACTGGGCAGGGGTCTTTTCTATTTGTTCTGGTGAATCAGGAAGCTTCCCAGTTTGTTCTTTCTCCACAAATATCTAGTTCTATGACTCTAGGAGTCAAGATAGCTGGGACTACCTAAGAAATAATTGAATGCTGTGAAGAGAGAATAAAGTCTATAAGACAATGGGGCCTCAAATAATTCAAACCATACCCTCACTTACCCTCCAAAGGCATTACTTTTAAGCTAGTAGGAGGATAATGGCTCACTTGGAACATTGGGTAAATCTTTGCAATGGTCTGTTGGACATGCCTCCAAATCCATGATTTCTCTTTTTTGTTTCCTCCCTTCTGGTTGTCAATCCAGTTGATTTACCACATCCTGACCTTTTTTTCCTGTTGTTATGGTATGTTTCTCGTGTTCCCCAACTGTGGCCTTCTATTTCTGACTTTCTCACTTGGCAGTCAGTCACCCTGGGTAAAAACAATGACTGCAGATGCTGGAAATCAGACTCTAGATTAGAGTGGTGCTGGAAAAGCACAGCAGTTCAGGCAGCATCCGAGGAACAGTAAAATCGACGTTTCGGGCAAAAGCCCTTCATCAGAAATACAGGCAGAGAGCCTGAAGGGTGGAGAGACAAGTGAGAGGAGGGTGGGGGAAGGAGAAAGTAGCATAGAGTACAATAGGTGAGTGGGGGAGGGGATGAAGGTGATAGGTCGGTGGGAGGGAGGGTGGAGTAGATAGGTGGAAAAGAAGGTAGGCAGGTAGGACAAGTCATGGGGACAGTACTGAGCTGGAAGCTTGGAACTAGGGTGAGGTGGGGAAGGGGAAATGAGGAAACTGTTGAAGTCCACATTGATGCCCTGGGATTGAAGTGTTCCAAGGCGAAAGATGAGGCGTTCTTCCTCCAGGCATCTGGTGGTGAGGGAGCGGCGGTGAAGGAGGCCCAGGACCTCCATGTCCTCGGCAGAGTGGGAGGGGGAGTTGAAATGTTGGGCCACAGGGCGGTGTGGTTGATTGGTGCGGGTGTCCCAGAGATGTTCCCTAAAGCGCTCTGCTAATCTGGTCAGCAGCTGGATGAGAAACAGAGTAAAATATGGCATGGTACTGGGGTCAAAGTACTGACTTGGATTGAAAATTGTTTGGCTGACAGGAAACAAAGAGCAGTGATAAACAGCTCCCTTTCGGAATGGCAGGCGGTGAGCAGTGGGGTACTGCAGGGATCAGTGCTGGGACCACAGATTTTTACAATATATATTAATGATATAGAAGATGGTATTAATAGTAACATTAGCAAATTTGCTGATGATACAAAGCTGGGTGGCAGGGTGAAATGTGAGGAGGATGTTAGGAGATTACAGGGTGACCTGGACAGGTTAGGTGAGTGGACAGATGCATGGCAGATGCAGTTTAATGAGGATAAATGTATGGTTATCCACTTTGGTGGCAAGAACAGGAAGGCAGCTTACTACCTAAATGGAATCAATTTAGGTAAAGGGGCAGTACAAAAAGATCTGAATGTTCTTCTGCACCAGTCAATGAAGGTAAGCATGCAGGTACAGCAGGTAGTGAAGAAGGCTAATAGCATGCTGGCCTTCATAACAAGAGGGATTGAGTATAGAAGCAAAGAGGTTCTTCTGCAGCTGTACAGGGCCTTGGTGAGACCGCACCTGGAATATTGTGTGCAGTTCTGGTCTCCAAATTTGAGGAAAGACATTCTGGCTATTGAGGGAGTGCAGCATAGATTCACGAGGTCAATTCCTGGAATGGCGGGACTATTGTATGTTGAAAGATTGGAGTGACTGGGCTTGTATACCCTTGAGTTTAGAAGACTGAGAGGGCATCTGATTGAGACATATAAGATTATTAAAGGATTGGACACTCTGGAGGCAGGAAACATGTTTCCGCTGATGGGTGAGTGCCGAACCAGAGGACACAGCTTAAAAATAAGGGGTAGCCAATTTAGGACAGAGATGAGGAGAAACTTCTTCATCCAGAGAGTGGTGGGTGTCTGGAATGCTCTGCCCCAGAAGGCAGTGGAGGCCCAGTCTCTAGATTCGTTTGAGAAAGAGTTGGATAGAGCTCTCAAGGATAGTGGAATCAAGGGTTATGGAAATAAGGCAGGAACAGGATACTGATTAAGGATGATCAGCCATGATCATAATGAATGGTGGTGCAGGCTCGAAGGGCAGAATGGCCTACTCCTGCACCTATTGTCTATTGTCTATTGTCTATTACTTTAACTTGGACAGGGCCACCATGAACTGGGATTTCTCTATTTTCCCTGGTATCACATGCTTCTATTTGCTCCCCATCCCCCTAACAACATTGCCGCCTATGTATTGTGGATTAGGAATCGACTACAATTTGAGTTACATGCAATTCAATGCTTACAAATCAGAAAATTCAAAAAGTATTGCAGGTAATTAATATTTTCAACTTTTAATTTATTAATGTATGAGTCATCATTAAATAATGACTACTTAATCCAAAAAATTTATCAGTAGCTGAATTAGGCGACTAAGCACTGTTTTCTTTTAGATGCTATGAGACAAAATAAGATATAAGTATGGTCCAAATCCACAGGACCTGATCAGGTGTACCCTCGAACTCTGTAGGAAGCTAGGGAAGTGATTGCTGGGCCCTTTACTGAGATATTTCTATCATCGATAGTCACAGGTGAGGTGCTGGAAGTCTGGAGGATGGATAACATGGTGCCACTGTTTAAGAAGGGTGGTATGAAAAAGCCAGGTAACTATACACCAGTGAGCCTGACATTGGTGGTGGGAAATTTGGTGAAGGGAATCCTGAGGAACAGGATGTACATGTATTTGGAAAGGCAAAAGACTGATCCGGGATAGTCAGCATGGCTTTGTGTGTGGGAAATCATGTCTTACTAATGATTGAGTTTTTTGAAGAAGTAACAAAGAGGATTGATGAGGGCAAAGCAGCAGATGTGATCTATGTGGACTTCAGTAAGGTGTTCTAGAAGGTTCCTCATGGAAGACTGGTTACCAAGATTAGATCTCATGGAATACAGGGGCAACTAGCCATTTGGGCACAGAACGAGCTTGAAAGTAGAAGGCAGATGGTTGCTTTACACACTGGAGGCCTGTGACTAATGGAGTGCCACAGGGATCGGTGCTGGATCCACTACTTTTCATCATTTATATAAATGATTTGGATGTGAACATAGGAGGTACAGTTAGTAAGTTTGCAGATGGCATCAAAGTTGGATGTGTAATGCGAAGAAGGTTGCCTCAGAGTACAACAGGATCTTGATCAGATGGGCCAATGAGCTGAGGAGGTGCTACATTTTGGAAAAGCAAATCAGAGCAGGAGTTATACATTTAATGGTAAGGTCCTAAGGAATGTTGCTGAACAAAGAGACATTGGAGTGCAGGTTCATAATTCCTTGAAAATAGAGTCACATGTAGATAGGATAGTGAAAAAGGTGTTTGGTGTGCTTTCCTTTTTTGATCAGAGCATTGGGTATAGGAGTTGGGAGGTCATGTTGCAGCTATACAGGACATTGGTTAGGCCACTTTTGGAATATTGCGTGCAATTCTGGTCTCCTTCCTATCGGAAAGATGTTGTGAAACTTGAATGGGTTCAGAAAAGATTTACAAGGATGTTGCCAGGGTTGGAAGATTTGACCTATAGTGAGAGGCTGAACAGGCTGGGGCTATTTTCCCTGAAGTATCAGAGGCTGAGGGGTGACCTTATAGAGTCATGATTTTTATTTATAAAATCATGAGTGGCATGGATAGGGTAAATAGACAAAGTCTTTTTCCCAGGGTGGGGAAATCCAGAACTAGAGGGCATAGGTTTAGGGTGAGAGGGGAAAGATATAAAAGGGACCTGAGGGACAACTTTTTCATGCAGAGGGTGGTGCGTGTATGGAATGAGCTGCCAGAGGAAGTCGTGGAGGCTGGTACAATTGCAGTATTTAAAAGACATCTGGATGAGTATATGAATAGGAAGGGTTTAGGAGGATATGGGCCAATTGCTGGCAAATGGGACTAGATTAGGTTAGGATATCTGGTCGGCATGGACGAGTTGGGACCAAAGGGTCTGTTTCTGTGCTGTACTTCTCTATGACTGTATGACTCTATCCTGACATAATACTTCAAATGAGGAGTGGAGCTTGAAGAGAAGTTTGCTTTTAACAAGAGATTAACCATTTGCAATTCAAATGTTTGAGTGCACTGCATATAGTTTTCACAGATTTGCCTCTTTTTGGTTGTTAGAAGTTTATTTTGTTTCATTGTGACATAGCTCCTGAGGATACGAAGATTGGTGGAGTTGTGGATAGTGAGGAGGGCTGTTGTCGGCTGCAAAGGAACTTAGATATGATGCAGAGCTGGGCTGAGGAGTGGCAGATGGAGTTCAACCCTGTCAAGTGTGAGGTTGTCCATTTTGGAAGGACAAATAAGAATGCGGAATACAGGGTTAACGGTAGGGTTCTTAGTAAGGTGGAGGAGCAGACGGATCTTGGGGTCTATGTTCATAGATCTTTGAAAGTTGCCACTCAGGTGGATAGAGCTTGTAAGAAGGCCTATGGTGTATTAGCGTTCGTTGGCAGAGGAATGGAATTCAAGAGTCGTGAGGTGATGTTGCAGCTGTATAGGACCTTGGTAAGGCCACATTTGGAGTACTGTGTGCAGTTCTGGTTGCCTCATTTTAGGAAAGATGTGGAAGCTTTGAAGAGGGTGCAGAGGAGGTTTACCAGGATGTTGCCTGGAATGGAGAATAGGTCGTACGAGGATAGGTTGAGAGTGCTAAGCCTTTTCTCATTGGAACGGCGAAGGATGAGGGGTGACTTGATAGAGGTTTATAAGGTGATCAGGGGAATAGATAGAGTAGACAGTCAGAGACTTTTTCCCCGGGTACAACAGAGTGTTACAAGGGGACATAAATTTAAGGTGAAGGGTGGAAGGTATAGGGGGGATGTCAGGGGTAGGTTCTTTACCCAGAGAGTGGTGGGGGCATGGAATGCGCTGCCTGTGGGAGTGGCAGAGTCAGAATCATTGGTGACCTTTAAGTGGCAATTGCATAGGTACATGGATAGGTGCTTAAGCTAGGACAAATGTTCGGCACAACATCATGGGCCGAAGGGCCTGTTCTGTGCTGTATTGTTCTATGTTCTATGTTCTATGTCTGCCCATGGACAATGCTAACTGATTTGACATTAATTTGGCATGGCGAGTATCATGGTCCAGATGAGGTGAGTGGCACGTTGTAGCAAGGAATCATGGAATGGATCATGGGGAAAGTTTGGGAACAGAACTTGACATTGAGATCATGAAGAGTTATGAGGAGTCGATGGGCAACAGGATTGGCGTTTTTGTTGGCATGGAGTAAGAGCTGCCCTGCAAAATGGGCACAATAATTATCATTAAATTGCTTTGGAGGCCATGGGGTGAGGATGGGGAAATAGGAGTGTCAGGGATGAGTGTTAAAGGGTCTATCTGCTTTTATTATAGCTTTTTCTTAGAGAACTGAGACAAGGCTTCAACCAGCCCACCTCTGTCCATCTCAGCACTTACCTGCTCCATGGCTACCTAGGATATGCTTTGGGTACCATCAGGCAAGAATCTAACCCACTTTCGCAATCCATCTACTGCCCTGTTCCTCTGATTAAAAAAAAATTATACATACTAGGCACATAAAACCAAGGTAGGTCTGCCAAGATGGGGAAACCCATAACTCATGCTGTATTGAAAATCCAGTCCTATTCTTAATTACAACATTTAAAAGATATCTGGATGGGTACACAAGTAGGAAGGGTTTAGAGCTGTATGGGCTAAATCCTGGCAAATGGCACTAGTTCAGTTTAGAGTATCTGATTGGTGTTGTTGTGTTAGACCAAAAGGTCTGTTTCCATGCTGTATAACTCTATGACTCTGAGTCCATAATAAAGACAAGCGTCCCATTTTTTAAAAAATAAGTATAATTGACTTTACTATTTTCTATTAACAACATTGCACTGATGAGGGTACAGGCAGATTCAACAGGATGTTGCCTGGGATGGAAAAACTCATTATGAGGAAAGATTGAATAGGCTGTGTTTGTTTTCCCTGAAGCAGTGGAGGCTGGAGAGGATCTGCTTGAGGCATACAAAATTATGAGCGGCATAGTCCAAAGGTGTGTAGGTTAGGTGGATTAGTCATGCTAAATTGTCCATAATGTCCAGAGATGTGCAGGCTAGGTGGATTAGCCATAGGAAATGGTTATTTGGACCAAGTGCAGGTAAATGGGATCAGTGTTGGCCGGCATAGACATGGTGGGCTAAAGGGTCTGTTTGCATGTTGTATGACTCTAAAAGATTTCTATTATCCATGCCGTACATTGCTTATTCACTCCAGCTTCTACACCAATGTCTCCTTAAGTTATTGGAAAACCATGTTGCTTCCTTTTTATTTGTCCAGCCATTCTTCATTTCTTTATAACACAGATTCAGTTCACAAAACACCTGCACCACTTCTAGCAGGTAGAATCTTTTGCCACTCTAAAGGGTACAGGTTGCCTTTATGTAATGCAGACTGCTGGCAATATTGGATTCCATGCCTCTGAATGCAGCCAATGAGCAGTATGAGTAATGCTGCTTGTTTATCAGATATCATGCAAAGTCACAGGCAGCACCAATTTGATGTGTCACCTCCAGGGCATTGAACAGGCTTAGGTTAATCATCGTTTTGAGGAAAAATGTTTTCCCCAGGTGGAACTCTGGAACTCACTACCTGTAAGAATGGTATAGGCAGAAACTCTAATAACATTTTAGAAATAAATAGATGTGCACTTGAGATACCAAGGCATATAAGTTTATGGAACAAGTGCTAAAAATGTAGATTAGAATAGTCAGGTGCTTGTTCTTGACTGGCGCAGATGTAATGGGCTGAAGGACCTGTTTCTGGTCTGTAGCCCTTTATGACTCCATTTCCATGTTCGGGGTTATCCAATTTAACCCCATGACCTTTATCATCTCCATTATGGTGGTGTGTTTGAGAAATTTAACATAATGAAGGGATGGTAACTAATCAACACAAATTCAAAGGCAACAAAGGACAAAAGTGAGTAAAATGCCAAATTATTTATTTATTCTGTATTTTTACAATTTATTCAGTAATTTATTATATAATCCAAGATGGCACCAGAGCGTGGCCACATTGCACACTTTTCACTCTGCGTAGGTAAAGGGACAATATTAAATAAATCTAAATATAAACTAGAACTCATAATGAAACCAGACATTTGCTTCCTGACCTATATATTTTCATGTCCTCATTTTAATTACAATAAATTCTTTTTTTATGTGAAAAAAGTTAAGGGAGATTCTCTCATGCATAAATTGCACATATTGATTATGAAATTTTCAGAAGTAAACCCAATCATAGCTACTCGATACTAGGCTGAATCTACAGTTATTACAATCACATCTAACATAATCTACAAAGGATATCTCTACATATATATGGTCTAGATTATATGACACAGGGACTGCATAGTATTTGATCTAAAAGGAAATAAAAATAAATTGTGAGGTAATTTCTGAAAACAAAAGTTCTTTTCCCAGAAAAAAGAGCCTTGCCTCTGTCCTTTAGGAAGCTGGTCAGATTATTATTTATTTGCCTGTGAGAATGACCCCGGGTGACACAGCTGGTTTTCCGAGTGCCTACTAACTAGTTTTGAGAAGATTTGTTCCCAGAGCCTCACCAACTATTCAGCTGTATGGTAATAATTTGAGTGAGTTAGTTTAGTATAAATGCAAATGTAAAGATTCCTGTCATTTTAAGTGCAGATTTTTGGGGAGATAATGTCTGCGTCCAAAATTTCCAAGGACGTATTTGCTTCAAGCACCTCTCTTTATTGAAAGGTCAGAATTGTAAGACTTTGAATTTAAGGTTTTTGATTCCAGCACCCTTTTTTGTCATTTGTGGATAATTACTGACCAAGTGACCCAGTTTGACATCACAACAGCCTTGCTGCTAGTAACAAATTCAATATGAGGAACAGGAAATGACAGCAACTTTTCAACTTATGCCAGAAGAAATCTCAATGCCTGGAGTTATCTTTGAGATATTTTATGGGAACCAGATGTAAAGTCCTTGCTGAAAGACCACACAAATATGTACTGACTTTGTCCAAGCCAGCAGCTCATTTTACACTTTACCTGATCCATGACCTAAAATGCAAAAAAAATGATAAATAACTGAAGAAATTGTTGTAAAAATACACGTTACTATTTGCTCAAAATTTTATTTCAACTTGCTTAAGCACTTGAAATTCTTAGCAATGACATTTTGAATTGAAATGTCTTGAGAGCATTCAATTCATCGGGTAAGAAATTATGAAATATACCTTGTAAAGAACTGTTGCTTTAACTCTCTGGGTTCGTAGAAAATTTTAAAAGGCACAATAGGAAGCCGTTCAGCCTTTCCTGTTTATCTAACCGCTCTGAAAAAGGTATCCAATAAAATTCAATTCCTTACCCTTCTCCATAACGTGCAAATTCTTCCCTCTTAAATAATAATGTAATTGTCTTTTATGTGAGAACATGAGAAGCAGGGGCAGGCAAATGTGATTCAGATCCTAGAATGTGTTTTAAATAAGATTAAGTCTGATCTGAATGTGGCCTTAACTCAACCTGCCTGCTTAACTCACGTCCCTTGACTTCCTTATAAATCAAACATCTATTTTACTCAGCCTGAGTATTCAATTTTTTTAGCCTTTTCTTCATGCTAGGGTACTGAATTTCAAATAATAACAAATCTTTGGACAAGAATTTCCTCCATATTAAAAACAGACACCTTATTTTCAAACTGCAGTCCTACTTCTAGATTACCCCATGAGACGATACATCCTCTCAGCATCTGCTATGTTGAACACCTTAGAATCTTATATGCTTCAATACAACTTCATTCTTCTAAACCCAATGGAATTAGAACATAGAACATAGAACATAGAACAATACAGCGCAGTACAGGCCCTTCGGCCCTCGATGTTGCGCCGATCCAAGCCCACCTAACCTACACTAGCCCACTATCCTCCATATGCCTATCCAATGCCCGCTTAAATGACAATAATGAGGGAGAGTCCACTACTGCTACTGGCAGGGCATTCCATGAACTCACGACTCGCTGAGTAAAGAACCTACCCCTAACATCTGTCCTATACCTACCACCCCTTAATTTAAAGCTATGCTCCCTTGTAATAGCTGACTCCATACGTGGAAAATGATTCTCACTGTCGACCCTATCTAAACCCCTAATCATCTTGTACACCTCTATCAAGTCACCCCTAAACCTTCTTTTCTCCAATGAAAGCAACCCCAAGTGCCTCAGCCTTTCCTCATATGATCTTTCTACCATACCAGGCAACATCCTGGTAAACCTCCTCTGCACCCGTTCCCGTGCCTCCACATCCTTCCTCTAATATGGCGACCAAAACTGCACACAATACTCCAGATGCGGCTGCACCAGAGTCTTTACAACTGCAACATGACCTCAGCACTCCGGAACTCAATTCCTCTACCAATAAAAGCCAGTACGCCATATACCTTCTTCACCGCACTATTTACCTGGGTGGCAACTTTCAAAGATCTGTGTACATGGACACCAAGATCCCTCTGCTCATCCACACTACCAAGTATCCGACCATTAGCCCAGTACCCCATCTTTTTATTACTCTTACCAAAGTGAATCACCTCACACTTAGCTACATTGAACTCCATTTGCCACCTTTCTGCCCAGTTCTGCAGCTTATCTATATCCCGCTGTAACCTGCCATATCCTTCCTCACTGTCTACAACTCCTCCGACTTTCGTATCATCCGCAAACTTGCTCACCCAACCTTCTAACCCCTCCTCCAGGTCATTTATAAAAATGACAAACAGCAATGGTCCCAAAACAGATCCTTGCGGAACACCGCTAGTGATGGCACTCCAAGATGAACCTTTGCCATCAACTACTACCCTCTGTCTTCTTCCAGCCAGCCAACTCCTAATCCAAACCTCCAACTCACCCTCAATGCCATACCTCCATATTTTTTGCAGTAGTCTACCATGGGGAACCTTATCAAATGCCTTACTAAAATCCATATACACCACATCTACCGCTTTCCCCTCGTCCACCTCCTTAGTCACCTTCTCAAAGAATTCAATAAGGTTTGTGAGGCACGATCTGCCCTTCACAAAACCATGCTGACTATCCTTGATCACATTATTCCTATCCAGATGTTCATAAATCCTATCCCTTACAATTCTCTCTAAGATTTTGCCCACAACAGAAGTGAGACTCACCGGCCTATAGTTACTAGGGTTATCCCTACTCCCCTTCTTGAAAAGGGAACCACATTTGCTAGCCTCCAATCTTCTGGCACTACTCCTGTAGACAACGAGGACATAAAAATCAAGGCCAATGGCTCTGCAATCTCCTCCCTTGCTTCCCAGAGAATCCTAGGATAAATGCCATCAGGCCCAGGGGACTTATCTATTTTCACCCTTTCCAGAATTTCCAACACCTCTTCTCTACATACCTCAAAGCCATCCATTCTACTTAATTGTGACTCAGTACTCGCATCGACAACAATGTCCTGTTCCTGATTGAATACTGACGAAAAGTATTCATTCAGTGTCTCCCCAATCTCTTCAGCCTCCACACGCAACTTCCCACTACTATCCTTGACTGGACCTATTCCTACCCTAGTCATTCTTTTATTCCTGACATACCTATAGAAAGCCTTAGGGTTTTCCCTAATCCTACCAACTAAGGACCTTTCATGTCCCCTCCTTGCTGCTCTTAGCTCTCTCTTCAGGTCCTTCCTGGCTACCTTATAACTCTCAATTGCCCCAATTGAACCTTCACGCCTCATCTTTACATAGGCCGCCCTCTTCCCTTTAACAAGGGATTCCAATTCCTTATTAAACCACGGCCCCCCCACACGACCCTTTCCTTCCTGCCTGACGGGTACATACTTATCAAGGACACTCAATAGTTGCTCCTTGAACAAGCTCCACATATCAATTACACCCTTGCCTTGAAGCTTACTTTTCCAAGCCACACATCCTAAGTCATGCCTCACCGCATCATAATTTCCCTGCCCCCAGCTATAACTCTTGCCCTGTAGTGCACACTTATCCCTCTCCATCACTAGAGTAAAAGTCACCGAATTGTGGTCACTGTCCCCAAAGTGCTCACCTACCTCTAATTCTAACACCTGGCCTGGTTCATTACCCAGAACCAAATCCAGTATGGCCTCACCTCTTGTTGGCCTATCTACATATTGTGTCAGGAAACCCTCCTGCACACATTGGACAAACACTGACCCATCTAACGAACTTGAGCTATAGCTTTCCCAATCAATATCAGGAAAGTTAAAGTCCCCCATAACAACCACCCTATTACTTTCACTCTTCTCTTGAATCATCCTCGCAATCCTTTCTTCTACGTTTCTAGGACTATTAGGAGGCCTGTAAAACCTCCTAACAGGGTGAGCTCACCTTTCCTATTCCTAACCTCAGCCCAAACTACCTCAGATTGCGAGTCTTCATCCATCGTCCTTTCCACAGCTGTAATACTATCTTTGACAAGCAATGCCACACCTCCCCCTCTTTTACCCCACCTCTGACCCTACTAAAACATTTAAACCCTGGAACCTGCAACAGCCAATCCTGTCCCTGTTCTACCCATGTCTCCGTAATAGCCACAACATCGAAGTCCCAGGTACCAACCCACGCTGCAAGTTCACCTACCTTATTTCGTATACTTCTTGCATTGAAGTATACACACTTCAAGCCACTTTCCTGTTTACAGGCACCCTCCTTTGAAATTGATGCCATGTTCCTAACCTCCCTACACTACAGGTCCTGCACCCTAAAGCTACAGTCTGGGTTCCCATGCCCCGGCAGAGTTAGTTTAAACCACCCCCAAGAGCACTAGCAAACCTCCCACCAAGGATACTGGTGCCCCTCAGGTTCAGGTGCAGACCATCCTGTTTATAGAGGTCCCACCTTCCCCAGAAAGAACCCCAGTTATCCAAATACCGGAATCCCTCCCTCCTGCACCATCCCTGTAGCCACGCATTTAACTGTTCTCTCCCACTATTCCTTGACTCTCTATCATGTGGCACAGGTAACAAACCAGAGACAACAACTCTGTTCGTTCTAACTTTGAGCTTCCAACCTAGCTCCCTGAAAGCCTGCCTAACATCCTCAGAGCTCCTCCTACCTATGTCATTGGTGCCAATGTGGACCACGACTTCGGGCTGCTCCCCCTCCCCCTCCCCCTTAAGGACCCGGAAATCACGATCAGAGACATCACGTACCCTTGCACCTGGAAGGCAACATACCAAACGTGAGTCTCTCTCGTTCCCACAAAACCGCCTATCTGTGCCCCGAACTATCGAGTCCCCAATTACTATTGCTCTGCTCTTCTCCACCCTTCCCTTCTGAGTAACGGGGTCAGGCTCCGTGCCAGAGGCCTGAGCCCCGTTACTTACCCCTGGTAAGTCGTCCCCCCCACAAGTATCCAAAACAGTATACTTGTTCCTGAGGGGAACGGCCGCAGGGGGTCCCTGCACTGGCTGCTTCTTCCCAGTCCCCCTCACTGTCACCCATCTATCTGCCATCTTTGGAGTTACTACTTCCCTAAAGCTCTGATCTATGACCCCCTCTGCCTCCCGAATGATCCTAAGTTCATCCAACTCCAGCTCCAGTTCCCTAACACGGTCTTGGAGGAGCTGGAGATGGGTGCACATCCTGCAAGTGTAATCAGCAGGGACGTCCATGGCATCCCTCACCTCAAACATGTTGCAAGAGGAACATTGCACTGCCTTCACTGCCATCCCTCTGAAAGTAACCTTTTATAAAAAAAAACTGGGTCTAAAGAATACAACAAGCAAAATGCAGCACTTACCTACTTAGCACAACGGGTCTTATTATTTAGGTTAGAGGAGGAGGGTGGGTGGGAGGCACTACCTCTGTTGTGCCTCGGGTTCTTCTCCTGCGCGCTTTTAAAGGGAAAAAAAAACCTACCCGGCTGCCCCTCTGGTCTTCGTCACTTCCCCCTGCTGCTCCCGCTCTTTCTGTAAAGAGAGAAAAAAAACACCGCTGCCCGCTACCGGTAAGTAATATTAAAACAAACTGTCTTACCTTAGCTGCTGCTCGCACTCAAAGTTGGAATTAGGCCCAACCTTCTCAATCATTTTTTAGAGGACAAAATCTCCATCCCTCTTTACTGCGCCACTCTTTAGTTTCTCTCTACACTTAAATAAAACACTACATTTTCATTTTTCCTCTAAAGGGTTCATCCTCACATTTTTCCACATTATAGTCATAGAGTTATTGAGATCTACAGCACAGAAAGAGGCCCATCAGTCTATCACATTTGTACTGGTTAAAAGCAACCCCACCTAACTGTTCTAATCCAAATTTCCAGCACTTGGGCCATAGTCTTTTATGCCTTGGCATTGCAAGAGCACATCTAAATACTTTATAAAATATAATGAGGGTTCTGCCTCCACTACCCTTACAGACAGTGTCCAGATTCCCAGCAACTTCTGGATGTAAACATTTTTCTTCACATTTCCTCTAAACCTTCTGCCCTTGCTTTTTAGCTATGCCCTCTGATCACAGATGCCTCCATCACATGGAAAAGTTTCTTCCTGTCTGCCCTATGTCCTTGATGATGTTATGTATTTCAAATATGTCACCTCTCAATCTCATCTGCTCTAAGGAATACAACACCATTCTGTCCAATCTCACTTCATAACTGAAATTATCCAGCCAAGACAACATTCTAGTAAATCTCTTCTGCACTCTCTCCAATGCAATGATACCCATCCTATAATGTGGATTCCAGAATTGTACATAATACTGTAGCTGTGCCTAACCAACATTTTACACAGTTCAAGCATAATCTCCCTGCTCTTAAGCTATATGCCTCAACAAACAAAGAAGGCAAGTATCTTAAATGTCTTCTTAATCACTTAATCCATCTGTCCTGATATCATAAGGAACCAGTGTACATGTACATCAGGGTCCCTCTGACCTCCAGTGATTCCCAGATCTGACCATTCATCAAGCATTCCCAGGCCTTGTTTTGCCTGTCCAAGTGCATCACCTCACATTTATCTGAATTAAATTCCATTTGCTATAGATCAGCCCATCTCACCAACCCATCTGTAGCCCTCTTGTAGCCTAAGGCTATTCTCCTCATTATTTACCATCCCACCAATTATGGTATTGTCTGCAAACTTACTGGTCAATCCTCCTATATTACAGTCTAAATCATATATATAAACCACCACAGCAATGGCCACAACACTGACTCCTGTCAGACCCCACTAGAGATAGACTTGCAGTCAGATAGGCAACCCTCAACCATTACTCCTCTGCTTTCTTCCATTCAAACAATTGTGGATCCATTTTGCCAAATTTCCTTAGATCCTATGGTATCTTACCTTTGCTATCAATCTCCCATACAGGACCTTATCAAAAGCTTTACTAAAATCCAAATAGACTACATCAAAAGATTTACCCTCGTCTACACACCTGTTCACCTATTTTTAGATTAGATTAGATTAGATTACAGTGTGGAAACAGGCCATTCGGCCCAACAAGTCCACACCGACCCGCCGAAGCGCAACCCATCCATACCCCTAACCTAACACTACGGGCAATTTAGCATGGCCAATTCACCTAACCTGAACATCTTTGGACTGTGGGAGGAAACCAGAGCACCCGGAGGAAACCCACGCAGACACGGGGAGAATGTGCAAACTCCACACAGTCAGTCGCCTGAGTCGGGAATTGAACCCGGGTCTCTGGCGCTGTGAGGCAGCAGTGCTAACCACTGTGCCACCGTGCCGCCCATTTAAACAGTTCAATCAAGTTGGTCAAACACGACGTCCCCTTAACAAAACCTTGCTGACTGTTCTTGATCAATCCCTGTCTCTCCAAATACATATTAATCCTGTCCGTCAGAATTGCTTCCAATAGTTCCCCCGTGACCATGATTAAACTGAGTCTGTCTGCCATTTCTTTGCTCATTCACTTAAACTATTTGAATTCTTTTGCAATCTTTTTATATCTTCCTCATAGCTTGCCTTTCTACTTATCATCATATTTTGAATTAGAATCCCTACAGTGTGGAAACAGGCCCGTCGGCCCAACAAGTCCACACCAACCCTCCATAGAGTGACCCACCCAGACTAATTCCCCTACCCTGTATTTATCCTGATTAATAACCTACACTATGGGCAATTTAGTATGGCCAATTCACCTAACCTGCATATCTTTTTTTGGATTATGGGAGGAAACCCACGCAGACAGGGGGAGAATGTGCAAACTCCACACAGATAGTCACCCGAGACTGGAATCGAACCCGGGTCCCTGGTGCTGTGAGGTAGCAGTGCTAACCACTGATCCACCATGCCACCCCTTTTTCTGGACATTTGGCTCTAGTGGAGCCTGTCCTTTCATCCATATCATTAGTATAAAGCATAAATCCTTAAAGCCCAGCACTGATCCCTGTGGTAGTCTTCTGGCCACTCTGAAAATTATCGTTAGCTAGCCTCCTATCCACATTAATATGATATTCACATCACTATGAGCTCTTGTGTTGTAATATTTTATTTAGCACCTATCAGCACATTTTGGAAAACCAAATAAACTAAATGTACTGATTCTCCTTTTTCCATCCTGCTTGCTCCTTCCAATCACAGCAGGTATTATCATCAATGTTACCCATGGTGCAACAAAGGCTCAAAGAAGTGGAGGAGCGTCAGATGTGCCAGCAAAGCCAGGACCAGCAGCAAACTCCAATGTCAGGTGTCCCATGGTGTCCCAGCAGTGGCAAGGAGAATACAATGAGCAGGGTACCATTGGGGTGTTTGGTGATGAGGTGAGTTTGCAAAGATGGTATAAGCAATCAATCCCTCTTGGCCTCACGTAGTAAGACCCTCCATGAGACTCACAAAAATTTACACCTTGTGATAAGATTCAGCCTAGTCTTTCTGTGTTCACCTTCTCAAGGACTTTCAAGATTTTTTGTTCAGCAGAATCCCCACTGTGTGCAAACAGGCCATTTCGCCCCACACATCCAAACCAACCCTCTAAACAGCATCTCACCCAGACCTATCCCTCTATCCTATAACACTGCATTATCCACAGCTAATGCACCTAACCTACACATCCCTGAATGCTATGAATCATTTAGCTTGGCCAATCCACCTAACCTGCACATCTTTGCACTGTGGGAGGAAATCAAAGCACCCAGAGGAAACCCACACAGACACGAGGAGAACATGCAAATTCCATAAAGACAGTTGCCCGAGGCTGGAAGCAAACCTGGTTCCCTGGCACTGTGAGGCAGCAGTGCTAACCTCTGAGCACCGTACCCCCCAGTGTTCCTCAATCAGTCACCCTCACTCTTCTAAACTCCAGTGGAAACAAACCAAGTCTGCTTTTTCTCAGAAGACAACTGATTCATTCAATCTAGTAAGCCTCCTTTGAAACACTTACTTCTGCATTCTGTCTGTTTTGCGCCAGCCAACCAACCTTCCACCTATGCTAATAAATTGCCCATTATACCGTGAAATTCTACTTTGTGCTACCTTGTCAAATGCTTTCTGGAAACAAATGTACTGTATAATTTCATAACTGTTTAGTGGAAATCATGCCTTCACTTGAAGGATTTGCTTTCAATGGTTGCAGATCTGTTGTACAGAGAATGAGTGAAAGCCCTTCCTGTTAATGAACTAATAGCTGATCTGGGTTTAAAAATGTGGTGCTGGAAAAGCACAGCATGTCAGGCAGCATCCGAGAAGCAGGAGAGCCGACTTTTCAGGCATAAGTCCTTCATCAGTACTTTTCCAATGTCACAGTCTTCAAAGCTGACTCTCCAGCATCTGCAGTTCTTCACTGTCTCTTAATGGCTGATCTGCACATGTGCGGATGGTGGCCTGAAGAAACTCACTGTCGAGAGTGTGTTGCTGGAAAAGCACAGCCACTCAGGCAGCTTCTGAGGAGCAGGAAAATCAACATTTTGGGCACAAGCCCTTCATCAGGAACGATGCTACCTGACCTGCTATGCTTTTCCAGCACCACAAAGTGGAACTGATGATAAAGTTCAGCCATGATCTTGTGGAGTGGCAGAGCACACTTAAGAGGCCATGCAACCTAGCTGTACTCCTATTTCTAACTTGCTCATGTACCTATAAAAACAAACTGTATGGCAGTGCTGCCTGTAAAGTTTTAGGAGATTGAAGGCCTGCAACAGTTTGAACTGTTCCACTCATTTATCATTGAGAGTCTTTGGCTTTAGTTCAAGAATAGCTTCTAAACATAACAAAGTATTATTTCAGACCCTAGCTCTGAACCCTTTTGCTATTTCCCAATCATTTCTATATGTATTGATTTCAATATTCCACAGTTCCTTTTATTATAAAGTTAGTGCTCTACTATGCTATTCTGTAGCATGCAACAAGTTATTTCATCAAGTAGATTGAAATTCAGCATTGACTTCTTGCTCTTATTAAAGTTCATTTTACAGCTGTCGGTATCTTCTAACACACTGCATTAAGGAGAAATGAAGACCATGTCCAAGTTATTCAGACAGTCAAATCATTAAAAGTTGAATACAATTATTCTTTGTACATTAGGCTTGTTGGTTATCTGATAGGGCAAAGGTGACTGATTTATGGCAGGAAGGAAATATTTACTCTTGCCTTTCTCCATGTGAGGCAGGATGACCCAGATTACAGATTCATACTTCAAGCTATCTGGAAAGTGTTTTGGTCTTTGATATTTTTAAAATAGTTAGTTCCCCTATTCCTTCTGATTGTGTGCCGCATTAGGTACATCTGCTTTTTGAGCTGACTGGCAGTTAACAAGATGAATTGCCAAACACAGTATGCACAATTTTAAAAAGGAGCAGGAATCACAGTTCTAAGGAGATGAAATTAAACATTTATGAATATTCTTTAAATCATTCCTTCTTGCTATAAATCATTGGTGTTTGGGGACTGCCCATAACTAGACACTTTTAAATTCTGACTGAACCATCAGCACAGAATTCTGTCTCAAAAATGCTTTGAATTCATTGTTTAAATTTGGAAAGACATAACCCCCCCCCCCCTTCCCCATCTCAACTGAGTGATATCAACGAGGAAGCTGGGCTAGTGTGGGATATTGCAGTAAAATGCTTCTTCTTGAACAGCTGCAATGCCAGTGACAAAGATATTCTCACAAAGTTAAGAGGTAGAGAGGTCTAGATTTTTGATCCACTGACAATTGCTCTTTTAAGCAGTTTTTATAAGAATGATTTTCAACTTTGGAAATCAAGTGGTGAGGACTGGAACTGGAACTGACCTTTTTGTAGTTATGTTTATTTATATAGTTGGAAAGTGCAAGTATACATCTGTTATCTCAACAACCATAGCTTTGTGTTGGGGACCATTTAAAAAGGCTCATGAATCCCCAGTTATTGTCCACCAACTGCATTCAATTAAACATAGGGTCATAGAATCTTAGAGTCCTACCACATGGAGAGAGGCCCTGTGGCTCAAACTGGTCCATGCTGACCAAAAATGTCCATTCACGTAACCCCATTTCTCTGCACTCGCCCAAGTCCTCCTAATCCTTTCCCACCCATGTATTTGTCCAAATGCCTTTTCAATGTTGTTAATGTACCCACCCCCAACCACTTCCACTAGCAACTCATCGCATATGCATATCACATTCTGTGAAAAACTGTTGCCCCTCGGGCTTCCTTTTATTGTTTCCCATTTAACCTTAAACGGATGCCCTCTAGTCCTTGATTCCCCAACCCTGGGAAAAAGACTGAGTGCATTCACCCTACCCATGCCTCTCATGATCTTATACACTTCTATAAGATCCCTCTTCAGTCTACTACACTCTAAAGAAAAAAGTCCTACTTCAGACTGTTGACATAGAACATAGAAGAATACAGCACAGTACAGGCCCTTTGGCCCTCGATGTTACGCCGATCCAAGCCCACCTACCCTACACTAGCCCACTATCCTCCATATGCCTATCCAATGCCCGCTTAAATGCCCATAAAAAGGGAGAGTCCACCACTGCTACTGGCAGGGCATTCCATGAACTCACGACTCGCTGAGTAAAGAACCTACCCCTAACATCTGTCCTATACCTACCACCCCTTAATTTAAAGCTATGCCCCCTCGTAATAGCTGACTCCATACGTGGAAAAAAGTTCTCATGGTCAACCCTATCTAAACCCCTAATCATCTTGTACACCTCTATCAAGTCACCCCTAAACCTTCTTTTCTCCAATGAAAACAACCCCAAGTGCCTCAGCCTTTCCTCATACGATCTTCCTACCATACCAGGCAACATCCTGGTAAACCTCCTCTGCACCCGTTCCAGTGCCTCCACATCCTTCCTATAGTATGGCGACCAAAACTGCACACAATACTCCAGATGCGGCCGCACCAGAGTCTTATACAACTGCAACATGATCTCTGGACTCCGGAACTCAATTCCTCTACCAATAAAAGCCAGTATGCCATATGCCTTCTTCACCGCACTATTTACCTGGGTGACAACTTTCAAAGATCTGTGTACATGGACACCATGATCCCTCTGCTCATCCACACTACCAAGTATCCGACCATTGGCCCAGTACCCCATCTTTTTGTTACTCTTACCAAAGTGAATCACCTCACACTTAGCTACATTGAACTCCATTTGCCACCTTTGTGCCCAGTTCTGCAACTTATCTATATCCCGCTGTAACCTGCCACATCCTTCCTCACTGTCAACAACTCCTCCGACTTTTGTATCATCCGCAAACTTGCTCACCTATCCTTCTAGCCCCTCCTCCAGGTCATTTATAAAAATGACAAACAGCAATGGTCCCAAAACAGATCCTTGTGGAACACCGCTAGTAACGGCACTCCAAGATGAACCTTTACCATCAACTACTACCCTCTGTCTTCTTCCAGCCAGCCAATTCCTAATCCAAACCTCCAACTCACCCTCAATGCCATACCTCCGTATTTTTTGAAGTAGCCTACCATGGGGAACCTTATCAAACGCCTTACTAAAATCCATATACACCACATCTACCGCTTTCCCCTCGTCCACCTCCTTAGTCACCTTCTCAAAGAATTCAATAAGGTTTGTGAGGCACGACCTGCCCTTCACAAAACCATGCTGACTATCCTTGATCACATTATTCCTATCCAGATGTTCATAAATCCTATCCCTTACAATTCTCTCTAAGAGCTGGAAATATGTTGCTGGAAAAGCGCAGCAGGTCAGGCAGCATCCAGGGAACAGGAGAATCAACGTTTCGGGCATAAGCCCTTCTTCAGGAAGCCCTTCTTCATTCCTGAAGAAGGGCTTATGCCCGAAACGTCGATTCTCCTGTTCCCTGGATGCTGCCTGACCTGCTGCGCTTTTCCAGCAACACATTTCCAGCTCTGATCTCCAGCATCTGCAGACCTCACTTTCTCCTCAAAGAATTCTCTCTAAGACTTTGCCCACAACAGAAGTGAGACTCACCAGCCTATAGTTACTCGGGTTATCCCTACTCCCCTTCTTGAACAAGGGAACCACATTTGCTAGCCTCCAGTCTTCTGGCACTACTCCTGTAGACAAACGAGGACATAAAAATCAAGGCCAATGGCTCTGCAATCTCCTCCCTTGCTTCCTAGAGAATCCTAGGATAAATGCCATCAGGCCCAGGGGACTTATCTAATTTCACCCTTTCCAGAATTTCCAACACCTCTTCCCAACATACCTCAAAGCCATTCATTCTACTTAATTGTGACTCAGTATTCACATCGGCAACAATGTCCTGTTCCTGAGTGAATACTGACGAAAAGTATTCATTCAGTGTCTCCCCAATCTCTTCAGCCTCCACACGCAACTCCCCACTACTATCCTTGACTGGACCTATTCCTACCCTAGTCGTTCTTTTATTCCTGACATACCTATAGAAAGCCTTAGGGTTTTCCCTAATGCTACCAACTAAGGACCTTTCATGCCCCCTCCTTGCTGCTCTTTGCTCTCTCTTCAGGTCCTTCCTGGCTACCTTATAACTCACAATCGCCCCAATTGAACCTTCACGCCTCATCTTTACATAGGCCACCCTCTTCCATTTAACAAGGGATTCCAATTCCTTATTAAACCACGGCTCCCTCACACGACCCTTTCCTCCCTGCCTGACAGGTACATACTTATCAAGGACACTCAATAGTTGCTCCTTGAACAAGCTCCACATATCAATTACGCCCTTGCCTTGAAGCCTACTTTTCCAAGCCACGCATCCTAAGTCATGCCTCACCGCATCATAATTTCCCTGCCCCCAGCTATAACTCTTGCCCTGCAGTGCACACTTATCCCTCTCCATCACTAGAGTAAAAGTCACCGAATTGTGGTCACTGTCCCCAAAGTGCTCACCTACCTCTAATTCTAACACCTGGCCTGGTTCGTTACCCAGAACCAAATCCAGTATGGCCTCACCTCTTGTTGGCCTATCTACATATTGTGTCAGGAAACCCTCCTGCACACATTGGACAAACACCGACCCATCTAACGAACTAGAGCTATAGCTTTCCCAATCAATATCAGGAAAGTTAAAGTCCCCCATAACAACCACCCTATTACTTTCACTCTTCTCCTGAATCATCCTTGCAATCCTTTCTTCTACGTTTCTAGGATTATTAGGAGGCCTATAAAAAAACTCCTAACAGGGTGACCTCACCTTTCCTATTCCTAACCTCAGCCCAAACTACCTCAGATGGCGAGTCTTCATCCATCGTCCTTTCCACCGCTGTAATACGATCTTTGACAAGCAATGCCACACCTCCCCCTCTTTTACAACATCCTTGTAAATTTCTTCTGCACTCTTTCCAGTTTAATAACATTCTTCCTAAACAAGATGATCAAAACTGAACACAATACTCCAAGTGCGGCCTCACCAACATCCTGTATAACTTTAACATAACTTCCCAACTTCTATACTCAGTGCCCTGATTGATGAAGGCCAGTGTGCTAAAAGCCTTTTTCACTGTCCTCTTTCAGAGAGCCATAAACCTGAACTCCAAGATCCCTCCGCTTCACTATATCCTTAAAGCCCTACCATTTACCATGAAACTCCTACCTCGATGTGACTTTACAAAATGCAAGACCTCATACTTATCTACGTTAAACTCTATTTGTCATTTCTCGGCCCATTTTCCCAACTTATCAAGTTCCTACTGCACTTTCTGATAACCTTCCTCACTGTCCACAATACCACCTGTTTTAGTGTCATCTGCAAGCTTACTAATCATGCCTTGTACATTCTCATTCAAATCTTTGATATAAATAACAAGAAGCAATAGGTCCAGCACCATCCCCTGAGGCACTCACTAGTCACAGGCCTCCAGTCCCTCACGCTTGCTTTCACTACTACCCTCTGCTTCCTACCATCAAGCCAATTGTGTATCTAATTTGCCAGCTCACTCTGGATTCCATGCAATCTAACCTTCCACAGCATCCTACCATGTGGAACCTTATCAAGGGCCTTACTGAAATCCATATGGACTGTGGGGTGGCTCAGTGGTTAGCATTGCTGCCTCACATCACCAAGGTCCCAGGTTCGATTCCAGCCTTGGGTGACTGTCTGTGTGGAATTTGTACATTCTCCCCGTGACTGGATGGGTTTCCTTTGGGTGCTCCAGTTTCCTACCACAGTCTAAAGATGTGCGAGTCAGGTGAATTGGCCATGGTAAATTGCCCATAGTGTTAGGTGCATTAGTTGGAGGGAAATCGGTCTGGGTAGGTTACTCTTCGGAGGGTCAGTGTGGATTAGTTGGGCCAAAGGGCCTGTTTCCACACCGTGGGGAATCTAATCTAATCTATGTCTACAGCCCTGGCCTCGTCAACCTTCATGTTCACTTTATCAAACAACTCAACAAATTTGTGAGGCATGATCTGCCACGCACAAAGCCATGCTGACTACTCCAAATCAAACCCTGTCTTTCCAAATGCACGTATATCTTCTCAAGTAACTTACCCACCACAGATGTTAGGCTTACTGGTCTATAGTTCCCAAGCTTTTCTTTGCAGCCTTTCTTGAATATGGGCACAACTTTTGCTACCCTCCAGTCTTCCCTAACCTCACCCGTGGCTAACTATGATGCAAATATATCAGCCAGGGCCCCCGCAATTTCTTCACTGGCCTCTTGCAGTGTTCTTGGATATGTCTTGTCGGGACCAGGAGATTTATTCCACCTTCATAAATTCTAATATATCGAACACCACCTCTACTGTGATATGGACTGTTCCCAAGTTCCTAAGTCATTATGTCTTTCTCCATGGTAAACACAGAGGAAAAATATTCATTGAGGATCTTGCCCATCTTGTACATGTCCACTTTTGTCTTTGAGGTATCCTATTTTCTCTCTAGTTAATCTTTTTCCTCTAATATACTGAAAGAACCTCTTTGGATTCACCCTAATCTTCTCAGCCAAGGCTATCTCATGCCCCCTTTTCACCCTCCGGTTTTGTTCTTCAATAAGCTCCTGTATGCCCCATATCCCTCCAGGGATTCCCTTGATCTCAGCTGCCTGTACCTGAGCCATCACTCCTTTTTTCTGATAACCCCTTTCTCCTTAAATAATAATTATGGCTAATGCATGCACTCGAATTTGCAAAGCAAACTGAATTGTAAACTTCAATATTCTGTGCAAAGTATTACATGCAAGGTGATCCACCTATAGGACCCCTAATAATTTTGTTGATGATAACTTATGTTCACCTACTTAATTTTAGATATTTACTTTTTTCTTTAGATTTTGTTTCAACCCAGCAGGGCAATCTCCAACCTTTTCTCACACTCGTTTTGAGGTGCATTCCATACTATATGATTAACTACATAAACTTGAATGGGTCGACTATCCTTCACACAGCGGTTATACTGAGTCTCTCTTAAAATATTTGAATAATAGAGTCCTGTTCCACTGCCTTTACAGGATTGAAGGTTTCAACAGCAAAAATACACTTCACAGCTTTTTTTATAATCTTGTTAGCTTTCCAAACTAAAATACAAGATCCCAGATGATCAGATCACTTTAGAAAAGGACATGCACACCATTTCAGGTTTGCAATAGCATCACAGACTAGATTAGATTCATTACAGTGTGAAAACAGGCCCTTCAAGTCCACACCGACCCTCTGAAAAGTAACCCACCCAGACCCATTTCCCTCTGACTAGTGCACCTAACGCTATGGGCAATTTAGCATGGCCAATTCACCTGACCTGCACATCTTTGGACTGTGGGAGCAAACCCACACAGACACAGACACAGGGAGAATGTGCACTCCACACAGTCCGGTGCCCAAGGCTAGAATTGAACCGGGGACCCTGTTACGGTGAGGCAGCAGTGCTAACCACTAAGCCACCATGCTGCCCCAGATGGTGCAGAGCATTGTGAGCTGTTTTCTTTCAAAGGAAATATGCTGCAAGTATCTACATTAGATTACTAGTCAGAAAGATGAAGATGTATAGCAACAATGTGGGGTAGGTTGTTGGGTTCAGTCTGGAATCTATGTGTGGGGCAGTGCAGTGTCAGCTCCAACAGTGGAGGTGGGCTGAGATGGGGGCGGATGGAGATTTTGATGGAGGGAGTGAAAGCAATCAGGCTCCAGCATATCGTACAGGGTCGTGTTATGTTTTGCAGGGTTAGTGAGATAGGTCGCTGTGAGGTGTTAGGTCAGGGTCTGAGTGGTGGGTGTGTCAGGTCAGCATGAAGACAGGTTAATAGTTATTCATGACTTACACTGTGTACAGAAATTATCGCTCTAACTTCTCCAGAATAAGCTGTTTATTTAATTTCTTCAGAACCATCCGAAATCTCATTTAGAAAGGGTCAGATGTCCGGGAATTGCAAACTCAATGCCCAAAATTCAATTTTCCCCAGGCTCTTTGCAGCTCCTGTGTGCAGCGATGGGGATTCCGCAGGCTCTCCATGTTTAACCCCTGGCTCTCCATTATCTTTTTGAGGTGACTAAGTAAAATTGGTTGGATAGGAGTGGCACATTCTAAATAGGATTGTTGATTCCAAGTTATTTCAGATTAGCTCAAGATCTAAACAAATGTACTTAAAGTGTCATCATCTGACTTTCAAGTTTAAATTTCATCCTAATCTAAAAAATAACATCGTCCGCAAATTCCATTGTTCCTCTACTTTGAAATCGCAAGCATGGATTACGAAAATACCTCACACTTTCTTTTACAGCATCAGTAAAATAATGGATTGCCTTCAATCTATTCAATCTTCAATCTATCACAACCTATTTTCAGCAAAGTAGGCCTCAAGGGAAAATTCCATTCACTGGAAGCATCATTCAGGTTGTGGGGACAGTTGTTTAGTTTCCATAATTTGCGCTTTGACTTTGCTGCTTTCTTGAGCAGTTTCTGAAATATTTCTCTGAAAAGTATCCTCACTCAGTCCTGTATGTTTTTTATGTTAATTAATCTCCATATCGAGAAAAGCTGAAAAGATTTTCCAGTGTGTAAGAGTCCACTTTGTTTATCACCCTGTATCACCCACACTCTCTTCAAAACCCTAACATCTAGCTAAGAATTAAATAAAGCTAGAATACATTGAGGCAGGGGCAGGTTTTGCCTTTTAAATTTTTATAGGGTAACTGGGATTTTCTTTAATGCACTGACCAAACGTCCACTCATTCCAGGTGGGAATTGCTCTGACTGGCAGAAATTTGAAGGAATTTGAGGCCACCTTCCAAAGGCAGAAGTGGGCATCAACTGATATGTTGCCATGTAAGTATCAATCACAATTGCATTGCCAGCAGGAGCTGAACTAGATTCAACCACAAGTGTAGAATTGAGGCTACAATAGTACATTCCCATCTCCAGGCATTGGCTACATTCAGCCAACTCCATAGCAATACTGAGTGTTACAAGTGAGCTGGATTTGCTTTCTCCTCTGGGATTTAAATTGTGCAACTTACTCAAATGAAACATCCTTTCTTTGAAAAACAGAATAAGCAATTTTGTCTAATTTCCAATTTTGCTAAAACAAGTTAGAAGTTTCAGTAATGCTAAAAATATTTATTGTGTTTAGAACGTCCAACATAGTGTTATAAATCATTCTGGATAAAGCCCAAAACCATTTGAATAAAGCCACAAGTTAGATGGTGTTTATTTAGACATTTATATGAGATCACTCCTAACCCAACTCCAGAAATAAAGGCCCAGTGTGTTTAATCTGTTGTCAAAGGATAACCACTCTGTCTAAGAAATTAACTCTGGTGAATCTTTATGAATCACAAGAACTATCATCCAAGTTTAGCAGATAATCGGGAAACAAGTGGAATGTCGGCCTTTTGTTAGTTAATTACTCTCTGTTATAGTTTAAGAAATAAAGTTGTTAATTTTTACTTTAAATCGTTCTTGGCCTCTTGAATTTTCACAGACTACTGCATGGGATAAATCCTTTCTGTGTTGCTGGTTTTAAATTTAGCAGGAGGGTTTACCCCGTGTCATAACAATCCATTCCTTGCATGTTAATTTGCTCATCTAAAAGTCCCTTAAATGCCCTTATAATAACTGCCTCAACCCTCACCCGGCAGTGCATTCCAGACTCCTACCATGCTCTGTGTAAAACACTTGCCCCCTCACATCTCCTTTGAACTTTCCTTTCACCTTAAATGCATGCCCCCAGTATTAGAGAGAGAATGTTATCATTGCACCATGACATCAAGCATTCTATCTCCTTCCTCCATTCTGACTTATTGTTGTTTGATATCCAGCCTCATACAGTGGTGTTGTCAGCAAAATTATAGATGGCATTTATACAGAATTTGGCTACACGGTCATGAGTATACAGCAAGTACAATAGGGGGCTGAGATTTTTTAAAATTCATTTGTGAGACTTGGGTGTCGCTGGCTGGCCAGCATTGATCGCCCATCGGTATTTGCCCTTAAAAAGGTGGTGGTGAGCTGCCTTCTTGAATCACTATGGTCCACTTGCTGTGGATTGACGCACAATGCCGGTAGGGAGGGAATTCCAGGATTTTGACCCAATGACTGTGAAGGAACGGCAGTATATTTCCAAGTCAAGGTGGTGAGTGGCTTGGAGGGGAACTTGAAGGTAGTGATGTTCCCAAGTACCTGCTGCCCTTGTCCTTCGAGGTGGAAGTGGTCATGGTTTTGGAAAATGCTGTCTAAGGCTCTTTGGTGAATTTCTGCAGTCCACCATGTAGATAGTACACTCTGCTGCTACTGAGCGCCGGTGGTGGAGGGCTTGAATGCTTTTGGATGTGGCACTCATAAAATGGGTTGCTTTGTCTTGGGTAGTGTCAAGCTTCTTAAGTGTTGTTAGAGCTGCACTCATCCAGGCAATTGAGGAATATTCCATCACATTCCAGACTTGTGCCTTGTAGAGGTGGATAGACTTTGGGGTGTCAGGAGGTGAGTTACTCACTGCAGTATCCTTAGTCTCTGACCTGCTCTTGTAGCCACTGTGTTTATGTGGTGAATTGAGTTACTGGTCAATAGTAACTGCAAGGATGTTGACAGTGGGGGATTCAGTGATGGTAATACCGTTGAATGTCAAGGAGTGGTGGCTCGAGTGTCTCTTATTGGTGATGGTCATTGCCTGGCATTTGTGTGGCATGAATGTTACTTACCACTTGTCACCCCAAGCCTGGATATTGTCCAGATCTTGTTGCATTTGAGCATGGACTGCTTCAGTATCTGAGGAGTCACAAATGGGCTGAACAATGTGCAATCATCAAAGAACATCCCCACTTCTGACCTTATGACAGAGGGAAGCATCTGAAAATTGTTGGGCCTGGGACACTACTCTGAGTGACTCCTGCAGAGATGTCCTGGACCTGAGATGAATGACCCTCCACAACCACAACCATCTTCCTTTATTCCAGGTATGACTCTAACCAGTGGAGTGTTTGCCCCCTTGTTCAACTTGGAGGAGTACTGATTCATCAGCCAAAGGAGGATGGTATGTGTTAACCAGTAAGTTGTTTCCTTGCCCATGTTTAACCTGAAGCCATGAGACTTTATTGCGCCCGGAATCGATGTCAAGGCCTCCCAGGGCAACTCCCTCCGGACTGTATGCCACTGTGCCACTACCTCAGACACTACCTGTGTCTGTCCTGCCAGTGGGACAGGAAATATCCAGGGATATAATGGTGGTGTCTGGGTGTTATCTGTAAGGTATGATTCCGTAAGAATGACTGTGTCAGGCTGTTGATTGACAAACTGTGAGACAGCTCTCCCAATTTCGGCACTAGCCCCCAGATGTTGGTAAGGAGGACTTTGCATGGTCGACAAGGGCTGCTTGTGTTTTTGCCGTTGTCTTTTCTGGTTCCAAGGTTGATGCCAGGTGGTCCATCCAGTTTCATTTCTTTGTTGTGACTTTCTAGTGATTGATACAATTGAGAGACTTGCTAGGCCATTTCAGAGGGTAGTTAAGAGTCAACCAGATTGCTATGGCACTGGAGTCACATGTAGGCCAGGCCAGGTAAGGATAGTGGATTTCCTTCCCTAAAGGACATCAGTGAACCAGATGGGTTTTTCTGACAATAGACAATGGTTTCATGGTCATCAGTCGACTCTTAATTCCAGATCTTTGTTTATTGAATTCAAAGGATTCTGGGTAATCCAAGATGGAGGACAGGAAACATTTCTGGCTGTAACAGCTGCTACTTTTTTGAGGCATTTCAGGTGCTAGAGGTGATTTCCTCGACTGTTTATATGCTGTTGCATTGTTTTGGAACTTCGGAAAAAAAAAGTCAAAACAACCGCAGCTTTAAAACAAAGGAAGCACATGGGGAGTCATTGTGGGAGGGAGAGAGAGAGAACCGGCACAGTTACTGCCTTTGCTGTTTGAATTCGTGTATTGCTGGACATCGGGGTGTATCTAGGAAAATTAACAAACAGTGAAATTCACAACTGATCTTGGAGGAACTGTTGGGCGAAGTTCACAGCACAGAATCAGATAAGTTAATCGTTGTTTTAAGTGTGGCCTACAGAGAATCTGCAGTAGTGAGAAGAATAGGGTCTTTCTTGATTATATGTTTTTTTAAGATATGTCTCTTGATTAAACTTAAAATATAAGACATAACTATAAATTTAACATGGGGCAGTGTTTGTAGAGGAATAAGACAGTGTTATTTTCTGGGTCTGTAGATTGTGAAGGAGCAAAAATGGCCTTTAATAAAGTGATAAATACTTCTTGTCAGATGTGGGAGTTTAAAGAGGGTTTATGGGTTACTGTGGACTATATCTGCTATAAATGCTGTTGGCTGCGAATCTTATTGGATTGAATGGATGGGTTGGAAAGACAGTTAGAAATAATGAGGAATTTGCAACAGCAACAGTATGTAATGGATGGCGGTTATAGGAATGGGGAATGTTTCAGATACAGTCACATAGATGGGAAAACTCCAGGAAAGGTAAGAGAGATAGGCAGCTAGTGCAGGAGTCTGTTGTGGATATACCCAATTCGAACAGGTATGCTGTTTTGGAAAATATAGGGGGTGATGGATTCTCAGGGGAATGCAGCACGAACAGCCAAGTTTCTGGTATTGAGACTGGCTCTAATGCAATGAGGGGTATGTCGGGTTCCAAGAGATCAATTGTGTTAGGGGATTCTGTAGTCTGAGGTACAGACAGACATTTCTGTGGCCAGCAGCGAAAAAGCAGAATGGTGTGTTGCTTCCCTGGTACCAGGATCAAGGATGTCTCAGAGAAGGCGCAGAATGTTCTCACGGGGGAGAGGGGCAGCAAGAGGTCATTGTCCACATTGGAACCAATGCCATAGGAAGGGAAAAGGTTGAGATTCTGAAGGGAGATTACAGAGAGTTAGGCAGAAATTTAAAAAGGAGGTCTTCAAGAGTAGTAATATCTGGATTACTCTCGGTGCTACGAGCTAGTGAGGGCAGGAATAGGAGTATAGAGCAGATGAATGCATGGCTGAGGAGCTGGTGTATGGGAGAAGGATTCACATTTTTGTATCATTGGAATCTCTTTTGGGGCAGACGTGACCTGTACAAGAAGGACGGATTGCACCTAAACTGGAAGGGGAATAATATACTGGCAGGGAGATTTGCTAGAGCTACTCGGGAGGATTTAAACTAATAAGGTGGGGGAGTGGGACACAGGGAGATAGTGAGAAAGAGATCAATCTGAGACTGGTACAGTTGGGAAAAGAAGCGAGTTAAACAGTCAGGGTAGGCTGGGACAAGGTAGGACTAATAAATTAAACTGCATTTATTTCAATGCAAGGAGCCTAACAGGAAAGGCAGATGAACTCAAGTCATGGTTAGGAACATGGGACTGGGATATCATAGCAATTACAGAAACATGGCTCAGGGATGGGCAGGGCTGGCAGCTTAATGTTCCAGGATACAAATGCTACAGGAAGGATAGAAAGGGAGGCAAGAGAGGAGAGGGGGTGGCATTTTTGATAAGGGATAGCATTACAGCTGTGCTGAGGGAGGATATTCCTGGAAATACATCAAGGGAAGTTATTTGGGTGGAACTGAGAAATAAGAAAGGGATGATCACCTTATTGGGATTGTATTATAGACCCCCTAATAGTCAGAGGGAAATTGAGAAACAAACTTCTAAGGAGATCTGAACTATCTGTAAGAATAGTAGGTTAGTTATGGTAGGGGAGTTTAACTTTCCAAACATAGACTGGGACTACCATAGTGTTAAGGGTTTCGATGGGGAGGTATTTGTTAAGTGTGTATAAGACAATTTTCTGATTCAGTATGTGGATGTACCTACTAGAGAAGGTGCAAAACCTGACCTACTCTTGGGAAATACGGCAGGGCAGGTGACTGAGGTGTCAGTTGGGGAGCACTTTGGGCCAGTGACCATAATTCTATTAGATCTAAAATAATGATGGAAAAGGATAGACCAGATCTAAAAGTTGAAGGTCTAAATTGGAGAAAGGCCAATTTTGACAGTATTAGGCAAGAACTTTCGAAAGCTGATTGGAGGCAGATGTTCGCAGGTAAATATATGGCTGAAAAATGGGAAGCCTTCAGAAATGAGATAACGAGAATCGAGAGAAAGTATATTCCTGCTAGGGTGAAAGGAAAGGCTGGTAGGTATAGGGAATGCTGGATGAATAAAGAAATTGAGGGGTTGGTAAGGAAAAGAAGGAAGCATATGTAAGGTATAGACAGGATAGATCGAGTGAATCCTTAGAAGAGTACAAAGGAAGTAGGAGTATACTTAAGAGGGAAATCAGGAGGGCAAAAAGTGGACATGAGATAGTTTTGGCAAATAGAATTAAGGAGGATCTAAAGAGTTTTTACAATATATTAAGGACAAAAGGGTAATTAGGGAGAGAATAGGGCCCCTCAAAGATCAGCATGGCGACCTTTGTGTGGAGCCACAGAAAATGGGGAAGATACTAAATGAGTATTTTGCATCAGTATTTACTGTGAAGAAGGATATGGAAGATATACACTGTAGGGAAATAGATGGTGACACCTTGCAAAATGTCCATATTACAAAGGAGGAAGTGCTGGATGTTTTGAAATGGGTAAAGGTTGGTAAATCCCCAGGACCTGATCAGGTGTACCCGAGAACGCTGTGTGAAGCTAGAGAATGATAGCTGGGCCTCTTGCTGACATATTTGTATCATCAATAGTCACAGATGAGGTGCCAGAAGACTCGAGGTTGGATAACATGGTGCCACTGTTTCAGAAGGCTGGTAAGGACAAGCCATGGAACTATAGACCAGTGAGCCTGACCTCAGTGGTGTTCAAGGGAATCCTGAGGGACAGGATGTACATGTATTTGGAAAGGCAAGGACTGATTAGGGATATTGAATATGGTTTTGTGTGTGGAAAATCATGCCTCACAAAATTGATTGAGTTTTTTTGAGGAATAACAAAGAGGATTGATGAGAGCAGAGCTGTGGATGTGATCTATATGGACTTCAGTAAGGCGTTTGACCATGGGAGACTGATTAGCAAGGTTAGATCTCATGGAGTAAAGGGAGAACTAGCTATTTGGATACAGAACTGGCTCAAAGGTAGAAGACAGAGGGTAGTAGCGGAGGGTTGTTTTTCAGACTGGAGGCCTGTGACCAGTGGAGTGCCACAAGGATCAGTGCTGGGTCCTCTACTTTTTGTCATTTACATAAATGATTTGGATGCAAGCATAAGAGGTACAGTTAGTAAGTTTGTGGATGACACCAAAATTGGAGGTGTAGTGGACAGCGAATGAGGGTTACCTCAGATTACAACAGGATCTTAACCAGATGGGCCAATGGGCTGAGAAGTGGCAGATGGAGTTTAATTCAGATAAATGAGAGATGCTGCATTTTGGGAAAGCAAATCTTAGCAGGACTTATACACTTAATGGTAAGGTCCTAGGGAGTGTTGCTGAACAAAGAGACCTTGGAGTGCAGGTTCATAGCTCCTTGAAAGTGGAGTCGCAGGTAGATAGGATAGTGAAGAATGTGTTTGGTATGCTTTCCTTTATTGGTCAGAGTATTGAGTACAGGAGTTGGGAGGTCATGTTGCGGCTGTACAGGACATTGGTTAGGCCACTATTGGAATATTGCATGCAATTTTGGTCTCCTTCCTATCAGAAAGATGTTGTAAAACTTGAATGGGTTCAGAAAAGATTTACAAGGATGTTGTCAGGGTTGGAGGATTTGAGCTACAGGGAGAGGCTGAACAGGCTGGGGCTGTTTTCCCTGGAGCGTTGGAGGCTGAGGGGTGACCTTATAGAGGTTTACAAAATTATGAGGGGCATGGATAGGATAAATAGACAAAGTCTTTTCCCTGGGGTCGGGGAATCCAGAACTAGAGGGCATAGGTTTAGGATGAGAGGGGAAAGATATAAAAGAGACCCAAGGGGCTACTTTTTCACGCAGAAGATGGTACATGTGTGGAATGAGCTGCCAGAGGATGTGATGGAGGCTGGTACAATTGCAACATTTAAGAGGCATTTGGATGGGTATATGAATAGTAAGGGTTTGAAGGGATATGGGCCGGTTGCTGGCAGGTGGGACTAGATTGGGTTGGGATATTTGGTCGACATGGACAGGTTGGACTGAAGGGTCTGTTTCCATGCTGTACATCTCTATGACTCTAAGTGGTAACTGAACCAACTACTCCTTATTAGGAACCAAAGTTGTGCCCTTAATCTGTAAAGTTCCCCGGTATAGGTTCTCAGTCTAACAGAGATCTTTTGTAAACTTAAGAGCTAGAGTCTAGAGCAAATTTTGTTAAAGACTAGTTCTGCGATCACTGAAACAGCTGAACAAGTATTGACCTCCATTAGAATTTGTTGACCATTTAACCAGATGTTTATTTTGTTTGGTTCTGATTTGGATGTTGCGAGGCAACTAACTGTTCCAAACTAGATGTAGGTGGACTTTCCAAGCTGTGCACTCTCCTGGACACTGGACACTGAGTTCTCTTACTCAATTTTGGTCTAGTGGGACTCTTTTGCTGTCTCAAGTTTGCACACCGGCAGCAACTACAGTGGCTTGCTAACCCAGATCCTGAAGAAAGTTCTAGCCATTTGGCTGAGGCTTAGTCTTATTTTGAGGTTTTGCTGTGGGCTGACCTACTGTTGGTCTGTACAGGATATGTCCTGAGTGAACCTATGCAATTACCCAAGCTCAGTCGGACTGGCAAGGGAGTCCATGTCTATCAGAAAAAGCCAGTTCTCGTGCCTGTTTGAAATCCAGCTGTGCATCATTAATCCCACATATCAAACAGTCTCCCAGCATCCCATTCAAAGTTAAATCAAAGTCTCATGCCTCTGGCAGTCATCATAACCCAGTCAAACATCCTGATATGGATTCCCCTTGTTCTCAAACGGTTGAGTAAAGATGATACCGTCTCAGAATTAGAGGAGGCTTGGGTCCTATTATTCCTTAACTAAATCTATCAACGCTTGAAAAGTTTTAGTATCTGGTGCCTCAGGCTCATAATAACTGAAAAAGGCTGCAAGTCCACAAGCTATCAGGAGAATTACTTGTTGCTTTTCATCTGCCCCAATGTTGTTTGCCTGGAAAAGATAATGCATTCTTTCCACGTACTGGGTCTAGTCTTCAATGGCAAGATTGATTGCGTCAAGTTTCCAAATAACAGCATGATGCCTTGATTACCCAAACTCAAAGACAACTGTTGTGAGCAAATTTTTTCAGGAGTGTGCTTTTCACTCATTGTCACTGAATTAACCCTACAGAGGTCAGTAGGGCAGCACAGTGGCGTAGTTGTTAGCACTGCTGACACACAGTGTCAGGGACCCAGGTTCGATTCTAACCTCGGCTGACTGTGTGGAGTTTGCACATTCTCCCTATGTCTGTGTGAGTTTCCTCCCACAATCCAAAAATGTACAGGTTAGGTGAATTGGCCAAGCTAAATTGCCCATAATGTGTAGGCGAGGTGTATCAATCAAGGGTAAATATGGGGTAGGGAAATGGGTCTGGGTGGATTACTGTTTGGACGGTCAGTGTGGAAGTGTTGGGCTGAAGGGCCTAATTTCAAACTGTAGGGATTCTAAGTTATTCCATCACCAAGTCACTCTGTACTTACGTGTGGAGAGTCTTTGACACTGATCTAGCTCTCTTAGAGTGAACAGGATGTCTGAAATTCCTGTTTTTGTCTCAGCCAGGGCTACCTGATTGGAGCAGATTATTAGCCCCAATCTGAAGCACATCCCTCCCTGATGTGCTCAATGTTTTTTATGCTTGGTTTGAGCAGAATGTCAGTGACATAGTGTCACCTGCCCTGACAGCCGTGGGCACACCTTTTCTTTTTGTCAACATAGTAGATGTCAGATCGGTCTTCCTGAGAGTGGACCTGAGGAAAACGACTGGCCCAGATGGAGTCCTCAACCATGCACTTAGATCCAACAAATGGAGGTATTCGCTGACATCTTCAACCACTGCTTGCTACAATCTGAAGTTTCCATCTGCTCCAAGAAGACCACTATCATCCCAGTATCAAAACAAACACATGCAACTTGCCTCAAGAACTACCGCCCAGTGTCACTGACCATAACCATGAAGTGCTTCAAGAGGCTGGTCATGGCCCACATCAACTCTAGCTTCTCAGCCTGCACCGATCCCCTGTGGTTCAGTGGTTAGCATTGTTGTCTCACAGTGCCAGGGATCTGGGTTTGATTCCAGCCACAGCTGACAGCCTGTGTGGAGTTTGCATGATCTCTTGTGTCTCTGTGGGTTTACATTGGGTGGCCTGGTTTCCTCCCACAGTCCAAAGATGTGCAGATTAGGTGGACTTACCCATGTTAAATTACCCATAGTATTCAGCAATGTGGAGGTCAGGTACATTAGCCATGGGACATGCAAGGGTACAGGGATGGTACTGTGTGAGATGCTCTTCGGAGCGTTGGTGTGGACCTATTGGACTGAATGGCCGTTTACACACTATGTGGATTCTATTAATATGCCTACTGGCAAAATAGGAGACCAGCCATTTCCCTAGACCTACACTCATGCCTGGAACATCTGGATAACAAGGACACCTACATCAGGCTCCTAGTCATTGACTATAGCTCCATCTACAACACCATAATTCTAAAAAGACTAATCTCAAAGATCCGAGACCTAGATTTTGGCTCCGTCCTCTGCAACTGGATCCTTAGCTTTCTGACCCACAGACTTCAGTGAAGATAGACCATAGCACCTCTTCCATGATAATCCTCAACACTGGCACCCTGCAAGAAAGCCTCGTGATATTATTGCTCGACTCTTAATCCAGAAACAGAGAATAATGTTCTGGGAATCAAGGTTCGAATCCTGTCATGGCAGATGGTAGAATTTAGAGTCATAGAGTCATAGAGATGTAAAGCATGGAAACAGACCTTCGGTCCAACCCGTCCATGCCGACCAGATATCCCAACCCAATAAAGTCCCACCTGCCAGCAACCGGCCTATATCCCTCCAAACCCTTCCTATTCATATACCCATCCAAATGCCTCTTAAATGTTGCAATTGTACCAGTCTTCACCACATCCTCTGGCAGCTCATTTCCATACACGTACCACTGCACCTCCTATTTTGGTGTCATCCACAAACTTACTAACTGTATCTCCTTTGCTCGTATCCAAATCATTTATGTAAATGACAAAAAGTAGAGGACCCAGCACCGATCCTTGTGTCACTCCACTGGTCACAGGCCTCCAGTCTGAAAAACAACCCTCCACCACCACCCTCTGTCTTCTATCTTTGAGCCAGTTCTGTATCCAAATGGCTAGTTCTCCCTTTATTCCATGAGATCTAACCTTGCTAATCAGTCTCCCATGGGGAACCTTGTCGAACGCCTTACTGAAGTCCATATAGATCACATCTACTGCTCTGCCCTCATCAATCTTCTTTGTTACTTCTTCAAAAAATTCAATCAAGCTTGTGAGACATGATTTCCCACGCACAAAGCCATGTTGACTATCCTTAATCAGTCCTTGCCTTTCCAAATACATGTACATCCTGTCCCGCAGGATTCCCTCCAACCACTTGCCCACCACCGAGGTCAGACTCACCGGTCTATAGATCCCTGGCTTGGCTTTACCGCCCTTCTTAAACAGTGGCACCACATTTGCCAACCTCCAGTCTTCCGGCATCTCACCTGTGACTATCGATGATACAAATATCTCAGTAAAAGGCCCAGCAATCACTTCTCTAGCTTCCCACAGAATTCTTGGGTACACCTGCTCAGGTCTTGGGGATTTATTATTTTAACCGTTTCAAGACATCCAGCACTTCCTCCTCTGTAATCTGGACATTTTGCAAGATGTCACCATCTATTTCCCTACAGTCTACAACTTCCATATCCCTTTCCACAGTGAATACAGATGCAAAATATTCATTTAGTATAATCCCCATTTTCTGTGGTTCCACACAAAGGCCGTCTTGCTGATCTTTGAGGGGCCCTATTCTCTCCCTAGTTACCCTTTTGTCCATAATATATTTGTAAAACCCCTTTGGATTCTCCTTAATGCTATTTGCCAAAGCTATCTTATGTCCCCATTTTTACCTCCTGATTTCCCTCTTAAGTATACTCCTACTATCTTTATACTCTTCTAAGGATTCACTCGATCTATCCTGTCTGTACCTGACATATGCTTCCTTTTATTTCTTAACCAAACACTCAATTTCTTTAGTCATCCAGCATTCCCTATACCTACCAGCCTTCCATTTCACCCTGACAGGAATATACTTTCTCTTGATTCTCGTTACCTCATTTCTGAAGGCTTCCTATTTTCCAGCCGTCCCTTTACCTGCAAACATCTGCCTCCAATCAGCTTTTGAAAGTTCTTGCCTAATACTGTCAAAATTGGCCTTTCTCCAATTTAGAACTTCAACAAGGTCAAGTTTTGCACCTTCTCTAGTAGGTACACCCACATACTGAATCAGAAAATTGTCTTGTACACACTTAAGAAATTCCTCTCCATCTGAACCTTAACACTATGGCAGTCCCAGTCTATGTTTGGAAAGTTAAAATCCCCGACCATAACTGCCCTATTATTCTTACAGATAGCTGAGATCTCTTTACAAGTTTGTTTCTCAATGTCCCTCTGACTAATAGGGGGTCTATAATACAATCCCAATAAGGTGATCATCCCTTTCTTATTTCTCAGTTCCACCCAAATAACTTCCCTGGATGTAGTTCCAGGAATATCCTCCCTCAGCACAGCTGTAATGCTATCCCTATCAAAAATGCCACTCCCCCTCCTCTCTTGCCTTCCTTTCTATCCTTCCTGTAGCATTTGTATCCTGGAACATTAAGCTGCCAGTCGTGCCCATCCCTGAGCCATGTTTCTGTAATTGCTATGATATCCCAGTCCCATGTTCCTAACCATGCCCTGAGTTCATCTGCCTTCCCTGTTAGGCCCCTTGCATTGAAATAAATGCAGTTTAATTTATTAGTCCTACCTTGTCCCTGCCTGCCCTGACTGTTTGACTCACTTCTGTTCTCAGCTGTGCCCCTCTCAGATCGATCTCTTTCCTCACTATCTCCCTGGGTCCCACTTACCCCACCTTACTAGTTTAAATCCTTCCAAGCAGTTCTAGCAAATTTCCCTGCCAGTATATTAGTCCCCTTCCAATTTAGGTGTAATCCGTCCTTCTTGTACAGGTCACTTCTACCCCAAAACAGATTCCAATGATACAAAAATGTGAATCCTTCTCCCATACACCAGCTCTTCAGCCATGCATTCATCTGTTCTATCATCCTATTCCTGCCCTCACTAGCTCGTAGCACTGGCAGTAATCCAGATATTACTACCCTTGAAGACCTCCTTTTTAAATTTCTGCCGAACTCTCTGTAATCTCCCTTCAGAATCTCAACCGTTTCCCTTGCTATGTCATTGGTTCCAATGTGGACAATGACCTCCTGCTGGCCCCTCTCCCCCGTGAGAACATTCTGCACCTTCTCTGAGACATACTTGATCCTGGCACCAGGGAAACAACACACCATTCTGATTTTTCTCTGCTGGTCACAGAAACGTCTGTCTGTACCTCGGACTACAGAATCCCCTAACACAATTGATCTCTTGTGAAGCCAACGTACCCCTCGTTGCATTAGAGCCAGT
Source organism: Chiloscyllium plagiosum (assembly GCF_037043375.1). Lineage (NCBI taxonomy): Eukaryota > Metazoa > Chordata > Chondrichthyes > Orectolobiformes > Hemiscylliidae > Chiloscyllium > Chiloscyllium plagiosum. Next base: position 63,047,186 of record NW_028270140.1, read on the forward strand.
CTCAATACCAGAAACTTGGCTGTTCGTGCTACATTCCCCTGAAAATCCATCAGCCCCTACATTTTCCAAAACAGCATACCTGTTCGAAATGGGTATATCCACAAAAGACTCCTGCCCTTGGTGCCTACCTCTCTTACCCTTCCTGGAGTTAACCCATCTATGTGACTGTATCTGAGACTTTCCCCCCTTCCTATAACTGCCATCCATCACATACTGTTCCTGTTGCAGTTGCAAATTCCCCATCGCTTCTATCTTTCTCTCCAACCGATCCACTCGATCTGATAAGATTCGCATCTAACAGCATTTATGGCAGTAACCCTTAAACTCTCTTTAAACTCCCACATCTGACAAGAAGTACATATCACTGCAAAGGCCATTTTTGCTCCTTCACAATCTACAGACCCCGAAAATAGCACTGTCTTATTCCTCTACAAACGCTGCCCCAGGTTAAATTAATGGCTATGGCTTATATTTTAAGTTTAATCAAGAGATTTATCTCCAAAAATATATATTCAAGAAAGAACCCACTGTACTCACTAATACAGCCTTTCTCTTGGACAGACTTAAAACAACAATTAACCTATCTGATTCTGTGCTGTTAACTTCGCCCAACAGTTCCTCCAAGATTAGTTGTGAATTTCACTGTTTGTTAATTTTCCCAGATGTACTTCGATGTCCAGCGATACACGAATTCAAACAGCAAAGGCAGTAACTGTGCAGGTTTTTCTCTCTTTCTCTCTCTCTCTCTCTCTCTCCTGCACTGTCCTCACCATGTGCTTCCTTTGTCTGCTCTTCTCCCTTTTAAAACTGCTGTTGTTTTGACTTTTATTTTCCAAAGTTCCAAAACAATGCAACAGTATATAAAACAGTAATTGCTGCTCCTGGAATTCGAGGAAATCACCTCCAACACCTAAAATTCCTCAAAAAAAGGAGCAGCTCTTACAGCCAGAAATTTTTGCCATCCTCCATCTTGGATTACCCAGAATCCTTCAATAAAAGCCTCAGGCCCTAGCTTGATGGGGCAAAATATAGGTGAGAAAGATTCACTGAGATTGGCTCAAAATGTTTTGATGGAAAGTGGCAGGCTGAGTGAAGTTCTAATTAGATTCCCTACAGTTTGGAAACAGGCCCTTCAGCCCAACAAGACCACACCAACCCTCTGAAGAGTAACCCAACCAGACGCATACTTACCCCTGACTAATGCACCTAACAATATAGGTACATTCACCTGATTAATCTTTGGACTGTGGGAGGAAACCAGAGCACCCAGAAGAAACCCACACAGACACGGGGAGAATGTGCAAACTCCACACGGACAGTCACCCAAGGTTGGAATCGAACCCAGGTCCCTGGTATTGTGAGACAGCAGTGCTAGCCACTGAGCCACTATGTCGCCCCTAAATGCTCAGACGATTTTCAGAACTGTCCAGGGACTATTAATGGAACCAAGGCTACCTTGCATGTTGACCAAAAGTAATTCCACAATTTTGCAAGGCCCGCCCAGTACCATTTGCCTTATAGGCAAAAGTAAAGGCAGAAATCAGAGAACTGGAAAGTGAAGGAATCATCAAACAACTCCAGTTTGTGGAGTGGACAGATCCTGACAGATTATTTTGCCTTTATGGGGATTTTAAATAAATGAAATGCCACTTATTGCAGTTGTATACACAATGACTTGTATAGAGGATTTATACGTTAATTAGCAGGGGTTGGGGGGGGCTGTCCTTCATGAAGCTGAACATGAGCCATGTGAACCTGCAACTGTAGTTAGATGAGGATTCCCAGAAGTAGGCTATAATTAATGCCCCTAAGAGTTTGTACCAATATAAGAGATTGCCATTTCGGATATCATCAACCTGTGGAATTTTTCATTGGATAATGGAGAACATTTATAAGGTATACCCAGGTCACCACAAATCTAGATGAGATGCAAATAACAGGAAAGTTAATAAGGAAAACTTAGAGAACTTGGACATAGTTCTTAGACATTTTTTCCCAGGCTGTGTATGTCTTGGAGGGGAAAAATGTGTGCTCCATGCTTGAGCTATAGAGTCAACAAGACTGCGTTACACCCATTGGAAGATAAATTGAGGGTGATCAAAGGTGCCCCACTCCCATTTCTGTACCAGAGCTTAGGCCTCTCCTTGGTCTGGTGAATTATTACGGAATGTTCATATGTAACCTGGCCTCCATCCTGGCACCTTTGCATTAACTCTTATAAAAGACTCAGCTTTAGAAAAGGTCATATAGCCAAGCCATAGCTTTCAGGGAATTGAAAGAACAACTATTATCCTCTGAACTGTAGGACCAAGGGCTAACAGCTGTGAAATCCCATTATGTCTCACAGTTTTGTTTTAATAGTCACATGGCCTAATTGTCTGATCTTGTCAGCTTGAATCCTGTTCTAAAAGATCTAATGAGAAGTTAGGCACTGTTTACTATTCCATACTCCCCCGGCTCTCACAGGCATCTCCCCTCAAACACCACTTTCATAGGGACATTCTCCTACTCCTAATATCTGCTGTCACAGGTCTAGGGTTTTTGCAAATTTTATGCATCAAAATGGTGTTACTGTGATAAAAGGTCTGGGAAACACTTATAGCAAAGTTCTTTGGAAGAAATCCCAGACTAATAAGACATGCTTCTATTAGTACACAGGTTCTTCTCTGAGAATATACCATTCTTTGAAGATATAATTCATCATTGCTAGGGATGCCAGGTGACTCAGCTGGACAAGGTATGACACAGACCATACAGGTTAATGATCATTCAGCTCATTTCAAACTTGACACCAGGGGTTAATATATGTTGTAGAACCCCAACACACTCAGAAGCTAAATCCAGTGATCAGTGTAATTTTATTCAACAAGATTTAATGGGCATAAGAAGAATGTTTGTGGAGCCCAAGAAAACATGCATCCTCTAGATTAATTAATTAAGAATCAGAAAATACTATTGATTTCACAGGCTTGAAGGAAAAATTCATTGTCTTCCAATCACAAACAAATCTTTAAAAATCTTTTGACATCTTTGACACACAAGACCAGGTAACATCCATGGAGCGGGAGATTTGACTTTTCAGGCATAAGCCCTTCTTCAGGAGTGTTGGGGGGGGAATGGAAGGGGACTGAGAAATAAATAGGATGGTGGGAGTGGGCTGGGGGGAAGGTAGCTGGGAAGGCGATAGGTGGATGCAGATGGGGGTGTGATTGTGATAGGTCAGTGGGGAGGGTGGAATGGATAGGTGGGAAGGAAGATGGGCAGGTAGAACCAGTCATGAAGGCAGTGCCGAGTTGGAGGGTTGGATCTGGGATGAGATGGGGGGAGGGGAGATTTGGAAAGTAGTGAAGTCGATGTTGATGCAGTGTGGTTGAAAAGTCCCAAGACAGGAGATAAAGCATTCTTCCTCCAATCGGTGGGTGGCTGGGATTTGGTGGTGGAGGAGGCCTGGCCCACTGGGACCCTTCAACCACATGACACCAACATCAGCTTCACTTATTTCCAAATCTCCCCTCCCCCCACCTCATCCCAGATCCAACCCTCCAACTCCGCACTGCCCTCTTAACCTGTCCTCCCATCCATCTTCTTTCCTACCAATCTGCTCCACACTCCCCACCAACTTACCACCATCACCCGCACCTACATCCATCTATCACCTCCTCATCTACCTTCCCCCAGCCCCACCTCCACCCTCCTATTTATCTCTCAGCTCCCTTTACCACAAACCCCGGAACATCCCTAATGAAGGGCTTACGCCTGAAATGTAGACTCTCCTCTTCCCCGGATGCTGCCTGACCTGCTGTGCTTTTCCAGCGCTAGACCTTTCAACACTGATAGAATATTGACCACTGATTTTATTTTTCATTTTTTTTTCACTTGTGGGCAGAGCCAGCATTCATTGTCCATTTCTTGTTAGCCTTGAGAATTATATAGGTTTATGTAATCGTGAGGGGCATGGATAGTGTAAATAGCCAAGGTATTTCCCCCAGGGTTGGGAAGTCTAAACTAGAGGGCATGGATTTAAGGTGAATGGGGAAAGATTTAAAAGGGACCCAAGGGGCAACTTTTTCACAGAGAGAGTGGTTCATTATGGAATGAGCTTCCAGAGGAGGTGGTGGAAGCTGGTACAATTGCAACATTTAAAAGACATTTGGATGGATATATGAATAGGAAGGGTTTGGAGGGATATGGGTCAAATGCTGGCAAATGGAACTAGATTAATTTAGGATATCTAGTAGGCATGGACAAGTTGGACCAAAGGATCTGTTTCCTTACTGTATATCTCCAAGACTCTGAGGTGTTGGTAAGCTGCCCTCTTGACCTGCTGTAGCCCAACGTTCTGTACGTAGAACCAAAGTGCTTAATTTTAAGTCATTTTTAAAAAATAAACCCTAAAGATAAACAAAATTGAATAGACAATCTCTGAAGGGTCATTTTGACAAAAAAATCAAAACAACAACAAAAATTTAAAAGGAAAATTAAACTAAAACACAATTCTCAAGGGTAATAATGCATCCTGGAAAAAGTGTTTTGAACATCTTTGTGATCATTTTCTTTTTCTTTATTCATTCCTCGGATGTAGCTGTCAAGGGCAAGACCAGCATTTGGTGTCCATCCCTAATTGCTAATTTGGTGTCCATCCCTAAATGCTGTTGAACTGAGTAAGAACAGTTTAGGGAGCAGTCAAGGCTATGTTGCTTTTGGGCCCGGAGTCATATATAAACTTGAACCAGGTAAGTATGACAGTCCCTGAAGGACTTTAGTGAATCAGATGGGTGTTTATAGCAATGGTGTCATGGTAACTATCACTAATATATCCAGATATATTAATTGAATTTGAATTCTACCGTTGGAATTTGAACCCATCTCCTCAGAGCATTATCATGGATTTGGAGTTACTAGTCCAGTCACATTACCATTATTGTCTCCTCCATTGAGAAAGCACCTCCAACAATGCAGCACTGGATAAAGCTGTGGATTATACACAGGTCTCTGGACTGCAAATTGAACCATAAAGCTTCTAATACAGAGTCAAGAGTGCCACCAATTGGCCAACACTCCAGACGTAAAGTTTCTATTCTCACATTTTTAGTCACGTAACAGTGGATTTGCTATATATGATAATGTTACTATCATTAGCTTGTCTTTTTATTGGTAAATTCATGTTACTGATTTTAAAAATTGTGATTAGCAAAAGTTGGATATTTCACAACAGCAAGGAAAAAAAACCAATGTGTCATTGCAGTCTTGTGCACTTCTGGGTAGATAACTGTAGTGTAATATAGCTAAAAGCCTGGAATGAACAAAACACCTGCTAAATCAGAGAGTGGCATGCAACAGAGAAACCCGAAGATGAGAAAACAAGAAGGAACAGTGCAATAAATAACAAATGATGGCATGACTCTTGTAAAATGTTCACCTCCTTTCACACAAAGACGTACAAGTTAGTTGAATTGACCATGCTAAATTGTCATGTAGAATCCAGGATGTGCAAGTTGGATGGATTACCACGGTAAAAATGGGTATACGGGCATAGGGTGGGGGGGGCGGTGGGTGAGGGTCTAGTTGGGATGTTCTTTGGAAGGTCAATGCAGACTCAATGGGTTGAGTGACCTTTTTTCTGCACTGTAAGAATTTTACAATTTTGTGCAGACATAGGAAGAGAATGAAGATGAGAATGAAAACTGACTTCAAATGGGATTTGAAGTCAAATACAAATCCATCACTGATAACCCTCTTTGCTTAAAATAAGCATGTCTACTTTGATGAAAATATAAAACCATTGATCGATTGTTTTCATGTCACTTTCAAATTTGTTAGTTTTATCACTCTATGTGCCTGGTTTGATTAGGCAGAAACAACTGTTGTTACTCACTAGTTTATTCATCTATAAGATGCACTAACTGTTAAATGGAATTACATCACATCAGGCTAGAGTTAGCAAGAAAAGCAAAATGCTCCTTGTTTTAAACTTTAAGCCAAAAAGGATTTTTATTTAAATTAAGACAATGCAGAAGTTATCACTCCACTTAGCAAGAATCATGCCAGAAGACTAACACTCGCTACTTTCATCACTGCATCAAACTAAAATAGAATATTGGCTGATAAGTGGTTGAACATGAATTTAAACTGAAGAGAAAGCATCCATATAATCCAACAGAAACCAACAGATGCACAGGTGATGTTAAGAGACATGGCTGTCAGGTAAAAGATAGCAATATGAAAATCTTGTTTCAATACCCTGCTGTTTATAATGATAACTTTAACCATGTGAACCAAATTGGTGAGACCATTTGATCTGGGATATTATAGTTATGCTGTCAATATGGTTTGTACCCCATTTAGCAAATATATACTTAAAAGATCTAATTGTATACTATGCCATGGTCAGGTATGATCTCTTCAGCTGCAACAAACAGACTGAATAGTTCCACCATAGAACACACCAGATGGCCTCCTTCTTTAGAGACCGCAATTTCCCTTCCCACGTGGTTAAAGATGCCCTCCAACACATCTCGTCCACATCCTGCACCTCCGCCCTCAGACCCAACCCCTCCAACCGCAACAAGGACAGCTAGCCCCTGGTGCTCACCTTCCACCCTACCAACCTTCGCATAAACCAAATCATCCGCTGACATTTCCGCCACCTCCAAACAGACCCCACCACCAGGGATATATTTCCCTCCCCACCCCTCTCCGCCTTCCGCAAAGACCGTTCCCTCCGTGACTACCTGGTCAGGTCCACGCCCCCCTACGACCCACCCTCCCATCCTGGCACTTTCCCCTGCCACCGCAGGAACTGTAAAACCTGTGCCCACACCTCCTCCCTCACCTCCATCCAAGGCCCTAAAGGAGCCTTCTGCATCCATCAAAGTTTTACTTGCACATCCACTAATATCATTTATTGTATCCGTTGCTCCCAATGCGGTCTCCTCTACATCGGGGAGACTGGGCGCCTCCTAGCAGAGCGCTTCAGGGAACATCTCTGAGACACCTGCACCAATCAACCAAACTGCCCCGTGGCCCAACATTTCAACTCCCCCTCCCACTCTGCCGAGGATATGGAGGTGCTGGGCCTCCTCCACCGCCGCTCCCTCACCACCAGACGCATGGAAGAAGAACGTCTCATCTTCCGCCTCGGAACACTTCAATCCCAGGGCATCAATGTGGACTTCAACAGCTTTCTCATTTCCCCTTCCCCCACCTCATCCTAGTTTCTAACCTCCAGCTCAACACTGTCTCCTTGACTTGTCCGGACTTGTCCGACCTGCCTAGCTCCTTTTCCACCTATCCACTCCACCCTCTCCTCCCTGACCTATCACCTTCATCTCCTCCCCCACTGACGTATTGTACTCTATGCTACTCTCTCCCCACCCCCACCCTCCTCTAGCTTATCTCTACACGCTTCAGGCTCTCTGCCTTTATTCCTGATGAAGGGCTTTTGCCCGAAACGTCGATTTTGCCTGTCCTCGGATTTTGCCTGTCCTCGGATGCTGCCTGAATTGCTGTGCTCTTCCAGCACCACTAATCCAGAATCTGGTTTCCAGCATCTGCAGTCATTGTTTTTACCACCTGAATAATGTACATATTAAGTCAACCATGGATGCATTTGAAATGTCTTTTAAATATCTAACAATTGAAATTTGGAAAGGTAATTGGTGACTAAACGGAAATTGTTGCCACCTATTGTAAATTGATGTCCAAGGAATTCATGGAATTTTGTGAGGCTGTAAAGGTTCTTTGAATTGTTGTAGTTGATAACACTGGCATGCCTTGCACATCTTCACTATCTAATTGATGAAATTGATTATCTCTGACCAATATACAGTATCCCTTACCAGGTGTTTTGTTTGCTCTTTGTAATAGGCATCAAAGTCATATCCATGTATCTTTACCAGAAGTTGTACCAGGATGATTGTGATTGGCTGCCACTGTGAATTATTTGTCAAATAGGTAGATTAGATTAGATTAGATTAGATTAGATTACTTACAGTGTGGAAACAGGCCCTTCGGCCCAACAAGTCCACACCGCCCCGCTGAAGCGCAACCCACCCATACCCCTACATTTACCCATTACCTAACACTACGGGCAATTTAGCATGGCCAATTCACCTGACCTGCACATCTTTGGACTGTGGGAGGAAACCGGAGCACCCGGAGGAAACCCACGCAGACACGGGGAGAATGTGCAAACTCCACACAGTCAGTCGCCTGAGGTGGGAATTGAACCCGGGTCTCTGGTGCTGTGAGGCAGCAGTGCTAACCACTGTGCCACCGTGCCGCCCATATATGGAATTTTGTGAAACTGAATATGAGAGCAAGCTTTCAATTTCTGTGTTGGAATAATTAGGTTAGATTTGTAATTGAGTTTAGAATCCAAATGCCATATTTGGTATCCTGTATGATGAATGCTGCTGGACTTCTGAGACTTGTCAACTTCCAGGATTGCCATTTTCCTTGTTCCATAACACTGTAGGGTATAGGTTTCTACTGACAATGCTTGATTAAGTGAATCTAAAATTGGTGGTCCTGTTGACGTAGACATGCATTGTTATTCTTCAAGAGTGGAGTCACAGGTAGATAGGACAGTGGAGAAAGCTTTTGGTATGCTTTCTTTTATTGGCCTGAGTATTGAGTATAGGAGTTAGGAGGTCATATTGTGGCTGTACAGGACATTGGTTAGGCCACTGTTGGAATATTGCGTGCAATTCTGGTCTCCTTCCTGTTGGAAAGATGTTGTGAAACTTGAAAGAGTTCAGAAAAGATTTACAAGGATGTTTCCAGGGTTGGAGAATTTGAGCTATAAGGGGAGGTTGAATAGACTAGGGCTGTTTTACCTGGAGGGTTGGAGGCTGAGGGGTGACCTTTATACAGGTTTGTAAAATCATGAGGAGTATGGATTGGATAAATAGACAATGTCTCTTCCCTGAGGTGGGGGAGTCCAGAACTAGAGGGCATAGGTTTAGGGTGAGAGGGGAAAGATATAAAAGGGACCTAAGGGGCAACATTTTCACACAGATGATGGTACGTATATGGAATGAGCTGCCAGATGAAGTGGTGGAGACTAGTACAATTGCAACATTTAAAATGCATCTGAATGGGTATATGAATAGGAAGGGTTTGGAGGGATATGGGCAGGATGCTGGCAGGTGGAACTAGATTAGGTTAGGATGGCATGGACAAGTTGGACCGAAGTGTCTGTTTCCATGCTTTACATCGCTATGACTGTGATTCTAAGAGTTGTCTCACTGGCCATGATTTGTCAGAAACATTTGGTCTGGCACCAGTCATTTTAAATAAAATCTGAGACACTTTCTTAAATCTTCTTTGGCTTGAAGAGTAGGCAAGTGTTTTATATCTTATCTTTGCCTGAGTCAGGGCAGATTCCTTAACTTGAATAAATAGATCCAAAAGAATTGATGTGTCCCACATTTACCTTGCACGTTTTGTTGTTGAGCTATGTCCTTCACCACGGGCTCCCAGCGTTAGTGAGTGTATATTTTAGTCAGGTAGGTAAAAACAATGACTGCAGATGCTGGAAACCAGATTTTGGATTTTTATTCCTGATGAAGGGCTTTTGCCCGAAACATCGATTTTGCTGCTCCTTGGATGCTGCCTGAACTGCTGTGCTCTTCCAGCAGCACTAATCCAAAATATATTTTAGTCATGCTCATCTTTGGTTTTGCCCATCACCATAACATTGATAACAATAAATACATAACCAAAAATATAATTTTGCACATAGGCTGAGCAAAAAGATCTTTACTGACAGATGAAATCCCAAAAAGTATACTGACTGAAGGTAGGCCTGCAGTCATGGAAAACACTGGCCAATTCTTCAGTCAGAACATCGAGGAAAGGAAAAGTTGGATTCTATTTCAAATGTGAATTTCAGCTCAAGACGGAGCCCATTAATATGTGCAAGATTCAAATACAACAAAGAAATTTGGAAATATGTGAGGCATGGCAGGTTAGCTGTCATTGCATGAAAGACATGTTTCTCATGAATTGAATATAGATGTTTATGAAAACTAATGCAGATCATATGGCAATGTCACCCATTTCCACATGGTGCAGTTAAAATGAAGTTAATTTTCCAAGTTACTGAGTTCATATGTTTAATGAATATTGAATCACATAGTCATGGTGGGGTGGTGCTGCATTACAGATATCTGTGGCTTTCTTGAGTGTTACATTGGTGTTGAAAATGTGTTGCTGGAAAAGCGCAGCAGGTCAGGCAGCATCCATGGAGCAGGAGAATCGACATTTCGGGCATGAGCCCTTCTTCAGGAATGAGGAAAGTGTGCCAAGCAGGCTAAGATAAAAGGTAGGGAGGAGGGATTTGGGGGAGGGGCATTGGAAATGCGATAGGTGGAAGGATGTTAAGGTGAGGGTGATAGGCCGGAGTGGAGGTGGGACTGGTGAGGTGAGGAAGAAGATTGCAGGTTAGGAAGGTGGTGCTGAGTTCGAGGGTTGGGACTGAGACAAGGTGGAGGGAGGGGAAATGAGGAAACTGGAGAAATCTGAGTTCATCCCTTGTGGTTGGAGGGTTCCTAGGCGGAAGATGAGGCGCTCTTCCTCCAGCCGTCGTGTTGCTATGGTCTGGCGATGGAGGAGTCCAAGGACCTGCAAGTCCTTGGTGGAGTGGGAGGGGGAGTTGAAGTGTTGAGCCACAGGGTGGTTGGGTTGGTTGGTCTGGGTGTCCCAGAGGTGTTCTCTGAAACGTTCTGCAAGTAGGTGTTACTTTGGTGTGGCAGGTTAGTAAATTCAAATGAATACCTGAAGATTACATTATACTTGATATACATGTCAAGTATGGTCCTTTTGAATGTGATGAAAACCTTTGCTATATAGGTGGAAAACTCTCTTCGACAGGTTACAGAAAATCAATAAACATTTATCTAGTCAAGGCAGTCATCCTTGACCTGAAGAGTGCCCAGTCTCCCTCATATTCATATCTAAGGTTTGAACAACAGGCTAGGAATTCCATGAGGAGTCACTCACATCTTGTTTTCTTCAAACTTGTCTGTCATCTACAAGGAACAAGTCAGAAATGTAATGGAATACTCTCCACTTGCCTGGATGAGTACAGCTCCAACAACACCAAAGAGGTTTCACAGCATTTGCCATCTTCAATATTTACCCCTTTCACCACCAAAATACAAGGGCAAAATGCCTTGTACTAATTCACCACTATTCCCTCAACAGGACCTTTCAAGCCCACAACATCTATCATTTGATGGACCAGGACAGCAGATTTGTGGGAACACTACCATCTGCAAGTCCAAACCATCTTGACTTAGAACTTTATTGCCTTTATCCCCAATATGTCACTGAGTCAAAATCCTGGAATTTCCTTTTGAGCAAATTGGGGTTCCCTGCAGCAGATTGACTGTAATGAAGGCAGCTTATTGTTGTCAGAGGCAATTAAGAATGGACAATAAATGTTAGCGTAGTTAATGACACCTACATCCGTTGAATGAATAAAAGAAAAATTTCCCCATTACAAGTCAGATTAGTGAAAAGTTTATTAAGATGTTTCTGAATAGTGAATATTGCATTATTTTGCAAATTATAAGCATAATTTCTTTGGCAACCTTGTGTAGCCAGCATATTTAAGGCTTGACTATTTACAGGATGAAAAGAAGTGGTTTTTATGCTGCTCTGAAACCATTCTTGCTCCTTTATCTCACAACAATCTAACCATCTCCATAGCATCTTCTCAAGTAATGTCTGTAGAACAGTAAATTAAAAATGTGCTGCTTACCCATACATTTCTTTTTGTTATTTTCAAGATTTGAAGCCAGTACGTTTAAGAGCGACTGGCACCAAGCATACTATCTTCGTTTCTTACATATTTGTAACAGATGATGTGCTGTGTGCCCAGCCCAAACATTTACTTAAAATGCTTTACACAGAAGGTGGTATGCAAATTGTATGAGCTGCCAGCAGAAGTGGTTGAGGCAGGTGCATTAACAATATTTAAAAGGCATTTGGACAAATACATGGATAGGAAAGGTTTAGAAGGATATAGACCAAGTGCAGGAAAATGGGGTTATTATGGACCACTTTGGGCCTAAGGCCTGTCTCTATGCTGTCTATGATGCTATGAGCCGACCTCTACTTCTCAAAGTTAGTGCAAAGTGCCCTCATTGAGCATTGGTCCCAGCACCAAAGTCACAACAGTGACTGGATGTGAAAAAAGACAAATAATTTCCTTAGCCTGCGTTTAGATTGCTTACACTGGTGTACAATAAATTTATTGCTTTGTCCAAAACTAGTATAAAAGTGTGTTCAGAATCCTACTGGCATAGGACTCTAGTGTGAAAAAGGCAGAAGATGATCTCAGAGTTGGGCCACACCCTGAAAATATCAGCCTGAGTATTCTCACTTAGCCAACTCACTTAGCCAAAAGTAGTCTGTTCCACTTTTTTGTCTGGAGCGACTTGAATGCCTATAAGACACAGGTCAATGCCGTTTTCAGTACAATGACATTAAGTTGGGTGCCTGGTTCCAAATGATTAATATTGTAAAACTAAAGAGAATTTTGAGGAAGAGTAGCAGTCTTTTTGTACATTAGTGTTTCTTATATGAGCTTGTGTTATGATAAACAAAGACTTTTTCCTCCATTAAATTATTTTTAGGCATTTATTTGAAAAGAACTAAAATTGTTCGCAAACATTTGATATTGGTGTGACAAAAACAAAGTTTTGTTCTAGTTCCATGGTTGAATTGTCTATTACAAGAATTGTTATCTTGTGTTTCCTAATATCAGAAAGGATATTAACAACAAGTAATGGATAATATTGAGATAGTATCACAACTACTAGTCTGCATTGTAGAATTGCTTATTATGCTCTATTACCTATTTTACCGTCTATTGAGGTTGTAGTTAAGAAACTGTGCAGCCTGATTTTAATTTAAAACAGATGTTAGCAATACAATGGATCTCTGATTTTGCAAATTATTCTTCCGTTATGTAAATCCACAAAAAGGAAATAATTTTGTGATTTGATAAGAAATGAATACTAGACAGTACAGCAGCAACTCTTTTCCAGTCTTTTGGTCATCTCATTAGCTATACATCAAGCTTCTAAACAACCCCCTTTTCCTATGTTCCCCCTTGACAGAGGCAGATCTACTCCCCACTTTCTGGTGCTGGAGTCAGTGCCATTTTAAGCTCAGCCATATTTCAGATGGCACTGTCTTCACTGTGCATATGGTAGAAATGAAACTAAAACGAATTGCATCTCAGATACATAGGTGGGTAGCCTGGTCGACAAATCCTTACAAATACAAGTGCACATTTGTTACCGTAATGCTATTTAGAACCAGACAATACAGATATCCATTATTAAGACTGTCCAATCTAAGAACCCTGGCCAAAGGACTGCTACTTTCTCTCCCATTGACCAATGTAGCCTATGGCTTAATCATTCCAAGCGTAATGCTGCACAATCCCTCATCAAAGCAGTGTGGTTGTGACTGTTTATCAACTCCATTCTTGCAGTAATCCATGTTCTCCAGTATATGATTATCTCCTTCCTTAAACATTTAGTTGCCCCTGTCACCCTCTATATCCAGCATGCTGCCTCCCATCCCCACCGTTGACTTGGCCAGCTTCTCTACGACAGCAATGGCCCGGATAACCTTCCTTAATTTTCAATAACTGTGGTCAGTATTGATCACAATTCACTCACTGACCAATTTAGATGGACAACTCTGTCTGATGATTGATCAGATCCTTGATTGATCTGTGTGCAGTTCCCGAAATGACCTCCTGCAACGCTCAGGATTGAATGCATTGGACCTACAGCACTGGCTGTGGCCCACTCTTCAGGCTTTGGAGGTATGTACCCTTTGACCTTAACTGCCCCAAATTGAACATGTCCCTGAGATGCTCAAAATGCAATCTATCTCCCTTGGCCTGACTGAGGACTACCCCCCCTTTGACTGAGACCTGGCTGTTTGCTTGCAAAATATTTACACGGCAAGCTGCTGGCATATGCTGGAGGTATACATTTGATATCAGACAGTGCCATACTGCAACATGTCCATCTGCTGACAACCATGGCAATGCTGTCTGGCTTTGTGTCCATATTAAACAGCAAGGCAAGCACCCTGAGAATTAAGCTCTGGCTGAGAGGGCACAGCACAAAAAGGCAAGGCAAGGCTGCTCAGACCATTCCAGCAGGGGCAAGGTATATGAGTGCTGAAAAACCAAGGAAGATCCCCGAGATGCAGTTGGGTTAAATCCATGAGCTGGGTGTCTAACCCTGCTCTAAGGTGCCTCCGCAACAACATTATAATGACAAGTGCTGGTCTGCTCCAAAGTACAGCACTGACAGAACAATAGTAAGTGATTCCGAGATGCGACATAAGGGTTTGGAGAGGCTATTACACATTTGATTCCAAGGTCTATGGGTGAGAGGAATACAGGTGATCCTTAATCATGCTGTGTACCCTGCGATGTTGGAGACTGCTGTCCAGAGGAGCATGCAGTGAGCTGGAGTTATCAGATCATACAATCATAGAATCCCTACACTGTGGAAACTGGCCATTTAGCCCAACAAGTCCACACCGACCCTCCAAACAGTAATCCACCCAGACCCAATCCCCTATCCTATATTTACCCCTAATTAATGCACCTAACCTATACTATGGGCAATTTAGCTTGGCCAATTCACCTAACCTGCACGTTTTTGGATTGTGGGAGGAAACCGGAGCAGCCAGAGGAAATCCACGCAGACACATGGAGAATGTGCAAACACCACACAGACAGTTGCCTGAGCATGGAATCGAACCCTGGTCCCTGCGGCTGTGAGGCAGCAATACCAACCACTGCGCCACCGTGCAGATACAGAGTCTGTGTTATGGTCAGGAATTGTTACTATCTAGTTTCTATCCAGCAGTGGGAGAATTGTAAACTACATGTCAGTGATTTGAGATTAGGTAACACTAGTAAACTAATGCATACAAAGAGATGCAAATGGATTACTCAATCTTCACTGGTAAGATTCCCATCCCACCATTCAAAACATTGATTGGTGAATCAGAATGTTTGCTCTCAACATTGAACATAGAACATATAACATTTCTGCACAGTACAGGCCCTTCGGCCCTCGATGTTATGCCAACCTTTTATCCTACTCTAAGATCAAACTAACCTACAAACCTTTCATTTTACTATCATCCAATTGCCTATCCAAGAGTCGCTTAAATGTGCCTAATGTATCTGACTCTACTACCATTGCTGGCAGTGCATTCCACACACCCACCACTCTCTTTGTAAAGAACTGACCTCTGCCATCTCCCCTAAATGTTCCTCCAATCACCTTAAAATTATTCCCCCTCGTGATAAGACATTCCCACTCTGGGGAAAAAGTCCCTGGCTATCCACTCGATAGATGTGCACAAGATGATGAGAGGCATAGATAGAGTCATCTCGCATCCTTCTTTGCTCCAATAAGAAAAGCTGTAGCTCTCCCAACCTTTCTTCAATCTGGGCAGTGTCCTGGTAAATCTCCACTGCACCCACTCTAAAGCTTCCACATCCTTCCTATAATGAGGTGAACAGAACTGAACACAATATTCCAAGTGTGGTCTAACCAGGGATTTATAAAGCAGCAGCATAACATCTCTATTCTTAAACTCAATCCCCCTGTTAATGAAAGCCAACACACCATACGCCTTCTTAACAACCCTATCACTTAGATGGCAACTTTGAAGGATCTATAGGCGTGGATTCCTCTGTTCCTCCACAATGCCAAGAATCTTGCCTTTAACCTTGTAATCTGCATTCAAATTCATCTTTCCAAAATGAATGACTTCACGCTTTTCCAGGCTGAACTCCATCTGCCACTTCCTGTCAATGTCCCATTGCAACCTACAATAGCTCTCCACATTATCCACAATTCCACCAACCTTCGTGTCATTGGCATACTTACTGACTCATCCTTCCATTTCCTCATCCAAGTCATTTATAAAAATCACAAAGACCAGAGGTCCTAGAACAGATCCCTGCAGAATACGAATGGTCATAGACCTCCAGGCTGAATACTTACCATCAACTACGACCCTCTGTCTTCTATGGGCCAGCTAATTCTGTATCCAAACAGCCAAATTTCCCTGTATCCCATGTCTCCTTACTTTCTGACTGAGTCTACCATGGGGAATCTTATCAAACTTCTTGCTAAAATCCATATACACCACATCCACTGCCCTACCTTCATCAATGTGTTTTGTCACATCCTCAAAGAATTCAATAAGGCTTGTGAGGCATGACCTGTCCCTCACAAAGCCATGTGGATTATCTTTAATCAAACTATGATTTTCCAGGTAATCATTAATCCTGTCTCTCAGAATTATTTCCTATAATTTGTCTACCATTGATGTAAGACTGACTGGTTTGTAATTCCCAGTGGTTAGCACTGCTGCCTCACAGTGCCAGAGACCCGGGTTCAATTCCCACCTTGGGTAACTGTCTGTGTGGAGTTTGCACATTCTCCCCGTGTCTGCGTGGGTTTACTCCAGGTGCTCCGGTTTCCTCCCACAGTCCAAAGATGTGCAGGTTAGGTGAATTGGCCATGCTAAATTGCCTGTAGTGTAAGGTGAAGGGATAAATGTAGGGGAATGGATCTGGGTAGGCTGCTCTTCAGAGGGTCAATGTGGACTTGTTGGGCTGAAGGGCCTGTTTCCACACTATAAGTAATCTAATCCCAGAGTTATCCCTATTCCCTTTCTCACAAAAAGGGAATAACATTTGCCACCGTCCAATTATCTGGTACTGTTCCAGTGGACAGTGAGGACACAAAGATTATCACCAAAGGCGCAGCAATCTCATTCCTCGCTTCCCATGGTAATCTTGGGTATATTCCATCTGGCCTGGGGTCTTATTTATTCCTTATGTTTTCAAAATTTCCAACACATCCTCCTTGTTGAGGACATCGCTTTTGCTGATTTTCCAAACTGACTCAACAAGCATAGAAAAAAAGAGTATTGTGGTGAATGTCTGTTTTAGTGAGCTGGAGGAAGTACACGGTTCAGTGGAATTCCCCAAAGTTCAATGCTAGAATCACTTCTGTATTTGATCGGCATTACTAATCTAGACTCTGGATGTAGAGGACAGTTTTGATGCAGAAATTTTAGATAGACTGAAGAAGTTGAAGTGACACATCCAAAGAACAAGTTAAGTAAAAATAGATATTGTTTCAATTAGTTTAAGAAATACTATGATCACTATGTCACTTGTAATAATGAAAAAGGGTCAAAATAATTATTTAGTTATGTACAAAACAGCCAGAGTTTTCAACATATCAATGCTATTTCCCATCATGACAATGATCAATCCGAGTATATACCAAATTTTGTCAGTTGCAAAAGAATTATTAATTTGATTACGTAACTTAAGTTCCTCAAATATCTTCATGGAATCAGTTTATCAGACAGTGTGTCTGGTTTTAAGAATTGGTGCACCACAAAATTCTGAATTGATGCCACTGGCAAATAAAATGGTCCCATTCTTTTAGTCTCCAGACAGTTGAAGACTGGATATTGAGATCTGGCAAGTTCTGTTGCAATGAATTTACCAGGAAGTTTAAATTTCTGATTGGAAAACTTGCAACCTCAACCCACCAAAAGAATTTTCTAACTTTATGATGGAGTCTCATGTTATAAATGTAATCAATATTTTCTGATCTGGGACAGAATCACTATTTCCAACCGTGTTCAGAGATGAAGTCATATAATTTGTTTTCTGTCATTTTCTGGGCCTCTTTTCTGCGGGAGGACCTTGTAGAACAGGTTAAGTGCCAGAATTTTCATTGTTGTGTGTGTTTTTTAATCTATATCCATGGATTAGTGTTTCAAGACAGACTGGTTAAGAAAAAGACAAGGTCAAGGCTGTCTTCAGGCTTGTGTCTATTTATAACATTGTTGCTGATGTCAAAAACCAAGATGTGAAAAGGACACAAATTAGGTGGAATTTAACCTCTGTCTAGATGAAAGGGTTTGAGTGAGTTAAAATCAGTCCTAAAAGGTTTAAAAGAAAAATAGATAGATTAAGTGAATGAGCAAAATAAAAATTGTGGGTAGAGTTTAATATAAGAAAATATATAATAACCCACTTTTTTTAGCAAGAATAGGAAAACAGGGTATTATTTAAATGAAGAGAGGCTACAGAATGCTGTGATATTGAGAGTTCTGGTTATCCTTGGATGTCAATCACAAAAAAAATGGCATGCAGATACAGTAAATAATTTTGAAGACATAAACGTGGGGAAGTCTTGATGCAGCTGTACAGGATAGTAGTTGTCTCATCTAGAGAATTGCATAAAGTTTTGGTCTGTTTATGTAAGGAAAGAGATAAGGAAATTATCTTATGAGGAAAGGTTTAGCAGTTGGGTTCAAAATATATTGGAGTTTAGAAGGATGAGAAGTGATCATAATGAAACAAATATAATTCTGGGGGTTTTGATTGGATAAATGCTAAAAGGATGTTTCCTGTCTTGAAAGAATCCAACATCAGGGGGCACAATTTCAGAAGAAAGAGACACCTACTTAAGGCAGAGATAAAAATACATTTCTTCTTTCAGAGGGTCATTAATCTTTGAAGTTCTCTACTCACAGTGAACAATGGAGGCTAGAGACTTAAGCAGATTTTTAATCAACAAGAAAGGCAAAGTTTGTAAGTGATGACCAGGAAAATAGAGTTAAGGCGACAGTCAGATAAAGACATGACTTTATTGAATGCCAGAGCAGACCAAAGAGTCAAATGGCCTACTTCTGTTCCAATTTTCTTATGTCCTTATTTGTATTTCACATGGTACTGTAATTCATTTGGATTTCTGACGCTTTTTAAAAAATGCTTTTATGTAAAAGAGTTTTAGGTGCTTTAAATATATAGATGAAGAGCTGCCAATGAAATCTGAAGAAATGGAATTACATTTGTAAGTACAAAGTATCAAGTCCCAAATCAAGACTGAATTCCTATCAGACATCTAAAACATCATAAGCCTGTGAATTCGGATTTAAGGATTTAAAATGTAAAATCCAAATAAATATTGCATTCAGATTGAAAGATCGAAGCTCACTGGAGCTTACAAAAACAGGGAACCCCTTGTTTGCTTACAACGGACGGTCTGTAACCTTGAGTTTGTTGATGGGTCATGGCTGCCCATGAGGTAATTTTCAATTTATAAATCATCAAACCCAAACAATATGGTGCATTTTAGTGTACAAATGTTGGATTTAGTATGGGAAACAGTTGAGCAATTATTTATGTGATGTAAGGTCTTGCCACTAAGGTTTTTCTGTTGTGGATCAAGGGCAGCACCTTCTTTGTGCTATGAAACTGCTGGTCTTCTCATGAGGAGATGGTGGTAAACTGGTATTACCATAGTGATCCAGAGGCCAATGTTAATGCTCTCTGTCATTCCACCATGACAGTTTCAGTTAATAAACATGGATTCAAAATCTAGTCTCAGTAATGGCCACCATGAAATAAATTAACCTTAAAATAAAACATAGACCTGCAGATACTGAAGATTTGAAACAAAAACAGAAAGTACTGGAAAGACTCAGGAGGTCTGGAGGAGATAAAACAAAATTAATGTTTCGAGCCCAGTGACCCTTCTTCAGAACATTTTTCAAGTTCTGAAGAAGGGTCACTGAACTAGAAACATAAACTCTCCCTTTCATATCTTTGATGTTCCTTGTGGTGGGCAGCTGTGGTGCCTTGGCAGAGTTTGATGCCATTAGTTGTGTGACAAACTTGCCGTCATCTCAATTAGGTCATGTACTTTTGAACATTGTGTTGTATCAGCAATAGTGATCCAATGCAGAGTTGAGACCAAGAAATTATCGAGGCAACAGTCTTCATGTTTATTCCCAAATCACAACCAGATGCAGAGTATCCAGAATTTGCAGAGTAGGGAGGACAATAATGTCATGATTTTCAGCAATTACTGTAAAAAGTCAGGATTCCCTTTCAGGCAAAATTGCGTTGAAAGCAATAACGTATGCTTATAAACTGTGCATAATTTTAGCAAAGGGCACTTGTCAGTATGACTTAAGTAGAAGGGGACAGACCAATATTTATTCATAAACATTGACAATGGTACTGATTCAGGTAAGTTACAAATGCTGCGATATCTTTGGTTATTTAAGTGACATTTTACTGCAATATTTTACATTAATGCCTGCTGAATTCCATAATAAGATTATACAGGACCCAGAGGGTCTAAAGATCAAACTGTATTTACTCATTGAAAACACTGGCTGCAATAATCTAACATCCTTTGGCCAGCTGGAAACAGTTTCATTGCTTAATAAATTTAAATGATTATCCTGCATTTGAAAACCCATCCTTTCCATTTATTTAACTCATCTGTTTTTTGTAAATGTAAATGAACGGACAAACAACCTCATTCAGATCCTGTTTACCAAAAAGGAAACTTTTCTCCCTTAAAATATCAGAAGGTTACAAACAATATGATCAGTATAAAACTCTTAATGGAAAACAGCTGGAGCTGGGAAGAGGGGAAGGGGCAACTTTCAATATTTCCTTCATTTGTTCGTGCTTGCATCTTTACTTGGTCATGTTTCCATCAATGTCAGCCTATATACAGGGTTGTTCCAATACAGCATGACCTTCACTGATTTTAAAATGTTTAAATTTTCATATATTAAATAAATATTTTATATTTTATATATAGCATTTAATTTTGAAAAGTGCTCCATAATAATAATTTGGTTCCACACCAGAATTATTTCAAAATAAGGAAGGAAATCTTGCCTTTGTAAAGCATATTTCACAACCTCAGAGCAACCCAAAGTAACTTATGTCTTAAATGAAGTAATTGGAAGTGTGGTCGCAATTATAATATGGAGCAATAGGGTCAGCAATCATAACCAAATAATCTGCTTTGATGTTCTAGTGTCTTGTCACAAAACAAGATGATTTCCATTTCTTTTCTTTGAAGTAGTGCCATAACCTGAGGTGCTTGTGAATGTGAATCATGACTGAAATCTGAATATTGGAGATTGTGTCAAGGTCTTAGTTATGCATGAACTACGGCTGGTACATGAGAAGTCATTAAAGGTGCATTTGAATCATTTTGAAGTTTTTTGGAAATGTGTCAAGACTACTCCCTTAAATACAAATGTAGTTCACAATCTGTGAACTCTTTAGTTATGAATAACCGTTGGTCAATTAGCCATATATTATGGTTACCCAATCAGACATTGATGTCACCAACCTCCTTTGTTCACTTGATCTCACAGCTGATAGGTGATTACTTTAGTACTTGATGTGTCACATCTGCAATTCTCTGTATTGAATACCTTAATTACACAATTTACAGAATGTGTTCGAATCTTCTGGAAAAAAGCAAATAACTTTTCAAAATGTCAGAGTTTATCAACAACAGCTTGTATGTCTATTACACCTTTAAAATATTAAAATACCCAAGGAAATTCAGAGAAGTGTTATCAATCAAATTTACAATCATTTTTGTCTCAACAATTTTAGAGATTAAAATGCTTGCTTACTTCAATTGTCAATGCATTGTTTTGTTTATTAGTAGTTTATTCAAACATACTTATCATAGCTGCTGAAAGCACAGTGCCCTCTCATGGAACAATCTGCTTATGAACATGAACAACAATGGTTGACTGAGACTGCTGTATTCAAATGGAGGGGAGGTGATGGTATTATCATTGGACTGTTAATCCAGAGACCAAGGTAATATTCTGGAATTAAGAGTCTAATGATGTCCATGACATCTTTGTCAGGAAATACCGGTCTGGTTCACTAATGTCCTTTGAGGAAGGAAACTCCCATCCTTCCCTGGTCTGCCCTCCTACATGTGACTCCAGACCCACAGGCAATGTGTTTGACTCTTAATTTAGGGATAGGCAATAAAAATGAAGCACTCATCCAATGAACTTTTAAAAATTGGATGCAACCTATACCATTGAACTAAAAATGCTCCCAATAATGTCCTTATTTTAGAGTTTCTGTAAACAAACACAGCAATGGCCGTGTCTTAGCAGAGTACTTACAAATGTTCTGTCTATTATTAGAAGCATGAAAAAAAGGGGATTTTGAAAATCAAAGGTTTAATTGGACAGAACAGGTGCAGTTTGTGAATGACAAATTGTATTGGACAATCTGTTGCATATTTTGAGATTTTGACCAATAGTATGGATAAGAGGAATCAGCGGATGCCATGAATTTAATTTTCTTAGCTCATTGGTGAAAGATGGGAGGCAGGAGTGTTGATAATACGGCAAGGGATGGCATTAAGAGGGGAACCCAACTTCTGCCTGTTGCATTAGCAAACTGCCAGTGGTGGAGAGCTCAGTGGGTTAACTGGACCAATAGAAGCAACTTTCATGATAAATAATTGTGAATTCCCACCACCACAAGCATTTTGCCCAGCATCAGGAGGACATGCTGCTATGTGGGGAGACAGCTATATAAACTCTGCTGAAGTCTGGGATACCTCCTGTCCTGATGCT
The DNA here is from genome assembly GCF_037043375.1 of Chiloscyllium plagiosum. Taxonomy (NCBI): domain Eukaryota; kingdom Metazoa; phylum Chordata; class Chondrichthyes; order Orectolobiformes; family Hemiscylliidae; genus Chiloscyllium; species Chiloscyllium plagiosum. The sequence continues at coordinate 63,069,707 of NW_028270140.1, forward strand.
CCATGGTTCACTGAGGGACCCCACCAAGAGGTAATAGCCACACTGTGACAATGAGGACTCTTCACCAATGACACATCCTCTTTGCAAAGTTTCCACCTTCGGATTGATCGCTGCTAATCGTAGCACTGCTGAGCTTCTGACTGAAATAACAGTTTTCAGGAGGGTGTACCATCTTATCTTGGATGGTGATCACAATGACAGTTTCTTAATTGGCTCCACCAGCAAAATTACCAGACCCCAGGTTCCAAACCACTTCAGCTGATGAATCACTGCTCCTCCATGTTGCCATCTCCTGAAGAAAGAATTGAAAGTGGCAAGGGCTCAGAATATATTTTGTGTATGGGACTTCAAACACCAAGACTGGCATAGCAACACCACTACTGACCAAGCTAGCTGAATCCTAAGGGATATAACTGCTAATCTGGGTCTGCAGCATGCATGTATGAGAACCAATAAAAGAGAAAAACTTAACTGATCTCACCTTCACCAATCTGCCTGTGGCAGATGCATCTGTCCATGATATTATTGTTAGGAATAACCACCACACAGTCCTTCTGGAGATAAATTCCATCTTCACATTAGGGACACTCTCCTCCGTGTTGTTTGGCACTACCACCATGCTATATGGGACAGATTTTGAACAGATCTGGCAGCTTCAGACTGGCCATCAATAGCAGACTTATCTTCACACACAATCTGGAATATCAGCTAAAGGCTCAACTTCAATGAAGATTTGATTTGATTTGATTTATTGTCACGTGTATCTTATTACAAAAATACAGTAAAAGGTGTTGTACATGTAGCGTCGCCACTCTCTGGCACTATCTTAAAACATAGAAAAGTAATCCAAAACATAGAATATAAAGGCAGAAAAATGAAGAAATAAAGAAAAAGTGTCAAAATTTACAGTTCTTCTTGATAAGTCATGGGCCTATTTGCCAGGCAGGAATCTCCTTTGCTGTGCCACTACCGCTGGAATGAAACTCGCCATTCGTTGGCGCCATCTCACCTCCAGCAATGCCATGCGGCTGCTTTAGGCCCTCCTCATCTCTGCAGCCTCTGCTGATGCCGCCGAGTCTCATACTGGGCTCAAACCTGCTTCCACCTCTGCCTCCTTGAAACTGCACTGGACGCAGTTGCCAAATGGAACCCAAACTCACCTCTGCCACAGCAGTCATGAGTCAGCACTAGGACTGCCTCACCAATGCAAAAGCTGCCATGAGTCTGCGCTGCTGAGCTTAGTCGCTGCTGCTGATGCTGTCACCATAACCAAGTTATTCACCAAGAGGGAAGTAAACTAAAATAAGAAAAAGACAAGAGAGAAAAAAAAAAGAAAAACAGATGGAGCAGATGAAACCCTACTCCACCATCATCTTACCCAATGATAGTCTCCAATTGTCTCTGATTACAATTCTGTTGGTTGAAGACTGGGGTTAGGACATCTAAAATCCCTTGCCTGTCCATATGCCCTTACCCCTAGTGCAATTTTACCAGCGCCATGGTTACATTTAACTCATGTTGGGCAGGGCCAAACCACAAGCTGGTGGCAGGCTGGGGTGGGTCTCCAGTGCAGGAGGGCATACCTCAAAGTAAAATGTCAACATTGTAAATCTATAAAATAGGATTACTTGCATACCTGATGATGTAAGCTGCAATCATACAGTGCCACACAATTCCACAACTAATGGATCAGATCTATGCTCTATAGCTCTGCTTATCCTGTTATGATAGTGAACAAGTAAACAACTCACTTGAGGAGGAGGCTCTATAAATATCCCATCCTCAATGATGAAGAATCTGAGCACATCAATGCAGAAAACAAGACTTGAGCATTTTCAGCAATCTTCAGTCAGGGGTGTTGAGTGGATGATCTATCTCAGCCTCTCACTGAGTTACCCAGCATGAGTTGTCAATCTTCATTCAATTTAATTCACTCCGTGTAATATCTATATGCAGCTGAAGGCATTGGATACTGCACAGGATATAGGCCCTGACAACATTCAGGTAATAATACTGAAGACTTGTGCTCAAGAACTTGACATACAGTTCCAACACAGGTATAAAACTGGTATCTACCTGGCATGTGGAAAAGTTCAAATATATTCTGAACACAAAAAACATGAGAAATCCAACCAGGCCAATTACCATCCCATCAGTCTCAATCATGTATAAAGTGTGGCAGATACCATCAACAGAGATAACATGTTTGGCTGCTCACTGACGAGCAGTTTGGTTTCTGCCATGGCCATTCACTCTTGGTCTCATTACAGCATTGGTCTGAACATGGACAAAAGAGTTGAATTCCAGAGGTGAGAGTGACTGCTCTTGACATCAAGGCTTTGACTGAGTATGGCATTAAGGAGCCCTTGGGAATCAAGAAGAATTCTCCCCACTGGTAGGAGTCATATGTAGCATGAAGGAAGATGTTTGTGGTTGTTGGAGGTCACTTGAGGTCACTAAGCCACTTAACAACTTGAGTCTACTGTACCATCCTATTTGGGGCGGCACGGTGGGTCAGTGTATAGCACTGCTGCCTCACAGCGCCAGGGTCTCAGGTTCAATTCCAACCTCGGGTGACTGTCTGGGTGGAGTTTGCACATTCTCCCCGTGTCTGCGTGGGTTTCCTCTGGGTGCTCCGTTTTCCTCCCACAGTCCAAAGATGTGCAGGTTAGGTGAATTGGCCATGCTTAAATTGTCAATGAGGTGCATTAGTCAGAGGGGAAAAGGAGTTTGGGTGGGTTACTCTTCGGAGGGTCGGTGTGGTTCTGTTGGGCCGAAGGGCCTGTTTCCACACTGTAGAGAATCTAATCTAATCTGCGTCCTCCCTCCACATGCTTTGATTCCTATTAGACCATGTGGGACCAGAAGTAGGCCATTTGACCCTTTCGACTCTGCTCCACCATTCAGTAAGCTGGATGATTTGATAATCCTGCCTTTCCCCATAACCCTTGATTCCTTACTGATTAAAACTTTGTCTATCTCAGCCTTGAATGCATTTAAAGACCAGTCTCTACATCCCTCTGTGGCAAAGAATCCCTCAAATTCACTATCTGAGAGAGAGAAGAAATTCTTCCTCAACGCTGTCATAACTGGGCAACCCCATCCATCAGCACAGAGACACTTACCTCATTGAGTAATGCTTCTAAAGTAGGCCCAGAGTCACACATTGGAGACACAGCACTGACTACTTCAGCCAGAGGACTAGCAAACAGCCACGGACTCTGACACTTGGAGCACTGCTAGAGAACAGGTTCCTGCTGATCCCAGCCATGATTTGGTATTAATGAAGATGATAAACTGTAATAATCCCCATTAAATGACACCTCACCACTCCCTCATGAGAATTTCATCTTGATTCTTAGGACTGTATTGGAAAATGCAACATGTTGGTCGCAAAGTGAAGAAAGATCTGGCTGTATACTTCCATGATTCTCCATGAGTTCTCTGTTATGCCTAATAAGATTCCACCCCATGTTTCAAATAGATCACATAAAACTGGGAAAAATGCAGCTCCTATCCCTCAATTCTGCCCCAGTCCTTTGCAGCTGAAAAATCAGGACTTGGCCAAAATGCTCACTTCCAAATTTTGAATATGTTTCTTTAATAAACTAGATGCCTCTTCTGAAACTGTAATGATAGTTCCTTTTGGCAGAGAGGCAAGCAGTCTTACTGAGGATGATTGCTTGTGTCTATTGAAACATGCGAACATACCCCAAAATCTCACATGTCTCGACATAAGTGAAAGGGTCAAAGATCATATGCGAGGACCCAATTCTTCCATTATTATTGTAAAAAAATACTTTTAGTTACCGCATGTACTAAGGAGTACAATGTTCGAATTATTTCACATTTAGATTTCCTACATTTGTGATCTGAAGCGTAAGGATGACAAAATATCGACACAGTTCTGACCTTTATCACCTCACTGAAAATAATATCTGTTTCAAATGTAAGAAGTGCCTGTCTAATGCAAGCCATATTGTGACCAGGAAAAGGGAGCAGTCCCATCAGAGCAAATGTTCTATTGTAACCTGGATATGTCATCCTTACAGATTTCCTACAGCTCAGGAAGTTGGATAACTGCACAGTTTCTGAAACCACAGGAACAAATCTAACAAGAAATTGAAATGATTTATGTGATCATGCAATGCTTCATGCCAACAGCAGTTCTGGAGTTTAAACACTGTTAATTCAGAGTTCTAGCCAGCAACAAGGTAAAGAAACTGTAGTTTGGTGATGTTGTACGTGAATTTGTTACTTAGCAACAGCGTAAGAAATGCAACAATGAAACTCAAAAATCATTCAATGTCAAGTTTGTAAGGATTGAATGGCAATACTTCTGATAATAGAATTATTCAGGATGCTGTCAGTTCATAATAATGATGTGGAGGTTTCCTTCCCCAGTAAAAAGCAAAAGCAAAAGACTTAAGAATGTGAAAATTTTTGTCTTTATGTCCTTTCAATTTAATTTAAATTTTTTATGTCTTTTAATTTGATTGAACATCTCCCAATCAACTCCATAATCAATAAATGCTGGAATTAAGCCATATATGTAAGCTAGCTAAGATTAACACCACAGAATTTGGGACACTATAATTAATCCTAACGTCATTAGGTCAGGCACGTGGAAAAATATACAGAAAACCCATCCAATTGATCTGTGCTTGCAAATATGTTTGTGGATGTCATGAGAAAACTATATCAATCCTGGCTACGCTGCTCCCAATTTATATAGTACCCAAGAGTGAGGAGAATTCTTGAATGTTGGTTCTTCATAAGTATAAATCATTATGCCAATTTGGCTAACCTAATTTTTAATTATTATTGTTAACTAGATCTTAAATTGATGTTAGTTCTGTGAATAAAGGAACCAATTATTCTCTATTGTTATCCTCATGTCTCTTTTTCATAGAAATGAAAAGGATCTGAAATCTTTATTTGTACTTTGAAACCATTCCTTTTTATTTAGAAATGAGAAATAAAATACTTGTTAAGATAAAAGACTCAGACTAGTTACCACAAACTCCAAACAGCATGCAGACCAAATAGAAATAATGGGTGGAATCTTCCCAGCTCTTGCGTAGTATGGGCAACAGCGAGAAATTTGGGAGAATGCAGCAAGAATTGAATAGAGAGAACCTTGGCATTGACAAAAAGTCTAATTACCCCCTTAAGGTTTCAAAAACTAAATAAGAATCTTTCTAGTAACCAGTGCGGACTCCCTTTACGTTCATTAAAATCTCTGTGTTCGTTCAACTCATCTTGTATTGTAAAGCCCATATCATTTTTTAAAAATGTATTTTTCATTGTGAATTGAGTTAGGAACAGTACTCTTTCACAACAAAGGACTGAGGAAGGAATTGCTTTACTTTTAAAATGAAGTTACTAGAACTCATTGTAAGCCGTGTTTACATGGTTGCTTTGCAAATTGTGGGGGAAGGTGTAAGATGAGACATCCCGGCACTGAGGTGTACGTACAAAGTGAAATCCGGCCGGCATCAGGTTCCTGGAAATAGTGAGGACTGCAAATGCTGGAAGTCAGAATCGATAAAAAGTGGAGCTGGGATGGCACAGCAGGTCAGGCAACATCGGAGGAGCAGGAGAATTGATGTTTCGAATGACCTCAAACATTGACTTTCCTGCTCTTCCGATGCTGCATGACTTGTGGCATTAGGTTCCGGATTGGCTTGTCAAATTGTGAGTAGTCGTGGATGCCAAAGGTCATCAGCCTGACGGCAACTCTCCGATTGATCCCTGATAGCTGAACAACTTCTGAGAATGAACAATATAATGAGAAACCTTCAGACCGAGGAAAGGGAGGTGATGTGTGAAAATATCTGAAGCTAAAGAAAACAAGTTGATTTCTCCCAACAGTTACAACATACATTTTCTACATCAACCAATTCAGAGATGTCATTATACATGGCTGGAGTGGGTTAGACTTGAACTAAGGCCTCCTGGCTCAAAGGTAGGGACAGTAACACTGTACCAATAGAATCCTTCCAACAGTTGCTGTAAGCTGTTGCTTTTAACCAATAAGTAAGACTTTAAAAATTGTGAACTGGTCACTTTGTACCTCCTATTAAAAAAATGAGAAATGGGGAGAGATTGGGGACTGCGTAGAGAGTAGAGTATAGTAGAACAGAATAGGGCGACTTTGAGAGGGTGTTCAGATGAAATGTAGCTATGGACAGCTAAAGTGTTGATTTAGTTGTTAAACAGTGACTAGGGTGATAGAATAAGCTGTATGTGTGAGGCAGTGCCAGCCATATTGAGGTTAGTGTGGCTTTCTTACTGCTGTGCCATTACATTGTCAGTGAACAACAATGCCTGATTCCTAATAATTGTCCAAATACATTTCACCCTTTCAAAGGTGGCACAAGCGCTGGTTTATCAGTGGATATCTGATATGTGGTGAGTTGTTCTGTGAATAGCAAATATTAAAATTGTACTAGAATCAGTCATGAGGGATGCTAAAGGTGCAGGATTAAATAGGAGCATTTAATAATATTTGATAAGAAGCCTCACTAGGCCTCACAGCAAGTAACCCTCCAAAAATATTGATGTAACTTGCAGTTGTCCAAAAGAAAGTCCATGATATTCAGCCCATGGTACTAGTGTCAAACCATATTGTTGGGATAAACCCTGAAGAGGTTATTTAAAGCTGAATTCCAGGAAACTGTTATCTGCAGTTCCTGGATATAAGTTAGAGCAATAAGTAGCTTAAACATAGTAAGGTGACTATTGACAACCTTTGCATTGCGTACTTATGTTGCAGTGAGAGATAACTTCAGGAAAATCAAAACAAAACAAACTATCATCTATCAAACAAGGTTTCAGTCTGGGATATGACTTGTCCAGAAATAACATAATCTGAAATCATAACAGCACACTCCATGGCTAGTAATCATCACCACCGTTCAGCCATGGAAGTCAACATTAGGAAAACACAAGACTCATTATATGATTATCTCAGACTAACTCAGAAGACATTGCAGTACTTAACTACTACACCTTGGAGTCACCAGCACCTTAAATTGCAATGCCTTTGCCAAGTCATTCTGTGCACAGTGACATACACCCATCGTATTCATCAGCACAAGATGCATCTCAGGTCTTTTAGCTTGCTTTTTTGTAATGACATATTTTGCACTTAAATGGACGGCCACAAACATGCCTTATCTTTTAGCACTTTGCCATTTCATTCAGCTTTAGAGTATCTCAGCTTTGCCTTTCCTTTTAGGCACTTAAAGAACGTTAGGCACCTTGCCAGGCTTGAACAATCAAGAGAAGGATATTTTGCACAGCACTACATCAATGTCATCCCTACAGAATATGTTGTGTCCTGGATTCTAAAGTGTTACTGGAGCTGTACTATCCAAGCAAGTGAAGGCTATTCCATCAGAATCCTGACTTCTGCTTTGTTGGAAAGGCTTTGGGAAATCAGGAGGTGAGTTACTTATTGCAAGATTTTTAGTTTCTGGCTTACTCCCAAATTGCTGAAGAAACTCAGCATGTCAGGCAGCATTAGTGGAGAGAAAGCAGAGTTAATGTCAGGTGACGTCACATCAGAACCTCCTGTTACCGGACCCCACACTGCCTTCTTACTCCAGGACATGACAGCCATCTCTGCTACAGGACCTGACACACCTCTTCCATCCCAGGACCAGACAACACCCTGCACCACCGCTGGATGGAACATCAAATATACCCCTCCAACTGAACCACACCCCAGACACATTTCCCCCATATCACAGGAGCCACACTCCTTTCCCCTACTTGACCATATATTTCTGACCAAACAATCCATCACATACCTGACACACTTCACACATTGTGCCCTGACAGTTCCCCCACATGCCACCTAAACTACCTGCCACCCTACCCACTTGCGACCCTGCCACTCCACATCTGACATCTTACTCAACTGGAACCCTACCAAACTGGCGTCCTACTCAGCTCACACCCTACCCACCTGGCATCTTAATCTCACGCTTTCCAGACATACCAGAAACTGTCAAAGTAGTTGTTTGTTCTGCAGGTCATTAAAGTTACAGATTGGCCTGTGAAAAGAGGAAATGGGGGTGGAGATATGACTTGCCTGCTTGTTCACTAGCTGCACGATAGGAAACACTTTCATTTAAAGTGCACTCCACAGGTCTGCAGGATCAGTGACTGGGGTATCCTGCTGGAAATGTGGAGTTCTTTCCTTCAAAAAAATGTAGGAACAGAATGGCAATCTAACTATAATTGATATTCCTTGGAAATCTAGCCAAATTATTATTTTCCTCTCCTACTTCTTTCCCTTCTTGATCGTTCTTCATATTATTTCTGTGTTTCTTGACCCATCCTTAGATCTCATGGATTAAAGCAGCCAGATTGTTGGCCTTATCATTCACCCAGGTTTGCCATATTCAGCACCTCTGGCACACCGCTATCACCTTGCTCTTCCACCAATTTACTTTCAGCAATTTGAAGGATGTGAGAATAAATCTTACAATCAAGTCACTCCATGAGGTGCCTCTACCCAACAGAATCTGCACTTATTTATAGAAGCTTATTTTTTACGCATTGGTTGCTGAATTTCTTACATGATACCAGTGATTACATTTTAAACGTACTTAGTTGTAAAGCACTTTGAAATGTCATAGAGTCATAGAGATGTACAGCATGGAAACAGACCCTTCGGTCCAACCCGTCCATGCCGACCAGATATCCCAACCCAATCTAGTCCTACCTGCCAGCACCCGGCCCATATCTCTCCAAACCCTTCCTATTCATATACCCATCCAAATGCCCCTTTAATGTTGCAATTGTACCAGCCTCCACCACATCCTCTGGCAGTTCATTTCCATACACACACCACCCTCTGCAAGCAAAAGTTGCCCCTTAGACCTCTTTTATATCTTTCCCCTCTCATCCTAAACCTATGTCCTCTAGTTCTGGACTCCCCGACCCCAGGGAAAAGACTTTGTCTATTTATCCTATCCATGCCCCTCATAATTTTGTAAACCTCTATAAGGTCACCCCTCAGCCTCCGATTCTCCAGGGACAACAGTCCCAGCCTGTTCAGCCTCTCCCTGTAGCTCAAATCCTCCAACCCTGACAACATCCTTGTAAATCTTTTCTGAACCCTTTCAAGTTTCACAACAGCTTTCCAATAGGAAGGAGACCAAAATTGCACGCAATATTCCAACAGTGGCCTAACCAATGACCTGTACAGTCGCAACATGACCTCCCAACTCCTGTATTCAATACTCTGACCAATAAAAGAAAGCATACCAAACGCATTCTTCACTATCCTATCTACCTGTGACTCCACTTTCAAGGAGCTATGAGTCTGCACTCCAAGGTCTCTTTGTTCAGCAACACTCCCTAGGACCTTGCCATTAAGTGTATAAGTCCTGCTAAGATTTGCTTTCCCAAAATGCAGCACCTCGCATTTACCTGAATTAAACTCCATCTGCCACTTCTCAGCCCATTGGCCCATCTGATCAAGATCCTGTTGTAATCTGAGGTAACCCTCTTCGCTGTCCACTACACCTTCAATTTTGGTGTCGTCTGCAAACTTACTAACTGTACCTCTTATGCTCGCATCCAAATCATTTGTGTAAATGACAAAAAGTAGAGGACCCAGCACCGATCCTTGTGGCACTCCACTGGTCACAGGCCTCCAGTCTGAAAAACAACCCTCCACCACCACCTCTGTCTTCTACCTTTCAGACAGTTCTGTATCCAAATAGCTAGTTCTCCTTGTATTCTATGAGACCTAACCTTGCTAATCAGTCTCCCATGGGGAACCTGTCCTGTGGTCATGAAAGCTATTATATATAAATTGAAGTTTTCTTTGTAATTCATTGCCAGTAATGCAAAAAGGCAAAGATGAACTTCTAATTAAACATGATATCCCATTTATACTGATTTTTTTTTAATTTAAGTTCCAGATCCCTCCACCAAAACAGTCCTCTGTTGATTTTGATCATTTTCTGGCTAAGGATTTTATCTCCCTCTGCTGGTGTATTAAATATTTTCTTTTTTTGGTGCATTATTTAACATGCATGCTACCAGATCTTGATTTGATATGGTTTGGCATGATGGATGGTAGCTATGATGTCACAAAGGGAAATTTGTCATTTGCCACAAGGTTTGAATGAGTTGTGTCAATGATACTTCCTAAATTGAGCCCTTTTTATTGATAACATTTAATAAAATTAAATTTGATATTAAGAAGGCAATGTGAAGATAAAGGAATGAATACTTAAAAACTTAATTCTTTTTTAATCCTATTATTTAAAATTGAACTTAAACAGCTTTACAACTCTTGCAGTAAGACTGAAACAATTGAAAATCCTAAAGTATAAGAAAAACTCTTTCATAAATTGCCTATCATAATTTGGCAACTTGAGACTGAGAAAGAAAGAACTGCAAATTCTTTGGAAACTGAAAGAATAGAAATTCCTGGAGAAGGTCAGCAGGTCAGGAGTATCTCATTTAGTTATAGAGTCATACAGCACTGAAACAGACTCTTCAGTCCAACTCATCCATGCCAACCACATATCTCAAACTTAACTAGTCCCATTGGTCTGCATTTGGTCCAAATCGATCTAAACCTTTCCTATGCATTTACCTGTCCATATGTCTTTTAATTGTTGTAATTGTACCCACCTCCACCACTATTTCTAACAGTTCATTCAATACATGCACAACTCTTCATGTGAAAACATTGCCCCTCAGGTCTCTTTTATCTTATGTTGCCCCTCTCATCTTTAAGCTATGGTCTCTCGTTTTGGACTCCCCTACCCTTGGGAAAAGACCTTGGCTATTCACTTTATCTCTGCCCCTCATGATTTTATGAACCTCTATAGGGTCACGCAGTAGCCTCCGATACTCGAGGGGAAAATGTCCCAGCCTATCCAGTCTCTCCTTATAACTCAAACCTTCAGTCCCGGCACCATCCTAGTAAATTTCTTTCTGCACCCATCTAACTTAACAACATCCTTTCTAAAACAGGGTGACCAAATTGTACACGGTATTCTAAAATGTGTCCTTACCAATGTCTTGTACAGCGGCGACATAAAGTCCTAACTCCCATTCCAATGTTCTGACAAAGCAGAGTTATTATTTCAGATTGAGTGACCCTTCTTCAGATGCTGGCAGACCTACCGAGTATCTCCAGCATTTTCTGTTTTTGTTTGAACTTGAGGCCAGAATTATTATTTTTAATTCACTCATGGAATATGCGCACTGATGTCTGGTCCAGCATTTATTACCAATCCCTAGTTGCCCTTGAAAAGGTGGTGGTGAGCTGCCTTCTTGAACGGCTGGATTCCACGTATGGTAGGTAGACCCAAGAAAGGAACTTTCAGTTGGTGGCTTTTCCATGTACCTGCTGCCCTTGTCCTTCTAGATGGTAGTGGGTCATAGGTTTGGAAGGTGCTGTTTAAAGAAACCTGGTGAAATTCGGCAGTGTTTATTGTCAATCATTGTTCTGTGTGGTGAAATTTTCTAAGATCAAGATCATTGATGGAGAATTTCACGCAGCAGGAGGCTGAGCATAAAGTCACATCAGCAAAGTGATTTTTACATTGATTGACTTCCGTTTGGGTTGCATGTGAGGGCTTTGAAACATTCACCTCAAAAATAGCCTGTAAATGCACTTGAAGAATATGCAGACACCCTCGTCCGAAATATGTAGATAATAATCAAAAAGATACAGTAAATGTTATAAAAAGAAATGTATAAAAGTCAAAAAGAATTCTATCAATAAAAATAACATACATGTATACTTTGCCCTCAAAGCAGTAAAATATCACGAGTTGCTTCATAACTGTGCTATCAAGTAAAGTTTGACATTGAGTTTTATAAGGCAAAGGCCTGACAGATTGCAGTGTTTTATAATTTTAGCTCTTTTCTTCATTCAATCCCAGATCAGGAGTACCTCTTAGATGATCCTTTTCAATATCAGATAAAGAAAGACAGGCCCCAAAAGAACAGAGACACTTCACTTCAGTACCAAATAGATATTGTAGTTAACTGGAAATGTTAACTCTGGGTGGAATCTTCCCAGCCCCTCAGAAGCATGGGCAATGTTGTGAAATTTGGAAGAATATGGCAAGAATGAAAATATTAGATTCTCAATGCTGATTATCCCCTTAAAGTTTCAATGACTAGATACATACCTTAGCAGTAAGCAGTGAGGAACCGGGATGCAGGGATTTGTATCTCAATATTAGCTAATCTCATCTCACTTCTATGCAGTTTGCAATTCTTTTCAGTACCAGTGAGAAAACAGATGATACCAACTTCTAACTTAAAAGTTTGAGCACTTATTATGTGAAAACATGGACCCTTATACTCAATGTTGTGTTTTGTGGCTGATGGGAGGTGTGGGACAAGGAAATAGTTTTCCCAAAACAGTTACGATATCCCAATGTACTTGCATGGCAAGATTTGCACTGCATATCTCTGCCTAAGGTGTAAACCTAAGGGTCCATGGAGGGACATTTCAAGGCCTTTCTTCTGGGAGGCCTCCATACTATACTGTATCACAGTCTATAGTACAGCTTCATTTTTGTTTCATACAGCTGCTCATAACTCACATCTAATAAAATGTTCTTTGTCTGAAATTCCCCCCAAAAGCTCATTGCACCCAACCCAAACCCATGATCACTTCCATCTAGAAGGACAAGGGCAGCAGATATATGGGAGTACCACTACATTCAAGTTCCCTTCCAAGCCACTCACTATCCTGACTTGTAAATATATTGCCTTTCCTTCATTCTTGCTGGGTCAAATTCCTGGAACTCCCTCCCTAATGGTATTGTGGGTCAACTCATAGCAAGTGAACTGCAGCAATTCAAGAAGGCCACCTTCTCAAGAGCAACAAGGGACGACCAATAAGTGCTGGACAACCAGCAATGACCATATCCCACAAATGAATGAGAAAAACAATTCAAATGGAGTCGTAAGACGACTTCCCGGAGAAACATGAGTTTTAGAAGCGTCACAAGCCCAAGAACAACAGCAACCTCTAGTGGAGATTCAACATGTTCCACATAAAGAAACTGCAGTCGAAGATCCTCTTAGGATCTGGTGGAGGTTAGAAGTCCAAGAGTTTACCAACTTCACTATCACTTCCTCAAGATGATCCAAAGTCAGTTCAGGCACAGACTGAGGATACTCCAGGACAGCATGACAAAACTAATGGTGCGTCTTGTGCTCTGAAGAGGTGGCCATCACATTCTGGAGGACAGCAGCACTTCATTCCGAGCATCCACCAGCCACCTGTGTGGAACTCCCCAATCTCCAACCGCAAACATATCGAGAATATTATAAATTCATTTTGTCCAATATCACACCACTTCATCACTTTTCTCTGTGTCAAGATCAATGCTACAGCCTGGGCAGTGGGATTTGCAAACATCATTGGTTTCCCCCAGGCACTCTACACTATGCCCATGTCGTATTGAGAGTGCTTAAATCTTTTTCTTTGGTGTAGTCAGCAGAACTTGATAGCACAAGCATCATGCCATGGCAGACCAGGCTGAAAAGTGCCTGCAGACGTGGAGTAAATAATGGAACAGTTGAAACTGGCAATGACTGTGAGAAAGATTGAAGTTGCTCCAGGATCTGAAGGTTTAGATACTAGCGGAGGAAATGGAACCTTAAGGCCAAAACCAGGCACAGACTGAAACTATTTCATGATGCCACACTTCTGGATTCCAGGATCCCAAATTGACCATGAACAGTCCTAAGACCAAGAAAGAAGCTACCAGCAGGAGGTGACTGTTACCATAGTTGAGTAGACCTCAGGCTGAAGAGGCAAGCGCAACAGGGCCCTAAACAGCGAGCGCAGATCCATTCTTTGCTGCCGGTCTCCATAGTAAACTTTGCAGCTGATATGCCCAGGGGTCGCTCCAAAGTGATGTTAGAATTGGCACAAAACCGGCTATAATAAACAAGACTGCATTCAGCAACCACAGCCATCACTGCTGTCAGGCTCAGAGACTTCATGCAATGCAACGGCTTTTCCTTTTGACCTTACAATAAACTAGGTGGACTCCCACTGAGAGCCAGGAACGGAACAAGGTTTTTTGTTCTATAAGGAGCACAAAATGTGTCAAGGTAGAAGTATTGTGCATAACTGACACAGGAGGGGAGGTGAAAACTGTGACTCATCAGTTTTCCATAATCATCTTTCTGAGTGATATTTCTTTCTGCATCCAGGTCTAAGCTTCGTAGAGGTCAGACATCCCTTATCATAGCTGTATCAAACTCTTTATATTTGACCTCAATGGAATAGCCCGGGACTTCTGGTAGTCTGTGAGCAGCTCAATACCCATGGTGTTGGACCTGAACGTGTTAGATATCTGGACATCCTTGGAAAGCGTATATGGTAATTTCTATGAGCAGGTCATTGGTTAGCACATCGAAGTCAAGGGAGCCTTTGACCTTGTTCTGTGTATTTAATGTGTATGAGCCCAAGACTTTAGATTAGAGTGGTGCTGGAAAAGCACAGCGGGTCAGGCAGCATCCAAGGACCAGGAAAATCGACAGTTCAGGCAAAAAGCCCTTCATCAGAATGGAGGCAGGGAGCCTCCAGGGCGGAGAGGTAAATGGGGGTGGGGGGGTGGGGGGGCTGGGGAGAAGATAGCAAGGAGTACAATAGGTGAATGGGTGGGGATGGATGTGATAGGTCAGAGGGGAGGGTGGAGGAAGGTAGCAAAGAGTATAATAGGTGAATGGCGTGAGGATGGGGGTGATAGGTCAGAGGGGAGGGTGGAGCGGATAGGTGGGAAGGGTGATTGGCAGGTAGGACAGGTCATGAGGACAGTGCTGAGCTGGAAGGTTGGAACTGGGGTAAGGTGGGGGGAGGGGAAATGAGGAAACTGGTGAAGTCCAAATTGATGCCCTGGGGTTAAAGTGCTCTGAGACAGAAGATAAGGCGTTCTTCCTCCAGGCATTGAGCAGTGAGGGAGCGGTGGTGGAGGAGGCCCAGGACCTGCATGTCCTTGGCAGAGTGGGAGGGGGAGTTGAAATGTTGGGCCACAGGTGGTGGGGTTGATTAGATATTCCCTAAAGCACTCTGCGAGGAGGAGTCCAGTCTCCCCAACTTAGAGTGTCAAGTCGGTTGTCATTAATGGAGATGGAGAAGTCCAGGAAGGGGAGGGAGGTGTCAGAGATGGTCCAGGTAAATTTAAGGTCAGGGTGGAACGTGGTGGTGAAGTTGGTGAAGTTGATGAACTGCTCAACCTCCTCACAGGACTAGGGGGGATAGAACTGTATCGAGGTAGGTAGAGATGAGTTCAGTGTGGTAGGAGCAGGTTGAGACAATGGGTCAGCTGTGGTGGTCAGGTTTGTGGATCTTGGGAATGAGTTAGAATCGGGTGGTGCGGGGTTCCTGGACTACGAGGTTGGAAGCTGTGGGTGGGGATCTCCTGAGGTGATGAGGTTGTGTATGGTCTGGGAGATGATGGTTTGGTGATGTGGGATGGGATCATGGTCGAGGGGGCAGTAGGAGGAGGTGTCTTCGAGTTGGCGTCTGGCTTCATGTGGTGTAGATGTCAGTGCGCCAAACTACCACTGCACCCCCTTTATCCGCTGATTTGGTGGTGAGGTTGGGAGTGGAGCAGAGGGAGTGTAGGGCTGTGTGTTGTGAGGATGAGAGATTGGAGTGGGGGAGGGGGGTAGACAGTTTGAGGCAGTTAATGTCGCAGTTGGAAATGAAGAGATTGAGGCTGGGTAATAGGCCAATGTGGGATGTCCAGGTGGATGGAGTGTTTTGAAGATGAGTGAAGGGGTCCTCGGAAGGTGACCGGGAGTCCTGATTATAAAAGTAAGCTCACAGGTGGAGGCGGCGGAAGAAGTGTTTGACATCACGATGTGTATTAAATTCATTGATGTGTGGACGGAGTGCGATAAAGGTAAGGCCTTTGCTGAAGACTGATCGTTCGTCCTCAGTGAGGGGGAGGTCTGGTGGGTTGGTGAAAACTCGGCAGGGCTGGGAGCTAGGAACTGGTGTCAGTGTGGAGCTGGGAGTGGGGGTGGAGCCTGTACCTGGAGTCGGCGTGGCGGTTGGGGGAATAGGGGTGGAGCCATGAGCAGAGGTGGTGTTCCCCTCAGGGTTCTGGGGGGCAGGGATGGTGACAGTGGGACCTGTGGGGGGGGGGGGGGGGGTGTCAGCAGTATGCAGGTGAGTGTTGTTAGTGGGGGCAGAAGTGGTGGTGAACATGGCAGTGGAGGGGGCGGAAGTCGCTGAGCATGTGATGTCAGCGATGAAATGAGGGGCGGAAGTGACATCACATGTGGCACATGAGGAATTGTGAGTGGCGGAAGTGGCCGTGGAAGTGGCCATGATGGGGGCGGAAGTGATGTCATCGATTGGCATGGGGATGGTAGCTTGGTTGCTGCCTGACCTGCTGTGCTTTTCCAGCACCACTCTAATCTAAACTCTGGTTTCCAGCATCTGCAGTCCTCACTTTTGCCTGAGCCCAAGACTGTTTGAATAGCAGGGAATTAGACTGTTCTTTTCTATGGTCACTCCATCACCGTTGTTGGAGGCTCATTTCAGCAGTCTCTAACCAGTCAACATCTGGTTTGCTAAATCATCATGTGTCACATGTAGCTGAGCTCCCACATTCATATCTCTGAGACCCAGCCTCATCAGTTTGGGATAAAAAGGTACATACCTACATAGATTGCCAATTTTAGTGGCAAAGATGTTTATCTCCAAACAAAAGTTCTCAAAAATGTCCATAAACTTCAATTATATAGATAGTGAACCAACTGGAGGACACATCTCTAACTTGATCTCAAGGATGGACATTAAGAGTTGGAGGAGATCCAGAGGAGGCAGCTTGTTTCTCCTCTCAAAAAAGACAGAACGCTTTTCAGTATAGCCAGTGTGTGACCTGGTAAATCATAAAATTGCAACTAAAATTACCACTCAATAAAGATTGGTTACAACCAGATTCTACCCTATCACTGGGAAGAAATCCAGGACTACCAGCAGAAAACGTTAGCGTAAGGCATCATCTGATAGTTTCAAATTCAAACCTGTCCACCATAGTCTTTGTGAGAAAGAAAGACTGAAAGCTGAAGATCTGTGTTGATTACCAGGCAGTTAATGCCAAGACTCCTAAGATGCTGACCCTCTACCTAGGATTGAGGAAGCATTGCAAATTCTCAAAGGTACTAACCATTTCTGTGTCTTAATTTGGCCCACGGATATAAACAGCTATTCATCACTGAGCAAGCACTTTGCAAATACACAGGAATGCTATATGCCGCCCTCATAGGCCATTGCTTATTCTAATTTCTTGTTCCTCCTTGTCTATGTGGATGACATACTCATCTTTGACTCAACATTAGAGAAGACCCTTACAGGACTAGACATTGTCTTCCTGATGAAGGGCTTTTGTCCAAAACGTCGATTTTCCTGCTCCTCTGATGCTGCCTGACCTGCTGTGCTTTTCCAGCACCACTCTAATGTAGACATTGTCTTAGTCTGCTTGTTGCAGTTTAACTTGAAAGTCAAACCTGAGAAAAGTCAACTTTTTTGGACAAAATGACAGTACCTTGGGCACTTTGTTACCAAGTAAGACACTACTCCTGATGAAGAAAAATCAAAGTGGTAGAGGAGTGGCCTCAATTTAAGAGTGAGAGAGAATGCCAAGGGTTCCTTGGTGTGGGCCATTACTGTAGGTGGTACATGCAAGGCTGTACACAGTTCATTGCTCCATTCCACAATTTGTTGAGAAAATCAGAGAATGTCACAGTTGAGGTTGGGAAAGGGTGTACAATGTGTGATAATTCATTACGTATGACAGGAAGTTGGACCCCAACAGGTGAAGAATCATTTTACACAGTGGCAGAGATCGCTCTATCAAATTCAACATGACTCGCACTTAGCCAAAAAATGGTAAAATTCTGTTCTCTGTCTTCTACAAGATTTAATAATATCTAATGTTAACCTGTATATGTTGGGCTACAGAGACAAAAGCAAACTTTTAAAATATGTAATGAAATGAAAATAAGACACATGTAGACAAGAGCAATCAACAAATGACACAGATTGTTGAGGATCTTACAATTCTCTTAAAGAAAGGCTGAGACAACCACCCATCATCCTTTTGAGACATTACACTGAATTGCAAGTATAATTTTGACATATTTGCTTGAATTATTTCTTCATGTTGGTTTAAAGATAAAATTTAAATAGAACTTGAATTTCATATCTGTTTTTAATTACCATATACTCCGTGACATACTACTTGCTACTACCATATAATTAAGAATTGATTCCTATGAGAAGGACTCATGAGTTAGTATTGAAAAGTTGGAATATTGTATTTAATTCCTCAAGAACCCATAAACAGATAACAATAAGTGCCGGAAAATTACCATTACCAACAAGTATGAATATAACCATCACCCTTTAATATTCTATCACACTGAATCCCCCACTATCATCATCCTGTGGGCTACTATCAATCAGAAATTGAACTGGATGAGCCAGATAAATACTATGGTTACAAGAACAGATCAGGACTAGGAATTCTGACAAGTATAACTCATCTTCTATCTGGCCAATGCTTGCCCTCCAACTCTAAGGCACAAGTCCAGTCTATTGATGGAATAGCACATGGCAGTTAACACATAGGAACACCACCACCTGCAAGTTCCCTACCAAGCCTGACTTGGAATTATATTATATTTTGTTCACTACTTCTTAGTCAAAATTCTGCAACTCCCTCTCTAATAGCACAATTCATGTAACTACATTATATGGGACCACAGCTGATCAGGAAGGCAGCTCAGCACCTCCTTTTCTGGGGCAATTAAGAATGGAAATAAATGGGAAATTAATGCCGACCTAACCAGAAATACCCACATTCCACATCCAATTATCCCTTGTATACGGTTATGTTCAATAAAGCCTGTTATCTCTGTGTAGATTTGATCTTATGACAGAAACTAGGACCATTGTTGTTATGTAATTATATCCCATACCATGCATGCAGTGTAACTACTACATGAGCCATCAGAGCGCCTCTAATTGTATGGCATCTCTGCAAGTGCCATTTTAAAATATTTTTTGAAATAATGTGGCTATGGGGATAGGGTTGGGAGGTGGCTCTGGGTGGAATGTTCTTTAGAGTGTCAGTGCAGACTCGATGCACTGAATGGCCTCATTCCATACTGTAGGGATTCTATGATTCTATGATTCAATGAGTTTCACACTAGTGTGAGGACCACCTCCATATTTAATAGTGGTGATAAACATTGCTAGAAGAAGCAATGTTTAATTTAATTAATTTAAACTTATAGCAATGCTTAAATTCTGGACTATCATGTAATCATTTCCATGTTCTTCAGTATAATAATAATTTACTCCATTCATTGCCAATGCCATTAACACAGGCATTATGATATGTATTAATTCCAATGAAAATTGAGTATTACAAATCCCACCATGCATTTCTAGTAATATAAATAGATTTTAGCATTCATATGAACATGAAGGTTTTCCTAGTTTTAACAGCATTCTGCTTTTACATGTTTATTAAGAATGCTTGAATTAATTCATCAAATTCACACATATGCTTGTATCATGCTCTCAATGCAATTTATAAAAGACGAGCTGAACACTTTTGCAAATGTGAGTGAAAGAATTAAATGTTTGTATTTATTATATCTCAAACTTTCTCATATCCAATCACACAGAAGAAAATTTACAATCTCATACAAGGTTTATAGGAACCTTCTGGAACAGAACAATTAAGTAGGTTAAAAATAAAGGCGATAAGCTGAAGATGTCTGCAGATCTGATTATCAGCTAAATCTACCACCCACTTTACTTTTTAATGACACAGCATTTTCTATTGATTTTCATTGTCACTTAGACAATATATTTAGAAACACAGTCGTTAGTTTTTTTTAATGTATATATTGCAATATGGTTTCAAAGGATAATCTATTCTGCAGCATCAGTTCTGGCAACTATATATGTACTAATCTGAGGTGCTTCCACCCAACTGGATTTGTCCTGGGGCATTTTTATAGTTTAAAAACAATTGCTTAAGATTAACATTCATTCATGAATGTGATTTATGCACATGTATTAAGGAGGAGTTCAGCTGCAATGTTTTAATATTACACATTTACTAAGTTTTTTTTTGTTTTTGTACAGGCCCTTCGGCCCTCGATGTTGCGCCGACCTGTCATACCAATCTGAAGCCCATCTAACCTACACTATTCCATGTATGTCCATATGCTTGTCCAATGACGACTTAAATGTACTTAAAGTTGGCTAATCTACTATCTTTGCAGGCAAAGCATTCCATACCCTTACTGCTCTCTGAGTAAAGAAACTACCTCTGACACCTGTCCTATATCTATCACCCCTCAATTTAAAGCTATGCCCCCTCGTGCTCGCCGTCACCATACTTGGAAAAAAGCTCTCCCTGTCCACCTTATCTAACCCTCTGATTGTCTTATATGTCTCTATTAAGTCACCTCTCAATCTTCTTCTCTCCAACGAAAACAGCCTCAAGTCCCTTAGCCTTTCCTCATAAGACCTTCTCTCCATACCAGGCAACATTCTAGTAAATCTCCTCTGCACCCTTTCCAAAGCTTCCACATCCTTCTTATAATGCGGTGACCAGAACTGTACACAATACTCCAAGTGTGGCCGCACCAGAGTTTTGTACAGCTGTAGCATAACCTCATGGTTCCGGAACTCGATCCCTCTATTAACAAAAGCGAAAACACTGTATGCCTTCTTAACAACCCTGTCAACCTGGGTGGCACCTTTCAAGGATTTGTGTATCTGGACACAGATCTCTCTGCTCATCTACACTACCAAGAATCTTACCATTAGCCCAGTACTTTGCATTCTGGTTACTCCGACCAAAATGAATCACCTCACACTTGTCCACATTAAACTCCATTTGCCACCTCTCAGCCCAACTCTGCAGCTTATCTATGTTTCTCTGTAACCTACAACATCCTTCGTCACTATCCACAACTCCACCGACCTTAGTGTCATCTGCAAATTTACTAACCCCACCCTTCTACGCCCTCATCCAGGTCGTTTATAAAAATGACGAACAGCTGTGGACCCAACACCAACCCTTGCGGTA
The DNA here is from genome assembly GCF_037043375.1 of Chiloscyllium plagiosum. Lineage (NCBI taxonomy): Eukaryota > Metazoa > Chordata > Chondrichthyes > Orectolobiformes > Hemiscylliidae > Chiloscyllium > Chiloscyllium plagiosum. The sequence continues at coordinate 63,090,850 of NW_028270140.1, forward strand.
CACCACTAGTAACTGGACTCCAGGATGAACATTTCCCATCAACCACCACCCTCTGTCTTCTTTCAGCAAGCCAATTACTGATCCAAACTGCTATATCTCCCACAATCCCATTCCTCCACATTTTGTACAATAGCCTACTGTGGGGAACCTTATCGAATGCCTTGCTGAAATCCATATACACCACATCAACCGGTTTACTCTCATCTACCTGTTCGGTCACCTTCTCAAAGAACTCAATAAGGTTTGCAAGGCACGACCTACCCTTCACAAAACCATGCTGACTATCCCTAATCAAATTATTCTTTTCAGATGATTATAAATCCTATTTCTTATAACATTTTCCAACACTTTACCAACAACTGAAGTAAGGCTCATTGGTCTATAATTACCAGGGTTGTCTCTACTTCTTTTCTTGAACAGGGGAACCACATTTGCTATCCTCCAATCTTCTGGCACTATTCCTGTAGACAATGATGATTTAAAGATCAATGCCAAAGGCTTGGCAATCTCCTCCCTGGCTTCCCAGAGGATCCTAGGATAAATCCCATCCGGCCCAGGGGACCTATCTATGTTCATTATGTATTAGTTTTGACTCTTTAAGAATAATGTTGATTGTGGTGAACATTGGCAACTGTGGCATTGAAGTTACAAAATACCATAGATATATAACTTGCAAATCACCAGCCAAAGGCTAGATAGTGACAAGGTCCTGCTTTATGCTAGCGCAGAATTTTTCATTATCAAAAAAGCTGTGACCTTAAGTCAGAGAGAAGATATATAATGAAGCAGATAAAGATGCTTGAGTCAAAGACACTTCTGAAGAGAAACTTAATTTAAATCAGGAGTGGTGGTGCAGTACATGGAGTCATAGGATCATAGAGCTGTACAGCATGGAAATAGACCCTTCCATCCAAAACATCCATGCTGACCAGAAATCCTAACATAATCTAATCCCATTTGCCTGCATTTGACCCATATCACTCCAAACCTTTCCTATTCATAGACCCATCCAGGTATGAATGGATATATGAATAGCCTGTTGTTGTATTTGTACTAGCCTCCACCACGTCCTCTGGCAGCTCATTCTATGCAGGCACCATCCTCTATGTAAACAAAGTTACCCTTTAGGACTCTTCTAAATCATTCCTGTCTCACCTTAAACTTATGTGCTCTAGTTCTAGACTCTCCCGTCCTGGGATAAAGACCTTGGCTATTCATCCTATCTCTGCCCCTCATTATTTTATAAACTTCTATAAGGTCACCTCTCAGCCTCTGATGCTTCAGGGAAAGTAACCCCAGGCTATTCAGCCTCTGCTACAATTCAAACCCTCCAACCCTGGCAATATCCATGTAATTCTTTTCTGAACCCTTTCAAGTTTCACAACATCCTTCCTAGAGCAAGAAGACCAGAATTTGCAGTATTCCAAAAGTGGCCTAACCAAGTTTTTTACAGCCACAACATGACCTCCTAACTTCTATACTCAATGACCAATAAAGGCAAACATATCAAACTCCGCCTTCACTATCCTATCTACCTGGGACTCAATTTTCAAGGAACCTTGAACCTGCACTCCAAGGTCTTTTTGTTCAGCAAATCTCCACAGGACCTTACCATTAAGTGTGCAAGTCCTTCCCTGATTTGCCTTTTCAAAATACAGCACTTCACATTTATCTAAATTAAATTCCATCTGTCACTCCTCAGCCCATTGACACATCTGATCAAGATCCCTTTGTACTCAGAGGTAGCCTTCTTCGCTACTACACCACCAGTTTTGGTGTCATCTGCAAACTTACTAAACATAACCTCTATGTTCACATTCAAATAACTTATATAAATGATGAAAAGCAGTGAACCCAGCACCATCCTTATGGCACACCACTGGCCACAGGCCTCCAGTCTGAAAAGCAAACCTCTACCACCACCAGCTGTCTCCTACCCTCATCCAGTTCTGTATCCAAATGGCTAGTTCTCCTTGCATACTTGCTACCGCATTGGATGTGTGCAACACAGAACAATACCCAAAAACCTCAATACCATTGTCACAGTAACAATTACTAAGACTAGCATTGTATTCTAGATGTATTAATGGGATTGAAATTCCACCCATTGCTGTATTAGATTTGGAGCTCATATCCACAGGACATTAGTGTGACTCTTTGGATTACTAGCCCAATAACATTACCACTACACCACTATCTCTCCTGAGATACAGTCCACTACTACTGGACCCATGCTCAAAGCTGTGTTTGTGCATAAAGATTTCCACAAATAATATGGCATAGTCTAGTTGAATGGAGCATTGCACAACCAAGTGGTCAGACTCTTCCTTATCAATGCCAAGGACAAGTAGAGGTTCAGCATCTTATGATACTTGATGTTAGGAGAGAGTTGGTTTACTTTATTATCACTTGTTGGGAATGAGGTCCAAATTGTTTTCCCGCTAACGTATCCCTTTGCATTTCTCTCCTCCACTTTTTATGTAATATTTGTGTCTGCTTTTCTTGTCTGCTATCCTCGCCTAAAGGCATTTCCTCCTTATTAGGGTATAACATAATAAGCAACAACTAACTTTTAGTTTCTTTCTGATTATTGATTTTTACTGCATAGTAATAGCAAGCAGTTTAACTGTAGAAAGCATTACAATCAATTCTATTCTAATCCACATTTTTGCATGTACACTTTCACCCACAGATTGATGGATGACAGTCAGTTAATGGATGATCAAAGAATAGATACAAGTACATTCTAAATGCTGACCATTGTTTACATGATAGAATTCTTTCTTTTCATAAGGTGAAGTTTATGTACTCTTTCTCTATCTTGGCAGGTGTTGGCACAGTATTCCATATTAAGTTCACCTATGTTGTTCAATTGCTTGTATATTTCTATAAGACCCACCTTTCATTTACTTCTTTCAAAGGTTAAAGAGCCACAGTTCCTCCAATCTTTCTATACTGTCTTCATTTATTGCAAATGCAGACTTTGGATACAGCAGATTAATCAATTGTTGAATGAATTATCCATAATTAATTTAAATTTTATCAAATTAACCATTGATTTCTAAAAAGAAAGAGATCTATTTGTTCTTGGATTGTTAACAATATTGCCACAACCATTTTTATTCTCAATCACAAGTGACCCTGAGTACTTGTGACGTATTTATCGTGTTGTATTTATTTATTATTGAACATCCAAAATGAAGACCGTTCTACACAGCATCCATGAGATCATATCCAGAGTACTGTGTACAGTTTTGTGTTTATCATTTAGAAAATATATTTGAAGCAGTTCAGAGAAGATTCATTTGACTGTGATGGGAAGACTGACCTGTATCCATTGAAGTTTAGAAGAACATGGGTGATCTTATTGAGCTATGGAAATTCTGAGAAGGTTTCTGGTCAGCATGGACCAAAGGGTCTGTTTCCATGCTGTACATCTCTATGACTCTATGACTTGATAAAGTCGATATTGAAAGCATGCTTCTCTTTGTGAGAGACTGAAGCTAGGGGACTCTTTGAAAACAAGGGGTGGTCGATTTTGTTTCTCCGTTCGGAATTCTCTTCCCTAGAGTAAAATGTAGCAGAGTCATTGAATATTTTTAAGGCACAAGTAGATATATTCTTGGCTAACTAGGGAGCCGGAGACAATCAGGGTTAGATGAGAATGTGTAGTTGAGACCACACTCAAGTCAGCCAAGATCTTATTGAATAGCAAAGTGCACTCAGGAGGAAAATGGCCCACTCTTGCTCCTAATTCAAAGGTTCATGCATATGTTCATATGAAATCTGCCGTTCTTACATTCTTTAGCATATATGAAACTCCAGACCCACAGCAATATGATTTATTCATAACTGTTGTCTGAAATCATGCATAATTACCATGTAGTAACAAATGCTTTCCTTGCCAGTGATATCCACAACCTGGGAGTGGGATTTGTCATGGGAAATGCGGGGTTTTGGTGATGGGGTGGGTCAGGGTGGGGTGCTTTTTGGAGGATTGGTGAGGACTCAATGGGCTGAATGGCCTGCTTCCGCACTGTAGGGATTCTATAATTCCTATAACTCTAAAACTGATGGAAATCTTAACATCACAGAGGCCTTGTGGAAAAAGGAGATAATATATCCTTGTTGTGGTTCTGTTCGCCGAGCTGGAAGTTTTTGTTGCAAACGTTTCATCCCCTGGCTAGGCGACATCATCAGTGCTTGGGAGCCTCCTGCGAAGCGCTTCTTTGATGTTGACAACCAGAAGCGGCAGGGACAGACCACTATAAACACCGGAGGAAACATCAAAGAAGCGCTTCGCAGGAGGCTCCCAAGCACTGATGATGTCGCCTAGCCAGGGGACGAAACGTTTGCAACAAAAACTTCCAGCTCGGCGAACAGAACCACAACAACGAGCACCCGAGCTACAAATCTTCGCACAAACTTTGAATAATATATCCTGTCAGATGATTCCCTGAGCAGACTGTCAAAGTCATTTACAAGAATTTTCAAACAATGATGAGTAGTCCTTCCCTGTCAGATCCTTTTTATATGCCTGGAATCTCAACCTCTCTGCATGTTGCCCTTGAGGAGTCTATGGTGAGGAGAAGATCATTACCCATATCCCTCTGAAATGTATCTTTGCAAAGAAGGTCTGGAGAGAGGGGAAATGGTTTTTGTTGACAAGCTGAGCATTTCCTTGATGCAGGACTCTGTGTTTTATAGGCTGTTTCCAGGCCACATAAAATTAATATTAATTGCAGCTTAAGGATCATCAACTCAGTAAAAGATATTTTTTAGATTGGCAAAAACTTGTTGTATCTTCCAGTGCAAGGAGTCATCCTTGACTGAGTGTTACAGACTAGCACATTCATAGACTAGTGTGTAAAAGCAAGGAAGTGATGCTACATTTCTATAAATCTTGGGTCAGACCACATTTGGAGTGTAGTGATCAGTTCTGGCCACCTTGTTTAAGGAAGCATGTTAAAGCCGTGGAGAGAGTTCGAAGGAGATTTACTAAAATGATACTAGGAATGAAGGTTTTTCGATCCAAGGTAAGTTAAGAAACATTAGACTTATTCACCTTGGATCACACAAGCTTAAGAGGTGACCTTTTTGCGATGTTCAAAATTATGAAGAACTTTGACAGGATAAAGAGGGATATTCTGTTTCCACCAGTTAGTATATCAGTATGTAGGGGGTCACAATTTCAAGATTGTCAGCAAAAGAGCTAGCATTGAGGAGAAATGTCTTTATGCAGAAAATTGTTAAGATTTGGACTATGGTGCCTGGGACAGTGGTGGAGGTGGATTCCATAGGAGTTTTCAAAAAGGAGACCTGGATGTATATTTGAAAGTGATGATGTTATGGCTATGGGACAGGGTTGGAGAATTGGACTAGCTGGGTAGCTCTTTTGGGAGTCAGTAAAGACATGATGGGCCCAATGGCTTCTTTCTGTACCAATCATTCTGCTATAATGTGACAGCTGTGTTCCTCTGCGACTTCACACAGCAGAAAATCACACTATGGAAAACCACCTTGGCAAATCATGCTGTAGAAGATCGCTAAGAAAATTGCTATACCGATTCAGTGGAAAGTTTGCTTTATCCAAACAACATCCACAGCTCATCAATTTCGTTATAGCAAATTCACGCTGATGAAACATGTGTTATAACAGAACGACCGGTATCGTAAATTTCCACTATTCCAAGGTCCAGAACTATGTACTGATGGACACTTGCTTCAGGCAGCTGTCACAGAGACACAATAAGAAGGTAACTGTTTAAGGCTTTTCAACCATGGTATATCATGGGGCAGGAAACTGTGTAGAACCTGTTGGTCTATATGCATGCGTGATTTGTAAAAAAGGTTTTGAACAAAAAGTTAAATGTCAATCAGATGGATCAGATGTGAAAGATGTTATAAACTGCAAGATAGCCTTGGACTTCACCCTGCCCCAACAACAATTTACTTATTTTGTCCTGATATCTATTTCAGAATCATGAATAATTTTTTCCAAAATGAGCATCAGTTAGATTAATTGTATAACAACCGCAAATGTAAATCCATTTATCTCTTGAGAATAGACTTGTACTGGTGTGAATAAATTGATTTGAATAAATTTCACTGCACAGATCTAAGATAATATTTAGTGTATAAATGTTATTGAGTGGTTATGCCCTTCTACCTGTTGTAAGGACTACATGTTATAATTGCAAATATAACAAGAAAAATGAAGGTTGAATTAGATTCTTTTTTGAAGGATAAGTAGAACTGAGTGATTCTGTCTGGCTTTGATACTTTTGAGATGTGGGATCATATTCAAATAACAACTGACATCGGTGAGTGGCAAAAATAGCCTCTTTATTCAGCAATCACAGCACAAGTTGGAGGTGGCAACAGAATCCCAAAATACAGTTCTTACAAAAGCCCCTTGATACACAGTTCTTACATATCATTACTACAGTGTTACATTTTTCATCTATAGTACACAAAAGTTTGAAGGGCTTCTGTCCTGGAAGAAAAATGTGCTAACTGCTGGCTGCTATTTCTGATGGGATGTCAGTCCAGACTGCTCGCATAATTAGAGGTGTTAGTTCTTTTGACTTTAAATTAGTAAATGTTAGTTAAAATAGTAGGCATTTTTCTCTATACAAGTTAGAAATCAAAAGAACAAAGAATATTAAACTGATTACTGTAGCTGTGTGGTGAGATTTATTTACTATTTGCCAGTATCACTTTCATTCATTCATGCAAATACTGCCAAGTCAGTTAGTTTCTTAAAGGGATAATGGCCCATTTAAAAGGTATTTAACAGGTAATGTTTTGTGGACACTTGTTGGGGATGGTACTGTTCTGTATGCTAAGGTAAACACTATTTGTAAAAGTGGTTAATAAAGTGTGGAAATGCAGTGATGGGTTTGAAAGGGTTGTTCTTAAACTTGTATATAACAGAATTGCGGTTTTATAAATGATTAAAAGAAACTATGTTATAGTAAATAACGGGTTACTAAAGGGTTATGAATGAATGAACGGGAACCCAGTTATAATGAATATAGCGAGCTGGTGAGTGAGTTAATAAAGATTGCCTATAATACATCAGGGCGGCGTGGTGGCCTCTCAGCACCAGGGTCCCAGATTCAATTCCAGCCTTGAGCGATTGTCTGTGTGGAGTTTACACATTCTCCCCTTATCTGCGTGGGTTTCCTCCCACAATCCAAAGATGTGCAGGGCAAGTGAATTGGCCATACTAAATTGTGTGGGTTACTGTGCAGGGCTAGTCGTTCATCTGTTGATGCACTCAGTCACGTAAGGTAGTTAAGCCTTTTTGCTACATTTAAAAGTGGTACAAGCCTCACACAAATTGCTGTTCTGTCAGGTCAGCCAGAAAAGCTTGTTTTTCAAATTGCATGAACGGAGATCAAAATGGTCATTTTCACAAAGAAACAATTTATCAAGGTTTTGTGTTTCCTTTTTTTTGTTTTATCCATTTCATAAATTGTATTTGAGTTTCCGCATTTATTAACACAGCTCCAGGACAAAAAAAAAACCAGCAATCTTTATTTTAAATTCATTCACAGGGTATGGGAGTTGCTGGTAAGTCCAGCATTTACTGGACATCTCCAATTGCCATCTTCTGGAATTGCTTCCTAGGCCATATAGAGAAGAGTCAAGATTCAGTCCAGAGTAATAGCTTAAACCTGCTTTTAATAATCTGATTTTGCCATGTTAGAAGATAAAGTTGTCATAATAAATAAGTTTTTGTTGTTTTTTTATTAATGAAACCTGGTGAGTTTCTAATATCTTAGATTGTGGTCGCAGTTAGGCATTAATAATCCGAGAGATTAATTAACTTGGTCATACTTCACATTTGTGACAACTTGTGTAATGGAGCGACTTAATTTCTAGGATACTATTTCACCAGGGAAACACATTACTTTTTCCTTTCAAATATAGGTCGCTAGCCTTTGTTTTTCCTTCTTTGAATTTCCAGCACTGCTCTTTTTTTAAGAAATCTATTATAATAACAGTCGTTCATCTACTCTTAAACAGTTAATGATGTAACTTTTAAAGTGTCGGTTATTTGCAACATATTAGTGACTGTATTTAAAAACAATTAACTTCATGCACGGTGCTCTGGAACATCCAGAGTGCGTAATGCAGCACTAGAGATTTTCTTTCACTTTATATAACAATTTTTTTGAGGGAAAAATAATCATTCTATGTTTGGCATGAAACTAGTTAACACAGATTTTCTTCTACTGATCTATTCAAGTTTTCAGCAAAGCAATTGTTTCAAGAATCTGCATCGGTACACATATGTCATGTCCTGCCCAGTGGTGCTGGTTTTGAATGGTTACTGGCCATATTTGCTTGGGAGAGGATGCTGTTGTTGAATCACTTTTGTTGCAACAGAATTTCGAGGATTTTGCAAATGCACCATTAATGGTACTGCTACATTGTTTAGATCTGCCTGATATAGGTTGTTCAAGCATCAAAAGCATGTTGGTGCACAGCGTCACTGCTACTTGGTAAACTACCTGATTTTAGTTCTCGTTAGTCACATGGTCATTGAATATTCACACCAAAACGTTAAGTAGTTTGAAGCAATGATGAATTTTATTGTGTTTGTCTTCACTAACAGTAGACTCGCAACATCTGAATGGTGGTTCATGTTCTCCAGGATCTTGCCACTGATCTTAATCCATTTGTTTTTGCTGGGGTTGGATTTTGTTGTAAATACTCTTTACAAGAAGACGTGTATTTTCCAGTTGTTTGTGAAAAGCTCATGTTCTTCTTTGATTCAGAAGGAGTAAAAAAAAGACGTTACTTTGAGTAGACACTTGACTCATTTAACTCAACAGACAAACTTTTGATTTTAATCTTTAAGCGACTTTATTGAACAGTAACATAAAATATACAAAGCAGATAAATTAGGAACAAGTTCACCTAGTTAAATGTTATGTCACAATTTATTTCCTTCCATATAATAACAGAAACACTGAGCATGCTTTACTATCCCCAATGAATGAGTTGACTAGCACTGTAAAGCTGCTCCAATACATTCAGTCAGCAATCACAGCATATAATTTTTCATCTATCAATATAATGCTTTTATGACCTGCCTGCAGAAGATATGATTTTTTGGTGTGATCTCACGTTTAAATGTCTAAGTCCCTCTTCCACTCTGCTTGCCTCACAAATCAGTAAGCAATCAATCAATTGGGTTCCAACACAGAAAGGAGCTGTCTTTCTGAATGCCAAGGAAATCAAGTTAAGTTTTATATTTAGCCTGGGATTTGTACTTTTTGTCAGAGAACATACATTTTAAAAATAAAAGCTTGATAATACACAATTTACAAAGAAACAACTTAAAAGTAACCCTTTTCTAATTTCTTCCTGTGGAAAAAAAAAATCAGACTCTCCAGAAACACTTCACTTAACCTTTCTATTTTCCACTTCGGTTTCCACATCATATTTATTTGTATTGTAAGCTTCAGTTTTGTCATGACTACTTTTAAGCTCTACTCATCCTAAAAGTTCATATTTGTGCAGATTATGTTCTAGTTCTACAATCCAATTAAAGATTAGTCAGTACTGTGCCTAACCTTGTACCTCAAAATAGATTAAGATCTGCAAAATTCTTGAGTGTGCACACACGTCTTATTCAAGTTCTGAAAAGAACATAAAGACAGCACATTAAAAGCAGGCCAATTTTAAAATGATAGCGGTATACACTACCTTACTATTCAAATCATAGAACCCTTACAAGTGTGGAAACAGGCCATTTGGCCCTATGGATCCACACCGACCCTCCAAAGAGCATCCCACCCAGACCCATGCCCCTATCCTATCCCTGCATTTCCTATGGCTTCCACCTAGCTTGAATATTATGGGCAATTTAGCATGGCCAATCCACCTAACTTGCACATTTTTGGACTTTGGGAGGAAACTGGAGCACCCAGCAGAAACCCACACAGACATGGGAAGAACATGCAAGCTCCGAGGGTGGAATTGAATGCAGTCCCTGGTGCTTGAGGCACCGTGCTGCTGATCATAGAACACAGAACATCACAGCAAAGTACAGGCCCTTCGGCCCTTGATAGTTCCACAGCTCGGTGCAACAATCTGAAACCTCTCTATCCTACACTATTCCATTTTCATTCATAGGTTTATCCAATGACCAGTTAAAATGTCCTTAAGGTTGGTGAGTGTACTACTGTTGCAGGCAGTGCATTCCACACCCTACTACTGAGTAAAGAAACTAACTCCAACATCTGTCCTATATCCATCACCCCTCAATTTAAAGCTGTTCCCTCATGCCAACCATTATCTCTCACTGTCCACCCTCTGATATATCTTATATGTTACAATTAAGTCACCTCTCAACCTTCTTCTCTCTAACAAAAAACAGCATCAAGTCCCTTAGTCTTTCCTTGTATGACCTTCCCTCCATGCCAGGCAACATCCTAGTAAATCTCCTCTGAACCCTTTCCAAAGCTTTCACACCCTTCCTATAATGCAGTGACCAGAATTGTACGCAATATTCCAAGTGTGGTCGTACCAGAGTTTTGTACAGCTGCAGAATGACCTTGTGGTTCTAAAACTCTCCTTCTACCAATAAAGCTAATGCACCATACGCCTTCTTAACAACCCTATCAACCCTATCAGGGATCTATGTAAAAGATCTCTCTCTTCATCTATATACCAAGAATCTTACTATTAGCCCAGTAATCTGCATTCCTGTTGCTCCTTTCATCAATTTAACAAAAACTCAAAAACAAAATATTAGGATTAAAATGTCTTTAATTAAAAAAAGGTTACATAGCTATGCAGTACAAATATTTGCCTATTTTTATAATGCATACATTTGAACAGTCTGCAAAATGATTACAATTGCATAGTTTGTTAGATTTGGTTACAGAGCTTTATTTTAAATAAGAATATACATGGAAAGCTAGCGTTTCTCTTTGTTTCAAAATTATGCTTCAACATTAAAAATTACATTCAAATGTCACTAGTATTCACTATAATCTATTTCATGTCAGCTTTCAATCAACTGAAAAGTTTTGGAAAATTTCTGCCACCTCGATCCAGTTCCTGAAGCATGCCATGCCATGATCTCGTATCTGTTTACGACCTTTGTCAGTGATGACATCCCCATTCTGTTTTACAATCACCAGTTTTGGAATAGCTGTTATGCAGTATTTCTTCTTCAATTCTCTGACACAGGGAAAAAAAAATTATCAATTAAGCAGGTAACAAAGCAACCTCTTTATAATTTTCTTTGCTGTTGCTTCTACCTTCTAACCTATTTTGAAAACACCACAAATTTTAATTTGTGCTTTCCTTTATGATAGAGCTGTTCAAGTATGGCTAATCAAAGAAAGCTGTCAAAGAGCTAGTAACATTGAAACAAGATGTCTTTAAGGGGCAAGTACAGAACCAACTGGTTTGAGTTGAGATTAAAAAAGGTATAATCACACTTCTGAAGACCTCAAATAGTGAATGAGGGATTAAAAGTAAAAGTAACAGATAGAGGCACAGAAAAGTGAAGAAGAAATCTGCAGGGAAATCAGGTGAAATGAAATTTAACAACACTGTTTTGAAAATTTCAATAACCCAGTAGCCACACCTCAACCTGTCTTTAATATTAAGAGTTTATTGCCTTTTGTCTGGATTCCTTCACCAAATGAGTTTCTTGCATTTACCTAACACACCCCTTTATCATTTTGATTAGATCATATAACTCCAAACAAGTCATGTTTGTAACACCTACGCTTTAAACCTCAATATTCTCTTAGCAATTCAGCATTTAATCCCCTTTAATAAATGCGAGGTGCTTCATTTTGGAAAAGCAAATCTTAGCAGGACTTATACACTGAATGGTAAGGTCCTAGGGAGTGTTGCTGAACAAAGAGACCCTGGAGTGCAGGTTCATAGCAGGAAGGTAGAGCCACAGGTAGATTGGAGAGTCAAGGAGGCATTTGGTATGCTTTCCTTCATTGGTCAGAGTATTGTGTAGAGGATTGGAAGGTCATGTTACAGGACATTGGTTAGGCCACTTTTGGAATGGGTATATGAATAGAAAGGGTTTGGAGCGATATGGGCCAGGTACTGGCAGGTGGAACTAGATTGGGTTGGGATATCTGGTCAGCATGGATGAGTTGAACCAAAGGGTCTGTTTCTGTGCTGTACAGCTCTATGACTCTAAGTCTAATACATTTGTCCTGAGGTTTGGTGTAGTACATTGTCTAGATTGACTAAAGAGAGACTGAGTCTGGCAAAGGCTCTGTCAAACATATATGAAGTAAAACTTAAGCAAAATGTCTTGACGTTTCAGTTTCAACTCCTTACAAAAATGATTAATATTCTACTGGATTTTCAGATTGTTCTTCATGCCTAAGCAAATTGTATCTTCCTGCAGCTCACCATTTGCTTTTATTATCTACATACACGGATACTCAGATCTTTTTGTTTTTCTAATTTTGTCACCCACTAATTCAAATATATTCATATTCATCTCACTGTGGGTTGCTCAACAGCATTCACAGCAACATTTCATGGGTGGATTTACAACTGGATGGCCCTCTTGCTGCTACACTCTCTCATTTATCCCTGCTAAGGCAGGCAACTATACATTGTTTAGGTTGAACAATGCCTATACTAGTGACTAGTTTCTCTTGTAGATCTGAAGTGGGACTTAAATGTGATGCCACATGGTCCAGTCAGATGTTCTACCACTCTAGCCACTATACAACAGTCATTACATTAGAAAAGTACTTAATTGGCTGTAACGTACTTTAGTCATGAAAAATGCTCTACAAATACAATTATTTTCTTTTTGTACAACCTTCTGTACCTAGTATTATTGGCTAAGTATCATTTGTAAAATTCAACTGCCTATTCTTTTATCTAAATTATGAACAAATATGGTGAAAAGCTACAACTCTGACAAATCCTCAATAATCAGTACTTGTTATATCGTGCCAGAGAATATTTCCTTTACCCCTACTTCTGTTTTATGCTATTGAACCTCTTGCATGGAATCCTTGGAAATACATTTTGGAAGTTCAGATGGTCATGATCCATAGTCAATTCCTTATGCACCATCTAACGAAACATTCAACTACTTTAGTCTGACAAGACCTGACCCTTTCATTCTAATTCTTTAATTAGTTCATGCTTTTTCAAGTGCTTAGTTAATGTGTCTTTGCTGATTGTGAGTGGATGTGAATGAATGCTGGGATTGTTCCTTAATGTTTAGATTTACTAATTTGGTTACAGGAGATTATCTAAACAAAGTGGGCAATATAGAGGAGGATAACTTGATGGATTACAAATTTTAACAAAAACTGAGTCAATTGTTACCCATGAAAATCAATACAGATAGCAAGAATAAGCAAAGGAAGATGCAAGGGAATTCTAAGGTCAAGGGAGTGTGTATTTAGTCTCTTTTGTAGACACATTCCAGAGATTGTAACCATACACTGCTTCTAAGTGTCAGGATTGGGGACATTAAAGAGTGAATACAATCTGGATTGGACGGATGAAGCTGCCAGAGATCATGTTATTTTTGGGAACCAATTACATGGCGAGGTAGTTGTAGAACACAATGGTTACATTCTTGTGCAACCCACATTACAGAAAAATCACACTTTAGAAACAGTGTTTAAGTGCTGGTGATATAATCGCTTTACAGCCAACACACATTTTAAAAGTTCATGCTTTAGAAGTACTGTCCCCAGTTCATCAATCACATTACAGCAAATTTGCATTAAAGAAACGTGCATTACAGCATTACGACCTATACAGATGTAGATCCAATCTATGACACTGATTTCCATTTAATGGTATAACTTCCACGGGGGTGAAAGAAATATTTCAAGATCAGAACTTTAACAGGCAATTAGAAAAAGATGTTAAGAAAATCCTCAATGTTGCCAGCGGTATTAAGAACAAAACCAATGAACCATTTTGGTTAGAAAACAGTTTATTTCTGGACTCAGGTATCTGCCATGTCTTAGTGGTAATCTTCATGCCTAACTCAGGTGGTTGTGATTTGAGCACATAATTCCACCTGGCACCTCAGCATAATGCTGAAGGAGTGCTGCACTGATGGAGGTGGCATCTTTCAGATAACCCACTAAATACTTATCAGATGGGTATAACAGATCTCATTGTACAATTGTAAAAGGCATAGTAGTTCTTGGTCAATGGACATGAAATGTTAACTCTGCTTTCTCTCCATTGATGCTGCCAGACCTGCTGAGTTTCTCAAACAATTTCTGTTTTTCTTCCAAATTTTCAGCATCTGCAGTTCTTTATGTTCTCTGTCTCCATATATTACAATAATAATTCAAAAGTAACTTGCTGTAAAATTCTTGCACACAGTTTGCAGTGTTATAGAATGCTATAAGAAATATTTCTTTTTAGAAGGCAGGTCAAAGGCATTGTAAGATAAAGAGAGACTGAAATAGTGGCCAGAGATCATCAATTAATTAGTTAATTTCAATAATTAAATAATTATTGAAAGCATGCAGGGAGAGATTGAGATTTAGTTTTTATGTAAAAAGAGTTGCTAGAGTACCTAACATATGGCAGTAAAAGTAGTTTCCATAAAAGCTTTAAGGATTTGCAAGAAAAAAAATTAAATTTTCAGGAAATGAAACTAAGTAGATAGTTCTTTCAGCAGGCTGACAGATGCAATAAACCAAATGTATATTTTTGCAATGTAAGGTCGAAGATCGTAGAAATAACCGAATTATATTCATTCGGTTCAAAAATCATTATTGAAATCATCTTATTCATCATTCTCTTTAGAAATAATTTTGCTTAGAAGAGTCAGTGTGGATTGTTAATTGTATAAATTAAGATTAAATGCATGAGCGGGGGAGTGTGCTGCACTCATTGGATAGTATATGAGCACATATAAAGATAAATCAGTGGTTGGGTTTAGAGTTAGGAGCTGTACATTTACAATATTTCACTTTGTAAATACATTTATCACTGTGTAAAGATGTACCTGTCTCTTTCACAAATGAGCTGGAAGAAGTTTAATATGGATTACATTAAACCACACCACCACTGTCAATCACTTATCCATCAAGAAAGTTCACTTGGATTCCTGCCCTCATCAACAAACAAGGGATCAGCAATAAGATAAAACGACATAGTTTCTCAAAATTATTAACAAATTACCCCATTTACAGATTTATCATTTCAGGTTTCAGGTGAAAATGGGTTATTGAAATCACTACTCTTGTAGTTTTCTTTCCCCTCTCTGAACTAGTCGCCAATAGTTTGACACGCTTTCTCTCCTGATTTCATCTCGTATATCAGAGCTATTCAAGTGACACTTCACAGCTCTGAAATACAAGATAAACCTAAAGGATAGGGAAAAAAAAAGGCAGACTTGCATTTAAGTAGTCCTTTTAATTATCACTGGACATCTCAAAGCACTTTACTGCCATTGTGTACTTTTAAAGTGTAGTTACTGTTTTAATATAGAAAATCAGAAGAATGTAATGCCCTCATGAATAAATAGGCAGATACAAACATGAAATTGCAACACAACTTAGTGTAAGGTGTGTAACATGTAAACTTAGAGTGGGTGTGAAATTATGTTAGATAAAATTCAAACTAGAAATTTGATTATTAGAAAATTCAAATTGTATTTCTGTGTCTTGGTTTCTCCTAGCCATCTTTACACCAATGTGTTGCCACTAAATTCCACCTTTACTTGAGGAAAATCACCTACGCAGTCAATAGTATAGCTGAAATCAGAAACTCTGCTTATACGAGAAGCCTGCCTCCCTCTCAGTCAATTTATGTTAAGTTACTTAAATATGGCAATTTATCACAGTAAGTGAAAACACTAAATCAAGTGTACTTGTACCTTTCATTACTCTCCTGAAACAATTTTGGTGATAACACTGACTCAACTTAAAGTACACGTTTAAGTGTGAATCAAAAGTTGCAAAATAATTTTAAAAGTTACTTGACACAGATTTTAAAATCGTCTTATTAATTAAATCCGAAATGAATGTCAGGATGTAAACACGTCTATGAAATACCTTTAAGATAGGCTCGGGTTCTGACTAATACTTCAGGAAAACATTTCTAAAAAATGTAGATTAGAATCAATCTGAACATTATGGCCTGGGCAGTCTCACACAGGGCACCTCACACCTTAAATGTATTATCTGGGCTGACATGACACCAATTGTTAAAGTTCACTTGAGAATGTAACTTTAACAAAGTTCTGCAATTTACATATGAAAGAACTGAAACCAACATGTTCATTCTAAAAGGCAGCAAACTTCACAAACAATCCAGGTCTTTTTCAATACATAATTTCAGTTACATCACACTGTAAACTTTTGCTACAAATTCTGTGTCTTACGATCTTATACTCCATAACCACCTGATGAAGGAACAGCGCTGCGAAAGCTAGTGCTTCCAAATAAACCTGTTGGACTATAACCTGATGTTTGTGATTTTTAACTTTGCACACCCCAGTCCAACACCGGCATCTCCAAACAAAACAAAATTCTTCAGCAGGAACAACCACCTCAATTCTAGATGAAAGAAATGATGTCTATCTGCTTCGTGATATAATTAAGAATTATAAAATAACACTTCAAAAATGCCAAATTCTAATGTGATGCCTGATCTCTTAAGCGTAGGGAGATTTGTTTCAACGAAGATCATCAGTCAATAATGGATAATAAAGAGAAGCAACCCATCTCTGCTTGACTTTCAATGGTGTACTATCACTGAATCTACCAATATCAATATCGTAGGGTCACCATCGAACTGGACCAGCCACACAAATACTATAGCTACAATGGTCAGTGACTGGAAATCCTGCAGCAAATAACTTTCCAAAGTTCCCAAAGCCTGTCCACCACCAGAAGGCACAAGTCAGGAGTGTAATGAAATACTTGCCATTGTCTGGATGAGTGCAGCTTCAACAATACTTAAGAAGCTTGACACCATCGAGAGCAAAGCAGTCCACCTGATAGCTCCCCATCTTCCACATTCAACAATCACTTTATCAACCACTAGTACAAAGAAGCAGCAGTGAATACCATTTCGATGATGTAGCAATTCGCCAAGACTCTTACAGCAGCAGCTTCTAAATTATGATCACTGCTGCCTAAAAAAAGACAAGAACAGCACATGTATGGGAACACTACCAAATGTAAATTCTTCTCCAAGTCATTTCTTCATGCTGTTCAATCCTAGAACTCCGTCCCTTAACAGCACTGTGGTTATACCCGTACCTATGGATTGCAGTGATGCAAGGTGGCAGGTTAGTGTCACCTTCACCGGAACACTTACGGACAGGCAATAAATTCAGCACTAGCTAGTGATGGCGACATCCTGTGAATAAATTTTAAAAATTCAAAGCTTTCATTTATGTATGTCAAGTACCCTTTCTACAGAAAATTAAATGAATTGTGTGGAGTCCATAATCAAACACATATGATTTGCATTATCTATAATATGCATTTGTTGAAGAGCTTTCTAAAGACATTTGTATTTTTAGTATTTGTAGAAATTTTGTTCCATATAAATCTAGCAAAATCTCAAAAAATATTGTGAGCAATTTAGTTGGTGCTACTTTAAAGCAAAAATGTTAATATGGCCATTCTAAAGTCATTGAAAATTTAAATAACGTGGAACTCCACTGTGATAAGGAATTTCTGAATTTGCCAACAAAATATTTTTATCGTACTTGGAGCCAAAACACCTTCAATATCTAGAGATAGAAAGATAATTACCTGGAAACATGCAAATCGCTTCAGAAATCCGGCTGGATTAAGTTAGGATAAGAGTTTTTCTCGACTTTCGTGATTTACATTGTGTCACCATTCAATCAATGAAAGTACAAAGCAACAAAGTAATGGAAGAAGTGCATTACTCGCCGGTAGCTCAACACGGATTGCCCATCATGTCTTCAGGTTCGCCATGCCCGTCAACTACTATTTCACCAGCTACAGGACAGGCAGAGATACTAAAATACAAGCTCTCTTGATCATCTCTCGGCAGAAGCGGCATCGTTGGGGATCTAGTGATATGGGCATTTCCCAGTGACTGCGTGGGGATGTCTAAGGATGGACGTATTTATGGCTTTTTTGTTCCCCCACATATCTCCCCCCAACCCCATATATTGCTCCTCCTAACATTTACTGAACTTACAGTTTGTACATATCATGCCAGGGCAGTGCCAGCCAGTCTCCGTGCATCGCTCCCATGTAGTTTACCATGTCATCTTCGCTCTTGTCTGAAGACACAAAGACAATCTCGAACTGCGCCGCGGGCTCGCTCTCCTGGACTAGCTCGGTGTAAAACTCACACAGCAGCGGTGTGAAATCACGACACGGTGGACACCAGCCCCCCGAAAAGTAGATACCCACAACTTTATTTTTCAAGGCCTCCTCCGGATCCACCTCCTCCCCGTCTTTATTCACCAACGTATGACCCACGAACACCTCCACCATCCCTCCCCGCCGACAAAATATTAAATGCAAACAGCCACCGCAGTACTTCCAACCGCCGCTCTCGAGACCCGTGTGGCTCTGTGGGAAGGCAGGGGCTTCAGATAGCTCCACCCCCCTTCTCCGTATCACCCTTGTCCAAAACGTCATCTTGCCCCGCCTACGGTGCCGCCTACGGTGCCGCCTAACTGCCGGGCCAGGGGTCGCTGCGCGTGTGGTGTTACCGTCTATTGGAGAGCGTTCTTTCTACTGGCTAAGGGTCTCAGATCGGAATCGGCGAGGTCGTATTTATTCCGGTTTCTGTGGTTGATAGCTATTGTCCAATTAGACTATTGGTCTCAACAGATTGTGAAATATTCTGTTCACTCTGAACGCTGGAGATTTGGAATAGAAACAAACAAAAAATGCTGGAGAAACTCAACATGACTGGCAGCATCTGTCGAAACAAGCGTTAATATGTCAAATTCAAAATTACTCGACTAAAGGGGTCTGGAAAAGAAGACTGTTTTATGTTGTTATAAGAGGGAGAAGGAGGCAGTGATTGCAATACTGTAGATATAAAAAGGTGCCACAGGAAAAAGCAAACGGATTGCTGATGGTAATTGAAAAGTGATATAGATGAAAGGGTGTTAAGAGGAGAAAATAGGTCAGCCCTGCAAACAAGGCAAGTGGAGGGTTATCAAAATAAAGAAGAGTTCATTTCACTGTAGTTGTTGAAATGACTCCGTAAAGGCTGGTATCTGGTCACCAAGTTACCCTCTATTTACACGGGCAAATTAGATTAGATTAGATTCCCTACAGTGTGGAAACAGGCCCTTCGACCCAACAAGTCCACACTGACCCTCCGAAGAGTAACCCACCCAGACTAATTTCCCTCTGACTCATGCACCTAACACTATGGGCAAATTAGCGTGGCCAATTCACCTGACCTGCACATCTTTGGATTGTGGGAGGAAGCTGGAGCACCTGGAGAAAGCCCACACAGACACGAGGAGAACGTGCAAGTTCCACACAGACATGTCGCCCGAGGCTGGAATCAAACCTGGGACCCTGGTGCTGTACATGACACTGATCCAGCTAACTTAGAGCTGGTTCCTAGAGTGAACACTACCCCAATACTCCTGTGTATTTTTTTTCTATTTTACAGAACCTCTGACACTACCGCCCCCACCCCGCATCCATGTTGTGTGTGTGCAGGTGTGAGACACAGTGAAAGACACAAGGTGCACTAATCTTTATTCAGTTTCCACCACTAGGAAGAAAGGAAACACCCAAGTGGCCAGTGACAAGCAGTGCCCTTCACATCAAAGGGCAATGCTGTGTGATCAAAGAGTGGAGGGGAGGGCAGGGGTTAAATCAAAATAGAGCTGGAGGGGGAAATAATGCACTCCACTCCCTGCGGCGCCCACCTCTCCCTGAACAACTCCAGGGTTTTGGTGGAGACCGCGTGCTCAATCTCCAAGGACACCTGGGCTCTAACGTAACCGCAGAAGAAGGGCAGGCAGTCGGCCCTAACACACTCCTGTTTATTTTTCTATTTTTACCCCCACACTATCACCTAACTGCGGTGGTACTTATTTATTTACCAGCACCAATGTTGCGTGCATGCAAGTGTGAGACACAGTGAAAAATCTGGTTTAATTTTTTTCTTTTCTTTCTATTATTTTATCCCCCACACTACCGCCTAACAGCAGTAGTGCTTATTCTCCCTCGTTGTGTGTGTGCATGTGACACGCCTGTTTTTTTTAGTGAAGGGGAGGGCAAACCTTCTGTTTATTTTTGCTTAAATCTCCTGTTTATTTTTTTTCCTTAACCCCCCATTACCGCCTAACTGCGGTAGTGCTTATTTTTTCCCCAGCACCTATGGTGTGTGTGTGCAGGTGTGAGACACAGTGAAAGACACAAGGTGCATGAATCTTTATTCAATTTCCACCACCAGGAAGATAGGAAAACACCCGAGTGGCCAGTGACAAGCAGTGTCCTTCACATCAAAGGGCAATGCTGTGTGATCAAACAGTGAGGGGGAGGATAGGGACTAAATCAAAATAAAGCTGGAGGGAGAAATAATGCACTCCACTCCCTGCGGCGCCCACCTCTCCCTGAACAACTCCAGGGTGTTGGTGGAGACCGCGTGCTCCTTCTCCAAGGACACCCGGGCTCTAACGTAACCGCAGAAGAGGGGCAGGCAGTCAGCCCTAACACACTCCTGTTTATTTTTTTACACACTGGTCCAGCTCTGAGTGAACAGAACTATGATGCACTCCTGTTTATTTTTCTATTTTTACCCCCACACTACCACCTAACTGCGGTAGTACTTATTTATTTGCCAGCACCAATGTGTGCATACAAGTGTGAGACACAGTGAAAAATCCGGTTTAATTTTTTTCTTTTCTTTCTATTATTTTATCCCCACACTACCGCCTAACAGCAGTAGTGCTTATTCTCCCTCGTTGTGTGTGTGCAGGTGACACTCCTGTTTATTTATTTTTTAAAAAAAATTTTTCTTTTTTCTTTTTTTTTCTTTTTTATATTTTTTTCTTTTTTTTATTAACCCCCACACTACAGCCTAACTGCGATAGTGCTTATTTGATGTCCTCTTTTACTTTTTTTTCTTTTAGTCAGTCGCCTGAGGCGGGAATTGAAAATCCCCTGCTTATTTTCTCCTGATTATTTTTTTTTCTCTTTTTTAAATTTTTTTTTTATATATTAACCCCCACACTACGACCTAAGTGCGGTAGTGCTTATTTTTTTCCCCAGCACCCATGGTGTGTGTGTGTGCAGGTGTGAGACACAGTGAAAGACACAAAGTGCACGAATCTTTATTCAAATTCCACCACCAGGAAGATAGGAAAACACCTGGGTGGCCAGTGACAACACTGCCCTTCACATCAAAGGGCAATGCTGTGTGATCAAAACAGTGAGGGGGAGGGTAGGGACTAAATCAAAATAGAGTTGGTGTGGGATTGGTGTGGGAAAGAGGGATTCCACTTCATGGGGCATTGGCATCAGTTTTGGAACAGGGGGGATCTGTACCGTTGGGACGGTCTCCACCTGAACCGATCAGGTACCAATGTTCTAGCGAAGAGGATAAATAGGGTGGTCAGTAGGACTTTAAATTTCTGAGTTGGGGGGAAGGGAAAGTGAAAGCAACAGGGAGTATGGAGGTAAATGGCAAGATTAGCAGCAGGATAGAATGTTTCCAGGCGGATTTAAAATTGAGGCAGACTGAGAATGCAGTAAAAAGCAAGGATAACTTAGGACATATGACTTCCAACATCTCTAATGATAAGGAAGTTAGCATTAAGGCACTTTACCTGAATGCTCGTAGCATACATAACAAAGCCGATGAACTAATGGCACAGATAATAGTGAATGATTATGATGTAGTAGGCATCACAGAGACTTGGTTACAGGGGGGTCAGGACTGGCAGTTAAACCTCCATGGTTTTTCAACTTATCGAAAAGACAGAGAGGTGGGCAGAGGGGGTGGGGTTGCCTTGTTAGTTAAGAACAAAATTAAATCTATGGTATTGAATGACATAGCGTCGGATGATGTGGAGTCTGTGTGGGTGGAATTGAGGAACCACAAAGGCAAAAAAAACATAATTGGAGTTGTGTATAGACCTCCTAACAGTGGTCAGGACCAGGGATGCAACATGTACCGGGAAATAGAGAAGGCATGTCAGAAAGGCAAGGTTACATTGATCATGGGAGACTTCAATATGCAGGTGGACTGGGTAAATAATGTTGTTAGTGGATCTAAAGAAAGGGAATTCATGGAATGCTTACAGGATGGCTTTTTGGAACAGCTTGTCATGGAGCCCACAAGAGAGCAGGCTATTCTGGACCTAGTGCTTTGCAATGAACCAGACTCTATAAAAGATCTTAAAGTAAGGGAACCCTTAGGAAGTAGCGACCATAATATGATAGAGTTCAGTCTGCAGTTTGAAAGGGAGAAGGCAAAATCGGATGTAATGGTGTTACAGTTGAATAAAGGTAATTATGAGGGCATGAGAGAGGAACTGACTAAAATAGACTGGAAGCAGAGGCTAACCGGGAAGACAGTAGAGCAAAAATGGCAGGAGTTTGTAGGTATAATTGAGGACACTGTACAGAGGTTCATTCCCAAGAAAAGAAAGATTAACCGGGGAGGGATTAGACAACCTTGGCTGACAAAGGAAGTCAGGAAATGTATTAAAGAAAAAGAGAGATCCTATAAAGTGGCTAAGAACAGTGGGAAATCAGAAGATTGGGAGGGATACAAAAGCAAACAGAGGATAACAAAGAGTGTAATAAGAAAGGAGAGGATCAAATATGAAGGTAGGCTAGCCAGTAATATTAGAAATAATAGTAAAAGTTTCTTTCAGTACATAAGAAACAAACGACAGGCAAAAGTAGACATTGGGCCACTTCAAACTGATGCAGGAAGCCAAGTGATGGGAGATAAGGAAATAGCAGGAGAACTTAACAAGTACTTTGCGTCAGTCTTCACAGTGGAAGACATGAGTAATATCCCAAAGATTAAAGGGTGTCACGGGGCTGAGTTGAGTATGGTTGCCATTACGAAAGAGATAGTGCTAGAAAAGTTAAAAAGTCTTAAAATTGATAAATCTCCTGGCCCCGATGGGATACACCCTAGAGTTCTGAGAGAGGTGGCTGAGGAAATAGCAGAGGCATTGGTTGAGATCTTTCAAGAGTCACTGGAGTCAGGAAAGGTCCCGGATGATTGGAAGATGGCTGTTGTAACCCCCTTGTTCAAGAAAGGATCAAGGCAAAAGATGGAAAATTATAGGCCAATCAGCTTAACCTCGGTTGTTGGTAAAATTCTAGAATCCATCATTAAGGATGAGGTTTCTAAATTCTTGGAAGAGCAGAGTCTGATTAGAACAAGTCAACATGGATTTAGTAAAGGGAGGTCATGCCTGACAAACCTGTTGGAATTTTTTGAAGAGGTAACAAGTAGGTTAGACCAGGGAAACCCAGTGGATGTGGTCTATCTAGACTTTCAAAAGGCCTTTGATAAGGTGCCACACGGGAGGCTGCTGAGCAAGGTGAGGGCCCATGGTGTTCGAGGTGAGCTGCTGGGATGGATTGAGGATTGGCTGTCTAACAGAAGGCAGAGAGTTGGGATAAAAGGTTCTTTTTCAGAATGGCAGCCGGTGACGAGCGGTGTCCCGCAGGGTTCGGTGCTGGGGCCACAGCTGTTCGCATTATATATTAACGATTTGGATGAGGGAACCGGGGGCATTCTCGCGAAGTTTGCCGATGATACGAAGTTAGGTGGACAGGCAGGTAGTACTGAGGAAGTGGGGAGGCTGCAGCAGGATCTTGACAGGTTGGGAGAGTGGTCCAGGAAATGGCTGATGGAATTTAACGTGAGCAAGTGCGAGGTCTTGCACTTTGGCAAAAAGAATAAAAGCATAGACTACTTTCTAAATGGTGAGAAAATTAATAAAGCCAAAGCACAAAGGGATCTGGGAGTGTTAGTCCAGGATTCTCTAAAGGTAAACATGCAGGTTGAGTCCGTGATTAAGAAAGCGAATGCAATGTTGTCTCTTATCTCAAGAGGGTTGGAATATAAAAGCAGAGATGTACTACTAAGACTTTATAAAGCTCTGGTTAGGCCCCATTTGGAGTACTGTGTCCAGTTTTGGTCCCCACACCTCAGGAAGGACATACTGGCACTGGAACGTGTCCAGCGGAGATTCACACGGATGATCCCTGGAATGACAGGTCTAACATATGAGGAACGACTGAGGATACTGGGATTGTATTCGTTGGAGTTTAGAAGATTAAGGGGAGACTTAATAGAGACGTAGAAATTAATACATGGCTTGGAAAAGGTGGATGCTAGGAAATTGTTTCAGTTAAACGAGGAAACTAGGACCCGTGGACACAGCCTTAGAATTAGAGGGGGTCATTTCAGAACAGAAATGCGGAGGCATTTCTTCAGCCAGAGAGTGGTGGGCCTGTGGAATTCATTGCCACGGAGTGCAGTGGAAGCCGGGACGCTAAATGTCTTCAAGGCCGAGATTGATAGATTCTTGTTGTCTCGAGGAATTAAGGGCTACGGGGAGAACGCTGGTAAGTGGAGCTGAAATGCGCATCAGCCATGATTGAATGGCGGAGTGGACTTGATGGGCCGAATGGCCTTACTTCCACTCCTATGTCTTATGGTCTTATGGTCTTATAGAGTTGGAGGGAGAAATAATGCACTCCACTCCCTGCGGCGCCCACCTCTCCCTGAACAACTCCAGGGTGTTGGTGGAGACCGCATGCTCCTTCTCCAAGGACACCCGGGCTCTAACATAACCGCAGAAGAGGGGCAGGCAGTCGGCCCTAACACACTCCTGTTTATTTTTTTACACTGGTCCAGCTCCGAGTGAACAGAACTATGATGCACTCCTGTTTATTTTTCTATTTTTACCCCCACACTACCACCTAACTGGGGTAGTACTTATTTATTTGCCAGCACCAATGTTGTGTGCATACAAGTGTGAGACACAGTGAAAAGTCCGGTTTAATTTTTTTCTTTTCTATTATTTTATCCCCACACTACCGCCTAACAGCAGTAGTGCTTATTCTCCCTCTTTGTGTGTGTGCAGGTGACACTCCTGTTTATTTTTTTTTCTTTCTTTTTTTTCTCTTTCTTTCAAGTGGCCAGTGACAAACACAGCCCTTCACATCAAAGGGCAGTGCTGAGTCACCTGGTTTTTTTTTCACCTCAAAGGGCAAGCACACCTGTTTTTTTTTTCGGTAGTGCTTATTTTTTCCCCAGCCCCTTATGGTGCGTGTGTATAGGTGTGAGACACAGTGAAAGACACAAAGTGCACCAATCTTTATTCAATTTCCACCACCAGGAAGACAGGAAAACACCCGGGTGGCCAGTGACAAACACTGCCCTTCACATCAAGGGACAGTGACACTCCTGTTTATTTTTTTTTCTTTTTATTTCTTTTTTTTTCCTTTTTTTGCTTTTAATGCTCTGTTTATTTTTTTTATTTTAACCCCCACACAAGTGTGGTAGTGCTTATTTTATCCCCAGCACCCATGGTGTGTGTGTGTGCAAGTGTGAGACACAGTGAAAGACACATAGTGCACCAATCTTTATTCAATTTCCACCACCAGGAAGATAGGAAAACACCCGGGTGGCCAGTGACAAACACTGCCCTTCACATCAAGGGACAGTGACACTCCTGTTTATTTATTTTTTTTTCTCTTCTTTTTTTTCCACCACCAGAAAGATAGGAAAACACCCGTGTGGCCAGTGACAAACACTGCCCTTCACATCAAAGGGCAGTGCTGTGTGATCAAAACAGTGAAGGGGGAGATCTCCTGTTTATAATTTTTTTTTAATTTTGACCCCCACACTACCACCCAAGTGTGGTAGTGCTTATTTTTTTCCCCCAGCACCCATGGTGTGTGTGTGTGTGCAGGTGTGAGACACAGTGAAAGACACAAAGTGCACCAATCTTTATTCAATTTCCACCACCAGGAAGATAGGAAAACACCCGGGTGGCCAGTGACAAACACTGCCCTTCACATCAAGGGACAGTGACACTCCTGTTTATATCTGTCAGCCAGGACTTCCTGATTGGATCAGATTAACAGCCCCAGTCAGGGAGCTCATATTTTATAATGGCTACTTGGCTGATCTCATATATACCTTTATACCTTCCCCTCAAAGTCTTGGGATGTAAGCTTTTTTTCCCTGTTGCTTCTCTTGGGGCCTTTTTGCACCAAGTCTAGTTCCTCTGACTCTGAGTCAGATATAGGTGGTGCGTAAGCCATCTCTTACACCTGGAACATCTTGAAATTTCATCTTCAGATGGCAATGGTATCAAGGGTGCAATATCTGCTTAGGTTTCTTCAATGTTTGGAGGAAGGGGAGAACACGAGTTCAGACAGCTTTACTGGATGTTCTGAGGGGCTGATTATGATTTGATCCTGTCCCATTAGCAATGTTGCAGTTTCATGAAGGACACCCCACACCAGTTTTATGTATAAGTCCTCGATGCAAGGGACTGGGTATATTACCAGCTGCAAAAAGCATTTTTCATTTTGGATGAAATCTCCACAAATGCAAACTGACCCATTCCACAAACTGTGCTGATTTGAGGATTCCTTCACCTTCCAGCCTCCTGCTTTCTGTGTGTACTTTTGCACATAAGATAAACAGCATTTGCAGATTCATGACATTGCTTCTTGGCCTCTTTGACAGTTCCTGTACTTTCCTGAAAAACTTCTGGGTATTTAATTAAAACTTCACTTAGTCAGCCTTTTTCCATTGAAAAATGTTAAGTCAGTCAAGTTGAATCCTTCTCAATCAATTTCATCCCAGCAAGCTTAGGCTCAAGCCTTTTACTACATCAGTGGTAACGAAACCAGCAGCTTCTCATTCGAGACCAGAACTGAAGTTGTACACTCAAGCTGTAGGAGTTCCCTGGTATAGGTTCTCAGCCTGGCCAAGACCTTATTCAAATTGAACGGTTGGAGTCCAGAGTGAATTTTGATGTAAAGACTGGTTCTGCAATCGCTGATACAGACCTCCATTTAACCAGACATTGATTTTGATTGGTTCTGATTTGGATGATGTTAAGCAATTTATCTGTTTAACTGTTTGCCCTCTCCTGGATACCAGCCTATGAGTTGTCTTACTTAATTCAGGCCTAGTGGGACTCTTTTGCTATCTTGACTCCACATAACAGCAGCAACTACAATAGCCTACTGGCCCGGATCCTCGAGACAATTTCAACTGTTTAGCCTATGCTTGGCTTTGCTTTGAGGTTTTGCTGTGAGCTGATGTAGAGTCCATCTGTTTGTGATATTATATTAGATTAGATTAGATTACTTAGTGTGTAGAAACAGGCCCTTCGGCCCAACAAGTCCATACCGACCCGCCGAAGCGCAACCCACCCAGACGCTCCCCTACATTTACCCCTGTCCCCAACACTACGGGCAATTTAGCATGGCCAATTCACATTACCTGCACATTTTTGGACTGTGGGAGGAAACCGGAGCACCCGGAGGAAACCCACACAGACATGGGGAGAATGTGAAAATTCCACACATATCACCATAACATCACTAGCATATGGGATTATATCTTGCTTCGTTTCTGACGACACCAAAGCAAGTCATTATCTGTATTTTAATTTTTTGTTTGCAAGCAGTTCAACATGACAGTCACCATAGTGAACTACAAAAAGCAGGCAGAGTCAGTTCCTCTATGACAGTCTTCCATTTTGTGAGATGATGGTTGGACCTCTGATGGCCAATGTGTAAAATATTGCTTGATGTACTCTGACACAGCAGTTAATGCCACACCTGTTCTAGAGGAAGGCAATTGAGTAAGGTGGTAGGTTAGCCCTTTTTTTTGTCTGGGGCCTTTCTTCAGCCAGTTGAACTTTCTATGTCTCCTCATCTCCTCTAATGTTCCTCTCATTAGTCAGCCTCCAGAAATCTCATTATACTTATTGATTTCTGCTATCTTATGTCTCTTATTTGGTGATGTCTTTATGGCAGTGATACAGACTTTCAGTTCATCCCTCAGCAGAAATTTTGATATGCTGGATCTATTCAAGGAACTTGGTCGAGCCAGCTCCAACATTACTAAATGAATAGTGAGCATATGCTGATGGAATTAGCATACTCAAATGGGCCAAAAAACCTCTTCAATGATGTATGACTATTTAATTCTGAGATAGCAAAGGTTGAAATTGTTGACTACATATTTTGTCCAAATCTCATGATTCTCGAGGTATATGCTGATGATAAGGCTTGGTAGATTCATAATTGGATGTACTAGGTTAGGTTTCTTTTGTTCCACACTCTCTTACTCAGCTTGGACATAACAGCTGCAACTTTGAACAATGGACATACTGATTTCTGCATCGAAGTGACAGATTTCTGGTAATTGTAGAATTGTTAGTGATCATCAGCCTCACTTTGTAATCTACCAACCATCAACAATGACAATTATTTCCCCGATACTAATTGTCAAGCCAAACATTTTAAATGTTCAAATGTCTATCCATTTGCTGTTGAAAGAGTTTCTCAAAGTAAAATGCTCAATATTTCATCAGCCTAGAGCAACTCTGTTAAGGACTTGGTGCTCATTTGGATCGCAAATGAGCAAGGATGAACAGCTTTCATTCAGCTCTGCTCCAAGATGCTATACACGATGATGGCAGCAATAAGAAAATATGCCAAAGAATTTGTGCAGAGCACAGTACTGTGGATCTCAAAGAACTCCAATGTTGCCATATCATGACTGACTTTACATATTCATGTTGTCTTGTAAAAGGTGGAGATCATATTGAGCAACTTCTGTGCACGGCCAATTTTCTTTGAGTTGATTTATTATCACGTACCTCAATATAGTGAAAAGTTTTCTTGTGTATGCATAACAGGCAGATCTTACTGTACAAAGTGCATTAGGGTAATACAACAGAGCGAAGAGTACAACTTTACAGCTGCAGAAAAGTGCACAGAGAGTGAAATCAACGTTAAATTTAAAATGTGAGAGATCCATTCAGAAGTCTGATAACAGCAGGGAAAAAGCTATTCTTGAATCTGTTGGCTCTTCTGCCCAACGAAAAAGGTTGAAAGAGATTACAACCGGGGTGGGAGGGATCTTTACGTTGACTGCCTTCCCATGGCAGCGAGAAGTATAGATGGAGTCAATAGATGGAAGGTTGGCTTGTGTAATGGACTGGGCTGTGTTCACAATTCTCACTAGGTTCTTCTGGTCCTGGAGAGAACAGTTGCTACATAAAGCCATGATGCATCCAAAAAGAATGTTTTCCGAGGTGCACCTATAAAAAATGGTAAGTCTTTATGGACATGCCGAATTTTCTTAGCCTCCTGAGGAAGGAGACATGTTGTTGTGCTTTTTTGACTATATCATCAACATGGGTAGACCAGGACAGATTGTTGGTGATCATCACTCCTCGGAACTTGATTATCTCAATCCTCTCCACCTCAGCACCATTGATGTAGACAGGGACGTGTCTTCCACCTTGCTTTCTGAAGTCAATGAACAGTGACTTTGAGGCGGAGATTATCATCTTTATACCATGCTACCAAACATTCCCTTTTCTGAATTCTGTTTCGTCATTGTTTGAGATCCAGCCTACAGCAGTAGTAGCATCAGCAAACTTGTAGATGGAGTTAGTATGGAATTTTGCCACATAGTCATGTGTGTATCAGGAGTCTAGTGGGGCTGAGTATGCACCTTTGCAAGGTGTCGATGTTGAGGATTATTGTGGAGAAGGTGTTGTTGCCTATTCTCACTGATTGCAGCTTATAGGTCAGGAATTCAAGGATCCAGTTGCAGAGAGCGTAGCAGAGACCTCAGTCTCAGAGTTTGGAGATTAGCTTGGTTGAAGTTATGGTATTGAAGGTGGAGCTGTAGTTAATAAGTAGGAGCCTGACATAGGTATCCTTGTTATCCATATTTTCCAGGGGTTAGTGTAGAGTCAGGGAGATAGCATCTTTAATGGACCTGTTGTGATGGTAAGCAAATTGCAAGGTATCAAGGCAGGATGTGCAGCTGAAGTTAAGGTGAGCCATGACTAACCTCTCGAAGCACTTCATAATTATGGAGGTCAGAGCCACCAGGCGATAGTTATTGAGACATGCTGCATGAGTTAGTAGACTACCTGTGCTCACTTCATACTTTGATGAGAACAAAGACAATATTTATTCAAATACTGTGACTTACTGTTCTAGATTCCTCATGAAGGAAAACATCCTTTCAGCATCCACTCTCAGCATAATGTGTATTTCAATAAGATCAGACATTATTCACTGACTATAGGCCCAGCCTTACTTCATAAGTCAATTCCTTTTCATTCCAGGCATTTAGTGAATCTTCTCTGAACTGTTTGCCCAATGCAAGTACATCCTTGTTGAGACTAAAAATGCCCTCCGTCCTCCAGATGTGGTCTCAGCAATGACACGTTCTATTCTAACAGGATTTTCCTTTTATCCACCTTACAATAATGATCAACATTTCATTTACAATCATACATTATTGCTGTTGGGTTTGCACAATGAACTCAAGTACATGATAACTTTATGGTCAGATTCTTGAGTCCTGCCAAGGTCAGGAATGGAATCTATAATCATCAATACCACCTGGCATAAAATACTGCAACTAGCTGTCATGCTGATTTTCCAACACTACTCCTGATGTTGATCATTTTGCTCAAAGTGAGTTTGGAGCAATTAAGACTTGCCTGCTTCACAAGCTATCTATGATATTTTCAGACGATGTCAGATCTATTGCTTGGAAATGAGCACCCAACAATGCACAGTTGCTGAACTTGCAGTGTGCAGAGCTCTGCAATCTCTTACCAATATGGTTTATTCTTCCTGTCAAAATGGACACTTGCAACTTTTCCCATACTGCACTACATTTGCCAGTTCTGGGCATGCTAAATTGCTCATAAGTGTTCAGGGATGTGTGGGTTAGGTGCATTAGTCAGGGGTAAACGTACAGTAATAGGGTAGGGGAATGGGTCTGGGTGGGCTACTCTTTGGAGTGTTGGTGTGGACTTGTTGGGCCAAATGGACTGTTTCCAGACTGTAGAGATTCTATTCTAGTGAATGATTTTGGACAATTGAACAAACTGGAGAACACTCCACAAATATCCCCATCACTAATGATGGGCAGAGGTATAGAAAGATCATTAAAAGATACAAAACTGAAGCATTTGCAGCCATCTTCAGCTAGAAAGATGGCTGCATCGGTTCACTCCAGCCTTTTCCTGATGTCCCCAGGATCACATATGTCAGTCATCAGGTTATTAAGTTCACTCCAGTTGATTTCAAGGTGCTGTTGAATGCACTGGACACAGAAAAGGCTACAGGTTCTGACAACACCTTGACGGTGATACTGAGGGCATGCCACGTTTCTCTCTAACCCATTCCAGTGCAAAACAACACTGGCATCTCTTCAAAAAAGTGGAATATTGAATAGATCATGTACGAAAGGATATACAGGGATTAAATTTCACCCCAAAAGACAAGCAGAATGTACAAAACTCTGATTCAAGTAATGGAAATTGTGATTGCTCATAGGATCAGTATCTCCACAAATAAGTGTGATGCTACAAACTGATCAACTAAATGATGAATTACTCCAATGAGAAAATTTCCAGCTAAGTATTTTAAGTAAAATTCATGTTATCTAGCACCAAGGCAACTAAAATGCTCCATCAACATGAAACTCCTCAATGGCCATAAACCATTTACACTTTAAGATTTAAAACCACTCATTTATTGTTTCCCAAGTCGTGTAACTTTCTCCTTTACACAACAATGCCTGAGCTGTTCATAAAAAGCAACACACTGTAACCAACCAGGAAACGATCCAAAGGAACAACTCAGTATTTGTTTTCACATCAGGCTTTCCCGTTTATTAACAGAAACTTAGTTATTGAGTTCTCAATGAAACTTTATAAAGCTTGTACCTTGTTGTCTATAACTATCAGCCCTTTTTAAGGAAGAACTCAAAAGCATCCCTACATAGGTCAATGCACATGAAACCATATGGCATATGGGTAGACGTCGGCCATTCAATCCATTAAGACTGTTTTGTCATTCGTTGAAATTATGTCTAATCTGATGATCCTCAACTCCACTTTCCTTCCTTTTCCCATTAATCTGTATCCCCCTTGTTGATTAAAAGTCTGTCTATCTCAGCCTTTTCTATTTCTTCTACAGTTTTTGCTGTATTGATAACTTCCTAATGGCAGTTATGGTTAATTACCACTGCATCAGCTGTTCCCCATGCATACCAGATAACACAAATGTTGCTGTATTTGTAAATGCAGCAGTACTGAATGTGTCGCATCTTTCACTTACTATTCATTACAGGACTTGTTAACACCGATGTTCCTACCAATTGTGTTCTAGTTCAATAAGAATTATGAAAACAGTGGTTAAAAATGTGTTTCATACTCATTTAAACTGCACAGAAATTTATTTTATTTGTTTAAAGTTTATACAACAAAATTATAAAAAACCTTACATACGTAAACAGATTTTTAAGATGTGAAATGTTTATAGATCTAATGGCATACAGCAACATGATCTACAATGTCTATACATTTGAAAATTTGCTGAACTCCAGAAGCAAACATCAACATTGCATTTTAACTATACATGTACCATAAACTGTTACGCTGGGTTTTCTTTAAAAAGCATTGTAATTATTGAAGGACCATACATTTTGTAACTGCTTTCCAACGGTGATATTTTCCCCCCTTACTCAAGAATATTTCAAAAATGTAGTAACGTGGCAATAGTGGGCTTTGTTTTTCAATAGCAAGTCAAATCATGAGGTCCATAATCAAGTTCCCTCCTACATATATTTCTATTATGCCACCATCTGAACTAAGTTAACTGTATTGTGTTACAAATGCCAGATCTACAAGAGAAAAAGCAACGGCTCAAGGCACAAGTGTCAATAAATGCTCATTTTGTGCGTTTTACTTTAGTAACAAAAGGCCCCTTTTTGCTTAAAAGCTCCAATAAGTACAATTTCAAATCTGTATCTTTACCAAACATGGCACAGACATTTTTTAAAAAATGTTCAGATTACAGATTACAAGAGGGGTGGGGATAAGTGTTTAAAAAAAGTAAACCTAGCTTTAACGCATTTAGTAATTGACTATGAAGAATTTTCTATTTCCCCACCACTCTTGAGAAAAGGAAAAAGTATGGTCCCTTTTAAGACATAAGCCACCACAATTGACACTGTTCTAAAATCAGTGCATTTCTTCCTAGCTAACAATCAGACGATACAATAAGCAAGCAGGCAACCTAAAATAAAGTGTTACATGCAATGCAGATTATGTGAAATGGGTCTAACATTAGAACATGCAGAAAACACATTAGTTTTTTTTTGAAAAGAAACACACTACAGAAGCCATATTTCACACACAGTAGTTATTCAACCCAAGTTAAATGATCAACTATTTTTAATACATACCCAAGATTGTGTCATTTACAACCGCAAGCCCCAAGGATAATTTGATAAAGCAATACTGGAGCCCCCCCAACCCCCCAAAACTTCTACGGTTAACCAAGATCATGAGAGCATTGCATTCATATC
Organism: Chiloscyllium plagiosum; assembly: GCF_037043375.1. Lineage (NCBI taxonomy): Eukaryota > Metazoa > Chordata > Chondrichthyes > Orectolobiformes > Hemiscylliidae > Chiloscyllium > Chiloscyllium plagiosum. The sequence goes on from NW_028270140.1 coordinate 63,124,462, forward strand.
TATAAGAAATTCTGTTTGAAGTTCAATTTGTTAATTTGGTATTCTCTGCCCAATTTATGTTTCTGCAGAAAGATCTAAAATATAAAGTCACATTTGGCTCAACTACAAATAAGGATGTGATTTAAAATCTTCTTGCAAACCTTACTCTAGAAACATTTACAAATTGACAAATCTTGCAGAAATTCTGCCAATACTGAGTTGCAGATCTGATGAATTGGTTTAAACTCCCTGTTAACAATGCAGAGATTTACCTGGGTTAGAAGTGCTTCATAATACAGCATCAAGGGGCTATTTCCTAGCAGAAGTTATTTAAAAAAGAACACAGTAACCTGCCTTTGGCTGCCCACGTTGGAATACTGGAGGAATACAGTACCTGCATGTAGTCATTTTCCGATTAACATCAGTGATGCATTCAAATTGTTGTCTGGCACACCACATTTAGGTATAAGTCATCAGATAAAGAAATACAAATTAAATAAATAAAGTAAAAATATGAACAGGTAATGATTTTGTCTTTAAAAGAATCCTTAATATCATAATTCTTGAAATCCAGGTTCAGAATTCGTTTCCAAAAACTACCTCATATAAAAGTAGAGTTTTTACAAGTCAGCATTCTACCATAAACTCTTGAAAATCACTGTCGGTTTAGCTGCAAGTAAAGATCAAGGCAGCTCAAGGAATAAACACATTAAAGATTTGTCTAAGAGAAATAACTGAAGTTTAAAACCTAGTGATACAAAAGTGTTTTGTTTTAATTGTTACATTAGTTGAGTGTTCTAGAGTTCAGTATTAGAATTAAGAGCAGGAGCACAAGTAAATCACTCTTGAATTGCAATTACTGGGCTAGTGCATTAAAGAACTTCAAAAATATTTAAAACAGTATCATTTACATAAGAAGTACACTGTGTATTATGAATTAACCATGCAGGCAGGTGTTCACAGGACTATGTGCAGTCAATTAAGAACAATGGTTCAGATTAGTGAAGAATGCACAAAAGGTTAAAAATCACATCTCGTTCCATATCAAAGGAGGAGTAACAAAGATGAAAGTTTCATGTGAAGGTCTCTCGAAACTGAAATTTAAAACAGATCCACCACAAAGTTACGCTCACAATAAATGTGAAACGTTTTATACACAATGATAATCAAATTATTTGAAGGGTATAATTTAGAATTCCGAATGACTGCATGCACATATGCACTATATGGTATGGTGTAGAATTATATGGATGGGGAAAGCCCCAGTTTATTCAGCTAGTTAGGGACAACTGCAATGTTTGCACCACCATGTGGAAGGAGGTCTCAATCAATAAAAAATGGACAAATGAAAATACAGAAACATTCTAACTCTGTTCATTACACAGTGGCTCTTCTATCTGCATACTGATATTATGTCTCTTTGCAATACTGCAATATTTAGATTCACAAACATTAAATCATTCACTTCGGGGAGGTGTTTTCTACCAATGCCTGTAGAATCATATCCCAGTGTAAATCACTGATATCAGAGAGACTGAAGAAACATCAGGCATCATGGTGGTGGTGGAGGAATTGAATAAGTTATGATCTATTAACCATTGAGAAAGAAACATTTATATAAAATTATACACTGTTAAAGTTTTCACTTCCTTCATGTCATGAAATCAGAAGTGCTGTTATATTTTAATGGGGCTACACACCTGTTGTTATAAAGTTATGGCATAGTTTGATATTCCATCTATAATGGTGTGAAATGCATATGATACCAAAAGACCTAATAAGGAACAATGTTCTAAATCATTTCTAAATTCCAAGTCAGGTGACTTCCATCAGAACTGTAAACATGCTTTGTTTGTACTGGTTATAAAAAAATCCTTGTTTGAAAGGTATAACCAGCAGCATTTGGAGATACAGATGGTGTCATGTGGATTGCCAATCTACTCACTTACTCCCAATGATATCTACAAAACAGCAGTTTTGTGAACATTGATTTTATTGATGTTATTGAATGGAAGTTCTTATTGCTCTGTGATAGATTTTAGTTTTATAGTTTACTGACACGTATCTTTATAGATTTAATAGATAAGTAGCTTAGGGATGTTAATGGACGCTTTTGAAGAAAATTTTATCTTTGTCAGTTTATATGTAATTTTGCACAATGCATCTTGAAAGTGAAGTATTATAATTAATTTGATCAATATTCACTCCACAACCAAATCAGCTTGACTCATTTTAGGAATTACTTCAGCCACATTACACAGTTCATGTTACTAAGTTTATTCAGAGGAAACAGTCAGAACTAAAATATTATAATCAACTGAATGTGTCTCTTCTTTGCACAAATGATGTACTTTTCTCAAGGTGGATGCAAATATCACTATAAAAAAATGCCAGCCAAGGTAAAAGAAGAATAATTTGGCAGGTATAATGTATGAAGTAATAATATGCTCATTTCAGACACCTTCTCATAAAGTTCCACAGAATCAGATCATATGATATTTGAATTTATACTGTCCACAAAGGTGAACACAAAATTGTTGGGATTGTTGGAAAAACCCAACTGGTTCACTAATGTCCTTTAGGGAAGGAAACCAACTGCCTGTGTCAAGTCAGGCTTATATACAACTCAACAACATGGTTAATTCAGCCCACTAGGAAGTGAACTTTGAAGCAACTTGTTTGTATCAGACTGCTCGGGTTCACCATGCACACAGCAGCAGTTCAAAAACAAAGTACGCCTCGCTACTAGGGACAGATAATAAATGTTGGTCTTGCCAGCAACGCCCATACCCAAGAAGGAATTTTAGAAAAATCATTTTTGTATTAGGAGAACTATGGTAATTATTACAAATAGTATAGCGACTATTTTTCCAGAGACTTTCACAACTTATTCTTCATCCCTGTTCCTCTCCTATATTGGTGAAGTTCACATATATAATTTCACCTTTCGTATACATACTTTCACTACATAACTAAAATAAAGAAATTTACCTAAGCTCCTTTCTTTAAAAAAAAGTTTAAGAAAAATGTTCAAGTGCAGTTCCTTTAATATGTATGGCTCATTGCAGTTTTATCAAGATCAAAAAGGTATTTTATAATATCTTAATAAATTTGCAGCTTTCTTCAAGATCAAACAAGATGTACTTGATTTCAGAAAAAGACCTAGTTGTCAAAAGAGAGATCAACACAGAAACATACTATAAGACTGAATAGTGTCTAATCCTTTTTTTTATTTTTCAATTCAGAAAGTTCGATTATAACTGGTCTTTTGCTGATACATTTTCTCATTTCATTTCCAGACCCTAATTTAGGTTTGTACCTTGAAGCCCCTATTGTTTCCCATGGGTGACAAAGTACCCTGGAAACCTAGTTCCCTTATTCTAAAATACTGGTTTTAGATTGTTTCTTCTGCAAGTAACCCTCTTGCATTCAAACCATCATAAATGGTAACATTAGTAGAACCATTTGGCTGATTCAAACTTGTTTTATTTGTTGTCAATGGCAGAGATTGTGAAATCACAATAGCTTACTGGGCTTTTAGAAGCCTAATCTATCAAAGTCCGCATTTGGTAATAGTCCATATGTTGGCCAATATGGCCTTTCCACTATGAAGTGTGTCTAAGAAGTTTTTACCAAATCATAGACATAAATGTGGAAATCATCATCAAACTTGATAAAATACACAGATGGTTTTGCCTCTACTTGATGGATGACCATGCCAGTCCTCTTTGAGCCATCTTCTTTGGCATATTCGACTTGTTTACCCACCAAGCTGTCTACGACTTCTCCTGGCTCTCTCTCAGCTGGCGGAGAATCATTATCTGTGCAATTAGAAAATTACCTAAACATCAGCAAAGCTACAAGTGTACTGAATGCCACTACCTCTTCCTTCAGAGGATATTGCAAATATACTTTCAACAGGAAACCCTTAAACCTTAACAAGATCTGTGTTCAATTACATTTTTTGGCTGTTTGAAATCAATAACTGATTAGATTAGATTACATTACAGTGTGGAAACAGGCCCTTAGGCCCAACAAGTCCACACCGACCCGCCGAAGCGTAACCCACCCATACCCCTACATTTACCCCTTACCTAACACTACCGGCAATTTAGCATGGCCAATTCACCTAACCTGCACATCTTTGGACTGTGGGAGGAAACCGGAGCACCCGGAGGAAACCCACGCAGACACGGGGAGAACGTGCAAACTCCACACAGTCAGTCGCCTGAGGCGGGAATTGAACCCGGGTCTCTGGCGCTGTGAGGCAGCAGTGCTAACCACTGTGCCACCGTGCCGCCCTGTTATAGTGTGTAGCAAGTAACTAATTTTAAAGTCTATAAAGCTTTCTTTTTAGTGGATGAAGTGTACTAATTATAAAAGGAAGTCAATGTAGAGAATATGTAGTTTAATTTATACTATTATGGGCATATTCAACAAACATCTCATGGCCAATGATGTCTGCTACAGTAAAAGAAACCAAATTTACAGAGGGGCAACATTTAGGTCTAGTGATCATGATTCTATTTGTTTTACAATAGTTATGGAAAAGGATAAACCTCCCTTAAAAAATAAAGTCTTTAACTGGAGTAAGTCAAATTTTACTTGTATGAGACAAGAACGTTCAAAAATTGATTGGAGTAAACTGCTCATGAGTATAGGAACATGTGAAAAGTGGGTGACTTTCAAAAGTGTGATAATGGGAGTGCGTCGTATGTTCCTGTTCAGTGAAAGGTGAGGCTGGTAGGATTACAGAACAATGGATGAATGAAGATACTGAGTTTCTAATCAAGAATAAAAAAATCATATATTAGATATAAACAACTGGGTTCAAATAAATTTCTTGAACAGTATAAAGGAGGAAATCAGGAAGTCAAAGTGAGAATATGAGATAGCCTTGACAAATAAGATTAAGGATAATCAAGAGATTCTACAAGTACATTAGGAGCAATAGGGCAATTAGAGAGACAGTAGGAACCCTTAAAGATCAAAGAGGTCATTTTTGTGTTGAACCTCAGGTGATAGAAGATTAACAAAATTAATATTTTGCATCAGTTCCTTTTTTTTTTACTGTGGATAAAGAAATGAAGGCTAGACAATGCGGGGAAATAAACATTGAGGTTTTGAAAACAGTTCACATTACAGAAGAGGATGTACTGGAAGTTTTAAAAAATATATAGGTGGATAAATCTCCAGGATGTGATCTAGTGCATACCATGACTTTGAGGGAAGTTAGGGAGGAAATTGCAGGGCCCCTTGCAGAAATATTTGTATCATCTATTAATACTGGCGAGGTGACAAATTATGGGGAGTGGCCAATGTTGTGCCTTTGTTTAAGAAGGGATGGAAGGAGAAGCCTGGGAATTATAGACCTGTATGTCTGGCTTCGGTGGTGGGTAAGTTGTTGGAAGTTATACTGAACGATAGGACTTCTATGCATTTGGAGAGGCAAGGAATGATTAAGATAGCATGGCTTTGTGCGAGGGAAATCATATCTCACAAATTTGATTGACTTTTTTTTAGGGAAGTAACCAAGAAGATTGATGAGGGCAAAGCGGTAGGCATTGTTTACTTAAAGACTTTAGTAAAGCCCTTGACAAGTCTCCGCATGGTAGACTAATTAGTAAAGTTAGATCACATGGGTTTCAAGGTGAGCTTGACAATTGGATACAAAATTGGCTTAATGACAGATGACAGTGTGAGGGTGGGGGCTGCTTTTCAACTGGTTCCACAAGGATCGGTGCTGGGTCAACTTTTGTTTGTCATTTGTATATAAATGATTTGGATGAGAATATACCAGGCATAGTTAGTAAGTTTGCAGATGCCACCAAGTTTGGTGGTATAGTGGTCAGTGAAGAAGGTTATCTAAGAATTGGATCAATTGGATCGATGAAAAGTGGCAAATGGAGTTTATTTGGATAAATGTGAGGCATTGCATTTTGGTAAAAGAAGCAAAGGCAGGATTTATACAATTAAAAGTAGGGCCTTCAGTGCTATTGTAGAACAGAGTGACTCAGAGGATCAGGTATATAATTCTTTGAAGTTTGCATTACATATAGATAAGGGTGGTTAAGAATGCATTTAGTATGCTTGCCTTCATTGCTCAGGCCTTTGAGAATAGAAATTGACATGTTATATTGAAGTTGTACATGATGTCAGTGAGGCCTATTCTGGAGTACTGTCTCCAAGTTCTGGTCTCCCTGCTGTACAGAGGATGTTATTAAACTAGAGAGGGTTCAGAAACGATTCACCAGGATGGTGCCAGGAATGGAGGGTTTGAATTATAAGGAGGGGCTGGATAGGCAGTGACTTTTTTCACTGGAATGTAGGAGGTTGAGGTGTAACCTTATACAGGACTATAAAATCATGAGGGGTACAGATAAGGTGAATGGCATAGGTCTTTTCCCCAGCCTGGGAATATTTTTAAGGGGAGGGGCGAAAACTTTAAAGACATGAGGAGTAATTCTTTTTACACAGAATGGTTCATTTGTGGAATGAACTTTCAGAGGAAATTTAAAAGACATTTAGATAAGTACATGAATAAGAAATGTTTGGAGGGATGTGGGCCAAGCACAGGCAGGTGGTACTAGTTTAGTTTGGGGTTATGGTTGGTATGGACTGTTGGACCAAAGGGTCTATTTCAGTGCTGTATGACTCTAACTCAAAACCTTTGACTCAATTTTAATAACACAGAAATATCCAATTGTTCTTGACTTCGGAGTTCCCTTCACAAAACCCCTGTAGTTCAGTTGCCTTCCAACAGAGCTTACTTATTTCTCTCCTTCACATATACTTGGTGACTCAATTTCTCTGCCTGGTCCCTTTAGACTCCTCTTCTGTCAATCTTGAACTATTCAGTGTGATCTAGGAAAACCCTTGCAACTACCTCCACTAATACTTTTTGGCAGAATTACATGTAATTTAAAAAGACAAATGTGGCAACCATTAGAACTTGCGTGCCTGAATGATATATTGTCCTATACACCAGCATAAACAATGCTTACAATAAATATTTATCAGATTATTTCTTAATGATGAGCTGCTGTGGAAATAAAAAATGGTGGATTATGTACATAGTCACCTTATTGAGATAGCTGTAAAGTTCAAGCAATACCCCTAGTCCAGATTCGAATTTGCACAGATCTCATGCTACATTCCAAAGTCTCTGTACAAATGCATCATTACTTCACCAATATAAAACTAAAGTAACTTCTATGATTACTGTATAAAAACACAATTGTCTCTATTAAAAAAGTTCCCTTGCACTTACTTGAATCAGGCATAATACGTAAATCTCCTTCTCTGTAGTCTTCTAGAAGTTGGTACATGTACAAGACAGGATCCTTTTCATAGGTAATGTAAAACCACGTGTTCATGATTGGAGCACGTGCAAGGACCATTCCCCGCCACTCATCTTTAGCTCCATCATCATCTTTTTCAAACATGTGCTCAACCGCTTTGCCTATCATCATTTCTGCCAGATCCACATCACTGATTCGAGATACAGCTGAAAACAAAAGAAAGTGCACATGCAGAAAGTACTTTGTAATTTTAAGTAATTAATATAATTAACTAGTGACAGGACATAAAATACCCCTTCTATTAGGACAATGAAAATTTGGATTTTGTGATCTTAAAACCATATTTTCACTTACAAACTCTATCTGGAAGGACCCGAAATCCTAAGACCCTTTCATCTTTGTGAAGTTCAAGTCCATATACACAGTCAAATCCATCATATTTGATAAGGTAAAGTGCAGGATTTACTGGTACTTGATCCAGAACTGTGCCTTTCCACTGCGTTATTCCACCCTGTTCCTTCCATCCATGCTCAATTCTGCAACCTACAATGTTCCGTCGTGAATGAGAAACTGTCTTGCTTGGCCCCACATTACTACGATGTTTCCTGCACAAAAGAAATTTCATAACTTAGAAACATTAAGCAACAGCGTAAATCAAAATACTTCTTCCATACAATGTCATAAAATAACAGCTGTTAAAATAAAATAGCTGCTTAAAGGGTTCTTGTGGCATTGTTAATGTCACTATCTCTGAGCCAGAAAACCTTGGTTGGCATCTACTCCAGAGGTAAATAATAATGACTCTGAATAAGAAGATGAGAAAAGGTCTAGAGCAACCATTTAATCTTTGGTACAATTAAAAGATTAAGAAAAAGTGTAAGAACACAAATTCATGCAATTTCACCACTTCTTCTAAAATAGCTAGTAATCAAGCAATCAAACCATTTAAGTAAATATCAGGCAAAAGATAGCTTAAGCAATTGAAACTTCAAGGGAGCACAGGAAAACCATAATAGAAATTTGAAGACAGAAATATTTTGATTCTTAAGATTGCGACTTCACTAAGACTTAGCATTGGGTCCCTTTGTGGAGATTCACTCAGCATAAATGAAGCCTCTCAATGCCACATTTGTAATGTAGATTGTGCAATTTATATAAATTTAAGTTAATGCAAGTTTAGGTTTTTGAATTTTGAATAGTGACATATGGGTTTTTCTGTCTGAAGAGTTAACAATCAACATGTAGGTATTTCTGTAGCCATGGCAATTGCTTTTAAAACAGTTTGAGGCGGCAGATTACAGAACTAATGGCTTTTTAATTTTATATTAGAGGAGTTAGGCCAAGCAAGATAATTAATTGTGCATCAAGGCTTCTGTAAGGGAACTCATGTGTTTTCTAGCTTAGGGAAACAATAATAGCTGGGGAGAAAAAATATCTTTTTAGTTTTCAGTATGTGGTAGATCTGCAGAAACCTTGGATGAAGATGGATGTATAAAGTTATGCTGCCAAGAAGGGGAGAAGACCGTAAAATTAGATAATCTTAGATTAAGGTGTTGAGTGATAGACCTCGACCAGGAGTGTTTGATAAAATCTTGAAGAAGCTATTTGATGAGGATAAGAACGAAAGTCTTAAAGTGGATCTTTCATACAATCAGATTTTCCAGATTAGGAGTTGAAGTCACAATTAACTTAGATCTATCAAAGTATTAGATTAAAACAAAATGTAATGTACAAGGATGATTTTGGGGATCTGTAGAAAGATGTTTTAGGGATCTATAAAGGAGATTATGGGATTAATGGGATTATATTTTTAAATCAAGTGTTTCAAAACCGCTAAAATCATATTAAGTAAATTTTATCATGTAAATAGCTTGGACAATTCTATTTTATCTTCATTTCTTTTGCTTTATAAAAGTTTTGTTTTAAATTGTTAAAACCAAATCAGCAGTATAAAGCACTTACATTTCATTAAGACACAATCTCCTTAAAAACCACACCAAAACAAAATGTGAGCTATCAAACCAGATTTCAGTCTGGGATGACTAATATCATCAACTGGGACAATACTACAATCTATCCATAGGCAATGAAGGATACAAACTCAACAAAACACAGATATACTTTCTTGTAAATTCAAGTAAATGTAAAAAAACAATTCACTCAAGTTCATTTTTAAACCTATTGCCTTCATCACTGCAGACCATCCATGCAGCAGTTTTCTACCCCAATATGTTACTTTAACTAATTGAATTGTGTTCTGTAAAGATTTATAAGGGATCCTTTGATTTTCCATTAAGTGCCTAGTCAGTGAAGAGATTCAATTCTTGAAATGCAGCGCCACCATGGCTGAGCCAGAATCTGTCTTCAACACACTGCCTCGGGAGTGCCATCTCTGGGTGACTCTGACTGGGACTGTCAACCAGAGAATACGCAGAGCACTAGAAACACTCCTGCCATTCAACTGAAGTCAGGCAGCATCTGCACGGTGAATGTTTCAGATCTTATGAATCTGAAATATGTTAATTCTGCCTCTCAGGATTTAGTGTCTTATGCCTTCCTACGAGTAGTTGATTTTATTTTATTTATTGTAGTCACAAGTACCAAAGTAGTGAAAAGCTTTGTATTGCAAGCTTGGTGCACATGTTCAAGTTTCATACCTCTTGCCCGTTGGAAGAGGTTGTAGTAGAGCATTATCGGGATGGACGGGATCTTTGATGATGTTGGCAGCCTTTCCATGGCAAAGATAAATGTAAATGGAGTACGTGGATGAGAGGTTGGTTTCTGTGATGGTCTGGGCTGTGTATACAGCCTTCTGTCGTTTCTTATGGTCCTGGCCAGAGCAGTTGCTGTACCAGGCTGTTATGCATCAGGATAGAATGCTTTGTATGGTGCATCTGTATAAGTTGGTGAGGGTTCTTATGATCATGCCGAATTTCCTAAGCCACCTGAGAAAGAGGTGTTGTTACGCCTTCTTGACCGTCACATTTACATGGCAAATCCATGATAGGTTGTTGGTTATCATCACTCCTAGAACTTGATGCTCTCAACTCTCTGCACCTCAGCTCCATTGATGTAGATAGGGACTGTCCCCTTTCTTTCTTCCTGAAGTCAATGATCAGCTGTTTTGTTTTGCCAACAGTAAGAGATTATTATCATTATACCATGACAGCAAACTCTCTATCTCCTTTCAGTATTCTGCCTCATCATTGTGGTGGTGTTCCTACCATGGTGGTGTTATCAGCAAACTTGTTCATTCGGAACTTGGCTACAGTTGTGGGTATACAGGGAGTACAGTAGGAGGCCAAAAACACCGACTGCAGTGTGGGTCAAGAAGGTGAGCATACAGTTAGAGGGTGGAGTCCCCGTATATCGCTTTCTTTGGAATGACTCTTAGGACGGGGAGAAAGTGAGGTCTGCAGATGCTGGAGATCAAAGTTGAAACTTTATTGCTGGAACAGCACAGCAGGTCAGGCAGCATCCAGGGAACAGGAGATTCGACGTTTCGGGCACAGGCCCTTCTTCAGGAAATGACTCTTAGGACGACCAATCTGACATCTGCAGTGATGACGGAGGGAATAGGTACATCTGGGGCTGTCAGAGCAGGTGAAACTGCACTGCTGGGCTTCTGCTCGAACCAAGCATAGAGAGGGATGCATTTTTAATCGCCATCTCGACCAAATCTGCATTTTGTATAACAACGCATTTATCCAATCTGCCATCTGAGAAACCCCTTGAATTTTGTTAAATTTTGCTTTATTCTTGCAATGATACCATTTGACTTACATATGTTTGAAATTTGAATATTAATTCAATCTTCATTCCTATCAAATTGATGACAATATGGTTGTGTCTCCTCTGAAATGGTCTAGCAAGCCATTCAGTTGTATCAAACTATCACAGGAAAACAAAATAAATTAAAGCCAGTCCGACCAGCTGGCACTGATACAAGTACAGGAAACAAAGGTGCACAATGCCCTATTGACCTTGCAAAGTGCTTATCATTAACATCTAGAGACTTTTATCAAATTTGAGAGCACTGTCACATAGCCTGGTCAAACAACAGCTTAACAGAATCATACTCACAAATCATATCTCACAAACAAAGTCCAGGCTCTTCAACTATTCCTGCTCATGTCTTGTAACATTAGCATAACAGACCCACAGATGTGGTGACACAGCAGAATACAGCGATGAGGGAATCGTACCATGAATCTCCAATATGACTCCTGACCCTATAAGTCTCATGGCATCAGGCCCATGACACTTAACTAAATGCTCTGCTAGCCTCCAAACACATGATGAAAAAGAGACAATAATTCACCCCATAGTTTTCCAACCCTCATTGTTTACCTTTATGAGCACCCTTGTGGCTTCACTGCTTCCCATACCTATGTGCATTTTTGGAGTGTGATGAGATAATTTTTGATGGTCAAACCATTTTTGTCTTGCCTCCTCCAACATTTTTGCTACTATTAAGTGAAGTGTTCTAATAATGTATATTTAAACCCTCTATAATCTTTCTCCTTGTCTTGATCCCAGTGTCCTGCAGGTTAATCATCAATTCTTGAAGACTCCAATATAATTCGAGAGTTGGCAAGCCCACCAAACTCCAAATTTTACAACTACTTTCGTAGACACACCTGTGATTACTTTTCTTCTTCATCATATTGCCAGAGACACTAGGAAGACCTAAAAAACAAAAGAGTAATGGAATCATGTTGCTGAATCACATTGACATGTCATCAATTGCCAAAATGCACAGCTAATCAGCTATCATTGAGAATCTCAAAGACTATTGTGGATGATCTAACAAAGGGATGGCCATGGAAGAAATGCTCAACTCAAGAATAAGATTTTTTTTTAAATCCTGTGCCTTTCTTTTGTTGATATAATTTTCAAGTAATTTAGGGTCTCATGAGGTCAAGTAATGATCATGCTTCAATATTTGGACTGATCACATAAATTAAATATTGGTTTCAATTTCAGAAAGCTTAAAGGAGAGAATCTGTGTGTTGGCTAGCTACTGCTTCAATGGACGCTCTGCAGACATAATATTTAGTGTGTGGAAGTAGTAGTTTGTGTTGTGGATTCTGAAAACTTCAACTTTTTATTGGCTGTGTGGAATCTCTATACAGAATATTAAATGATGTGAAAAATAATCAGTGAATCTTGGCTTTGTATAAACACATTTCACCATTTACATTATGAACAAAAGTAAATATTCAAGATGGAGGATGGGAAGAAATTATGGCTGTAAGAGCTGCTCCTTTTTGAGGTATTTTAGGTGGTGGAGTAATTCCTTGAATTCCAGGGGAAGTAATTACTGTTTTATAAGCTGTTGCATTGTTTTTCTCCAAAGTACCAAAACAATCAAAACAACAGCACTTTAAAGAGGAAGAGAGCCAAAGCAGTGATCACAAGGGAAGTGTAGAGAGGGAGAGAAAAAGAAACCTACACTGCTGTCTAACACAACAATGAATCTGCACAGCTACTGCCTTTGCTGTTTGAGTTCAAGTACTTCTGGACATTGGAGTGTGTCTAAGAAAAATGAACAAACAGCAAAAATCTCAGCTGACTTGGAGGAACCTGTGAGGGAGAGCTCACAGCATGCGAGCAAAGAAGAGCATTTTTTTTTAGTGTAACCTCGATATAGTCTGGGACTGCCACAATGTTAAGGATTTAGATGGAGAGGAATTTGTTAAGTGTGTACAAGATAATTTTCTGATTCAGTCCATGGATGTACTTACTAATGAAGGTACAAAACTTGACCTACCCTTGGGAAATAAAGCAGGGCAAGTGACTGAGGTGTCAATGGGGGTGCACTTTGGGGCCAGCAACCATAATTCTATTAGTTTTAAAATAGTGATGGCAAAGGATAGATCGGATCTAAAAGTTAAAATTCTAAATTGGAGGAAGGCCAGTTTTGATGTTATTAGGCAAGAACTTTCAAAAGTTGATTAGAGGCGGATGTTCGCAGATAAAGGGATGGCTAGAAAACAGGATGCCTTCAAAAATGATACAGCGAGAGTCTAGAGACAGTATGTTCCTGTTAGGGTGAAAGGAAAGGCTAGTACGTGTATGGAATGCTGGATGACTAGAAAAATTGAGGTTTTGGTAAGAAAAAGGTAGCATACATCAGGTACAGACTGCAGAAATCGAGCGTATCCTTAGAAGTTATAAAACGCAGTGCGAGTATAATTACAAGGGAAATCAGAAGTGCAAAAAGGGAACATGAGGTAGCTTTGCTAAACAGGGTGAATGAGAATTCAGAGGGATTTTCCAAATACATTAAGGACAGAAGGGAAACTATGGAGAAAATGGGACCCCTCAAAGATTAGCAAGGCAGCCTATGTGTGGAACTGCAGTGATGGAGGAAGATACTAAATGAGTATTTTGCATTAGTGTTTGCATCAGTGCTGTTGACATTAGTCAGAGAGAGCACAACCACCATCAAGACAAAAAAGCCTGAAAGTCTAATATCTTGCTCTCTAAGTTAGGAAACACTCTTCACCAAAGGTACCTTTTCATATGAAACATACTCACTGTAAAAAGAAAGACAATGACCCAGGGAGATTCTCAGCTAGAAGAGGAAAGACACAGAATACACAGCAACTGTGTGGTTTTGAAATTAAGTTGATGTAAGTTTAATAAGTATCTCATTGGAACAGCATATTGTTACACAGTTGGAGGCAGATAGTAAGCAGTTACAAGAAAGGGAGTTTAGGGTTGTGAATAGTTGTTGTTTAATATTCACTTTTAGAGTAAAAAATAAATTGATGTAATTTTCTTTAAATAGTGGAACTTGTGAGCTCTCTGTCACTCATATTTTAACAGATTATGAGGTGAGGTGAGCTTTTCTAGGTGTTTAGTTTAATTAACAGAGGGGTTCACCTTTGTGTCATAGCACAAGGGCACTTTAAAAAGGAAAAAGAGAGACAAAGCAGTGACTACATGAGAAGTGAAACAATGAAACAAATGGAGAAGTCAACCTGCACAGCATTCTGACCCAGCAGTGAACCTTCACTGCTGAGTGCCTCTGCAGTTTAGTTTCAAGTATCTCTGGATATTAGAAAAATAAATGAAAAGTGAAATCCACAGCTGACCTTGGAAGAACCTGTGTGGAGGAGCTCAAGAGAAGGAGGCAGGTAAATGGCTAGTTTTAAAGTATAACTTTACTGATTTTGTTTTTTGTAAATCTACAATGGTGAGTGGAGTGGTTTCTTTTTTGACTATATGTATTTATTAAGATCTGTCTCTTGATTAAATTTTCCCTGGAGCATTGGAGACTGAAGGTTACCTTATAGAAGTTTATAAAATCATGAGAAGCATGGTAAGGGTGAATAGACAAGGTCATTTCCCCAAGGTGGGGGAGTCCAAAACTACAGGTCACAGGTTTAAGATAAGAGAGGAAAGATTTAAAAGGGACCTCAGGGGCAACCATTTCACACGTATGGAATAAGCTGCCAGAGGAGTTGGTGGAGGCTGGTACAACTGCAACATTTAAGAGACATCTGGATAGGTTTATGAATAGGAGGGGTTTACAGGGAATTCAGCCAAATGTTGGCAAATGGGACTAGATTTATTTAGGATACAGGTCGTTAATTCGAATATGCTGTAACATGATTGATGAATTGGGGGTATTGGTTGTAACTTGATTCCAGCCCCATTAGTTTAAATGGTGCTGCTGTTACGGAATTTACTTATAACACAGGTTTGCATGAGAATGGAACTACTGCGTTTTAGCAGAACCGATCGAATTTGGTTGGCATGGATGAGTTGGACCAAAGGGTCTGGTTGCATGCTGTACAGCTCTAGGACTCTAAACTTTAAATAATCAATTAAAAAAGGTTATGTCATGTTTTGTTGTCCTTTAATCATATTTAAGCAAAGTTGTTCTTCATTTTAAGACTTTCTACAATGGCTGTGCTTACCTTAAATGCAACCAATATAAAGTGTTCATTTTTAAATATTTTATTAATTTTATGTCAAATGTGAAAGCAAACAAATTCAATTTCGTTTGTCAATATACAACAGTGGACCAAATATAATGGCTCCAATCTGCTGGTCAACATCAATGTTGCATGCATTGCCAAAGATTTCTTTAAGATTTCTTTAACCTCAACATTTTGCAAGCATACAGCAGGGACTTCCGATCCTAGCTAATGCATTGGAGAATCAATGCAGACATTGATCAACAAGTCCATGAAGCATGAGAATAGACAAATAAAGAGGGCACCCCCGTGCAACTATCAGTACAACAAAGACATTCTGCCTACCACATAATTCATCAATGTTGCTTATGAACTTTAATGCCAGCGTGACACCAGGAATGTAGATTGCAAACCCCACAAGTCGCTAAACAAATCACATGCTCCATCAGTTGTTTGTAATAAGTAGATTACATACTGTACCCAAATAGTAACTCAACTACTTATAAAAGTTAAACTGAAATGTATATTGTTAGACAGACTTGGACAGGATAGGAAAGTGGGCAAAGAAGTGGCAGATACAATTCAATGTGGGGAAAAGTGTGAGGTCATGCACTTTGGTAGGAAGAAGAGAGGCGTACACTATTTTCTAAATGAGAAAGGCTTTGGAAATCTACGGCACATAGGGACTTTGAAATCCTAGTTCAGGATTCTCTTAATGTTAAGATGCAGGATCAAGGGGCCATTAGGGAGACAAATACATTCATTTCAAGAGGAATAGAATACAACAACATGGAAGTACTGCGAATGCTGTATAAGGATTTGGTCAGACTGCATTTGGAATATCGTAACCAGTTTGAGCCCCAAATCTAAAGAAGGATGTACTGGTGTTGCAGGGGCTGCAAAGGAGGTTTACAGGAATGATCTCAGAATAAAGGGTTTGCCACACAAGGGGCAGTTGAGACCCCAGGTGTGTACTCAGTGGTTTAGAAGGATGAAGCAGGCGGGATCTCATTGAAACTTAGAGAATCCTGAGAAGCCTGGGTAGAGTGAATATGAAAAAGATATTTCCACGAGCAGGAGACACTAGGATCTGAAGGCACAGCCTCAGACTGAAGGGACAATCAGTTAGAATGGAGATGAGGAATTTGGTGGCAAATCCGTGGAGGCGAGGTGATTGAGCGTCTTGAAGTTAGAGATAGACAGCTTCTTGTTAGTAAGGGAATATGGGGAGAGGCAGGACAATGGGGTTCAGAAACAAATCAGCCGTGATCAAATGTTGGAGTGGATTTGATGGGCTGACTGGCCTAATTCTTCACCTATATCCTATGTAATTCTGCAAGTAGATAGTACTTTACCAAACAATCCCATGTGTTCCAGTAGCTATGTTAAAATTCAATTAAGATAACCAGTCAGGCTCATATGATTCATTTGCAGTTGCCAGAAGTGACAATCATACACACAGACCTGCTCTCTGCAAAAACAAGGAATATTTTAAAGCCTTGGACCTCTTTTTTAAAATTAATCAGAAGAATGAGGTGACTAGAGCTCCTGTTGCTTTCTCTGATGTTACAAATTAAACAATCACAGTCAATTTACAAACTGATCAGCACCCTTTCTCCTGTAGCATAAACTGATGTGACTGAAAGTTGGCATTCCTGTATTTTTCCAGATGAGTGCAATATTAAAAGCTTTGGCAATGTATCTCATTTCAGTAAAATTCAAGTTCAGTACTACTAAGGCAACTCCACTTTTTTTTGTTTGCTTGCCAATTTTAAATGCACCTTCTCCAAGTTAGATGTATTCATTATAGAACTTTTTGTATAGTTCAAAACCAGTGTTTTATTTCCATACTTCCAGCAGAACCTTCTACCCACTGTAAATTGTTATGATTAGATTAGATTCCCCTACAGTGTGGAAACAGGCCCTTCGGCCCAACCAGTCCACACCAACCCTCCGAAGAGTAACTCACCCAGACCCATTTCCCTCTGACTAATGCACCTAACACGATTGGCAACTTAGCACGGCCAATTCACCTGACCTCCGGAGGAAACCGGAGCACCCAGGGAAAACCTACACAGACATGGGGAGAATGTGCAAACTCCACACAGACAGTCGCCTGAGGCTGGAATCAACCTGGGACCCTGGTGATGGTGAAGCAGCAGTGCTAACCACTAAGCCACCGTGCTAACATATTCATCTGTGTGAACACATACTTATGATGAAGCAATAACTCATTTACAAGTCTGAATTGAGACAGAATCATTTTTGAACTGGTTGGGATGAAAAGCTCAATCACTGTACCGTCAGTGCAACAGATCAAGTTATACTAAAATCATGTTGCAAATACATTTTTTTTTAAAAATGTTCACAGTCATTGATGAAGCCACAATTGTAATGCTATTTGCTACTCAAACCATATGCCTACCAGGGCAGGATTAAAGATGATCTAAGTAATTGTAAAGCAATTCAATAGGGCATATACAGCAAAACCAGTTGAATTGATAGGGGTTGCATTTTTCATCTATAGTCCAATTTTTAAAAAATTTTGAAATTTGTTGGAAATACAGACAAAATCAAACATATCCTTCAGTTTTTAACATCCTTACCTGCTGCATCAATTGATAACCTCTGACTGGATCGCTTCCCAAATGGGGTCTTCATTCATCTGGATAGGTAGCTCACTTTTGGTTAGATAAAACTTAAATGGTGCCAACAGTGTGATATACAGGTCCCAACCAATGTAGAGAGCTGCTGTAGTGACACCAGTAATAATATTAAGAGTTACATGGAACCAGACTTAGTGTGCACAGATCCAAGAGTCCTGTTAAAAAAAACACACCACAGTAGAACTGTTCATCGAAAACACATCTAATTGTCAAAACTTATATTAACAAATTCCACGCACAACTTAAAGACCACGTACTTTCTTTCGTATACAAAAATTCAGTCCGAACCATGTTGCCATAAAGCATTACTTCAGCTCAACGGCAGTGAACTGCAAAAGCATTAATCACAATTGATACCAGTATTCCCGAATTCATTTTTTTTCTTAAATTATACTTTTATGAATACTTTTCAAGCATGATTAACCTTAATGTCAGAATGACCCGTGGCCTGAAAATCTCAAGAACTTAAAAAACATTTCTTCTTGGGTCTTCTTTGGTTTGTTGCCAGGTCCCCCTCAGACCTTTCTTGGGAGTATCCCTAAATTGCAGTTTCAGAAAACTGTGGCAGCAAGCCAAGGAAAGACCCTATTAGTTTAGTCACACGAATGTTGGACCTGTTCTCTATTTTGCAGATTCCTACTCCAGCCCTCAGACAAAATATTCAGGAGTCCCAGCAGAACACAAATGGGCTGCAATTTCTTTACCCCGAATGTTTGCTCCGAGGAAATAGCTATCTTTAGTATGCCTCTATATTTTCTTCTTGTCCAGCTCAGTACAAGTGGTGGTGAAAAAGATTCATGACCTATTTCAGGCCACGTGGTAAATTCAGTACCTACTTTGCATTGATGTTAATGAAATATGCACTGAATTGCTGAAAAGAAATCACAGTTAAGCTAACAACTATCATTTAATCAGCTCTATGCAACATACCAAACTGATCAAAACGTTTACAAGATCATGGGTCTAAATGAAAGTGGTGAGTTGGATCTAAAAATTACCTCAGTTGCAGAGGGCTACATTGACACGTTTTTGCAACCGAAAAGCTGTTTTTCAGGGGCTTCTGCAGATCTGTTTGGGAACCCCTTGCTGTTTGGGAACGTGTCAATGTTTTTGAGTGAAACACAGATGTGCAGATTAAGTAGTTTGCTGATTGAAAA